>NC_064922.1:162526748-165262998 GCF_023897955.1 Schistocerca gregaria
GAAGTACATAAGTAAGAACTAATTAGTGTGGTCTTGAGACACCAAATGCATGAGCAGTGGAACTGTTGACCAGTGGCAGAGCATACGTCTGTCAAGACCAGGGTTCAACTGAGTAAACGTGCCTCTAAACACAACGAGCAAAAACTCCCAAAATATTGTTAATCAGCCGTAGAAATCTTATTCTTGAATTCTTTTGTATTTACACACTGAAGTGCATCGACGTGATCGTCTACCCCTGGCAGACTGCCCAAACTGCGCGCTCCATCCCCCCTCCAGAAGCTACCTTTCCTTAATGTTATTGACGCAGATTTAGAAAATTTTATGATTTTGTAAGCAATTATATTAGAAATTAAGTATTTTTGAGAAATAATTTTTAAATGTATTATACTTAAACTGATGCACACAAAAACATAGACGTACCACTGAAGTACATAAGTTAGGAATTCTATAAAATTTCTAAAAAAAATCTACTGAAATATAATCGATACAGGTATCTTATTGTTCATGGCAGGTACTGTACATTCGTTTTATTGGATATCTAATAAAGTTTAGATTTTAATCATTCCTTACAAATTATTCATTACACATAAAAGGAGACGGTGCTACAATTAAGAATCGAGGGAGTTGTGACATCATTGCGCTGTACTTTAACTTCACATTTCCTTGTCTTCAACAAAGCAACCTAACTGATTATATCATTGATTTTAAGTTTATCAGCTGTGTAGTATTCTGTCGACAATATAGATAAATTTAATTTTTTTCTTTCACCTATACTCCTCTTTAAGTAGTATTCTACAGTCTTTAATTTGCTGAAACGGCCTTCCCAAGTTGCTGTAGTCATAACCATTGTCATACATATCCTCAAAGGTATTTCTATGTTTCGGAAGACATCTCGTAGTTCATTCTTTAAAAAGAAATAGTTTATTTGCCTCGGTAACTGGTCGCCGACCTTCGATATCCTCCAGTACCATGGAGAAGTAGCAGCCATTTTTGAACGTCAGCGTGAGCTGTATTAACCAAGCAAGCTGTTACTGCATCAACTGTAAGTGATTCAAGTCGTTTCAGTAGGAGTCATTTTTTATTATCTTACATGGAGGAAATTACACTGTAGAAATAACACTGTGACTACAGCGTGTGTTAACAGTAGCAGGATGTGAGAAGAGCTTTTTCCTTGTGGACAGAAGGTAGGAACACAATAACGGGGAAATC
This sequence comes from Schistocerca gregaria, assembly GCF_023897955.1. Taxonomy (NCBI): domain Eukaryota; kingdom Metazoa; phylum Arthropoda; class Insecta; order Orthoptera; family Acrididae; genus Schistocerca; species Schistocerca gregaria. The sequence goes on from NC_064922.1 coordinate 162,527,958, forward strand.
TCGTAGTTCTGCACGTTCATTCTTAAACTGTCTTTCCTTCTCGTCTTTCAAACAATTTTTACGTCCCCCATACTCCGTGTATACGCTCTTGGCAGGGGACTGTTTCACCGCCTCCTTGGTACCCCCTAAACGGATGTACAACAAATGGTTCAAATGGCTCTGAGCACTATGGGACTTAACATCTAAGATCATCAGTCCCTAGAACTTAGAACTACTTAAACCTAACTAACCTAAGGACATCACACACATCCATGCCAGAGGCAGGATTCGAACCTGCGATCGTAGCAGTTCCGCGGTTCCGGACTGAGCGCCTAGAACCGCTAGACCACCGTGGCCGGCTGATGTACAACAATACTTGCATACGATATAGCGAACTCCATGTAATACGAATGCAGGTTCTCTGCCTTGTGGATTATCAGTACATTTTCACCTAGTTTTGAAAAAATATGTGCGAAGCATGATGTTTTCTGTTACAATAAGAACGAATAATTAGTTCTAAAGTACGAATTTCTGATTGTGAAGCCATTCCTTTTCTCATGAGCCGGAAAATGAGAACGTAAAGTTTTCGCAGTGCAATGACTGATGCATTACATTCAGGGAATGCTGCATTATAAACTCTGTTTCGTCTTTCTCTAGTATTTCACCCGTATAGCGTTCAGCTATCTCCAGGCATAAGCATGTAAGAGGACTCAATGATATTTTTCTTTTTCCTTACCAGTCTGCAATAGCATCATTTGAAGATTTGATAATGCTGTTGCACCAAGAAAAGGATTTACACACCATTTGGACATACAATACCGCTGATAAATAACTTTTGTTCACATGAATAAGTGAATTTCTCCCTAACTTTTTTGTAGTTTCTCTTGTCTTGCTTTTTTTCACTCTTCTCTTATCTGCTCTTGGTTGTGCCTGTACAGACATATGTAGTGCAAGTAAGTTTATTATTTATTGAATAATAACTTGCAATCAAACGGACGGCGTTGTATTGTGGCTTTATTCACTTTACTCGCAATATTACATTTTAACAGCCTGTCTGATGGGAGAATCGGGGAGTTCATATAACCAGAATTATCCGGCTTGATGATCTGTTCAGCCTCCAATGGCCGCTACGGTCGCAGGTTCGAATCCTGCCGCCGGGATTGATGTGTCTAATGTTCTTAGGTTAGTTAAGTTTAAGTAGTTGTAGGTTCTGGGGGACTATTGACCTCAGTTGTTAAGTCCCATAGTGCTCCGAACCATTTGAACCAGCCTCCAATGCAGTAATCTAACTGAGAAAATAATTAGTTACAATAGTCGCATAGGACCTGCATATTTTTATTTGACGAAGTCCAATTACAAGTGCGAACAGAAATTGGGGCGTGTATAATTTTAAATTTCGCGGTTACGGAATTATTTTAGCCACGTCAATTAATTCCAATTAAATATTTCGGGTCCCGTTATTTAATAAAGCTGAGAGGAAGAAATACTTAATAATGACAGTGTTACTATTACGAAAAGGTTTAAGTTAGTCTTCTCTCTCCCCCCTAAATAATGGTCTTTCTATGTGACCTAAAACCACGTTTCACAGCCGAACCGGACTGACTTTGAACATTGTCTCAACACAAAAACTCAGCAATTATTTTACTGCTCAGGTCGCATGTAAATTTTGTTATATGCTCGATCCGTTTTTTTAAGCATGGAGTTATAATAAGGGGAGATAGTGTTAGAACTTACGCTGTACGTTTGGTAATTCAAAGCCGGCGCCGCCATGTTAGACGTCCCAAAACATCAGCAAACTACTGTTTGCGATTTCTGTTTGTTCTTAATTTCTGTCATGTGCACGCAACATGTGATTTAAATTTGAGAAAAAGTTACGGTGCTTACGTGAATAACACAGTGTGAGAAAGTCATTTTCAGATTTTCTTCTGGTCTTAAATGCATCTTTGATACAGCAATACGACGCAATTATCTCGTTAATGTAACTTTTTTCCTTTACGAATAACCTACAAGAGAAACATATGACGTAGAAAGCCTGTTTTCGTGATTCAGCATTTTCCTTCATACAGACTAATGAAACTGGTGTTCAGTTTATGTCCTCTTCCAGAATATTCTGAGAACATATTCTACCATGATTGGTGGGTTTGCAATGCTTCCTTGTCACAGCGTTCACCCAGAGAGCTTTGGGCTGAAAGGAAATCTGAAGTCAAATGACAGAAAAAAGCCATTACAGTAAAAGTATGCAGCGCAGCCAAAGTTCATGTCTACAAAAGAAAACATCTGTTCTACGAGTCCACTTACGAATGAAATTTGATTACCTTAAACATTAGCCTATAATCAGAATGATTAGTAAAACCATATATGACGCAAACTGGTATATTTTTATCAAACCACATCCACAGGAAGCTAATGTATGGCGAAAGTGACATCGCTGATGTCACCGTCATCTCCCCTTGTTATACCTCCATGGTTTTCAAGCACACCTGTCATCTTCAGAATTTGAAAGAGAGTATTCGAGTCAACATTGTCAAAAGCTTTCTCTAAGTCTACAAATGCTAGGTTTGCCTTTCCTTAAACCTTCTTCTAAGATAAGTCGTAAGGTCAGTATTGCCTCACGTGTTCCAGTATCTCTACGGAATCCAAACTGATCTTCCCCGAGGTCTCCCACTACCAGGTTTTCCATTCTACTGTAAGGAATTCGCGTTAGTATTTTGGATCCGTAACTTATTAAACTGATTGTTCGGTAATTTTCCCATCTGTCAATACCTGCTTTCTTTTGGATTGGAATTATTATATTCTTCTTGAAGTCTGTGGGAATTTCACCGGTCTCATACATCTTGCTCATTAGATGGTAGAGTTTTGTCAGGCTCTCCCAAGGCCGTCAGTAGTTCCAATGAAACGTTGTCTACTTCCGGGGCCTTGTTTAGAGCCCGCATCTTGTGGTCGTGCGGTAGTGCTCTCGCTTCCCGCGCCCAGTTTCCCGCGTTCGATTCCCGGCGGGGTCAGGTATTTTCTCTGCCTCGTGATGGCTGGGTGTTGTCCTTCGGTTAGTTAGGTTTAAGAAGTTCTAAGTTCTAGGGGACTGATGACCATCGATGTTAAGTCCCATAGTGCTCAGAGCCATTTGAACCATTTGAACCTTGTTTCGACTCAGGTATTTCAGTGCTCTGTCAAACTCTTCACGCAGTATCGTATCTCCTATTACATCTTCATCTACATCCTCTTCCATTTCCATAATATTGTCCTCAAGTACATTGCCCTTGTATAGACCCTCTATATACTCCTTCCACCTTTCTGCTTTTCATTCTTTGTTTAGAACTGGGTTTCCATCAAAGCTCTTGATATTCATGCAAGTGGTTCTCCTTTCTCCAAAGGCAGTATCTATCTTACCCCTAGTGGCTATATTCCAGAAATTTAATAGATCAGTGTGGACGAATATTTACCGAAGGTGAAGGGAAAGCAACTGAAATCAAATACAGAATCTTTCTAAATGGACTCAACAATCTTGTAGATTCATATTGATTTATTCATTCGACCTACACACTTGATTTAGTGTCCTTTTACCAAATAGGTAGAGTGGTTGACTTTGAATTCCATTAGTTACCTTGCTCTGACCCCATATGAAATCGATTTCTAGCACACACAACTGTAACTTGCCTTGCGTAATTTATTCAATTACGGTGTAGATTTTTGGCCTGAGATCTGCTAGAGAAGTCGATAAAGGTGGTACAAACACTTGGTGAACCCATCAGCTTCCCCCTCCCCCCTTCCAAAAGAAATCATCAAGTGTCAGACCCAGTGAAATTGAGGGCCAAGCAGTGGGGCACCTAGAGCAAATCATTTATCCGGAAAGCGGTTATTGAGGAAAACCTACAGCCTACAAGCTGTTGAGGTAATCGGGTGGTTAGCGGTCTTACATGAAGTGTACAGTATTCTTGGTCAACTTCGTTAATCAGTGGGAATAATTTTTATCAGCGTATCTAAGCACACTATTCCGATAATTGTGTTCTTTGGGAAAAGAAAAGGGCGTAGACTTTCATCTTGCTCAATGTACGAAAGATTTTAGGTCTGATAGCATCACAAACATATTCCGATGTTTCTTGTGGATATTGAAGGCCTCAAATACTACAGTTACGCCGAGTAACTTCACAACTTGCGTGAAATGTCGGCCCATCATTAAAGATGATATTTCCAGTGAAACATTTGTCATTATGAATTGGATATCATAACAACAGTCCTTATGAGCACTCGTGTCAGTGTCTCTTGTTTGTTGCGCCACCGTTAAGGTGTATATTTTGAGATGAAATTGCCTCCTTAATACACACCAAACTGTAGCAGATGTAATGGCCAATGCACGAGAAGAATTTGGTATATTTTGTAGGACTCTTCTACGTAATCAGATGCACACAGTCGATATGAGATGATTTCACTTATTACTGGTCACCTAGCTTCAAGAAAATATGCTACTTTTAAATAATAGGTCTACCGTATCCGGTACGAAAGTGTTATACATAGAACACAAACGCAGCACAAGACGTTACTCCAGTTCGTGCTCTCCGGAAACAGCAAGGAACAGACTGCTAGAAACCGAAACAGCACCAAACGTGTTTCCACTCTTCTGGACCATACACGTGTTGCCTGCCGCCAATGTGTCCACCGCTACCAAGGCGTCTACTCAAGCCTGTCCTTTTCGGCTGCTCCACAACATCGTTTATTGCACTCACACCAGGCCATAGCAGTTGTCTCTAGACAGTGATGGCATTGCGCAGCTAGAGCCAACACCGTTTTACGAGGGGAGGCCGAGAGGCACGCGATTTAGCTCTCGCAGGCTGGCGTGAGGTCTGGAACAGAGGAAATTAGAATTTAGAAACAACGGACGTAGCTGGTGGAATACTTAACTTTAATCCATCAATTATGAACGTCGCTCTTGACTGTACATAGTTCACAATATCAACAGTAACTCAAAATGGCGCCTTGCTAGGTCGTAGCAAATGACGTAGCTGAAGGCTACGCTAAACTAACTTCTCGGCAAGTGAGAACGTAGTAGGCACTGAACCATCGCTAGCAAAGTCGGCTGTACCACTAGGGCGAGTGCTAGGAAGTCTCTCTAGACCTGCCGTGTGGCGGCGCTCGGTCTGCAGTTACTGATGGCGACACGCGGATCCGACGTATACTACCGGACCGCGGCCGATTTAAATGCTACCACCTAGCAAGTGTGGCGTCTGGCGGTGACACCACATATAGTTTCATGTTACTTTCAATCGCCGCGGACGTGTGACCTCTCGTGACAGCACACCTTCTCATTCACGAAACACAACGAATGGCAGAAATCTCGCACAGGTCTATTAATAATCGATGATATACAGGACATAAAATCTCTTCTGAGGCCTGCGATCATTTTTATGTTAATAAGTTCACAGTACAACCGCAATAAAGTCATGAGATGTTCAGTTGACTCTTCCATTAGAACAAACTGCAACTCCTTCCTAACCAACCAGGTGTAGAGCCTTGACAACTCAAAGAAAGTGTCCAACAACACATGACTATAACTTCTTCAAGACTACTTGTGTCACAGTTATAGTCAAAGGTTATTGGACACTTTCTTTGAGTTGCCAAGGCTGTAGGTCTGGTTGGTTAGGAAGGAGTTGAAGTTTGTGATGTCTGAAGAGGGATGTAATCCCGTAACGCGTAACATGTTCTAATAAAAGGGTCAATCGGACATCTCATGACTTTATTGCGATTGTACAGCACTCGTTGCCGATTATTGACTATTAATAATCATGTAATTATACTGTATAGAAAACAGAAGTATATAAAATACTAGATCGCACAGTTTAAATAGCCAATACAGGCGACTAAAGTATACAGTCAAAATTGACAAAATGTTGTCGACCGCTTAATGTGGTACCAGGCTACATTGTTAGCCCATTATAAGGCAACCTTCAACCCTCAAGATGGATCTTGCAAATAGAAGCAGTTAAAGCGTATTTTTATTGTATTCAGTTGAAGCATCCCCTAAATACGATTTGCACTGAGAGATGTACTCTAAAGATTGGGTTTTCCTTGGGTTCCTTTCCAACAAGATAACTGAGGTTACAAATCAGACGATCTGGACTTCTGAATTTATCACGTTTCCTCAAATTCCCCTCGTTATTCTCGCCAAATATAAATCACTGCGTTCTCTTTCCCCACGAATATGTTCAGCCTTAAAATGAAATGCTGAGATCGCAACTGCCCACCTGCCCATCAACCCAATCTGCCTTTGCCTCCCAAGGGTCCAATTATGAGCTTAGTTGTCAGTTTCTAGTTGTTCGAAATACGTCTCAACCTTCTCTAATCTAAGCAACACTCCCGAGTCCTCGCGTTCATACACAAGTGGTAATACCGTGAGATGCATGAGCCACAGACAGAGCCGAAGTTCGATTTTCTTGATAAAGGACATCGACAAATGCGTCTGTTTGCACAGTAAATAATGTATCTCCAAAAGTCGGGTATCAGCATTATTGGACTGCTTGCCATGGCGTCCTTGAGAGCTTCGAATTATCCCGCTGGGACGAACATCACTCAAATTTCCTCCCTCTTTTTCTCAGCTCATTAAATGGCGCTCCTATCTGGCCGAAATTCGAGACGGACTTCAGGAAAAAGTTCAACGTGTCTGTGAAGCAAGTCACGGCCCTCACTCTCTCAGGAGCTGGGCAGTCGTGAATCTTTTCTGTCCGCCTCTGGTTGATGGTGTCTCTCATACGTGAAACTAAATGCCGTTAAGGGGAAATCTTGGGCTAGGAGAATTTTATTTTAGATGGCTTAACGGCAAATCCCACTTCTCGCTAACGTTTAAGAACCCCTGTAACATAGTCCAGGTACTCTAACAAATTTCGACTAAATGTGATAAGATTATCTAAACAGTGATGTATACAGCTACACATTAAATCTGAAAGACATTATTCAAAATACAAGAAAACATCGACGCTCCTGTTAATAGGCTGAAGGAAACCCAGTTGATATTCGGAATGATTCCACTGAATTACAAAAGTGCTTACTGGTTTTACTCCTCCACTTAAGGCAGTTGAAAATTAGCTCGAATAATAAGTAGCAAACTCTTTTGAAATTAGGTAACAGATTGGATTGTAAAACTAGCTTCTTATAGGCAGCAGCTACCACACCACCTGTGGTATCAGGACCAGAGAAATAGGTGAACAATATAAAGACCTGGAGAGCCTTATAACTTCAACTTGCAGAATGTCGCCCACTGCAACCATTATGTCCTTAATCTGTGGATGAGACGAACGATAACTATGGTGTCTGACTGGCTAGTATGCTATTTCGATGTTATACTCCTCGCATATTACAAGTTCTCACTGATTAGTGAATATATATCTAGATCCTTCACACAACCTCTCCAGCTGCCCTGTACTGGGTAAAAAACACTCAACACGTAAGAAGAGTGGGCTGCATGTCTCCTGAAATCAACACAAAAAAAAGAAATTCTCTCTCTCTAAACCTACATGACGGACAAAATCTGTCGCCAAGATTGCTGGAACCGACTGCCTTTGAGTGAACCTGAGCTTAAATGGCTATGTAAAATTGTGTGTGCACAACTTAACCACTGCAAACCCAAAAAGTGATTTTCGCTTGAATTGGCCACTTCATATGTTTCACCACTACCATATAACGTCAAAAATTTACAAATATCTCTTATGCAACATATGAAAGTCTTGACTAATTAATGTAAGAGAACTGCCGGAATCGAGCAGTGCCCATATTAGTTTTCTATTAACACTAGCACTAAATAAAAGAGCCCGAGAAGTAGGTGATCCAAGGACTCTAATCCAAACAGTCCCTCACTTTGCCACTCGTTTTCTCCACAGTCATTTGTTGCCACCTGCCGGCCGGTGTGGCCGTGCGGTTTAGGCGCTGCAGTCTGGAACCGCGTGACCGCTACGGTCGTAGGTTAGAATCCTGCCTCGGGCATGGATGTGTGTGATGTTCCTAGGTTAGTCAGGTTTAAGTAGTTCTAAGTTCCAGAGGACTGATGATCACGGAAGATAAGTCCCATAGTGCTCAGAGCAATTTGAACCATTTTGTTGCCACCTTTACATTTATCTGGGCAGATTCTGGCTAAATGACTATTATGGAGACATCTGAAACATGTAATGCTATTCCAGATGCTTTCCCTAGCCAGAGGATCTCTATCATGCAACACTCACGCTAAACCATTGTCTTGTTGTCACTTCCAATCAGATTCATATATGGCTTCAACTTACGAAATCATTGAAATCGTTCATTAATAAGTTAGATTGTATGAAAGCAGTAAAATTAATACATTTTTTTAAAAGTTACGATATGTGTTTTGTTTAAAATCATGTATACCACCATATATTCCTGTATCACTATACTGTGAAAGTGAGATGCGTAAAAGTGTTCTGACGTAAATCCTGAAACGTTTTGAGCCGAATAATGCATTCCTAACCACAGCATTAGACAGCAAAACGCCTGACGAGAGCCTAATAATGTTCTGTATGCAGATAAAGGGATCACTCTGTAGGATAAGATTGGACAAAATGCAGCATAACTGTACGGTGAAAGATAGAAAGTAGTGGAACAGAAAACATTTATAGTTAACGTTTCTTTATTCGCAATCTAAGGAGTCTGTTTCCATACATAACAATTATAAACAAAGCATGATGCCCCAAACTTCAGACTAAAAATGAAATGGTTCAGCGTCTAGATTTTTTAAGTGAATGTTGTTTATGACACTAAAGGCTGCTTTCTATTCTACAGACCCAATCTAGAGTTTTCTCAACAATTTGATCCTTCAGTACTTGTGTGTGTAAAGTATATATTCTAATTTAAAGCCTTTTGTTGTAGATTTCAATGCTCAACTCATTACTGAGGGTGCATCTGCTGGTAACGAGCAAAACAACATGCTGTAGGGGAGTCCTCCACAAATGCTACAGGTAGGTATTATTGTATGTAAATGTTCGCATAGTTTCGTCCATATACATCACATATTTTGCACATATCCTCTCCTCCGACGCCTCTCTTTCCGTGTCCTTCTTCTCCCACCTCAGTCTCAATTGCCTCCTTCTCTCTATCTTTCTCCCTCCTCTGCCCATTTCCTCCTAACCCTCTCACTAACCACCTCATTGACCTCCCTCTTCCTATCAATCTCCTCCTCCCCCATCACTCTGGCCATCTACGACCATCAATCTCCTCCTCCCTCATTTCTCCACTCCTCCTTCCACCTCCACTGTCCTTTTCGTCTTCCTGTCCTATTGTCTTCTTTCTCTCTCTCTGTCTCTCATCCTCCCACAACTGCATGTCTCCTCCTCCCCCCTCTGTCAATTTCCCCCCCTCTCTCTTTACCCTCTCATACTTCCATTATCTATCCATCTCCTCCTGTCTCTTTCCCCTATAAATCACATACTCCTCTCTCTCACTATCCATCTCGTGCTCTCTTTGTCCATCTCATCTTCCTCCTGTTTGTGTCCATCTTCTCCTTTCCTCTCTGTCAGTTGATCTCCTCCTGGTGACTTTCTCTATCCTTCTCCTATTAGTCCGTCTGCTCAGCCAATCCCATCTTAATGTACACCCCTTGGAGCTACTCCCAATACTTGTTACACAACAAGAATAGCCTAGATGTCAGGTATTACAGCCCTCTCTATCACATTTCCTCGTCACCCCTCTCGCTGTACAATCCTGCTATCCTTCTCTCTGTCCTTCTCTTCGTACCCTCTGTCTCTATCTCTTCCTTCCCTCTCTCATTGACTACCTCTCAACCTTATTTCTATTCACCTCCTATTCCTACTTTTTCCATCCATCCCCTTCTCCCCACCCTCTATGTCCATCTTCTTCGTTCTTTTGTAGGTTCTTTTCTTTCTCTACTCTCTCATTTATCTTCTTTTCCACCCCTGTCTGCTCATCTATGCCCTTCGAGACATATATGCCTTGGAAACCCATATAGTACTCTCCCATACAACAAGCCACTCACGCAGGGAAGCCTAGATGTCAGTTAATTAGTTAGTTACATGTTCCATAGATAACCTGAACGATTCTTTTATCGGTGAAACGAATCAGTTGAGGGGATTTTTACATACGATAGGTGTTAACGTAAAGGGACAAATTATCATTTTATTTTTAATCATGCAATTATACTTGAAAACATTTTTCATATTGACTACGAATTTTTAAGCAGTTCTTCAGTGGAACAAGGGTTGTCCAGAAGAAATGATTTTAAACTGGATTTAAAACTTGCGTCGCTACCTGTCAGACGTTTTATATTGGGAAAATGATCAACACTTTTTATTGATGTGTACTGAACTCATCTCCATGCCAGCTATATCAATGGATAATAAAGATCATTTTGCCCTCTATTGTTGTAGGTTGTACATCACTGGTCTGATCAAATTGTTGTGGGTCATTTATGACGAATTTAATTAGTGACAGTATGTACTCTGATGGCGCAGTTACAATGCTGGGCTCCTTGAATAGGTCCAAACATGACACCAACTGATAACACCACATATTATTCTTAGTGCTCGCTTTTGTGCAATCAGTACTTTCTTTCTAAGTGATGAGTTATCCCAAAAGATTATTCTGTAAAAGTGGAAATATGCAGAAAATATCTTTGTCTGCTAGGTTAGCAATTATGCAAACAGAAAAAGTAACTGAAGTTAATTGAAATATATTTCTTCCAGGTAAAGTTTCCTCCATATGTACATCGGGAAATTTGAAGCATTGTACAGTACTAACTACAGTACTGCTACATCAGTTGTAGGTATAACTGTATCTGTTACACAGAACTGAATGTATGTTTTTTACACAATTTAGGAAGAATCCATTGTCAGAGATCCACTTAATAAATCTTTGGAAAATATCATTTGATGATTCTCCAATTTCTTTCACTCTTGGACATATCACAAAAAATACCAACTGGTGATAATTTATTATTAAAGGGTTGTACTATTAGATGAGTTAATGTATAAATAGCATTCTTAATCAAGCAAATCTGGTGAAATTCAAACCTTGATATACTAAGTAAATTTTTTCCACTTAAGAGTGCGACTGCTTCTAAATACTTGTTCGAATATTTTGGAAAAGATAACAGTAGGGATATACACAGCCACCAGCTTTTTCCCCACAGCTTTGCCTGTGTATGTATATGACACATACGCTGCACACGTCTCCTCCTCTCTGTTTTGCCTCAATTGTCTTTCTGTCTGCTGGCCGGAGTGGCCGTGCGGTTCTAGGCGCTACAGCCTGGAACCGCGAGACCACTACGGTCGCAGGTTCGAATCCTGCCTGGGGCATGGATGTGTGTGTTGTCCTTAGATTAGTTAGGTTTAAGTAGTTCTAAGTTCTAGGGGACTGATGACCTCAGAAGTAGAGTCCCATAGTGCTCAGAGCCATTTGAACCATTTTTTGTCTCTCTGTCCACCTCATCTGCCGACCTGCATCTGTCCTTTTCGACACTCTCTCTGTCTTGTCATCTTGTCTCACTCTTTGTCCATCCGCTTTCCTACTCTGTGTGACCATATTTTCGTTCCTCTTCCCTCTGCCCACATCCCTTCCTCTCTCTCTGTCCATCTGCTCCTCCCCCTTTTCCTTTTCCATCTGCCCATTCTCTCTGAACATGTCATGTTCCCCCCACTCTGTATTCATCCCCACTTCCCTTTTCTTTGCCCATTTCCCCTTCATTAATCCATCTCCTCCTCCCCACTTCCTCTATCCATCCTGTGCTTCGCCCTGTTCTCACTGTCCCCCCTCCTCTCCCTCTTCCCATTCAGGCACAATCATCCACTTAATGCAGCACCTCATTACTACCCTCGTAACACACCTTCTCTCTCTGTTCACATCCTTCTCTTCTCTTTTGATCAAACTCTTCTTTCTCCTCTCTTTGCCCATCTCCTCCTGCCTCTTTCTGTCTATCCCCTTGTGCCCCTCCTCTATCAGTCACAACCTTCCCTTAATAGTGTCCACCTGCATGTTATGCCCTAGCCAAACAGGTCACAAAGTAAGCGAATAATACCCTGACTACAGGCTTGTCATGCAGGGCAGCTGACACACAGGGGCAAGGAAACAATTTTCTCTGCACCTAATGTACAGGATTTTATGCAGATCAGGTCGATAAGGTGGTCAGATACTCTGAATACTCCAACAGTTCACACTGTCCTGCAGGCAGCCTACATGTTACGAACTGGAGCTAATGCTGATACTCGTGAAGAGTATTGTTTGCGAGGAAAAGTCGATCTAGGAACTTGGGATGAGATACTGGATATATATATATATATATATATATATATATATATATATATATATATATATATATATATATATATTGCACAAATACGGAAACTGTGGTGTCACCGCCAGACACCACACTTGCTGGATGGTAGCCTTTAAATCGGCCGCGGTCCGGTAGTAAACGTCGGACCCGCGCGTCGCCACTATCAGTGATTGCAGACCGAGCGCCGCCACACGGCAGGTCTACAGAGACTTCCTAGCACTCGCCCAGTTGTACAGCCGACTTTGCTAGCGATGGTTCACTGAAAAAATACACTCTCATTTACCGAGACGATAGCATAGCCTTCAGCTACGTTATTTGCTACGACCTAGCAAGGCGCCATGATCAGTTTCTATTGATATTGTAAATCATGTACCATAAAGAGCGACGTTCGTCATTAATGGATTAAAGTTAAGTATTCCACCAGTTACGTCCGTTTCTCTCAATTCTAATTCCCTTGTCATGTTCCAGACCTCAATCCAGCCTGCGTGAGCTAAAATGCGTGCATTTCGGCCTCTAGAAACACGGTTGACTCTACTGCCAACCACAACAGAAACTACCATGCCTATGCGGTGGAATCGGTAAGACAGCCGATCAGTTCCAGTCGTAACACAAGGAACTTGTGTTGTCTATAGTTCCGCCTTGGCCAGGAGGTCAATTCCGAAGTTTGATCATATCCACACAGTTGCGTTGTGTCAGGAAGAGCTCTCATTGAGAGAAATTTTCAGACATCTCAGAGTCAATCAAAACGATATTGTTCGGACATGGAAGAAGTACAGACACAGGAATTGTTTATGACTAACATCGGCCAGCCCGTCCAGAGGCTACTACTCCAGCTAATGACCGCTGCTCACGGATTTCACCTCTGTGGATGCTTGAGAGGAACGTCAACATGCTAAATAATGATGTCCGTGCATCCACAGAAGTCGTGTTTCGTTGTACGTAACAGGCTGCATGATGTGAAACTTCACCCCCGACGTCCATGGCATGGTCTAGTTCTGACACCTTGCCACCACGCAGAGTGGTACAGATGGCCGCGATGTTGAATGGGTTGGTCAGAACTGGCATCAAGTTCTGTTCACAAATGACTTGCATAAATCGTCAAGACAATCGTCGGAGACGTTTTTGGAGGCACTCTGGTACAGCCTGAACTTGATATATACACCGTCCAGCGAATGGAGCAAGGTGTTTTGGTTTGGAATTATGTGGGATCATCGTAGGCCAGTGGCGCTTACTGAAGGCAATAAAACGGCTGGCTATACGATACAGGTATCACATCCCTTAAATCACGAGGTGTGGTCTCTCAGACTGCACCAGACCTTTCCAAGTCGCTCTCGTCGGTCATTTAGGGCAGAACGTTTCTATACACCACCTACCCTCTTTTAGTCACCAAACCTACAAATTAATATTGTCAGTAGCGTTATCGCCTTATCTGATTTTTGTGACACGTGTTGTTGACATGTTATGGGGTCTCTGGGACCGCGCCTCGTGAACTACGCACCTGCTTTCGTCAGTTCAGTACAAAATGTGTTAGCAAGAATGTGACAATTTTACACACTCTAAGTTCGAGGAAATTTTTAGTCAGTGGATGTAGAATGATTTCAATGATATACAACAAGAAGTAGACAAAGAAGACGACGATTTTTCAATATCCAGTTATCATAGTTCTGCTACCGAACAAGAGGACCATTCAGAGGAAGAACTTGAGGACTATGGTGATGAGGACCTTTCTCTTTCTCCAACAAAGTACTTAATTAAAACTAATTATGCTCTGAGTTGTGGTAAAGAATGATGTAGATCTCAGTACTGAATATTAATTTTGCAGCCTTTCTTTTTCTGGCTATCGAGTTTAGTTTTCATATGTAAGTTTAAACCCCGGAAACTGCTTTATAAGAAAATTTGCTTTTTACAGAGATAATTTTTCAGAATTCACTTCTCTAACAATTCGTTTTGTATACTATTGAAAAAGCTTCTCAAAAGTGTGTGATTTTTGCTTGATTCAAAAATAAAATACTGTTGGCTTTATTTAGCCCAATAAAATCAACAAGGATTATTTAAACAACACTTACATAGTTGTAACCATAAATGCTATGTAACGTAACTTAAATTTTAAAAGGATTTACAGTTTAAATCTTGATTTAAAGATTGGGGTCTCAGAGACCACACCTCGTAGTATACGTTACAGAAAAGTTACCTCGTGAGCTAAGAGTTATTTGGGGCCATACTACGCCAGTGGTGGTCACTGAAGGCAATAAAAAGGCCGTACGATACAGGGATAACATTATTCGACATATAATGCAACAATATCGGCTGCATTCGCCTTTAAATATTCAAAACTATCAAGCTTTTTTGAACACATTATTTCTGAAAACTCGTGTATGCCTTCTATATAGCGTACAGTCCCAGCGTGCTGCAAACGCCCTAGTCACGTGGTACACCGTTAAACATTTGAAATATTACGTGGACGATGACTGGCTGTTCTTCTTTAGTTACGTTTCCTGCACTTTTCTAATGCAGTTTGGTAGTTACTGGCAGATTTCTAATACCAATTCCTTCCACCGTTCTCGTCATAACGAATAGTAATGACCAATTGCTACCGATCTTTTAGTCTACCAAATGTAATCTAAAAGAGGTTAATAAAGGGAAAGGTTTCCACTAAATATCATTAAACCTAGTGTCATACTGTTTCCCGTGCCTCAGGTAATTCTGTTAGAGGTTCACGTTCCGGAGAGCGAAATGTTTCAGTTCCTCAAGAGAATGCTTTCGTGTATTATTCCTGTTTCCGTTGATCAACATTCTACCGCAACGCTGTTTTAATTGGTGCGTCTCTTCCTTACATCGGCCACTCTCTAATTATCTTTCTGCTACTCGTTTTTTGTGTCGTAAACTTCTTTCTAGTTCCGGTTTCGGGGAACGTTCTCTTCCTCTTCAAATTGAGTTTGCTGTTCCTCTTGATGGTGGAAGAGTGCCTTGACTCCTAATGAATCCATTCTGTTACGTGGGAAGGTAACATAAACGGCAAGTGAAATCTGGACTACGTTTAAATAGCAAAGCCGCGTAGTTTCATGTATTTTCTCATGCTCTAACTGCCACAGAATTCGTATGATTTTATTAAATTGGAACTTTATTATCACTTAATATGCTATATGAAATCATTTGGAAAAGACGTAAGCGTCAGAGGTGATATGGTTAAATTACTACAAAACTATTTTGTATTTGTGCGATGCAGAAAAGTTCACCTAGACATCTTTTAAGAAATACTATTTGCTTTTACACTTTTATGTGTAGTGAAATGTACGTTTAAGACACCAAAAATTCATAAACACTTACAATGTCATCTATGTATTCTCATCGCTGTTGAGTTATTTTCTACGGTAATGAACCACAATTTTTGAATGTTTTTAAGCTGCTTGCGGTACATACTCGACATTGGTTCCAAATATTTTGGAAATCTGTCAAGGACACCAAATGATCGCAATATCAAATGACTTCGGCCTGTTTTCTTTCTGAGTTATCAGTTTTTGATGCGGCCCATCACGAATCCCTCTCCTGTGCCACTCTTTTCATATCAGAGTAACACTTGCAACATAAATCCTCAATTATTTGCTGAATGCATTCCAGTCTCTGTCTTCCACTACTTTTTTTACCCTCTACAGCTCCCTCTAGTACCATGGAAGTTACAGCCTAATGTCTTAACAGATGTCCTATTATACTCTACCGTCTTCTTGTCAGTGTTTTCCACATATTTATTTCCTCTCCTATTCTGCACAGAACCACCTCATTCCTTACCTTATCAGTCCACCTAATTTTCAACATTCATCTGTAGCACTACATCTCAAGTGCTTTGATTATCATCTGTTCCGTTTTTCCCATAGTCCATGTTTCATTACCACACGAAGCTGTGCTCCAAACATACGTTCTCAAAAATTTATCACTCAGTTAAGGCCCATTTTTGATACTCATAGACTTCTCTCGGACAGGAGTGTCCTTTTTCCCTGTGCTAGAATGCTTTTGATGTCCTATGTTCTCGTTGCTCTGTCAGTCATTGGTTATGTTGCTGCCCAGATACTAGAATTCCTTAACGTCATCTACTTCATGACTATCAATCCAGCTATTCAGTTTTTCGCTGTTCCCATTTCTGCTACTTCTCATTATTTCGTTTTTCTTTGCTTTATTCTCAGTCCATACTCCGTACTCACTAAACTGTTCATTGCATTCAGCAAATCATGTAAGTCTTTTTCCGTTTCACTAAGGATAGTATTGTCATCAGCGAATCATATCATTGATATGCTTTCACCTTGAATTTTAATTCCACTCCTGAACATTTCTTTTATTTCCATCATTGCTTCTTCGATGTATAGATTCAACAGTAAGGGCGAAAGACTACATCCCTGTGTCAAACGATTTTTGATCCGAGCACTTCGGCCTTCGTCCCCCACTCTTATTGTTCCCTTTTGGTTATAGTACATATTGTGTATTACCCGTCTCTCTCTCTCTCTCTGTAGCTTACCCCTATTTCCGAACATCTGGACTATTTGACACTGTCGAGCGGTTTTTCCAGTTGGACAGATCCTATAAACGTGTCTTGATTTTTCTTCAGTATTACGTCCATTATCAACTATAACGTCTGAATTGCCTCTCTGGTACCTTTACCTTTCCTAAAGCAGAACTGATGTTCTGTAAGAGATCCTCAGTTTTCTTTTCCATTCTCCTGAAAGTTATTCTCTTCAGCATACTGGATGCATGAGCTGTTAAGCTGACGGTGCGATAATTCTCTCACCTGTCAGCTATTGCGTTCTTCGGAGTTGTGTGGATGATACTTTTTCGAAAGTCAGATGGTATATCGACAGACACGTACATTCTAATCGTCAACGTGAATAGTCGTTTTGTTGACACTTCCCTAAATGATTTTAGAAATTCTGATAAAAAGTGATCAATTCATTTTGCCTTGTTTGATCTTAAGTGTTTCATAGCTCTTGATTCTAATACTGGAACACCTATCTCTCCTAAATCCACTCTTGCTTCTTCTTCTATCACATCACAAAAACTTGCCCCTCTCAGTACCTTCAATGTACGCTTTTCACCTATCCGCTCTCTCTTCTGCATATAACAGTGGTATTCCCGTAGCATTATTAATGTTACAACTCTTGCTTTTAATGCAGCCGAAGAATTGTTTGGACGCTTGTGTACAACTAGTCAGTTCTTCCGACCCTCATTTCTTTTTAGAATTCTTCACATTTTGCATGCAGACGTTTCGTCTTACGTTCCCTATGCTTCTTATTTATTTCATGCCTCAACGACTTTTATTTCTGTGTTCCTGAATTTCCCTGAAAATTTTCGTACTTCCTCCTCTCATCGATCAACTGAAGTATTTTTTTTGTGTTACCCATGGTTTCTTTGCAGTTAACTTCTTCGTACCAGTGTTTACTTTTGCAGCATATATAATGGCTCTTTTGAGAGATGTCCGTTCCTCTTCAACCACACTGCCTGCTGCGTATTCTTTATTGCAATATCAACAGCGTTAGAAATCTGCAAGCGTATCTCTTCATTCCTTAGTAATTTCGTGTCCTGCTTCTTTGAGCACTGATTCATCCTAAGTAATATCTTAAACTTCAGCTCACTCTTCATCACTACTACATTTTGATCTATCTCTGCTCCTGGGTACGCCTTACATTCCGGTATCTAATCTTGCAGCCTATGCCTGACCATGATGTAATCTAATCGAAATCTTCCTGTATCAACCGGCCTTTTGCACGTAAACCTCCTCCTCTTGTAATTCTTGAAGAGAGTGATTGCTATTATTAGCTGAAATTTATTACAGAACTCAGTTTGCCTTTCCCCTCTCTCATTCACGTAGCCCTTTCTTCTACTCATTCCCGTACAACCGCATTCCAGTCCTCCATGACTGTTAGACTTTCATCTCCCAATACGTACTGTATTCCTATCTCTTCGTCTTCATCTTCAGCGTCCGCATGTATACCGGCACTATGGCGGTTGCTGTCGGTTTGCTGTCGATTGTGGTAAGAATAACCCTATCCCTGAACTGCTCACAGTAACTCACTTCTTCTCTACCTTACTATTCATAACGAATTATACTCCCGTTACACCGTTTTCTGGTGCTGCTGATATTATCCTATACTCATCTGACTATAAATCCTTCTCATCTTTTCATCTTACTTGACTGACCCCCGCTATATCTAGATTGAACCTTTCCATTCCCCTCTTCAGATTTTCTAGCTACCCTACCACGTCCAAGCTTCTTTGACTATACAAATAAATTTTGATTCGTGATCACAAACTTGATTTGTCCTAAAATGTGCAATTATAGCTCAAGCAAAGTTTAATTCAATATTAGTATCCTTAATTCAAGTATCCAAAGTCCTTGAGCTGTCGTGAAAAAAGAGAATATGTTTGGGGAGAGTGTGTTTATTTAGACCTCTGTTGGTCAGGTTTAACATCACATCCCAACAGCCATCTTACTGAGTAACATATCACACAGTCGGTTAAAATGTAAGAAGGAATCTTTCAAAACTGAGGACAGTGCATATTTCATTTCGTGCTGACTAACAGTTAGGATTCATATAAGTAAGGGATGCTAAAAAACTGCAAAACGTTAGCTAAATTAATTACTTCAAGCACGGGAGTTTGTATTTTTTTTTTTTTTTTTGAAAAAGGAATATTGTAACAAAAAACGTTGAAAACCTTCAGTGTTCGGCCAAAAGTACGGACATATACTGGTAGACATTAATATGAGGTGTGTCCACATTTCGTCTTTACAATTGCTTGACGTCGGCTCAGGACGCTTTCAAGGAGGTGTGTGATGTTTGGAGGAATGGCAGCCCATTCCTTATACTTAAAGTGAAATTTCCTGACTGATTTACTTACTTATGATTACCCAGCCCACAGTGTTAAGTACAGACACCAGAAATTTGGAGTGGATGTTGATCTCATAGTGTAGGCATCGTCTAAGAAGGGATTATTCGAAAATCCACCCAAAAAGGTGTGAAATAGAAGATGCGAATATTTTTGAAAATGTGTTGCTGTTTAGGCAGTTTTAAAAGTACGTCACTGTTAAGGAAATTTTGAAGCGAGAACTACGAAAAGTGGTTATTGGTTTCTCGGTCAGAAATAAACAATACCTGTTGCAAAATTTTGGGAATTCCGCCCCTAAAGAAATGACATAGTGCCGTGAAAACATGTCTTTAAATAAATCGTAAATCATTATTAAATAACTACTAAAACATTTTTAAACCAACGTCTACGAAAACTAGTATTTAACCTCTCGGTTATAAATTTAAAAGAAATGTCTCAGTGTTTTTGGGAATCGAAGCCCTGAGGGGGAGAAATAGGGGATGACAAATAAGTTTGTCTGCTTGACCACTCTCTTCAGGTTTTATTTACAAAACAAGTAACAGAAGATGAAACGTTTTAGGAAAATATTTCATTGTTAAATCACTATTAACGCCAAATAATTGAATCTTGGTATTTGGCTTCTGGGTTTGAAATTAAAAAGGAAGTGTTTTAGTGCTTTGGCAATTCAATCCCTATGGGGGAGGGGGGGTGGAAATACGGGGTAACAATTGTTATTAAAATATTTAATTTCGAAAAAAGTAATTGCTTTTTGATGCGAAGCTCATTCGGAAACGGCAACGCTTCTATGGTCTCATTGAGAGTGAAAAGTCTAGAAGGTGTCGCAATTTGTGAACTAAATCCAAGAAAGCTACTTATCAACAACGACGATAAACCGGTTTTGTCTGTATTGTATAGAAAAAGAAACGGATCTTTAACACATTAATTTTTCAGTAGACCTACTACATGTTTGTAAAATTATTTTTGTTGCAGTTACAACGCAAACTAATTATTATTGTCGAAAAAGTAGATACTCAGTATAAATGCCATTTAATGAATAGGAATATCCCTTTTAAATGAGACAGTTCGGTTCCGGGTGTAAGACTGGCGCTAACAGCTGAGAGTACGACTTATTCGATAAGTCTGTTTTTTCACCTCACTGTACGAAATTAAGTTAAACCGATAGGAACACTGCAACTGTGCAACGGCAGAAAGACATGTATAGGATCTAATTCTTCATGCTTTCCCGGCGATCTGTTGACATCTTGGATATTCGGGAATCCAGCCGGATGTTCGCGTCGTTCTCGCACGATATTTCAACAGCGTACCTCGCTGTCTTCTTCAGGTGCTACCTGAGACTGGTCCTTGGGTCGATCGAGTCCAGTATTTATGCCTGGGAGGAGCTGGGCGTTCCCTAATCGGTCCGCGCCCAGTCGAGTGTTCCATCTGTGGTCCGCGCCCGCCAGACTCGGCTTCAACGGACCCCTCCAGTCGCGGATGTTCCGACTGCCGTCGGCGCCGGTTTTGGCCGTCCTCAACGGTTGTGGTTGTCATTTGAGGTGTGTCAGGCCCGATCTGAGATGTTAGGTACTCTATCTCATGACTGTTACTACGGTTTCCACTTCTGTTGCGTGCTGGGCGCTCCCTAATCGGTCCGCGCCGCGTCGTGTGTTCCATCTGAGGTCCGCGCCCGCCAGACGCGGCTACATTGTCCCTCTCTGGTGGCCGGTGTTCCCTCCGCCGTCCGCGCCCGGCCTGGCCGTCTTCTGAAGTCGAGTTCATGACCTGGGGTGTGTCAGATCTGGTCTCTAATGTCCAACACCTTGTCTCACAGCTGTTCCCTCGGTCTCCACTTATATTTCCTTCTGAATCCTGGAGTGTCCTGCGTTGAGTTTTCACAAGCTCAAGCGCAGGATTCCAGGCAGTGCTGATTTGGTATCCCGAGTCACGGTTGATTAGATTGTCTGTGACCTTAATCTCAATTGCTTCTTTAATGACACTGTCCCAATATCTTGAGGTCTGTGTCACAATCTTGGTGTCATTGTAATCCATTGAATGACCAAGTTCCAGACAATGCTCTGCTATGGCTGATTTAGTTGCCTGTCTGAGTCTGGTATGTCTCTGGTGTTCTTTACACCTGATGTCCACAGTTCTGGTGGTCTGGCCAATGTATGACATCCCACACTGGCATGGTATGTTGTAAATACCTGGCTTGCGTAGCCCCAGGTAATCTTTTACAGTCCCCAGCATAGCCCCAATTTTTGTGGGTGGGCAAAATATGCTCCTGATGTCATATTTCTGGAGAATCCTGCTGATCTTGGTAGAGATAGGTCCGGCATATGGCAAGTATGCCATCTTCTTTGCCTCTTCTGGTTCTTCTTCTGGATCCTTTGGCCGGTTGGCAGGTTGAAGTGCCTTCTGGATATCTCTAGAGGAGTACCCATTCCTGCTGAACACTGATTGTAAGTGTTCTATTTCTGTGGCCAGACTATCAGGATCTGACAGAGTTTGTGCTCTGTGGACCAGTGTTTTGAGCACTCCATTCTTCTGTGCCGGATGGTGGCAACTGCTGGCTTGAAGGTATAAGTCAGTGTGCGTAGGTTTGCGGTACACACTGTGTCCAAATGTGCCATCTCCCTTTCTCTTCACCAGAACATCCAAGAATGGAAGTATTCCATCCTTCTCCATTTCCATTGTGAACTTAATGTTCGGATGGCAAGAGTTCAGATGTAGCAGGAACTCATCTAACTTCCTTCTACCATGGGGCCAGATGACAAAGGTATCATCCACATACCTAAAAAAGCACTTGGGTTGATATCTGGCTGAAGAGAGTGCTTCCTCTTCAAACCTTTCCATAAATAGGTTGGCCACCACTGGTGATAGAGGGCTACCCATCGCCACCCCTTCTGTTTGTTCATAAAATTGACCCCCATATAGGAAGTACGTCGATGTCAGTACATGCCTGGTGCAACAACTTCTGGAGGATCCTGCATACAGGTCAATAGCCGGCGACCCTACAGAGAAAGTGGACAAAAAGACCAGGGCTCTGTTGAAGGAGACAGGCCTGCCTGAACAAGTCATCAAGAAGCTGCGTCCCAAAGCGCCAACACCCCCTAGACTTTATGGACTCCCCAAGATTCACAAGGATGGGGTTCCACTGCGACCTATTGTCAGCAATATTGGTGCAGCAACTTACCCTACTGCGAAATACCTGAAGAAGATGTTGACACCACATGTGGGTAAATGTGCACATCACATCCGGAACTCAGAGGATTTCCTACATCGACTGGGCCAGCAACACATCACAGACACAGACATCATGGTTAGTTTCGATGTGGTGTCTCTCTTTACACGTGTACCACTGAAGGAGTCACTTGAGCTTATTGGAGAGAAGTTCGATGGGGCTCTCCTTGACCTGTTCAGGCATGTACTGACATCGACGTACTTCCTATATGGGGGTCAATTTTATGAACAAACAGAAGGGGTGGCGATGGGTAGCCCTCTATCACCAGTGGTGGCCAACCTATTTATGGAAAGGTTTGAAGAGGAAGCACTCTCTTCAGCCAGATATCAACCCAAGTGCTTTTTTAGGTATGTGGATGATACCTTTGTCATCTGGCCCCATGGTAGAAGGAAGTTAGATGAGTTCCTGCTACATCTGAACTCTTGCCATCCGAACATTAAGTTCACAATGGAAATGGAGAAGGATGGAATACTTCCATTCTTGGATGTTCTGGTGAAGAGAAAGGGAGATGGCACATTTGGACACAGTGTGTACCGCAAACCTACGCACACTGACTTATACCTTCAAGCCAGCAGTTGCCACCATCCGGCACAGAAGAATGGAGTGCTCAAAACACTGGTCCACAGAGCACAAACTCTGTCAGATCCTGATAGTCTGGCCACAGAAATAGAACACTTACAATCAGTGTTCAGCAGGAATGGGTACTCCTCTAGAGATATCCAGAAGGCACTTCAACCTGCCAACCGGCCAAAGGATCCAGAAGAAGAACCAGAAGAGGCAAAGAAGATGGCATACTTGCCATATGCCGGACCTATCTCTACCAAGATCAGCAGGATTCTCCAGAAATATGACATCAGGAGCTTATTTTGCCCACCCACAAAAATTGGGGCTATGCTGGGGACTGTAAAAGATGACCTGGGGCTACGCAAGCCAGGTATTTACAACATACCATGCCAGTGTGGGATGTCATACATTGGCCAGACCACCAGAACTGTGGACATCAGGTGTAAAGAACACCAGAGACATACCAGACTCAGACAGGCAACTAAATCAGCCATAGCAGAGCATTGTCTGGAACTTGGTCATTCAATGGATTACAATGACACCATGATTGTGACACAGACCTCAAGATATTGGGACAGTGTCATTAAAGAAGCAATTGAGATTAAGGTCACAGACAATCTAATCAACCGTGACTCGGGATACCAAATCAGCACTGCCTGGAATCCTGCGCTTGAGCTTGTGAAAACTCAACGCAGGACACTCCAGGATTCAGAAGGAAATATAAGTGGAGACCGAGGGAACAGCTGTGAGACAAGGTGTTGGACATTAGAGACCAGATCTGACACACCCCAGGTCATGAACTCGACTTCAGAAGACGGCCAGGCCGGGCGCGGACGGCGGAGGGAACACCGGCCACCAGAGAGGGACAATGTAGCCGCGTCTGGCGGGCGCGGACCTCAGATGGAACACACGACGCGGCGCGGACCGATTAGGGAGCGCCCAGCACGCAACAGAAGTGGAAACCGTAGTAACAGTCATGAGATAGAGTACCTAACATCTCAGATCGGGCCTGACACACCTCAAATGACAACCACAACCGTTGAGGACGGCCAAAACCGGCGCCGACGGCAGTCGGAACATCCGCGACTGGAGGGGTCCGTTGAAGCCGAGTCTGGCGGTCGCGGACCACAGATGGAACACTCGACTGGGCGCGGACCGATTATGGAACGCCCAGCTCCTCCCAGGCATAAATACTGGACTCGATCGACCCAAGGACCAGTCTCAGGTAGCACCTGAAGAAGACAGCGAGGTACGCTGTTGAAATATCGTGCGAGAACGACGCGAACATCCGGCTGGATTCCCGAATATCCAAGATGTATAGGATCACTAACTCTTTTATTGTGTCTACATTTACACATGAACAGTGGGCGTTACAACATAGAAATAGAAAAGCAAAAGGAAT
This sequence comes from Schistocerca gregaria, assembly GCF_023897955.1. Taxonomy (NCBI): domain Eukaryota; kingdom Metazoa; phylum Arthropoda; class Insecta; order Orthoptera; family Acrididae; genus Schistocerca; species Schistocerca gregaria. Next base: position 162,552,276 of record NC_064922.1, read on the forward strand.
GTACGCGCTGCCGGCACTAGGCTAGTCTTCCTAAAGAGCCGAAACCAGTGAAGCCAGAGACGTTATACACTGTGGTCTGGAACGCGGTCGACATCCAGACTCATCTAGGTGTGCCTCTCGTGACATCAAGTAGTCCATGACCATTGCACACAAGTGTTCGGACACTTACGAACAGATAGTACATGAGACGTACTTTTTAGGTCAGATATGATTGAAGTTCTGCAACTAGTGTTAGGTGAAAGATCACTGCAGCGAAAGGAAATACTTATTTTCTACAAAATACATATTTTAACGCTTTTCGATTAGTTGTACACCTCAGCTCCTCAGGTTTTGGTCAGACAGTAACGCAATTTTAGATATTCGTCTAGTAGCACTCCGAAAGAAAATTATTACCTACAGTCTGAAAAGAGAACTTTGTGACGTCATCACAAGAGACTCAACAGAACACAAACTTCCTAAATCACTAATCTACACCACCCATCAGAGTAAACTGGGAAAATCCACGTTTATAAATTCATTTTCCGTTTTAAATGGAGATCTCGTTTGCCTTTACGATGTTTTATGGTTGGCTTGGATCCAGATGCTGAGTGGCTCGTACTAGTCTCTCAGATATACTTCTTATCAAACAGTTAAACTGTACAGATGTCCGACGAATAGGGGTGAAATGCATAGAAATCAGTGATAGAAAATACCTTTCGTGACTTCTTTCTGTACAATGATGATATTTTTTCTTCTTTTTCTGTTCTTTAATGTATAAAAATTGAAGCGAAATTCATGTTTTTATTTTTATTTTCAGTTGGTTTACAAGGAGTAACATAACATCTATGCGTCTAATGATACTACTTAACACTTCGTCTTTGACGAATAAACTATATTTTATTTCATATTTACAAGTATCGTTACCAATAAAAAAACAATGTAGTAAGATTTTTATGTACGACAGCTGTATATCCATTCATTCGAACTGAATTTTTCATATGCACAATTGATATGGTAGTGTATCTGCAATACTGCATCCATGCTGAAATAACCCTTTTGCCTTTATCGCCAACTCCGCGAAACAGTGACGTAAACTGTCATGCATATACACAAATAGTGATTTAAATACCGCATGTTTCGTTCATACTATAAGGGTAAAATGCTAAAGAATTTTCCTGCTTAGCTGCAAACTGATGCGAACGCAAATGAAAGGACGCAAAACTAGATTACTGCCTTGGATAAGCCTACTTATGATAGGATTTGCATTTAGTATCTCCAACGTTTCATAAAGTGTTTAGTGTATGGGGTAGACTTACGCTTTTCTTCTTCTGGATAGATACAAATGGAAGAGCCCGAGTAGTGGCCGCGCTGTTTGAGGCGCCATGTCACGGACTGCGGAGGTTCGCGTCCTCCCTCGGGCATGGGAGTGTGTATTGTTTTTAGCATGAGTTGGTTTAAGGTAGTTTAAGTAGTGAGTAAGTCAAGGGACCGATGACCTGAGCAGTTTGGTCCCTTAGGATTTCACACACATTTGAACAAAGGGAAGAGTCATACTTGGAGCGATCATTACTTGGATGACTTGTAATCAAACAAACCGTAAGAGACACACAAAATCCCTGTAATAACCCCTGAGGGAAGTGGCAACCAAGCGATTATTCGCGTTAGTCTGCCAAACCTTTTGGACTGGAGACATACCATAGGTCTTTCAGAACAGTGTTAGCCACACAATCCCGAAGGCACCAAATGCTGGTAAGTGTGAGAATTGTCTTACTATCAACTAAATAGGTCATCCAACAAGTTACTGAGTGGAAATATATTATACAATAGAATATACGTCCAAGTTCCCTTCAGGAAAGATAAAACCATAGGTAATGAAAGCAATACTAGAGAAAAGGGACTTATACACAGGATGTTTAGACCTAGAAACAGCTTCAGAAAGTTATACTTGGAATCCTCATGGAATCGAGATGGACTATACTGATAGGTAAATTTTAATATGTAAGAGAACCAGGATATAACACAAAATGGAAGATCAAGATAAAAAAAAAGAGATATGTGCTCCGTCCTCTGTTTTACAACCTGCATTTCGAAGGAACAAGCTAACATAGGATCATAAGTTGGATTAATTTTAAAGGTTTCATCGATTAATTTCATTAATCGCATTTCTATCCATGAATGTAGAGATCAATTACAAGCGCGGGTTGAGATGAACAGCCGGTTGATCAAGGAATATGCTTTAACGGTAACCCAAGGAAATGCGAAATACTGAGGAGTAGCAGAAACAATGTTAACAACAAACTTAGCATTTAAATTGACGATCATGTGGTATTGGTAAAGCGAAAACCATTGTGCTACCTTGGATGCAAACTAATGCGTAAAGTATCAAGTATGGGTGAAACAGACTAGCGCAGCAAAGTTACGGCCTCTTGAATCCTACATATTTCTTGTTTAGAGAATGGTAGCTCTAAGTATGTATGTCCATACTACAGCTTTGAGTGAAAGTGAAACGCGAACTGCGTTGGCTTCTGGGAGCAGAGGAGCGTGCTTGTCTGAAGGAAGGCACTTGCACACTTTCGCTAGTTCAAGTGGAAATAAACTGGTGTATTGGTCGAGACGGTCCTGTTGTTCTGGTTGTCAGGGCTGATAAGTCTGGTACGAGTAGTTCGAAGGCACCACCGGACCAAGATGTGGATAGGTGTTAAATAATTTTAAGTAAGGGTCATCTGTACACAGACCTTTGATAGTAGGTTGTCTTTTCTGTAATTGTAAACATTTCACTGTTTACAGTTACATAGTACACTGGAATATTTGTTGTTGAAGACAGCAAAGTAATTACCGAAAATAGTGGAGAGCATTCAGGTTAATAGGTTGGTTACTGTTCTTGGTAAACTGCATTTTACCAGTTGCATATCCTTTGGTTAACGATCTGTACATGATCGCGTGAGAACTTAAGCTGATCATTTTCTGCGTGAGCTTTGGTTAAATTGTTGTTATCAAGCGCTTTCATACGTGCTTTTGGCAGACTGATTTAACAAGTGGAAATTTTATGACAAGTGTCGTCTGGAATTGTTAGTTTATAGATAATTGTGAAAAAAACTGTCTTCATCCCCGACCAGTTAGCCGTGTGGTCCAACGCACTGCTTTCCGGGTGGGAAGCCGGTATCCGGCACGAATCCGCACGGCGGATTCGTGTCGAGTTCTGGTGTGCCAGCGTGTGAACGGTATTTAAGGCGGTTTTCCATCTGCCTCACCAAATGCGGACTGGTTCCCCTTATTCTGCCTCAGTTCCACTATCTCCACATACTCATACACCACCATTAGTCCACCACGCAAACATTTTGGAGAAAACAAAATTTGTATGTGTACAGATAACAATTTCAGTAATCTGCAGTTCAATATGTCCAAGAGTTAAATGTTTTGTTATTGAGTGTCAAAAGAAATTGAACATGATTGTTTTGTATCACTTGACCCCTGAAAGCACAGTTGATAAATTATAGTTAGAATAAAAAAAAGGGATAGCTTTTTGTCTTTCTAAATAGGCCCCAACCTTTCACCATTATCAATTCATGCATTCTTCTTATGTGACAGCAGCATTTTTAATGATTTTGTTGTGATCCACACATGATATTAGCTGCCTTAAAGAGTCAAGTTCATATTTATTTAGAATGACTGTTTAACACGCTGGGCTTGATAAGACAATTCAGATGTTTCAGCCGCATGCGCGCTAAGTGGTAAGCTAAGTTTTCACACATTTGCAGATACAGAAGCACGGGCTATGACAAAATGGCAATAGATTTTCGCATTACCAATACCACATGATCGTCAATTTAAATGCAAAGTTTCTTGTTAACATTGTTTCTGCTACTCCACTGTTCGTGAGGGGGGCGGAGCGGGTCCACCGGGGACCGAACCGAACAATAACCCTGGGTTCGGTGTGGGGCGAAGAAGGAGTGAAATGTTGAAATGTGTGTGAAATCTTTTGTGACTTAACTGCTAAGGTCATCAGTCCCATAGCTTACAGACTATTTAACGTAAATTACCCTAAGGACAAACACACACACCCATGCCCGAGGGAGGACTCGAACCTTCGCCGGGACCAGCCGCACAGTCCATGACTGCAGCGCCTCAGACCGCTCGGCCGAAGGAGTGAGTGGACTGCTGTAGCCTGTTGTGTGGTTGTGAACAACTGAGGGCTACGGTGGGGACAAAGCCTCTCCGTTGTTTAGAAACAACCCCAGTTCCATACAATACAATACAATACTGTCTTCATTAAAGTAGCCAACGAGAAACAACTTTATGCGAAAACTGATAGTTATCTGAATCAATTTTTAATGGTTAAATGCGGTTAAGTGCGCTCTGCACACTGAGTCGCATTTGCTTCTGGTATTGTCTGAGCTTTTTATAGTTTCATCTTAAGGGACCGAAATACAGCTTTGTTCCATGGAGGTTGTCTAAGAAAATTGTTTCAGCATTGTTGTTCAGATTTTTTGGGTATTGTCTTTGCATAAGTTTTTGTAAGTGAATGTTAGTAAACAAAAAAGAAGGATTTTAGTTTAAGATGGAACTGATAAACTAACGATTGATGGATCGTAAATAAAGGAAGTGACAAACATTTCCCTTTAACAAAATATAAGATTTGGTAGGGCACTGTTTTGACTATCCAGCCTATGCTGTTGCGCTACTGAAAATTATTAATGTTTGTAATACGGAGTGTTCGACTTTCAGTGTACAACCAGTCTGTTCCACATCCCCACTAAATCCGTGTCCCTGCCATTCAACTTCCTCAACTGAAATGAACTCCCGTTTAACAAGAGTAATACGAGAACATGAGACAAAGCAAGCTGGGAAATTTTCACTTTACCACCTGCCTCCATAAAATTCATTTCTTTCATTTTTTAACTAATTACCAATAACATACATGAATATAATCTATATTTTCATAAAAGAGAAAGGCTGGAATTCAGTCTTCAAGAATGTACCACCAGATCTAGTTTTGTTCTTAGTTTTGTGTATGTAATTGATTTCCTAATCTATTGCCATTTTATCATAGTCCATGCTTCTGTATCTGCAATGTGTGAAAACTTAGCTTACCACTTAGCGCGCATGCGGCTGAAACATCTGAATTGTCTTATCAAGCCCAGCGTGTTAAACAGTCATTCTAAATAAATATGAACTTGACTCTTTAAGGCATCTAATATCATGTGTGGATCATAACAAAATCATTAATAATGCTGCTGTCACATAAGAAGAATGCATGAATTAGTAATGGTGAAAGGTTGGGGTCTATTTAGAAAGACAAAAAGCTATTCCCTTTTTTTTTATTCTACCTATAATTTATCAACTGTGCTTTCAGGGGTCAAGTGATACAAAACAATCATGTTCAATTTCTTTTGACACTCAATAACAAAACATTTAACTTTTGGACATATTGAATTGCAGATTATTGAAATCGTTATCCGTACACATAAAAATTTTGTTTTCTCCAAAATGTGTTTCACTTTAACTTGTTTATTCATGCCCCTATCCATGTATTGGTAGATATTGTTTTGTTAGTTTTCAGTACATGAGATTAACTGCAATTGCCTTTTCTTGATACAATGTAATTATTATTTTCTGAGGGTCTCATAGTGTATTATACTGTTGTTATGGACGAAGATCATGTAAGGTCTTAAAATCTGGATGCCTTACATCCTTAAAATTCATTGTTTTCCTTTTCTGAACTAATTACCAATAACATATGTGAGTATAGTCTGTATTCTCCTAAAAGAGAAAGGTTGTCCCTCAGTCTTCAAGAATATACCACCAGATCTAATTTTGTTCTTAGTTTTATGTATGTAATTGACTTTCTAATCTATTTCTAGTTAATATCTTTTGTTATAGGGTGAAATCAGTAATTCCTCCATGATTTAGATTCTATTATTGACTTATAAACAAATATAAATTCTGCAATAATTATAAACATTTATTTGGCTCTATTCGAAAACATGTTAGCAAAGCCAGCCCTTAATTAATTCCAAAATAATTACCAGATATGTCAAAAGCATTGTTTGCATAACTATGTCTGTTATTTTAATCATTTTAAAAATAATTAACCCTAACCCTTGTAGTAGAAGAAACTGTTAGAAAGAAGGCGTTTTTCAATATACACAGTTAATTTAACGAGTCATGCTTTAACTGTGATTTCTGTAACTTTAACATTGAATAATGTATAAATTCAGTACCTATTATTGTGATGATATATAAAGGCCCAGTTTTTGGGCTCGAATCAGTCAGTCCACTGCCGACTTTTCTGACGAGAAAGTCGTGCTTGTTAGGTCAACAACAACGCACCAACTTAACTGTGAAATAAGTGTAAGACCATGTGTTAAAACAATGACAGTGTCTGGTCAAAATGTTCCGTATTGTTCTGCAAGAACTGTGAACTGCGTGGTTAGGTTATTACTGCTTTACATATTTAACGGTAAACTATTGTAGCAGTATGCTGATGTTTGCTTGCAACCTGTTGATGAGGTGTATCATAGTTAACCAATAGTGTACTAGTCACATTAACTTTGTATATTGGGGAGTTGTGAACAGTGAAAGTAAAGAAGTAAAGAACTGTGAAACAAAACTGTGCACCTGTCAGCTACAGCATTTACAGTAAATAGTCAGTATTGGAATTCCACCCCCCGCCCCCCATTTTTCAGACAGTACCATAACGCAGTATGTCGTCACTCAGGACCATCAGCGAAGAAATAAAAACATTCCTGTCAAAGATTCAAAACAGTTAAGAGATACGACTAAAATATTCACTGGTGATGTACAAAAATAGCTGTGTTTATTGGGACAAGCGCCTAAGATATTTGCTCATCGGTGGTGTCGTCCGAACAGTGAGGTGCCTGGTTACAATTGGTACCTCACAACGGCGCCGCCGCTTAAAGACAATCTCTGCTAGACGCAGTAAAGGATGAGAGGCGTATATGCCCACCCACCTTCAGCTGTTTTTGCCGCTGCCGGAATATTGGTTACATCACAGTGCATCGCTGCTCGGCCCGCTCTGTAAACGTAATCATCCCTACGACGATAGCCTTGTGTTAGTTCAGATCCGGCAGAGACATTACAGAACTGTTGCTCGGAATTGTGTATAAAAATTAATAATCCATTGAATATTGAGATGCCACCAAAACACTATACTGTATCGATTGATAACAGGCATAGTGTTCAGCGACAGTAACAAAGACATAATGACGTGGAATTTTCCGAGTTAAGTATTTTAGCCAGTCCAAATTTTAATGAAGCAGTCTAATATTTTGCATGCGTGTGTTCTAGTATCCGTTCGAGCTCCACCAAAAGTAACTGCACGTTGCTACGTCACTGCAACTTCCTACCCGTCTACCCGTCCTCAATTGTGCTGACCAACTCCGCATGTCTATGTCGACTCACTGAAACGCACCACCAACCACCTCCCTGCCACCCCCCCGTTCCCAACCCAACACACTCCTATACCCAGACATACAAGTGTTTCCACAAGAGGATGCAAAAATGTAACGGGACACATAGACCATTCCAGTAAATAATTTGAAGTAGGGAAGCTGGGGAAGGGGAAACCAGCTTAAAGAGATGAAGTATACTTGTCTAGCACTTTGTCCAGCAAAGCTGTTTTCCAGCTTAGTTACATCTAACATGCTCACAGGTCTACACGTACTGTGCTGTTTATGTGCATGTACTTTTAATATTTCCTGAAAAGAAACGAGGGGGACAAACCTGATCACTAGGAAGACATGATGCATGTTTAGTTTACTTTCCTTGTCCATAAGCCGGCTCTGTTGCATCGTATTTACATTATCCCATGACCGAAGGAGCTGAGAATCAATGACAGACCAATTCATAACTCAATGCTATTTAGAGACGTACACTAAAACAGGATGGGGCAGTAACAGTACAGTATTTCCTGGTCGTTGGATTGGAAGTCCTATTCCATGGCCTGCGAGGTCACCTGATCTGAATTAGCTTGATTATTTCCTACGGGGATATCTAAAGTCACTTTTGTATGACACACCAGTGGATGGCATTAGAACTGTAGCTGCCTGTGATGTCATTCGAAATAGACCAGGGATATTTGTCAGGGTGCTTCAGACCATGTTTACTTTGAGGTTCATAGCAGTCAGTTTCAGCACATTTTATAAGACACAGTAGAAATGGTACGTCCATTGCGTCAGTTATGGTATTTGCAATTAACTAATGTAAATAAAACAGTACACTAATGTGATTTTATTTCTGTTATCCACTTGCGATGGTTTCTCCGACTCCAGGTTAACTACCTCGAATTGTTCAGTGGAGCATCCTCTATGTCCTGTTAAATTTTCACGCTGAGACTGCCTGTATAATACGTAGAGCCATAAAATTATGGTCCAGGTGCAAGGTGAAAAGAATCGAGCATAGCGTGCGATCAAATTAGTAATACCATCATAAATATTACATATGATGAAACTATAGCCTGATGAATTATAATCCATTGCATAAATAACACCTGTATTGTTTTTGGGACTATATTTTCACTTTAGGGTCGTGTACATGAAGAGAGTAACACAGCAAAGCAACTCACAGAGAGAAAAAGAATATCACAAAAAATAACAGTTCGCAACTGTTGTTGGATTTACTCATCTTTCAGCACAATTACGGTTTTTCAGATCACAGACTACTTAGCAGACACCTATGAATGTGTTAAACGAAAAATATTTGGCGTAATTTTCCATAGCCATCTAATTTTCAATTATTTGGCAATTTTTTATTAAGTTTGAGAGTGCTGGAAAATGTTTCGATGCTGAAACAGAAAAATTCATTTCTTGCAAAAACATGCTGACTTGTTCTCATAATGAAATAATTATATACTGATGTAGTATCCGAACATTGAGATTTTGCCTTGAGAATACAAAAGAGTGACAAAAAATCGAAATATGTATTTATATTGGAGCACTAGCAGCAAAGACCAGCTCAGAAACATTAACGCTTGATGAACCCAAAGGACGAACATTTGAATAGTGCTGGGTTTAGTCAGTCAATCAGCAGAATGTACTGAAATCCAACTTTGACGGATTCGTGAAGGATATGCTGTTGGATATCAAGCGTACATTTTATAGCACTGGCTGTTCATTGACGAGCGTTAAGTGAAGCACATTTCGTGAACAACGTGTAGGGTTTTCTTTGCGCAAGAACTTTGGACTGGAAATCTTTTGGCAAAACCACCAGCAAAATCTGCAATGGAAAATTTTGTTGTAAAATACGGCGCAACGGGCCCTGCAGCAACTAAAAAGCGTTTCTACCTGAAGAGTGTTTCGAACACAAGGACAGCCTGGAACAAAATCCGATAAAAAGTCAACCTCATCCTTTTATCGAAGCTGGAGTTACAGTGATCGTCGGGTCGAATCATTATCAGGAAGGACCGGCATTGTATCCTCATAAATTTACCACTGTGCTTGCATTAAACTTTCGCGTGTTTCGTTCGTGGGTTCTCAATGGAATGAAGGAAGAGTTGTTCGGTGAGCAGAGGACAGTCAGCAGACGCAGTGCAATATCCTGACCTCCACGACTGCCTGATCTCTCCCCAAGTAATGTTTATCTGCGAGGCAAATTGAAAGGTCGTGTATACTCAAAGAATCCCCACACACTGGAAGACCAGCAGAACACTGAAAACAGCTACCTCTACTATCGTCCACGTAGACTAACTAAGTGCGTCTCTCAGTTTTAAAAATCGTGCACAACGTTTAATCGGTCTCAACAGCGGTCTTTGCCAAGATATTCTGTGACTTCCATTACCAAGGGTCAGTCTTATTGTAAATTTTTTCCATGCCAGTTTCATTTTGCCCACATCGTACAATTTCTCTTTGGCTTTGAATGAACGACCTGCCGATTTAGATGAATGTGGTTCTTATGTTTGCAGGTTCATTTCATTTCTATAAATATGCCTAACTGAAGGAAGATGAAGTAAACAACAAACTCAGCTCAAGTGGATATTAACATGGAAATTACCTGTCTGCTCCAAAACGAAACCGAGCCTGTTGGCGCAGACGTGAGCCCACTGGAATCGTATTCGTGAGGACGGGGGTTCAAACCCGCTTCCGGTCACCGTGATTTAGGTTTTCCGTGATATCCCTAAATCGCTTCAGGAAAATACCGGAATGGTTCCTCTGAAAGGGCCCGGCCGACTTCCTTCCTCATCCTTCCCAAATCCGATGGGAACGATGACGACACTGTTTGTCCGACACCCCCCCCCCCCCCCCCCGCAAAAAAAATCAACCAACGAACCAATCCAAAACAAAGAGTTTCCGCCAAAGTGCCCATCACCCGACGACATGGAAGTAGGAATGGGAAAAACCGACCGGATAAAATCGATATTAGTATTTTTAATAACAGGCGTTTTTCGGTATTTGTTTGGTCTCAGTTGTAATAGGCAACCTTTATTCTTTACTAATAACCGGGTAAACAGATCAGCTAGCCACAGCAGCAATGATAAAGTTTTCGTTTTTTATATAAACCTTTTTTTGGAAACGAGTAATTTTTATTTGATGATTTCCATTAGTTTGAAATATTGCGTTATTATAGGGAACACGAAAAGTGACCAGCGCTACTTTAGTAACAATGCTGACAGAAATGTGCAAAAGACACATGGCATAGAAACTTGTACAGAATTTATACAGTGCACGACACTTGCCTTCTCTGCTCAGTATGGTAATTTCTCGCCGTTGTATTGGAATATTAGTTGTATTACATATGCCAGCATTCCTAGTCTGGAAGTAATTTACGATGTGCAGTATCAGTTAAGTACACTGTTACATATACTTTTAAAGATTAAGGACAGAAGAAGCCACAACAAACTTGTGACATCATAGGATAAGGAGAAAATTTAAAACTTAACAGTTTATTCAAAGCTTACATTTAAAACAGGAAGTAGCTGATCTATTGCTTGTGACTACTTAACTTTCCTTTACCTGCTTTTAGCCCTTGAAAACGGACAAGTTAACATGAAGAATACAGTTGTCCTATCTCAGTTTTCACTCTTTAGCACTCTCTATTCGTAAAGCCCAAACAGTAGTAACGTTTGCAACGTGATTTCTAAACTGAATTTCAAAAACTTGCAGTCAATAGGTGAAAACAAGTGTTTTTTATTTTAGTATTCAGTTATCACTTCTCGAGAATAGCAGAAAGCTTTGGACGGACAAAGTTGGCTTTTATTTGACTATTTAATTTTTGTTCTGCTTATTTTAAAACTGAGAGAGTCGAAATTTTTCTATCTTTCACCGATTTCTACATTTATTGAAGAAAAGAATAGAATAAAAAACCGAAATTTGGTTATTCCAGGAACTGGTTATTTTAATCGGTTTTAACACTCGGACTGAAATGGCATTCGAAGTAAAATACATGCTCGAAAACCGGTTGTGTGAGTGATAACCGCCATCCCCAGTTAAAAGTAAGAAGCTCTAAAGGCTAGTGTACGAGCAGTGGGGGTCATGCTGGCGTAAGCAATTGAAACAAAACAGCAACAACAGTTAGTTTTATAGTACCGGGGTAAAATATGCATATTGTTCCAGTATGTATGTTACTAGAAACATGCAATTTTCACATGATTTCATTTCAGATTATACGTTTGATAATTTATCATCTGTGTAAATTATTCCTAACGCATTTATGGTATGAAAAAGTCATCCACAATCATTTTGTTAGCGCCCCTAAATGTGTAATTTACACCTTCAGCTAGCAGAAATACTTTAGATACGAGATGGTTAGATAGTTTCCCTTCAAGAGACTACGATAATATGCTTACGTACTGCGCGAAGTACAGATTATGTCAGTATCGAAAACCATTACATTCCATTCCCTAGTTGTAGTCGGCGGTGTCCACTGTGCAGTGAAAATAGCAGACCTACAACTCAGACTCAGTCAGACCTGGCTATACTGGAGAGAGTTAATGTGTTAGTCGTTCGTGTAGCGCCAGTCTTCGGAGTTAATCACGCGGAACAATACACAGCCATTTGTGCGATTCCGTTTGGGGTCGGAAACAATTCAATATCAATTATCTGCCGGCGCAAATTTCGTAAATGGCATTCGATTACCGCTAAGCATGCCATAACACTGAACATTTCTGCGGTCTACAGAGCGGACGCGAGTATTAGGTAATTTACAAAACGTAACTTCTCAGTGTCGTCACTGACCACACACAAAACTTCCATTAGTCAATACGGAGCAATTCGTCGTAGTCAGCACGTTAATGGGTTTCCTGTCGAAACTGAAACACGAATCACATTTAGTTGTTTTAATAGCCAGTTCGTTATGTGACGAAAATTGTCAGTTCACCGAGTACAACACGACAGAAAGTACCTAGTATTTAAGTACCTAGTATAAGTGCCTGGTGTTAGCGCTTCCTCAGAACGAGAGAGAATCTGGTTTCTCCACAGCACAAAAATTTAACTACACCCGGGACACGCAACTTGAGTTCAAAATGGCTCTGAGCACTACTGCACTTAACGTATGATTTCATCAGTCCCATAGAATTTAGAACTCAAGGCTGAGGATCTTAATGGCAATAAATTAAGAATTGTTACACTGCTGGAGGCCTTACTGGAAATAAATTAATAATTGTTTCACGGCTGAAGGCCTGAACCGCCAAAAACGGCAATTATTAACAAAATTTAACAATCATACTGCAAACAGCAACACAATAGCAAAAGTTGATTTAAAAGACAGGCAACTGATCACCAAACAGGTAAGACAAAATGATAGTAAACTTGGTAGCACAACCGTTTAACTTGCTGTAACGCCAAGAATGGCAATTATATTTTAAAAAATTAGAACATACAATAAAATAGCAAATATGATAACAAGGTTAATTCAAAAGAACAAGCAACTGATCGCTGAACAGGTGAGACAAATGATGGTAACTTGGTAATGCAGTAATAAAATAATAACACAATAGTATAACCCAAGGGCTAGTCACAGACGGTGCTCCAGGAATCGACCTCTGAGTAGATCATGTCAAACACAATTTCGCGCGCAATGAGGAAGGCAGCTAAGTGTTGCATTCACATAACAAGATGGTAGCTCATACTAGTGGCAGTATAACAAATGACTAATCAGAATAAGATTTTCAATCTGCAGCGGAGTGTGAGCTGATACGAAACTTCCTGGCAGATTAAAACTCCTCAGTTGGTAGAGTACTTTCCAGCGAAAGGCAAAGGTCCCGAGTTCGAGTCTCGATCCGGCACACAATTTTAATCTGCCAGGAAGTTTCATATGAGCGCACACTCCACTGCAGAGTGAAAATCTCATTCTGGAAACATCCCCTAGCCTGTGGCTTAGCCGTATCTCCGCAATATCCTTTCTTTCGGAAGTGCTAGTCCAGCATGGTTTGCAGGAGACCTTCTGTAAAGTTTGGTAGGTAGGAGACGAGGTACTGGCGGAAGTAAAGCTGTGAGGACGGGGCGTAAGTCGTGCTTGGGTAGCTCAGTTGGTAGAGCACTTGGCCGGGAAAGGCGAATGACAAATGATAATCGGCTGAAGCTACCTAACTTCCGATAACCAATGCAACTATGGAACAAAACGCGAAGCCCGTATCCGGCGGTCCGCACTACGTCCTCAGAATTCTGTCTTCAGAGCGTACGAAAGGAGAAAGGAACCACTACTACCAGAGCAGAAGAAACACCAACCGACCTACAAATTAAGGAAACTGTCAAAACCACGCGCCCTACATGACAGCAGCGGCAAGGCGGGGAAACGTACACTGCCGTTACATACACTAACCTCCAGGGCAGGTAACTGGGGCATTAGCGGCTACTAGGCAGAAAAAATACCGCAGCTTGAACTTAACAAACAGTAACACATAGAATGCAGCAAGTAGCAAGAAGAAGTCGAGGAAAGTTAATTAGATCCGCCTTCCCCAAGCACTCCATTCTCTGTTCTTCGTCTCGACGACACTGTGAGCAGCAACACGAAGTTCACTCTGCAGCGGAGTGTGCGCTGATATGAAACTTCCGGGCAGATTAAAACTCCTAAGTTGATCGTCGGCAAAGCAGATGCCAGACTAAGATTCATTCGAAGAATCCTACGGAAACGCAATCCAAAAACAAACGAAGTAGGTTACAGTACACTTGTTCGCTCACTGCTTGAATACTGCTCACCAGTGTGGGATCCGTACCAGATAGGGTTGATAGAAGAGACAGAGAAGATCCAACGGAGAGAAGCGCGCTTCGTTACAGGATCATTTAGTAATCGCTAAAGCGTTACGGAGATGATAGATAAACTCCAGTGGGAGGCTCTGCAAAAGAGACGCTCAGTAGCTCGGTACGGGCTTTTGTTGAAGTTTTGAGAACGTACCTGCACCGAGGAGTCAAGCAGTATATTGCTTCCTCCTGCGTATATCTCGCGAAGAGACCATGAGGTTAATAAAATCAGAGAGATTAGAGCCCACACAGAGGCATACCGACAATCCTTCTTTCCGCGAACAATACGAGACTGGAATAGAAGGGAGAACCGATAGAGGTACTCAAGGTACACTCCGCCAGACACCGTGAGGTGGCTTCTGGAGTATGGATGTAGATGTAGATATTTTCTTCAGAAGTATTTGATGTTACTTGTGCTATACAAATAAGTAACATCATATACTTTTGTGTGTGATATACCTTTTGCATTTCTTACTTTTATGTTTTCATCCTCTTTAAAAGCAAAGAGGAAAGATGAGGTGGTAGTAGCCCAGCGAAGAGCCTGTGCCTACCGTCAGGTATTTTTGACTTTCAGATGTTAAAAGACAGAGCAGTTTTTGTTCTTGTACGAGTTGTTGGAAGGAAGGTTTCGCTCAGTGAGTGAACGAGTGAGAACCGCCATTTTTAGCGAGTAATTGCAGACCGACATTGTGTGTATTTTCTATGTGCATCGAACAGAAATATAGTAGTGTTTTATTAACAGAATATTTGTGAGAGTTATTATTATTTCAAGTAGTAATGCAATAAGAAGAACGGAAGCCCACCTGTGTACTTCGGAAAATTTACGAAGATCCAAATATAACAACACGGCGACAGTCAAGGAGACGGCGATCGGACATAATATTAATAATTGGTACGCATAAAATACTATGAAGACGATTTATTTATATAAATATAAACTAAAATGATTCCTTTCCCGTTACAGGCAATGCCTAGCTTATTGTGCTTGTCCTTCATGCCAAACAATTAATCTCTTTAATTCATCCATTTTAAAAAAGCCACACATTCCAACATTTTATTATCATTCATTCCCTATCCTATTATATTATCATTTTATTATATTATATGTGGAAGATACAATACACAACTGTTTCGAAAAGTGAAAAACCATCATCGAGAGATTTGATCACAGTGAAATTTATTCCACCGATTAGGGACGTGACACTACACAAATGATTTGATTTACGGAACTCTACATGATCTGTGATTCTGGAAATTCAGTACTGAGTAATGCCACCAGTGAGAACCGCTGGACATGGTGGCATGGAATCAATGAGCGGCTGAATATTCTGCTCTGCAACGCTGTTTGTAGAAGCGTCCACGACGCATCAACTGCTGCTGCAAGACCATCTCAACGAACAAGTTGCTGAACAACAGTATCCCACATATGTCCGATGGGTGACATGTCAGGCGCATGAATAGACCGAGAAAGCATTGGTACCTTCCATCCTTCGATGGAAACGTACAGATTCCTTGTCTCATGCAGGTGGGTGATGTCCTACTGAAACTTGGCATTTGTACCGGTGTGCAGAAGGGCAGTGCCTCGGGTTATATGACTTCCCTGATGGAGTGGTATGTGTCCATATTGCCCTCGAGACATAAGAGGAGTGACTGCGAGTTACACGCAATGACGCCTCAAACCATCGCACTTGGCGTTTGTCCACTGTGCCTTTCAAAGGTACAGTGTGCCCGATTGCATTCACTACGGCGGCTGCGAACATATATGCGACCGTCACTGTAGGACAAGTTGTAGCGGAATTTGTCCAAAAACACTACACTTTGCCACTGAGCTCGCCAGTACCGTCGTCTATGTGCACAATGCTGTCTGTGGCGACTTTGGACCCTGGTCAATGGTATGCATGCCACCAGTCGAGCATACAGAAGACGGCGTCGAACCGTCGACAGAGACATGTTCCATCATCGCGCCAACACTGTGGACGAAGTTGTTCTGTCCTTTACTGCCAAGACGACAAGATGGCCATCTCGTGCTGTGGTCACACATTGTCGTCCAGTACTCTGTCGGCGCTCGTACGGCCACCTTCTCTTCATTGGTTCCACATACGCCTCACCGTTGGAGCAGCTTGTTCTGTACAAGCCGTGACGTCACGGAACGAATGACCTGCTTGCTACAGACCAATCATTCGGCCCCGTTCGACCCTGTGATATCGCCGAGGTATAGTAGTACTTGGCTACACGTTTCCACTTCGCATGACGGCTCCGCACAGGCAGAGTGCGCTGTTGGGCCTGCGTGGAAGCCACTTCTGTCGTAACGGCGACCAGAACAGTCGCGGGTTTGAAGTGATGGACAACGCGGAGGAACCCTCGGAGCGGCCCGCCAACAACAACACAACGAGAGAGGACGGACACGACCAACGTAGGACCTTACGTCTACAACAAGAACGAAACAGCAGAGTCAAGAAAACGTAACTAGACTACCACGTCGACTCCTAAACAAAACAAGAAAGTAAATACGCTGTCTAAGGCGAGGCGATAGTCCTAAGACGTACGCAACGTTAGACTGCCAGGCTGAGCGACAGGCAGGCGCTTAAGTACTCTATAGGGGACGCCACTATTGGACACTGCAGCCACGTGTTCCACTGTGTAGCCCTCACACTAAATGCGGTCCAGGAGGCGCGATTCGCCACAGCTTACGGCGTGATGGTGCAGAGACCTCTAGGGTTCTTCGACGCTGGGGCGGGGATTCAAATGCCGCGGGGCGCGATACCAGAATTTCTATGCTTTTTCAATTTGTTATTGTTCCGCTGTTCTACACGTCTTCTTATCGTGACATGTTGCGGACAACTCCTTTTGACTGTTTCAGTTTTTAAAAACGTGTAGTATTGAACCCATTCAAATTTCAATAAATGCACTTCCGGCAAGTGATACGTTGTTTACTTTATTATTTGGATATCACGTAATTATATTTCTCAAGCAATGTCTGGAGTACAAAATGGTACCCCCCCTCCTCCGCTACATCAGCGAGCTGCGCCATTTTGCTATTGTTCCTGTTGCGAGGTGCTGCAGTGCTGTGGCGCGGAGATTTAAATTCTTACGACAGGAGATATGAACCTGCGAACAAATTAATTACGTAATTTCATTACTCCGGGTTGACGATTAAAGGTTTTGTTACTCATCATGCACTATGTGATCAAAAGTATGCGGACACCCTCCAAAACACGTTTTTCAGAATAGGCGAATGCCAGTGAACGTCATCTCCCAGAGCATGTAGTTCCAAGAGTAACATTCGGAGGCGGTCGTGTTATGGTGTGGTCGTGTTTTTCATGGAGGGGGCTTGCACCCCTTGTTGTTTTGCGTGGCACTATCAAAGCACAGGCCTACATTAATGTTTTAAGCACCTACATTGATGCACCTTCTTGCTTCCCACTGTGGAAGAACAATTCGGGAATGGCGATTGCATATTTCAACACGAGCGAGCACCTGTTCATAGTGCACGGCCTGTGGCGGAGTGGTTACTCGACAATAACGTCCCTAGTCGACTAGCCTGCACAGAGTCCTGACATATATCCTATAGAACACCTTGGGGATGTTTTTGAACGCCGAATTCGTGCCAGGCCTCACCGACCAACATCGATACCTCTCCTCAGTGCAGCAATCCGTGAAGAATGTGCTACCAGCACCTGCTGAAAGTATACCTGCGAGTGTGGACCAACACCATACTGAATTCCAGCATTAGCGATGGAGGCCGCCACGATCTCGTAAGTCATTTTCAGCCAGGTGTCCGGATACTTTTGATTTCATAGTGTATCTGTGGTGTGAGGAGTATAATCATTTAGCGAGACTCAATTTCTTGCTGCCAGTCTTTCAACCGGATGCCATGTCAGCGACTTTCGGTTCGCTATCTCAACCCAGTAATGCTACCTAGAAAGAGGAGCTACAGTTTGATGTGCGATCAGAACCACATGTCGATACTGGACAATATTCCCGCAACTGACTGAAGCCAGACTGAAAATTTTCCGTTGTTCAATCAGGATTCTATGACGAGATCTCTAGGCTTTGAGGCACCCGGTTTACAACTGCACTCTCAGGCATGTTGAGGATGAGGAGTGTATGGTGAGTCAAGCAAAAGATTATTCTGGAGCCCACGCTGTTTCCTCGGCAGAGATCATCGCTCGTAGCGTCCGTTACAGTCTTTCGTGTTCAGTAAGTGAGGAAATGCAATGTTTCTCACCGAATCTCGATTTACCTAACATAGTCGCTTAGTTTAGCCAGAACAGTCATATATAACCCAAACGCGGCATGGAGACCGCAACCGAAGTAAAGCTGTCAATAAGACGCATGTGACGCTCGTTTACGATGGATTGAAGTATTAGTTTCGAATCTCTCGATCACTAGTTTCAGATGGTAGTCTAAATTTGAATTACAGATTGTTCTTTACGCAAATGTTAGACATCACCGATAGCGGGACGGCAATGATTGCAGTAGGCAAATATCATGCACATTTCACAGTTCCAGAGGAAAGAGCTTTTGGATGTGCCGTGTCTCACACTAGCTTGCCGAGCTCCATGGAATAAAGGTGAAATCAGGGAATGCTAGGGTCAGGTCGTGTAGAACCATTTACATTTTCTCTATGAATGCTTTTGGTCACCGAAAGTAACAGATAGTTTTGTGATATTTTTGTATTGATTTGAAGAACGTAATGATTTATCGCACTTCCCATTTTACATGTTAACATACATAAATAATGATTTAAGTCAGTTGCTAAATACATTTTAATTACTAGCATATCACACGACCATCTAACTCAATGTGTCTTTTAGTATTGACTTTACACTCAACCTTCCATCGGTGTGGACTAACATCTCTTCTGGCATTAACAGAAAGGCTTGCGAAACCAAACGTAAACGTACCCCTTCTGGCATTAACAGAAAGCCTTGCGAAACCAAACGTAAACGTACCCCTTGTAATGCTCTACAGCCATATCGTTTCTAATGTAAATGTTAGCGTGACCATACTGTAAGCTGTAAGTATGCTCGGATCTTATTTGAATTATTCTGTATTCAGAGTGTAAAAGCTAAATATCTCGAAGTAGCGCGCGGTTTGAGGCGTCATGTCACAGATTGCGTCCCCCCCACCTCCCCCCACCCCCGCCGGAGGTTCAAGTCCTCCCTCGGGCATGGGTGTGTCTGCTGTTCTTAACATAAGTTAGTTTAAGTAGTGTGTAAGTCAAAGGACCGATGACCTCAGCAGTTTGGTCCCTTAGGAATTCACACGCATTTGAACATTTATCTCGAATGTTCTGTGTGTGACGTAAGGACGGAAGGTTGAGAACTAAAATTTTTACAGCAGAGAAATGTCGAACATTTGTGTTCTGTCACAACACAACAGGAAGGAAGTTATAAAATTTTAATTATCACCTCGAAAACATCAAGCTATAACCATGAAAACTGTTTCCAGAATGAGATTTTCACCCTGCAGCTCAGTGTGCACTGATATGAAACTTCCTGGCAGATTGAAACTGGGTTCCGGACCGAGACTCGAACTCTGGACCTTTGCCTTTCGCGGGCAAGTGCTCTACCAACTGAGATACTCAAACATAACTCACTCCCCGTCCTCACAGCTTTACTTCTGCCAGCACCTCGTCTCCTACCTTCCCAACTTCTCAGAAGCTCTCCTGCATACCTTTCAGAACTAGCACTCCTGAAAGAAAGGATATTGCGGAGACATGGCTTTGCCACAGCCTGAGGGATGTTTCCAGAATACGATTTTCACTCTGCAGAGGAGTGTGCGCTGATATGAAACTTTCTGGCAGATGAAAACTGTATGCCGGACCGAGACTCGAATTCAGGACCTTTGCCTTTCGCGGGCAAGTGCTCTACCAACTGAGTTACCCAAGCACGATTCACGCCCCGTCCTCACAGCTTCACTTCTACCAGTACCTCGTCTCCTACCTTCCCAAATTCTTCCAGATGTGCTGGTTCTGCAAGGTTCACAAGAGAGCTTCTGTGAAGTTTGGAAAGTAGGAGACGAGGTACTGGCAGAACTGAAGCTGTGAGGACGGGTCGTGAGTCGTGCTTCCGTAGCTCAGTTGGTAGAGCACCTGTCTGTGAAAGGCAAAAGTCCTGAGCTCGAGTCTCGTTCCGGCACACAGTTTTAATGTGCCAGGGAGTTTCATGATACCTGTTGCTGGCCCTTGTCAACATCTTTCTAACGATAGATGACCACCTTCCGGGTAGCAGGTGTTTGCATTTTATCCGTTCAAGAAATGTGACACCACGAATGTCTTCTCGCTGGGATTCTGGAAATGCCTTCCACGTAATGATTTCTACACACAGGAAAGAGGATGAACTACTTGGGCGTCGTACTAGGAGAATACTTGAAATGAACCAAAATTTGGTGGTCCAAAGAGGAAGCGGGCATGACGATGTGGTCTGGGGCTTGTTGTCTAAATATAACATTCCACTGTACATCTTAGACCGACACTTTGTTTTCACACCTCTCGTACGCTCGTCAGGAGATTTCGGTAGTACCCTCTTTGACTGTTACCACTTAGGAGTATAGACTGTTACCACCATGGAAGATCGAAAACACTTGGCATCATCTTGCACAGGTGGGGCTGGAAAAGCAACTGTAGCTGTGAAAACGTTATGGTTATTGTATAATCCAGTCAGGGCCGGTACAGGTCGTGCATCTGAGTTAGTGAAAACACTGGATAAGTCTTTTACAGCTAGAGAAATTTAGAAATTGTCTTCTGGGACCAAACTGCTGATGCCATTGGTCCCCATGCTAACACCCTGCTTAATCAAACTAACCTACGCTAAGGACGACACACAGAACCATGCCCGAGGGAGGACTCGAACCTCGGACGGGGGAGCCGCGCAGACAGTGAGAAGGAGCCTCAGAGCGGGCTGCTACTCCACACGGAGAGAGAAACAAAGAAAGAATTAGTAAAGGATGGAAAGAGCAATACGTTGTGCGAATATGTGTGGATTCCGCAGTCACAATGTTTTGAGACCGCGACCAAATTTTCCCAGTTGCTATGTTTTAAAAATATGGAGAAAAAGGGCAGTGCACAGATAGGGTTCACGCAGGCCAGTATCCTCAGACACAAGGACGTTTTGTTCTGCGTAGATTAACGAAGGCTCTAGCCCACGTATTGTGTTCTCCGCGTCAGTTGTTAATGATACGTAACTTGTAGAAGTTGGTACGCTGAGGAGTACACGGGAGCAAATCAGATGGTAGTTAGGGGAAGCCGTACTTTCAAGTCCTCCCTTCCACGTAGTGGAGCAAAAAGCAGCTCACCAATGGGATATGGTGTGACAAAAGACAGAATTAGCCACGACCCAAACCCAGCACTAATGTGGCTGGAAAAGAAAAAAAGTGTACATAGTGTGCAATATCAAGTGTACCCATGAATGAAGATGAAGATGTAAAGTGTAAATACACTCCTGGAAATGGAAAAAAGAACACATTGACACCGGTGTGTCAGACCCACCATACTTGCTTCTGACACTGCGAGAAGGCTGTACATGCAATGATCACACGCACGGCACAGCGGACACACCAGGAACCGCGGTGTTGGCCGTCGAATGGCGCTAGCTGCGCAGCATTTGTGCACCGCCGCCGTCAGTGTCAGCCAGTTTGCCGTGGCATACGGAGCTCCATCGCAGTCTTTAACACTGGTAGCATGCCGCGACAGCGTGGACGTGAACCGTATGTGCAGTTGACGGACTTTGAGCGAGGGCGTATAGTGGGCATGCGGGAGGCTGGGTGGACGTACCGCCGAATTGCTCAACACGTGGGGCGTGAGGTCTCCACAGTACATCGATGTTGTCGCCAGTGGTCGGCGGAAGGTGCACGTGCCCGTCGACCTGGGACCGGACCGCAGCGACGCACGGATGCACGCCAAGACCGTAGGATCCTACGCAGTGCCGTAGGGGACCGCACCGCCACTTCCCAGCAAATTAGGGACACAGTTGCTCCTGGGGTATCGGCGAGGACCATTCGCAACCGTCTCTATGAAGCTGGGCTACGGTCCCGCACACCGTTAGGCCGTCTTCCGCTCACGCCCCAACATCGTGCAGCCCGCCTCCAGTGGTGTCGCGACAGGCGTGAATGGAGGGACGAATGGAGACGTGTCGTCTTCAGCGATAAGAGTCGCTTCTGCCTTGGTGCCAATGATGGTCGTATGCGTGTTTGGCGCCGTGCAGGTGAGCGCCACAATCAGGACTGCATACGACCGAGGCACACAGGGCCAACACCCGGCATCATGGTGTGGGGAGCAATCTCCTACACTGGCCGTCCACCTCTGGTGATCGTCGAGGGGACACTGAATAGTGCACGGTACATCCAAACCGTCATCGAACCCATCGTTCTACCATTCCTAGACCGGCAAGGGAACTTGCTGTTCCAACAGGACAATGCACGTCCGCATGTGTCCCGTGCCACCCAACGTGCTCTAGAAGGTGTAAGTCAACTACCCTGGCCAGCAAGATTTCCGGATCTGTCCCCCATTGAGCATGTTTAGGACTGGAAGAACCGTCGTCTCACGCGGTCTGCACGTCCAGCACGAAAGCTGGTCCAACTGAGGCCCCAGGTGGAAATGGCATGGCAAGCCGTTCCACAGGACTACATCCAGCATCTCTACGATCGTCTCCATGGGAGAATAGCAGCCTGCATTGCTGCGAAAGGTGGATATACACTGTACTAGTGCCGACATTGTGCATGCTCTGTTGCTTGTGTCTATGTGCCTGTGGTTCTGTCAGTTTGATCATGTGATATATCTGACCCCAGGAATGTGTCAATAAAATTTCCCCTTCCTGGGACAATGAATTCACAGTGTTCTTATTTCAATTTGCAGGAGAGTATATTTTAACTGTCCACTGGCATCCAATTTCATAGGAATTAATAGAATCGTTCCATTCCGTCTGCTAAAATGTTTCCTAGTTGCTCTCGTACTGCTTATTTCTGGATTCTGGTATCCCATCTGGCCTGACATTGATTACTTTTCCTGCATGTTCTGGCAATATCGGAAGTCTATGTTTTACTATCTCTGTAAATAATTTATCTCCATTTAAATGGAATACATTACAGTACTCACAACACAGTTTTTTCACTTCATATTTCTCTTCCTCATTTAAATGATCCACTTGTAACGCGTCTCTAACCTGTGCTGCACGACTTTCGTAATTCATTAGCTGTTCTGGCGTTTCTTTCAGACTGATTACCATTGCTGTCACATCTCACGTCGCTGTGATTACTGAACTCACATCGCATGTTACTTCTGTTCTTTGGGGCCCGCAGCGCGAAATATTTCTTTTAATGACATAATTATTTATGAAATATCCAGGTGCACTGCTATGTAAGTTGTTTGTGTTTTATTTTATTCACAATGAGCCCATTTCGGCAACTTGCCATCGTCAGGTGCTCTGTAAATACATGGATAAGTGATGGTCTTATTATAATGGTTTTGTAACTACGACCTGAGAATTTATAATATATTCTTAGGTGTTTTACCTTACATGTGACATCGTTGCTGTCATGTCCTGTCTGTTTTGTAATTATTGATTCTTCCAGGTGTAGAGTGGACATATAAATCAGATGTTACTACTTTACTTTTCTGACAGTTAGATGACAGTGGGTCAGCGATGTCATATGTTTACATAGTTATCATCTTCTAATGCTAAACAGACTAATAAACTTACCACTAGAAGATGAAGCAATCCAGAGGGAAATAAAAATCTTAGAATACATAGCCCACAAAATGATTATGACCCCAAAATTATAACACAATTATACCAAAATAAAACAAAACCTGAAAGGCACAACATACATAAAGAAATAACATTAAGCACACACACAACGAAAACGAAGAAAACAAAATACGTAACCACGACCTATCTAGGAAACATCTCGAACAAAATTAACAAATTATTCAACAAAACCGACATCACATTTGCATTTCAAAACACACACAACCTCAAACATAAAATCCACAACGGCAGCCCGAAAATTCCCATACACAACAATCCTGGCGTTTACAAAATTTCATGTAACACATGCCAAAAATTCTACATAGGGCAAACTGGTAGAAACTTCAAAATAAGATATAAAGAGCACACCAGAGAAAGTGAAAACAACCCATCTACATTTTTTCAACATTTACAAGCTGAGAAACACTATGCAAAACCCATATACGAAGCACTTGAAATCCTACATATCACGCAAAAGGGAACACTGTTGAACATCCTGGAGGAAATAGAGATATATTCACATGCATACAGCAACCCAACAAATTTACTGAACGAACAAACCGACCTAAAGCACAAAAATTATATAGAAAACTTTATTCACATTATAAATCGGGGAAAACGGGTAAATTTAATATCAGCGACTCTAAACAACACATATCCATAGCAACAGCGATAACATGAGTAGTGCAAAACAGAGACAGAACACCAACATAAATCATAGATGACAATTATAACGAAAAATTAAAAACGTAAAATAAAACTAAAACTAACTTTAGGCAAAAACGTAATCAGAAACAAACCTACATGAAAAGTGGTTATAATAAACAACTGACTTTCATACATCCTTTGTTTATAGTGATAACTATGTAAACATATGACATCGCTGACCCACTGTCATCTAACTGTCAGAAAAGTAACGTAGTAACATCTGATTTATATGTCCACTCTACACCTGGAAGAATCAATAATTACAAAACAGACAGGACATGACAGCAACGATGTCACATGTAAGGTAAAACACCTAAGAATATATTATAAATTCTCAGGTCGTAGTTACAAAACCATTATAATAAGACCATCACTTATCCATGTATTTACAGAGCACCTGACGATGGCAAGTTGCCGAAATGGGCTCATTGTAAATAAAATAAAACACAAACAACTTACATAGCAGTGCACCTGGATATTTCATAAATAAGCATGTTACTTCATTGGTATTTAACATGTTAATAATACATTTCCCTACAATGCTTTTCACTTTTTTCTGGAATGTACACACCCTTATGTTCTTCCTGTTTTCGTACTATTACGTCTCCTCCCTCGAGGATTCTTTCATGTTCAGCCAATCTAATTTTCATTACCCTTTCTTCCCTAGGTCCAATTGTTAGCGTACGTTCATGTAGCTGGCGCTCCAGAAGTGTTGTCCTTCTGTGCCGTGACCTCAACGTACCGTAATGTTTATCTCTTATCTGTCCGTCC
The DNA here is from genome assembly GCF_023897955.1 of Schistocerca gregaria. Classification (NCBI taxonomy): domain Eukaryota; kingdom Metazoa; phylum Arthropoda; class Insecta; order Orthoptera; family Acrididae; genus Schistocerca; species Schistocerca gregaria. Next base: position 162,577,675 of record NC_064922.1, read on the forward strand.
ACAACTACTGTGCGCTTTACGTAATTCTGTTGTCAGCCACTTGTCTTCCTGGTAACGTGCCCTGGGTCCTGACTGTGATCGCTGCCTTCTTGTTCCGTTACACTGCCCATTCACTCTGTCTCCTGTGGTAATCGATAATGGCTTTTTGCCGTTATAGAAAATCTCTTCCTACTATTCCGTCATATGGAACATCTGCATCCTTGCGTAATACATGAAATGTCTGTTTACCCAACTCTTTTCCGTTTAGTCTTAAATTCAGTCCCGTTATGCTCATTGTGTTCATTGTACCTTCCGTAACCCCTTTCAGTCTTCTTATTTCTCTATAATTGACAGGTATTTCCGCGGTTATTGCTTCTCCCTTGAGCAGACTTATATGTGCACGTGTGCCGATTTAAAACTTTAACATCGTACCGAATTCTTTGCAGTGTATCTTAATTATTTCATTTTCTCATTCACAGTCTACTACCAACACTTTTGGCCATTTCACGGTGGGTATGTGTGACTGCTTTGCGTGCCACCCGCTGCGTTTCCCGGCCATTCTCCTGGTGGTCTTCCGCGGTTTTCTCCACATTTAGACATTGTATGCCTGTATTTCTTACAACTATAACAACTGGTAGTTCAACAATCTTTCACGCTGTGTCCTCTCCTTCTACATTTTTTACACATAGTTATCTTCTCAAATGTTGCATCTGTATGCTGTGGTTTATCGCAGTGATAACAATAAGTTTGAAACTTTCGCTCTTCTTCCGCTTTGTTGGGTGGTGGTATCCATCTGACTTGCGTATTGCTACGACAATGTTTGGATTCATGTCCTATTTTTCCACATTTGTAACATTTCACTGGTTTTCAGTGGTTTCTTTCTGCTATCGTGCCAACTTATTCCCTTCGATGCCTGATTCCTTTCCTTCTTTGACATAATAGCACTTTCCTCTTGTTGGGCTATCTCTACTGGCTCCCCCAGTTTCACATTTTCTCCTCTACAGCGCACCATCGTTTGCAAACCTTTGTATGAAACATGCACGCCATAGTGCATATACTGTTTCTACGCCCCTTTTTGCTGTTATCTATCCGTAACCCTAGTTACAGCCACCCTAAAAGATTTTGACAATTCTTCTATCGTATTACTCCATGAGGCAACTGATTCCCCTGCATACTGAGTTGCTTTGAACATATTGCAGGCATAAAAAGCAATAGTTCTTTTATCTGAACAATTTTCTTCTAACACACTTTCTACTTCTGCCCAATTTTTCGTGTTCTCTCGTACTATTAACTTTGATCTTACATTCCCAGTGATTTTAGATTTTACATGTTGAAATAGTAATTTTGCATCCTCGTTTCTTAACTACTTCAAAAGCATCATTTACCTTCTCTATGAACTCATGAAATTGTCTGTTGTTCCCGTCGAATGTTTCTGGAATCAATACTACCGCGTCCGTAGCACTGATACCTATATTGTCGCTACTGGAGAACATCATCTGGTCACAAGTCCAAAGCCGGCCGGTGTGGCCGTGCGGTTCTAGGCGCTTCAGTCTGGAACCGCGTGACCGCTACGGTCGCTGGTTCGTATCCTGCCTCGGCATGGATATGTGTGATGTCCGTAGGTTAGTTAGGTTTAAGCAGTTCTAACTTACAGGGGACTGATGACCACAGATGTTAAGTCCCATAGTGCTCAGAGCCATTTACAAGTTCAAAGGACCGTATTATTAACTCGTTGCGTTGGCTTGCCTGTTTTGTTGACTGGATCTCCTTGTTCTTCTGTTGATATGCTGCTTTTGGACGTCGCTGCTTGTGTCGTCTGCTGGGCTCTCCGGGATCTCGGGCTCTCTGGATTCTTGGGTTCTGCTGTTTGTAAATGGCTTTGTCTTTTTGCGGTGCGATTCTGGGACACTAATGCAATTTCCTATTTTCCTGCATTTTATGTTCAACTATCCACTCATCTGCCAAACCACCTTGTGAACCACCCCAAACACCTGGCACAGTAAATTTTATGATGCATCCCAGCACAGTTTAGTAGGGCGATCAGAACATTGACGAAAATCTGAGGGTTGTTTGAGTGTCCACTTTTATTGTCGGAGATGAGAGGTAGAAAGCTCTCCGAGGTAGAACTGAGTGGTTATTGGTTGCAGTGGTAATCTTTTTAGGATAATGGCAGGATGGGTATGCTGAAGAGTTCAGTATTCATTTACGTAATATCTTCATACTCCTTGATGACTTATAAAAGAGATGCCAGTTCCTAACCCCTCCCTGTATTACTTGTCAGATTCAATTTATTCTTATCAGCAGGCTACTCGCCTAAGCTTACAAGCGACAATTACTGTTCCGTAAATTGTTCTTGTTAATTATGAAGCTACAAATGCTAGCTGTTCCTTCAGAGGAAGACAGATCGTCTATGTTCGGATCCATTCCCCAGAATAGATAATGATTACGTATCTTGCAGTTCATGTATGTGTCTCCAGATCTGATCACCGACTTCTAGCTGCGATTATTTCTTCTGCAAACTCAGGTTGCGGCTGACTGGATTTCTACTGCTCTCGGACTCCTCCGTCAGCCTACTTCATTAGAATTCTCCACCACTCTTCTCATCTTTTGCTTGTATACTGTCTAAATTGCGGGTGACCTTGATAACAGCCTTTCGGGATATTTCCATTAGCTGGCTCCCTTAACACGTAAATAATTTAATGTCGTGTTTCTCCTAGAGCTTTCAACTCGATGTTCCCACTTACATATACTGGAAAGCTTCTGTTGACGTCAGGGTTTGTATCCCTTGGCGCAGTCTCAGATAGTTCCATCACGTGTTTAGTCCCTGATCTGTCAGGCTACTGGAGGTCCCTACTTTAAATAAGGGAACTTCTGTTGTCGTCCAACTGCGGTTCAAATAATGTGTTAACATGCGTGTTTTGAGAGTATGCGTTTTGTCTCTCTCCCTTTCACAAATATTCTCCACTAGGATTTCTCAATGCTTGAACTCTGAGACTTCTAAGTTCATGAAGTGAGAATTGTTCTTCGCTCATTTCATCTGACAAGTATTGCTTAATAAAATCATAATTAATTAGTTTTTTTTCTTGGTACTGGGCAACAGAGAGACTGTACTATGATCAAACGTAACTGCAGTGGTTTGGCCACAACTATTGGTGTTTTTTTTTTCGAGGGGGGGGGGGGGGGGGGTTCTGCCTTGAGCAAAACAAAACTTTATCTTTCTTTCTATTTCCCAGATACGTTTCGGTGAAGTTTCAGCTTCATAAGCAGGCTTTTGTTTCCTGCCTATTAAACAGCACACGTAAATTTAAATTTTAAGACAGTATTTACAGTTTGTGAAACAGACAAAGATTTTGCGTATACACCTAGTTACCACAGTCCGCCATCAGACGGGGAGAGGAGCATCGTCATCCCCAAGGGCTGACAGCCCTGGAGATGGCAGAGGAGGCAACGGACCACTCCTGGGACGACACTGGTCTGTGTGCTTCCGGCGAACTGCTCCGTCGTCGAGGGTGACTGCCCGCATAGCGCGGCCGATGAGCGACGAGGCCCTGGCGGCGACCCACTGGGGTAGATGCCGGGCCAACACCAGCCACCATACCGGATCCTGTAGGGAATAACGGGGCCGTGTCACATGCAGGAGAGCGGGCCTAGGAGAAGACGGAAACAGGAGTAGCAAGGTGGACCAATGAGGACGGCCGTGAAGTTTTTCAGCTGGTGATGATCCATCCTGAACAGGGGATCGGTAGGAGGAAAGATAGATGATAAGGGCGTCGTCCAGGGAGTGTTGAGGTCGCAATTTCGACACCAGGACTTCGAATGTGCAGACAAACCATTCAGCCAATCCGTTAGATACAGGTTGAAAGGGAGCAGTACGCATACAGCTCATCATGCGACGAACGCTGTCGTTGGAAAACGTCCCTCTTTCCCGTTACCGACAAATTTATTTTTAAAATGGAATGTTAGGTGGTCATTCGGAGAGCCAAAGAAGGTGGTAAAGCCATGTGTTCACAAATACAGATATATTTAAACATGCAGAATACAACGCTGCGGTCGGCAACGCCTATACAGGGTGTTACAAAAAGGTACGGCCAAACTTTCAGGAAACATTCCTCACACAGAAATAAAGAAAAGATGTTATGTGGGCATGTGTCCGGAAACGCTTACTTTCCATGTTAGAGCTCATTTTATTACTTCTCTTGAAATCACATTAATCATGGAATGGAAACACCCAGCAACAGAACGTACCAGCGTGACTTCAAACACTTTGTTACAGGAAATGTTCAAAATGTCCTCCGTTAGCGAGGATACACGCATCCACCCTCCGTCGCATGGAATCCCAGATGCGCTGATGCAGCCCTGGAGAATGGCGTATTATATCACAGCCGTCCACAATACGAGCACAAAGAGTCTCTACATTTGGTACCGGGGTTCCGTAGATAAGAGCTTTCATATGCCCCCATAAATGAAAGTCAAGAGGTTGAGGTCAGGAGAGCGTGGAGGCCATGGAATTGGTCCGCCTCTACCAATCCATCGATCACCGAATCTGTTGTTGAGAAGCGCACGAACACTTCGATTGAAATGTGCAGGAGCTCCATCGTGCATGAACCAAATGTTGTGTCATACTTGTAAAGGCACATATTCTAGCAGCACAGGTAGAGTATCCCGTATGACATCATGATAACGTGCTCCATTGAGAGTAGGTGAAAGAACATAGGGCTCTATCAAGACATCGCAAACAATGCCTGCCCACAGAAAATCTGTAGTACGTCAACCTTCCTTCAATTGGGCCAACTGGCGGTGAATCGAGGACGTGCAGTACATACTGACGAAACTAAAACGAGCTCAAACATGGAAATTAAGCGCTTCCGGACACATGTCCACATAACATATTTTCTTTATTTGTGTGTAAGGAATGTTTCTCAGTCGTTGCTGTAGTCTGGTTGTTCTTCATGTTTTACTGCCCCGCTTAATACATATCGGTAAAACGAAGACGGATCTAGATGAGGACATACGACACTGCTTATGGTGATCCGTCTGTCGGATGGTTCGTTAAGTTAGGTGACACCCTCGGTGATATTCGACTGGAGTAGAGTAAGTGTTGGCACCGAGTTTCACCCTCTCCCTTCCTTTCATCCTTAATATCACAAACCCGGCGCAACAATGTACAAGCACTAATTACAGTCGACACACGACACAGGTACACACTTGACCCCAACAGATAGGAGGAAGACAATGGCAAATCGCCTCCCATAGGATATTATCCACTATGGCGACGCAGGATGCATCTTCTGTCCCACGTTCAGTTCTCAAGTGTGGCACTATGATAATGTGAAACTCGTGTGGTAATGTATACATACTGGTGAGAAATACCAAAGAATAAGTTAATCCAGGCTTTTGTAAGCCGCTTTCGTAAGCTACCTTTTTCGTGGGGGAGTCAAATTTCGTTAGCAAGCTTACAATAATTTACAATCTAGCACTCGTTTTTCCAGCAAGTAGCCTTACGAGCCAGTTCCATTTACAGCGTCCATACAATATTAGGCGATTGCTGTTTTTGATCACCAGTGGCGTAAGGTGAAAATACGAGTATTTCTCCCTAGATGAATTGCATCAACGTGAATAATGAACTGTGATAAAACGAAGCGTTTTAGACGTGACGTTACAAAACGATGCTGGAGTCTAAGTCATCTCGTAAGAAATTAAGAATCGACGAGAATGGGGACACTGACACTACTGGTCATTAAAATTGCTACACCAAGAAAAAAATGCACATGATAATCAGGTATTCTGTGGACAAATATGTTATACTACAACTGACATGTGTTTACGTTTTCACGCAATATGGGTGCACAGATCCTGAGAAATCAGTACCCAGAACAACCACGTCTGGCCGTAGTAACGGCCTTGATACGCCTGGTTATTGAGTCAAAAAGAGCTTCGATGGCGCGTACAGGTACAACTGACCATTGAGCTTCAACACGATACCACAGTTCATCAAGAGTAGTGACTAGCGTATTGTGACGAGCCAGTTGCTCGGCCACCACTGACCAGACGTTTTCAATTGGTGAGAGATCTGGAGAATGTGCTGGCCAGGGCAGCAGTCTAACATTCTCTCTATCCAGAAAGGCCCGTACAGGACCTGCAACATGCGGTCGTGCATTATCCTGTTGAAATGTAGGGTTTCGCAGTGATCGAATGAAGGGTAGAGACACGGATCGCAACACATGTGAAATATAACGTCCACTATTCAAAGCGCCGTCAATGCGAACAAGAGGTGACCGAGACGTGTAACCAATGACACCCCATACCATCAGGCCGGATGATACGCCTGTATGGCGATGAGGAATACACGCTTCCAATGTGCGTTCACCGCGATGTTGCCAAATACGGATGCGACCCGCATGATGCTGTAAACAGAATCTGGATTCATCCAAGAAAATGACGTTTTGCCATTCGTGCAACCAGGTTCGTCGTTGAGTACACCATCGCAGGCGCTCCTGTCTGTGATGCAGCGTCAGGGGTAACAGCAGCCATGGTCTCTGAGCTGATAGTCCATGCTGCTGCAAACGTCGTCGAACTGTTCCTCCAGATGGTTGTTGTCTTGCAAACGTCCCCATCGGTTGACTCAGGGATCGAGACATGGCTGATCGATCCGTTACAGCCGTGCGGATAAGATGCCCGTCATCTCGACTGCTAGTGATACGAGGCCGTTGGGATCCAGCACGACGTACAGTATTACCCTCTTGAACCCACCGATTCCATATTCTGCTGACAGTCATTGCATCTCGACCAACGCGAGCAGCAATGTCGCGATACGATAAACCGCAATCCCGTTAGGCCACAACCCGACCTTTATCAAAGTCGGTAACGTGATGGTACGCATTTATCCTCCATTCACGAGGTATCACAACAACGTTTCACCAATCAACGCCGGTCACCTACTGTTTGTGTATAAGAAATCGGTTGGAAACTTTCCTCATGTCAACACCCTGCGGGTGTTACCACCAGCGTCAACCTTGTGTGAATGCTCTGAAAAGCTAATCATTTGCATATTACAGAATCGTCTTTCTGTCAGTTAAATTTCGCGTCTGTAGCACGTCATCTTCGTGGTGTAGCAATTTCAATGTCCAGTAGTGTAGGAAGCACCAAATATAAGAAGAGACAATAACTAAGGATGCATGTTAAGACATGATGCAATAACATGCACGGATTTAATAAAAGCCGTAATGCTAGTGAAGGAATATAGAGAACAAGAATTGATGACAACGTGTATCAGTGCTAGTGTGGACTGAAGAGGTCAGAAAGAAGAGAAAACCGTTGCAGACCACAACAGAACAGTTAGAATAGTAACAGAAAGAAGATAGTAATGACTTATTACTGAGTTTTATTTGCTTGTAACTGTTGAATGCAGTAACACAACGTATCTGACAAATTGTGCACTCAGTGACAGTGTGAGAATCTATCTAAACCTTTCCGGTAGTTAAGGAATTTGGCACCATTCTGCTTGCCCTGATTTGATGGCTTCTGGGACTCGGGGACAAATGGTTCAAATGGCTCTGAGCACTATGGGACTCAACTGCTGTGGTCATCAGTCCCCTACAACTTAGAACTACTTAAACCTAACTAACCTAAGGGCAACACACACATCCATGCCCGAGGCAGGATTCGAACCTGCGACCGTAGCAATCGCACAGTTCCGGACTGCGCGCCTAGAACCGCGAGACCACCGCGGCCGGCGACTCGGGGACAAAAAATGCCTTCCGACCTCATTAAAATCCTTCTGGGTATATTGGCGCATCATGCTCCAAAATACATAAATTTCTAAAATGCTTAAATAAGTCGACGTTTTGTTCGTCTTTCGGCGGAGTTCTGCCCTGAGGGAGGTCACTCAAACACGGGTGAAGCGTTGGCTTCTTTTAGCATTTTGTAAGATAACATGGTGCAATGATTATAATGGGATCGACGCCAGCAGGGGAAACGTATGCATTTTCATCAACGCCATCTTTCACAAGAACCACGTTTGAGGAAATGACGCCGTCAGAGGGCATTTTGCGCCCTGCTGTGAGAGGGATCACGGACGCTATACAAGCACACAGGTCCCAAGGTGACATTATTACTAAAAATTAGAAACGTTAGGAATCAATAATACCCAAAAAATTTTGTTACTAAGTAGCTTCTTTTCCGATCAATGTTCGTTGTATGACTTAGTCGCTGACCTTATAACGTTATTTTTTTTTGCCCAATACATTATCGAGGATTCGAAAATAATTTACTACCCTTTTATCTGGCCTCCACAGAATGTGAAGTTACGTGTTCGAGATAGCGTCGATACAAAGTCGATTACCTGGAAATGCATTTGTATTTGCTCGTTGTCAGAGACACCTACTAAATAATGAGCTATAACTGGCTTTTCTTGTTTGTTGTTGCTCGCTGGTACCGAACGCACGACACGAGGCAATAAAGGCGCATCCAACAGCATGTTTAATGAATCGTTCAGTGTATACATAACGAAGAAACAGCTTTCACCGCTAAAGCACCACTTCCTGTAATCGACTGCAAATGGCATCTATTACGGCGCTATCAACGAACAGTGAAGATACTTATATTGGCTGTGGGCTTTGGTTGAATGCTTTAATGAAATTATCTGGGAATGAGTATACAATACCAAAGAAACTTATTAACGGCGCTGCGATTATACACTAGTTTAATCAAGGCTGGTGACCCGACCTTGTGAAGGACTGTATGCTGTCATTCCTGCCGTAGTGTCGTACTCATGCTCTTATGCTCTTTTTGCTAAGAAAAAAGGATTATCAAGAAAGGCAAAGGAATACTGTACGAATATTGTGAAGCAGTTTTCTAATAATGTTTTTTTTTTTTTTATTCAAATCCACACAGTAAATTCTTGACGTAAAACCACGTACTTATAATCTTATCTCTTATAACACCCTTCTGTACTGTGGAAATACCATCTTTGTTGAGTTTCCGAAAAAAAAAACACTCATCATAGCATGTGAATACTGATAATAAATTATTTTATTCATTTTCAGTGCACCTACAGCAGTAATCAAGCGTACAGCCGATGTAGCTGATCTAAGGAGATTTATTAATCCCTGAGTGTGAGTTAAATGGTTCAAATGGCTATAGGCACTATAGGACTTAACATCTGAGGCCGTCAGTCCCCTAGACTTAGAACTACTTAAACCTAACTAACCCAAGGACATCATACACATCCATGCCCTAGGTAGGATTCGAACCTGCGACCGTAGCAGCAGCGCGGTCCCGGACTGAAGCGCCTAGAACCGCACGGTTTACAACGCCCGGCTGAGTGTGAGTTTTCTAGTTAATTTTCTACCTTTAAGAACTTAACGATTTCAGTGCTGAAAATTTCGTTGTCTGTGTACGTTCTGAGCACACTTTTACTAACTGAATGTTGTTAACATTCAATGATAATCCATGTGTTCTGAAACGTCTTTTCACATATATAAATATTTCATTAACTGACTTTCCAATACGAAGACTGACACTATTTTTTATCGTTTTCGTTGTGTAATACACCTTCTCACTTGCGTATACCATTTTTAGAAAGGAAAGATTACAATGATAGTATTGATAAAATTTTTGTGATTTTATCTAGTGCTTGCACGAAATTTGTAGATAGTTAGGACTGCATTCATGTTGCGTTGACCTCCGAATGAAAAAATCTTTCATTTAATAAATGAACCAAATAAATGCAGTATGACCTCACATTCGCCATATTTGAGCGGTTATTATCAAGACGTAAAAAAATAAATATATATATGAGTATGTGATCACTGTTGCTTCATACACGAACACAAAAATATGCATTTTGTGGTAATCCTAGAAAAACCATCCTCAGTTTCTCTTAGGACATTTATTTCCACTTTTCGTTATTTCCTTTAGTAGTATTCCGTAAATGCAATAATTTGCAATAATGATATTGATCCATTTTTAAACTTTCATTCACATTGTTAAGGAGAGAAATGTGGTCAATTCCACAAAATATCACTATTCAACATTCTGGAATCACGAAGAGACTTCAAACTGAAACCTACTTCCTCCAATGATGTGTACTATTTATTCTGCTGTCATTTCAGTACTAAGCTTTTCTTTTATACATCAAACATCAGCTAGAAATAGAAGATGGCAATTCTGATAACAACGCTGTTAAATACACCCTTAGTAAAGCCACCATGAAAAGGCATGTAAATTATAACATTTTACCATAATGTATGAAATTTACATTCCATCTTATTTATTTTTGACATTTTTTGCTAACTGATTATTGTTTTACAATTAGTAAGAAACGAATGTGCCCAATTTTAAATATACTACTAGGAAATATAAATCTTTTACTCTAATCTAAATGGCTGAGATAGTTATTATGTGTAATGTAAAACTTAATAATAATTATTTAATAATCATAACAATTAACTTCATAGATTTATTAATACGATTTTAAGTCTGAGTACTGAGACTGCACGCATGGAACCTACGCAGCGCGCCTAGGTTAAACAGTGCTCAGATAACAGTCCAGAATAATACTAAGCTTAACTGCTGAAGACTGTTCACACCGTTTACAAGTATATTTACCACTTTGCCCCAATGCGTTGAGACGCTGCTGCCAGCAGATTAATCCCAAGTTGTATTACGCCTCTTTATACTGGTAGCTCTCACATGTCACATTAATTCCACCAGAAACCACTTCTTCTTTCAATTACAATAGCTTGTAATGTAGCACGGAGCAGTATGTCTTCTTCTTGCAGCAGAGACCCGAGGCTTTGCTTTAAATGAGCAGCTCTAAAGCCACGTCTTCTTTTCGGTAATCCGTAAGATCGTTCAAGAGGAGCTTTACAGACTATCAGCTCACAAAATGAATATTGTTCTCAGATTGTCACGATTCGACTGTACTGGAAGAAAAATGTTGCCTGAGTGGCAGAATCGATTGTAACTAGGAGCGCTAGGAGCTCAGTTGCACCTACCGATGTCCTCTGTTATAGGTGGGAAGTAAGACTTAAAGCTGGTGGCTAGCTGTGAGAATTTAGTTGTTGGCCTATGGACGCAGCCTAACACATTTTTTGTAAAATGAAATGATGAATCACATTATTTCTGCTCACACATAGCCAGTAAATGTTAGATCATAGTTATTCCTATAAAAGTGTAAAATGGGTATTATTAATTTGTAAGGCTGTAAGATTATCAGGAATTGAAGTGATACTGATCATTAACAAATATTGACCATTATCCATGGCAATTAAAGAAGAGTAATGAATATATACTGTAACTCAAAGGGAAATAAACTGAAACAAATATGTAAGGTAATGAATTATTTATATTTAGTTTTAAGTATGGAGCAACGCGACATGTGCATTTCACCCGATTTTACAGTACTGATCCTTGAATGTAGGCACCAGGTGTTTCCCATCAGATTCAATGTATAGGTTGACTAGGTACACTCGATTTGTAATATTTTGGTGTTCGGTAATTCTGATACAGGGACGTTAAATTTTGAATTTGTTTTGTCAAACGATGTCAGACTTTTCCTCATGTAACAATCCAAGTGTTTTAATTGCGAAAGTAAGTGAGAATTGTAGAACAGTTGAAAATTTCACTAATTTTGAAGTTTATGTAAAATGTTTCATATCAGATTTTGTGAAGGAGAAACTTTATTGTCAATACGATTTTCAAACTGAAGCATTCGAAGTTAGCGTATTCCCTTGTCAGTGACTCATCCTCTTCCATGTCATGTTTATTTAAATTCAATTGATATTGTTTTAGAAGAAGTCATTTTTCAATGAGATTCAGAAAAAAATATTAATGTGGCAGAATCATAAAAGAAATAATGTTTGTTACAGTTTCAGTGCGGACAAGAATGCACTGCACGCAGCAAATATCCACAATTTTCACTGAATATCTGACGGGTCGTTCATTTATCAGGTAATCGACTGATATTTTTTGTATGAAGCTATTTTACGGCCGGCGTTGCACTTCGCTGTGCCAAGATTGAATATTTTCTGTGCCTGCTGTGGAGAGAATGCCAAGATTACGTCCGTCGCGTCTCTAGAGCTAAGGAAAATTTATTTCATTGTCTATTTGCGCAGGGAATTTTGTCAGTTTATTGCACAGGGCCATAGAACTCGACGCTCACGTGACTGGGTAAATTTTAGACGGGTTGATTTCATTGTAGACATTGCGTATTGGTTTTCCAGATATATATATTTTTTTAATGAAAGCAGAACTGACGAATTACACCATCTGATCAACAACACATCACACAGTAAATTTCCATGATCGCCGAGCCGGCGCTTGACGTTGCGCCAGAAAACATTGAGTGAACTTTGGTTGTATAAAATTCACTAGTAGATCCAGTGAGGAAAGTATTTTGCTTTTAAAAACTTCTGTGGGGTGGGAAGTACATTGATTGCTGCTAAAATGCATTGTCTGCAGTACCTGTTAATAATGTGTGAACGCATCGCCGCAAGTGCTGTTGCATTTTTGGCATTTGTAAGGAAAAATGCTTTAGTCACTAGTAACACAAAGCGCACTCAGAGCAAGAAGCGACACCATTGACAGAAGAAATGCGCAGTCATTCTTAACAAGATGTAATAAAGAATCCTAATTCTATCAGAAGCTGATGACATGGAATTCTAATGATTAAATGTGGAGAAGTACGAAAAAATGGATGCGAAATAAGGTAAAGCAATATACTAGGGGCGGTCAGTAAGTAATGCGGCATATTCCTTTTTCTTTCGATCAATTTCGATTGAAAAAGTTTCGAACTTTTTGTGGGTTACTGTGGAATAGTCCCGCTTCAGCCCCTATAGTTTCATGAAGTTCCGATAGGTGGCGGCGCTGTAGTCTTCAAAATGGTGTCAGTAATGGAGGTGCATTCCAAGCTGAGAGCGGCCATTGAATTCCTTTTGGTGGAAAACCACAGCGTCTCATATATTCATGGGCACTCTACGGAGACCTGGCAGTGAACAAAATCAAAGTATTTTGTTGGGCGAGCGTCTGTCGTCATCGCAAGAAGGCCCGCAAAGCTGTCCAATCTGTCGCGTGGCGGCTGGCACCACAAACCTGTGAGTATACTCTCATTCGAGTTGATCGACGGATCACAGACACCTCGCTGCTAAAGTGGACGTCTCTCTTAGTACTGCTGACACACTGGTCCATCAGTTGGAGTACCCAACGGTGTGTGTCCGCTGGGTCGCTCATCCACCCTACAGCCCAGATGTCGCACCTTCCACATTTCATATCTTTGACCCAAAGAAGAACGCACTCTGCGGGAAGCAATGCGTAGATGGTGGGGAGGTTACTTATGAAGGAAGATGTTGTCACCGATGTGGAGGATTAGAGAGGCACCATCTCTTTGACCCAAAGAAGAATGCACTGTGCGGGAACCAGTGCGTAGATGGTGGGGAGGTTACTGATGCAGGAAGATGTTGTCACCGATGTGGAGGATTATAGAGGCACCATCTCTTTGACCGAAAGAAGAATGCACTGTGCGGGAAGCAGTGCGTAGATGGTGGGGAGGTTACTGATGCAGGAAGATGTTGTCACCGATGTGGAGGATTAGAGAGGCACCATCTCTTTGACCCAAAGAAGAATGCACTGTGCGGGAAGCAGTGCATAGATGGTGGGGAGGTTACTGATGAAGGAAGATGTAGTCACCGATGTGGAGGATTAGAGAGGCACCATCTCTTTGACCCAAAGAAGAATGCACTGTGCGGGAAGCAGTGCGTAGATGGTGGGGAGGTTACTGATGCAGGAAGATGTTGTCACCGATGTGGAGGATTAGAGAGGCACCATCTCTTTGACCCAAAGAAGAATGCACTGTGCGGGAAGCAGTGCGTAGATGGTGGTGAGGTTACTGATGCAGGAAGATGTTGTCACCGATGTGGAGGATTACAGAGGCACCATGGGGGCAAACAGGCACTACCATTAAGGCTGTGTAAGGTCGTCGCACTAAGCGGAGATTACGTTGAAAAATACTGTTTTGTAACGAAAAGAGTGGGAAATAATATTGAGCATTGGAATCCAGAAGAATCAATCGACCTTCAGAAAAAACTGGTGCTTATTTATTGAACGCTCTTCATAGTTGCAACACATTTAAATCGAGCGGTTCACACTAGAGATGGGCAAAGTCGTTCGTCCTTGGGAACTAGTTCACTGGTGACCGCTCTTTCTTGGGAACCGTTCATTTTTACTCGTTCGCCGTTCACTGTGCCTGGTATATGGTTCTTATGAAAAGTTGAAAATTAGTAGCATTGGTGACTGATGATGGAAGATGCGAAGAGGGGGCACTTGCTTCCTCGCTGGAGTACATTTATTCATAACAGAATTCTCACTTGTAGTTTTCGTGATTCTGCAAAACATCTCGTTTAGCCAACTGCAGCGTTGGCTGATCGCAGCGGAATAATATAAGGTAGCGCACGAAAAACCGGCCCCGAGTACAGACTGCTCGCCAGTTACGCACGATTTGTTGACCATTACTAGCAGAATAGGTAGACATGTAATAATTAATAATTAGGCTGTGAAGAAACAACAAATAAGCTACCGCAAGCAACTTCGAAACAATAAATGACGCTTCGTAAGCAATAATGAGCAGTCTAGTACTCGGGGCTGCTTTTTCGTGTGCCACCCTGTTCCCATGAAATAATATTGTAGAAGTCATCGTATTGCCTTCACAAAATGTGACACCATACACTCGATTACGAAGCGAGGGCTTCATTCGGTTGTAAGTCGGTCTGCCCGCCTTCCTTCCATGACAATTAACATGCTCTTTTATCTTGGGGCAGAAAAAAAAAAAAAAACGGAAGATGGCCACTCTTGTGTGCTGCGCCGACGTCCTTTTCATGTCCAATAACAAAAAATCTTGCGTTTTTACATTTCTTCTGCTGTTTATCGAAATATTAAAGTAAGCTGATACGCCATTTCGTTACGTGAAAAGACGTGTGCATTACATACCACGTAATTTTTTGTAATTTACGTAATTACAAAATACATTTTTAGTACCGGTCGTGGACGCTGAACAGAATACGAAAAGAACCGGAAATTCAGAGGTAAAAAAAAAATAAAATTGCCGGCCGCGGTGGTCTAGCGGTTCTAGGCGCGCAGTCCGGAACCGTGCGACTGCTACGGTCGCAGGTTCGAATCCTGCCTCGGGCATGGATGTGTGTGATGTCCTTAGGTTAGTTAGGTTTAAGTAGTTCTAAGTTCTATGGGACTGGTGACCACAGCTGTTAAGTCCCATAGTGCTCAGAGCCATTTGAACCATTTTTTTCAACAAAGTTTGAAACAGATCTAGAATAGGCGTGCGAAGCGAATGAAACGAACAACAACAACTCGATGGTCATCTAACTATGAGTAGTCGGAAGTGGAACGGCAACGAGTGGCCCCCGCGAACAAGAACGAGTCCAGCCGAGCGAGACCGATACCGAGACAGAAGGGAACGGGACCGAGGCTGGAACGAGACCGGCTGACGTGCCGTTGCGGGAACGAGACCGACCGATTGCCGTTCCCGGGAACTATAAGTAGACAGCCGCGTCCGAAATGAACTGTGAAAGACCTTTCCTTAGAATTCGTTCCTCACTCGTTCCGTTCATCTTGGTGAACCGTTCCTTCGGACCCGTTAGTTCGAGAACGACCCATCTCGAGTTCACACAGGATTCGTAAGTAGGAACAGATGTACGCGAATTCACAGAACGCAGCGCTGTAAAACCAAATTCTGTTCACGTCATGTCTGATGATTGTGACGTTTTGATACGTTATTAAAGCGCAGTTATTCGCACCTGATAATTGTCACATGTTCGAGGTTATAAAATTTTGTTTTACAAATAAATAATTGTATAGTCTAAAGGCGACCCCAACGACACTCACAGAAGTTTACATGACTGTGAATTCTAGATTTGTGAAGTTAATATTTGACGGGGGTTTCTGGGGTACATTCTTTGCAAGGTCACAAAAACCTTCCAGTTTCCAGCCACGCACTTCACTGCTAGACTACTAGGCCCACCTGTGAAGTATGAACGACAAAGATTCTCAGGCAAACCACGTATTTAGAAAATTTTCGAGCCATGTTTTCTCCGTTTGAAGGTTCACTGCAAGGCCACTGCGACCGCCGTTGTCCTTCTCTGCTTCAGGGGCCTTGCACCACGTTTATTTTGGTCTTCAGTGCAGTCTGCTGCCCGACAAAAGACGCCTTCCAGTTGACACGACCGCTCGCTCCTCAATAGCAGTAGCATTGCCATGGCTGATTTCACGCTCCGCGCGACCCCGGAAGCAGTGGGCAGGAAACACCAGACTCAGCGCCATTCGCCGAGTTATGAAATTGCCTGAAGGTACCGTAGACTATCGTAAGGTAGCATAGATTATGGTAGTTTTATTAGCACTTTGGACAGTTAAGGTCATACCAACGTTGCCTGTTCATCAAGTGTGTTGCATACATCCCGGACGTTACCACATAACGATCGCTTTCTTCCCGTGTCTTGCTGGAGGCCCGTAAAAATCTGACTCGGTTAACCATCTAGAAACTGAGGATATAAAAAGGGCCAGGTTCTACACAGTTTTCCTCTTCTGCTATTTAAAAATTAACAGTGTTAATAGCAAAATCTAACGTGTCATTGTTTAATTTGGGTTTTATTCGAAAATCGTTCATTTTTAACGTAAAACAGAGACATTACATAGTAAAATCTACAACACAGATTTATCATTTACCAATAGAAAACTCTATTCCGTCAACAAAAGGATAGAATTATAAAAATAGAAAAACATTATATCAAAAATCGCTTCGGTATTGCACCGAACTTAACATAAATCATTCTTCTGTTCTTCAAAAACAACTTTTACATTTACGAACAATAACAGGAAACTCTTGTCTCTTCTCGTGATGAAGAAGATGCTATTGAGGACAAAATAGTAGAAATAACTATATATTTGTTCATGTCTGTGCATCCAAATTGTACTTGCATCAAAAATAATTGGTTTGCTATCACATAAATGCAGAAGTTACGCGATTAACCAAATTTTATTACTTACATCATACAATTTATCTGCCGTAAGGATACTAAATACACAATGGACCAATACTGAATGCTGTGTGGTTAAAATTATGTGCAAAACAAACAAACAGTAAAGAGAAGTCTTCGGCTTCCACTTTATCTCTTACCCATTCATTGAAGTTTTTTTTTCATACCAATGCTACCAATACTGCCACTTATCTTACCATTTACTATCTTCATTTATGTAGTGTACCGAAACTAGCGAACTCTAATAACAACACATTCTGTTTTCCCACAGTCCAGGGTACACTTCGTGTACTATGTTATTTTTCAAATATTCAGTCTTAGAAGTGTATTTACAAATTAAGGCATATGTTTGTTAGTAGTAGACTTCATTTGCCATAATCCCCTCTTTGCCCTTGTATTTTGCTTTCAAGACAGGAGAAACCTATTACGTCCACTTCGTAGCCGTCGGCTTTGATGTTACGTTTGCCACTAATGACATTTATGTAACTCTTCATTATGTTAATTACGTTTGTCTTTCTTCGTTTTATTCTCATCCATACTCTGCACCTTTTCACTGCTCACTTCATTCAACAGATCACATATTCCTCGCCGGCCGCGATGGTCTCGCGGTTCTAGGCGCGCAGTACGGAACCGTGCGACTGCTACGGTCGCAGGTTCGAATCCTGCCTCGGGCATGGATGTGTGTGATGTCCTTAGGTTAGTTAGGTTTAAGTAGTTCTAAGTTCTAGGGGACTAATGACCACAGCAGTTGAGTCCCATAGTGCTCAGAGCCATTTGAACGACATATTCCTCCCTCGCTTTCACTGAGGCTTGCAGTGTTGTCAGCGGATCTGTGATAAGATACTGAATATTAACCCTGCTGTTGAACCTTTCTTTTGTTTCTGTCATTTCTCCGATGTAGATTAAACCGTAGAGGCTAAAGATTCCATCCGCGTCTTATACTTTCCGATCATTTCCTTCTTATGCTTCTAATTTTATTGTTCTCTCTTGGTTCATTTACTCGCTGTGTATCATCCGTCTTTCCCTGTAACTTAGTTAGATTTCTCTCATAATTTCGAACATCTTGAGAGTTTTACGTTGTAGAACGCTTTTTCTTGGTCTATAAATCCGATAACAGTGTCTTGATTATTCTTAAGTCCTGCTTCCATTATCAAGTGCAACACCGTAACTTCTTCCCTAGTGCTTGTACGTTGCTAAAAGCAAAATTGGTCGTCGTCTAACAGATTTTGCGGTATTTCTCGCACTCTTATGCCATTGCCATATTCGGGAATTTATGGACAACATATTTCCGAACGTCTGATTGGGTGCCCTTACGCTCACGGATTGTGCACGATACGAAACATTTACATGAAGTGGTATAAGATTCACGCTGTGCTTTTCAATCGCACAGCCAGCATACCTTAACGCTTGGCGTTTGTGTTCGAAAATGACATAGATTCAGATTCAGATAGATTCAGGTTCAGATGCAGATTCATTGTCAGAGTGTTGTGGGAGTGACTATAGGGTTTTCATTAAAAAAAGAGCATGAATAGCAATAGATTCTTTATACACCGCCACATTAAAATAAAAAAAAGTAGTCATAGCCTAGTGGGAACGATTAAGAGCATCTATGCGTGCTGACATTGTGGGATAATTCTGTTCTTGGTATAATAGCTTCGCGGTTTAGAGAACAACGGCCGCTGAAGGTCTTCCAACAGGACAGTAATTGCCAGTCTGTTAATCTTCTTTATGTTGAAATGGGTAGAGCGAATAGCTTAAGATGGCACTGAAGAATAGAACTGCAGGAGAACCACATAGTGACTCCCTATTAACGTTTACGTAAATTGTTGAAAAAAAATCTGAGAATGTATTATTGATGTACTTGGTTCTTCGTAGACTACAAAGAAAAATTTCATAGACCAGTCATAGCCCCAAAATGTTGGCTCGTCACAGGAGCAAATTCCGGAAACTATAAATGTAAATAACAACCGCAGGATATTAGGAGCAGATTATTATCAAAGGTGATCTACGTAGTGAGAAACCTTTTCTTTAGTATTGTTCAACTCTGTGTTAAAACTGAAAGGAAACTATTTGCCTAGCTTAAACAATAACTGTATACAGAGTAATCTGTCTACCATGACTACAAAGAGAGGGTGTCACTTTTACGAAACACACAAATATTTTTGAACTGTATGTAATAAATATAAAGATTAATCTAAACGAAGGTTATACATAAAGGATAGGGATTAATAAGGTGTATAGTTGGAAGGACGCTTTTCATAGTCCTCTCGGGCATTCAAAGAATGAAAAACGAGAAATAAAATAAGTACAACAGGCTAGCAATATTCATGAACATGACAAAGGCAAACTTACAGCAACGGTTGCGACAGCTATTAAAGTATTTCTTTTTTGTGGTAGACATGCAGTAAGGCAGGTCACTCCTGAAAAAGTTTAAAACTTTGTTGCTCTCGACGGCAGAAAAATACAAACTAGAGTAAAAATGGTTGTGACCCAGGTAGGGTTATTAATAGGGCCTTTGATTGTTCCAAAACATAAAAGGTGTACTAGGATCAACAGTACTGTACGAACGTTTGTTCACTGACGATGCTGTTAACGACAGGGAAATATCGCAGTTGTAAGATGGTAAGTAAACCGCAGAAACGCTTGGACTCAAATTTTCTCTTAGTGTAACGAAAAACAAAGTTCAAATGTGTGTCAAATCTTATGGGACTTAACGGCTAAGGTCATAAATCCATAAGCTTACACACTACTTAACCTAAATTATCCTAAGGACACACACATACACACACAGACACACACACACACACACACACACACACACACACACACACACACACACACACACACACACACACACAACCACACACACACACACACACATGCCCGAGGGAGGACTCGAACCTCCGCCGGGACCAGCCGCACAGTCCATGACAGCACCTGAGACAGCTCGGCTAATCCCGCGCGGCCGTGTAACGAAAGGCAGCTAGCTTGAGACGGGGATAAATGCCGGATAATGTCTCCGCTAAAGAGAGACGAAAGCGCAATATCTGACTTCAAGACTGCCGGTACACTTCATTAGCACGTAAAATCGTATAAGCACTTAGAAACAATACTAAGAAGCGATATGAAATCGGACGGTCACGTAAAATCAATGTACGAGTGAGAGAGAAATTTGTTGGATGAGGTCTCGGAAAGGACATCGCACACAAGCCACTATTGTGACCGATTATAGGATATCGTCTCAGTGTTTAGTGTCTTCGTAAAGTAGGCATGACAACTGATTTCTATAGAATTCAGAGACATAATTCTCGTGCAACCCTGTTGGGCGAATTTAGGGGAGTAGTATTCGAAGAAAACTATGCGACCATTGCTATGCTACGAACCTACAACCCTATTAGGGGTAATCAGAGAAAAAGAGATATCAGTACCAGACATATATACTGTAGTCATTTCTTCCTTCCTCAGATGCGAATAGAATAGGAAGAAAACTAAAACTATTGGTACAATGTACTCTCAGCCACTCCCTGCACAGTGTCTTGCGGTGTGTTTGCCGAGATGGAGATCCATCCTTATTCTAACAGTGTGTATGTATTTGAGCTACTCATGTATCTTTCTTGTGGAGCAATATTGTAATGTACCACTTCATACACAATATTAAAGAGAGGTGGACTGCAGAATGGCGCGGCAACTGTCGTCGTAGGAGAGCCTGGAGAAGCAGAAATGATTAGTGAACAAGTAGGCCTAACACACAGAGGATTAACGTAACTTGTACTTCTCCGAACGTACGAATACTCTATATACGCTGAGACTAGGCGGTGTCTGCATAGCTTCCTCTAGCGAGTGGTCTGAATCGCTGCCACCAGAAATTCTGTATCGTGGCAGCAGAGGTCGCTCGTCGTACCGGGCCGCTAGAGGCGTGGCTCAGCGGGCGTGTTCCACTGCGTTGGCCGGATCCCGCAACACCGCTGTCGGTTGGTTCGTCGATTTGGGGGAGGGCATCAGATAGCGAGGTCATCGGTCAGATCAGATTTGGGAAGAATGGGGGAGGAAGTCATTCATGGTATTTAAAAGGAAACATCACGGGATTTGCCTTCAGCAAAAGTGAAATACCTTCGACCACGGAATAAAAGCCTGGAAAATTTTGTTAATTGTGATAATTGCGGACTGTAAAGCTTACGTTTTACGATTTAGGGAAATCACGGATAACCTAAAGCGTGTTGACCAGACAAGGGATAGCCGGCACGGTAACTCGGCGTGTTCGGTCAGAGGGTTAGCTGCCATCTGTAATACTAAAACTGAGTTAAGGGAACAACAATGAACTGAAATGGGTGTCTTGCGACGTTCGCCCCGAGCATATACAACGAACGAAACCGAACAAAATGGGATTAAATTTTTTTAAAAAAGGATGTTAGAGCACTTGTCCGCGAAAGGCATTGGTCCCTAGTTCGAGTCTCGGTCTGGCACACAGTTTTAATCTACCAGGAAGTTTCGACGCTTATACGGTTTTTGTCATGGGCTGGAATAAGAATATTACAGAAGCATGAAGGAACGAGAAAATCGACATTTATCGTCAGATCCTGGTACCCGTTCTTCCAGTTTTAAGCCGTGAAGAAGTTTGTGACCATCGAGATTAGGGGATGCTCCATCGCCACTATGTAAGTCATTCACAACTACCATGCTTCCTTTTTGGAAGTAGGTAGAACACAGGGAACATTAGATTCCACTTTTTCAGCTCTATATGTCACGGAACCATGAGAAATTACGACACAACATGGCTGCTAACAAGTCCGAGTATTTGCTTCGTCTGTTACTCTGTCAGCTTTAATGTACCAATAAGATGCACCCAACCTCTGATGGAAGTTTTACGCAGCTGAGGTGATGACTGCGGCCCCAGCGAGAGGTATGTTGGATCCTGACTACAGACCGTATCGACCACACACTAAGTTTAGTCAAAACTGTGCGTAGAAAAATACGTTGAGGAGGATATTGTCATGAAGAAAGAGACTGGTAAGTCTCCGGTAGCGTTCTTTTGCACAAATAGAAACTGTAAGCTAGAACTGGCATTCATACCCTGCATGGCAGGGGACTAAAGCCAATGACTGTATCAGTACTATAAAGCACTATTAATTCTCGTCAATGTTAGGTAGATTTCACTTTCCAAACAATTTCAGCTTATATAAGACAATGTATCCTGTTTCAGTTTCACGTATACAATGTATCACACGAAAAACTCAGGTATGTATTCAGCGAAGGTTGAGAAATTGTTATTTACTGTCGGAAGGACACGTATTAAAAGGGTTGGGAGTATTACGCCCACTAAATTACGTTTCAGTAATTTTTAGGGAATGTCAATACTGCTTATCGACATTTTCAGCACATGGTATCCTATAGTTTCTAGGTATTTATCTGAAATCGTATTATACCTACCACAGCTGTTACTCCCGCATCTTGTGGTCGTGCGGTAGCGTTCTCGCTTCCCACGCCCGGGTTCCCGGGTTCGATTCCCGGCGGGGTCAGGGATTTTCTCTGCATCGTGATGGCTGGGTGTTGTATGATGTCCTTAGTTAGGCTTAAGTAGTTCTAAGTTCTAGGGGACTGATGACCATAGATGTTAAGTCCCATAGTGCTCAGAGCCACAGCTGTTACGATAATAGTTTGTCAATGCTATCAGATTCAACTGTTGCAAACAGTTATCAGGCAAGGAAGTTATCAATCACTGCGTTGATACGCTGATGATGTTCAACGAGACACTACATAGTAGAAAAAATGCTAAATGAACAGCAGAACTCCATACATAAATTCTGGACTTTGCTCAGACGATCCTTGAAACTGAAAAATACTCCAAATTTCTGATTACTTGTGAAACTATAGAACATGTAACTATTAGCGTTGGAAGTGCGGCTGGTGATTTTCCATTGCGTTTTTTTGCCATTTCATTACCAGCATCCTCTCTCTAATCCCTAATAACAAAGCTCCCAAATCAGTCTGAAAACTTACGAACCACGTTATACTTCTATGCATTGCCGTGCTCCACATGCATACTTCAAAGAACATTTTTGTAAATTTCATATGGAGGTTGGATAATATTTTCGAGAAGAAAGCGTCCTTCACTTCTTATATCTTTCTTTCCCGCAATTTCTTAACCTTTTCTATAGATCACGTATTCATTAAATTTTATCTACAGTGTATTCGCCGCTGTCTTTTCTGTAGCAACTAAGTATTAGTATTTTTACTACTCTTAATTACTGTCGTTCTAACATTGCATACGCTCAACCCAAATTCTGTGCAGACTATGTTGTCCATCCCATTCATCACATCAGAGTCTTCCTGCTGATTCTACCTACAGAATGTGACATACGATGTCCGCAGAAAAATTTATTGAATTTACCGATTTTTTTCCACGTTTCTCCCCCATTTGTTTTTATGTTTTTATTGACATTTAGAATATATACTTATTACACATAGCAAACCAAAAGCCTTTAGAAATATCCATTTGGCTGTATGCACACATATAATTTAGAGCACACATTCTGGAAATTTGACATCAAGGTTAAATTTTATACAGAAATACAATTCCAGAACATGTAAACTGGTAGCTAACCGCTTCCTTGACTTAAAATATTTGAGTACTTTCATTGTGACCAATATCTTTTAGACATTTATTTATTCTTATACTGTAAACCCCCCCTCCCCCCCCCCCCCCCCCATGAACCATGGACCTTGCCGTTAGTGGGGAGGCTTGCGTGCCTCAGCGATACAGATAGCCGTACCGTAGGTGCAACCGCAACGGAGGGGTATCTGTTGAGAGGCCAGACAAACGTGAGGTTCCTGAAGAGGGACAGCAGCCTTTTCAGTAGTTGCAAGGGCAACAGTCTGGATGATTGACTGATCCGGCCTCGTAACAATAAGCAAAACGGCCTTGCTGTGCTGGTACTGAGAACGGCTGAAAGCAAGAGGAAACTACGGCCGTAATTTTTCTCGAGGGCATGCAGCTTTACTGTATGATAAAATGATGATGACGTCCTCTTGGGTAAAATATTCCGGAGGTAAAATAGTCCCCCATTCGGATCTCCGGGCGGGGACTACTCAAGAGGATGTCGTTATCAGGAGAAAGAAAGCTGGCGTTCTACGGATCGGAGCGTGGAATATCAGATCCCTTAACCGGGCAGGTAGGATAGAACATTTAAAAAGGGAAATTGATAGGATAAAGATAGATATACTGGGAATTAGTGAAGTTCAGTGGCAGGAGGAACAAGACTTCTGGTCAGGTGACTACAGGGTTATAAACACAAAATCAAATAGGGGTAATGCAGGAGTAGGTTTAATAATGAATAGGAAATTAGGAATGCGGATAAGCTACTACAAACAGCATAGTGAACGCATAATTGTGGCCAACATAGGTACGAAGCCGACACCTACTGCAGTAGTACAAGTTTATATGCCACTTAGCTCTGCAGATGGCGAAGAAATTGAAGAAATATATGATGAAATAAAAGAAATTATTCAGATAGTGAAGGGTGACAAAAATTTAAGTCATGGGTGACTGGAATTCGGCAGTAGGAAAAGGGAGAGAAGGAAACGTAGTAGGTGAATATGGATTGGGGCTAAGAAATGAAAGAGGAACGCGCCTGGTAGAATTTTGCACAGAGCACAACTTAATCATAGCTAATACTTGGTTTAAGAATCATGAAACAAGGTTGTATACATGGAAGAACCCTGGAGATACTAAAAGGTATCAGATAGATTATATATTGGTAAGACAGAGATTTAGGAACCAGGTTTTAAATTGTAAGACATTTCCAGGGGCAGATGTGGACTCTGACCACAATCTATTGGTTATGACCAGTAGATTAAAACTGAAGAAACTGCAGAAAGGAGGGAACTTAAGGAGATATGACCTTGATAAACTGAAAGAACCAGAGGTTGTACAGAGTTTCAGGTAGAGCGTAAGGGAACAATTGACAGGAATGGGAGAAACAAATACAGTAGAAGAAGAATGGGTAGCTTTGAGGGATGAAGTAGTGAAGGCAGCAGAGGATCAAGTAGGTAAAAAGACGAGGGCTAGTAGAAATCCTTGGGTAACAGAAGAAATATTGAATTTAATTGATGAAAGGAGAAAATATACAAATGCAGTAAATGAAGCAGGCTAAAAGAAATACAGAAGTCTAAAAAATGAGATCGACAAGAAGTGCAAAATGGCTAACCTGGGATGGCTAGAGGACAAATGTAAGGATGTAGAGGCTTATCTCACTAGGGGTAAGATAGATACTGCCTACAGGAAAATTAAGGAGACCTTTGGAGAAAAGAGAACCACTTTTATGAACATCAAGAGCTCAGATGGAAACCCAGTTCTAAGCAAA
Organism: Schistocerca gregaria; assembly: GCF_023897955.1. Classification (NCBI taxonomy): domain Eukaryota; kingdom Metazoa; phylum Arthropoda; class Insecta; order Orthoptera; family Acrididae; genus Schistocerca; species Schistocerca gregaria. Next base: position 162,603,056 of record NC_064922.1, read on the forward strand.
GAAGGGAAAGCAGAAAGGTGGAAGGAGTATATAGAGGGCCTATACAAGGGAGATGTGCTTGAGGACAATATTACGGAAATGGAAGAGGATGTGGATGAAGATGAAATGGGAGATACGATACTGCGTGAAGAGTTTGACAGAGCACTGAAAGACCTGAGCCGAAATAAGGCCCCCGGAGTAGACAACATTCATATTGGAACTACTGATGGCCTTAGGAGAGCCATTCCTGACAAAACTCTACCATCTGGTGAGCAAGATGTAAGAAACAGGCGAAATACCCTCAGACTTCAAGAAGAATATAATAATTCCAATCCCAAAGAAAGCAGGTGTTGACAGATGTGAAAATTACCGAACAATCAGTTTAATAAGCCACACTTGCAAAATACTAACGCGAATTCTTTACAGACGAATGGAAAAACTAGTAGAAGCCGACCTCGGGAAAGATCAGTTTGGAATCCGTAGAAATGTTGGAACACGAGAGGCAATACTGATCTTACGACTTATCTTAGAAGAAAGAATAAGGAAAAGCAAACCTACGTCTCTAGCATTCTTAGACTTAGAGAAAGCTTTTGACAATGTTGACTGGAATACTCTCTTCGAAATTCTAAAGGTGGCAGGGGTAAAATACAGGGAGCGAAAGGCTATTCACAATTTGTACAGAAACCAGATTGCAGTTATAAGAGTCGAGGGACATGAAAGGGAAGAAGTGGTTGGGAAGGGAGTGAGACAAGGTTGTAGCCTCTCCCTGATGTTATTCAATCTGTACATTGAGCAAGCAGTGACGGAAACAAAAGAAAAATTCGGAGTAGGTATTAAAATTTATGGAGAAGAAATAAAAACTTTGAGGTTCGCCGATGACATCGTAATTCTGTCAGAGCCAGCAAAGGACTTGAAAGAGCAGTTGAATGGAATAGATAGTGTCTTGAAAGGAGGATATAACATGAACATCAACAAAAGCAAAACGAGGATAATGGAATGTAGTCGAATTAAGTCGGGTGCTGCTGAGGGAATTAGATTAGGAAAAGAACACTTAAAGTAGTAAAGGAGTTTTGCTATTTGGGGAGCAAAATAACTGATGATGGTCGAAGTAGAGAGGATATAAAATGTAGACTGGCAATGGCAGGGAAAGCGTTTCTGAAGAAGAGAAATTTGCTAACATCGAGTATAGATTTAAGTGTCAGGAAGTCATTTCTGAACGTATTTGTATGGAGTGTAGCCATGTATGGAAGTGAGACATGGACGATAAATAGTTTGGACAAGAAGAGACTAGAAGCTTTCGAAATGTGGTGCTACAGAAGAATGCTGAAGGTTAGATGGGTAGATCACATAACTAATGAGGAAGTATTGAATAGGATTGGGGAGAAGAGAAGTTTGTGGCGCGGCTTGACCAGAGGAAGGGATCGGTTGCTAGGGCATGTTCTGAGGCATCAAAGGATCACCAATTTAGTATTGGAGGGCAGTGTGGAGGGTAAAAATTGTAGAGGGAGACCAAGAGATGAATACACTAAGCAGATTCAGAAGGATTTAGGTTACACTAGGTACTGGGAGATGAAGAAGCTTGCACAGTCTCAGGACTGAAGACCACAACAACAACAACATACTGTAAACCTGGTTATGATGTCATCTGAAAGCCTAGCTGTACCTGCACAATCTGTGGCAGCGCAAAGTGACACTCAGTGACTCAGGCTCGAGAACTCCTTCAAAGATCTGACTTCCCTGTCCTTATACCACGCACTGAAACATAATGTGATTTAAATCATCAACCTTCACGTGGTAACACTGACAATACGATTTGTCAAATATGCCGATTTTATGCAGCTAAGAGGGGAAATTGCCATTACTTTCCACGAGTTTATTGAATTTGGGAACTATGACTGTGTTTGTAAGAAGGCTTTTAGCTTTAACTTTACCTCTTGTTACTCGACTTCAGCTCTATTCCTCTTGCAACAAGAGATTCGCTGGATGTTAAAGTTTCAGGATGTAGTTTGTGTTTGGGGGTTTCACATCAATGTGTCTTGCGCTGCTAATTATATGTTTCACTAGCTGACCTACTGTTTCATTTTATTTCAGACCGATATGAAATTAGTCCCACAGAATTCCATAACTTTATCCATCTTCTTTGCTCCATGGTAGTGATGTACTGGATTTGTAGTTAATTTGCTTGTTCTTTTGCTCTGCTCATTACAGCTTTGGAGATATTGCTAACGATTACGTATTTTATTGCCTTCATCAGTCCTAATGTTTTCGCTACCAATCTTCTTTTTTACACAGTTTCAAATAGTAAATACGTATACCTAACATCCGTTTTTGTATACGGATCAAGAACAGACCATCGTATGTAAAGCTATCGCTTCTCTTCTTGTAGGTGCGATTTAGGCGAGAACAGTCCATATTGAAAGGAACTCTCTCGTGTATTTTATTTTGCTGATATTTCCGGCTCTGGTAAGTTCTGTAGACATTGTAAGATAACCCGCACCCCTTTTAACTAAACCTCCACAAGTGTCTCAGTTTAGTTGGGAACTCCGTAGAAGATGGCATAAGAGGTACACATTATGACTGGCCATGCTTTTCCATCCGAGATTGGAGAGATGAAGACACCCTGTCGTTGAATTGTCTCAGTGGGCCATCACGTAGAATTTCGTTCTAAATGTTTTGTCACAAAGCTATTGTAGTTGATATCCCTCGCAGAAGCAGTATCAGCGCCACAGGATTCTCTGGGAAGGGCAACTCTATACGCCGTTATTTCTAAGTGATTAAGCTATATTACTTGATAGAATGTTTGTCGAATCCCTTAAGATGTGCGTGTTTATGAAAACACCGTCAGACTGTATGCCAGTCAGGTTCCTCTCACAGTATGCTGATAAAATAGCTCCATATTTAGCAATTATATACAACCCCTCACTCACAGAAAGATCCTTACCTAAAGAGTGGGAAATTGCTCAAGTCACACCAACATCCAAAAAGGGAAGCAGGTGTAATCCGCCGAATTACAGGCCTATAACACTAACGTCGATTTGCAGTAAGGTTTTGGAACATATACCGTATTCGAACATTATGAAGTACCTAGAAGAAAACGATTTATTGGCACATAGTCAACACGGTTTCAGAAAATATCGTTCATGTAAAACACAACTAGCTCTTTATACTCCTGAAGTAATAAGTGCTATCGACAGGGGATGTCAAATTGTTTCCATATTTTTAGATTTCCAGAACGCTTTCGACACAGTTCCCCACAAGCGTTTTCTAAACAAACTGCGTGTCTACGGAGTATCGCCTCAGTTGTTCGACTGGATTCGTGATTTCCTGTCAGAAAGGTCACAGTTCGTAGTAATAGGTGGAAAGTCATCGAGTAAAACAGAAGTAATATCCGGCGTTCCCCAAGAAAGTGTTATAGGTCCTCTAGTCTTCCTGATCTATATTAACGGCATAGGAGATAATCTGAGTAGCCGTCTTAGGTTGTCTGCGGATGATCCTATCATTTACCGTCTTGCAGAGTCATCAGATGATTGAAATGACTTGCAAAATGATTTAGGTAACATATCTGTATAATGCGCAAAGTGGCAATTGGCCCTGACTAAAGAAAAGTGTGAAGTTATTCACATGAGTACTAAAAGAAATCAGCTAAATTTCGATTACGCGTCATACAAATCTGAAGTCTGTAAATTCAACTAAATACCTAGGGATTACAATTACAAATAGCCTAAATTGGCACGATCACATAGATAATATTGTGGGTGGAGCAAACCAAAGACTGCGATTCATTGGCAGAACACTTAAAAGGCGTAACAGGTCTACTAAAGAGACTGCTTACACCACGCTTGTCCACCCTATTCTGGAGTATTGCTGTACGGTGTGGGATCCGCATCAGGTGGGACTGACGGATGAAATCGATAAAGTACAAAGAAGTTCGGCTCGTTTTGTACTATCGCGAAATAGGGGGGATATTGTCACAGACATGATACGTGAATTGGAGTGGCAAACATTAAAAAAATGGGTTTTTCGTTGCGACGGGATCTTCTCCTGAAGTTTCATCAAGATAAAATAAGAGAAATCAGGGCTCGCACAGAAAAATTTAAGTGCTCGTTTTTCCCGCGTGCTGTCCGAGAGTGGAACGGTAGAGAGACAGCTTGGAGGTGGTTGATGGAACACTCTGCCAGGCACTTTATTGTGAATAGAAGAGTAATCATGTAGATGTAGATATAGATCTGATAATAATGAAACATATTACAACTCTGTCACTGAAAATTATCTATTTGTTGACAGCATGGTCATACGAAACAACTAGATCGAAAGGCACCCTATCAGCGACTAGCCGTTCGCACAGGTTAATTATTTGAACATTATTCATTTGTTTATTGAAACGACTGCTCCTTTGTACCGTAGTACTGTTCTAAGAAAGTCCTTATAGCAAGCAGGCTTCTCGTAACATCTGTAGTGAAAAGAGTTGCTTTCACTACTAAAAATTTATAAATTAAAATCACTTCATGCTAGAATGGCTGTGATTTCCCTGCGTATGGTGCGCTGATGCAGCTATCTTTCTCACAGCTGATCACGGCACCTCACCCCACCGTCTACCGCCAGATGGTCCAGCGGCTACTTCAGCCAGCGTGGGAACTCTAATGTTACTCCCAGTTATGCGTTGTGCAGTGCTGCCTGAACTTATTGATTGCCACTAATATCCCCAAAATGCGATACAAAATGTGAATCTGGTCCAAAAATGGTTGAAATGGCTCTGAGCACAATAGGACTTAACTTCTGAGGTCATCAGTCCCCTAGGACTTAGAACTCCTTAAACCTAACTAACCTAAGGACATCACACACATCCATGCCCGAAGCAGGACTCAAACCCACGACCGTAGCGGTCGCGCGGTTCCGGACTGTAGTGCGTAGAACCGCTTGGCCACTCCGGCCGGCTGTAAATCTGGAATACAAAGAAATAAAATTTAGTCTGAAAATAAGGCGTGCATTACAACATGGAAGTGAATTATCCTCGTATTTCCGTACTTACAGACTTTTTCGGCGTTTGGCACTGCTTTTTTTTATCAGTGGATGTTTATTATCCGACTGAAAGACTGAAACGATAACATAGGATTGCTGTGCAAGTAAGTAGAGAAATTTCTGTTTCTTCCAGGAGAAGGGCAAGGTAGGTACAACACTGATATACAGGCTTTAGTATTGTAGTGTATCCTGCGGTGTTAGGTCCTTTTGCCAGTGCTGTTGTAGACCATACACTCTGCAGATATCAACCTGTCGTATAAAGTAAGGAGAATACTGTGGTGTGAACTCTTTCCGATTGATTTTTGCTGTTAGGGTTCGTACCTGCTGTCGGACGGAGGGTAAGCAGCAGGGCGTGCATGCACGGCGACGCAAATGCACAGAACAATTCGGGCGTCCAGCGGAGGCTCTGGTCGAGATAAGCAGGCATGGACAAGGGCACGGCCACTCATTAGCTGATTAGCGGCAGGAAATCCGAGTTGGGGGAGAGACTGGTGGGAGGTAGGGGGGGGGGGGATAGAGCAGGGTAAGGGGTGCAGGAGTCTGAGCAGCGGGCGGACGATTGTTTATAGTTCGGTTCACGCTACCTGCTGTGAGACCACTTACTGCCCTGTAGAGGAGTCAGACGTAAAACATAGAGTAAGTGAAATAAGCATTTACGAGCCACAACGTTGTCAATTTCTCTCTAACAATTAAATGAAACTTCAGTTGCTTACGCATGCTTAGTCTTCTACTGGGACGTCACAGTCCACTTCCCTGAAAGTGGACACCTCAACTGTCAGGGAGTGGGGCCCAGAGCTAACGTGCATTTACAATCCATCGCAGTTGTTGTGGCCCTGAAATGAAGTTGGAAAGTGTACATGTGAAGAAGGTAGTCACAAAACTGCGCTGCATTACTGGTTCCATCAAATCAACCCCATGCCACTGGCTACCTGTACTGAGTCACATCCCTCCAAATCACATAAGGCGGAAACAATCTCTACTGAGGTAGGCCAAGAAAATCTCTCAATCGCCATCTCTACCAGTGCACCAGGAATTCTGTCAACCGCCACAGCAACGATTGCGATCAAGAAGACCAGCAAGTGTTACTGCAGGACAACTCATCGCGGATGGTTTTGATCTAAATGAAAGCCGGAAGCATGAATGGTCAACAAAAACATGGGGAACAAGAGCCCATCACCTTGATCCCACAAAGAAGCCAAAAGGTTTTGACCTACCGAGGAATATCTGGTGCCGCCTCAACAGGTTAAGGACTGGACATGGTTGTTGTAGGTACTTCAGGTACAAATGGGGCTGGATCAGTTCACCAATGTGTGAATTTAAACAAGAAGAGCAGACAATTGAACATTTAGTCAACGCTGTCCACGTCATTCGTACCCTGGAATTCCCGATGAATTGTTCACTCTCACACCCAGCTTAACTAACAGTTTGAAAAACACGGACTTTAAGGTTTTATTCTTGTCTTATATCATATGTATATTGTATAAAACTATTTGTCTTATATCAACTGTATATTTTATAAAATCACCATACGAATAAAAAAATAAAAAACAGACAATTTGTGCAACGCAGTCTCTGTGAAACTATCCTGCTTCTCGTAAATCTATGCAATATGTCGTACACTGCGAGAAAGCGTATAATTAACCGCGTGCTCGATCTGTTATAAAAAGGTGAGCTCATGATCATGGGATGGATGTGTTCTTATGGTCTTCAATCCGAGCACTGGTATGATGCAGCTCGCCGTGCTGCCCTAACCTGTGCAAGCTGTGAATCTCCAAGTAACTACTGGAACTTACGTCATTCTCAGTGTCCTTCCTATATTCATCTCTTGGTCCCCTGTACCACTTTTACCCTCCACGTTACCCTCCAATGCTGGTGATCCGTTGACGTATCAGAACGTGTCCTATAAACCGATCCCTTTTTCTAGCGATGTTGTGCCACAAATTTGTTTCCTCGTCCATTCCATTCAGTAGCTCCTCACTAGTTGCGTGAGTTGTCCACCTAATGTTCAGCATTCGTCTGTGGCAGCACATCTCAAAAGCTATTACCTTTTTTCACAAAACTGTTTATCATCCATTTTTCACTTCCAGAAGTGCCTACACACCATAAAAATACTTCCAGAAATGACTTCTCAGCACTTTAATCTATATTGCGAGTTAAGAAATTTCTCTTCCTCAGAAATATATTTCTTGCAATTGCCAGTCTACAAGTTAGATCCTCTCTTCTTCGGCCATTATGAGCAATTTTGGTGCCCAAGTAACTAAACTCATCTACTACTTTAACTGTATCGTATCCTAATCTATTTCCCTCAGCATCATACAGTTTAATTCGGCTACTTCCATTGTTCTTGTTTCCTTTGGTTGATGTTCTTCTTTACATCCTCCTTTCGGGGTATTGTCCATTCTGTTTAACTGCTCTTCGAGGTCCTTTGCTGTCTCGACACAATTATAATGACATCGGCGAACCTCCAAATTTTTATGTTTTCTCTCTGGACTTCAACTCCCACTCTAAATTTTTCTTTTGATTTCTTTACTGCTTGCTGATTGCACAGATTGTGTGACGTCGGTGATAGGCGACAACCCTGTTTCACTTCCTCCCCAACCACAACGTTAGCTAATGATTACGGAAGATTACTCAAGGGCTGTGTAAAATCAGTAACAATAATTACGAATAAATCTCTATAGAGTAGGAACTACCTAAAATAAGAGGGTTCCCGTCACAGTGTAGGCATACACATAGGCAAATACTAAACGTACAGAATGCAAGAACACGTCTCACTTAAGGTGCAAGCCTCAGGAACTCTCACAATAATTATGATTAAAAAAAGTTTTGAAAAACTAATTGTCAGTGGGCATAATATAACAGAAAGAATGTATGTAACAAGGACAATCATGTTTAGAAACACTGATTGGTCCTTATGCACGTTGCGATTAGCAAAACAAACTAATCGAAATTCAGTGAAAACAATACGTCCCTTATGTGGCTTTAAGTTTGAATGATAACTCTGAAAATACGTATGATCAAAGCCTTTCATGAAACGTGTGTCACAGTTATGGAGGATTCGTTGCCCACAGCTTGCATCAAAATCCTTCCGGGGTAGTTCCTCAGCGTTCTGCTGTCACCAGGAAAAGCTACCGCCTCACACAAGTAGTTGTACATTCATTTCACCTTAACCAGAAGATATCGTTACAGATTCTGACCGAATATTTCATCTGGTAGAGGCTGACAAGGAACTAGAAGCGTGGCGAAAGAAAGTGTATTTAACGTTTGTTGCCTTCAATAATAGCGACACAGATTTAATTTCAGAAACAGTCTTGACCACAATTTATTTATTACAGTGACCGGTTTCAACCACTACTGTGGTTGTCTTCAGACCTACAAGTCGTATACAAAGCTTTAATTAGACGGCTCCATACATTATATAAAGGTATAAAACGATGAATTCCCAATGAGTAGAAACCTCCTTCTGCTGGAGAATCACTACTGGAGAAACTAGTGCTCGTCTTACTATATATAATGGAGGCTCCTCCCACTTCTGACGGAATGATGTCATTACTAATCAATGGGTTATAGGTCGAATAACAATGTAAAATTTCATAGTTAAAAGAGCATTGTCAAGAAAGAAAATGAACACACACTAAACTTAGCTTATTTATCAGCTATTGTCAGTTAAGAAGCGTTAAAATATTTAAACAAGTAGGATAAATGAACTTCGTTTTGACAGTACGTGGAATGCCCTCTCAAGGCCTGTTAGTGAACCATTTGGAACCACTGGTTGCCATGGTGAAGTTGGACACCGTTCCAAAGATGAGGCAATAGGCTTTTTTCCACTGAAGTTGTATAGTCGATAGACAAACTAGTGGTTGCCATGCTGAGGATAAGCGAAGTGCAAAGATGTGGCAGGAAGCTTCTTTCTAACGAAGTCGTTGCGAAAGTGGAATGGCAAGGACTTTCACGTCAGATGACGTACTATTGAGCAGCAACATGTCTTTGTTGAAATGATTTTCAATGAGTAGGCTGCAATAATCTTCAGCTGACACGTATAGCCCATGCTGCACAGACACGATTTACTGGTGTAGTAAGAGACTTTCATTTAAGTAGATAACATAATAATTCTTTCAGAACAATACTAAGACAAAAAAAATCGATAGGGCACAGTAGTTGTGCACATTTATGAAACATTGTCTATAATGTTCATGTATAAATTCCATTTTTTTAATTACATGTGAAAATTTTTTTAAAATGCATTGCTATTACTCACATTGCATGCCACGCTCATAAACAAATAAAAATAATGAAAATGGAAGGAATTTAGAATTACAATATTATGAGCTGTAGTGTCAAAATAAGGGGATATGAATTAGCAATATGCAGTATAAAAGTATATAAGCAAACATTCTAAAAAGAGATAGTCAGTCATAAAATAATGTTTCGTGAAATAAAATTACAAAGTAAAGATAAAATATTTCCTACAGGTCTTAATAATTTCAAAAACAAAGGACAGACAAGTGAACATTCTAAAGCAGATCATCGTAAAGCTCAAAGAAATGTCTGTCTTTGAATTGAAGTACTTTTAAAACAGATAACGATTTACTTTTGTGAAGTGAATATATTTCAATTTCTTCTAAAGTATTTAGCAGTAGACGTTTTGGAACAGAATGTAATGTTTTCCAAATGTTGGAAATGCAACCCTCAGAATGATTGTATCCATCAAGATGTCAACCAAATATTGATGTGGTACGTGCAGTACCAGTAGCATGTTCCTTAAACGTGGCAGAAAGTTACTGCCAGTTTGACCCATACACTGTTTCCCACAGTCATTGCATAGTATTATGTAAATGCCTGACGTCTGGTACATATTTGATTCCCCAATTGACCAATTGAGTAATTTCAGTTCCGTCTGTAGTGGTTTATTGGTTTTAAATGATATTGTCAAGCTTGTATTCTGAAATAATTTATTTATTTTATATAAAATAGGTACAATGTATGCCATTTTTGTAAATATCTTCTCAGAATTTATAACAGTATTTGTATCTTGTAATTTTTGATATACCAGATCAACCTGATGGGAATTATAATTGTTAACAACTGCTATCTGTTTTAATGTATCAGTTCCCTTCTGGATTTCTTCAGGTTGAAGAGGTAATTTCAATATCCTACATATCATTGTTTTAAAAATGCCATTTTGAATCTTAATGGGCAGCATGATGTAGTATTTATTATTACATCGGTTGACGTGTGTTTTCTATAAATAGAAATATAATTTTTTCCATTCTTGTTTGCAATTATGAGGTCCAGAAAATTAATAGTGGTGGTACTTTCATGTTCTACTGTAAACACAAGGTTTGAACGTAAATTACTTAAATTGTTAGTGAAAGCTTTAATTTCTTCTTTAGAACCATTATATAATAACAATGTGTTGTCAACATATCTTTCGTAGTATATAATTTTAATTGTTATTTCTGGATTACTTTTGAAAAATTGAATTCCAACTTAATTGACGAAGATATCTGCTATAGTACTAGCGATGAAATTCCCCATTGCAAGCCCATCTTCCTGATTATATACTTTATTATTAAATGAAAAATAATTAAAATCTAGATTAATTCTTAACAGTTCAATAAATTCTACTATTTCTTCTGGCTCATGATTTTAAGATACAATAAGTTACCTTTAATAATAGATGTAGTTGCTTGAATAGGTATATTTGTGTAAAGATTGGTGATGTCTAATGATGCAAACCTAGCTTTTTTATGAATGTCCACATCATAAATTAATATATTTAATTCAAAACTGTTTTTAATGCTATAATTTTTTTCATAAATGTAAAAGGATTTTAAGATTTGATTAAGCTTTTTGTTCAGATTTAAGCGGGACTGTTGACATTATTACAATTGCATGATTTGGTAAATTTTGTTTGTGTAATTTGATTTGTGATCTCAACTTAGGTAAAGTGGGTTTCATAACCTTAAGTGTTATTTTATCTTTAGATGGAAGTAAAGAGCCACTATGATCAATCAGCTGTTTAATTTTTGTTTGAAATCTTGAAGTCAGGTCTTCATTAACCTCAGCTATTTCACTTGTGTTCAAAAATTGTAAAGTCTTAGAAACACAATCATCTTCTTTAACAATGACAAGGGCATTCCCTTTACCTGCCTTGATTGCAATAACTTTATTAGTTATTAACTTCTGGTTGATTTGTTTTACAAGTTTTGATTTATTATTATGTTTATCATTATCTTTTTCATTAGTAATGACATTTTTAGTTTTATGAGCAATGTCACATATTTCATACCTACTAAATTGTGTATGTTTTGCAGTAATTTTTACATCAGCAATCACAGGTTAAATTTTGCATTGCTCAATTCTGGAGCTAATTTGTTTAAAAGTGTTGTCTCAGCAGGAGTAAAAGTAATTTTGGTTAGATTTGTTACTCTTGGATAAAAGTTATGTATATTTGGTGTAACATCTTGTGAAAACACATTTTAATGAATAACAAGGGCTGTAATTTTCTTATTACAGTTATTAACAACAGTTTCTCGTACTGCATTAATTCTGTCATCAGTAAAGTGCAACCACTGTAAAAATATTAATGTTGACAATTGATTGCTAATTTTTAAATATAAGTTGTACATTTCAAGATTTAATGCATCTTTTTCTTTATATACATCTTTAATGTCAGATCTAATCCAAAGAAAGCTACTCTTCTGTCTTGGAGATATTTTTGTATTTGACCTGGCATTAAAACTCATTTTTTAATAATTAGGAATCAAATGATTCATTATGCATTGTTCGTTAAAAGATATTTTGGAATTAAGTTTCATAATTTTAGTGCTTAACCGTCTAAACTTCTAGTAATCCACCAATACTTGACTTGGCAATAAATGAACTACTTTTGAATACATTATGGGAGTGAACAGTGATCAATGTTTAACTAACATTTACTATCAAAAACAGTCTTGATCACAATTTATTTATTACGTTGACTGGTTTAGACCACTACTGTGGTCATTTTCAGACCCAAAAGTCGTATACAAACTTTAAATAGAGGACTACATACATTAAAAAAATATATATGGTTATAAAGCTATAAAACTATGAATTAGCAATGAGTGAAAAACTCCTTCTGCTGGAGAATCACTACTGGAGAAACCAGTGGATATCTTACTATACATAATGAAGGCTCCACTCACTTCTGATGGAATGATGTCATTACTAACCAATGGGTTATAGGTAGTGCTCGAAACTGGTCACCATAATAAATAAATTGTGATCAAGACTGTTTTTGACAGTAAATATTTGTTAAACATGCGAGGTGCTGGGGCTAGCTGTGTATTTAACACCAAATTCTTCTACAATCTTCATATATAGATTATGCTCTAAGCCCCCCCCCCCCCTTTTCTAACTCCGACTTTTGCTGTAGCACATGGATTAAAAAGAAACGCGAACTGACTGTAATCGACCCTGAAAGTGGAGTAGAAAAGAGTTTGGCACCTGCAATAATTTAATTTGACAAATAAGCTAAATAAAGGAAAGCTTCATTAACATAGTGAGAAATGAAAGGGTTGCTCTACCGATTAACAGCATGACAGTTCTGTCCAAAATAACAATATGATTTATTATGACTAAACTCAAAAAAATAAACAAAGCACATGAAACATTTACAATACATCAAATAGGCTCAAATTGGATATTTAAATAAATGCTGTGAAGGTGAAGTTGTCCCTAAACTAGATTTTCACATTTATGATGAAGTGGTATGTGGAGCCAATTCCTTGCAACTCAAATCTTAAGAGAAAGACACAGCCAACACAACATTAATTGCTGCTACAGTAGTGAGAGCTCACACAATGAACACCCAAGACTGACCAAAGTTTGATAAAGACTAACAGGCACGCTCTGCTGAGCTCTGATTATCACGTAGGAAAATCCCTAATAAGGCGATGCTGCGGACGTACATCACCAAGCTGTCTTCTTAACTGCAAGAACATGATCTGGCGTACTGGAGGCGATGGGTGGTTGCTTCGACGTCCCCTCATCGTGATTATAATGTCGCGAGTATAGCCTTAAACAAATTATCCTGGTCTGGTTGTTCCAGACTAAAGACTTCCTAGCAGTACAAATGCGCCTCTGAGGGAGATGAAGAAGGCTCGCCACACAAGCACTAATGGTACAGTGATTGATTTTAACAAGCGAAGTCACGCAGTAACTCCGATACAGTCAACTTTAGCCAAACCTGCTCAAGACAGACAACATAGGCCGCTTGTATGCAGAACACTCAATTGCCAACTGTACTCGAAAAGTTACGTTGAAGTCAGAACTTCAGCAACTTCGTCAAACAGTATATTAGACAGCCAACGGAAGGCAGGCTGTCCAGAGCAGTGAGAGCTCAGTCTTGTAACCTACTCCGACCGAAAGGCGAGAGCTGACTCTTACTACAGCACCTGTACAAACCGAATACGGAACATTCACGCCCCCACGACAGTGGCCGTGGTTAAACGTTCCAATCAGCAACTCGAAAACCGGCGGAAAATTCCACTCGATCGCCGAAGCACTACCTTTCCACCAATGGAGATTCTTGGCGACAATTTCTGCGCCGATTTTGCTACGTCACGGAGCTATGCTCTGAGGAAGCCAATCACAGTTACGATGTTGCAGAAAACGTGGGAATTTTCCTACCAAGACTGCCTGGGAACCCAAGTCTTGCCCACGCCTCGCTTGTAGCCCGCCCGAAACGGTTTTCACTAAGTTTCTGAGAAGTAACAGACTCTCTAGCCCAGCCACTCCGTCAGGCCCCTGTGGGCGTGTCGCCACCGCTCTTATGGCAATGTCGGTGTCTGGGAAGCATTCACTAGACTCCCTCACACCCTTCAGATTATCCCTTTCAAGATCAGCAGACCCCGCATGTCACTGGACCACCCGGGTGATGAGAGACGCCGTGTGGAAAGTCCACATGTGAAGGAATAGGGACTTTTCACTGCCTGCAATTAGAGAGGAAGATCGAATTACTCAGAGTAAGATAGAAATATGAGAGCGGGCTCCTGCCACCTCTCAAACATTGATCACTGTTCACTCTCATAATGTATTCAAAAGTAATTCATTTGTTGCCAAGTCAGGTATTGGGAAATTACAAGAGGTTTAGAGGACTACACACTAAAATTATGAAACTTAATTGTAAAATATCTTTTAACAAACAATGCATAATCAATTAAGCAATTCCTAATTATGTAAAAATTAGTTTTAATACCAGATCAGAAAATGGGATTAGATCTGAAATTAAAGATGCATATAAAGAAAAAGAAGCATTAAATCTTGAAATGTACAGCTTACGTATAAAAATTAGCAGTCAATTGTCATCATTAATATTTTCACAGTTACTTAACTTTACAAATGACAAAATTAATGCAGTACGAGAAATTATTCTTAATAAGAATAATAAGAAAATTGTAGCCCTGGTTAGTCACCAAAATGTGTGTTCACAAGATTTACCATCAAATATACATAACTCTTATCCACCACCGATGGCCCATGGACAGCACGGCTCCTTCCATGGCCACTGCTAAACCCATTCTGCAACAGGCAGGCCTCTTATGTCTGCCGTCCAAACAGCTGAGCTCCAGGCTGCAGTGCGGCGGGCGCATCGCAGCCGCCTCTCCCACTTGGCAGCGCTACCCGTCAGCGATTTCCCCAACCTAGCCGCAGAGACGCAGCCCTCTCGCATTTAGCACGGGCACATTATCTCCGAAAGTCTGCCCCCGTAAACGACCACTTACTCCTTAAATATAACATGTACATCAATTACGAGCCGTCAAAGATGTCTTAGCCGAATAGAGTGGTCACACAGCCTGCTCCAAAAATGATCTATGGCACCACCGCTCAACTACATACGATGGCAAATCAGAAAGTCTTTGCCACTATTTTTAGCCAAATTACGGCTGTAAATGCGAATCTACATATCCATTCCCTCCGTTGCACCTTTCTTGGTTTGTGCCGGCCTCATCTGCCGGTAGCTCTGTCACACAGTGCTGCTGTCAGTTGTTACAGATGCTGTGCTTCACA
Organism: Schistocerca gregaria; assembly: GCF_023897955.1. Lineage (NCBI taxonomy): Eukaryota > Metazoa > Arthropoda > Insecta > Orthoptera > Acrididae > Schistocerca > Schistocerca gregaria. The sequence continues at coordinate 162,618,110 of NC_064922.1, forward strand.
CGTCCATGGCTTCAGAGCAACGAAGTGTGATTCGTTTGTTATGGAGCAAGGTACGTACACCCTTCGAGACCTACAGGGAAATGCAGCCTACATATGAAGAAAACTTTCTCGCTTTGAGAACTGTGAAGTGGTGGTGTTGTGAGTTCGTCAAAGGCCGTGAAGTCTTGCGTGACAGTGTGCTCTCGGGGAGGCCACGTTAGTTGCTGTTTGACGTCAACATTTCCTGCATGGATGCAATGGTGAAAGCAAATTAGCATGAGTATATCACGACCGTTTCCAAGGAGCTTTGCATATCCTATGGAAGTGCAGTGATTCACAAGTAACGATGAAGCCAAGACAGTAGTTCGACTGTGGTTACATAGTCAGTCGGACGAATTCTACTGCGGGGCATTTCAAATTTAGTGCTGCGATGGGACAAATGTGCGACTAGATACGGAGATTATGTAGGAAAATAGTGCAAGGTACGTAGAACAGGGCGTATATTTGTAATTACCTGTGTGTTTCTTACTTTGGCTAATAAAAAACGGGGACAAAGACATTATTATCTGCTCTCTTATCGTACTGAAATCAGTATACAGAATCTGCTATAAAGAATGAGATTCAAATGTTTTACCTTCTGTTTTTTAGAAAATGTACTAGTGCCCAACTTTCCTTGGCTTTGCATGGGTTACGCAACCTACAGCCGGACGACATACCTGTCGTAGGGGTAATTTTGTTTATAGGATACTGTGAACAATTATGATTAAAACTCAGGGAGTAACGTTAGGTAACTAGGTCTCATCACGTTCATATTACTTAAAATTTTTATCACCGCACACCACGGCAGTTCCCTGGAGGCACAAATGTTACCTGCTCCGTATTTACCTGACGTTTGGAGTGACATCTTGTGGTAGAGCTGTGAACTACTGCGGCACGTTGTTACGCCCGACTGCAGCGACTGCTCGGTGCGAGCTACTGCCTCTCGCAGCAGCTCCAGTGCAGTGCGAGCTATATTTTCTGTGAGACCTTTCCCCATATTTCCCTTGACATTACTTGAGCGTTAACCCTTTTCAAAGAAACATGTTCTGGTGTGCTGAATATCTTGTATCACAAGTCCTATAAAATGTAGGTAGTAGCTCTTGCTGGGCTCCCAGCAGTGATAGCTTGCACTAGACAGGCTCCACAGCTGGGCGGCCTTATGTCAGCCTTCTAGCCCACGAATCTTCTTTGTGGACCAATCTGTCAGTGAAACTATATTGAAAACTCTACAGAAATTCCTGAGATAAGCTCTCACATACCGACAAAATCGCTGCAGGCGACTTTAATTTGTAATAAGTACGGACGATTCCAAGCAGTTACGCCATTCGCCTCTAGATGGCAATGGCGTCATTTTCGTAAGAGCAAGGCACTGAAATTGACCATAGTTCAGCCATGTTGCACGAAATATTTGTACATTACATATACAAACCTTCCTTGTGAGTCAATGTATCAGTAGAAATAATATCAAATCACAACAGTAGTTTCTAGTCAATGAGATTTACCTGAAAATGCAGACAGAAACTTCTAGGGGAACTTTACATATTCAGGGTGAAAAGTATTTAAACCGACAAACTCTGGGAGGTTGTAGGGGACACCAAAACAAATATTTTTCCCTAGTGTCATTTTTTCCTATGAGGAGTATTTAAACCGGTAGAGGAAGATTTCTCTGGTGGCAAATTAATTAAACCAACAAACACATTTCCATTTTTTAACGACCAAGAGGCAATACATTAACCCAACCCTAATTCAATTACAGTAGATTTTCAAAAGTGCCTCCATTGACACGTAAACAAAGGTTACACCGTCGGATCATGTTCTATCTGACACGGGCAAAAACCCCAGGAGTTTCCTTAATTGTTCATGCTGCTGCTACTTTGCGGGCAACCAGACCCTTTTCTGATGCAACAGGAGTTACGTAATCAAGGTTGTCCATCTCTCCCCACACAAAAAAGTCCAGAGGTGACATATCTAGGGATCGAGCAGGCCATGGTACAGGACCGCCTCTGCCAATCCACATTTCTGGGAACCGTCGCTCCAGGAATCGACGCACACGACGACTGAAATGTGCCGGCGCCCCGTCATGTTGGAACCACATGCGTTGTCTTGTAGGGAGCGGGACGTCTTCCAGCAATTCTGGCAATGCTCTGGAGAGAAAATTGTAATAGTGCCTGCCATTTAATAGCCTAGTTAGCAGATACGGCCCAATTAAACAGTCCCCAACCACACCGACCCACACATTAACGAAGAACCGAATTTGATGAGCTCCAGTAACTGTGGCTTGTGGGTTACCATCACTCCAAACATGCGAATTGTGCATGTTGAAGACTCCATCACTACCGAACTTTGCTTTGTCGGTAAACAACACAGAGAATGCAAATGTAGGATGCATTTCACACTGTTCCAGGTACCACTGTGAAAACTGTGCTCTGGGTGGATAATCAACTGGTTCCAGGTCGTGGTCACGCTGTAAGTGAAATGGACGTTACAACTGCTCTCGAAGGACTGTTCTTACATTCGTCTGAGTGGTCCCCATGTTACGTGCAGTTGCACGAGTTACGATTGAAGGATCCAGCTCCACATGCCGCCAGACAGCTTCCTCAAATTGCAGCGTTGTTACCGCATAACGGCGTTCCTGTCCACGTAATCTGCTAAACGACCCGGCCTCAAGCAGACGTTGGTACACAGCAACAAAGGTGTATAAAGCGAGATACGGCGATTAGGATACTGTTGTTGATAAACCCGCTGCGCAGCTCGTCCGTTGTGGTGCGCTACGTAGTACGCACCAACTATATCCGTTTTCTCACTCCAGGTGTATCGCTCCATTAGTAAACACTACTACACTGGTGTACAACAGTTGCCTACAACTGAAGAGCGTAATATGCTCTCTAGCAACTCCATGGGTTTAAATAATCCTCATAGGAAAAAATTACATTAGGGAAAAATATTTGTTTTGATGTCCCCTACAACCTCCCAGAGTTTGTCGGTTTAAATACTTTTCACCCTGTATGTAGAAGACAAACAGAAGATAGATAGATGGAAGATGTAATTTATTTAATACAAATATATCTTTAATTTGTTGTGAACAACATTGGATATCAATATACAGTGCGCTACAGAATTAAAAAATCACTTTTTCGAAACCCCGTAATTGTCTTTCATTCCAACATAAAATTTAGAAATTTGGCCAAAGGTGCCTAAAGCCTTCCTCTAATGGTGGTGCAAACACGTGCTGCCCTGTGACGTGAACCTTCGGTTCCACGACGCTTCGAACAGCAACGTGCTGACAAACGCGGAAAAAACAGCCAGAGCTCACAAGTTCATGTCACGTGTAATGTGGGTTAACGATGTTACATTGGCACCAAACCTTACCACAAGTTTGCCCTACACCACCGTGGATGTGTCATCTGTTAGAAATAACATAACAGCCCTCCTCTTGTTGCTTCTGTGATCAAAGTTAGAACCGCGTCGCTGAGAAGTAAGTGAGTTTTCTTGTGAGTGACCGAAGAAAACATTTCAGACACCCCGCCGCTCAGAATCGAATAAAAACGGCCTCAAAACAGTTTCTATAAATGGCGTTGATGAAAGCACTCGTTTTCCTAAGGAGACATTTCACGGTAGAGATATCACTGAGTTTTCTTGTGAGTGACCGAAGGAAACATTTCAGACACACCGCCGCTGAGAATCGAAATGAAACGGCCTCAAAACAGGTGGTATAAGTGGCGTTGATGAATGCACCCGTTTTCCTTGGGAGACATTTTACGGTAAAGAATGACAATTCACAGTGCGATGAGCATAAGCAAGACGTTCTTTACAACTGTTAAAATTCATGGTGAAACCTTCAGCTATCATTTATTTTTGTAGAATTCGCCACTAGTTTCAGTCAATAACCGTTTTCAAACTTAAAAAAATGGTTCAAATGGCTCTGAGCACTATGGGACTCAACTGCTGTGGTCATTAGTCCCCTAGAACTTAGAACTACTTAAACCTAACTAACCTAAGGACATCAAACACGTCCATGCCCGAGGCAGGATTCGAACCGTAACAGTCGCACGGTTTCGGACTGCGCGCCTAGAACCGCGAGACCACCGCGGCCGGCTATCAAACTTCAAATTACAATATAACTTTATAGACGTTTATGCCAGCTAAGCTTGATAAATGTCATTGACTGAAACTAGTAGAGAATTGTGCTGAAGGTTTCACCATGAATTTTAACAATTACTTTCCATCTGAATATCCCCATCTGCAAACGTACATAAGCTTTTGACGAGCGCTGGTACTGTTCATATCTACTGGGTGGTTAAACCTTTCTTGATTGACATCACACGGCCGACGCTCCACTGAATGTGACTGTAATGTAGTGCAACCATAATTTATAGGTCTGGTGTAGAGGGTGGAACAATTAGCGACCGTTCAAAGGCATTCCAAGAAATTTGAATGTCATTTGAAGCAGCACACGGCCTTTATGCTTGTTCAGTGCTCTTGTTTCAAACACTCCTGTTGCGTGATCATGAAAGGGTGTGGCACTGATACGTGCGTGATCAAAAACTGTAAAGGGTCCTTCTGAGACCCCCAGTTTGGCAAAACCGTCGATGGCACCCGCCAACATTTATGGGATATTTTTAAAGCGTACCTTTACAGCGAAATCCCGGAAAATACTCTTCGGCACCTGCTGGTGGGCAGTGGTCTTGGAGGTGAGTCACGTTGCCTAAATGTAGTCACTTCAGGCTACTTTGCAGGTTTTCTTTTTAGAGGTACGTTTTTAAAATATTCAAAAACGCGGCAGCTGCAACCGAGGCTTTCGCCGAATAGGTAGGGGGTGGGGGGGGGGGAGGACTTAGAGGAATCCTTTGCTGTTTTGTACTCCCATATGTCAGCGTCGGACCCCTTTGCGACCATGCCACTGGAGGACGAGAAATAGAAGCACTGAAAAAGCTTTCCTACTTCACATCACGTTCAAATTGGTCGATTGGTTTTTGTAACTAGGCTGTTTAGCTTTTTATGTTGGTAACGTCACATAGCACTCTGTATGAAAATCACTGACTGTGTGCAGTATGTAGCTGGGTGGCATTGTTGGAATATTCGCTATTGTAGTGTTGGGCAGTTGGACGTGAACAGCGTGTAGCGATGCGCAGTTGGAGGTGAGCCGCCAGCAGTGGTGGATGTGGAGAGAAAGATGGCAGAATTGTGAGAACGGACGTTCTGGACGTGTGTCCGCCAGTAAAAGGAAATTTGTAAAGATGGATGTCAGGTAAGGTAAATACATAGTTTATTCTCTATCAAAATCTTTCATTTGCTAATTATGCCTATCAGTTGTTAGTGCCTGCAGTAGTTAGAATCTTTTAATTAGCTGGCAGTATTGGCGCTAGCAGTATTGCAGTAATGAAGATTTTTGTGAGGTAAGTGATTCATGGAGGCTGTAGGTTATTGCTAGTGCGGGCCATTCTTTTGCAAGGATTATTGAAAGTCAGACTGCGTTGCGCTAAAATTATTGTGTGTCAGTTTAGTGATGATCAGAATAAGTGAAGAGAAAACTGAGTACTTTGAGTTTTGCTCAGCTGTTTGAAAATCAAATGTTGTAAGAGGTTTATCAGCACAGTAATTCATAAATTTTTCTAAGAGGATGTTTCATTTTGAACGGTGCCTATTGGTTCCATAGTACCCATCTGAGTAAAATTTGCGGTCACAACGTGGACGCAGCCCCACAATGTCCACAGAGAAGAGCTGTAACTTCCGAAGATTTCAACAGTGTCAAAGATTGTCGAGAACGTCTTCCTGTTGCTATTCGCACTGGGAACTGTCGCTTTCGAGCACGAAATCACCGGGAATCATCGTCGCAAGCAAATGGATGGTTTCATTGACCCCGCTTTGTGTCCCCCCCCCCCCCCTCCTATCACGTCTTTTTGTTCTGTTCTGAGCGGTCGTGTGTCGGCTGGCCGTGGTGGCCGAGCGGTTCTAGGCGCTTCAGTCCGGAACCGCGCGATTGGTATGGTCGCAGGTTCGAATCCTGCCTCGGGCATGGATGTGTGTGATGTTCTTAGGTTAGTTAGGTTTAAGTAGTTCTAAGTCTAGGGGACTGATGACCACAGAAGTTAAGTCCCATAGTGCTCAGAACCATATTGGTCGTGTGTCGGAAATATTTTCCTCGACCACCCATAAGGAAACAGCGTAAATTCCTCGCTGGGCATTGCGATGCTGACTTCCATTGCAGAGACGTGGGGAAATGTTGCGCCGAACTGTGGTGAAACTTGGTTCCAATGAGACATCGTTAACCCACCTCACATAGACTTCTCAATTCTGGCCTTTTTCTATGCAAGTTTCGACAACTTGCTTTTGTTCCATTACAGAGAAAGGCTGTAAGCAACTATGAGCGAAATTTCAAGCTCATGTGTCGGAACTGGGATTTGAAAAACGTGATCCTTTAATGTTGTTGCGCAGCGTACTTTATTTGGGTAGTTTGCAAAAACAGACATAATGTCTTTTGGGACAACAGCAATCAGTGAAATTATAATGTTACTTAAAAACCGTCTTGATTACAAATATTTTTATTCATATGACCGGTTTCGGTTCATTCAGAACCATCTTAAGATCTGATATTTCAGTTACAGGAGTAACCCGTCCAAATCCAGCAGTTTTCACATGCTACGTCACATGCTACGTTTTTTTTAATGTGACGTAGCATGTGACCGGTTTCGGTTCATTCAGAACCATCTTCAGATCTGATATTTCAGTTACAGGAGTAACCCGTCCAAATCCAGCAGTTTTCACATGCTACGTCACATGCTACGTTTTTTTTTAATGTGACGTAGCATGTGAAAACTGCTGGATTTGGACGGGTTACTCCTGTAACTGAAATATCAGATCTGAAGATGGTTCTGAATGAACCGAAACCGGTCATATGAATAAAAATATTTGCAATCAAGACGGTTTTTAAGTAACATTATTATTTGGGTACTATTTCCCTTTTCTAGAAGCCTCTGTTTTGGTTTAAACGACTGTCAAAACATAGCTAAATCTACGTAGGACAAATTACAGAAAAGTAACTTTGCTGGTTTTCTTTTTACAGGTACGGTTTTAAAATGTTAAGAAATGTGGCAGCTACAGCCGAGGGTTTCACCGAATGGGGGAGGGGGGGGGGGGGCTTAGAGGGATCTTTTGTTGTTTTTTACTCGCGTATGTCAATGTACGACTATGCCACCTCACGACGAGAAATAGAAGCTCTGAAAAATGGGAAATTATGGGTGGGGGGGGGGGGGGATGATGGCAGCTTTGGCAGTTCTGCCTCTGTGTGGCACAGACAGGGGCGAAAAGAAGTGAAACTGCCGGTAGAGCACATTTGGCAGGAGCAGGATACGACCAAAAAAGAATTCCAGTCTGCGCTGGCGAGAGCGCTGCCTGTGGACCGTAGCCCACGGGACCCTATTGCCGCCTAGCAGACCGCACAATTATGTAACGGTGGCCGCCGACGCTGTTGAGGTGAGCTGAGCTGAGCTGAGGGCCGTGCGGGGCCGGGCCGGCGGTAATTACTTGTCGGTCGACAAACCGCCGCCACATGACAAATCGATGCGGTATCGACGCGAGCTATCGACTGCGGCCCGCACGCTCGACCGCACACAATCCGGCCGCGCCCGCTGGTGACAAACGCGCCAAGACCGTCGCCGGCAGGCGGACCGGCCCGTCTGCTAACCCCGGCCGTTCCGCTGCTCTCCGGCCTCCGAACAGCTGCCGTTCTCCACAGGAACTGCAACCTCTTCGTCTACTGTTGACGAATCGGATGAAATAAATCACTAAACCCTTCACTACCTGCTAATTGTCCGCAAGCGCTCTGTAAGCTGCCGCCCCCCCCCCCCCCCCCCCCCCACACCCCCTCCCAATATCGTGAACTGGAATCTGCTATTCATGCAAATTTAGAATAAACATTTATGCCTTGAAATATACCCCGAACAGGACAAACAGTTGAAGTAGTAGGAGGCTCCCCGGGAGGTGGAAAGGTACTTGGACAACCTACACTACTGGCCAATTGGTACACCAAGAAGAAATGCAGATGGTAAACGGGTATTCGTTGGACAAATATATTATACTAGAATTGACATGTGATTACATTTTCACGCAGTTTGGGTGCATACATCCTGAGAAATCAGTACACAGAACAACCACCTCTGGCCATAATAACAGCCTTGATACGCCTGAGCATTGAGTCAAACAGAGCTTGGATGGCGTGTACAGTACAGCTGCCCATTCAGCTTCAACACGGTACCACAGTTCATCAAGAGTAGTGACTAGCGTATTGTGACGAGGCAGTTGCTCGGCCACCATTGACCAGACGTTTTCGATTGGTGAGAGATATGGAGAATGTGCTGGCCAGGACAGCAGTCGAACATTTGCTCTATCCAGAAAGGCCCGTGCAGGACCTGCAACATGCGGTCGTGCATTATCCGGCTGAAATGTAGGGTTTCGCATGGTTAGGATGAAGGGTAGAGCCACGGGTCGTAACACATCTGAAACTTAACGGACACTGTTCAAAGTGCTGTCAATGCGAACAAAAGGTGACCGAGACGTGTAACCAATGGCACCCCATACCATCACGCCGGGTGATACGCTAGTATGGCTTCCAATATGCGTTCACCGCAATGTCGCCAAACACGGATGCGACCCTCATGATGTTGTAAACCGAACCTGTATTCACGCGAAAAAATGACGTTTTGCCATTCGTGCACCCAGCTGCGTCGTTGAGTACACCATCGCAGTCCCTCCTGTCTGTGATGCAGCGTCAAAAGTAACCGCAGCCATGGTCTCCGAGCTGATAGTCCATGCTGCTGCAAACGTCGTCGAATAGTTCGTGCAGATGATTGTTGTCTTGCAAACATCCCCATCTGTTGACTCAGGGATCGAGATGTGACTGCACGATCCGTTGCAGCCATGCGGATAATATATCAGTCATCTCGACTGCTCGTTATACGAGGACAGTAGGATCCAGCATGGCGTTCCGTATTACCCTCCTGGACCCACCGATTCCATATTCTGCTAACAGTCACTGGATCTCAACCAACGCGAGCAGCAATGTGGCGATACGATAAACCGCAATAGGCAACAATCCGACCTTCATCAAAGTCGGAAACGTGATGGTACGCATTTCTCCTCCTTACAAGAGGCATCACAACAACGTTTCACCAGGCAACGCCGGTCAACTGCTGTTTGTGAATGAGAAATCGGTTGTAATTATACAACAAACTGTAGAGCTCTGTTGTCAGATAAAGTTATAAGTGCAACTTGTTTATCCCCACTGCCTGAATACTTTGGAGACAAACTACATCATCATCAAACTTACCTTACGACCTGAAAAGTTCTTGCAAGTAATGAAAGGGAAGTTCAAAGTAAATACGCTAGTGCAATCGGTCGCATATACGAGTGATTTCTAGAGACTGCATAGGCTCATTGAGCGGGTTCTTTCAGAATCGGATGCCATGCCAAATGGCAGATTTCTGACTCATGAGAAGGCGAAATTAACAAATGATTATAGGCAAATCGAACTGGCTGAAGCTATAACTCAAAACGGAATCAGTTAAGCATTTTCGGCAGTGTTCACACATGAAAATGAACTAACATTGAATGCTCTTCACACATTGTCTCAAAAACAAAATGATAGAAATAATATTCCACATGGAATAAAAATATCATTTACAGTAAGGTAAGCTCTGCGTTTGTCACTTAAAGATTATGATGTCTATCGCGGAAAAGGATTTCGAACCACTCATACCACATAAGTGCTAAATCGAATAAAGACTCGTGTATAGCTCTCAAAATTACAAATTTAGTAATCCTGTAAGGTTCATTTGAACATGAAACAAAGCGCAATGCTCACAGCTAAATACTGTGAGATTTAACTATATGTCTGCTGCTCAACAGCTTCCACCTCACGTACTGGACACAGGTTTGAATATCTACTGGATATGACTTGCTGCAGTTGACTGAAATAAGACCAGCTAAAAACGAGGATAGAATGCTTGTGCTACGAGCCACATGACAGGAACCAACCAAACCTACCACCTAACTTTCTAACTGGGTGACTTCAAATTCCTTAGCATCTTAGAAGACATCATCACATTCTCACAAGAGGAAAGATGCACTGATCATCAGTTGCACAGTCGACACATGAGCAAACAAATGAGAAACGTAATGCTTATTCCAGATTTTGGAGGAATGGGAAGGCATTCCTCTTCACGTGGCCGCCTTCCGGCATCTGTTCAACAAACTGTTCATCCTCAGGAGAAATGACGCCAATATCGCTAACGCCACCTGAAACCTTAACCGTGGTGTCACCGAGGAGAAGAGTCTACAAATTTTATCAGGTACCTCACATCTATCTGAAGCCACTCGGCGATGATTAGATGACGTAGAACTATCAGACTGTGGGGATGGTGTTTGGTATCCTATACTCGTTGTTCCTGACAGTTTCGGACGTTTCCTTTGGGACAGAGAGCGCGTGGCTTTGAGGGTCATTTGATAGATGCCTGAGTAGCCAGAAACGAATGCATGCAGCCCTGTGAACATGGATGTTGATGCACAAGAAAGGTCAACATCTGGGCACTGTGAATGAGGAAATAATCTTCAAGGTTAAAGTTTATTGTTGCTTGAATGAATGGGGCAAAACCAACACAAAATTTCTTGCACCCTTGATTACATTCTCCACTCACTGTGCACAGAAAGCCTCATTGAGTTATCGGTGCACTTTACGCCTTGTATAATTTCAAAATAGACAAAATCAAAACCTCTCGGACGACTCTTCAATGCCCCTAGTCAGATAATGTCCACTTTGTGTGAAGTTTGTCACACCGAAGAAGTGCAGCTTTTGTAGCACGTACTCGACGCCGAATGTACATTGCATGAAGTTCACTTTCCAATGTTCGCTTGGAGACTGGATGAGTTGTAACTGTGTTTATTGTCACCAGCGTTTCATGTTGGGCTTGAAACAATTTGACACTAGTGTCACACACGTCCTCTGATACCTGTTAGTGTCCACAGATATGGAATTCCGCAATAGCTCAGTACGCAGCACCGTTGAAGAGGAATGAACATCTCTAAAACGGAATTGGACGAAAAACGTAGATAAAAAGGAGGTAACAGCGAAGAAACCATGGGTAACACAAAAAATACTTCAGTTGATCGATGAAAGATGGAAGTACAAAAATGTTCAAGGAAATTCAGGAATACAGAAATACGTGAAATAAATAAGAAGTGCAGGGAAACTAAGACGAAATGGCTGCATGAAAAATGTGAAGGAATTGAAAAAGAAATGATTGTCGGAAGTACTGACTCAGCATATAAGCAAGTCAATACAACTTTCGGAGAAATTAAAAGCAAGATTGGTAACATTAAGAGTGCAACGGGAATTCCACTGTTAAATGCAGAGGGAACAGCAGATGGGTGGAAAAGTTCATTGAAGGCGTCTTTGAGGGAGAAGATTTGTCTGATGTGATAGAAGAAGAAACAGTTCGTTTGTGAATAGGGGGCGGGGGTGGGAACCCAGTATTACAATCGGACTTTAAGGGAGCTTTGGAGGGTTTAATAACAAATATGGCAGAATGAATCGGTAACATTACATCAGAATTTCTAAAATCGTTGGGGGCAGTGGCATCAAAACGACTATTTACGTTGGTGTGTAGAATGTACGAGTCTGCAGACATTCCAAGTGACATTCGGAAAAATGTCATCCACATGTCATTCGAAAGACTGCAAGACCTGAGCTTAGTAGCTCTTGCACCAAAGTTGCTGAAAAGAGTAGTATACAGAAGAACAGAAAAGAAAATTGAGAATGTGTTCATGACGGCCAGTTTGGCCTTAGGACGGGAAAGACATCAGAGAGGCAATGCTGACTTTGGGGTTGATAATTCAACCAATACTAAAAAAATCAGGACACATTCGTAGGATCTGTCGACCTAAAAAAAAACTTTCGACAACGTAAAATGGTGCAAGATGTCCGAAATTCTGAAAAAATAGGGGTAATCTATAAGGAGAGACAGATGATATACAATTTGTGCAAGAGCCAAGAGCGAATAATACAATAAGAATTGACGACCAAAAACGAAGTGCTCGGATTCAAAAGGTTGAAAAACAGGGATGCAGTCTTTTGCTTCTGTTGTTCAATCTGTACAACGAAGAAGCACGATGAAAGTAAAAAAAAAAAAGAGTGTCGATGGTACTATTCGCTGATGACATTGCTATTCTCAGTGAAAGTGAAGAATAAATACATGATATGTTGAATGGAATGAGTATAGAATACAAATTGACAATAAACGGAAAGTCGAAAGTAATGAGAAGTAGCAGAAATGAAATCAGCGAGAAACTTAACATATGGATTGATGTCACGAAATACATGAAGCTAGTGAATTCTACTACCCAGGCAGCAAAATAACCAATAGCCGACGGAGCAAGGAGGACATCAAAAGCATACTAGCACTGTATGATGTACGACCTGTTTTAAACATCAGGTAACAGATTTATAATTTTGCAATAAATAAATAAATACTAGCACTGGCAAGAAGGACATTCCTGACCAAGAGAAGTCTACTGGTTTCAGGCATAGGCCTTAACCTGAGGAAGAAATTTCTGAGAATGTACGTTTGGAGCACAGCATTGTATAGTAGTGAAACATGGACTGTGGGAAAACGGGAAGAGAAGGTAATCGAAGAATTTGAGATGTAGTCCTACAGACGAATGTTGAAATCTAGGTGGACTGATGGGGTAAGGAATGAGAAGTTTCTGCGCAGAATGGTAAAGGAATATTCGGAAAACACTGACAAGGAGAAGGGACAGGATGATTGGACATCTGTTAAGGTATTAGGGAATGACTTCCAGGGTACTAGAGGGAGCTTATAGGGTAAAGAAGATTGGAATACATCCACAATTAATTGAGGGTGTAGGTTGCAAGTGCTACTGTGAGACCAGGACAAATGAGGAATTCGTGGTGTGCAGCATCAAACCAGTCACAATACTGATGAATGAACAAAAACCAACCCTTACATGGTTTTTAGGCAGGATTTTTGAGTACCTAGCGTAGTAATGGAATTTCATTCGTTTTTATACTATGTCTTTGTCCATTGTAACGATAGGGTGATCCTATTTGTGCAATAAAGACCTGTAATAAATTGGATAATGAACTGTAGTACAATAATTGGGTAATAATAATTAATTAGAAAGTGAAATTTGCAGATAGTATGCTTAACAAATATTTTGGGCTGGTACTGGAGCAAAAATCCTTGGCAGTCAAATTTAGTCATAAATTATACCACGAGCGGCATTCAGTAGGCTAATTCAACACTTTTTCTCATAGCAGGTTGGTTTTAATTAGCATTCAAATATATCATGTTAGTCCCCACTCTTTTGGCCACAAAAGCCTTTCTTTCAATATAACCTCCCTTCAACGTGACAGCCTTACATCACCTTATTGGGACGGCCAGTATATCCGCATGGCATCACTCTACTGGTCAACAATGGAGCCAACCTCTTGCTGCATCAAAAACCTCTCCATCATCCACGTACTGCTTCTCGCGGAGCTCATCCGTCGAAAGTGCGAAGTCTGTGCTCTAGAGTGGAGGAGGAAGAACAGTCGGACGAAGTTATGTGAGCTCATCTCGGGTGCACTGACTTGTGTGAGGCTATGCGTTGTCATGCAGAAGTTTGTTTATATTTTTTTGGCCACGAACTCGCTGTTCGCACCTTCCAACATTAGTGGCGGCCGGCACGTGGGAGATTGGACAGAATTGCACGACCTCGGTGCTATGATGATAGACGCCTTGCCCAACGGCTAATTCACTGCCAGGACGCCATACACATTGTGCAAGCACCTATGAATATCTGAGATGCTCTGGTTTTGCGCCGAAAGAAACTCAATGACATCTCTCTGCTTCGAATGCACCTTCATTACAGACGCCACTTTTGAAGGCTATGGACACTTCAGGGACCGAATCGGGAATATTACACGACGCCCCACAACAAATTCCACATTTTTGAACAGAAATTGGCTGAGAAAAATAAGGTGTATATTAAAAAGAAATCGTGGAGTGCAAGAAAAGCTTCTTCTTTGATGGACGTAGGTTTTATATTAACAAAACATCAAAAAGATATTTCTTGTTTGTCAGAAAGCCTTTGGAGAATTTAGAATGAACTATCCTGGCCACTCAGTATGAATTCAGAGACCTTGCAATATACATGCTGGGAAAAGTAATTGAAAGTGATGTAACCGGGTTCACATTTGGCTGGACCGCACGGATTCTACAGAAACTAGACATGCAAAACCTTATTTAAACTCACGTTGCAGTATAACAGACATCTTTAGGTTTTTAGGTGCAAAGGATCTCGACTTTCAGAGTTATTTATCGTTAAGGCTACAGAAACTAGACATCCAAAACCTTACTTAAGCTTACGTTGCAGTATAATAGACAACTTCACGTTCTTACGTGCGAAGGATCTCGACTTTCAGAGATAGTTCTCATTTAGGCTACACAAAACGTTTATTAGAGGTGACCTGATGATGATTCCAATTTAGAATAGACAGTACTATTCGAAAGAGGGTGAAGTTGCAGAGACAACCGTTCACATCGAAATAAATAAATAAACCAGTAAGAACGCCTAAAAGAAAAAAAAACTTACCAATAAAATCTACCATTTTCTGGCCTATAGTGACGCAAATGCATATATATTTCATTGAGCCTCATCTGTGATACTCGGGTGTCTTCATCGACTTCCGAGCCTTAGTCATAATACCACAACGAAAGCGACAGAATAAACTGCCACGAAGCAGGAACACGTGTAGGCAAGCAAGAAATATTTAGCATGATTGCGTTGGACATAGCTGGGGACTAAAGTAGCCAGCCCGTTCGTCTGATGACGTGCGGCTGATAACGATCAAACATCGACTGGTTACAAGAGGAATGTTCACACCTGTGCTTTGAACACGCAACTCAAACCACATCAGCCAAAGACACTAACCGCTATGCTGCAGTGGGTGAAGTACAGCTCCTAGCAATATATATGACAGGTATTATCTGGGAAACCGAATTATTGTTACCCTGTTGTTTATAAATGCTTATTATTTCTATTCTGTTTCTTATAGAACGCCGGCCGGTGTGGCCGAGCGGTTCTACGTGCTTCAGTCTGTAACCGCACGACCGCTACGGCCGCAGTTCGAATTTTGCCGCGGGCAAGGATGTGTGTGATGTCCTTTGGTTAGTTAGATTTAAGTAGTTCTAAGTTCTAGGGGACTGACGACCTCATATGTAAAGTCCCACAGTGCTCAGAGCAATTTTAACCTTATAGCACGTAAGTGAATCAAAGCGACAGTAAAAATTGAGAAGAACGTAATATTGTCCTTTATTCACTAATGTAACATGGCACATATAACATGTTTGTTAGCGTGGTCATCTCCCGAAGCAGGTTTTACATAACATTTATTACTGGGTTTTTCCGTTTTAAGCTTAGTTAAAGAGTATTTTTCACTACACGCATTTCACTTTTGTTTAAAAGCGTCTTCTGTTGACATTGGTGTTTCCGCCTGTCATTTACACTTTCCGAAACCCTCTGCTTTTGATTTAGCTTTTAGAAGAGGTTGATGAATAAAATTCCATTTTTGGATAGACGCTTCTTGCAGTATGTCGCCTTTCAAGAACCCTCTCTTTCTTATGCTGCAGCTGCGATTTTCCTATTTTGCCTCACTATAACACGAGAGGAATGGTACTGTATGTTCAAGTGTTGACTCATTCAGCACCGCCTTTTTGTGCAAACGTGACTCTGTGGCTACCCGCTATCACGAAAGTAAATACCCACCGAGGAACGTAATCAACCTTTAGTCGACCACAATATTATTGCTCCTGTGAGTGCGGGCGCTTCGGTCGGCTTATACTGAATTTTTATAGTGATGCTGCAACATGACACACTGAACCAGTTTACAATAAATGTACAGCTGTCTTGAAATCATTCATATTGCAATGCGCCTTTCCTTTATCGCAACTGTGCTTGTTTACTGTGACGTCACTAAATGTTTCCGATGACGGACACGGAAAGCCAAGTGCAAAATTTCGTGGTCGGGAAATACCACGAAACAACCGATACCGCACAACAACACTTTTGAGACTACCTCTGTATCAGCTTCCTGTATTTGTCCAACATCAACGACGACCCACCAATATGCAGCTTCTCTCAGTGCTGTTATTTGTGTTCGCATTTACATAAATGCATGGATAATTAAAAATGCTTGCAATACATAAAATACATTTTGCAAAAACCAAAATTCTATGTTCTTAAGAAGAAAATAATGGATTATAAGGAAGATTTAGATAGCAAAATGTTTGTGTGTGTGAGTGTGTCTGTGTGTGCGCGCGTGTCTTGGGAATTTCTTCACGTGGCGTGTACTTACTGTAATTACTTTTCCCATTTGCCCCACCTTAAGGGGGGTAGGACGTCAAACGGGCCGACTTGGAGAAGGAGACACACCACAGGACATTTTAATTTACACTGTCTATACTTTTACAAGTAAATTCATAAAACTTTGTCAGCATGGCCAGGAAGGAATCAGGATTCACACTCGTAGCAGCGGAAGTTCAAAAACATAACAAAATAATTTTTTTACATGTGAAATTTCATCTTTTCTTCAATTACTATTGGCTGCACTTTTCTTCATAAGTAATAGAGACTCTGCGATGAATTTTGCACAGCATACAAACCATACTTACAAGTGTCTGAAACTCTAGAATCTATTTAATTTATGAAAAAGTGAACGAGCTGTTACGTTTTAAACTTTATGTTTAGAGAAAATCAAGTTTTGTAGTTAATTGTCTCAATTTTTACCACACTTTTTAACAGATTTGGAAAATTCTAGAGTATCATACACTTGTAAGTATGGTTTGTATGCTGTGCAAAATTCATCAAAGAACCTCTCTTACTTGTGAAGAAAAATATACGTATAGGAACAAATGCAGCCAACAGTAAGTGAAAAAGTGATGAAATTTCATATCTAAAAAAATGTATTTCGTTATGTTTTTGCACATCCACTGCTGTGAGTGTGAATCCTGAATCCTTCCTGCTCATGCAGGAAAAGTTTTATGAACTTATTTGTAGAAGTATAGACAGTAGAAAATAATATGTCCTGCTCCATATCGGCCCGTTTGACGTCTTACCCCCCTTAAGTGGGAGATGGGCCTTGGAAGACTGGCCTCTAGCCTTGCCTCCCCGAAAGACACTTGTTATCTGTCTTGTGCGTTTGTGTTAGTGTCGATGGCTCTTATTATACTGCGTATGTATTTTTATATACAATATTGTAATATTGACATGTTTTCTAGTTTGCATCTTATACGGTTTACATACACTGAAGTACCAAAGAAAGTGGTGTAAGCATGCGTATCCAAATAAAGAGATATGTAAACAGGCAGAATACGGCAAAGCCTATATAAGACAATAAGTGTACGGCGCAGTTGTTAGATCGGTTACTGCTGCTACAATCGCAGGTTATGAAGATTTGAATGAGTTTGAACGTGGTGTTACAGTCGCGGCACGAGCGACGGGACACAGCGTATCCGAAGTACACTCCTGGAAATTGGAATAAGAACACCGTGAATTCATTGTCCCAGGAAGGGGAAACTTTATTGACACATTCCTGGGGTCAGATACATCACATGATCACACTGACAGAACCACGGGCACATAGACACAGGCAACAGAGCATGCACAATGTCGGCACTAGTGCAGTGTATATCCACCTTTCGCAGCAATGCAGGCTGCTATTCTCCCATGGAGACGATCGTAGAGATGCTGGATGTAGTCCTGTGGAACGGCTTGCCATGCCATTTCCACCTGGCGCCTCAGTGGGACCAGCGTTCGTGCTGGACGTGCAGACCGTGTGAGACGACGCTTCATCCAGTCCCAAACATGCCCAATGGGGGACAGATCCGGAGATCCTGCTGGCCAGGGTAGTTGACTTACACCTTCTAGAGCACGTTGGGTGGCGCGGGATACATGCGGACGTACATAGCCCTGTTGGAACAGCAAGTTCCCTTGCCGGTCTAGGAATGGTAGAACGATGGGTTCGATGACGGTTTGGATGTACCGTGCACTATTCAGTGTCCCCTCGACGATCACCAGAGGTGTACGGCCAGTGTAGGAGATCACTCCTCACACCATGATGCCGGGTGTTGGCCCTGTGTGCCTCGGTCGTATGCAGTCCTGATTGTGGCGCTCACCTGCACGGCGCCAAACACGCATACGACCATCATTGGCACCAAGGCAGAAGCGACTATCACCGCTGAAGACGACACGTCTCCATTCATCCCTCCATTCACGCCTGTCGTGACACCACTGGAGGCGGGTTGCACGATGTTGGGGTGTGAGCGGAAGACGGCCTAACGGTGTGCGGGACCGTAGCCCAGTTTCATGGAGACGGTTGCGAATGGTCCTCGCCGATACCCCAGGAGCAACAGTGTCCCTAATTTGCTGGGAAGTGGCGGTGCGGTCCCCTACGGCACTGCGTAGGATCCTACGGTCTTGGCGTGCATCCGTGCGTCGCTGCGGTCCGGTCCCAGGTCGACGGGCACGTGCACCTTCCGCCGACCACTGGCCACAACATCGATGTACTGTGGAGACCTCACGCCCCACGTGTTGAGCAATTCGGCGGTACGTCCACCCGGCCTCCCGTATGCCCACTATACGCTCTCGCTCAAAGTCCGTCAACTGCACATACGGCTCACGTCCACGCTCTCGCGGCATGCTACCAGTGTTAAAGACTGCGATGGAGCTCCGTATGCCACGGCAAACTGGCTGACACTGACGGCGGCGGTGCACAAATGCTGCGCAGCTAGCGCCATTCGACGGCCAACACCGCGGTTCCGGGTGTGTCCGCTGTGCCGTGCGTGTGATCGTTGCTTGTACAGGCCTCTCGCAGTGTCCGGAGCAAGTATGGTGGGTCTGACACACCGGTGTCAATGTGTTCTTTTTTCCATTTCCAGGAGTGTAGAAATGAAGTTGAGATATTCCCGTACGTCCATCTCACGACTGTACCGTGAATATCAGGAGTCTGGCAAAACATCAAATGTCCGACATCGCTGCGGCCGGGAAGGATCCTGTAAGAAGGGGACCAACGAAGACTGAAGAGAATCGTTCAATATGAAATAAGTGCAACCTATCCGCAAATTGCTGCAGCTTTCAATGACAGCGTGCGAACCATTCAACGGAACATCATCGATATGGGCTCACGGAGTCGCAGGCCCACTCGTGTATCCTTGATGACTGCACGACACAGAGCTTTACGCCTTGAGTGGGCCCGTCAACACCGACTTTGGACTGGTGATGACTGGATACGTGCTGCTTGGTCGGACGGGTCTCGTTTCAGGTTGTATCGAACGGATGGACTGTACGGATATGGAGACAACCTCATGAAGCCACGAACCCTGCATGTCAGTAGGGGACTCTTCAAGCTGGTGGCGGCTGTGTAAATGTGTGGGGCATGTGCAGCTGGTGTTACATGGGACCCCTGATACGTTTAAATATGACTCTGACTGGTGACACGTACGTAAGGAGCCTGTATGATCACCTGCATCCATTCATGTCCACTGTGCGTTCCAACGGACTTTGGCAATTCCAACAGGACGCGACATCCCACACGTCCAGAATCGCTACAGAGTATCTCAAGAATCCCTCGTCTTAGTTAAAATAGTTCTACTTGCCTCCAGACTCCCCAGCCATGAACATTATTGAGCATATCTGGGATTCCTTGCAACGTGCTGTTCAGAAGAGATCTGCACCCCCTCGTATTCTTAAGAATTTGTGGACAGCCCTGCGGGGTTCAAGGTGTCAGTTCCTCTAGGACTACTTCAGACATTAGACGAGTCCATGCCACGTCGTGTTGCGGCATTTCTGCAGGCTCGCGGGAGCTCTACACGATATTAGTCAGGTGTACCAGTTTCTTTGGATTTTCAGTGCATTGCAGAATTACATGTTGGGAAACAGTGATCCTAAGAACTAAAGATTAACTTGCTTTCCTGTTCAGAAACAAGAAAATTCTTTGTTTTATTCTTATTACTAGCTTATTTCTAAATTCCTTGTGTATAATACTAACAGTGATGTTGCAGTCACTTTATCTCTTACTATGGCATGTATCTCTGTGAGGCGGTCGGATTTTGGCACCATACATTTAATATTCTGTATATTCTTGTCGATTTATGTTAACAGTAGATCATTTTTTATGACACATAATCGGATTATTAATAATTTCATTGGCTGATACTGGCTAGCACCATGTAGTAACAGTTTCTGTAGTACTGTATGTCTGGGCTGAGCTGGTCAATGACAGAAAGGACTATGTGCTTTACATTTTCCGCAGTAGCTGTTGTCGGCTAAAAAGGGCCTGGAAAGGGAATTGTCGTGGTATTCAGTGGCAGACATTTACTACTCTGGAAGAGAGCAGAACGAGGAGACGGCAGATTACAGTGCTGGAGGACACAGAACTGCCCGTAGCGTGGACAGTGCAGGTGGGAGCCTGGAATGCATAAATTTAAGAATAACGTAGCTGGAGGGAGAGTGTCAGGGTTGCAACCGGGCAAAAAGACATACTTTTAGTATGAAGGAATGCGCGGAGGTCACAAACGAAGGTCGCGAGCTGAACTCCAAGGAATTTTCCCCCCGAAAGTGATGGACATGCTTTCTCCCGAAAAGCACAAATGTATATTTGATCGACGAAGGGCTGCTAATGTAGGAGTAGAAGCTTCCAGGAAGATCTTCTAAACTGAGTATGAGCTCCAGTTAATTGGTAGGTACATGATCCATGTAATGGGAGATAATGTTTTTGCAGCAGCCGCTGGGATTTGCCACCTAAGCACAAATGTAGAAGCCACGTATCCAGGAGGGAGTGGGGTACGACGTAGAGGAGCACTTCCCTTTGGAGATAGATGGAAGGCACTTCCCTGCAGGGAACGATTGCAAACACTTCCCGCCAGGTATAGACCTCGAGACTTCGCTGGTGAGAGCCACAGAAAAGAATCTGGAGGTTAGAATTTGAGAAAATTTGCTTGTGGCACAAGGAGCACGTGAAGTCTGTGAGCAGGGTTGTTATTTGGTTCACTCGACTAATTATTTTTCAGCTCTTTTTTGAACCTGATGCGCAGTGAAGTGCTTCTTTACAGCAGAATATCTGAGCGGAATTTCTGATCTTGGCTAGTGATCAAACAGAAATCTGGACTCTATCTTGTACTGACGTAGTTTATGCCCTAAGAGTTTGTGGTCGGAATACTGCGATCATTATGTAAGCAGATAGTTCTAGGTACGCCACGAACATCATCTGCACAGCAACTAACGAAACAACAAGAAGATCATAGGTGCAGTACAATAACCCTCTGAAATTACAATAAGTGACATGCACGCTCCAGTGCCTGTAGTAAAACACTCACTGTAAATGTGTTGAGTTTCATTTGCTTCTCCACTGAGCTTTTTCTAAAAGTGGCAGTCTTGTTCTACCGTTTCCTGCCGCTAATCGTAGTTTTTGATAGTAAATAATTTAAGAAATGAAGTTGTGGTTCATTCTAGTAGCAGGCCGACATGAATAATCACTTTTAATGAAGTAAAATGAAGAAAAACCATATTATCATGCTACGTTTTAAGGAAATCCCTAGGTGTGGGTGGTTAATGCTACGGTCTTTTAAGCTTTTGCGGGTGTAGGAATTCCATTCTGGAGACAACATTAGGCAATCATAAATACACACACTCCATGTGTCACATACACCACAGAATCTTACAACTGGTGTGTTTATGTCATCATCTGTGTCTGTATGTTCACCTGTTTCCATACCAGTGTTTGAATCTCTGTTGACTCACGCATCGTGTAGTGACAGAGGGTATGTGTGCGTCTTTGTGATCTTGTGAGCACTATGGGACTCAACTTCTGTGGTCATCAGTCCCCTAGAACTTAGAACTACTTAAACCTAACTAACCTAAGGACATCACACACATCCATGCCCGAGGCAGAATTCGAACCTGCGACCGTAGCAGTCGCACGGTTCCGGACTGCGCGCCTAGTACCGCGAGACCACCGCGGCCGGCATTTTGTATATGGTCGTTGCTACTTGTAAGCCTTATACAGAGTGGTCCATTTACCGTGACCGGGCCAAATATCTCACGAAATAAGCATCAAATGAAAAAACTACAACGAACGAAACTCGTCTACCTTGAAGGGGGAAACCAGAATGCGCTACGGTTGACCCGCTAGATGGCGCTGCTACACGTCAAACAGATATCAACTGCGTTTTTTAAAAATAGGAACCCCAATTTTTCATTATATATTCGGATAGTACATAAAGAAATATGAATGTTTTAGTTGGACCACTTTTTCCGCTTTGTGATAGATGGCGCTGTAATAGTCATAAACGTGTAAGCACGTGGTATCACGTAACATTCCGCCAGTGCGGACGGTATTTCCTTCGTGATACATTACCTGTGTTAAAATGGTCCGTTTACACAATTGCGGAGAAGGTCAATGTCGTGTTGATGTATGGCTATCGTGATCAAAATGCCCAACGGGCGTGTGCTATGTAGGCTGCTCGGTATCCTGGACGACATCATCCTAATGTTCTAACCGTTCGCCGGATAGTTCCGTTATTTAAGGAACACGAAGTGTTCAGCCACATGTGAAACGTCAACCACGACCTGAAACAAGTGGCGATGCCCAAGTAGGTGTTTCAGCTGCTGTCACGGCTCATCAGCACATCAGTAGCAAACAAATTGCGCGAGAATCGGGAATCTCTAAAATGTCGGTGCGACAAGTGGGACATCAGAGACCTTGGCTGGTTAATGTATGGTGAGGCATTATGGGAGGAGGGATAATTGGCCATTTTATCGATGGCAATCTAAATGGTATAATGTATGCTGATTTCGTACGCAATGTTCTATCGATGTTACTACAAGATGTTTCACAGAATCGCGATGTACTTCCAACATGGTGGATGTCCGGTCATAGCTCGCGTGTGGTTGAAGCGGTACTGAATAGCATATTTCATGGCAGGTGGATTTGTCGTCGAAGCACCATACCATAGCCCGCAAGTTCACCGGATCTGACGTCCCCGGATTTCTTTCTGTGGGGAAAGTTGAAGGATATTTGCTATGTTGAACCACCGACAACATGCGTCAGCGCATTGTCAATGCATATGCGAAGATTACGGAAGGCGAACCACTAGCTGTTGAGAGGAATGTTGTTACACGTATTTCCAAATGCATTGAGGCTGAAGCACATCATTCTGAGCATTTATTGCATTAATGAGGTATTTACAAGTAATCGCGCTGTAACAGCATGCGTTCTCAGAAATGATAAGTTCACAAAGGTACATGTATCATATTGGAACAACCGAAATAAAATGATCAAACGTACCTACGTTCTGTATTTTAATTTAAAAAACGTGACTGTTACCAATTGTTCGCCTAAACTTGAGAGCCATATATTTGTGACTATTACAATGCCATCTATCACAAAGTGAAAAAAGTGGTCCACCTAAAACATTCATATTTTTTTACGTACCACACGAATATTAATAAAAAATTGGGGTTCCTACCTAAAAAAACACTGTTGATATCCGTTTGACCTAGGGCCGCGCCATCTAGCGGGCCAACCATAGCGCCATCTGGTTTCCCCCTCCAAGCGAGACAAGTTTCGTTCTTTGTAGTTTTTTCGTTTGACGCTTATTTCGTGAGACATTTGGCCCGGTCACGGTAAATGGACCACCCTGTATAACGCTACTGATGTTTCAGTGACGCGATTAAATACACTCCATTTATCTGGTCTCTTAAAGCTTGACCTATGCCTTCGAATTGTGTCAGCGGTTTTTGGTGTGTGAGTTTGCCGCAACGTAATCTTATGTGTTCGCGGGACCTATCTTCCCCACATTCAGTAGATGCACTTTGGCTAAACGTAAAGAGGGGCAGGCAATTATGGTAAGGGCCTTGCTTCGTCTGGAAGTGTACATACCGCGGCTTGGGTTAATGTATCGCAGCCTCCACTGTTCCCAGATATTAGGGAACATGTCAAATGTTTATCATTTTTGCCATGTCTTCACTAATATTCGTTTTTCTGTACTATGCCCCTCTGTTATCTCATGTAGCTTGTCCAGTCTTCCACTGTTGAGCTAGTTTGCTGCTGCTTCGTGGCATCTGCGCGCATGTACCTGTACAGCGCTTAGGACTGACATTCTGAGCAATACATTTCTTTGTCGACGCCCCACAACGGTTTTGTGGGTCTTGAGAGACGGACGATTTGACCAGGCACTTGCTGCGAAGCACATAATATACTCGAAAAACTCTGTAAATACATTCGAAGTGTCTGTAAGGGTAGTGTCTGGTGAGTTGAATGTAGCATGACAAGTGCATTAGTCTTGCCATCTTTTCCAACTGTACATCGTTGAATGTCAATCTTTCCTTGACGTATACTCCGTTGTTACATTTCTCTTTATGCTAGTGTTGTTCAGTGTAGTGATGGGGTTTCTCTGCAGTGCCCATCTGATCAGTGGAATATACTGTCTTATTTGCTGCAATCGAGAGCTTTTTATGGCTGCACCAGTAATTTTTACAAGGAATTGTGTAGCCTTGCTTTCGAGTTCTGCTGTCAAATTTGCAGTTATTAGTACTAGCACGTCGTCACCACAAGATGCTATACCCTTAACCCTATCACATTATTTTGGAGTAGTTCTATGACAGTATCCCGGAATACTGCCACATAGATTGAAGCTTGTGGGCATTCTTCATTATTCTCTTGGTAACCTACTGTCTTAATGAGTGCCAATGAGGCACACTATCTTTCAATCAGTTTAGTAAGCTATTGTATAGGATTGCTGGTGTCTGCATCTCTCGCAGTTTTACGAACAAGGCAGACCATTAGAAACCGTCGAAGGCGCCTGCTATATGTATTGCTACTGCTGTTGCGTATTTTTCATGCATGTTCTGCATTACTTCCTGAGGGCGGATAACTACCTTGACTATTGAACTTTTGGGTCCAAAGGCATATTGATGTAGACTAAAGCCAAACAGCCTTCTGTGTGACAGTTGTCGGTCACCGTGTAGCCAGAGTGCTCAAGATGGAGATGGGCGTGTAAGTCTTTGGGTCTGTTGGGTTCCGATCCTGCGATTTTTTGTTGATTTCGCAGTTTTCCACTTGTCAGGGATCCTACCTTGCCGCAGTGATTCATTCGGTGACTGTATTTTTGCTTGTTTCTGAGTTCATGCCGTCTGGGCCGGGAGTCATCTTTATTCTTTTAATTGTTTAATTCCTAATTCTACTATTTCTTTGTTTACACATGCGCTACTTTTTCTTGTAGAAATGGAACAGTAAGGCGGTTGTTTGTGTAGGTGTCATCCATCTGTCTTCTTAAGTCCGTGGTCATTCGTCATTACGTCATCAGGGATTAGCTCGATCAGCAGATACTCTGCTGAACTTTTCGAGCCTCTTGTACTAGTGCCGTCTGTGCTCCTAAGAGCTGACTTTATCTTATGTCTTTGAACCTTGTATGGTTCCCCCTACACTGTTTTGCCACTGAGTTTTGACACAATTGTTCCAAAGGTTGTATCAGTTCTTGTATAGCTCGTTCTTATATTTTTGCTATGTATAACGGTGTAGTTCCAGTCTTACTTCCCTTTCTTGTGCTGTTTTTGCTTTTTGGTAATATTTTATTTTGTCTCTAGCGTCTTTCCTTAGGCTTGTCCACTTATTGGAACAGGGGAGTTTCTGATTCGGTGCACGGTTGGTGTTTCAGACATCTAACTGCTATGCTTTTCGAAGAAGGTTCACCACAATGCATGCTTCGTAGTCTATGCTGTCGTTAGCTGTAAGGAAGGGAAAATTCATCAACCACTTCAAATTCATCAACCGAGTCCTTTCGTTTTTGCCAGTCAGCCTTGTTTAGAAGAAGTCGTTGTTTTTGTTGTTGTGAATTTGGTGTTTGTGAATGTGTCTGTTTGGATCAGTATAACATCATGGTAGATATAGTAGATATGATACTGCGTGAAGAGTTTGACAGAGTACTGAAAGACCTAAGTCGAAACAAGGCCACTTGAGTAGACAACATTCGATTAGAACTACTGCTAGCCTTGGAAGAGCCAGCCCTGACGAAACTATACCACCTGGTGAGCAAGATGTATGAAACATGCGAAATACCCTCATACTTAAACAAGAACATGATAATTCTAATCCCAAAGAAAGCAGGTGTTGATAAGTGTGAAAATTACCGATCTATCAGTTTAATAAGCCACGGATGCAAAATACTATAACGAATTCTTTACACACGAATGGAAAAACAGTTCGAAGCCGACCTCGGGGAAGATTGGTTTGGATTCCGTATAAATGTTGGAACACATGAGCCAATACTGACCCTACGACTTATCTTAGAAAATAGATTAAGGAAAGGCAAACCTACATTTCTAGCATTTCTGGACTTAGAGAAAGCTTTTGACAATGTTGAATGGAATACTATCTTTCAAATTCTGAAGGTGACAGGGGTAAAATACAGGGAACGCAAGGCTATTAACAATTTGTACATAAATCAGATGCAAGTTATAAGAGTCGAGGGGCATGACGGGGAAGCAGTGGTTGGAAAGGGAGTGAGACAGGGTTGTAGCCTATCCCAGATGTTATTCAATCTGTGTACTAAGCAAGCAGTAAAGGAAACAAAGGAAAAATTCGGAGTAGGAATTAAAAACTATGGAGAAGAAATAAAAACATTGAGATTGGTCGATGACATTGTAATTCTGTCAGAGACAGCAATGGACCTGGAAGGGCAGCTGAACGGAATTGACGTGTCTTGAAAGGGCGATATAAGATGAACATCAACAAAAGCAAAACAAGGATAATGGAAACTAGTCTAATTACATCGGGTGATGCTGAGGATATTAGTTTAGGAAATGAGACGCTTAATGTAGTAAATGAGTATTGCTATTTGGGAAGCAAACTAACTGATGTTGGCCGAAGTAGAGAGGATATGAAATGTAGACCGGCAATGGCAAGGAAAGCGTTTCTGAAGAAGAGAAATTTGTTAACATCGTGTATAGATTTAAGTGTCAAGAAGTCGTTTCTGAAAGTATTTGTATGGAGAGTAGCCATGTATGGAAGTAAAAAGTGGACGATAAATAGTTTGGACAAGAACAGATTGAAAGCTTTCGAAATGTGGTGCTACAGAAGAATGCTGAGGATTAGATCAGTAGATCAAATAATTATCGAGAATGTATTGATTAGATTTGGGGAGAAGAGAAATTTATGGCACAACTTGACTAGAAGAAGGGATCGGTTGGTAGGACATATTCTGAGGCATCAAGGGATTACCAATTTAGTATTGAAGCGCAGTGTGGAGGGTAAAAATCATAGAGGGAGGCCCACAGATGAATACACTAAGCAGATTCAGAAGGATGTAGGTTGCAGTAGGTGCTAGGAGACGGAGAAGCATGCACAGGATAAGGTAGCATCGAGAGCTACATCAAACGAGTCTCTTGACTGAAGACCACAACAACAACAACGTCATGGTCACTACCACTGGATTTGTTGATTGTATTATGGACTTCGCATTTACTACTGAGATGTCACTTTTGCTGTTCCCTCCTGCCTTACTAAAGTATATACGTGTATGTCCCGCTTTTTGCAGAACAAAGAGTCTGCATTCATTTATTTTGTCAACTACGATTTTTCCCCTGATTTCTGTTCTGTCAGCATACCACAACGTCGCCTACGTACTGATGCCTGTATTTGTGAGTACTCTTTTGTCACTAAAAATTGTGCTATATTTCTCATTTGAAAAGTAAAAGACTCTGTGTCATAGGAATAATGTGGATAGAAGCATGTGATAGCCGAAGATTCTCGTCCATTTCAGCTATGGCTACCTGTTCAGAACAGAAATATGCTATTTTTGTGACTGTATGATTTTTATTCGATATTTCCATCGCAACCTTTGCATTTTGGGTCCCAATAATTGTTAAGAGAGTTTGGGAAGTTTCTCGCCATATATGTATGTCTCTTGGAGACATACAGTATGTGTCTGTACCTCATTCAAAAGTCTACCCAATTCATCTCCAACCAAAGTACTCCTACTGCAGTTTAGTTGGAAGACTACCACAGCGTGCATGTAGTGAAGGGGACGCACCTAAGTGTTGCCTGTTTAGGTATGAAATAAACGCGCCCATGAGCCCCTACGAAATTCTGGAGCGCAAGCTTTCCGTAAGAGTCCTCAAAGCTCATGATGGCCGCTTGGCCCGTTGTCGGGAAACTTGTTTTCCCAATGTTAGGTTACTGAACCGTACAAAAATGAAAATTTCCTTAGCTGCGTACCAAATAACAAGCTAGAAGTATTGCCCTGCACGCATTCTGAAAAGAAAACCATGTGTACAGCCTGAGGGTTGGACACTGCTCTCCATACTCGCTGTAGGTTCTCAAAGCCTTGTGCGCTAACAGTGAAAGGTGGGAATTTTGTTCTGCTATCGCATATTGATTGTTCCAGTACCGCATTCTCCGAGACGGAATTTGGGGAACTGCACAGTATCAGACAATGGTCGTATCAGATCACGGTCTTTAAGTAGCCGCTTGGATTCAATTTGTGTGTGGCTCACATCCCAGGTCATTGTGCAGGGTGACATTTATTGAACTATGTAACATAAAGTCGTCATAAGTTCTACACAGTTGGCATCGGGGCATCATGGGATTAGTGTGCGCATGCGCACGTGACTTGTTGTTGTCGGCCGTTTTTACGTGTAAAAGTCACGTTACAGCGTACCTAAGCGTATATCGCTGGCGAAGGCCTACTATGCGAGCAATACGAGCCCAGCAGCGGCTCAAAGGATGTTTACGACCAAGTTCAAGCTGAAGACAACCGGTCCGAGTGTGCTAACAATCAAGAACTTCATTCGCAAGTCAGAGGGAATGTTCGTGATGACATTGTTGGCAATGTCGGTCGTCCAAAAAGGGTAAAAACGCCTGAAAACATTGAGAAGACAAGCGCTATGTTTCAAATCGGCCACAGGAAAACGATCAAACAAGCTGCATAGTAGGTGGGAATCAACCGAGAGACACTGCGGCAAATTGTTTTTGAAGACTTACATCTCTTCCCGTACAAAATTCAAACCCATCAGCCATTCAGCCCCAGTGCCATAGGGCAGTGCTTGCGATTAAGCGACACTGTTGTCCACAGAACTGATGAACAGGACTTTGATGTGGATATGGTTTAGTGAGTAATACCATTTTTCTATGGATGGGTTCGTCAATAGGCAAATTTGGCGCATTCGGCGCTCTGAGAATCCGCAATCGAGAACTCTCTTCACCCTCAACGAGTGACTGTGTGACGTCCAGTGTCCACTCACGGAATAATCAGTGCGATATACGTTGATAGCACGGTGACTACCGTACGGTACGTGACGGTTTTGGAAAACGATTTGAACCTCCTTATCCAAACTGACTGATTTCGACAAGATGTGGTTCATGCGAAACGGAGATCGACCCCATTCAAGCAGGAGAGTGTCTGATGTCTTGGAGGAGCACTTTGGGGACCGCATTCTGTCTTTGGAATACCCAGAATCCACTGGCATGTGCCTCGATTGGCCGCCATGTTCTCCTCTCCTGAACACATGCGACTCCTTTTTGTTGGTTCAAATGGCTCTGAGCACTACGGGACTTAACTTCTCAGGTCATCAGTCCCCTAGAACTGAGAACTACTTAAACCTCACCAACTCAAGGGCGTCACACACATCCATGCCCGAGGATGGATTCGAAACTACGACCGTAGAGGTCACGCGGTTCCAGACCTCCTTTTTGTGGTGCAATATTAAAGACAAGATGTACAGTAATAAACCCGAAACCATTGCAGAGCTGAAAACAGCCATTCAGGATGTCACCGACAGCATCGATGTTCCGACACTTCAGCGGGTCATGTAGAATTTCGCTATTCGTATGCGCCACGTCATTGACAATGATAGCAGCCATATCGAATATGTCACAACCAAAATCCGAATTACTGCAGTGACGTTTACCTGTTGAATAAAGTGTGAGTACGCCGTAGTTTGTAACTAATTTACCCTTTTTTTACATGAAGTTCAATATTTGTCACCCAGTAAGTAACGTGAACAATATTACACTACTGGACATTAAAATTGTTACATCCCAAAGATGACGTGCTACAGACGCTAAATTTAACCGGTAGGAGGAAGGTACTGTGATATGCAAATGATTAGCTTTTCAGAACATTCACACATGGTTGGCGCCGGTGCCCACACCTACAACGTGCTGACAGGAGGAAAGTTTCCAACGGATTTCTCATACAGTTGACGGGCGTTGTCTGGTAAGACGTTGTTGTGATGCCTCGTGTAAGGAGGAGAAATGCGTACCATCACGTTTCCGACTTTGATAAAGGTCGGATTGTACCCAACCGCGACTGTGGTTTATCGTATGCGACATTGCTGCTCGCGTTGGTCGAGATCCAACATCTATTAACAAAATATGGAATCTGTGGGTTCAGGAGAGTAATACGGTACGCCATGCTGGATCCAAACGGACTCGTGTCACTAGCAGTCGAGATGACAGGCATCTTATCCGCATGTCTGTAACGGATCGTGCAGCCACGTCTCGATCCCTGAATCAAAAGATGGGGACGTTTGCAAGACAACAACCATCTGCACGAACAGTTCGACGATGTTTGCAGTAGCATGGACTATCAGCTCGGAGACCATGGCTGCGGTTACCCTTGACGCTGCATCACAGACAGGAGCGCCTGCTATGGTGTACTCGACGACGAACCTGGGTACACGATTGGCAAAACATCCTTTTTACGGATAAATCCAGGTTGTGTTTACAGCATCATGATGGTCGCAATCGCGGTGAACGCACATTGGAAGGGTGTATTCGTCATCGCCATAGTGGCGTATCATCCGGTGTGATGGTATGGGGTGTGATTGGTTACACGTATCGGTCACCTCTCAGTGGACGCTACATTACAGATGTGTTATGATTCGTGGCTCTAACCTTCATTCGATCCCTGCGAAACCCTACATTTGAGCAGGATAATGCACGACCGCATGTTGCAGCTTCTGTACAGGCCTTTCTAGATACAGAAAATGTTCGACTGCTGACCTGGCCATCACTTTCTCCAGATCTCTCGCCAATTCATAACGTCTGGTCAATGGTGGCCGAGCAACGGGCTCTTCACAATACGCCAGTCACTACTCTTGATGGACTGTGGTACCGTGTTGAAGCTGCATGGGCAGCTGTACTGTACACGCCATCCAAGCTATGTTGGACTCAATGCTCAGGCGTATCAAGGCCGTTATTACGGCCAGAGGTGGTTCTTCTGGGTACTGATTTCTCAGGATGTATGCACCCAAACTGCGTGAAAATGTAATCACATGTCAGTTCTAGTATAATATATTTGTCCAATGAATACCTTTTTATCATCTGCATTTCTTCTTGGTGTAGCAATTTTAATGGCTAGTAGCGTAATTAAAGGAAAAGAAAGAAAGAATTGTAAACTTGCCAGGAAATTTCGAGTAATTTGTTTCCGCGGGTATTTGTAGAGACTGATATTAAGGCAGGCGTAAGGTCGGGGAGTTAATTCCCCGGCTTCCGCCGCTTGGCTCCTCCGGACTGCGTCACTGCCGTCTGTAGGCAGCGTCCGTCCGGCTATTGGCCGCTGCTGTGCCGCGGCCGTGTCGGCCCGGCCTATTGCCGACGTGATTGCCACCGGCGCGCCCCCTCGCGCCCAGAACAAACACCTGTCGCCCCGCATCGCCGCCCTCGTCCGCCAAGTCAAAACAATCTCCCCTTCCCTTCTCCCCCACCCCCAGCCCCACACTTTCATCTCAATCTCCTCTGAGGGAAACTAAGCGTTTCCTCACTTCCTTCTACGACGCTGTCACAATTGCTTTCGCAAAAGCTGGGGTGGGGTGGGAGAGGAAGAAGAAGCACTTGTCTCCTCCTGAAATCTGGGTATAACCTTTTTGTCCGTTACAGATTTCTCTAATTACGCTAATATATTGAGAGCGTTTGAGAAGAGATGGCCAATAATTCACAAGTGGAAAGTACAGGCCAAAAGTAGCTAAATAGCTCCAATAAACATATGTCCGCAAATCAACCGTTGTCGAGGTCCCGCAGTAATTGAAGTTAGTTAGTTAGCTAGATAGCTGATTGCGTGTTCCGTTAATCAATCGCACGGTACGGTAACCGTTATGATGTGGAACGTGTCAAGTGCACAAGAAATGCACATATGAAACAAGATTTTTTAACATGTATACAGGGTGGTCCATTGGTCGTGACTGGGCCAAATATCTTGCGAAATAAGTGCGAAACTAAAAAACTACAAAGAACGAAACTTGTCTAGCTTGAAGGGGGAAACCAGATGGCGCTATGGTTGGCACGCTAGATGGCGCTGCCATAGGTCAAATGGATATCAACTGAGTTTTTTTTTGTTTTTGTTTTACATAGGAACCACCATTTCTTATTACATATTCGTGTAGTACGAGGTGCATTCAAGTTCTAAGGCCTCCGATTTTTCTTCTAATTAACTACTCACCAGAAATCGATGAAACTGGCGCTATTTCTCGACGTAATCGCCCTGCAGACGTATACATTTTTCACAACTCTGACGCCATGATTCCATGGCAGCGGCCAAGGCTTCTTTAGGGGTCTGTTTTGACCACTGGATAATCGCTGAGGCAATAGCAGCACGGCTGGTGAATGTGCGGCCACGGAGAGTGTCTTTCATTGTTGGAAAAAGCCAAAAGTCACTAGGAGCCAGGTCAGATGGATGAGTAGGGAACATGAGGAATCACTTCAAAGTTGTTATCACGAAGAAACTGTTGCGTAACGTTAGCTCGATGTGCGGTTGCGTTGCCTTCGTGAAACAGCACACGCGCAGCCCTTTCCAGACGTTTTTGTTGCAGTGCAGGAAGGAATTTATTCTTCAAAATATTTTCGTAGGATGCACCTGTTACCGTAGTGCCCTTTGGAACGCAATGGGTAAGGATTACGCCCTCGCTGCCCCAGAACATGGACATCATTTTTTCAGCACTGGCGGTTACCCAAAATTTTTTTGCGGGCGGTGAATCTGTGTGCTTCCATTCAGCTGACTGGTGCTTTCTTTCTGGATAGAAAAATGGCATCCACGTCTCATCCATTGTCACAACCGACGAAAAGAAAGTCCAATTGATGCTGTCGTTGCACGTCAACATTGCTTGGCAAAATGCCACACGGGCAGCCATGTGGTCGTCCGTCAGCATTCGTGGCACCCACCTGGATGACACTTTTCGCTTTTTCAGGTCGTCATGCAGGATTGTGTGCACAGAACCCACAGAAATGCCAGCTCTGCGGGCGATCTGTTCAACAGTCATTCGGCGATCCCCCAAAACAATTCTATCCACTTTCTCGATCATGTCGTCAGACCGGCTTGTGCGAGCCCGAGGTTGTTTCGGTTTGTTGTCACACGCTGTTCTGCCTTCATTAAACTGTCGCACCCACGAACGCACTTGCGACACATCCATAACTCCATCACAACATGTCTCCTTCAACTGTCGATGAATTTCAATTGGTTTCACACCACGCAAATTCAGAAAACGAATGATTGATCGCTGTTCAAGTAAGGAAAACGTCGCCATTTTAAGTATTTAAGACAGTTCTCATTCTCGTCGCTGGCGGTAAAATTCCATCTGCCGTACTGTGCAGCCATCTCTGGGACGTATTGACAATGAACGTGGCCTCATTTTAAAACAATGCGCATGTTTCTATCTCTTTCCAGTCCGGAGAAAAAAATTCGGAGGCCTTAGATCTAGAATGCACCTCGTATGTAAAGAAACATGAATGTTTTACTTGGAGTACTTTTTGCGCTTCCTCCCGTAATGCCGCACCATACATTAACCAGCCAAGGTTGCTGATGTTCCTCTTGGCGCAGCCATCGTGGATTTTCCGTTGCCCAATAGTGCATATTATGCAGGTTTACGTTACCGCTGTTGGCGAATGACGCTTCGTTGCTAAATAGAACGCGTGGAAAGAATCCGTCATGGTCCCGTAATTTCTCCTGTGCCCAGTGGCAGAACTGTACACGAGGTTCAAAGCCGTCGCCATGCAATTCCTGGTGCATAGAAATATGGTACAGGTGCAATCAATGTTGATGTAGTACTCTCAACTTTTTTGAGATTCCCGATTTGTCTGCTACTGATGTGCGGATTAGCTGCAACAGCAGCTAAAACACCTACTTGGGCAGCATCATTTGTTGCAGGTCGTGGTTGACGTTTCACATGTGGCTGAACACTTACTAATTCCTTAAGTAATGTAACTATCCAGCGAACGGTCCGGACACTTGGATGATGTTGTCCAGGATACCGAGCAGCATACATAACACACGCCCGTAGGTATTTTGATCACAATAGCTATACATCAACACGATATCGACCATTTCCGCAATTGGTAAACGGTCCATTTTAATACGGGTATTGTATCAAGAAGCAAATACCGTCACCACTGGCGGAATGTTACGTGATACCACGTACGTATACGTTTGTGACTGTTACAGTGCCATCTGTCACAAAGTGAAAAAAGTGGTCCAACTAGAAAATTCATATTTCCGTAGTACTACACGAATATGTAATAAAAATGGGGGTTCCTATTTTTAAAAAATGGAGTTGATATCCGTTTGACCTATAGCAGCGCCATCTAGCATGTCAACCTTAGCGCCATCTGGTTTCCCCCTTCAAGCTACAGGAGTTTCGTTCTTTGTAGTTTTTTTCGTTTGATGCTTATTTCGTGAGACATGTGGCCCGGTCACCATCAATGGGTCAACCTGTATATACTACAATACAAGGGATTAATTTACTTACCGCATTCCCTACTTGGCACGAAATGGATATACTATATTTATAGATTTATTTATTTCTATTCAAGAATTCATCTGTGGTATAGGAGGAGTTGTCAAGGAGGTATGATTGCAATTTATTTCTGAATCTATTACTGCTGTCTGTCAGACATTTTATTTCATCTGGTAATTTGACGAGAAATTTTGTAGCAGCATATTTTATCCCTTTCTGTGCCAAAGATAGCTTTAGTAAAGAACAGTTTATGTCTTTCTTTTTTCTGGTCTTATAGTCATGAATGTAACTTGTTTTTGAAATGAAGTTGGGAGTCAACCGTAAAGGCCCCTGGATACCGTGGTATTTACGTTGGTATCTGAACATTTGTGATCGACTATCTGTTCATTTATGCATGCTCCCCTTTTCCCCTCTGTACCTGCTTCACAATCAGTCACGAACGTGAAGGCACCATGGGCAGAGGGTACACCAATGAACAGTACGCTGACGTGCACTTCATGTGCGGCAAGGCGAATGGCAGTGGCCTTTAAGCTGCACGATTGTATGAAGAAGCTTTCTCTCTGCAGGCAGCCAAACAGGCGGTTATTAAGCAGGTTACATCATCGCCTTAGAGAATCCGAGAGTTTCGCACACCATACACGAGAAGGTCGATCCAGATCCATAACACGATATCGAGGAAAGGGTGTTACGCGTTGTACACGAACATCCGAGTACTTCAACAAGCAGGATTGCTACCCAAGAGCGTGTCCTGAGTCGTGTTGCGGATTTCACATCGCCAAGTACACTATCCACATTAGCTCCAGCAAGTGCAAGCCCTCAACAATGCAGACTTCCCTCCTAGTC
The DNA here is from genome assembly GCF_023897955.1 of Schistocerca gregaria. Taxonomy (NCBI): domain Eukaryota; kingdom Metazoa; phylum Arthropoda; class Insecta; order Orthoptera; family Acrididae; genus Schistocerca; species Schistocerca gregaria. The sequence continues at coordinate 162,653,804 of NC_064922.1, forward strand.
AGAATTTCTGCCAATGGGTGCACCAACAGTGTACCCTGAATCACCTGTTCGTGAGTAGTATTGCGTTCCCGGATGAGACTCGATTTACCCGTGACGGTATTTTTAGCTACCATAACTGTCACATTGGGGCCAATGTTATTCCTAATCCATGTATCTACATGTGTAGCGTTATTCGTTGAACGTCTGGGCAGGACTACTCGACCACAGAGACTAACCGGAGGACAGTACATGCGGTTTCGGCACGCTGTACTTCCAGATGTACATGATGATGTCACACTGAACCAACGCCTAAACATGTGGTTCACGCATGACGGTGCTCCACCAAATTTTCATTTACGACTGCGCCGGCTTCTAGCTCTGACGTATGGAGGAGGGCCTGTTCAAAATGGTTCAAATGGCTCTAAGCATTATGGGACTTAACATCTGGGGTCATCAGTCCCCTAGACTAAGAACTACCTAAACCTAACTAACCTAAGGACATGACACACAGCCATGCCCGAGGCAGGATTCGAACCTGCGACCGTAGCAGCAGTGCGGTTCCAGACTGAAGCGCCTAGAACCGCTTGGCCACAACGGCCGGCGGAGGGCCTTTGCCATGGTCTCCAAGGACTCAGGATTTAGATCCCATGGACTTCTGATTGTGGGGTCAAGTCAAAAGCCTGTTCTACGAGAACGAGGTCAACTCTCTTGAGGAATTACGCTTGAAAATTGAAGCAGCCTTGCAGCATTTACAGATTTCCCCAGGAGTCCCTTAGAGGATTCGCACCTCATTTCAGATACTAGTCCAGTGTTGCACTCAGACACATGGACAACATTTCAAACATCTACATTGGCTTGTAGAGATGCCATGTGTTCCTATACACTGATGAACCGCAACACACACACTCACGCACACACATTCTCTCTCTCTCTCTCTCTCTCTCTCTCTCTCTCTCTCTCTCTCTCTCTCTCTCACACACACACACACACACACACACACACATGCTAGCGCGCGCGCGCGCGCTCTCTCGCTCAAACGTAACTCACAAACACATGACCACAGTTTCTGGGATTCTGGCTCCAGCTGCCAGAGACTGTGGTCATGTCTGTAAGTTGCGTTTCCTATAGTGTTTGTTTGTGTGCCTATTTTCGACAAAGGCATCGTTCGCCGAAATCTCATTTTCCGACAGTCTTTTTGTTGGGCCCATCTGTGACTCAGCATTTCCACTATGTTGTGAAAAGAAACGCTTAATAATTATATAGTTAAAATGGAAAACAAATTTGAATACCAAATACAGTTCATATGTTGTAATACAGTGCTCAAAATCACGTTGTTACCAGATGTAACACTTAGCTGTCCATCTTTCACTCAGAGTTCCGACACATAAGTGATGCTGATAAGTAATGTAAAAGTGCGAATTGACCCTGAAAGACAATCAGGCGACTTACCCAGAAATGCTTCACTGTTAGTTTTCAGTTATTCTCATGGTGTAGATGGTAGCGCACAAGACTGCTCATCGTTTGGTTCGCGTTCGATCTTTACTACTGTCCGATATCCACTTTTTGTATCGCTCTTCTTCTATTTTAGGAAAGCAAACGAAGAACATCTTTCATGACGCCGTCTCTGGAGGGACACTTTAACTGAGCATGCAACGGTCTGATTGGCTAACATCAACGGTAATGGACTCAAAAACGGCTTAACGCATCGAATACATTTTTTAACATTTGCAACACCCTTACAAGTTTTTCGGAGAGTTTCTGATCACTTTATATAAAAAAATGTCTAAGAAGAACTGTGCCCCCTCTTGCAAAAAGTCTTGCGGACGCCAATGGCCGTCACCCTCCTCTGCCTCGGGCATGTATGTGTGTGATGTCCTTAGGTTAGTTAGGTTTAGGTAGCTCTAAGTTCTAGGGGACCGATGACCACCGCAGTTGAGTCCCATAGTGCTCAGAGCCATTTGAACCATTTTTTTGTCACCCTCCTCTCCACTAATTTGTGTTGACAAACACACAAAGGGGGATTTATGAGAAAATGATGGAACGTTTTACGGGACACCTGTAACACATCGGGATGTTGGCCTACATTCAAAAAAATGGGTTAAAATGGGGTGTAGTACCATACCGTACAAAAATCTTGTGAAAAGCCCTTTTTGAATGTTACAAAGAATGAGAAGATGCTTAAAATGTTGCACTGTACGGCCAAATTGCCACCAAGTTGACGCACATGTTCAATATGAAAACTGTCGCTTTATCTAAGTACACCTTAATTATTCGATCGCTTAGTTCTTAGAGTGGTAAACCTGTCGAGTTTTATAGGATGATGTCGATAGATCGCTCGTTAGAATCCTACGTGAAAGAACATTTTGACTTATATGGAAAACGCCTCGACAGTCCTCTCATATGGAAAACATATCACAACTGCAAAAGTTCACAGCACCAATCAGAATATTATGTTTCTCTTGCTGTTTACAGACGTTTACATTTGTAACCGTTGTTCGCATACCCCACGTTCAAAAAGATATCTTCTGGTTAATGTGACCACACACTTTCTACTTTAGTAGAAACAATGTTTTATCTTCATACTGTCTAGCTAGGATCTTTATTGTTTAAGCCAGGGGTTCCCAACAAAATTTTCTCGAGGATGCCCTCATCGAGCATGATTGGTACCTTGTCATATCACAGTATCACATACCTAAAAAAAATTCAGATTAAGAGTCTTTTTGTACGATTTCTATTTTTTGTACTTACAAAAATCATTGATTTATTCATTATTGAAAAAACATTGAGCTTAAAGCTTTTTCAATTTGGCCATCATTGTTATTGTTAAATTTTTGATTATTGCTCAAAATCTTTGTCCTCAAATCTGGGTGTTTAGCTTAACAAACTCCTTAAAACAATAAAAACTGAGTATGAACTGAAAATGACAGGAAAAATTAAAACTGAGTATGTTGGTCTTTCAAGTGTACTACACTTGAGACGGCATTACGTAGACATGTGTGAAAAATATGAAAACACTAATTTCATACAAGGTATTATTTATTTGAAAAAATTAAGCTACAACAGAGTACTCCTTCAGTATACAGTTAATTTTAATTTTGAGTTCTTAATGAGACGAGTTCAATCTTGAGTTCAATCTGAACTTTGAGTCCATTATTTCTGAAATATTAGGTTCCAAACTTGAAACTTTCACTCTGAAATCAGACACCATGTCGAGCTGATTACTATATTTGTTTTTCATGAAACACATGGAAGAAACTGCTTGCTCGAACCGATGGGTGGTTGCAAATGGAAGGATCTTTTTCATTGCCTTATCTCCCGGTTTCTTGTAGTCCTTGCGTGCTGATGGCAAGAAGTCTGTAATTTTATCACCGATGAAAATGTTTATCATCGTACCACAGCTGGACAGATCCACAAGTTGATCTTGCTCTTCTTCAGTGAGGCCTTGGCTTTTGTCTGTTTCTTCACAGCTGAATCGATTTCGATTCCATATGTCGTCAGGCTCAGGTTCACGGAAATACTCTTCAAAAAGGGTGGCTAGGCTGCGCAGATACTCGGCTACATTGATCTTGATCGGTCTGGCAGACTCTGCTCTGATGACTCCAAGAATTGTTATAAAGTGGAAAAGATAGTTAGTAACTCGTTTTCTATCCTTGACGCCCAAATCTGACACTTTTTGACCATAGCACTAATCTTATCCTCAACTTTGAACATGTCTACATTTTTTCCTTGTAAATTCAAGTTTAACACATTCCAGTGTTCAAACACATCAGCTAAGTACGCGATGGGGCAAAGCCAAGAGACGTTAGTGAGAAAATCCGCGTATTTTGGGCCAAGAAGGAAGACACGAACCTCGTCTCCGTGTTCAAAAAATCTTGACAAGATCCTACCTCGAGGAAGCCATCTTACTTCCGTATGAATAAGAAGTTGCTAATGCTCCCTGCCGGTCTCTTCACACTCTAGGAAGGCGCTAGATGCAGAAGTTAGCGCTCGCTAAAGCTCTGCTCATACAGGAAGCGGCGAAAACAAAAGACGTGTTATCATACGAAATATATTCAATATATTTTTTTTATTGTAATAGCACCTTGCGGACCCCTCTGGCATAGCTCGTGGGTCCCTGGGGGTCCGTGGACCACTTGTAGGGAACCACTGGTTTAAGCTATTGCAATTTCATCATCTCACATGCGAATGAAGTAGGTCTGCTTCAGACGCTAGCGTCAGTTCACACTCACAAACGTCACAGCCCTTACGTCTGTGTCACCTGCATATTGTACACGCTTTGTATCTCTCCTATCACCTAGTCGTCCTATACCTCGTTGTACTGTGGGCGTTTGGTGATATCTTCACTACTAGCAATATTTTCCAGAAAAAGTGAATTTTTTGTTCACAAAGTAAATGAATTTACCCTCCGTTGTCTATTTCACAGGCTAAGATTAACATGATACTATATATAATGAATCCTACAATCGAAACCACGCTTTTCATCAATTCTTGCTAACGCTATCTTCGTGGCTCTAACAGGATACGAACACGTAATCAATTTTTACTGGAGTCGAATGAGCCACCCATTACGCCACAGAACGCCTGACAGATGCCGTATCTCTGCTAAGTATCTTCTACACTCCTGGAAATTGAAATAAGAACACCGTGAATTCAGTGTCCCAGGAAGGAGAAACTTTATTGACACCTTCCTGGGGTCAGATAGACCACATGATCACACTGACAGAACCACAGGCACATAGACACAGGCAACAGAGCATATACAATGTCGGCACTAGTACAGTGCACATCCACCTTTCGCAGCAATGCAGGCTGCTATTCTCCCATGGAGACGATCGTAGAGATGCTGGATGTAGTCCTGTGGAACGGCTTGCCATGCCATTTCCACCTGGCGCCTCAGTTGGACCAGCGTTCGTGCTGGACGTGCAGACTGCGTGAGACGACGCTTCATCCAGTCCCAAACATGCTCAATGGGGGACAGATCCGGAGATCCTGCTGGCCAGGGTAGTTGACTTACACCTTCTAGAGCACGTTGGGTGGCACGGGATACATGCGGACGTGCATTGTCCTGTTGGAACAGCAAGTTCCCTTGCCGGTCTAGGAATGGTAGAACGATGGGTTCGATGTACCGTGCACTATTCAGTGTCCCCTCGACGATCACCAGAGGTGTACGGCCAGTGTAGGAGATCGCTCCCCACACCATGATGCTGGGTGTTGGCCCTGTGTGCCTTGGTCGTATGCAGTCCTGATTGTGGCGCTCACCTGCACGGCGCCAAACACGCATACGACCATCATTGGCACCAAGGCAGAAGCGACTCTCATCGCTTCATGGAGACGGTTGCGAATTTTCCTCGCCGATACCCCAGGAGCAACTGTGTCCCTAATTTGCTGGGAAGTGGCGGTGCGGTCCCCTACGGCACTGCGTAGGATCCTACGGTCTTGGCGTGCATCCGTGCGTCGCTGCGGTCCGGTCCCAGGTCGACTGGCACGTGCACCTTCCGCCGACCACTGGCGACAACATCGATGTACTGTGGAGGACTCACGCCCCACGTGTTGAGCAATTCGGCGGTACGTCCACCCGGCCTCCCGCATGCCCACTATACGCCCTCTCTCAAAGTACGTCAACTGCACATACGGTTCACGTCCACGCTGTCGCGGCATGCTACCAGTGTTAAAGACTGCGATGGAGCTCCGTATGCCACGGCAAACTGGCTGACACTGACGGCGGCGGTGCACAAATGCTGCGCAGCTAGCGCCATTCGACGGCCAACACTGCGGTTCCTGGCGTGTCCGCTGTGCCGTGCGTGTGATCATTGCTTGTACAGCCCTCTCGCACTGTCCGGAGCAAGTATGGTGGGTCTGACACACCGGTGTCAATGTATTCTTTTTTCCATTTCCAGGAGTGTATATAGCAAATCAGCACTAAGGTTCGCCGAGAATAATGTTGTTGTGGTTTGGGTCGTAGTCCGTGACTGACAGTCGACAGTCTAGTTGTAATATACTGATCAATTTGCAAACGTTCTACAGTTCCTTAGTTTTGAGCGAGTTTAATCGCGCTGCTGAGAGCAGGGAAACAAAGTCCGTCGTTGCACATGTTACTGCTGTAAATATATTGAGCATAACGCAACAACTTTCGCAAGGCTTCCGCTATCAGCGTTCATGAAATTCCGTTCTATTGTTACTTCAAAACTGCAATTGAGTTTTCCACCTGTTTGCAGTAAAAGTACACAAAAACCTGCTAACTTCACGTAACGATCCTAAAACACAAGTATAGCTTCGTCTGGCTCCTAGCCCGCGTCGTCAGCAGAGCATTAGCTAATAACCGAGCGTATTCCATCAAGTGACCAGATCTTGATATTTAATGTTCAAAAAATGTTCAAATATGTGTGAAACCTTATGGGACTTAACTGCTAAGGTCATCAGTCCCTAAGCTTACACACTACTTAACCTGAATTATCCTAGGGACAAATACACACAGCCATGCCCGAGGGTGGACTCGAACCTCCGCCGGGACCAGCCGCACTGTCTCTGACTGCAGCGCCTGATACCGCTCGGCTAATCACCCGCGGCAGCTGAGTGGTCAGCACGACAGAATGTCAATAGTAGACTGTATACAGCACAACGCGACGGTCCTATGATGTATATACAGGAGCAATAAGTAATACAATACTGAGTCCATTTATCCAATAAGAGCTCTTAGATACCTGCATGTAATCACAGTGTCTACGTAAAACTAGCACAAATAAGCAAAACAAAAATTATTTAGAAATATTTTAAGGTATCTTTTAAGGGGTTTATCCCTTTATTTGCTTGAAAGAGAATTATGTTTCAATAAGGCCGTCTCGGGCGCTGGAGTAGGGTTTATTTAAGGGGCTTTGAAAGAAAGTTATTGTATTGTGGTGTCATAAGTTGCCTCCTGTGTTTCAGATATACCACCTGGTTTGAAAGCTGTAAATAATAATTTCAGATATCAGTCGACCTTTGGAACTTTTATTAGTAGATCTAGAGTTCAGCTAGAAACTAGCCATTTTCAATGTACTATCATTTTTGGTCAATGTATGTAATGCCTGTCGGTCAGGCTTTGCCCACAGTTCATAATTAGTATTCAATGAAATGTGGACAAAGTCCGACCAACAGGCATTACATACATTGACTAAAAATGATAGTGCATTGAGAATCGCTAGCTTCTAGCTGAAATCTCGATCTACTAATGAAAATTCCAGAGGACTACTGATAGCTGAAATCTATTATTTACAAATCAAAATGACAATCGCTGCGTGGAACAGCCTCTTAATGGGGGGTAACCAGATGGTTTGAAGGTGTATTTTATGCTACGTAGCTTATGGCGGCCGCTGTTTGCCTTATGTTCGTTTGGGACTGGCTCAGACTGTTGTCCTGAAATCAAGATGGATGAGGATTTGATTTTGTCACATCCTTGAACATTGCTTAATGATTATTTGTACTCTGGCACTTGTAATAAAGTGCCGATTTGTTAAACATCTGGCCCCTGGATTCCGGTTCTGGTGCTCCTGATATTGAACGTAAATTGTCCTTCTGCTATTTCGATAATTATTTGATAAAGTGCCTTTAAATCTCTCTTACTTATTGTTAGCTTAATTTGCTGTGCAGTATCTACACATAGATCAGCTTTAAGTTTCAAGTTTGTTCTAGTAACTCGAGGGACTGCTCACCTACGATCGTCCATAAAGTCAAAAATGGTTCAAATGGCTCTGAGCACTATGGCACTCAACTGCTGTGGTCATTAGTCCCCTAGAACTTAGAACTATTTAAACCTAACTAACCTAAGGACATCACGCACATCCATGCCCGAGGCAGGATTCGAACCTGAGACCGTAGCAGTCGCACGGTTCCGGACTGCGCCCCTAGAACCGCGAGACCACCGCGGCCGGCTCTATAAAGTCACAACCGACGCAATTTTTAACGAAGAGGTACAAAATCCCTTTCAAGGGAAATATATAATCAGATGAAAACGGAATTCGCAACCATTAAGAAATTTACAGTGCTGATTGTATAATCTGGTACAGGTAAAAAGTATGTATTCTGGATGTAACGGGTACTTCAAAAAAATTGTTCAAATGGCTCTGAGGACTATGGGACTGAACTTCTGAGGTCATCAGTCCCCTAGAACTTGGAACTACTTAAACCTAACTAACCTAAGGACATCACACACATCCATGCCCGAGGCAGGATTTGAACCTGCGACAGTAGCGGTCACGCGTTTCCAGACTGTAGCGCCTAGAACCGCTCGGTCACACCGGCCGGCTAACGGGTACTTCGTGAAATCAACTACAAACCCGTGTTTTAGTCATAGTCTGCCGATAACATTGAAAATTATTGTGTTGCTCGTAGTTTTCTTTTTTTGTGCATTTTATCAACACTAAATAGACCACGGAAAATTAAAACTCGTTCTCTCGCAGAAAAGAGACTGAGACGTATTTGATGTATTTCATTGTTCCAGTAAGAGCGGGTCTCAGTGGGGAACTCCCAGAATTACCCGCCTGATGTGAGTGGTATTCTAGACCGAAATTTAAGATGGGGGGAACGACTTCCACGCAGAGAAGAACTGTAGGCCAACCACTGAAGGTACAAATTGCAGGTAGCTGTTTGCAAATCGCTGGGCACACGCTCGCTCCGAAGAAAATGCCTCGGCTTACCAAATGAAAGGGGCTTACAGGGGAACAGAAGGGCAGGAGCTGAAATGCGAACCCCAGCGTAAATCGGAAGGCAAATTATACGTCTGCCGTCTGCAGCCAAGTGCCCACGTCCGCAAGCCGGCTTTTGTTCCGTGATGGAGGCGAGAACGTCGAGGCTGCCGGCTAGATAGGGGAGGCGGGAGGGGGAGCCGTGGATGCAGACAGGTGGCTCACTGCTGCCAACATTACTCCCCCGTGAGTCAGCCGCCGAGTCCAATGTACTGGCACTTCTAGCGCTTGCGCGTCCTCCCTGGTTATCTTGTTCTGCCTGTTTATCTTATTTCAAGCGGAGTTATCATTAAAGATTGTTGTTGTTGGTGTGGTCTTCAGTCCTGAGACTGGTTTGATGCAGCTCTCCATGCTACTCTACCCTGTGCAATCTCCCAGTACCTGCTGCAGCCTACATCCTTCTGAATCAGCTTAGTGTATTCATCTGCTGGTCTCCCTCTACGATGCTTACTCTCCACGCTGCCCTCTAAACTGGTGACCCCTTGGTGCCTCAGTACATGTCCTACCAACCGATCCCTTCTTCTAGTCAAGTTGTGCCACAAGCTCTTCTTCTCCCCAATTCTATTCAATATCTCCTCATTAGTTATGTGATCTACCCATCTAATCTTCAGCATTCTTCTGTAGCACCACATTTCGAAAGGTTGTATTTTCTTCTTGTCTAAACTATTTATCGTCCACTTTTCACTTCCATACCTGGCTAAACTCCATACAAATACTTTCAGAAACGACTTCCTCACATTTCAATCTATACTCGATGGTAACAAATTTCTATTCTTCAGAAACGTTTTCCTTGCCATTGGCAGTCTCATTAAAGATAAAAGATCGTTTTTATGTAGTTTCATCCAGTAGATTTGGTATGACAACTGCAACCCCGCTACGTGTGCACAATAATGAATAAAATATTAGCTTTCAGTCATGTATCAGACGGCCGGTGTGGCCGAGCAGTTCTAGGTGGTTTAGTCTGTAAGTTCGCGACCGCTACGGTCGCAGGTTCGAATCCTGCCTCGGGCATGGATGTGTGTGATGTCCTTAGGTTAGTTAGGTTTAAGTAGTTCTAAGTTCTAGGGGACTGATGACCACAGCTGTTAAGTCCCTTAGTGCTCAAAGCCATTTGAACCATTTTTGCATAATATATCGTAAATTTTTTGAAGATGTGGTTCACGTTTCGAACCCGGTGTCTCTTCTGGAATAGAACATCTCTAACTACCTAGAACAAAATAACATTCCTATTGGAGTTCAGGATGGTTTAAGGCAGTATGAAACACAACACGTGTTCGTTATACGTACATTCTCAGGAATGCGAACAGAGGAAATCCAGTTCTTTCCTCTATCTTGACTTACGAAATGTACTCTTACATGCCATATCATATGGACACTTTTAAAAAAAATAACGAGACATTTAATGGAACCTGCAATCTAAGGGTATCATATTTGACTAGTATCCAGAAACGGCGTTGGCACGAGGTTCGAATACGCCACTGCTTAAGCTTTCAACAGATATCGTCAGCAATGGTGGCCGAAGATTCCGGGTGTAAGAAGTCACCCTCGTTCAGTCAACGCCCTTGTCAGGGTAGGCAGAAGATCAGAGTTTCGGAGTAACCTCTTGCCATTGGGGTTGAAAGCTGCGACTCGAACACTCGTTTCCAACGTTTCTGAGACCATTGCCCCTGTGTGTAGTCAAATATTACCTAGTATTTCCCTCCCCTTAGGAACGAAACGTGTCAGTCATACTTTACCATTTAGTAAGATACATAATGCATTCCATGAAATAACTATGCCATCCAATAAGGATTAATTCACAGCTTTATTTCCTATACAACCCCCATTTACGGTTTGAATGGCATAAATTAAATGAAGCAATGAGAAACATAAAGACACAAAGCATAGGCATGAAGTTTTGCGAAAAACAGATGTTTGTGAAAATGACATTTGTAGACAAAGGAAAAGTCTCTTACGCTTATTTTGCTGTGCAGTATTTACACATACATCAGCTTTAAGTTTTAAGTTTGTTTTAGTAATCCTTTGGTTATTAAAGTGATTGTTTTAAACCAAATCTAACAACGTAAATTTCATATAAAAACAGTGTACCCCTTCCATGTTATGAAATGTTAATTAATATTTAGCATTATGTTTAATATTGATTAATTATTGACGTTAATTCACAACTTTCCCATACACAGGCTAGTGACAATAGTTGCATTTTACAGTAGTAAAAATTGTAATTAATGTGAAACTAAAAGCAGAACGTAAGGAGTAAATACAAAACGACCTATCCCAAGATTGCATGGACGTCGATATTATCACTTTCATTAAGCACGCTGTGCCTTGAGGTTCTGATAAAACTGCAGATATGCTTCCGACTACGACGTACTACTACTGTGTACCTTACGCAAAAACTAAATTGTGCTGGCAACTATAGATAACACTTGCGTAGCGCTGAGCAACAAAGGTATACTTTGTGCTATAGGCCCATATGGAAACGTGCTCGTGTATCCGAGAAATCGATCAGGCAGATTTTCCGAAAAGTTCATATAAATAATCTAGCCCTGCAGATGCAGATCAAACTGGTTCAGCATAAGATCAACAGATATCACTATCGTGTATACACTACACAATTTCAAAATCGATGTTGGTGAGCTTTAGGCCCTCGTGGTCCCCAGTGCCTCAAATGGTTAAGTGTCTTTACATAAAAAATGTGCATTAAAACTGAAACTTAATATCACTATCAATAATTTTATTATTTTTCCAAAAATTTCATTTTTTTCATGTGCTTAATTTTTGTAGAGATTCTGTTATGTGGTGCAACTGTATTTGAAGACAGTTTGATTAAGATTATTAGTGGAAACTTTCAAATTAATTTCAGAAAAGAATGGTGAAGACTCACACTTTTGTTAATGCTGTATTGTTTTTGATGTGTGTATTATCTTTACATTATCTTCTTACATTTGGGATGGGGATGGTTGACTTGTGAATTGAGAGTTGCATTATTACGTTGTTGCTTTGTCTATTAGCTACACTCTCATCGTCCTTGGTGTAGTGAAACAAAAAGAATGACGAATTAAATTAAACTCACGTGCCTTTTCATTCAAGCCTAATCATGAGATAAAATTAATTCATCCACCTTTTTCATCAGGTACGGAAGAAAGTTATACTCCGAGACTGTGTCAAGAATATGAAGAACCCGTAACGGGCGTCATTGAAGAGGTAAGTTGATATATTCAGTCTGTAACGTATCACTTAAGGACTGCGACCACAGGCGAATGCCTCTCGCTATTGTGAGCAAAATTATTGGTTTCTCGGCTTCCAGGGAAAGGGCAACTGTTCTGAGCCTGTGGACAAGTGTCCGGTCCTTGTCTAATCTGTCTAGAGGGTGGTTGTCTGGCCCCGTCTTGTGGTTCTAAAGGCGCGTGTTTTCCACGGAGTACCCTTTCAGAAATTAACTCTTGAGAGTCTCGGCACACAGCAGCACATTACAGGAGTATCAGGAACGTTAACAGGAAATGGCCAGTTTCTGTGAATACTTTCTGCTCTGCACGCTAATTACCCCATAGGTCTGCATTTTAAAATAATTTCGCGGAGCTGGTAGCAGCTCGGGAGATGATAGAATCGGGCGGTAGACCTGGTGGGATGAAGGGTTCAAATTTGCAGCCCTCTGGGAAGTGTCGTGGCGGTGTTTATTTCGGCAGGTTATAGCCAAGGATCAGTTCTTCTATTTGTGCGGGAACTTCACAAAGTGTTCGAACAAGTGCGATCCCGTGCGCGGGCGTGAGAAACGTCCTAGTTAGTTGCCTATTTTCAAGGCGGACGTTACCCTATAGCGGGTGTATGTGGGCGGTTTAGGAAGGAATTGCCTGAAGTGTTTTTTTAAAAAAAACCAATTCAGGGAGCGTTATTATAATATAATAAATTTCGTTCTGTTCGAACAGACATTTCAAGTGTGATGTTCTTGTGCCTGCCATTATCCTCTTTACTGTGGGCTGTGATCCTGTGTTGTTGACAGAAGAGGTGGTAGAAACGTCCTGGTAACGGTGTAGTGACTGACAGCTGTGTTCGTTGTCCAATCCAGTGATCAGTCTTGGTCTCATACAAAGTACTGCATATTTTCAATAGGGATCAGCAAGTACAAGGCTACTACTCCTATTAAGAAAATTCTGGCCTCGTTTTACAAGAGACACTTAATCCCAGGGGACTGCCTACGATTGAGCGAAAATAGTACTGCAAGCTGCCAGATGTCATGGACTTTGATACTTGGCCTGGGGTACCGATACGAGGAAGCAACTAACGGATGTAAATTCCGTTTCACTCTTAGCAACCTTGCAAGCCATGTAGTCTATCTGAGATGCTTTTCAACCTTTATCAAGGCGCTGATATTAAACTGCTCGATGATTCGGCCCGGTAACGCGATTCCACTTCACAGTGATGACATTCTCTTCCCAGAGAATCTCTTTCTGCTTGAAATCTTATTAGGAACTGACTTGAAATCTATAATTTTCGGGGTAATGTTTGGAAAATGTGTGTGTACGTGGCAAGGGTAAACATCTGAAAGACGACTCTGAATTTACTACAATGATTGATAACCCACATGTAATACGTAGCATGACGTTACGTCAACAGTAATAACTTTATTGTCCCTCATTTGTATAAGTCAGGCTTAAATGAAGTAACAAGGGTGCACCGGCGTTGATGACCTCGGAGGTGATGACGTGGAAATGGGAATCTATGCAAGAAGGGAGAATAACCTTGCATTGATATTAAATTACATACACTCAACATATTAACAGAAAGGAATAGAACTTCCACCACAATTACTGAATCATAACGGAGAATAAGGTCATGCTACAGAGGAGCTTAATGTAACGTATTGATTATTCCTTGCTACTGTAGTGTGATCTTGAAGCTGTGAGAAAGGAGGAAAGGCGTTCCAAGGCGCGGAAGCAGAGACGAAGCTGAATGCAGACGAAATTAGGAGGGATATTGTTACATGAAATAAACCGTAAGGGGAAAGCCTTGCAAAACTTCAGACGCCCCCAGACGCGGTCCCAGGATGTTACTTACTCTTAACATGTAACTTCTTATGTCGTTGACGCTGTTGTAGCTTATCACCGTAGAACTTTATAACCAAGAGGCACGCACTAGTGTATAAAATCAGCTTGATATAAGCCCTGAGAACAGCAACGCCAGTAGCCTCACAGGGGTCAGAAAGAGAGCGAAAACGCTAAAAACTGTTGACCTAGCAGTCCCGACTCCAGGGAGCCCGAGGGGCGGGGCTAACAATAACATTGCAAGCCTTATTTGGCAGAGCAGTTACGTTTAGCTTTCAGCTGGACAATGTTGACACCAAATACTGACTTAGTGCAACTGCATTGACATCCTCACCTTAGGAGCAGTAGAGGTTCAAATGGTTCAAATGGCTCTGAGCACTATGCGACTTAACTTCTGAGGTCGTCAGTCACCTAAAACTTAGAACTAATTAAACCTGACGAACCTAAGGACATCACACACATCCATCCCCGAGGCAGGATTCCAACCTGCGACCGTAGCTGTTGCTCGGCTCCAGACTGTTGCTCCTAGAACCGCACGGCCACTACGGCCGGAGGCAGTAGAGGGGACCTAAATAAACCGTGATTGGCAGGCACCTGCAAGACACCTACGGGATTGGCTGGGTGGCTTTAAGTGGGAAAAACAGTGCCTCCATGTGACTCTTAAAAACCCCTAGGTTCCGCATTTTGGTAGAGATCTCAGTCAGACGATCTGGTCGCCGAATCGGCGCCCGTCGGCTCCAGCCTCGGTCCAACTGCGTGTAAGTCTGCTGTCTCACTTGGAGTGCCTCAGTAAACAGTGTAACATTCAGTCTGTTTTGTTTTGCAACTAAGTTGTTGCCTTAAGACGCTGCCAATGTTTGCTACTGTGGTTAGCGTCAACTCCTGGGACTACTGCACTGGCTTCTGTTCTAACAGTGTTATTCATGTTTTTCCTAATCCTAGAACTAGCCTCCAGTGTATTATTTAGTCCTGTCTGGAATAAACAACTATTTCAAAACCCTGTTTGTCCAAGACTCCACAACGAGTTCCCTACCGAGTCTCACCACCTGCATTTCTAGTAAATGACTGTACCAGTGTTGGCTGAGATAGAAGGAAACAATCAAATGCCTTCACTGTGAATTGTTTTTCTGCCTTCTGCTCTGTACCGCTCGGGAGTGCGGACTAACCAGTAATTCCTTTTTTCCCCTCTCCCATCTATGTCAGGACATGAAGTCAAAATTTTCCACCAAACTTAATAAAATCCATCACTTTCGTGCTATTTGAAAAATCTGTGCTACAATGTAGAGGCCACTCGTTGATTAACGTTGTTACCAAAAATCTCTCAAAATTTGATTAATTTTCGTATAGGTGTAGCTAAACATACAGACCCACATAGGCCACACTTTTCTTTCACAACAAGGTGTAAGTTTTCTGTAAAAATAGACTGTGAGAAAGATAATGTTCTCCTAAGCTCTGCTGTGAAAATGTGCTGTTTCATTTTGTGTCTAACAGTCAGATTTGACCACTACAGCAGTTTAAACTACTAGACAAATTGTTTCTCCCACTTATACATTTTCTCTTTATGTATTGATAACTATGTGCTGCTTGTTTCTTCCACGAAGTCGGTTTTAACAGAAGACAGGAAAGTTTTATTTACGGCTAATCGGCTTATGACTGGAGTATAACTACACAATCTGCATCGTCAAAAACTATGCAATTACACCCGTTAGCATATTACTACTGTGCTAAAAATTTCAGAGGGGGAGATTAGTGTTCAACGTGTCAACAACGAGGTCATTAGGGACGGAACACAAGCTCGGTTTAGGGAATGATGGAGAAGGAAATCGGCACTGCCCATTCAGAAGAACCATCCCTGCATTTGCCTTAAGCGATTTACGGAAAGCTCGGAAAACCAAAATCTGGATGGCCAGAAGCGAGTTAGAACAGTCATCTTCCCGAACACGATTCCAGTGCACCAATGACTGCGCTATCTCGCTCGGTGCTAAAAATGAGGTTACTGTCGCCACAGACCTAGCCGCAGGAGAGGTCTTTCATACCCCACATACATGATTCTAATCGGTGTATCGATTCACTTTGTGCGATTTCAGTTCGCAATCAAGATTTTGAGGCTTGAGGTCAGAATGTAAGAGAAGAAGAACTGAAACAGTGGAGAGGAGGGGGGGGCGGGGGCAATTGGGTGGAGACAAGGGGCGGGGGGGGGGAGAGATAGAGATAGGAGGGAGGAGCAGATGGACAGAGAAATGGAGGAGGAGGAGTTGAGAAGAGATGGTTGGAGGAAGGGGTGAACAGATAGAAGGGGAGAAGGAGGAGATGGACAAAGAGAGGATAAGGAGGAAATGGGCAGAGAAAGGTGGAAGACGTAGATTAGGCCGTATATCTAATTATTGTATATACTTAGCAACTGCGAAGCATTGCCAGGTTCGCTAGTCGTTGTGTAAATTCCGGTTCGTTGTGCAGAGTTTTATTTATTCCACTCATAGTCTTTTCTTCATGTACGTGTGGCAGCAGAGCCATGCAAAAATGCTTGTTCCACCAACGTAGAAACAAAATTCAAATCACGCAATATAAACACACGTTTCTCTTCAAGATTATGAGATAATCGCTGAAGCCTACAACTCTGACCAAGCAGACACAATCTTTTATTTGTCTTTTAATGAAGCTTCTTGGTTCAAATGGCTCTGAGCACTATGGGACTTAACATCTATGGTCATCAGTCCCCTAGAACTTAGAACTACTTAAACCTAACTAACCCAAGGACATCACACAACTTCCAGTCATCACGAGGCAGAGAAAATCCCTGACCCCGCCGGGAATCGAACACGGGAACCCGGGCGCGAGAAGCGAGAACACTACCGCACGAACCACGAGCTGCGGACTAATGAAGCTTAATACTCGAAATCCATCACCAGCTTATGCCATGGAGCAAAGATTGTATCATTACCGTTATGCTCGTGATTTTAGAGTACCGCCGCACTTAAACGGTCTCGCCGTGTTTCTCAAGTGAAGGATCGACGATGTAGATGGCACCTGGCCCACGCTGGCATAAACAAAGAGAGAAATCTAAATCAAACATCATCCACGAGAACTGATAGAACAGAACGCTGCGATTCGAAACGAAAAACGCTCCAGAAAGCGTGATGAAATGAACTTTTCAGCTCCCTAACCGAAACGAGTATCTAGCCTCAACAGCAAAAACACAAAGAGGTACCAAAACATGTTCCGAAGGAACATCATGCTTACCACACCAGCAACCGGACCAAGACTGAGTAACCAGAGATGCCAGAGAGTGACTCCTGCTACGGGGCCCCTGCTTTTTTGAAGGAGAGTTAGGACGGAAGCCAATGAGTCCTGGAGATGGAAGAGCAGGAAACACTCTGATTCGCAGAGCATCAGACCTCACTAACAGTTCAGGATAGGCCAGCCAATGGTGGCTGCCTCGAAGAACAGTCTTTTTCCTGAAGAGAGTGGGTGTGTTTTAGAGAGAAACCATATGGAACGCTTCGACTCGATAATGCTCTCAGGGCATGTTTGTCAAGGTTGACGCTACGCTACCAGACAACGCAAGGTCGTTTCTGTTTCCCTGACCGACAGATTCTAATACATACACTCACAGATCCGTGGATTCGAACTTCCAGAGATTAAAAATACATATTGTCGCACTATACAGATTCTTTTCCCAGTGAACTGCAGTACGCTGAAAAACCGTCTGACAGCTCACTCACAAGTCTGCCGACACGCGGGATAAGACAGCCACCGTTTAAGCTCTTGAAAAGTTGGTCGATTACTACAGGGCATTGAATAGTTGTATAGGTGATTATTTTTACTCCGACTCTCGGATCAAAACGACTCTAGCAACCCTTATTCAACGTCATAGTATTTATGTGGCAGTGCACAGAGCTCTACACCTACATATACACACATTCTCCTCAAACTACCTGTTCGACTCTCAAACGGAATTGAGGGAGAAACGATTGTTTATACACCTCCGTACGATTTCTATTTTCTGTTATCTTCGTGGTTCTTACGCGAAGGGTACGCCAGAGCTGTAAAATCGTTCTTGAGTCAGTTTCAAATGCCGGTTCTCTAAATTTTCTCAATAGTGTTCCTCGAAAGGAATTCACCCTCCCTCTTGTGGTTCCTGTTTGAGTTCCCGAAGCACTACGTGTTACCTGATTGTTGTTGGAACCTACCTTTAACATATCTATCAGCCCACCTCGGAATTCCTTCGTCTTGGTCCACTAACATTGTTGTTAATGTGATTTTCAGTACGAGGGCTGGTTTGATGCAGCTCTATAAGCTCTAGTCTATCCTAAGGATGCCTTTTCACCTCCGAATAATTACAGCAACCTACATTCATATGAACCAGTTTTTTTTATTTCTCTTTACAATTTCCGTCCCTCATATTTCCTTTCACTACGAAACTGACGATTCGGGCAATATCAGGTTGGGGTAATTATGGCGCGGAGCAAGAAAAAAACAGTCGGAAAATAGGCATTTCTACAAATCCTCTTTCACGCAGTTTACTTCTACACAAACCTATTGCCATCTTCACCATTCATAATGAAGTATTTACCAACAACCAACTTTATCAGTCATGTTAGGCCATAAATTCATGTTTTCCCACAATTCGATTCAGTAACCTGGTCTCCTCTCCGCTAGTTATTCGATTTACCCACCTAATTTTCAACATTGTTTCCTAGCAGCACATTTCAAAACCCTCTATTCTCTTGTTGTGTGAACTGCTTGTCCCCCATGTTTCACGTCCGAGAAAGGCTACAATCCAGAGAAATACCTTCACAGAAGACTTCATAATACCGAAATTCACTTGTTAGAACATTTCAGTTTTCAGAGAGCTTTTCTTGCGATTGAAAGTGTGCATTTTAAATCCTCTCTGCTTCCATGCATCTCAGAAATTTTAGTGCTCGCCTAGGATAACTCATGTACTACTTTTAGTGTCCAGGTTCATGGCTATCTTTTGATTTAATTCAAATACATTCCATTATTGTTGTTTTGCTTTTGTTACTATTCATCATGTAACCTATTTTACAGACGCTTTCCATTCCTTTTGAAAGGGTAACGCTGTTCCTCTTTCACATTTCTTTTGCAAAATTCAAATATCAAGCCACGATCGGCTCTTTCTTCCTGTGCTATACTCAAAGCCTGTGGAGGGAAAATGGATGTAGTTATTTATTTATTCTTTTGCACATCCTATCCAATTATCGTGCGACTTCACACTCTTTCCTAGAATTGTATGTTGGATATTTTTCTGGCGTTTCAGTTGAGTGAGCTAGTCTGTGCGTCTATCTCCGCGAGTGTGTTGTTTGCTGCATGTGGGGCGGATGTCATGGATTCCAAGTCGTTACCAACTTCGCCAATCTTCGCCGCTATCTAGCGGGCCAACCATAGCGGCATCTGATTTCCCCCTTCAAGCTAGACGAGTTTCGTTCTTTGTACTTTTTTCGTTTGATGCTTATTTCGTGAGATATTTGGCCTGGTCACTATCAATGGACCAGGCTGTATAATTGTTAGGTTAAGTTGTAACGATAGTTCCATGTCCTATCCGAGATTAAAGTATTATCCTGCCACATTCTTTTCACGCAAAATGTAGGAAGTGTTCAACCCGAATAAACCGCCATATTCTTCAGAGCAAATTGAGACTGGCGTCTATATTACCTGTTCACTAATCACAATAGATCCTTTTCCGTCATTTCTTTCTGTTGTTGTTGTGGTCTTCAGTCCTGAGACTGCTGAGACTGGTTTCATGCAGCTCTCCATGCAACTTTATCCTGTCCAAGTACCCAATGCAACCTACATCATTCTGAATCTGCGTATTGTAGTCATCTCTTGGTCTCCCTCTACGATTTTTACCCTCCACGCTGCCCTCCAATATTAAATTGGTGATCCCTTGATGCCTCAGAACATGTCCTACCAACCGATCCCTTCTTCTGGTCAAGTTGTGCAACAAACTTCTCTTCTCCCCAATCCTATTCAGTACTTCCTCATTAGTTATGTGATCTACCCATCTAATCTTCAGCATTCTTCTGTAGCACCACATTTCGAAAGCTTCTATTCTCTTCTTGTCCAAACTATTTATGGTCCATGTTTCATTTCCATACATGGCTACACTCCATACAAATACTATCAGAAATGTTTTCCTGACACTTAAATCTATACTCGATGTTAACAAATTTCTCTTCTTCAGAAACGCTTTCCTTGCCATTGCCATTCTACATTTTATATCCTCTCTACTTCGACCATCATCAGTTATTTTGCTCCCCAAATAGCAAAGCTCATTTACTAAGTTAAGCGTCTCATTTCCTAAACTAATATCCTCAGCATCACCCGATGTAATTAGACTAGATTCCATTATCCTTGTTTTGCTTTTGTTGATGTTCATCTTATATCATCCTTTCAAGACACGTCCATTCCGTTCAACTGCTCTTCCAAGTCCTTTGCTGTCTCTGACAGAACTATAATGTCATTGGCGAACCTCAAAGTTTTCATTTCTTCTCCATAGTTTTTAATTCATACTCCGAATTTTTCCTTTGTTTCCTTTACTGCTTGCTCAGTACACAGATTGAATAACATATGGGATAGGCTACAACTCTGTCTCACTCCCTTTCCAACCACTGCTTCCCTCTCATGCCCCTCGACTCTTATAACTGCCATCTGGTTTCTGTACAAATTGTTAATAGCGTTTCGTTCCCTGTATTCTACCCCTGCCACCTTCAGAATTTGAAAGAGAGTATTCCAGTCAACATTGTCAAAAGCTTTCTCTAAGTGTACAAATGCTAGAAACGTAGGTTTGCCCTTCCTTAATCTAGCTTCTAAGATAAGTCGTAGGGTCAGTATTGCCTCACGTGTTCCAACATTTCTACGGAATCCAAACTGATCTTCCCCGAGGTCGGATTCTACTAGTTTTTCCATTCGTCTGTAAAGAATTCGCGTTAGTATTTTGCAGCTGTGACTTATTAAACTGATAGTTCGGTAATTTTCACATCTGACAACACCTGCTTTCTTTGGGATTGGAATTATTACATTCTTCTTGAAGTCTGAGGGTATTTCACCTGTCTCATACATCTTGATCACGAGATGGTAGAGTTTTGTCAGGACTGGCTCTCCCAAGCCCTTCAGTAGTTCCAATGGAATGTTGTCTACTCCGGGGGCCTTGTTTCGACTCAGGTCTTTCAGTTCTTCCTATCATTCCGATATGGTATAGTCTCAAGATTCCGTTAGCGGTATTCAAAATTTTTAAATATATAAGTGGAATGTGGACGGTCTGTCGGTGGTATTTATGAGTGGCTCACTAAACGTTATGATCACTGCTTCGTTTGGTTTTCCTGTTAGTGTTATCCGTTCCATAGCTACATCGATGCCCACCATCAATAAGAGGGACTGTATAATCAGATACGGCCCGAGTTTTTCTGCATAAAATTCAGAATTTTAAGTTAAGAGCGTGACTGAGTGGGCCTCAATACCATCCACTGTACAAATCTCCTATCAAGGGGGTATGGTCCTAAATACATTAGAGTGGATAAGTATATGCTCCGTTATTTAATTAAATTCTTGTTTGACTCATTCGTTACTGGATCGATACAATACAACGAATTATAGTTATGAATATAAAAAAAATTTCATACAAACTTTCGGCGCTTGAGAAGGGCTGTTTCTGTTAAAGGTCCGTTCATGTATTTTTAACCGTGTTTCTTCTCTCTGTGTTTTGATTTAAATCAGACTTCACTTAAGACAGCATCCGACGTTGACGGTGGATCGAGCTGGACAACTTTTCGCTTGGAAGTACGGAATCTTTTGCCATGCCAAGACCCCCAATAATCTTACAATGACTAAAGTCACAAAATAATACATACATCGGTTAGTAATAACACAATATTCTGAAATAAATCACAATTTAGTCTACGAGTGCCGTTTAGTTGATTATATAAATAAAGTAATGTAGTGTTAATGGCGGTGCGCCTAAATACGTACGATCTGGACGAACCTAGCAAACAAAAGGTCACTGTTAATCACCTGACCATCACAAATCTTCGAATTTTTCCAGCGGCTGCATACAATATTTATACAGCCGTGGACTTCATTTATCGCACAAATTATTTCTTTTTCTATTACTTATAATTACGTTATCTGCTAAAAAAAGCTCAGCATGCAGATGTGCCTTTAAACTACCCCCTGAATTGCGAGGCGTTTAGGACACACCTGCAAGGCCAACTCACTCTATCGCACTTTGTATACACAAGTCTACAAATACACATACATATCATACCATAATATATACATAAAACAGATTTCCAATGGTTGAAAGAGGCGCGTCGCCCATAACAATTTTGTTGGTATTGCGCCAACCGCTGTAGTAAATTTGGTTTTTTGGTAGGTAGTTTATTTTTTTAGGTTTAGAGGGATAGGAACTCGTGAATGAGACTACCCCTATTTTTGATCCGAAGTAAAATTGCCAAAGAAAATTTATTTCTATGTGGACGAATTTCTATTTAAGTTTTGTAAGTCGCCAAAGGAAAGTGTTTTAATGCAGTGAAAGGTGGCTACACTGAGTCACAGCGCCAGAGATTGCGCCAAAGAGTATTATTCAGCCGCCTCCACTGGCAGTTGCCGCTGAGAAGTTGGTGAGTGCAGTGGTAGTTCTGAGGTAGGCGTGATCTGTGCTTGTTGAGACGTCGATAGAGTACTAGTTGTTCCTTTTGGGCAAGACACAATATTTTATTCGATTGGGGATGTTGTAATGATCAGAGTGTATTTTTTGTCAATATATATGAAGGTAAAGAAAATTTTTTATTTCAAATGTCTTATGCCTCTTGGTCACAGGTTCAGTCAACAAAGCGTCTCGCTCATGTTCTTGTGTTAGACTGTAATTCTGTTTTCTATACACAATTATAGTGTTTCTGGTTTTTTGAATTACTTCAGTGTAAATGGTTTTCAAAATATCTTGTCTTATCGTGGAGGAATCGTGCCAGATGTGTAAGTTGAATCACACTTCCACACACAGAACAGTTACATTTGTGCTTTGTGGTTTCGTTGCTTTTATAGTTGCTGGAGACTTAAGTAATTAATTGTGTTAACAAAAAGTTCCTTTCATTCTTTGTTGTTATTCTATGCAGTTAGATTGCGTACTAATATTATTCAGGGCCAACCGGTAACGAGACTGCGTAACCGGACAAACAGCTACAAAACATCAAATTATTAGCATTTGTATTTAATTAAGCTTCAATTTTATGTTTAGTACTCTATCGACGTCTCAACAAGCACAGATCACGCCTACCTCAGAACTACCACTGCACTCACCAACTTTTCAGCGGCAGCTGCCAGTGGAGGCGGCTGAATAATACTCTTTGGCGCAATCTTTGGCGCTGTGACTCAGTGTAGCCACCTTTAACCAGTATTGAGAATGTAACTTTTCACGACCGTATCGGACAATATGGGTCAATTTACTACAGAAATAACAACCTTGGCTAAATATTTGAGATTTAACAGAGTGCATTTGCTTTTGTAATCCCTTTTTACCTAATTTTTTAGTAGGCTGTGTAGATCTTCGTTTTCTCTTGATAGCTGCTGGTCAGGCTATTCTCTCCGTTGATTTTCTGTCTCCAATTCTTAAAGTAGGTAGGTATGGAAATGATTTTTTTTCCAACTCTTGATCTTGCTGTTTTTCACATTCATTTATTGCTTGTACTTATTTACGACCATACGAAATTGAGTTGCAATGAAATCTGACATTATCGAGTCTTCAGTCTGGCCACATCATTTACAAAAATACATCAGTCACTTGCACTGTTCTTATGAACTGCTCTACGTGTTATCACAGTAAGAGATCTTAATTGCATCTGCTGCCGCTCTCGGCTGGCAGACATCTATCAACGCTACCGCACCTCTTTGGTCAGAGGTAGCAATGCCTTGTCTTCGCTGCTTCCGCCCAAAGAGCGCGTTTCAAAGAAAATTTATTTATTTATTTTAATATTAATTTACAAAAATGGTAATTTAAATAATTAATTGCGTAATTTTGTTTGAATAAAAAAATAAACATTTTCCTTTTTCGTCATTTGCGTCAGTGGGGAGGGGTCTGTTCCTCTACACCTACTGTTCACTGACTCATGAGGTCACTTTCCTCGATTCATGCGGATAGTGAACAGTACCTTTTACACTTTTACATGTATCTATATAGATATTTAAGAAAAATTCAGCTCTGCTCTAAATCTAATTGAAGAAGTGCTATACTAGGTGATATTCCTAACTACTACAAAAAAAATTTGTTACATAAATTCATACAATTCAATACAAAAAATTTTTTGGTTTTACAATTGCGTTTTTTCCTCTTTTGTTCCCGTTGGCGAGTCCTCAGATTCGTCCTGTTCGGATTGGATACCCATGGTTTCCCTTACGGTTGGCGGTCGGCAGGCTTTTGTTCCGTGGGACCATTGTTTGGCTCGTGCGTCTATGGCACGCATTGTCTTATCCCACACTGTCGTTCCTGTCCTCGCGCCTGACGGCGTTGTCCCTTCACGTGGAGGTTGTGAAAGTGCTGGATTCCTGGTGATAAATGCTCCTGGAAGTCGCGATGGTTGCGCCAGTACCCAAAGTTCCCCCCTACGGCGCCCCTGGGTGTGCTCCAGGGTTGAAGCGCGAACTTCCAGCCCGCAGTATCACCTCACAGGTACATAACACAAGCACTAACTTCACACGCCTTTTTCTTCACTTTCCTCCCTTGAGAGGTCTGAGTTTTCACAATCACTTAAAGACTTTTCCTTTTACACACGTTTTTCCAATACTCTTGTCAGAAGGCTCATTTTGTCTTCTTCCATGAAAACATTTTTTTATCACATACATCTTCATGAAAATATGCAAAACAAGAGGACAAATAATTATACTTCTGAAATTCCAGTTCAGATATACTTTTCTTTTACATGAAAAATCTTTCATTCTTTTGTCATTAACATTTTGCGGCATCAGTTATCCTTAATTCTAAATACATACATGTTACATAGAGTTGTTTACACACACATTTTTAAACATAAAATTTAAATATCTTATCCTAAAGAGCTGAACTTTTTCAACCTTTGATTTTTCTTTCTTATTTTCTCTCTTTTAGGGTGAACTCCTGTTGTACATGTTCCATTCTCAAGGTTCAATTGATACTTCGCTATTCACAAGGGTCTTCACCACTTGTTACTGCAAGTCATGTTATTTTTACACTACAAGTAGAAGGTGAACAAATATGCTAAAAACTACCAATCTACAATACCTACAAACAAGAACTTTAACCATAAATATTTACATTCACTCCACATTTAATCTTTTTTTCTCACTTGTACACCAGTGATTTCTACAAGTTGTGTCAACTTAGTGCAAAATTCGTCTCTCGGCATATCTGAGGTCTGCGTTTTACTTTAAGCATCGCTTGTGTATCAGCGTTTTTTCGTGTTACAAGCTTGAAACTTACCTTCATTTTACTCTCCATGCTTCTTATATTAATGTATTATGTACCCTCTTAAAAAAGAATATTTAAGTATATATTTTTTCAGAGCTTCATGCTGTGCATGACTATCCATTGCATGTTTCAAAAATCATGTCATATTCTCTGCTATGGCTATGTACAAGTCCTTCATGTGTGCTTCTCACTATAATGTGTGTGTGTGTAAATGTATATAGTTTTGGGCGTAAAAGGATTTGTAGCTTAAGATTGCTTGAATATTGCTTTTGCATATTCTTCCTGTTAAATGCAGATATGGCATACATTCTCTGAGCATTCCTGAGGTATTGTTTGCTTATTAACTTCATAGGTTAGTTACTAGTTTACAGTCAGAGCAATAATCTTATTCAGATATTAGTGGTTCTTTAGGTTTCATGTAGCTTATCTTATGATGTTAGCTAGGCTACAGAATGTTAATTTGTTGTTTTCTCAACTACAGATAACTGTGTGTATACACTTAAGAAATGTTGCAAAAATGCATATTGCTTGTTGTGTTATTTTGTGCCTTGAGCTGGTCCCTACTGAGTTGCCTTCAAATTTGAGCTATTCTCAACATAAGTGTGGTTATTTGTGGTGTATTCTGTGCTTTTCTAATGGAAAATTCTTTGCACTTGCCATTGCTTATTATCATAACATACATGGTTTCTAGATTATGTCGGACGTTCACTGTGGCTTCATACTCTCACACTCTCACACAGATTCTATTCTCATTACACACTCATTCACCTTAAATCTACAATATTTGTGTGGCCCTCTCATTAGGTACCAACACCTCCATTTCCTCAATACTACCATCATTAATGTGGGCCGGGCTTCATCCTCTGGTCCCTACGTAAATTCCTCCTTCCTCTAATACTCAAAACTAAGTTAGGGCTTCCTGTAGGATTACCTCAGTGTTCACTCACATACAAAATTCTCACAAAAATTCAAGTTATATCTCTTCCTGACATTTACCATGTGTATGACATAAGTGTTGTCTATAATAGCTCAACAGTTTGCCTTTTCCTAACAACAAAATAATCCTCCTTGTTATTCAGCTTTCAGAATACTACCTTTTGCTCACACTTCAACTTATGTTACCTGTTGTACTTTTCATATGTATTTATCATGTCTTTATATTGTTCCTTACTTGCCTTGCACTTCCATCTGAAAGAAAAGTAGTGTATACTATATAGTTTCTGCTTTTTCCTCTCATTTACTGTAATCTGTGCTTAATATTGCTTCAGTTTGCCTAGGGTTTACCTTGCAAGTGTCTGTGTATAATGATAGCTTGAGGTGACATTTGTTTTCAGTGTTAAGTGTTTTCCCGTCTTACTGTGTGCCTTTCACACCGAAGTAAGGTGGGTTGTGTAAATATTGTACATCATGTTCATAGCTATAGCTTTAGTGTTATGGTGGTGGGTTTTAATTTCTCTTGTAATTTGTCATCCATCTTTTGTACATAGCTTTCCTTATTCCTATTTTTGGCTGTACATAGTGTGAACTTACTGTCTAACCTTGACTTGTTATGTACATGAAGTGTTCAGAACATGTAGTGTGTGTATCTAGCACTCCACTATTCCTCCTGTTCTCTGCAATACCTTACTTAGTCTACTTTCTTACTTCAATGTAACTTATTGCCTAAAGTAAAGTTTACCATTTACACATGTGTCTTTTCCCTGATATTGTCATAGCTTCCAAATCAGATTTTTCTTTCTCTCTCATACTAGGTTCTGTGTGTCTTAAATACTTCCTTAAAACCTTATGTGGGTATAACCCATTTATTTTCCCAGCTTTTGGGGTAGCTTAGCAAGTATGCTCCAGGGTGTGGAATTTTACTATTTTAAATGGACCAGCATAAAGCATCTGCCATTTTTTGTTCAGTTTCTTAACCTTGGTAGACTTAGGGTGTGTCCTAAGTAGTACCTACTCTCCTACCTTGTATTCTGTTCTGTTTCTATGTCTTTTGTCAAATGCTCTCTTTCTATTTTGACCCTGTTCTTTTAAGTGTACCAGTGCTTCGCTGATCTTTTCTTCCAAAGTAACTTCATGATTGGTTAACTTAGGTAAAGGATTGGTCCATTCATTTATTTCCTGCTGAGAAAACATTAGTTCAGCTGGTGTATAGCCTGTAGATGTGTGTGGTAGATTGTTAAAAATTTCTTAGAATTGTGTAAGGTATTCTAAGCATTTAGTCTGTTTATGTGGGATGTATGTTCTGATGAACCTTTTCCATTCTTTGAATAACCATTCCACTGGATTTGCTTCTGGGTGAAATCGTGAGATGAGTATGTGTCTTATGTCTTGTTCTGTCATAAAACTCTTTCATCTTTGTCCCGTGAAAGTCGTTGCGTTATCAGTAAGAATTGCCCGTGGTTTGCCCACTCGTGTAATGTAATCTTCTTTGATTCTCTTTGTGATGGGTTGTGAGGTAACAGTTTTTGTGGCAAACAATTTCAAATATTTTGTGTATACATCATATAATGCAATCACATATTTAGTTCCTCCTTTTGATGTGGGTAAGGGTCCTGCAGCATCTAAAGCTACTATTGATAAAGGCCTCTCTGGTATTATAGGATGTAACTCTGTTCTTGTGTCCTTGTTGTCGTGTTTTACCTTCTGACAAATGGTGCAATATCTAAGAACTTGTTGAAGGTGCCTATGCATATTTGGAAAGTAGCAATAAGTGGATATCTTACTCATGCATTTGGAAACACCATAGTGCCCCCAAACCCGATGAGTGTATTGTATAAAGTTCTCCACAGAGTCTTCAGGTATACATAACACCAATGCCTTGAAGTGGGTGTACGCCTATAAAACAAAACTCCTTCACATAAACAGTAGTGTGTAGAGATCTTGTTGTTCTCTCCCTTAATTAGTTGTTCTTTTACTGACTTCCATTGTGAATCTTTCTCTTGCAGGAATTTCATATTTTTGCAAAGTTTTAGATAATATGGTCTGTAAGTACCATCATACATTAATAGGATTCTAAAGTCTGTTGTCTGTTCTGTAAGTTCTGTAAATTCTGTTAAATTTTGAGGTAACCTCGACAGAGCATCAGCTATAACGTTTTGCTTTCCATCCATATGGACTATTTCGAATTGAAATTCTTGCAGGTAAAGACACCAACGAGCTAACCTGGCATGTAATATTCTGCATGTCAATAGGAATGATAAATCTTGGTGGTCATAAAAGACTTTAGTGCGATTACCCCACAGATAGTATCTAAATTTCCTGAAGGTCCATACAACAGCTAGTGCTTCTAATTCAGTGACTCAGTCTGATCTTTCACATTCAGTTAATGTCCTGCTAGGAAAGCTTATAATACATACAGTTGGTGTCTTGTCCATTAAACATATCTGAAACAAGGTAGCACCAAGGCCTTGAAAACTTGCATCAGTGGCTAAACAGAAATCCTGTGTCATATCTGGGTGATGTAATAATTACTAAAGCTTGTTTGATAGCATCAAAATCTTTCTGACATTCCTGTGTCCAAATCCATGTGTTGTGTTTTCTCAATAGGTTTAACAGAGCTTCACTATTTAAAATTTGATGTGGCATTAACTTCCTAAAGAATGATGCTAATCCTAGAAATGCCTTAAGATGTTTCGTTGTTTGAGGAGTAGGAAAATTCCTGATTTAATCTATTTTACATGTGTTTGGTCTTGTTCCTTCCTCAGAAATGACGTGGGCCCAAAACGTTTACTTCCTGCCTGGTAAATTTTGACTTTTTAAGATTTACAGTGACTCCATACTCTGAAAATTTTGTTAACACTTTGTTTAGTAAATCTAAATGTTCTCTCCAAGTGGCTGTAGCAGTGAGTAAATCATCTACATATACTGTTACACGACTACGTATTTCAGGACCAAGCACATGATCCAAGGCTGCTATAAACACTCCTGCGCTGACATTCAGTCCAAAAGGTACCACACAAAATTTATAGCTTCTCCCATCACATACAAATGCTGTGTATTTACGGCTATCTACATGCATTACTATTTGCCAATACGATGTTTTCAGATCAATATTTTATAGAAATTTTACACCATAAAGTATTAGTAGTTGCTCGACCAACTTACCTGGTTTTGTTCTTACCAGGATAATAATTTTATTGATGACTCTAGCATCCAAAACAAGTTTTACTCCACCGTCAAATTTTATAACTGGCAAGAGAGGACTGCAGCAAGGTGACTGAGATGGCTCTATAATTTTCCATTTCAGCATTCGTTCTATCTCTTTGTTTACTGCCTCCCTCTTGGCCCATAGTATAGCGTAAGAAAAATGGCAAAAGGTTTCATGTGGTTTAACGTCCATTCTGTACACGTAATCGTTCACTACTCCTGATCTTTTACTAAATACTTGTTTATATGTGTACACAGCACTTCACAAAGTTCACGTTGTTGCTCAGGTGTTAAGCTGTTGCACTCATGTACCTTCTCTATAATTTCTTGTTTGCTCACATGTTCTGTGTCACCTCCAGGATAGTGTTGCTGTTGATATGTAAATAGAATTTTGGGTAGTGTTCGCTCGAGATTAACCAAATGACAATATTTACTATGCATTGTAAGTGTTCTTATCATGTCCACAGAAAATACCTTTCCCTCAAACTGAACTGTGCATCTACCTATGGCTATGTCCAGTGTAACTTGGTGTTGTCTGAAAAATTCCATTCCTAGGATACGGTTTACTATGAGCTTTTCAACTGCTAAAAGTGAGCATTTTATTTCTATGTTCGCCAGTGTAACAGGTGATAGTGTCTGTATTCTAACTCCCTTTGACTTATTCCCCATAGCACTTAATATTTTGCAGTTCTGCACTGGAAAGGTAGGCAATACTGTTGTCTTGTTAATCTGTTCGAACAAGGTGGTTGACATTGCATTTACGGATGCGCCTGTGTCCATAAAAATTTTCACAGGTACGCCTCCTAGTGTCCCTTCAACCAACTTTTGTACCACATATTCTTGTCGATGTTTACAAATTGCTCCGTCAAAACACAAATCTTCCTCCATCTCCGTGTCCATGTCATATCTGATAAGGTTTATTGTTTTCGTGTTATTGCCCTCTACTCCGCTGTCGACTACTGCTGTGGGGGTGAGCAGTGTCGCGTGCTGTTTTCCGCGGTGTTGGCAACGCTGCCGTTAGCTAGTACGGGTGTACTTGCTGTGTTTTTGTCATTCAATTAAATAATATTTACACTTGGCGTTTGCACTTGCCACGCATTGCCAGTTGCTGGATATGTGGCTCATCTGTTTCTTCTGAAAGTGTTGTTGTTTCTGTTATTGTTCTGTGTGTTATTATTTTGCCAATGTAGATTTGGCTGAAATCTGCCCTCGTTCCAATTTCTGCCGTTTTAATACCCGGGATTGTATCTGTTTTCCCTGCGGTTGCACGGTTTGTTTCCATATGTTTGACTATTCTGCCCCCGTAGGTAGTTAAGTTGTTGTGTTTGCCCGCCGGGTGTATTATTATTATTGTGATTGTAATTACCGTTACGGTTGTTGGCGTTGCGGTTACTGTTATTGCTGTTGTTGCTGCTCTGCCTTTGACAGTCCTCGTGAATCAGGTCAAAGGTGTCCAATCCTGATATAGTCAACATTATCTGCCGGTACTGTGGCGAGTCTTTCTCTGATCGGGATTGGTAACTTCTCTTTAAGAATTTCCAAAACATCAACATAAGATATGGCTTTATCCCAATATCGAGTTTTATTTAGATATTTTTCGAAATATTTACGTAATCCTCCGCTTTTTGGATTGAATGGTTCGGGCTGGAATACCTCTTTCCGCAATCGTTCGTGAATTCCCTAGTACCAAAATTTGTCTAGGAATGCATTTTCGAAATCTGAATAGGTGTGGCAGTATTCTGCAATTTCATTCGCCCATAGGGCAGCTTCTCCTTGTACGTACCCAATGACATGCTGTATTTTCTGCTCCTCACTCCAATATTGTGGCAAAATGTTTTTGAAAGATTTGAGGAAGACAACAGGGTGAAGTTTTTTATTTTCCGCAGAAAATACCTGGAACTGCCTGTGCTTCAGTAAGCTTTTGTCTATGAAAGTAGCAAGTGGTGTTGATGAATGACTGCACGAACAATGCGGTGTATAATTGCTACTTGACGGCATGTTGTGTAAATAGCTAACAGTTGGTGAAGTTCTATTTTTCGCTTGTGGTGTGTACCGTTGCTGTACTTGATCCTGTACTCGTACAATACTCTTTTCATTACCAAATTCTATGCTTGGTGGTTTGCTTATAACATTGTCAGTAGTGACGGTTCTAGTTGTTTCTGTTTGTGTGTTTGTCTCTACAGATGTTTGCTTGGTTTGCTCTAGGGAAGTCTTAACCTGTTTCGTTACTCTGTCCACTATTTCTGTCTCCTTTTCAGCTAGATGTCTTTCGAAACCTGTCAGGCATGTGCCGTATTGATGCACCACCCTTTGTGCCATTGTAGTGTTTTATAGACTTTCCTTTACTAACCTTAGATCTTCCTTGATCTGTTTTTGCTCTAATTCTAGTGATCCTATTCAATCTGACAGTTTTGTAACCTCTGTTGGAATGTTTCCGTAATTCTCCTGTATACTGTTTACTTCCGTTTTCGTGTTTCCTACGTCAGTAATCAGTTTGTTCTCTGATGACTGTAATTGTTCTTGTCGTTGATGTAGTGTACCTAATTGGTTCTTAAATTCATTATGCTCCACAGTGAGGTGTTTTAACTGCACTGTGAGGCTCTGTACTTTGTCCTTCACCCCTCTTATCTGCTGCGTCATATCCCTCTTTGATTCTTCTACCTTCTGATTTGACCTTGTTAAGTCGCTATTCGTTTCATCCATTTTCTGTGTTAAGTCATACCTAGCTCGATTCGTCTATCTCTTGTGTGATCTGTGCGACTCTGTCTCCTAGGAAAGTGAGCAAGGCCTCAAACTCTCCATTTCCTGCTGCATCGCCTTATTGCTGTGCAGAATGTGAAGTAGCAGGCTGTGTGTTCTGCAATTCACATGCACTCGAAATTTGTGTTTGTGTTTGATCTCTGTTCAGTACGTAAATTATTTTCCTTATTGTCTTGGGACTATCGTAAGTTTCTGGGCCAAGCCCGTTACGGCTACTACCAGAACTTAACGTGTCCGAAGCTGTGTTAATCGGTTGCGTATCTTTGTCAACACTACACACTTCCATACTTTGTATGTGTAAATCAGTAATATTGACTGTCGCGTCCGTCATGTTGTTTACATATAGGTCAGTTGTGTCCATAGCAACAAGTTCGCTGACGTGGCCTGTGACGTCACCTGTAGTGCGCAACATGGCTTCCGAATCGTTACTCGACAGTTGCGACATTATTGATGTTAAGATTTTTTACGAATACATAAATTTTGCACTACAAATAATGTTTTTCACTTTCAAATTTGTCAAAAATGTGAATGTAGGTGTTACAATACTTCACCGCACTCGCGTAATCCGCCAAGCGTGCTCTAACACTGGGTATGTAAAGACAATGCTCTTTGACAATTCGGCTTACGTCACACGCATTCTCCAACCACACAATAGCAGCGTAAGCGATAGATGTAGACGGCAAAATATGAACTACAAGATGTTACGACTTCCGTAAAGAAGCAGTATGAATTTGCATTTTATCACTCACCATTGGTGTCTTCTGATTGTTTGCTGATAAGAATGCATTTATGTATTTCTTTCACCGTTTTTTTCTGTCTCCTTTTTAATATATTACTAATTTTCCTTTTATATAATGTGAATGGGACTACCCATGATTTTCGATCCGAAGTAAAATCGCCAAAAGAAAATTTATTTCTATTTGAACAAATTTCTGTTAAAGTTTTCTACTACGCCAAAAGAAAGTGTTTTAATGCAGTATTGAGAATGTAACTTTTCACGACCGTATCGGACAAAATGGGTCAATTTACTGCAGAAATAACAACCTTGGATAATTTTTGAGATTCGACAGAGTATGCTGTGTAGATCATCGTTTTCTCTTGATAACTACTGGTCAGGCTATTGTCTCCGTTGATTTTCTCTCTCCGATTCTTGAAGTAGGTAGGTATGAAAATGATTTTTTCCTAACTCTTGCTGTTTTTCATATTCATTTATTGCTTGTACTTTTTTACGATCATACGAAATTGAGTTGCAATGAAATCTGACATTATCGAGTCTTCAGTCTGGTCAATGTCATTCACAAGAATACATCAGTCACTTGCACTGTTCCTACGAACTGCTCTAAGTGTTATCACAGTAAGTGATCTTAATTGCAACTGCTGCCGCTCTCGGCTGGCGGACGTCTATCAACGCTACCGCACCTCTTTGGTCAGAGGTAGCGATTATTTATTTTAATATTAATTTACAAAAATGATAATTTAAATTATTAATTGCGTAATTTCTTTTGAATAAAAAAATAAACATTTTCCTTTTTCGTCATTTGCGTCAGTGGGGAGGGGTCTGTTCCACTACAAGCGCATGCCCAGTCGCGTGAAGTTCAGTACCAGAGCGGCCGGTGCGAAGCGAGTGCACCAAACGACAAATAGTTTATACTCATTTCGGGTGTTTATGTGCACAAGACAACATTTATCATCATGAATTTCGCAAATGTGGATTAACATTTTAAAACAGTTACAAAATCCTAAAATACAACATTCGTTAACATTTGTTAGGCACTTCTTGGTACCATAATGGCTTCAAACAAAATTTGTTTGCCAAATTGCCGGCCGGTGTGGCCGAGCTGTTCTAGGCACTTCAGTCTGGAACCGCGCCACCGCTACAGTCGCAGTTTCGAATCCTGCCTCGGGCATGGATGTGTGTAATGTCCTTAGGTTAGTTAGGTTTAAGTAGTTCTAAGTTTTAGGAGACTGATGACCTCAGGTATTAAGTCCCATATTGCTCAGAGCCATTTTGTGCCCCAAATTAGGTTGCGTTCAGGATCCTTAGGAATACAAACACATCAAGTAATGGCTTCAGGGTGACGGCGATAAAATAACACATCATATATCAAATATCGGTTGGACAGAGGATAGTTAGGTTGATTTGTTAGTAAAACTCTTACCTTATTCCAGTGAGCATCAGATTTCTGCAACGTTGACATATTTCTACATGAGTCGATATAATACTGGTTATGTAGCTTATCCTGCATAAGAAGTATTCGCTAATCATTCACATACTCCAGTTCAGAGTAATACTCATTCAAGCTTTGAGGGAGATGAGACAAAGCGACGGCTTAATATTACAATTTCAAAGCAATACTTTTGGTTCAAATGGTTCAAATGGCTCTGAGCACTATGGGACTTAACATCTATGGTCATCAGTCCCCTATAACTTAGAACTACTTAAACCTAACTAACCTAAGGATATCACACACATCCATGCCCGAGGCAGGATTCGAACCTGCGACTGTAGCGGTCGCGCGGTTCCAGACTGAAGTGCCTAGAACCGCTAGACCACCGCGGCCGGCTTGGAAAGTGATAATCGCTAACAGAAATGTGAGAGCTTGGTAGTCAGTATAAATTTTAGTGTGCTTACCATACAAATAATAATTGAATTTCTTAAAGACCCACACTATAGAGAGTGTTTCAAGTTGTGTGGTAGTGTGTGGCTCGCAATACTGGTTCTGTGGTAGAGTATATGCGTTCACATTCACTAAGTGTGTGGCTGGCAAAACTAATATATTTCTCATGTTCTTGTTCCCCATTCATTACTTCCGGCTGGAGTGGCCGAGCGGTTCCAGGCGCTACAGTCTGGAACCGCGCTGCTACTACGGTCGCAGGTTCGAAACCTGCCTCGGGCACGGATGTGTGTGTTGTCCTTACGTTCAAATGGTTCAAATGGATCTGAGCACTATGGGATTCAACTGCTGTGGTCATTAGTCCCATAGAACTTAGCACTACTTACACCTAACTAACCTAACGACATCACACACATCCATGCCAGAGGCAGGATTCGAACCTGCGACCGTAGCAGTCGCACGGGTCCGGACTGCGCGCCTAGAACCGCGAGACCACCGCGGCCGGCTGTCCTTAGGTTAGTTAGATTTACGTAGTTCAAAGTTCTAGGGGACTGATGACTTCAGAAGTGAAGTCCTATAGTGCCGAGAGCCATTTGA
This sequence comes from Schistocerca gregaria, assembly GCF_023897955.1. Lineage (NCBI taxonomy): Eukaryota > Metazoa > Arthropoda > Insecta > Orthoptera > Acrididae > Schistocerca > Schistocerca gregaria. Next base: position 162,689,112 of record NC_064922.1, read on the forward strand.
ATCCATTCTTTACTAGTAGAAACAAACAACAGCCTAAGCCATAGGATGAGGCGTCACATGTCGTACGACAATATAAATTAAAATCAGGGTGATCCAAAATGTTTCCGTTAACTGAAGCATGTTTAATAGTATCAAAGGCTTTCTGAAACTAGTCAGACCGCACCCGTATCTGATACTTTTTGAGTCGGTTCCATAGAGGTTTGCTATTTAAAAGCTGGTGTCGTAAAAGTCGTCGAAAGAAAGAACAAAGTCTAACAACAGATTTCAATTGCTTTCTAGTCCATGGACTAGGAAAATTCCTTATTACGTCTAACTTACCTGGGACCAGTCGTATACCTTGCGCATTAATAACAAGTCCAAGACACTTAATTTCAATGCAAGCAGATTTCGACTTTTTGAGATTAGCTGTCACTCCAGTCTGTGCGAATTTATGCAGAATTATTTGCAAAGTATTAATGTGTTCAGACCAAGTCTTACTAGCTATGAGCAGGTAATCAAAGTAGTGCGTAATCGATTCAACCAATTCATCACTAAGTGCAGTATCCAATGCGGTGATAAACACAACTGAACTGACGTCATACCGAAGGGAAGGACATAGGATTGGGACTTGCCTGAACGAATTGGTCAGATCTATCGTAGAAAAATACAATGTAACAATTTGTGAAGTTGCTCCTCTAAATTCTCAGGTTTCGTGCGAACAGGTAAAATAATCTAATTGATTGCACGAGCATCCAAAAACAACTCTGATATTCACGCTGGGTTTCTTTACAGCAAGTAAAGGGCTGCAGTAAGGTGACGTGGAAGGTTTAATGATTTTCCACTCTAACATTTGTTTGAAGTCGTGCCACACAGCCGGTTGCTGGGATAGTGGTACATTGTAGGTTTTTCGGAAGAAAATCTGGTGAGGCTTAACTTCTATTTCATATATATATATATATATATATATATATATATATATATATATATATATATATATTGATCAGAGCTGCTCCTTGGCTAAATACTTGTTTATACCTGGACAAAAGATCATAAAGTTCATTACGTTCGTCATGCGTGACAGCTTTGGTTTCTGATAGCTTATTACTAATTAAAGGTTTCATGTTCTCAAACTCGGCATCAGGTGCGTGTTTCTGTGTGTCAGCATCTTCAGTGTCCTGTATTAACTGAATTTATTACCTTGTACAATATTTATCGCGCTTCAGAGTCAATTGAAATTTCGCTGCCCTTATCTCTAAGTATACATTTACGTTGGGAGAAATCAATAGTGCTGTCCTTTTCGCACAAAAGATCTAAACCTAAATACAACTAGTGACCAGGTTTTGGACGACGAGTAATGGTCGTTGTACAATTCCATTACCTACGTTGACTGTCACAAATACCTGTTTCTTAACCCCAGAAGACTTGCTGCCTACGGCAGTTAAAATTTTACAGTTATGGACAGGATACTCAGGTAGGGGTGCAAACTCACACATTTTCTTGCAAAAATCATAGGACAAGGGACTAACAGTCGCTCCTGTGTCCAGAATAATAGTGGTTGGACTACCACCCACAACACCAGTAGATGAGGCCAAAACAATTTCATTGGTCGATGAACGACATTGTGTGTTCCCTTGTAACAGTTCATCAGGCAAGTTTTCGTCATGATAATACCTTACGAATAATAGTGGTTGCTGTATACAACTGGCAGGTTCATGATCATTGTGCCGTTGCAAAGTGGGTGTGTCAAATAATAAATTTAAATAGAAGTCGCCTCCCAAGTCTTCCACCGCCATGACCTGGGGCAAAGTAGTGACTGAAACTTCCTGGCAGATTAAAACTGTGCGCCCGCCCGAGACTCGAACTCGGGACCTTTGCCTTCATATCAGCGCACACTCCGCTGCAGAGTGAAAATCTCATTCTGAAAACATCCCCCAGGCTGTGGCTAAGCCATGTCTCCGCAATATCCTTTCTTTCAGGAGTGCTAGTTCTGCAAGGTTCGCAGGAGAGCTTCTGAAAATTTTGGAAGGTAGGAGACGAGGTACTGGCAGAAGTAAAGCTGTGAGTACCGGGCGTGAGCCGTGCTTCGGTAGCTCAGTTGGTAGAGCACTTGCCTGCGAAAGGCAAAGGTCCCGAGTTCGAGTCTCGGTCGGGCACGCAGTTTTAATCTGCCAGGAGGTTTCATATCAGCGCACACTCCGCTGCAGAGTGAAAATCTCATTCTGGAAACATCCCCCAGGCTGTGGCTAAGCCATGTTTCCGCAATATCCTTTCTTTCAGGAGTGCTAGTTCTGCAAGGTTTGCAGGAGAGCTTCTGTAAAGTTTGGGAGGTAGGAGACGAGGTACTGGCAGAAGTAAAGCTGTGAGTAGCGGGCGTGAGTCGTGCTTCGGTAGCTCAGTTGCTAGAGCACTTGCCCGCGAAAGGCAAAGGTCCCGAGTTCGAGTCTCGGTCGGGCACGCAGTTTTAATCTGCCAGGAAGTTTCATATCAGCGCACACTCCGCTGCAGAGCGAAAATCTCATTCTGGAAAGTAGTGACTGTTTTTCCTCTGTCGTCGTCACATTTGTAGTGGGTACAGGCACAGACGGAGGTGGAGTATCACTAGTTACTTCGATAATGTTTGGATTTGGTATTGTTTATTCCAGCGTCCTAACTGTGCCGGTCGTAGCGTTTTCAGGTTTTGACTTACCTGCGGGTTCGTAAATGCATTCCAGTTTAGAGTTTGCATTTGCGGCGGCGGCAATTGCCACTGGCCTCTATTATTGTTCCGCTGCGGTGGTGTCGCAGTGATTCGAGACTGGATAGCGCAGTTGTCGTTGCACCAAGTCTGTTGCTGGTTTGGTGAGGATTGACAGTCATTTTTGTTTCTCTTAAAATTTTTGTTACCATTCTGATAATTATTATTACCATTGTAATAGTAGTAGTTGTTTTGTTGCGCTGTCTCTTAATTGGATTACCGCCAGTAGATTACGAAGTGCTATAATTGCTGTTTGTGCTGTGTTGTGCATGTGGGCTCTGTTGTGTATATACATTTGCCATGCGATGCAGTTAATTCCGTGGGCTTGCGTGTCAGACAGTAGCCGGTGCCCCAGAATTGGGTTGGCTAACCTGAGTATTTTGCATGGAGTTGGTGTAAACATTATAGCAATTGTTTTGCCGTACGGAACGATGGTCCTCGTAAAGCATATCATCAGAATCAAGCACTGTGGGAAAATACTCTTCGTCTTTGTCTGGGATGTGCAGAGGTTTTTCTTTGATATTAAACGGCAGTCTTGCATTCAATGCGCGGAGGATGTCGCGCGCTACAACCGGCTCGTCAAGCAAATGCCCCATATTTAAATACTTCTCAAAATATCGGCTCAAATTGCCGTGCTTATGATTGAATGGTTCAGGATACATAGTCTGCCTACGAAGTCGTTCCTGTACATATCGTGGCCAAAATTTAGATATAAAGGCTCGGACTTCATTACACTCCCATACAGCTGTGTCGCCTTGGATATAACCGACAACATAAGATATCCTCTCACGGTAACTCCCCGTATGAGGAAATGCTTTTTTGAAGTATTTAAGAAAGATGACAGGATGTACGGTTCTTTTTTCAGATATAAATGATTGAAATTGTTCCTCTTCCTTGGTATTATAGTAAGGAAAAGTGTTTTTGATAATTATCACGACGACAATTCAGTGGCCGACCGTTGCGGCTGAGCGGTTCTAGGCGCTTCAGTCTGGAACCGCGCTCCTGCTGAGGTCGTAGGTTCGAATCCTACCTCGGCCATGGATGTGAATGATGTCCTTAGGTTAGTTAGGTTTAAGTAGTCATAAGTCTAGGGGACTTATGACCTCAGATGTTAAGTTCCATAGTGCTTAGAGCCATCTGAAGCATTTTTTTTTTTTTTTTTTTTTTTTTGCAATGCAGTGTGTCATGTCGAGGTGCTTACTGTTGTTGTTGTACGTAGTGTGCCGTGTGTATGCGTTATAAATGCACTTGTATTCATTGCCAAACTGTGTGTTTTGGTGGCTATTACCGTCATTGCACACTGGTTGTAAGTAATTGTCAAACTGTTTCGATTGCGCAGCGGCATATTGTGCTACCTGATTGGTTAAGTGTTTGTTGTTATTTATAAATTCCGGTACAGTGTCGTGGACAACAGCAGGCAATTTTTCTTGTTAGCACTCGTCAAAATATTGGTATTTTTGCTCTATCCAACAGTAAAATTCTCTACTCATGCATGAGAAATGTTTGTCAGTGCGTAGTCTTACTTTATCAAAAAGCTATTTGTCAGTTGTGTCAACCTTGTTTTCGACATCGGCAATACGCGTTTTTATATCATCATGCACTGCCGGGTAAGATTCCATCTGATGAGCTGCAGACTCGCATGTTTTACTGAGATTGTTTATTTCTGCTTGGATACATGTAACATATTTATTTGCTTTTTTTTCTTGTTGTAATTAAAGTTCTGAAAATTTCGCTTTGAGGTCGGACACTTGTCCAGTCAATATATTATTTATCTCCTGAACACGGTTACACAAAATGTCGTTTGACGTTTTAAGTGGAGCAAATCTGATTTAATATCATCATGTCGTGTTTTCATCTTGTCATCAGCTGTTTTCAAAGTGGCGCGTATAGACGTCATCTGTTGGTCGATACGTGCGTCACTGCCCTGTTTATTTTGTCATTTGTTTCGTAATAGCATCGAACATTCTGGCAATACTAGTGATGTGCAACTGTTTTGCCCCGCCACGTCGTTATACAAGACGTCAGGCACCAGAATGGATTCGGAACTTAATTTAGGCTTATTACTGGTGGACGGTCTATTTTCTTAATTTACGTCACCAGAATAGTCAATAATATGTCGGTCGTTAGTATTCTAGTCAACTGTAACTTCACTTTCATTATTTAACGGAATGTCAGAGTCGGATTGCGTCTGTTTGCCGTCTCTGGTTCTCCATTTTTGCTAAATGTTTTCTGGTCTGTACCATGCCACACGTAATGTAGCACATAATAAAAATTTAAACACGTATGTGTAATTAGAATAAATGTAAAAATTAATCTCGTTGTGCGACAATGTCTGAACAAGAAAATAATTGTTGTAAGATATGGTGGAATTTTTAACACTAATGGCTGCACGGCGTATTACGTCGCACAGAACTAAAGTGGGCTATATTGTGAACTGATAAAGCTGTAATGTTGCACTGTATGAATAATGAAAATAATTTTGGAAATCGCGATGTAGCATAAAATCACTGCTACGGAAACGGAAAATTGTGATAGATCTACCAAGCAAGCTACGATAATACAAAGCATTTTCGGAAGATTGCCCGATGTAAGCTTGTTGTGCCTTACCTGCTAACCGCGATTGCAACGAAATTTCGGTTGTCGACATACAATCCAGTGATTCGTCTTACTTCAGTGTATTCCAGTCTCGCATCCCGTTTGTAGTTTCCAATAAACATGTAAGAAAAGGAAGACAATATACTACATGTAACAAAGCGTCCAGACACGAAGTCGCCAGATCTTTTTTTTTTTTTTAATTCGTTAAAAAATGGATCGAGTCAATAGATGAATTATAGTAACGGATATCAAAAAATTTCATGCAAACTATCGGCGATTGAGCATGACCTTTTTTTTAACAGGTCTATTCATGTGTTTTTAACCATGTTTCTTCTCTCTGCGTTTTGATTTAATTCGGACTTCGTGTAAGTAACTATTCGAAGACTACGGTGGATCAAGCTGGACGACTTTATCGTTAGATGAACGGAACCTTTTGCCATGCCAGGTCACCGAACAATCTTACAGTGACTAAAGATACGAAATAATATATACATAGGTAAGTAATAATATATATTCTGAAATAAAAACACGTTATAATCTGGGACACTTACATTATGCAGTTATGAGTGCCGTTTGGTTGCAACTCGTGAATATACACTACTGGCCACTAAAACTGCTTCACCTCGAAGATGGCGTGATACAGACCGAAATTTAACCGACGGGAAGAAGATGCTGTGATATTCAAATGATTACCTTTTCAGAGCATTCACACAAGGTTGGCGCCGGTGGTGACACCTACAACTTCCTGACAGGGGGAATGGGTCCTACCGATTTCTCATACACAAACAGCAGTTGACCGGCGTTGCCTGGTGAAACGTTGTTGTGATCCCCCGTGTAAGTAGGAGAAATGCGTACCATCATGCCATCACGTTTCCGACTTTTATAAAGGTTGGATTGTAGCTTCTCGCGATTGCGGTTTACCATCTCGCGACATTGCTGCTCGTGTTGGTCGAGATCCAATGAATGTCAGCAGAGTATGGAATCGGTTGGTTCAGGAGGGTAATACGGAACACCATGCTGGATCACAACGGCCTCGTATCACTAGCAGTCGAGATGACAGGCATCTTATCCGGCTGGCCGCGGTGGTCTCGCGGTTCTAGGCGCGCTGTCCGGAACCGTGCGACTGTTACGGTCGCAGGTTCGAATCCTGCCTCGGGCATGGATGTGTGTGATGTCCTTAGGTTAGTTAGGTTTAAGTAGTTCTAAGTTCTAGGGGACTGATGACCACAGCAGTTTAGTCCCATAGTGCTCAGAGCTATTTGAACCATTTGAACCATCTTATCCGCATGGCTGTAACGGATCGTGCAGCCACGTCTCGATGCGTGAGTCAACAGATGGGGACGTTTGCAAGACAACAACCATCTGCACGAACAGTTCGACGTCGTTTACAGCAGCATGGACTATCAGCTCGGAGACCATGGCTGTTGTTACCCTTGACGCTGCATCACAGACAGGAGCGCCTGAGATGGTCTACTCAACGACGAACCTGGGTGCGCGAACGGCAAAACGCAATTTTTTCGGATGAATCCAGGTTCTGTTTCCAGCATCACGATGGTCGCATACGTGTTTGACGACATCGCGGTGAACGCGCATTGGAAGCGTGAATTCGTCATCGCCATACTGGCGTATCACCCGGCGCGACGGTATGGGGTGCAATTGGTTACACGTCTCGGTCACCTCTTGTTCGGATTGACGGCACTTTGAACAGTGGACGCTACATTTCAGCTCTACCCTTCATTTGATCCCTGTGAAACCCTACATTTCAGCAGGATAATGCACGACCGCGTGTTCCAGGTCCTGTACGGGCCTTTCTGGATACAGAAAATGTTCGAATGCTGCCCTGGCCAGCTCATTCTCCAGATCTCTCACCAATTGAAACTGTCTGGTCAATGGTGGCCGAACAACTCGCTCGTCACAATTCCCCAGTCACTACTCTTGATGAACTGTGGTATCGTGATGAGGCTGCATGGGCAACTGTACCTGCACGCTACATCCAAGCTCTGTTTGACTCAATGCCCAGGCGTATCAAGCCGTTATTACGGCCGGAGGTGGTTGTTCTGGGTACTGATTTCTCAGGCTCTAAGCACCCAAATTCCATGGAAATTTAATCACATGTCAGTTCTAGTATAATATATTTGTCCAATGGATACCCGTTTATCATCTGCATTTCATCTTGGTGTAGCAATGTTAATGGCCAGTAGCGTATAAGTAAAATAATATGATATTAGTGGCGATGTGCCTAAATGCTTCTGATCTGGATGAGGCCTAGCTAACAAAAGGTGACTCATAAACATCTGACGATCAAAAATCTTCAAACGTTTTCAGCGGCTGCATACAGTATTTATACATGTGTGGACTATATCTATCGCTGAAATTATTTCTTGTTTATTACTTATAATTACATTGCCTGCTAATAAAAGCTCAGCAATCAGATTGGTCTTTAACGTTACTAACTGGCGTCAGAGTATGCACCAATATAAAAAAATTATTTGTGGGGATCCAAAGCCTCCAGATACTTCATAAACATGAACATGGTCCGCAGTAGGCTGTAACGCGATTTGTATTTAGTCGTGGAATTAGCTAATTTCGACTACTTGACAAAGAACGGAAAGCACTACACTCTCGGCATGGATCGCATGTATAACTAACACTTGACCACATCTCACATTAAGATAAATCATTATTGCAAAAAAAATGGCTCTGAGCTCTATGGTACTTAACATCTGAGGTCATCAGTCCCGTAGAACTTACAACTACTCAAAGCTAGTTAACATAAGGACATCATACACATCCATGCCCGAGGCACGATTCGAACCTGCGAGCGTAGCGGTCACGCTGTTCCAGACTGAAGCACCTAGAACCGCCCGGCACACCGGCCGGCAACGTCATTGCACAAATTTCTTTCAACCACTGACAGCAGCCGGAACAAATTTGTGCAGTAATATTTTGTCTTAATGTGAGGTGTGTAAAGTGTTAGTTACACATGCGATGCATGCAGACAGTGTAGTGCTTTCGCATGTTGGTTTTACAGGTGCTTGACAATGAATAGTAGTCGAAATTAAGTAATCGCACCATTAAATAAAAAATCACTTTAGAGCCTACTATGTTTACGTTTAAAAACCAATAACTGCAAACGCGGGAAGATATCATTCCACCGGAATAAAAAGAGCAGAGACCCTTCGCTTTCAACTGCTGTTCCATGTTCTTTGCAACTCTCACACAATTGCAACTCCATCGGAAAACTCCCCAGTTTTTATTTCATCTTTCTGAAATTTAGTGTAAACAGTATTGAAGCTATTGAATAAAATGTTCTCGGGTTAACAATCGTGCCAATTGCTTAAAAAAAAATAATGCATTGCACTTCCTCGACGTCCTCGTCCACCGCAAACTAAATGGGTGCCTTGGCCACAGCGTCTACAGAAATCCCACGCCACCAGCCATCATCATCCAGCACAGAAGCGCACAGTATTACAAATATTGGTGCATCGTGCAAGAGTAATATCAGACGACGATAGCCTGCCACATGAACTGAGCCACCTACGCAAGGTTTTCAGGAATAATGGCTACAGCGCCCATCAAGTGAAATAAGTGATTCCTGGGAAATATCAGAATAAGACCACCGACGAAGAGCAGGATAAGAAACTTGTTTTGATCCCATTCTGTGGCTCTGTGTCGGGCAAGATAAGCCGCCTGTTGAAAAGACACAAGATCAAATCAATCTTGCGGTCTCCAACGAAAATCCATCAATTGCTGAGAGCAGGTAAAGACTCAGTAGGTCTAAGAACACCTGGAGTCTACGAAATACCTCGTGAGAGTGGCCAGAAGTACATCGGACAAACAATGCACGCTGTGGAACAACGCACGAAAGAACATGGGAGGTATTATCGAATACGCTATCCAGAGAAATCTGCGTTAGCTGAGCATGCGTTAGAAAATGTTCACCACATAAAATTTGACGATATCTCTGTCGTGGGTCTCACTAACGGCTTCTGGGACAGTTTAATAATGGAAGCTATTGAAATATAAATTACCGCAAACACCCCGAATAGAGACGGTGGCTTGCAGCTCACAGCTGCGTGGGATCCAGTGATCGCGCGGTTGAAGAGGGCACATCGAACGCCGACTCAAGACATGCCCATATATGGCAATGTCACGAGCACCAGTGACGTCACAGCCGGCAGCTCGCGTATACTGGATGTTACAAAAAGGGACGGCCAGATTTTCAGGAAACATTCCTCACACACAAATAATGAAAATATGTTATGCGGACATGTGTCCGGATACGCTTAATATCCATGTTAGAGCTCATTTTAGTTTCGTCAGTATGTACTGTACTTCCTCTATTCACCACCATCATTTCATACGGGATACTCTACCTGTACTGCTAGAACATGTGCCTTTACAAGTACACAAGACACAACATGTGGTTTATGCACGATGGACCTCCTGCACATTTCAGTCGAAGTGTTCGTACGCTTCTCAACAACAGATCGGTGACCGATGGATTAGTAGAGGCGGACTAATTCCATGGGCTCCACGCTCTCCTGATCTCAACTCTCTTGACTTTCAATTATTGGGGCATTTGAAAGCTCTTGTCTACGCAACCCCGGTACCAAATGTAGAGACTCTTCGTGAACGTATTGTAGACGGCTGTGATACAATACGCCATTCTCCAGGGCTTCATCAGCGCATCAGGGATTCCATGCGACGGAGGGTGAATGCATGTATCCTCGCTAACGGAGGACATTTTGAACATTTCCTGTAACAAAGTGTTTGAAGTCACGCTGGTACGTTCTGTTGCTGTGTGTTTCCATTCCATGATTAATGTGATTTGAAGAGAAGTAAAAAAATGAGCTCTAACATGGAAAGTAAGCGTTTCCGGAAACATGTCCACGTAACATCTTTTCTTTCTTTGTGTGTGAGGAGTGTTTCCTGAAAGTTTGGCCGTACCTTTTTCTAATACCCTGTATAAGGGCGGACCAACAGCTCACTGGCAGTCATAACACTTGACAATGGCCAAGGAGGTGCTTGGCCGAAAGCTCAAAAAAAGTGTAATTTTAAGCAAATGACGCGGTTGGAAACCCGAGAGTATTTTATTCAGTGTTATCGTCGCGAGACTCAGCAGTCATACAGTATTGAAGCTAGTTTTCTTCGCCGACCGATGTGGCCGTGCCGTTCTAGGCGCTTCAGTCTGGAACCGTGTGACCGCTACGGTCGCAGGTTTGAATCCTGCCTCGGACATGGATGTGTGTGATGTCCTTAGGTTAGTTAGGTTTAAGTAGTTTTACGTTCTAGGGAACTGATGACGACAGACGTTAAGTCCCATACTGTTCGGAGCCATTTGAACTATTCTTTTGCTAATTTTCTTCCCATATTGCCTCGATACGCTTTTGAAAGCAAATTGATCTTCTAAGAGTGCGGCTTCACCTTTTCGCTGCATGTCAGTTGAGGAGAACGGCGGTTGTTATTTTTGACGCGTGCGCAGGTATGAAAGGATCTGAGCCCCATAATGATATTCAGAGCATGGCACAACACAGTGGAGCTTATTCAGCGGGGCCTCTTCCCTTTTGCCTTGGCGGCTTTTCCTCGCTCTCTTTTGTCCTCTTCTTTCACGTCTCACCTCATCTCCCTGTCTGTCACTCTCTTTCTCTGTCTGCCCCTTATTAGCGGATCCGTATAATTTTAGCACCGGCTGTACAGGAGTACGACGACGCCGGCGCCAGACCGGCGGATAGCGAGGTTCTTGTTGTAGGCACCTGCTGCTGGGTGCTGCTTGCGCGCGGCCACGCCGCTCACAGGAAACTGTCACAAAGAGGACCCCGTCATTAATCAGGCGGCCGCGGCCGCCGGAAAAGCCAGCAGAGTGCTGCCGCCCGGTGAAAAGCCGAGGCGAGCTCCTTATTCTTGGGTACACAGCTGGGGCCAACTCTTGGTGACGTCACATCCGAGGGAGGGAAGGGGGCAGAAAGCGTTTGTGATGGGCAGGAGCTGGGGATCCGGGGCGGAGCAGATCGAAACTTCATTAAATGCCCCCGGGGTGGAGGTGAGGTTTGCTTTGACGTCGCCGCTACCCTTCGGCAGGCCCGGCCACGCGCCCACCCCTGTGAAGCGGCTCTCCTGGGCTTCCTTGAGAATGCCGCAGTGCTGCGAAACGACGTTATCTCGGAATTCTCCGCCCAGACCCGCCTGCAGGGCCCGGAGTTGCCGCAGTTTAGCAACTCCCGACACCCTTCGGGCGCGCCGCAAACAGCACCAGTGGTACTAAGCGACCGCTAAGGACTCGTCTGCAACTACTCCTGGTCAAAGGCCAAGTGCCCTCGCCTACCCGGAGGCGCCGCCTCCCTGGGGAGGACTTAACCCGCTGTTGCTTGTGTTGCCGGAACAGCGGCAATTACCGTGTTCTCCGGCTGGTCGTTCTTTGCTTCTCGCTCGTATTTTGTTGCTACTGATAGCTGTGCCCAGTAATTGTCTAAACACTCCTGCCTACGGTTTATGAATAGTTGATTCTCTGTGGAAATTATTACTCGACAAATTGGACCGTAGACGCAGCAGTAGCTTGCTCAAGTGACAACTACGTCACAGTCCACAGAAGAGTAATTATAAAGTCTACGGCCAAGAACAACGCAACAACGATACACTGACTCTTACAGGATTTTCTACAATGTTTATAAATTACAACGAAGACAAAGTACACTACTGGCCATTAAAATTGCTACACCAAGAAGAAATGTAGATGATAAACGGGTATTCATTGGACAAATACATTATACTAGAACTGACATGTGATTACATTTTCAGGCAACTTGGGTCTATAGATCCTGAGAAATCAGTACCCATATCAACTAACTCTGGCCGTAATAACGGCATTGATACCCTTGGGTATTGAGTCAAACAGAGATTGGATGGTGTGAACAGGTAGAGCTGCCCATGCAGCTTCATCACGATACCACAGTTCATCAAGAGTAGTGACTGGTGTATCGCGACGAGCCAGTTGTTCGGCCACTTCAGGCCAGACGTTTTCAATTGATGAGAGATCTGGAGAAAGTGCTGACCAGGGCAGCAGTCCAGCATTTTCTGTATCCAGAAAGTCCCGTACTGATCCTGCAACATGCGGTCGTACATTATCCTGCTGAAATGTAGGGTTTCGCTGAGATCCAATGAAGGTTAGAGCCACGGGTAATAACGCATCTGAAATGTAGCGTCCACTGTTCAAAGTGCGGTCAATGCGAATAAGAGGTTACCGAGACGTGTAACCAATGACACCACATACCATCACGCCGGGTGATACGCCAATATGACGATGACAAATACACACTTCAAATGTGCGTTCACCGCATTGTTGCCAGACACGGATGCGACCATCATGATGCTGTAAACACAACCTGGATTCATCTGAAAAATGACGTTTTGCCATTTGTGAACCCAGGTTCGTCGTTGAGTACACCATCTCAGGCGCTCCTGTCTGTGATGCAGCGTCAAAGGTAACCGCAGCCATGGTCTCCGAGCTGATAGTCCATGCTGCAGCAAACGTCGTCGAACTATTCGTGCAGATGGTTGTTATCTTGCAAACGTCCCCATCTGTTGACTCAGGGATCGAGACGTGCGGATAATTTGCCTGTCATCTCGACTGCTAGTGATACGAGGCCGTTGAGATCCAGCACGGCGTTCCATATTACCCCTCCTTAACCCACCGATTCCATATTCTGCTAACGACTAATGCGAGCAGCAATATCTCGATTCGATAAACCCCAATCGAGATAGGCTACAATACGAACTTTATCAAAGTCGGAAACGTGATGGTACACATTTCTTATCCTTACACGAGGCATCACAAAATGTTTCACCAGGCAACGTCGGTCAACTGCTGTTTGTGTATGAGAAATCGGTTGGAAACTTACCTCATGTCAGCACGTTGTAGGCGTCGCCACCGGTGCCAACCTTGTGTGAATTCTCCGAAAAGGTAATCATTTGCATATCACAGCCTCTACTTCCTGTCGATTACATTTCGCGTCTGTAGCACGTCATCTTCGTGGTGTAGCAATTTTTATTTGTCAGTATTGTACTTCCCCATACACAAGGTGCATGCCAGTGAGTTCTGGGAAACTGCACAGGTACTGCTCCATCGTATTGTCTTGTATGTCTCTGAATAGCACTGAATAGTTAATGGCATGGTCGTTGATTCATAGCACGTTCTGTCATGATTCAAATGGCTCTGTGCAATATGGTACTTAACCTCTGAGGTCATCAGTTCCCTAGAACTTAGACATACTTAAACCTAACTAATCTAAGGACATCACACACATCCATGCCCGAGGCAGGATTCGAACCTGCGACTGTAGCGGTAGCGCGGTTCTAGACTGTAGCGCCTAGAACCGCTCGGCCACTCCAGCCAGCTTCTGTGATTGGACAATGTGAATACGCTACAACAGAGCCATCCAATGGACAAGTAAAATAAACAAAACCTGCATGATGGCATTCCCTGTAACCAGACTCATCCTCCTTGTTTCGTTGCAGGAAGTAGGAATGTACGTGGAAATAAACACCACAGTAAGTGTAAACTTGTATGTATGTAAGTTGTACATAAGCCGGGAAACAGTAATGCTAGACAAGCGGTAGACAAGTTCACCTTCGTATCTCCTTCAGCTGGATTCTCCGATCCCAGGTTCCCTATCTCAAATTGTTTAGTGGAGCATTCTCTATGTGCTGTTACTGTTTTGGACGATCATACCAAAACACACTGTATAGGGCCACCACAGCAGCTGTTTTGACAGTCACTTGCTCCTGAAGACGACGATGGAGGTCGAAAGCTTGAGATTTTATCCTGAATTGACGCTGCAAGAAGACCGACAATGTTTTGTTCTACAGTGTTTATAAATGTTCGATGTGTCCATCTTTCATCATATGGCACACCCTTCGTCACAGGGCACACATCTGATCTGTGGTGCACTTATGACCATACCCGACCCAGAATGTCATCAGTGACAGTAAGACCAGCTGCCGCAATGCGCTGTCGCGAATCTCTTAGAAGTTCTGTGGTAGAAATGGAGCACAAGAGGTATCCCTGATGTAATTCAAAAATAAAAAATTTCAATTTTGAAAAGTCCATTATTTATAGGCACGACCTGTTTCGCAGAGCAGCATTATCAGACACATTCTGTACAAAATGATACATGAAAACTCGTGTAAGAGAAAAAAACGTAACTTAAATGAAAAAAGTATGTACGTGATGAAGATACTGAGAAAATCATGTTCTGATCGAGAAAACAGAATGATATGACCCAGTGTTCATGGTCTGCAATTTTCCGCTTAGCAGCCGACGTCAGTCATAAAATAACATAGAAAGATCCAGAGATACGCTCCCGTGATACCTAAAAAGGACGAAATGTGACAAGAAGAAATTGTCAATAAAAGACTGTCAGGTACCTCAGATACTTAAAAATTCCACTCACCATGAGTAAAAGTATCTGGTAAGTTAACAGGTGGGTTCTCCCTCTCCCCCCCCCCCCTCTCCCATATACTGGAAAAGAGGTCAAAGCGTAGACTGTACCTCACCATCATGGAATTATGTAAAATTTTACCAGCTCGCTGTCCCTTATTTACCTAAAATGGATTGAAAAACATACTAACACCCAGTTATTCAGTGTTAAGTTGTAGTTAATCCCTCCCCCCCTCCAGTGTAAAATTGTTTTTAGGCTTAGCACGAAACTGACATTAAGTGAAACGGGACGAAATATCGTGTCGTACCTGAACATCTTAATCGACAAAAAGCAACACATTCCGAAATCAGACAGAAAGAGGCCGAACTTACCCACAGCAAGCGCGCACACTGGATTGTGTACCAGCAGGCAGTGTGTCAAGACGCAACTGCGACATGTGGAGCGCGCATGCGCATCTGCGGATAACAAGACGAATAGAATGATAGCTGAGCTGATGGGAAGGCTGGCTAATTCCTTACAATGTGTTAAAGCCAACGTAAATTCGTAAAAAGTAGTATTAGTCCTACTGTTGTCGTCGCATGAGACACAATATTCGCCAGTAGTACTAAATTTGTCTGAAACCTTCTGTTCTTTATGCCTGTAAACCAGCAAGGTGTCAAGTACGGCGACCATGCTAGCCACTCCAGTAGAAGCCAGGTCAGCGACTGCAACATGACCTATCCAGCGACGTAGTGGCATCTCATTCAGGCTTTGGATACGTGGAGGGCCGTCACCTTGATGGAAGATGAAATACCTACTTTCAGTTTCAAGTTGTGGCATGTGACAACATCGAGGTATGTCATAACATCGACAGTTCTCTCAGAAGAATTAGGCTCCACAGACTGTTTTATTGAACACGGCACAGAACACGATAACTTTCACATAATCTCGGTAGTGTTCATCATGTCTGTGTGTATCCTCTGTCCCCGAGATGGATGTACTGTGTCTCCTGACCTTTCCCGAACTACAAAAAGTGGGTTCGTTGCTGCAGATTAATTTGCTTTCGCAGTCGCGATTTTCAAAATGGTTCTCCATATCATTGCAAAGCTACATACGGCACAGTTTGCAGCCGTGGCTTATGCCTTGCAGGAGCTCCAGTTTGTAACGCTGAGAGCGCTACAATCCTGCATTAGCTCAATAGGTAGACACTGTGGAACATTCCAGAACTAAATCTTTGTATGTCCATCCTTGTAGTAGATGGTTACACGGACTCCCGCTGCTCAGTATGAAATGAAAACTCAGACACCTCCAGTCGTCTGTTTTGCATTTAATTTATTTACGCAATCAATTTCGGTGTTCCATTACATAATCTTCAGAACCCTTGCCCAACAAAAGCTGTGAGGAATCCTACCTCGTGTGCCGTTATAGTAAGAACCAATACTCAATAACCGGTGTCTGTAGATCTTTGATTTACACTATTACATTGTTCGTCAACCAACGACTTCTACGTGCACCGGTTATTTAATATTGGTTCCTATTATCACGGTACACGGGATAGGATTCCTCCCAACTGAAAGCTGAAACAGAAGTAATATGCGGCGTTCCCCAAGGAAGTGTTATAGGCCCTCTGTTGTCTCTGATCTACATTAACGACATACGAGACAATCTGAGTAGACGTCTTAAACTGTTTGCAGATGATTCTGTCATTTACCGTTTTGTAAAGTCATCAGATGATCAAAAGGACTTACAAAATGATTTAGATAAGATATCTGCATGGTGTGAAAAGTGGCAATTGACCCTGAATAAGGAAATGTGTGAAGCTATTCACATGAGTACTAAAACAAATCAGCTAAATTTCGATTACGCGTCAAGTCACACAAACCTGAAGGCTCTAAATTCAAGAAAATACTTAGGGACTACAATTACAAGTAACCTACATTGGAACGATCGCATAGACAATATTGTGGGTAGAGCAAACCAAAGACTGCGATTAACTGGCAGAACACTTAGAAGGTGCAAGTGGTCTACTAAAGAGACTGCTTACACCACGCCTGTCCACTCTATTCTGGAGTATTGCTGTGCGGCGTGGGATCCGCATCAGGTGGGACTGACGGATGGCATCGAAAATGTACAAAGAAGGGCAGCTCGTTTTGTATTATCGCGAAATAGGGGAGATAGCATCAGAAATGATACGTGAATTGGAGTGGCAACCATTAAAACAAAGGAGTTTTTCGTTGCTGCGGGATCTTCTCATGAAATTTCAATCACCTGTTTTCTCCTCCGATTTCGAAAACATTCTGCTGGCACCAACCTACATAGGGAGAAATGATCATCACGATTAAATAAGAGAAATCAGGGATCGCACAGAAAAATTTAAGCGCTCTTTTTTCCCGCGTGCCGTTCGAGAGTGGAACGGTAGAGAGATAGCTTGAAGGTGGTTCATTGAACTTTATTGTTAATGGCAGAGTAATCACGTTGATGTAGATTTACGTTGGTCATGAGGCGTGAAGATTTTGTAATGGAACACTGAAACTGGTTGTGTACATAAATTAAATGCAAAAGAGGCGTCTGCAGCTGTTTCAGTTTTCATTTTACTCCAACATCACGACCCTCACACCGTCCATTCTCTGTCATGAATCGCCCGGTCGGTCCGAACCTTTTGCACGACACAGATAACGATTATTGTCGAATTAATAACACCACTTTGCTGTGCTGTTGTAAACTGATAGTACTTGAGAAACCTGCCACAGAAATTTCTTTTCGAACTCGCTACCGATCCACAGTGGTTGAATTGTAGCACAGAAATGCTGACTGTACCTCGTTGGCCGCCGTTTCATGAACAACGATCGGCAGCACTCCTGTCGGCGGCTTTCCGAACTAACATGCCGGTACCGTGTAATAAGAAAAAAAAACAAAAAAATCTTCAAACTGTTTTTGTTTCACTTACATTATCACTTATTACGTTACATTTATTCATTTATGTATAGCTATTTTTGCTTTATACTGTACAACCTGCAATTAACGGATGGTCACCGGCCTTTGTGGCCGAGCAGTTCTAGGTGCTTCAGTCTGGAACCGCTCGACCGCTACAGTCCTGCCTCGGGCATGGTTGTGTGTGATGTACTTCGGTTAGCTAGGTTTAAGTAGTTCTAAGTTCTATGGGACTGATGACCTCGGATGTTAAGTCCCATAGTGCTCAGAGCAATTTGAACCATTTAATGGATGTCCATCCTATTGCATGGACGAAAGATTTCAGCTCATTATACACATGAGAAAAAGTCCCACCACAGCTGTATCTTGAGAGTGTCTTAATGGTGTCAAACGATTAGTTTCGGCGGTGCATTACCTCCATCCTCAAGTCCCACCAATGCCAAAAGAGTATCTGATTTCCCTGGCGCTTTTACTGTGGAATCCTTGTTACTAGTACATGTGGGCTAGCTTTCACCAGGAGACAGCACGGTATCGATGAAGCCTAGACCACGTGTGCTAGTAACAAGGATTATACGGTAAATGCCCCTCGGAAATTTAACACTCTTTTGGCAGTGGTAGGGTCTGAGGATGGCGGCAATGTGCCGCCGAAACAAGTCATGTGATACAATAAAGACATTCTCAATATACGGCTGTGGTGGTACTTTTCCTCACATAATTTGCAATGACGTCTCCAAATGGCCGCAAACCGAATTCGAGATTGTGTCGTACCGTGCCACAACCTTCTTTAACCCTCCATCAAACAGCGGTTCCGCCTGCTGCCCCAGCCAGTAATTGACACCATCAGCGGTATCATTGTCGTTCTTGTAGCGCTCAGCAGCCAGAAAGTCCTTCATCTTGTGGAAAAGATGAAAGTCAGTTGGTGCCAAGTATTGACCATGGACAGGATGTTGAGACAGAGTGTTTCCTTCGTTCGGTAAGCAGTGTGGGGTCGCGCATTGTTTTGAAGGATAGCGTTCGGGTGTAATCAGCAACACATTTCACAAAATCACCTACAGGTATGGAGGCTGCTGTTAGCTCGCATGGAAAGATGTCCGAAGGGCACTTTGAATTATTATTTATAATTGACTTTTGATAGAATATCGACCAACGAACTGTACTTCTTTTTATACACACAGTAGTGATACGGATTAATCAAATTTGAATCGAGTGATATGTGGTAACGAAACAACGAACTATGCTACTGCCCCTGAACATTTTTTTCCCTGTTTTGTCAACTGCACAGTTACATTTGACCAATTTATGAGTTCCTCCTATTCTATTTTGAAACTGGTGAAACGTAAGTATACTATAAATTGTGGGTATCAAAATGTTTTCTTCAGTTTGCAGTCAACTTTCGTCTTGGGAAATTTCACGTTACGAAGCAGAAAGTAACAAATAGAAATACTTTCTGTGTGACCCTTTGTCGAACATTCACGCAACGTGTCCTCTGAGAATGGCAAATGGAACCATTGATGCAGAGGCTTTGGGAGCTACAGTTTATTCAAAATGTGCAGCTACGGTCCACCTATCCCCCTGTTACGACGCGTTTCTGTATTCGGACGGAACTGTTATTTAATTTGAAATGCTTATTTTCCGACAAAAATACAATGTGTGTGTGTGTGTGTGTGTGTGTGTGTGTGTGTGTGTGTGTGTTGTGTATGTGTGTGCGCTTGTACGCATTTGTCTTCGTGCCTGCATGAACATTTTAGGTAGTGTCTTTTGCTTGTATTTTGCTGTCGTTTCAGCGTAAATAACAAAATTTACAAGGAACACTCGTTCTGTGTTTTGCATAGTTGAAAATGTTTCAGTTTTTTGGCGGAAGGTCGGTACGGATGGAAACACGAAACAAACGAGCTTTGCGTCAACGACCAAATCTGTTTTTATGTGCAGTGGAATGTTTTACAGTCTGGGCAGAGTGTTCAGAAAAGCAGGTCCACCCCGCAAACTGTATAGCTTCCACAGCCCGGCATTTCTATTACAAACTATTTTAGGTGCAGCAAAAATTAATTAAAAACAGTATTGGACTACTGTGTCTGCTGGCTTCTAGAAGTTATTTTCTTCTGACGTTATCAGTACTAAAAGCATTCCCCAAAGGTTCTTGAGGTAAATAACGCATACTTTTACGTCCTCTTCAAGTGGATCCATTTATATGTATTTATGCAGTCAGCGATCTGTAGACCTTACCGCCATGGGACGGATTCCGAACTCCTCGATATAGATAGCTGAAAGTGCTACCACATATAACGTAGTATGAATGGAGAGACCAGATAAAACTTCATTCCTCTTGAGCGATGGTGGTCTTTCCAGCACGTACAGACACTAAAGTCTAGTTGACTGACTAATGTGGTCCTCTACTAATAGCGAAAATATGGTGGCCTAGGCTCCGCAGCTGGGTGGGTGGGGGGGTCTTAGTTACGGGCACCGTAATTCTTGGCAGAGGGAGGGGGGTGGGGAGGCGTGAGGGGGCCCGAACGGACTTTAATGGTTTATTTAAAATGTTTTGTTACATTCAGTTTAGCCCCGGAAAGCTGTTAAGTAGAAGCGAACCAAAATATCCCAACAAACATTTCGTTCCATGTCTTGCTTAACATTAACGAGAATGAAAGTTCCTGGCAGATTAAAACTGTGTGCCCGACCGAGACTCGAGCTCGGGACCTTTGCCTTTCGCGGGCAAGTGCTCTACCATCTGAGCCACCCAAGCACGACTCACGCCCCCTCCTCATAGCTTTACTTCTGCCAGTATCTCGTCTCCTACCTTCCAAACTTTACAGAAGCTCTCCTGCGAACCTTGCAGAACTAGCACTCCTGAAAGAAAGGAATTTGCGGAGACATGGCTTAGCCACAGCCTGGAGGATGTTTCCAGAATGAGATATTCACTCTGCAGCGGAGTGTGAGCTGATATCATTAACGAGAATGCTACGGCATGTGGTGGATATCACAACAGACAGTTCGTGAATTGCACCAGTTGCGTGTTTCTATACAAGCAGCGGACGATACGCTCGGCAGCGCTCTGTACTGAGTTCCCTTATTCGTTGTGCATTTCCTTCATTTGGTGTTGACAAGAATAGGTTCTCTTACAAACAATCCCTTAAGCTCTTTTGTACAGTTGTGATGGACGCAAAAGTGTTATAGTGCAAGTGAAATGATAACAGAAAGTGTCTTGGCCATTACAATTACATAGTTACGCGTGAGGTGCAGTCTAATTCCTCTTCATAAAATGGTTTAAATGGCTCTGAGCACTAAGGGACTTAACAGCTGTGGTCATCAGTCCCCTAGAACTTAGAACTACTTAAACCTAAATAACTTAAGGACATCACACACGTCCATGCCCAAGGCAGGATTCGAACCTG
This sequence comes from Schistocerca gregaria, assembly GCF_023897955.1. Taxonomy (NCBI): domain Eukaryota; kingdom Metazoa; phylum Arthropoda; class Insecta; order Orthoptera; family Acrididae; genus Schistocerca; species Schistocerca gregaria. The sequence goes on from NC_064922.1 coordinate 162,710,156, forward strand.
CGACAGTAGCAATCGCGCGGTTCCGGACTGCGCGCCTAGAACCGCGAGACCACCGCGGCCGGCAATTCCTCTTCCTCTAAGCTGTGTTTACATTAATATACAACATATTACTGGTTATTGTTATATGGGTTACTGTTAAAAGTTTGTATTAAGTTAAAACCACGATGTCTACAAATAGATCTTATTTAAGCGGTACTCAAAAGTGGAAGTTAAAAATTAGCCAGGACGAAGAAGTTGAAAAGACAATGAAGACAGATACAATCATCAAGCAATCGGCTACACGCCCAGAAAACATGTGTAGTAAAAATATTAATTAAAGTGAAATCGGAGAAAAGACTGGCGATTTGAAAGTTGAAACGGGAATTCGATGCAATTGCGGGAACGAAACGGGGTAAGTTTCCGATGGTTTGCAAGCTCATAGAGGACACAATACCTACTGTGAAAGTGTATCGGGTATTAATTCTACTGATGCATAATTTGTAGACGAACCATCAACAACAGACACCGATTCACCACCAAAATACTGTTCTTCTCAACTAAGATAATGAACAAAATGTGCCCCTTTGCACTGATAAGATCATTATTCCAGTGTAAACTGACTAAAGTAAAAATTATAAATGGCAGGTCATGAAAGTTTCAGGCTCCTTTCCGTAGAGACAGTAAGACCAAAACATTGTTCAGCTGCGATTGTTATTATAATTATACGGCAACAGGACAGAAAATTGAACGATTATGGCAATGACATTCCCATACTTTAAGCGCAGTATGTTGTGTAGCGCGCTGGTTTTACGGGAGCGGAGAAAATGCATGGCGTGATGTACAGGTTCCTAACATGAGCACATCAGTAGATGAAGTTGTTTCACTTTTAAGCTCAGTTATGATGAGTGAATGTCTAGTGTTTTCATATTTGTTCTTTGGAGGTTTATTCATAAATAACTCCCCAAAACGCAAATACTGCCAAAGTTCTGTTCCTCTGTTGATCTGTGATACTGTTAAATGCAAGTGAAAGCAACAGATATTATACTGTATTCTATAGGGATATGCAGCATCGCTAGTGAGAAACTCAGTTTGGTCTTTTCTCTCATGATATAGTGAGAACTATGGATGAAGGGCAAAAGATAGGTTCCATATTTCTACATTTCCGGAAAGCATTTCATAGTGCCCCTTTGCGGGCTATTAACAAAAGTAGAAGAATATGGAATAAGTTCACAGATATGGGAAGATTTCTTAAAGAATAGAACCGAGTATGTTGCCCTCGACGGCTAGTATTCATCAGAGACAAAGGGTTCATCAGGAGTGCCCAAGAAAAGTGTGACAGAACCATTGCTGTTCTCTATCCACATAAATGATATGGCGGGCATGGTGGGCAGCAATCGATCTGTGGTTGTTTGCTGATGATGCGGTGGTGTACGCTAAGACGAAGTAGCTGAATGGCTGTAGGAAGATACAAGACTACTTACATTAAATTTCCAGTTGGTGTAATGAATGATAAGCCCCGCTTGGTAGCCGCGCGATCTGCCTCGTCTTGCCACAGTTCGCGCGGCTCTCCCCGTCGGAGGTTGGGCGAGTCCTCCCTTGGGCGTGGGCGTGGGTGTGTGTGTGTGCTGTTCTTAGTGCAAGTTAGTTTAAGTTAGGTTAAGTAATGTGTAATCCTAGAGACTGGTGACCCCAGCAGTTTGGTTCTACAGGAACTTAACACAACATCAAAATCATGAGTGGCAGGTAGACCTAAATGTGTAAAATGTAAGTTTATGCGGAGGAATATGAAGATCAAAACTGTAATCTTCAGATAATTACTCGTGTCCTGCTTGACAGTGTAAATCACTTTAAATATCTGGGAGAACGTTGTAAGATGCCGTAGTCTCCTGACCTTCATTGCGTCCATTTTCCGCCCTCACAATCATTCCGCACATCAAGACGCTTCATTCGAACCCAAACTCGATAAGATAAAGTCAGTGTTGTACGAATTCATGTAAACGATATTCAGTTAACAGGTAAGCGCACACATACATTCCAGACACGACGGTCACAGAAGCTTTTAGTTCGGGAGAAAAACCGCAGAACAGGACACCGATCCCTTCAGAGGACGACCCAGCCTATGTCAGCCAGTGATCGCCCGTGTAGCGGACAGTGTGGGCCGGAGTGAAAAGGGGGAACGACCCCGTATTCGGCTAAAAAGCAAATTCCGCTACATTGTGTGGGAGTGGCTAGCCTACATATTCTTTACACGTAGCGCGCAGTTTCAGAGATTTTCACAGTGAGACAGCAAACGCCAAACACCAATGCTACAGGTTTCCGGATTGGTCGCCTTAAACGAAACGTCATTCTCCCGTTTTAGAAGAGCAATGCTGATTGGCAGACGATATTTCTGACGCCTTGAGCTGAAGGAATAATGGAAGAGACTGATAGATACACCCCTTCACGTCTGGAAAGGAGAGGCGCCGTTCCGTTGTCGCTCTTGGAGCGAGGAACAAGTCTCTCCTCATTACTTCACTGGGAGAGCACTTCTGTCTAGAGCGAATCGAAGTGCTACTCTATACTGAGCGAATTTTTAGTGGCATCGCGTGGACTGGTTATCTGACCGGTGTACCACGCCAATAGTTAGACTAGGGGCGAATAGGAATCCTTGACTTCATCAAGGCACAGGCAGAGTTTGATTGGCGAAGGTCAGTCCAGATAGAACGAGAGTTATCTTATTTGTCAGCAGCGAGCAGCGCAGACAGCAGTCATCGCAGCTTACTGAATTGTGCGCTACAGCTATTGCGACCCCCATATTTCTTCCACAACAGTACACTTCACTGCATTTCACATGCGACAGCCTCGACCATACCTAGCAACATTCTAAAGGATAATTATTCAAGTTAGAAATTTCATTAGCCAATCCAATCCTTGACAAGTAACTTCACATTCCGAAAAGGATCGGGATTTAACTTCTTCAATTCATAACTAAAAGTGCCATTGTGATTTCTCAGAATTTTTGCAAAATGAATAATAACTTTCTTTAGTTTAATGTTTTTCTTACACTAACTAGCACTACTCCAGTACCCAAGTATCCCAATAGTTAGGTAAGAAATTTTGTGTCATTTCCTTAGAGCGGACGACTCCAGAAGATATTTATTGCTGAAAGTTTTTCAGGTATTTCTCTTCAGAAAGTTAGGAGCGTCTGTCTGACTTCTGTTGTAGTTTGGGGGTAGAAATTGCATCTTGCAGGAGCCACAGGGTAAAGGGTGCATCTCAGATTAGCCCATTGCGCAGAACAACAGAATAACAGAATGAGATTTTCACTCTGCAGCGGAGTGTGCGCTGATATGAAACTTCCTGGCAGATTAAAACTGTGTACCCGACCGAGACTCGAACTCGGGACCTTTGCCTTTCGCGGGCAAGTGCTCTACCAACTGAGCTACCGAAGCACGACTCACGCCCGGTACTCAAAGCTTTATTTCTGCCAGTATCTGTCTCCTACCTTCCAAACTTTACAGAAGCTCTCCTGCGAACCTGCAGAACTAGTACTCCTGAAAGAAAGGATATTGCGGAGACATGGCTTAGCCACAGCCTGGGGGATGTTTCCAGAATTAGATTTTCACTCTGCAGCGGAGTGTGCGCTGATATGAAACTTCCTGGCAGATTAAAACTGTGTGCCCGACCGAGACTCGAACTCGGGACCTTTGCCTTTCGCGGGCAAGTGCTCTACCAACTTTTTTTTTATTATTATTATCAGATTGACTTGATATATTTCACGAGAATTCAGACAACCATAGTCAAATCATCATTTAATATTAGCTGCAAAAAGAAAATCAACAAATTAGTTGAAACACAAATAAAACATTTCTTCTGAAGGGGAAGACCAACCCGTTACCCCACCCGTATGAATTTTGGGTGTATATATATACATGCAAAAGAGAAAAAAAATACGAAAAAATACAACAAGGGAGGGGACTCAAGTTAAGGGAAGGAACAGGAATCACAGGGGAACTTAACCAACACCTTGACGGTTAAACACAAGAAAAAACATATTCGCAAAAAGTGTTCGGTATTGTGGTAACCGCTGCCATTTCCAATGCGCAGTTGACAAATAATGGTGAAAAACGCTGGGATCTGGGTCATTACCGCCTTCAATGACGTAGTGGACATAGTAACCCAAGAGCCAGACAATCGTGTTCGTTTTCGTCTGAGGAAAATAAGAGATGTCCGGAAGTAAGAAGATGTCGTCAGGGAATGCGGTTTCAGGCCCTCTAGTAAGAAAAGCTAATTGACGGCGGACCCAGAGCCAATGATCCCGTCCGCAAGCAACTAGCCTGTGAAGTAAGGTGTCAGTTTCATGACATTCCTCACACTGATCAGTCGGACGAAGGCCAATACGAAAAAGACGATCTCCAGTAGGTATCAGACGGTAAATGACCTTATACCACGTTGAAACAATCTCCATCAGCAAAATGGGAAGACTAAGATGAGACCAGACCGTTTTCCATGACGTTGACGGGGAAGCAAGTTCAACAGAAGAAGGGAAACATGCTGTACCCCAACGGATTTGTAGCATGTTGGTAGTAATATGCGTCATAGAAAGTATATCAGCACCCAGAATACCGACAAGTACAAAGTATTCACGAATGTGCCGCAATTTAGGATTAATCCGTCCAACATCAACAGGAGGGGTCAGACTGGCCGGCCGGAGGCGGGAAAGTAAACGAGAGGTGACTGAATGCGGAGCCCGCGTACAGGTTAAAACATTGCGGCGGGCAAATAAGATGAACGTCTTCACTTTGATATCTGAAAGACCCAATCCTCCAAGCTTCCGAGGCCTGGCCACAACTTCATACCGGACACGGAAGACATGGCGGCGCCACAGAAATCGACTAGACAGTTGTTTCAGCCTGCGGGCCATCATCGCGGGAAGCGGGAAGACCTGCGCAACGTAGTATATTTTACTGAAGACATAGGTCTCTAAAACCCGTGCCTTGTGAAGGAGGCTAAGGGAACGGCGGTCATGTTCAAGGATCGCCCCGTGAACACGACTCGTAACCTCACGCCAATTTAGTGCCGCCATTTTGATCGGAGTACGATCCACTATGATCCCCAAGGTCTTATGGCGATCGACAACCGTCGCCCAAGGAATGACGACATGATCAAAGCCTCTCAACGGCAGGAACGTGCATTTGCGATCATTAATGCGAGCACCAGCAAGACCACAAAATGAATCCAAGGTATCCTTAAGCCGCGGCATGTCGTACTAAAACCATGACGTCATCGGCGTATGCACGGACTGCAAAAATTTCCCCCAATATATTCCAGCCACGTAATTGCATGGTGAGATGGCGAAGTAAGGGCTCTAAGGATAGAACAAAAAGTGACATGGATAAGGGGCTTCCCTGGGGTAACCCCCGTCTGATCGATATCCGGGGGGTAGGGTGACCGTTCACAATCACCGAGACACTGATACCGGTAAAAAGATTAGTTAAGACTTGTCGAGCATCATTATTGAAGCCGACAGCGGTGAGCACTCTCGATAAAAAATCATGGCTGACGCGATCGAACGCTTTTTGGAAATCAAGAAAAAGCAAAGCCCCTGGGATATTAGCGGCAGCCGCCACCGAGATTACATCGCGACATTCGAGAACGGAAGTCAGTATCGTGCGCCCAGGCACACAGCTTTGGTGGGCGGCAATAATGGTATCGAGCAGCTTAGAGAGACGGATATTAATTGCTCGAGCGACAAGTTTATAATCAAAGTTAAGGAGAGTAATAGGACGGAGGGAATCAATTGCAGGTCGACCTGTGGATTTCGGGAGGAGGACCATTCTGCCTTCCTGAAAAAGAGCAGGAAGTGAGACTCCCCGCATCACTTCATTTACCATTGACGTTAAGGTGTCACCAATGAGCGGCCAAAATTGAACATAGAACTCCTTAGGAATACCATCTAATCCAGGCGACTTGCGGGACTGCGATCCTGCAACAACATCATATATATCATCCTTCTGAAAGGGACGCAGAAAGGCGTCGTTTAATTGAGGAGTGACGACGCGAGGCAGCAAGGAGGTAAAGTCGTCAAGAGAGGTTTCCGCCGGGACATGAGTATCGTACAGATCAGTAAAATAGGTGTAAACGAAGTCAGAAATGTCACGGTGAGAGGTGAGCACGCGGCCGTCAGCGGTTGTGAGGGAGGCAAGGCACCCACGTTTCCGGCGCGACCGTAAACGGACTAGATGGTAGAGTGACGTCAGCTCCTCTTGTAGAAGGGAACGTGGTTGAGACCTCGTCCGCAGGCCCTCCATTTGAATGCGTTTGAGCTGCAGCAATTTGGCTTTGATGCGCTGTATATCAGTAACCCGGAGGGGAGCATGCGTAGCACTATCGTACAGTTGACGTAAGACAGAATAGTAAAATTCTTGCATTCGTCGATCTTCTGCCACCTTCGCAGCCCCAAAACGCATGAGAGCCCTACGGATGTGTGGTTTTACATACAGTGTCCACCATGTCACGATAGACGGGTACCGGTCCATAGTACGAGAACAACGAGTCCAAATGTCCTCCAGGATGATACCAAGGGAGGTATCTTGCAAATACGCGATATTGAGCATCCAAGGAGGACGAAACAATTTTACCGGTTGTCGCTCGTAATTAAACGTAACGGCTACAGCGCAATGATCAGTAAAACAGGCTGGTATCACATCAACAGCCAGAAGTTGCCCACACAAGGAATCGGAAAGGTAAAAGCGATCGAGGCGACTGCTAGACGTGGGAGTAAAGTAGGTATGTCGCACAAGTGTAGGATAGCGAGAAACCCACACGTCACGCAGGTGCAAGGAGCGCACAAGGTCGTCGAGTTCTTTACTGAAATTAAAATTAGGAGACTGATCTACCGGCCGTAGAACACAATTGAAGTCCCCACCTAAAATTATCTTTGTCGGGGATTTACGAAGCAGGTAAATGACTTCTTCTTTATAAAAACTCGAACGTGCGGTAGTACAACCCGAACCAGAAGGGGCATAAAGAAGGAGTAAACTGAGATCATAAAACGTGCACCCGATCCCCCTTCCACTGTCGAGTACTTCGAAATTCATCAACGGAATGCCTTCTCTATAAAACAAGGCAGTGCCCGTAGAAAGTTCGGAAGCGACATTAAAAAACGTCGAGAACCCAGGAATGGAAAACTGGTCGAATAGGACTTCCTGTAAAAAAACAACATCTGCCCCAGACTGATAGATAAACTGTCGCAAAGCGGCGAGCCGAAGCTCAGAACATATTCTGTTAATATTCAGAGTAAGAAATGTATATGCTTGCATGGAACTTCAACCCAGAAAGAAGAACAAAGATCGGTAGAGAGCCGTCAGCTGACGGAGCAACATACAAGTAATCATACCAGAAACAAGCGCTGAACCACAGAGAGAAAAACTACGAAACAGAACCCTCATCTTCCCACTGCTTTTTCTTCGGCCGTGACGCGGCTCTCTGTGGCTGTTTACGGATTCGACTGCGGCTCCGCGGTGCCGACGCTGCAGCGTTCGGCTGCGTGGGAGCATCATGTAGACATTCCGTGTCAGATTGCGGGAGAGAGGCCTCTACATCCCACTCGTCCGCAGACATGGGTTCACGGTGGGACAGTTGGTGAATAACAACGGGATCCACTGGCTCTGGAGAATCAATCAGTTGTTCGATGGGAGGAGGCTGTGACCCAGAGGGGGCGACAGAAATTCCAGAAGGGGGATGCGAAACAGAGTCATTAGGAGAAGTGTCAGAGAGAACCGGAGAAGACACGTGGCAACCAGAAGCAGGTTCCGTCACGGGCGTCTCCGAAGAGGCTGCCGCGGCAGCAGGAACAACGTCAGATAAGGTGTCAGGGAGCTTCTGCAAAGGCGTGATAGCACCTGTGGCGTCCTCATCCACGATTTCCGACTGAGAAAGAGAGTCCTTTACCGGAGGCCCATCGGAAGGGCGAGCCAATAAGGAAGATTCATCAGCCGCATCATCCTGTGTTCGCCGACGCTTGTTGTGAGAAATCAGCGCGGGCACATCGGAATTAAGGGCAGCAACATCCCTACTCAAGGACAACGGGGGAAAATCACGGCCGTTGTCGGGCAACGGATCACTGCGTCCCTCAGTAACAGTGAGCGATTCAGTCCGAGATCCTTGCGGGAGAAGATCAGCTAAAGTCAATTTTTTACGCTGTTCGTATGTAGGTTTTAATACCACCACACGCAGCGGACAATTAGTACGGAAATGACCAGTTTCATTACAATAATAACATGTCCCTTCCTGGCCATTGTACGTGATATGGACCCTATAACCACATACCTGTAGGTGAGAAGGAATAGGTTTTTTGACCACCATTTCCACCGACCGAATACCACTATATACCTGTAAGCGGTGCTGAGCAGACCAGCGTTCCTTTCGAATATGGCGTACGTCCCCATAAGGAAGCAAAACGGACTTCAGAAAACAGTCGTCAACCTCGGGCGGAAGGTTAAATACCCGAACATTCGTATATATCACTTCTGCATTTGCCAAGAGAACCATACTAGTGGAACCATCACGGTGCGTAAAGGGTACCTGAGAACCATGACGAGAAAGTAGCCTATCAACCTGGAGCGGGTCAAGAAACTTAATAAAAAACACATATAATTCGCTGTCGAAAATTGCGGCATGCACCTGATCAGTAGTGACCTTAACTGTATCGACTAACCAGTCATGTATCTCCAAAGAACAGGGCTGGACGTGACGCGTGGATTTGTCAAAGGTAAAACTGACTGTACATGTACGCGGAACTTTCGTGGGAACCATGGTGGACATCACGGCGAGAGACGACGCCGCGACAGGAAGGGCCGCACGAACACCAAACACCAGCCGACAACCAGCGATGCGACGCGCACGGAGACCAACACGACACTAAACTGACAGGAGGAAAAACACGCTGCGCTACGGTAGAGGCGGAACTAAGAGCACAACCTAGTCGCCCGACGCGCGAAGCGAGAACTTACACCAACTGAGCTACCGAAGCACGACTCACGCCCGGTACTCACAGCTTTACTTCTGCCAGTATCCGTCTCCTTCCTTCCAAACTTTACAGAAGCTCTCTTGCGAACCTGCAGAACTAGCACTAGAACTATGACGGTTAGGCGAGAGGTGAGAAAAGTTGGATTTTATGGTCAAGCGGCTGCTCATAAGCCACACATCACGTCGGTAAAAGCCAAAGGACGCCTCGCTTGGTGTAAGGTGGGTCAATATTGGACGACTGAACAGTTTAAAAACGTTGTACTGAGTGAGGAATCACTTTACACGATGTGGCGATCCGACGACAGGGTGAGGGTATGGCGAATGCCCTGTGAACGTCATCTGCTAGTGTGTGTAGTGTCAACAGTAAAATCCGGAGGCGTTGGTGTTATGGTGTGGTCGTATTTGTCATGGAGGGTGCTTGCACCCCTTGCTGTTTTGCGTGGCACTATCGCATCTCAGGCCTACACTGATGCACATTCTTACTTCCCACTGTTGAAGAACAATTCGGCGATATCGATTGCATCTTAAAACACGATCGAGTACCTGTTCATAATTCACGGCCTATTGCGGAGTGGTTACACGACAATGCCATCCCTGTAATGGAGTGGCCTGCACCGAGTCCTGACCGGAAGCCTATAGAAAACCTTTGGGATGTTTTGGAACTGGCGACTTCGTGCCAGGTCTCACCGATCGCCATCGATACCTCTTCTCAGTGCAGCACTCCGTGAAGAATGAGCTGCCATTCCCCAAGAAACCCTCCAGCATCTGACTGAACGTATGCCTGCGAGAATGGAAGCTGTCATCAAGGCTAAGGGTGGACCAACACCGTATTGGATTCCAACATTACCGATGGAGGATCATTTTTAGCCATGTGTCCGGATACTTTTGATCAGATAGTGTAGAATCTTATCTAGTTTGATCACATTGCGAGAGTTATTTCAGTTGTTTTATCACAGTATTTTCCCAAACACTGATTCTGAGCAAAACGCTACTCATTGTTCCTATATTCTCCAGTTAGTTTTGAATTTGAGTTCGTTTGTTGTTCGAATAAAATCTTCCATAATTAATGTGTGTATTCCTCTCAACACGTCGCGTCGTCACTGACCTTTAATGTTACAAACGCCTGATTACTTTTTTTTTAATTTTTGTTATCACTTTTACGCTTTTGCCCATTTTGTTGTTATTTTGTGTTTTGAACTACTACTGTTTTCCATCAGCTTTTGAACTGTATAAGGGTCGTCTCAGAAATGTTGCGGCAAACTTCGAGGGGTTGTAGTGGGTGTCTTGAGTAACAAACTGATGACGGGAACCCGTGTCCGGAAACGTCATCCAATGACTCTCCACGAAGTCAACCCTTCAGCAGAAAACGTGGCTTTGTACTTTGACGCGGTTCAATTTCCTCCTTTGCACAGAAAAACATAGGAGATTTTGGGCCCAATAGAAAAATTAACAGCGGATGGAACGCGTGTGCAATACAGGGATCCACAATGTTGTGTTTGCAGAAGAGCCAACTCCATGTTAGGAGGGGTGGCCGAAATGCACGCGTTTTAGCTCACGCAGGCTGGCGTGAAGAGGGAAGAACTATACTGACGTGAGGTCTAAAACATGACAAGGAATTAGAATTCAGAAAGCGGACGTAATTAGTTTGATATTTAACTTTAATCCATTAATGATGAACGTCGCTCTTGACGGTACATAATTCACAATGTTGTTGTTGTTGTAGTCTTCAGTCCTGAGACTGGTTTGATGCAGCTCTCCATGATACTCTATCCTGTGCAAGCTTCTTCATCTCCCAGTACCTACTGCAACCTACATCCTTCTGAAACTGCTTAGTGTAGTCATCTCTTGGTCTCCCTCTACGATTTTTACCCTCCACGCTGCCCTCCAATACTAAACTAGTGATCCCTTGATGCCTCAGAACATGTCCTACCAACCGATCCCTTCTTCTGGTCAAGTTTGGCCACAAACCTCTCTTCTCCCCAATCCGATTCAATACTTCATTAGTTATGTGATCTACCCATCTAATCTTCAGCATTTTTCCGTAGCACCACATTTCGAAAGCTTCTATTCTCTTCTTGTCCAAACTATTTATCGTCCATATTCACTTCCATACATGACTACACACCATACAAATACTTTCAGAAGTGACTTTCTGACGCTTAAACCTATATTCGATGTTAACAAATTTCTTTTCTTCAGAAACGCTTTCCTTGCCATTGCCAGTCTACATTTTATATCCTTTCTACTTCGACCACCAGCAGTTATTTTGCTGCCCAAATACCAAAACTCCTTCACTACTTTTAAGTGTCTCATTTCCCAATCTAATTCCCTCAGCAACACCCAACTGAATTCGACTACATTCCATTATCCTCGTTTTGCTTTTGTTGATGTTCATCTTATATCCTCCTTTCAAGACACTATCCATTCCGTTCAAATGCTCTTCGAAGTTCATTGCTGTCTCTGACAGATTTAAGATGTCATCGGCGAACCTCAAAGTTTTTATTTCTTCTCCATGGGTTTTAATACCTCCCTGTATTTTACCCCTGCCACCTTCAGAATTTGAAAGAGAGTATTCCAGTCAACATTGTCAAAAGCTTTCTCTAAGTCTACAAATGCTAGAAACGTAGGTTTGCCCTTCCTTAATCTAGCTTCTAAAATAAGTCGAAGGGTCAGTATTGCCTCACGTGTTCCAACATTTCTACGGAATCCAAACTGATCTTCCCCGAGGTTGGCTTCTACTAGTTTTTCCATTCGTCTGTAAAGAATTCGCGTTAGTATTTTGCAGCTGTGACTTATTAAACTGCTAGTTCGGTAATTTTCACATCTGTCAACATCTGCTTTCTTTGGGAATGGAATTATTATATTCTTCTTGAAGTCTGAGGGTATTTCGCCTGTCTCATACATCTTTCTCACCAGATGGTAGAGTTTTGTCAGGACTGACTCTCCCAAGGCCGTCAGTAGTTCCAGTGGAATGTTGTCTACTCCGGGGTCCTTGTTTCGACTCAGGTCTTTCAGTGTTCTATCAAACTCTTCACGCAGTACCTTATCTCCCATTTCATCTTCATCTACATCCTCTTCCATTTCCATAATATTGTCCTCAAATACACCGCCCTTGTATAGACCCTCTATCTACTCCTTCCTCCTTTCTGCTTTCCCTTCTTTGCTTAGAACTGGGTTTCCATCTGAGCTCTTGATGTTCATACAAGTGGTTCTCTTATCTCCAAAGGCCTCTTTAATTTTCCTGTAGGCAGTATCTATCTTACCCCTAGTGAGATAAGCCTCTACATCCTTACATTTGTCCTCTAGCCATCCCTGCTTAGCCTTTTTGCACTTCCTGTCGATCTCATTTTTGAGACGTCTGTATTCCTTTTTGCCTCCTTCATTTACAGCATTTTTGTATTTTCTCCTTTCATTAATTAAATTCAATATTTCTTCTGTTACCCAAGGATTTCTACTAGCCCTCGTCTTTTTACCTACTTGATCCTCTGCTGCCTTCACTACTTCATCCCTCAAAGCTACCCATTCTTCTTCTACTGTATTTCTTTCCCCTATTCCTGTCTATTGCTCCCTTATGCTCTCCCTGAAACTCTGTACAACCTCTGGTTGTTTTAGTTTATCCAGGTCCCATCTCCTTTAATTCCCACCTTTTTGCCAATAGTGACTGAATATAGCGCCTTCCTAGGTCGTAGCAAATGACGTAGCCGAAGGCTATGCTAAACTGTCGTCTCTGCAAATGAGAGCTTATGTAGACTGTGAACCATCGTCAGAAAAGTCGGCTGTACAACTGGGCGAGTGCTAGGGAATCTCTCTTGACTAGACCTGCCGTGTGGCGGCGCTCGGTCTGCAATCACTGATAGTGGCGACACGCGGGTCTGACCTATACAGCGGCCGATTTAAAGACTACCACCTAGCAAGTGTGGTGTCTGGCGGTGACACCACACACCAAGGTCACAGATCACCGCAGTCATACGAGACAAGGCTAGCTCCATCTTTTTCACGGGATCGTAACAGTCAGCAGCGACCACTGAATAACTAACAACATTGCGAGTCGTTCTTCCTACAGTTCGTCAGCGTCCTATATACAGGACGAACATTAAGAAAAGTGCCTCGTGGGGTAGCCGTGCGGTCTTGGGTGCCTTGTCACTGTTCGTGTGAATCCCTCCGTCGTAGGTTTGAGTCTTTCCTTGAGCATGAAGTGTGTGTTGTCCTTAGTGTAAGTTAGTTTGTTAGATAAAGTAGTGTGTAAGCCTGTGGACCGATGACCTCAGCAGTTTGCGACCATACAACTTACTACAAATTTCCAGTCTCCATTAAGAAAACAGACTGCAGGAATGGATTCCTGACTGGAAACAAAGGAAAAAATGTTCCTTTGAACGTATGTCTGCAGGCAACGACAACAAATCGTCCCAGAACACAGTATAGAGCTGCATCGTATCCACGTCAGAACAAGTGTTAAAAGTGGCCTCCATGGGATGCGATGCATGCGTTCAGATGTCGCATTATAGACTGCCGCACTGATTACAGAAATCCTATATCTGTGCTGGTCTGGTGCAAAAACCATCGACAAATGCTTCCTGTTGAGGGAAATCCGCCGCTGACACCATACCACTCGTTGCAGATGATAGGGACAGTAGCGGTTGTCAAGCAGGACACACCTAACAGTACTTTGGCTTGCACCGTATAGCAGACCACTTGCCTGGAGCTTGTACTAGGGTTTGACTCACTATCCTGTAGAGCCCGGTCCTCCAAATCAGGTATACACACAGTCCACCGCCTACCTGCACGTTCGACTATCTGAAAGGACCCGTGACCACACAAACACCCAAGAATGCGATTTAAATGTTGTGGGGTGTAGTTGGTCTCTGTGAGAGTACTTGTTTTAGTACGGCCGTGCAGCCTCTCGACCGTATCCATCCGCTCTACGTACACTAACACCATCTCTGTTTGTTCCCGACATCAATACCAAATCATTATGCTGCTTACATGACGCTGCGTCGAACACGCAGCCTGCAACACACTAGAGCCACGCGACGCGTGGTCAGAGGAATTTTCATTCGTCAGCGCCATATACCATGGCAACGACCCATTTCTGGAGACACATGCTCATAGGCCCTTCTTTCCTATAGTTAGAGTCAGGAATCCGTCCCTGTAGTTTGTCAATTTTATTAATGTTCACCTTGTATAATGGGGCATCAGTACCTTTTACTGATTCTTCTTTTGGTTCCTAAAACTTCCTCTAACTAGGATACAAACCAACTGATGGATTGAAACATTATGATCTCTGCCCAACGCAAAATTAATGGTGCGTGGTGGCTTCACGGGCACCTGACACAGTAAGGAAACTATACAAGCCGAACAGAGATGAACGGGAAGAACCGAAACTATGAAATCAACTGATGTAAGCGATTTTGACAAAGGGCAGATTTTTATGTTCCGGCTCCTGAGAACAAACATCTCAGACGCGACTAAACTATTCGACTGTTCCAGTATTAATGCGGTGAGTCAAAGGAAAGTGGTTGTAGGACGACAAAACCACGTGTGTGCTATAAGGTACAGGGCGTCCACAGCTCATCACAGAGTAGGAGTCTGAGGCTTCCACGCAGCTACACGTGGCAAATCTCGTGATAGGGTAAAACACTGACGCTGACTCAGGTGTTTCGAAGCCCACCGATCTGTGCATATTCTTGAAAGTGGGGCTCTGACAACAGACGACCTCTCTGTGTTCCTATGATGACGCATGGACACCATCAGTTACCATAGCAGTGGGCACATTAACACCGAGAATGGACGGTGGATCAATGGAAACTTGTCACCCAGTCAGATGAATGTAGTTTACGTCAAGTGGATGGTGGTGTTCGTATACGTCGTTAACCATGCGGACGGCTGCTCGAGATCGTTCCATGAATGCATGCCGTTTGGTCCTGTATTACGCTGAGGGTACATATACCTGGCCTACGATGGGACCTGTAATGTTAATTGAGGGCACAGTGTCTTTTGTGAACTACGTGGAAATGACTGTGGACCACTGCATCCTTTCATGCTTGATGTTCAAAAATGGTTCAAATGGCTCTGCGCACTTAACTTCTGAGGTCATCAGTCCTATAGAACTACTTAAACCTAACCTAAGGACATCACACACATCCATGCCCGAGGCAGCATTCGAATCTGCGACCGTAGCGGTCGCGCGGTTCCAGACTGTAGCGCCTAGAACCGCCCGGCCACTCCGGCCGACCATGCATGGTGGTATCTAACAGCTGGATGCCTATCAGTGTCACAAGAACAGCTTCATACCATAGCGGTTTGAGGAGCATGCCAGTGAACTCACATCGCCGTTAAATTCGCCTGGTCTAAAGCTGCTGGAACACTTCTGAGACGCTAGTGGACGCCAGCTCTACAGCATATACTGAAGAGCCCAAGAAACTGATGCACCTTCCTAATATCGCGTAGGGCCCTCGCGAGTACGCAGAACTGCCGCAACACAAAATGGCGTGGATTCGACTAATGTCTGAAGTAATGCTGGAGGGAACTGACACCGTGAATCCTGCAGGGCTGTCCATAAATCAGTGAGAATAAATGGGGTGGAGGTTGCTTTCGAACAGCACGTCCCAAGGCATGCCAGATATGCTCAATAATGTTCATTTCTTGGGAGTTTGGTGGCCAGCGGAAGTGTTTAAATTCAGAAGGGTTTTCCTGGAGCCACTCCGTCGCAATTCTGGACGTGCAAGCTGTCGCACTGTTATGCTGAAATTGCCCAACTCTGTCGGAATGTACAATGGACATGAGAGAATCAGACAGGATGCTTACGTATGTGTCAACTGTCAGAGTCGTATCTAGACGTATCAGGAGTCCCATGTCACTCCAACTGCACACGCTTACACCAATACAGGGCCTCCACCTCCACATGCAGGAGGGGGGGAGGTAGTTTCATGAGGTTTTTCTCCATACCCGTACACGTACATCCGCTCGATACACTTTGAAACGAGACTCGTCCGACCGGGCAACATATTTCCAGTAATCATCAGTCCATTGTCGGTATTGACGGGCCCTTGCGGAGCATAAAGCTATGTGTCGTGCAATTCTCAAGGGTACCCGAGTGGGCCTTCGTCTCCGTAAGCCCATATGGATGATGTTCCGTTGAATGGTTTGCACTATGACACTTGTTGATGGCCCAGAATTGAACTCGGGAACAATTTGCGCAATAGTTGAAATTCTGTCACGTTGAACGATTCTCTTTAGTCGTCGTTGGTCCCGTTATTACAAATTTTTCCAGATTCAGCGATGTCGGAGATTTGATGTTTTGCTCTATTCCTGGTATTCATGATACACTCATGAAATGGTCGTACGGGAAAATCCCCACTTCATGACACCTCGGAGATTGTGTTCCCCGTCGCTCGTGCGCAGACTATAATACCACCCTGAAACACAGTTAAATCTCGATAACCTGCCATTGTAGCATCAGTAACTGCGAGAGACACTTGTTGTCTTATATAAGCCTTGCCGACTGCAGCGCCGTAGTCTGCCTGTTAACATATCTCTGTATCTGAATACGCACGCCTGTAACAGTTTCTTTGACGCTTCTGTCTCATCACTGTAACAGAATTATGGTTCCTGTATATATATTCTGTTATGCTGTTTTCGACTTGAAACAATGTTCTGCAGCGCATATGTTGGTTAATCGTATCATGATGTGTCTGTCGAGTATTAATTACGCAGGAAGTCGTGGAAAACAGTTGTGACACAGTTCGTCACAGAGAGTGGGTGGGGACGAACTGGTAGGAAGTTAATTACTAGCACTGAATAATTACGCTGTTGCGCTAGGATTTAATCATCGCATGTACAAGATTAAATTCTAGAGCAAGGACAGAAAATAGTATATGCTGTGTACTTGGTTTATTACCGTAGTAGAGCATCCGTGGAGTTAATACGTTACAGTAATTATATTGCGTTGCGTAGTGAACATCCAGCGGGACAGAATCTACAAGAAACTTCAGCGCTACTCACATAGCCGTGGTATACATTTGCACCAATATCCACCGGTGTTCGTGCTATATAGTAGTGCTGATTTAACAATGCAAGTTGTCATTAGTTCAAAATATGCGGATGCAGAATTAATTCTGTTTTTTGAGACATCAAACATCGTGATTGTGCATTTTCTTCGGACACGTGCAGCTCATAGTTTGATCGCAAGATTTCATTACATAGTCTCTGTTTTACATCATTGTCTGAGAGAAAACTGAGATTATTTCGCAGCCTCAACTGAATCTATATATTATCCAAATCTGATATGCCAAAGCAGGGTAAGGATTTATCCAGGAATAAACATGTTAAATAGTAGATTTCTCAGCCCAGTATTTCTGAAGTATTATTCCATCTATCTTGTCTACAAGTGTAATTCCTACGAATGTGAATTTGTAAATAAATTGTACCCACAACCATTTGAAACGCCCTCTCCGAGTTATTTCCTCCAATTTATGGTAACAGATTTTGTTACTGCTACGCTGGGAGCCATTCACGTGGTATTACTTTTATAATCTCTGTGTTAGAAATTTTAATTATGCAGTCATAAATTTTTTTTATCTTAAAGCAAACTACTGTGAAACAATGACTAGGTACGGCATTTTCATCAATTCTGTATAATAGGTTGTAACATTCCTGTCATGTCTCACATGTTATATAATCGATCGTGATTAAGTGTACCTAAGTAATTTGCCGGAAAGGCGCCGATGTCGAAGTTGCTTGACTGAAATAAAGTGGAAAAGTGTACAACTAATTACTGAAATGGCTGTTGGTCACGCTGTCTTAATAAAGACTTTATTAGTGCAAAGCTAAGTATTTACAAAAATCTATTTCGATTGGTTAGCTCAATCCATCATTATTAAAATTTGTATTACAGTGGAATTTCAGTCATGCACTATAAGAATTCATGCGTCAGCTCTACGTAGACAATCTGTTACTGAAATCAAGTGGCTATAATCAGACTTCTCTTCACATGACAATCTCTTTTACATATGCTGATGAAGTCAGCCATGACATGTACATGTGTAATTTCTCGTTTTTAGGAGATCAAAGAAATGTAGTTACTGGAAATCAAAGTTTACACTCACAATTTTAGAATTCTGTCAGATAATAACAGACAAAATGAAAAATACTTGGATTGCAGTAGCACGTGACATGGTAATAAAGATACAGCGTGACGTCGCTATAGACTTTATATTTACTAATTTTGAGAGACCAACTTTTCCTTATACTTAAAATTCAGCCTCTATACTACTTCACTGAAATGTTAATTAGTACAAAGCAACAGCAAAACACCTTGACAACAACGGAATTCAGTGCCCAAGACAAGGAAAAAGAAAATTACTAAAAATCACAGAAAAATAATTAACAGCAATGATCTACCAGATTCAGTAGTGAATTGGAAGTATGTTATAAATGTTGCGGTTGTCAGGAGAGCCAACATCGTGTTACTAGAGGAGGCCGAAAGGCACGCGATTTAGCTCACACAGGCTGGCGTGAGGTCTGGAACAGGAAAAGGAAATTAGAATTTAGAAACAACGGACGTAGCTGGTGGAATACTTAACTTTAATCCATTAAGGATGAACGTCGGTCTGAACGGGACATGATTCACAATATCAATTGTAACTGATAATGCGCCTTGCTAGGTCGCAGCAAATAACGTAGCTGAAGGCTAATCTAGCTATCGTCTCGGCAAATGAGAGCGTATTTTCGCTAGCAAACTCGGCTGTACAACTGGGGCGAGTGTCTCTAGACCTGCCGTGTGGCGGCGCTCGGTCTGTAATCACTGATAGTGGCGACACGAGGGTCCGACGTGTACTACCGGACCGCGGCCGATTTAAAGGCTACCACCTAGCAAGTGTGGTGTCTGGCGGTGACACCACATTCTTCCCCCGCAAATCGGAGTACGGTTGTGGCATAAGGCTTCCGCCCACCGTTGGGAGAACCCCATGTTAACGTATGCGACGAGGTGGGGAGCGTAACAACAGGCGAGGCTGTGCCACCCGCACTCTGCCATTCGGACCGCGGGGAGCTAGGAAACTCCTGAAAACCTGCTCCAGGGTGTACGCCAACATGCGATGTATACGCCCGTAGAGAGACAGGAGGGGCCGAAGGGTTGACGTCCATCGGGCCGGGGCACCCGACGGGCGAAGACGACATATGGTTCGGAGCGGGCAAGAGTTCCATGTCTGAGGACAACTGGTCACGGGAAGCGATCGGCGGCGCGTGACCCAGGGAGGCGCCCGGCGGTTGCAGCGACGCGTCCACTGCGGGCGTAGCCGGCGGGAGAACAGGCGGCTACTAGTTCTGCTTGAATGTTCCCAAATATTTGTAACACAGAGTAACAGTCTAAATAATGGGCTTAGGGCTCAAACCACATCATCGGAACAGCGAATGGCATTGCTCGGCGTTTTCCTTTCAACCACTCAGTTAAGGTTGTAGTACAGTTTATGCAGGCAATACGAGAAGGAAAAGTTTATCTTGATCACCAGCAGGAAAACCAGAATACAATTTATATGCCTTCTTATCCAAATCAGTGATTGGTTTTCTTTGGGCTTTTAGAATGAATTTTCCACACACATAACAACAGTTGTCGCTGTAGTTTAGACAGCAACGAGATTTACTAGTTCCCATGTGTCTCAGAGTAAGTTTTAAACACAAAAGGTTTGCACCATCTTTCAAAGGAAACACTCACTGAGGACCTTTTTTACACCACTGTATTACCACACCAATCACTGACGATTTCTAGATCTTCTAGCGCTCCTCTGCGCTACCGGCTGTTCATTTGTCAAGCCTATTCCGCAGGCGTAGTGACTGTTTCCAACATGTCGTCACAGAAGTAAAACGCTTTCTGTATGCTCTGATTTTAGATGTCCAGTTCTATGATTGCAGTGCAGCGTTAGTTTCGTGCACGGTTTAGCAAAGACCACATAAGAATAACAGAGATAGGTGGTATCAACAGTTCGTGGAAAACGGATCCCTTTGTAAGGGCAAGAGTCCTTGTCGATCTCGTCTGTCTGATGTAATCGTCGAAAGAGGGCAACGAGGAGTTTCACGGAAGTCCTCGCAAGTCACTTAGTAAAACGAGCAGGGAAATGTTCATTCCAAAGATTACAGTTTGCTAGGTGTTGCATAATTAGATATTTTTTAAACGATACAAAGTGGGATTAGAGCGGGAATTACACCAGCAGACAAAGCGAGAGGTATGCGTTTTGTGGATAACCGCAGTTAAAAATGGAAAACGCTGGTTTTGCAGAAAGAGTCAGCGTCCTCGATAAAAGAAACTTCTGTAGGCATGCGTATTCAAATATAGAGATATGTAAGCAGACAGAATACGGCGCTGCGGTCGGCAACGCCTCTATAAGACAACAAGTTTCTGGCGCTGTTGTTAGATCGGTTACTGCTGCTACAATTGCAGCCATCAAGATTTAAGTGAGTTTTATCGTGGTGTTATAGTAGCCACACGAGCGACGGAACACGGCATGCCCGAGGTAGCGATGATTTTCCCGTACTATCATTTCACAGGTGTACCGTGAATTTCAGGAATCCGGTAAAACATTAAATTTTCGACATCGCTGCTGCCGGAAAAATATCCTGCAAGAGGATCGTTGAACGTGTCAGAAGCGCAGCTCATCCTTAAATTGCAGCAGGTTTCAGTGCTGGACCATCAACAAGTGTCAGCGTGCGAATCACTCAACGAAACATCATCAATAGGGGATTTCGGAGCCGAAGGCCCACTCGTATATTCTTAACGACTGCACGGCATAAAGCTTTACACCTTGCCTGGCTCCGTCAACATGAACATTGGACTGTTGATGGTGGGAAACATGTTGACTGGTCGGACGAGTCCCGTTTACAATTATATAGTGAGGATGCACGTGTACGGGTATGGAGACAACCTCATGAATCCATGGACCCTACATGTCAGCTGGTCGAGGCTCTATAATGGTGTGGAGCGTGTGCAGCTGGAGTGATTTGGGACCACTGATACGTCTAGGTACGAGTCTGACAGGTAACAGGTACGTAAGCATCCTGTCTGATCACCTGCATTCATTCATGTCCATTGTGCATTCCGATAGACTTGGGCAATTCCAGCAGGACAATGAGACAACCCATACGTCCAGAACTGCTACAGAGCGTCTCCAGGAACACTCTTCTGGATTTAAACGCCTCCGCTGGCCATCAAGCTACCCATACATGAACGTTATGGTGCGTATCTGAAATGCCTTGCAACGTGCTGTTCAAAAGAGATCTCCACTCCCTCGTACTCTTACGGATTTATGGACAGCCCTGCAGGGTTCGTGGTGTCAGTCCCCTCCAGCATACTTCAGACATTAGTCGAGCTGCGACACTTCTGCACACTCGCGGGGCCCTACACGAATTAAGCAGGTGTACCAGTTTCTTCGGCTCTTCGTTGCACCTAAAAATGACGCACCGCTGTTCATCTATTGGTAGCAAATATAGTAGCTCAAGTACATTTCTCTGACACACTGTTTGTTTCGCTTCCGGACAAAAACATATTTGGCGTTTGTGTGTTAATGTGGTTATTCACAATGTGAATGTAGCTACTGACGTTAAGGTGCGTGAGGATGCAAGTTTTATTGTCCAAAAGACCATTAATAATAAAGGGCACAGTAGTGCAAATTGAACTTTATCTACAGCAATTAATAGCTGCCACCGACAGCTCACAACAGTGATAATCTAATTATTGCTGGAGTGTGCAGACACGCAGCACTTCTTGTTCGTTGTTCATGTACTGCGTCCTCTAGGCGTCTCAGCTGTTGACAATAAACGTCAGCACTGATGGTTACTGTGGTATCGCTAGCTACGATGCCACGGCGTAGGGGCCAGCTCTTAATTTGGCACTACGACAGACACCAACGACAGCGCCCTCTAGCCGGCGCTGTGGCACTCTACGAGCTCCGCTCCAGATTCAGCCCATCTGATCAACAGCAGACGGCTGGAACACTTCGCTTCAGCTTCGCTTCATATAGTGACTTTGCACTACTCATCATTGCAATGTAACCATTTATTAACTTATTTTTTTCCTTTAGTAAACATCTATAATTTTACACGAAGTACCGTTTTACCTCTCCTCCTTCTACTCGCTTTCGTCATCCGGCCAACCTTTCAGTTTTCAGGAGCAGGCGGGATTCAAAAGTTACACCTCGGGGAATCAAATTGTGGTACACCACATAGTTGCTGTTCCACCAGATGCCCGACACTATCTTTTATGAATAAGTACAGCTACTTCTATGGGGAGTTGCGGCTTTGTTTGGCCTCAGTCATTCCTTTCATTTCGTTATGTTAGCATAGAGACACCATTTCTCTTCACCAGTAACGATACAGTATAGGAATGGCCGGGGTTCTTCGCGAGTCAGTTGATGACGAGCAAGCAGAGATGTACACATGAGCACAAGCTGACTTTTGTGATTTCGCCTTAGACACATTTGAACCTACCCCACTGCATGCAAATGTCACTCGATGGTGCAATAATGACAGTTCATCATATCTGCCAGTTCTCGAGTACGATGACATGCATTGTTGTGAATTAATGCGTTTAAACGATCTTGATAAAACTCAGAAGGTCTCACTAAACATGGAGGGACACTAAGGTCAAAGCGATCCTCGTTAAAACAAGAACACGATTTTTCTCTCGTGCTCTGTCCCACAGCATTATCGTCATACACGGCGCAAATGTTTCTGGCTGCCTCAGCTACAGTTACACCTCTACTGAACTCAGACAGAAGAACATGTCGGAAATCTTGCGATTTCTACATTTGGCACTCTACTTCTAGCATCTACAGCTTCCCTCACAATCTCCGAATGACAAAATGACAATAACAGTGAACTACAAATAAAAAACGATAATCGGTAAATAAACTCATGTCAACGGAACACCACCGTGCAAAACGAAACGTACGAACTTATGCACCAACCTATTTACATGAAGTGCTGAAAAGCCAGAAATTTTGTTCAAAAAGTATACAGCAACTGTAAAGAGTTGTAGTACGATATCTGCTAATGAGTGGAGAACAGTCGTCATGTAGAGTGCACTTAGAACTGCTGCCGTTATTCACTTACTTGGAGCCTAGATTTATCCGGCGAGCAACCGACCGTGTCTAGCTCGGCCGGTTATTCCTGGCTACCTTATTTAATTTTCATCCCCGCTGCAGGGGGTGGCTCTTCGGCTGAAGAACGTTTCCGGCCTGCGTGTCTAAAGTGCAGGGAGAAATAGAATTCATTCATCTTACCCGGTGACAGCAGTTTTATGAGTATAACTTTGCCCGCTTTTCGACGGTCATAAAGAGACTTTCAGATGCATACTTCGTGCCGTTCCCGCCGTGAAACGTTCCCAGCGACCTGAATAGCAAGTAACGGCTCTACACTGGCGAGCAAAGAATAGCACATTCGAATGTGATGAAAAAGTGGGAGATGTGCCATTTAGGAATGAGAAACGTGAGGAAACGACAGGTGAGAAGGTGGTTTGGGACGACGGAACGAGTACAATAGTTGAAGCCACCCTCTGAAAGGTATACGGAGGACAGAGTTTATGCGGCTACATTACAGAAATTTGATGGATACAGTTCAGCTGAGAAGCAATGGACATCTCTAAAAGGATTAATAACAGAAACTGGACCAAAAAATATAGTTGCAGGAAAGGTGACTCCATGACGAAGTTGGTAACAGAAGAAATACAAGTACGTCAACTGATCGCGAGAAACTAATACAAAACGCCTTCACTTAAGACTTCCGGTCTGATAGGCCGTGTTCGAAGTATAAAACTCACCGACTGCGGGAGACATCCTCGGAGGCAGAGCGGTGACCGTACATTCTATGACAATACAAAACTGTTCATAGAAATTAAATACAGTCCAATAAAGAACTTACGAGGGTTGCCCAGATAGTAATCCACGGCATGTTTTCTTCGAAAATTCATTACTGAACATACTGAGAATTACACACACGAACGAATGGTGGTTTATTACACACCCTATTTCTACATCTACATCTACATCTACATGACTACTCTGCAATTCACATTTAAGTGCTTGGCAGAGGGTTCATCGAACCACAATCATACTATCTCTCTACTATTCCACTCCCGAACAGCGAGCGGGAAAAACGAACACCTAAACCTTTCTGTTCGAGCTCTGATTTCTCTTATTTTATTTTGATGATCATTCCTACCTATGTAGGTTGGGCTCAACAAAATATTTTCGCATTCGGAAGAGAAAGTTGGTGACTGAAATTTCGTAAAAAGCTCTCGCCGCGACGAAAAACGTCTATGCTGTAATGACTTCCATCCCAACTCGTGTATCATATCTGCCACACTCTCTCCTCTATAACGCGATAATACAAAACGAGCTGCCCTTCTTTGCACCCTCTCGATGTCCTCCGTCAATCCCACCTGGTAAGCATCCCACACCGCGCAGCAATATTCTAACAGAGGACGAACGAGTGTAGTGTAAGCTGTCTCTTTAGTGGACTTGTTGCATCTTCTAAGTGTCCTGCCAATGAAACGCAACCTTTGGCTCGCCTTCCCGACAATATTATCTATGTGGTCCTTCCAACTGAAGTTGTTCGTAATTTTAACACCCAGGTACTTAGTTGAATTGACAGCCTTGAGAATTGTACTATTTATCGAGTAATCGTATTCCAACGGAGTTCTTTTGGAACTCATGTGGATCATCTCACACTTTTCGTTATTTAGCGTCAACTGCCACCTGACACACCATACAGCAATCTTTTCTAAATCGCTTTGCAGCTGATACTGGTCTTCGGATGACCTTACTAGGTCACGTAATCTCCATCCCGATCTATGACCTTCCTCCAGCGCGAAACGAGGGTGTGTATACCCTGTCGGTACCAATTCCTGTCCTGATGCCGGAGCTGGTATTTCACTGTGTGAATTCCTTTGCTGATTGACTAATGCAGTACCAAATACCGAGTAGTAATGCACCTGTCCTCGTGAATGACAACATCAGCTCGCTGCAACATGTAATGTGTAACAGCCGTGGATCGTCTCCCCCACCGCTGCAAAGCATGGAGCTCCGACGACCCGCCTTCCGATGACCTCATCCTCCGTGTTCAGAGAGTAATCGTACTTGTTTGCGAATATTCCCCACAGTTTCATACATTGCAGTGAGAAATTCAATGACGGCACGTCGCTTGTAACATACACCAACTACAGACGCTATTTTGACACTGCCCTGCACCTATGCTATCTGTCACGAGTGACGGAAACCTGTCACGCTCACTCAGGAGACTTCAAATAAAATCATACGCAACATTTCGCATTCGTAGTATCGTTTTCGGCTGAGAAAAAAATGCATTACTTTCTGGGCAACCATCATAGAAACAGAATCAACAAGAAGTACAAGGACGTTGCCTCCAAGCAGAGAAGACTAAAAGGAAATGATCGTTGGTAGGACTACTCCAGCCTATAGAAAAGTGGAAATAATTCCTCCACGAAATTAAAAGGAGAGGGCCAACACATTTATCGCAAAGGAGTACGACAGACTGAAATTGGAGAGGTGCAGGTGGAAATAGTGCATTGAAGGCCCCTACAAGGCAGACGAATAGTCTGCTGGCGTCGTAGAAGAGTTAATGGGTGTCGATGACACAAAGAATTTAGCATTAGTCAGTGTGAGATCCGACTTTGGAGGGCTAGAGACCCCAGAAAGCAGAAGACCTAGATATTATCCCCGAAAAATTTCAAAATTCTTTGGGGAAAGGGGTTATCAAACGATTTTTCAAGTTAATATTTACAGTATATGGCACTAGAGAAATATAAAGGAGTAGCGGACGAGTATCCCGAAGGCAGCAACGTGAGAACTATCGGACAATAAGCTTGATAGTTCAGAAACTAAAACCAGGGAACAAAGGAATATTAAAGAGAGTGTACAAAAAAAATTGAGATTTTTCACTCGATCAAAAAAATGCTGAAAATTAGGGAGACTGATACGACAAGAGATGAGGAGGAACTCGCCAGAATCGTAGAGGAAGGAAATATGCCTAAATACTGAAAAGAAGGAGGAATAGGCCGATAAGACACGCTTTAATGCGCCAAGGAATAACTTCCATGGTACTAGAGGAACCTGCAAAAAGCAAGAACTGTAGGGAATGGGAGAGACTGAAATATATATCCAACAAATAACTTATGACGCTGGGTTGTGCTATTCTGAGGTGGAGTGATGGACGCAGGAGAGGGAGTCGTGGCAGGGTCGATGAAACCAATCAAAGGAATGATGACAGGAAAGGTGATTAGTTTAGCTTCTTGAAACGTAAAGCATTAAAGAAGCAGTTATGACAATACAACTAGTAGTGGAAACAAGATTTTTTTTTTTAAATCAGGGTACTTTCACAGTATAAGGGGATAAAAAGAATGTATAATGTTTATTTTTTCAGAAGTAGTCCCCCTAAGTGTTTATTTATCTATCTGACTGTGAGACAAGACGGTCATAGGCTTCACGAAAAATTTCTTGCAGTTGCGTACCGGACCATGATTGTACCCAGGCGTACCTCTCTTCGTCCGAAGCAAATTGAACGGCCTCGAATGTCTTCCACCAGGGTTCCATTAACATGGAAATACATGGGGAGATGTTAAGGGCTTCCCAGTGAAACTTCGGCACCGCACTCGAAACAACCTTGGCATGTGGGCGGGCTTTACCCTGCGACAAAGGGAGGCCGTCCGTCAACATTTCACGGAGTTTGAAATTAATGGCGGGCATCAGTGTTTACACTGTGTCTATGTACGCTGTGTAGTAGTTGTGGCTCCGCGTTCCAGAAAGTTAATAAGCAGCGGACTCTTGCAGGCGAAGAAAAATATCATGATGACTCCACCGGTGCTGATGTGGCTTTCGTTTCGGCGATAAAGCAGAAACTTCTCTGGGAAGCTATTTCAAATCTTCCATACAGTTTTAATGCATATGTGCATTTTCACGTGTTTAAGTGAAGTATTAGGCGTATTTATGCGGTCGGGAATGCTCAGTAGCAGCCAGGCTACATGTACATTTGACTATTAAGCGTCAACAAGGAGCATTAGAGTTGAAACCATAGGAGGCAATGTTGTGCATCCTTAGTAAAGACAAGAGCCGACTATTTGGGAGTAGGATCTTACAATATGAGACTGTTTCGAAACAAACTTCTGTCGCAATGTCGACAAACATGACGTCAGATCCGCCTAGCAACAGCGATCTGAACGCCCATTCCCTGAAAGTTTGAAAATATATATATATATATATATATATATATTCAAACTTTCAGCGAATATATATATATCCAGGGAAGTGTCCTTATTGGCTGAGGGAGAAAGGTGGGGTGGTCTCTCTTGTCCTTCGGGAAGACAGGGCGAGTTAGTCGTGAGGAGCCACTCAAAACCCACGGTCGAGTAGCCGGGGCGGTCCTAAAAGAACGGTCGCTAGTGCATATTTCAGCTGATAAACAAAATATAAATTGAAGTTATTAGTTATCAGAACGCCACGTATCGTGGGGAGTGTCTATCATTATGTAAAGTCAGAAACCTGTGTTAAATGTATAGCTAAGGGTCGAATATAACGGCGTAGCCCAGAGCTGCCATATTGCAAATACTGATTCTGTGACGTGTGTGACAAAGCAATTTCTGTATTAAAACAAGAATAGTCCTAACGTTGTTGACTATTACCAACTGGCATCCCTAAACACTCCACTTCAGCAGGATCACCACCTACATGGAACCTGGCGACTGAGCGCTGCCACAGTGCGACGGGGGACTTACCGAAGCAGCAAGACACAGAGTTAGTGATAGCGCCCAGAGAAGTACTTCCTTCTCGCTACAACGCCAATGAGGGTGTTGTACAGTTCAGATCTCTCCCAGATCGATAACCTTATTTTTGGAGCCTTGAACAAAGAAATTCGTGGTCGTCGATCTGCTTCGGATCAAAAGGTGCACACTGGTGTACAATCATGGCAACAGCAAACATTTTTCCATGAAGGCACTGACCGAATTGTCTCGTAAAGGGATAAATGTATTAACAGTTATGATTATTACTTTTGAAACAATAAACATATTACTTTTCTTCCATCTATCTCGTCCTCATTTCTCTACCCCTTGTATTTGGTGATCAAGAAAGAGATTGCGAAACATGAAGATGTGCATGGTGTTTGAATTTCTCAGAGGAGTAGATATACGCTGTAGGGAAAGACGACAAACACAAATGGCTCAAGAAATATCGCTTATGACACTGCTGTCCTCAGTGAAACTGAGGAAAAGTTACAGGTCCTGTTGACGAAACGAATTTTCTTCTGTGCTCAGAATACGAAATGCGAATAGATCAAAGGAAGGCGAAAGTATTGAGGAGTATCAAAACTGGGGACCACATAGCAGCTGAATAGAAGAATTTCGCTACCTGGGAAGTAAAATAATGCCAGGTGGACGTATCAAGAAGCGCAGAAGAAGCAGATAAGCACAGGTAGAGAGCGTAGCTAAAAGAAATCTCTTGATAACAAACCTAGGCCTTAACCACTTGGGGAAAAATGCGTCATCCATCCTACAAGTCCATACTTTCCCATTGTTCTGCTATCCAGTGTGACCACTGAAGTAGTAATTGGTTGTTGGGTCAACAAGGGAGTATGTAGAGGCCGTCCGCTGCGTAGCTACATGTCCTACAATATGCTCTGAAAGGTATGCTCCGTAGCCTTTTTTCCTGCACTACCACTGAAAACTCTGTCGTCATATCTACCACAGATGGCCGCCTGTCCTATTTTACGTACTAAGCATGGAAGCTTCCAACTATTACGTTCTGTGACGAGGCGATGAGGTCCAACACTTGTACCCTATTTATTGTTCCACCATCTATCAACCACCATCTGTAGACGTTCACGGCAGCCGACGACTTCCTTCGTTTTACAGATACTCGTTCCCAAGTGCCTGGCCAAGACACTGTCTTACTGTATGCTATTGTTTTCTTTTTTTCTTTTGATGCAATCACTTCTTTGTGATATAAAAGAGGTAGTACGTTACAATAAGTCAATTACCGTTCTTTTCTCCAAAATCTGTACTTTGCCATAGTCGCATTTGTCAGTGGGTTTCCCTCTTACGGGCCGTATTATCACTAGAATGATTTCCCATTCGCCTCTGCTGCGCCTATATACCTCCTTTAACTCTTTACGCGACGGCAATGCCACCGTTACATGGTGCGCAGTGGTCGTAATATTTTGGATATTCATTGTATGACATAACTAACAGATAACATCCGAATTCCCGTGATCTCTCAGGTGAATAGAATAGAAACTTGGATTAGTTGTGTGCTTGCGGGTATTCTGCCAATTTGGCAGGCTGATCCAAATAGCTAGCTATATTTGTGTACGGAGCGGCGATCGGTGCCTCGGAAGAAGAAAATAACGGCTCTCTCGATCCGAAATCTCTCTCCAGTGATGTCAGCGAAATGAATATTTCACTGAAGTGTGTAGAATCAGCGCCCACACAGTGTGCTTAAATAGTTCCTATAGTATAGACCACTGTGGTAAGAAACTTCTTCCAGGCCTCGAAAAATACTCATTGACGATGAGTATGTACGGGTTTACATACCTTACTCTTGTGAACAGCTGTTGTCACACAAGAAAAGAATAGAACAGTTCTTTACAACGTTACATTAATGCAGGAGCATTTTCTCGCCTGTATATGAGGGCGTGCTGAAAAGACAAACCTCCGATTTCTTCTTGTGAGAACACTTAAAGCTTTTTAAATAAAGCAAACGTTATTAACATTCTAGACCCTTATTCTTCAAGTCTACATACTTATTTATCAACATACACTATGTGCTAAAAGTATCCGGACACCTGACTGAAAATGACATACATGTTCGTGGCGCCCTCCATCGGTAATGCTGCAATTCAGTATCGTGTTGGCCCACCCTTATCCTTGATGACGGCTTCCATTTTCGCAGTCATATGTTCAATTATGTGCTGGAAAGTTTCTTGGGGAATGGCAGCCCATTCTTCACGGATTTACACACTGAGAAGAGGTTCCGGTCGGTGAGGCCTGGAACGAAGTCGGCGTTTTCTCACGTCCTGCCTAACTGTCATATTACTTGCAGTGGATCCTCATGCAGTTTGGAATTCCTGTGTGATTGTCTGGATAGATGTCTGCTGATTACACGTTACGACCCTGTTCAACTGTCAGTCAACAGACGAGGTCGGCCTGTACGCTTTTGTACTGTACGTGCTCCTTCACGTTTCCACTTCTCTATCACATCGGAAACAGTGGACCTAGGGATGTTTATGAATGTGGAAATCTCACGTTCGGACGTTATGACACAAGTGACACCCAACCAACTGACCACGGCCGCGCAGGATTAGCCGGGCGGTCTAGGGCGCTACAGTCACAGACTGTGCGGCTGGTCCCGGCGGAGGTTCGAGTCCTCCCTCCGGCATGGGTGTGTGTGTTTGTCCTTCTGGTAATTTAGGTTAAGTAGTGTGTAAGCTAAGGGGCTGATGACCTTAGCAGTGAAGTCCCATAAGATTTCACACAAATTTGAATATTTTGTTGAACCTGAACACGTTCGAAGTTGTGAGTTCCGCGGAGCGCCTCAGTCTCACGGTGTCTAATGACTACTGGGTCTCTGATGTGGAATACTGTGCAGTAGGTGGAAGCACAATGCACCTAATATTAAAAAGTATGGTTTTTTGTGGGGGGGGGGGGGGGTATCCGGATACTTTTGATCATTTACGATTGTGACTCTGACGACCAACACGTCTTTAGGCGTGAGACCAGTTCGCTGATACGGCCGCTGTAGAGTGACTGACCACAAACTCACCTCTGTTCGCACAGCTACATCATTATCCAAGTGAAATCCTTAAAGGTGTTCTTTAGGTTTTGGACTGTATGGGGCGTGTTCGTTCATAGTGAAACTACCACTTCGGATTGTTTCAGATGTCGCACCGCTAGTGAGTGTCTGGAATTGTCATGCTGGAGGAGAGCATGCCTCATGTATGGGCCTACTTTTTCGAATTAGAACCTCGATTACAGCATGCTGTTTCTCACTCACCGACATAGCAACGTTGCACACCATCATGATACCCGCTACAATTCGGAGCCCCCTAACAACAGAGGGCTACAGGTACGTAAAAATGAAGAATAAAAATGTAGAATGTTAACAACGTTTGTTTTATTTAGAAACCTGTAAGATATTTCACACATAAAATTCGGAGGTCCTCCTTTTCATCACATCCACGTATAATAGTCCTTAAAAATAATGAAAGTGATGTTATAAGAAGTAATGAAAAGAACTAACATTATGCATTCCGAATATCTAATGTAATGAAGTGAAACTTATTGCAGGAATTTGCTATTTCACTGAGAAGACTCTGAGGTGATTTCCATAAATTCCCAGTTATCCCATCACATGTAGCCTCTCGCCTTTGTCTAATGTGCACAGTGACTTGAGGTTTTCTACTCGAGAAACTGAGTTAGTGGAATTACAACTATCTGAACTGGCGATTAACCTGTAACTAGTAAACTACTGCAGTTCCTTCAAAATATCTCTCATGATAACTGTATTTCTGTGTAGTTCAGTAATTGGGGAATTGATAGTTTAATTATACTCAATGACTTTAAGCTGACTAGAACTTCTGTTCCTGGATTTTAAGAGGTGGGGAGAATGAGGGATTAAGAAGGGCTGCACCCACAGGAAGTGATTATTTTGATCTGTCAGATTTTTTCAATTCTTCTCTGAACAGTCGTCTGAGATGGCTACATCACCACATCGCCCATTCATGAGTCTGATTTGCTATCGTGCTCCATGGACACTCGCCTAACCTAGAGACAGAGCAACAGGTGCGGTATTGTCAAACAGCTGTACCATATCCATGGCGCCCCTGGCCTAAGACTACCTATCAACAAGGCGACGATGGATATCCTCCTTTTCACCAGAAGTAACACCTCGCCAGCAACTTGACGAACTAGCAACATGGTGTGTCGTGGAACTAAATTCAGCAGTCAAGGTCTAATAATTACTGATCAGTAACTGTTACAGTGATACCAAACGACTGCTTCACCAGAAAACTGTTTAATTCTCTTGTCCAATGCAAATGCAAATTATAATGCAACTATTTTAATGTATACCATTCCGTATTGTAAGATGTTGTGGTCACCTGACCTTCATTGCTTACATATTCCGCCGTCACAATCAGATTCCGCACATCAAGGCACTTCATTCGAAACTGAACTCGATAAGATAAAGTCAATGTTGTATGAATTCATGTAAACGATATGCAAATAACAAGTGCGCACTGAGGTTGAAATACTCGAAGCTGGTGTACACATGTACATTCCAGACACGACGGTCACATGAGCTTTTAGTTCAAGAGAGGCAGACCACACACCAGGAGGCCGGTCCCTTCAGAGGACAAGTCAACCTCAGCCGCCCATAGAGCAGACAGCATGTGCCCGAGTAAAAGGGGGATGGCCCCCTGTTTGGCTTAAAAGCAAATTCCGGTACATTGTGTGCGAGCATTCAAACTACGCATTATTTACACATAGCACGCAATTTCAGAGATTTTCACAGGGAGACACCAAACGCCAAACGCCAATACTATAAATTTCCGGACTGGTCGCCTTAAATCAAACGTCATTCTCCCGTTTTAGAAGAGCAATGCTGATTGGCAGATGATATTTCTGATGCCTTGAGCTGAAGGAGTAATGGATGAGACCGAAAGATATACCCCTTCATGTCTGGCGTGGAAAGGCGCCGTTCCGTTGTCGCTCTTGGAACGAGGAACAAGTCTCTCCTCAGTACTTATCTGGGAGAGCACCTCTGTCGAGAGCGAATCGAAGTGCGACTCTATATTGAGTCCTTGTGATGCAGTGTTGTTTACTGTGTTGGCGAACACACATATTGTGCAATGTGCACAGACAGAGTTACGCCTGCAAGCGAATTTTTGAGCGGCAGCACGGTGGACTGGTTAACCGACCAGTGTACCACGCCAATGGTTAGACTAGGGGCGAATAGGAGTCCTTGACTTCATCAAGGCGTAGGGACAGCTTGATTGGCGAAGGTCAATCCAGATAGAACGAGAGTTATCATATTTGTCAGCTGCGAGTGGCGCAGACAGCAGTCATCGCAGCTTACGGTATTGTGCGCTACAGCTATTGCTAGCCCCATATTTCCTCCTCTAAACTACACTTTACTGCATTTCACACGCGACAGTCTCGACCGTACCTAACAATATTCTAAAGGAGAATTATCCAAGTTGAGTAGGCTTGCCTCTCAGCCATTCTGGCAAGTTAATAACAATCTTAAAATTTCATTTGCGACTCCTATCCTTGAGAGCTAAGTTCACACTCCAAAAAGAACCAGGATATAACTTGTTCAATTCATAACTAAAAGTGCCATTGTGATTTCTCAGAATTTTTTCCAAAATAAATAATAATTTTCGTTAGTTTCATGTTTTTCTTACGCTAACTAGCACTACTCCAGTACCCAAGAATACCACTAGTTACGTAAAAAAATTTGTGAATTTTTGTGTCATTTCCTTACAGTGGAAGACTCCAGAAGATATTTATTGCTGAACGTTTTTCAGGCATTTCTCTTTAGAACGTTAGGAGCGTCTGTCTGACTTCTGTAGTAGTGTGGGGTGGAGACTGCATCTTGTAGGAGCCACAGGGTAAAGGGTACATCTCAGATTAATCCGTTGCGCAGAATAACAGAATAAGAGATCAACCCCATGCTCACAGAAAATGGCGACCCTGCCAAGATTGGTAAAATAGGTAACCTGCCAGGACTGGTAAACAGGTATGCTACCATGATGGGAATGTGTCAGTATAGTTAGGTACGGCAGGTCGCAGCAGCACCACTTTGAAGAACTTTCTTTCGTGTATTAAATAGCTATTTGCAAAGATTAGGATCAGAATAGATAAGGGGATGAAGAGAGCAGAATTGTAGGGAAAAGGGCGTGTGTTATTGTGTTGCAAAGTTTTGCATTTTTTACTATTTTTCTATAGTTGTTTGGCCATAGGATTTTCAGGTGATAGGCACAGACGCAAAGTGACGCTGAGAGGCAGTATGACGCAGCACCATATAAGTTAGAATTAAGAAATCACATTTTTCTCACTTTGCAAGCGCACAGGTGGAAATTGGAGACTGTAGCAGAGCAGACATAACATCAGCCGAGATGTTACGACGTTGTTTTTGTTGTTGGTTCAACCAAGTGGTCGTATGGTTTTGTAGATAGGGTTGTGGTGT
The DNA here is from genome assembly GCF_023897955.1 of Schistocerca gregaria. NCBI lineage: Eukaryota > Metazoa > Arthropoda > Insecta > Orthoptera > Acrididae > Schistocerca > Schistocerca gregaria. The sequence continues at coordinate 162,744,385 of NC_064922.1, forward strand.
GTTGAAAGAATTTCCATGTTAACGAGGGCAAAAGCCAAATGGATACGTGAGAGACAGGAAGTAGACAAGATGGGGGAGAATCAACCAGATAGACAGCAAGTAAACGAGCTCATTGAGAATAGGACAGTCGGGGAGCTGCAGAATCAGCAGGCTCAGTTAAACTGGGATAAAATTGAGACAAATCAGACAGATGGGAATCGAAGGGATGAGAACATCGAATTTCCAGAATATTAAATTCTAAGTAAGGCACATTCTGAGCCAGAAATAGACAGTCAACGTAGGAAATGGCAAAGATTAGAAGTGAAACCAGCACAGGAAACGCGTTTGTTTGTCACATATTCGGGGACACAATATGCGTCAATACAGTCAATGAACCGGCAGTTAGCTAACGTTCAAAGAGAAGTAGATAGTGAGGAAGAGGGGAACATTTAGAATACTTCGAACCTATGGTACACATTCTAAATACGCCCCAACAGCAAACACAGAATTTTGCGGAGTTATGAGCGCCATGAAAAGGTTCCGTAACAGACGCAACTGTACCTACAAACACAAGACATACACAACAGAGAGGGCAGAATGCGGAGTTGTTTGCGCCACGTAATGGTTCAGTGACATACGCAACTAGTCCTCAACACGGACAGCACGGGTTATTGCAGTTATCAAACTTAGAAACGCCACAGCATAGCCCAGTAAACGACGTAACTGGCCTAGATGAAAACAATGGATGGAGAATACATAGTTCAGCAGTAGGTAGTGTTACAGGACAGGACGCGATCATGGAGATGTTACAAAAAATGAACGCCAGTTTGACAAAACAGAGTCAGGATATTAACACACAGATGACAAAACAGTATCAGGAATTGAAACAGGATAATCAGAACTTGAGGCAAGAGATAAAGACAGAGATTCAACAGGTCAAAATTCAGATGGAAGAAGGGATCGCTAGAATTGATAGTCAAATCACTTAGATGAATGAAGACGTGAAAGAATCTAGAGAAAAGATTCAGGTACTAACACAAGGTCAGCAAAAACTACGCACTGACGTGGACAAGGTCCAATTGCACATCGTAAACTTTGACAAAAAAGTGGAATTTTTTACGAAAAAAGCCACTCGAACAGCAATACAAATTTCGGAACAACAAGCAATTAAAAGCAACGTCGCAAAGGTTGCATTGAAAAAATATGATCAGGTGATCAATAAAATAGAACTTAAAAGCAAAGATCAGTTTGAAAAACTTCGAACAGAGTTGATACAACTATCGAAGGAAAGATCGAGACCGATTACACCTGTAACGAAACAACTGATGCGTCAAGCATTAATTCAGTACACGAACACGCGCCGTCTAAGAAAGTTCAAGTAGAACCAAGGCTAGACGTAACACTCGCACAGAAATCGAAACAGAAATACCCGATTAAAGTAATACATGACATGCCACAGGACCAGACACAGTACCTAGAAAAACGGAACACACACATTCAGCCGATACCAGTCGAAAGACAAGCAACTGAACCAGTAAATCCAACGACACAACAAAATAGCGGCACAGGTACTATACCACGAATGACGAGATTAGAAACACACGAACAACACTTTTGTTCACTAGTGATACGATATGACCCTGATATGAGTCAGGAAATTGAGAATAGGAAGACAGGCAGTGCATTACCAGAGAATAAACACGACGACACAAGCAGTGGCAGATTATCAGAGTCCATGAATGAGCCACAAACCGGATTTATGTGTAGATATGATACAGACCACTTCCATAAAGTTATAAAATTTCAACATTTCAATGAAGAAGGCGGTAGCTTGAATGCACGCACATTCATCGACCAGTTTCAAGTAGGCTTACCAAACCACAGGCGCGTAGCTCACAAACTTGACTTCATTTGTGCACACATGTCGGGGACTGTAGCAGAGGTGATGCAGAAGATCGCGGCTACCTGTACGTCTTACCTACAGTTCATAACAGCATTTCTCGAAAGATATTGGTCCAAAGATGCGCAAAACAAAATGAAATACTAGTTACTTCAGATGACACCGTATGAAAACTCAGGAGAGAAAAGCGTGGTAAAATTCGTTGATAAAATGGACAAAAAGAATCAATGCCTAGACAAACCATACAGTAACGGAGAGCTGATACGTCTGCGTAGAATAAAATTACCGGTAAAGTATCAACAGGCGACAGTAGGAAAAAAATTAAAATAGCGAAGAATTCAAAGAGGTTTTAAGGGAACTTGAATTTATGCTTAAAGAAGACGAGGTGAAAGAAAAAAAGAAAGGGAAGGAAACAGCAAAAGGAGAGGACTAGGAACGAATATTCGAATAATAATAATAATCGTAATCCAATCCAGGCAATTTAACAGACAAGGACAGTGGCACAATGGAAACAATTGGCATAGAAACGATAGCCAGAATAATTGTTACCGAAATAGGAACGGTAATGGACACTCATACAGTGCCGGATATGGATTTAGGAATCAAAATGCCAACGGTCAAGGGTTCTTTGAAAGAGGTCACGATATTAGAAACAGCAACTGCCGAGACCAGGGTGCGAATAATTATCAAGGAAATTATGGTCCACGAAGACAAGAACAACACAGCACAGAGAATCCAGATGTAGAAGTTAGGCCACAAAATACTGCCCAATCTAAAGATTGAATTGAAAAATGCGGAAGAGATTAGACAAACTAATGTCCACCCTATCTTATACTAACCACTGAATCAAAAAGTTTATTATTAGATCAACAAAATAACACTTTAATTAAAAGAAAAGATACACAACACACACTAACAACCTCTTGTAGTATCAAGTACACTACAACATGCACACAAACAATAAACGGTACACAACACTCAAAAGACTGAAGAAGTGGTAGGACATAATTAGAATGAAGAAAAGAAATCATATATATACAATAATTTTTGCCACTATCAGAAAATTTTTGCATTATATAAAATCAGTTTTTTTTGTAAATAACAAATATATGTAAAACGAAAATTGAAAATATTTCTACGTGTCAGAGGGACATCGCCACCAACTCCAACCACCGTGCGGTTCTGGCGCTGCAGTCCAGAACCGCGGGACTGCTACGGTCGCAGGTTCGCATCCTGCCTCGGGCATGGGTGTGTGTGATGTCCTTAGGTTAGTTAGGTTTAAGTATTTCTAAGTTCTAGGGGACTTATGACCTAAGATGTTGAGTCCCATAGTGCTCAGAGCCATTTGAACCTTAACACCAGATGCTTCGAGATAGCGACGGAGAAGGGACAGACATGTTGAGGAAGCACTTAGGGCAATAACAACAACATGAAGACCAAAGAAAAGACATAACCACACTAAAACACGATACACTGTACACAAACGAGTTTAGAAAAATTAATATTGTAAAAACAATTTTTTGGATATGAAAGAGAAAAACAGAGACATGTACTGCCAACGACACAGAATAACAACCTTTGTAAAGTCTATATTTGCCTAACAACAAAACATAAATTGTAGAATTAAAAAATAGAAAAAATAGCTATAGAAAAATCATTAGAAGAAAATTGTTAAGAATGGCTGAGAAAAGTTTATTGGAAAATCTAAAAGAACAATTTTTGGCTGACTTTGTCAATGTTTTCCTCGGTATTGACAAACCCCAGACAAAAATTTTGTCAGAAGGAGGGAGGTGTGTAAGGCATCGTGGTCTCCTGACCTTCATTGCTTACATATTCAGCCCTCACAATCATATTCCGCACATCAAGACGCTTCATTCGAATCTCAACTCGGTAAGAGAAAGTCAATGTTGTATGAATTCTTGTAAACGATATGCAAATAACAAGTGCACACTGGGGTTGAAGTACTCGAGGCTGGCGTACACATATACATTCCAGACACGACGGTCACACGAGCTTTTAGTTCGAGAGAGGCAGACCACACACCAAGAGGTCAGTCCCTTCAGCGGACGAGTCAACCTCGGCCGTCCGTGGAGCAGACAGCGTGTGCCCGAGTGAAAGGGGGAAAGACCCCGTGTTCGGCTTAAGAGAAAAATTCCGCAACAATGTGTGGGACCATTCAACCTACACATTATTTACACATAGTACACAGTTTCAGAGATTTTCACAGGGAGACACCAAACGCCAAACGCCGATACTACCCTGACTGGTCGCCTTAAACAAAACGTCATTCTCCCGTTTTATAAGAGCAATGCTGATTGGCAGACGATATTTCTGACGTCTTGAGCTGAAGGAGTAATGGATGAGACCGAAAGATATACCCCTTCATATCTGGCGTGAAGAGGCGCCATTCCGTTGTCGCCCTTGGAGCGAGGAAGTCTCTCCTCAGTACTTCATTGGGGGAGCACCTCTGTCGAGAGCGAAGCTAACTGCGACTCTATGTTGAGTCCTTGCGATGCAGTGTTGTTCGCTGTGTTGACCGACTCACTTATTGTGCGGTATGAACGGACACAGTTATAGTTAAACGCCTACAAGCGAATTTTTGAGTGGCAGCACGGTGGACTGGTTATCTGACCAGTATACCACTCCAACAGTTAGACTAGGGGCGACTAGGAGTCCTTGACTTCATCAAGGCGTAGGGACAGTTTGATTGGCGAAGGTCAATCCAGATTGAACGAGTGTTATCTTATTTGTCAGCAGTGAGCGGCGCAGACAGCAGTCATCGCAGCTTACGGTATTGTGCGCTACAGCTACTGCTAGCCCCATATTTCGTCCACTGAACTACACTTCACTGCATTTCACACGCGACAGTCTCGACCGTACCTAACAATATTCTAAAGGAAAATTATTCAAGTTGAGGAGGCGCGCCTCTCAGCCATTCTGCCAAGTCAATAACAATCTTAAAATTTCATTTGCGAATCCTATCCTAGAGAACTAATTTCACACTCCAAAACGAACCAGGACATAGCTTGTTCAATTCATAACTAAAAGTGCCATTGTGATTTCTCCGAATTTTTTGCAAAATAAATAATAATTTTCGTTAGTTTCATGTTTTTCTTACGCTAACTAGCACTACTCCAGTACCCAAGTATCCCACTAGTTACATAAGAAATTCTGTGAATTTTTGTGGCATTTCCTTACAGTGGACGACTCCAGAAGATATTTATTGCTGAAAGTTTTTCAGGCACTTCTCTTTAGAACGTTAGGAGCGTCTGTCTGACTTCTGTAGTAGTGTTGGGGTGGAGATTGCATCTTGCAGGAGCCACAGGGTAAAGGGTACATCTCAGATTAATCCGTTGCGCAGAATACCAGAATAGCAGATCAACTCCACGCTCACACTATTAGAAGCTTCTCCTGTTTCGAACTCTATGAATTTTACCCTCGTTGGTTCACCTGCTGTGGACTACACCCCAAGTGTCATTAAAATACGGAGTAAAACACGAAAATCGTATCACTTCTGCAAGAGTACTCCATTTCTTACAGATTAAATTAATTAGTAACTGGTTTTCACACAGCACTTACCGGAGTTTAACAGCGTTCCACAATATGCAGCAGTGAATAAACTGTGGCTTACCTTAAATTTATATGGTTTCACTCACAGGAAACTTCAAAGTCTCATGTTCTTCATACATCAATCTTCTATTGAATATTGGGAAACAGCTATTATTTTATCTCATAAGCAGACAAGATAGCACCATCAGCTGTATTTGCTTGTTTCATTTATATATAACTCGTTTCCGAGGTACAATATAATATCTTCAGGCTCCCCTATGATTCTGAATTATCACGTTGATATCAAGAACCATCACTATACATTTTGTAAAAGTTCCAAAAGTCACCGCCTCCACAGAACGTTTTGTAGTCTGTGGTGTGTACGGCGGCAGCACATCAACTACACTGTTGATAGGAAGTAGATGTGCTGCCGCCATGGGCACTACAGATGGTAAGAAGTTTGACAGACGCCGATGTTCTTTGGACCTTCTACAATACGTATGGTGATGACTGCTTATGTCAAAGTGATCGCAAAGAGTCAGACACGGCTGAGGTTATTGTTTTGTAACCTAAAAATCAGTTGTATACAAATAAAAACAGTAAATATAGCCGACGGCGTTATCGTTACTACATACAAATATCTGACATGTAAGAATCCCGTGTCAAAGAAAAGTTTTTTTCCTATTGGTGTCCGATAACCTCTCCATTTTCTTCTTTTCTTCGAGATCGCAATTTATTTTTGGGTGTGCTTCACTTTAAAGTTGCTAGCCATGTAGGAAATGTTCTTACAAAGTGCATATTTTCCGCTGGGTATAAGGTTACAAGGCAGGTAGGTTACTGTCTGATAATGTTTTAATTTTGCAACAGTTGAAACATTATTCTTGTTGTATTGTCGGAAAGATGTTCCGAATGATGAAAATTTACATTTTGAGCTTAGTTAGCAGACTGAGTTGTAAAAGCTAATTTCAACATAAATTACAAAAGAATAATTTTTTTACAGTATAATTCGATGGGCTATTTTCTTGGGAAGATAACACAGAATATAACAGCTAATGCCAGCGATGAAACACATTGAAGAGTCAAAGAAAATGGTACACCTACCTAATATTGTGTAGGGTCCTCGCGACACGCAGAAGTGCCACAACACGACGTGGCATGGACTGTCTGAAGTAGCGGTGGAGAGAAATGACAACATGAATCCTGCAGGGCTGTCCATGAAACCGTGAGAGTACGAGGGGGTGAACATCTCTCCCGAACAACACGTTGCAATCATCCCCGATATGCTCAATAATATTCATATCTGGGGAGTTTGGAGCCACCGGAAGCGTTTAAACTCAGAGGAGTGTTCCCGGAGCCACTCTGTAGCAATTCTGGACGTATGGGGTGTCGCATTGTCCTGCAGGAATTGCCCAAGCCCGTCGGAATGTAGAATGAACATGAATGGATGCTGGTGATCAGACAGGATTCTTACGTGTGTGTCACCCGTCAGACTCGTTTCTAGACGTGTTAGGGGTCCCATATCACTAACTACACACGTCCTACATCATTACAGAACCTCCACTAGCTTGGACAGTCTCCTGCTGACATGCAGCGTCTGCAGATTCATGAGGTTGTCTCCACACCTGTACACGCCCATCCACTCGATATTATCTGAAACAAGACTCTTCCGACTAGGCAACATGTTTCCAGTCATCAAAAGTCCAGTGCCGGCGTTGATGGGCCCAAGCGAGGCGTAAACTTTGTGTCGTGCAGTCATCAAGGGCACAAGAGTGGGCCTTCGTCTCCGAGAGCCCATATCGGTTTCCTTTCGTTGAATGGTTAGCACGCTGACAGTTGCTGGTGGCCCAGCATTGAAATCCGCAGCAGTATCCGAAAGAGTTGCATTTCCGGCATGTTGAACGATTCTCTCCTGCCAACGTTGGTACCGCTCTTCCAGGATCTTTTCCCGGCAGCAGCGATGTGAGAGATTTGATTTTTTACCGGATTCCTGATTTTCATGGTACACTCGTGAAATGGTCGTACTGGAAAATCCCCACTTCATCGCTACCTCGGGAGATACTGTGTCCCCTCACTTAAACCTTGATAATCTGTCATTGAGGAAGCAGTAACCGATCTAACAACTGCGCCAGACACTTGTTGTCGGCCGGCCGGTGTGGCCGAGCGGTTCTAGCCGCTACAGTCAGGAACCGCGCTGCTACTACGGTCGCAAGTTCAAATCCTGCCTCGTGCATGGATGTGTGTGATGTCCTTAGGTTAGTTAGGTTTAAGTAGATCCGAGTTCTAGGGAACTGATGTGCTCAGAAGTTAAGTCCCATAATGCTCGGAGCCATTTGACTTCGAAATTGTCGTATATGGGCGTTGACGGCTATGTGAAAGATTAGAGTTGAATTCCGTGTGACAGGTAGAATGGCAACCTGAATTCATACGTGTTGTTCGTGTTTAGTGTTGTTAACAGACCTTGTAAGGAACATAAAATTTGAACGGCTTCAGATGGTCAATGATCCCTCTGAGGGATATGGAAATGCCTAACACTCATGTGAAGCGGCGCGAGTTTAATCAGCAACTGACATAATTTCAAGATTTCAGTGTGATAATCTCTATTCGGTTGACTGATCGAATCGAGCAAAATCGAGATGTAGGGAGCACAGACAACGCTGAACTGCCTCGAAACGAGACGGCAGGCAAACTCGTCGTCAACGCTCCGTTCTTCCGCATCTGACCACCAAAAGGGGGGATCGCCGTACGGAGCATTAAGCTCATCACAAACCACTGATATTTGCACTAACCATCAGTCGGAACCTAGTAGTAGTCAGACTAGGGAATTATCGTTCCACATGCACAATGAAGTGCCGAAGATACTGGCATAGGCTTGCGTCTTCAAACACACATATATGTAAATAAGCAGAACACGGTGGTCCGGTCGGCAACGCCTATATAGGACAAGTGTCTGGCACAGTTGTTACATCGGTTACTGCTGCTACAGTGGCAGGTTGTCAATTTTAAGTCACCAGAATGAGATTTTCACTCTGCAGCGGAGTGTGCACTGATATGAAACTTCCTGGCAGATTAAAACTGTGTGCCCGACCGAGACTCAAACTCGGGACCTTTGCCTTTCGCGGGCAAGTGCTCTACCAACTGAGCTACTTTACAGAAGAGCTTCTGTAAAGTTTGGAAGGTAGGAGACGGATACTGGCAGAAGTAAAGCTGTGAGTACCGGACGTGAGTCGTACTTTGGTAGCTCAGTTGGTAGAGCACTTGCCCGCGAAAGGCAAAGGTCCCGAGTTCGAGTCTCGGTCGGGCACACAGTTTTAATCTGCCAGGAAGTTTCAATTTTAAGTCAATTTGAAAATCGTGTTATGGTTGGCGCGCGATCGATGGGATACAGCATCTCCGAGGTAGCGATAAAGTGGCGCTTTTGCCATACGACTGTTTCGCGACTGCATCGTGAATATTAGGAATCCAGTAAAACATCACAACGCTGCGGCAGTAAAAAGATGAACGGGACCAACGACGACTGAAGAGAACCGTTCCCCGTCACTGATGTGCAACGCTTCCGCAAATTGCACCGGATTTCAATTCTGGGCGATCAACAAGTGTCAGCGTCAGACCCATTCAATGAAATATCATCGATATTGGATTTCGCAGCCGAAGGCCCACTCGTGTACCCTTGATCACTGCAGGAGAGAAAGGTTTACCCCTCGCCTGGGCCAGTCAGCACCGACATTGCACTGTTCATGACTGGAAACTTCTTACCTCGTCGGACAAGTCCCGTTTCGAATAGTAATGGGCGCATGGACTTGTACGGGTATGGAGACGACCATATGAATCCATGGACCCTGCATGTCAGCAGGGGACTATTCTAGCTGGTAGAGGCTCTGTAATGGTGTGGGTCGTGAGCTGTTGGAGTGATACTGGACCCCTCGTACATGAAGATACGATTCCGATAGGTGACACGAACGTAAGCACCCTGTTTGATCACCTGCATCCATTGTGCATTTCGTGGGCAATTCCAGCAGGGCAATGCGGCACCTCACATGACCAGAATAGCTACAGAGTGACTCCAGGAACACTCTTGTGAACTTAAACGCTTTCGCCTCCCACCAAACTCCCCAGCCTTGAACGTTATTGAGCATTTCTGTGGTGCCTTGCATCTTGCTTGTCAGAAGAGATCTCCTCCCAATCGTATTCTTATGGATTTATGGACCACCTGGCAGGATTCATGGTGTCAATTCCCTCCAGCACTACTTGACACGTTAGTCGAGTCCACGCCATGTTCTGTTGCGGCACTTCTGCCTACTCGCAGTGTCACTATATGATATTAGGCAGGTGTATAAGTGTCTTTGTCTATTCAATGTAGACAACCGTTAACATCGCAACCAAAATGGCCGCCCGGGAAGTACGGACAGCTGGTGAATGGCGTCACATTGTGTTCACCGTTCAGTCGCTGTTCGGCACTATCCGGTTGACTGTTGGCAGTGATCATAGCGAGGCATAGTGGTGGCATTCTTGGTGTCATGGTGTGGGTAGCCACTGGGTATGACTTCAGGTCATAGCTGGTAGTAAAAGACGGAATCCTATGGCACAGACTCCAATCCAACTCCATTACTAAACCCCTATTGCTTTTTTTTCGTCAATCTTCCGACTGGTTTGGTGCGGTCCGCCACGAATTTCTCTCCTGTGCCAAGCTCTTCATCTCAGACTAAGTAGCACTTGATCTCAGACTAAGTAGCACTTGCAACGTACGTCCTCAATTATCTGCTTGACGTATTCCACTCTCTGTCTTCCTCTACAGTTTATGCCCTCTACAGCTCCGTCTAGTATCATGGAAGTCAGTCCCTGATGTCTTAACAGTAGTCCTATGATCCTATACCTTCTGCTTGTCAGTGTTTTCCACAAATACCTTTCCTCTCCGAGTCTACGCAGAACCTCATTCCTATTACTTTTTCTCTTATATTACATAAATACGCAATAATATATCACACATGACACGTATGAAAAAACAGTAGAGGAAGAATATATTTATAGAACAAAGGAAAAACAATAGTTGAAGTTGGTAACACTATACAATACACTGGAGGCAATTATAGCGAGAAAGATACAAACAGACAACAGAGGTAATGCATTGCAGTTTCGAAAGGAGAAAAAGTGTAGTTATACAAAAACATATGGGATTAGGCCGGAATCAAGAGTGTCAAAAGAAGGCATAACTCCAAAGAGCAAGCAGCCGGCATTCCCTAATGTGAGTGAAAACGAGGCATGAAATACTGTGTTTAACATTGACCTCTTTTTAACGAACAGAAAGAAAGCGGATTTGTAGATATTTCACATTACAGATCAGCGATGATGTTTTATTTCAGTAAAACGGGACTTTTTGGTGACAAAGACAGGTATTTTCTTGAAACATCTCTGGTTTAGGTGATGTAAATACGAGAAAGTAAACGTGGTAACGGGTTATTTACAAATTGGCAATCGTGTTGTCCGGTACTACCTGACATGGGCAGCAGTGTTAGGTCGTGATGTATTTTCTTTATTGCTGCATCCTAAAAAGTGTGATGCGAGGTTCTACCTACGGCTTGGCTGCTTCCTCGCCGTCTCACGTCGCGGCTTTTCCTCAGACAAAACCGGGGCCGTCTTTCCAGCTTCCCGGACGGTGAAGCCCCATATGTGCGGCCACATTCCGCTCACCGCCAGCATTTCACCGGCCACGCTGTAAACTCGGCTCGCCGGCCGGTGATTGGCCGTTTCCCGGGCGGCCATGGCCCTCAGCCGCTGCTGCCTTTCTTGCGTGGCCCTCGGAGGCCTCTGGCCCCGCCGAACACACAAAACGGCGGTCAGTCCGTCTATTGTAGCCCTACAACTTCCCCGCCCCCGAGCTCTCCTCAGGGGAATGCGGCAATAAAAAAGAGGACAAGTGCTCCGGATTCAGTAGGCTCTCAGGCGTTGCGTAACGGCAAGAGTAAAGGGGAAGGGAGAGAGAGAGAGAGAGAGAGAGAGAGAGAGAGAGAGAGAGACGGGGCTAAGGTCAGACAGGGGGAGAGAGGTAGTAGTGGGGTGGGGGTGGTCAGCCCTTCATCGCAGGATTACCGGTCTGGCCGCCAAGTTACGACCCCACCACTGCCCTCCGACTGGCGTGTTCCCGACGTAGTTAGGAGCGTTGGGCAGCGGTTACATCGAGTGGGAATTGTGGCTATCGATTTGCCGCGCGCGAGCGGGCCAGGTGTACTACGGAGAGAGGCGGCCTTCATATCGCGAGGGGCCTGCTGGAGCATGTTCCACGAGATGACTGCAGTCCTGAAAACTGGTACAAATCACGATCCAGTCATAGAGGGAGCTACGTCGAAGAGACACAAGACTTATAGTATAAGCTGATCTTTCCTGAAAGAAAAAGTTACATTGCGACACAAGTCTGATTGCGTTCGTTATGTTCTCAATGTACACTAAAGCGCCAAAGAAACTGGTATAGGCATTGCTACTGTGGTATTCAGTCCAGAGACTGGTTTATTGCAGGTCTCCCTTCTACTCTAGCCTGTGCAAGCTTCTTCATCTCCCAGTACCTACTGCAACCTACATCCTATGAATCTGTTTAGTGTATTCATCTCTTGGTCTCACTCAACGATTTTTACCCTCCACACTGCCCTTAAATACCAAATTGGTGATCCCTTGATGCCTCAGAATATGCCATACCAACCTATCCCTTCTTCTAGTAGTGCCACAAACTCCTCCCCAATTCTATTCAGTACCTCCTCATTAGCTATGTGATCTACCCATCTAATCTTCAGCATTCTTCTGTAGCACCACATTTCGAAAGCTTCTATTCTCTTCTTGTCTAAACTATTTATCATCCACGTTTCACTTCCATACATGGCTACACTCCATACAAATACTTTCAGAAACGACTTCCTGACTCTTAAATCTACACTCGATGTTAACAAATTTCTCTTCTTCAGATAAGCTTTCCTTGTCATTGACACTCTACATTTTATATCCTTTCTACTCCGACCATCATCATTTATTTTGCTCCCCAAATAGCAAAACTCATTTACTACTTTAAGCGTCTCATTTCCTAATCCAATCCTTGCAGTATCACGCGATTTAATTCGACTACGTTCCATTATCTTTCTTTTGCTTTTGTTGATGTTCATCTTATATCTTCTCTTCAAGACACTGTCCATTCCGTTCATCTGCTCTTCCAGGTCCTTTGCTGTCTCTGACCAGAATTACTGTGTCATCGGCGAACCTGAAGGTTTTTATTTCTTCTCCATGAATTTTATTTCCTACTCCGTATTTTTCTTTAGTTTCCTTCACTGTTTGCTCAATATACTGATTGAATGACATCGGGGAGAGGCTACAATCCTGTTTCACTCCCTTCCCAAACATGTATTTAAATACACAGTTATTTAAACTGGCAGAATATGGCGCTGCGTCCGGCAATACCTATATAAGACAAAAAATGTCTGGCGCAGTTGTTAGATCGGTTACTGTTGCTACAATGGCAAGTTATCAAGATTTAAGTGTCTTTGAATGTGGTGCTATAGTCGGTACAAGATCGATGGGGCACAGAAACACTGGGATAGCGATGATGTGGGGATTTTCTCTTACGACCTTTTCACGAGCGTTCCGTGAATGTCGGGAATCTGGTAAAACGTCAAATTTCCGACATCGCTACGGCCGGAAAAAGATCCTGCAAGAACGGCGTCAACGGCGACTGAATAAAATCGTTCAACGTGACAGAGGTGCACACCTTTCGCAAATTGCTTGAGATTTCATTTCTGGAACATCAACAACTGTCAGCATGCTAACCATTCAACTAAACATCGTCAGTGTAGGCTTTCGTACATTCTTGATGATTGCACGACACAAAGCTTTACACCTCACCTGGGCCCACCATCACCGCCATGTTGATGACTGGACCAATGTTGCCTGGTCGGACGAGTCTCAAGTCAAATTGTATTGAGAGGATGGTCGTGTACAGGTAAGAATCCATCGGCCCTGTATGTCAACAGTGGACTGTTGAAACTGGTGGAGCCTACGGAATGGCGTGGGGAATGTGCAGTTGGAGTGAGATGGGACCCTGACACGTCTAGATACGACTCCACAGTTAATAGGTACGTAAGCATTCTGTCTCATCACTGGCATCCATTTATGAGCGTTTTGTATTCCGACGGAGTGGGAAATTGTAGCAGCTCAATGCTACAGAGTGGCTCCAGGAACACCGATCTGAGTTTAAACATTTCCACTGGCCACCAAACTCCCCAGACATGAACATTACTCAGCATTAAAAAAATGGTTGAAATGGCTCTGAGCACTATGGTACTTAACTTCGGAGGTCATCAGTCCCCTAGAACTTAGAACTACTTAAGCCTAACTAACCTAAGGACATCACACACATCCATGCCGTAGGCAGAATTCGAACCTGCGACCGTAGTGGTCGCGCGGTTCCAGACTGTAATGCCTAGAACCGCTTGGCCACCCCGGCCGGCTATTGAGCATATCTGGTCTACCTTGCAACATGCTGTTCAGAAGAGATCTCCATCCCCTGGCAGTCTTATAGATTTATGGACAACCCTGCAGGGTTCATGGTGTCAATTCTCTACTTTAGAGGTTAGTTGAGTCCATGTCACGTCGTGTTGCGGCACTTCTGCGTGTTGACGGGGTCCTACACGATATTATCAGGTGTACCAGTCTCTGTGGTTCTTCACTGTAGTATAGTACATAAGTGTGAAACATCAATCGGGATTTAGTCAGATCTTGATATCAGCTGGCTTCGAACACTTGACCGGTAAACAGTAAATCTAGACGTCCTCTAATGGTATCCGTCTCGAGTTCTAAATAGACATGTCGGCCGCGGTGGCCAAGCGGTTCTAGGCGCTTCAGTCCGGCTCCGCGCGACTGTGACGGCTGCATGTTCGAATCCTGCCTCGGGTATGGATGTGTGTGATGTCCTTAGGTTAGTTAGGTTTACGTAGTTCTAAGTTCTAGAGAACTGTTGACCTCAGAAGTTTAGTCCCATAGTGCTCAGAGCCATTTGAGCCATTTTCTAAATAGACCATATTATGGCACGCGGAGTGGTCACGTGGTTGGAGGGGCCATGTCACGAACTGCGCGGCCCCTTCCGCCGGAGCATGGGTGTGTGTGTTGTTCTTAGCATAAGTTAGTTTAAGCAGTGTGTTAGTCTAGGGACCGATGACCTCAGCAGTTTGGTCCCTTAGGAATCCACACACATTTGAACATTTTTCAGACCACGTTGCAACCGCAAAGATAGCACAACAGGAGATCCAAACCATCAAATTCTGAGAAGTGCAGAGCTCGACTCACATCACTAGTTATCATAGATCGATGTTATATTTAGTAACAAGAACACCATCAGCTGTATTTACTGGTTTTATTCAATGTTGCAGTACACCGTCTTGAGGCACCTCTATAAATCAGGATGGCCACAGTGATGCCGAGAAACCGAAATTATACTTCATGTAGAACCACCAAAATATCCCCTACGGTGTGTGAGGTGGTAGTAAATCCACTCAAGTTGAGATTAGTTCTACTGACTGAGCAAGCATTTTTCCTTGCCCGATGTCGTACCAGGTGGAGCGCTCTTTTGAAGGAAGCGTCCATTAATGTAGATTTTTTCTGATGCGCCCCTAGTTCAAAGATGCTTTGCACTGGATGCAGAGGAGGACTGAGCGTTGCAGACTGGCTTCCGCAGTTTAGCTCGTTTCTCCAGAATACGTTCACATGCAAACCCCCATGCGTCGTCGAACATGACGGGACGGTTTTGCAGGGCATAACTCATGGTCTGAATCGTTGATATAATCCTTTGGTCCCCGTCTCCAAATCGTTCACTAAGTGAGCTTCCGTGCGGCCTTAAAGCGCTGAGCTGCATTGCACAGTCAGAGTCCACTTCCCGATATCTGGGTGGCAGTAGGTTTATAGGGTAGCATCACAACCTTCGAATTCCACATGCGCCTCGAATGTGGCAGGTAAAGCAGGGTGTGTGGTGACGTCGTCAAACACAATTTGTGCAGTGGTTGTCAAAAGTCCTCCTGAGCGATTATATCTGAAGACCCCGAGGATTGGCGCCAGCATTACAGTACAAGCAAATCAAGCTCCGCTTGTCATCTCCGGGAAGTATTTTTTTTTTTTTGGGTCATCAGTCTACTGACTGGTTTGATGCGGTCCGCCACGAATACCTCCCCTGTGCTAACCTCTTCATCTCAGAGTAGCACTTGCAACCTACGTCTTCAATTATTTGCTGGACGTATTCTAATCTCTGTCTTCCTCTACAGTTTTTGCCCTCTACAGCTCCCTCTAGTACCATGGAAGTCATTCCCTCATGTCTTAGCAGATGTCCTATCATCCTGTCCCTTCTCCTTATCAGTGTTTTCCACATATTCATTTCCTCTCCGATTCTGCGTAGAACCTCCTCATTCCTTACCTTATCAGTCCACCTAATTTTCAACATTCGTCTATAGCACCACTTCTCAAATGCTTCGATTCTATTCTGTTCCGGTTTTCCCACAGTCCATGTTTCACTATCATAGAATGCTGTACTGCAGACGTACATCCTCAGAAATTCCTTCCTCAAATTAAGGCCGGTATTTGATATTAGTAGACTTCTCTTGGCCAGAAATGCCTTTTTTGCCATAGCGAGTCTGCTTTTGATGTCCTCCTTGCTCCGTCCGTCATTGGTTATTTTACTGCCTAGGTAGCAGAATTCCTTAACTTCATTGACTACGTGACCATCAATCCTGATGTTAAGTTTCTCGCTGTTCTCATTTCTACTACTTCTCATTACCTTCGTCTTTCTCCGATTTACTCTCAAACCATACTGTGTACTCATTAGACTGTTCATTCCGTTCAGCAGACCATTTAATTCTTCTTCACTTTCACTCAGGATAGCAATGTCATCAGCGAATCGTATCATTGATTTCCTTTCACCTTGTAGTTTAATTCCACTCCTAAACCTTTCTTTTATGTCCATCATTGCTTCCTCGATGTACAGATTGAAGAGTAGAGGCGAAAGGCTACAGCCTTGTATCACACCCTTTTTAATACGAGCACTTCGTTCTTGATCGTCCACTCTTATTATTCCCTCTTGGTTGTTGTACATATTGTATATGACCCGTCTCTCCCTATAGCTTACCCCTACTTTTTTCAGAATCTCGAACAGCTTGAACCTTTTTATACTGTCGAAGGCTTTTTCCAGGTCGACAAATTCTGTGAACGTGTCTTGATTTTTCTTTAGCCTTGCCTCCATTATTAGCCGTAACGTCAGAATTGCCTCTCTCGTGCCTACTCGACACCAGCGCTATCTCTTGCGCTGGCCCAGAGGATGCCGGCGACAGTGCTGCCGGACCGTAAGCGCAAATCGTCCCCTCATTTCGACAGTTCAGCCCCACGGGACAGCAGCTGCCGAAGCCATAGTTAATTAGGTCTGCAGAAACCAGCGCGAGTAGAAAGTTAGTTTGCTGTTGAGTTGGCCAAAGACTTTATTCAGAGATTGGAAACACTTGTTACACGTGACTACTTCTCAAAACGTAAGCACTGTCTATTGACATTCTGTAATGTGCCCAGCTAACCTGGTCTGTCTCCCGCTTCGTACTCGACGAATTACTGCTGTAACCACCCGAGATACGACAGTAAGCTGGCTACGATGTCTATTGCTGCACCTAAACGAAAAATTAACGTGTTGTTTTTGCATCGCAGTACCGGCGTCTGGGATTGTTTTAGGATATTTTTGTTGCAGATCAGGGATCCGGTACTCATTTACATTTACGTTTCTCGTGTTTTTTTAATACTAATATTACTTGCTTAACATGACTGCTCCAGATTAGCTGCATGCTGCCACAGCGCCACTTGTGGCAGGTTTAACACAGCTTGTACAGTATCAGGCGTAGCAGATTTCTTCACTTTTAGACACAGTGAATCGACTGCTACCAGTGATAGTTGGAAGGAACACATAGAAAATGTTCCGACAAGACTAACCAAATGCTGCGTTTTATTGGCAAGGCACTTAGAAAATGTAACAGATCTACTAAAGAGACTGCCTACTCTATGTTTGTCCGTCCTCTTTTACAGTACTGTACTGCTGCGTGGTGTGGGATTCTATCACATATGATTGACGGATCTCATCGGAAAAGTTCAAAAAAGAACAGTATATTTTGTATTATCCGGAAATTGGATACAGATTGTCACTGAAATACTACTGGATTTTGGGTGGACATTATTAAAAAAAAAGGTGTTTTCCGTTGCGGCTGAATTTTCTCACGAAATAGCAATCACCAGCTGTCCCCGTAGGGGGACCGGGTTCGATTTCCGGCTGTGCCGGAGATTTTCTCCGCTCAGTTGTCCTAATCATCATTTCATCCCCATGGACGCTCATGTTGGCGAAGTGGTGAGAAATCGAAAGAGTTGCACCCGGCGAATGGTCTACCCGACGGGAGGCCCTAGTCACACGACATTTCCATCACCAGCTTTCTCTTTCGAATGCCAAAACATTCTATTAACACCGACCTACACAGGGAGAAACGATCACCATAATGAAATAAGGGAAATAAGAGCTCTCACGGAGAGATATAGGTATTCGTTTCTTCCGGACGCTATACGAAATTGGAATAATAGAAAATTGTGAAGGTGGTTCGATGAATCCTCTGCCGGGCACTTAAATGTGATTTGCATAGTATCCATATAGACGTAGATGTACATGTAGAAGATCGGCAGGAATATGCTGCTCTTCTACAGATCTATTCGTCTGCTATCACATCACAGGTGAGGCTAGACTTGCACGCTTCCTGGCGACTGCAGGTATTTCCGTGTATAAGCTTGCAAAAGAGTTGTTTCCTACATACCAACAAGAACACTTTTCTTCAGTGACTTACTTGTGGCCCTTAAAGAACAATTTGAAGAAAAGATGGATGTGGCTGCTTCAAGTCACGAATTTCTTTCTGTTAATGTAACAGTGAGGACAAAAATGTTGTCCGTAGTACACTGACTTGTAAAGCCTTACTAGCCATTGTCGGGTCAGGTGTGAGTGCGGCAAATATGATATTGATGAAGTGATCAGAGATGCAGTCGCTCAGAATGTGACGGACTCTCGCTTTCGCGAACATATCCCCATATGCCCAGCCACTACGCTGCAGTAAGTATTACAAATCTTGGATTATTAGGATGCTTGCGATGCTGCAGCGGATAGTTTTGCTGTTACGCGTGTGTGTTCTGTAGATTATACTTCTGCTCCCCGCCGCGGCAGGACTTGGAAAACTCACACTTGGACGACTGGCACTTGTTCTTCACAGCCCCAGCTCCGCGCACAGTGTAAACAACCGCGAAACAGTACACATACCAGCAAAGGCAGTCGACGCCGTGCTACAGCTCAAGCACGTAGCTCTTGTCCGTTGCATGAGGCTACTTGTTATCTTTTTGCGAATTGAGGACGCGTGCAAGCTATGTGTTTGCACCGCGAAACAGGCCATCAGTCCACGATCGCGAATTTCTCAGTCTGTACTCAGTGTTTCGTCTAAGACAGACGCTGGGGCACCTAGCACACAAACTAGCAGTGACTGTGACTCACAGGCAGGGCACTTTGCTTCTGTACAGCGTGATGACTGTGGTGTCACCGCCAGACACAACACTTGCTAGCTGGTAGCCTTTAAATCGGCCGCGGTCCGGTAGTATACGTCGGACCCGCGTGACGCCACTATCAATGATTGCAGACCGATCGCCGCCACACGGCAGGTCTAGAGAGACTTCCTAGCACTCGCCCAGTTGTATAGCCGACTTTGCTAGTGATGGTTCACTGACAAATTACGCTCCCATTTGCCGAGACGATAGTTAGCATAGCCTTCAGCTATGTTATTTGCTACGACCTAGCAAGGCGCCATGATGTTTCTATTGATATTGTAAATCATGTACCGTCAAGAGCGACGTTCGTCATTAATGGATTAAAGTTAAGTATTCCTTCAGCTACGTCCGTTTATCTCAATTCTAATTCCCTTGTCATGTTCCAGACCTCACACCAGCCTGCGTGAGCTGAGACGCGTGCATTTCGGCCTCCTTTAGAAAACACGGTTGGCTCTCCTGCCAACCACAACATTGGCGACGAGGATGGGATTTACTAGTTTCAAAATCTGTTCCCTTATACGAACATCAGAAACGGTCTGTGCAATTGCATCACAAACCATAGTATCTGAATAAGGGAGTCCACATTGACACTCAAAAGTACAATCCCTAGTAAGGCCTTGCAAGGTTGCAACTCACTCTCGATTAGTCTGACCTGCCGTACGTTTTGTACGAATGAAGGTATACCGTTTGGCAACTACCTTGACTGATTCTTTGAAATATGCATCTAATACAGACAAAATTTCCTCGTAGGACACAGTTGCTACGTCGCGTCGGGGAAATAATTTGACTATCACACGGTACATGGTCACACCTACGGAAGAAAGGAGAAAAGGCTGCCGCTCGTTACCTTGAATTCTGTAGGCGGCGAGATGGAATCCAAATTGGCGTGACCACTCCGTCCAGCTTACCAGTGCAGCACCAAAAGGTCGAAAAGTGGGTGCAACAGCGTGTTGTGGCTGCGTTAACGGTGAAGCGGCTGCTGCCGCATCGTTTTGCATCGCACGTTGACCCTGGACGAGCTGCCCAAGAGCATCCAGTAAGGCCTGCGTCTGCTGATTCTGTAAGCGATAAAATTCGGACAGTACATCTGGAGATTGTGACGAAGCCATTACACAAGTAAATCCGGGCAATTTAGATAAGAACACTTTTACTCTCGTCGCCAATGTTGTGGTTGGAAGTAGAGCCAACCGTGCTTTTCTAAAGGAGGCCGAAATGCACGCGTCTCAGCTCACGCAGGCTGGCGTGAGGTCTGGAACATGACAAGGGAATTAGAATTGAGAGAAACGGACGTAGCTGAAGGAATACTTAACTTTAATCCATCAATGACGAACGTCGCTCTTGACGGTACATGATTTACAATGTCAATAGAAACTGATCATGGCGTCTTGCTAGGTCGTAGCAAATAACGTAGCTGAAGGCTATGCTAACTATCGTCTCGGCAAATGAGAGCGTAATTTGTCAGTGAACCATCGCTAGCAAAGTCGGCTGTATAACTGGGCGAGTGCTAGGAAGTCTCTCTAGACCTGCCGTGTGGCGGCGCTCGGTCTCCAATCACTGATAGTGGCGACACGCGGGTCCGACGTATACAACCGGACCGCTGCCGATTTAAAGGCTACCACCTAGCATGTGCTGTATCTGGCGGTGACACCACAATGACAATAAATTTTCTGTGCTTGTGAACATTGCTGAGACGAAGTGCGATGAAGTACAGGTTCTTCAGTTCCTTCGTTAAATCGTAACACAAGTGATTTTCTAGGCAGACCACATTTGCAAAAGTCGCATGCTGCGCTTGCAGCGTACGATACTTACGACATCCCAGTGATCGGTGTTTACATCCTACCTGCTCACGTGGCAGTGCAAACATTTTCACATTTGACTCTCTTTATTTGTTTGGACTCTGCATTCAGAACAGCGTACTTTTTGTCAGTTGTTTTGCAGCTAGTTTCAGTGTGGAGAAGCTCTCTACACACTTTCCGTCATTGTTTTCTAACGGACTAGGAAAAGTGAAAAATTTTGTCGCGCACATTACGATGAAACACAAAGGGCGCCCGCGCTTTTCAAGGGTCGCCCTCTTCCACATGCACTTCGATAGTGGGTTGCGTAGGAACTTCAAAAATTGCAGGACAATGCCTGTATTTCTCCGGTTGCTACCAACCAGTGGACATCACACAGTGCAATTTAAAAAGAAACCTTCAGGTAGACTCCGTTCGCTGATTTCAAGTCCACAGCGAACCCACAAACTGGTAGAGACGTTTTCGTTGTCGCACCTGAAAGAAATTATGGACAAGTTGGGGAACAGAGGCTTCTTCTAAAAGACAGATTTCCACGACACTTAATTGTAGATTCCAATTGACGAACAATTGCAACAAGTATTTGTTATCAACATTGACCTTGGCTAGTTTAAGTTTTTGCGTCTGCTGTTTTGGACCTCAACGGCACCTGCCATATTTGAGCGCTGGTTGCAGGAGCTGACGGCAGCAGTTCTATTTTGTTATATCTTAAAGATCTTGTCGCGTCTTGTTGCACGCCTGCTGAACATTTGCCAAACCTTCTATCCTAATTCATGTGTTGTCTGACGCAGGATTGAAGTGTAATAAGGGCAAATGAGTATTCTTTCAGTATGGAGTTCCTTGGATATGTCAACAATTCGCAGCTTCCATCCCCACGAAATGTACGCCAGTCGCAGTTTGTGCTCGGAAAATTAACGCATTACATTTCAAACACCGCTCAAATCATGGCCCCCTTACATCGGCTCCACTGAAAGATGATGATGTGGTCCCATAGTCCGAGGAGTGTAGGGGACGATGCGGCAGACTAGCACGGCCGATTAGGCAAGTTCTTAGCGGAGGTGGTTTGCCATTGCCTTCCTCCGACCTTAATGGGGATGAATGATGATGATGAAGACGTCACAACAACACCCAGTCGCTTCGAGGCAGGGAAAATCCCTGACCTCGCCGGGAATCGAACCCGGGACCCTGTGCACGGGTAGCGATAACGCTACCGCAAGACCACGAGTTGCAGACCCGCTAAAACAACAGCAATGTCAGGATGCCTCTCCCAAGTTGAAAGATGCTTTGCTACATGATAATTGTCTTGCAAATTTTGACCGCACAAAGCCTGTTGTTTTATCTGTTGATGCCCCTTCTGATGGAATTCGGGCCGTTTTGTCCCACAGATAGGGTTTTCACGATTGTTCTATTGCCTTTGGCCTTTGTTTCGAGACTGTTGACAGCCGCTCAGTGGAGTACCCTCAAACTCAATAAGAAGCCCTTGCCATAGTGCATGGTGTGACAAAATTTCAACAGTACTGATTTGGTCGTAAATTCTGGCAGATGAGAGACCACAAGCGTCTGTGAGACCTGTTTAGTCTATCCAAGGCTATTCCACAGAACATTGCACAGTAGCTGCAATGGTGGGCTCTTTTTTGTTGTCCACTTAATAATACGATATTTTGTATTGGCCCATGTCCAACTTGCCAACCCTGGCACACTCTCCTGTTTCCCTGTCGGCCCTGATTCTGATTTTCATACTTCGGCTGCTTCTTCTTGCTTCTTGGATGTTTAGGACTCAGATATGGGGTATCATTTCCCTCTTGTTTGTCCCCTTATTACTCTTCCCTTGGCCTCTGATCCTGCTTTGCGCATTCATTTCGAATAGTTGGCCATATTCAATACGCCAAATCCAAACTTTTTGGTTCGCCACTACTTTGCCCACGATCTCATAGCCCACCAGAGTGTGATTTTATTGTGCATGGACTCATGTGTCGATTCCTTCTCTTCCTCAGCACTTGGTGTTCCATCCTCCACAACAAGGTTGAAAAATGGCTCTGAGCGCTAGTGCCCTAGAACTACTTAAAACTAACTAACCTAAGGACATCACACACATCCACGCCCGAGGCAGGATTCGAACCAGCGACCGTGGCGATCGCGCGGTTCCAAACTGCAGTGCCTAGAACCGCTCGGCCACTCCAGCCGGCTTTCCATCAAGGGCACTGGGATATTGTCCACATGAAGCAGCTCGGACATCGTCACCGCACAGGTTCAAAAAATGGCTCTGAGCACTATGGGACTCAACTGCTGTGATCATTAGTCCCCTAGAACTTAGAACTACTTAAACCTAACTAACCTAAGGACATCACACACATCCATGCCCGAGGCAGGATTCGAACCTGCGACCGTAGCAGTCGCACGGTTCCGGACTGCGCGCCTAGAACCGCGAGACCCACCGCACAGGGCACGGCGTTGATCACGATATTGAACACTTGACTGCTCAGTGTTACACATATGCACAAAGTCACGTGCCTCCCACCTCAAAAGTTCTTCACTCGGGAAAATGTTACGTCTTGATTTTTCGGACCCCTTTTGGAGCACATGTTGGATCACGTTATGGACGTCTTCAGTAAATTAACGTCCATATCGTCCTTGTCCACGACTTTCAGCAGATTTCGGCCGTCTCTGGCATCCACTACATCATGGGCGGCGCCGTCCGACCCCCAACAGAATGGCGAAACTGATTGGTTTGTCCGCTCCTTCATAAAACAAATGGGAAAGCCACAAGCTATCCAGACGAGAAATATTTTCTCTTGCTTTTGACTTCGTACCAGTCTGAGTAGTGGTGTATATCGATGTTGTGAAAGGAGTATAGCATCACGAAGGTTTACCGAATAATTACGGTGGTCTTAATACTATATATCCCCTGTCTAAGGAAGTACTTTCTTCCCTTTCTATGGTAAGTATGGACTTACTGGATAGAATTAAGCTCATGTAGGAGAGTCCACAGGAGACCGTAACGCTAGTGTTCGCGATTTTGGAGGAAGGGAAACATACCCTGGGAGTGTTCTGTTACGAACCGCTGAAAAGATGGAAGATTAACATTACCAGTGTATAATTTTTTATGAAATTTCGTACGCTTGATTGATTGAGCTGTGATGTACTGTAAGCGGTATAGCCGTGCGGTTTAAGGAGCCTTGTCACACACCCATTCGTCCCTCAAGCATGGGTGTGTATGTTGTCCTTAGTGTAAGTTAAATTAAGTTTGACGTAAGCTTAGGGACCGATGACCTCAGCGGTTTGGTCCCGTAACACCTTACCACAACATATCCTCTAAGGATAAGGATTGTTTTCTAAGGGACGGTAATATTAATATGGTACAGATATTGTTCTCAATTTTTTAATTTTCTTAATGTTAATATGATTGGGTTTGTATAGTCTTCTAATGGTAGTTAGCTTAACTGTAGTATAAATGGCAAGTTTATTCTCACTTTTGCTACACCTAACGAATTTTAAGAATGGACTGGTCAGGCCGCTATGTAGTCTGATTCAGATGTCAAAAGGAAGTTAGCATGCGGATTGCATCAATTTTCGAGGTCTCCCTGGGAGCAGTTGGTGTCCATTCTGAAGGACTGATAAAAACCTCTATCCTCTGCCCTCCCAATGAAGTAACCGCCCAGGCAGAGATCATATGGTGTGGATGTTCCTCGCTTGTTACACTCCAAATCTTTCTTTCGTTTCTTACTACCGATTACAGGACAAAAAAAAAAGGTTTCAATTTGTGAATTTCTAAGGGACCAAACTGCTGGGGTCATCCGTCCCTAGAATTACACACTATTTAAATTAAGTTACTTATGCTGAGGACAACACACACACCCATGCCCGAGAGAGGACTCGAACCTCCGACGGAGGGAGCCTTGCGAATCGTGGCAAGGTGCCCTATACCACACCGCTACCCCGCGTGGCAATTGGAGGACATCATTATATTGTCCCTTTATCCATCTCCACACTTTCCATCGAGTAAACTCATTTTCCAGTATATTCAAATCTATGAGGATCTTCAAGGTCTGCCCGAGTTGAAGCGCTGTTCAAGTGTCATTCTTACTTTTCTAAAAACAATTTAACCCCTTTGTTAAAATATATTGTTTCTACCAATAAGGCATGAAGGTTTTATGTAATAATGCATAAAAGATGGACTGTCTAAATAATCCATGGCAGAACCTAGTTGCATATGGTATATAATGCGTTCTGATCCTACATCTCCATCTGCATGATTACTTTGGAATTCACAATTAATTTCCTGGCAGGGGTTCATCGGACCATCTTCAGATTATTTCTCTATCGTTCAACTCTTGAACAGCGCGTGGAAAAATTGAACACTTAAATCTACCCGTACGAGCTCTGATTTCTTTTATTTTACTGTGATAATCATTTTTCCCTATGCAGGTTGCCACCAAAAAAATATTCTCTCATTCGGAGGACGAAGTTGGTGATTGAAATTTCACGAGAAGATCCTGTCGCACCAAAAAAACCCGTTTTAATTATTTCCCCCTCAATTCGCGCATCATATTCGTGACACTCTCTCCCCTATTATGCGATAATAGAAAACGACGTAGGCTTCCTTGAATTTTTTCGATGCCCTCCGTGAATGATATCCGATGCGAATCCCACACCACACAACAGTAGTTCAGAAGAAGACTGACAAGTGTAACGTAGACAGTCTGCTTAGTAGACCTGTTACATTTTCTAAGTGCCCTGCCAATAAATTGCAGTCTTTGATTCGGTTCCGTTGCAACATTGTCTGTGTGATTGTTCCAATTTAAGTTACGCGTAATTGTAATACCTTAGTACGTAGCTGAATTCACAGCCTTCGAATTTGTGTGACCTATCATGAAACCGAAATTTAGAGGATTTTTGCTAGTAGTGTTGTGGATGACGACAATCTAAGAGGGCTTTGTCCCCTGAATCGCTAATATAGATCAGGAACAACAGATGGCCTAAACCACACCCTTGGGGAACACCATAAATTACTTCTGTTTTATTCGATGACTTTCCGACAGTTACTACGAACTGCGAGCTTTCTGACAGGAAATCATGAACCCAGTCGCACAAATTCAACGATACTCTATAGGCACGCAATTGTATTAAAAGGCGCTTGTGACGAATTGTGTTAAAAGCGTTCTGGAAATATAAAAATACGGAATCAGTTTGACATTCTGTCAGTGGCACTCACTGCTTCGTGAGAATAAAGAGCTTGTTGTGATTCAAAACAAAGACATTTCCGTAATAAATCATCAAGCATGAGTACAACTCATTTTATTACAATTTCAATAATAATTAAATATGACCAAAAGTTGTATTATGTAAACGGCATTCCATCTAAACTTAGATATCTGTTTTTATTTTTATTTTTTATTTCAAGTACTGCTTCAGCGGCGTATTGCAGGTGGAGCCCGACAGTAGAAATTCGTAAGTCACAGCAGGTGCTGCACGAAGATACCAACCCCGTACAGACTGCCAAAGGTAGCCTCAGAGCCGTGCGTCACTATATACTTGAACCAAGATGCCACACAATCGCACTGGTGAAAAACTATTGAACAAAATTCTTAATGAAACAGTTAGTTGAATATGGGCTCAGCTACTGCTCAAACGAGATACTTCTACTCACTTACGCAAAATAATTCATCATTGTCTACAAATGGTGTGAAGTAATTTGAAGCAAAAGACGAAGGAAGATAATACAATACTAATTCATTGTGATTAAAGAAGACATTTACTACTGAAAATGCACCAGTAGTCGGAGAAACAAAATAACACAAGAAGTCCATAGTTGGTAAATATTACACAGTTGTTGGTTTGGAAAAGTCAGTAAGAAGAAAAAAAAATATTTAAAAGAAAATAATCATCGTTTGCTTTTTACTTTGATCCTGTTCAGAATTTAACCACTTACCTTGGCGAACTTTGTGAAGAGATCTGAATCTGCGAAAAGTTGAAAATTTAGATTACGTTGGTAAACGGGGAAGTGTTATAGTACAGTGTTTATATGTTGTTTTCTATCAGTGATTTTATAGCAATTCAAATTTGTGAGAATCCAAGGAACGGTGGTAAAACCTGTGGTGCACTTCTCCAGAGCAGTCACGAACTTTCTTTTTCTTTTTTAGTCATCAGTCTTCTGACTGGTTTGATGTGGCCCGCCAAGAATTTCTCTCCTGTGCCAACCTCTTCATCTCAGGGTAGCACTTGCAAAATACATCCTCACTTAGTTTATAAAAGTATTCCGATCTCAGTCTTCCTCTACAGTTTTTCCCCTCTACAGCTCTCTCAACTACCATGGAACTTATTCTATGAAGTCTTAACAGATGTCCTACTATCCTGTCCCTTCTTCTTCTCAGTGTTTTACACATCTATATCTATATCTCCATCCATGCTCCGCAAGCCACCTGACGGGGTGTGGCGGAGGGTACCTTGAGTACCTCTATCGGTTCTCCCTTCTATTCCAGTCTCATATTGTTCGTGGAAAGAAGGATTGTCGGTATTCCTCTGTATGGGCTCTAATCTCTCTGATTTTATCCTCATGGTCTCTTCGCGAGATATATGTACGAGGGAGCAATATACTGCTTGACTCCTCGGTGAAGGTATCTTCTCGAAACTTCAACAAAACCCCGTAACCAGCTACTGAGCGTCACTCCTACAGAGTCTTCCACTGGAGTTTATCTATCATCTCCGTAAGGCTTTCGCGATTACTCCAGTAGCGAAGCGCGCTGCTCTCCGTTGGATCTTCTCTACCTCTTCTATCAACTCTATCTGGTACGGATCCCACCTACTTCCAATGTTTTCGGATTGCATTTCCTTAGGATTCTTCCAATGACTCAGTCTGGCATCTGCTTTACCGACGATTAATTTTATATGGTCATTCCATTTTAAATCATACCTAATGCGTACTCCCAGAAAATTTATGGAATTAGCTGCTCCCAGTTGCTGACCTGCTATATTGTAGCTAAATGATAAAGATCTTTCTTTCTGTGTATTCGCAGCACATTACACTTGTCTACATTTTCAATTGCTACACACAAGCGGCGGAAGCGGCCTACACCAACTGTAATTGGAGTTTACTTTATCAAAAAGCAGTGGTTTCTCTTGAAATAAGAAGCAGTTATAAACTTACAGATTAAAACTCGGACTCGGGACCTTCGCGAGCAAGTGTTATCCAGTGGGTATTCCTGATGCATCAGCAGTGTTCAGTGAGTATTTATCTTGCAGCTACACATCTCTTAAGGGGCCAACTGAGCTACCATAGCACGACTCACGACCCGTACTCAAAGCTGTAATTCCACCTGTTCCTTGTCTGCTACCTTCCAAACTCCACAGAAGCTCTTCTGCGGACTTTGGAGAGTTACCACTCCTGGAAGAAAGGATACTGCAGAGATATGGCTAGTTCTACAAGGTCCGCAGAAGAGCTTCTGTGATGTTTGGATGGTAGGAGACGAGGTAATCGCTGAATTAAAGCTTTGAGGAAGGTTCGTGAGTCGTGCTCGGGTAGCTCAGTTCCTAGAGCACTTGTCCGCGAAGGGCAAAGGTCCCGAGTTCGAGTCTCCGTCCGGCACACAGTTTTAATCCGCCTGGGAGTTTCATAGCAGCGCACACTCCGCTGTAGAGTAAATATTTCATTTTAAGAAGCAGTTTATGGTACATTGTAAAATTAATTTTAGTTCATACACTGACGTAGTTATGTGAATGACAGTTGTACAGTGGAACGTCTTAGACGAATTTAAATTTATAAAGTGAGCCTGGCCAATGAATTTCACTATTTTTGTGTGTGGCGTAGGTAAACCAGACACATACAAGCTCCTTTCACATTAACGTGGCAACCTGTCAAAAGACTGAATAAGCACCTTTTGTCGCTCTGAAGTGCAGTAGCAGAGTCAGTATGGTCCGACAGGGATGTGGAACCATACCAGCTCCCGTGCCGTGGACACAAGCGCTGCGTTTCTCAGTTGAGGATCCATGGTGCGAATACCCCGACCGAGGCTGTCTTACAGGGTCTCGATTCGTTTTAAATCCTCGAAGTTTGGTAGGCACGGGAGTACGGGAAACTCATCCTGGCGCTCTTCAAGCCACACACTGCGACCTGTGTAACACATTGCATTGTCCTGTTGGTAGATACCATCGTGCTGTGTACATAGTTCCGCGTAGTCAGCGCATTCACAACTTTCCCTCTAGAGCGCGCCCCACTAAGCACAACAGCGCAGGCGCAGCACTCACCAGTCTCCGCACTACGAGATGGCGCTGACTTAGAGACGGACCAAATTCTGCTTCCGCCGATCCGCATATTAATATGCAACGCAGCCAATGAGATTGCTGCTAACATAGAACCTTTTCTCCTTGCGGATCACACTCGCGCAGTGTTACCTGAACGTGCGAGGTATTATAGCGAGTGTACAGACCTCTGATCAGCCAGTCTGCATTTGTCTGTACCAGTCTATAGTCAAGTTTCAGTCTGCGTCTAATACGATTATCATATTCCTGTGCATAGCCATGAAGAGAAATGTATAGACACTTTGTCAAGTATCAGGGATATGTGAGAATAAGATTAACGTACCAAAGGAACTTCAGAATGTCAATTGTAAACAGCATCCAGAATCAAGTTATGTAATGTCTGTGCTTTTTATTATTTTAATAAATGTGTTTGAAAATTAATCCAGTTCTGTTTAAATTAGGTCACCGTCAAACTTCTACTGTAAGCATCCCAGTGGCATTTATATCGTCTTACCTAACGGCACGCCACGATTAGACCACGAGACACATTGCTGACACTCGCCTACTTCGTTAGAGCGACAAGTCAAATAATCTGATGGTGTGTGTACCAAAGGTCTTACAGTACACACACCGCAGGCAGCCAGGGTAGTACGGGAAACTTATCCCGGGGCTCTTCAAACCACACTCTGCGACCTGTGTGACAGTTGCATTATGCTGTTGATAGATACCATCGTACCGAAAAAAAAAAAAATCATGGAGGAGAGGAGTGGTCCTCGAGGAAAGATAACTACTTGTGTTGATACATTGTGACTTTCAAAATGACGAGATCATCCAGAGAATACCACGAGAACATCCCCCACGCCATATCACACATATCTCCGGCCTGGAATATTCTGACGGTTGTTACAGGGCCGTATACGCCAACGGGTATGTGTCCGATGGAGAAAAAAAGCGTGATTCATCTGGAAAGGCCAGCCGTCGCCACTCAGTAAACGTTCAGTAGTGTTTATGTTGTGCAAAGTCGCGCCTTGATCGCCACTGAACAGCAGTCAGCATGGGCGCAATAACAAGATGCCTGCTGCGGAGTCAGCGTTGAGCAGACACTGTTCTCCCGGGAAGTGAGTTTCCATCAGCTGCACATCTAATGGCAGCCGTTTTCCACCACTTTCATCTACGGACCGTGGCGCAGCACACTTTTGTCGGCGACGATTGTGGACAGCAACATTTTACCGTGAAAGGCATACTTTAACAACGGCGGCAGGCGAACAGTTTACAAACCTAGCTGTTTCGGAAATGCTTCCCCCATTGGCTCGGAAGCCAATGATGTGCCCTATGCGACGTGAAATTAATCGTTCCGTTTCCTCATTACGACAACAACTGCAGTGTGTCCCGCATGGTTGCTGCCTCCCATCTCCCTACCCCCTTACGACATGCAACGCATACCCTCCACTGCTACTGTTGCCACATGCCGTCTACGATCAGTTACTTACCTGCCGTCTGTGGATGGTATTGAACGTTGAAGTCGAGCGTAGGCGGCGAATGTGAGTGGACCGTGTATGCTTCTACATCTACATCTATATCTACATCCATACTCAGCAAGCCACCTGACGGTGTGTGGCGGAGGGTACTTTGAGTACCTCCATCGGTTCTCCCTTCTGTTCCAGTCTCGTATTGTTCGTGGAAAGATAGACTGACGGTATGCCTCTGTGTGGGCTCTAATCTCTCTGATTTTATCCTCATGGTCTCTTCGCGATATATACGTAGGATGGAGCAACATACTGCTTGACTCCTTGGTGAAGGTATCTTCTCGAAACTTCTACAAATGCCCGTACCGAGCTACTGAGCGTCTCTCCTGCAAAGGCTTCCACTGGAGTTCATCTACCATCTACGTAATGCTTTCGCTATTACTATCTGGTACGGATCCCACACTGCTGAGCAGTATTCAAGCAGTGGGTGAACAATCCTACTGTAACCTACTTCCATTGCATTTCCTTAGGATTCTTCCAATGAATCTCAGTCTGGCATCTGCTTTACCGACGATTAATTTTATATGGTCATTCCATTTTAAATCACACCTAATGCGTACTCCCAGAAAATTTATGGAATTAACTGCTCCCAGTTGCTGATCTGCTATATTCTAGCTAAATGATAAGAGATCTTATTTTCTGTGTATTCGCAGCACATTACACTTGTCTACATTTTCAATTGCCGTTCCCTGCACCATGCGTCAATTCGCTGCAGATCCTCCTGCATTTCAGTACAATTTTCCTTGGATTGCAGTGTTGGATGCAGTGATGGATTAGCGTGTGACGGTAATGGAAAATGAAGAAAGCCTGTGCTGAGATTAGCCGTAATTAGATATGTACGACGAAGGCAGTGGCTGTCTCCCTTTTGTGATTTGAGAAGAATATATGTTCGTAATTAGTATAACTGTGTTGGTGTTCCTTATTACCAGACATTCAGTATTATAGTATTGAACAGGACGAACTGGAAAGTAACAACTTCCGTAGCAGTCAATTCCGATTACGAGGCCCATTACGTTCATGGTCATGTTAATAATAAATTTTGGGCTGCTATTCGATCAGATCAGGTCGGGATGAAAACGGAGGTGTTACAATCATCATCCGCAAAAAGCCTCATTGAACTTCCGATGTCACCCACATGGTCATTTATGTATACTGTCAATAGCAACGGTCCTACGACACTCCCCTGCGACACACCTGAAATCACTCTTATGTCGGAAGACTTCTCTCCATTGAGAATGACACGCTGCTATCTAGGAACTCATCAATACAATCACACAGTAGGTCTGATAGTCCGTATGCTCTTACTTTGTTCATTAAACGACTGTGGGGAACTGTATCAAACGCCCTGCGGAAGTCAAGAAACACGGCATCTACCTAGGAACCGGTGTCTATAGCCCTCTGAGTCTCGTGGACGAATAGCACGAGCTGGGTTTCACGCGATCTTTTTCGAAACCCATGCTGATTCCTACAGAGTATATTTCTAGTCTCCAGAAAACTCATTATACTCTAACATAATAGTGTTCCTAAATTCTGCAACTGATCGACGTTAGAGATACAGGTCTATAGTTCCGCACATCTGTTCGACGTACCTTCTTGAAAACGGGGATGACCTGTGCCCTCTTCCAATCCTTTGGAACGGTATGCTCTTCTAGAGACCTACGGTACACCGCTGCACTAAGGGTGGAAAGTTGCTTCGCGTACTCTGTGTAAAATCTAACTGGTATCCCATCAAGCCCGGCGGGCTTTCCTCTTTTGAGCGATTTGTTTTTCTATCCCTCTGTCATCTATTTCGATATCTGCCATTTTGTCATCTGTGCGACAATCTAGAGAAGGAAGTACAGTGCAGTCTTCCTATGTGAAACAGCTTTGGAAAAAGACATTTAGTATTTCGGCCTTTAGTCTGTCATCATCTGTTTCAGTACCATTTTGGTCACTGAGTGTCAAGATATTTTGTTTTGAACCACCTACAGCTTTGACATAAGACCAAAATTTCATCAGTATTTTCGGCCAAGTTAGTACATAGGACTTCACTTTCGTATTCATTGAACGCCTCTCGCAAAGCCTTTCCTCACACTAAATTTTGCGTCGTATAATATTTGTTTGTCTGCAAGGCCTTGGCTATGTTGATGTTTGCTTCGCAATCATCTTATTATCTTCAATGAGTCTGACCACCACACCTTTAAAAAAGGAAGCAATCGAAAGAATTTTGTATCCGATGTCACACGTAGAACATAGAATCTGAAAAGGGGAAGAAATATTTTCGGTAGTAGATGAAAGACTGCTTTATCAAGGTTCCAAATTAAATGGAAGAAGGGAAAAACCTCATAAAAATGGAATTATGGTTTAGATAATCGAACTGACTTGGTGGAAGAAAAAGGCGTCATCATCTAGCCCACTGCTATCATGGTTCTTTCGATTACTTCCACAGATCCTATAGAAATGGAGGTGAGCGTCCCCCATAGCAAAATGCGTGTACCACTGGACGGTGTCCGTAGCGTGGTGCATGTTTCGAACTGCTGTTCGCCTGGTTGTCGGAGTATCTGGACACGAACAACGACCACGTGTAACAAGAAAAGTAATTCATCCGGCCAGGTGACAGTTTCCATCGACCCCGCACTTCAATCTCGATGATCCCGTGCTCACTGCAATAGTAACTGACGATGTCGCTGGGACACTGTGGCATAACGTAGGGGTCGTCTTCTTCAACAATGTGTGCTGAACAGTGTTCTCCGAAACACTTGTGCGTGCACCAGCATTGTACTTTGTTGTAACATGTGCCACACATGGCCACTTACACAGCTCTACTGTTAGTGACCTTCACGTTCTGTGGAGAGTGTGGCGGAACAAGTTTATAGTATTTCGTGACTTTAATTACTTATAAGTGGCATTTCAGATAGATCAAAAAATTAAAACTAGTTACCTATTGTCAGCGTAACAATTCAGTTGATCTCAAAAATGATTATCGCGGCTAATATTTGTCACTCTACTAATAAATCTTCACTTGACGTTAAGTAGAAATGTTGTCTGTAAAGTCGTCTGAGTGGCACTAAATTGCATATCATTTATCAGATTTTACACAACTGTTACTTAAGATGGAAGCATTTTTCTCTAGTAAAAGGAACATTCAGTCACTAAATACTACCCGCGCACAACACTGACGTATGTCTCCTATTAAAATGTTTCATATAAATCGTCAGAAATAATTAGGCTTCATACATCAGCAAATAAGAAATTGATATTACGCAACGTACTGTGAACACTATTTTTTAAAATTCAATGGAAGTAGAATTCTGTCTTTTAAACTAGATTCGGGACCACCGGTGCAAATTTATTTCCATTCATTTATATCTAACAACATTTATGCTTGTTAAAATTCTTGATTTGAAACTGCCACGGAGATAATTTTCCTGGGATGGCGACAGACAGACGATAGTTAATTTGTCTATTGTTATTATCGATTCCTTTTATATCTAGTTAATAAACTTAGATAAAACTCTTCAAGCATTTTATCTCTATTCTTTAACATTTAAAATTATTTTAAATGGTAATTACGCCATATTTTATATACCAGCTACTAGTAAACTCACTGTAAGTTACTAACTCTAACGGCTGCGCCCCTAATTGCGGAGCTGAAAATTAACACTCAAAAGCATTAATTAGATTGAATTACAATTTAAATAAATACAAATCTACGCCTAGACAATAGCGACTCTATTTTTCAAATAATAATTAACAATACCGTTACAGGTTTTCTTTTTACAGACCTCACATGTGTCACGTCCGAACAGTTCATCGGTTAGCACAGGAAGAACAACTGAACCACAATTATCACAGATAACTAAAAAAAAAAAAAAATCATTATAATTGTCGTTGTCTATGAATTTAGTTTTCTGATAATTGTTTTAATTCACACACATTATTACAGAAATAATGAAATAATTATCGTCATTTTTACACGATATAGTCTTTTTATACGTAGTATGCATAATATTTGTTGAAGTTTGTACACTTAGTTCATTTTAATTTCTTATGGCTAGAACATAGTGCCGTGGATATTACAAGAGCCGTGCCCGTCCAGCATCTAGTCACCTAACGTCTTTCCACTATCTTTGGTAGGTGTCCGAAACAACAGCTGCTACGCATTCATATAACTGATTCGCCTCGATTGGTAGTTAGTTCGTAAGCATGAATGCGGATGCTATTTTACGTTCGACGTCCAGCGGGAATCTTAAACAGGCGAGCTTGAAGGGAAAGGATTGGGACTGCGTATACATCGCGTTATGTGGAAGTGTCACTCGGCCGAGATAACTCGCACATTGGTGATACGTACTATGTCCAGATGGTGCAGTGTCTAAGTAAGTACAAGATTCCTGATTCTCGTCCCAGTCCAGCACACATTTTCACTCGTCATCACTGATTCCTCATAAAGTTCCGACGCAGGTCATGCCATTATTTCCTTCCCTTTCGTTTCCTATCCTTTCTCTTCCCCTGCATCTTCAGTTTACGTAATCTGGTGTTTGTCAAAATCATTCTATTGCCCCATTTGTGGTCCATAACTCATGCTTAAGACGATTAGTCGTTGTAGTATTTGCTCTCATCATAGTGCATGTAGTACTTACAGAGAATGTGGCCACAAAAAGTTCAAGAATAGTATTACAAAAACTAACGGCTATTCCGTGTCCAAGTGTGGTACGATAAGACAGTTTTGAACAAGAGTAGTGTTTGTTGGAATGCTCACAGTAGTCCTATAATCCATGCAAACTGATTGATAGTTGGAATCGATCGCGAAAGGAATGATTGACTGTAACAAGAAGCAAGTGAGATTTGTGTACGTATTTCTCGGTGTCCCTAATAAACATGAGTGATGACCAAAATATTCCCATTAGGGGGCCATACGTACTTCTTCCCTAAATGTCGTTGCTTATATACCCGCATCGGAGTGGAGCTCGGTTGCATGTACGCTGCAGCAACGCTGGCAACCGGAAACAATCTGATCACCCGATATATATCACATATTATAGTTTGAAATACGAGAGGTGTCCCGTAACTTAGGCAGCACATTTGTTTTCTGAAAGCCGGTGGGTTTTATTCAGGATTACAAGTCTCCAACACAGTGTTTTTCGACATAATCTCCGTGCCATGTGACTGCCTTATGCCACTTAAGTTGGATGGCTGTATGCCCGCGTGGGATCACTCTACAGATCACCGTCGAAGCAAACTTCTCGCTGCTTCAATAATTTCGCCATCATCCACATACTGCTTCCCGCAGAGTGCACCTTTCATCGGGCCAAACAGATGGAACCTGGTAGCTGCGAGATCCTTTCTTTAGGGTAGATCTATATCTACATCTACATTTATACTCCGCAAGCCACCCAACGGTATGTGGCGAAGGGCACTTTACGTGCCACTGTCATTACCTCCCTTTCCAGTTCCACTCGCGTAAGGTGCGCGGGAAAAACGACTGCCGGAAAGCCTCCGTGCACGCTCGAATCTCTCTAATTTTACATTCATGATCTCCTCGGGGTGTATAGGCCGGTGGAAGAAATATATTCCATACCTCATCCAGAAACGCACTCTCTCGAAACCTGGACAGCAAGCTACACCGCGATGCAGAGCGCCTCTCTTGATGAGTCTGCCACTTGAGTTTGCTAAACATCTCCGTATCTCTATCACGCTTACCAAATAACCCTGTGACGAAACGCTCCGCTCTTCTTTGGATCTTGCCGGCCGCGGTGGCCGTGCGGTTCTAGGCGCTGCAGTCCGCAGCCACGCTGCTGTTACGGTAGCTGGTTCGAATCCTGCCTCGGGCATGGTTGTGTGTAATGTCCTTAGGTTACTTAGGTTTAAGTAGTTCTATGTTCTAGGGGACATGACCACAGCAGCTGAGTCCCATAGTGCTCAGAGCCATTTGAACCATTTGAACCTTCTTTGGATCTTCTCTATCTCCTCTGTT
Source organism: Schistocerca gregaria (assembly GCF_023897955.1). Classification (NCBI taxonomy): domain Eukaryota; kingdom Metazoa; phylum Arthropoda; class Insecta; order Orthoptera; family Acrididae; genus Schistocerca; species Schistocerca gregaria. The sequence continues at coordinate 162,780,934 of NC_064922.1, forward strand.
GACCCGACCTGGTACAGATCCCACATTGATGAGCAATACTCCAGGCCGAACGAGTGTTTTGTAAGTCATCACTACATTTTCTAAGGACTCTCCCAATTAATCTCAACCTGGTACCCACCTTACCAACAATTAATTCAATATGATCATTCCACTTCAGATCGTTCCCAACGCATACTTCCAGATATTTCACAGAATTAACTGCTACTAGTGTTTGTTCGCCTATCATAACATCATACAATAAAGGATCCTTCTTTCTATGTATGCGCAACACATTACATTTGTCTATATTCAGGGACAGTTGCCACTCCTTGCACCAAGTGCCTGTTCGCTGCAGATATTTCTGCGTTTCCCTGCAATTTTCTAATGCTGCAACTTCTCTGTATACTACAGCATCATCCGCGAAAAGCCGCATGGAACTTCCGACACTATCTACTAGGTCATTTATATATATTGTGAAAAGCAATGTTCCCATAACACTCCCCTGTGGTACGCCAGAGGTTACTTTAACGTCTGTAGACGTCTCTCCATTGAGAACAACAAGCTAGAAAATCTTCAATCCAGCCACACAGCTGGTCTGATATTCCGTAGGCTCTTACTTCGTTTATCAGGCGACAGTGCGGAACTGTATCAAATGCCTTCCGGAAGTCCAGGAAAATGGCATCTACCTGGGAGCCTGTATCTAATATTTTCTGGGCCTCATGAACAAATAAAGCGAGTTGGGTCCCACACGATCGCTGTTTCCAGAAACCATGTTGATTCCTACAGAGTAGATTCTGGGTTTAGAGAAAGGACATGATACGCGAGCAAAAAACCTAAAATTCTACAACAGATCGATGTCAGAGATGTAGGCTTATAGTTTTGCGCATCTGCTCGACGACCTTTCTTGAAAACTGCGACTACCTGTGCTCTTTTCCTATCATTTGGAACCTTCCGTTTCTCTAGAGACTTGCGGTACACGGCTGTTAGAAGGGGAGCAACTTCTTTCGCGACGGAGAACGGTCCAGTGAATTTTTGTGATGTCCTCACGGGTGCGTAGACTTGTGCGCGGCCTTGCGTTTTCATGGAGAATGAGCTGTTCGTTTGTATTTTTGTGGGTACGAAGACGCTGAAGTCTTTTCTCCAACACTGCAGGATTTACAGCTGTGTGCTGTCGGCAGGCACACGGGACATCAGACCGGTTGCACGACCTTGTTGCAATGATGCCAGTCGCCTTGCCCAACGACTCACCGTGCTTTTGTTCACTGTGAGGCCTCCGTAAACGTTGTGAAAGCCCCTAGTAACGTTTGAGATTTTCTGATTTTCCGCCAAAGGAAACTCAATGGGATCTCTCTGCTTGGAACGTTCCTCCTTTACAGACGCCGCATTGAAGACTCTATATGCCGCCACCACCCGTTCGGAAATTCATGAAATTATAGGGGTGAAGCGGGAATATTCCACGATGTCGCACAACGAAGCCTGCATTTTTTAACTGAAACTGCAAGAGGAAAAATATATGATGCACATACTTATTGAACGTCTCTCGTGTAGCAGCTGGTAAATGGAAATGAGCGTTTGGCGTTTGTCCCATTGCGGGGCAGGTCCGGCCACATTGTGCAGGTCTTATTACATTCGACGTTACATTGGGCGACCTGCGCGCCGAATAGGGATGAAATGATGATGAAGACAACACCCAGTCCCTGGGCGGAGAAAACCCCCAGCAGGGAATCGAACCCGGGCCCGCAGGACGGCAATCCGCCACGCTGCCCACTCAGCTATCGGGGTGAACATCAGCTGCTAGAAAAGACATAAACAGCCACGAGATCAGATTTTGAGAAGACGGAAGTGAAGAAATGAGATACACTAGTGGCCATTAAAATTCCTACACCAAGAAGAAATGCAGATGATAAACGGGTATTCATTGGACAAATATATTATACTAGAACTGACATGTGATTACATTTTCACGCAGTTTGGGTGCATGGCTCGTGAGAAACCCGTACCCTGACCAACCACCTCTGGCTGTAATAACTGCCTTGATAAGTCTGGACATTGAGTCAAACAGAGCTTGAATGGTGTGTACAGGTACAGCTGTCCATACAGCTTGAACACGATACCACAGTTCATCAAGAGTTGTGACTGGCCTATTGTGACGAGCCAGTTGTTCGGCCACCTTTAACCAGACGTCTTTAGTTGGTGAAAGATCTGGGGAATGTTCTGGCCAGGGCAGCAGTCGAACATTTTCTATTTCCAGAAAGGCCCGTACACGACCTGCAACATGCGGTCGTGCATTATCGTGCTGAAGTGTAGGGTTTCGCAGGGATCGAATGAAGGGTAGAGCCACGGGTCGTAACACATCTGAAATGTAACGTCCACTGTTCAAAGTGCCGTCAATACGAACAAGAGGTGACCGAAACGTGTAACCAATGGCACCCCATACCATCACGCAAGGTGATGCGCCAGTATGGCTATGACGAATACATGCTTCCAATGTGCATTCACCGCGATGTTGTCAAACACGGATGCGAACATCATGATTCTGGAAACAGAACTTTAATTCATCTGAAAAAATGAAGTTTTGCCATTCTTGCACCCAGGCGCTTCTGTCTGTGATGCAGCCTCAAGGGTAACCGCAGCCATGGTCTCCGAGCTGATAGTCCATACTGCTGCAAACGTCGTCGAACTATTCGTGCATTTGGTTGTGGTCTTGCAAACGTCCCCATCTGTTGGCTCAGTGATCGAGACGTGGCTACACGATCGGTTACAGACATGTGGATAAGATGCCTGTCATCTTGACTGCTAGTGATACGAGGCTGTTGGGATCCAGCATGGCGTTCCGTATTAGTCTCCTGAAGCCGCCGATTCCATATTCTACTAACAGTCATTGGATCTCGACCAACACGAGCAGCAATGTCACGATACAATAAAGCGCAATCGCGATAGGCTACAACCCGACCTTTATCGAAGTCAGAAACGTGATGGTACGCATTTTTCCGCCTTGCACGAGGCATCACAACAACGTTTCACCATGCAGCGCCAGTCTACTGCTGTTAGTGTATGAGAAATCGGTTGGTAACATTCCTCATGTCAGCTCGTTGTAGGTGTCGCCAACGACGCTAACCTTGTGTGAATGCTCTGAAAAGCTAATTATTTGCATATCACAGCGTCTTCTTCCTGTCGGATAAATTTCGCGTCAGTAGCACGTGATCTTCGTGGTGTAGCAATTGTAATGGTCAGTAGTGTATTGCAAATGCAATGAAATTATACTGCACACATTTGGAAGACTCTTTTACAGAGACTGAAATGTTACAAATGAGGCGCAACAAAAGTGAAGAAGCGTGAAACCGACGTCTCATGACTGAGGACCGCAGTTCATTTCGCTACAACAACTGTTTATCTTATTAGAGTAGTTTCTATTGACTGAGCTCGACGAAAGAGCCGTGGAATTAACACATCTGTTTGTTACGAGGACTACCGTTTCTAATTTATTCGACGAACAATGGACAAAGAGAACGCGATTCGTTCCAGGGGGATCATTTGTTTTCTTTTGAAGGTGTACACGGCGTGACTGAAAGGAATACTCGGCAGCCATTGAGCCGTGTGACGTGACAGAAAACCATTAATCAAACCAACGACGGCCTCGCGGCACTGCCTCAGCGACGGCGCTGTCGTTATTAAAGCGGACCGCCGGCTTTTTGTACGCTGTTGACACTGCCGGCGGAAACGATTTCTCTTCCGTGGAACGCGGGTTTAAACCCACGGCGAAGTGTACATCGACTTGTTAGGCTCGTAAATGAGAAATTGAGGAGTAAGAACGGCAGTAGTGGTTACACGTTTATCTTTGGTGATGAGTTTGCAAGATTATTCCTGTCGTCAATGTGGATTCACGTTTCACAAACCGACAAGTAAGACGATACTTTCACACAAAATAGGGATTAATGAACTGTAGCGCTCCTGCGATTATACTATTTGGCGTTCAAACAAAATACGGCTTAAAAATCGTAAAAATCAAAATATTGGCCCGTCATGGATATTTCTCCACGTACTGCTATGAAATATCTTGAACATTTCGGAAATGTTCTTTGGTTCAATCCACTTTGTTGCCCAAGAGTGACAGTAGCCGCTGCAATATGCAAGGCGACAAATTATTGAACTACGTATATGAAATAAAATCGTCATAACTTCTGAAACGTTTTCGTTAAGACGTTCAAACTGCACGGTTGGCCGCTGGAGATGATGGGAATTAGTATGCTGTTTGGTTTAGCGGCCAAGCCAAATTTTATTTGGATGGGTTTGTCAATGGCCAACGGCCTTGCCGCGGTGCTAACCCTGTTTCCAGTCAGATCACCGTAATTAAACGCTGTCTGGCTGGGCTAGCACTTGGATTGGTGACCATCCGATCTGCCGAGCCCTGTTGGCAAGCGGGGTGCACTCAGCCCTTGTGAGGCCAACTGAAGAGCTACTTGATTGAGAAGTAGGACCCCGGTCTCGGAAACGTACGGCCGGGAGAGCTCTGAGCTGACCACATGCCCCTCCGCATCCAGTAACGCCTATGGTATGAGGATGACACGGAGGCCGGTCGGTAGCGTTGGGCCTTCATGGCCTGTTCGGGAGGAGTTTTGGGTTGGTCAATAAGAAAAATTGGGGTATTTCGGGGATTGATAATCCGCATCTCGCGATCGACAAATCTCTTCACCCTCGACAGGTGACTCTTGGAGTGCTATTTATAGTTACGGAATAATCTATGCGGCATTCCTTGAGACCACAGTGACTACCGAACGGTACGCGAAAGTTTTGGAAGATAATTTCATCCCCATTATCCAAAGTGAGCCATGCTTTCACGTGGTTCACGTAAGACGGAGCTCGACCCAATAGAAGCAGGAGAGTGGTTGATGTCCTTGAGGAGCACTTTGGCGACCGCAGTCTGACTCTGGGGTACCCAGGAGCCACTGGCATGGACCTCGATTGGCCGCCATATTCTCTGGATGTGAACACATGCTACTTCTTTTTGAGGGGCTATATTAAAGCCAAGGTGCACAGCAATAACCCCAAAACCATTGCGGATCTGACAACAGCCGTTCAGGAGGTCATCGACACTATCTATATTCTGACAGTTCAACAGGTCATGCAGAATTTCGCTATTCGTCTGCGCCAATTATGGCAGGCATATCGAACACGTCACAACCTAAATAAGAATATATGTAGTGACATTTACATGTTGAATAAATTGTTTGTGCTTTGTTGTTTGTAACTAATTTGCGTATTTTCAATAATTGTCTCCCTGTGTGAAAGTTGTTAATACGTTAATACCAGGCGGTTATAATGAAAGTGAAGCAACTCCCAGAGGTTCAGTGCGCGCTGTAATTATCGTCTGGCTGCGGCACTTGGTAGACATTCTAAATCGTTAACTTGGAAACCATTTACGCTGGAAAAAAAAAAGTTCCGGCTTAACCCACCAAAAGCGAATCTGGTGATGTGCAGCAATTCGTCGATGTCTCTATTGTTCATATTGAAGAAATTGTGTAAGAGGTGCTTAATAATAATATCTACATTATGCCCTTATCACTTGTTGTACTATTTCTGCACACGTCCCGTTCCTAATGAATTACGTATGAAAGCATTTCTATACGTTTTCCTTACATTCAAAGCGCCAGATTTGCATCCAGTGGCCAAACCTAAAAATCAGTTTTTCTAGGGTAAATCGGTTCCACATTAATGAATTGGATTAAAATATCTAGCATGTGCGGCGTTAATGCTTTCGTCAATATGGCTTGGCAGCGTCCTTGTTGGGTACACATCGTTCGGCACTGGATTTGCGACTGGGATCGGTGCCTCTAACCTACAGTCGGAATGAGCGAATACCCAGCCTAGCAATACATGGTTGCATTGCCTGGGGTCGAGTCCTGAACCGGCGGGTAGAGGGCGGTGGCTGGTGCTGGTGACCCCGATAGCTCGAAGTTGAGAGGATGTTAGATAGGACTGCAGGCCCATCCAGGCTGTGGCTCGACATCCGGTTAGAAATCTCGTCGAGATGGCAGAAGACCATTGGTGGCATCACAATGCCTGACCGAATTGCCATCTTTTCTACACTTCAAGACTGATTTTGTTTTGACTGAAGTCACCTAAGCTGCCAGTCGCACTTTTGTGAGCTTTCAAAGTTAAATTCATCGTATGTTGTAGTCCTTCATGTATTTACACTACTGGTCATTAAAATTGCTACACCAAGACGAAATGCAAATGATAAACAGGTATTCATGGCACAAATATATTACACTAGAACTGACATAAGATTACATTTTGACGCAATTTGGGCGCATAGATCCTGAGAAAGCAGTACCCAGAACAACCACCTCTGGCCGTAACAACGGCGTTGAGTCAAACTGAGCTTGGATGGCATGTGCCGGTACAGCTGCCCATGCAGCTTCAACACGATACCACAGTTCATCAAGAGTAGTGACTGGCATATTGTGACGAGCCAGTTGCTCGGCCACCATTGACCAGGCATTTTCAATTGGTGAGAGATCTGGAGAATGTGCTGGCTAGAGCAGCAGAAGAACATTTTCTGGATCCAGAAAGGCCCGTACGCGACCTGCAACATGCGGTCGTGCATTATCCTGCTCAAATGTAGGGTTTCACAGGGATCGAATGAAGAGTAGAGTCACGGGTCGTAACACATCTTAACTGTAACGTCCATTGTTCAAAGTCCCGTCAATGCGAACAGAGGTGACCGAGACATGTAACGAATGGCACTCTATTACCATCACGCCGGGTGATACACCAGTATAACGATTACTAATACGTGCTACCAATGTGCGTTCGCCGCGATGTTGCCAAACACGGATGCGACCATCATGATACTGGAAATAGAACCTGGATTCATCCGAAAAAATGACGTTTTGCCATTCGTGCACCCAGGTTCGTCGTTGCGTTCACCATCGCAGACGCTTCTGTCTGTGATGCAGCGTCAAGGGTAGCCGCAGCCAAGGTCACCGAGCTGATAGTCCATGCTACAGCACACTTCTTCGCACTGTTTGTGCAGATGGTTGTTGTCTTTTTAACGTCTGCATCTGTTTACTCAGGGATCGAGATGTGGCTGCACGATCCGTTACAGCCATGTGGATAAGATGCCGGTCATCTCGACTGCTAGTGATACGAGGCCGTTGGGATCCGGCAGCCGGAAGCTGTGACCAAGCGGTTCTAGGCGCTTCAGTCTGGAACCGTGCGACCGCTACGGTCGCAGGCTCGAATCCTGCCTCGGGCATGGATGTGTGTGATGTCCTTAGGTTAGTTAGGTTTAAGTAGTCCTAAGTTCTATGTGACTGATGGCCTCAGATTTTATGTCCCATAGTGCTCAGAGCCATTTGAACCATTCTTATTTTTTATTTATTTGACGCAATTTTCATCCAGCACGGCGTTCCGTATTACTCTCCTGAAACCTCCTAACCCATATTCTACTAACAGTCACTGGATCTCGACCAACGCGAGCAGCAATGTCTCGATACGAAGTAGAAAACGTGATGGTACGCCTTTCTCCTCCTTACACGAGGCACCACAACAACGTTTCACCAGGCAGCGCCGGTCAACTGCTGTTTGTGTATGAGAAATCGGTTGGAAATTTTCCTCTTGTCATCACGTTGTAGGTGTCGCCACGAGCGCGAACCTTGTGTGAATACTCCTAAAGGCTAACAATTTGCATATAACAGCATCTTCTTCCTGTCGGTTAAATTTCGCGTCTGTAGCAAGCTATCTTCGTGCAACTTTAATGGCCAGTAGTGTAGTATCGCATTTTAGTAACGGTAACGTGCACTTTAATGTAGTAGTAATTTATTTGTTAATGTTGCGTGGCCAGTAACAATCACACCTCAGTCAGTTACTAGCTCCCGTTTGTGTAGCACCAGGAGACTAGCGACTCCCATTTTTTGCATTTTCCTGTTCGTTTCCACAGTGTAATTCTCAGGTTAGTAGCAGTAGGTTGGAGAGTTGGGATGTGCTGTGTGCGGAGCAGGAGGAGCTGGCCGCAGATTGCGAACAGCTCAAAACGTTTACGGATACAGCCAGTCGCCTGCAGGCTATCGACTTGTAGTGGTATCGGAGAATAGGGCGCTTCACTTGAGAAGCCGCAAGTATCGCTGGTTATTGCACCAGCACCCGGGTTATAATTGCAGAATCACTGGCGTGGAGGAATTACTAAGTTGAGCTGAACTAGCGGGTATTATCAAGCACCTGTACTTCCGCATCGCAACCTGACTTGTTCCCATACCACAACATTTCAGTCGTATCTGAAGATGTTCAACTAACTTACGAGAATTCAGCCGGATTACGTCGATCTACAACCGCCGATATTTCGACAGTTGCACATCCTGCCATTTGAAAGGCTCTTGGCTCTGAATACTATGGGACTTAACATCTATGGTCATCAGTTCCCTAGAACTTAGAACTACTTAAACCTAACTAACCTAATGACACCACACACATCCATGCCCGAGGCAGGATTCGAACCTGCGACCATAGCAGTCGCGCGGTTCCGGACTGAGCGCCTTAACCGCAAGACCACCGCGGCCGGGTTTGAAAGGCGAAACTGCAGCAATTAAGCGCTGTGCAAGTAAATACAAGACTTCGGTTTTCCCTGAAAAGAATGGTTCAAATTTCTGAGAGCACTATGGGACTTAACATCTGAGGACATCAGTCCCCTAGAACTTAGAACTACTTAAACCTAACTAACCAAAGGACATCACACACATCCGTGCCCGAGGCAGGATTCGAACCTGCGACCGTAGCGGTCCCGCGGTTCCAGACCTAAGCACCTAGAACTGCACGGCCACGCCGGCCGGCTATTTTTACAAAGTTCCAGTAAAAACCCATATTTTACGTTCTGCACAACGCTTGCTTGCTTCAGTTTCGCCTTGAAACTGGTGGCGTCTCCAAATACAGGAGATCTTTCTGCCGGATCCAGTAGTTTGCATGTAACAAATTACACTGACAAGGAAGTAAACATCTTCACTGTGACATGTAATTAGCTATTCACGGTAGTGTTGCTATCACAGCTCTTGTCTTCTTGCCATTACTAGGAGGGAGGGAGACAGGGGAGGGGGTGACTCATGTTGGTTGTTTCCGCTCCACTCTGAGGTGAGCTATAGCCTTGTGGCACAGTGGAGGCAGCCTGCCGACCTGATTGGTATCGGCCGTATCATCCTGGTGCCACCATGGGCAGTGGCGGAAAGACTTCTGGTTCGGTTCTGGGCCTGGCATGGTGCTCCGACAGGAATTGGAAACAGCCAGAAAAATCAAACTTCTCTAGCAAGTTGGATCACGCGAGCTGCCGTCTGGCGGTGGAGGTGTGTGGTCGGGTAGGGGAGCATGAAGCAGCAAGGCAGGGAACCTGTTTAACGGTTGATACTGATTGTGGCTTGCTGTCAACACGGGGCACCGTTCCGGATGGAGCAGCGGACGGTGTCTGACCTCGTGTGTCCAGGGGCACAGTGCAGCTGTGGCCGAGAAGGTGCTTGCTGTAGAAAGTCTTCTGTTATGGCAGAAGGAAAGATGTTTGTGTCGAATAGTGTGATATTACCAAGCAAAGGGTTGAGTGAGTTCTGGCCTATTTGAGTTACCAAGAAATTGCATTTGTAAAACGTGACGAGGCCACTTTTTGGCCTGGAATTTGTAGAGGAGAGCTCTGTTTGACTATCTGTAGGACGATTTTTGTCTATTTTGGCTGTAGCTTTTCTTTGACTTAGTTGCTACAGGGTGTAGACAGGGCTAATGCTTTACTGTTGACTAATTGTTCCATCTCGTGTTAACGTACGGTGTCGGCATTGGTTGGGTGAATTTCTGGAATAACTACTGGCCTATCGTGATTTATTATATCTGCTGCTGCTGCATTGTGTGTTGTTGTTTCGCCACATTTATTCTTGCAGCCTTCATTGCAAAGTTTTTTATCTGAGAGGGGCTACATCATTACCTCTTGGTACTATAGCTTCAAGCTAATACTTTATTGTTTTGGTGTACTTATCACCGCCCCATTTTGTAAAGTTAATTTAGTTCATTATGGCAGGTATTTTGCAGTGTTTTATGTTATCGTAATATTATACTGAGCTCCTCGAGTCACTTGATAAACTGAGCAAGGGTCCTTTGCTTGTTCCTTCACGTGTATGCACTCTTAGTACCTATTGCTAAATTTAACTTTTGTCTGGTATATGAATTTCCACCCAAACAATTCCCTGCCAGCTTGCACACCCATTGTTCCTTGCGCCACACAACGAACCGGTTCTATAGTTTTCAATGAGGCCAAAATGTGAAATATACTGAATTCTATCGCACTGGTGCTACGGAGACGCCAGTGCATTGATGCCGCTTATTTAAAAGATATAAACTAAGGACGAGGAGAGGAAAGTATGAAGAGCTAATGGCTTTAGTGGGCGAGCAGGCGGTGTGGGAGGCAGGTGGGGCCGTCCGGACGCCGGCCCAGTTGTGTAGCGGCGGCCATGTATTATTCATGCGACGCCGCCCCCTGGGCTACGGCCGGGAGTGCCGGGGGCAGAGGACAGCGCCGCCGCCTCCAGGACATCGATCCCTGGGGGCGGCGCTGTCTTGGCGACGGCCAACTTAGCAGCTCTGACTGAGTGCGTGCGCGGGCGCCCAGATGCACGGCTAACCCCGGCTCACCCCGCGTGTCAGCGCCGGCCGCCCCAATGTCAGCGTGCGCTCTCTGGGGCCCCTGCTGAGTAGGCTGCACTCTGCGCTCGAACCTCTTTGGCAGCCCCCGGTAGTTCATACCGAAGGCGCCAACCGTGCAACTTCGTCCGCCTTGGTAGCTACGGGATCAACGTCGCAGATTACTAACGGAAGAGGCCCCTGTCAGTTTCCCGATTGCGTCTGAGATTTTCTCCACTCGGGGACTAAGTGTAAGGCTAACATTCGTGTCGTTACGATTGACACGTAAACCGCCACTAGCACACTCTCAAATTGTCGTTTTACTATAGGCATGAATCGAGAGCCAATAAAAAAGTAAAGAAATGAAACATGTAGCTATCAGCATGTACTAATCGTAGCCTTCGAGGAAGGCGGTTGGTAATTGTACAATCATTAAGTTACAATCGTCCGAGTTCCAAATCGGACATACTAGTAACTATAAAGCATGTCTGCGGCTGTAGGCTTTCTGAAGATTGAACTGTGAATTTACTTACAACATCATATCTTAGAGAATTTATTTTATTTACTGGCGATTGATCAAGAACATTGTCACATTTAATCACACTAGGTGATCGTGGTAGTAGGTGCCAGGAAATAACCGATGGAAAATTAGCTTTAACAAATGTGAATTTATTCCTAAAAGCTTTTTCAAAATACGTTTAAAATTATAAGCAGAAAAGCACACTCGAGATATCAAGTCACAATTTAACAAGTGCGAATTTTATTCCTAAAAGCATTTTCGAAACAGACTTAAAATTATAAGCAGAAAAGGACCCTCGAAATATCAAGTTACAGCTTTATTTGGAGGCAAGAACAACATTATCAGTAGGAGCCTTCGGCCTGAGAAGCTTTCCTGCTCCCTTCCAACACGGCCGTCGTCATGATAGCTCACAACAACATCTGAAAGAGTACACTAGTCCAAATCTGCAACACACCAGATTACTTCAAACAAAAAATTTTAACAACTCATACAAACATGTAAACTATGCACTCCGTAAGAGGAATGGAAATGGTACAAGCCTCAAATTATTTGCCACCGAAAGTGCAATTTTAGGGTGAAAAGCTTATAACTTAAATGACTATTTCAATAAAACTCATAAAATGCAGACTTACATAAAATAATATGCTACATTACACATATACCACCTCGCAAGATGATAAGGAAGATAGAAACATATTTCCAGAATTCGGCCTCTAAGCAATAAATTCCTTAACACCGAATCCGACAAACATGACAGTGGCGGCTATTAACGTATGGCAGATTCACCGGTGGGGGGGGGGGGGGGGGTTACTAAACAACCCAAACCGTAGATTGCTCTAACCCTCCTCAACACCATAAGGGAAAAACGGACCACCCAATTCACAAATAACCACGTTCCCGCGGGTGGGCAATCGGAGAAGAATGGTGGGTCGACCTCAAAACAAAGCGGCTGGTGACCTCACCAAGAAAACAAGTAGAATTTAACAAGTAAATGAAACAACATATCTCCAATCACTCAACTTCTAATAAACTGCGATTTCTGGTGGAGACCTAGCGCAGCATCCCCAACGCTCTCCCGAACCGTCCGCTGCCAGCCGCTTCAACGGACGTAAGAAGGCGCCCCGATCGCCCGTCTCACGGCGTCGCAGCTCGCACAGGCCAGACTGATGTCGTGGGTTGAGTCCTGTTGCTCTCGTGTCGACCGCGAAGTCTCTACCCTTTCCTATACGGCGCTGCCCACTGGAGTCACGTGGCGACTTCACATGCGCCGACGCTCAAGGGGGACAAGTCATCTCGTGTCTCAGTGCGCGACGAAGCACCAACCAATCCAACCGCTAATAACCGTTGCCCGAGAAACTAGAGCAGACTGGCGGCCTAACGCGCAGACTCAGACGCAGGAACTCAGCCCCACCCGGCGACCACTAGCTGGGTTCTGTTACTGGCGGGGTGGTAAGACCCTCAATTTCTGGCTTACAGTTTGATCCAAACGACAGACGAACTCCGACGACAGACAGACACTGAATGCCCCACACTGAGCCGGCTGACCAACTGGTTAGCCTCGACTGACCGACTCACCTCTACAGAGCTCATAGCGCCCCTTAAATGCACGTGAACAGGCAACCTTTCCGCTTTCCCACCAGAGGGAGACACCAAAGCTGCGATTGCCACAGCGGCGCCACCGCCAGAAACGGAGGGTGACTGCTTCACACAACGCGCTGCTGCGCGCTCTTCAAAACAGCAATTTTTTTTTACCACGGCTTAAAGATGTCAAATGTGTGTTTATTGTTCTCCCCAATTATTCTCATCTCCAAGAAATGTATTTGCTTTTGCGTTTCTTTTTCCATAATCATAAGTGCTGCATCCAACCACCCTAAAAATAAATAATTAGCTGCCCTATGACACATGTTACACAGGCTAAATAACATCCAACTCAGCGTAGAAAATCATGAAAAATAGTTACAAACAATACAACTCATAGCCACATAAATGGATACAGCACCCGTATAGTACAAAAACTCGGTCAAAAAATGAAAACACAACTACAGAAAAATCCAAACGAGCAGAGAGCACAGAATGCCACAGACACTACAGCACACACGGAAACACAAAATAATAACACTCATGACATGAATAACAGAAAAAATTGTAGATTATACATATCAGCACAAAGCAACCCACAAGATAGCAAATACACTAAAGAAACAGGGATTACAGGTAGCTTACACAACAACAGAAAGACCGAATAAATACCAAGGAGCAGCTATATACCAGCTAGAGTGCCAAGAATGTAAACCAGTACATCTGGGGATGTCAAGCAAGAATCTTAAAACTAGATATAAAGAACATATAGGAAGTTGAAAATATGAAAACAGCCATTATACCTTCGCCGAACACCTAATAAAACATGGACATGAACCATCCAACATGGAATGTGACACGATAGTTATCAGAGTGAATAACCACAACATAAAGCTCCAGACATTGCAAGAAAACTTTCACATACGAAGAGCCATTGCAATGTAAAAGAAGGTACTCAATCACAAAAACCATATAAACAATAACTCCCTGATCATGGTAGCCACAAAAACAAATGCCAAACCGAAATGTAACCAAGATAAATAATTAATGAATCTCCTTCCCCTGTTGTCTCTCTCTCTCTCTGTCTCTCTCTCTCTCTCTCTCTCTCTCTCTCTCTATCTCTCTCTCTCTCTCTCTCTCTCTCTCTCTCTCTCTCTCTCTCTCTCTCTCTCTCTCTCCCCAACACACACACACACGGACACATCACCTCATATTTATTAAAAAAAAGATACATTTGCACACAGCAAATTACACGCACACACACACACACTAATATTTATAACTCACCTGACCACGTTCGAAGTCCGTGAGTTCGTCGGAGCCCCCCCATTCTGTTCTCTCACCATATCTAATGACTACTGAGGTCGCTGACATGGAGTACTTGTACCTCATATGAAAACGTATGTTTTTAGGGGTGTCCGATACTTTTTATCACCTAGTGTATTTACTGGACATTTCTTTCTCGTTCGGTCCATACTATCTCCTCCCAGTATATGGAAAGCAAAGAGCTTGCATTTCTAGAGAAGTGTTTCAGACTATAACAGATGAACAAGTGTTCATAGCCCTTAAGGTACGCATTCTGGAGTCCATATTTACCAGACCTTTCTTTCTTCTTTTTCTGTAAGAAATCTTCCTCATAGTCTGTAAAGCGAATTTAGTAACACACTGTATACGGCGTAGTGTGATTCACATGTAAATATTTTGAATAACGGCGAAACTGATGGTTTCCTCAGATTTCATATTATCAAAATTTGAGAGCAAATTATAAATTGAATTAATTGGATTTGAAAATACCGTATTCCTTTATATTTATCAAAGAATACCTGATAGTGAATGCTAATGCATGAAGTACCTGCAGGCGTTTTACTTCTTGAGAATTATGTTTGGCAGGACTGGAAGTTTCACAGACAGGCAACATATCAGAAAAAATGGTTCAAATGGCTCTGAGCACTATGGGACTTAACGTCTGTGGTCATCAGTCCCCTAGAACTTAGAACTGCTTAAACCTAACTAACCTAAGGACATCACACACATCCATGCCCGAGGCAGGATTCGAACCTGCGACCGTAGCAGTCACGCGGAGGCAACATGTCAAAGTGGGCTGAAGGGCACCATAAGTTCTCAGGTTAAAAAGAGCGCAACACTGCAACGCAATCTTCCTCGAATGGATGTATGTAGGAGAAACAGAGAACGAATCAAAAGAATGCTTGTGGAGTGAATTCAAAACTGGGATAATATCGGTGATAAGATATTTCAATGTCCTCATGCGACTGACGTCGGTATTTCTCTTTGGCCATGAAACAGATGAAATGAAGGAATTCATACCATGAACAAAAATGACCCACGACGGACAAGCGACGAAGGTATATGAAGCAGAATAGCACATTTATACCTCCATAAACGGTGCGTACTAGTATCAATCATAGGCCTTAATTTAAGAAACAAAAATTTCAGTAAGTACTTTGGAACAAAACACTGTTTGAAGAAGTATCATGGGCTGTGGAAACAGCAGAAAAGACTATAATCTAAGAGTTTTAGAAGTGTTTTTAAAATATACTGATGTTGAAAATTGACCAGAATGATGTTTTAAGGAGCAAGGTTTTCCCCCATTCGGCGAGGAAGGAAATAAATGGAAAACATTAAGAAGAAGAAAGGTGGAACCGTATTTATATGCATCACGGAAAATATTCCGCGATATTTCAGGCTACAGGAGACGGCAATCATTATGGATACAGGCAAAGAATAGTAGTTCTATAACAAATAATTGAATACTTGGTGCGTGTAACTCTGATATGAAGAGACTACCACGTTACAGTCGTGCTACGCCTCATGAAACCAGACAAAGTATTGATGATCTAAAAAAAAGTAGCTTGAAGGATAACACCAGAAGATGAATGAGTATTTATACAATACAGCTTGCTCAGCTTTGATACACCTGCACTGCCAACTACATCCCATATATTTTCAGCTGTACGGAACTGTTGATGACACTCAAAAGATTGCGCATGTGATTTCTATAACTTCAATGGGCAGCTATCACGTCATCACTTTGCTTTGGAATGATATTAATTGCAGATACCGACGAAGAAGCAGCATTACATATGCCATAATCTCTTCGAAAGTTCGCTACGTAGATAGTACCATTACAGTTAAGCTAATTATACGTTTTTACTGATTTTCAGAACATATTCTGAGTTCAAACATCATGAGGTAGGTGGAACAGAATAACGTCCTCAGTGCCAACCTGCATGAATGGTGGAGCATTGACCAAATGTAACTAAACTCGCACTTCTCCCACACGACTTCCTAACATTCATTTAAATTGATGCAACATCGTTTGATTCCCGAAAGGCTTTCGCTTCACCACTAAATCTCCATCTACTACAGACAGGATTACCTTTTGGCGTACTAAACGAAATGTATGACTGGACTGAGGGTTTCTTGGCAAGGAGGACGAAGCATGTTATCTTAGTTTCATATCAACAGATGTAGCAGTAGTTACAGCTGTGCCACAGGCAGCATGTTAGGATATTTTATCGCAAGCCTTCCAAAGAATGTATTCCTCCGTCACGTCCATAGACAGCCCATCATCCTCCTAAAGATCTTCATTGAATTCTTTCAGCGCATGACACATCCGGTCTCTCCTCTACGTTTAACACAGGAGTTCTCTTTCAGTCTTTATGTTGAGACCTTTTAATTTATTTGCTATATGTTCAACCAGTCTTTCTGACAACCATTTATTTTTCGATATCTTCGTATTGTTCCTGCAGCCATTTTGCTTTGACTTCCCTGCACTTGCTGTATACTTTAATCCAGTGAATTATATATTTCTGTCTTTTTCTTAATAGTTTCGTACTTCCATCTTTCGTCGATCAGTTGAACATTTCTCTGTTACACTAGCTTTCTTCGCAGTTACGTATCTCGCACATATATTTGAATGAAGCTTCTGTAAATGCCTGTTTCAGAGATATCCATTGCTCTTCAGATGAAATGCCTATGGTTTTCGTTATCGGAGTGTTTACAGCTCTACAGCACTTTAAGCGCATCTCATCGTTTAGCAGTAATACAAAAAGCCATTTCATCCATCACCAATTCTTCCGGACTATTTTTTTAAGCTTCAGTCAAGCTATCACCGTCAATTGTGATCTCAGTATGCTCCAGCAGGCGTATGCCGATGTCTTATTTTGTTGTCATTTTTTGCAGTGTGTTCAATAGTACTGGCTGAACTTTACTGCAGAATGCAGTTAGTCATTCTAGCCGAAATTCCTAATGCTAAGCCCGTAACTCTGTCTTCTGTTCCTTCCCCTACTACAATATTACACTCACTCATGATTATTAGATTTTCATCTCCCTTTACACACTGCATTATGCGTTCGGTATCCATATCATCTTTTGCTTGTGACGCCATCATTTGTGTCTGCTATTTTGACATATTTGTTTACTAGAGTAAAGTAAACGTAACTTGGTCTGATAAGAATAAACCACGGCATATAATAAACCCAATTGTTAGCCATGTAATTTATTAACAAACGCAATCTCACTGCAACGAAATAACTCAAATTTAGCTGACCACAACACGCTTACAAATAATCGTGCGACGTAGAAACATGAGGACATAGAAACAAATTCATTCTCATGCAGTGTATATCAGATTAATGAGCAAAGAATTTTAAAAGAAAGGAAGTGTGTAAATTCCACGTATATAATTAAATCAAACCCATCTGGCCAGTATATTACATAGCCTCTTAGCAACCTTTAGATACAAGGCCCGTAGACCTGACATGCATACAGAACAAGGAACAAAGCCCATTAGCAATGCAAAACATTTAATAAATCAGAGGGAATACATGAATGATTGAGCTGACTGCACTATTCGCACTCAGTGATTCGGTTTTGGCACCACAGCTTCCATCTACAGACCTCTTACGATAATGCAATAGTAATGGAATGCCAAACACAATTCCATTCGCGACAAACATAGGAACTTAACTATTTAAATCGTCGAAATTCTGACAGCTCGTATGCGTAACTGAAACATTTTGAAATTGCAATCAAATGAATATTAAGATTGTATATGTTCTTTCGGACATGTCACATCTCTTCACATTCAGCCTTCTGACATTCCCATTCCATGCTATAACCCCAGCAATGTTACCCTTTCGTTAGTTATTTTATCATTTGCTCATGGTTACCTCCCCCATGGAAGACCCTCCTCTCCGGGTATACGAATGGTGTGTAATCTAGGGAATTTTTCCAATGGACAAATCACCATGAAACTTTTCCAAGTTATGAAAATAGGTTCTCCGATAGTATATAAGAAATTAACTCTTCCTCATTCAGCAGTCAGCAAAACACCCTGAGGAACGCCATTTGCAACAGTGACCTAAATGCTGGAGAACCTTATGTGTTGACAATGCGGTAACATACCCTGAAGAAGTTTATTGACATTGGGAATTTACTTTAACTGTTGA
The DNA here is from genome assembly GCF_023897955.1 of Schistocerca gregaria. Taxonomy (NCBI): domain Eukaryota; kingdom Metazoa; phylum Arthropoda; class Insecta; order Orthoptera; family Acrididae; genus Schistocerca; species Schistocerca gregaria. Next base: position 162,799,129 of record NC_064922.1, read on the forward strand.
GAAATTAAAAACTGAAACTTGTGTACTTCACAGAACAAATACCATAGTACTGTATGATAACAATGTCAATGAATCACAATTGAAACGTTTGAATTTATACATATTCATGATTGTACAGATTTGTAAGGATATGATTTGGAATGATCATAGGGGTTCAGTTGCAGGGAAAAGTTGTGACATACTTCGGATCTTTAGTAGGATTCTAACGAGATTGCCTATGAAACAATAGAGTGACCTATCGTAGACTATTGCTTAATCATGTGAGTCCCTTATAAGTACGAATTGCTGAGATTCTTGAACGTATACAAAAAAGGGCTACACGAGCAGTCACTGGTTTCTTTGACTCTTGGGAAAGCGTCGCAGAGATTGTGAAAAAATTGAACGTGAATGCCTACTTACAGTGATCCAAGAACCAATTTCTTTAAGCGACGATTCTAGAAATGCACTGCAGCCTCTTACATACCCCTACTGTGGCAATCGCAAAGACGATATCAATTACATAGCGCACAGAGGAGTTTTGACAGTCCTTCTTTCGGCGCTCCTTACGTGAACGGATCGGGAAGAAGCTCCAATGACTACTGCAATGGGAAGTACCTTTACCACGCACTTGACAGCAGTATGTAGAGTATAGATATAGATTTAGGTGTAGATGTAGGTTACCTCTTCTGGGACATAGTTGTCTATTAGGACCAGAACTGAACATTTCGTAAGATACTGCGTTTTATCTTCACTTCGTTGTTTGATTTACAAATTCTACCACAATCTGCGCGTAATTTATTACAGTATTTCCAGAATGCTGCACATCAAAATTTATATTTACAGTTAAAAGAAATTTGAATAAAGGTAGATGGGGCATGAGGTAGCGGAAAGGAATGTCCATTATTAGCTATTATTTCATATCAATATAATCACTACTATGCACTGCTGAGGAAGAATGGGAACAAAAGAAGGGCGCCAGTGCTGTCATAAACATACAAGACAACAAATTTTTCACTCCCAGAAGACGTTACCATCTTGCCCTATCATTGTCATTATCATTGGTTCCAGTTCAACAAGGAAGAGTGTCCACAAGCTAAAGTAATCTGACAAGAGTCTCACATTTCCTAGATGAAATGATGCTTGGTCCAGCAATAAAATATACACTCCCTAACAAGCACCCAGAAGAAAGGGAGAAACGGTCGTATGTCAATGTTATTTCATAAAACAAAGAGCCGTTAGTGGGTTAGTAGTACCTTCTGTTGTTACCAGGAGTGATAGGGTATAGAAGCGGAGTGAACACCGTCATATGTTCATTGATCGATGTGAAAATCACGGAGATGCCGCGTGTTGTGTGTGCGCGGGATCGCCCCTGCATGTCCGGCCACCGCACTTACATCTATGCTTCGCAGGCAAGGTACAGCCCCCACCTCACCTTGGAAATTGTTTGTCAACAGAAGAGTCGCTGAGTTGCTTACCGTCAAGCACCCCACAGGTCCTACAGGGTCTGGAGGCGCAAGCCGTGCCAATAGGAGGCATGCAGGTCGTAGTAAACAGCGCTGCAGTCGCAGACACCTATTCGTGTCCATGCAGTCAGCTGTTCACGTGACTCAGCGCCTATGGTGTTTCGCGGACGCGTACTCCGGTCATGCATCCACCTCTAGAGAGGCTGCTACGCTACGGGCTCTGACTGACCACCAGCCGCCATGAATCTGTGATACAGATTCAATGCCTACCGGTGCCTCTTTCCACCAATATGTCGTTTAGCCCTCAATGTGAAGCCTGTACGACGCTGAACTTCCGTCAGCAGCTCCTGAGAGCACTACTTCTCTGTATCTCCATGTTGAAAAATTTTAATAAACATTTTTGGAACAGTGATCAGTTGACATCACAGCAGCTGAGATTTGTGCTCCATCTACCATCTTCGAAGGATGCCATGAATCTGATGATGGACATGCGATATGACCAAAACCGGTCACCTAGTAACATACGTGGTACAATCAAGACTTAATTTAAAAAAGGAAAATTTCCATGTTGAGTGCTTCGAGCATACATCACATGGGTTCATTTCATTGCTTATTATCCCTGCTCTTCGCCACAGTGCCATTCATAGATTTCGTCCAAGTGAAAACCTATTAGGGATCATCAAAAATCGACATTTCACTTGGTATCCTATTGTGTGGGCGTCCGTCCTCAGAAGCTGTACCTAGTTTAATTCGTGTCACTAAACAAACAATTCTTATTTGCAAAGCATGTGTTTCAAATTGTCAGTACTCCACTCTGCTGAAGGACATACACTACTGGCCATTAAAATTGCTACACAACGAAGATGACGTGCTACGGAGGCGAAATTTAACCGACAGGAAGAAGATGCTGTATACGCAAATCATTAGCTTTTCAAAGCATTGAAGCAAGGTTGGCGACGGTGGCGATAACTACAACGAGCTGGTATGAGGAAAGTATCCAACCGATTTCTCATACACAAAGAACACTTGACCGACATTGCCTGCTGAAACGTTGTTGTGATGCCTCGCGTAAGGAGGAGAAATTCGTATCATCACGTTTCCGACTTTCATAAAAGTCGTATTGTAGCCTATCATGATTGCGGTTTATCGTATCGCGACATTGCTGCTGTTAGAAGACTGTGGAATCGGTGGGTTCAGGAGGGTAATACGGAACGCCGTGCTGGATCTCAACGGCCTCGTATCACTAGCAGTCGAGATGACAGGCGTCTTATCCGCATGGCTGTAACGGATCCTGCAGCCTCGTCTCGATCTCTGAGTCAACAGATAGGGACGTTTGCAACACAACAACCATCTGCACGAACAGTTCGACGACGTTTGCAGCAGCATGGACTATCAGCTCGGAGACCATGGCTACGGTTACGCTTGACGGTGCATCACAAACAGGAGCGCCTGCGATGGTGTACTCAACGACGAACCTGGGTGCACGAATGGAAAAACGTCATTTTTTCGTATGAATCCAGGTTCTGTTTACAGCATCATAATGGTCACATCTGTGTTTGTCGACATCGCGGTGAACGCACATCGTAAGCGTGCCTTCGTCATCGCCATACCGACGTATCACCCGGCGTGATGGTATGGGTTTCCATTGGTTACACTTCTCAGTCACCTCTTGCTCGGACTGACGGCACTTTGAACAGTGGACGTTACATTTCAGATGTGTTATTACCCGTGGCTCTACCCTTGATTCGATCCCTGCTAAACCCTACATTTCAGCAGGATAATGCACGACCGCATGTTGCAGGTCGTGTACGGGCCTTTCTGCATACAGAAAATGTTTGACTGCTATCCTGCACAGCATATTCTCCAGATCTCTCACCAAATGAAAACGTCTGGTCAATGGTGGTCGAGGAACTGGCTCGTCACAATAAGCCAGTCACTACTCTTGATGAACTGTGGTATCGTGTAGAAGCTGCATGGGCAGCTGTACCTGTACACGCCATTCACGCTCTGTTTGACTCAATGCCAAGGCGTATCAAGGCCGTTATTACGGCCGGAGGTGGTTGTTCTGGGTACTGATTTCTCAGGCTCTAAGCACCCAAATTCCATGGAAATTGAATCACATGTCAGTTCTAGTATAATATATTTGTCCAATCAGTACCCGTCTATCATCTGCATTTCTTGTTGGTGTAGCAATTTTAATGACCAGTAGTGTAATACTGCCTACTCGTGTGAGAGAGTACTATCAGTACCAGACAGAGTTTGAAAAGTACCTCCCTGTGTGCCTCCATTTGTCTGGATGATCTTTTGTGCAATGTCCAGATGCATGGTGCACTTGTATATGAAAATGACCCGGTTTTGGACGGCGTGGGAACGTGAAGGCAGGCCTACTCCTAGTTAACGTTCCGTCTGAACACAAAAGAAGGGAATCGCCGTGTTGCGCACCAAACAAATCAGAATCCCTTTAAATCTGTGTCTACCATTCAAAAGCTGTTAATGAACTCCAACCACATTGTGTCTCTTCCCGCAGCATTGGTCGAAGGCTACTGGCAACTGAGCTAGAAAATTACTGTCTCATGCATAAGCCGCCGTAACCATCAAGATACAGACTGATGCATTTGGAGTGGTGACTTGACTGGGAAGCATAATGACAAATTGCATTACATTGTGATCAGCCATGATTCACAGTTAAACTGTGCTCTCATGACCATCGTCAGTGAGTATGGCGGCAACCTTGAGAGGGGACCTATTTTTACAGTGTTTTGAGAGGTTTCGGGAATCGTTGGGTGAAACTTCAGGTCAAAGCTGGTAGTGATTGAGGGAATACTGAATAACCGTAGATCATTGACACCCTGCATCCTCACGTGATACCTCTCATGTGGTACCATCTTTCAACACGACAATGCTAATCCGCCTGGCATACATCTCTATAAGGTGTTGAGGCACTCCCATTGCCAGCAGGATCCCAAATAGACCATGTGTGGAACTTGCTCGAAAGTAAACTCCATCCCAGATCCAGTTTAGCGGATGTCAAGCACCAGTTACGTCAGACGTGGGTCAGATTGTCACAGTAGAGGATACAATGATTTTTCAACACCCTTCACAACCGAATCAGTTCATGCAACAATGCCACAAGAATCACAGCATTCGTGTAGATAAATTGAAGTTTTATTGGATTGATGGTTTAGTCAACCAATGTACAATGTGTGATACCTGAGCTTCTCCTGGCGTAAACTATGTTCAAAGTACTTACGGGCATTCAGCCAGGTTGAATTTTCGACAACTGCCTATATTTCGGCGGATGCACACTCCGCCATTTTCAAGGCTTAACTGCAACGACCAGACGAAGTGCAGAAAACACGAGAGCTCGGTTCTGCGAGTCCAACAGAAAAGATAACACACACCTAAACAAAAGCCACCAAAGATGAACGAAGTCAGAGCTATCGATAGTAAGAAACTATGGACTGGTAGTTGAGGAAACGTTAACTCTGTCCCTATGTTTTTTAACAAGTGAAAGAGCAGGATTCTAGGCCGAGTTTAAACAAAAGCCTCCATCCCTATTCACATGGTTGCTAGCCAATTTAATTTCAACAGACTCCTTAATCACACTATCCCAATAGCCGGACGTGCATGCTAATATCTCGGTATTATTATACCACATGGGGTGACCAGTGTCCAAACAATGTTCGGCAATAGCAGATTTGCTAGGTTGCTGTAGTCGCGTGTGCCGTTTATGTTCAATACACCGATCCTCCACGGTCCTGATGGTCTGACCAATGTATGCCATGCCACAGCTACAAGGAATGCGATAAACACCTGCCTTACGTAAACCAAGATCATCCTTAACAGACCCCAAAAGCGCTTTAATCTTAGATGGAGGTCGGAAAACACATTTCACATTGTATTTCCGTAAAATACGATCTATCTTGTTTGAAGTGCTTCCTATGTAGGGCAAAAAGGCAATAGATTTAGGAGTCAACTGAGAATTATCATCAGTCACCTGGCGCACAGTTGGTTGATATCGCAACGCCCGTTCAATCTGTCTTTCACTATACCCATTGTGGCGGAAGGTAGCCTCAAGATGGGCCAGCTCAGCAGGCAAAGTCTCAACGTCAGAGATGACATGTGCCCTGTGTACCAGGGTACGAAGTACCCCTTCACGTTGGGCCGGATGATGACAACTGACCGCCTGCAGATACAGGTCAGTGTGAGTACGCTTCCTATAAACTGCATGTCCCAACGATCCATCCACCTTCCTCCTAACCAAAACGTCAAGAAAGGGAAGGCAGCTAATGTTGAATGACTCTGATATGTTAGTAAGTTTTGATGTGGTCTCGCTCTTTACTCGTGTTCCTTTGTCTGATTCGTTGCGGTTAATTGAAGTGAAGTTTGGATTGGAACTAACTAATTTGTTTCGACATGTGTTGACGTCCACGTATTTCTTATTCAATGACCAGTATTACGAGCAGACGGATGGAGTTGCGACGGGTAGCCCGTTATCTCCTGTGATTGCAAATCTGTTCGTGGAAGACTTCGAGGAGCGTGCATTGGAGTCGGCGCCATTGAAACCTGCCTGTTTTTTCAGATACGTTGACGATACTTTTGTTGTTTGGCCGCATGGCAGGGAGAATTTGAATGCCTTTTTAGAACATCTAAACTGGATCCACCCCAACATTCGTTTTACCATGGAGGTGGAAGAGGATGGTTGCCTTCCCTTTCTTGACGTTTTGGTTAGGAGGAAGGTGGATGGATCGTTGGGACATGCAGTTTATAGGAAGCGTACTCACACTGACCTGTATCTGCAGGCGGACAGTTGTCATCATCCGGCCCAACGTGAAGGGGTACTTCGTACCCTGGTACACAGGGCACATGTCATCTCTGACGTTGAGACTTTGCCTGCTGAGCTGGCCCATCTTGAGGCTACCTTCCGCCACAATGGGTATAGTGAAAGACAGATTGAACGGGCGTTGCGATATCAACCAACTGTGCGCCAGGTGACTGATGATAATTCTCAGTTGACTCCTAAATCTATTGCCTTTTTGCCCTACATAGGAAGCACTTCAAACAAGATAGATCGTATTTTACGGAAATACAATGTGAAATGTGTTTTCCGACCTCCATCTAAGATTAAAGCGCTTTTGGGGTCTGTTAAGGATGATCTTGGTTTACGTAAGGCAGGTGTTTATCGCATTCCTTGTAGCTGTGGCATGGCATACATTGGTCAGACCATCAGGACCGTGGAGGATCGGTGTATTGAACATAAACGGCACACGCGACTACAGCAACCTAGCAAATCTGCTATTGCCGAACATTGTTTGGACACTGGTCACCCCTTGTGGTATAATAATACCGAGATATTAGCATGCACGTCCGGCTATTGGGATAGTGTGATTAAGGAGTCTGTTGAAATTAAATTGGCTAGCAACCATGTGAATAGGGATGGAGGCTTTTGTTTAAACTCGGCCTAGAATCCTGCTCTTTCACTTGTTAAAAAACATAGGGACAGAGTGTGCTACACTCAGTAAATTGAAGAAACGACTTCAGAGAGCCCGTCGTCACAAAAATGCAAACGAAATCTCCACCACAAAGAGGACCTCACAAATCCACGTTGAACTGTTTTTCCTCATCTATCCTACAGCCAGATCTCACACCTTCCGTTTTCTATCTGTTTGGCCCAGTGAAGGATGCACTCCGCAGGAAGGAGTATGCGGATGATGGGGAGGCTACAGATGCAACAAGATGTTGGCTCTTACGTCGACCAGTAGAGTGGTACCACACTGCCATACCACCTCTCTCAGTAAGGTGCCGAAAGGGATTTTGTAGCCAAAAGAATGTGAAATAAAATGGTGTACTGGAATCCTAAATGAAAGCAACCTACTGTCAGAAAAAAAAATTATTCCATTATTTGATGAAAGCCCCTCGTATTTCTCTTGTATACACCTAGCGAAATGGCCATGACAGGGAAATAAGAAAACTTCAATGAATACTCATTATTGTAGAACACTCAGTATAATGTCATTTATTGAAACTGAACTACACTTCTCAAAATATTGCTATATACACACATTGAAAACAAGCAACATGTAGACGACTATTCATTAAGAGCGTCGGTGAGGCCCATCGGAGCTGGTCCTAGCTCGGCGATGAACTGGCTGTACTGCTGCTGCGCTAGCCTTATAAAACCGGCGGATGTCGGCGGAGTACTCCAACTTTCCCTGTGTCTGTGAGGCGATCTCTGCAGATAATGGTTGGTCTCTAGCAAGTTCTGTTTATTTTTAAGAATTGTTTTCCTCTTGGTTGCGCCTGCAAGTGCTTGTGTATGTTATATTGTACACAGGAGTGTCTTGAGTGTAGTCTGCGTAGCAGGGGCCGTCTGTGGCAGACGTAACAAAGATCGGAAGGAGACCAAGAACAAAGTATTCGGATTACGGCAGCAGCAGTGTTTCCTCCCTACTGTTTAATCTACGCATCGACGAAGAAATGGTTCGAATAAAAAATAAGTTCAAGAGTTCGATTGAAATTGAGGGCAAAGGAAAACCAGCAATAATATTCGTTGATGTCCTTGCTAGAATCAGTGAAATAAAGAAAATATTACAGGCCACATTGAATGAAATGACAAATCTGCTAGCACAGAATACGGATTGAGAGTGAGACGAAAGTAGCAGAAATGACATTAGGGATGAGCTCAAAGTGAGGACTGCCAACGATGAACTTGACAAAGGTATTATGCTACCTTGGAAGCAAAATAACGTATGACAGACGAAGCAAGGACATAAAAGCGGACTAGAAGCAAAGAGGGCATTCCAGGGCAAAAGCAGTAGACTAGCATCAGGCTTTGACTTCGATTTGAGGAAAAACCTATGAGAATGCACGTCTGGAGCACAGCATTATATCGAAGTGAGTCATGAGCTGTGGGGCAACCAGAAAAAAAGGGATTAGAAGATTCTGAAATGTAGTGCTACAGTAGGAACCTGAAATTAGGTCAACAGATAAGAAAACTATCAGGAAGGTCTCTGCAGAAACGTCGAGGGAAAGATATACGTTGAGAACAATGACAAGAAGAACGAACAGGAAGATGCGGTATGTGTTAATGCATCTGGATATAATTTACAATGTCATACACGGAGTTGCTGACGATAAAACCTGTAGCGGAAGACAGAGATTTGAGTAATCCAACAGATAAGTCATGACGTAAGGCACATTTGTTACTGTGGCACAGGCGACGTGGCGAGCCGCATCATACCGGTCAGATGTTGATCACCTAAGAAAAGAGAAAAAAGAGGATGCCGATAGTCATTGACCCCACACGGCATTTTAGATCAATACAAGGAAAAGGGGGGGTGGGGGTGGGGGGGGGGGGCTTGACAATACGCCTGCCCTGACTACACACTCTAAGGCGTACTGCGAAGTAGCTGTTAAAGATGTAGACTTACTTCATTTTGACGAAATAAATCTCGGGTGAACAGCCTGGTATGAGTGTGCATACGACACAATATTTCGGCAATCGACCACGTGGCCATCATCATATTGTGTCCTATGCACACTCATACCACGCTGTTCATCCGAGAATTATTTCGTCATAAAATACGCCTAGAGAAATTGAACAATCACTTGCTTCATTTTGTTATAGTTGAGTACAGAAAACGTAGAATAGACGTTTTTAGCGGCAATGCTGTGTGTGATTCATCCTTTTGGTGCTTGTGTTATCTTGGAGACTGACCGTCAGACGGTATTTCTAGTGACTACACAAGTTATCGAGGTGCCTCTTGCAGCGTCGGAGACAGCAGCGGATTTACCCACCATGGCGCTCACACGATCGGAAGGCGTTGCGCTCGATAATGTCTGCGAAATTACCCGATAACGGCGGACCCGAGCGCGGCGGCAGCGAGGCCGCTAAATCTCCCTCGCGTTGCCGCCCTCTCACCCTCTCGCCATATCTCACCCTCTCAGCTGCTCGCCACACTTGCCTCTCAACCTCTGGCCGCCGCTGGCAGCTGGAAAGAGTGACGTTTCTCCCAGTTGAGATTCCGTGGCCGGATGGTTATCTCGCACAAAACGGCTGCACAGGTGTACCGCGGTTTAACGAAACACGTGAGAGGCCCAGGTACTCTAGATTCCGATAAGTGAACAATTCAAGGTCTTCGTACTGTATCATTCTTGCAAGTATCTTCCTATCACACGTTTTGGTTTTGCTGACGAGGACTTCTTCTATAAGCTGGCTGGCACGGATGCCGTAACTTACGTTCTCATGTCTTTTTCAGTGCGTCGTGCTTCGTAAAGAGATGCTGTGGCAATTGATAATCCGTTAACCGAAGAGGCGTTATGTCATAACTCCAAATAAGACATGTTGTTGCTAGGCACTAGTATTCAAGGGAATTCATCACAATTATTTCTGTTCACCCCTTTATTCACAGCGTTCATTACAGTTATGGCTAGAATTAGCCGAGGGCAGCACCTCCTGCAGTTTTCTATAAGACACCAGCAGATGTTGGAAAGTCCCTTACTTTCCGACAGATGCTCCCATACCGGATTCGATACGATAACAGTTATCGACACCAGTGTCTAAATTGTATCATTATCTCGTAATATGGCAAAAAAAGCAATGGTACCGACAGCGTCACAAGGTGCTGACTGCTTTTCTCTGGAACAACGAGTTGGATCTGAAATATGCACTACGTTTGCACGAACCACCTAACAAAAACACCGAATAAATTTGTATTCTTTGTCGTCTACTGGTGCTTTCCTAGAATATTATCCTCGCTGGGGATCAGTGAAATAAGACAGTGTTGATTACCGCAGTGTCATTCGATTTCTGTCAGCTGAAGGGCTGAAACCAATCGGAATTCACCGTCGGCTGTAAGTGCAGTATGGTGAAAGTGGTTTGCGTCAATGTGAGTTAAGCTCAGAGGGGTGGAACAACTGTTGAAGATTTCCCACGACTAAGGCTTTCTGTCAGTGCCGAGAGGGAGAGCAACTTTGCGAAATTTAATGAGCTGGTACAGGAAAACAGGCCTATTACGGTGAGTGATAGCGCAGAAACTATCAACATTAATACAGCACCAGCCCACCATATTGTTCATGACCTAATGATGTTCATAAAAGTGTGTGGGAAGTGGGTTCCAAGAACATTTGACACAAGAAAAGAAAGAAAGGGCGTGGATGACCTGGGAATCTAAAAGATTCAGATTATCTAATGCTTAACCCACTGTAATGAGCGCTTAATGGCATGTAGCTTCCAGATGGTGAGGAAATCCGGGCAGCAGTGGATAACTTGTCATGCACACACAGCCGGCCGTTGTGGACGAGCGGTTCTAGGCGCTTCAGTCCGGAACCGCGCTGCTTCTACGCTTGCAGGTTCGAATCCTGCCTCGGGCGTGGATGTGTGCGATGTCCTTAGGTTAGATAGCTTTAAGTAGTTCTAAGTCTAGGGGACTGATGACCTCAGATGTTAAGTCTCATAGTGCTCAGAGCCATTTGAACCACGCACACACCCCAAATAATCTTTGCATGTGGAACTGAGAAGCGTGTTCAGCTCTGGCATAAGTGCATAGAATGTGACGGGGATGACGTTGACAAGTAAGTGTTGTATTTCAAACTCATAATAAATCTTTAAAAAATTGATGGTTTTTATTGAATGGCCCTTACATATTCAGTTAGCGACAATTATTCCACCCCAAAACAAAAGATACTGCCTGACAAGCCGTGCGGGGTGACTGTGTGGTCTCGGGTGTCATGTCACGGTTCGCGCAGCTCTTCTCGTCGGAGGTCCGAGTTCTCCCTGGGGCATTGATGTATGTATTGTCTTTAGCGCAAATTAGTTTAAGTTAGATTAAGTAGCGTGAATACACGCTGTATAAAGTCGACTTGACTTAAAGTCAAAACGTCTGCACTTGACAATGGCGTAAGGCCGAAATTGCAATAGTGGAAATGGTTCAAATGGCTCTGAGCACTATGGGACTTAACTGTTGAGGTCATCAGTCCCCTAGAACTTTACTTCAACCTAACTAACATAAGGACATCATACACATCCATGCCCGAGGCAAGATTCGAACCTGCGACCGTAGCGGTCGCGTGGTTCCAGACTGTAGCACCTAGAACCGCTCGGCCACCCCGGCTGGCGCAGTAGTGGAAATAAAAAGGTTAACAGTCACTGGCATAATCATAATGTCTTTCAAAGAACCCAGTTAGTCTTTCTCCTCCCTCATTCCTGGCACTTAGACCATGTTATTCCTTAGCAATTTCTTCTTCTTCTTCCCCTGTACCTGCTTTCGAGTCCCCCATGACTATTAGATTTTCATCTCCCCTTACATGCTGAATTACCCATTCAGTTACCTCATACACTTCCTCTATCTCTTCATCTTCAGCTTGCGGATTCGGCATGTCGGTTATGGTTTGCTGTCGGTTCTGATGAAGACAGACATATCACTGAAATGTTCACAGTAACTCACCCCCTACGCTACCTTCCTATTCATACCGATTCCTCCTCCCGTTATCCCAGTTTTGCTGCTGCTGATATTACTCTGTGCTCATTTGACCAGAAAGTCTTGTCTTCTCTCCACTTCACTTTACTGATACCCTGCTCTATACAGATTGAGCCTTTGCATTTCCCTTTTCAGATTTTCTAGTATCCCTACCACGTTCTGACTTCTGACATTCCACAACCCGAGTCGTAGAATGTTATCATTTCGTTGGCTATTAAGCCTTACTCTCATGGTGATATCCACATTGGCGGTCCCCTCCCGGAGATCCGAATCGGGGACTATTCCGGAATCTGTTGCCAATGGACAGATCGTCATGACATATTTCCAGTTACAGTTCACATTACGTATATTTAACGCAGTGGCTTCCATTGCCTTCTACGCCCTCATGCCCTTGATCCTTCCGCCTTTTGGGGAAGTTTCCCACCTCTATCCGCTCAGCTACCCTGTTTCACAAAGCCGTTAGCAGAATGACAGCCGCCAATGCTGTTAATCAAAATTTAAGTGGTGGCCGGTTTCGAACCAGGGACCGAGAACGATTTGATTACTAATCGAAGGCGCTACCACTCCTTTATCTCATTTTGTTGGTTATTGTTCTTTACATTTGTTCAGGGCGGACGTCCAGGACACCTGTTAGAGTTCAGCGTTGATCCATTCACTAAGAGTTCGTATTACGAGGTGCATTCAAGTTCTAAGGACTACGATTTTTTATAATTAACTACTCACCCGTAATCGATGAAATTGGAGTTACTTCTCGACGTAATCGTCCTGCAGACGTATACATTTGTCACAACGCTGACGCTATGATTCCATAGCAGCGGCCAAGGCTTCTTTAGGGGTCTGTTTTGACCACTGGAAAATCGCTGAGGCAATAGCAGCACGGCTGGTGAATGTGCGGCCCCGGAGAGTGTCTTTCATTGTTGGAAAAATCCATAAGTCACTGGGAGCCAGGTCAGGTGAGTAGGGAGCATGAGGAATCACTTCAAAGTTGTTATCACGAAGAAACTGTTGCGTAACGTTAGCTCGATGTGCGGGTGCGTTGCCTTGGTGAAACAGCACACGCGCAGCACTTCCCGGACGTTTTTGTTGCAGTGCAGGAAGGAATTTGTTCTTCAAAACATTTTCGTAGGATGCAGCTGTTACCGTAGAGCCCTTTGGACGCAATGGGTAAGGATTACGCCCTTGCTGTCCCAGGACATGGACACCATCATTTTTTCAGCACTGGCGGTCACCCGAAAATTTTTTGGTCGCGGTGAATCTGTGTGCTTCCATTGAGCTGACTGGCGCTTAGTTTCTGGATTGAAATATGGCATCCACGTCTCATCCGTTGTCAGAACCGACGGAAACAAAGTCCAATTCATGCTGTCGTTGCACGTCAACATTGCTTGGCAACATGCCACACAGGCAGCCATGTGGTCGTCCGTCAGCATTCATGGCACCCACCTGGATGACACTTTTCGCATTTTCAGGTCGTCATGCAGGATTGTGTGCACAGAACCCACAGAAATGCCAACTCTGGAGGCGATCTGTTCGACAGTCATTCGGCGACCCCACAAAAGAATTCTCTCCAGTTTCTCAATCATGTCGTCAGACCGGCTTGTGCGAGCCCGAGCTTGTTCCGGTTTGTTGTCGTACGATGTTCTGCCTTCATTAAACTGTCGCACCCACGAACGCACTTTCGACACATCCATAACTCCATCACCACATATCTCCTTCAACTGTCGATGAATTTCAATTAGTTTCACACCACGCAAATTCAGAAAACGAATGTTTGCACGCTGTTCAAGTAAGGAAAACGTCGCCATTTTAAGTATTTAAACCAGTTCTCATTCTCGCTGCTGGCGGTAAAATTCCATCTGCCGTACGGTGCTGCCATCTGTGGGACGTATTGACAATGAACGCGGCTTCATTATAAAACAATGCGCATGTTTCTATCTCTTTCCAGTCAGGAGAAAAAAAATCGGAGGCCTTAGAACTTGAATGCACTTCGTACTGAGAGCAGGTAACCCTTTGACTGAAAACACTGCCGGCTACTATTAGACCAAGGGTGAACTGTAAACGGAGTTCACGACTGTGTTCCTGTCTTTCTCGGAACATTTTTCTAGTTCCTCCTATCATCTACCAATGATGTATATTTCCTCTGTTATCCAAGATTTCTTCGCAGTTACCTTTCTTGTCCCTATGTCTGCTTATATAACATCGGTGAATGCCCTTATTAGAGATGTCCACTGCTGGCTACTCTGGTACTCATTCTTGCAGTATCCACGTTCTTAGTGAACTACAAACGCGACTCATCATTCCTCAGATGTTCAAAATCCCACGCCACTCAACACTGGTACTTGATGGCGATTCTCTTAAACTTAGTGTTCAAATGGTTCAAATGGCTCTGAGCACTATGGAACTTAACTGCTGAGGTTATCAGTAGTCCCCTAGAACTTAGAACTTTTTTTTTTCTTGGTCATCAGTCTACTGACTGGTTTGATGCGGCCAGCCACGAATTCCTTTCCTGTGCTAACCTCTTCATCTCAGAGTAGCACTTGCAACATACGTCACGTATTCCAATCTCTGTCTCTACAGTTTTTGCCCTCTACAGCTCCCTCTAGTACCATGGAAGTCATTCCCTCATGTTTTAGCAGATGTCCTTTCATCCTGTCCCTTCTCCTTATCAGTCTTTTCCACATATTCCTTTCCTCTCCGATTCTGCGTAGAACCTCCTCATTCCTTATCTTATCAGTTCACCTAATTTTCAACATTCGTCTATAGCACCACATCGAAGTGCTTCTATTCTCTTCTGTTCCGGTTTTCCCACAGTCCATGTTTCACTACCATACAAAGCTGTTCTCCAGACTTACATCCTCAGAAATTCCTTCCTCAAATCAAGGCCGGTATTTGATATTGGTAGACTTCTCTTGGCCAGAAATGCCTTTTTTTGTCATAGCGAGTCTGCTTTTGATGTCCTCCTTGCTCCGTCCGTCATTGGTTATTTTACTGCCTAGGTAGCAGAATTCCTTAACTTCATTGACTTCGTGACCATCAATCCTGATGTTAAGTTTCTCGCTGTTCTCATTTCTACTACTTCTCATTACCTTCGTCTTTCTCCGATTTACTCTCAAACCATACTGTGTACTCATTAGACTGTTCATTCCGTTCAGCAGATCATTTAATTCTTCTTCACTTTCACTCAGGATAGCAATGTCATCAGCGAATCGTATCATTCATATCCTTTCACCTTGTAGTTTAATTCCACTCCTGAACCTTTCTTTTATTTCCATCATTGTTCCTCGATGTACAGATTGAAGAGTAGGGGCGAAAGGCTACAGCCTTGTCTTACACTCTTCTTAATACGAGCACTTCGTTCTTGATCGTCCACTCTTATTATTCCCTCTTGGTTGTTGTACATATTGTATATGACCCGTCTCTCCCTATAGCTTACCCCTACTTTTTTCAGAATCTCGAATAGCTTGCACCAATTATATTGTCTAACGCTTTCTTCAGGTCGACAAATCCTATGAACGTGTCTTGATTTTTCTTTAGCCTTGCGTCCATTATTAGCCGTAACGTCAGAATTGCCTCTCTCGTCCCTTTACTTTTCCTAAAGCCAAACTGATCGTCACATAGCGCATTCTCAATTTTCTTTTCCATTCTTCTGTATATTATTCTTGTAAGCAGCTTCGATGAATGAGCTGTTAAGCTGATTGTGCGATAATTTTCGCACTTGTCGGCTCTTGCCGTCTTCGGAATTGTGTGGATGATGCTTTTCCGAAAGTCAGATGGTATGTCGCCAGACTCATATATTCTACACACCAACGTGAATAGTCGTTTTCTTGCTACTTCCCCTAATGATTTTAGAAATTCTGCTGTATTGTTATCTATCCCTTATGTCTTATTTGACCGTAAGTCCTCCAAAGCTCTTTTAAATTCCGGTTCTAATACTGGATCCCCTATCTCTACTAAATCGACTCCTGTTTCTTCTTCTATCACATCAGACAAATCTTCACCCTCATAGAGGCTTCCAATGTATTCTTTCCACCTATCTGCTCTCTCCTCTGCATTTAACAGTGGAATCCCCGTTGAACTCTTAATATTACAACCGTTGCTTTCAATGTCGCCTAAGGTTGTTTTGACTTTCCTGTATGCTGAGTCTGGCCTTCCGACAATCATATCTTTTTCGATGTCTCCACATTTTTCCTGCAGCCATTTCGTCTTAACTTCCCTGCACTTCCTATTTATTTTATTCCTCAGCGACTTGTATTTCTGTATTCCTGATTTTCCCTGAACATCTTTGTACTTCCTCCTTTCATCAATCAACTGAAGTATTTCTTCTGTAACCCATGGTTTCTTCGCAGCTGCCTTCTTTGTACCTATGTTTTCCTTCCCAACTTCTGTGGTGACCCTTTTTAGAGATGTCCATTCCTCTTTAACTGTAATGCCTACTGCGCTATTCCTTATTGCTTTATCTATAGAGTTAGAGAACTTCAAACGTATCTCGTCATTCCTTAGTACTTCCGTATCCCACTTCATAGCCTATTGATTCTTCCTGACTAATGTCTTGAACTCTTCATCACTAGCATATTGTGATCTTAGTCTATATCTGCTCCTGGGTACGCTGTGCAATCCAGTATCTGATTTCGGAATCTCTGTCTGACCATGATGTAATCTAATTGAAATCTTCCCGTATCTTCCGGCCTTTTCCAAGTATACCTCCTCCTCTTGTGATTCTTGAACAGGGTATTCGAGCTGAAACTTGTTACAGAACTCAATTTTTCTTTCTCCTCTTTCATTCCTTGTCCCAAGCCCATATTCTCCAGTAACCTTTTCTTCTACTCCTTCCCCTACAACTGCATTCCAGTCGCACATGACTATTAGATTTTCTTCTCCTTTTACACCATTACATACTGCATTACCCTTTCAATACCTCATACACTTTCCCTATCTGTTCATCTTCAGCTTGCGCCGTCGGCATGTATACCTGAACTATCGTTGTCGGTGTTGGTCTGCTGTCGATTCTGATTAGAACAACCCGGTCACTGAACTGTTCACAGTAACAGACCCTCTGCCCTACCTTCCTATTCATAACGAATCCTACACCTGTTATACCATTTTCAGCTCCTGTTGATATTACCCGATACTCATCTGACCAGAAATTTTTGTCTTCCTTCCACTTCACTTCACTGACCCATACTATATCTAGATATATCTAGAGCCTTTGCATTTCCCTTTTCAGATTTTCTAGTTTCCCTACCACGTTCAAGCTTCTGACATTCCACGCCCCGACTCGTAGAACGTTACCCTTTCGTTGATTATTCAATATTTTTCTCATGGTAACCTCCCCCTTGGCAGTCCCCTCCCGGAGATCCGAATGGGGGACTATTCCGGAATCTTTTGCCAGTGGAGAGATCATCATGACACTTCTTCAATTACAGGCTACATGTCCTGTTGATACACCGAGCTACTTAAACCTAATTAACCTTAGGTAATCACATACATTCATGCCCGAGACAGGATTCGAACCTGCGACCGTAGCGGTCGCGCCTTTCAAGACTGTAGCGCCTAGACCCGAAACATCATTATTACTAAATTGTGTTCTTAATCCGTATCTGCTCCTCGGTATGCCTTACAATCCAGTATCTGATTTCGGAATCTATGAAGATGATGTAATCCAGCTGGAATCTTTCATGTGTGAAAGTCACTTCAACTGTACCTCCTCCTCATGCGCTTCCTGAACAGAATATACGCTGCTACCATCTGAATTTTATTACTGAACTACATTAGTATTTCTATTCTTTCGTTGATATTACCAGCTCCATTTTCTCCTCCAAAACGTTCTTCAGTTCCTTCATATAACTACATCTTTGCCGTCAGACTGCTGTTACATACTGAATTACACGTCTCCATCCACATATACGTTCTCTATTTATTCTTCTTCTCAGTTAGACGTCTGCGCCGAACCTAAACAATCGTAGCCGGCTTTTCTCGAATCTGATGAGAACAGTGTCACTGACGTGTCCACATTAGAGTACTCTCAGTGATACATTCATAAGTGATACATTCATATCCGCAACAAATTCTACTCTCGTTATACTTTCCATTTCGCTTAACTAGCCGCTATTATAAGTCGAGTGAGTCTTTGAATTTCCCTTTTCAGATTTTCTATGTTTACTATGAAGTTGAAACTTCGGACATTCCGTGTTCAGAACAGAATTTTTGCACCTGCTATGTTATTACATGGTAGTTCCCAAATTCGTTTTTTTTTTCTTGTGATAAAAGCCTAACATTGCAGGATGAATAATTACGGATAAATGCGGCCACTAGAGAATCGTTTATCTGAGGCGGTAATGGTGCATTTTAGGTCCGTTCATTTGCGGCATACCACACGTTCGTCTCTGGTAAATGTTATGCATTTTACTGTGAATAAAAATAGCTTTCCAAATCCTGTTATTAAACTTCTGTCTCTGTTTACTTTTGTACTTTGCACAGCAAGTAAGGTATCATTAATAATTTATGTCAAGCCCTTGCTTGTTTCGGGAAATGGGACGCTGGTAATAAATTTACAGCCACATTTTCAAGCATAGTGCAGTGCGCTGCTTTCAGGAGCAGATACGGTGATGAAATGTGTTACTGCAAAGGGGCGTTATCGCGTCTGCTACAGAAATGAGTGCGCATGCGCGTAAACAGCAACCGATAGGAGGACAGCGGGCACGTTATTAATCTGAAACTAGTTTTCTGTGTAAAAGCTCCATTACCAAACGACCGTAGCTGCAGCAGATTACAGAAACGACATTGATACGCTCGGACATCGATGCTGGTTTAAATTATCCTGGCGTGACACACGATAAGTGCAGTATGCCCGAGGACGCATCGCTGGCCCTTGGAACGTACGTTCCGGATGTTACTTTCCCACTGGGACACAGAAGCTACAATATGATCTAGGAATCTCGAGCTTCAATTTGGGTTTTATGCCCCGTAATGTCAGCGTTTGCAATGTGATCCATTTCAGACAGTGTATTATTTCTTTGTTTCTCGTTTGAGGGAGTACTGCAAAATTACTGTACCCGCCGGGTCTCGAAGTGAAATTTCCAGTTGTATTACACTAATGCCACTATGTATGCAGTTTTTTATTCTGTTTCTGTGAAGTACAACGGAACTAAGTTCGACCCTTGGGTAAGAGGGCGTACAAAACGTGATATGATGGTTCCACCACTGGGGACTTATGGTGTGGTCCTCATAATCTATTCTAAAAACGTGTCTGCATAAGGAAACATAGGTGGCAGAGTGGATACAGAATTTTTTCATCTAATATTTATGCAGAAAATAGGGACAGTTTTCGCAATGGACTGCGGTGTTAAAATGCGCTGTAGCCACCTTTCAACCACAGTATCGAAGGAATGCACAGTTTCTACCATTTTCGCCTATCTTAACATTGCTAGTAAGTTTAGAAAATATTTAATGTTTGAATGAACAGTAAAACGTGAAATTTCATCCAAAATTAATTACTATAATTCAGCATAGTTTCGCCATGTATACATAACTGTTTTCGTTCAAACAATTGAACGATTACTGGTGTTATAACTTATTCATGTCTGTGTCACTAGCAAAGTTAATACTAACAGCATTAATTTCAGATTCTGTATCGCAAAAACTTTATAGAAATTATTCGAGATCGAATCAAATAGTCAGTGCTTGTTACACAGAATTCTAAAAACATTAATATGAAAGATTCCTGGAAACGGTGGGAAACAGTATTGAATTACCATGGACAGCTGTCACATATTTAAACAAAACATCTGTTTAATGAAGTCTGTAGAATTATTTCTGACTGAGAGGCAAGGCAGTAGTTGTTAAATAGTATTCAGTAAATAGTATTCAGTGCGTAGTCTGAATAT
The DNA here is from genome assembly GCF_023897955.1 of Schistocerca gregaria. Classification (NCBI taxonomy): domain Eukaryota; kingdom Metazoa; phylum Arthropoda; class Insecta; order Orthoptera; family Acrididae; genus Schistocerca; species Schistocerca gregaria. Next base: position 162,818,929 of record NC_064922.1, read on the forward strand.
ACGAACGTCAGAAATCTCTTATTTCTATTTAAAGATTTACTTTTGATCAGTTACATGTTCTTTAGTGGTCATTAATTGTACAAACTGTAATCATGTGCCTAAAAGAGTGGCACTTTGGCTACTTTTAAAGGCCTAAATTAACTGCATTATCGATATACATAAGCGTCAAGTCATTGGAAATTTATTATTAAATTGTATTACATTAGTTGCTACTGTGAGTGGGAAAAGTCAATTTGGTTTTTATAACTGATTTCAGAATTTATACGAAATAAATAGTCCTAAAATGAACGTTTATCTCGGGGTGAAACTTTATATACAACAAAGAACACTCAGCAAAATTTTTATCTTGTTGAATATAACATAAACTCTGTAAGGAAATTATCTTAAAGAAATTACGAAACCGTCAATGTTTTACAGAAGTTTGTTTTTATTTAAAAGACTACCAGTTTCTGACCTTAGTTCGTTATAAGGGCTTCCACGTAAGTGCTACCATAATGTATGCACCCTGGCCACATTATTGTAGCACTTACGTGGATGACTTGATAGTGGACTAAGGTCAGAAACTGGTTGCCATTGAAATAAAAACAAACATCTGTGCAACTTTGACGCCTTCTTAATGCCACTGAATCGATGTTAGTTGATGCCTATTGCTATCCAGTGTGATGGAAGTGAGTATTTATGTTTAAATTTTCAAGGTATAATAAACTGAGCTTTGGAATTTAAACTCAGTTTACAAGTGAACTTAGATACGACTTTCTCTCTGTAAGTGTTGGAGGCTAGTAGGTGTTTATATGACGTTTATGATGTGTGTACACTGATAATCAAGAGCATTTTATGGTGGTAATCATTTAGAGGTCTAGCAGTTTTATAATAGTAATACATCATTCAGCTACTTCCTTTGAACATGTACGATGAAATACTCTTTTGTGAGTATCTTATGCATAGACAAAAAGCTTTGACGTAGTTTGGTGTATGAATAATTTACAATCCTCGAATGAGCTGTTTTCTTCACATCTTTACCACATAGTAAGAGATTACCGAAGAGAAGACTTAGATTGATTTCGAATCCTTGGAATGGGGCGGAACTGCACTTCTTAGAGAATAGATTACGGAAAGGCAAACCTATGTTTCCAGCATTTGTAAATTTAGAGAAAGCTTTTGACAACGTTGATTGGAATAATCTCTTTCAAATTCTGAAGGTGGCAGGGGTAAAATTCGGGGAGCGAACGGCTATTTACAATTTGTACAGAAACCAGATGGCAGTTATAAGACTCAAGGGGCATGATTGGGAAGCAGTGGTTTGGAAGGGAGTGAGACAGGTTGTAGCCTCTCCCCGACGCTATTCAATCTGTAAATTGAGCATGCAGTGAAGGAAACGAAAGAAAAGTTCGGAGTATGTATTAAAATCCATGGAGAAGAAATATAAACTTTGAGGTTCGCCGATGGCAATGTAAATCCGTCAGAGACAGCAAAAAGGACATGGGAGAGCAGAAGAACGGATTGGACAGTGTCTTGAAAGGAGGATATAAGATGAACATCAACAAAAGCAAAACGAGGATAATGGAATGTAGTCGAATTAAGGCGGATGATGCTGAGGGAATTAATTAGGAAATGAGACACTTAAAGTAGTAAAGGAGTTTTGCTATTTGGGGAGCAAAATAACTGATGATGGTCGAAGTAGAGAGGATATAAAATGGAGACTGGCTTTGGCAAGGAAAGCGTTTCTGAGGAAGAGAAATTTCTTAACATCGAGTATAGATTTGTCAGAAAGTCGTTACTGAAAGTATTTTTATGGAGTATACAGATGTATGGTAGTGAAACGTGGACGATAAATAGTTTGGACAAGAAGAGAATAGAAGCTTTCGAAATGTGGTACTACAGAAGAATGCTTAAGATTAGATGGGAAGATCACGTAACTAATGAGGAGGCAATGAATAGAATTGAGGAGAAGAGAAATTTGTGGCACAACGTGACTAGAAGAATGGATCGGTTGGTAGGACATATTCTGAGGCATCAAGTGATGACCAATTTAGTATTGGAGGGCAGCGTCGAGGGTAAAAATGGTAGAGGGAGACCAAGAGATGAATACACTAAGCACATTCAGAAGGATGTAGGTTGCAGTAGGTACTGGGAGATGTAGAAGCTTGCACAGGATAGAGTAGCATGGAGAGCTGCATCAAACCAGTCTCAGGACTGAAGACCATAACAACAACAACAACAACAACAACGTAAATCTGTTACCAAAAAATTCAGACAAATGGAAAAATAAGAGGTAAAAGACTGGAGTGGTATTTTATATTTTTTTCCCATGAATGCCTTTTAAGCATGATTTCCCATCGTCGTGGAAACTACAACACATCGTTAAATAGTGTTGTCGAAATGGCGTACATGGTTACCAGAAGTGGTCGAACTAATTGTACTGTGTATGACAGTAACAGTTTCTTTCTCGTAAAGGTGTCCATGATATAATTTCAGTAATGAAATATTTACAGGACAATATGGAATTAAGAACAGGTGAAAAAAATTATTTTCTAAACGAAATTGTTATTAGACAAATTAATGATTTACAGGCTTCATGGACGAAGCAAATACGTTGCACAACAAGAGTAATTAAGGTATGTGTGTGTACAGGAAGTAAAAGACTGAACGATCTCTCTGTTTAATGACACCTCAGCTAGCAAAGTGCAAGTCCCCACAAACTTTTCCTTTCAGCAGCAAGACGCTCGGCGACAGTGTCGATGCAGCGACTAATCATGCAGCCATTTAGCTACGGGCGGGGCTGTTAAAAACGACATGTTGCGGCCTACTTAATGCGGACGATCCATCAGCCGGGGCCGAGATAAGGGCGGATGGCCGGCGATCTTGATGGAACCATAAATCACAGAGCTCGCCGCGCCGTACAAAAGCTGCCGAGGGCAGCGCAGCTCGCGCGCGCCGGATAAATCATGCGAAATATGCGTGCGCTTGCCCCCATGTGTGTGCCGCGCGCGTACGTGTGGGGCCCAGTAATTCGGGCCAAGGGTGGGTGCAGCTGCCTGGATACACACCGCCAACAAAGGCGGGCCCCTGAAGCTGCTGTTATTACTCGTAAATCTGGCCGCCGCGCTCTAGCAAAACTGCGGCCGTGAAATATGTCTCGTCCCAAAAGCTAGGAGTCGATGCTGGTTTGTTCAATAGTTCCGAGTTGTCACGAAGCGTTATGACGTTGCAATGATTAAGGGATTAATTTCTCGTTCTCTTCACTTACCAGTAATGCCGGACTTCATTCCGAATACATTGGAGGAAAAGGAATCGCAACACCAAGAAGGAATTGTGCGACATAAACAAAACTTGGTAGACTTGTTTCTACATATGAATGAAGACGTTTATTTAAATTTCGTGCTACTCGTATAAGAGTGGCGCAGCAGCGGCACTATGAAGTTGTAAATCTGGTTTGCTTTTAACCCTTTCGTGGGAAAATATATTGAGCAGCTTTTTAATGAATGGACAGCAGATAGTACTTAACAGGTAGGTATATTTATCATACAGAATACCAAATTTGCTGCAACAGTGAAAGTGAGGTCACAGAACAAAGTGGGAAGTATTCTTCCCACTGCCTTCCTTGGAGTTAAATGACAAAAACAACTTTTTCAGTATATGTCATATTTATTTGAAATATTTACTTCTCTTGTTACAATGATAGTTCACAATTACTTGCCATGAAATTTTCTGAAACATGGGTCTATGCAAATTGGTGTTTGACAATATGTACAAACACAACGAGTGCTCTTTTCGGCAGCTTTGGTACTACAATGACGGTACGTTCAGGAGATTTCTCCTGAAATGGGTTGATGCCCCCCTACAGTCACATGACGAAAATCTTCAGGTACTTTACCCATTTTTGCCAGAAAGACAGGTTTTTGTCCACACCTTTTTTTGGGATGAGAAGCCAGCGATCAGTTCTCCGGCTAGATGGATCTTGTATGTGAGCTGACCATTCTGTCCACTTTCTCTTTTACTTATTTTCCACAGGATAAAACTGTTCACTGCAGCAACGTCCACCAGGAAATAAAATATTCTGTGCCACTATTTTACAAAACGTGTGCCAACAGCATACCTTTCTCGTAATTAATCAAACTTATTGACACCACCCATTATTTTGTTGTAATCTGGCACAACTTCAGGACAAGAAATCTCTGTACTAGTACCATCCTTGTTTTTCCTTTTCACTGTGGCTGTTTCTCATGGGTCATGAATTGAGGACAGAAAAGTGACTGGACGGTTATCCATTCATTTTTTGCAGAAAGGGCTCCTTTTGTTTCAAACTGGAATTCTCCTCGTTCTAATTTTACGTTTTCCTTTATAAATTTGGGTAAATCAAAAGTATTTACCTTATACTATAGCTTTGAGGGAAAAATCACAAAATGTCACGTAAACAGCACTGAAAGGCTCCTCTACGGAGCAACATTCAGCTATACAATGTCTCTGCGCGAAGGTACAGCAACAACGGCGGGAATTTTGATTGTAAGTAGTACCCTATACTGTTCACTAGATGGTAGCACCGTGCAGAGGTGGGAACTGTGAATCCCACGGGACTAGGAGCGAGTTCATTGTAGTGGGAAGCATGTTTCCCACGCCTCACGAAAGGGTTACCACACGCTGTAATGATCGTGAGCATTAGTTACTCTAGGGAGTGGACGTGATGAGCTGACTTTAGTCAAGAATGCCGTTATGCCGACAAAGACAGGACTGTAGCCACTGTACATCATTGATGGCAGCGGTGGTCACGAGAATGTGCTGTCGCAAGAAGAAGACCGGACTCCAGAGTGCCAAGTGGTATTACTGAGAGGGACGACCATCATGTTTGGCCTGGAGTCCCGGCATATCGTACTACAACTGCTACCCTGCCACTCCACCCTTCCCCCCCCCCCCCCCTACCCCCAGGGGGCTCATCACTCTTTGGTCGGTTCGTACTTGGTTACCACGCGGCCCCAGCCTTTGCAGCATTTTTTCCTTTGCGTGTTGCAAGTCTATCCTCTTGCTACTCTTTTTCCCCTCCATTTGGGAACATGTCTGGGGTATTCTTGGAAATGTCCTGCATTCTGTCACTGACGTGCAAACAGTCTTACCTTTGATTTTCGCTCCTTTTTCCTTTCTTTGTTTTCCTTCTCCTCTCATTCCTCCGCTTCAGCTTTTGAGGATTCTCCTTTTTCTTCTTCCTCCCTGTGCGCTCCTGAAGGCCAGGCCCCGCGTCTGACGCGTAACAGGTGACTGGGTAACTATTAATTCCCAGCCCTGGGTCGACAAGTGGGGTTCGCACGTACCCCCTGATACAGGAAAGGAACAAGGAGGGGTGACTGCCTGAGCTGTAACCTTCCCAAAATGCCGATTGGTCCCTCCATCAGGACTTCGGGAGGTGTGACCTGAGGTGTGAACAATCACCTAAGGCGGGTGTGCCCCCTTGTGTAGGTGGCCCCTAGTTCGAAGGTGTGCTGGCAATCATGGGGATTTCCTTGCGATGAGTCAAATATCTTCCCACTCAAATTCTGCAAAACGTAAATGCAACGAGGCTAATGATTAAAACACCCTTCCCACTGTACAATGGTTCCTCTTGGTGTCACGTACTGAAGGTGGTCTGGCCTTCACGACAGTAAATCCGTTCATTATTCAGAAAGGTGTAGATGCCATTGCCGGTCCTACGAAATCCTGCTTTCGTTTACAGAATGGCACGTTGCTTTTGGAGACAACTTCTGATCCTCAACCACAACATTTGCTTGCAGCCTCGCTTCTCCACTGTTACCCTGTTCATGTCAAGGCCCACAGAAATTCGAATTCTTCTCGTGATGCAATTTACACCAGGCTGCTCGACTGTGTAACCGAGGCCGAAATACAATCTTACCTCTCAGATCAGGGTGACATTGCCGATCATTATGCAATGAAAAAAGGCAGATTCCTCCTTAGTGCCCACTTGCATCCTCTTTTTCACTTTTGATAGAGCTCAAAGCAGGCTACGAAATCATCACTGTCTGGCCATGCAGTCCAAACCCGAGGCGCTGCTGCGACTGTCATCGTTTTAACCACTCGAGAACGTCTTGTCGACACCCAGCCAAATGAGTCCCCTGTGGTATGTATGCGCATGAGGGCGAATGCCCACCTCCTTCTCCCCGCTGTATAAAATGCAATGGCGGCCATGCCGCCCCCTCTCTGGAGTGATCGTGTATCTTGATGAGTGGGCTGTTCAAGAGATTCAGGTAAAGGAAAAGGTGCCTTATCCAGTTGCTTGCAAGTTACTGCCTAGTCGCAGCTCCTGTGTTCTCCCGTCTGGTACCTATCGTTCTCTTCTTGTTACCCCTCGCTCCATGAAGGACATGGCCACTCAGACATGCGATCTCTAATTCAGCTCTGAGGTCGTGAAATCACCCAGTGTCGTAATATCGCCATCGCCCTGTTCAGCTGTGCAACAAGGCTGAAACTCTTGCCTCATGAGGCCAAACCACCAGCTACACAACCAGTGGGCTTTAAAGGACAGAAGAATTCCTCCATCTTTCCAGCCAAACAACACTCGAGCCTTCATGTAACCGGAAAGGCTCGAAGAAATCCTCCAAAGGCAAGTGGTCGTGTCCTTCACCACCTCGAAGATCCTCTTCGATGGTGTCGGCATGTGATACCCTAGCCCAGCTAGCCTAGTTGTCGCCAGTGCGCACCAAAACTTGTTTTCCGGCGTTGGCCTCCACAGACCAACCGCACGAGCAAGCTGATGCTTCTGTGGACCTCATGGAACCGGATCCTCCTATTTCTGTGCTCTGTGGTAGCACCTCTTCCCCAGCTGTCACTCAGCAGCTGCCGAGGTAACATCACCAAGTCTCTTCATCATTTCTCCAATGGAACGTTTGCAGCCTTCGGTCCCACAAAGAGGATTTACGCCTGCTTTCAGCATGGCAGCGTCCCCTTATATTCCGTCTTCAGGAAACGAAATTGCGCCCTCACGACCGCTTTGAGCTTTCACATTTCTTACCGATTCATTTGACCTTCCCCCTGAGGTCGGCGTTCACTTTCATGCTGCTCATATATGACGACATTCATAGTCAACCCATCTCACTGACTACCAATCTTCAAGCTGTGGCAGTTCGCCTTTTCCTTGCCCACCTGACGTTTTCCCTCTGTACTATATATGGCCCTCCATCATCCGCTATCACAAGGATAGACTTCCCTCAACTTCTTGGACAGCTACTTGCCGCCTTTTTTGCTACTCGGTGACTTTAATGCATATCTTCCTCTTTGAGTTCTCCCAGGACCTATCAGAGAGGTGCCCTCTTGGCCGACATTCTTAACCAAATTAACCTCTTCTTCCTTAACACTAGAGCACCCACTTTCCTTTCCTAGTCCTTGCACACCTATTTACATGTGAACCTACTGCACTGCCCATCTTGCTCAGCATCTTGAGTGGTTCGTTCGACACCTACCGGAGTGACCATTTCCCGTGTGCTGTACATTTGCTGTTCCCTACTCCATCTTCGTCCACGCCTAAATAGCAACTTCCTAGAGCTGACTGGCAGCTTTACTCATTCCCCCCCCCCCCCCCCCCCCACCAACCCCTTGGCGACCTTCAAAGAACGAGGTTTCCCCAGTCGTAATGATCAGGTCGAATATGTCGCAAACGTTTTCCTTACTGCTGCATAACGTTCCATCCCCCGTACTTCCTCTCTACCACGTCGTGTCCCAGTCCCTTGGTGGCCTGAGACATGTCACGACGCAATTCGCGCAGGTAGACGTCCTCTCCCCGTTTTTAACCGCTACCCTGCGCTGGAAGACTGCACTCATTATAAACAGATGCGTGCAAAGTGTCGTCGCGTTCTTCGTGATAGCGACAGAGCTAGCTGGATTTCATTCACTATTTATTTTAACAGTTCCACACCTTCCTCTGTCTTGTGGGCCAACCTCCGACGGCCCTCGGCAACCAAGATCGAGTCCCCAATTTCCAGCCTCACAGTCGCTGACGATGTCATTGTAAACCCTATTGCTATCTCCAACACCTTGGGCCGCCATTATGCGGATGTTTCGAGCTCTTGCCACTATCATCCAACATTCCTCCATCGGAAACAAGCGGAGGAGGCTCGGGCGATACCCTTTTCTTCTCCAAATCGTGAGTACTTCAATGCCGCCTTTACTATGAGGGAGCGAGATCATGCCCTCAGTTCATCCCTATCCTCCCAGGGCCAGACGCCATCCACATTCAGACGTTGCAGCACCTTCCTTCTGCGGGCAAGCACTTTCTGCGTAACACGTATAACTGCATCTGGGCAAAGGAGACATTTCCTGGACGATGGCGTGAAGCCACCGTCATTCCCATAGGAACAAGGATCAAAACCCTCCTTCTAGCTACCACCCCATCTCTCTTACCAGCTGCGTTTGCGAGCTGATGGAACATATGATTCATGCCCCGCTCGTGTGTTGACTCGTGTCTCGACATTTACTTACGAATGCTTGTGACCTTGTGACCGTGTTTTTCCATTTGGAGGAGGCCTACGACACTTGCTGGAGAACAGGTATCTTCCGTACTCTTTCCAAGTGGGGCTACTGTGGGTGCCTGCCCTGTTTTCAAGGTGCGTGTAGGTTTTGCGTTGACGGACACCTTTATCCAGGCAAATGGTGTGCCTCAGGGTTCCGTCCTGAGCGTCATCAACATCTACATCCACATAGATTGCAAATCACATTTTTAAGTGCCTTCACAATTCTCTGTTATTCCAATCTCGTGTAGCGCGCGGGAAGAATGAGCACCTACATCTTTCCGTACGAGATCTAATTTCCCACATTTTATCTTGGTGATCGTTCCTCCCTATGTAAGTCGGTGTTAACAAAATATTTTCGCATTCGGGGGAGAAAGTTGCAGACTGGAATTTCGTGAGAAGATTCCGTTACAACGAAAAACGCCTATCTTTTAATAATGTCCATAACAAATTTTGTATCATTTCTGTGACACTCTCTCCCTTATTTCGCTCTAATACAAAACGTGCTGCCATTTTTTGAACTGTTTCGATGTACTTAGTCAGTCCTATCTGGTAAGGATCCCACAACGCACAGCAGTAGTCTAAAAGAGGACGGACAAACGTAGAGTAGGCAGTCTTCTTAGTAGGTATGTTACATTTTCTAAGTACCCTGCCAATAAAATGCAGTCTTTGGTCCTCCTTCCCCACAACATTGTCCATGTGTTCCTTCCAATTTAAGTGGTTCGAAATTTTAACACCTAGGTATTTAGTTAAATATACGGCTTTTAGATTTATCGTGTAACCTAAGTTTAACGCGTTCCTTTTAGTACTCATATGGATAGCCTCACACTTTTCGTTATTTAAGGTCAACTAGCACTTTTCGCACTATTCCGATATTTCTTATAAATCTTTTTGCAGTTTGTTTCGATCTTCTGATGACTTCATTAGTCAATAAACGACAGCGTCATCTGCAAACAACCGAAGACGTCTGCTCACATTGTCTCGCAAAGGGCCTATAACACTACCTTGTGGAGCGCTAGAAATCACTTCTGTTTTACTCAATGAATATCCGTCAGTTACTACGAACTGTGACCTCTCTGACAGGAAATCAGAGATCCAGGTCACATAACTGAGACGATATTCCGTAAGCACACAATTTCACTACGAGCCGCTTGTGTGGCACAGGGTCAAAAACCTTCCGGAAATGCATAAATACGGAATCGATCTGAAATCCCTGCTCAATAGCACTCATCACTTCACGTGAATAAAGAGCTAGTTGTGTTTCACAAGAACGATGTTTTCTAAACCCATGTTGACTGTGTGTCAAAATGGTTCAAACGGCGCTGAGCACTATGGGACTTAATATCTGAGGTCATCAGTCCCCTAGAACTTAGAACTACTTAAACCTAACTAACCTAAGGACATCACACACATCAATGCCCGAGGTAGGTTTCGAACCTGAGACTGTACCAGTCGCGCGGCTCCGGACTGAAGTGCCTAGAACCGCTCGGCCACCCCGGCCGGCGACTGTGTGTCAATAGGCCGTTTTCTTCGAGGCAATCCACTATGTTCACAGTATAAGTTCTAAAATCCTGCTGCATATCGACATTAACGATATGAGCCTGTAATTTAGTGGATTACTCCTACTACCTCTCTTGAATATTGGTGAGACCTGTGCAACTTTCCAGTCTTTGAGCACGGATCTTTCGTCGAGCGAACGGTTGTATATCATTGTTGAGTATGGAGCTAATTCATCAGCTTACTCCGAAAGGAACGTAATTGGTATACAGTCTGTACCAGAAGACTTGCTTTTATTAAGTGATTTAAGTTGCTTCACTACTCCGAGGATATTTACTTCTACGTTACTCATGTTGGCAGCTGTTCGCGATTCGAATTCTGGAACATTTACTTCGTCTTCTTTTGTGAAGGCATTTCGGAAGGCTGTGTTTAGTAACTCTGCTTTGGCAGCACTGTCTTTGATGGTATCTACGTTGCTATCGTGCAGAGAAGGCATTGATTGTTTCTTGCCGCTAACATACTTCACATACGACCAGAATCTCTTTGGATTTTCTGCCAGGTTTCGAGACAAAGTTTCGTTGTGGAAACTGTTAGAAGCATCTCACATTGAAGTCCCCGCTAAATTTCGAGCTTCTGTAAAAGAACGCCAACGGGAATGTGCGTCTGTTTGAATTTGGCATGTTTGTATCGCTGTTTCTGCAACAGTGTTGTAATCCGTTTCGTGTACGAAGGAGGATCAGCTCCGTCGTTTGTTAATTTATTTGGTATAAATCTCTCAATTAGTGCCGATACTATTTAAGCCGCATCTGGTCTACATTTATATTATTAATTTGAAATGAGTAGAGATTGTCTCTTAGGAAGGCGTGAAGTGAATTTTTATCTCCTTTACTATAGCCATTCACCCTATAATAGACTGTCTCCCGCTGGACACCTCCGGCTCTCTTTTTTAGACGATTTTGCCCTCTACTGCTGTTCTCCGCGAACCTGTCTCACCGATCGGCGTCTTTAGCACAGTTTTAATCGTCTTTACTCCTAGAGCATAGACAATGGCTTTCGATTTCCCCTGACAAAACCGTCTGTATGAATTTATGGCAGCGCAAATAGTTTCTCCCACCGTCTCTACATCTTGGGCGTGTTGCTCTTTCACTACGAAATTTCTGGGGCTGAGGCTCGATAGGAAACTCTCTTGGTCCTCCCATGTGTCTTACTTGGCAGCCCGCTGCAAGCGGTCGCTCACTCTCCTACGCGTCCTCAATGGTACTTCATGGAATGCCTATGGAACCACCCTCTTCAATTTGCACCGGTCCCTTGTCCGTTCGAAACTCGGTTATGGGTGCTTTGTTTATACGTCTGCTCGCCCATCCCTCTTACGCTGTGTCAACACTATCCACCATCAAGGCATCTGTTCGGCGATGGACGCCTTATACACCAGCCCGGTTCAGAGTCTGCATGCTGAAGTTGTAGACCCGTGGTCTAGGGGTAGCGTCTTTGATTCATAATCAAAACGTGTTCAGTCCCGAGTTCGATCTCCGCCACTGCTTAAATTTTGATAAATAATCAGCATTGGCGGCCGAAGACTTCCGGCATAAGAAGTCAGCCTCATTCTGCCAACGGTCTTGTCAAAGAGGGCGGAGGAGCGGATAGAGGTTCAGGGCACTCTCTTGTCCTAGGGGTGGGAAAATGCCCTTCAAGGCGGAAGAATCAGCAATGATCAAAGACATGAGGATGCAGAAAGCAATGGAAACCGCTGCATTGAAAACACGTTATGTGTATCCACAGGACATGTGGCCTGTAGTTGAAGAAGTGTCATGACGAACTCTCCATTGGCAAAAGATTCCGGAATAGTCCCCCATTCGGATCTCCGGGAGGGGACTGCCAAGGGGGAGGTTACCATGAGAAAAAGACTAAACAATCAACGAAAGGATAACGTTCTACGAGTCGGGGCGTGGAATGTCAGAAGCTTGAACGTGGTAGGGAAACTAGAAAATCTGAAAATGGAAATGCAAAGGCTCAATCTAGATATGGTAGGGATCAGTGAAGTGAAGTGGAAGGAAAATAAGGATTTCTGGTCAAATGAGTATCGGGTAATATCAACAGCAGCAGAAAATGGTATAACAGGTGAAGAATTCGTTATGAATAGGAAGGTAGGGCAGAGGGTGTGTTACTGTGAATAGCTCAGTGACCGGGTTTTTCTAATCAGAATCCACAGCAGACCAACACCGACAACGGTAGTTCAGGTATACATGCCGACTTCGCAAGCTGAAGATGAACAGATAGAGAAAGTGTATGAGGATACTGAAACGGTAATGCAATATGTAAAGGGGGACGAAAATCTAATAGTCATGGGGGACTGGAATGCAGTTGTAGGGGAAGGCGTAGAAGAAAAGGTGACAGGAGAGTATGGGCTTGGTACAAGGAATGAAAGACGAGAAAGACTAATTGAGTTCTGTAACAAGTTTCAGCTAGTAATAGCGAATACGCTGTTCAAGAATCACAAGAGGAGGAGGTATACTTGGTGAAGGGCGGGAGATACGGGAAGATTTCAATTAGGTTACATCATGGTCAGACAGAGATTCCGAAATCAGATACTGGATTGTAAGGTGTACCCAGGAGCTGATATAGACTCAGATCACAATATAGTAATGATGAAGAGTAGGCTGAAGTTCAAGACATTAGTCAGGAAGAATCAATAAGCAAAGAAGTGGGATACGGAAGTTCTAAGGAATGACGAGATACGTTTGAAGTTCTCTAACGGTGTAGATACAGCAATAAGGAATAGCGCAGTATGCAGTACAATTGAAGAGGAATGGACATCTCTAAAAAGTGTCGTTACAGAAGTTGGGAAGAAAAAAATTGGTACAAAGAAGGTAGTTGCGAAGAAACCATGGGTATCAGAACAAATACTTCACTTGATTGATGAAAGGAGGAAGTAAAAACATATTCCGGGAAAATCAGGAATACAGAAATACAAGTCGCTGAGGAATGAAATAAATAGAGCGCAGGGAAGCTAAGACGAAATGGCTGCAGGGAAAATTTGAAGACATAGAAAAAGATATGATTGTCGGAAGGACAGTCTCAGCATACAGGAAAGTCAAAACAACCTTTGGTGACATTAAAAGCAACGGTGGTAAAATTAAGAGTGCAACGGTAATTCCACTGTTAAATGCAGAACAGAGAGCAGATAGGTGGAAAGAATACATTGAAAGCCTCTATGAGGGTGAAGATTTGTCTGATGTGATAGAAGAAGAAACAGGAGTCGATTTAGAAGAGATAGGGGATCCAGTATTAGAATCGGAATTTAAAAGAGCTTTGGAGGACTTACGGTCAAATAAGGCAGAAGGGATAGATAACATTCCATCAGAATTTGTAAAATCGTTAGGGGAAGTGGCAACAAACGACTATTCACGTTGGTGTGTAGAATATGAGTCTGGCGACATACCATCTGACTTTCGGAAAAGCACCCTCCAGACATTTCCGAAGACGGCAAGAGCTCAAAAGTGCGAGAAATATCGCACAATCAGCTTAACAGCTCATGCATCGAAGCTTCTTACAAGAATAATATACAGAAGAATGGAAAAGAAAATTGAGAATGTTTTAGGTGACGATCAGTTTGGCTTTAGGAAAAGTAAAGGCACGAGAGAGGCAATTCTGACGTTACGGCTAATAATGGACGCAAGGCTAAAGAAAAATCAAGACACGTTCATGGGATTTGTCGACCTGGAAAAAGCGTTCGACAGTATAAAATGGTTCAAGCTGTTCGAGATTCTGAAAAAAGTAGGGATAAGCTATAGGGAGAGACGGGTCATATACAATATGTACAAGAAGCTAGAGGGAATAATAAGAGTGGACGATCAAGAACGAATTGCTCGTATTAAGAAGGGTGTAAGACAAGGCTGTAGCCTTTCGCCCCTACTCTTCAATCTGTACATCGAGGCAGCAATGATGGCAATAAAAGAAAGGTTCAGTAGTGGAATTAAAATACAAGGTGAAAGGATATCAATGATACGATTCGCTGATGACATTGCTATCCTGAGTGAAAGTGAAGAAGAATTAAATGATCTGCTGAACTGAATGAACAGCCTAATGAGTACACAGTATGGTTTGAGAGTAAATCGGAAAAAGACGAAGGTAATGAGAAGTAGTAGAAATGAGAACAGCGAGAATCTTAACATCAGGATTGATGGTCACGAAGTCAATGAAGTTAAGGAATTCTGCTACCTAGGCAGTAAAATAACCAATGACGGACGGAGCAAGGAGGACATCAAAAGCAGACTCGCTATGGCAAAAAAGGCATTTGTGGCTAAGAGAAGTCTACCAATATCAAATACCGGCCTTGATTTGACGAAGGAATTTCTGAGGATGTACGTCTGGAGTACAGCTTTGTATGGTAGTGAAACATGGACTGTGGGAAAACCGGAACAGAAGAGAATCGAAGCATTTGAGATGTGGTGCTATAGACGAATGTTGAAAATTAGGTGGACTGATAAGGTAAGGAATGAGGAGGTTCTACGCAGAATCGGAGAGGAAAGGAATATGTGGAAAATACTGATAAGGAGAAGGGTCAGGATGATAGGACATCTGCTAAGGCATGAGGGAATGACTTCCATGGTACTAGAGGGAGCTGTAGATGGCAAAAACTGTAGAGGAAGACAGAGATGGGAATACGTCAAGCAAATAATTGAGGACGTAGGTTGCAAGTGCTACTCTGAGATGAAGAGGTTAGCACTGGAAAGGAATTCGAGGCGGGCCGCATCAAACCAGTCAGTAGACTGATGACGGAAAAAAAGGCTGAAGCTGCTGAACTACCACTGTCCTAGCGCCGTGACTTTCTCCTCAACAGATATGCATCCCGTTTGTCTGCCATGCGTGGCCTCTCCCCCTATGCCTCCTTCTTTGATGACTAGTTTGTCCGTCAGTATGGGGCTCATCCCTCTTCTCTGTTACCTCCTGGAGTCCGCTTTCGCCAGTTTGCTAGGGCGGCTTAATTTCACACTATCTAAAACATTCCCAGTGAATGTGAAGGCCTTCATTCGCTTCCTAAGAACACCACATCAGCCTCGGTCTATCTCCTTCAGTTTCACGACCTACGCATGGAACTTCGCGATAGTACCTTTGTCTACAGTGACAGCTCTCGGACTGACCTTAGGTTTCGGGTGTGCCTTCGTCATTGGCACCTTTGTCTTTCAATATCGGCTTCCGGCATACTCCTCAGTACTTATAGCCGAGCTGTTCGCCTTGTATCAGGCTACGGAATACGTCCGGCGAAGCAGTCTATCCAATTGTGCCATCTGCTAAGACACACTCAGTGCCCTCGAAAGTCTGTGTACGCTGTACATTGCTCATCCCTTAGTGCAGCAGGTCCAGGAAAACTGTTACTTATTCACTCTTCGTGGAGCCAACTGAGCGGACGATTTGGATGGGATTCGGTTAATAAAAGGGGACATATAATTCAAGGTTTATCTCTCCAAAACAATTTATTAATTGTAATAAATAACACTATGGCTTACAAATTATAGTAACACAAACAAATCAGGCTGCTTATAATATGAGGTAATAAAAATGTTATATGTCACAGGTGAACAGAGAAACTTATTGGAGTTGTTTGAATCACTGCCGAACAAAACTGTTTACAAATTGATACATTAACACATAATCATTGTGCATTAAACTACATACTTTCACCTAATACAGTTAAATTTTATAATGTGATTCACAAGTGTATACTTTACAATTAAATTTTCAGTCGAAGTTACTTCTTCCTATACCTTTTTTAGAAGAGTGATAAAATTTCCAAAGGTATCTCATTTAAAAATGCCCCAAAACCCTTAACACAACAACACGTACATGACTACTTCAAATAATAAATACATGTACGGCAAAGCCCAACATTTGCTTCCTTACAGAAGGTTTGCTGATTTCAGCAGCGCAGACCACATTCAATATCTAGCCAACATGGGCCTTTTGTTGGTCACAACATGTTACGACTTCGGCAGCGAGGAAACTTACATAGGTAATAAAAGAACACAGGCCACCTAGCAATCTTACCAAAACAGTTTACGCGAAGGAGGAAGAGGGGGCGGGGGCAACATAAAAAATACCTTACGCAAGTGCACTTGGCAAACCTACTACTAAAAATATAGTATAAAAGGGTCTCAATTAATCACAAAATCCGGAATTGATCCGGCAATATTGCATCTGAGCGCTAGTAACCAAAATAAGGTTGACAGATACCAAGGTCTGACATCATCTTAGGGCTAACTGGCACAACAAATAAATAAGAGTAAAAGAACAAGCAAACGGCAATGCCCAAGAATTTAAATAGGATTAAGTACACACGAGGCTAAAATCAATTGCTAGCACCTTGGATATCGTCTTAGGCTTAATTGACAATGCAAATAAATAAAGGTAAAAGAACAGGCAAATGACAATGCCCAGCAATTTAAATAAAAATAATTAAGTGCAAGGCTCAAAGCAATTGCTAGCAACATAGAAATATCAGACTTCTGCCACATCAAGAAACGGAACAGGAGCGCGCGCAGTCCCCAGAAAGCCAGAAAAGCAATAACACACACTCCAGCAACCGAGTCAGCCTGGCCACAGTAATTTCGACTCATAATCAAGGCGCGTGAGCACACCGGGTCCACGCAAAACACACACTGCCAAATAATTCCTACCAACAGATACGGCTGCCCCCCGGGCAGGAAAACGTGGGCGACGACCGGATACACACCATTAGAAACTTCGACACCTAGACTCCGGCCAAAACGGAATCACGCAGAAAATATAAACAACAGCTGAAGTAAGGTGAAACGAACCCCGCCACACAGACCAGACGGAGAAAACACAAAGAAAGCCTGCCCTGCAGTCCTTACAACTCTTGGGTGCAGAAACCCTTTCCAGAGGCGGATAACCTTGAGATATCGCGTGCGGGCATCCATCAGTTGTCCACTACATCACATCACCAACACGACACACCGCCCAACGGCCAAATCAACGGGGCCCGCCAACAACGAGATCACACCTCGTTGCCGCGGCGGGAGGCAAAATACTACTAGCTCGGTGCGAATCCAACAGCCGAGCCGAGTGCGCGCGGCCACCCCGCGAAAAACGCTCCAGAGGGCAGCAGCCGCCTCAGCACCTGCGTAGGCCGAACCAGACGGAAACAGAAATACGCTATCGATAGTGCCGGATACGCAACGCTCCAGAGAAATGGCACACCAATGTCATGTTTCTGTCGGTCCCTGGTCATGTCAGACTGCCAGGAAACGAGGCTGCTGACGCTGCTGCCAAGGCTGCAGTCCTCGTACCTCAGCCTGCGAGTACCTATATTCCCTCTGATGATCTCTGCGTTGCCGTCTGTCAGGAGGTTGTGGCCTTTGGCATCGCTAATGGTCCTCCCTTCACTGGAATAAGCTTCGGTTTGTTAACCCTCTCCCAGCGCCTTGGACGACCTCATCTCGGTCCTCTGGCCTGGAGGAGATTATTTTAACATGGCTGCGTATTGGGCACTGCCTTTTTAACCATCGTTATTTTCTAAGTGGCTCTACCCCACCACTTCGTTCACATCGCTGCCAAATTTTAACTCTCCGCCACTTCCTGCTGGAATGCCCCTTTTCTAACACTTTACGTTTCAGCTTGGGTTTGCCGTCTGATTTATCACCCGTTTTGGCGAATGAGACGCGGGCTGTTGGCCGCATTATACTTTTTTTTCCCCGCTGAAGCTGTAAGTAGGCTGTTTAGGTTTTCTTATTGGTAACGCCACGTAGCGCTCTGTATGAAAATCACTGGCTGCGCTGTGTGCAGTCTGTGGCTGGGTGGCATTGTTGTAATATTCGCTATCGTAGTGTTGGCCTGTTGGCTGTTAACAGCGCGTAGCGTTGGGCCGTTGGAGGTGAGCCGCCAGCAGTGGTGGATGTGGGGATGTGAGATGACGGATTTTTGAGAGCGGATGATCTGGATGTGTGTCCATCAGAAACAGTACATTTGTAAGAATGGATGTCATGAACTGCTATTTATATTATGACTTTTGAACACTATTAAGGTGAATAGATTGTTTGTTCTCTATCAAAATCTTTCATTTGCTAACTATGCCTATCAGTAGTTAGTGTCTTCAGTAGTTTGAATCCTTTATGTAGCTGGCAGTAGTGGCGCTAGCTGTATTGCAGTACTTCGAGTAACAAAGATTTTTTGTGAGGTACGTGATTTGTGAAAGGTATAGGTTAATGTTAGTCAGGGCTACTCTTTTGTAGGGATTTTTGTAAGTCAGATTGCGTTGCGCTAAAAATATTGTGTGTCACTTTTGTGTTGATCGGAATAGGTAAAGAGCGAATTGTCTGAGTACGTTCAGTTCTGCTCAGCTGTTTGAAAATAAAATAACATAAGGGATTTACCATCACAGTAAGTCAATACATTTTTCTAAGGGGACGTTTCCAAGCAATTTGGCGAAGGCCATTTAATTTTTGGAATTGTACCTCCATTTCTGTATGGTGTTTTTTAGCTCTTATTGCACGTGCCTGTTTTTAGCTGTCTCCTATTGTGTCCATTGGGACTGACGTACAGTCACTTAACTCCTCTCTGTGTTCGTGTTCTGTAATTTTGACTTGGGAACGTGTGACCCTAGTTGCTTTTTGCGCCCTAAATCAGAACAGAAAAAAAAACTACACCTGCAGCAGTAATTTGCGCAGCAGTTGGCACCACAATGTCACAACGAACTGTTACAAATCGGTTACTTTAAGGGCACCTTCGTGCCTAACTTGCATTCCACTGCCGGCAGTAGTGGCCGAGAAGTTCTAGGCGCTACAGTCGAAGGTTCGAATCCTGACTCGGGCATGGATGTGTGTGCCGTTATTAGGTTAGGTTTAAGCAGTTCTAAGTTCTCGGGGACTGGTGATCTCAGCAGGTAATTCCCATAGTGCTCAGAGGCATTTGAACCATTTGCAATCCACTGAATCCAAGACACCGCCATTTCTTACTGTAGTGGTGTCAATCGGTAGGTCATTGCTGGACAGAGTGCAGGTCCATCGTGTTTTCGAACTAAAGCTCTTTCTCCCTCTGTGCCAGTGATGGCTGTTTGCTGGTTAGGAGAAGGGCAATTGAGGGCCTGCGACCAACCTGTCCCCATGCTGGGGGCACAGGACCCACATCTGGAATTATGGTCCGGGGTGCAGTATCGTATCACAGCAGGAGCACTCTCGTGGTTATCCCACGCACCCCGACGACAAACCTGTACACCAATCTGGTGTTTCGACCTGCTGTGCTGCAATTCATGAACAAAATTCCAGCGCGTGTTCTCTGACTGGATAACCCTCGCCCATATAACGCTGTTGTAAAAATGCTCTACAGAGTGTCGATGTGTTCCCTCTGCCTCCTCGATCATCAGATCTGTTACCAATCGAGCATATAATACGGGACATAATCTGACTACAACTCCAAGATCATCCACAAACAGCGTTAACTGTCCCTGTATTAACCGACCAAGTGCAATAGGCATTGAACACCATCGCATAAACTGACAACCGGCAGCTGGACAACATAATTACGGCACGTTTACACGTTTGTATTCGACATCCTGGTCATTACCGCGGTTATTAATGTATCAGAATTTAACATTTACAAGGCTTTCTCACACTTACCTTAATCTGTGACCTTGCAAAGTTAACCACTGAAACACGTTACCTAGAATAACGTATTCCCGAAACTAAACTACTCTACATTAATTATTTTTTGGTGCTGTGATATTTTTCGGTAAGTGTAGTTATGTGCTAAGCTTTATTTTCCAAAAGGAGGGTGTTGGCTACTATGGTTTTGTCAATCCCAAAACTGTCCATTAATTGATATAACGAGTGGTACTAGGCGCTTCAGTCCGAAACCGCGTGACTGCTACGGTCGCAGGTTCGAATCCTGCCTCGGGCATGGATGTGTGTGTTGTCCTTACGTTAGTTCGGTTTAAGTAGTTCTGAGTTCTAGGGGACCGATGACCTTAGATGTTAAGTCCCATAGTGTTCAGAGGGATTTGAACTGATATAGAACGGTACCCGTGGTCTAGGGGCAGTCCGCTGTTAGCAGCGGTGGGGCAAGGTCGCCGCGCCTGCGTCCCTCTGTTAGCGCACCGCGCGCGCCAGTGTTCACTGTTTACCTCCCGCTGCGGCGAGTGTCACGCGTCCGTGTCTCGGTAGTGCCATGGCGCACTCGTATCGCAACTCCACAATTAAGATCACATTTCAAGCGGACTACTCAAGACCTCGATCACTTGACGTTGAACGTTTCATCTGAGATGAACTTCATATTGCACCTCAAGACATCATTGGGATCCACTTTTCTATAACACAAAGTGTCGTCTACATAAAAATAATCAATGTAAAGGCGTGCACTGATGTTGTGTGCCGACACGCTCATGGACTTAAATTTAAGCATTCTGATCGTCACATAGGAACTGTCACGATCGACCACGCTGGATTAGGCCTTCGCACTCTGAGGGTCTTCGAGCTGACATTCGAAGTCCCGCCAGATGTTGTGATGACAGCTTTCAAACCATACGGCAACGTGCTAAGCCACTTGGCTGAAAAATGGCAAACGTTTGAGACGTACCCCGTCTTAAATGGAGTGAGACAAATTAAGATTGAACTGACGAAGCATGTGCCATCCTATCTAGTAATTGGCGGCTGCAGAGCCATTGTCATGTACGACGGACAACCGCGTACTTGCGCCGGCTGTAGCCAGGAAGGACATGTCCGATCGGCCTGCATTCAACGCCGACTGACTCCATCCCCGGCGACGCCTATTTCACTCCCCATCACGTATGCAGCGGCTGCAACCGCAGCAGCTGTTCCTGCCCAGGATCGTAACACCATATCGCAGTCAGTGGTCGATGACAGTGTGGCGGACAGCATATCCCCCTCTACGACGCCTTAGGCAGACTTGCCTCAAGACGGTGATCAATTATGCCACCAAGACGAGCCTAAAGAGAAGATGGAAGTAGAAAGTAAAATTGTCCCGACCTCTGCCTTCCTACCAATGGAGACCGCATCAGATGATTGTCGCCTGCACTCTGACACAGAACAACATGTCCGGAAACAACGGTCCCCTCGAAAACGCAAGAAACGGCGCCATACGCCGTCCGATGATTGCCTGCTTCGGATGTGCGACCCAGACGAATATCCGGCGTCGGACGACGCTCAGGACTCTACCACCGCAACTCAACCTTCACATCACGATGCTACGGCGGATACAATTTCTGAGCCTCGGTCTGACAACATCACTTCTGCTACTGAACATACGCGCCAGCGCTCTACTGACAGCACTAATCAACAGTTGCTGCATCTGATTCTTGGCCGGATGATGTCGAGGATGAGCCACACCACCAGAAGGATGCCGAAGGCAGAGATGCTTCCTCGGGTGTACCCAGCACCAGCCAACAACAGTGACTACGGCTGTATCGTCAGCCTCTGTGGGGCCGCCCCTGCCTCCCACACCTGGCCTCTTACACAACCCAGTTGCCGACCTGGCTGACCAAACATACCGTCTAGCGACGATTAACATCAACAACATACGTGCCCGACATAAACTAGCGGTGCTACAGGATCTACTCAACGCAGCAGACATCGACATTGCGCTCCTTCAAGAGGTGTATGTCGCCGACTTCAAGGGACCCTATGGCTACCAGACTTGGGTCTCACATGCGTCTGCCAATGGCAGTGGTGTGGCGATCCTCCTCCGCGACGGTATATCCGCAGAAGACGTCGACTATCTCCCTGACGCCGGAGGCATGGCTCTTACTACCCAAGGAGTCAAACTTATTAACATCTATGCACCGTCAGGATTTGGTCGGCGTCGCGAACGATCCACCTTCTTCGCTCATACAATCACGCCCCTCTTTATGGGCCGTCAGGACGCCTTGATAATGGGAGGGTACTTCAACTGTAGCCAAGCACCTAAGGATCAGTTACCACATCATTCTCCCTACGCGGAACTTACGACAATTATAAATAATCTTCAATTGGTGGACTCATGGGAACATGTTTGTGGCGATCGGCCCGGATTTACTCACTACACCAGCCATTCCTCCAGCCGCATCGACCGGATTTACATCTCGCGCTCCATAGCTGTGGGGACAAGAGCTGCCGAAGTTTGGCCCACAGCTTTTTCTGACCACGACGCCTACATCTGCGCTATTACCCTCGGCCGCCAGAAGATATGGCACAGCCGTGGTCTTTGGAAGTTGAACGTGACCCACCTAGCTTTTCAGGAATGCCGCCGCCTTATAGAGAACACGTGGGACTCGTGTAGCCGCCGGCGTGGCACCTACCGGTCTACACTGTCGTGGTGGTTACTCTGCGCCAAACGAGCTCTCCGGAAGACCTTGATAGGCTACGGCCGAGATGTTACAGCATGGAAGAGACATCCATGGACTTTTACTACAGCATCTTAAGGGAATGTGCAACACTATCGTACTCACCTGCACGGCAGGTGACGGTGAACAGTGCCAAGGCACAGATCATCAGATTAACACGTTGCCACCTGGAGGGTGCGATCGTCAGAGCGCGCAGTGAAGACAGAGTGGCACAGGAGGAACCGTCTATGTACCACGTCATTGCACAACGACGGCGCCGACGCAGGACACTGATCCAAGCTATCACGACGGAAGACGGACGACGCCTTGATACCCAGCGCGACATAGGAAACGCCCTTCATGCTCACTACACTATGCTGTACTCGGAACATCGACATCCCCCAGAGGTGATCGCCGAAGTCTCTCAACTCACTTATGGCTCGATCTCTCCGACAGCGGCGGCGGATTTGACTGCAGATGTAACGGAAGAGGAAATCATTGAAGCAATACAGGCTGGGGCTACTCGTAAGTCCCCGGGACCTGATGACCTTCCTCTGGAATTTTACCGGACGTATCAACAATTGCTGGCACCAGCGTGGACTGATATTTGCCGCGATCTTATGTGTCCCACGACGCAGATACCTGGGGCCTTCCTTGAAGGACTGATTGTGCCCATACACAAACCACAAGGCGGATCCAGGATCAGTGACTATCGGCCCTTGACCTTACTCAACAGTGACTTAAAGATTTTCACCCGGCTTCTGGTGGCACGCCTAAAGCGATCAGTACGATGTGTTGTGTCGCAGGACCAGGCATCGTTAGGTGGTGACCATAATATTCGCACTGCATTGTGCCGATATAGAGATAAGATCGCGCTAGCCAAAGCTCGCCAACTGCCAGGAGTTTTGGCCTCACTCGACTTTGATAGAGTCGACCACACATTTTTGATGGAGGTACTGCGACACATGGGGTATCCGGACGTCATAGTTAATGTACTGATGCGTCTCCTACGCGGCGCGACGTCCAAGGTGTTATGTAATGGCCGTCATACGCCGCCGATCCAGATCCAGCGATCGGTGCGACAAGGCTGCCCTCTTTCGGCGATATTGTACGCCCTCGTCTTGGAACCACTCCTCTGCGGTCTCCGACAACACCTGACCGGGATGTCCCTTGGTGGACACAATTTCTGCTGCACTGCCTATGCAGATGATCTGGTACTCCTTCTTCGCAATAATGACGAGGTTCGTGCAGCACTGGCGTGGGTGGCGACATACGGCGCGGCATCGGGGAGCCATCTCAATCTCCACAAATCACACGCTCTGTCTATAGGCAGAGGCCTACCCGGCGAGAGCGTCGCACCGCTACGAATCAGTGATACAATCCGCTGTCTTGGCATTGATTTCAAATCTGACATGAAGCGTTCAACAGCCCTTAACTACAGGCGTTTATTGAATCAGATGAGAGCAGGAATAAGTGACCACCGTCTGAGACATCTAGACCTCCTGCAACGGCACCATATGCTAACGTCTATATGGCGTCACGTATCTCCCATTTTGCACAGATACTCCCCACACCACCTACCCTGGCTCACCGCATGTTGGCGGTTTTGGGATCCTTTGTTAATACGGGCATGTTATTTAAGATTCGTTACGAGTCCCTAACCCTCCCGAGGAGCAGAGGGGGTTTAGGCCTTTGTCATGTCCAGAACAGAGCAAAGGCCCTGTTCGTCAGCTGTCACCTGCAACTGTGGCGACGAAGCCCGACGTGCCTCACAAGTCTCTTACTGGAAGCCTTACGACCAACCTCACTCGCACCCCCTGTGATGATATCGGACATCCCGGCACCTTTCTTCTACATCAGCCAATTCTTCCTTGAATTAAGCTACATCCGCACTGCACTACTGCCCACACGCTTGATGAAGACGAGGGCGATATATGCTGCCATGCAAATGAACATGACGCCGAATGTGATTGAAAGCAAACACCCCAATACAAAGTGGCGCGCTGTGTGGCAGGCAGTGAATGCCACCACCCTTGATACTGAGGTGCAATCTGCATGGTACGTAACTGTTAATGGGAAACAGTTGTGCCAGTCCCGCCTACATCGCATCCACCTCGCTGATTCCCCCTTGTGTGCGACATGCCAAGTGATTGACACAGACGAACATCGTTTCGAATGCGGGTCGGCAAAGGACGTATGGTATTTGGTGCGTCAGATATTGGCTTTTCTCACACGCACGACTCCTGACAGGATAACTACCCGATCACTTCTTTTCCCCGATAAGATTTATTTTCCAAGAGCAAAAACGAACTCTGTGACGTGGATCAGCGGCCACGCTGTTCACTACCTCTTCGGTAATGGCGAAAAGACAGTACCCGATTTTTGGTATTACCTCAACGAACGAAATTGTGCGATCGTCAAGAACCCTAAATATAGGCAATATTTTTCTAATTTCCTTTGGAGCGCATTCCATAATCCGCCTCGCAGCTGGATTATCGATGACATGAGTTAAAAGGACCAATCCAATCGGTAAAACTAATCGTCATTGATGAAAGATGTATGTATCAGTAGCAGTGATTGTCAGGGCTGTACTTGATTAACACAGATGCTCACCTAAGTAAGAGGCCACTATGGAAACATATTGAGCTGGACTGCAGAGGATCACTTTCACAGCAGGTGACGTTAGCCAGTCTGCAGAGGCTGCTGTCACGGGAATTCTCAGAAAGACTCTGGCAGCTGCAAAGGTCCATGCCACTTGGTGAAACTCGCCTTTGCATTGAATAGTTGCCCTTGTGCGCTATACGGTAGAAGTTACAAAGCAGATAAGCTCTCCCATAATAAGACCACCCTCAGGATGTCTGTATGTCCATATTTTTAGATATGGTTTCGGGACTCGTCTCTTCAGAAAGGAATGTCTAATCAAACACCTTTCAGCCTTCTAATTTCCAGACTGTTATTTTATTGGGCTACCAGTTTCGGCGATTTTCTACGCCATTTTCAGGCCCCCTGACCGACGTGTAGGAAGATTCCAACCTCGGTTACATTCAAAATACGGGGACAGCATTCAAGGACTGGTACCGTGGATTTTTGCTTGATACAGCGATCACTTCAATCGTCATCTGCCGACTCGGTCAGAGGGCCTGTAAATGGCGTAGTAGATCGCCGAAACTGGCTGCCCAATAAAATGTTCGCAAAGTCAAATTAGGTGGCTGGAACTGTTTGATTTGGCGTAACGTCAGAGTCTGAAAATGACACTTCTCTAAAATATACTGACTTCTATAAGTATCATCGGAAAATGGGGTGAGTACCCAGGAATTAGAATACGTTTGAAGGTGTGGAATACCACCGAGTTCAGGCACTAAAAAACCCAAAGTTTAACACAATGTTAGAACACCTAGGACTGGCTGGAGTAAATAATTTAGAAGTTAGAGAAACTCGACCTTGCAACCAAGGTCCAACTACACAGGCCATAGACAGCGCCTGAGAGACGGGAAGAGCAATTCCTACAGCAGTAAGATTTCGGGAGTGTGTTACTGGTTAACCACCGGAGACAAGAGTCCGTCAATACTCATCCAAAAGCATTTCAAAATGACAACAAATATGTACATAGTTGTTCATAACCTACATCTGTCTTGTGTCACTCACAACACAGCACGTCGTTACAGCCAGGAGCCGTTAGACCTGCAGGCGGTGACCAGCAAAGAAAAGATGACAATTGAACTGACGGGTGTCGCCAGTGTAACACGTATACTCTTTCTTAAAATAATTTATGTGATAAGTTACAGTGTGCGTGCTGAAAAGTGGAAGAAAATAAAGTAATCACGTGTTTACAAAATTATCGGTAGTAATCAATTAAAGTAGAGAGTAATTGTTCTTATAGTGTTAATTACACAATGTGCTTATGTAAAAGCTTACTGTGCAGTATAGTTACCGCAAACTGGTGTACAAAAGATCACTTAAGACACTATGTAACAGTTCATAAAAACCACAGAACACGTAAAAAACCATTTAAATGTTTAAAAAATTTTAAAAGATTATAAATATAAAGAAAGCGGGGGTAAAACAATTACCGTCTGGGCCTCTACAGTGTCATTAAAGTAGCAGTGTAAGTTGTGGTTACGCCCAAACTAACAATAATGTACTCAACAGTAACATAGTAGAAGAGAGAATAAAAAATAAAAATAAAAATGATGGTTTTACTTTTTTAAAAAAACATTCGGAGATATGGTTTTCAGCAGGGTTTACACGTGCATTCAGCTCAATGATCGATGCTGTAGCAAAATCTGAGTGAAAACCATATGATCCAAAAGGGGATACTTACTAACACAGTTAGTTCAGCATGGTAGCATTAGACTGCCGAATTGGTCGCCTACTTCAGAGACACAGTCTACTTACACACATTGTAGTATGAATGTTAATAACGTATAATAGCTCGAAATGAATGAAATCAGCAACTATGGATAAAGGAATATAAGGTGAAATATTAGGGGCCATATACCATCCTGTGTAATTTCCTACAACCTTTTTTCTGTCTCTCTCTCTCTCTCTCTCTCTCTCTCTCTCTCTCTCTCCTCTCTTTTCTTCTTTTTTGAGTCATTAGTCTTCTGATTGGTTTGATGCGGCCCATCACGACACCAGGAATTCCTCTCTTATGTCATCTTCTTCACCTCAGAGTACCACTTGCAACTTACGTCCTCAATTGCTTGCTGAATGTATTCGAATCTCCCTTCCTCTACAGTTTTTGCCCGCTACACTTCGCTTTAGTGCCATGGAAGCCATTTCCTCATGTCTTAACAAATGTGCTATCAACCTGCCTCTGCTCCTTATCATTGTTTTCCACATATTCCTTTGTATTAGCCTCAGTAAATGGGGAGCTGACAGGACTTGTCTGCTCCAGTTTTATAGGGCGTTTGTGCGATCTCGGCTCGATTATGGGTGCACGGTGTATGGGTCTGCGAGGCCTTCTTACTTGAAGATGTTGGACGTTGTGCATCATGAAGGGCTTCGGTTGGCCACTGGGGCATTCCGAACTAGCCCCAAACCGAGCCTCTGTGCAGAGGCTGGTGAACCGCCACTTCATATGCGGCGACGGCTACTTACAGTGCACCAGGCGTATAAAACTTAGTCCACACCATACACTCCTGCATACCGTACCGTTACTCAGCCTCCTCTGGCACAGTTATTTCACAACCGGCAACGTGCGACGCAGCCCTATGGGCTTCGCGCACAGGATTGCCTCGCTGCGATGTCTATGGCTGGTCTTCGTGGTTTGCGTCGCGGTTGGAGCAGATCTCCACCTTTGCTCCTCCGGAGACCCAAACTTATATTAGATTTGACTAATTTTAAGAAAGATCGCACACCAGATTTTACATACCAATCTCTGTTTTTTAACATTTTAGATGTGCATCACGGTTTCACTGTCGTTTACACTGATGGCACCAAACAGGAGAATTCCCTTGGCTGTTCTGTAGTGTTCCCTGATCAAGTTACCCGGATTCGCCTCCCTGCTGAATATACCGTTTTCGCAGCGGAGCTCCACGCGATCCTGAAGGCACTGGAGCAGATGAATCGTGTTCGGGGTGATCGATTTCTTCTCTGCTCCGATTCTCTTAGTGCCTTACAATCACTGCAGAACCTGTACCCGACTGAGGAGATGGTCCAGCTGATACATGACCAACTGTACTTGCTCCAACGGCGGGGTACAGAAGTACCCTTCTGCTGGGTGCCTGGTCATTTCGGCATATGGAGCAATGAACGGGCCGATCGGGCTTCCAAGGAGGCCTGCAGAGAGCAGGATGTGGTACAGTGTCCTATTCCCTTACAGTCAGTCATCGCTGCACTCCACAGGAAGTGCATGGAGTTGTGGGAGGAAGAATGGCTGGCGGTGACGGCCAATAAACTTCGCTTGATAAAGTCAACCACTCGGCCGTGGCGTTCCTCCTGCCGGTTGCCCTCACACGTCTTCGGCTCGGGCACTGTCCTCTCACACATAGATTTTTATTACGGAGGGAGGATCCTCCGTTTTGTGATGCTTGTGGTGTGCACTTCTCTGTCCGGCACATTTTAACAGATTTTATATCGTGATGCACGGGCAGAAGCACAAGTTGATGGAGATCTGTCTTCTGTTTTAGCTTATGATGAGACGTGTGTGTCTATGGTTTTTAAGTTTTGTGATGTGTCTGGCCTCTGGCCTAAACTCTTAGGCTGGAGGTTTTAGTGTATTGCAGAGTGGCTGACTCCTACCCTTTTTTCCTTGCAGTCAGCCAGCCACTTCCATCTGCTACATTGTTTTAGCTCCCTCTAACATTTTCTTCCTGTGTTGTCCATGGTTTACTGCTGACGCTCTGCTTCATCCCACGCTTTGGTGTGGGTGAGCACATGTTTTTTAACAATTGTTACCCATGTTTTCTGTTTCGTTTTATATTCCTGTTCTGGGATTTTTCTTGACACCCGTCTCACTAAGTTACTGAACGGGCGCTGAAGACCTCTCTGTCGTGTGCCCAAAACCCCTCTACTACTGCTACTACTCTCCTCTCTGATTCTGCGCAGAGCCTCCTTGATCCTTACCTTATCAGTCCATGTAATTTACAAGATTCATCTGTAGCACCACATCTCAAATGCTTCGATTCTCTCCTGTTCCAGTTTGCCCACAGTCTATGTTTCAGTATCATACAAAACTGAGCTCCATAAGTATATTCTCAGAAATTTCTCCCTCAAATAAAGGTCTACGCTTGATACAAGTGGCCGTCTCTTGGGCAGGAATCTCTCTTCACCAGTGTTAGTCTGCTTTTTTTATCCCCCTTGCTTCATCCGAAATGAGTTATTTTGCTGCCTAGGTTGTAGAGTCCCTTAAATTCATCTACTTCGTGACCATAAATCCTGGTGTTAAGTCTCTCGTTGTTCCCATTTCTGATACTTCTCATTACTGTAGTATTCCCTCGATTTACTCTCAGTCCATAATCAATACTCATTAGACTGTTAATTTCATTCACCAGATCATGTAATTCTTCTTCACTTTCACTGATGATAGCAATTCCATCAAGAAATCGTATCAGTGGTACTCCTTCTCCTTGAATTTTAGCCCAACTCCTGAACCTTTATTATATTTCCATCATTGCTTCTTCGATGTACTGATTCAACAATAGGGACGAAAGAATACATCCCTGTGTTACACCCTTTTTAATATGAGCAATTCGTTCTTGGTCATCTACTCTTCTTATTTCCTCTTGGCTCTTTAGATATAACATATTAGCCGTCTCTTCCTACAGCTTTCCCGTATTTTTCTCAGAATTTCGAACATCTTGCACCATTTTACACTGTGGAATGCTTTCTCCAGGTCGACAAATCCTATGAACGTGTCTTGATTTTCTTTAGTCTTGCTTCCATAAAGACTGTAGAATCAGCAACTGTCAACGGCTTGAAGAAGAAATAATATCTATAAAAATGGCAATCACTGTAAGAGAAACATAGGTACAAATCAGGTAACTGCGAAGATACCATGAGTAAAGAAGAAATTCTTCAATTGATCGACGAAGGAAGGAAGTACAAAAAATGTCCAAGGGAATTCAGGGACACAGATATACAAGTCACAGAGGAGCGAAATAAACAAGAAACCTACGGAAGCTAAGACGAAATGGCAGCACGAAAAATGTGAAGAAATCGAAACAGAAAAGATTGTCGGAAGGGCTGATGACCTAAATAATAGCGAAATATTCAAATACTTGCGAACTGAATGTTGTATAAATACGACCGTAAAAAATAAAATATGACGACCATATAAGTTTCTTTAAAAACATTCTCGTTAATTTTTTATGCACTACGTAATACAAAATTCACTTCTGAACCAATTATGACTATAGTATATACTTTTGGCTGGATTTGAAACTAACGTGCACTCATTTTTGATATGTCTCTATGTGTCTGAAAAAAATAAGATTTTTGCTGAAAACAGTAACACCTTGCCACACAATAAAACGACGTTTTGCAATTTAACTTCTCCCGTCAGTCTTCAGTTTCTGTAGAGTTGCGGTAGATCACAAGGTGCATTTTCAGGTTTTCCAATTTCAAATATCAACGCTTGCCATTGAGAAAGAGCTTTGTTCCTGTAAAGCTTATCTTCACATCAGATGACGTCACAGGAGCGTATTTGTGGCGAGATGGGGGGAGAGTGACCGTGTTTTATAGTGACCGACGGGAGGTTTGTATTCAATTGTTGTTCAGTTGCGACAGTGCAGTAGACACGTGAGGAGCGCTCATTTTGTGCTCAAGTGTATTTTTCGAGTTCCCACTCTATCATTGCAGTGCAGCGTGGTTTTCGTTTGCAGTACCCCCACGCGGACGTGTTCCTGGATCGCATTCAATTTTAAATTGGGTAAATGCATTCAGAACAACAGAGGATGCGTCATCTATACGAGGAGGACCTGAGAGGAGCGAGCCGGCCGCGGTGGTCTCGCGGTTCTAGGCGCGCAGTCTGGAACCGTGCGACTGCTACGGTCGCAGGTTCGAATCCTGCCTCGGGCATGGATGTGTGTGATGTCCTTAGGTTAGTTAGGTTTAAGTAGTTCTAAGTTCTAGGGGACTAATGACCACAGCAGTTGAGTCCCATAGTGCTCAGAGCCATTTTTTTTGAGAGGAGCGTTACAGCACCACAAAATATCGAACGAGTTAGAGAAGGCTCTTCTGCATCTCCTGTACATTCCACTCTGAAAGGCGCACTTGCTTTTGGCAATTCAAGACGTTTTCTCTACCGGATTCTTCATAATGAACTGAATTTTCATTCGTATAAAATATGGGTGGTCTAGCAACTGTCAGTACGGGATTATGACACACGAAGACCATCTTGTGAAGATATGTTTGCAACCATAATCCCGTGACATTTTCAGATGAGTGGGTGTGTAAACATCAGAATATGCGGTACTAGAGCAACACGAACCCCACACAAATTCGCCAGAGACCCTTGCACTCAAACCGCATCACTGTGTGTTGCGCCATATCACGAGCAGTCATCATTGGCCCTTCCTTTTCCCAGGAAAATCGTCGTGCTGCAACAGTGAATTCGGATTGTTACATAACTATCCCGCAGGAGTTTTCCAGCCGGCAATGCAGTTACAGGATACTTAGTTTCAACAAGGCGGTGCCACTGCACACGCAGCGGGTCTTACCATAAATTTTGTGAGGCAAATGTTGCTGGAGGACTTGTCTCTCGGATGGGGGATCTCAACTGGCCCGCACGATCATCGGACTTAGCCCCATGGGGTTACCTGAGGTGAAAGGTGTGCTGCAACCGTCCCAACGCCCTGGAAGATCTACAGAACAATACTGAAGCTGAAATTACTAGAATACCAGAAGACATGCTTGAAAGAACTCATGAGAATTTCAGAATACGACTGTGGCAATGTGTGGATCGCGAAGGTAGACATTTCCCAGATATACTGCATAAAACATGTAATTAGAAACTTCCATTATTGTCCAATATGAGCAAAATAAAAATGCAAGTTTCTAAGTGTTCATTATTTTTTGTTTCATCCCCAAATCAGCAGTTTACCGTGCTCTACTTGTATGTTGAGGTACGTTAAGTGGACATATTTTGCGATTTCTTTGATAAAGTCTAACCATTTGTAGAATGACATTAGCATGTAAACATGTCAGATGATAGTTATATGCGACTTCGGTCGATTGTTTCGAAAATAAGTGCTGAACTATGAACAGATATTTTTTTTATTTATCTGTAAACTTTGGGAGCTGAGCCCTGGAATCATCGACATCTATAAAATTCATGATATCTGATCGATCAAATCTACAAAATTCATGTGGGAAGTACTGATGCTATACTGAACGGGGACTCAGGTAGATAACAGCACAACTGACCGTGCAGTGGCTTCTAAAAGGCCCCAAACTCAAAGTTTATACCTGGCAATCTCTACAGATCACGGAAAGGCGATTTCTGTGATCTGTAATTGCAGTTGATTGGATACGGTTGATACAATGAGGTTATTGGGGAAAGGAGGCAAGAGGTCATACATTTACGAGACCAATAGAGTCAAATTACGTTAATTAATTTATTAACTTACGGTTAAGTCGATTATCGCATTTCAAACTCTCACATCCGAGAAATAGATATTTCATGCAAAGGGTCTAACGAAGCAGTGTCCTCTCCTAGACTAGAAATGATCGTTTTTACGCAAAATTTCATTAAAACAATAAAAGTGATCTTCCAGATAAAAACAGAATCTGAACAAATATGTAGGAGGAAGACGAAACAAGACTCATTAACACTGTAATGAGAGTAAAATCTCCCGTACGTAATATTGTAAAAATGAAATTGTAAAAACTATAATATCAAGAAGATAAAATAATTCATAGGATATATACACATTTGGTCTGACACTATTACTAATATTCGCTAAAGAAAGTAAGCAAGTTATCATTTTGGCTTTGTAATAGTAAGACAAGGTCTTAGACGTGAAGAATGTCTACGTCAATATGTACTTGTCAAATTTGAATTTAAGTCGCGGTCTAAGCGTTTTACCAACTAAAATACTCCGACTATTTCCTGTTTATTTGAGCTCAGCTGGCATAATGACAGATCCTGCTCGACATGAGTATCGTACAAACATGCTGCACGCAATACCACAAACACCGACATGAATGATCCGTAAGCGAATAATGGAGTAGCGCTGATAAATACTGCAAATACACATTTATGAGAAGTAAACTATAAAGAAACCTGGAACTGAAGGTGTTAAGTGTCACCACAGAAAGGCAAATCCACAAGAATGGAAGCAATGAAATTTGATGTTAATATGAAAAGCAGTGACAGATATAGTTTCAGTTTCGTTTTATGAAATTACTAAAAGAGGCTGAAAAGAACTATCAGCAAAGGCAGATAAACATAGTAAGAACCACAAACATGTAAAAATAATCGAAGAAGTACATATTTCGTAGTCAAACCTTTTTTATAATATTTTTTATATAGATTACAGGATTCGAACTTCCCAACAGAATCCCAGAAGGAGAAGCAATTCTCAGAAAAGACGTCAATTAAACCATATTACAATAGATTCGTTTGTATTAGAGAGGGAAATCTGCGACGGCTCCACAGTCTTGAAGTGAATTTCTGCGTATGTCAGTCAGAACCCTTGCTACTGTCAGACGTTCGTCGTGTGAAAGGTCGCGCATACAGAACAAAGTTAGGATTTATTATCCAAGGTAAGAAATGTCAACGATTACGAATTCAAATCTTTGACATACTAAACATAACAATTCCGCCTCCTATCGTCCACGTATATTCACACGGAGAACTTCTTGAATTGTAGTGCCACGGAACTGCTACATTAAGCAGCTCCCCCACACAGCGCTGTTGACTCCAAGAAACTACTGACTATGACGTCAGAACGTCGAATGTATGTCTTCAGTCGCCACATGACAATATGGGAGCATCTCAGACTTAAAATAGCAAACTACCGAAATTTCAAATTCATACTAATCTTTCTTTCCTTCTTTCTCTTACGCCATAGTCCCGCAGCGATCAGGGTCGACGTGGTTACAACGGATATAGCAATGTTAGTTGTAGGGATGGCCGGATGCCCTTCCTCCCGCCACCCCATACCCCCCAACTGTCTGCGTCGAGTGTAAATAGTGATATAGTGTGTACGTGTGGCAAATGTCTGCGACGCCTGTAACTGAGCAGAACGTAGGGACCAGCCTGGTATTCAACTAGTAGGATGTGGAAAACCGCCTATAAACCACATCGGGGGCGGGGGGGAGTGGGCTGGCCAGCACACCATCCCTCGTCGTTAATCCGCCGGGCGGATTCGATCCGAGGCCGACGCGCCTACCCCAGTCCAGGAAGCAGCGCGTTAGCGCTCTCGGCTACCCTGGTGGGTTAAATTCATACTAATATCTGAATTAATAATACCCACAACTACCTGGTCGCCCCATATTTGAAACAACACACGATTATTCGATTACACTTGCTCTCAAGGGTACAGCTGTTCTACTCATACATTCCTAGTTTGTTAAATATACACTTCACTTAAAAACTGTAATTTTCTTCTCGCAATGGCCATTTATAGGTAGTAGTAGAGTATTTGTTATTTACAGTGTCTGTGACGATTTTCTCCACTGTAATTAGCGAAGTAACTTTTATCTATGATTTAATACTTTCATACAAGCTCAAATGTAGTATCTGTTGTAAATTTTTCTTAGTATTCAAATGTTACGGGCATATATATGTCAGCTGTATTATATGCACGATGAAACTTAAAATTCTATGTTATATCAATTGTAAGTATAAAGCACTGTGGCCCCGTTGGAGGGAAGTTGGTTGTTGGAAGACAGACCGAGATGGGCACTGTTAGAGAACGAAGGCCTGCTGAAAAGTAATGCCTATGAATTTCTTTATGTAAAATCTACTAAAGCTTTTTAAATAAAGTCAATTGTTTGCAGTTGATAAATTTACTATTCATAACATAACCCAGAGAATATCGATCGCTGAACCTCTTCATAGGGTATATCATGCAAATTACCTTTTGGATCAGCTGTTCTGAACGAGAATATATTTATTATTTTAGAATTTCAGCACTTGAACATACAATACAATACAACGAAACATCTGTCTAGCCAGAGGTCAGGGATTTTCAGGCGATCCCATTGCTGCAGCCACATCTGAGAGAGAGAAGCAAACTGTACACCTTTGCTGAAACCATTTTCACAATAAAGAGATGAAGAAGTGGACACACTAATATAATAACACGTCGTTGATAGTATTGTGATATAGACAGCAGCGAGGTACATTCGACCGGTAAAGTAAAGTTAATGATAAAATTACATACATTCTATTACTCAAAAATGGCTCCAAGCACTATGGGGTTTAACATCCGAGGTCATTAGTCCCCTAGACTTAGAACTACTTAAACCTAACTAACCTAAGGACATCACACACATCCATGCCCGAGGCAGGATTCGAACCTGTGACCTTAGCAGGCGCACGGTTCCAGACAGAAGCGCCTAGAACCACTCGGTCACAGTGGCCGGCCATTCTGTTAGTCAGAGGAAGTTTAGTTACTACTCGCAGTCACGTTTTCTGGATTAACATATATAATTGCTCTACAAGTACCGGGAACTTGGTTTGTGTTAGGTGTAAGTGGTGGTTTGATAATGGTACGTCAAGTGATACACGGTAGTATTCACTCGCAACAATAGGCTATTCCTTATAGCTATTTCCCATTACAATATCAGTTTAATTACAGTTGTATAACAGAATTTCAGTAGACATGAAACGTTTATAACTTTACGTAGGAAAATTTGCGGCAGAGACATCAATACTCAGCCCCACTGCCTAAATCGACACAGGTCGAGTTTACTTTTTTAATACATAAATGCCATTGTCTTGTATTTCTAGCTGTTTATGTATGAATGGTTGGGTGGTGAGAGAGAACTAAGATGATACCTTCTGTTACCAAGCGTACACGTGAGACTTGGGCATATATTAGTTCACAGCAGATACTTATTCCATTCTGAGTCATTCCCACAGAACAGTAAGCAGAAAACAGATGGTCATTCGAATTTTGGTTAAGAACAGGGACCGTGAGAGTACCATTCATGTATGTACATAGTGAATGTACAGTATTGCAGTGCTAGACGGTCAGAGATCGTATTTCATACATACATTTTAATCGATTTATCTACTTGAATGACGAAGTAAATATAGTCGAGAACGTAGAATTAGCGACCTGTTTGCTAACTTCACTCTACTCAGTAAAGATTACTCATCACTGTGCAGACGTTGTAGCTTTCGTACAATTTTCTCAGATATCAGTTTTTTATTTGAATCTCTTGATACATAATTATCTCTTGTAAATTATAGACTGCAGCGATCAGTCGTCCTTTTTAAATTTTATCTTCAGATCTAGATTTCAGCAACAACCTAGCCATTCTCAATGCACTATTATTTTTGCTGAATGCATGTAATGCCTGTTGGTCGGGCTTAATTCACAGCTCACTGAACACTCAATGAATATCGACTGAGCTGTGGATGGAGCCCTACCAGCAGGCATTATATGCATTCAGCAAAAATAATAGTGTACTGAGAATGGCTAGCTTCTAGCTGAAATCTAGATCTGCCAATAAAATTTAGCTTTGTCTCTTGCAGAACATTTTTTTTTTAATTTCACCTCTTGAACTGTCTCACTCTGATGCGTAATTTACATAAAATTTCCAGTTGAGGTTATCTCTGCCCTACTGCCAGCCTGTTGGGATATCTGGCATTGATGAACTCCTACACCATTCCATCCTGCTCTCACTAGCATAAATATCTTTTACGAAAAACAAACTACGTTTATGTAGGAAGCATATTGTTCGAGAATAAAATTGAAAATAATTCCTACTCTGCGGTTTTGACAAAAGATTGTGGAAAGTTTTTCTTGGTAGTTGGACAAATCCCAGAACTAGAACCCTGTTCCAAATACTCCAGATTTGTACTCGTTCTGTCCTATTACTTGCTTGTATGATTTTTGCCGAAAACGATGGGTAATTACTCCGTCCAATAAAAAAGACGTACATATTTGACAAATATTAGGGCACGAAGGCAGAAAATATATTTATGGCATTGTAGCATTCACAATTTTCAACAATTTTCTTAGATATTCTAGTCCTCAACTTTAATGGTTCAGTGATCACTGTACTTGATCATGCAGACTTCCCATAGTGAATTTGTTAAGCTGACCTTCTTCATGAAGAATAAGAAGACCTATAGAGCTCTCAGAAATGTCTTGGCCCTTGCACGGAAATGCATTCAGTGGTGACTGCACTTGTACGTGCAAATTTCAAATTTTCCTTAGTGAATTTATTAAGCTGACCTTCTTCATGAAGAATATGAAGGCCTATAGAGCTCTCACAAATGTCTTGGACCTTGCACGGAATCGCATTCTCTCCTTCTCTGCTCCGAAGGGGATGCCGAGTCAGTTGTCTGTCGTCTGCCGACGTGTACACTTCCAATGTTTTCGTTGCTTTTTCTTGACAACGAGGGTATGCTAAGAAGTAAGGCCTCCGATTTTTATGTGAAAAACCCTTAAAGCTTTTTAAATAAACATTTTTATTCTTCGCGTCTACATATTTGTTACTATAATCATCCCGGCGATGAACACGTCTCTCCCAATGAGAAACCCGATTATCGGTGCGGTCACAACAAAATGTTTCACTTTGCTGATGCAGCCACAACATCACCTGTGCTTCGATTCATCCCTATCAAAGTGAAGTCTTTGAAGGTGTTAAGTTTGGGAAACAGACGAAAGTCGGTTGAGGTCAAGTCGGAGCTGTATGACGATTGATGACAGGGAACTCAATGAATGGAATTGTTGCAGATATACAGCACTTGTATGTGCTCTGAGGCTGTCATGCTGAATGCCAGTTCGTCCATGTGTGGATGAAATCTTCAAATTCAGTACTCGGTTGCAGAATGCTCTTTCTGATGTACCTTCACAATCACATTACACAGTACCTTCTTAGACACTACAGTTTAGACCACTCTAATGGCAGAGGGCTCCAAATGTATAGACATGAAGAATAACGAATTAGGACAATAACGAGTGTTTTATTTAAAAAAGCTAGCAGTTTTCACATGAGAAATTCGGATGCATTACTTTTCAACACACCATTATAGACAGCTTGGCGTGGCAGTCTTCATGCACGATGGGTGTGGGGAAATTTCTTCACAATCAGACGCATGTGATTACACAGAGTGTGGCGCTTAAATCCTGAAAAATACTTTTAACAAATTTATTAAAACAAAACACAAATGACAATCAAGATCCTTTTAGACGAAAGTAGAGGTATCCTAAAGAGTAGCAATACTCATTGTAGCCTTCCTCAGCCGCAATGACTGCCTCCAGTCTCGTCCTAGACTCATTGCACGCACTCTTTCAGACTTTCAGACAGTGCACTCCATGAAACTTCCTGGCAGATTAAAACTATCTGCCGGACCGAGACAAGAACTCGGGACTTTTGCCTTTCGCGGGAAAGTGCTCTACGAACTGAGCTACCCAAGAACGACTAACACACCCAATCCTCACAGCTTTACTTCTCGTCTCCTACCATCCAAACTTTACAGAAGCTCTCCTGCGAAACTTGCAGAACCAGCACTCTTGAAAGAAAGGATATTCCGGAGACATGGCTTAGCCACAGCCTGGGGAATGTTTCCAGAAAGACATTTTCACTCTGCAGCAGAGCGTACGCTGATATAAAAGTTCCTGGAAGATTAAAACTCAAGTGCGCCACCAGGAAGTTTCATATCAGCGTACACTCCGCTGCAGAGTGCAAAACTCATTCTGGAAACATCCCCCAGGCTGGTGGCTAAGCCATGTCTCTGCACTATCCTTTCTTTCAGGAGTGCCAGTTATGCAAGGTTCGCAAGAGTGCTTCTGTAAAGTTTGGAAGGTAGGAGACGATACTGGCAGAAGCAAAGCTGTGAGGATGGCGCGTTGAGTCGTGCTTGGGTAGCTCAAATGGTTAAGCACTTGCCCGAGTTCGACTCTCGGTCCGGCACATAATTCTAATATGTCGCGAATTTTCATATCAGCATATACGCCGCTGCAAAGTGAAAATCTCATTCAGGAGTGCAGTACGTGTTCGCGAATCCTGCTTTGTCTTATTGATAATCCTTTCGAGTACTCTCCAAACATAGTAGTCGAGGAGGTTCAAATTCTGTCTACTCGGGGGAAAGAACACCTTTGGCCAGAACGCGTCAACGTTATCCGAGAGACAGTTTTGGACTAAATGGCTCTATGAGGTCCACCTCTGCTGTCAGACGCATTGTTCACTCTCTGGCATTCACTACTGACGCCAGTTTCCTCAGCGATTGCCACGGGTCCTCCGAAATCGGCGGCTGAGGCCTTTCAATGACTGTCGTAGTTCGTGACACGAGTTTTCTCGAATCAGGTTTACACGAGAGTTTGCGGAACCTTCGCCAGACTTCTTCGGAGAATTATACTTGGCCACAATACTGTAAACAATTGATCAGGGATATGCCAATAATTGAACCATTTGAGTGGGCGAAAACCCACCGCGGAAACTTTCGATAATCGCGGCTCTTTGGCCGTATTGCGCACTTGTCGCGATCATCTCGGCCATTTTGAGATTCAGACTGCTTACTAGATGCCTACGGCTTTTAACACAACCAATCGCGACCTCCGGTGGAACTATGATATGGCGGAAAATTCAAATTGATATTTGTCCGGATTTAAACGCCGCACCCTGTACGCAAAGCTATTAAATTTGTGTAAGGAGAGGCAAACAAAGAAGCAACATTCTCTTTAAAAGTGTGCTTGAGAGGGGTGTAAGAATGGTGAGCTATTCCAAGTACACAGTAATGAGAGTAAATAAGGTGGGGGTAAACATTGTTACAGGTACTTCCTAAAACTTACATTGTTCAGAACAGATGCAGGACAAGGAGAAGGAAATATGATTAGGTATTATAAATGATCCCCCACCCCAGGAACCATGGGCCTTTTCGTTGGTGGGGAGGCTTGCGTGCCCCAGCGATACAGATAGCCGTACCGAAGGTACAACCACAACGGAGGGGTATCTGTTGAGAGGCCAGACAAACATGTGGTTCCTGAAGAGGGGCAGCAGCCTTTTCAGTAGTTGCAAGGACAACAGTCTGGATGATTGACTGATCTGGCCTTGTAACAATAACAAAAACGGCCTTGCTGTGCTGGTACTGCGAACGGCTGAAAGCAAGGGGAAACTAGGGCCGTAATTTTTCCCGAGGGCATGCAGCTTTACTGTATGATTAAATGATGATGGCGTCCTCTTGGATAAAATATTCCGGAGGCAAAATAGTCCCCCATTCGGAACTCCGGGCGGGGACTACTCAAACGGATGCTGTTATCAGGATGAAGAAAACTGGCGTTCTACGGATCGGCGCGTGGAATGTCAGATCCCTTAATCGGGCAGGTACGTTAGAAGATTTAAAAAGGGAAATCGTTAGGTTAAAGTTAGATATAGTGGGATTTAGTGAAGTTCGGTGGCAGGAGGAACAAGACTTCTGGTCAGGTGACTACAGGGTTATAAACACAAAATCAAATAG
The DNA here is from genome assembly GCF_023897955.1 of Schistocerca gregaria. Classification (NCBI taxonomy): domain Eukaryota; kingdom Metazoa; phylum Arthropoda; class Insecta; order Orthoptera; family Acrididae; genus Schistocerca; species Schistocerca gregaria. The sequence continues at coordinate 162,859,325 of NC_064922.1, forward strand.
GGGTAGTGCAGGAGTAGGTTTAATAATGAATAGGAAAATAGGAATGGGGGTAAGCTACTACAAACAGCATAGTGAACGCATTATTGTGGCCAAGATAGATACGAAGCCCACACCTACTACAGTAGTACAAGTTTATATGCCAACTAGCTCTGCAGATGACGAAGAAATTGAAGAAATGTATGATGAAATAAAAGAAATTATTCAGATTGTGAAGGGAGACGAAAATTTAATAGTCATGGGTGACTGGAATTCGAATGTAGGAAAAGGGAGAGAAGGAAACGTAGTAGGTGAATATGGATTGGGGCTAAGAAATGAAAGAGGAAGCTGCCTGGTAGAATTTTGCGCAAAGCAAACACTTGGTTTCAGAATCATGAAAGGAGGTTGTATACATGGAAGAACCCTGGAGATACTAAAAGGTATCAGATAGATTATATAACGGTAAGACAGAGATTTAGGAACCAGGATTTAAATTGTAGGACAATTCCAGGGGCAGATTGGTTATGAACTGTAAAGCTGAAGAAACTGCAAAAAGGTGGGAATTTAAGGAGATGGGACTTGGATAAACTGAAAGAACCAGAGGTTGTGCAGAGTTTCAGGGAGATCTTAAGGGAACAATTGACAGAAATGGGGGAAAGAAATACAGTAGAAGAAGAATGGGTAGCTTAGAGGGATGAAGTAGTGAAGGCAGCAGAGATTCAAGTAGGTAAAAAGACGAGGGCTAGTAGAAATCCTTGGGTAACAGAAGAAATATTGAATTTAATTGATGAAAGGAGAAAATATAAAAATGCAGTAAATGAAGCAGGCAAAAAGGAATACAAACTTCTCAAAAAAGAGATCGACAGGAAGAGCAAAATGGCTAAGCAGGGATGGATAGATGACAAATGTAAGGATGTAGAGGATTCTTCTCACTAGGGGTAAGATAGATACTGCCTGCAGGAAAATTAAACAGACCTTTGGAGAAAAGAGAATCACTTGTATGAATATCAAGAGCTCAGATGGAAACCCAGTTCTAAGCAAAGAAGGGAAAGCTGAAAGGTGGAATGAGTATATAGAGGGTCTATAGAAGGGCGATGTACTTGAGGACAATATTATGGAAATGGAAGAGGATGTAGATGAAGATGAAGTGGGAGATACGATAGTGCGTGAAGAGTATGACAGAGCACTGAAAGACCTAAGTCGAAACAAGGCCCCCGGAGTAGACAACGTTCCATTGGAACTACTAACGGCCTTGGGAAAGCCAGTCCTGACAAAACAGTACCATCTGGTGAGCAAGATGTATGAAACAGGCTAAATACCCTCAGACTTCAAGAAGAATATAATAATTCCAATCCCAAAGAAATCAGGTGTTGACAGATGTGAAAATTACCGAAAAATCAGTTTCATAAGCCACAGCTGCAAAATACTAACACGAGTTCTTCACAGACGAATGGAAAAACTAGTAGAAGCCGACCGCGGGGAAAATCAGTTTGGATTCCGTAGAAATTTTGGAACACGTGAGGCAATACTGACCTTACGACTTATCTTAGAAGCAAGATTAAGGAAAGGCAAACCTACGTTTCTAGCATTTGTAGACTTAGAGAATGCTTTTGACACTGTTGACTGGAATACTCTCTTTCAAATTCTGAAGGTGGCATGCGTAATATACAGGAAGCGAAATGCTATTTACAATTTGTACAGAAACCAGATGGTAGTTATGAGTCGAGGGACATGAAAGGGAAACAGTGGTTGGGAAGGGAGTAAGACAGGGTTGTAGCCTCTCCCCGATGTTATTCAATCTGTATATTGAGCAAGCAGTAAAGGAAACAAAAGAAAAATTCGGAGTAGGTATTAAAATCCATGGAGAAGAAATAAAAACTTTGAGGTTCGCCGATGACATTGCAATTCTGTCAGAGACAGCAAAGGACTTGGGAGAACAGTTGAACGGAATGGACAGTGTCTTGAAAGGAGGATGTAAGATGAACATCAACAAAAGCAAAACGAGAATAATGGAATGTAGTCGAATTAAGTCGGGTGATGCTGATGGAATTGCATTAAGAAATGAGACACTTAAAGTAGTAAAGGAGTTTTGCTATTTGGGGAGCAAAATAACTGATGATGGTCGAAGTAGAGAGGATATAAAATGTAGTCTGGCAATGGCAAGGAAAGCGTTTCTGAAGAAGAGAAATTTGTTAACATCGAGTATAGATTTAAGTGTCAGGAAGTCATTTCTGAAAGTATTTGTATGGAGTGTAGCCATGAATGGATGTGAAACATGGACGATAACTAGTTTGGACAAGAAGAGAATAGAAGCTTTCGAAATGTGGTGCTACAGAAGAATGTTGAAGATTAGATGGGTAGATCTCGTAACTAATGAGAATGTATTGAATAGGATTGGGGAGAAGTTTGTTGCACAACTTGACCAGAAGAAGGGTTCGGTTGGTAGGACATGTTCTGAGGCATCAAGGGATCACCAATTTAGTATTGGAGGGCAGCGTGGAGGGTAAAAATCGTAGAGGGAGACCAAGAGATGAATACACTAAGAAGATTCAGAAGGATGTAGGTTGCAGTAGGTACTGGGAGATGAAGAAGTTTGCACAGGATAGAGTAGCATGGAGAGCTGCATCAAACCAGTCTCAGGACTGAAGACAACAACAACAACATTATAAACGAACAGGTTTTCATTGAACTGACACACAATTTTCTCATAAAAAAATTATCATTGTTGTGGTAAGTGCTCTTGTCGCTCCTCTATATTTTGTATGTTTTTCCTTTTATTAGATTTCCTTCACGTAGTTCGTGACTGCACTTGTTTTCTTAGCTTGATCCTTCGTTTATGTGACTATTTCTTTTAGGGTACTCTGGTGAGTAGTTATTGACTGCGAATGCTTAGATTTGCCATACTGTCACTAACCTGTTGATATCTCGTTTGGACAACTGATAGCAGTATATTAAATATTAAGAGTGGTAACGTGTGTGTGCAGAGGTCCCTGCTGTTTCTCTCGTACCGTGCTGTGTCCGTTCACAATGGAGTCTTCTCCACTATCACTGTCTGCTCCTCTTGTACGCCGTCTGCAAAGTATGTGTCAAGTTACCCTGTGCACTCTCTACAGAGCATGTGACTTTTCTGAGGACAAACCGCCTTTGCTGCTCCATGCCGATCAAGTAGTCACAGTACAAAGACGTTGGATCCACATTCTGGAAGAAAGCTGCACAAATATCCTGATTTAGGATTTACGGCAAGTACGAGAATCGTTTCTTTGGAATTTACATTCCTGATTTTCTCCACTCCACAAATTCATAGTCCTTGCCGATGACATGGCACGGATAACACGCTCCAGAGGATGAGTTTCCGAACTCAAATTCGCGGTAGAAGAATGGATATCTAACATCTTTCTGAGACTGAAAAGTTAGACTAGTGAGTCCGCCATAGCTATGTTATAGCTACGATTCCTGTAAATGAGGCACACATTCGAATAGTCTTAACTGAAACTGCAGGATTTGAGCATAATTGTGGAGAATATTGTAAAAGCTGTCTCCAGCTTCATAAATATTATGTTATTCAGGTTACTATTGAAAGTATTACATTACAAAAATAATGCTAATAAACGCTATCCTGCTTCGTCTATCGACACTGATTGTACGAGGATTGCACAGAAAGTAATACACGGAATTTTTTTTTCAACAATCCTTTGTTGAACATAATGAGAATTACACACAGTAAAGCATGGTGTTTTATCTTTTATACTGATCATTGCACCACGAGGATAGACATCAAACAGAACAACACCTTGAGAGTCCCAGAAGACTGCCGCCATGACGCTATCGACTGATGGTGAGGCTTTGATTTTTTTTCCTCGAAGGAGAGGTGAGGCCACTCCACGGACTGGCGTTTTGTTTTTGGTACGAAGTGATGAATCCATGTTACAACTAGATGAATACTTCTAGTATGCAAGGATTGCTTTGTGGAGAGCGAGCACACGACATGGTGCGCGATTCGCGGAAGCGCGTGGCGCGCCAGCGCGAGATATGCAACGGTCGCTGGGATGGTCTCTGCCGCCGGGCGACCACGTGGCCCGCAGCTTGGGGCATTCTTTGGTTTTTCGCGCATGACGCGAAAACTGTGTAACTTACGGTGAAGAGCGATGCGGCTGTGGTCAGCAATACCCACCTTCTGAAAGATCGATTTTTATTTCAAGTCGCGAGACGCAAATGTTATAGTAACCTCAAAATCGGTTAATATCATGAATACTGAAAGATAAATAAAAATAGTAAATAACAACCCAGAGGGATGAGTGAGCACTCGTTAAAAACATTTTGTCATAGCGGACCGAGTGCCGTAGTCATATGTTAAGATTCATAAATAATTAAGCCCCTAAAGAGCAATAAACAAAGTTTGATGGAAAATTGTTTATAAAACTCAATAGAAACTTCATGAAGTAAAGAACGGCACTATATAATATTTTGGGTGGCCTCACAGGTATTTTAAACTAGTTAACTTATATTATACGCTTAACATGCAATAGTTTTCATTGCTTGCAAATTATTATTAGCATTTATCGCCCATAATTAATTAATTATTACAGATATGAAGATTATGAACAGCGCATTTTATGGGCATGGGGAGCAGGGGTGGGGGTGCTTCAGTGAAAAAAATTCGAATCGCTTTGAAATTAGGTGTAAGATTTGTTGGAAGTCGCAAAGTATTCCCATTCTAAAATACTAAGGGCGTACAGATAGTTTCTAACTTCAATATTTGTCTTTCTGTGTTACTCCCTTAACGTAAAAATTCTATCCATTTATGTGTACATTACGATAGCATTTCAAACTTTTAAATGTGGTCAATAATAGTATTAAATATTGAATCATCTAGTTTCTGTAGATGCTGGAGGCCATTAGATAGAACGATAAAACTGGGACCTGATGATTTGGAATTTTTTTATAGCTGTTACGTCTAAGAACGGTGCTGTATGAAGTTCTATGTTAACACTTGGGATAGCCGAGCGGTTCTAGGCGCTACAGTCTGGAACCGCGTGACCGCTGCGCTCGCAGGTTCGAATCCTGGCTCGGGCATGGATGGGTGTGATGTCCATAGGTTAGTTAAGTTTAAGTAGTTCTAAGTTATAGGGGTCTGATGACCTCAGTAGTTCAGTCCCATAGAGCTCGGAGCCATTTCAACCATATTTTGTTAAAACATGGCAGCACAGATGAAAACAAACAAATATGGGCTACACTTAAAAGTTCCGGGAGGATAGGCCTTGGTCGAAGTATAAAACTCTCCCCTGACGTTTCGTCTCAGACTGCGTGAGACATCCTCGGAGGTACAGCGCCGCTGTACATCTGAAGATGTCTCCCGCGGTAGGAGATGAGACGTCAGGGGAGAGTTTTATACTTCGACCACGGCCTATCAGCCCGGAAATTTTAAGTGAAGAGAATACCGGCCGTGAAGGCTTACATTGTATGATCAAATATGCGCTAAGTCGTGAAATTTTGCAAAAACTAAAACTTGATTTACTGGCGACAGAATAATCCAAGAAATTAATGTATCATAGTAAATAAGATGCACTTTTTAGTGCTGTTCTGATGGTGTAGTTTTTTCTGTCGAGACATGTATGTATCTAAATTTGTAACCGTAACTGGTGAGATACGAACTTGCATAACCAGGGGGGTAGACGTCCGAGCCTATATAAGGGAGCGGCCATCTTGGCCAGGTCAGTCGTTGGTCAGTCGTTCGGCAGTTAGGGAGCTGGTGGGTGGCGAGCAAGCCCCACTTTTGAGTGGTCCATGTGGTCGTTGGAGTAATAATTTCTTTTCGCGCCGATTTATTTCGACAAAGAATGTTGTTTAATAGTGCACATGTGCTTGCATATATTTGGTGAACTGTAAGTGCTACGATTATTTGTGTGAGTCGGAATTTTCCGCAGCTCGTGGTCGTGCGGTAGCGTTCTCGCTTCCCGCGCCCGGGTTCCCGGGTTCGATTCCCGGCAAAGTCGGGGATTTTCTCTGCCTTGTGATGACTGGGTCTTGTGTGATGTCCTGAGGTTACTTTGGCTTAAGTAGTTTTAAGTTCTAGGGGTCTGATGACCATAGATGTTAAGTCCCATAGTGCTCAGACCCTTTTTTTTGTGAGTACGAATTACGAGGTACACATCTGCGTAAGTGAACATGTGGCGATCTGAGATTTCCCGCCAAAACTGCTAGAACAATTGGGACAGTGAGACTTGTGGTTCTGTTCGAACTGTGTGAGTTATTTTCGTTTATAGCAGCTCGGAGTCAAATTATTATTAAAGTAAAACTGTAAACCTTCTCAGCAGTGTAAATTACATTGTGTGAAAGAAAAGGACAACGCCATTAAATAGTGATTTAACAGTGTTGTGAAAACTGATTTTGCTATAATAATCGCCTAATTTTAGTTCCCTAGCATATACTTTACTCATAAATATTAATGCAAAAACTGTAACTAATATGCGGGTGTGGAACAGTATGCTAATGCACCAAGTGTGAAAAATCATCCCCTGAGACTTAGGTGAGAGCTAAAATTTGCATTAACATTTTGTAAACGCCTGTGACGATGCTCGACAGAAAAATTCCGTGATCAGTCTCGTAACGAACAAGCAATGCCTTACGGATGGTCTTCCGTTGCTGTTGCGGCTAGGAATCCAGCGGGTACAAACCTGTGAATACCACAACTGGTGGTCTAGTGTGTCGGCACTACCAACAGAGACGCCCAGTTTAGCAGCAGGGTGTTTGTTTTTGATCACTCAATCACCTGGAACAAGAGTGTCCGCACGTTCCAGCACTGCGGGAATGGCAGCGGTATGCGGCCGGCCGGCAGGCGGGAAGTCGAGCAGCTTTGCGCGACTCCGTTACGATGATGACAGACGCCTCGGACAACAACTCACCGTGGGTTACACTTCCTGAAGGAGTACAGATACTTTCTAAATTCAATAGCCGGCCAGAGTGGCCGAGCGGTTCTAGGCGCTACAGTCTGGAACCGCGCGACCGCCACGGTCACAGGTTCTAATCCTGCCTCGGGTGTGTGATGTCCTTCGGTTAGTTAGGTTTAAGTAGTTCTAAGTTCTAGGGGACTGATGACCACAGAAGTTAAGTCCCATAGTGCTCAGAGCCGTTTGAACCATTTTTTGATCTTCAATATTAGTCTTTCTGTGTTACTCCCATAACGTAAAATTTCTATCCATTTATGTGTACATCACGACGGCATTTCAAATTTTTAAATTCCTCAGTAATAGTATGAAATATTCAATAATCTAATTACTGCAAATTCAGGAGGCTGTTAGATAGGCATGCTAAAACTGTGACCAGTTGATCAGGAATAGTTTACAGCTGTTACGTTATACAGCTAATGCGCAAAACGCTGTGTTGTTACAAGTTGATTAACAACTTCTTTATTTTCTCGATGTTTGTTATGGAGTCTTCGTGCGCACCGTGAGAACGAGATGCCATCATTCCCAAGGCTCAGGCACTCATGTATCAAGTCCCCCCCCCCCCCCCCCCCAGACGAAGCCGCTATGAAATGTCGTATTTGTCTTCCGTGCTCGTAGCTTTCACAGGTCCGGACAAAGGCTGCAATTGCACTGAATGGCTACAGTTCGCCCCACTCTAGTAAATACGTCAACGTTTCGCAATAGAAATGTTTGCGCTGGTTGGAACTGCGCATAAAGCACAAATGTCACGTGTGTATAACCTCTGCCTGAACGCAGATGCATTACGGTTTTGCCCGGATGTTGTATATACGATCGCTGATAGCGCAGTGAGCGGCCGATAGATTCGCGATTAATCGGAGAAGAGGATAAAAAAAGAGTGCCACCCATTGTGACGTCTAGAGCTCTTGGTAATATTTGCGTTTCAGTTGGCCACAATAACGGGAAGCCTGTGTGAAAGGAATTCCTCTCGAGCGTAAATCATCCTTCTGAATAAAACGCATTTTGCGCTCGCAAATGGGAGTGCGGTGCTGCCGCGATGTTTTATAATGTCCGCGGCACAGGGGGAATGCGTAATTGGAAAGTAAACCGCATAAACACAGCATTACACCACTCACGCTCGTTTACGAACACTACTTTTACATGTATGCGGTTGAATTTTGCTTTAACGTCCTTGAAGTTGAGTGCGCCTTTTAAAATGGATTCTTCCTGCACGTCAAAGCGCCTTTTGCCGCGTTTCCCTTCTTGGTTCCATCGTGAAACACACAAATTTATGTGGACGTTCTACAGGACAGCCTTGATCTCACCACGAGGTTTTAATTTTATGCATAAATGTGCTCTACCCATGCATTACTAATGCCAAAATTAGTATGGGTCTTTGAGTCGTTAGTATTCTGACTGGTGTGATGCCGCCCACCACGACTCCTATATAAACTCCGATTGGAATGTATACCTCAGAGACCGGCTGGACAGTGAAGGGGGAGGCGTATTTGTAGCAATAAAAAGTGCAATAGTATCGAACGAAATTGACGGAGGTCCGAAATGTGAAATAATTTGGGTGAAGGTCACGGTTAAAGCAGGCTCAAACATGGTAATTGGATGTCTCTATAGGCCCCTGGCTCAGCAGCTGTTGTGGCTCAATACTTGAAGGAAAATTTGGAAAATATTTCGAGTAGATTTCCCCACCATGTTTTGGGTGGAGATTTTTATTTACCAGATATAGACTGGAAGACTCAAACGTTTATAACGGGTGGCAGGGACAAAGAATCTAGTGAAATGTTTTTAAGTTCATTATTTGAAAGCTACCTTGAGCAGTTAGAGAACGGCGCGTGGCGATAACATATTAGACCTTCCCGTGACAAACAGACCCGAACTATTTGAAACAATTAACGCAGAACAGGGAATCAGCGATCATAAATCGGTTACAGCATCGGTGAATTCCGCCGTAAATAGAAATATTACAAAAGGTAGGAAGGTTTTTCTGTTTAGCAAAAGTGACAAAAAGCAGATTTCAGAGTACTTGACGGCGAGCCGTGTGTACTTCCATCTTTCCACGGCTCGTTTCCTGAGCGTCATGTGGAGCCAATATATTTGGTAAATGACAGTGTTTGGGCGCGATCGGGCTCTAGCATCTCGTTGTCGCCTTTGATTGCTTCCCTTCTATTTCGTTTTTCCGCGGTTGTTCAGGGTTGATCTTTTATGACGCTCTTTCGTTCGAACTCCCGCCCGTAGGCTGCCCACTATCGATTGCGAGTTCTGTCTTTGGTGTACTTAGAAACCGTTGGTTGCTAACACGACCGACTCACGCGTTTACTGCAGCAGACTCTTTGGCCTGTACTACACTCCTGGAAATTGAAATAAGAACACCGTGAATTCATTGTCCCAGGAAGGGGAAACTTTATTGACACATTCCTGGGGTCAGATACATCACATGATCACACTCACAGAACCACAGGCACATAGACACAGGCAACAGAGCATGCACAATGTCGGCACTAGTACAGTGTATATCCACCTTTCGCAGCAATGCTGGCTGCTATTCTCCCATGGAGACGATCGTAGAGATGCTGGATGTAGTCCTGTGGAACGGCTTGCCATGCCATTTCCACCTGCCGCCTCAGTTGGACCAGCGTTCGTGCTGGACGTGCAGACCGCGTGAGACGACGCTTCATCCAGTCCCACACATCCTCAATGGGGGACAGATCCGGAAATCTTGCTGGCCAGGGTAGTTGACTTACACCTTCTAGAGCACGTTGGGTGGCACGGGATACATGCGGACGTGCATTGTCCTGTTGGAACAGCAAGTTCCCTTGCCGGTCTAGGAATGGTAGAACGATGGGTTCGATGACGGTTAGGATGTACCGTGCACTATTCAGTGTCCCCTCGACGATCACCAGAGGTGTATGGCCAGTGTAGGAGATCGCTCCCCACACCATGATGCCGGGTGTTGGCCCTGTGTGCCTCGGTCGTATGCAGTCCTGATTGTGGCGCTCACCTGCACGGCGCCAAACACGCATACGACCATCATTGGCACCAAGGCAGAAGCGACTCTCATCGCTGAAAACGACACGTCTCCATTCGTCCCTCCATTCACGCCTGTCGCGACACCACTGGAGGCGGGCTGCACGATGTTGGGGCGTGAGCGGAAGACGGCCTAACGGTGTGCGGGACCGTAGCCCAGCTTCATGGAGACGGTTGCGAATGGTCCTCGCCGATACCCCAGGAGCAACAGTGTCCCTAATTTGCTGGGAAGTGGCGGTGCGGTCCCCTACGGCACTGCGTATGATCCTACGGTCTTGGCGTGCATCCGTGCGTCGCTGCGGTCCGGTCCCAGGTCGACGGGCACGTGCATCTTCCGCCGACCACTGGCGACAACATCGATGTATTGTGGAGGCCTCACGCCCCACGTGTTGAGCAATTCGGCGGTACGTCCACCCGGCCTCCCGCATGCCCACTATACGCCCTCGCTCAAAATCCGTCAACTGCACATACGGTTCTCGTCGACGCTGTCGCGGCATGCTACCAGTGTTAAAGACTGCGATGGAGCTCCGTATGCCACGGCAAACTGGCTGACACTGACGGCGGCGGTGCACAAATGCTGCGCAGCTAGCGCCATTCGACGGCCAACACCGCGGTTCCTCGTGTGTCCGCTGTGCCGTGCGTGTGATCATTCCTTGTACAGCCCTCTCGCAGTGTCCGGAGCAAGTATGGTGGGTCTGACACACCGGTGTCAATGTGTTCTTTTTTCCATTTCCAGGAGTGTATTTACAGGCGAGCGCGGTCGCGCTGGAGTAGGTTGTCGCGCAGTGGCACTTCTACCCGTGGAGGAACGCCGGCGTTGTTGTTCGCGGGAGGCGGATGGCAGTCTAATCATCGGCTGCGTCGACGAAGGCTAACAAACAGTAACCATCACGGAGCGGTGTAGCCGCCGTTCGGCGAGGGTTTGAGTCCGGGAGCAGTTGGCTGGGTCGGTGTCTGCTGGAATGATTGGGGACGGCTCAGAATTGTGCACAGCAGTCCCGGACAAACGACGAAGTGCGCCGAGGGAAAGAAGGAAAGAAGATAAGTGTGAATTTTTCAAGTTGATCGTCCTTTGAGTTCATCCAGTCGTCTTTCCCGCCTTGTGGCCACCGCCGTGGCAACTCTCTGTTAACTGATGCAATGCTTACAGTGCAGATTCCTCCCCGCATCGTTGCTAACCGGTGTTGTGGTGTATTTTGTTAGTTATTTGTGTGCGTTTGCACTTATATGTTTTGATAGTTCATCCTCCTGCCCTGTGGTTGCAGAATTCCGGGTGGGCAGTTAGTTCCTTGTCTCCCAAGATCTAGTGCTCTATTATTAAGGTAAATTCTAGTTCAGTCTAGTGTTCTGTTAATCCCTAACTATATGTGTCCGCCATACTATTTGCGCTATATTTTTTCTACGTGAGTTGCACTGACAGTAGTTGGGGGTTCGATTGCTGTCACGGAGATCATAAGGGGTCAAATTGGTTTCGGCTTGTCAGTTGGAGGGCGTTTAGAGGTTTGTTAACATTGGCATGTCAGCGTTGGCTAGCGCTACCGGGACCTAACGAACAACATTGTGCTGATTAGGGAATGTTGTTACACGTTCTTGGTTCCATTTGTATATCTGTATTAGTGAAGGCAATCGCATGAAGTAAAATCTGTTCTGAAGCTTTGGTGGATCTTACGCTCTTGGTATTTTTGGTTTTGTTTTGATCCCGACTATTTGGGTGTCAGGAATATGGAATTGTGTTATTCATGTTTGGCTTGAACAGCGGACACGCGGCTAGTTTAGTACGTGTGTAGTGACATGACGTCCTCGTGAAGGCGTGTCCGCTAGATTGCTATTGCGTCTCCTTGAAGTGTAATTTCCACCTTACTAAAACCCCCTTGTTAAAATGGAGAAAAGAAAACTTTAGAAATACCTTCTATCTGCATTAACTATCTTACCTGTCGCTTAAGTAAATATCTGCTGAGTGATTAAGCTAATGGGAGCACCTATCCTAAAAGCAACTAGCGCAATTCTGTTATGGTGGCCCTGGTGTCTATTTTGGTCCGAAAGATTGTATGAACAGGCTTACATGCTCCGAATCGAACTTCTGATGTTGTGTTTTGAGTGATTGTGGATTATTAAAATTTATTTTAGTGCAAAAGTTTATATTTTACCAACCGTGTTTATAAGTTATTAATGTGATTGGCTGGAATGTAATACGAAAGTTTTATGACCATAGGTTGTCCAGGTAGAAATTTGAAGCCATGCTGTGTTGTGAATTCACATATTTATGTTTTATATTGCAATGAGAATTTAAATGTGGCAAAGATTTAAGAGGGCGTACACTTAGCGCTTACTTATGTGTTGTATTATTATTATTTAAAAAATATATTAGGCGTTTTAATTTCTTAAATTAAAACCTTTCCAATTCGAAAGTGGTGGCCCTCCCATTTTGGGCAATTGTAAACATCGAAGCAGGATTTACGTAGTTGGTGTTACGTATTGTATGTTATGAATAACTTATTTATATGTTACATCAAGTATGATATGTCAATTCCTTGGCCCCGTCCACACCTTGGTCGTTGACTTTTAATATTAAATAATCAGACAACTGTTCCAGACGGCTCAGCACAAAAGTTTTATCTGAAGCACAGATAGTGTTGAGGATAAGTGGACAAAGTTCAAAACCATCGTACAATATGCACTGGATGAGTATGTGGCAAGCAAGACCTAAGAGATGGGAAAGAGCCACCGTGGTACAACAACCGAGTTAGAAAACTGCTACGGAAGCAAAGGGAACTTCACAGCAAACAAAAACATAGCCAAAGCCTTGCAGACAAACAAAAATTAAACGAAGCGAAATGTTGTCTGAGGAGGGCTATGCTATAGGCGTTCAACGAATTGGAAAGTAAAGTTCTGTGTGCCGACTTGGCAGAAAATCCGAAGAAATTTTGGGTTTATGTCAAAGCGGTTGGTGGATCAAAACAAAATGTCCAGACACTCTGTGACCAAAATGGTATTGAAACAGAGGATGACAGACTAAAGACCGAAATACTAAATGTCAATTTCCAAAGCTGTTCCACAGAGGAAGAATGCACTGTAGTTCCTTCTCTAGATTTTCACACAGATGACAAAATGGTAGATATAAAAAAAATGCAGAAGGATAGAAAAACAAATAAAATCGCTCAAGAGAGGTTGGCCACTGGACCTGATGGGATACTAGTTCGATTTTGCACAGAGTACGCGAAGGAACTTGCCACCCTTCTTGCAGCGGTGTACCGTAGGTCTCTAGAAGAGTGTAGCGTTCGAAAAGATTGGAAAAGGACACAGGTCATCCTCGTTTACAGGAAGGGACGTCGAACAGATGTGCAGAACTGTAGGCCTATGTCTCTAACGTCAATCAGTTGTAGAATTTTGGAACATGTGTTATGTTCGAGTACAATGACTTTCCTGTAGACTAGAAATCTATGATGCAGGGAATTGCAATTGAGTCGCAATGTAGACGAGTGTAATGTGCTTCGAATACATAGAAAGAAAGAACCTTTATCATTTAGCTACAACATAGCAGATCAGCAACTGGAAGCAGTTAATTCCATAAATTATCTGGGAATAAGCATTAGGAGTGATGTAAAATGGAATAACCATATAAAATTAATCGTCCGTAAAGCAGATGCCAGACTGAGATTCATTGGAAGAATCGTAAGGACATGCAGTCCGAAAACAAAGGGAGTAGGTTACAGTACACTTGTTCGCCCACTGCTTGAATACTGCTCACCGATGTGGGATCCGTACCAGATAGGGTTGATACAAGAGATAGAGAAGATCGAACGGAGAGCAGCGTGCTTCGCTAGAGATCATTTAGTAATCGCGAAAGCATTGCGGCGATGATAGATAAACTCCAGTGGAAGACTCTGCCAGAGAGACGCTCAGGAGCTCGGTACGGGATTTTGTTGAAGTTTCGAGAACATACCTTCACCGAGGAGTCCAGCAGTATATTACTCCCTCCTACGTATATCTCGCGACGAGACCATGTGGATAAAATCAGAGTGATTAGAGCCCAAACAGAGGCATAGTGACAGTCTTTCTTTCCACGAACAATACGAGACTGGAATACAAAGGATAACCGATACAGGTACTCGAGGCACCCTCCGCCACGCACCGTCAGTTGGCTTGTGGAGTATGGATGTAGATGTGGATTTACCAGGATATTGATGTCACCGTAGCACTGCCACACAACACCCTCATTTTTTGTCGCACGTATTTTAATGTCTGTCTTCCCCTGGTTTCTTGTAATCTGCCACTATTCCTAGTGCTCCACGAAACTTATTCGCTGTTGTCTTAATTCATGACCTTACCGCAGTGATAACACCAGTTCCCGTTGCATCAGTGCCGTTAAGCAATGTCGGCCTTGGTTAGCACTTGGATGGCTGACCCTCTGGATCTGCCGAGCGCTGTTGACAAGCGGGGTGCAGTCAGCCCTTGTGAAGCCGATTGAGGAACTACATGACCGAAGAGTAGCCGTTCATGTCTCGAAAACAGGCAACGCCAGCGACAGAGGTGTGTTTATCACATGCCCTTCCCAGTCCGGATCCAGCGATACCTACCGACTGAAGATGACACGGCGGTCGGCCGGTACGCTTGAATCTTGCGAATCCTAATCGGACGGAGTTAATTCGTGTCCTATCACCGTTATACCAGCGAGTGTTCTCCATATATTTCTTTCCTCGTCGACTCCTCAGACGGTCTCTTCATCTCTTATCTATCCACTTAATTTTTGGCATTCTTCCCTGTTACCACGTCTAAAACACCCTGATTTTTCTCTGTTCCGGCTTTCCGGCAATCCATGATTTCATTACATACCACTCACTGTTGAAGATGTACTTTCTTAGAAATTTCCTCTTCAACATAAGACCCACGTTTGATATCACTAGAGGCTCGCGGAGACCGCGAGGTTAGATGCGCCATGTCACGGATTGCGCGGCCCCTCCCGCCGGAGGTTAGAGTGCTTCCACGGGCATGTGTGTTGTTCTTGGCGTCAGCTAGTTTTAAGTTAGTTTATGTAGTGTATAAGTCTAGTGACCTATGACCTAAGCAAAAAATGTTCAAATGTGTGTGAAATCTTATGGGACTTAACTGCTAATGTCATCACCCCCTAAGCTTACAGACTACTTAACCTAAATTCTCCTAAGGACAAACACACACACCCATGCCCGAGGGAGGACTCGAACCTCCGCCGGGACCAGCCACACGTATAAGACTGCAGCGCCTGAGATCGGCCGGCTAATCACGCGCGGCTATGACCTCAGCAGTTTGGTCCCTTAATTCCCACACATTTGTCATACGACTAGACTTCTCTCAGCGTGGAATGAACTGTTTGCCTGTGTTACTCTGCTTTTACCGTCATGCGTTATTTTACTTTCAAGGTAGCGGAACTGAAGACCACCATTATAAACGATGGTAAAGGACAAATCGGTTGTTTCGAGAAACTGCACAGTGAAGTTTCAATTAAACCACTTAAAAAAGATATTTGAAGCGCGTGCTTTCTGATTCCTTGATTCAGATAAGTCAGAGTTTTCAAATGTTTCTAGTGCAACAACATACACTCTAACAAAAAAAAAAAAATGCAAGATAAAGCCGACATACTACGAAGGAATATTACGTATACGAATAGAACAGAAATCGAAGAGTGACGGAATGTTCAAAAGTATCCGAACTACCTGAAATGAGATTAGCTTCATTTGTATGCAACCCATATAACGTAACTACCTTGCAGGTTCTCTGCTTTCTTTTCGGTACAGACGTTTGAATATAGCGGGTGATCTGAAAGTCAGGATAAATTTGGAAGCTTAATAAACCACGGAATAATGTAGATAGACAGGTAAAAATTGACACACATGCTTGGAATGACATGTGGTTTTATTAGAACAAAAAAATACCAATTTCGCAAAATTTCCGACAGATGGCGCTGGACAGCAAAACGTCAGTGACTGCGTATGACAATCGTGTATAAAAGAAGCTGTAATGAGAGAGAGAGAGAGAATCAGATGCGCTAGCAGTCGCAGCATGTTGACGTTACCTGAAAAGGCGCTTTTACTGAAGCTGTGTTATCAGAATAGGGAATGTGCCAGTTCAGCGTTACGATCCTATCGCCATTGAAAGGGGACTCGAACGGGTAAAGGTCCGTTGATAAATGCAGCTGTGGCGAGAATGATTTCGAAGTTCCAAGCCACGGGTTGTTTAGACGATAGACCCCGTAGTGGCCGACCGAGCACAAGGGGTATTGCTGCTGAGACAGTTCAGGAAGAAATGGAGACTGCAGAGGGTTCGTCAAAGTACGGGGAAGTCAGCGCTCGTGCAGTCGCACGTCGCACCGGCATTCCATACACTTCCGTTCGGTCTTACTCATACAGTCCGATGCTATCCGTACAAAATCCATCGTCATCATTAACTTTTACCTGGCGATATAGTGAAGCGGAGGGCACTTTCTGTGTAGGCGTTTCAATTGATGGGGGAAGATGATGATTGGTTGAGTAACGTGTTCTGAACCGAAGAAGCTCATTTCACGCTCCGAGGGTCTGTCAACGCCCACAACTGCAGAATTTGGGCTACTGAAAATCCTAGAACTGTCATGGAAACTCCATTGCATGACGAGAAAGTCATGGTATTGGTTGGATTTACCAAAAAACGGCTCTGAACACTATGGGACTCAACTGCTGTGGTCATTAGTCCCCTAGAATTTAGAACTACTTAAACCTAACTAACCTAAGGACATCACACACATCCATGCCCGAGGTAGGATTCGAACCTGCGACTGTAGCAGTCGTACGGTTCCGGACTGCGCGCCTAGAACCGCGAGACCACCGCGGCCGGCTGGATTTACCACATCTACCGTTATCGGGCCTTTTTTCTTCGAGGAAATACGTGATTCTGGATTTGTAACTGCTACCATGACGGGTGAGAGGTACGCCCATATGTTACAGAATCGCATCATCCCCAGTCTGGCTGATAAACACCTGCTGGAACGTACGATGTTTATGCAGGATGGCGCTCCACCCCATATTGCGAGACGCGTGAAAGATCTCTTGCGCCCGTCGTTTGGTGATGACCGTGTGCTTTCGTCATGCTTGGCCTCCCAGGTCCCCAGACTTCAGTCCGTGCGATTATTGGCTTTGGGGTTACCTGAAGCCGCAAGTGTATCGTGATCGACCGACATCTCTAGCGATGCTGAAAGACAACATCCGACGCCACTGCCTCACTCCGGATATGCTTTACAGTGCTGTTCACAACATTGTTCCTCGACTACAGCTATTGTTGAGGAATGATGGTGGACATATTGAGCATTTCCTGTAAAGAACATCATCTTTGCATTGTCTTACTTTGTTATGCTAATTATTGCTATTCTGATCTAATGAAGCACTATCTGTCGGAAATTTTTTGAACATTTATATTTTTTTTGTTCTAATTAAACACCATGTCATTCCAAGCATGTGTGTCAATTTGTACCTCTCTATCTACACTATTCCGTGATTTATTAAGTTTTCAAATTTATACTGACTTTTTGATCACCCGGTACAAAATGATTACTACTAGAGACCGAGAGAGATCATTGTTCCGTATAGCTATCGGCCCAGATGCAAATTAATATCACGATAATGCAAATATCAGAAAACACGTCATTAGAGACGGCAAAGCCATTAGACTTGCACTCAAATTTGTTACAGTAAACGAAATTTCAAACTTTCGATTACATTACGAAGTTTCTTGTACTATACTGGGAACTGGACCTTCAATTCAGAAACTATTGCCCCCTTTTAACCAACAATGGAAAATATTAAATATAGTTTCAGTCACGAGAAACAAAAGCGTGCGTAGATTTAAACTTTAAATGACATTGCATAGAGCTTTGTGTTGGACGGGGATTCGAACCCAGCACCTACTCGGGTTGTTAACCAACCATTATCAAATGTAATTTTGCACCAATACCGAGATGATTGAAACAGGAACGACGAGACGAAAAATTTCTGCCTTACCGATATTCGAACCCAGCCACAACTGCCGTTGACATCCAGCCACGCATAGACGTTAAAGATCAGTTTATTTCACCAGCAGCGAGATTTACACACGTCTGAACTGGAAATAACATGACATTAAGTTCTGTGCTGACTGGAAGTCGAACCATGCACATATCGTCGTTGTTGACTACACGCGTAGAATCCTTGACTCTCGAGTTCTTTTTCATGAATAACTGAGAGCCACGGGTTCGAACCTGAAATGATATGTCGAAAAGATCTCTGTTGACTGGGAGTCGAAAACCAGTACCAATTATTATGGTTGAAAACATAGTGAGAGGTGTTCAAAATCACAACCATTTGGCACCTGGAGGTTGATGACACGATGGAAACTTTTGTCCCACACCAGGACTCGAATCGGGACACGCCTTCTGCGTGGAGACTATGAAGAATCCTGAATCTTGGGGAACAATGGAACTCCGTCGTGTTAAAGGCGTCAAATCAGCGATAGGTGTGATCTGAGTCACAATACTAGTGCAGTACCAACATCTCAATTTCAGATGCAATAAGAATTAAGGGCCCTCTCTCCTTACATGACGCCTGGCTAATTAATGAAAAGAACATTCTCTTGTAAGTATTTGAATGCAAATTGGTAACAACTGTTTCAACCTGCTGTGAGTTACGCCTTTCATGGCTCGCCCTATTTTTAAAGTGGATTTGTAACCAAGGTGCAACGACACATTGTTCAATTGACGATGCCATATGCTAGATGGTCTGTTTGTGTTTGCTAAAAATGGGTGTCCGATGTGTGAATCGATACGAGACCTTAGGCATACGTAGCTAGAATCATTCCAACAAACCACCAACATACACAGAACATTGCTACACACTGAAAGAGAATTCAAATTCCCAGTAAGTTTATTACAACCTGTTTGGAACACATATTTCCTTGTCTGTCCTCATGTTCGTTAGCTGCCTTTGCTGTGTGGTCTTGACTTGATACTGTGATCACTGAAATAAAGTCACATGACAGCCAGCTGCACGAACTGACAGTACGGTAGGGTGTGGAAGCCTCTGCAGGAAGTGTAGCTTTCCATTTGTGATTCAGTGCTGATGTATTTTTTGATGCTTTAGTCATAAATACGATGAAGTGTAAACGTAAAAAAGCCAGATATCTAACACACTCTCTACGTTTGAAGCTGCACTTCGTCTCATAATATTTCGTAGGTTAAGGTGTAATGACCTTTTCTGTTGCTGTACCTGTATATTATGTGAAAAGAACCGATGTATGTAATCCACGTGGACAAAATTTATCTAAAATGTATGGAAAATTGCAAGTAGGCCTCGCGCTCTGATGATTCCCTACAAATTTACTTACGTTTATAGATAACAATAATAGTTTCGTGTGGAACAGTGACCTAGCACAAGTGTTTCTATTGGACTCCATTTCTGTGTCTTGTGTGGTGCTAACACAACCGTCCAACCGGTGAAAGCAGACTTACAGTTTAAGTTGGAGTTTCTGGAAACTGCTTGAGACGCGAAAAATAAGGTAAAAGGAAGACTGAAAAATAGTTGCTCCAACTGACAATCTGTCTCACCTCCTCTTAGTTTTCAGGAACACACCTTACCGTTTTCTTCCCCTTTTCTTAATTAAGAGCCGAAAAGTGGTTTAAAATAGTAAAGGCATGCGAACATTTTAGGTTAGGCTTTAGCGTGGCTGTTGTTGACATTAAATGAAACAACAAGTTTGCCGTTAGCAGTCACTGCTTATTTATCTTCACTACGTGTTTCAAAGGTTTAAACCTCCATCATCAGGTGGATTTGTGTTTGTTAGTTTGACATTTGTGTGTGTGTGTGTTCTGTTACGATTTTTTCGAGGATCTTGTGGCACTGTTTAGTAGAAAAACAGAAAACTATTTCAGAGTATGGTTTTGGGTTTCTTCTGACAAAAAATTAAAGGTGTATCTAACGGTAAACGTAAAATAAGTAAAATAAAGTGCCTCCAGTTGTCACAGGCTCCTTTCACCGTCGTAACATATCACATGTATACTATCATATTTTATAAACAAAATATTGGGTGCATGGATGGTATAGCGGAAGAGAAAACATTATCACAAAGTACTAAGAATATACGTCCTAGCAGCATTATTACAGAATAAGCTTTAAAGGATTTGGAGGTGTTGTTTTGAGGTGTCGAATACATTTGTTGGAATACATACTTCAGGTTGTATACAAATCCGATTTTGACAATTTAAAATAGCATGACGTTTACCACTTTTTTGTTTTTTCTATGGTCTTCTCTGCTTCCTAGCAAGCGGTTCACCATTTTTTTCCATGATATAGGAAATACCTGTATCGGCAGGAAAGAACAGAAAGAACCACCTTCAGGCTGGGTGGAGACAAGGTGGACAATAGTCGAATCTCGAGGCCTTGCCACGATGCCTCCCCCATGTGTCACTGTGCTGCTCCCTCACATGAAATTGGCCTTTTCTAAATTTCTGTTTTTCTTATTTGTATTTTATTTTTAAAAGCTTACTACTCGCTACAAAAAAGAAATGAAACAGAGTCGAAGTTCATCCTACATGTCTTTCACCACCTAAGAAAAAAAATGTTCGCGTCGTTTTTTACTTTCTTTTTATTGATTAAAGAAGATAAACAAGGCAATCGGGGCCACAAAAATGAAATAAATTGTAATGATATTCCTGAGCGGGACAATGAGTAGAAAAAGACATGCATCGGTTAACTCGGCCGATGCCTTGATTACGAAGTACAAGGTTTGACACATTGGCGAATGAGTCGCGATACCGTGGCAGACAGTGATCATATAATGGTGCAAGGCGGATGTCTCTCTACTGACCCCCCTCCCCCCCCCCCCCGATCCACACTGTAATGAACATAGTTGTCTAACAACCAGTGCAGTGGTATTTGACTTGGTAAAAGAATGTCAATGGATCGAGTCTAAAACTCAGTGTCAGCTCATCTCGTGACCATGATAGGGAAATGTATTTTGTAGCGTCTCTATGGTGAAATAGTGACTGCACTGATCCATGTCACTGAGTCCAAGAAGAAATAAGCGCTCTTTGGTGTACCACCGCCGTTGATGAACCATGAAGACTAAGATGATATCACACCGTCTTCCTAGAAGATTGCTGTGACGCCCTTTCAGCCGGTGCCGTCCAGTCAGACTCTCTCGCGCGCATAAACGAAATCTAGTGAGGAGCTACCTCCGTAGAATATGTGCCGCCGAATAACTGACAGCAATAAGAAATTCACAGACACGTTTTAACTGGAAGTTCATTCGAATAACATTGACAGGCGGATGAAGATAGCCCGGCCGCAGACAGTAAAATAACCGAGACGTGAATGTGTGGATTGCGTGAGAGATAGTCAGCACGAAGCCCCGAACAAATCACACAAACGCTTTCCTCTGTATATCGGAAAGCCCCGAACCCCAGCGAGAACACGAGTAGACCACCAGAATCGACATGAATGTAGTGTGGTCGCCTATAGGCCGGGCTGTTAAATTTCCATTGCTCGAGAGCCAATACTGACGTTGTGAGGCAGCACCTTGGGCCATGTTAATTGTAGTGTTAATTGACGACCTACGTCAATTTGTAATTTATGAGCTTCCGACAGCTTAGCTACGGTAAGGGAGTAGTAAATTCACGGCCGGCCCGCAAGTGGACACCATATCGAATATTTGCGTGTAAACTATGCACTGTTTACTTTCCTACTATAATCACCGACGTAAACGTTGTGGCATTTGATTGTCTGACAAAGCGTTGTTGCGTTGTCTGTGTAAACCGTAAACCGGTAAACCGATAATTAACTTATTAACAACAATACTTAAATGCGTTATGTAATATGAGACACGATCACAAATTTTTGCTGAAGGTCCTGACTCTTTTATTTCTCTTCTACTCATTGCGTTGTATTACAACAAAGTCACGAAGACCTTTGTCAAAGAAGACTGTTTATCACCTTTTTGGCAAAGCTGAGTTTTCAGTGGAATAAAGTAATGTATCACATGAGACATGTTACCATAGTAATAGATGTCTTTTTTTCTGTTTACAACCTGTGAAATTTGTAGTTGCAAACTTGAGCATACTGGAAGAACGTTCTCTATCAACTAAAACAGCGGACGTGGCTGATGTTAGATTCGCTCCAAACGATACTGTATCGTTATACAGGGTGAGTCACCTAACATTACCACTAGATATATTTCGTACACCACATCAAATACTGACGAATCGATTCCACAGACTGAACGTGAGGAGAGGGGGTAGTGTAATTGGTTAATACAAACCATTAAAAAATGCACGGAATATGTTTTTTAACACAAACCTGGTTTTTTTTTAAATGGAACCCCGTTAGTTCTGTTAGCACATCTGAACATATAGACTAATACGTAATCAGTGCCGTTTGTTGCATTGTAAAATTACATCCGGAGATAGTGAACGTAAAGTTGACGCTTGAGTACCACTCCTCCGCTGTTCGATTGTGTTTTCATCGGAGAGCACCGAATTACCTAGGGATCCAAAGGGAACGGTGATGGATCTTAGGTACAGAAGAGAATGGAACAGCACATTACGTCCACATGCTAACACCTTTTTATTGGTCTTTTTCACTGACACACATGTATATTACCATGAGGGTGAGGTACACGTAGACACGTGGTTTCCGTTCTCAATTACGGAGTGCAACAGAGTGTGTCCCGACGTGTCAGGCCAATAGATGTTCAATGTGGTGGCCACCATTTGCTGCACACAATTGCAATCTCTGGCGTAATGAATGTCGTACACGCCGTAGTACACCTGGTGTAATGTCGCCACAGGCTGCCACAATACGTTGTTTCATATCCTCTGGGATTGTAGGCACATCACGATACACACTCTCCTTTAACGTACCCCACAGAAAGAAGTCCACAAGTGTAGGATCAGGAGAACGGGCTGGCCAATTTATGCGTCCTCCACGTCCTATGAAACGCTCGTCAAACATCTTGTCAAGGGTCAGCCTAGTGTTAATTGCGGAATGCGCAGGTGCACCATCATGCTGATACCACATACGTCGACGCGTTTCCAGTGGGACATTTTCGAGCAACGTTGGCAGATCATTCTGTAGAAACACGATGTTGTTGCAGCTGTTTGGGCCCCTGCAATGAAGTGAGGATTAATGAGGTGGTCGCCAATGATTCCGCACCATACATTTACAGCCAACGGCCGCTGTCGCTCTACCTGTCTGAGCCAGCGAGGATTGTCCACGGACCAGTAACGCACGTTCCGTAGATTCACTGCACCGTGGTTTGTGAAACCCGCTTCATCGGTAAACAGGTAGAATTGCAACGCATTCTCTGTTAATGCCCATAAACAGAATTGCACTCGAAGATTAAAGTCATCACCATGTAATTGCTGATGTAGCGACACATGAAACGGGTGAAAGCGGTGACGATGCAGTATGCGCATGACACTACTTTGACTCAGTCCACCGACTCTCGCAGTGTCCCGTATACTCATGTGTGGGTTCGTGGCAACAGCAGCTAACACACCAACTGCACCTGCTTCTTCTGTGACGGGCCTCTTACGGACCCGTTTGCGTGCTACGACCATACCTGTTGCATACAGATGGCGGTAGATGTTTTGCTATGTGCGGCACGTTGGATGCTCTGTGTCCGGGTACCGTTCAGCATACACCCTGCAGGCTTCAGCTGCAGTTCGTCGACACTCGCCATAGATGAGTATCATTTCCGCCCTTTCAGAGTTCGAATACACCATGGTCACAGTTGCTACAACAGCGTCTGGTAACACGGTGTACTACAGTTGGTCTGCGTGCGGAGACGAATGCAGAATAACAATAGGAGCAAGCGCTACCATGGGGACACTGCGACAACTAGACCAAACCACAACAGTGCACTACAGTCACACTCGTAAACACGGTCGTCATCGTAAACATGTCCCTGCAGATGCTGCTCGCCGACCGTGGCCCGTGTTCGTTACAACACGCAACTAAACGTCGGAGATTTCAAGCTTCAACTTTAGGTTACAATATCTCCGGATGTAATTAACATTTTACAATGGAACAAACGGCACTGAGTACGTATTTGTTTATATGTTCCGATGTGCTAACAAAACTAACGTGGTTCCATTTGTGTTAAAAAAACACACTTCCGTGCATTTTTGTATGGTTTGTATTGAACAATTACACTAGCCCTTCTCCTCACGTTCGGTCTGTTGAATCGGTTCGTCAGTATTTGATGTGGTTTACGAAATACATCCAGCGGTAACGTTGGCGACTCACCCTGTATAAAAGCACAGAAAGGAAAACAGATCCATAGAAATGGAAGCAGAATGTCGAGAAAAGTTGGTGGGACAGTGGTAAATATTATATTTCCCCAGCGGGTAAAGACGTGCGTGCAAAAAACTTCGTCAAAAGTGGAACGAATAAAAACGCCGTATATCACTATAAAGTAGTAATTGTGCACTAGAATAATTTGATTGGTCTGCGCGCCGGTTTGGACAGAAAACAACAAGGGACTGATACTTTTTTTACAAATACCTTGTTTTGACAGGATACTTTAGAACAATAGAGGGTAAGTATTTGTTTCGGGGCGTAGCGTTCGGCTTTGGGACTGGGGAAGAAACGAGAGTAAGCTAGCTATGAGTGGAAGTATGTAATATCTGACGCATGTTTAAGTACACCACTGCAAAGGGAATGAGCAAGAATGTTTTTGTTACTGTTAATGTTCTTGAAGCAATTATGACGTCTGACCATAATTTGAAAATTACTAGTGCCATGATGTAATATCAGTGAAGATCATCCAAATGCAGTGCAGCTGTGTCTTAGTCATAATGTCACTCAACTTTGGGTATGTAATTTTATGCCAAAAACAAAGGGGAAAATCAACCCCACGTTAACATCCCTATACGACTGCAAAGCCTGTGCAATGACCTCAGTACGTTGAAAGCGTCAGCTGTGCACAGATCAGTGTTCTGTGTAGTTGTGAGTGACGTATGTCGGAGCTAAGTCAATACGATGGTGGGAAAATTGTTTGGGGCTCGTATTGTGGGTGCATCCTTTGTTGTGTATAGAGCATATTCCTCTATCGGCCGAAATAATGATGGTCTTGTCGGATATGTGTCCATTACCCTGATGTACAATACCGAGAATTTTACTTGAACTGTCCTCTGACTGAACAATACCATTTATTTTTCCTTTGTTCAACTTTTTCTTTGTTGTTGTTTCTTGCCCTCGGTGGAAATAGTTTTTGGCTCTGAGCACTATGGGACTTAACTTCTGAGCTCATCAGTCCACTAGAACGTAGAACTACTTAAACATAACTAACCTAAGGACATCACAGACATCCATGCCCGAGGCAGGATTCGAACCTGCGACCGTAGCGATCTCGCAGTTCCAGACTGTAGCACCTAGAACCGCTCGGCCATTCCGGCAGGCCATAAATAGTTTTTCTTTATAGTTTGGAAGTTAATTAAATAAATATGTTTTGTTTCAGTATGCCACATAATGTATTCCGTTAACACTTTCCATTATTTTTGCCACTGTCACAGAAAATTATTATTATTTTATAACCAACTTTGTATTTTTTCAGGATAGGCCACGTTCTTACTCCGGAAGCTACGTAAAATTGAGATGACTTTCCAAATATTATAAAATATGTCAAGTGCACGTGCTGTTGCATAATATATACTGTATCGCTTGTTCACAGACAGTCAAATGAGTAATTAAATTTAAGTAAAGGAAAACTACAACTTAATTTATTTCCCGAAAAATTATGAAATTGTGATGTACAACAAGCTTCGTGGGAGGTCTTCAATTTTTTTGAACCTTTTCCTTCGAAAAAGCAGAAATCGGTAAAATTACATTACATTATATTAAGAAAACATTCTTGATCGCATATATATTTTATATATTTCGTTTGTAGCCGGTTTCGGTCTTTTATAATACCATCATCACACACCTGTTCTATTTCTTGGTGACAGAGGAGCCGGTAGCTTGGTGAAGGCCGCTCTAGAGGCTTGTGGGACACTGCTCATCAGTTGGAGTCTGTTTGAACCTTGCTCGGCTCGTGGTGTGGGTTCCTGGTATGGGTTCCTGTATTCATGTCCTAGTTCATGAACCACGGGCAACGTATGAGTGGCCATGTAAGTGGTCCCGACAGTCGGGATACCAGTTACTTTGGAATAAGGCAGGGCATCTCGGACATATTCTGAGTCGTGGTCACCTTTGTGCTCATACGGCAAAGACTACCAAATTCACCGGTTAGTCCCTCAACCGTTAGGGGTAAAACTCAATGGGACTCGGGGCAAGTAAGGCTAGCAATTTGCTTCCCCGATACTCTAAATATGATGCTGGCAACAATCATAGCAAAATGCCTCGGACTTTTGGAGGTGACGGAGTCCCACCTCTAACTGACAAACCAGGGACTTCTAAGATACGACCTGGCAAACAAATGCTAATGAGATGGGGAGCAATTAATATCAATGGGAGCTACTCTGGGAAGAAGGTAGAGCTGGCAGAGGCTGTCAGTAATATGGGGCTGGACGTTTTAGCTGTTAGTGACATTCGGGTAAGGGGTGAGAAAGAAGAGGAAGTGCGAGAATACAAGGTCTACCTGTCAGGAGTCAAAGCAGGAATAGCACAATGGGATGTAGCGCTTTACATCAGAAAAGAAATGGAGCCCAGCGTAGTTGCAGTAAGTTATGTAAACGAACGACTGATGTGGATAGATTTGACAGTGTCTAGCAAGAAAATTAGGATTGTGTCAGTATATTCGCATTCTGAAGGGACAGATCAAGATAAGATGGATAGTTTTTATGAGGCACTCAGTGATGTAGTTGTTAGAGTAAAGGACAAGGACAGTGTTCTGCTCATGGGTGATTTTAATGCCAGGATTGGAAATCGAACAGAAGGGTATGAACAGGTTATGGGTAAATTTGGAGAGGATATGGAGGCCAATAGGATTTCTGTGCCAGTATGGGCTTAGTAATCACAAAATCCTTTTTTAAACATAAGAATATTCATTGGTATACTTGGGAAGGCAGGGGAACTAGATCTGTCATTGACTATATAATAACAGATCAGGAATTCACGATGGCTATGAGGGACGCACGTGTATTCAGGGGATTCTTTGATGACACTGATAATTATTTAATCTGCAGTCAAATTGGGATTGTGAGGCCGAAAGTGCAGGTCAGGTCCATATGTAGGAGGATAAGAGTGGAGAAACTTCAGGATAAGGAAATCAGGCACAAGTACATAACAGTGATCTCAGAAAGGTACCAGTTAGTTGAATGTAGTCAATTACAGACATTGGAAAAGGAATGGACAAGGTACAGGAACACAGTACTAGGAGTGGCTAAAGAATGTCTTGGAACAGTAGTGTGTAAAAGTAGGATGAAGCAAACAGCTTGGTGGAATGACAGAGTCAAGGCAGCCTGTAAAGGGAAAAAGAAGGCGTATCAAAAATGGCTACATATTAGAACTCAGGTAGACAGAGAAAGCTATGTTGAAGAAAGAAACAAAGCTAACAGATAATTGCAGCATCCAAGAAGAAATCTTGGGAAGACTTTGGAAAAAGGTTGGAGACTATGGGTCAAGCTGCTGCAAAACCATTCTGGAGTGTAATTAGCAGTCTTCGAAAGGGAGGTAAGAAGGAAATGACAAGTATTTTGCACAGGTCGGGAAAACTGCTGGTGAATCCTGTGGATGCCTTGGGCAGATGGAGGGAATATTTTGAAGAGTTGCTCAATGTAGGTGAAAATACGATCAGTAATGTTTCAGATTTCGAGGTAGAATGGGATAGGAATGATGATGGAAATAGGATCACATTTGAGGAAGTAGTGAAAATGGTCAATAGATTGCAGTGCAATAAAGCAGCTGGGGTGGATGAAATTAAGTCGGAACTCATCAAATACAGTGGAACGTCAGGTCGTAAATGGATACACAGAATAATTGAAATGGCCTGGGAGTCGGGACAGGTTCCATCAGACTGGACAAAAGCAGTAATCGCACCAATCTTTAAACATGGAAACAGAAGAGATTGTAAAAACTACAGAGGTATCTCTTTAATCAGCGTTGTGGGTAAAATTTTCTCAGGTATTGTTGAAAGGAAAGTGCGAGTATTAGTTGAGGACCAATTGGATGAAAATCAGTGTGGGTTTAGGCTTCTTAGAGGTTGTCAGGACCAGATCTTTAGTTCACGGCAAATCATGGAGAAGTGTTGTGAGTGGAACAGGGAACTGTATCTATTCTTTATAGATCTAGAAAAGGCATATGACCGGGTTCCTAGGAGGAAGTTATTGTCTGTTCTACGAGATTATGGAATAGGAGGCAAACTTTTGCAAGCAATTAAAGGTCTTTACATGGATAGTCAGGCAGCAGTTAGAGTTGACGGTAAATTGAGTTCATGGTTCAGAGTAGTTTCAGGGGTAGGACAAGGCTGCAACCTGTCTCCACTGTTGTTCATATTATTTATGGATCATATGTTGAAAACAATAGACTGGCTGGGTGAGATCAAGATATGTGAACACAAAATAAGCAGTCTTGCATATGCGGATGACTTAGTTGTGATGGCAGATTCGATTGAAAGTTTGCAAAGTAATATTTCAGAGCTAGATCAGAAATGTAAGGACTATGGTATGAAGATTAGCATCTCCAAAACGAAAGTAATGTCAGTGGGAAAGAAATATAAACGGATTGAGTGCCAAATAGGAGGAACAAAGTTAGAACAGGTGGACAGTTTCAAGTACTTAGGATGCATATTCTCACAGGATGGCAACATAGTGAAAGAACTGGAAGCGAGGTGTAGCAAAGCTGATGTAGTGAGCGCTCTGCTACGATCTACTCTCTTCTGCAAGAAGGAAATCAGTAGGAAGAGTAAGTTATCTGAGCACCGTTCAATCTTTCGACCAACTTTGTTGCATGGGAGCGAAAGCTGGGTGGATTCAGGTTACCTTATCAACAAGGTTGAGTTTACGGATATGAAAGTAGCTAGGATGATTGCTGGTACTAGTAGATGGGAACAATTGCAGGAGGGTGTCCACAATGAGGAAATCAAAGAAAATCTCGGAATGAACTCTATAGATGTAGCAGTCAGGATGAACAGGCTTAGATGGTGGGGTCATGTTACACGCATGGGAGAAGCAAAGTTACCCAAGAGACTCATGGGTTCAGCAGTAGAGGGTAGGAGGAGTCGGGCAGACCAAGGAGAAGGTACCTGGATTCGGTTAAGAAAGATTTTGAAGTAATAGGTTTAACATCAGAAGAGGCACCAATGTTAGCACGGAATAGGGGATCATGGAGGAATTTTATAAGGGGGCTATGCTCCAGACTAAACGCTGAAATGATGATGATGATGATGATGATGATGATGATGAACCAACTTCGTATTTTTTCAGGGTAGGCCACGTTCTTACTCCGAAAGCTACGTAAAATTGAGATGACTTTCCAAATATTATAAAATATGTTAAGTGCAAGTGCTGTTGCATAATATATACTGTATCGCTTGTTCACAGACAGTCAAATGAGTAATTAAAAGGAAAACTACAACTTAATTTATTTCCCGAAAAATTATGAAATTGTGATGTACAACAAGCTTCGAGGGAGGTCTTCAATTTTTTGGAACCTTTTCCTTCGAAAAAGCAGAAATCGGTAAAATTACATTACATTATATTAAGAAAACATTCTTGATCGCATATATATTTTATATATTTCGTTTGTAGCCGGTTTCGGTCTTTTATACTACCATCATCACACACCTGTTCTATTTCTTGGTGACAGAGGAGCCGGTAGCTTGGTGAAGGCCGCTCTAGAGAGTTGTGTGACACTACTCATCAGTTGCAGTGTGCTCGGCTCGTGTTCATCCCATTTACTGTTTTCCATCCCCTCTTGCGGTAATGCCGCCTCGTTTTCTTATTCCATTTACTGGCGTCACTAATTTCCTGCCTTACCTGACCGTGAGTGGCAGCAGCAGCGGTGATCGATGTGCCCTGTCGCACCATCTCTGGAGCGACCTACAGTATTTCCGGCTCGTCGTGTATCTGGAGTGGAGTTCGGAGCTCAGTCGGGACGCAGCAGCAGTGAGGTGCGGACAACCAGTACTCGCCGATCACTGGCGACACACATGAACTGTCTGACGGAAGGAGACTGGAGTAGGACGACCGTTGGCTTGTCGTTCGGTTGGTCGTCTCCTTGGGAGACGGGTATTGGGTCTTTTGACCATTTCTGGGCCTCGTCATTTGGTTATTGTGCCGGACGTGTGTCGGTTCCTTCCTCGCGCTGAGATGTCGTGGCCAATGGGCAAGAGATACCTCTGCATGGATGGGTCTGAGCCAGTGTGCCCGGGTCGCCGTGTCTCCGAGTTCCGAACGAACATGGAGTTGAGTCGTGTTAGAGCTGCAGTCAGCTGCCGTTGCCGACAGACGTAACTTGAGTGGGAATGACCTGGGTTGGTCTTCGGTCGGTCATCTCATTGGACCGCTTGTGGAAACTCTCCAGTTGTCGCACACTGACTGCTTTTGCTATTGTCCGGGCTCCTGTGCAAGTGTATTTACATGGAACCGTGTACAGCGTCTGTGATTTCCGCTGAGCAGATGAATGCTGTCTGCATACTGTCATCGTCGGTTGAAATGGAGCATCGAGTGTGTCGGGTGGAAGGGAATTGATTAGGCTGTTTGTTGGTTTCTGCGCTGTCTCTAGATCGTGTTGCCTCTCAATTGTTTAGTGTTACGCTTGGCTGCCTGTTTCCACCCCAGGCCGACCCTTGGAACACTTCTGAGTACCACTGTTGTTGTTGTTTGTGATTGTCATTTGGTTTCGTCGCAGGTACTGTGCCAGGCTTTCAACCGTGAATTAATATTGCCTACATTGGTTCAAATGGCTCTGAGCACATGGGACTTAAGTTCTGAGGTCATCAGTCTCCTAGAACTTAGAACTACTTAAACCTAACTAACCTAAGGACATCACACACGTCCATGCCCGAGGCAGGATTCGAACCTTTGACCGTAGAGGTCCCGCGGTTCCAGACTGTTGTGTCTAGAACCGCTCGGCCACTCCGGCCAGCATTAATATTGTCTATTCATGTTTAGTAAATGGCCTTCAGCAGAACTTCATGACGACTATTTTAAGATTAGGCCTTCAGCCGTGTTTCATTTCAAATTCTTGTCGCTCTGTATTTAGGCCTTCAGCCGCGTTTGTTTCAGAATCTGTGGCTTTAATATGTAAATCCTTGGCTGTAAGGTTTCTCTTCAATTATTTGGAATTCTTCAAACAGCCTTCAGTCGTATTCTGTAAATGTTTTTTAAAGGTTGTCTTTAATTATTCTTGAGTAATTGTTTGGGCCTTCAGCCGACAAGATATATTAAGTTTTAGTAAGATGTCTGTATGTTGTACAGTGTAAAAGCTCATCTTTAAAGCCTCTGTTTTATTATGTATAGAAAATATTTTTATTGTGCCTTCAGCCGAAGAATTAACTTGAATTTCCCTTAATATGGCCTTTAGCCGGAATTTGTAAATGCTTGCCTTTCAAGCAATTTTCTTGGCTGATCTGAAATATTATTTCGACCGTTACGCGAGAAGATATTGTAATTTTGCTTTAAGTTAGGCCTTCAGCCGTTACTCTAAATCCTGATGTTTTAAAGGCAATTTTTCATATTCTGGAGAAGTTACGTGTGCCCTCAGCCGTGAATTGATCTTTGTTGTTTTAAAAGAAAACTATTCATTGGTTTGAGCAATAAAGTTTTGTGTGTTCTTGTATAACTAACAGTAATTGACTTTGGCCCCTGTCCTGCGAAGTCAGATTCCACTGTTGTTGGTTGCTAGATCCATATTAAGCTCACCGGACATAACAATTAGATCCTCCCTCCCCCACAGAAATTCTTTTAACCCCCCATTTAATATCATGTAATTTCGACTATGGACTTGATAACTAACAGGATTTGGTTAGAAAGTGAGTCCATAAGGTTTTGCCGGTACGTCACATCCAGGTTAAGCCACTCGCTGAGAACTTTATAGCGCTTTTCCACCAAACTGTGGGGATGCTTAGGTCGACGTTTAAGGTGATATTCTAACGTGACCCACAGATTTTCTCCTGGGATCACGTCAGATGATTTTGCAGGGCAATCGAGATATAACAGGGTGGGAAAGATTTTAGAAAACCAGTCACACATTCCAGCAGCCCGAATAACTTCGTCGCCGTCGTCTTCATTTGCCTGTGTGAGCAGTGGCCTCTCACGAGGTGACCAGCTCCAAATGTTCACTGCATGCAGTTCCTGCCGCAATGTGCTCTCGCTAACACGTTGCGATTGACTTTCATTCAACGCCTGCGGCAATTCTCGTCGGGTTTGAAAGCGATTTTGAAACGCGTCGCCGGTCCCTCTCAGCGAGGATCTTGTTCCGACCCGAGTTATCACATTGTGTTTCGTGACCACGTGCGTTACATCACTGCTCGCAGGCACGTTGAATAGACTGCTGGGTGTGTGTGTGCGTTGGGGCTTATGGGCGCTCAACATCGAGGTCATCAGCGCCCTGACACACATTAAAAGGAACGAATGTGGACAGACCTAATGAAACTGATTCACTCACTCAAAGAAAGCAGGAAAAGAAGGAAAATGCTACATAAGAAATTAAAATCTAAGGAACGGGAGAACATAGGAACAAGAATGCCACAGGAAATTGTCATTGGCTGGCCACTTACATAAAATATAGGCGAGCTTGTCACACAGTGAGCAAATTAAAATCTTTTCCCTAATATATTTGTAAAAACATTTGACATGGCACAGAACTTTAAAACCTTAACCACATTCGTCCGAGTATTGCCAAAAAGAGATGGAAGGTCCTCTGGCAAGTCAGCCGTGGCCCGATGGTCAGAAAATAAAACGTAATCCAATAAAACGTGGCGCAAAGTGACCTGGACGCCGCAAGCACCACACATTGGAGGTTCCTCTCGCCGGAGTAGGAAGCCATGCGTCATAGGACTGTGGCCTATTCGAAGCCGAGTGAGGAGAACCTCTTCCCGTCGATGGGGCTGAAAGGAAGAACACCACACTCGCGTTGTGGGCTTGACTATACGGAGCTTATTGTCAGTCACTTCCAGCCACTCATCCTCCCACCGACGCATGACTCGTGAGCTCAACAGCGAGGTGAGTATGTGCAGGGGGATAGCACACTGAGATACTTGTGGATCGAGACACGCCTCCTTGGCTGCGAGATCTGCCCTTTCATTCCCAGCAATGACGATATGCCACGGAACCCAGCAGAAAGCTACAACCTTCCCCAGTCGCTATAGTCGGAGGAGGACATCCTGGATGGTCTGGACTATTTTGTCCGCCGGATGCAAACGATGCAATGAGTGAAGGGCACTGAGGGAATCGGAACATACAAGAAATTTAGGAGATGAAGAATGTCTCATGTGCTCCAGTGCCCGCAAGATCGCAGACAATGCTGCATCAAAGACAGGAATAGTCTGAGGCAGTCGGACCTTGAGGACACGATCCGGAAAAACAACTGAGCAACCAACAGATCCCCTTGTTTCGACTCATCGGTAAAAACAGCTACATAGTTGTGGGGCTCAGATAAAATGGTAGAAAATCGTGCATTAAAAACGGTGGCAGGATTGCAATCTCTCTTGTACTGCAATAAATCTAAAATCACTCCGGACCTCTTCAGCAACCTGGGTGGCAGGCGGTTAAGACCCTGGATTTGGGGTTGTACAGACTCCACACCGAGGGACTCTAGCACACGTTGCGCACGGATCCCAAATGGCAACGTAGCCCGGGGACGGTGGGAAAAAAGGCGGTCCAGAGGTGGATGGCCAACAAGATGGTGAGCAGGGGAGCTGGGAGCTACAAGAAACTTACAAGCTGGAGCTGCCGCCGGATGGTAAGTGGCGGTTCGCCAGCCTCAGCACAGAGTCTGGGTTCGGGACTGGTCCGATAAGCACCCGTGGCCAGTCGAATCCTAGCATGGTGAACAGCGTCAAGGATCTGCAAATAAGACGGCCTCGCTGATCCATATACTGTGCACCCATAGTTCAGCAGCGAACGCACAAAAGCTCGATAAAACTGAAGGAGACGCACCCTGTCCGCTCCCCAAGACCTGTGGCTGAGGCACTTGAGGATGTTCAGTGCCTTCAGGGTTCTGGCTTTCACGTCACGTAGGTGTGGCAGCCATGACAACCTGGAGTCAAAAATGAGGCCCAGAAACCGCACTGTGTCTCTAAAAAGTAGGACAGTACCCCCATATGCAAGGCAGGCAAAGTAAAAAGACGACAAGAACGATTAAAATGAACACAAACACACTTATCGGCAGAAAACCAAAAACCCGTCTTTGCAGCCCACTCCTCTAACCGCCGCACTGTTAGCTGCAACTGACGGCTCACATTTCCAACACTGGAGGAAGAACAGAAAACAGCAAAGTCGTCCACAAACAAGGAGCACTGTACTGGACTCCTCACTATAGACGTTATACTATTGATGGCTATAACAAAGAGGGTAACGCTTAAAACACTGCTCTGGGGGACACCGTTCTCTTGCTCAAAGAGATCAGACAGTGTGTTACCAATGCGGGTCCGAAAAAACCGCTGAGACCGGAAAGACCGAATGAAAATGGGGAGGCGGCCACGAAAGCCGCATTGATGCAGTTGTGGAAGAATACAGTGTCTCCAAGTAGTATCATATGCCTTACTGATATCAAAGAAGATACCGATACAGTGATGCTGACGGAGGAAAGCCTACTGAATAGCCGCCTCTAGGAGGGTCAAGTTGTCGACCGTGGACCGAAATTTTCGGAATCCACATTGAAAGCGGCTAAGGAGCTGTCTGGTCTCTAACAGCCAGACCAGACGACGGTGAACCATCCGTTCCTGGGTCTTTCCGGCACAGCTTCTCAAGGCGATACTACGATAACTACTAGGACATGTACGGTCCTTTCCTGATTTGAGGAGAGGGATGAGGATTGCCTCCGTCCACGAGGTGGGGATCACTCCTGTCTACCATATGAGATTAAAACATTCGAGGAGGATTTCCTTTGACGCCGCTGGGAGATGTCGCAGCCTGGAGTACCGGATGCGGTCGTAACCTGGTGCAGTGTCAGAACTCTCATTAAGTGCCGATTCAAGTTCCCACATGGAGAAAGAGGAGTTGTAGGCCTCAGAACTGTTCGACCGAAAGTCCAAGTTCGCTCTTTCGACAGTCGCACGGTAGGAACGAAACGCTGGATCCTGGGTTGCAGTGGCAGTACTTTGTGCAAAATGCTCTGCCAGCGTCTGAGCAATGGCTCTGGATGCCGTTTGGAAGCATCCCTGGTTCAGGACTGCAGCTATTGGTAAACGGCTGCGTTTACCGGAAATCCTCCGGATGGCTTCCCATACTTTTTTGGAACAAGTGGAACGGTTGATGGAGTCCAGGAACTCCTGCCATGACCTTTTCTTGCTCCCTTTAATGACACGGCGTGCCCTGGCTCTCGCGATTAGAAAGGCGGTAATACTGACCGCTGTTGGGCGGCATGGCCTTTTGTCAAAGAGCCGCACGCCAGTCCCGGATGGCTGAACCGCTCTCTTCTGTCCACCAAGGCACAAGGCGCCACTTAACAGGGCCAGAAGACTGTGGTATGGACAGGTCAGCAGCATGATAGATCACAAGTGTGATGTGATCCACCCATTCCAGTACGCCGTTGTGGCGTTCAAAGACAGTGAACCGAGTGAACAGTGGCCAGTTAGCTCTGCCAATCACGATGGTGGCCTCTGCTCCAGCAATACACCATCCAGGAGATGAATGCGGATGGGGAAGTGATCGCTGGAATGAAGGTCGTCAATGACCTCCCAGTGAACAGAGTCGGTAAGGTTTGGAGAGCAGAAAGGCAGGTCAATGGCTGAGAATGACCCAGTAGCAGTAGAGAAATGAATCGGAATATCTGTGTTGAGGATGCACAACACTTTAGATGTTAGGAGGCTCTCCACTCAGGTCATCTTTGCGATATAACGTATAGCCCCTTAGCACAGGAGCATCAGAAGGTTTGAAATGCATTTCCTGTAAATGGCCGTTGCTAGGAGGTAAAGTTCCTCCACATGTGCCCGGAATCCATTCATGTTCCACTGTATAATTGGAGCCATCTATCAGGGTGGGAGTACTTTCATTCTCACTTTCTGTCGGGGAGGAGAGCCCACAATAGGTGGAGGCTCAGTTTTGGGGCAAGATGATTGCTCCAATCTGACATCAACCTCCATCGCCTCTGAAGAGGAGTCGATAGAGATGTCAGAGAGAATGACATCAACATTATCAGAGTGTATAACTTCAGTCTCCTTCAATGGGCGGGTCTTTACCTTTGGCTTTGGTTTAGATTTTCTGGCATGAGGTGGCATTGGAGCCAAAACCTCAGAAGCAGTAGGGGGTGTTGCAGTGCTGGGAAGTGCACAAGACTGAACCCGGGAAGGGGCAGGAAGTTCCATGATGTCAGCTACCACGGCCTGGTCAGAAGGCCAGGGGGGGGGGGGGGGGGGAGGCCGGCAGCAGGCTTCACAGGAACGGCAGCAGCTCACGTACATTGACAATCGCAGGTTTTAGTGCTGACAGTAGCTACCTCCGTTTGTGTAGCGGCATCGGTTTTCAAGACTGGCTGTTTGCGAACGGAAGAAAAGGAAGCAGCGAACGTGGGCTGCTGCATGGACATGTAAATTTTCTTTGCCTCACCATACGGGATGCGTTTAGTGGTTTTAAGTTCCTGGATCCTCCGTTCCTCAACGAAAACTCTGCATTCCCTACTCCACACAGGGTGATCCCCAGAGCAGGTGACACACTTGGGAGGAGAGGAGCAACCAACTCCCTCATGGGCGGCTTTACCGCAATTCCCGCAATTGGCTTCCCCTGTACAGCCGAGAGTACTGTGTCCAAAGTGTTGGCATTTAAAACACCGCATCGGGTTAGGGTAATAAGGCCGTACACTGAGACATGGGAAACCTGCCTTCACATGATCTGGCAATTTGGTGCTGTTAAACGTAAGGATAAACGAGGCAGTCTTTATGAGAGCACCATCCACCCGTTTCATAACGTGTTGCACGTCGACAATTCCTTCCCGGGACCATTCAGCCTTCAGTTCGTCTTGCGAAATGTCAACGAGATCTCTGCTGTAGTTCAAGGTGTTGTGAAATTCAGTCTCTATCGCAAACTGCCCAAGAAATTGTGCCTTCTGAAGGTCCTGAACTTGCTGGAAGCTAGATGTTTCAACCAGCAAGGTGCCATTTCGCAAGCGCTTTACATAATTAAAATTGCCAGCAATACCTTCTATGCCCTTCTGTATATAAAATGGCGAAACTTTTTCGAAACTCCCATCTTTTCTTTTAATTATGAGAAACACATTCTGCGAAGCAGCTTGCGTTCTGTTACTGCTAACTGTATCAGGAGGACTGGCTACACGAGCCCTCTTGTTAGATTCGGTGTTAGAACCTACCAGCGGTCCACCATTTCCGCTGGGAGGAGCAGAAGAAACGTTCGAGAGTTCCATCTCGGTCCCACGAGCAGCTAGTGAACTAGAAGTCCACCTAGACAGAGCCCCACGTGCCTAGCTAAGCCTTATATAACTGAGGTGCGGCAGGTTCCCCAGAGGTGGCCCGCTAACGACTGTTCCACCTCAACAGCCATGCATCTCATCAGCCCGCAGCACACCTTGAGATTGAGGGGTTGTTTATAGCGGTGTATTCCATCCTCGCGATTCGGGCGGTCAAGCCAAGATCCCCATTCCCTGAGACACACAACATTCCACCGCCGCGCCGCAAGGTGGTCGCTGAAGCATGCCCAGAGCTTACAGTGACAGGCGGGCTTACCAGTCCCCAGCTCAGGAAACCCCGGGGTCGCATTTGCCGCAAAGCCCGTACCCAGCAAATGACTGCTGAGACCCCGGGGGCTAGACTGCTGGGAAACACAACTCCAGCAACTTCACAGGCAGTAAGGCCATGGGCACAGCCAACGACATTACCCATTTTTGCCAATGCGTCACGTCCTTACATTTAGTTATGTTTACGTACAACGCCCGTTTGAAACTTAAATGTATCACCGGTCGCTACTGCCTTACGCTCACGTAGAACCAGGGCACGTGCTGTTGAGCACGTGCCTTCAAGGCTACGCCGTCTGTAAACGCTTAACGATTCATATGTGAGTGCGCACAGGGGTCATTAATTTAGTGTCCGGTGGCTTAGAACCGCCGGCCGCACATATACACTCCTGGAAATTGAAATAAGAACACCGTGAATTCATTGTCCCAGGAAGGGGAAACTTTATTGACACATTCCTGATCACACTGACAGAACCAAAAGCACATAGACACAGGCAACAGAGCATGTACAATGTCGGCACTAGTACAGTGTATACCCACCTTTCGCAGCAATGCAGGCTGCTATTCGCCCATGGAGACGATCGTAGAGATGCTGGATGTAGTCCTGTGGAATGGCTTGCCATGCCATTTCCACCTGGCGCCTCAGTTGGACCAGCGTTCGTGCTGGACGTGCAGACCGCGTGAGACGACGCTTCATCCAGTCCCAAACATGCTCAATGGGGGACAGATCCGGAGATCTTGCTGGCCAGTGTAGTTGACTTACACCTTCTAGAGCACGTTGGGTGGCACGGGATACATGCGGACGTGCATTGTCTTGTTGGAACAGCAAGTTCCCTTGTCGGTCTAGGAATGGTAGAACGATGGGTTCGATGACGGTTTGGATGTACCGC
Source organism: Schistocerca gregaria (assembly GCF_023897955.1). Lineage (NCBI taxonomy): Eukaryota > Metazoa > Arthropoda > Insecta > Orthoptera > Acrididae > Schistocerca > Schistocerca gregaria. The sequence goes on from NC_064922.1 coordinate 162,897,971, forward strand.
GCACTACTGAGTGTCCCCTCGACCTTCACCAGAGGTGTACGGCCAGTGTAGGAGATCGCTCCCCACACCATGATGCCGGGTGTTGGCCCGGTGTGCCTCGGTCGTATGCAGTCCTGATTGTGGCGCTCACCTGCACGGCGCCAAACACGCATACGACCATCATTGGCACCAAGGCAGAAGCGACTCTCATCGCTGAAGACGACACGTCTCCATTCGTCCCTCCATTCACGCCTGTCGCGACACCACTGGAGGCGGGCTGCACGATGTTGGGGCGTGAGCGGAAGACGGCCTAACGGTGTGGGGGACCGTAGCCCAGTTTCATGGGGACGGTTGCGAATGGTCCTCGCCGATACCCCAGGAGCAACAGTGCCCCTAATTTGCTGGGAAGTGGCGGTGCGGTCCCCTACGGCACTGCGTAGGATCCTACGGTCTTGGCGTGCATCCGTGCGTCGCTGCGGTCCGGTCCCAGGTCGACGGGCACGTGCACCGACCGCCGACCACTGGCGACAACATCGATGTACTGTGGAGACCTCACGCCCCACGTGTTGAGCAATTCGGCGGTACGTCCACCCGGCCTCCCGCATGCCCACTATACGCCCTCGTTCAAAGTCCGTCAACTGCACGTACGGTTCACGTCCACGCTGTCGCGGCATGCTACCAGTGTTAAAGACTGCGATGGAGCTCCGTATGCCACGGCAAACTGGCTGACACCGACGGCGGCGGTGCACAAATGCTGCGTATCTAGCGCCATTCGACGGCCAACACCGCGGTTCCTGGTGTGTCCGCTGTGCCATGCGTGTGATCATTGCTTGTACAGCCCTCTCGCAGTGTCCGGAGCAAGTATGGTGGGTCTGACACACCGGTGTCAATGTGTTCTTTTTTCCATTTCCAGGAGTGTACATACAAAATGCTGAATAGATTCATTTCATAGTTACAAGTAACAGAAGGATGCACCTAATATAATCAAATCTCTTTCAAGACTTCTTAACACTCATTACGCCCGTATTGGCTACTCTCGGTTACTTTGCTTTCAGTGATCATTAGTAACATACAGGCACACGACTCTTGATCACAGAATGGCTAGATATTGTTTTTGTTTTTGTTCTATTACAACAAAAGAACAATTTTGTTAACATATTTTAACGTTTTCTTTAAAGAACACTCAGTGGACCCACAGACAGGTGACAGATGAGACCAGTGACTTCCCGATGGTATCAAGTAGAGATATAAGACCCAGTACATAAGCTACATGGTTGGACTGATACAGGGAGTCATGCATTCAGCATGGAAGAGGTTTCATGGAACAGTCGTACACATGAATCAAAAACGGCTTTGCATATGTCATAACACTCGTACTGAATGTATTAGTTCTTACTACAGAGACGCTAATTTTCTGTTTACAAGCTAGGCATAAACCATCAGTACGCACAGAGTTAGGAGATCAATGCATTATTTTCATGGGACATCGTTTATAGTTTATTTATGACAATGACTCTTGGTATAATAGAAAGTCTTACTAGTTCTTTAATATTCTGCACCACAACATGCCGTTAGCTAGCTTCGCACATCACTAATGTTCATCTCAAGCACATCACGTGTTCTTATTAAACCTAGTTTCGTATCCGTCTTGATCATGCTATCTGAATATTTTTTAACGGCACCGCTAGCGCAACACTCAGTGTCGATAGTCAGGATTATCTTGTGTCACTGGGATTGTCGTGGCGTACTCGTGTGAGCACTGTTAACAGCAAGTCGTCGAAACTGCATAATGTGTTTACGTGCCTGTGTGTATGGAACGCCTCGCTGATATGCATAAGGACATCCCTCTTCTGCACACTGAACCACAAACAACTTTCAACTCATGGCACTGAACCCAAGTAAGAGAAGGTTTCACCCACTTCTCACAAGACTCCACTCATACCTCATCCTGCCTGCAAGTTCCCTAATTTCAGTGACAAATGTTTAATTACTACTTGGAGCACGCACAGATTTCACAACAGCTTGACCACAGGTTTTCATTTTAGACTTATGTTGTTTCTATTGCATAGAGTTATTCGAAGTCCGTCCGTATGGATCCTGTCATACTCAATAGGAAGCAAAAATTCTTCCACCTTAAGTTATATACACTACGAATATAAGCTTTACATTTCTCTTTACATTTTTTTTTTGTCCTTTACAGAAATATTTATACTGAATGATACTAGCCTTTTATCGGTGAACTACTGGCTCGGTACATCTACGCCGATCCATTTCAAGAATTTGCTACTGTATGGGCTCACCACTATTCAAACCTTAGACAACAGATTTTTTTTACTCCGTGAACAATCTGCTCATAGCAGAATGTGGACCACAGAAACGTAAAAATACATACTAATGAAACTGAAAATTTCTAATATAGGCTTAATCAAAGGTGCATTATGTCTTAATATACGCACTACTGTCACATGAGGATGTTTATCTATCAATCAACTACATCCACGTCAATGTTCAAAATTAATGGACTAGAAGTTTTTCAGGTTCTTGAATAGTCATTTTGTAAATATAAACTACTAAAGCATAGCACAGCTATATCCAACCTATGTATTTCATCAGAAATATTTACATTTTGCTCTCAGTACTGCACTCGAGAGCACATACCAACTTAAATCATTTGTCGTGGCCAAATAATCATTAAATTATGTTCAATATATCTTAAAGAGTAGTATACATATATACAAATATTATCTTCATCTACAGGCTGTCCCACATAAAGCCGCTATGCCTCAGGCTCGAGATTCAAGTAACAATAAACTAATTAAAAAAGCATAAATTATAGTAACATTAAAAAACATGTACTTTGTTCTTTGTGAGAGATTCTGAGAGTGGCGGTTATGGGTATTATGAGACAGCGTTGCCACTTCACAAGCAATTCGACTAGAGATGATTAAGCGGTATGTGAGATGTACCAGTTGTATGTGGGACACCTCCTATAAGAAAAGTAGTGATAGAAAAGAAAGAGTATATTTGAAAACAAAGTTTCAGTTCTGTACTAAAGTACTTCTATATCTTAAGCGTCCATCAGTGTCACATATTGACATACTGTACACTTGGTATGTTTTCTTCGAATGTACTGCATTTTCTCTTTCATACTCGAACTACTACAAAGGAATATATCTGTATACATATTTCTGGTAACTGCTGATAATGTCATGCAGCCCTTGCTTCACTTAGAAATGTTGATACACCGTGGTGAAACTATTCGTATAATAGTTAACTGCCTAGTGTTTTTTTACAGGAAGTTAACAGCTTAGCATTTTCATAGGATATTCCTTAGAACGTGTTTATCCGTGAATCACTACTCAAGGATTAAAACCTTTTATGTTTCCTCAGTTTAAGGAATGCAATTTTGTTTGTCTCTGGAAAATCTGAAAGATAACTTCTTGGATATGGGATCTGGATCATCTTATACCGTCTAGCACACAGTAGCTGCCATTTACAATTTATTTCTTTTAAAAGAAGATTTTGCTTGTGACTGAAGCAAAGTGGTTTCCGTTACAAAATATTCCTGTACACCTCCCAGCCAGTTGTCACAGGTGTTCCTTCGGATTTATCTGGTTGTTGATTTCTTTGTTGTTAGTTAAGATGTTGTACAAGGGGTTGTGTAAATTGGAAAGTTATTGACTTTCTGTTCAAAAGTTTCGATAAACTCCACGCAGCATGTATACTGAATAATAGAATGAGTATAGGGTTGTGGTCTTGTAAAAAGTCTTTCCTTAATTTTCATATGAAGTTTGGTGCAATTTGGTGCAGTGCGCGTTTGCCTACTTGCCTACTACCCTTATGTAGTGCCTAAGGACCCTTCTGATTACGGCAGATGTGGCTGTCCATATTATGGCATCTAACTTGACGTTTTCGAAAAACGTTCATAAAGGGCAAGTAAGCGCTTTATCTACTACAGACGGCACTGGACTGGTAACATCGATGGATACCATTTGCAAATATTATGTCAGTAATATAGAATACAGTTCTTTGTAGTAACACTTGTTTGCAGGTTTTGTTTTTTGACGGATTGACCAAGTTTTCAACAACTTTTCTATATATCTTCGCGTAAGCCTTAGCTTTCTCAGACATTTTGTTGCACTGAAGTGTTTCTAAACATAGTACAGTTGGTTTGATCATTACATATATAGAACAACGCGTTGCTCTGTAATGTACAGTGTCGCAGGACTTTCTCAGATGATTTCTACATGAGTCATGTCTTTCTTTTGCTCAAACTACAGTCTGCACGTCATAACGTAGTCATGTTAGAACACATATCTAGATAGTACTGCCTGTCAGTGATTTGTTCAGATAAGTCCGTAAGATCAGTTAGACGTTGACGTAAATGCAACAAGGCGTCTGCTACTACATAGTCTTTATCTTTTACGTGCACTGTCTCAAAACTATGTTCCTGACGGAATGCTGTCCACCTTGCCATTTTAGCATGAAGTAACTTACAGGTTAGAAAAACATCGATGCCTGGGTGATCACAAAATAATTTAATGTGTTTGCTGCAAATGTAACAGTTAAATTTCTCGGACGCCCATACGATGGTTGGAGCTTCTAGCTCAGACGTCGAATATGCATGCCCATATTCTGCAACTAATCACGCTAACTTAAAACCTAGGCACAAAACAAGTTCGCAAACACAGTCAAATGCACGTTTGTTGAATAATTATTTTGGAACGATTTTATCTTTGATACTTTCACTAATTAAAAACGAAACAATTTTGGTTAGATACTTTCATTCTTAAAGATAGATTTTATTTTTCATACTTTCACTATACATATAATTTTTCTATTATTAAAGCTTAAAATCATTTGGACGACCAAGGAACTGTAGACCTTACTGTTTGATGTAGATTTCAACTCAGTGCCTCTAAGTGTTCCTAAGAAAATAGTTCTCAACGGGCGGACCGACGGACATATGGGCAACAAATGAAAAACAGAGTTCGATTCAACGGAATAACGGAAAAAGTAAATAGCAAAAATCAGTAGAGAATTTGAACCACTTTATAAACAGAAAATAATGGGTGGAAAAGAAAAGTTTGCATAAACCAGTGTGAGTTCTCAGAATACAACGTTATAAATCTAATCGCACAAAGAAGATGTTTTCTGTTAAGAACTGCATCTCAGCGCCCAGAGGTGTTTCCAGCACGTTTGGCATCTGTTTCAACAACTGAATCACCTTGTGTGCGCATCATACGAAAAGCGACCAAGGAAACTGAAACGAGTGTTGCTGCTGTGTGAGAACGCCCGTCTACACTCTGCTAGTTTCCTCAAATGTTTGTCTTTCTTGCTCCTTATCGAATAACTACGAAGAAAATGCCTTTTTCAATGAAAATGTCCTTTAAACTTGTACTGACGACATCTGTGCTGCGCTTGCCAGCGCAACTGGTGAGTAGCATATCAGCGACTTGGCTGGGAAACCAGGCGCCTGCTGAGGGCGGAAAAGTCGTTTGGAAAGTATATTTAACACGTCACTGCACTTGAGAATGGGAGATCCTGTTATTCTGTCGCGCTTCTACCACCACATTCCTCCAACACTACACCTCCACGCCCTCCACATCCTATCCCAACGAAACTTTGAACGTCTTCGCTTGCACGATCATGAAATCCGCCCTGATATATACCCATCCAACCAGATCAGTCAGATGCGTACCACCCATCCCTTGTCAGGGCTTGCTTCCCCTCTCATCCACTCCACACACTTTTCTCACATCCCTCTCCAAACAACCACCCACCCAAAATCCTGGTATTCTGTCGCGCTTTTACCACCACAATCCCCCAACACTACACCTCCACGTCCTCCACATCCTCTCCCAACGAAACTTTGAACGTCTTCGCTTGCCCGAACATGAAATCCGCCCTGATATGTAGCCGTCCAACCAGATCAGTCAGATGCCTACCCTATCACCCATCCCTTGTCAAGGCTCGCTTCCCCTCCGATCCACTCCACCCACTTCCCTTTCCACTCTGCTCACATCCCTTTCCAAACAACCACCCACACAAAACCCCAAACACGCACTATGTTTAAATGTTACGTATCCCATATTACAGTTCCCCCTGGCGGTCGACCAGTCCTCCAAGGCACGATGTTGACTCACCTGAGTTGTTTCACAAAAGAGAAAATATTGCAGGTTGGCTCCCAAGGTCATTACATAAGACGATTCTCTCGCACGGCGAACAGAACACAGATACTATCAGACAAAATAAAAAGCACGAAGTGAACTGTAACAGACCAGTTACGTTACAGATTATTTGGTGCCGTCCGTAAGTATTACTTTCTCCTGTATGCCAGAGCGAAGTTTAATCTGGCAGCCTCATATTGTCTCAACATTCCTCCCGTCCTCGTTGAGACCTGATGAAGAATGTTCCTTTCTTCTGTGCTGGTCCTGAAAGGGTCTTCATCACGCAATGGACTATTGTCTTCACCCACAGTGGTATTCCGTGGTCATCAAGGGCGCCGACCAGTGCAGACGTGTGGCGTTCACTTGTTATAATCTTTACCCAGAGATGAATTGCATATTCGCTGCATCCTAGTGCATATATTCTCAATCTTCATAAATCGCAAGAATGCGACGTTTATCATATTTCAAGAAGATTACATGCTACAGACGCGAAATTTAACCGACAGCGAGAAGATGCCGTGATATGTAAATGATCAGCTTTTCAGGGCATTCACACAAGGTTCGCGCCGGTGGCGACACCTACAACGTGCTGACATGGAGAAAGTTTCCAACCGATTTCTCACACACAAACAGCCGTTGACCGGCGTTGCCTCGTGAAACGTTATTGTGATGCCTCGTGTAAGGCGAAGAATTGCGTACCATCACGTTTCCGACTCTGATAAAGGTCGGATTGTAGCCTATCGCGATTGCGGTTTGTCGTATCGCGACATTTCTGCTCGTGTTGGTCGACATCCAATCACTGTTGCAGAATATGGAATCTGTGTTCGGGGGGGGGGGGGGGGGAATACAGAACGCCGTGCTGGATCCCAACGGTCTCTTATCACTAGCAGTCGAGATGACAGGCATCTTATCCGTATGGCTGTAACGGATCGTGTAGCCACATCTCGATCCCTGAGTCAACAGATGGGGACGTTTGTAGACAACAACCATCTGCACGAACAGTTCGACGACGTTTGCAGCAGCATGGACTATCAGCTCGGAGACCATGGCTGCGGTTACCCTTGACGATGCATCACAGATAGGAGCGCTTGCGATGGTGTACTCAACGACGGACCTGGGGGCATGAATGGCAAAACGTCCTTTTTTCGGATGAATCCAGGTTCTGTTTACAGCATCATGATGGTCGCATTTGTGTTTGGCGACAATGCGGTGAACGGACATTGGAAGTGTGTATTCGTCATGGCCATACTGGCACATCACCCGGCGTGATGGTATGGGGTGCCATTGGTTACACGTCTCGATCACCTCTTGTTCGCATTGACGGCACTTTGAAAGGTGGGCGTTACATTTTAGATGTGTTACGACCGGTGGCTCTTCCCTTCATTCGATCCATGCGAAACCCAACATTTCAGCAGGATAATGCACGACCGCATGTTGCAGGTCCTGTACGGGCCTTTCTGGATACAGAAAATGTTCGACTGCTGCCCTGGCCAGCAAATTCTCCAGATCTCTCACCAATTAAAAACATCTGGTCAATGGTGGCCGAGCAACTGGCTCGTCACAATACCCCAGTTGCTACTATTGATGAACTGCGGTATCGTGTTGAAGCTCCATGGGCAGCTGTACCTGCACACGCCATCCAAGCTCTGTCTGACTCAATGCCGAGGCGTATCAAGGCCGTTATTACGGCCAGAGGTGGTTGTTCTGAGTACTGATTTCTCAGGATCGATGCACGCAAATTGCGTAGAAATGTAATCACATGACAGTTCTAGTACAATATATTTGTCCAATGAATCCCCCGTTTATCATCTGCATTTCTTCTTGGTGTAGCAATTTTCATGGCCAGTAGTGCACTTTAGCTGTGACGTATCACGAGCGACAACCTACTGACGGGGCACGGGGAAACGAAGTGCCGTGAAAGGTGGAGAGCAGTTCCTTCGCCTCGGATGAAAAATCCATTTCTCACTACATGCTTTGAAAAAGATTTCATAAATACATTCCTCGTAAATATTATTTCGAATATTGTGGAAATGTAAGTGCGCCGTGCCCACGCGTTTAATTTCGAGTAATTCCTGTGGATTTGGAATACCTCAGGCCACAAGAGCACATGGAGCGTTACAGTCTCTAGCAGAGGGCAGGTCGCGGGAGAAGGTAGTTAAAGGCTGGGGCGAAGGAGAGTGTGACACTGGCAGTGAAGAGCCAAAGTGAGGCGGCGTGTTGTTGTGGCCAAGCGTCTGTTATGGCCGGTTGGCTAGAGTGGTGCCTTTGCTCACTGCGAATTTGGCGGGGCCGCGAGGTGGTCGCAGCCGTGAACACTGCTCGTTAAAGGCTACTTCGGCAGGACGCAAAGTATTCGGCGTGTCCTCTGCTACTGAAGTTGCAAGCAGTTTCTGTGCCGGGTTGGAGTCCGGTCTGACCTTTGCAAGTACTTGACGTGGTGACGTCTGCTGGATGATACTAGGGGGTTCCCGACTGTAAGTAATCTTCGTTACATCCATCTCTTGGCGCTCTCTAAGCAAACGTTTGTCAATGGGTGCAGGAATTTGCGAGGAATCACGGTGAGCTTCCGACTAGTGTCGCGTGGTGGCTATTTTGACTCCATATCCTGGGTACAACTTGAGTTCAGTTCTGTCAATGTGTGTGGGTTTGCGGCTGTTACTATTCCAAACTGATTTTAGAATCTAAGATGTAGATGTAATTCTACTGATTTACGAACTGTACTTTATGGTCAGTGAAAATTGTTTAATGTATCTACACTATTTCCGAGGCATGTCTACAGGGTAGTCCATTGATATTGACAGGGCCATATATCTCACCAAATAAGCATCAAACGAAAAAACTACAAAGAACGAAACTCGTCTAGCTTGAAGGGGGAAACCAGATGGCGCTATGGTTGGCCGCTAGATGGCGCTGCCATAGGTTCAAAACGGTTCAAATGGCTTTGAGCACTATGGAACTTAACTTCTGAGGTCATCAGTCCCCTAGAACTTAGAACTACTTAAACCTAACTAACCTAAGGACATGATGCACATCCATACCCGAGGCAGAATGCGAACCTGAAACCGTAGCTGTTGCACGGTTCCGGGCTGCAGCGCGTACAACCGCTCGGTCACACCGGCGGGCACTGACATAGGTCAAACGAATATCAACTGCGTTTTTTTTTTAAAAAAATAGGAACCCCCGTTTTTTATTACATATACGTGTGGTACGTAAAGAAATATGAATGCTTTTGTTGGACCACGTTTTTCGCTTTGTGATAGATGGCGCTGTAATAGTCACAAACGTGTACGTACGTGGTATCACATAACATTCCGCCAGTGCGGACGGTATTAGCTTCGTGACACACTACCCATGTTAAAATGGACCGTTTACCAATTGCGGAAAAGGTCGATATCGTGTTGATGTGTGGCTATTGTGATTAAAATGCTCAACGGGCGTGTGCTACGTATGCTGCTCGGTGTCCTGCACGACATCATCCAAGTGTCCGGACCGTTCGTCGGATAGTTGCGTTATTTAAGGAAGCAGAAAGTGTTCAGCCACACGTGAAACGTCAACCACGACCTCCAACAAATGATGATGCCCAAGTAGCTGTTTTAGCTGCTGTCGCGGCTAATCCGCAGATCAGTAGCAGACAAACTGCGTGAGAATCGGGAATCTCAAAAACGTCGGTTTTGAGAATGCTTCATCAACATATCGATTGCACCTGTACCATATTTTAGCCACGAAGGGTTATTCACCAACAGCGCTAACGTAAACCGGCATAATATGCACTATTGGGCAACGGAAAATCCACGATGGCTGCGCCAAGAGGAACATCAGCGACCTTGGCGGTTATGGGAGGAAGGATAATTGGCCCCCATTTTACCGATGGCAATCTAAATGGTGCAATGTATGCTTATTCCCTACGTAATGTTCCACCGACGTTACTACAAGATGTTTCACTGCATGATAGAATGGCGATATATTTCCAACATGATGGATGTTTGGCACATAACTCGCGTGCGGTTGAAGCGGTATTGAATAGCACATTTCATGACAGGTGGATTGGTCGTCGAAGCACCATAGCATGGCATGCATGTTCACCGGATCTGACGTCTCCGGATTTCTTTGTGTGGGGAAAGTTGAAGGATATTTGCTATCGTGACAAAGCCTGACAACATGCGCCAGCGCGTTGTCAATGCATGTGTGAACATTAAGGAAGGCAGACTACTCGCTGTTGAGAGGAATGTCGTTACATGTTTTGCCAAATGCATTCAGTTTGAAGGACATCATCTTGAGCATTTATTGCATTAATGTTGTATTTACAGGTAATCACGTTGTAACAGCATGCGTTCTCAGAGGGGTACAAAGGGGTACATGTACGCGTATCACATTGGAACAACCGAAATAAAATACTCAAACGTACCTACGTTCTATATTTTAATTTAAAAAATCTACCTGTTACCAACTGTTCATCTAAAATTATCTGTGACTATTACAGTGCCATCTATCACAAAGCGAAAAAAGTGGTCCAACTAAAACTTTCATTAAATGAAACAACAAGTTCACTGTTACCAGTCACCGTTTTATTTATTTCCACGACGCGTTTCGAAGCTTTAAACCTCCATCATCGGGTGGATTTACATTAGTAAGTATTACATTTGTGTGTGTGTTGTGTTACGATTTTTGGAGGAACTTGTGACGCTGCTTTCAGTGGTCACAGGCTCCTTTTGCTGTCGTAACACATCACATGTATACTGACATTGCACATAGATACGATTTTAAAATACGACTAGAGTTCAGCTTTAACAATATTCAGTGTTTTCGACTTATTTTAAGTCTAGAAGGTCATCTATGCTCTTTCAGTTCCTAGAGTATATTTTAGCTTTTACCTGCTATACAAATTTAAGATTTTGCAGCAGTTATAACATTTTTATTAAAATTACTCATTTTTATTTGCAGCTAACGATAAGACGTATACATAGTCACTTTTGGAGACACTATATATCATGTTATTTAGTAAACTTTCTCTGCGTGTCTGTTCAGCGGCGCTCTTGTATCATGGATGTACTCTGTGACTTGTAATATGAGACAGATATCCTTGGGGAAACATATTGCAATACTTTTTATAGCTCTGACGTGACATTTCATCTTACGTCAACTATCAGGCTAGCTAAGATATTGAATACATTTATAGCTGTAATTAGGCACTTGTATTAACCTTTAACGAGGTATGTGTAGTTATAATTCACTCGTTGTATTATATTTTTGATATCGCATGCAATTTTTTATAATTTAATATACTGTACACTGTACAGATCGGGTGTGGGACTCTGTTTCATCGAGATCGGGCATCGTAAGTACAGATTTTACAAATGTGATCGTGGCTGTGAAGCTGTCTTTCTTCTACATTAATATCTGCAAATCGACCCTTACTACTCAGCATGACCAAGTTGCCCACGAAAATTACACTGAACTGAATTTTGAAAAAGCGGATGTACTTTGCTCACGGGTATAGGAACTCTCTGGACGTAGAAAACTGTGTACTGTTCGCTAACTACTGGAAATACGACCTCACGTACGATCTTGGAAGCACGTGGATGTAACTCTCTGGACGTAGAAAACTGTGTACTGTTCACTAACTACTGAAAATATGACCTCACGTACGATCTTGGAAGCACGTGGATGTAAATAGCAGCCGCATGGACTGGAAAACCTGCCTGTCTCTCCAGAAAAAGAAAAATTAATTGGGAAATCCACGCTTTTAACGAACATTTGTTGAAGGCACATTTATTACACGCTGAAAAGCGCAAGGGATAATCCCTGTTTCGGGCCTATGTGAGAATGTTGCTGAACAAATGCACTAATTTTCAAGTTCCCACAAATCATTAAAAACGTGAAATTTAATTCCATATTCAGCACCGTTATATCCCGTGAATCTACCCTATACACTTTACATGAATTTACTTTATTAATCGTTCCAAAAGGAGGTAGTATCTTGATATCTTTACATTACCTCCGCACTCGGTAGGAATTCGACTTGTATACAAAGTACTTCTCGGCACGATACACTTTACCTACATCTGCGTTTCTGTATACGCCTCAAGTTAACACTAATGTTGGAGCAGACTATGTATTTTCTTCATCTACGAAAAACTTCAAACTTCGATTTATATCCATTATTGTTTCTTCATTACAGTTTGGGCAGTGGTGGAGAAAGATTTCGCCCCCTTGGCTTACGGTCTTCATAATCTGATCACTGCTCTCTTCGTCTTACATTCTTATTATTCCCTCGTGATTGCTGAAATAATACTACCCGCCTTTTGAAGTATCTTAAACGTATTTTTCAGAAAATTCCGAACATTTTTAGCTATTACGCTCTTTTATAGATCGACTGATGCGATGAGTGTGCGTTACATCATAATACAATCGCGAAGTGGGGACAGGATGCGCTTTTTGGGATTCTTCTGCATTCACATTAAGCTCAAGGCGTTAATAAAGTTCCTTCCGGGTTTCTAAAGTTGTAATTGGCCTCCAAAGGACTAATCAAGACGGTCTGTGGAGCGTATGAATCGGGAGACGTACCATCAAACTTACGGAAAATATCATCCGCACAATTCCGAAGGTAATTATGGCAGGTAAGAGTATTACCAAAGAAACAGCTTAACAGCTCAGCGATTCGAGGCGCTTGTAAATGACAGGAAAAATACGAGACTTGGGTCACCATCAGTTTAGCGAGGGGTAGTCCTGACATTGCGCTGGATAACGGAAGCGTGGCTTAAGGAAAATCAAGACCTGTGCATAGGACCGGTCGACCCAGAAAAAGTATAATGTAAAATATTGCAAGATGTTCTAAATTCTAAGAAAAATAGACGTAAGCAATAGTAAAACACAGGTAATACACATACGATGGTCGTTTAATAAGTAATGCCCCACTTTTTTTTTTCTCAGAACATATTTATTGTTAAGAGTCAGAATTTGCTGTCAATATATATCGACATGTCTATGTCACATTTTTCTACGTAGTCGCCACCGCGTTCTAGGGCCGTAAAGCAACGTTATGGAAGAAAGTCTATTACCTGCTGGTAAAAGCTCTTGTCCTGTAAGAGTAGCCATGTTTTCACTGCATTTCTGACACTCTCTTCATATTCAAGGTGTACTCCCCGTAGAGAATCTTTAAGCGGCACAAAGAGATGGAAGTCAGAGGCTACCAGAGCTAGAGTTGAGGGGGGATCACGTAATGACGTGCAACCCAATTTGGTGATGTGTTCCGTGGGGGGGGGGGGGGGGAGGGGGGGGGGAGGGGGTGCCTTACCGTGTTGGAGCAACACCTTCGCTGCATTCTTGTCCGATCTACCATGTCGGAAACGCTCCTTGAGTCTTCACGTATGCCTCTAAAATTTATGGTTGACCCTCTTGGCATCACATTCACAACAATGACGCCATCACAATCCTAGACGACTGTCACCATGACCTCTCCGGCAGTTGTCTTGAGTTTCTTCTTTTGTGGTGAATGAGGATGATGCCACTCCACGGACTGCCTTTTTGTTTCCGGCGCAAAGTGGTGCAGCCAGCTTTCGCTCGCCGCAACGGTCCGCGACAGAAAGGCCTGTCCATCGATCTCAAGACGCTCCAAAAATTCAGATGAAATGGCTTTTCGTTAATTCTTGTGGTCCTCTATGAACGTTCGTGGAGCACCTCTTTAAATATCCGTGATTCTCGATCGTTGCAGACACACTTTCACTGCTGATCTAAAATTGTAGAGCCAATTGTCGAGTTGTGATGCGCCGGTTGGCACGAATAATGGCGGCCGCACGATTCAGCATGTCCGGAGCAGTGGCTGTGGCAGGACGTGGCTGATCATGGAGCTGTGTTTCTTCATTTCCTGAAGCTGAAACTTTCTTTGTCCATCGCCCAGCTGTACTCCTGTCTATTGCAGCATCGCCGCTTCTAGCGTGAGAGGTAAGTAGACGCCATTTTGACGCTGTACTACGTCTCTGCTATTTGCCACAACTTCACCGAAGGACAGAACAAATATCAAAGTGAAGCACCAACAAGGACGTTTGCTATGTATATTAATGGCTTTTTTTAAAAAGAAAATTGGGGAATTACTTATTGAACGACGCTCGTACGTTTAACAACGAAGACGGAACAATAAGGTGTAGCATTATTCCATTTCAAGAACAAAGTTTTCGGACTGATAATGGTGTTACGACTGGTATGCAGTGGTACTCACCTGCTGGTCAGACCATACGTCGAAAAAGTCATGATGGAAATTAATTGTAGGTTCAGGAGTGGCATTACAATTCAGGGGAAAGAATATTACTGGTGAGATTCACTGAAAAAGTTGTAGTCCTCAGAGAAATTTGCGAAGAATTACATGAAATACTGAATAGCATTAGTAACCTAATATGAACACTTGGTGGACTGAGAGAAAACCGAAGAAAGCGAAACTAATAAGGAGTAGCAGAAGTGGGGCTGGTGATGAAATTTTATTGAAGGGCATTCGGTCACCCTTTGACGTTAACAACTCCAAATCCGATAATGACCATTCTGATCCCATACAGGGGAAGTATAAAGGCAAAACAAAAACGATAATAAGGAGAAGAGTATTGAAGTGCCTGAGATGTGATGCTAGAGAAGGGTGTTGGTGATTAGGGGTACTGATAGGATAAGTAATGAGATGCTTCCAATCAGGATAACCGACGACACAAACATTTTTAAAACTCTGACGAAAGGAAGAGAGAGGATCGTAGTATTCTTTTAAAAAATGAGAGAATAGCACCGGCCGCTGTGACCGAGCGTTTTTAGGCACTTCAGTCCGGAAACGCGCGGCGGCCACGGTCGCAGGTTTGAATCCTGCCTCCGTCATTGGTGTGTGTGATGTCCTTAGGTTAGTTAGGATTAAGTAGTTCTACGTCTATGGGACTGATCACCTCAGATGTAAAGTTCCATAGTGCTCAAAACTGTTTGAACCATATTTTTTTTTTTTTTTTTTTAAAAAAAAAAAGAGAAGGTCCACTGTGTTTACATCTGCTTGATCGTTTCGTACAACACATTAACAGATTAAATTGACAACTACTTTAACAAAGAAGCAGTGACGTCGGGTAACGAACGTCACACGCGCATCAAGGGGACGATCACTTTCTGAAATACTAGAAGTGAAATAATAATGAGTGGGGCAAAGTAGGCAAGTTTCGCAGATAACTTGACGAAAACATTCGAAGCAATACCTAACAAGCTTGGCTGTCAAAGATTCGCTTGGACAAGGAAGTTTGCAGCGTTGTTCGTATTTAGAAGCTGCTGCTTTGCGCGGCACATACACAGCATGAACATAGCACCGTCTCCGTGCTGTAACTGAAATAGACAAATCAAATATTTAGTGGAGCGCTCACTAGTGGCACTTGACATAAAAGTGGCAGAAGTTGCTACGTGTCAGCTTTTGTAACTGGGTGTTACTGTCAGTTCAGCTTAAACATTCATGGTTGCAGAAAACTTGTTTCTACGGTGGTCCAATAAAACAGGTAGCACATTTCAGACCAGTTATTACTATTGAAATACTTCATTGACAGAGCAGCAACACAACAGAAATGTGGCAACAGAACGAGAAACTACAAATTACATTTATTAGTAGCTGTAAAACAAAATTTATCTAACTATGTGAACAGTTTGATGTGTGGCACGTGAGATCCTACAACTTATGAAATTAGATTAAAATAACGCTGCTGTCAGTCTGACTGAAAATTATGAAGGCACTCGTGATTGCCCTGTTACTCCACAAATAACGGCTGCTAAGTCGGAATGTAGTCTTCTGAACGGTAAAGACAGAACTGTGCTCCGTAGTCTGATTGCAGAGAATGTTGGCAATTGTCGCTGGACTGCTTGTGGCTGAAGTACAGGAACTGTCTCTACTGCCTGCGCTGTAGGCGCTGAAATGAGAAAGTGTGCACAGCGCGACGTCGTTTGTATCTGTTGGAGGAGGATCTTCACCAGCAATAGGCGGAAGCAAAATAGCTCACTCCGCACTCTCTGTTTGCTGTCAAGGCTATAACTGAACGAATACAACATGCTGATAGAGGTAATGGCGACCACCCTCTAGAGGCAGCTGCACTGAACTGATAAGGTGGTGTTGTGTTCTTTCTGGACAGTTTACATAATAGTGAGGGATGTTGTGAGTCAGAAACAGCAGTTACCGACACACTGTCAGCCACAGACCCTCGTGTATACAGAGTGCCCCATATTCTTGCTGGAGACTAACTGTGCCCAGCATGCTTTGCAGTGTTTATTTTTCTTCCTAATTATTAGCACAAATACAAAGCAGATGCATTCAGATGAACAAAATACATGAAAGTCAGTAGTAATTTGTTGTGCATTAAATAAGAAAATGGCTCTGAGCACTATGGGACTTAACATCTGCCGACCGCGGTGGTCTAGCGGTTCTAGGCGCACAGTCCGGAACCGTGCGACTGCTACGGTCGCAGGTTCGAATTCTGCCTCTGGCATGGATGTGTGTGATGTCCTTAGGTTAGTTAGGTTTAAGTAGTTCTAAGTTCTAGGGGACTGATGATCACAGCAGTTAAGTACAATGGTGCTCAGAGCCATTTGACACATTTGAAAAACTTAACACCTGAGGTCATCAGTCCCCTAGAACTTAGAACTACTTAAACCTAACTAACCTAAGGACATCACACACATCCATGCCCGAGGCAGGATTCGAACCTGCGACCGTAGCAGTCGCGCGGTTCCGGACTGCAGCGCTCAGAACCGCGTGGCCACCGCGGTCGGCCATTAAATAAAATTTGAGCAATATTTTTCATATGTTTTGTGATCGCAATATGCTCTATGATAATGTGATCTAATCTACAGCCAAACAAATGGTTACAATTTCAGAAAAGCTGGATGATTTATTGAAGAGAAAGTGCTTTATAAATTGAGCACGTCAGTAACACGTTGGTCCACCTCAGACAATTAGACAAGCAATTATTCGATCTGGCACTGATTCATAGAGTTGATGGATGGCCTCCTAAGGCATATTGTGCCATATACTGTCCAACTCGTGATTTAAATCACCGAGTTCCCGAGTTGGCTGGAGAGATTTGCCTATACTGCTCCAAACGTTCTCAATTGGATCTGGTGGCCCTGCTGGCCAACGTAGAGTTTGGAAAGCCGTGTACAGATGAGAATTTGCGTACTGAGATGTAAGCCCAAAACGGCTTGTCACGCACGGCAGTAACACGGGACGTGGAATTTCGTTGACGTACCGCTGTGTTGTAAGGGTACCGCGTATGACAACCAAAGGGGATATGCTATGAAATGAAATGGCCCTCCCGACCATCAATGTTGGTTGTCAGGCCATATGGTGAGCGACAGCCCAGCTGTTATGCTGCCGTCTTCTGGAAAATCACCAGACAGCTCTTCATTGGTCACCGGGCATCACCTCGAAGCAGAACTCACTACTGAAGACAATTCTGCTCCAGTCAATGAGATTCCAGGTCGAATATGCCAGACACCACTGTAAATGGGCTTGTTGGTCTCCAGGCGTCAATGCAGTCGGTGCACGGGGCGCCACGAGCTCAGGCCACGTTCTGTGAGCCGTCTATTAGTGGTCGTTGTGGTCACTGGAGCACCAGTTGTACGTCAGATCGATGATAACGATGAATCTCGGTCTATGACTACCTCCCTGATGACTGCTCAGTCCTGACGTTCATTCGTTCTCTAGATAGACCACTTCCTTCTTGACGCCGTGTTCGAACGTGGTACCCATTCCTGCTCGTATCGTCGAATAGTGGCATCGCTTCCATTCTAATGTCTAGTGATTCTTGTATTACCCCAACCAACTTATTTGAGCCAAACTACACATCCTCTCTCAAACGACATCTGCATATATTATTCATGGGCCTGTCTGTGAGACACACTGTCCAACACAGTATACTGAATGAAATTTGCTTAGACTGTATGAGATGGTATCAGAATGTCCCATCTTTACTATCGTTGCCGGCTGCACAGTGAAATTTCATTGGAGCGTCACACGTGCACCCATCGGCCACCAAACCTCACAATTTTGTATTTTCCTTTGATACCAGTATGAATATCAACATGGGGTCAATTTGCATAACTTCTGCGTGGTGTGTCGTTTTTCTTGTCTTGGTCTCCTCACCCACGGCTTTGCCTGCACACATGCATGTTACATATGTCAGTTATAGATACATGTCACGCACATTTAGGATATTTCACAAATATTTATACACATCTTTCGTCCATAGCTCTAGAGAAATTCGGCCGGCCGCTGTGGCGGAGCGGTGCTAGGCGCTTCAGTCCGGAACTGCGCTGCTGCTAAGGTCGCAGTTCGAATCCTGCCACGAGCATGGGTGTGCGTGATGTCCATAGGTTAGTTAAGTAGTTCTAAGTCTAGAGGATTGTTTACCTCAGATGTTATCTCACAGTGCTCAGAGTCATTTGAACCATTTGAGAAATTCGGCTTGAATTTTGAGAAAACTTGACCCCGAAACACGCTGTAAATATTATTCATCCATTGCTCTGCTCACACTCACAATGTGGTTGATGCCCTGAACAACGCAAATAAGGAAAAAATCGAGGAGCATACGACCACATTCAAAGGACTCCAAGTCAGCTAATTACAGAAAAGAAATACCAACAGGTCTTTTATGCACACTTATACATGGCACACCTTTTCATCGTTACCTCTACCCCTAGCAGCAGTAGAGGTAATTTACTCCGGTATACTTTTATACAAATAATTATTCAAGTGGACAACAAACTTGAGTGAAATTGCTGCAGACGTTCCCGACTAATGATTTTGTGTCACGATTTTCTACCCCCAAACAGAAGACGGTCCTGCCACGAGTGTGAGAAAGTTCGAGAGGCCGGAGACATTAGTTTTACCCTTCCGTTATCAATATTGCACGAGCAGTTACTTTATCCGTAGCAATTGCACCGCGCACAAGCTCGTAGTGTACAAGACCGCCATACCAGATAACAGCTCTGCCAACTGATTCTTAGACGGAGCTCTGAACATCTGCTGTTCACAGCTTGCATGCATTTAGGCATGAAGTGGGTTTCACACTAAGCACGTGCCCTGCAGGGATTATGTGAGCCAGGCACCAGGCTTCAGGAACCAGTATGTTGACAGGAACTTTTTATGACACACTCGTACGAAGATACACTTTACTGGCCACATTAACAGCTGCTGTTTATCATCAATTTCTGCGTGATAAATTACCCGCTTTATTAAAGATCCATAGTAAATTCCCCACACCCGGTTTTTTAGAGAATGGAATCTCCACGTGTAAAACAGCTTCAAACGTCTCACTGCTTACAAATAACCAAATGTATTAAATATTTGAGGTTAAGAGAGAAAAAGTTCAGAGTTGTTTTGAAGCTACATTCAATATTTGTCAGAGGTCGTTTAAGTGCCCGGATTATGTAATGCTGCGCTGAATGTAGTCCGGGTAATTTACGCATCATTTCGAGCAAGAGCTAGCTTTAGAAACATTTCAAGGTTTACAACGCATATCTTCTTAACTGTGTGACGTATAATGCAATAATTTTGCAGGTACATCCTGTGGTATACCCGTGTACTGTCTGCAAAATTTGTTGCGATGTAGTAGTAATGGAGTGAAAACTTAAAATGTCATAGCTTGTGCTGAAGTTTTATTGCATGAACAGTGAAAATGTAGTAAGCTATAAACTTTTTTTTCTTTCATAATTTTGCTGAGGTGTCAACGGGAAGAAGTTCCTTAGAAGTTTTAAATTATGTGTAAAATTTGCTGGAGGGTCCTAAATGCTCTCACACTGAAATCTTGGAAATTTGTCGTACGGTCTTATGGGACTAAACTGCTGAGGTCATCGGTCCCTAAGCTTACGCACTACTTAATCTAACATAAACTTAAACTAAGGACAACACACACACACCTATGCCCGAGGTAGGACTCGAACCTCCGACGGGGAAGCCGCGCAGACCGTGCAAAGCGTCCTAGACAGTGCAGCTACCCAGCGCGGTACTGGTTCAAATGGCTCTGAGCACTATGGGACTTCACTTCTGAGGTCATCAGTCCCCTAGAACTTAGATCTACTTAAACCTAACTAACCTAAGGACATCACACACATCCACGCCTGAGGCAGGATTCGAACTTGAGCGCGGTACTCTGAAGTACTTGATGAATATAGTCCGGATATTTTGGGCGCGTCAGCTGAAGTGCCTCACATATCTAACCGTCTGAAACCTTTCACGGAAGATTATACTTCTTCATGAGTAGATTATGAAAGGACTTCAAATTTCTTAATTCGGTCAATAATTATATGACATATTGAAAAACAAATTTTTCTCTCCGTGCAAGGCGTTACATAGGCAACCTGCAATTGGAACTGAGAAGGGGTTGGTTCAGTAGTCGTCAATCGTTTTTGCTTAAGTGCCAGTATTGGAATTGTAGGGCGAAACCACGGGCAGCATAGAACGGCGAAGAGATGAGACGGGGTAAAGTGACCACTCAAAGAAAAGTCAACTGATAGAACCTCACGACATATAGAGTCTGAATCTACATCTTGTAAGATATCACACCAAGTATTTTAACTGAAAAGGAATATGCTGTTATATATTGGGACTAATGCAATATCTGAAGGTTTACACAGTGACCAGTTTTCCGTACCAAAGAGGGTAATGTGGCCTGTGCCATCGCGACAGGATCCCAGGTGTGTTTTCCTGACTTCAGGGCACATTTTCTGGGCGTCTTAGTCCGTTTTATCTGTTGTATTATTCGTGTTCCTTCGAAGTAACTAATACTTAGGTGTACACTTAGGCCACTTTTCCTTCGAGTAGTGCAGCCACTTTTACAGATCTGACTCCATGTCTGCGTTCCACTGACCGAGAGATGTGGCTCAGGGGTTAGCACACTGGGCTCGCATTCGAGAGAACGACGGTTCAAACTCTCGTCTGGTCATTCTGATTTAGGTTTTCCGTGGTTTCCTTAAATCGTTTTGACCGCTACGGTCGCAGGTTCGAATCCTGCCTCGGGCATGGATGTGTGTGATGTCCTTAGGTTAGTTAGGTTTAAGTAGTTCTAAGTTCTAGGGGACTGATGACCTTAGGGGTTAAGTCCCATAGTGCTCAGAGCCAGAGCCTAAATCGTTTCAAGCAAATGGCCGGATTACTTCTCTGAAAGGGCGCCGACGACTTCCTCCCCATGCTTCCCAAATCCGATGGGACCAATGACCTCGCTGTTAGGTTCCTACCCCCAAATCAACCAACCACCCAAAAACTGAAGCAACCATGACATTGAAATAAATAAGAAGGAACTACACTGATATTAAAAAAATTATTACCCGCAATACAAGTGTGGTTACAAGAGTAACATACTCGTAAATGAGTTATCTTATATCAGCTTACTCAAAAACAAAAAAGTTTTCTGTGGCGTGTTATTAAGCTCACCCTTCGGTGCCACTCCGTTCTATTACGTATCGTATTCCAGGAAGTTATTCTCTGGTTGTTGGAAGAGTGAGGGAGTTCTTGTACGGTTTTCTGAGTTACACAGTTACTTCTTTTTCTTTTTTTTTTTTTTTTTGCGGAATCATGGTTGCCGTGTGCTCAGACCATAGGTGCCCGCACAGAAATCGAAAAATGACTAGATATTGGTGTAAATGTTTCTATGTATTTTTTGTTATTGTGCTGTGTTTCGTGTACTGTGTTCTTGTTCAATAAAGATTGTTTCTTTACGGTTCTCCATGGAAAATACCTGAAGCTGTATAATATTCCAAGAACTTTGTGGTGATGAAGAAGCTTAACAAAGGCTTGCATCATGCTTGGTAACATTTCCGTAAAGTCAGGAGCCGAAAATGTTAAGTACTTTTAGTGACTGCAAACCTAGTTAATGGATGAAAGATGGGGTGGATTACTCCCCTTTTGTAAGACGTAGCTTTCGACAGTTTCGCTAGGCATTACTCTAACATCTGTTTTTGTTCCTTTGTGGAAACTTTAAATGAAGTATGCTTTCACATTTGAAAGTATGAATAACGTAGCAGAAATGTCTGTAATTTGCTTGGAAGACATAATTACTAGTTTTGGAAGTTTGGATCAAGAATAGGTAGTTACATATTTTAAATTATAACTTTACATAATCGTATAAATAAAGTAAAATGTGCAAATTGTGAATTAATGTGATACTGAGACTCTGAAATCGAAAGCTATATCAGTACTCATGTGGCTCAAGTGGAAGCATGTCTGATAATATTACTGTTCCCGTAAGTATTTTTGCTTGCTACTGACCAACAAAAACACACTTTTTAGAAGCGCTTTATGTTAGCTAAGGTTTTTGGATTCTACTGTTAGTTGATAGAATCATTTATAAAATGCGGCAGAGAACCGCTCGCTGCAAGAGCACATTATTCGGGCCGCATACAGCCCGCATGCTGCAGTCTGACGTAGACTGGTTTAGTTGTTTAGTAATATACATTGATTAGCCTTCTAGAACGACAATAGATGTGATTTTCACACGATGGAGGAATATCCTGTTTTCTACACTAGGTATTATATCAAGTTAGCTGTTAGTTTTAATATGTCAATATGTAGTCAGTGCACCCTGTAGAAGAACCAATTTCACTATTGCGGGCTGTTTGAGAACCGGCCCATTGGATAGCTACGGCTCTATTCCGTCACATTTCAGGCAAGATGATAATGTGGTAATAGAGCAAATGCGTGGTCTGAGTTAGCAGCAATTGGGTAGAGCTCGAATTACACATTCACACATTAAATGTCCTGCAGCGTGAACCAGTGACTAAACATATATGAGTATACGAAGAAACTTGGCTGTGAGAGAGCTAAAAGTTACAGGGCGCGCAGGATTTTACTCTGAGCTATGGAGCATGAATAGAAAGGACTACTGCGGCGTGTATCGACTCGTGCTGCACCTTGTGTTTAGATTGCATTGGTTTTCCTTTTCTTCCAGTGCCATGTTTGTTTGATATGTTGTCTGCCATTAAGTGGCTGCTTGGTTGTCTTTTCCCTCTGCTGTCGATATTTGTGCTTTCCTTCTAGGAAACTGCTTTGGAGGAAGTGAGATCTTTGACCGGTTGTCACCTCGTGTGGTGGCGCGGAAGTAGGGTCGTTGCGCGCAGAGAGAGAGAGTGTGGTGGATACGGGAGGGCAGTGTGGCTCGCCAGCGCGAAGCAGGCGTGGTCGGTTGTATCGAGTCGCCACGTGATGTATGTCGGTTGTGTGTAACGAGCGGGTCGAGTTGATGGAAGAGCTCCCCCCGGGTTGGTTGTATACAGAATCGCCCCAAGAGTAGCTGCTGTTCATTTCGCCTTAGTGGGACGTTAACAAGCTTCTTTAATTCCTCCGTTTCAACACTGGAGTTTAAAAGGAGACACCTAACATGAAGGAGCGGTCACTACCCGTCAACGTTGCAGAGAAGACGTGAACTCTGGTGACAGAGCGTGTTGTCGCGTGAATGTGGCGTGTTGGGTACGCTGGCGACGCGTGCGCGGTCGGTTGTGTGGATCCTTGTCATCGGAGGTCGTGTACTTCCTGTTCGAGCATAGTTGCAGGTTAAGTTCGTGGAAGGTTTAATCATTAACTAATAATTTTGCGGAACCAGCGTCTCTTCTACCCTGTGGCCTCCGGCGACAGGGTTTCCTGTCCCTGTCACCGGAGTAACTGAAGACAGTGATCTTTCCTCCTCCTCTCGCTACTGTCCGATGGGAGGTGTAGTTTTGGCAGTTTAATTGTTTCGCTATTTTGTCGTGGGTTATGAGTAAATTCATGCTTTTTCTTGGTTGATCATGTGGTCGCTCATTCAGGACTGTGTGGTGTAATGTTTCCTTGCACGAGGTTAGCTCTAATTCTGTCAGCAAGTTAAGCCATCTTATAACGAGTTGTCGCTGGCTAAAAGTCGGTGCAGCGACCAGTCTGAGAGTGGCAATTGTGTTTACGGGCGTATTTTAATTGGTCAGTGTTCTGCCTAACCTGAGCATCCATGAGTGGGTGATTCGTGGCCGCCTTACACGGGTCCGCCATATCTCTTATGTTCTAATGATATTCCAGGACACTTTTGTTTAAAACCTTTTAAAATTCCTCCAAGTTTGAAAATTCCTTTATTGCCATTAATCGTGCGTTTGCTGAGACCTGGTTAATATTTTTAATGGCGGTGTTGGTATCTTCACTACCTCACCGTACTTTATTAACAAAGTTCTGTATTTACTTTAGTAGCCCGTTTACTAATGTTCTTAAAATTTTTTAAAAAATTATTGTATTCCCATAAATTACTTGATTGACGTTAGCGGAGTTTTTAAAAGGCTGTTTATTGCCGTACTGCTAGTTTCTGTAAGATACGAATTAAACTTTTGTGAAAATCTCAACTCTACAGCAAACTACTAGAAATGTGGCCCCGTTTCCCAACTTGTGGCGTGGCTTATAGTAACCGTAACCACTGTGTGTGTCAACTACGGTAGTGAGATTTCCATCGTGAATGCTTGGGAGGTAAGCTGTCGATGTTTTCAAGAAGCCATTGTAATTTCTGATTTTTTGATGGTCACACGAACGGGCCAAATGCGATTTTCACTCTGCAGCGGAGTGTACGCTGATATGAAACTTCCTGGCAGGTTAAAACTGTGTGTCCGAGGGAGACTCGAACTCGGGACCTTTGCCAGGCAAAGTCTCGGTCGGGCACACAGTTTTAATCTACCAGGAAGTTTCATATCAGCGCACACTCCGCTGCAGAGTGAAAATCTCATTCTGGAAACATCCCCCAGGCTGTGGCTAAGCCATGTCTCCACAATATCCTTTACTTCAGGAGTGCTAGTTCTGCATGGTTCGCAGGAGAGCTTCTGTAAAGTTTGGAAGGTAGGAGACGAGATACAGGCAGATGTAAAGCTGTGAGTACCGGGCATGAGTCGTGCTTCGGTAGCTCAGATGGTAGAGCACTTGCCAGCGAAAGGCAAAGGTCCCGAGTTCGAGTCTCGGTGGGGCACACAGTTTTAATCTGCCAGGAAATTTCGGGCCAAATGCGATTTACGGACCACAAGAAGTTGAGTTTTTTACTAGATACTGATCAGCGTTCTGCGAGAAGCTGCGCCACGAAGATTGGGAGACCTCAGAGAGACTACAGAAGATTATTGTAATATGTACGAAGACTACGTTCTTGTACGAACAAACACTCAAACGCATGACACTTTCAAGGATACAGGACTCGAACATGCTGTGTATTACGTTAGATTATTTAAGGTTTATTTCCAGGTTACTTTGGTCAGCTGATGGCAGACAGCTACAAGGGTGAACATCAACAATGATTAAAACATCAGTTCACAAACATTAATTCTTCATAAAACTATTAAAACACCTACTTACACATACACTATGTGAACGAGAGTATCCGGATACCAGGTTGAAAATGACTTACAAGTTCGTGGCGCTCTCCATCGGTAATGATGGAATTCAATATGGTGTTGGCCCACCCTTAGCTTTGATGGCAGCTTCCACTCTCGCGGACATATGTTCAATCAGGTACTGAAAGATTTATTGGGGGAATGGCAGCCCTATTCTTCACGGAGTGCTGCACTGAGGAGTTTACGCTCCTTACACCAACCGATGGGTCATTTGTCACTTACCGGCGTGATGTGTGGCTTATGAGCAACCGCTCTACCATGAAATCCAAGTTTCCTCACTTTCCGCCTGTCATGATGCACTAGATCCTGATGGAATTCCTGTGTGATGGTCGGTGGAGATGTCTGCCTATTACACATTACGACTAATTCGGGGATGTCGATTGCATCTTTCAACACGATCGAGTACCTGTTCATAATGCACGGCCTGTGACGGAGTGGTTACATTACAATACATCATTGTAATGGACTGGCCTGCACAGGGTCCTGACCTGAATCCTGTTAGAACACCTTTAGGATATTTTGGAACGCCGACTTCGTGCAGGCCTCACCGACCGACATCGATACCTCTCGTTAGTGCAGCACTCCGAGAAGAATGGGCTGCCATTCCACAAGAAACATTCCAGCATCTAATTGAATGTAAGCCCGCGAGAGTGGAATCTGTCATCAAGGCTAAGGATGGGCCAACACCATACTGAAATCCAGCATTACCGATGGAGAGTGCCACGAACTTGTAAGACATTTTCAGCCAGGTTTCTGGATACTCTTGATCACACAGTGTACCTCTTCATGTTGTCTCATCAAATACTGTTTTTATTTTACTTGGTTTCCTCTATTTAATGCAAACTGTTACATAGGCACACTTTTAAGTATAGTGTTAATGTTTATCTTGTTTCCTCCATTTTATATTTATATATTGTTGAACTTTTACTTTTTAAAATGCAGTATCACCACATTCTCAAAGATGGCATTTACAGTATGTTCCTTCACACTCCTCAATTTTCGTACATTTATTCGATTCTGTTTATCTATTGATTATGTTCCTCATATATGCGGTAGTTACACTGTTAATTACTTCTTTACATTAATTTGTGTCTCACTCTCCATCCTATATACCTCCTGAAGGAGCCTTTTCAAGTACTAATTT
This sequence comes from Schistocerca gregaria, assembly GCF_023897955.1. Taxonomy (NCBI): domain Eukaryota; kingdom Metazoa; phylum Arthropoda; class Insecta; order Orthoptera; family Acrididae; genus Schistocerca; species Schistocerca gregaria. The sequence goes on from NC_064922.1 coordinate 162,924,638, forward strand.
CATTTTATTTTATTGGTTTTGGTTCTAAATATAAACTGTTATTTAACTTCCTGTTCCAATTTTGAGTTAAAGTTTTTCCTGTTTAGTCCCTTTGTATTTACGTAGTGTTTAACATTTCAAGTTGCATTACCATCACACTGTAAAATAGGTTATTTATTGTACGTTTCTGCTTCGAACTAGATGTGTAACTTCATTCCCGACGTTGTTTACAAACGGTGGAACATTTTTGGCGACAGTAGTCAGTAAATGTACGAAGAAGGGAGTTTTAATCCCAAAACAGGTTAACACAAAAGTAATATTATAGAACAAAAGCAAGCTAGCGCTTTTCACTTATCATACAAAATAAAATGAGATGATATTTTCTTTTATATTTTTTCTTGTTGTCATAGTGAGGTGTATCCGAGTAATGTGGGATAAAAATGATCATATTCTGTCAACTATGAAAAAGCAAAGTTCGTCAGCATTATTAAAAAATTTTCTTTGATAACTGTATCGATATCTAAAGAGACGCTACATTCATTTGTTGCATAAAAGAGCAGTGAGACGGCTTCGGGAAGAGGCTCGCAGAGTCACTCTGTTTTGTTCTTTCAGGTGAGACGAATGATAGGACGTGAACTAATCTTGTAATCTGATTTACTCTGTACTAATTATATACAAACTGTCTGCTATCGACTTAGTCTCCTGCAGAATTTTTCCGCAAGTTGTTTTGCTGTATATTTTTCGTTTCATGAAAGATATTTCAGAAAATGTAACATACATTGTTCGAAAGCCATCAGACATATCATGTATTGAATTTCATTTCAAATAGAACGTGCATCTTTTTAATACGAAGTCCGAATCAGTGTCGCTACCACTAATAAACGCGGAAACTAAATCGAAATTTTTCACGCTCATTTGGCTTATCGAACGGTGATACGTGCAGCAACACGCACGGTCTTACACAGTCACACAGAAAGCGCTGGCTATTTCAATTTTCAAGAAAAGAAATAAGCAATCTACGGTGTAACTAATATTTAATGTACGGATTTAAATTCAATACCTCGTGCCATCGCTGTTTTTATGTGTTCTTTACATGGCAAACCTTTACTTATGCACTGCACACTGTTAAGTTTTGTACATGGTTTATATATATATATATATATATATATATATATATATATATATATATATATATATTAACTATTTCTTTGTTACATGCAACACGATACACCACACCTGGTGGAAGGAAAACTAATGTAAAAGATAAAAAACTCTCCTTTACTGCCGAAATTCAACTTTACAATACTTCTGCACAGTAGTTATTCTACATATATTTTTAGCATCTTAACAGTATGTAAATACTATTATGACGAATAAAAATATCTCTTTAATGTTAATTCGACTCATGCATAACCTTATGCTGGTTGGATCTTCATAGAGAGCTCTGTGGAACGTGAGTAAAAAACGCACGCGATAACATCAAAATAAAAAATTCACTCACAGTATACTAGACAATAGAGACAAAATGTGTTTATAGAGTAATACTATGCAAGAAACTGTATTGTTTCAAGCAACATTGTTTGCAGCGATATATGACCTACAAATAACAAAAAACTTACTGTCCTGCAGTCACAATGCACCAAAGGGCGAAGCGCCGTGGTAGAGAAGATCAAGCAAATAAATCTATCACGTGTCTGGCAGTATTTGCATATCAGTTCACCACAATGGCCCTAAACTGCACTGAAAAGAGCCTCTCATGAACATATATATCGTTGGGAATAAAACGCAGTTTGCATGGCGAAATAAATGCATATGGGAGCAGCAGCAGCAGAGTTTGGGAGGAGCGAGAGCACAGTTTGCAGTATTTTTCCGGACAGCAGTTCCTGCATTCAAGTGCGAAATTTGCGTGCATAACAAAGTAAACAGAAACCACTGTCGTAACTTCATTTCCAGCAAAACTCACGTCAGTTTTTTTTCCTTTTTTTCACGACGGGTGTGCTGTTCGTTGACAGGTCTGACGTAATGAGTGACATCACACTAACATCAGTAAATGTATTGTATCCCGTCTGCAGCTAGCTATGGGAAGCAAAATTAGTCATCATCATCATTATCATATCATAGTCTGGAACCTGTCAGCAGGTACAGAGGTCATTGATACCACCATGCTGGTGTTTCGTTTTCGTTTGAACTACAAGTTTAGTTTTAGAAAATCATAGGCTGCCGTTCTTGATGTTCAGTGTGTGACGTCTCCTGGCAAGACATTTGTAAAATATGTAGAACATACGAAAAAAATATGTATCTACGTTCTCATATTTCATTGCAGTATGAACAGTTATTCAACCTGTATATTGAGCAAGCAGTAAAGGAAATAAAAGAAAAATCTGGAGTAGGTATTAAAATTCATGGAGAAGAAATAAAAACTTTGAGGTTCGCTGATGACATTGTAATTCTGTCAGAGACGGCAAAGGACTTGGAAGAACAGTTGAACGGAATGGACAGTGTCTTGAAAGGAGGATATAAGATGAACATCAACAAAAGCAAAACGACGATAATGGAATGTAGTCAAATTAAATCGGATGATGCTGAAGGAGTTAGATTAGGAAATGAAACACTTAAAGTAGTAAAGGAGTTTTGCTATTTAGGGAGCAAAGTAACTGATGATGGTCAAAGTAGAGAGGATATAAAATGTAGACTGGCAATGGCAAGGAAATCGTTTCTGAAGAAGAGAAATTGGTTAACATCCAGAATAGATTTAAGAGTCAGAAAGTCGTTTCTGAAAGTATTTGTATGGAGTGTAGCCATGGCTCAAAATGGTTCAAATGGCTCTGAGCACTATGGAACTCAACTGCTGTGGTCATTAGTCCCCTAGAACTTAGAACTACTTAAACATAACTAACCAAAGGACATCACACACATCCATGCCCGAGGCAGGATTCGAACCTGCGACCGTAGCAGTCGCACGGTTCCGGACTGCGCGCCTAGAACCGCGAGACCACCGCAGCCGGCCTGTAGCCATGTATAGAAATGAAACATGGACGGTAAATAGTTTAGACAAGAAGTGAATAGAATCTTTCGAAATGTGGTGCTACAGAAGAATGCTGAAGATTAGATGGATAGATCACATAACTAATGAGGAGGGCAGCGTGGATGGTAAAAGTCATAGAGGAAGAAAAAATTGGCTCTGAGCACTATGGGACTTAACAGCTATGGTCATCAGTCCCCTAGAACTTAGAGCTACTTAAACCTAACTAACTTAAGGACATCACACAACACCCAGCCATCACAAGTCAGAAAAAACCCTGACCCGCCGGGAATCGAGCCCGGGAACCCGGGCGTGGGAAGCGAGAACGCTACCGCACGACCACGAAATGCGGGCGTAAAAATCGTAGAGGGAGACCAAGAGATGAATTACACTAAGCAGATTCAGAAGGATGTATGTTGCAGTACGTACTGGGAGATGAAGAAGCTTGCGCAGGATAGAGTAGCATGGAGAGCTGCATCAAACCAGTCTCAGGACTGAAGACCACAACAACAACATGAACAGTTATAGACTATGTGGATTTTGTATAAAAGAAAAAATTATTTTGCATTTTTATGTTCGTATAATATCATGTATGTCAATTTTACAAATAACGTCTGTGGTCGGCGAGTATGGAAACCGACGCAGACAATGATAATTAAAAATATAACAAAGATGTATATCAGCATATTAAATTGCTTATAACTAGCGGAGACTTGGACTTTACTCTGTCTTCTCGTAGCCGCGAATGTTGTTAGAGCCTGTGACGCTCTCTCGAACGCTTAGTTCACTCTCATTTGTTTTTTGATCGAAAAAGACGCCATTGGGCACTGATGTATAAAAAGGTGTGTACTTTGAATTTTATGTTAATTCTGAATATAGAAATTGTTAAAAATACTTGTAATAATTTATAGATCACTTGCCCAGTATTTAATCCAACATTTTAGCCCTTTTCATCGGAATTATCATTGTCAGTGACGCACTGCTGCGCCACGATCACGGGAGCCGCTGCCACGGCAAATAAAAATTGAATGAAAGCAGTTCTTCTGCAACTAAGCGAGCAGGTGAATGTACATTAAAATGATTTCTTTCAGCTTCCCGGAAGCCAGAGTGGAGAACTGAAGATTTTTTCATGTCATTTTCAGATGAAGATGGTACAATATCAGCGACTTAAATAATTTACGTAAATGAGAGAGTTAAAACATTACTTGTGTGAGATCAAACACTGTTGTGTTGAAATCTGGTATGCCTAGTAATATTAAAATTATTTTCATTTTTAGTTTCACGCTCTCGTGTTAGCCGTGGTAATCAATAGTGTTTATATATTAAAAAGTCCGCTACAGCTTTTATGTTTGGCAAACAATGCATACTATAACTTCTATGCATGTAATAAGAGTAATTTTCAGTGCATTTCGAGGACTAAAGTAGAGAAAGACATGTTTAATTTCTTAATCAGTTACAGTAATGATACAATGTTTCATTTCTAACAAGCCAGATCAGAGTCATACGTAAAATGGTTCAAATGGCTCTGAGCATTATGGGACTTAACTGCTTAGGTCATCAGTCCCCCAGAACTTATAACTACTTAAACCTAGGCAACCTAAGGACATCACACACACACACACACACATGCCCGAGGCAGGATTCGAACCTGTGACCGTAGTGGTCGCGAGGTTCCAGGCTGTAGCGCCTAGAACCGCTCGGCCACACCGGCCGGCAGTTATAAGTACATTGTTTTACAAATTGAAGATCATACATTGACAGTGGGAAATCTTTTAGTGTTGTGCTTATTTCCACATAATACATCAGAGTGCACAAAGTTAAATTTTCAGGTACAAAAACCAGTAGTGAGAATAGCATTCTATCTTTTCTGTTTGCAACGATAATCAACATATGGTTTATTTAAAGTACTGTGCCATATAAACTGTATTATAGCCAAAGATTATGAAAGTTTACTCCACGAGTTTATAACTACCAAGCAAATGAACAACATTCTTTTGCATTGAATCAGACTGTATACAAAAATCAAAATTCACGGCGATACGAAAGAAGTGAGATTTCTTCGTTATTTATAACCTACGTAATTGTAGTTAGTTTAGGTGATCTGCTGATGCGTGCCGGAAAGCCTCCGTGCCCGCTCGAATCTCTCTAATTTTACATTTGTGATCTCCTCGGGAGGTATAAGTATGGGAAGATATATATTAGATACCTCATCCAGAAAAGCACCCTCTCGAAACCTGGACAGCAAGCTACACCGCGATGCCGAGCGCCTCTCTTGCAGAGTCTGCCACTGGAGTTAGCTAAACATCTCCGTAACGCTATCACGCTTATCAAATAATGCTGTCACGAAACGCGCCGCTCTTCTTTGGATCTTCTCTATCTCTTCTGTCAACCCGACCTGGTACGGATCCAAACTGATCAGCAATACTCATGTATAGGTCGAACGAGTGTTTTGTAAGCCACCTCCTTTTTTGATGGACTACATTTTCTAAGGACTCTAACAAATGAATCTCATCCTGGCACCCTCCTTACCAACAATTAATTTTATATGATCATTCCACTTCAAATCGTTCCGTACGCATACTCCCAGATATTTTACAGAAGTAACTGCTACCAATGTTTGTTCCGATATCATATATTATACAATAAAGGCTCCTCTTTCTACGTATTCGCAATACATTACATTTGTCTATGTCAAGGGTCAGTTGCCACTCCCTGCACTTAGTGCCTGTCCGCTGGAGGTCTCTCTGCAGTTCGCTGCAATTTTCTAATGCTGCAACTTTTCTGCACTCAACGACGAACCTGGATGCACGAATGGCAAAACGTCATTTTTTCTGATTAATCCAGATTCTGTTTACAGTATCATGATGGTCACATCCGTGTTTGGTGTCATCGCGGTCAATGCACATTTGAAGCGTGTATTCGTCATCGCCATACTGGCGTATCACCAGGCGTGATGGTATGGGGTGCCATTGGTTACACGTCTCGGTCATCTCTTGTTTGCATTGACGGCACTTTGAACATTGGACGTTACATTTCAGATGTGTTACGACCCGTGGCTCTACTCTTCATTCGATTTTTGCGAAAAACCTACATTTCAGCAGGTTAATGCACGACCGCATGTTGCAGGCCCTGTACGCGCCTTTCTGGATACAGAAAATGTTCGACTGCTGCGCTAGACAGCATATTCTGCAGATATCTCACCAATTGTAAACGTCTGGTCAATGGTGGCCGAGCAACTGGCTCGTCACAATACGCCAACCACTACTCTTGATGAACTGTGGTATCGTGCTGAAGCTGCATGGGCAGCTGAACCTGTACACGCCATCCAAGGTCTGTTTGACTCAGTGCCAAGGCTTATCAAGGTCGTTATTACGGCAAGAGGTGGTTGTTCTGGGTACTGATTTCTCAGGATCTATGCACCCAAATTGCGTGAAAATGTAATCACATGTCAGTTCTAGTATAATATTTTTGTCCAATGAATAACTGCATATAATCTTCATTTATTCTTGGTGTAGCAATTTTAATGGCCACTAGTGTTATTAGCAAGTGGTGTATAGCTCTTCAGTCCAATGCAATAGAGCTGCATCTAAAGCTGGCTGGCGGTTGACCTAGAGAGTGCCAGGGCAGAATTTGTAAAAACAAGAAGCGGATCAAGCTTCTCTGAGCATCGCCGCAAAGCCGTAATACAAGAAGTTAACTCTATTAGATGTCAACCAATGACGACACGACACCACGCCGTGACACCTGGGGCCCAACGGTATGTCCACATCACACTGGCCACCTACGTGTGTCGCTGAATACATAATGTACTGGGGTGAAGTGACTAATGACCACCCGCAACATGTCCAATTACTATAATGATGATTTGTGTGTTATTATAATAAATGTAAATTTTCTTCTCTGCTTTATTAATTTAAATTTATTACAGCTTGGAGCCGAACGCGAGGTCATCCAATTTGCATCTCATTTCCATTCGCATTTTATTACAGTTTGTATTGACAGAGGGTCATTGTTCTGGTAGGCTTTACTCAGGAGGAATAAATGAGAAAAATTACATAGGAAAACCTACGGAAAGAACTGACCTTCTATATCCTTTATGTGTCTCTTCTAGAAGTCACTAACATGTCAATAACAGAGAGTTTGTCTCGCTCTGTTTATGAATTTTAATCATTGGAGTATCTTATGAGTTTGTCGTTCCGTGATGCCTGAACTGTTAGCCTAGTACATCCGCAAATGACTCTTCTTTTAACTTACGAAATTCACATTGCAGTGTACAGAAAATTACGAGCTGTGAATTTCTTTCAGAAACAGGTAAATTAAAAACAAATATTGCGGATTAGTGTGCAGTGAAAGACATAATTGTGAGCGTACTATTGCTGCTGTGGTGTGCAGACGGGGGATTGCTTTGATACACTGTGCGCACCAGTCTGTCCTGCACTAGCCTTCTTACACCTGCCCGACTTCTGCAAATTACGTGCAATCTAATCTGTTTACTATTGTATGAAACCTCTCGTATTTATGTCCTGTCGAACTTCCCCCTACCTTCTCCAATATCGCCACCCCTGTAACACACATACAACACACTCTTCCGTATATCATCCACCTATACCTTGATGCTTCAGGACGTATCTTAGCAGCCCGTCCCCTCCGTCATTCAAGCTGTGGTATAAATATCTATTCTCTCCTTTCCGATTCAGTGCCTCTTCATTAGTTGCACGACGTAACCTCTCAATTTTTCACATTCTTCAGTACCTACACATTTCAGAACATACTATGCCCTTCCTGTGTTTATTGTTTACTACTTATACTTTCCTGAAGAAAAAGTCTACACTCCAGATAAATACTTAAAAAAAAATCTTCCAAACACTTAAATTTTCAATAGGTGTAGATTTGTTTCTCTTTTTCTCAGAAAGTTTCGTTGCTGTTGTTATTTGCATTTTATGTTCTCCTCGCTGCATTTACGTCCATATACTATGCTTAGCCATCAAATGTACTGTGCGTGGCAGAGAGTACTTCTTACCTTTATCATCTACCTTTTCTCTTATTCCATTCACAGATTGAGCGAGGATACTACGAGGGTCACTCCATAACAAATGCACACTATTTTCTTAAAGTCCATCTTTTATTCTACATGTTTGAAACTTTTACTCTGTGTAGATACATCCTTCAGGATCAATATTTTCATTTCTCCACATAATTTACATCAATTTCAATTGTCTTACGTCATCTTGGAAACAGCACCTGTATACGAGCACGGTAAAATTCTGGGCTAACCTGTTGGACACACTATTTGACAGCGTGCACAAGGGAGTCATCATCTTCAAACCTTGTTCCACGAAGAGAGCCTTTCAGTTTCCCAAAGAGATGATACTCACATGGAGCCAGGTGAGTATTGTAAGGCGGGTGTTTCAGTGTTGTCCATCCGAGTGAGCGCTTCCATGGTGTTTTGACGGATATGTGGCCGTACATTGTCGTGCAACAGCTAAACATTCTGCTTTTTCCAGAGTGGTCGAACACGACTCAGTCGGGCTTGAAGTTTCTTCAATGTCGTCACATATGCATCAGAAATTATGGTGGTTCCAATCGGCATGATGTCCACAAGCAAGAGTCCTTCGGAATCGAAAAACACTGTAGCCATAACTTTCCCAGCAGAAGGTGTGGTTTTGAATTTTTTTTTTCTTCGGTGAATTTTCATGATGCCACTCCACTGATTGCCTCTTCGTCTCTGGTGAAACATTATGGAGCCATGTTTCATCACCTGTCACAATTCTTCCAAGAAATTCATCTACATCATTCTCGTACTGCTCCAAAAGTTCGCTGCATACCGTTTTTCTTGTTTCTTTGTGAGCCACTTTCAACGTCCTGGGAACCCACCTGGCACAGACCTTTTTTAACGCCAACACTTTCAGTATTATGCAAACACTTCCTTCCCTTATCCCACCGTAGCGTGACAATTCGATCACTGTGATGCGTCTGTCAGCAGTCACCAATTCGTTAGCTCTCTGCACATTGTCTGGAGTGTGTGCAGTACGAGGCCTGCCGCTGCGAGGACAATCCTCAATATTGCCGTGCCCGCATTCATCACGTAACCGGCTTGCCCACCCACTAACTGTACTGCAATCGACAGCGGCATCTCCATACACCCTTTTTCAACCTCTTGTGGATGTTTCCCACGGTCTCGATTTCACAGCACAGGAATTCTATGACAGCACGTTTGCTTCTGACAAACTTCAAGTGTAGCATCCATCTTGAAGACATGCTGTGACGGCGCCACAGACGGGAACAGGTTGAACTAAGTTTGAAAACAAGCGGGACGGATGTATCTACACACTGTAAAACTTTCACAAGCAGAATGACAACTGTATTTTTACAAAAATAGTGTGCATTTATTTTCGAGTGACCCTCGTGTGGGTCTCTAAATGGCTTCTAGCGCATCCTGTTCCCTCGTAACTTATCCCATTACCCTTAGGAGAGATATATGACGGTGGCAGCTTAGTGATCGCTCAGTCTTCTCCGAATTCAGGTCCTCTAAATTTACCCAACACAGTTCCGCTAGGACTACGTCGCCTTCATTCCCGACATTCATATTTACATTGGCCGAGCATTTATGATAGTCTTTAATGTGGGCTATACCCACCTGTTACAGTTCTAACAGAACGTCTCTCAAGTCGTAGGATTTCTGTGGTCGTACATACTTGACAGACGCTCTAAACATTGGAGTAATGGCATTGGTTGCACTAACGTATTGTACGTTATTACACTGCACATTCGTAGTATCCTTTCATCGAACCCAGTAACCCATTCGCCTCCAGTAATACTGATGCTACATGGTCGTTCACATTTATATTCTTAGAAAGGCATCGTGCATACTTTTCATCATAGATTTCGTCCAGATTTACGTAGTATGCGGGGTATGACCAGAAGTTGGAGCAGATGGCTGATACTTTACACAGAACAGCATTTTCACAGCGGGTTGAGTCGTATATAAGAATTTTATGTGCATGTAACATACAGCTAGCGGCTGTCGAAACGTGAAGAGTACAGAACGGTAACCCCAGGATGTGGGCTCGGTTCCTTCTGCGGAAACTTTATTTTGTTTTTACGTTACTTGCACTGCAAATGAACCGAAATAGTGCTCAGTACATAGTAGTTATAAACAGTTTCATAAAAGACATGAAAAGGAAAATCTGGGAAACTTACGGCAACCTTAAACAAAAATTGTTTACTGATGCTATGAAACCTTGCGAATAGGAGAACAAATTTCTTCTGTTAACTGACTTGTGGGGAAGACAAACAAATCTACGTCTATATTTTACAAGGTCAATGATTATCATCGTGCAGCGTTAAAGTCACCTCCTAATACACTCACAGGTGCAACCCTGCGATGTCTATTTTTATCTTCAGGAAAATAATTTCATCAAAAAATTTTCATACTGCTCTTCAGGAGAAGATTGAGTCAAACTTGATTCCAGTGCCAATATTTGATGAAGTGAAATGGTGTTGTTACGCGTAGTTTATCTTCAAACTATGCAATGAGAGTGAACCTTTTATGGAATGCAAAACCAAGACGATTTTGCTGAAGAGACTTTAAATTCAACATGTTAGTGTCAAAATGCGACGTCTATAACATGTGCACGAAGCGAAGGAAATGGCTATTTTTACGATGAATATCAACCCAGCAAGTGTACACTATCAACTCTAAAATAATAGAAGTACCTAATTTTATACATTAAATTGTCGTGTGAATTTTTCCCAAACGTTCTTTGACCCTTGAGTAACGCAATTCAACCCAAAAAAGTGAGATTTCGCGTAGAAACTCGAACCCACGATCCTCGGATTATCTTTCTGTGCCCATTCTTCTGCGCTAACCAGTGTCCAGAAACTGCGACGGTTGCCCGGAAAGTAATGCACGGAATTTCATATCATCAACAATCCTTTATTTAAAATAATGAGAATAACACACACGAAAAATAATGTTTTATCTACACACCCAGCCGCGCGCGATAAGCCGAGCGGTCTGAGGCGCTGCAGTCATGGATTGTTCGGCTGGTCCCGGCGGAGGTTGGAGTCCTCCCTCGGACATGTGTGTGTGTGTTTTTCCTTAGGATAATTTAGATTAAGTAGTGTGTAAGCTTAGGGACTGATGACCTTAGCAGTTAAGTCCCATAAGATTTCACACACTTCTACAAACCCAATTTTTCCACGTAACCACCATCCCTCACAGTGGCCTTTCTTCAGAGCGAAACAAGGGAGTGTATGCCCTGTCGGTACAATTCATTGTCCTGGTGGCGAAGCCAGTGCTTCACTGTGTGAATCACGTGCTGATCGTCCTCAAAATGTCTTCCACGAATGCGTCTTCCCTCGCGAATGACAACACCAGCTCGCTGCAGTATGTCAGGTGTGACAGCCGTGGATGGTCTCCCCGACCGCTGCAAATCGTCGAGCTTCGCCGAACCGCCTTCTGATGACCTCACCCTTCGTGCACAGCGACTAATTGTACTTCTGTCGACGCTCCATACACGTTGCACAACCGTTGGTGAATATTCCCCACAGTTTCACGTACATCACTTACAGACACCAATTTGAAACTGTCCAGCAGCTACGCTATCTGTCGGAAGTGTCGGCAACTTGCCACCCTCACTCAGGGGACTTCATATAATACATACGTAACATTTCGCGTTAGTAGCATTGTTTGCTGCTGAGAAAAAAAATGCGGAGCATTACTTTGTGGGCAACCCTCATACTTTAACAGATATGGCTGATGCCCCACTTGAAACGCGCCAAAAAATACTGTACTCTTCTAAATGCATGGCCATTTGGAGTACAAATTTCCGTCACTACCATTTCGTGTGTGAAGTGCTCACGGCGATCTCCACTAATCTTGTAATCAGTTACTACACGATCTTTTTTCTTTGTTAGAGACATTATGTTACATTTATCCACGTTTGAAGAGAGCTATCACTCAACACCTAATGGAAATTTTGTCGTGCTGTTATGTTTCCTTGGGGACGTTGGAGAAGATCTTATGTTGCTTTGTTTCTCTGTAACTTTGACTGTGCAATATGAATGACTGAATTTAACTACTCAAATACTCTCGAGCCACTCACATATTTGCGGAGATACTCCACGTGATAGTATTTTCGCCAGTAGCCTACGATAGTGTACAATGTCGAAAGTCTTTTGCAAGAATAAGAAGACGTTAGCTACCAGTTCACCTGTATCTATTGTTTACATGGTGTCGAGTATGTACAACGCAAGCAATGTTTCACACGAGAGGGTTTTTATGAATCTGTACTGATTCCACAAAAGAAGTGTGATTTCCACGGGAATGTCATAATGTTTCACTTTAGAATACCATTTCCTGGCATCATCAATTATTTCGCGGTCGAAATACCAGAACTCCTCTACCACTTTAACTATCTCATTTCTTGATCTATTGCCGTCAGTGTCACATGATATAATTCGGTTACACTTATTGACTTCATATTTCTTTTGTTAATGTTCATCTTATAACATCTGACAGACTGACATCAATGGAAAACTTTAAATACTTTATTTACTCTTCTTCTTCGTTCTGTATATACTAAACCATTAGTACCAAAGGGGGGGGGGGTGGTACATTATGCTCTTCTTTCGTATTATTGTAACCAACTCGTGTACTTTAATTTTAAAATTTCGGAAAAAAGGTTTTTAATCCAATCTTCTACTAGATTATATAGCTGTTCCGAATTTGTTTTGTAAAATTTAATTAAAAATTTACTTGTAATCCAAGTGTTTCATGTGGTCATAAAGCCTTCTCCTTAGCAGTAGATGCGACTTTTCACTGGGACTGTCTTATTCGATAAATAATAATATTAAAAGATATTTTCACGTTCTGGATCCCACCTTTAGAAATTTTGTTAATAAGTTTACAACATTTATTGGAATTTGCATCCGCCCCCCCCCCCCCAAAATGGTAGTATATTTAATAAAATCATTAATATCTACATCTACATGGATAATCTGCAAATCGCATTTAAGTGCCTGGCAGAGGGTTCATCGAACCATCTTCACATTTCTCTATTATTCCAATCTCGTATAGCGCGCGGAAAGGATGAACATCTATATCTTTCCGTACAAGCTCTCATTTCCCTTATTTTATCGTGGTGATCGTTCCTCCCTATGTAGGTCGGTGTAAACAAAATATTTTCGCATTCGGAGGAGAAAGTTGGTGATTGGAATTTCGTGAGAAGATTCCATGGCAACGAAAAACACCTTTCTTTTAATGATGTTCAGCCTAAATACTGTATCATTTCTGTGACACTCTCTCCCATATTTCGCGATAATACAAAACATGCTGCCTTTCATTGAGCTTTTTCGTTGTACTGCGTCAGTCCTATCTGGTAAGGATACCACACCGCGCAGCAGTATTCTAAAAGAGGACGGACAAGCTCTGTGTAGGCAGTCTCCTTAGAAGGTTTGTTACATTTTCTAAGCGACCTGCCAATAAAACGCATCTTTTGGTTAGCCTTCCCCACAAAATTTTCTATGTGTTCTTTCCAATTTAAGTTGTTCGTTATTGTAATACCTAGGTATTTAGTTGAATTTACGGCTTTTAGATTAGACTAATTTATCGTGTAACCGAAGTTTAACGAGTTCCTTTTAGCAGTCATGTGGATGACCTTACACTTTTCGTTATTTAGCGTCAACTGCCACTTTTCGCACAACTCAGATTTTTTTTTCTAAATCGTTTTGCAGACTGTTTTGATCTTCTGATAACTTTATTAGTCGATAAACGACAGCGTCATCTGCAAACAACCTAAGACGGCTCCTCCGATTGTCTTCCAAACCGTTTACATAGATAAGGATCAGCAAAGGGCCTATAACACTACCTTGGGGAACGCCAGAAATCACTTCTGTTTTACTCGATGACTTTTCGTTAATTACTACGAACTGTGACCTCTCTGACAGGAAATTACAAATCCACTTTCATAACTGAGACTATATTCAGTAGGCACGCAATTTCACTACGAGCCGCTTGTGCGGTACAGTGTCAAAAGCCTTACGGGAATTGCTGAGGTTAAGACCACTTACTTGAAATTATTGATTTTTCCACCAGTTCCTCCATCTTGCTAAGATCCTCTGCCCAATGGCTAATACTTTTACATAAATTTTTATATTCTGTCGTCTTCCGTTCGTGACATTGTCCTTCCAATTGTTTGTGGATTCGTTAATCTGGTCATTTATGCTTTACACTGGCGGTTCCTCTCTGTTATAGTTTTCAGGAATCGATGTTTCTCTTCTTTGTTCATTACATTTTGTTAGCGTTCACGACTAATGTCTTTAAGTCATAGTAGGCACTGGCCTCTATTGTGAAACTTAGGCAGTGTTTCCTTTCTTACTTTAATTCTGAGGGTTTTATAGATTGTCCCGTTAATGTAACACATCAGTCTACTTTCTTTTGTCTGTCCATTTCTACCTTGAATGAGGCAGTATTTCCTAAGACGTGCCTTTAATGCAGTGGTTTCCACTGCCTTCTGCATCCTCATGTCGTTGATCATTGATGATTCTTCCGCCTTTAGGGGCAATTTCCCACCCCTAGGACAAGAGAGTGCCCTGAACCTCTATCCGCTCATCCGCCCACTTTGACAAGGCCGTTGGCAGAATGAGGCTGACTTCTTATGCCGGAAGTCTTCGGCCGCCAATGCTGATTATTTATCAAAATTTAGGCAGTGGTGAGGATCGAACCCAGGACCGAAGACGTTTTGATTATGAATCAAAGATGCTACCCCTAGACCACGGCTACAGAGACTTAATACTGCCATTTTTATGATTCGAGCGTTATCAGAAGTGAGTAATCGTTCGGCACGTAAATCAATCTACTTTGCTTATCTTCATTAGATTATGTCGTATGATATTATATTTTGGGGTAACCCTTCCCATTCTAAAAGGATGTTTTTGGTTCAGAAACGGGCTGTTCAGGCAATAAGTGGTGCAAGTTCAGGAACCTCTTGTCGACTCCTGTTCACGAGTCTGTGTATTTTGACATTGGCCTCTCAATATATATATATATATATATATATATATATATATATATATATATATATATATATATATATATATATATATTCCTTACTGACATTTCTTGTTAACGATATTAGGTTATTACCAAGTATAAGCAGCTTTCACTCGGTTAATACTGGGCAAAAATCAAACCCGCATTTGGATCGGACTTCATTAATTCTTGTGCGAAAAATGTGCAGTAAACTGCTGGATCCATTTTCAAATGCTACTACTCGAATTCAAAAATCCTAGCAGTAATCCACGCGCTTTCAAATCGAAACTGAAAGTTTCCTCATGGGTCACTCCTTCTACTCTGTCTAAGCTGATTTTTATTGTGTTGTTAAATGCGTTTACTTAAAATTATGGACTGACTTTTTTCGGGTTCATGAATATTTGTTTTCTCTGTTATTACTTTTATGTTGTAATATCATGTACTGACACGTTCCATGACCTTGGAGATTTGCTCCCCAATTTGGTCCTACAGAACTTGACGTGTAAATATATAAATATATGGAATCTCTAAATGTTAAAGTAGGTTTTCGAAATGTTTTCTGTGCGTTTGAATGCAAAATTGAACTTGTCCCTGAAATGGGTTGCGAATCCTCTTAGGCAGTCCTGGGGAATTTTGCAAATATAGGAAGACTGCTTCAGTACCAAAGCGTAATTCCTCAAGAGAGTTGACCTCGGTAGCATAGGCCAGGCTTTTGACATATCCCCACTCACAGAAATCTCTGGGATTTGCGTCTGGAGACCTTGGAGACCATGGCACAAGCCCTCCTCTACCTCTTTAATGTTGACCATACATAAGAGTTAGAAACCGGCCCACTCATACACGATAATGAGCTGGAGCACCGTCATGCATGAGCCACATGTTCAGGTGTTGGTTCAGTGGGACATCATCTTGTACACCTGGAAGTATAGTCCGCAGAAACTGCATGCACTGGTCTGCAGTTAGTCTCTGTGATAGGAAGTGTGGTCCAGTTATGCGATCTCCAAGCAGTCCTGCCCAGACGTTCAATGAGTGACGCTGCTGATGTTGCGATACGTGTGTTGCATTAGTACTGAAATCAGCCTAGATGTGATAGTCATGGTAGCTAAAAATACCGTTACGGGTGAATCTAGCCTCATCCGTGAACAGATTACTGCTTACAGACAGGCGACTCAGGGTACACTGTTGTTGCACTCATTGGCAGAATTTCCCTCTACAGGAGAAGTCGGCATTGTTGGGGACTTGCACTTGCTGCTGCTGATATGGATACAGTAGTTGCCGATGTAAAATCAGCCACACGCTGCTATGACTCAGGACACGCTCATGGGTAGCAATGCTCCTTGTTGAAGTACGTGTACAATGCGTAGCACCCTTTCCTCAACATCGGATGTTATGGATGTGGATTAACCTTGTCATACATGGTGTGCCAAATTCCCGATTTTTCTAAGGCTTTGATGTAACCGGCGAATTGTACGCCTGTCGGGCTACATGCGGAAAGGAAAAGCTTCTTCATACAATCGTGCAGTCTCAAGGGCACTGCCATTCGCTTTGCCATACGTGAAGTGCATGTCAGCGTACGCTTCATTAGAGTAACCTGTGTCCATGGTGTGTTCAGGTTTGTACCTGATTGTGAGGTCTGTACGGCACAGTACACGGAGGGAGAAACAGAAGTTGTTGCTCATGTGTAAACAAACAGCTAGTCGATCCCAAGCCTAGAGAACCCAACGGAAATACTGTGGTATTCGGGGGCGTTTAGAGCTGGTTTCCACCTCGAACTAACAAGATACCTCCCACGGCTGATTTGCAGATGCATATTTATTGCAGATTTTTAGCTACTTTTGGACTGTACTTTCCATGTGGGATTTATTGACCATCACTTCTGAAACTGTTCTAAAATGGTTCAAATGGCTCTGAGCACTATGGGACTCAACTTCTGAGGTCATTAGTCTCCTAGAACTTAGAACTAGTTAAACCTAACTAACCTCAGGACCTCACACACATCCATGCCCGAGGCAGGGTTCGAACCTACGACCGTAGCGGTCTCGCGGTTCCAGACTGCAGCGCCTAGAACCGCACGGCCTCTTCGGCTGGCACTTTTGAAACGCCCTGTACTCGCAGACTCACTCATCATAACCTATAGGCCACTTCCCTTTGGCCTTTAATCATCAAATTTGCCGGAATAGGTTTCTCAGTACAGCCAAAGGAAAAAATCTGAAAACTGTAAACTTGTAACTACACATACGAAACAAAAAGCTTTTTGTCATTTCTTATCTGACTATCTATGTGTAAATCCGTCTTTTAAGACCCCTAACACCCCTTTGTCTCAGGAACGGGTTGAAGTATCAAGTTGAAATTTATATCACATATAGTTTTTTTTTCATTCATAATGTGGGGCCACAGTCATAATATATTTCTTTAAAGTCACTACCGCCATTAGACAGCTTTTTTTATTTGCAGTGATACATTTACACGATCATGATTTCGGCTTTAAATGCAATTATCAAGTGTTTCAATGTCATACAGTGCCTAAGATGGTATACTGTCGTATTTAAAATACACTGTTAGACACAGTGTCAAAATTTAGGGTAAAATCCTACTACCGCAGCTCGAGGTCTTGTGGTAGCGTTCTTGCTTCCCGCGCACTGGGGCCCGGCTTCCATTCCCAGCTGGGTTAGGGACTTTCTCTGCCTCGAGGTGACAGGGTCTTGTTGTGTTGTCTTCATCATCATCATCATTCATCCACATTACGGTCGGGGGGGGGGGGGGGGGCAATGGCAAACTACCTCCACTGTGACCTTGCCTAGTACAGCGGTGCGGTTCTCCCGCATCTTACCCTGCGCTGCTCGTAGTATGGGTTCTCATCATCATCATGTTTTATCACTGAGTATACCATCTTGATTGAATGACGGCTGGCTGTCAAATTGTCTTGGTCAAAGACATACATGTATCACATAAACAGCGTTGTAAACAACGTTAGCTAGTAAGTCGGTGCAATCAGAAGGTCACATATTCGATATTCGCATACCGACTCATAAAAAACCACAGGATACTTCCTGTTGACCTTCAATCATGAAATTTGCGAAGAAGAAAGGTTCCACAGTACAAGTAAATAAAAAAATTCTGAAAATAGTTAATTTGTAATTTTATCCGAAGAAAAATTTCTTTTGTTTTCAGACGACAAACTTGAAATTAAAAGTGTAAGTAGTCCAGCATTGAAGCTGACCTGAATGCGATAGTCAAAGTGGAATATCAGAACACGTTTTGAAATTCATCCACGGTCATGTATTTAGCAGCGCTCCCAGCACATAGATATGGCGTTTCATGTTATATCTGAAACGCTGTAGCTACTGGCAGTTATCGGTCCTGGGCAACTGATGATGGATAAATTCCAAAAGGCGTCATATGAGCAATGAATTCATTGATTGGCTCATGTTTGGCTTTTACCATTGCGACCCAGTCAGACTGAATAGACAACTACCGATTATTGCGATAATGGTCGCACGCCACCTGCACGACTTGATGTCTTATTTATATTATTGAAATTAAAACATCCTCGAAAATCTCGGAATTCCTAAGACCGATATCTCGCCAATAACAATGTCGACAACAGCAATAATGTTCGAGATTCTTGATTGATGGAGTCCGACACACACGTGGACAATTTTTTCTTGAATAACCAGGAATTACTAACCCTCAGCGAAAACGTATCCAAGTACAAAATTTAATTACATTAAATTTCCTACGAAATGTTCCTGTTAATTTTTTCTACAGGACCTGTGTACCGATGAACCAAAAAGTGGTACACTTGCCTAATATTATGCAGAGCCCCCGCGGGCACCCAGAAGTGCCGCAACACGACGTGACATGGGTTCCATTAATATCTGAAGTAGGGCTAGAGGTAACTGACACCATGAATGCTGCAGAGCTATCTATAAGTCATCCGTAAGAGTACGAGGAGATGGAGATCTCTTCTGACAGTATGTTCCAAGGGATCGCAGATATGTTCAGTAATGTTCATATCTTGGGAGTTTGGTGGCCAGCGGAGTGTTTAAACTCAGAAGGAAGTTCCTGCAGCCACTCTGTAGCAAGCAATTCTGGACGTGTGGGGTGTCGCATTACCTGCTGAAATTGCTCGTCGGAATGCGCAATGGGCATGAATGTGTACAGGTGATCAGACAGGATGCTTACGTACGTGTCACCTGTCATAGTCATACCCTTACGAATCAGGGGACCCATATCACTCCGGCTCCACACGCCCCACTCCATTACACAGCCTCCACCAGCTTCAACAGTCGTCTGATGACATGCAGGATCCATAGATTCATGATATTGTCTCGTACACGCCCATCCTCTCGATACAAGTTGAGACGAGACTCGTCCGACAAGACAACATGTTTCCAGTCATCAACAGTCGAATGTCGGTGTTGACGGGCCCAGACAAGGCTTAAAGATTTGCCTCTTGTAGTCATTTAGGGTACACGAGTGGGGCTTCGCGTCCGAAAGCCCATATCGATGATGTTTCGTCGAATGGTTGGCACGCTGACACTTGTTGATGGCCCAGCACTGAAATCTTCATCAATTTACGGAAAGGTTACACTTCTGCCACGTTGGACGATTCTCTTCAGCTCTAGTTGGTCCCGTTCTTACAGGATCTTATTCCGGTCGCAACGATGTCGGAGATTTGATGTTTTACCGGAATCCTGATATTCACCGTACACTCGTTAAATGGTCGTACGTGAAAACCCCCACTTCATCGCTACCTCTGAGATGCTATGTCCAATCACTCGCGTGCCGACTGTAACACCACGTTCAAACTGGCTTAAATCTTGATAATTTGGCGTGGTAGCAGCAGTAACCGATCTAACAGCTGCGCCAGACACTTGTCTTATACAGGGGACCGCAGTGCCGTATTCTGCTTGTTTACATATCTCTGTATACGCATGCCCATACCAGTTTCCTTGGCGCTTCAGTGTAGTTTGCGAGTACCTTTAGAAGGCCTGATTTAACACTGCGTGTTGCATAAAACCTTATCTCTAGGGACAGCTGACTCACCATGTATTTAAACTGCACAATACCGACAATAACAATCGTCATGCCCATGCGACTGCGCAAGTCCACTCTTATACTGGCTAACTCGTGCACCCGCTGTCCTTTCTATAGTAGATGAGTCCACTTGTACCAGAGAGAGAGTCCAGTGGTGAGTTTTCGAGCCGGCCGCGGTGGCCTTGCGGTTCTAGGCGCTTCAATCCGGAACCGCGGGACTGCTACGGTCGAAGGGTTAGAATCCGGCCTCGGGGAAGGATGTGTGTGATGTCCTTAGGTTAGTTAGGTTTAAGTAGTTCTAAGTTCTAGGGGACTGATGAGCACAGATGTTAAGTCCCATAGTGCTCAGAGCCATTTGAACCATTTGAGTTTTCGGTTAAATGGGCAGTGGCTGACATTCGAGAGCTGAGTCTCCTAGCACACGGAAGCGGCGAGTTCGTATATGTGATAGCAGTATACGGACGTTTCTGATATCAGCTGGACCTAAGTCGATTATTTGCAAGGCAGTTGGAGGACTAGCCAGATGCGAGCTAAAGGTGAGAATACCGGGGAGAGAGCAGAAGACAATTTGTACTAACAGTCTAATCTCTTGTTTATCTCGTCGCGCGCAGACTGATCGTCAAAACAAGTTTTCGGAGAGGACAGCAAGGCAGCCGCCAGCGACCTGGTGTCCACCTTACGCGGGGCAATCCGGTTTTAATTGGAAAAACGCCGCCCACATAACGAGACTAATCCGGCGCGGTGCGGCCACGCAGAGAAAAACCACCGAGCTGGTAACAAACGTAATCCCGAGATTCGGAGCCGCCTAATCCCCGACCGGCCCTCTCAGATCCGTCAGCACTCTTCGCGGGCTCCGCTCCTTTCTCCTTTCTTTAAATTGGAGACGCTACGTTGGCACTGTGGATAAAAAACGGAAAGTGGGAGCAGCGGCAGAAATCTAGACGACCAAGAACGATACGGTCGTTTCCTGTCTGGCTTTTTGTGTGACCAGGGTATTAAGGTGATCAGATGCGTCGAGCAAGAGAAAGTGGCTTCCTGCTTCCTCATTATTCAAACAAGCACAATTTATAAGGGCTTCTTTATCTGCGTAACGACAGAGAGCTTCTGCTGACATGATGGTGCTGGTGTTTCAATGCAGTGATGTTCTTAGCAGTCGCTTTTGCTTAAGACTTCTTCTCATGTTCGAGGTATCACTAAACTACACTGCCTCACCAAAAACAGAGCGAGGTGGCTCACTGGTTAGCTCACTGGACTTGCATTCGGGACGATTCAGATTAGTATCCGGCCATCCTGATTTAGTTTTTCCGTGATTTCCCTAAATCACTCCAGGCAAATACTGGGATGATTCCTTTGAAAAGGCACAGCGAATTTCCTCCCCACTCCTTCCCCTAATCCGATGACACCGATGACCTCATTGTCTGGTTCGCTCCCCCAAACCAACCAATCAACCAACCTCACCAAAAACAGGAGTACTCAGAATGCATGGTCAGATGCCAGTCTAGCTTCGTACATGTAAATTCCAAATGGTCTGTGTATTGCAATTCTCCGTGTCAAGTAGAACAGCTAGCAGAGCTCAGTTGAGCCGTGGCTGGCTCGAGTCATGCTTGTCTTTGATTAAACCTTGGTTTCAGTCCTGTGGTTTGATTTCTCCTGCAGTTATCGCGATAATGTTGCTGTCCTCTCCGTGTGGGCAGTAGCAGCGTGTATCGATGCTAGTACTGCTGTACTATCTTTGGTGTGGTTGATATACACTCCTTGAAATGGAAAAAAGAGCACATTGACACCGGTGTGTCAGACCCACCATACTTGCTCCGGACACTGCGAGAGGGCTGTACAAGCAATGATCACACGCACGGCACAGCGGACACACCAGGAACCGCGGTGTTGGCCGTCGAATGGCGCTAACTGCGCAGCATTTGTGCACCGCCGCCGTCAGTGTCAGCCAGTTTGCCGTGGCATACGGAGCTCCATCGCAGTCTTTAACACTGGTAGCATGCCGCGACAGCATGGACATGAACCGTATGTGCAGTTGATGGACATTGAGCGAGGGCGTATAGTGGGCATGCGGGAGGCCCGGTGGACGTACCGCTGACTTGCTCAACACGTGGGGCGTGAGGTCTCCACAGTACATCGATGTTGTCGCCAGTGGTCGGCGGAAGGAGCACGTGCCCGTCGACCTGGGACCGGACCGCAGCGACGCACGGATGCACGCCAAGACCTAGGATCCTACGCAGTGCCGTAGGGGACCGCACCGCCACTTCCCAGCAAGTTAGGGACACTGTTGCTCCTGGGGTATCGGCGAGGACCATTCGCAACCGTCTCCATGAAGCTGGGCTACGGTCCCGCATACCGTTAGGCCGTCTTCCGCTCACGCCCCAACATCGTGCAGCCCGCCTCCAGTGGTGTCGCGACAGGTGTGAATGGAGGGACGAATGGAGACGTGTCGTCTTCAGCGATGAGAGTCGCTTCTGCCAATGATGGTTGTATGCGTATTTGGCGCCGTGCAGGTGAGCGCCACAATGAGCACTGCATACGACCGAGGCACACAGGGCCAACACCCGGCATCATGGTGTCGGGAGCGATCTCCTACACTGGCCGTACACCTCTGGTGATCGTCGAGGGGACACTATTCAGTGTCCGTTACATCCAAACCCATCGTTCTACCATTCCTAGACCGGCAAGGGAACTTGCTGTTCCAACAGGACAATGCACGTCCGCATGTATCCTGTGCCACCCAACATGCTCTAGAAGGTGTAAGTCAACTACCCTGGCCAGCAAGATCTCCGGATCTGTCCCCCATTGAGCATGTTTGGGACTGGATGAAGCGTCGCCTCACGCGGTCTGCACATCCAGCACGAACGCTGGTCCAACTCAGGCGCCAGGTGGAAAAGGCATGGCAAGCCGTTCCACAGGACTACACCCAGAATCTCTACGATCGTCTCCATGGGAGAATAGCAGCCTGCATTGCTGCGGAAGGTGGATATACACTGCACTAGTGCCGACATTGTGCATGCTCTGTTGCCTGTGTCTATGTGCCTGTGGTTCTGTCAGTGTGATCATGTGATGTATCTGACCCCAGGAATGTGTCAATAAAGTTTCCCCTTCCTGGGACATTGAATTCACGGTGTTCTTATTTCAATTTCCAGGAGTGTAGTTTCCGGATGGCCGGCGTTTGACGATTCGGTCGGTTGGCGTGGATCAGTAAGGAAATCCCCGTCGTGGGGACTGTGTCCGGGGCCGCTGGCGGTCTGCACGCGCGGTTGGAGTGTGAGGTGCTGCCTGCGAGTGCTACGAAGTTCGTCGCCCACCGATCTTATGCATGAAATTTAGCCGAGTATGGATATCTCTTGAAATAGTGTTCTTGTCTTGCCCTTGAGGCATGAGACTGTTTTTCTTTATCGGGGCTTTCAGCCGAATTTTATATGAAATATTTTAGTATATGGACTTCTCCATTTTAAAATTCAAACTCTTCTTTCTAGGGCTTAAGCTGTTAAATTATTTTCTGATGTGCGTCCTTCAGACGATTTTTGTCTCTTAAATTAATGTTCTTGTCTTGCCCTTATGGCATAAGATTGTTTCGAATTTGTATGGGGACTTCAGCCGAATTTTGAATGAAGTGTTTTATGATACGGCCTTCTGCCTTTGATTGAAACTCTTTTTATTGCTTAATATACGGCCTCCACCCAAGTTTCATTAAAATCAAATTGCTAAGGATTTCAGCCTGTTTAGACTGAAGATTTGGAAAATATTATTGGGTGAAACCTCCAGATGAACCTTGTATTTCAATTTCTTGGTTATACCTTGTGTCTTGGATTTTGAGTTTGACCTTCTGCCGACCTAAAGTTAATCAAAGGAGGTCAATTAAGGTTTGGAATTTTTTGCAACCTTGCTTTAATATTATGTTTTGATGAATAAAATTTGTATGTTGAGTGTAACTTATAGCAACCCTTTTTTGGCCTCTTTCCACAACCTAATCCGCTCTGTCCTGCTAGCCCAGGCATTTCATCAGGGTTCTTATTAGGCCGGGGGATGCCCCATACTCATGTGGTCGATATCAGCTCGTGATGGAATTTGAAAGGGGTCTCATGGTACGTCTGCATTAGGACGGCTGGTAGAATCGTGCTATGCCAGATCTTGGGGGTATTCGGATTTGACATTTTTCCGATGGACTGCGTGGGAATGTGAGGGCAGGTATAACAGTCGTCAAGATTCTGCTCTATCACGTTTGACCACCGGAAGGGAGGATCCATGTATTGCGCACCTAGTACATCGTAACACGTTCACCTGCGTGCTCACCATCCCAGAGCGTAATGCACATGTTATGTGTCATCCTTTCACATTGGTCGGAGACTAGCAGTCCCATGGGTGGGCTGCTATTGACACCATTACAAGCGCATGGCCGTGATGCATATTCTGCAGACGAATGGCGTCATATTGTGGCAGCGATGAGTGGCGGTTCTCCTCATCTGCGGATGAACATTGTCGGTCAGTATGGCGACGACTGCAGACAGACGCCATTCTTCCAATGCTTCGGAGATGCACAGCGTCATGGTGTGGGGAGCCATCGCGCATGACTTCAGGGCAAGGGAGCTGTGATGGCACAAGAGTATGTCATGGACTTCGTACGTTCTCTTGTGTTGCTTTCATGCTACGGTATGTTGGTACCATTTTTCAACAGGACAATGCTCGTCCACACTTGGAACGTGTCTCTATGAACTGTCTCCTTTACGTTCAGGCACTCATGTAGGCAGCAAGCGCTCCATCCCCTATACATCCTGTGCGAGACTACCTCAGATGTGAACTCCTTCTCAGTGCCAGTGTCTAGGAATCAGTTACAACTTCCTTGTGCCAACATGTGTCAGGACACTGAACATGCGCTTTTACGACTTCCTTCCCAATCGAATCAATGGATGCATGCAGGCCAGACGGGCTACTAAATTATACTGATTAGAGGGTTCCCTGCATGCTCCACTTCTTGGTGCTCCTCATTTGTGTTCAGACACTGTACATTACAACAATCATCGTCGGAAATTACACAACCATAGATGGACAAAACCTACTAAAGTTTTCCATGAATTACGGTATTCATCAATATTCACCAAGGTTGAGTGTGGATTCTGACCGTGGGCCGGCTATAATGGATCCTGACGAATGAGGCGACATGGTCTTCACCGCAACCGGGCAGGAGGTACGGTAAGAGGAGAAGAGAGGTCTTAACGCCTTGCAGCACAGAGAGAGAGAGAGAGAGAGAGAGAGAGAGAGAGACAGAGAGACAGGCACGCTCGGTTTTTGCGCTAGAGCTCTTCTCTTGTACACCGTCTTGTCTGGAAGATTGCAGAGTTGCCATGGAATGCAGTGGACAGCTGGGACTGGCCATTGATTGGGGAATTGCAGTGGATGAATGGAACCATCATTGATAAGGGCATTGCAGTGGACAGCTGGGACCAGTCGTTGATCGGAGCATTGCAGTGGACAGCTGGGACTGGTCATTGGTCGGGGCATTGGAGTGGACAGCTGGGACAGGTCGTTGGTCGGGGCATTGCAGTGGACAGCTGGGACAGGTCGTTGGTCGGGGCATTACAGTGGATGACTGGAACCGTCTTTGATAAGGGCATTGCAGTGTACAGCTGGGACCAGTAATTGATTGGGGCATTGCAGTGGACAGCTGGGACCGGTCGTTGGTCTGGGCATTGTAGTAAATAGCTGGATTCGTCATTCATAAGGGCATTGCAGTAGACACCTGGGTCCGGTCGTTGATCGGGTCATTGCAGTGGACAGCTTGGACCAGTCATTGGTCGGGGCATTGCAGTAGATGGCTGGAACCGTCATTGATAAGGGCATTGCACTGGACAGCTGGAACCGGTTGTTGATTCGGGCGTTGCTGTGGACAGCAGGGACCGGTCGTTGGTCTGGGCATTGTAGTAAATGGCTGTGTTCGTCATTGATAAGGGCATTGCAGTGGACACCTGGGTCCGGTTGTTGATCGGGCCATTGCTGTGGATAGCTGGGACCGGTTGTTGGTCGGGGCATTGCAGTAGATGGCTGGAACTGTCATTGATAAGAGCATTGCAGTGGATAGCTGGGACAGTTTGTTGGTCGGGGCGCATAGCAGTGGATGGCTGGAACCGTCATTGATAAGGGCATTGCAGTGGACGGCTGGGTCCAGTCGTTGATCAGGGCATTGCAGTGGACAGCAGGGACCGGTCTTTGGTTGGAGCATTGCAGTGGACAGCTGGGACTGGTCGTTGGTCGGGCATTGGAGTGGTTGGCTGGAACCGTCATTGATAAGGTCATTGCAGTTGACAGCTGGGACCGGTCGTTGATCAGGTCATTTAAGTGGTCAACTGGGACCGGTCGTTGGTTGGAGCATTGCAGTGGACTGCTGGGACTGGTCGTTGGTCGGGCATTGGAGTGGTTGGCTGGAACCGTCATTGATAAGGTCATTGCAGTCGACAGCTGGGACCGGTCGTTGATCAGGTCATTTAAGTGGTCAACTGGGACCGGTCGTTGGTCGGAGCATTGCAGTGGACTGCTGGGACCGGTCATTGGTCGGGGCATTGCAGTAGATGGCTGGAACCATCATTGATAAGGGCATTGCAGTGGACAGCTTTGACCGGTCGTTGGTCGGTGCATTGCAGTGGACAGGTGAGACTGGTCGTTGGTTGGGGCATTGCAATGGATGGGTGGGACTGGCCATTGATTGGGTCATTGCAGTGTGGCTGATACTGGCTGTTGATTGGGGCATTGCAATGTGGCTGGGACCGTCCGCTGTTCAGGGCATTGCAGTGGATGGCTGGGACCAGCCTTTTATTGGGGCATGGTGCTAGTGAGGTACGGTGTAACTCAGCACTATGTCCCTGCAGCGTGCTGCCTCACTTGCATTGAAGATGTTGGCCACGCAAACTTTAAACTTGGATGCTGGTAGGTGAGCCTCATTGGCTGGTGATTTATGGCTATCTCATCTGCGCAGAAGCATTGTGTTGAATCGTATCATGCATCATTTGTTAATCTGAGGCAGTGCGTGTTGTTCTAAGGGGAACCCTTTTTAGATTGTACTGCCCCTGGCCGCGATTCGTTCTGTTGTGTAATTCTTTGAGTGACTTTTCTTGTGTGATGAAACCGCTTGGTATTTTCCTTTGTTTTCACAAGTCAATTAACGTAAATTAGGCACTGGTGTTACATGAACGGACAATATTGGGCCCTTGGATTATTAATTCTAGTGGACAGCCAAGCACAACTCATCTATTAATTATTGTTGACATGCATTACATATTTTAATGTCCATTGAGTGGTTATATTTCTCATGTATTCAAGTGTATTATATGTGGGTAAGTTTCTGTATGTTGTAATCAAGTGTCCCATTAGCACTAATGATATTTGTACGAGGGGCGTTTAAACAGTAACGCAATACATTGTCTTCCTCGGCCAATGTCCTGTGGAAAAAAGTAGAATTTGCTGTGGGACATCGTGAAATATTCCCGCTTCAGCTCCTGTAATCTGTGACAGTGGTGCGTTGCAAACGAAGACGTGTCATTGAGTTTCTTTTGCCGGGAAAGCACAGACTCGCAGATATTCATAAGCGCTTGCACAATTTATATGGACACCTGAGAGTGAACAAAACCTCGACGAGTTGTTGGGCGAGGCGTTTGTCATCATAGCAACAAGGTCGAACAAAGCTGTTCAATTTCCTCCCTGCTGGCTAGCCACACACAGCTGTAACTCCTGCAGTGTTGGAAGTTGTGGACTCACTCATTCGAGGTGATCGACAGATCAAAACCAGAAACCTCGTTGCTCAACTGGACGTCTCCGTTTGTACTGCTGACACACTCGACCACCAGTTGGGGAACTCAAAGGTATGACCCACCTGGCTTCCTCGCCATCTAACTGAACACCATTAAGAGCAACGAATGGCCGTCTGTGCGGAACTGCTCGCTCGCTACGAGGGTGATCGTGAGTGTGGTGGTAAAAACAACACACAGGTCCATGCCCAAGGGAGGACTCGAACCTCCGACGGGGGTAGCCGCGTGATGATCGTCACAATTGTCGAATATCGTCACAGGCGATGAAACATGGGTTCATCACTTCGAATGGGGAAGAAAACGGCGATCCATGGAGTTCGCATCCCTTCCTTTGTAGGAAAAGATAAAGGACTGCAGCCAAAGTAAAGTCACGGCGACAGTCTCCTCTCACTCTTAAGGGCTATACTCTTTGATACACTGCTTCATGCTGCAACGATAAACTGTGAAGTATACTGTGCTGCCCACAGAAAGTTGAAGAAACGTCGTCACAAAAATGCAAACACATGATAACACAAGGCCGCACATAAGTCGGCGCACCCAAGTAGCGTTCACGAAACTACACTGAAGTCATCTTTCTCATCAGCCCTTCATCTCGGATCTGACACCTTCCGACTTCCATATGAGTGGCTCAAAGACGGATGCACTCCGCGGGAAGCAGTTCGTGGCTGATCGGGAAGTAATTGATGCAGCAAGACTTTGTCTCAGACGTGGAGCAGTACGGTGGTACCATGTAGATATGAAGGCGCTCTCAGTGAGGTAGAGTAAGGCCGTCGCACTGAGCGGAGAGTATGTTGCAGCCAAAAGAATGATAGATAATATTGGGTACAGAAATTCTGAATAAAACCAATCTGATTCAGAAAGAAATTTGTTGCATTTATTACTGAACACCCCTCAAAACTGAACACCACGTGTACGGACAAGAGGTTATTCGGTGTGTTGATTGGGTGCTCCTGCTACGGACAAGCAGAATACCAAATGTTATTTCTGTTGTAGCCCCTCTGTCTATCAGTCTTGCTACTAACCAAGCATTTAAAGTTGTAATGGAAGAGTGTTACTTCATCGTTTTATTGGCTTTCAAACAGCTTTGATAAGTGTAATTAAAGCTGTAATATTCATGGTGCATATTTTTTAAATATTTTTAACTGGTTTTAGTAGATAGCTGGTTCAGATTGCCTTGTTTAAACTGTAGGAAATTAACTGGATTATGTCTTTTAAAAGAGTGTGCCATTTCCTTTCTGATGATCTCTGTAAATTAAAAGCAAGTATCATATCAAAATGTTATTCTACTGAAGAGTAGTACCCACCGCTCCCCTCTTACATGCAGGATTTACCATGGTAAAAATTCGTCACCATGCCAGATATCCTAAAGAATAATATAATTTTCTTACTATCGAATTTTGTCTGCCCAGATCGCAATAACTATATACAGACAATTAGTTCCGGCGAGTTAAACTATATCAAAAAATGGTTCCAATGGCTCTGAGCAGTATGGGACTTAACTTCTGATGTCATTAGTCCCCTAGAACTTAGAACTAGTTAAACCTAACTAACCTAAGGACATCACACACATCCATGCCCGAGGCAGGATTCGAACCTGCGACCGTAGCGGTCACGCGGTTCCAGACTGTAGAACCTAGAACCGCTCGGCCACTCAGGCCAGCGAAACTAATTATTAAATCGGATAAATACATGTATATGTATATAAACGAGCAGTTATGAAGGTTCAATTAATTAAATTAATAAATTAATCTTCAGATCATCTACTTACATAGGCCACTGTGCCACTCTATTCAGTGCACGTTCATTTAGTCATGGAGTAAAACTAGTAATGGACGACAAAGACGTTTTTCGTCGCGGCGAGACATATTTACGAAATTTCAGTCACCAACTTTCTCTTCCGAATGCGAAAATATTTGTTGAGCCTAACCTACATAGGTAGGAATAATCATCAAAATAAAATAAGAGAAATCAGAGCTCGAACAGAAAGGTTTAGGTGTTCGTTTTTCCCGCGTTGTTCGCGAGTGCAACGGCAGGGAGATAGTATGATTATGGTTCGATGAACCCTCTGCCAAGCACTTAAATGTGAATTGCAGAGTAACCATGTAGATGTAGATGCAGATTTAGACATACACACATCAAATTATTTTTGCATCAGCCCGGTTCCCAGAACTCCTGAAGGTAGACGTTGACTGTGAATATTGTATCACAGACACTGTCTCTTTGACTGTCAGAGATGTCATTAAGCCGTCTAAAGATGTAAATAACCATGCATGAGCAGCGCCTATTAGAGGGATAGGGCCCGACAGCCAATCGGTCCCGTCATTCCACCAGGAAGGAGATGGTCTGTAGTTCAGCAATGATATATAGACGGTCAATATCGCGTCTGCATTGTTACTTTGTGCCAGGAAAAGCTTTCAACAAGGGATGAGTTCAGGCGTCTCGGAGTGAAATGGTTCAAATGGCTCTGAGCACTATGGGACTTAACATCTGATGTCATCAGTCCCCTAGAACATAGACCTACTTAAACCTAACTAACCTAAGGACATCACACACATCCATGCCCGAGGCAGGATTCGAACCTGCGACCGTAGTGGGCGCGCGGCTCCAGACTGTAGCGCCTAGAACCGCTCGGCCACTACGGCCGGCTCTCGGAGTGAAACAAGTAACGTTGTTCGCACATAGAGGAGATACACAGACACAGAGACAGGGACTACCAATGACGTGCCTCGCTAAGGCCGCCCAAGGGACAGTACTGCAGTGGATGACCGCTAGCTACGCATTATGGCTTGGTAAAATTCTGACAGCAACGCCAACATGTTGAATAATGCTTTTCGTGCAGCCACAGGACGTCGTATTACGACTCAAACAGTATGTAATAGCCTGCATGATGCGCAACTTCATTCCCAACGTCCAGGGCGAAGTCCATCTTTGCCACCACGACACCATGTAGAGCGGTACAATGGGCCCAACAACATGCCGAATGGACCGGACTGGCATCACGTTCTCTTCACCGATGAGTGTCACATATGCCTTCAATCAGACAATCGTCGGAGGCGTATTTGGAGGGAACCCGGTTAGGTTGAACGCCTTACAGACACTGTCCAGCGAGTGCAGCAAGATGGAGGTCCCCTGCTGTTTTGGTGTGGCATTATGTGCGGCCGACGTACGCCGCTGGGGATCATAGAAGGTGCCGTAACGGCTGTACGGCATTGGCGAGGCATTCGTCTTCATGGACGAAAATTCGCGCCTCCATCGTGCACATCCTGCGAGTGACTTCCATGAGGATAACGTAATCGCTCGAGTAGAGTGGCCAGTATGTCCTACAGACATGAACCCTATGAAAGATGAATGTCATAATTTGGGAAGAGCTGATTCTGGACGACGTGACCCACCATCCGCTCTGACGGATATACGCCGAATCGCCGTTTAGGTGTGGGTCAATCAGGACCAACAGTGCCTTGATGAACTTGTGGAAAGTATGCCACGACGAATACAGGCATGCATCAATGAAAGAGGACGTGCTGCTGGGTACTAATGTATACACCAATGTGAAGGTCTCGCTGTATGGTGGTACATCATGCAATGTGTGGTTTTCATGAGCAATGTAAAGGGCGGATATGATGTTTATGTTGATTTCTATTCCCATTTTCTGTAGACGTTCCAGAACTCTCGGTACTGAGGTGATTTTAAAGTTCCTTTGAAGTGTGTGTTTGTGGACATAGCTAAATTACCGTGCACTACCCAGAGTTGCACGATGGCCTATGTACGGAAACGGTCTGTAGATGACCATTTAACTTGCTGAAAGTGGTTTTCGAAATATACATTTATGGTAAACTTTTCTAGTACGAAGAATCATTCAGATTCAGAGAACACTTTCCTGTTGATAACATATATCCTTTTGCCTTCTCTACAGTTGACGTTAGATCGTCGCCGCATTTCCATGGCATGGACACTTCCGTCAAACAACCATTCGCCTGACTACATGACGCACCCCATTTTATTTTCATTATGGTTATAATTACGTCTTCGATTCCTGTGTCAGCCGTAATACACATTTTTCGGAATAGCGCAAAACCATTCTTGTAACTGAAATGAAATGTATCCATGGAATATTTGGCTGGGAAGCCCCTGCTGAGTTCTTAGGCAGCCTGGTGTCCTTTCTTCGCTGACCTCACTTGGATGAGTTCCTGCGTCGATGATAATGAATTGATGATGAGGACATTACACACAACCAGTCCCGACATGTCCACGAATCGAACACGGAGCCCAAGATCGAGAGTCAGCAACGGTAACCACAATATCACCAGCTGCTGACTGACCGTCCACTAACACTGAGCTGGTCGGTTCTGAAGTCACTTTTCATGACGTAAGGACTATGTAGAAGGAAGGCAAACACAAAGACGCCACGACATTCTCAGTAATAATAACCCCGCCTTTACTTCAGTGTACAGGTAGTAAACGTATTTGCCAGCCGTTGTGGCCGATCGGTTCTAGGCGTTTCAGTTTGGAACCGCGCGACCGCTATGGTCGCAGGTTCGAATCCTGCCTTAGATGTGTGCGATGTCCTCAGGTTACTTAGGTTTAAGTAGTTCTAAGTTCTAGGAGACTGATGACCTCAGGTGTTAAGTCGCATAGTGCTCAGAGCCATTTGAACCATTTAGTAAACGTAGTTACAGAAAGGAACAAATACACAAAAGTTACGCAAACTCTAGGAATACGAGTTCTGCTGATTCTTCCTGAACGGCAGCAAACCATCGTAGCAACACTTCACACGATTCCGTTTTCGGTCAAGCGTGAGAAATCGCGGAACCCATCTTGCGGATAGCTTTCTCATGTCCACATGTTTATGCAAAATATTATGCATCCGTTCATTCGAGAGGCCCACAACACTATAAATCTTACGCATCCATCTTCTGTCATCCATCACCATATGATGCAATTTATCAATGTTTTCTGGGGTCGTAACCTCCACAGGGACCCCAGAACGTAGAGCATCTCTTGTGTCCATATGGCCACTCCTAAAATTTTGAAACCACTTATAAACTGCTCTAATCGAAGTTGCAGAGTCACCGTAATGTTTATCAAGCTTCACTTTAGTCTCCTGAGGTGTTTTGCCATTAATAAAGTATTGTTTAATCACCACACGTAATTCAGTTCCTTCGTCCATTTTTTGACAATCACTCCACTTACTTCATTGACACGAATCCCAAACACAATATGGCTGAAAGTTGATGTGCCTTCTTTCCTAAGATGCTACCAACTAAACATGACCTCGATATACGCCGGTGGTGCCATCTCTTGGATTTTGCACGGACTTTTCAAAAGCCCCTCGTAACGTTCTGCGCTGGAAGGCACAACGCTATTTTACCGGTCTCCATTTCGAAACCAGTGAAAAACTGCAGCACAAATGACATTTTCTTGAGTTTTACCTTTAGAAAAGTAATGAAATTGTTTGACGGCTTCTATATTTTCCAAAGACCACATTCAAATCAATGTTTTCCAATCCTGTCACATTATGAAGAACGGTTTCGCCCCAACTGAACTCTTTACCAAAGATCAGTTACAAACCATTAGAGAAACTGGAAATGATCTATGTTTTTGTGAATTCAGTATCGTGCGTAGTTCCTGAAATATGTAAGTGTGTCGGCATGCAATCAAACAGGTTAGTGGTACGTTGGTAAGTCACCATTCTCCATGTGGCTTCTATACGAATTCTCAAAGATCAGATGTGATTGCTGAACAATCGTATCAGAGAAATACCAGACCAACAATATCTACTGTCTAAAGACGCTACACATAAGGTCATCCATTGTCCAGCTGGAATATCGTGTGAAAGTATGTCAGAAGTGGAGATGTATTCTAAAACCTATCTGTCAATACTAAATGGTCCGCTTGTTGCAGTGTCCAAAAGTAGTCAGAACATCAACAGAAAGAAATTGTTTCAATAAGATCCATACAATTTCACAAGATAATATCTAACGTAGACGAGGATGCAAATGTGGGATGCATTTCAACTTACTCATAGTGTAAGGTATCCGTATCCTCAGGCATCTAAGACGTCACCTCGCACCTACATGATTAATTTTCAGTATGCAAGTAAATACCTGAATGTACTCCTGGACTCAGTGGCATATTTGATACCATTCATTAGCTATAAAAGAACGGCGAAAAGGAAACCATTCAGGAAAATACGAATATTGTTCCGGTCACATTATCATCTGAGGAATGCGTGTTGCTTCTGTGACCCTTCACGTGGAGTTTACATGATCAGAGGTCGACAAGCAGATGGAGAAACTGTGCTTGAGGGACACCATCGTGGCAGTCACAAGGATCGGGGTAAGAGGAAGGGCAAGGTAGCGACAGTCTGTAGAGGTACTGAAGAGGGAATAACGTGTGGTCACCATCGGCATTGTTTGCGCGTTGCTGACAAAAACCCAGTGAACGTGAATTTCATGTTGAGGTGGCAAGAAATGCGTGAATATTGTGAATCGATTATAGATAAGGTATTGCATTCAATTAGATTTCCGCCAAACTGCTGAATAAAATAGATGAAGATCGTGCAGTCGGTACTTGCTTTGTACATTCAAAAATGAACAGTAATAATGTTTAATCCAAAAATGAAAACAATTGTGGATTTCTTGTGACACACAGTCACTTTTCCACAAATGAAGCGTTACATTTTGCAATAACATCGCCGTGATGGGAATGTCATTCTCAACCACAATACTTTGGTCGTAGAGAAAAGTCATGAAGACTATAGGATTTAACATTCGAGAACAGTCACTGCAAGCTGCATATTATTTTATTGATATTACTCTCAGATTATAGCAAAATAAAGCCATTGTACAATGAAAGTGTTAATTGACAACTACATGACTATAAACAGCAGAAAAATATCCTGCAGACTAAAAATTCGATAGTAGTTCAGTTAATTTATACTTCCCTTCCAGCGTCAGAAAAAATTGTCTTCTTAACCTAGTAAAAGCAACAGTGAAAAAGAAACTTCTGATTTAACACAGGTTCACGTACAATTTTGGGATGCTTTGAGCCATAACGTTTACACTCAAAGGTCTCATTTATCTCTCACAAATGTGCTATGTGCCTCCAGTGTATGCATGATAAACCTCCACATGATTGTCTAACTCATCCCATACTTTTGAGGATATATGTGTAGTTACTGCATTCACTGCTGTTTTGATGCAGCTTTGCTGTTCAACCAAAAGAAACACACAGATACGCATAAAAATGTCACGTATCTTGAAATCAGATGACTTTTGAGACCAATTGTGCAATGCGAGCACGATACGCCCCTGAATGGTCAATCCTAGTTTACTGTTAAAGAAAAAACGCTTTTACTGCCAGGTACAAGTGCGGAGTTGATCCATCCTGTTGAACAATTACATCTTCGGTATGTTCTCAGAATTATGGTAAAGGCCAGATATCAGCATATTCTGTTGTACGACTCCTGCGAAAAGTTACAAGATGTACTTCTTTTCCTGAGGGCCGGCCGATGTGACCGAGCGGTTCTAGACGCTTCAGTCTGGAACGGTGCGACCACTACGGTCACAGGTTCGAATCCTACCTCGGGCATGGAAGTGTGTGATGTCCTTGGGTTAGTTAAGTTTAAGTAGTCCAAGGTTCTAGGGGACTGCTGACCTCAGATCTTAAGTTCCGGCCGCGCGGGATTAGCCGAGCGGTTTGAAGCGCTGCAGTCATAGATTGTGTGGCTGGTCCTGGCGGAGGTTCGAATCATCCCTCGGGCATGGGTGTGTGTGTTTGTCCTTAGGAGAATTTAGGTTAAGTAGTGTGTAAGCTTAGGGACTGATGACCAAAGCAGTTAAATCCCATAAGATTTCACACACATTTGAACATTTTTTCTTAAGTTCCATAGCACTCAGAGACATTTGCACCATTTGAACTTTCCCTGAGGACTGGTGCAAAACACAAGAACATTTGAACAATCCCTCTGGTACTCGACTGTGCTATGTGTCTGCTGTCTCCGTATCCATATCATGTGCGGACTCACTTTTTCACTTACAAACTCACAACTGGACACTAAAAATGAAAGACAATTGTTCCATCGCCACATACCAAATGAAATTATAAAACTCTATATTCTTCTCATCATTCTCGAGGGCTTGTGAAAATTTAATGTTGTATGGGTCGGCGCAAAACAGCCAGACACACACACGAAACAAGACTCACTTCTGACTGATACTACGAGTGGACATTTATGCGCTTCGTTTTGAACTACACTCCTGGAAATGGAAAAAAGAACACATTGACACCGGTGTGTCAGACCCACCATACTTGCTCCGGACACTGCGAGAGGGTTGTACAAGCAATGATCACACGCACGGCACAGTGGACACACCAGGAACCGCGGTGTTGGCCGTCGAATGGCGCTAGCTGCGCAGCATTTGTGCACCGCCGCCGTCAGTGTCAGCCAGTTTGCCGTGGCATACGGAGCTCCATCGCAGTCTTTAACACTGGTAGCATGCCGCGACAGCGTGGACGTGAACCGTATGTGCAGATGACGGACTTTGAGCGAGGGCGTATAGTGGGCATGCGGGAGGCCGGGTGGACGTACCGCCGAATTGCTCAACATGTGGGGCGTGAGGTCTCCACAGTACATCGATGTTGTCGCCAGTGGTCGGCGGAAGGTGCACGTGCCCGTCGACCTGGGACCGGACCGCAGCGACGCACGGATGCACGCCAAGACCTAGGATTCTACGCAGTGCCGTAGGGGACCGCACCGCCACTTCCCAGCAAATTAGGGACACTGTTGCTCCTGGGGTATCGGCGAGGACCATTCGCATCCGTCTCCATGAAGCTGGGCTGCGGTCCCGCACACCGTTAGGCCGTTTTCCGCTCACGCCCCAACATCGTGCAGCCCGCCTCCAGTGGTGTCGCGACAGGCGTGAATGGAGGGACGAATGGAGACGTGTCGTCTTCAGCGATGAGAGTCGCTTCTGCCTTGGTGCCAATGATGGTCGTATGCGTGTTTGGCGCCGTGCAGGTGAGCGCCACAATCAGGACTGCATACGACCGAGGCACACAGGGCCAACACCCGGCATCATGGTGTGGGGAGCGATCTCCTACACTGGCCGTACACCTCTGGTGATCGTCGAGGGGACACTGAATAGTGCACGGTACATCGAAACCGTTATTGAACCCATCGTTCTACCATTCCTAGACCGGCAAGGGAACTTGCTGATCCAACAGGACAATGCACGTCAGCATGTATCCCGTGCCACCCAACGTGCTCTAGAAGGTGTAAGTCAACTACCTTGGCCAGCAAGATCTCCGGATCTGTCCCCCATTGAGCATGTTTGGGACTTGATGAAGCGTCGTCTCACGCGGTCTGCACGTCCAGCACGAACGCTGGTCCAACTGAGGCCCCAGGTGGAAATGGCATGGCAAGCCATTCCACAGGACTACATCCAGCATCTCTACGATCGTCTAGATGGGCGAATAGCAGCCTGCATTGCTGCGAAAGGTGGATATACACTGTACTAGTGCCGACATTGTGCATGCTCTGTTGCCTGTGTCTATGTGCCTGTGGTTCTGTCAGTGTGATCATGTGATGTATCTGACCCCAGGAATGTGTCAATAAAGTTTCCCCTTCCTGGGACAATGAATTCACGGTGTTCTTATTTCAATTTCCAGGAGTGTATGTTGAACCTGCTCTACGTTCTTCAGTGAGCAGACGGGGGTCACCTGCGGATTTCCTTGGCATACTAGCAACGAACTAGCTTCTTCAAACTGCTGGTGGCATCTTCGAAGCCTTTTAGCTGTAGTGAAGCAGTGCATGGACTGTGAATCTACCGAACATACAGTGGCTTGCATGTCTCAAAGATACAAATATCTACACCGCTGATGCAAGAATAAATGAAAAGCTGTCTGTGGTGAGACATGTCGCGCCTGCTGTTCCCGAACATAGACAACAGCCTAGTTGTAAAAGAACAGTTTGGATGACTGATCTCAGGCTGTAAAATTAGCCAAGATGTTCTATCTGTGTTGGTACTTGCAACGGTTGGAATCAAGGGGCAACTACAGTCGTTATTTATTTGCCAGCATATGGCTGTACTGTACACAATAACGGCATCATTTTGAGTAACATATTACAGAGACGAAACAATCCGCCACTGAGACATCTAAGCTTGGACTACTCAGGAATATGTTCAAATGGTTCAAATGGCTCTGAGCACTATGGGACTTAACATTTATGGTCATCAGTCCCCTAGAACTTAGAACTACTTAAACCTAACTCACCTGAGGACATCACACAACACAACAGCCAGGAATATGTCGTTATCAGGAAAAGCAAACCTTGTATTCTGTGGTTTGAAGTGCGGTAACTTAAATCCCGTAACAGGTTCAGAATGGCTCTGAGCACTATGGGACTTAACATCTGAAGTCATCATTCCCCTAGAACTTAGAACTACTTAAACCTAACTAACCTATGGACATCACACACATCCATGCCCGAGACAGGATTCGAACCTGTGACCGTAGCTGACGCTAGGTTCCAGACTGAAGCGCCTAGAACCGCACGGGCACCCCGCCCGCCCCCTAATAAGATACACAGGTTAGAGAACTAAATAAATAAGTAAAATGTAGTTAGATATATACTGGGAATTTGTTAAATCTGAAAGGAAGGAAAGGACTTTTGGTCAGGCGAGTGCAGGGCTATAGACACGGGCAGGTCTAATTATGAATAAGAAAATAGAAATGTGGAAAAGCTATCATGAACACTATAGTGGATGCGTTATTATAGCGACGTTAGACACGAAGATCCACACAGCAGTAAAAGTTTGTGTCAGCTAGCTCTGCAAATGGTGAAGAGACTGAAAGAACGCACAAAGAGATAAAATAAAGTGTTCATTTAGTTAAGAGGGACGAAAAGTAATTGCGATAGGGATTGGAATACGATAGCAGGAAAGACAAAGCGAGAAGAATACTAAGAGAAAATGGAGTGAGTGAGTAAGGATTGAAAAGGGTAGCCACTTGGTAGAATGTTGCGCGGTACAAAATTTGGTAATGGTTGACACTAGGGTAAAGGATTATGAGTCATGGAAGAGACATGGAGTCGCCAAAAGGTTTGAGCAGCTTTTAGAACCACATTTCAAACTGATAACCATTTCCAGGGACGTATATCACATTATATTTTATTTGTTACCAACTGCAAATTAATACTGAAGAAACTACAGGAAGGTAGACAAATAAGACGGGAACTGTGTAAGTTAATAGAACTACAGATTCTCGAGAATTTCAAATGGAGCGTTTGGCAAGTATTGACTAAAATTCTTAGTCACCTTTCATTACATCTATTTTATCGGTTACCAGATACGTAAGAAAAATTAATCATGTTAATTCAGAAGCATATTTTACGTGTTAATACGAAGTTCTCAGTCTCCCCTATGGGGAGCAACACATACTGGACGGTACTATTCTCGGTTCTAAAGAGGTTCAACTGATTTCTCTGTTAGTAGAGGTCAACGGGAACTACTGTAAGTAAGCGACACTATGAAACGACAAAAGATTCATACCTGCCGGAAATGAAATAAATATTGACGTTATAAGAGATGTGACGTAGCAGACACTTTACATCTACATGTATACCTACATGGATACGCTGCAAATCACATTTAAGTTCATCGAACCACCTTCACATCTCTCTATTATTCCAATCTCGTATAGAACGCTGAAAGAACGAGCTCTGATTTCCCTTATTTTATTGTGGTGATCGTTTCTCCGTAAGTTGGGTGGCGACAACAAAATGTTTTCACAATAGGAGGGGAAAGTGGTGATTGGAATTTCGTGAGAAGACTCATCCGCAACAAAAAACACCTGTGTTTTAATGATGCCATAATCCTGTATCATTTCAGTGACACTCTCCTCCCTCTTTCACGATAATACAAAACGAGCTGTCCTTCTTCGAACTTTTTGGATGTTCTCCATCAACCGCATCTGGTAAGGATCCTACACCGCACGGCAGTATTCTAAAACAGGACGGACAAGCGTAGTGTAGGCAGTCACCTTAGTAGATCTGTCACATTTTCTATGTGTCCTGTCAATAAAACGCAGTCTTTAGTTAGCCATTCCCTCAACATTTTCTACGTGTTCTTTCCATTATAAATTTTTCGTAATTGTAATTCGTAGGTATGTACTTGAATTCGCAGCCTTCAGATTTGACTGTTTATCGCGTAACCGAAGTGTAACGAATTACTTTTAGCACTGATGTGGATGAACTCACACTTTTCGTTATTTAGGGTCAATTGACAATTTTCGCACCATCCACATATCTTTTCTAAATCGTTTTAAAATTTGTTTTGGTCTTCTGATGACTTTACTAGTCGATAAACGAAAGCGTCATCTGCAAACAACCCAAGACTGCTGCTCAGATTGTCTCTCAATTCAGTTACATAGTTGAGGGACAGCAAAGGGTTACCTTGGTTAACGCCAGAAATCACTTCTGTTTTACTGGATGACTTTCCGTCAATTATTACGAACTGTGACCTCTCTGACAAGAAATCACGAATCCAGCCACATAACGGAGACGATATTCCATAAGCACGAAATTTCACTAGAAGCCTCTTGTGTTCCACAATGTCAAAAGCCTTCCGGATGTCCAGAAATACGGAACGAATTGGAAATCCCTTGTGAATAGCACCGAACTCTTCATGCGAGTAGAGGGCTAGTTGTGTTTCACAAGAACGTTGCTTTCTAAATCCGGGTTGACTGAGTGTCAATATACCGTTTTCTTTGAGGTAATTTAGAATGTGCGAACACACTATATGTTCCAAAATCCTGCCGCGTATCGGCGTTAATGATATGGGCCTGTAATTTAGTGGATTACTCCTACTAGCTTTCTTGGCTATTGGTGTAACCTGTGCAACTTTCCAGTCTTTAGATGGGGATATATAGTCGAGCGAACGGTTGTAAATGATTGTTAAGTACGGAGCTATTGCACCAGCATACTCTGAAAGGAACCTAATTGGTATACAGTCTGGACCAGACATTCAGCTACAAATAAAATGGCACTGTTGCGGTGCAGAAGAATTGTGTTATAGTATTGAGATTTCGTATGGTTCTATTCGGCAAGATCAGGTCAGAGAAGGTGTACCAATCCAAATTCCAAAAAGACGTACTGCTGATCTAACGAACGTCAAGGCATCAGGCGTGCATTGTCGCACATCCTCCTAGCGAGGAAAGTAGTAACGTAAATGACGCATTGCTATATAACAAGGTGGTGTAACTCCTCAAAACTTCAGTGCCAGAGCGCCACTGCAAAGTCAGATGTAGGCAGAAAGACTCGAGCTCAGCACCCCGGAATAATTATTGGATTACCACAGCGGGGCAAGGAGCGCTGAGGAGACTGATATACGAGGGCAAATGCGTTCAAACACGCGGAGCCACCGTGTAACAGGCACGAGACTTTCGGAGCTCAAACACTTGTCCAGTCGTGCTATCATTCTGTTCATATCGCTAGAACCAGAGGGAATGACAAATCTGCTGCCTTTCAGTAAAAACCAAGACAAGCTGATCGAGAATGGTCTACCTGGTTGCTACCTGTTGGCCGACTTCAAAACCAAGATGCAACCAACCTGACGCATACCACATCCTCAGTCTGCCTTTGCTGTCTAGCGGGTCAAGGAGGATGAGGAGAAGACTCGTGTGTGGCCAGCCCTCCTCCACTGAGACACATTGTGCAAGATCTGCAAGCAGTCATCACCACATCGATCGTGATAGATTCACGCAGCCACTTTTCCGAGTCGTGAACATCTGCAGCAGTCTCGGTCGAGTCATCGTGGATGACCAAGGCCTAGACTCCAACACAATCGACACACTGGGCCACAGTAGGCTGTCCTCACCTGAGCATAGGAAGAGATGTCTACGAGGTCGCTGAGGTGGGAGCTACACTGTTATCTGTGTGGGCGATGCCTTCTTCTTCCCACACTGCAGCCAGCACAGTATGCAGGCGCGGCTGACTGAGGTTTGGCAGAGACGTGGCGATTCACTGACGACGCATCAGCGCTTCTTCGTTGCACGCTCTTCGTTGCCCTCCGACACCCTGAGACAAACTCTGAAAACTCAGCTTGAGAAATAAATTATGTAGGCAATACCACAATGTCACTGACGCCTCACTGAAGCACTAACCTTCACTCATTGCCCAGCCTCTTGCACACAACGTGTTATCAGAGTCCTGGGCCATGCCAACGTGATATTTAATGCCTATCATTTTACTTACATTTGCTCTACAAGCTCATTGTTTTCCTCCTTTGAATGTATTATTAGAAATAATTTCCAAAAACAATAATAACGATTTAACTGCTGCGGGTAATTGTCGAGATACGCTGATATTGCACCAGCCCCAGGTTTAGTGGTAAGATGTCCCAGTGGATAGCTCGTCAGAAACTAAACACAGATGAAGTGTGAAAATAGGAAGGAGGTGTAGTGAACTGTGAAAAAAGAAGCAAAATGTTGTCAACGGTCGAACATCAAGATGCGCGATATGAAACGAATTTGACACACCACGGCGTTGTGGGTATGTGGTCACTGTGTTGGATTGTGGCGGGGGAGATGCTTACCGCCTGCTGTTCTAGGCGCTTCAGTCCGGAACCGCAATGCTGCTACGGTCGCAGTTTCGCATCCTGCCTCGGGTATGGATTTGCTTGATGTCCTTAGGTGAGTTAGGTTTAAGTAGTTCTACGTCTAAGGGACTGATGACCTCAGATGTTAAGTCCCATCGTGCTTAGTTCGATTGGGAGATGGGTGTACAAGTCTCCCTGGTACCTTTTTTTTTTCCTCAAAATTATGAGCTGTCCGTCCGGTCATTCACGTGGCTGTTCGCTCTATTCAAATTTGTGTTTGTGCCGTGGTGTAACGTCTGTTTGCATCAGTGACGTGTTGGGCAGGAACCCCCCTTTTGTTCCACTTGAGTACCACATGTTATAAGTTTTGCTTCCCGTTTTGAAAGTTTTGAGTCTTGAATTCCTTTGTTGTATCATAATTGACACCCGTCTATTTGTTAGTTTCACCTCTGTGACAGGACTATGTGGCACCTCCTTTGCCCTCAAACCAGCGTATGTCATAGTCTGCCAAGACTACAGAATGAGAACAGACACGATATTCAATGACCGGACAGACAGTTCATAAATTTCTGAAAAAAAAAAACTGGGCACGAGGGAAATCGGAACACGGATCACCAGTGTTGTAGTCCAACACTGTGACCCCACAACCACGTATCCGTTGTTGCAACGCGCTCGATGTTTCACAACCTGAGCACTGACTGCTGACTGTTTATTTATATTTTGCTTCTTTTTTCACGTGTCAGTACACCTTCTTACAGTTTTCATGCTCGGTCCATGTTCACTTTTTGATGGGCCATCCATGGGCCATTTTACAACAAACTCTGAGTGGTGTGCGATGGAGAGCTTCCTTTGTGAGGCCAGGATATGGATAGTGATACGCAAATATACAGATGGCGGTACACTAAGTATAAAAGGGCAGTGCATTGGAGTAGCTATCAATGGTACTCAGGTGATTTATGTAAAAAAGGTTTCCGACGTGATTACAGGGACACGACGGGAATAAACTGACTCTGCACGCGGAATAGTAGTTCGAGCTACACGCATTGGACATTCCTGAGCAGTGTCGTCAATTGAGCGCGCCTGGCTTCCGTGTGCGCTAATTTTTACCTAGGGAGAATCCACGAGAGGCTTCCAAGAGGTCTATGACGAAATCGCTTTCTCTCAGACAATCCATCGAGGAAGAGGATGATTCTTTACTGCAATCTCTTTCAGTGTGTGGAACACCAGTCGGTCATTTCGACTGCGGGAGTGGAGGCTGCGTTCCGCCGTAGTTCACGGTATCGTGGGAAGAGGGGCCTTCACCAACGTGGCCTGAAGACCTGCAAACCTCTTTCTGTTCCAGGATTTTACTCTACGTGCCGCCGCGGGACCGCAAGCTGCATGTTTACGTCTCTCCTTTAATACCCGGTGAGGAGCTTCAAGTTGTTGCTTACACACTGAACCGCCAAAGAAATTAGTATAGCCATGAGTATTCAAATACAGAGATACTTAAAGAGGCAGACTATGGCGCTGCGATCGGCAACGCCTGTGTAAGACAACAATTGTCTGCTCCTACAATGGCAGGGTATCAAGATAATAGTGAGTATGAACGTGATGTTATAGTCGGCGCACGAGCGATGGGACACAGCATCTCCCAGCTCACC
This sequence comes from Schistocerca gregaria, assembly GCF_023897955.1. Classification (NCBI taxonomy): domain Eukaryota; kingdom Metazoa; phylum Arthropoda; class Insecta; order Orthoptera; family Acrididae; genus Schistocerca; species Schistocerca gregaria. The sequence goes on from NC_064922.1 coordinate 162,968,752, forward strand.
AATTCACGAGTATACCGTGAATATCAGGAATCCGGTAAAACATAAAACCTCCAACATCTCTGCCGCCGGGAAAAGATCCTGCAAGAACGACGACAGAAGGGCATCGTTCAGCGTGACAGAAGTGCAACCCTTCCGCAAATCGCTGCAGATTTCAATGCTGGGCCATCAACAAGTGTCAGCATGCAAACCATTCAAAGAAACATCATCGATATGGATTTCCAGAGACGAAGGCGCACTCATGTACCCTTGAAGACTGCCCGACACAAACCTTTACGCCTCGCCTGGGCCCATTAACGCCAACTTTGGACTGTTGATGACTAGAAAAATGTTGTCTGGTCGGACGAGTATCGCTTCAAATTGTATAGAGCGGATGGACGTGTACGGTTATGGAGACAACCTCATGAGTCCTTTGACCCTGCATATCTTCAGGGGATTGTTCAAGCTGTTGGAGGCTCTGTAATTGTGTGGGGCGTGTGCTGTTGGACAGATATGGGACTCCTGATACGTCTATATACGACTCTGATAGGTGACACGTAATTAAGCATTCTGTGTGGTCACATCCATCCATTCGTGTCCATTGTGCATTCCGACGAACGTCGACAATTTCAGCAGGACAATGCGACACCTCACATGTCCAGAATTGCTCAAGGAACACTCGTCCGAGTGTAAAAAACTTCCACTGGCCACCAAATTCCCCAGACATGAACATTGTTGAGCGTATCTGGGATGCCATGCATCGTGTTCTTGGGAAGAAATCTCCAGCCCCTCTTACTCTTAGAGATATGTGGACAGTCCTGCAGGATTCATGGTGTCAATTCCCTCCTGCACTTCTTCAGACATTATTTGAACTCATGCCACGTCCTGTTGCGGAGCTTCTGCGTGTTCGCAGGGACCCTACACGATATTATGCTGTGTAAAAGTTTCTTTGGCCCTTCAGCGTATGTGGGCCACGGCAGCACTACATAGCTTGTCAGATGAAATATGCCTGCGGATACCAAAGCAGTGTATGAAAAATGAGGCGGAAACCTAAATCTCACATGGTGACATAGTAAAGTATCCAAATTCAATAGGTTAGCATAAGGTTTGCGTTAGAGTTACAGAAAAGAGAAGAGTACTCGACTTGTTTAGGGAGAAACTCAACAGTTCAGCACAAAAGTGAATGAAACAGTGAAATTATTATCCAACAGAGTAAGTAAGATTAAGAAGTGGACAGAGGCTTACTTAAAGAAGGGAAAGATAGAGCGTTGGACCTTTTTCTCGGAGGTATCTACACAGATCTTTCCGGACAGAAACGACTAATAAACCCGGAAGGAATTTGGCACGGCGCTTCACCTCGTTACGCATTTTTAGGAAGTGGGTGTGCAGGTGTGCCAGTTTCGTTGGCTCTTCAGTGTATTTACCAGTTCTATAGCCCTGTTTTAACTTTAATTGCGACAGGTTATACCAGCAGAGTGTCTTGCAAGGTACGCTAACTTGGGTAATGCTCCTTAACTGGGCGCTCCTCTGAGAGAAGTTGATACCCCTAATCGTCTGGCTACTGAAATCACTTGATTTGTTTGGCAAGCTTCTGCCTCCCGTGGTAAAACTTCTTCCTGATTACATGCTTGCTGTTTTCTGCGTTTGGCCTCCAACGAGAAAAATGGATAAGGGCATACAATCTGACATTCATCAGATTTTGTAGTTCTGAACAGCGTAAATTTTGATGTCACTTCTAACGCTCTGTCTCCGTTCTTGTGACTAGCGTTATTTAATTGGAACAGCCGGGGATCTCTAAGTATTAATTGAATAGTGTATTTAAAACCGGTAGTGCGGGCCTTGTAAAGAAAAACTTTCTCCCGCTTGTAAATGAAGAAAAATTACGTATTGAAGGACTGGGTGTAGCTAATCCCTAAATCTTTTCCCCAGAGGTTGAGATTCAGCTTTTCATTGTGTTTTTAACAATAGCGTTGTGTACGTTTTAGAACCAGTTAATGCGGGCAACTGGGCCGCATTTTTGTCGAGCGTCACGGGTTCAACCCCGCTGCGATCTTCTTGTAATATCAAAACGTTCTTTCGAATATTTTGTACAAACTTCACCTTCATATTTCTTATTACAGTTGCTGTGTACCCAAAAGTTTCATCATCAAACTTCTTATTACAGCTGTACGTATCTTTTCTTAAATCTTTCTTTCAACTGATTTAAATGTCACGAAATTTGCCCAGTAATGGTTCAGTTGGCTTTACTGTGAGTTAGTGTACATTATGTGCCACACTGCAAAAAGTTTTTAAGCGTTGTTTGATTTTATTTGAAACCTTTACCGTTACGACTACGAAATTTTACTTTCAAATGTTCATTGACAGAAACAATATTTGGTAAATTCATCATACGTAAATCTTTGCCTTGAGGTGCTGTTAATTTAGAAATTGGTAACCACAGCCGTCCTGTTAAGGGTGCCGCTCCATATGAAGTTTCGTAATCTTAATAAATTGTAATTAAACTGTGCCTTATCGAATGACGTTCAATCCTCTTTTGCCGAGACCCTCTTTGCCCTTTCCTGTAGAGGTGGATTCAGGCGACTGAATTCCATGTCGGAAATCGTAGGGGAATTCAATATTCCTAGATCCATAGTGTCAAGAATGTGCTGAGGATTGCAAATTTCAGGCATTACCTCTCACAACACAGTGGCCGATGGCCTTCAGTTAACGACCGACAGCAGTGACGTTTGCGCACAGTTGCCGGTGCCAACAGACAAGCTGCTCTCCATGAAATAACAGCAGAAATCAGTGAGGGACGTACAACAAACGTATCCCTTAGGACAGTGCGGCGAGGTGTTAATGGGCCATGGAACAAACGACCGGCGTGAGTGCGTTTGCTAACAGCATTGTATCACCTGAAGCACCCCTCCTGAGCTAGTGACCATATCGGCTGGACCCTATACGACAGGAAAACCATGGTTTGGTCAGATTAATCTCGATTTCAGTTGGTAAGAGCTGATAGTAAGGTTAGAGTGTGGTGCCGACCCCACGAAGCCATGGACCAAAGTTGTCAACAAGGCACTGTGCGAGCTGGTGGTGGCCCCATAATGGTGTGGGCTGAGTTGACATGAAATGGACTGTCTTCATTGATCCATTATGGATCGTGGGACAACGGCTGGCATGAACTTCTTAATCCAATAATTTACCAACAGCCTTATGTATTGTAGAAATTTATTTTATGAACTTCTATGTGCTACCAGTTTCGGCATTATGTTGATGCCATCTTCAGGCCTCTGTACATTGAGTAGAAGAAATGTACTATTATAAAAATATAGAAAATACGTTAACAATTGACAGTTATCATGTAAACTATTAAAGTGGCTCAAAAAGACATTGTATATCATTAAAAATATATGTAGCATTAGGGCACACATGCCTCTGCCTATGTATGGCTGTTGTTAATAGTTTTCCTGTTTTACTTGAATATAGCATGATACATGAACATATGTATGCGCTATTATTCAAGAAACCATGCAACACATCAGATGTACTGAATAAAATCGCATTTCCAGTGGAACAGTGGAATAATTTTTTAAAATAATAATTAACTAAAGCAGATAACAATGAAATAAATTAAAATACAAGAACATGTTACAACGATGTCAGAATACAGAAGTTACGTATGTGTGGTCTAGGTCGTATTATGTGTGGTACGACAAACAACTGCCGTAATATTAACGATAAAAAGGATAAAAGAGTTTGCCTTAAAACCCAATTGCATTCACGATGTAAACCAATGCAGTCTTACTATAAAATCATCAAATACCTTATCATCGTAGGCACTTCATTAGGACCCTTATGCAGGACAACCCCACATTGTGCTGAGTGGATTAATGTAACGGCAGTAGGTGTCTCACATAGGCATGGTTACAAAGAAGATTCTCAATCTCTGTATTACAGAAACGTCTATCTCCCTACATACAAGTTCCATATAATTATGCAGAATTATACGAAGTAGAATCGATTGAATAAAAGGAAAGGAAGGAAAAGAGAAATACAGGAGATCGCTTATATGTCTGAACATAGATCTCAAAATGAAATATATACCATCCCTAAGACTAACCGTGTCAAATCATTCTCAGTTTGCAATAAGACAGAGTGTAGTAGCGTATGAGATGATTATCCTTATCTTAAGTACGTCATCCAGTGTAATCATACTCTGTCTAATGGCGTTAATAAGTCAGAAACTATCTGTATGGGTCAAAATGTCATGATACCTGAAAACAGGTCAAAATATTTGACTAGATAAAATCAAATAATAGCGGACGTATACTCATTAGCTAAGTGTCAGCGAATGCAATGTTGCATCAAGTGTAAAATTGGTTAAGTGGCAACTCAAGAGTACAAAGATAGGTGCACAGTACCGTAATGATGTTGGACACATTTGCATGTTATGGCAGTGGTCAACTTCCATGGGATGGGAAAAATGTAATATTGACCATAAATGCCTTATATTGGGAAATATCAAAATAGCATCTAGGTATAGTACACAAAATTCAAAAGTATTTTACTACAATCACCATGATCATCAGTACTCAAGTATTATAAGTACCTCATTTGAAGTTGTATGGCAACATTGACCTAACAATATGTATGAGGACATAAGTAATTTTGCTGGTACAACACTGATACCTCGACCAAAGCTAAAATATATAAGTCACTGCCTATTTATGTATACCGAAATCATATACAGACACAGAGCTATAGGTGTTACCCTTTCAAGATTTAATGATGTGAAATGGTTATGATAGGCTTCTGGGAAACCATTTACATCCACCCACGGACTCCATGTTTCCAAAGAACAGTGGAATTTATGTGGATGACAATGATCAATGTCACTGGGCTACAATTGTTCGTTATTGGTTTGAAAAACGTTCTGGAGAATTCGAGTGGATGATTTGGCCATTTATGGGAGGTAATCGAGAGTTTAGTTCGTACTCAATATCCTGCACCGGCAACACTTTCGCAATTATGACAACTATAAAGGAAATATGGCCCAATATCTCTGCAGGGGACTTTCAACGACTTTTTGAGTGCATGCCACGTCGAGTTTCTTCATTAAGCCGGGAAGAGGAAGTCCGAAACGATATTAGGAGGTACCCCTTCACTCCTCTCACCTCAGGCTATTTAAATATGACAGCCAGTAATTTATCCAATAGTTTTACATGAAAATGCTTTCATCTCCTATTTTTCACCTCTTGTACAAGATTTAAAACATGAAGCGAAAAGTAAACCTAATGAACCGTGGTTTATTTTCAAAGAATACTCTTAAGAATTTATTTAATTTACTAGCGATTCATCAAGAACATTAACACATTTAATCACACTATGTAAGCATGTAAGTAGTTGCCAGGGAGTGACTGATGAAATCATTACCAAATTTCTTTTAACAAATGGGAATTTTATTCACTTTAACGGTGCCTAAAAGCTCTTTTTAAAAGAAACAGACTTAAAATTGCAATCAGAAAGCACTCTCTAAATATCAAAGTTACAATTTATTGATAGGCAGAAAGAAACAAGTTTTGACTGTATGAGCTTTCGGGCACAGAACCTTGCCGCCCCCTATTGACACAGCCGTAGTTACGACCGCTCACAACAGCCTCTAAAAGACTACACTGGTGCAAATCTGCAGCACACCAGAAACTAAGATTTTTAACAATTTACGCAAGCTCACAAATTATGCATTCCCCATAGGAGGGATGGAAATGGTACAAAACACTAACAATTAAAATATTAACCTTCCCACCGAAGATGCAACTTGATTTTAATTTCTATGAAAGTCTTACGGTGAAAGGCTGGCAACTTTATATACTAAAATTATCACTTAAATAAAAGCCCATGAAATGCAATCTTATATAAACTTCTACAAGGTTGGCCAAACAATAGTTAAGATGCTTTACAATTCACAGATACCGCCTCGCAAGATCATAGGCAATAATATCAAAGCTTCCAAAGATCAAAACATATTTTGGGTACTAGGCCGATACACTCCAAGCAATACATTCGTTAACACACCAAATCTGACACACATGACAGAGGCAGCTACTAACGTATGGTAGATTGATAGGGAGATTACCGAACAACCCGAACCGCAGGTCGCTCTAAACCGCCCCTACTCCACAAGGGAAAAACGGACCACCCAGTTTATAAACAACCACTTTCCCACGGGTGGGTAAACGGAGAAGAATGGTGGGACGATCCCAAAGCAAAACGGCTGTGACCTCACCAAGAAAACAAGTAAAATTTAACAAGAGTAAATCAAACAACATATCACCAATCACTTCTAATAAACTGCGATTTCTCGAGAGGACCTAGCGCAGCACCCCCAAACCGCTCTCCCGAACCGTCCGCTGCCAGCCGCTTCAACGGACGCAGAAAGGCGCGCCGATCTCCCGCCTCATGGCGTCGCACCGGCGAGACCGATGTCGTTGGTTGACTCCTGTTGATCTCGTGTCGACCGCGAAGCCACTACCCCTCGCTAAACTTCACGGCCCACTGCATTGACGCGCCGACCTCACATGGGCCGACGCTCAAGACAGACAAGTCACCTTGTGCCTCAGTGCGCGACTGATCAACCGATCGATCCAACCGCCAATGACCATTGCCTAAGGAAACTCGAGCAGACTGGCGGCCTAACACGCAGACTCAGATGCAGGAACTAAGCCCTGACAGGGCGACCACTCGCTGAGTCCTCTTACTAGCGAAGTGGAAAGACTTTTTTTTTCTTTATTGTGATTTCGATCACCTGATTCAAAGGCGGGCTGGCATCAGCATAGTACGCCGCTCTTCAGCCTTAAGTTTTGCAATAAGTATTACATATAGGTGGCACAGAGAATACAATCAAAACGGCGGGCAGAAAATGTAGACACTAAAAACAAAAAACACGCTGGACGAGAAATATCACTAACACTAGTTGACAAGGGACACATTACATGGATGACGGCGACGACACACGTGAACAGTGGTGGCGTGACGGCGAAAGAACACTAAACACAGACGAAGGCACACACACGAGACATTGATTGATCTCTGGGGCGCAAATGTTCACTGAGCATGTGCGAGTCCGGGGACTTGCCAAGAGAGGAGGAGGAGGAAGGGGGGTGGGAGAGGGGAGAGCATTGGCAGGGGTGACAGGGGGAGGGAGGAAGGGGAAGCCCGCAGGGAGAGTGGTGGAGGAAGGGGGATGGGGGAAAGGAAAGAGAAGGGAGGGAGGGTGCCTAAGGGAAAGGACACAGGAAGTGGGGTGGAGGATCAAAGTTGATAGGAGGCGTAGATAGAGGGGAGGAGGACATCATCAGGGAGGGGGAGCTGGCGGAAGCCACCTTGGGAGAGGGTAAGGAGGGTGGAGAGATGGAGACCAGGTGGGGCGTGGGATACAGGCGCGGCAGCAGGTGGGGGTGGGAGAGGATGGGTGAGACAAGCGGGTGAGGAGGATCGAGTTTGTGGGAGGTGTACAGGATCCATATCCTTTCAAGAAGGATGTTGGGATAGGGGATGGCATCGTACAGGATTCGCGTGGGGGAGGGGAGACGGATGCGATAGGCGAGGCGGAGAGCATGGCGTTCAAGGATTTTGAGGGATTTATAAAAGGTAGGGGGATGAGTGATTTATAGGTGTGGAGGTTGGTGGAGGGGTCCAGACCCCACGTGCGGCCGGAAAGGAGCTTGAGCAGATGGAGTCGGGAGCGTGCCTTGGCTTTGATAGTCTGGAGATGGCCATTGTAGGAGAGGCGACGGTTGACGCTGACGCCAAGGTACTTAAGGGTGGGAGTGAGGGCGATAGGACGGCCATAGATGGTGAGATAGAAATCAAGGAGGCGGAAGGGGTGGTTTTGTCTACAATGATCGCCCAGGTTTTGGAGGGATTGACCTTGAGCAACCACTGGTTGCACCAAGCGGTGAACCGGTCAAGATGGGATTGGAGAAGGTGTTGGGAGCGCTGCAGGGTGGGGGCAAGGGCAAGGAAGGCGGTGTCATCAGCAAACTAGAGAAGGTGGACGGGGGGTGAAGGCGGCGGCATGGTACAGAAGGGGGGAGAGAACGGACCTTGTGGAAAGATTCTCATTTTGCCGGCATTATAGGTTGATCCGAATGACAGACAAACTAGGGCCCCGAACGACAGTTTAACTGCCTAATAAATGCGGACGAGAGACAGACCAGCAAGCTACGGACGAGAGACTGACCCGTACTGACCCCCTAGCGAGCTCATAGTGCGCCTTAAATGCACTTGATCAGGCAATCTTTCCCCTTTTCCACCAGCTGCGACTACCACAGCGGCGCCACCGCCAGAAACGGAGGGCAACTGCTTCACACTACGCGCTGCGGCGCACTCTTCAAAACAGCAATTTTTACCACGGCTCACCACAACTCTCAGATGTAAATATAAGTTCAGTCATCCGCTTCGAGCAAACGTCTTTTAATTCTGAGAAATGGTAGTCCATGTTTTCAGTCCGTTTACACCAGGCGCCCACAGGAGTGGGCGCCTGGTGTAATGTCTTGTTACTTCGCAGACGCACTTGTGCGGAGTGTGGACTCTCTGTGGGAAGCTGCTGGTACTGCATCTTTTCCTCGGCCAATTCCGCTCTACTCGGTTCCATTAGTGGCTGGCGCCTGACCTAAATGCATGTTTCCGGCGGTTTCCCCGCTCGGGCAGAGGCACGAGTCGGTAATAAGACGCGCGTACTGCTCTCCAGGGAGGCCGCCTGCGACTTTTATCCGCAGAGAAGATTGCATTGTGCCGGACTATCCGAAAGCAGCAACTCTTTGCAGAGCGTTACCTGACTTAACAACGCCCTTCCGCGCTCTGCCAGATTGTCGGTATTGCAGTAACTTCCAGTTCTGGGATAACTTCTTCTTCTTCTTCTTCTCCTCCTCCTCCTCTTACCGTTACTCTTTCTCCGGTCTCAAAGTAAAACGTGTAGCCTTTCTCGGCTACGAGAGAACATGGCTCCTGTATGCACTCCGCGTTGTGTGCTCCAGGTTAATGATGCACCGCAGCCAAGGCAGTCCTCCTTCCGTGAATGAGAACCTGAACAGGTCCGGAACTGAGAAAATCGCAGTGTCCACGCAATTAGTCCGCTGCTCGTGGTAGTGTTGAAGCGTTCTCGCTTCCCGCGCCCGGGTTCCCGGGTTCGATTCCCGGCGGGGTGAGGGATTTTCTCTGTCTCGTGATGGCTGAGTGTTGTGTGATGTCCTTAGGTTAGTTAGGTTTAAGTAGTTCTAAGTTCTAGGAGACTGATGACCACAGTTCTTAAGTCCCATAGTGCTCAGAGCTATTTTGAACCACGCAATTAAAGCATAATATACCTAAGACAAAGAGGTTTCGGGAAACAAATCATTTATTAAACCGTCTTATACAGTCCACAACGCAACCCATCTCTTTAACGTTGTCTCAAGTCTACTTCATTGCTCAATGGAAGCAAGTGCTATATTGGTAGTCATGAAGGACAGATCGAATGACTTCCGGGAATTCAGGTAGGTAACACTTTCAGCGACAGCCGATAAAAGGCACACACGATTACAGCAGCCAAGTAGATTTGCTGTTGTCGAACATTGCTTGGGTACTGGTCAACCCATGTTATATAATAACACCGAGATATTGGCATGCACGTCCAGCTATGAAGGAGGCAGTTGAGATTAAATTAGTGAGCAACCTCGTTAACAGGGATGGAGCTTTTTGTTTGAACTCTGTTAGAAATCCGGCTATCTCACTTGTCAAGAAACAGAGGGACAGAATCAATGCTACCTCACCTGCGATTTCGTAGTCTCACTATCGATAGCTAGGTTTTAAATTTGCAATTACGTTGCCTGTCCGTTGCAGTTTGCCTTGAAAATGGCGTGGTGTTCTCCCGCCGAAATATCGGCGGTCATTGAAAGTGTTACCTGGCTCAATTTTTGATGTTATTTGAAAGTTGTATACGCCAGGAGAATCTCAGGTCTCAGATCTAATCAAATTAAGAAAAAAGTACGTTTACACTGTACCCTAATGTTTACGTTCGTGACATAAAGAGTGTTCTGATATTCTGTATTGTGACTACAACCACAAGAAGAATGTAGTAACTCCAGTCACGTAGAAGGCAATGGCTGACAGGTCTGAATGGCAGTTGACCCAAAATACTGATAGCATTTTTTCACATTAGAATGGAATAATGGATAGAAGTCGAACTCAGAGAAGGTCAGTTTCGTTAATGGAGAATTCTAAGAACATCTGAGGCATAACTAACAATACGGCCTATTTTAGAAGATGTTGTCGGTGTCGCCTTCATTACGAAGATTAGTTTCATTCATTTCTTATGCTACTCTATCCTGTACAAGTCTCTACGTCTCCGAGTAATACATCCTTCTGAATCTGCTTACTGCATTCCTCTACTGATCTCTCTACCATTTTTACCTTCCACATTTCTCTCCAGTGCTAAATTGGTGATTCCTTGATGTCTCAGAATCTTTCTTTTCTTCCTTTTGCTACGCTATTTATCCCGCATTGTGCGCAGGGTCGCCAGGGTTAAGTACGGAATTGGTATGGTTAATTTTTAGGGGTGGCCGGATGCCCTTCTTGCCGCCACCCCGTACCACCCGGGACGGAATTAGCGTACCCCAGCTGTCTGCGTCTAGTGGAAATCGTGAAATAGTGTGAGTGTGTTACAAATGTTTGCGAGTCGTGTAACAGAGGCGGGATGTGGGGAGCAGCCCGGTATTCACCTAAGAGGATGTGGCAAACCGCCTAAAAACCACATCCAGGCTATCCAGCACAGCGGCCGTCGTCGTTAATCCTCTGGGCGGATTCGATCCAGCGCCGGCGCGCCTACCCTAGTCCAGGAAGCAGCGCGTTAGCGCTCTCGGCTGTCCTGGCATGTACCTTTATGTACATGTTGTGTATCAACCTGTCCCTTCGTCTACTCGCATTGTGCCATAAATTTCTCTTCAACACCTCCTCATTGGTTGAGTGATCTCCCCGTCTAATCTTCAGCATTCTTCCGTAGCATCACGTTTCTAAACCTTCTACTCCCCTCTTCGAAGACAGACTGAAGAAAAACAAACCAAAAATACTAAATTTGTAGGTTTAGAGAAAGCTTTTGACCATGTTGACTTAACCACATTCTTCAAAGAGTGGAAGATAGCAAAGAAAAAATACATGGAGTGAATGGTTGTTTACAACTTGCCCACAAACAATAGTGCAGTTGTAAGAGTCAGAGACCACGAGACGGTCGATTATAACACGGACACATCAAAAATAAAACAAGACTCATGAAATGTTGTCGAATTACATCAGGTGATGCTGAGGAATTACCTTTGGAGACACTAAAGGGACACTACAAATAGTAGACGAGTTATGCTATTTGGTTGGCAAAATAGCTTATTATGTAGAAAGACTATAAAATGAAAACTGGCTATACCATGAAACTTTTTTTTGTAAAGCTTGTTATATAAAGTTATGGGTTAAGACGTCCTTCATGAAGGTGTTTCTTTGGATTCTAGGTTTCTACGGCAATGAAACGTTGGGCGATAAGCAGTTTATACAAGAACAGATTATAAGCTTTCGAAATATGGTGTTACATAAAAATACCGAAGATTAGGTGGGTAGATTGAATAATTAATGAGGCACCAAATCGAACTGAGGAAAAACGATATTTTTTACACAAAATTACAAAGAGAAGTGATCGCCTGATAGGACACACCCTGAGGCATCAAGAAATGGGTGGTTTTCTAATGAAGGGAAGTGTTGGAACTAAACCTTACAGAAGGTGGCTTAGGCACTGAAACCAAAACCGACATCCAATACCATAGCAAAGCACACTGCTGAACCTCTAAATCCTTATCTCACTCTCCATGAATCTCTATGCCATATCCATCCTCTCCCACCAGAAGTCAAGCAACAGCCTCGAACCAACAACGAAATTTATCCCGAGATATACTGCTTCTTTCAGCCCATACTTTTATTTCTCTCTCCTCCGATCTCAATGACTGTTGAATGAAATTACTTACATATATATAAATATCAAGGGGGACAGTGGAAAATGTATGCCCGAAACGGGACACGAATTCGGGATCTTCTGCTTAATGACAGATGCTCCATCAGGCTTTTAATTTTTTTCTTTTTTTATCATTTTTCTTGTCTTTTTTCGTAGAGAACAAAAGGAATAAACACCTACCAAATGAGGAAAAAATATAAAAGCCTCTACTGTTTGGAAATAAAAGGCGACGTTCCTCATAAAATAAAATAATATTCCTTGGAAATGTGAAACATTAATAAGTATATTTTCTCAACATCCTTTTTATTTGGAAACCAAAATAAGTATACAGTCTCAATATCAGCGGCAACCCAACCTTTTTTTTTTTTCGTTGGGGACGCACATGAGAAAGAAACCAAATAGGCTGCAGATAAGGAGCTAATCATGACCAGAATAAACACGATTAAGGAAGAAAACTTAGAAAATGAGGAGAAAAGAGAAGTGAAAGAAGTTAGGAATACCTGCTGCGCCATGCTCCACTTCGGCGCGCTCTCGGAACAACGTCCATTCTATCATTGACCATTATGAGGGGAACAAGGGATCTTGCATTCTTGGCTGACACGTTTCGCTGAAATTCCAGCTTCGAGGGTGGTTGGGGAAAATACTGTGTAAGTAGTTCGCGAAAGTGGCCCGATAGTGTCGATGTCGGCGAAGGATGTAGTGGCGTACTTGGAGGCGTGTCCAAAAGTCTGCCGGACGCCAGATCGACGATGTCATCCCGGAAGAGGTAGCTGATAGCCATGCCACTGATCCATATAATACCGTGATGAGGTGGTACACGGAGGTTGGAAGCCACAATCTTCTGTACGAGGGTACAGAGAGCTGCTGCTGGTTCAAATGGTTCAAATGGCTCTGAGCACTATGGGACTTAATATCTTAGGTCATCAGTCCACTAGAACTTAGAACTACTTACACCTAACTAACCTAAAGACATCACACACAGCCATGCCCGAGGCAGGATTCGAACCTGCGACCGTAGAAGTCCCGCGGTTCCGCACTGAAGCGCCTAGAACCGCCCGGCCACCGAGGCCGGCAGCTGCTGCTGGCCCACACTCAATACGATGTAAATCTGTATCTTCGACATTGCATTTGAGGCACAGGGGTGAGTCCACCAGCGTGATGCGATGCAGTTTCTGTCTTGTAGAATATTTGCCATTGAAGAGGAGGTACGACATGGCGGTGGTGTCAGTGGTGTGGTATGGTTGGTGGATCGTTCTCCAAACTGTAGGCCATGAAACCTGGGGGTGAACTGCTTCGCCTGGGTTGCGGGGTGGGTGCTTTCGGAGAAGGTGGCAGATGTCGCTGGTGGTGCTTCTTCGTCCTGGGGAGCTCGGTGCATATGTAACTGTATTTCAAAAAGAAACGGCCAGTGTGCGACATCGGTGGGGGGATGTGTGCCAAAGACGTCGGTGGGCGCCTCGAAACAGGTGCGACCTCGGTGGTCAACATTCCGGTAGAACTAGCATTTTGTCTTTTCCATTATCGGAGCGTAGTACTAGTGTAAAGTGGCGTAGTCCTGGCTCTCACGTTAACCAGGTCTAGGCCACCATTCCGCTTCCGTAAGATGAGAGCGTCATATTGTACTTTGAAGGTGTGTCCAGAACATGTAAAATACCCCAAAGCCGCCTGTAGTCTCCGTGCAATAGTCGCAGTGATAGGCAGAATCTGCACGATGTGGGGTATCCAGATGGGTATTGACGAAGGTGACACTCTGACGCGTATTGAGAGAGCGTAGTAGGTGATTTTGTATGTTTGCTCGGATGCGTTGCAGTAGCGCCCGAAAATTGATCGCCAAGGTGCGGAAAATGTCTCGGGCGTACATCCAATCCGTCACTGCGTTGAGGAATACATGGTTGACGCGGTCAAACGCTCGGTTGATAGAGATTAAAGCGTGTGGCAGTCGCGAGGGTGTTGCCAAAACGATCACATCTCGAAATTCACTGATTGCTGCCTATATATTATGATCGCCGCCGAAGGAAGTTTGTTTGTGCGAAACAATTTCTCGTAACACATGTTTGAGTCGCACAGCTAGAAGGCTTGTGAAAATATTGAAGTCTGATTTGAGTGACGTGATCGGCCGATAACTATCGAGTCGTGTTCCTCCAGCCTTCCACGGAAGTTGGTGGCGGGATTGCAGCGCCAGACAAAAGTTCCCATTAAATGTCTCTTCGTCGTGGCAACATCAAATCTGGGAAGGTTCTGTAAAATTACAGCAGTAAAATCATACGGGCCGGGAGACCGAATCAGTCATCATTTACCCACAGCACCACTGACTTCAGCTGTGGTCACTTCCGCAGTCAGGCGGGTTGCAGCTGCGGCGTTTAGTATATAATGTACCTCCAGAGCAACCGCAGCAATGGCCCCTGCACCGGCAGGTACTTCTTGATAGAGAAGTCTGTAGTGCGTTCTGAAGGCATCCACAATGGTAGCTTGCGAAGTCAGGCGGCGTCCATGAGGCAGGTCTAAAGTCAACATTAGGGCCTGTCGACTTTGACGAACATTTTGAACAATAATGTGCATAGAAGTTTCTTCACCGTTAATCCTATCTCGGATGCGTGCTCGTACAACGGCTCCTACTAGACGGCATCTGATCAAGGTTTTAATCTTTGCCTTGATCGTTGAGCATCTTTTAGACGATCTGAGGACGGCGGATGACCCATGAGTTGTGGTAGTGCGCTATAGTAGAAATCTATTGTGCAATGATTCCACCTGGTTTTGGCTCTGGCATAGTGTGTCAAGTTGAGTCGGATGGCTGGTTTTGTGTACAGTAATCACCGTTGCAGTATGGTCTCGTAACGCATGATACGTTGAACACAAGCCTGCTACGTGTCGGTGAAGTGTTGTCGACGTTGAGTTTCCGAGGTCCTGCACTGCGCCATGTAGATTGCCTACATAGGTTCATGGTACAGATGTCATGATACGAAAAGGCAGGCGGCCAACGTTCCGCATCGAGGAGAAGGGGTATCTTGGAGCGCCAGATATGTATATTCTATCGAGTCGGCTGCGGAGTGGCTCGTCTTCATGTACCACTCTCAAAGTGTCGACTAGACGAAGGCGGCAGACGAGCAAGCGAAATTCCGGACATGTGGTGGAACGAGGGTATTTGTCTGTACGCTCGAGAACACAGTTGATATCTCCACATACGATGAGATGATCGTATCCACCGAGGAATAAAGGCGTGATATCTTCTGCGTAGAACTGGGAGCGATCCCTCCGTTTATCAGTGCCCGATGGGGAGCAGAGATTTATGATTTGGATTCCTTCAACTGTTATGACCATTCCTCGGGCCGTTGGGAGATATGTGACATCGGAAACTGCAATCCCATCCCGGAGGAGGATGGCTGCGTCTGTGTTTTCCATAGCCACCGGGGCGGCGTTCGTCTCGTGTCATCAGTCTTGTGATTGGTTTGCTGCGGCCCGTCACGAATTTCACTCCTGTGCCAACCTCTGCATCGAAGAATAGCTCTTGAACCTACGCCCTCAATTATCTGCTGGGTGTATTCCAACCTCTGTCTCCCTCTACAGTTTTTGCTCGCTAAAGCTCCGTCTAGTACCATGGAAGTCAGTCCCTGATGTCGATGTCGTAACTGATCTGCTTCTCAGTGGCTTCCATACATTCCCCTCCTTTCCTTTCCTTAAAGGCGGAAAAGACGCTACTGAGTTCGAACGCTGTCGTGTAATAGGACGTTCCTTAGCAGGAATGTAGCCACTGTACATGATTGTTGTCACCGGTGACCACGAGAATATTCGGTCACAAGGATAACGAGGTTCGGACGGCAACGTGGGACTACCGGGAGGGAAAACCACTGTACCCTTGGCATGGCTGTGGTGTATCGTACTGCATGTGCAGCAGCTTTATGAGCAGCAGTTAACAAAAACCAACTCTTACAAACCGGTTACTACAAGAACAACTCTGAGACAGATATCCTGTAGCGTGTATCCACTGACTCCAAACCACCGTCATTTGTAGTTCACTGGTGTCAAGTGTTTTCTGATGAAAGGTGGTTCTGTCTCTATGAAAATGATGGCCGTGTGTTGCTTACAAGCAGTCCAGTTGAGGGCCTTTAACCAACCAGTCTGTACGCTTGACACACTGAATCTACAGTAAGAGCTATGGTCTGCGATGGGATTTCGTTAGACAGCAGGAGCATTCTCATGGTTATCCCACACACCTTGACTGCAGATTTGTACGTCAGTCTGGTGACTGTATCTGTTGTGTTGTCATTCATTAACAGCGTCCCAGGCGGTGCTTTCCAACTGAATAACGCTCGCCCACATAGTGCTATTGTAACCTAACGTACTGTACAGAGGGTCAACATATTGCCTTGGCCTGCTCGATCACCATTCTGTCTCCAATATCATAGGATGAAAGCACCAACGTCACCCACAAACAGCATTAACCGCCCATGTACTGGCCGACCAGGTACAACAGGCACGGAACAGCATAATGACGTCTGGCACCTGCGCACCAAAATGCGTACATGTTTTCATGCTTGAATTCGACGTTCTGGCGGTTACACTGGTTACTAACGTACGAGCATTTCACATTTGTAATGTCTTATCTCGTATCTACATTACCCCGTGATCTTGCAATATTACTCACTTAAATAAGTTACCTAGACAAAAATGTCCCCGAAATTTCGTTACCCTACTTTAATTACTTTTTAGTGTTACGATTTTATGTTCGTCATCATGTTTCAGGTGGCTGACGAAAGAAGGAGATTCAAAAATGTTCAGGGAAATTCAGGAATGCAATAATACAAGTCACTTAGGAATAAAATAAACTGAAAAAAAACAGGAAAGCTAAGGCGAAATGGTTACATGAAAATGTGGAGAAACCGAAAAGAAGTGTCGTCAGAAGCACTGACTCCGCATATAGGAATGTCAAAACAGCCTTCGGTGAAAGTAAAAGCAGAAGCGGTAAAGTTAAGAATGACATCAGATTCCACTGTTAAACGCAGAGGAAAGAGTTAATGGATGGAAACATTACACCGAAGACCTCTGGAAGGGGTACGAGGTGCCTGATAACGTAACAGAAGAATGAGCATGAACAGACAGGGAAGAAATAGTGGATCCAGTAATAGAATCAGATTTTAAAAGAGCTCTGTGCTACAAGGGATACAAACCCATGGGAATTTCTAACACTATTGATGTAAGTGGCAACAAAGCGAACATGTTGTTGTGTACAAAGTACTGTGTGGTGACAAGGACCATTGAATAACGATATGCACATATACAAGTGATGGTTGTGTCGCGTACACAAGATATAAAACGGAAAAGCATTGTCTGTCGTTTATACTCAGGTGATTCATGTAAAGAGGTTGCTGACGTGATGATTGGCGCACGAGTAGAATTAACGGGTTTTGAACGTGGAATGGTAGTTGGAACTAGGCGCATAGGACATTACGCTCCGGAAATTGTTTTCGAATTCAATATTCCGAGAGCTACAGTGTGGAGAATGTTCTGACGACACTAAATTTCAGGGAATTAGCTCTCACAACGAATAACTCAGTGGCCGACGGCCTTTACTTAACGACCTGAAACAACGGCGCTCACGTAGGGTTGTCAGTCTCACAGACAAGCAACACCGCATGAAATGACCGTAAATATCGATGCAGGCCGTATGATAAACGTGTCCGTTAGAGCGACGAAATTTGTCGTTAATGAGCTATGGCCGTAGACCGATGCGTGTGACTGCTGACAGCGCGATATCGCCTGCAGCGCCTCTCTTGGGCTCGTTACCACGTCAGTTGGACCCCAGACGACTGGAAAACAGAGGTCTGGTCAGATGACTCGCGAAATCAGAAGGTAAGAGCTGACGGTAGGGTTCGAGTGCGGTTCAGACCCTACAAAGCCACGGACATCACTTGCCAACAAGGCGCTGTGGTAGCTGGTGGTGGCTCTGTTTACTGTGTCCTCTGGTTCAACTGAACTGATCATTGGCTGGAAATGGTTCGGCTACTTGGAGACCAGTTGCAAACATTCATGGACGTTATGTTTCCAAACCGATGGACTTTTAATGGATGACAATGCTCCATGTCACCGACCACATCTCTTCGTAACTGGTATGAAGAAGATTCTGGGAAATTCAAGAGAAGGATCTGTCCACTTAGATCACCCGACATGAACCCCAACGAACATTAATGAGACATAATGTAGAGGTCAGTTCGTGTACAAAATTTTGCACACTTTTGCAATTATGGACGGCAATAGAGGCAGCAGGGCTCAATATTTACGCAGGGGACTTTCAACGACTTTTTGCATCAATGCCACGTCGAACTGATGCATTACGCTGGGAAAAAGGGAGTGCGACACGACATTAGGAGACATCCAATAAACTTTGTCACGTCAGTGTGTCAGACTCTCGATATACCATGTTACTTTCGGAAAACAACAATCACACAATTCCGAAAAGAGCAACAGCCGATAACTGTGACAAATATCGGACAATCGGCGTAACAATTCATGCATGCAAGTTGCTGATCAGAATGATATACAGAATAATGGAAATAGACGACCAGTTTGACTTTAGAAAAGGCAAGGCAATCGGAGAGGCAGTTCTGATAGTGCGGTCGATGTTGGAAGCGAAACTGGTGAAAAATCAAGACATGTTCGTGGAATCTGTTGATGTGGAAAAAGCGTTCGGCAATACAGAGTGGTGCAAGCTGCTTGAAATTCTCAAGAAAATACGAGTAAGCAATAGAGGGGCAGTACACAACATGTACAAGAAACGACAGGAAACAATAAGACTGGAAGACCAGGAACGAAGCGTTCGGATGAAAAATGGCTGTAGTCTTTCGGCCCTACTGTTTAATCTACACATAGAATAAACAAACGAGGGATTAAAATATAATACGGAGGGATATCAGTGGCAATATTCGCTGATGACTTAGCTATCTTCAGTGAAAATGACGAAGAATTACAGCATCTGTTGAACAGAATGAAGGGTCTACTGAGAAAAGAATATGCATTGATAGTAAATCGAATAAAGGCGGAAGTAATGAGAAGTAATGAGGAGTTGTAGAAACGAGAACAGCTACAAACTTGACATCACTATTGGGTGTTACGTAGTAGACGCAGTTAAGAACCCCGCTATCGATGCAGCAAATAGCCCACAATGGACGGAAGAAGCAACCTAGCAGCAGAAAGAAGGGTATCCTTACCAAGAGACGTCAACTAGTATCAAACATAGGCCTTAATTTGAGGAGGAATTCCCTGAGGATGTACATATGGAACACCGCTTCCTATATCAAAAAAATTGCTCTAAGCACTATTGGACTTAACATCTGTGGTCATCAGTCGCCTATAGCTTAGAACTACTTAAAACTAACTAACCTAAAGACATCACACCCATCCATACCCGAAGCAGGATTCGAGCCTGCTTTGGCTGCGATACACCACGATCCTCCTTTCAGCTTACAAGAAGTTCTTGCAATCACTGTCGCCTAGTGTCGAATAGTGTACGGAAGCAAGTTTCATCCGTTTCGCGTGTCACTGACACAGAAGCTCTTGTGAACGATTTCCATCGGATAATTAGTTTCTCCCGTGAATAATTTTACTTTGGACGCCTTACAAAAAGTGACGGTCTCTAATGGACCCTCGCTCACAAGTTATAATACAGTGCTCTGTCATAAGATACATTGCTCGGTCACAGATAACTCTAGGTGGATACGTCATGTCGATCGACAAAGAATCGGCCGGGGTGGCAGAGCGGTTCTAGGCGCTACAGTCTGAAACCGCGTGACCGCTGCCGTCGCAGGTTCGAATCCTGCCTAGGGCATGGATGTGTGTGATGTCCTTAGGTTAGTTAGGTTTAAGTAGCTCTAAGTTCTAGGGGAATGGTGACCTCAGAAGTTAAGTCCCATTGTGCTCAGAGCCATTTTGATCGACAAAGGAGGTGGTCCATTAATATTTGTTGTGGAAAACATGAAGAAAAAATTATCGATCCGACTTCGCTATCTCTGACAGGTGACATGTATCGAGCTTTTATAGGCGAAACAGGCCGGATGTGGATGCAGCACGATGGTTATCCAGCCCACTCTGTACGTGACGTTTCTGAAGAACTGAATAACAAATTTCCTCGAAGATGTTTAGGACTCTGCTGTCCTCAGGAATGTGTGACACGGGTGCGCGATTTAACTGCAGTAGATTTACTTTTGCAGGAATACCTAACGATGACGTCAAACAGCACAATGAGCAAGCTTGTCGCTCCGTGAACTAGAAACTATACATCTCGTCCGCAGGTCACTTCGTAGGCGCACTGAATTGTCCGTTGAGGAAAACAGCAATCGTTTGAACGCATCACTTAAATCAACATTTCGCTACCAGGACACGATTCTGAATACCGCCAGTTATGTATAGCATGTGGCATACACCCACTAGAACCTTATAAGTTTCTAACCTATTGAAATTTCATTTAAATTGATATGTGCACCGTTGGGTTAAGTGCATGAGCTACATGAAAATAGTATTCTGTTTAAAAAATCATAACTCATTTCTATAACTCTCTGGGAAGTAACAAAATAAATTTTGTTCATAAATAGGCAGAAAGAGTCACTTTCCTTACCTTTACCTTTTATAAATAAATATCCCTTTCATTTATTATTTTGTAAGTTACATAGACTTTTATATCCTTCGTTCACTAAGCGCAAACTATTAATCCTACATAAAAATGAATAGAACCGTTTTGCAGAAGATTTAATACAGTTTTGTTTTGTGATACGATTTCTGTGCTAGCCATTGTTTTCGATTTATTCAAGAAAAACACACCTCCACTCCCACACTCATCCCTCAACAATCAGGATTTCTAGTCTATTGTTCATGGAATTCTTGCTACCAGTGTATAAAATTTTTAGACTACACTGACTTTTGCCGATATTGGATCCTTTCTAAACTCTTTTGACTGCGCATCTATGCTACCAGCATATTCGGCTATTTAGTTAACGTTATTAATTTAAACGTGCACGTGAGGGTACGGGAAAAACGGATTTTGTATACGTTACGCTAAAACTACGTTGACAATTCAGTCCAAACTTAGAACTCACAAGCACAGTTGTTTAGTAGTCAGAAGGCCTGTCAAATACAACATGTAATTATTTATTTTACGCTGTTAAAATACACAAGATTGTTAGCTAAAATTTGCACAAATGTAGATTTTACAATTTCTAAGTGCTCGACTAAGTCCGTGGCGAAGCAAGGCCATTCAGTGATGGATCAAAAAAGCTCGAATATGAAAAATAGTTCGTGGAGTTGCAAATTTTTGTACAGCGGGTGGAGGGAGGCCATGAACAACGAACTAGAAATCCTGACGCGTTTGACTTGAGTGTGGGAGTGGGGGCGCATCTGAAGGTCTCTTTCGCCTCTAGCGAAAACTTACCCCAGTACAAAATTTAAATTTCCCGCATACAAGATTCTGTTATTTTTTTCTGTAAGACTAATAGCTTTTAGGGACGGAGCGAAAGACAATGAACATCGCACGAGTGGTTTTTGAAGGCCACGTACAACAATGCAGATTGAATGAAACGACAGCGGCCGGGGCAGCTAAATAACCCGTAAAAAATCTCTGTAAGCTGTGTCTGAAGGGTAGGATAATGAGCTGCCACTATGCGGGAAATCGAAGTAGCAACCAAGAAAAAGAACGGCTATGTCTTTCGTTCCTGAATATTGGTTATGCGTATGACGTGTCTACATACATCACAAGTAATTAAACTACACTACTGAACATTCAAACTGCTACACCACGAAGATGACGTGCTACAGACGCGAAATTTAACCGACAGCAAGATGATGCTATGATATGCAAATGATTAGCTTTTCAGAGCATTCACACAAGGTTGGCGCCAGTCGCGACAGCTACAACGTGCTGACATGAGGAAAGTTTCCATCCGATTTCTCATACACAGACGGCAGTTGCCTGGTGAAACATTGTTGTCACGCCTCGTTTAAGGAGGAGAAATGTGTACCATCACGTTTCCGACTTTGATAAAAGTCAGATTGTAGCCTATCGCGATTGCGGCTTATCGTATCGCGACATTGCTGATCGCGTTGGTCGACATCCAATGACTGTTAGCAGAATATGGAATCGGTGGGTTCAGGAGGGTAATAAGGAATGCAGTGCTGGATCGCAACGGACTCGTATTTCTAGCAGTCGAGTTGACAGGTATTTTTTCCGCATGGTTGTAAAGGATCGTGCAGCCACGTCTCGATCCCTGTGTCAGCTGATGGGGAAGTTTGCAAGACAACAACCATCTGCACGAATAGTTCGACAACGTTTGCAGCAGCATGGCCTAACAGCTCGGATACCATAACTGCGGTTACCCTTGACGGTACATCACAGACAGGAGCGCCTGCGATGGTGTACTCAACGACGAAACTGGGTGCACGAATGGCAAAACGTCAATTTTTCTGATGAATCCAGGTTCTGTTTACAGCATCATGATGGTCGCATCCGTTTTTGGCGTCATCGCGGCGAACGCACATTGGAAGCGTGTATTCGTCATCGCCACCATGCCGTATCACCCGGCGTGATGGTATGGGGTGCCGTTGGTTACACGTCTCGGTCACCTCTTGTTCGCATTGACGGCATTTTGAACAGTGGACGTTACATTTCAAATGAGTTACGACCCGTGGCTCTACCCTTCATTCGATCCCTGCGAAACCCTACATTTTAGCAGGATAATGCACGACCGCATGTTGCAGGTCCTGTGCGGGCCCTTCTGGATACAGAAAATGTTCGACTGCTGCCCTGACCAGCACATTGTCCAGATCTCTCAGCAATTGAAAAATTCTGGTCAATGGTGGCCGAGCAACTGGCAACTCACAATATGGCAGTCACTAATCTTGATGAACTGTGGTATCGTGTTGAAGCTACATGGGGAACTGTACCTGTACACGCCATTCAAGTTCTGTTTGACTCAATGCCCACGCGTATCAAGGCCGTTATTACGGCCAAAGATGGTTGTTCTGGGTACTGATTTCT
Source organism: Schistocerca gregaria (assembly GCF_023897955.1). NCBI lineage: Eukaryota > Metazoa > Arthropoda > Insecta > Orthoptera > Acrididae > Schistocerca > Schistocerca gregaria. The sequence continues at coordinate 162,991,752 of NC_064922.1, forward strand.
CTGGATCTATGCACCCAAAGTGCACTGAAATTGTATACACCGAAGGACATTATTTCTATGTCGCCATTTGCTTGCGGCACACCTATGTGAATACGCATAGTTAACTGGGATTAAAGGGATTCCATTAATGCGATTTGCTTGAATTGTTGTATAGCGATCCGAGAAAACCGATCCCTATTCACCCTATATTATACGAGTGGGCAGGATACTACAATTACAGTTGACCTTCAAAAATATTGTTTCTAGTTAGTCACGTCTCTGAAAAGACCATGTTAAATCCTGGGTCTGCAGCTTAAAACCGCTGTGTAAGCCTTGGACATTTAAGTTGTTATTTAAATATTTAGCTATCGTTTTTAATTTGGTCAAGCCATTGCGCTCCTTTGAATTTAAAAAATTCTACTCACTGTTTGAAAATGCTGATTTATAAAATAATATTTAATTGGGTTTCACTGTTGTTACTTTTTTTTAAATCTTTAATAAATTGGAACCACTTGGCAAATAATGTATACACCATAACGTGGGACCTAGCCCTACCATCAATTTTTGTTAATCTCGCTTGCTGGTACTCCTCTACTTCCGTAACTTTATACAGTACACAATAGCTAGAACGCAACAACGACTAGCGAGAGTTCGAATAAGCAGTAGAAGCCCTGTAACAAATTCCATAAGCAAATGAAACGGAACTAGACCGCTGATAACACGAGAGGAGCAGAAGCGATTCGGTCATCACGAATGACGTCGTACAAGATAGCCTCTCTTCGGTGACATAAATGCTCCAGCCCATTGGCTTTTTGCACTCAGTCATTAGGATCTATGGCGTTCACGTCGTTCACACTAGCTTCTCTAGCTATGATAACATCTTGTGTGTGAGATTGTTCTAGTACTGATCTTACGCTTGCTACCCTACGAGACAATCAGCTAATCGAAGACCCAACAATAAGAGTCCAGCATCCAGTACTGTTGTCAGCACAGCAGGCAGTGCTGATGGCTAGACTGAAAGTCTATCAGCACCACTCCTGTGCATGGTAAATGTTGTGGTTGGCAGGAGAGCCAACCGTGTTCCTAAAGGAGGCCGAAATGCATGCGTTTTACCTCACGCAGGCTGGCGTGAGGTCTGGAACATGACAAGGGAATTAGAATTGAGAAAAAACGGACGCAGCTGGTGGAATACTTAACTTTAATCCATTAATGACGAACGTCGCTCTTGACATTACATGATTCACAGTCCCAATAGCAACAGATAATGGCGCCTTGCTAGGTCGTAGCAAATAACGTAGCTGAAGGCTATGCTAACTATCGTCTCGGCAAATGAGAGCGTAGAAGTCGGTGAACCATCGCTAGCAAAGTCGGCTGTACAACTGGGGCTAGTGCTAGGAAGTCTCTCTAGACCTGCCGTGTAGCGGCGCTCGGTCTACAATCATTGATAGTGGCGACACGCGGGTCCGACGTATACTACCGGACTGCGGCCGATTTAAAGGCTACCACCTAGCAAGTCTGGTGTCTGGCGGTGACACCACAGTAAAAGCTGCCGTAAACTCTAGCGTCGCACGGGTGTGATGGCCTACCATACCGGCGGGTCAGGTTCAGTATTTAGCACGACTACACGGCATCCGACAATGTTGTCTACCTTAGTAGGTATCTGGGACACATCAAGGATTCACCAAAACAGCGTGTGAATCAAAACTTACACGTCTTGGTCACCACCGTCACTGAAATCAGATCTACTGATAGGGCGCGCCTTCCACCCCCAGAGGGCATTAAAACTACCGCATCAGGGAGCCATCAGCTTCCGCTTCAATGTGACACAATGTTCGTGGCAGCAGTGAGTCCTCTGTTTCATACAGTGGATTCTTCTCCGGATTACGTAGCCACTGGTTAGTGCAGAAATTGCAGCAACAGTCATTTTCAGCAACAAGTATAATATTCTATGAGGTTTCAGGATTGCAGTCGGATCACGTTGATTTATTTCCACAATATTTCGGCTGTCAGCCGTTCAGCCATCTTCACCACTGGAGACTACTAATTCGTGATGTCGGCTTTACAGCAAAAATTGCGCGCATGCGCATTGTCGGCGTCACTCTGTCAAAATCCACGCCCTCTCCAAATACTGTTTCATCTATGGCGCACAGGCGCATGCGTAAAGGCCTAACTACATGTCCTCCCTCTGTCGGAATGCACGGTCGCAGCCTTAAAGACAAACGTCAGATGTCGCCGGACGTGTCATTATGAATGAAGTGATTTCTCTCAGAAGAAATTAAGGAGGCCAACGGGTCCCAAGCCTGTTCAGTTGAAAGCCGCCGTCGCGATTTGAAAGATCTTTTACATGACGTGTTCCCACTGATTCTCTACTTACTGAATCCCAAAAGGATCTCCCACCGGGCCAAGATTTTTGTCGTAGAATAATCCATAGTGTCCTGTGGTAATACAGTGCTCAGCTTCGGCCGATTTACTGGGCTGCGAAAGGCGAGCGTGGCGTTGGTGTTCAACGCACCTTCCATGTACTGTGCGTATAGTCTGACCTACGTAAGCTTTGCCACACTGGCAAGGAATTTTGTAAATTTGGGCATTCCGCAGTCCCAGATCGTCCTTTACCGAACCGAGAAGAGCATTAATCTTCACTTGGTGTCGGGAAGATTACCTTAATTGATGTCTCCTTAGGATATTGCTTGCTTTAGACTAAAGGTTTCCGACGTTGGGAAGGAACGCCCTGGAATTGAAAAGATCTTTATCGTCATGATGTTGTGTGTGGTCACTTTTCTTCCTTCTTAGCTCTGTACTAATCTGATGAGGGAAGTAACCATTATGTTTAAACAACGACTGTAGATGTTCTAGCTCTCTTGTAAGGCTGCCCCCATCAGGAACAACATGTGCCCGGTGCAACACGATTCTAAGGATGCTGCCATTTTGTGAAGGATGATGCCAACTCCGGGCTTGCAAATATTGTGGCAAGAAGTCAACACGATCGGCCTGCAATCCCGAATCCTCACAAAATATTTAGTATGCCGGGAAAACCTCAACAATCACGCTAAATACTATCATTTTGAATACTGTTTTATTGCGTCTAACAGTAACCCGTGAATCACTTACCTGTCTTTCATGCCAAAATTCTGATAATTTAGTCTCGTGTTTGTGAATAAGCAAATGAAGTTTGACCGACGCTATAGACGATCCATCATGCACTGAGATGATAAAAGTCATTGGATAACGATACGCTCCTACACAAATTCTGTAGTACCTTGAAAGTTCCTGGCACATTAAAACTGTGAGCTGGACCGAGACTCGAACTCGGAACCTTTGCCTTTGGCGGGAAACCAAGCACGACTCACGCCCCGTCCTCACAGCCTGGCAGAAGTAAAGCTGTCAGGAAGGGGCGTGAGTCATGCTTGGGTAGCTCAGATGGTAGAGCAATTGCCCGCTAAACGCAAAGTTCCCGAGTTCGAGTCTCGGTCCGGCACGCAGTTTTAATCTGCCAGGAAGTTTCACATCAACGCAAACTCGGCTGCAGAGTGATAATCTCATGGTGTAGTACCTTGTACACAAATTATAAAATGATAGTGCATTGGCGGAGCTGTCATTTGTACCCAGGTGATTCATGTGAAAAGATTTCCGACGATTATGGCAGCACGACGGGAGTTAACAGATTTTTAACGCGAAACTAGCTAGATGCACAGGACATTCCACTTCGGAAAACAACAGGGAATTTAATATTCTGAGATCCACAGTATCAAAAACGTGCCGAGGATACCAGATTGCACGCATTTTAACTCTCACGACTGACGACGAAATGGCTGATGACCTCCATTTAACGACCGAGAGCAACGACGTTTGCGTGGCGTTGTCAATGATAATAGACAAGCAGCACTGCGTGAAATCAACGTGGGCGCTGCGACGACCAGACGGTGTGGCCAAATTTGACGTTAACGACCAGTGGCAGCAGACTAACGATTTGAGTGCCTTTGCTAACATTACTACATCGCCTGCATCTCCTCTTCTGAGTTCGTGACCATATCATTTGGGACCTAGATGAATAGAAAACGGTGGCCTGGTCAGACGACTCCCAATGCCAGTTGGTAAGAGATGATGGTACGCTTCGAGTGTTTTGCAGATCCCACGAAGCCATGGCATTGTGCAAGCTGGTGGTGGCTCCATAATGGTGTGGTCTCTGTTTACATGGATTGGACTGGGCCCTCTGGTCCAACTGAACCGATCATTGACCGGAAATGGTTATGTTGGGATACTTGTAGACGACGTGCAGCCATTCATCTAGTTCATGTTCCCGAACAACGATGGGATTTGTTTGGCGGACAATGCGCCATCTCACCGCACCACAATTGTTCACGACTGCTATGAAGAATATTCTGGACACTTCGAGCGACTGATCTGGCCATCCATCGTAAATTTATGGGAGATTAGTAAAAAGGACAGTTCGTGCACAAAATGCTGCACCGGCAACATTTTCGCAATTATGGACGGCCATAGAGGCAGCATGGCTCAATATTTCTGTGGGTCTTCTAACGACTTGTTGAGTCCACACCAAGCACTGATAAATGGGTTTAAAGAGCGTCCAGCGAACAATTTCCCCCACACAATCGGCGACTCATGGCACCCATGGTGATCTGAAATGTAATGACAACTTTTACAACTCCGTCCGCCACCACAAGCGAATATAAAAGTCCTTGGCATTCCATAACAGTGACTGGGTGTTAAAAGTTCTGTAGAAAGTGGCATCCACGAAAAATAACATCAAAATCAAGAAGTAATTTTATGATACAAGAATAAAAGGAACCGCCGAGCGAGGTGGCGCAGTGGCTAGCACACTGAACTCGCATTCGGGAGGACGACGGTTCGATCCCGCGTCCGGCCATCCTGATTTAGCTTTTCCGTGATTTCTCTAAATCGCTCCAGACAAATGCCGGGATGGTTCCACTGAAACGGAACGGCCGACTTCCTTCCCCGTCCTTCCCTAATCCGATGAGACCGATGATGAATAAAAGGGACCACTCCCGCTGTTTAAGTCACCAAAATGATTGTGTTCAGTCAAGAACCGAAATGGTTTTGCATTACTCCCATGCAGTAACACAGTCAGATCAGAATTGAGTCATGTTGACTTTATACGAAGAAAAATGACCTGTAATGTCTGATGTGAATAGGCGACACATACAAAACTGAATGCGTTTATCTAATCAATTAGAACTTCACCCAAGGTTACTATGATGTTCTGTCAAACTGTGAAGACTATCTTATGTCCCCTCCAGTAGTAACATGTACATCGGGCTGAGATGCATTGAAGTACTCTACGAAAAAAGTGGCTTACAAAACATTTATTTGAACGATTGGAGTACTGCACATCACTCCAGAACCTTACAGGTTGGATTAACAGAAAAAGACAACATCCGACGAAGAGCGGCGTGTTTTGTCACTTGGTCGTTTTTTCTCAGCTAGTTGGCGTAGAAAGAACGCAGTTTACGATAGCTTGAACTGGCGGTGACGCAGCAGTCACTCGAACAGACTGGTAGTTAATATGATTAATGACAGTGGATTTCAGATGCTAGCCAGAAACTAAGGCCAGAGCATAGCGGAAGTCGTTTTAAGTATGTGCAAACAGTCGGTGGAGCGATCCGAATCGAAAAACGTAAAGGCAGACAAAGTCAGTTACCCTGCTTTCAACGGCACATCTCGGAGGCTTCAGAGAATGGCGAGAACTGCGGGGCGAGTGCCAGTCTGCAGTATTTACGGATTCTGTCGAATCAGTGGACGTGTCCAAGCGACACGCCAGTGGTGGCGCGCTCCGTGGAGCTAGTTGCAGCCGCGGTATGAAACGCAGGTATCTCTGACCTTTCCTCCACATCAATACTCTAAATGGCAGAGAGATACGATTCATTGTATACTAAACGTTTCATGGGTGTAGGAGCGCTGTGCGGATTCTTAACGAACTCCGTTGGAGTTTTGTGTCATGAAATAACTTTTACTGTTGTGAGTGTACGTCCCAGGAAGAAGACTACGTACCACGTACTCTTATGTACAACTCTAGAAACGGCAACAACGATTAAATAAGAGAAATTACAGTTAATGTGGAGGCTTTCCAACAGTACTTTCTCCCGCACAGTAATCAAGAATGGCATAGGGTTCAAATGGCTCTGAGCACTATGCAACTTAACTTCTAAGGTCATCAGTCGCCTAGACATTAGAACTAACTAAGCTAAGGACACCACACACATCCATGCCCGAGGCAGGATTCGAACCTGCGACCGTATCGGTCGCTCGGCTCCAGACTGTAGCGCCTGGAACCGCACGGCCACTCCGACCGGCAACGGCATAGGGAAAGAGGACCCGTTCAACCAGAAATACAACACATTTTGTTTCCAAAAGCAGATTGGTTTTATTCAGTATTGGAATACACTATATTATTCCCTACAAAAGCCCTATTTCTCAGCATAATCTCCGTTCAATGTGACTGCTTTACGCCACCTTACCGAGAGGGCATGTATGTCCATATGCTATCAATCTACTTGCACCATCAATAACCTCCACATCTTGCACATATTGCTTCCACAGACTGCATCCTTCATTGGACAAAAGAGATGGCAGCTCTTTATGGTCTTATATTACGCGGCGAGGAACAGAGCCAGCCAACAGATGGGCGACTGTGTCACCACTACCAACAGAGATGTCCAGTTATGCAGTGAGATGTTTGATTGTGATTCGTCGATCACCTTTAATGAGAGCGTCCTCGCATTCCAACACTGAGGGAACTACAGCCGTGTGGGGTCCGACGGCACGTGGGAGATCGATCAGGTTTTCACTCCCTCCTTGACATACGCTTAGCTCAGGAACTCACCGTGAATTCGTTCAGCGACAGCTCTCGGTAGAATTCTGCAAACGCCTATGAATATTTATGATGCTCTGGTTTTCTTAGAAAAGAAACTGAATGACAGCTGCATGGCCGTAACGCACCTCCCTTTACATTTTACATTTTCAAAGCTACAAGTGGCGGACCTATTTCTAGCTACCGGAACATGCAACGTTCTCTGCCAGCACGCATCCAAAGTGAAAGTTAAAAGAACATTTAGATGTATAATGCTCACTGTAACAAATAATTTATATGTATTCCTGTTAGCTGAATTTCAAAAGGACACTTAAATGTGTGAGAAAAAGATAATTATGAATTTTGCTATTATAAATGATTGTTCAGAGAGTGTGAAATACTATCTGTGGCGGAGGATTTGAAAACCGCCACAGAAGAAACCATATGTAATCAAGAATGACAAAGACACTACAAGAATTAGTTAAGATATAAGTAGTCAACATATTGTAATACAATCGCTCGTCCCCTGCACGGACTGAATGGGAGACGAACCCGTGACGTAGCATTAAGTTCTTACGTAGTCTTCATTTGTCATAAGTCGATGATCGACTCCATGTGTAGCTGGGATTGTAAAAGGTGTATAAAGATTTTAATTGTTTCTGTTAAAATATATTTATCTAGTAAAATCGGTGTGTCACAATTACTGCAAAGTTCGCACCGGAAATTACCCATTTTACTTAAGAAATTTCATAATTTTATTGTATATCGATGGCGGTGCGGAGCTGCGCCGCAATCGAGCAGTCTGCAGCAGCGGCAGATTTAAATATACGGTCAAAATAACAACCACATCCTAAAAAAGGTACAGGTAGAGTGTTTCTTTTCACAGCATTGCAGACGCAGAATAAAAAGATATAGTAGATTTCATCTTGTGCACTCACAGGTGGATACAAGCTGCAGCTTTTGTAAATTTTTATTCGAAAAGTGATAAATTCTGAACATATCGTTAAGTGTATTTAAAACTCGATAGTATTCATGAGAGCTTAGCAATATAAAAAAGGAAACATTTTCATGTAATAAATATAGAGTTATGCTTCAAAGCTAGTTGGGGTATATCCATTTCAACAAAAATCCACTGCAACGTGCAAATGTTTGCTAAATTCGATGGACAGTAATATTTTCATTCATGCACAAACAGCTTTAGTACTTGAATAAAAGTGAAACTTGAATAATTATTTTGGAATATTCAAAGATATTCATGTTTATTAATCTGCAACAGAATATTTCATACGTAAAGTAATAATTAGAGATGAAAAATTTATTGCAACCTTTCATTTCTCATGTCCATCCATGTGTATGTTGAGTTCAATCTCAACGGCGTCCCAATCAAATTAAACGCAAAAAGCAAAGAAAGTTTAAAACCAGACAGTGAACTCCCGAATAATTAAAACAGACAGAATCGTATTAAAAACATCATGAAACTTTTTCTTTTTTTAATTGGGTCATCACTCTTCTCATTGGTCTGATGCAGCCCACCACTGTTTCCTCTACTGTGTCAACCCCTTTATCTGAGGATTGTACTTTCAACCAATGTCCTCAATTATTTGCTGGATGTATTCCAACCTCTGTCTTCCTATACAGTTTTTGCCCTCTACAGCTCCCTCTAGTACCATGGAAGTCATTCCCTCATGTCTTAGCAGATGTCCTATCATCCCGTCCCTTCTCCTTATCAGTGTTTTCCACATATTCCTTTCCTCTACGATCCTGCGTAGAACCTCCTCATTCCCTACCTTATCAGTCCAACTAAATAAAATAAAACAGGTAGCGCCTAATTTTAACCAGATTTTAACCAGATTTCCTATCATCCTGTGCCTTCTCCTTGTCAGTCTTTTTCACATAGTTCTTTTCTCTCCAACTCAGGGTAGAACTAACTCAGTCCTTACCTTATCAATTAACCTAATCTTTAACATCCGTCTGTAGCACCACATCTCAAATGCTTCTGGTCACTTCTGTCCTGATTTTCCCATAGTTAATGTTTCACTATCATACACTGTTGTACTCCAGACGTACATATTCAAAGTTTCTTCCTCAAATTAAAGCCTATGTTTAATACTAATAATACTCAGGAATGCCTTATTTGCCATTGCTAGTCTGCTTTTCATGTCCTCCATACTCCGTCCGTCACAGGTTATTTTACTGCCTAGGTTGTAGAATTCCTAAACTTCAACTACTTCGAGACCATCAATCAAGACGTTTTCTCGCTGTTCTCATTTCCGCTACTGCTCATTACTTTCGTCTTTCTTCGATTTACTCTCAGTCAATATTCGGGACTCATTAGATTTCTCATTCCATTCAGCATATCCTGTAATTCTTCTCCTCTTTCACTCAGGATAGCAATGTCATTAGCGAATCGTGTCAGTGATACCCTTTCACCTTGGATTTTAATTCCGCTCCTAAACCTTTCTTTTATTTTCAACATTGCTTCTTCGATGTACTGATTGAACAGAAGGGCGAAAGACTACATTCTATCATACATCATTTTTAATCCGAGCACTTCGTTCTTGGTCGTCCAGTCACATTATTACCTTTTGGCACTTCTACATACTGCATATTACCGGTCCCTCCCTATAGCTTACCCCTGTTTCTCTAAGAATTACGAACATCTTGTACCATTTTACAACCTCAAACGCTTTTTACGGGTCGACAAATCCGACAACGTGTCTTGATTTTTCTTTAGTTTTGCTTCCATTATCAACCGCAACGTCAGAAATGCTATTCTCGTGTCTTTCCCTTTTTTAAAGCCAAACTGAATCTCATCTATCACATCCTCAGTTTTCTTCCATTCTTCTGGGTGTTATTTTTTTCAGCAACAAAATTGGAATTACAAAATTCCAATTTTTTGCACCATTCTTTTGCTTTATAATCTATTTTCGTGCAACACACCTGAGTTTTAGGTTCAAGATTTGTAACCTTTTGTCCCAAAGCACCGAACGCCTACCTTTTTTAACCCCTACTTATTTCCTTCATGTGCTTTTCTTAATTCCTCACTTTCTCGTCTTGCTTTTCTTATTTCCTCCTTGTATCCTTTTTGTGCTTTCCTTAATTCATCCTTATCTTATTTTTCTTCTTACAAAATTAATTTTAGCGTAGACCTTAGAGCCGAATCATCATCCTGAATTGGCAAAGTATCTCCTTACTCTGCACTATGAGTTAATGTATGTAACTCACTTGTTGGCTTTTTAGTTATGTCAGCGTCAGAATCATTTTCTCTGGCATCGCCATTTCAGTCAATAACTTCCCACAAATCTACATTTTCACTGTCTTCGTTATTAGTTAATTCTACATTCGCAGTGAAATCATTCATGGCTCTTTCAGATTTCTCTCATATCATTGATCGGGCTGGTCCGTCTGCCTCCTCGACTTACCGGGAGCAATTACCTTCACTTTTTGCTGGAATACCCGGCGTGCTGGAGGATGTTCTCCTGAGCATACGGCTACGCTTGTGGTTGCAGCATGATGGGGTGCCCTCGCGCAACAGTCATGGTGTGCGCGGATGTTTAAATGAACTCTTCGACGGCCAGTTAATTGGCATATGTGCTCGTGGGATATGACATCCGAGATCAGCAGACGTCACGGCACTAGAATTTTAACTATGGGTATTCTGCAAGGTTCTAGTTCACGTATCCAGACGCGAACCACCTAGAAACGAAGAGGGATTAATGGATCGCATTCAACATGCCACCAATCACATTAGGACAGTGCCAGGAATCATTGGAAGAGTTCGGCAAAACACCGCTCGAAGTTACCAAGCTTGTGTCACGTCAGAGAGTCGCCTGCTTTAAGTGAACCATGTCCTAGCTACAAAAAAAGTCCCTTTTCAGGGCAGACACAATTTGTAAAATACTTTCTGTACGCGAAATAGCAGCTGTTGACGGTTTTGTTCCCGGTACGTCTTATCGTGAAACTACAATGGATGTGCCGGGACCCCGGCAGTTTCTCCCCTAGGTCATCAGAGTGGAATGCTGGCGCGCTGCCACAGAGCGAGCGGGCCGCCTTCGATACATCACGATCTCCGGCAGGCAAAGAATTCGAGGTCACGCGTTGTCCAACCCGGTAACAGGGCAATCCCACGGCTAATCGGACAACATGGCGCCAAGTTTCCGTAGTTTAAAAACTGCGCGTTGTCGACCTACACAACGCTAGTAATTTTGGTTCCTACTGGCATCAGCTATCCACGGTTAAAATTTTTTGACACAATTGTTCTCCACCCTGTGTAGGTAGTGAGAGGTATTAACGTGCATATCCGCCCGTGGTAGCCGTGCGGTCTCGGGCGCCTTGCCACTGTTCCCGCGGCTCGGAGGTTCGAGTCCTTCCTCGGGCATGGTTTTATGTGTTGTCCTTATCATAAGTTAGTTTAAGTGAGATTAAGTAGTCTTTAAGTCTAGTGACCGATGACCTCAGCAGTTTGGTCCCATAAAACACTACCACAAATTTCCAAAAAAATTAACGCGCGTATGATAAACCCCTTCCCTCGAAAATTTCTCTGTTTCGTACCTCCTCCGCGTTACCACAGATGACGTGTCAACGATCTCGTTTGTATTACTGCTGCAATACACGTGAGGTGTCTACTTGCTTCCACCGACCTGAGTGGAATGAATAAATTCTTACTAATGTTCAAGAATTAATGTCCGATAGTTGTTGTCCCCTGTGCAGAAAAAATTACGTACGTCGTTTATCCGTAACCTGGCGGCTGTAATAAACTCTTAGCGAGCAAATAAATTTTCAGTTATTTTGTTTATATTGGTTGCTGCTATCTTTTATTACTGGAATATTTTATGAATTACAAATAATTTCGATTCTTCACAGCCTCATATAAAATAAACAAAGTAATGAACTGCGTATTTACGTAATTACTCTGAAACTGTTCTCAGTTGCCTGTCCACATAACCAGATACTGGTAAGTAAGTCTTAACTGATACCGAGCGCTGTAGACAAAATGTCTATCCTCCGAGGCCGACGAACCAGCTCATATTAACAAACCACAGATTGTTAATTAAGTCTTAACTCATACCGACCGTGGCAGACAACATGTCTGATCAGATGAAATCCGAAGTGCTTCAACTGCCTTTTCGTTTCTCTGTCTTTTTTTTATTATGCTGGTAATTAACGCTTTTCAAATACAGGAGTGATATCCTGCTATAGAGAGATGCTTTTATAGAAACTGCAAGTAAATTCACTGTTAAGTTTTCCTAACATTAGTAACAGAAATATGGCGCGCTACTTCCAAACGCAGCAGCCAATCGAAGAGGAGGACAACAATTTAGTCGGTCTTTCTCCGATAACCGTACCGAACAAAACATATCACCGGTACCTCACGCTACATTACGTCTTCCCTCTGCGGCTTTTTCAACTGCTCTGAGAAGAGCCTCTTATAGATGGATACTTTTTATCATGGATGTAAAGACAATAATATTACAAAAACACTCATTTTGGTGTTTTACGAAAGTCATACAATGTGTGCAAGAGCCAAGTGGGAATACTAAAAGTGGAAGACCAAGAACGAAATGCTTGGATTACAAAACGTGGAAATAAGGATGTAGTCCTTCGCTCCTACTGTACAATCTGTACATCGAAGAAGAAATGATGGAAATAAAAGAAAGGTTGAGTAATGGGACTAAAATTCAAGGTGAAATTATATCAGTTATACGATTCGCTGATGACATTGCTATCCTGAGTGAAAGTGGAAAAGAATTAAATGATTTGCTCAATGAAATCAATAGTCTAATGAGTACAGAATATGGATTGAGAGTAAATCGAAGAAAGACGAAAGCAGAACTGAGAGCACCGAGAAACTCAGCATCTGGATTTATGATCACGAAGCAGATGTCGATGAGGAATTCTACCACCTAGGCAGCAAAATAACCAATGGCGGACGGACCAACGAGAATATCAAAAGGAGACTATCACTGGTAAAAAGAGCATTCCTGGCTAAGAGAAGTCTACTAGAATCAAACATGGCTGTTAATTTAAAGAAAGTTCTGAGAACGTACGTACGGAGCACAGCGTTGTATGATAGTGAAACATGGACATGGGCTGTGGGGAAACCAGAACAGAAGGGAATCGAAGCATTTCAGATGAAGAGCTACAGACGAATGTTGAAAACTGATAAGTTAAGGAATGAGGAGGTTCTACGCAGAATCAGCGAGAAAAGAAATAAGAGGAAAACACTGACAAGGAGAAGGGACAGGGTGGTAGGACATCTGTTAAGACATCAGGGAATGTCTTCGATGGTACTAAAGGGAGCTGCAGAGGGCTAAAACTGTAGAGGAAGACAGAGATTGGAAAACAGCCAGCAAATAAATGAGGAAGTAGGTTACAAGTGCAATCCTGAGATGAACAGACTGGCACCAGTCAGAAGACTAAGGACTAAAAAAATAGAAAAGAACAATCTTTTAGTTCACATCCTCTGTTAGTTTGATGCGTTTTATAGTCTCCGTAGGAGAAGCAATAAATGACCAAGTGAGGCCGGAATTACAATTCTAAAGCCTGGAGGGCTGTGTAAAGCTGTAAGGACAGGGACTTTCAACGGACGCGTTCCGTTACTGCCCGAATATTTTTTCTTAAACGTGTTGTATACGTATCTTATTGCAGACGACTTCTTGATAAAGAGTGTCCTGGGCCTTTTCTTCTAAACAAATGCTGTGATACACGAACAAAAAGATTACATTTCAAATCAAGCTTCCGAGGTAAATTTGGTAAATGAGATGTCTCCTTGCAGAGACATAGTATTCCATTTCTAGTCGTAAACAGCGTTTTTATTAAATCAGTTCTACTGGTGAACCTTGTTGTACCTTTGATGGTTTCGTTGCTCCTGGAATTGACAGCTGGATTGTTCGAATAACTCGCGAAAATATGGCTGAGTTAATTTGTCAAATCCGGTGGTATTTCGACAGAAAAACCCAATGAGGTGAGCTGACAGGAAGGGTTACCTGTCGAAATGTCGGCTGTTTTCGACAAATTAACATGGCCACATTCTAGTGAGCTACTCGATCACAGTACACGCCGTGAAAAGCTTACAGAAGAGAATCGGATTATTTATGTCGCTTACATAGTCATGTCATATAAATTATTTGCACCGGTGTCCACAGAAAAGAAAGAAAATCGAATGAAAAGCTTATTCCGCACCGGATGTCGTTGACTGGATTAAAATGTAATATGTCCTTATCACCACGGCGCTGTTTCGGTCTGCAGGCATTTACAGATAAGTACAATATGTTCCTTCGAGCGGACATACTTGAGTAACAATTTATTCTTCCATTCAAAGGTTGCTTAAATGTAATGGTGTTGGTAGAGTCCTAAATCGTGCAGTCAAACATTGTTGTTAAGAACGGTGACGTCTTGTTCCCTTATAAGTGTGACGCCCACGCTTGAAAGTTATGTATTACATCAGGATTACTTTGACTTCTGTTCAAGCCCTTCGTCACATAGTAAAATTTACGTACAAATTCCAATATAAATTAGAAGTATTCCAACCGCTTTCTTCCTTACAGTTTTTTCCACCTGCAGAAGCTATTCAGGAGAAGGAAAAAATAGTAGTTTCACTAGCCCTGAGTGGTTCGAACAATACCGAGACTCACAAAGAATTCCATAAGCATTACATGAACTGCTGAGTGTCGCCCTAAGGGTCCAGTCCAGGTCTTACACTTTGTACCATCCTCTTTACATTTACTCTGCAAACATTTGTCTTTCTCCAAGGGGCGTCCACTGAAAGCCATCTACACGCGTTGCGGCTTGAAAGGAAGTGTGTCTTGGAATCCATTAGTAAATTGCGTGGCAGGGAGAGACAATTTTTCAAAGTGGCTTAGAAGGTTAATGATTTATGAGAGGCTGAGGAGCGCAAGCTGGTGGGATAACTCCTGGACCTTATGCTAGAGACCCGAGCTCAGAGATGACCGTAACGGTTCACTACAGCCTCCGGCTAAATATGCTTATAAGGTGTTCAGATAGGCAAATCGAAATAGGGATATTGACAAATATATGAACTATCATATCTGAGATATCTTTCTTGTTACACTAGCTATAGTGGGAATAAAATCCGGACTACATTAGAAGAACGCTGGTCATCATTCCACCGTAGGGATTCCTTACCGGAAGGTAATATTGCCATGAGAACTGAACAGCTGAAAGTGTACGATATGATTAAGGTACAAATGCAACATGAGAAGAAAGTGAGAAATAATGTACATTTGTCTTCAGCAGTGTGTAAAATCAATGTCAGAAGATGTTACTTATCATGGTGTTTGATTGGTGCATAATTTCGAAGGGTTTTTGTCTTGTGTTGATATTCCGGTTGCTATGAGTTTATTTATAGATTGCCAGTTTTTATTTGTAGTTCACTCTTGCTTGGAGCTAGTGAGTGGAGCTGAGAACACTAGAATATGGTGTGCCAAGCGGAGGAAACGGAACATCTCTGACATATTCTTCTGTTTGAGATTGGTGGAGGCGTAACAGCAGCGGACGCAGCCAGAAACGTTTGCGCCGCGTATAGCGATAATGCCACTGGACACAGCACAGCAAGAAAATGGTTTTCTCGTTTTAAGAAGGATCATTTTGACATTAGTGACTCTCCATGTTCAAGAAGACCTTCAGGGTTTGATGAAGATCGTTTAAACTCATTAATCGACAATGATCCTCGTCGATGTACCCGAGAACTAGCAGTTTTGATGAACTGTGATGATTCAACCATCGCGCGACATTTGCATGCAAGAAAGGTTCAAAAATTGCATGTATGTGCACCGAATGCTCTAAGCCAAGATCACAAAAATTAGTGCGTCACCATATTTTCATCTCTTCTTCCTCGCTATAAATTGGCTCTTGAGCAACAACGACCATTCCTACCCTGTATTATTACTGGTGACGAGAAATTGTGTATTTATGCTAATATAAGAAAAAGAAAAGAATGAAAAGGCCCAAGAAAGGCATCAAAGACATGCACAGACCCACAAAAGATAATATTATGCATCTGGTGGAACAGCGACGGTGTACTGCGAATTGCTTCCCCAAATTAAACCCATCACTGTTCATATTTATCGCCAATAATTAAGCCACATTTCAGACGCAATCCAAGAACAACGGCCAAGAAGACTACGTGACGTAATGTTACCCACGATAACGCTCCCCAGCATTCAGCTAGAACGACGAGAAAAGTCACCCCGCACCCACCTTGTTCACTTCCTCTTGGATCCTCAGATTTTCATCTTTTTCACTATCTATCAAACGAGGTCTAGGGGTAGCGTCTTTGATTCATAATTAAAACGTCTTCGGTCCCGGGTTCGATCCCCGCCACTGCCTAAATTTTGATAAATAGTCAGCACTGGCGGCCGAAGGCTTCCAGCATAAGAAGTCAGCCTCATTCTGCCAACGGCCTTGTCAAAGAGGGCGGAGGAGCGGATAGAGTTTCAGGGCGCTCTCTTGTCCTAGGGGTGGGAAATTGCCCCTAAAGGCGGAAGAATCAGCAATGATCAACGACATGAGGATGCAGAAGGCAATGGAAACCACTGCATTAGACACGTAACGTGTATCCACAGGACATGTGGCCTGTAGTTGAAGAAGTGTCATGATGATCTCTCCATTGACAAAAGATTCCGGAATAGTCCCCCATTCGGATCTCCGGGAGGGGTCTGCCAAGGGGGAGGTAACCATGAGAAAAATATTGAATAATCAACGAAAGGATAATGTTCTACGAGTCGGGGCGTGGAATGTCAGAAGCTTGAACGTGGTAGGGAAACTAGAAAATCGGAAAAGGGAAATGCAAAGGCTCAATCTAGATATAGTAGGGGTCAGCGAAGTGAAGTGGAATGAAGACAAAGACTTCTGGTCAGATGAGTATCGGGTAATATCAACAGCAGCAGAAAATGGTATAACAGGTGTAGGATTCGTTGTGAATAGGAAGGTAGGGGAGAGGGTATGTTACTGTGAACAGTTCAGTGACCGGGTTGTTCTAATCAGAATCGACAGCAGACCAACACCGACAACGATAGTTCAGGTATACATGCCGACGTCGCAAGCTGAAGATGAACAGATAGAGAAAGAGTATGAGGATATTGAAAGGGTAATGCAGTATGTAAAGGGGGATGCAGTTGTAGGGGAAGGAGTAGAAGAAAAGGTTACAGGAGAATATGGGCTTGGGACAAGGAATGAAAGAGGAGAAAGACTAACTTAGTTCTGTATCAAGTTTCTGCTAGTAATAGCGAAAACCATTTTCAAGAATCAAAAGAGGAGGAGGTATACTTGGAAAAGGCCGGGAGATACGGGAAGATTTCAACTAGATTATATCACGGTCAGACAGAGATTCCGAAATCAGATACTGCATTGTAAGGCGTACCCAGGGGCTCAAGACATTAGTCAGGAAGAATCAATACGCAAAGAAGTGGGATACGGAAGTTCTAAGGAATGACGAAATACGTTTGAAGTTCTCTAACGCTATAGATACAGCAATAAGGAATAGCGCAGAAGGCAACACAGTTGAAGAGGAATGGACGTCTCTAAAAATGGCCATTACATAAGCTGGGATGGAAAACATAGGTACAAAGAAGATAGCTGCGAAGAAACCATGGGTAACAGAAGAAATACTTCAGTTGATTGATGAAAGGAGGAAGTACAAACATGTTCCGGGAAAATCAGGAATACAGAAATACAAATCGCTGAGGAATGAAATAAATAGGAAGTGCGGGGAAGCTAAGACGAAATGGCTGCAGGAAAAATGTGAACACATCGAAAAAGATATGATTGTCGGAAGGACAGACTAAGCGTACAGGAAAGTCAAAACAACCTTTGGTGACATTAAAAGCAACGGTGGTAACATTAAGAGTGCAACGGGAATTTCACTGTTAAATGCAGAGGAGAGAGCAGATTGGTGGAAAGAATACATTGAAAGCCTCTATGAGGGTGAAGATTTGTCTGATGTGATAGAAGAAAATACAGGAGTCGATTTAGAAGAGATAGGGGATCCAGTATTAGAATCGGAATTTAAAAGAGCTTTGGAGGACTTACGGTCAAATAAGGCACAATGGATAGATAACGTTCCATCAGAATTTCTAAAATCATTAGGGGAAGTGGCAACAAAACGACTATTTACGCTGGTGTGTAGAATATATGAGCCTGGCGACATACCATCTGACTTTGGGAAAAGCATCATCCACACAATTCCGAAGATGGCAAGAGCTGACAAGTGTGAGAATTATCGCACAATCAGCTCAACAGCTCATGCATCGAAGCTGCTTACAAGAATAATATACAGAAGAATGGAAAAGAAAATTGAGAATGCTCTAGGTGACGATCTGTTTGGCTTTAGGAAAAGTAAAGGCAGGCGAGAGGCAATTCTGACGTTACGGCTAATAATGGAAGCAAGGCTGAAGAAAAATCTAGACACGTTCATAGGATTTGTCGACCTGGAAAAAGCGTTCGACAATATAAAATGGTGCAAGCTGTTCGAGATTCTGAAAAAAGTAGGGGTAAGCTATAGGGAGAGACGGGTCATATACAATATGTATAACAACCAAGAGGGATTAATAAGAGTGGACGACAACGCTGTAGCCTTTCGCCCCTACTATTCAATCTGTACATCGAAGAAGCAATGATGGAAATAAAAGAAAGGTTCAGGAGTGGAATTAAAATCCAAGGAAGGATATCAATGATACGATTCGCTGATAACATTGTTATCCTGAGTGAAAGTGAAGAAGAATTAAATGATCTGCTGAACGGAATGATCAGTCTAATGAGTAGACAGTATGGTTTACGAGTAAATCGGAGAAAGACGAAGGTGATGAGGGGTAGTAGAAATGAGAACAGCGAGAAACTTAACATCAGGATTGATGGTCACGAAGTCAATGAAGTTAATGAATTCTGCTTCCTAGGCAGTAAAATAACCAATGACGGACGGAGCAAGGAGGACATCAAAAGCAGACTCGCTATGGCAAAAAAAGGCATTTCTGGCCAAGAGAAGTCTACTAATATCAAATACGGGTCTTAATTTGAGGAAGAAATTTCTGAGGATGTACGTCTGGAGTATAGCATTCTATGGTAGTGAAACATGGACTGTGGGAAAACCGGAACAGAAGAGAATCGAAGCATTTGAGATGTGGTGCTATAGACGAAAGTTAAAAATTAGGCGCTACCTGTTTTATTTTATTTAGTTGGACTGATAAGGTAGGGAATCAGGAGGTTCTACGCAGGATCGTAGAGGAAAGGAATATGTGGAAAACACTGATAAGGAGAAGGGACGGGATGATAGGACATCTGCTAAGACATGAGGGAATGACTTCCATGGTACTAGAGGGAGCTGTAGAGGGCAAAAACTGTAGAGGAAGACAGAGATTGGAATACGTCAAGCAAATAATTGAGGATGTAAGTTGCAAGTGCTACTCTGAGATGAAGAGGTTAGCACAGGGGAGGGATTCGTGGCGGGCCGCATCAAACCAGTCAGTAGACTGATGACCCAAAAAAAAAAAAAAATCAAACGAGGAACTTCTTTCCCAGACGAAAATGCTCTCCGAACATGTCTGGATTAGTTCCTCGCCCCAAAACCTTGTGCTTTCTACAGTCGCATAATGGAAAAGATACCCCAGCGTTGGTAGATTGGTGTAAATATTGAAGGAGAATATATTATTGGTGACTATAACCTCTGTTATGTGTATCTGTTGTTTATTAAACATGTGCAAAAATACACCAACCCAATAGATTTCCAACTATTGTTTCTCAAAAGTTCGACAAATGATTATAGGAATCTCTACACGGCAATAAACGTGGGTAGGAAAGTATGGAAGAGGAGCAGAGATGTATGGTGAAACATTCTATATCGGATACGGACGGCAAACAAGGACAACCGCTAAGCAACTTAAACAAAAGACAGCCGCGTGGGATTAGACAAGCGGTCTTGGGGCGCTACAGTCATGGACTGTGCGGCTGGCGCCGGCTGAGGTTCGAGTCCTCCCTCGGGCATGGATGTGTGTGTTTATCCTTAGGATAATCTAGGTTAAGTAGTGTGTAAGCTTAGGGACTGATAACCTTAGTAGGTCCCATACGATTTCACACACACACACGCACGCACACACACAACACAAGACAAATTCTAATGAGCCTGGGCCTGGGAAGGAAACTAGTTGGCTGTTGTCGTGCTGTTGGCGTCAGCATCTACAGAAAGTGGTTGAAGGACGGCGAAACCACAAGGAGGAGACAAGGCGATGGACGCCCACAACTCTTCACACAACGTGGAGTTCGAAGGCTTTCTCGCTGTGTAAATTACGATAGGCGAAATCTGAGGCAGATCTAACGGCAGAATATCAAAAAATTCTACACTAAGGGCCATCAAAATTGCTACACCACGAAGATCACGTGCTACAGACGCGAAACTTAACCGACACGAAGAAGACGCTGTGATATGCTAATGATTACCTTTTCAGAGCATTCACACCAGGTTGGAGCCGGTGGCGACACCTACAACGTGCTTACATGACGAAAGTTTCCAACCGATTTCTCATACATAAACAGCAGTTGACCGGCGTTGCCTGGTGAAGCGTTGTTGTGATGCCTCGTGTAAGGCGGAGAAATGCGTACCATCACGTTTCCGACTTTGATAAAGGTCGGACTGTAGCCTATCGCGATTTCGGTTTATCGTACCGCGAAATTGCTGTTCTCGTTGATCGAGATCCAATGATTGTTAGAAGAATATGGAATCGCTGGGATCAGTAGGGTAATACGAAACGCCGTGCTGGATCTCAACAGCCTCGTATCACTATCAGTCAAGATAACAGGTATCTTATCGGCATGGTTGTAACGGATCGTGCAGCCACGTCTCGATCCCTGACTCAACAGATGACGACGTTTGCAAGACAACAACGATCTGCACGAACAGTTCGACGACGTTTGAAGCAGCATGGACTATCAGCTCGGAGACCATGGCTGCGGTTACCCTTGACGCTGCATCACAGACAGGAGCGCCTGCGATGGTGTACTCAACGACGAACCTTGGTGCACGAATAGCAGAACGACATTTTTTGGGATGAATCCAGGTTCTGTTTATAGCATCATGATGATTGCATCCGCGTTTGGCGACATCGCCGTGAACACACATTGGAAGCGTGTATTCGTCATTGCCATACTGGCATAACACTCGTCGTGATGGTATGGGGCGCCGTTGGTTACACGTCTCGGTCACCTCTTTTTCACATGGACGGCACATTGAAAAGTGAACGTTATATTTCAGATGTGTTACGACCCACGGCTCTACCCTTCATTCGATCCCAGCGAAACCCTACATTTCAGCAGGATAATGCACGACCGCATGTTGCAGGTCCTGTACGGGCCTTTCTAGATACAGAAAACGTTCGACTGCTGGCGTGGCCAGCACATTCTCCAGATCTCTCAAAAACTGAAAACGTCTGGTCAATGGTGGCCAAGCATCTGGCTCGTCACAATACGCCAGTCACTATTCTTGAAGAAATGTGGTATATTTTGAAGCTGCATGGGCAGCTGTACCAGCACAAGGCCTTTCAAGCTCTGTTTGACTCAATGCCCAGGCGCATCAAGGCCGCTATTACTGCCAGAAGTGGTTGTTCCGGGTACTGATTTCTCAGCATCTATGCACCGAACTTGCGTGGAAAAGTAATCACATGTCAGTTCTAGTATAATGTATTTGTCCAATAAATACCCGTTTATCATCTGCATTTCTTCTTGGTGTAGCAAGCTTAATGGTCAGTAGTGTACATTCTTTCCTCGACGATTCTCCAGGGAAGCTCCTTATTCCTTACCTTATTAGTCCATCTAATTTCCAAATTTCTTCCGTAGCACCACATCTCAAATGCTTAGAATCTTTTTTATTCCGGTTTTTGCCGCAGTCCATGTTTCACTGTCATACAATACTGTGCTCGACACATACATTCTCAGATATTTCTTCCTCAAAATATGCCTTTGTTTGATGCTAGTACTCTTCTCTTGGCCAGGAGTGCCCTGTTTGCCATGCTTTCCATGTCTTCTTTCTCTGTCCGTTATTTTGCTGAAGAGGTAGCAGAACTCCTTAACTTCATCTACTTCGTGATCACTAATCCGGATGTTAAGGTTCACGCTGTTCTCTTTTCTGCTACTTCTCATTACTTCCGTCTATCTTCTGTTTACCCTTAGCCCATATGCTGCACTCATTACACTGTTCGTTTCATTTAGCAAATTCCGTAGTTCTTCTTCATTTTCACTGAGATGTGCAATGTCATCAGCGAAACACCATTTATGTCTCTTCATTCTGTGTTTTAATTCCACTCTCTCACCTTTCTTTTACGTCTGTCATTGGCTCTTCAATGTATACATTAAACAGAAGGAGACAAAGGCTCTATATCCCTGTCTTTATCCTAGAACTTCGTTCTTGGTCTGACACTCTTATTGTTCCCTCTTGGGTCTTGTACATACTTTATGTTCAACAGAATCTCGAAAATTTGCACCACTTGGATTGGCAAATGGTTTCTCCAGTTCGACAGATCCTATGAATGTTCTTGATTTTCCTTTAGTGTCGTTTTCATTAGCAGCTGCAGTGTTGGAATTGCCTCTCTAGTGCCTGTCCTTTACTTTTCCTGAAGCCAAACTGGTTGTCACGTAATTCATCTTCAATATTTTTCCGCGCGGGTTTAGCCGAACGGTCTTAGGCGCTGCAGTCATGGACTGCGCGGCTGGTCCCGGGGGTGGTTGGAGTCCTCTCTCGGGCATGGATGTGTGTGTTTGTCCTTAGGATAATTTAGGTTAAGCAGTGTGTAAGCTTAGGGTCTGATGACCTTAGCAGTTAAGTCCCATAAGATTCCACACACATTTGAACAATTTTCAACTTTTTCTCCATTTTTTTGTATGTTATTCGTGTTAGCAGCTTGGAAACATGAGCTGTTAAGCTGATTTTGCGGTATTTCTCGCACTTTTCGACTGTTGCAGCCTTGGTAATTGTCCGGATGACGTTTTTCTGGAAGCTGATGGTATACCGCCAGTCTCATACATTCTACACCCCATCGTGAATAGTCGTTTTGTTCCCACATTCCCCAATGATTTTAGAAATTCTGCTATAATGTTAACTATCCCTTCTGCCTTATTCGATCTCAAGTCTTGGAACGCTCTTCTTAATTCTGATTCTAATACTAAATCCCTCATATCTTCTACATCGATTGCCGTTTATTGTCCTATTACGTTATCAGGAAAGTCTTCTCCTCATAATTCCTTCAGTGTACTCTTTCCAACCATCAGCTCTCTTCTCTGTATTTAACACTGGGATTCCCATTGAACTCTTAGTGTTACCACCTGTGGTTTTAACTTCACTGGAAGTTGTCTTGACATACTTTGCATGCGGAGTCAATCTTCCGACAATAATTTCTTCTTCATTTTCTTCACATTCTCCGTGCAGCCATTTCGCGTTAGCTTCTCTGCGCTTTCTATTTATTTCATTCCTATGTGTCTTGCATTTCTGTATACCTGAATTTCTCTGAACATTTTTGTGTTTCCTTCTTTCATTGATCATTTGAAGTATTTCTTCTGTTACCCTTGACTCCTTCGCAGCTATCTTCCTTGTACCTATGTTTTTCTTTCCTACTTCTGCGATTGCCCTTTTTAGAGATGACCGTTCCCCTTCAGCTGAACTGCCTACTGAGCTACTCCGTATCACAGTATCTATAGCTCAAGGCCCTTCAACCGTATCTCTTCATTCCTTGGTATTTTCGTATTCTACATACGTTCACATTGATTCTTTCGGACTCTTCTCTGAAACGTCAGCCTACTCTGCTTCACTGAATTGTGATTGGAGTCTCATCTGGTACTGGGTAGGCCTTACTGCTACTGGGTAGGCCTTACTATACATAATCTGATTTCGGAATCTATACCTGACCATGAAGTAATCTAACTGAAATCCTCCCATATCTACTTGCTTTTATCAAGTATACCTCCTCCTCCTTAGATTCTTGAACAGAGTATTCTCTATTACTGGCTGAAGTATACTGCAGAACTCAATTAGTTTTCTTCCTCTTATCGTTTCAAGTACTAAGCTCATATTCTGCCTTTACCCTTCCTTCTAATCCTTCCCCTACAACAGCGTTCCTGTCCACCATGACTATTCGATTTCCATTTCCCTTAACCTACTGAATTACCCGTTCAATATCCTCATATATTTTCTGTGTGTCTACATCCTCTGTTTGCTAAGTCGGCAGCTGTAGTTGAATCATCGTTGTCGGTGTTGGTATCCTGTCGATTCCGATGAGAACAACTCTGTCACTGATCAGTTCACAGTAACTCGCACTCTGCCCTTCCTACCTAACCATAACAAATCCTACTCACATTATAACATTTTCTGCTGCTGTTGATGTTACCCTCAACTCAACTGACCAGAAATCTTTCATTTCTTCCCATTTTACTTTCTGACCCCCACTATATCTAGAACGAGCTTTCGGATTTCCCTTTCCATACCTTCTAGCTTCCCTACCACAGTCAAACTTCTGAAATTCCACTCCACGGTTTGGAGGACGTTATCCATTCGTTATTTATTCGGCCTTTTTCTGGTGGTCACCTCCCCTTTGGCAGTCCCGTTATAGAGATCCGTATGGGGCATTAGTCCGAAATATTTTTCCAATGGTGCGATCATCAAGAAACTTTCTAGTTGCAGTCCACATGTTCTATGGTTACACGTTACGTATCTTTAATGGTTTCCATTCCCTTCCGCATTCACATGCCATTGATCATTGTTAATTCTTCCGCCTTTAGTGGCAGTTTGCCACCCCTGAACCTCCGTCCGCTCCTCAGCTCACTTTGACAAAGCCGTTGGCAAAACGAGGGTGACTACTTGTGCCGTACGTCTTCGGTGCCATTGCTGATGATTTTTATTCAAAATTTAAGTGTTAGCGTGGTTGTTATTACTCATCAAAGATGCTATCCCTAAACCACAGTATGTCAGAAGATGACGATGATGTTCTAAAACACGAGCGAGTTTGGTGTGTCACCTGGAAGATGAAGGCACAGTATTGTGGTAAAATGGAAATGAGCGTACGGCATTGTGGGCCAGGAGCCCCCATTCGGGGAAGTTCGGCAGCAGAGGGCAAGTACATATTGCATTCGACTCCATATTGGGCGACTTGGACGTCGGAGATGGGGATGAAATGAGGAGCCGGTCGTGGTGGCCAAGCGGTTCTAGGCACTTCAGTCCGGAACCGCGCGACTGCTACGGTCGCAGGTTCGAATCCTGCCTCGGGCATGGATGTGTGTGATGTCTTTAGGTTAGTTAGGTTTAATTAGCTCTAAGTTGTAGGCGACAGATGACCTCAGTTGTTAAGTCGCATAGTGCTCAGAGCCATTTTTGATGATGAGGACCCAGTCCCTGGGCGGCGAAAATCGCCTGCCCCAGACGGGAATCGGACCCGTGCGCCTTGACGTGGCGAGGTTGCTGTTGCTGTAATTTACCAAGCAGCACATGTACTCGCCTGTGCTTGGGCTCACGGTGCTTCACAAGAATTGTCTATCCCATTGTCAGAAGTACGGACAGTTTCGCGGTGTTTTTTATGCAAGTAGCCGTAAAAGACGCAGACGCTGCAGCAACTAGAACCTCATAACGCACGGCAAAATTCTGAATTTTCTCTTCGGTTTCTGGCACGGATCAAAGCTGACGACATGTGGTTGTGCAATATTCTGTGGAGTGGCGGGGCATTTTTTATACTACAGTGTGCAGTGGACATACATGGTTTCCGAATATGAGGTAGTGTTAAACCGCACATTGTGCAAGCAGAGCAGTTGCAGTTGCCCCACGTGACTGTGTTGTGCATTCACGAGCACCTTTATTCTTAATCTGTTATTCCTTAAGGTGGATTATCTGCTTGATACAGTCTTCCATGGATGTGTTATCTCCAGAGATTTTCCAGATGCGTGGGCAACAAGTGCATCTGGTCCGAATCCATGAGGATTTCGGCTCTGGGGATATGCACACTATATGTTGCCAATAAAATAAAGATAAAGAAATTCGCAAATATTTATGGCAGTGACAATTATGCACTACTGGCTATTAAAATTGCTACACAACGAACATGACATGCTACAGACGCGAAATTTAACCGACAGGAAGAAGATGCTCTGATATCCAAATTATTAGTTTTTCACAGCATTCACACAAGGCTGGCGCCGGTGGCGACACCTACAACGTGCTGAGATGAGGAAAGTTTCCAACCGATTTCTCACACACAAACATCAGTTGAACGGGGTTTCCTGGTGAAACGCTGTTGTGATGCCTCGTGTAA
Organism: Schistocerca gregaria; assembly: GCF_023897955.1. Lineage (NCBI taxonomy): Eukaryota > Metazoa > Arthropoda > Insecta > Orthoptera > Acrididae > Schistocerca > Schistocerca gregaria. The sequence continues at coordinate 163,017,849 of NC_064922.1, forward strand.
GGAGGAGAAATGCGTACCATCACGTTTCCGACTTTGATAAAGGTCGGATTGTTGCCTATCGCGATAGCGGTTTACCGTATCGCAACATTTCTGCTCGCGTTGGTCGAGGTCCAATGATTGTTAGCAGAAATGGAATCGGTGGGTTCTGGAGGATAATACGGAACGCTGTTCTGGATCCCAACGGCCCCGTATCACTAGCAGTCGAGATGACAGTAATCTTATCCGCATGGCTGTAAGGGATCGTGCAGCCACGTCTCGATCCCTGAGTCAAGAGATGGGGACGTTTGCAAGACAACAACCATCTGCACGAACAGTTCGACGACGTTTGCATCAGCATGGACTATCAGCTCGGTGACAGTGGTTGCGGTTACCCTTATCACTGCATCACAGACAGGAGCGCGCGCGATGGTGTACTCAACAACGAACCTGGATGCACGAATGGCAAAACGTCATTTTTTTTCGGATAAATCCAGGTTCTGTTTCATGATGGTCGCATCCTTGTTTGGCGACATCGTGGTGAACGCACATTGGAAGCGTGTATTCGTTATCGCCATACTGGCGTATTACCCGGCGCTATGATATGGGGTGCCATTGGTTACACGTCTCGGTCACCTCTTGTTCGCATTGACGGCACTTTGAACAGTGGACGTTACATTTCAGATGTATTACGACCCGTGACTCTACCCTTCAATCCATCCCTGCGAAACCCTACATTTCAGCAGGATAATGCACAACCGCATGTTGAATGTCCTGTACGGGCCTTTCTGGATACTGAAAAAGTTCGACTGCTGCCCTGACCACCACATTCTCCATATCTCTCACCAACTGAAACTGTCTGGTGAATGGTGGCCGAGCAACTGGCTCGTCACAATACGCCGGTCACTGCTCTTGATGAACTGTGGTATTGTGTTGAAGCTGCATTGGCAGCTGTACTTGTACACTCCATCTAAGCTCTGTCTGACTCAATGCCCAGGCGTATCGGCGCCTTTATTTACGGCCAAATGTGGTTGTTCTGGGTACTGATTTCTTAGGATCTATCCACTCACATTGCGTGAAAAAGTAATCACATGTCAGTTCTAGTACATTATATTTGTCCAATGAATACCCGTTTATTATCTGCATTTGTTATTGGTGTAGCAGTTTTAATGGCCATTAGTGTAAAAGAACACGTTTACCAGAGACACTTTGGGGCTCTAACTGATCTGAAGACCAGCCTACATAAAAACGTTGCTCACATTGAAACCTTCCCGTCTAATATTGGATGAACGTTTGCTTGCTGACTGAACGCTGCGTCTCTTAAAATCTTTTAACTGCTGCTCTGTCAAGACTACCTGCTGATTATTACGACGAAACATAAAATGTGTTGTCGCCGTGGCCCTCAGTCGTTACCTGAAATTATTAAGACTGATTCTTACCTTTAATTATTTATACTGGATCGCCATCTGACTGCTACAGCAAACTGTGGAATGAATATACTTACTTCTCTTTAACATAATTATAAGCTGCTGGTGGAGTTTCATAATACTTTGTGACTGGAATTCTTTAAGTTGAAGTTAATTTAGATTTGATAAAAGCTGAAGCTCAGTTTAGACTTTTCTTTTAAGATAACAATAAATTCCGTAAAGCATTTACGTGAATGATTTTGGGATAGAAAATTCTTAATGCATTTAATCTGGTAGAAGTTAACTATATTCTGTGAACGATCTTGACAAACAATTACAAGGGGTATAGTTCTTTACAAAAATTCTTAAAAAGTAGCGTTGCGCTACATACCTAATTTTCCATCAAAATTACATAACTATATTCTGAGAACGATCTTGACAAACAATTACAAGGGGCATAGTTCTTTACAAAAATTCTTAAAAACTAGCATTGCGCTACATATTTTCCATCAAAATTACATAACTATATTCTGAGAACGATCTTGACAAACAATTACAAGGGGCATAGTTCTTTACAAAAATTCTTAAAAACTAGCATTACGCTACATATAGCGAGTGGCTGGCGAGCACACCGCTTCTTTCAAAGTGTTAATTCATATCTCGCTTACAGCGACCTCCTCTCATGTCTCGCTAGCTACGACTGCCTCGTCTCACATCTTACTCGCAACTGCTCGCTTCCAACGCTCAATGCTACCAAAGTGCGGTCTCGCCGCCAACAATGGTTTTTGGTGCAGACAATCCCTGCTACCATTACAGATGTATCTATGCGCGGTTTCCCGCTCTTTCTCAATAATACACAATGCAATTTAATTAACAAAACAATTTAAATAAGAAACAGTTCAGATAATTACATGCTAAAACAGTTTAAATACGCCTATTACATAATTACATATGCCGCTACTCGGCTTTCTTAAAATTTTACTACGTTGTTGAGTCATATGGACTCAACATAAGTATAAAATTTGATTATAGAAAATAGTTTGAACACAGTGTATACACAAATGCTGTCATACGAAATGATTTATCTATCTCTAATAAAGAGAATATGTAAATAGAAAGGGTTTTAGTAGGAATTGTACATCAAGTAAAATTTGGTTCCCTTAAATTTAACAACAAGAATAAGAGTAAATGTGAAAATCAATATACAGATCATATGAAGCAATTGAAAGTTTACATTATGAAACATTTAATTCAAATTGGCATCTCTTAGTACCACAATTAAGGAAGGTACAAAAGGAATTGGATAGCATGGTCAAAGCACTGGCAACTGTCTGTGAATGCACTCAAAAGTCTGTTCCTTTCCCTCACATAGCACAACACCAGGTTTCGCCATGTGGTTCCATCATCGCCTTGCTCCATAGTTTTAGTGTACCCAAACACTAAGTACGTCGTCGAATAGCCTGAGTTGCCGCAGCCACATCAGGATTAAGTTCCATCTCCAATGGTCCATTAAGGTTGGTGGTGTGCATCTTGGTATGCAAACACCTATTGTCGTACATCATACTGTGGTGTGTATCTAGGTATGCAGGCACCAATTGACATACATCGGGCTGTGGTGTGCATCTAGGTATGCAAACACCTCGTCGAGAACATCATTGGTTGAAGTCACGTGTTTCACAATTCACTGATTCTGTGCTCAATAACCATGGGGATGCACAGGAATTAAGGTACGGATAAAATTGTTTTGGCAATGGGTTCACGGACATTGTTGGTACCATAATTTGACTACCAAATAATTTTCCCTATGACAAAATATGTTGTGTCGTAATTTGTAACAATATGTAGTTTTAATTTAAGAATTCTTCCAGAAAATTATTCCCATATATAAAAGACATAAAAGTTCCTACTTATTCAGTATTTGATAGTATACAGATTTGTTATAGACAAGTACATTATTACTTATTCTGTATTTACATATCTTAGTTTCTTACATCATTAATTATAAATTTTGTTGACAATGCATTTCTTGACTTACTGTCCTAAAATTTTATCTTCCATTCAGGGGTGTAGTCGTCAGTTATGAGTCGTCAAATGTCAGGTCATAATATACAATAAAATTACTGTCATAAAATTATTTAAAGTATTCTTTTGCAGCTGAAAATTAAGGTAAACATTATTCTGGTTAGACATTGTAATGTGTGGTCCCCATCCATAGTGTTGCAATGTGTCACATGCTAGCAAAATTATTTCTTAACATTATACATTTCTTATATACTAACATAACATACACATTCTTCTTCTGCATCTGTGTCAACTCTCTGCATAACCTGTTATAAACATTCAGCATTAATTAACGTCAGCGCACGGCATGACTTCATATGTAATTATGTAATAGGCGTATTTAAACTGTTTTAGCATGTAATTATCTGAACTGTTTCTTATTTAAATTGTTTTGTTAATTAAATTGCATTGTGTATTATTGAGAAAGAGCGGGAAACCGCGCATAGATGCATTTTGAGAAAGAGCGGGAAACAGCGCGCAGTAATACATCTGTAATGGTAGCAGGGATTGTCTGCACCAAAAACCATTGTTGGCGGCGAGACCGCACTTTGGTAGCATTGAGCGTTGGAAGCGAGCAGTTGCGAGTAAGATGTGAGACGAGGCAGTCGTAGCTAGCGAGACATGAGAGGAGGTCGCTGTAAGCGAGGTATGAATTAACACTTTGAAAGAAGCGGTGTGCTCGCCAGCCACTCGCTATATGTAGCGTAATGCTAGTTTTTAAGAATTTTTGTAAAGAACTATGCCCCATGTAATTGTTTGTCAAGATCGTTCTCAGAATATAGTTATGTAATTTTGATGGAAAATATGTAGCGCAATGCTAGTTTTTAAGAATTTTTGTAAAGAACTATGCCCCTTGTAATTGTTTGTCAAGATCGTTCTCAGAATATAGTTATGTAATTTTGATGGAAAATTAGGTATGTAGCGCAACGCTACTTTTTAAGAATTTTTGTAAAGAACTATACCCCTTGTAATTGTTTGTCAAGATCGTTCACAGAATATAGTTAACTTCTACCAGATTAAATGCATTAAGAATTTTCTATCCCAAAATCATTCACGTAAATGCTTTACGGAATTTATTGTTATCTTAAAAGAAAAGTCTAAACTGAGCTTCAGCTTTTATCAAATCTAAATTAACTTCAACTTAAAGAATTCCAGTCACAAAGTATTATGAAACTCCACCAGCAGCTTATAATTATGTTAAAGAGAAGTAAGTATATTCATTCCACAGTTTGCTGTAGCAGTCAGATGGCGATCCAGTATAAATAATTAAAGGTAAGAATCAGTCTTAATAATTTCAGGTAACGACTGAGGGCCACGGCGACAACACATTTTATGTTTCGTCGTAATAATCAGCAGGTAGTCTTGACAGAGCAGCAGTTAAAAGATTTTAAGAGACGCAGCGTTCAGTCAGCAAGCAAACGTTCATCCAATATTAGGCGGGAAGGTTTCAACATACCACCGGAATTGCACGAGCAATTGTTGATTACGTCGGTATGTGTAAGCAGCAGTTTGTGACAAAATCAACGTTATGCCTTTCTCACTTGTTTCGTACATTTTCCTTTCCTAAGCCATTACACGTAGAAACATTTCTATACGTCTTTCTTGCATCCACAGAGCCAGATTTTCACTTGCATTCATTTACTTTACATGTGGCAAGGGCCTTATCGACCACAAGCCTGCTCTATGAGCCTCTTCCACTTCTGTCTGTCCAATGCGCCGTTTGTCGAAAGTTGCTATTGCTGTTCATCCTAGTTGTGACCTCCTAGATATTATCCCGCTATCTGATTATGGGTCTTCCTCTTCCTCTCGTTCCATCTATTGTTCTGCTGAATGCCATTCTAGGTAGTCTATTCTCTGTCAGTCTTGCTATATGGCCTACCCAATTCAACCTTCTCCTCTTGAGCACTTCGACGATGTTACGGTGTTTGTACAGCCGTCTTAATTCTTCATTTCTTCTTATTCTCCATTCCGTGTTATTTTCGTCGTATACAGGTCCAAAAATTTTCCTTAGTACTTTTCTTTCTAATATTAACAGTTTTTATTCACCTTTCCTTCTAAATATTAATGTTTCACATCCATATAACATCACAGGTAAAGGAAAGGTGCCTAATATGAGACACACTTTTGTAACCCCATTTGAAGGACCTAAAAGTAAATGCAATTGTATTTTTTATGATGATAATAATATTTTGAATTATTTAATTTTGTCATACAATTATCGTATTTGCTATAATAAACAATCTTTCAGAGTAGTTATTAGATCTTCACAAAGAAGGCATTTCGTAGAAATGAGATCAAGGTTTCCTAATATAATATTTTGCTTTAATTATTTTATTACAGAATAATGACATATGAATATACAATTTTTACATGTTCATTCATTTATGTTATCCTTCACTCATTTCACACTACTTAGGTTTATATTAAAGACATCCGGCGCAAACAAAATTGTCTTCTGTGACACCGCAATCTCCATAAGCCCAGCGGTAACACTTCGTGCACTGTGCCCATTTCCCCCCGTGTTTGCCTTCAGAAAAGCGCCCAGTACAGAACAGACGCTCTGCGTCATCGTCATCACTGCTGTCTGAATCCCCACTGTCATCAAGATGGACATCGGAAGCCGAGTCACTAGAGGATTCTTCTGCTTTAGGTCTGCGATTGAAAGATTTTCCACTCTTCTCCCCAAATAACTTTCTGCCTGCTTCTTAGCTTCAGCCTGCGAATTCTTCTGTTAAGATTCTTGCAGTTGCTGCACATAAGGAGTTGAAGTTAGTAACGCAGCAGAGCACTAACGCGATGTTTGACCTATTAGACTATCTCCAGGTGGTTTTGTGATGTGTGGGAGAGGTCTGATGTCTGACAGCTTGACCATCAGTAGTTTCATTTTCGTTTTTGGCATCTCTCTCTTGAAGAGCGTCAGCATGGCGATGAACTGAAAATTCATGTTCCCTAAAGATGTTTCTGTTGCATGGGATGAGAGCTGTATTTCTAAAGACATTCGCACATGCTTCCATTGTTGCTGTTCGGCTGTAAGCTGCCCAAATAACCCGGCTGTTAGTAATGGGGTGACAACATGACCTGGGTTACTTACTGTTTCTATCTCTTGAGCATAATAGGTTTTCAAAGGCCTCATTAATCCGACGTCAAGAGGCTGCATTTTATGCTTTGAGTGAGGTGGCAAACATACAATATGAACATTGTTTTCAAGTGCTTTATCTAACACATCGGGATTCTTTGTTTGGGAATAATGCCCATCAAAAATCAAAATGACAGGGTCATTTGAAGATGGCTTTATATGACTCACAAAATTATCAAACCACTGAGTAAAAATGTGAGTTTGCATTCAGCCAATTGGATGACAAGCTGATATTGATCCTGCAGGTGCACCGTCCATCAATTCTTGCTTGATATTCTTAGTTGGGAAGACGATTAGTGGTGGAACATAAGTTCCAGCTGCGTTCATACACGTTACAAGTGCAATGAAATTTCCCCTTTCTGCTGAAGTCAAGACAGCAGCTTGTCTGTTCGCTTTCAGAGCAATAACCTTGCTGTGTTTGTGCTGCACAGACGTCACCCCAGTTTCGTCAACATTGAAGATTCGACGCGGGTTATGGTTGACTTTAGATAGCACAGATTGGTTAATATCAAAAAATCTCCCCATGTTTTCTGGAGTGGAAGCTTTCACTCTTGCTGCTGCAAGACCCTGAGGAGTTCTTATTGATAAAATGGGATGTGTCTTAAGGAAAGCTCGGAGCAATTTCTTTCCTGCTGAAGCGTTTTCTGAATTGAAGGGATTCTTCAGCCTATTCCTGATAGCTAACTGGAAGGCTATGCTTCGTATGACCTTAAATTTAAGAACATAAAATCGCTCTTCCACTGCAAGTCAGTATTTCACTAGTTCATCTTCCAGATGAGATGAGAGTTTTATCCTTCACATACCTTTCGTAACTACATTTTGGTACAGCAAAAACGTTTCAGGCTTTTACGTAACCCATCTCTCCGTTTCTCACACATGTAATGGCACGAACCATGGTGTCTTTATCCCACGTTTTCCTTTTAGGTGCCAATGCCATCTACAACGAATAAATAGAATAATCAGACATGCTTCTTAAAGGACTTCAACTTCTATGATTTTATTTGTTACATTAATTTTTTATAAGTACTGACAACGGAGTACTTTGACTTGGGAGTAGTATTGATCAACTTCTGAGAAAAATGCTGCCTTGCTGGAAAGTTCCAGAAAACATTCCAATTCTGATCATAAGACTAGTCAAAGTAATCCCTGTTTATGATTATTTAATAGAATTAAAATAAACGCAGTTTCAAAACTTTTACTACAATAAATGATAAAATGTTGTTGTCTCATGATAGTATAGCGATTTTTTTTTTTTTTTTTTTTTTTTTGTCAGTCTACTGACTGGTTTGATGCGGCCCGCCACGAATAGCACTTGCAACCTACGTCCTCAATTATTTGCTTGACGTATTCCAATCTCTGTCTTCCTCTACAGTTTTTGCCCTCTACAGCTCCCTCTAGTACCATGGAAGTCATTCCCTCATGTCCTATCATCCTGTCCCTTCTCCTTAGTGTTTTCCACATATTCCTCTCCGATTCTGCGTAGAACCTTCTCATTCCTTACCTTATCAGTCCACCTAATTTTCAACATTCGTCTATAGCACCACATCTCAAATGCTTCGATTCTCTTCTGTTTCGGTTTTCCCACAGTCCATGTTTCACTACCATACAATGCTGTACTCCAGACGTACATCCTCAGAAATTTCTTCCTCAAATTAACTCCGGTCTTTGATATTAGTAGACTTCTCTTGGCCAGATATGCCTTTTTAGCCATAGCGAGTCTCCTTTTGATGTCCTCCTTGCTTCGTCCGTCATTGGTTATTTTACTGCCTAGGTAGCAGAATTCCTTAACTTCACTGACTTCGTGACCATCAATCCTGATGTTTCTCGCTGTTCTCATTTCTACTACTCATTACCTTCGTCTTTCTCCGATTTACTCTTAAACCATACTGTGTACTCATTAGACTGTTCATTTCGTTCGGCAGATCATTTAATTCTTCTCCACTTTCACTCAGGATAGCAATGTCATCAGCGAATCGTATCATCGATATCCTTTCACCTTGTATTTTAATTCCACTCCTCAACCTTTCTTTTATTTCCATCATTGTTTCCTCGATGTACAGATTGAAGAGTAGGGGCGAAAGGCTACAGCCTTGTCTTACTGCCTTCTTAATACGAGCACTTCGTTCTTGATCGTTCAATCTTATTATTCCCTCTTGGTTGTTGTACATATTGTATATGACCCGTCTCTCCCTATAGCTTACCCATACTTTTTTTCAGAATCTTGAACAGCTTGCACCATTTTATTTTGTCGAACGCTTTTTCCAGGTCGACAAATCCTATGAACGTGTCTAGATTTTTCTTTGGCGTTGCTTCCATTATTAGCCCTAACGTCAGAATTGCCTCTCTCGTGCCTTTACTTTTCCTAAAAACCAAACTGATCGTCACCTAGCGCATTCTCAATTTCCTTTTCCATTCTTCTGTATATTATTCTTGTAAGCAGCTTCGATGCATGAGCTGTTAAGCTGATTGTGCAATAATTCTCGCACTTGTCAGCTCTTGCCGTCTTCGGAATTGTGTGGATGATGCTTTTCTGAAAGTAAGATGGTGTGTCGCCAGACTACACACCAACGTGAATAGCCGTTTTGTTGCCAATTCCCCTAATGATTTTAGAAATTCTGATGGAATGTGTTATCTATCCCTTCTGCCTTATTTAACCGTAATTTCTCCAAAGATCTTTTAAATTCCGATTCTAATACTGGATCCCCTATCTCTTCTAAATCGACTCCTGTTTCTTCTTCTATCACATCAGACAAATCTTCACCCTCATAGAGGCTTTCAATGTATTCTTTCCACCTATCTGCCCTCTCCTCTGCATTTAACAGTGGAATTCCCGTTGCGGTTGCTTTTAATGTCACCAAAGGTTGTTTTGACTTTCCTGTATGCTGACTCTGTCCTTCCGACAATAATATCTTTTTCGATGTCTTCACATTTTTCCTGCAGCCATTTTGTCTTAGCTTCCCTGCACTTCCTATTTATTTCATTCCTCAGCGACTTGTATTTTTGTATTCCTGATATTCCCGGAACATGTCTGTACTTCCTCCTTTCATCAATCAACTGAAGTATTTCTTCTGTTACCCATGGTTTCTTCGCAGCTACCTTCTTTGTACCTATGTTTTCCTTCCCAACTTCTGTGATGGCCCTTTTTAGAGACGTCCATTCCTCTTCAATTGTGTTGCCTTTTGCGCTATTCCTTATTGCTGTATCTATAGCGTTAGAGAACTTCAAACGTACCTCGTCATTCCTTAGAACTTCCGTATCCCACTTCTTTGCGTATTGATTCTTCCTGTCTAATGTCTTGAACTTCAGCCTACTCTTCATCACTACTATATTGTGATCTGAGTCTATATCTGCTCCTGGGTATGCCTTACAATCCAGTATTTGATTTTGGAATCTCTGTCTGACCATGATGTAATCTAATTGAAATCTTCCCGTATCTCCCGGCCTTTTCCAAGTATACCTCCTCCTCTTGTGATTATTGAACAGGGTATTCGCTATTACTAGCTGAAACAGAACTCAATTAGTCTTTCTCCTCTTTCATTCCTTGTCCCAAGCCCATATTCTCCAGTAACCTTTCCTTCTACCCCTACAACTGCATTCCAGTCATCCATGACTATTAGATTTTCGTCCCCCTTTACATACTGCATTACCTTTTCAATATCCTCATACACTTTCTCTGTCTGTTCATCTTCCGCTTGCGACGTCGGCATGTATACCTGAACTATCGTTGTCGGTGTTGGTCTGCTGTCGATTCTGATTAGAACAACCCGGTCACTGAACTGTTCACAGTAACACTCTCTCTGCCCTACCTTCCCATTCATAACGAATCCTACACCTGTTATACCATTTTCTGCTGCTGTTGATATTACCCGATACTCATTTAACCAGAAATCTTTGTCTTCCTTCCACTTCACTTCACTGACTCCTACTACATCTAGATTGAGCCTTGGCATCCCTTTTCAGATTTTCTAGTTTCCCTACCACGTTCAAGCTTCTGACATTCCACGCCCCGACTCGTAGAACATTATCCTTTCGTTGATTATTCAATCTTTTTCGCATGGTAACCTCCCTCTTGGCAGTCTCCTCCCGGAGATCCGAATGGGGGACTATTGCGGAATCTTTTGCCAATGGAGAGATCATTATGACACTTCTTCAACTACAGGCCACATGTCCTGTGGATACACGTTACGTGTCTTTAATGCAGTGGTTTCCATTGCTTTCTGCATCCTAATGTCGTTGATCATTACTGATTCTTCCGCCTTTAGGGGCAATTTCCCACCCCTAGGACAAGAGAGTGCCCTGAACCTCTATTCGCTCCTCCGCCCTCTTTGACAAGGCCGTTGGCAGAATGAGGCTGACTTCTTATGCCGGAAGTCTTCGGCCGCCAATGCTGATTATTTATCAAAGTTTAGGCAGTGGCGGGGATCGAACCCGGGACCGAAGACGTTTTGATTATGAATCAAAGACGCTACCCCTAGACCACGGTACACATTAAAAATTCGTGGGAGGTGTTCGCCCAATATGCGACGGGTATCGTAATATGCGACACTGTCGCATATTAGGAATTTCGTCATCTTACAGAAGAATCATGCACTTGTTAACTACGTTCCTTGGAAAATGAACCTAATTGTCAACGATTATAGGTAATAGCGTCACAAATAACAGCAATAACAGAGTGCAGTAATATCCACTCACCTTTAAGTTGAAATATTGTTTTAACGCCGATGTCGCAAAAAACTCCAAACACAAGAAATTTTATATCAACCTCTACGTACTGTGTCCGGCTCAACTATGGCGCCCTACTCTCTGTGATGTCGTCTGGCACACAGTAGACGTGTTTAAGAAACTCTCCACCAGAGTGCAACCCCTAACATGAGTACAGTTGGGGTGTCTCATATTATTGAACAATCGCGTAATAGGCACCTTTCCTCTATATTGGTCGATTGATATAAGCGGATTTTGAAATTACTGCTAAGTGGTCTCTTTCTTAGAATTTTGATGAAACTACAGTGTCTGGTTTACTGTTGCTAAACGGGCATATATTTCTGTATGTGTTCTATTGTTATTACTAAAAAGACTTCCTAGGTGCCTGAAGTGGTCAACAGTCTTGAAACTGAATCCATCTACAGTCAGAGGTGCATCTTTTCTGGATTTCCTACTTATGGGCAGGTATTCTGTCTTTTATTCATTAACATGTAGTCCTGTATTCCCAGGAATTTTGTAGTAATTTTGCATTATTCTGATTAATTCTGATTTGGAAATAATTAGTGCTACGTCATGTGGATAGGTAAGTCTTGTAATGTTCACATCCTGTAGCTGGATCCCTTGTAATCATTGGATGACCAAAATTGGAATTAATTTTTTTCAGTGTAAATCGATTCCGCATTAACCAACTAGAATGCTGATGCATTAGCTCCATATCTAAAAAAAAAAAAAAAAAAAAAAAAAAAAAAACAGATGTGTGTGAAATCTTATCAGACTTAACTGCTAAGGTCATTAGTCCCTAAACTTACTCACAAATTAACCTAAATTATCCTAAGGACAAACACACACCCCCATATCCGAGGGAGGACTCGAACTTCCGCCGGGACCAGCCGCACAATCCATGACTGTAGCGCCCGAGACCGCTAGGCTAATCCCGCGCGGCCATACTTAACAATCATATAAAATCGTTCCCTCGACGAAAGATACTTACACAAAATCTGAAAATTTGCACAGGTCACACCAAGGGGGGGGGGGGGGGAATACACTAAATTACCGGCCCATATCGTTAACATCGATATACATCAGGATTTTAGAACAAATATTGTGTTCGAACGTAATGAATTACCTCGAAGAAAAGGGTCTACTGACACACAGTCAACATGGATTTAGAAAACATCGTTCTTGTGAAACACAACTAGCTCTTTATTCACATGAAGAGCTGAGAGCTATTGACATGGGATTTCAGATCGATTCCGTATTTCTGTATTTCCGGGAGGCTTTTGACACTGTACCACACTAGCGGCTCGTAGTGAAATTGTGTGCTTATGGAATATAGTCCCAGTTATGTGACTGCATCTGTAATTTCCTATCAGAGAGGTCGCAATTCGTTGTAATTGACGCAAAGTCATCGAGTAAAACAGAAGTGATTTCAGGCGTTCCCCAAGGTAGTATTATAGGCCCTTTGCAGTTCCTTATCTATATAAACGATTTGGGAGACAATTTGAGCAGCCGTCTTCGGTTGTTTGCAGATGACGCTGTCGTTCATCGACTAATAAAGTCATCAGAAGATCAAAACAAACTGCAAAACGATTTAGAAGAAATATCAAAATGGTGCGAAAAGTGGCAATTGACCCTAAATAACGAAAAGTTTGAGGTCGTCCACATGAGCGCTAAAACGAACGCGTTAAACTTCGGTTACACGATAAATCAATCTAAAAGCCGTAAATTCAACTAAATACCTTGGAATTACAATTACGAACATTTTAAATTGGAAGGAACACATAGAAAATGTTGTGGGGAAGGCTAAACAAAGATTGCGTTTCATTGGCAGGACACTTAGAAAATGTGACAGACCTACTAAGGAGACTGCCTACACTATGCTTGTCCGTCCTCTTTTAGAATACTGTTCCGCGGTGTGGAATCCTTACCAGATAGGACTGAGTACATCAAAAAAGTTTAATGAAAGGCAGCACATTTTGTATTGTCGCGAAATATGGTAGAGAGTGTCACAGAAATGATACAGGATATGGGATGGACATCATTAAAGAAAGGCGTTTTTCGTTGCGGCGGAATCTTCTCACAAAATTCCAATCACCAATGCGGAAATATTTTGTTGACACCGACTTACCTAGGGAGGAAAGATCACAAAGATAAAATAAGGGAAATCAGAGCTCGTAAGGAAAGATATAGGTGTTCAATCTTCCCGCGCGCTATACGAGATTAGAATAATAAAGAATTTTGAAGGTGGTTTGATGAACCCTCTGCCAGGCACTTAAGTGTGATTTGCAGAGTATCTATGTAGATGTAGATGTAGAATATCTACCAGATTTTGTTGCCCACTCTGTACCACTGTGAGTAGCTGCACTTTAACCATCCGTAACATAATTGCTGCTGCTCCCTCTTGTTAACATATGTCACCAGCGTATCCAAAGAGCCGATTTGATCAAACTGTGGAGCGCAGATAACCATTCAGTGATGTTTGATGCCATACAATACAACCTTGTGGCATCCGAGGCTATGCCATTCACGTCTGCTCTGTGTGTGACAGCTCTTAACATACTCTTGCCACTTCCACACGCTCAAATCTCACAACGTGTCCTGCCAGTTGCGTCAGTAAAAGTGCTTCCCCTAATTAACGGTATTATCAACCTATCATCCTTAAATTACATACCTGTTACTTTATCTCATGCCTGAAGAAAGATAAGGACCACACAGTCTCACTGTATATTAATCTTACGCTCCTCTTACAGAAATATCAAGTGACCCTCCGACATTTATCAAACTTTATAGATAAGTTGAGTGTTTAAACTTTCATTCCATTCGGAACTGATCTCCATCATGAACATCAGCGTGAGAAATGACTCCCATGCGCACGAACACACTCTTTTATTAGTCACAACATGAGGTAATTCTTATCATGTCTGAAATACATGTTGTGTCAGTTCGTGAAGATCGCTGGCTATTGTGAAGTTCCTTTTCCCTTCGCTTCAGTGGCGTGATCTGTTGTTGACAAATAAGGCTTCCAGGAAAGCTTCCTCAAAGCGTTTGTGGTGTCAACTGCAGTGTGGGGTGTGATCTTATCCTGTTGGAATATGCCATCTGACAAGCTGGTCGCTACGGTAATGACAACAAGATTTATCATTTCTGTACAATACTGGCAAAGTTTCCTCTTACCTCAAGCAATTATCAAATCAGTCACATTGCCGTAACTAATGTCCCGTGTCATAATTCTGGGAGTTAGTTAGACGCAGGCCTTCAAGATAGTTGCTTACTGTGAGCTTTCACCAAGTCGCCTATAGACAACTCGGGTGTGGATCTGACCGCCACAAACAGAAGCAAGGCTCGTACCTGAATACCAGTCAATATCCCAGCTAATTGTGGATCCACGCCACCCAAGTCTCCGTTGTCTGTGACGTGGTGTCAAGAGTAAGCGACACACAGCAAGTCGACATTTCAACCCAATTATCTGTTATCTACGGTTCGCGGTTCCTCTCTGCCCATAACCTCATCTCGGATTTCAGCTTTTGTCATCCGACTACATTCGTCAGAGGTAGTCAATCAGCCGTACTGTTTTCTCATGGTACGATTGCTCAGGAACGAAGAGCGTCACCTCCTTTTGTCACAGTGTTCTACTATGTCAGTCTCGTACGACTCCTTATGCAATCATTGCACCCACTGCAGACTCGCTGTGGCATATCTTGGGAGCAATGGATACTTTTCCTAGATGACTCACGACTGCTCAGCAACGGCGAAATCGAAGAATGTTTTCGCTCTAAAGCAGGCGAAGTTTTTGTTATTTTGAATGACCAACGTAAAGAATACTTAATTAAATTGAAATGTGATATCTTGTTACATTTTGTAACTTATTAGCTGAGAATCCCACAGTGCGATGGTCAGAATATATGGCATTCGAGATGGCATGGGCATCATTCGAGATATGTGAAGCATATAGATGAATACCTCATTAAGGGTATTATGAACGCAATTATACTGGTAGTAAGACAGTTTGGTCAGGATGCATGGCAGTGGGCAAAAATCCACGAAATATGGAACAATAAATACTCTTTAAGAAAAGCTAAATAATACATGACGTGTGAAGTTTACTGTATATGTGGAAATGTTTTTATTGTTTCATTCACCAAGCAATTCCATACTGTGGTGTATGTAAGTAGATGATTGTGGCTGGCATGTATTTCAGTATATTGCGCGGTATAGAACACTTAATTTTCTTACAAAAATCTATATACTCTACGACTTTTGAACTTTATTGTATCAGTGAATATACTTACTTGTACAATTCTCTCTCTGTTCCATCCATACTGGCATTAATATTACGTTACACAGACATAAGCAACCGCGTTTGACAACATGGGGCCAATACAATTACGGCAATAATGTATTTACGTAATAGTATCTAAATGAAACTGGAAAGGAATGGAAGTTACTTTATTTCATTAAGCCTTTACTTTTTATTGCATATTGTTTTCACAACACTTGCTTATAGACTGTATTTGCAGTGGTTGACGAAAACGCTCTAAATTATGACAGGTATTATACTCACGAAGAATAAGCGAAAAGTTTATATGAAATCGCTGTAGTATACCGTTCGATGGCTCATTTGTTAGTTACGAATATTTTCATATTTGAGTCTTATGTATTTTCTTTGTCTTCATGTTGATTGTCGATAAAGTGGATTGACAAAAACGCGCTTAGAGGCTAAAAACTGATCTATTTCATATTACACGTCGGTATTATAATCTGAAATACGAAACAGAGCAAGCATCGTATTATGTCGGACAAATGAAACAATAAAAGTATTCTCACATGTACGCTGACGTTCGTAAGTGAGAGAGTACATACCTTTTCCTAGGAGTATTTTTGCTCCATATTTCGCTTATTTTTGCTCTCCACACTCACTCCTTGCCACTCATCCCGATCAAATCCTTAATAACAGCGTGAGTCCAAGGGCTGTGGACCACCACAAGCACGAGTGGGTGACACTAGGTGGTTATGGAGAAAAGTCTGTCAATGAGTACACACACAAGCCTTTTATGTATAGGTACAGATTTATTGCTGAGAGATTACATAAGGCTTTTCGCTGCACGCTTTTGCAGGGCTGGCCATAAAAACTTCATCAGAAATGTTAGTAAATTGTTAAATTTGACAGACTGTTCACATACAGTGGACAAGGGATAATAGAGGATAAAATGTTAGGTTTTTGATTTAGTGTTTTTTTTTTCCTCTCATCAGACCTCTGACTTGTTTGATGCGGCCCGTCACGAATTCCTCTCCTGTGCCAGCCACTTCATCTCAGAGTAGCACTTGTAACCTACGTCCTCAATTATGTGCTGGGTGTATTTCAATCTCTGTCTACTTCTACAGTTTTTGCTCTCTACAGCTCCCTCTAGTGCCATGGAAGTTATTCTCTCATGTCTTAACAGATGTCCTATAATCCTGTCCCTTCTCCTTGTCAGTGTATTCCATTTGTTCCTTTCCTCTCCGATTCCGTGTAGAACATTCTCATTCCTTATGAGTGCACCTAATTTTCAACACTTGTCTGTAGCACCACATCTCAAATGCCTTGATTGTCGCCTGTTCTGGTTTTCCCACTGTCCATGTTTCACTACCACACAATGCTGTATTCCAGACATACGTTCTCAGAAGTTTCTTCGTCAAATTACGGCCGAAATTTGATATCTGTAGACTTCTCCTCCTTGCTCTGTCCATCATTGGTTATTTTACTGCCTAAGTAACAGAATTCGCTAACTTCATCAACTTCGTGATCATCAATCCTGGTGTTAAGTTTCTCGATGTTCTCATTTCTGCTACTTCTCCTTACCTTCGTCACTTTCACTCAAGATATCAGTGAATTTTATCATTGATATCCTTTCATCTTGAATTTTAATTCCACTCATAAACCTTTCTTTTATTTCCACCATTGCTTCCTCGATGTACAGATCGACAGTAGGGGCGAAAGGCAACATCCTTGTCTTACACCATTTTTAATACAAGCACTTCGTTCTTGGTCGTCCACTCTTATTATTTCCTCTTGGCTGTTATACATATTGTATATGATCCGTCCCTCCCTATAGCTTACCACAATTTTTTTCAGAGTTTGGAGCACCTTGCACCATTTTACTTTGCCGAACGCTTTTTCCAAGTCGACAAATCCTATGAACAGCTCTTGATTTTTCTTTAGTCTTGCTTCCATTATTAGCCGTAACGTCAGAATTGCCTCTCCCAAAGCCAAACTGATCGTCATCTAGTGCATCCTCAATTTTCTTTTCAATTCTTCTGTATACTATTCTTGTAAGCAATTTGGGTGCATGAGCTGTTAAGCTGATTGTGCGATAATTCTCGCACTTGTCAGCTCTTGCCGTCTTCGGAATTGTGTGGATGATGCTTTTGCTAAGATCAGATGGTGTGTCACCAGACCCAACATTCTACATACCAACGTGATTAGTCGTTTTGTGGCCACTTCCCAAATGATTTTAGAAATTCTGATGGAATGTTATCTGTCCCCCCTATCTTACTTGATCTTAAGTCCTCCTTTAAATATTGATTCTAATACTGGATACCCTATGTCTTCCAAATCGACTCCTATTCCTTCTTATATTACATCAGGCAAATCTTCCTCTTCATAGGGGCTTTCGATGTATTCTTTCCACCTATCCGCTCACTCCTCTGCATTTAGCAGTGTAGTTCCGGTTGCACTATTAATGTTATCAAAATGGCTTTTAGTGTCACGGAAGGTTGTCTTGACTTTTCTGTATGGAGAGTATGTCCTTCCGACAATAATTTCTTTTCCGATGTCTTCACATTATTCCTGCAGCCATTTCGTCTAAGTTTGCCTGCACTTCCTATTTTTTTTTTTCCTCGGCGAATTGTATTTCTTTACACCTGAGTTTCCCGAACACTTTTGTACTTCTCAGTTTCATGGATCAATTGAAGTATTTCTTTTGTTACCAATGGTTTTGCGTAGTTACCTTCTTCGTACCCATGTTTTCCTTCCCAACGTCTGTAATTACCCTTTTTAGATATGTTCATTCCTCCATTCCTCTTCAGCTGTACACCTACTGACCTATTCCTTATTGATGTATTTATAGCCTTAGAGAACTTCAACCGAATCTCATCATTCCTTAGTACTTCCGTATCCCACTTCGTCGCGTATTGGTTCTTCCTGACTAATGTCTTAAATTTCAACTTCCCCTTCATCACAACCACATTGTGATCTGAGTCTATATTTGCTCCTGGGTACACCTTAAAATCCATATCTGATTTCGAAATCTCTGTCTGACCATGATGTACTCTAACTGAAATCTTCCCGTATCACCCGGACTTTTCCAGGTATACTTCCTCCTCTTGTGATTCTTGAACAAAGTATTCGAAATTACTAGCGGAAACTAGTTACAGAACTCAATTAGTCTTTCTCCTCTCTCATTTCGTGTCCCAAGCCCATATTCTCCTGTAACCTTTTCTTCTACTCCTTCCCCTATATTTGCATTCCAGTCCCCCATGACTATTAAATTTTCATCCCCCTTCACATATTGTATTACAATTTCAGTATCATCATACACTTTCTCTATCTCTTCGTCTTCAGCTTGCGACGTCGGCATGCATACCTAAACTATCGTTGTCGGTGTTTTTTTTACTGTCGATTCTGATAAGAGCAACTCTGTCACGGAACTGTTCTCAGTAACACTCTCTCTGCCCTACCTTCCTATTCATAATGAATCCTACTCTCGTTATACCATTTTCTGCTGCCGTTCATATTACCCTATACTCATCTGACGAATAATCCTTGCCTTCTTTCCACTTCACTGACCCCTACTACAGCTAGATTGAGCCTTTGCATTTCCCTTTTCCGCTTTTATAGTTCCCCTACCACGTTCAAGCCTTTGACACTCCACGCCCCGTCTCGTAAAACATTATCCTTTCCTTGATTATTCAGTCTTCTTCTCACGATACCTCCCCTTTGCAGTCCCCTTCTGGAGATCCAGATGGGAAACTATTCCACAATCTTCTGCCAATGAAGAGATCATCATGACACTTCTTAAATTACAAGCCACATGCCCTATGGATACAAGTTGTGTGCCTTTAAAACAGTGGTTTCCATTTCCTTTTGCATCCTCTTTCCGTTGATCATTGCTGATTCTTCCGTCTTTAGGGACAGTTTCCCACCCCTAGGACAAGAGAGTGCCCTGAACCTCTGTCCGCTCATCCTCTCTCTTTGACAAGAGACTTGGCAGAATGATGGTGTCTTCTTATTTGAGAAGTCTTCGGCTGCCAATGCTGTTTATTAATCAAAGTTAAGCAGTGACTCGATTCCAACCCGGGACCGAAGGATTTTTGATTATGAATCAAAGACTATACCCCTAGACCACGGGGTATGGCTCGAATGTGAAAATTTGTACACAGAGCCAGCACGTGTGGTAGAAAAAATGGCTCTAACTTGGCTCTACGACGGTTCATTGTAGGAGCTGACGAGTGTTGGAATGCCAGTACTTCGGCAACCCACGACCAGATGTTAAAACCGGTAACAAACCTGTAGAGCGTTCTGCCCAACAGTCAAATACCATACGTGATGAGAGAATGTCTGCACAGTATCTACAACGTGCCGCTTTGCGTTATCTTGTTGAAATAGAATATCACACAGATTACGCACAGACACCAGTCTTAACGCGTCAGAAATGTAACGATTCTTCTTCTTCGAGATCCAGATAAAACTAAATATCGCTGTCGAGGGCAACTTAAGCCTTCGGAAGGTGAGTTTACTTCAGAAAATGATGTGCTCAGTAAGACAACTAATGCTGTAAACAACTAATGCCACCATACAACCAAATGTGACCAATATCAGCGTTTATAGATCGTGAAACATTCTCAGAATGAATTTTCACTGTCCCGTGGAATGTGTGCTGATTTGACGTTTCTTTACGGATTAAACTAGTCAAATGGATCAGGGCTTGAATCAAGGATATAGACAGACAAATATTCTACCGACTGAGCTATGTAGGTAGTACTTACAACTCAGTGTAAGACAGTATCTCTGCTTCTACCTTTCAAAGTTTACAGAACTCCTCCAGCACAATTTCTTGGACTAGCACTCTTGGAAAAAAGATAGTGCCCATATGTCCACAAATCTTTTTTCTAGGTTTGTGTAGGGCGTTTCACTCTTAGCACTAAATGTTCTACGTCTGACAGATCATGTCATGGTGAAGAATATTTGCTACACACAAAATTTTTACTGATTTGTCCTGGAGATGCTAGGTGTCTCTTTGTAATCGTTATGCCCCTGAGAAACAGCGGGGAGTAAGTATTCTGCAGTGTACGTATGCCATGTGTGTTGACTATAATCCAGTCATCTGCTCCATATGATTTACTTCTAAAACAACTTCACCGCTGAGAAACACCCATTCCTCAAGTTTTCTTACTGAAATTCACAGAATTTTCTGGGGTAGGTAGTATGCAGATGCACCACACCTCTTTGGTAGACCCCTATAATTCAGTGAAATCTGGCCATACCAGGGCTAGCGAATACTAAAGACAGGAAGTGATAGCGGAACGTTATCCCTAACGAAAGTTGTTCCCCTTGATGTGATCTGTTACCCCTATATGTTGGATGAGTAGACTGGGGAAGTAGAATCCTGAATAAAGCCATCCTGCTTTCAGGGGGAAAATTTGAGGTTTTACATGCAGAACGCCACACATATTGTTTGTTTTTGATATATCTCTTCTATAGACAATCAACTGACAGTTTTAATTTTAGATGTATTGTTTGGTGAGGATATCTCACCACTATCATTTCCTCTTCCCCCGTTTATTTCTTCTTTTAGTTTTGAGTCATAATTCTTCTCCTTGGTTTGATGTGGCCCACCACAAATTCTTCTCTTGTGCCAATCTCAGAGTAGCATTTGTAACCTATGTCCCAATTATTTGCTGGATATATTCCAATTTCTGTATTCCTCTACAGTTCTTACCCTCTACAGCTCCCTCTGCAGAAGTACAATCATCCTGTCCCACTTTCTTGTCAGTGTTTTCCATGTATTCCTTTCGCTGGCGGTTCTCTGGAGTACCTCCGCATTCCTTACCTTACCAGTCCACCTAATTTTCAACATTTTCTGTAGCCCCACCTCTCAAAGACTTCTCCTCTTTCCTGGTTGTCCCAAAGTCCATGTTTCACTACCCCACAATGATTTGCTTCAAACGTACATTCTCTGATATGCCTTCCTCATATTAAGACCTGTATTTGGTACTAGTAAGTTTCTCTTGACCAGGTATGACCTTCTTGACTGTACTACCCTGCTTCTTATGTCTTCCTTGCCCCATCCATCGTGGCTTATTTTGTTGCCTAGGTAGCAGAATCCCTCAACTTTATTTACTTTGTGATCGCCAATCCTTATATTAAGTTTCTCGCTATTCTGATTTCAGCTACTCATTAATTTTGTCTTCCTTCTATTTACTCTGAGTCCATATTCTGTATTCATTGGAGTGTTCTGAACAGAGTATAATGTAAGGGGCGAGTAAATGACGTCTCTCACTAGGGATACTCTGATAAGCCAAAACACTGTAACTATGCCCACCGGAGGACTTTGGATGCCGCCTAGTAGCGTTGTGGCACGTCACGCGGCAACAAAAGTATGTAAATGGAGCAGACTTGGATGGGGCATCACCCTAGAGAAGATATGGGCTGCAAATGGGGAAATCACTTCAGATAACTGACTTTGACAAAGAACAGATTATTATTACGCAGAGCCTGTGGAGAATTACGTAGGAAACTGCGAAGCAGGTCGAATGTTTACGTGATGCTGTCGTGAGTAACTACGGAAAGTGGGAGAAGGATAGTGCAACTACCACTAGGTGCTTCACAGAATATGAAGTTCAGAGGCATGTCTGCTGTGTAAAGTAGGATAGATGGTGATCCGTGGCATCTCTGCTGAAAGAGCACAATACTGGTGTATGCATAAGCGTTTCGGAGCATATCGTTAATCATACATTGTTGAACAAGAAACTCTGCAGCAAGCCACCCCTACACACTCACATGTTGACACAACGACATTGTCAGTTACTATTTCAGTGGGCATGGGACCATTCGGATTCGACCGTCGACCAATGGAAATGTGTCGGCTCTTCGGATGAATCACACTAAGTTCACGGTTGTCGCGACAAACGCCATCGTCGAGGTTAGCAGTGGTTCGAAACGTCGAGTGCACCAGGGACGTAGGCTGGTCGGAGCCGTATTTCGCTATGGGAGACACTCTCTTGCGCTTGCATAGGACCTGTGGTAGTAACTGAAGAAACTTTGTCAGCTGCGAACCATCTGATCCCTTCATGCTTAATGTCTTCCTCATGCCATTCTTAAGCAATTTAATAGTCCTTGTCTCGGAGACAGAACAGTGCTAGAAAGGTTTGAGGAGCGTTACAGTGAACTCACGTTGATGTCTCGTTGTCCAAATTCGCTTGATGTAAATCCTATATACCGGGTGATCAAAAAGTCAGTATAAATTTGAAAACTTAATAAACCACGGAATAATGTAGATAGAGCGGTAAAAATTGAGACACATGCTTGGAATGACAAGGGGATTTTATTAGAACCAAAATAACAAA
This sequence comes from Schistocerca gregaria, assembly GCF_023897955.1. Lineage (NCBI taxonomy): Eukaryota > Metazoa > Arthropoda > Insecta > Orthoptera > Acrididae > Schistocerca > Schistocerca gregaria. The sequence continues at coordinate 163,040,733 of NC_064922.1, forward strand.
CAAAACAAAAAACAACAAAGTATTGGGAGACGCGTGAAAGATCTCTTGCGCGCATCGTTTGGTAATGATCATGTGCTCAGCCGCCACTTTCGTCATGCTTGGCCTCCTAGGTCCCCAGACCTCAGTCCGTGCGATTATTGGCTTTAGGGTTACCAGAAGTCGCAAGTGTATCATGATCGACCGACATCTCTAGAGATGCTGAAAGAAAATATGCGGCGCCAATGCCTCATCACAACTCCGGACATGCTTTATAGTGCTGTTCACAACATTATTCCTCGACTACAGCTATTGTTGAGGAATGATGGTGGACATATTGAGCATTTCCTGTAAAGAACATCATCTTTACTTCCCTTACTTTGTTATGGTATTTGTTGCTATTCTGATCAGATGAAGCGCCATCTGTCGGACATTTTTTGAAAGTTTGCATTTTTTCGGTTCTACTAAAATCCCATGTCATTCCTAACATGTGTGTCAATTTGTATAGCTCTACCTGCATTATTCCGTGATTTATTCTATTTTCAAATTTATACTGACTTTTTGATCACCCGATATTTCCCATTTGGGTCGCTATCGGCCGCCATTTCCGCTTACGCCAACCAGTGGCCTGTTATTTACACAAATTACATGACCTGTGCATAGACATCTAATACCACATATGTCCACAAACCAACCTACCAAAAAACTTTCCGATCTCTGATAAGCAGAATCAGTGACGTCTTTGGTTCCAAAGATGGACAAACAAGCTATTAAGCAGATGGTTCAAATGGCTCTGAGCACTATGGGACTTAACATCTGTGGTCATCAGTGTCCGAACTACTTACACCTAACTAACCTAAAGACATCACACACATCCATGCCGGAGGAAGGATTCGAACCTGCGATCGTAGCGGTTACATGGCTCCAGACTGAAGCGCCTGGAACCGCCCGGCCACACTGGCCGGCTAAGCAAGTTGTCATAATGTTTTATGTAATCAGTGTATTTATGTCCGAACGGACCATAGCGTTGGCGTTCCAGTTCTCGGCGCTTCCAAAAACAGAATCGGGCATTAGCGGCGCCGCAGCGGGGTGCAAGGTGGGCGCTACAGTGGTGAGAAAAGTGGCTGTCCGACGAGAGCGGGGTGGCGGTAGGGGCGGCGGTGGCGGCTGGGGGTGGGGGCGACGGCGGCCGTGGAGGGGGTGTTGTGGACGGCGGAGGGGCGGCGCCGCCAGCGCCCCAGTGTGTCGCGAGCCGCCGGCACAGCAGTCCGCCTTCGCGAGCGCACGCAGCCCCAGCTGTTCCCACCTGCCGTGACGTCATCTCCTGCCATGCAGGCGGCAGCCGGCTTCCCGCAGCGCGGACGCTCACGGTTTTGACCCCGTCGTCTCGACTAGCAGCCGTTCTAGGAACAATTTGTCGCGTAATTTTGTTTTTTCATTCCTTTTTTAACTCCTCCTCGAACTTTTCTCGAAATCCTCGTCTCGTTATCCGTGAGCCGCGCAAGGCAACTACTTATTCTACGGGAGTGATTGACATAAACGAGCTCCGCCGATCCGTTGCGCGAGTGTGATCTCTCCCCCGCAGGCTGTGTCTCTGCTGGCAGAGGTGTTCTCGGCCCCACCTTCAGTTCTCCGTTTCGGAGGAACGAGACGAAGGTAGGAACAGTTTCCGCTGCAGCAGCTTCGTAGTCCAGCAGCGCATGGCAAACTAATATTTTTTATTTTTCCCAAGCTCCCTCGTTTCCGAAGCACTCCCCCCACCAAAGCTGCCAGTGAAGGATAAATCGCAACTACATTCGATGTTCCAGCCAACAGACCGTATCAAACAACTTCGCACAGGTAGCTCTGATTGCTCAGACTCTCGTTCGCATAAAACTCGGGAACAATTCGTAACCGTCGTCTGTTTCTCGGCAATATTGTCGACCTAATCTGATGTATCAACGATGGCACTGGCGAACTCCCGGAACTGGATTAGGACCGCCTGCGCGGCGGTGGGGGCGAGACGGGGTGTTAACCCTTAACAGCCAGCGGCCACGTGGAGGCCGAACGCTGACGCCATCTAGCCTGCGCTTAGCTTTAAGACTGGTCATCTGTACACTATTACAATTTCTATCACTAAACACAGTTCGGGTCCACCATAAAAAACGTACGACTGCTTAACGATTCTCCCCACCTGACATTCCGTAGCCCATTGTGTTCGGACATTGTTTTGGCAATACACAAATCAGACGAGAAATCATTCAAACTAATAAGCTTAAAAATTACATTTTCTCTCTGTGCTTAAACAAATGCTTATTTAGTACTATACATTTCAGTCAATTCACACTCCTAGTTACCCATGCGGATTACAATTTTGTTGAAATACAAAAGAAGTGTTTACTCCATAGCAATGAACAGTTGATTAAAAGAACGTTGTTCACATTATTTGCCTTTGAATACAGAGAAGGTTCGTGTCTGACTACAAAATATTTCGAAACTTAAAACGTTTCTACTCGTTCGTAAATTGAATTAAAACTAGTCGTGAAGTCATGAAAAAAAGGCGAGTAGGTATTGCTAGCAACCTTAAGTGGCTGCGTTAGTTTCAATAAGTAAACAAATATAGTTACATGAATCTGCCTGCATTACTTGTATTGAATAACAAAACCTCATATTCCCATAAACCAAGATCCGCGGTGATATCAGCATCGCTGGATAGCTATTTAAATGTCCTTTACAAAGTTTAACGATGTCAGATGGAAAAAGGAAACGAAATGATACGCTGTGCTTCAATATTTAGTGGTACATTTTGTGAAGGGGTGATTACAAGGACTCCTACAAGAACATATACTCAAAAAACTTGTCTTCATAGCTTAACGTGAAGCATAACAAAAATGCAGAATTCCACAATCAGGGGCAGATATTTTTCTTGTGCTTCGAAAAACACCTTGAGCTTCTGATGAAGTTTAGTAACACTTTTGCGCTGGTACAGTGATATGTCCCGACATAGTTTACAGTGCCTTCCTCATCTGCGTACCTATATAAAGGATGAACCAGAAGTGCACCGACCAAATTTCGGAGGTTGTTCAGGAATATCTAGCCACCCGTGATCTCCAGTGGTTCATTACACAGCGGTGGGTTTCTTTCCGTCATTTATCTTTGTATCTGCACTGCGCTGAAAAAAATCTACTCAGGAGTGCAGATGTGTCTCTCGCTTAAAACAAACTTGTTCCATTCAATCATGGTACTAACTGCTTTCGACAATGTTCCCTCAAGCTTGGAAGCAGTACTAGTTGATTCTGCCCCGGCTCTGCTTTGCCGCCAGTGTTAACTGTACGTCAACAGCGAGACACAATGGTACGGACAGATTTAAGGTTGAAGAGGTGTTCGATATGCAGCTCGTATGTGAGATCATTAATTGCCACGAAAGAGTGGCAACAAGGTGATATTCTATTTCCGCAGCAACGGAAACCACATTGTGATTTCAGGTGTGCCGCAGGGGAGTGTCGTAGGAACGTTGCTATTCACAAAATACATAAATGACCTTGTACATCACATCCGAAGTTCACTGAGGCTTTTTGCGGATGATTCTGTGGTATGTCGAGAGGTTTTAACAAAGGAAAATTATACTGAAATGCAAGATGATCTGCAGCGAATTGACGCATGGTGCAGGGAATGGCAGTTGAATCTCAGTGTAGACAAGTGTAATGTGCTGCGAATACATAGAAAGAAAGATCCCATATCATTTAGCTACAATATAGGAGGTCAGCAACTGGAAGCAGTTAATTCCATAAATTATCTGGGAGTACGCATTAGCAGTGATTTAAAATGGAGTGATCAAAAAAAGTTGATCGTCGATAAAGCAGATGCCAGACTGAGATTCGTTGGAAGAATCCTAAGGAAACGCAATCCGAAAACAAAGGAAGTAGGTTACAGTGCGCTTGTTCGCCCACTGCATGAATACTGCTCGGCAGTGTGGGATCCATACCAGATAGGGTTGATAGAAGAGATAGAGAAGATCCAACGGAGAGCAGCGCGCTTCGTTACAGGATAATTTAGTAATCGTGAAATCGTTGCGGAGATGATAGATAAACTTCAGTGTAAGACTCTGCACGAGAGACGCTCAGTAACTCGGAACGGGTTTTTGTTGAAGTTTAGAGAACGTGCCTTCACCGAGGAATCAAGCAGCATATTGCTCCCTTCTACGTATATCTCCCGAAGAGACCATGAGGATAAAATCAGAGCCCACTCAGAGGCATACCGACAATCCTTCTTTCCACGGATAATACGAGACTGGAATAGAAGGTAGAAGCGATAGAGGTACACAAGGTACCCTCCGCCACACATCGTCAGGTAGCTTGCGGAGTGTGGATGTAGATGTAGGTCACAGTGCTTTTGCATCTGTCTGCCGATCCTTGCGTTTATGTATTTTAGTGACTCATTGCTACAGACTTTGTCACAGTTGTGGCGCTCTTTTCACAGAAACAAAGGTGAACGGGACAGCAAATCAAATAAATCATAATCAGATTATTGCTCTCTAACGAGTCACTGGAGAGCACGGGTTCGTTGCACTATAACAGAAAACAGCTCTGAATAGGTTCCGAAATTTTGACGGTGAAATTTTCGTTCAGTCCGTACATTAGTGTCTGGCTTCTCTCGACAAGAAACTGAAAAAGTAATAACCATCTGCAAAGGAGTTCTAGTATTTTTTATCAACATCCATGTAACACTGGAGTAAGGAGCGTCAAAGTAAAACAATTATCAAAGAAATTGATTACATTACTGTGGCATTTATAAATTTGTAGTAAAATCTTATCTCAGATTTAAAACAACAGAGACAGCACTGTCTACGTAATCCTTTTACGATCGTACTTTATGACAACAACGTGAAGAAATGTTGACAAGGGCTTTCGCAGCCAATTATATGACAAGCGGTATGCGGAACTGGATCACCGTGCGTAGGCCGTCAAAATTTATTCAGCTGAAAACGTTGCCAACTCATGTTACGATGTCGCTGCTTCCCACTAATGAGAATATAGAGACGCAAATATAGCGGGAGACGTTTCTCCCTTCCTCCTCGGTCCAATAAAATGTCGTTTTAACTGAAAGAGCTGTCGGAAGTAAATGCTGTGAAGAAACAGCTTCTTCCTTGCCATGTAACATTCCTTCCCACCCAACCTATTGTAAATTAAAATGACAAGGAACATTAAAAGAATTACAATCGATATATCGGAATGAACACAGAGTTTGCTGTTCAACCCGTATAAAAAATTTTCTGGTGCAATTCGCACGTTCAGTGTTTCAGTCAAGTAAAGTGACCCAGTAGTAAAGCTATTCATGAAGAGTGAGGTCCAAATTCTCGGGTAACCATCCACGCTTACGTCCCCGCATAGATTTCTTGCGTAGATTTCTTAGCCTGAAGCTTCGTCGGTTACTTCAACAAGGCCACACCTGGCTTCCATTGCGACTCCCGTCCACCTCGGAATTGCTCTCTCGATAATGACGTCCCTGTAATCGTTATGGAAAAGTCCTAAGGTATGATCCTTCCTTTCCTAAAATTACATAAAAATCTGACGAGATAGGTGAGTGCGGAGATAACAATCTGTTATCAAACTTAAGATTAGTCTCAACACCAGAGTACTTTGAATAAATGATTCGCCTATTTCTTCCCGCGTCAGATTTATAAGTAGCGTTAAGCTTTCGACGACTTCTTTCGTCGCCACTGTGAGGAGTTTTCTGTAAGCAAGCGGTACTTTATTTAGTTTACCAAATTACCCTTATTATCGCACGGAGACGTCACGAAGACTTCCATATGCTATCAGAGATTGCGTCGCTATCTGTTTTGAAAGAACATTCAAAAATGGCTCTGAGCACTATGGGACTTAACAGCTGTGGTCATCAGTCCCCTAGAACTCAGAACTACTTAAACCTAACTAACGTAAGGACATCACACACATCAATGCCCGAGGCAGGATTCGAACCTGCGACAGTAGCAGTCGCACGTTTCCGGAATGCGCGCCTAGAACTGCGAGACCACCGATGCCGGCGAAAGAACATTGATAGGGATGTTTGTATCGTTAGATCGTGGATGGCTCAGATTATTTCTCTGTTGTCGTTCAGTGTCAAGCGTCCTATTCCGTGCACCAGTAACGGAAATGGTGCTCTCCAGTTTAAAATTGTGTTGCACGTTCTGATCTCAACGACTTCTTTGATGACAGAAACGCAATAGATACATGTATCAAACGAGATCCTACTTTATCACTTGATAGAAAAACGAGAAAGCTGTGGAAGAAATTTAGTGCTGTAGATATTGTAGTAAAGAATCTATAAAATCAATCTCCTATGGCTTAAAGAGGGCTATGCATTGCGCCCTGTCATTAATACTACAGATTATCCCAACTACAGTTTAGTAAAATATCTTACCAAGTTGATTAACCAAATAGTTGATCGCTGAAAACATCATATCAGAAACGCTTAAATTTCTCTGCTAAAAATAAATCAAAATCAGTCCAGACGATATTACGAGGCCTACTCGGAAGTAATGTGGGACCGGCCGCAAAATGGAAACCACTGTGAAAATCAAAAATGTTTCATTTGCAACAATTAGCAACATCTTCCAGCTATTTCTCTACATAGTCGCCGCTCCGATTTAGACACTTGTCGTAGCGTTGTACCAACTTTTCAATGACCTCGTCATAGAAGCAAGACGCCTATGCTTCCTGCCAATTCTCTACGCTGATCTACAGCTCGTTGACTGTGCCAGTACGTTGTCTTCATAGGTTGCGGTTCATGTGAGCAGACGTGAAACTCAGGGAGAGTCAATTACGGGCTCTCTTGTGGGTAATCAAACACTTCCCATTGAAAACGCTGCAGGAGCACCTTCATTGCCCCCTCAGAGGTCAGCCGAGAATTGTCATGCAGAAGGAAATGCATGACAGTAATGTTATGTGGGCTGCATAACATCAGGCGAACTCTAACACCAGGCCCTCATATTTGGTGGGAGACGCTATTGTTCTAAGTGTGTTTACAGCTCACTGGGCCTTCAGAACTGAAAAGAGCGACGTGACACGATCGACAGGCATACCAGAGACACTGCCCAACACACCTGTGCAAACCTTCATCGGATTTTCATTGTGGTTTCCATTTCGCACCCCATCGGGCCTTACTTTCGGAAAAACTCTGTACAATCACTTTCGATGTGCTCTTTTTTCACAAAAGTCCCTGTGTAAGCTACATTAAAGTCATTAACTGCCCACCTGTTTCCAAACATTAGCAAATTGTTTTGCCATAATTTGCTAACCACCTTCTTTTTGTATAGTGACCAATGTTAAGACTAGCGGAATAACCATGGGTTTTCCATCGCTGGCGGTGGCTGATTCCTTGATGGAGCATTTCGGAAAACATATGAAATTCAGCTCCTGTTTATCCATCCTGATTATTTCATTACGTTGACGTCAACTTTATCAGCTTTTCACCGGTTCATTGAGATAATTAATATTCCTAACATCAAGTTTACATTTCAGATGTAGAAAGAAAGAGGATTACCGTTTTTAGATGTTATCACAGAACGAAAATCAGATGGGCGGCTTGGCAACTCTGTTTGTCAGAAGCCAACACACACTTACTTATATCTCAGTGCGCAAAGATTTCGTCACGCAGTGCGAAAAAAAGGACAGCTTCAAACAAACTGATACATGGAGCTGAAACTGTTTCTCAGAGAGGCCACCTTCATCTCCTTCGTTGTAAGATCAGATCCCTAAGAATCGTGATTCTAAAGAACGATTATGGTGGACGAGATGTTGAATTAACCATCTCTAAGAAACAAGTGCACAGAGCTAATAATCAGAAGATGATCATCCTATTCATTTCTTCGAAGCTACAATATGAAAGAAATATGATAGGCAAAGTCCTGGGCAAATGTGATGTTCAATTTAGTTTTTGGCTACGCCAGAAAATTAAAGAAGAAGCTGGGTCCGGCAAAGTCCAACCATGGTCCTGGAGTTTCTGGAATTTACAAAATTTCTTGTGAATGTTAAAGGTGTTATAATGGTCAGTCGATGAGAACAATTTCTGAACGGAGCATAGAGCACCGACATCATATTAAATATCGCAGTTACGACAAACCGCTGTAGCAGACCATGGTGCCGTGAGTAACATCCAGTTATTTTATAAAACCGAAATATTCTCGTATATCTAACTACTGGAATTCTGTAATCAGAGAGCATTTGAGATCAAAATTTTAAACAAGAAATATAACCGGGACAGCGTCTATTCCTCTAATTGTGCACGGAATTAGGTGCTTGACGCTGAAAGCGGACAGAGAAGTAAGATGTGTAAATCTAACCTAATCTGTGCCGCTAGCTGTGTTCTTCCACCGCAGACACCGGTATTATCTCTGCTAGCATGCGAAAGTTCCGTGTCTTCGTGACGTCTCCATGATATGATTCGGGTACTCGTAATTCGTCCAACTAACTAAAGTATCACACGCCCAGCTGATAATTTCTGACGTTGACGACGAAGCCACTCGTTAAAAAGGTGAAACTACATAAAAATCAGAAGCAGCAGCGAAACCATGAAGCATTTATCCCAGAAAGTCACCACAAAAAATTGTATTCGTTCACCACAGTACTTTCCTATGTTACGTCGGATGCTATGCCATCTTTTGAGTTCTGAACTATCTCACGCATTCAGTTTTTAGTACACAGTTAGTGTAACACGTGCACCAACCTCGACTGCACCACTCCATTTTTCACGACGGTAAACCAATATCAGGGGTGAAATAAGCAATGAGTGACAGAATACCAATGAAGACCTACCTAAAAATTTGAAAAGTATATGACGTAACTTCGTGGCAGATTAAAAATTTGTTCTAGACGAGGATTCAATCCAGGAACCTCCTAGTGCTCTTACCGACTTAGCTATCCTGGCACGACTGACGAACCTCCCGCTCCACCCTCTCCCAGAGGTTCAGCGTCAGTCAGTGCATCTCTTCGACTTTTTAAAATTCACAGCTTTACTGAGCAGGCCAACATTATTGCATCAGAACTTCTGCAAGAAACAATATTACGGAAGCCGGCCGCCGTTACCGAGAAGTTCTAGGCGCTTCATACCGGAAACGCGCTGCTGCTACAGTCGGAGGTTCGAGTCGTGCCTCGGGCGTGGATATGTGTGTGATGTCCTTAGCTTAGTTAGGTTTAGGTAGTTCTAAGTCTAGAGGACTGATGACCTTAGATGTTACGTGCTTAGAGCCATTTTCAGTGTTACGAGTACATGGTTCAGCTTGAGGCTAATAGATCATTTCCGATTGAAAGCCTTCCCGCCTAACCACAGAGCATAAGAGAGTATGACTCCGGTTTTTATGCCCTGAGATATTTCCGCTTTTAGATTATAGCTGATGTAGCCTAACTATATTTGTTTAAGAAGGGGAACATTCGTAATTTCACGTGTGAAATCCGGTTGGAACCTCTCCACACGATTGTGTTTAATGTGTAACTGCTGGGAGTTTCACTGTTGTATGTCTCTTACTTATTGTTCAGTGCTACATTGAGTAGACAGCTGTGTCGGAAATTTTGCGAATTTCGAGATGGAACAGTTAGACGAGCCACGCGTCTCCGTTAAATTTTACGTGAAACTCGAGAAAACCTTTGCAGAGACACGCCAAATGATACAGGAAGCCTACGGCGATGAGTGCTTTAGCCGTATTCGATGTTACGAATGGTTCACACGTTTTAAAATGGCTTGACGTGAGTTAGAGGTGACCCTCATTTAGGACACCCTTCGACGTGTGCCGACGACGCTCATCCTATGAACGTCAATGAAATGGTACGTGCTGATCTAAGACTCACTGTAAGAGAGACTGCGGAAGAATGTAACATTTCAGTTAGATGATGTCATGAGATCGTGACATCAGGTCTTGGAATGCATCGCATTGCTGCCCAGTTCGTCCCATGGTTCACTAGTCAAGACCAGAATGGCCTGCGCCCCGCAGTCTGTGAAGAGATTTTGTATCGCACAAATAAGATCCTTAAGATAATCATAACTTGTGATGAGACGAGGGTGTACGCTTATGATGTTGGACCAAGGTTCAATCTTGACAGTCATTCGGGAAAGGTTCTCTGAGACCGAAAAAAGCCCGTGCTGATGGATTTGCTTGACTTCGGAGGATTATTTCATTATGAATTCGTGTCACAGTGTTGCGACGCCTGAGGGAAAATGTGAGAAGGAAACGGCCTGAAATGTGGCGAGACAATTCATGGCTCTTGCGTCACGATAACGCACCTGAGCATTCATCACTATTGGTGCGTGGCTATTGGACAAAAACGAAATCACTGTGCTGTCTCGTCTTCCGTATTCTCGATACCTGGACCCCGCTGACATTACTTTATTACCAATGCTGAAAACTACGTTGAACGGATGAAGATTTGCAAAGACAAAAAAGATAAAATAAAATTCGCAGACTGCACGCCGTGTGATCCAGCCAAAGGCGTACCAAGACTTCTTCCGGGACTGGAAGCGTCTTTGGAAACGGTGTATCAATTGTGGAGGAAAGTATTTAGAAGTAGACAATGTACAATAAGTAAAAGGTAAGCACAGAAAATTTTTGTAGACAAAGTTACGGAACTTTCTGAACGGGCCTCGTATACGTGGGTATTGGCCAGAAATAAATTTGACGCAAGTGGTAGCTCCAAGTGGTCAAGCATTTAAAAAAAATAGCATTCCTGGCGCAGAGTTTGTTAACCATTAGCCATTTATCTTAGCGCAGTTTCCAGACAACGGTGTGCACAGTGGAACGAGTACATAATTGTAATTGAAGGTCGGAGGACCAAGTCGCCAGCTACCTTCAATGTTTACGTTACTTGTACTGCTCAGTATATTGAATTTATTAATACATTCATGAAAGACATGATAAGGAAGGAAAGACAGATAGAAAGTTGATGACTGCAAATAAACTTCGAAGAAGGTAGTCTAAGACTTACACGAAAACTTCGAATAAGCAATTAGGTGCTTTTATGATTTTACGTTGATGATTTACACATTATGGGATGACATTCATCGTAAAAGCAACGGAAGCAGTAATTTTCTCGGTTGTAGACGCAACATTTTAACAGTTATACAGTTGGTTTAAAGTTTCTAACCAAAACCAGTCTTCGTTTACAGTCATACAATGTTCTCTCTCGTTGCACAATCAGGCAGTAAACCTGGCGTATGGCATCATTTTGCCAGGTATGAGTACAGCCTGTGATTTACAGTGGAACTTAGTTTCATGCTGACTTCTGGGGATGTGATTTCTTTTTTTACCTCGACGAGATAAGAGCCGTTTTGAAGCTTTTTGATCACATTCCTTAGGTGACAATGAAAACGGGCATCGCAGGGTTGAAGAATAGAGCACGATGGCAATAGTTCTTTATTTTGAAGAATTTCGTCGTATAACTGCCGATCTGTTCGTGCTCCCCATGCGTCATTTAACGTATCACATCTGTTCTCCTGCGCAAAAGGTTTAATCACAGCAAATACAATACGTTAATTATTATCTTGGTTTATGTGCAGAATAAGTAACGTGAAAACTGAAAATAAAAAAGCTTCCACGTATGGACACGAACTCACGACCTTTGGATTAGAATTGTGTACTCTTTCCATTGCGTCAACTCCAACCGCTGCCAGGAAATGACGCTGACATAAATTGCCTATGCCTCGCCTGTCCCGCGCAAGGTGCTATTTTTTTTTATAAACTCTCGGCCACTTCTGCCTCTTTCATTTCTGGGAAAAACATGAATATATCACCAATTTGCACGGAATCGGTGATGAGGATTAGGAACTCTTGTGAATATCAGAGAGGCAAGGATTGTCGCAAAGCGTAACGGAATAATAAAAAAAAGTTTGCGTTAGAGTTAACCGAGACAAGACTGAAATCAGAATCCTCTCCGTAGACCTCATGCAGTTACCAACTATGCACGAAAAGGACTTGCATCTTATGCTTAGTGCAGTACAAACGTTTTTCAACCTGTGCTCTACACCACTTGGTAATAATCTGAAAACGTTAAGGATGTGTGGTAAGGGAAATCATGTCGACGTCGGCAAATTTTATTCAGTAGAAGCGAAATCTGTGTACATCGCCGGAACTTCCTCTCATCTTTACATATATTAAAATGAATGTGTTCCGTTTCGAAAACGTGGTTCCTGAGTGAGCTCACTTGAAAGTACGGAACACGTGCTAGGTTAACTAGAAAATGCAAGAACCATACACTCGTCATAAACCTCCAGAAATGTGTCAGTTTAGCCGGCAAACCTGGAGGTGGTGGTATTAGGGGCAAACAGTATAGCTGGCCACGCTTTACCACCTGATTTTGTAATAATGAAATCGGTGCGCCCTTGAACTGACTTAGTGAGCCGCCGCGTAGGAATTCCTCCCATACGTTATGTGGAGATGCTCTCGTTGTTATGTGCCCCCCTGCAGAGCCGCGTCAGCGCCGTCGGATTCTGAAAGTGCCATAATACCACTATCTATGTTTTACGAAATGAAGGGGAAAGAAGTTTTGTGTGCAAATAATTCTTACACGGGATGCAATTTTGTTGTTGTGGTCTTCAGTCCTGAGTCTGGTTTGATGCAGCTCTCCATGCTACTCTATCCTGTGCAAGCTTCTTCATCTCCCAGTACTTGCTGCAACCTACATGTTTCTGAATCTGCTTAGTGTATTCATCTCTTGGTCTCCCTCCAATGCTAAATTTGTGATCCCTTGATGCCTCAAAACATGTCCTACCAACCGGTCCCTTCTTCTTGTCAAGTTGTGCCACAAACTCCTCTTCTCCCCAATTCTGTTCAGTACCTCCTCATTAGTTATGTGATCTACCCATCTAATCTTCAGCATTCTTCTGTAGCACCACATTTCGAAAACTTCTATTCTCTTCTTGTCCAAACTAGTTATTGTCCATGTTTCACTTCCATACATGGCTACACTCCATACAAATACTTTCAGAAACGGCTTCCTGACACTTAAATCTATACTCGATGTTAACAAATTTCTCTTCTTCAGAAACGCTTTCCTTGCCGTTGCCAGTCTACATTTTATATCCTCTCTACTTCGACCATCATCAGTTATTTTACTCCCCAAATAGCAAAACTCCTTTACTACTTTAAGTGTCTCATTTCCTAATCTAATTCCCTCAGCATCACCCGATTTAATTTGACTACATTCCATTATCCTCGTTTTGGTTTTGTTGATGTTCATCTTATATCCTCCTTTTAAGACGCTATCCATTCCGTTCAACTGGTCTTCCTAGTCCTTTGCTGTCTCTGACAGAATTACAATGTCATCAGCGAACCTCAAGGTTTTTATTTCTTCTCCATGGATTTTAATACCTACTCCAATTTTTTTTTGTTTGTTTCCTTTACTGCTTGCTCAATATACAGATTGAATAACATCGTGGAGAGGCTACAACCCTGTCTTACTCCCTTCTCAACGGTTGCTTCCCTTTCATGTCCCTCGACTCTTATAACTGCCATCTGGTTTCTGTACAAATTGTAAATAGCCTTACGCTCCCTGTATTTTACCCCTGCCACCCTTAGAATTTGAAAGAGAGTATTCCAGTCAACATTGTCAGAAGCTTTCTCTAAGTCTACAAATGCTAGAAACGTAGGTTTGCCTTTTCAAAATCTTTCTTCTAAGATAAGTCGTAAGGTTAGTATTGCCTCACGTGTTCCATTTCTGCGGAATCCAAACTGATCTTCCGCAAAGTCCACTTCTACCAGTTTTTCCATTCGTCTGTAAAGAATTCGTGTTAGTATTTTGCAGCTGTGACTTATTAAACTGATTGTTCGGTAATTCTCACATCTGTCAACACCTGCTTTCTTTGGGATTGGAATTATTATATTCTTCATGAAGTCTGAGGGTATTTCGCCTGTCTCATAAATCTTGCTCACCAGATGGTAGAGTTTTGTCACGACTGGCTCTCCCAAGGCCGTCAGTAGTTCTAATGGAATGTTGTCTACTCCCGGGGCCTTGTTTCGACTCAGGTCTTTCAGTGCTCTGTCAAACTCTTCACGCAGTATCGTATCTCCCATTTCGTCTTCATCTACATTCTCTTCCATTTCCAGTACATCGCCCTTGTATAAACCTTCTATATACTCCTTCCACCTTTCCGCCTTCCCTTCTTTGCTTAGAACTGGGTTTCCATCTGAGCTCTTGATATTCATACAAGTGGCTCTCTTTTGTCCAAAGGTGTCTTTAATTTTCCTGTAGGCAGTATCTATCTTACCCCTAGTGACATAAGCTTCTACATCCTTACATTTGTCCTCTAACCATCCCTGCTTAGCCATTTTGCACTTCCTGTCGATCTCATTTTTTAGACGTTTGTATTCCATTTTGCCTGCTTCATTTACTGCATTTTTATATTTTCTCCTTTCATCAATTAAATTCAATATTTCTTCTGTTACCCACGGATTTATATTAGCCTTCGTCTTTTTACCTACTTTATCTTCTGCTGCCTTCACTACTTCATCCCTCAGAGCTACCCATTCTTCTTCCACTGTATTTCTTTCCTCCATTCCTGTCAATTGTTCCCTTATGCTCTCCCTGAAACTTTCTACAACCTCTGGTTCTTTCAGTTTATGCAATTATGCAATTATGGTGCGATTATTTAACAGATAATGAATGTCCTTTCGACAACTGCTCACTACGGTCCCCAGTCTGTAATTTGAGCATACTATCGGCATAGTTCTTATAAAATCGTACTTATTTCGTTATCCAAAAGTTATTCTTTTATTTACTAATATCAACGTTTCTTAGCATTGCAAAATTACTGAAGGATAATATTTATGACCCGTAGACTCTCCCTAATGCCTGATTGGCAAAAGCAACTTCTGTTTGCAAATATGTATTAATAATAAATACTTGATTCGTGCCAGAATGAACGTAAGTTCGCTCTTTCTGACTTCAAGAGCGATTTTGCATAGGCACCTCATCCCAGTGGCTCTGAAAGCGTCAGATGCAAACCGCCTCACCTAGCCAGCATGCGAACCGACCGCTCGTTCCCAAATGGTTCAAATGGCTCTGAGCAGTATGCTGCTTAACTTCTGAGGTCATCAGTCGCCTAGAACTTAGAACTAACTAAACCTAACTAACCTAAGGACATCACACACATCCATGCCCGAGGCAGGATTCGAACCTGCGATAGTAGCGGTCGCTCGGTTCCAGACTGTAGTGCCTATAACCGCACGGCCACACCGGCCGGCGCTCGTACTTACTGGAGCGCTGATAAGTTCACTTAAAAGTATGTGCAGTAGCGAAACTGGAAATAAATTAAAATCCACTCTTACCTGCAAAAAATGGCGCCTTACTAACAAAGACCAGGAAAAGTGAAAATGAATTCATAAAAATACCAATTATAGCTAACGAAGTGTACTCATTAGCTTCTGACCACAAGATAACATTTTTCATGCACACATATAATTCATTGGACCATGAATCCTTACATTACCACTGGACACCCTACAAATTACTACTGATTCGTGAAGCATTATTTTACAAGTGGAAGAAGAACCGGATAAATCATATGAATCCTTGGCTGACTGAATGAAAGTTGGAGGTTGATTCCCCCATGCGTTCTAAAGAAGCTCAACACGAAAACAAGCACGTAACAGTCTTCACGTTTAACACCACTACATAATACACTACTGGCCTTTAAAACTGCTACACCAAGAAGAAATGCAGTTGATAAACGGGTGTTAATTGGACAAATATATTATACTAGAACTGACATGTAATTACATTTTCATGCAATTTGGGTGCTTAGGTCCCGAGAAATCAATACCTAGAAAAACCACATCTGGCCGTAATAACGGCATTGATACGCCTGGGCATAGAGTCAGGCCTTGGATGACGTGTACAGGTACAGCTGCCATTGCAGTTTCAACACGATACCACAGTTCATCTAGAGTAGTGACTGGCGTATTGTGGTATTGTGACGAGCCAGTTGCTCGGCCACCATTGACCAGACGTTTTCAATTGGTGAGAGATCGGGAGAATGTGCTGGCCAGGGCAGCAGTCAAACATTTTCTGTATCCAGAAAGGCCCGTACAGGACCTGCAACATTATCTTGCTAAAATGTAAGGTTTCGCAGGGATCGAATGAAGGGTAGAGCCACGGGTCGTAACACATCTGAAATGTAACGTCCACTATTCAAAGTGCCGTCAATGCGAAAAAGGTGACCAATCACACCCTATACCATAACGCCGGGTGATATGCCTGTATGGCGATGACGAATACAAGCTTCCAATGTGCGTTCACCGCAATGTAGCCAAACACGGATGCGACCATCATGATACTGTAAACAGAACGTGGATTCATCCGAAAAAATGACGTTTTGCCATTGGTGCACCCAGGTTCGTCGTTGACTACACCATCGCAGGCGCTCCTATCTATGATGCAGCGTCAAGGGTAACCGCAGCCATGGTCTCCGAGCCGATAGGCCACGCCGCTGCAAACGTCGTCGAACTGTTTGTGCAGATGGTTGTTGTCTTCCAAGCGTCTCCATCTATTGACTCAGGGATCGAGACATGACTGCACGATCCGTTGCAGCCATGCGGATGGGATGCCTGTCATCTTGACCGGAAGTTATACGAGGCCGTTGGAATCCAGCGCAGCGTTCCGTATTATCCTCCTGAAGCCACCGATTCCATATTCTGCTAACAGTCATTGGATCTTGACCAACGCGAGCAGCAATGTCGCGATACGATAAACCACAATGGCGACAGACTACAATCCTACCTTAATCAAAGCCGGAAACGTGATGGTACGCATTTCTCCTCCTTACACGAGGCATCACAACAACGTTTCACCAGGCAACGCCGGTCAATTGCTGTTTGTGTATGAGAAATCGGTTGGAAACTTTCCTCATGTCAGTGCGTTGCAGGTGTCTACACCGGCGCCAATCTTGTGTGAAGGCTCTGAAAAGCTTATCATTTTCATATCACAGCATCTTCTTCCTGTCAGTTAAATTTCGCGTCTGTAGCACGTCATTTTGGTGGTGTAGCAATTTTAATGGCCAGTAGTGAATGTCACAAAGAGAAATGTAATACAAGCAACCGACGTTACTTTAAAACCACGCAATTGCAGAGCCAATATAAAAAGCCGGCAACAATCTCACCGCCTACCATCATGGGAAAAATTTCTTCTTTTGTTACTTGCTATGTATTTTGTATATTACTACATCCCTCTAATTTTATTAAATGTTCAAATTTCCGTACAGGTCTGAAGATGGTGACCTGAAAAAGAAAACTTTCTTGCAGTCGAGACTGCTTATGTTCATTTGAAAGTAATAAAAAATTCGCTGTTCTCCAGGAGAGATTAATTAAAGAATTGGTCTGGCCGTAATCCAGAATGAAGTCAGACAAATATTTCCATTTCACTGTGACAAAACAGAGAGCCTGCACAAGTGTTCGTATAAGCACGCAGTCGTCACGGCAGCTAGAAGAAGTGATTGTCTTTGTGTGCCGACTTCGAGGCCATGCGGAAACTAATCCTGCCGCCCACCTTCCCTACTGGATGGTTCGCGTGACAGCTCGCACGACGCGTCAAGACCCAGACTTGACGTTTCCACCCAGAGACACACTACCCCGACTCACGGACAGGATTATCTTCACGCGCACGAATATGCGGCGTGACAGTTGCTTCTAGTGACAGCAGATGCCCATGATAACGACTGTTACCTCTCTCAGCGAAGTGTGCGCTATTTTGAAAGTTTCTGCCAGGTTAAGAGTGTATGATGGATTGGTAATCGAACTTTTAGCACTGCGTTACGTTGGCGTTGCTGCAGTGGACTGTGTTAGATGAAAACTGTGTGACCGGAGCGTTGCCTTACACGATCAGTGATCATACCCGCTGAGCTGGCGACGGTCCGGGCTCAATTTCCGTGTTACAAAGCACAGTGGGTGTTCATTACACAGATCTGCGACATAAAAATTGATTCACATTTATTAAGTGACTTTTAAAGTGTTTTCAACGCTGATTTCGGGAAAAATATTGAAAAAATTCCACTACGCTCATTTATTTCACAAACTGCTTGTCTAGTTTTAACTTTTTTGGATATTTCAGCACTCTAGAGAGTTTGAGTTTTGCTTTTTAGGATCTCCATAAATTGTTATTTAGCCGTTTTTATACTAGATATACGTAAAATAAAGAGTAATTAGGAGTAACCAGCAATATTTTCATGTTAGTGCCTGTCTGTCGCGCTACCCCTTCTCCCGCCATCACCAAGCAGTGAGCTTCTTCAAAAAGCACTATGGGACTTAACAGCTATGGTCATCAGTCCCCTAGAACTTAGAACTACTTAAACCTAACTAACCTTAGGACATCACACACATCCATGCCCGAGGCAGGATTCGAACCTGCGAGCATAGCAGTCGCACGGTTCCGGACTGCGCGTCTAGAACCGCGAGACCACCGGAGCTTCTTCTATTGCCCTTCAGTTCACAATTCCTCTTCACTCTGTGCTGTCATGTGTTGTCGTTACTAGTGCTTTAAAGTAGTGACTGTTTTCTTGTTAAGTTGTTTTTAATGACAATGGCTACCAGAGAATGTATAAACTCGCCAGACTGCTTCTGCTACATTTGTGGTAACTATAGAGTTAAAAAGCAACTAACATTTCAGATTTTGTTGAAAAAGTATATTTCACCTTTTTTGGTTTATAGTTAGGCGATCAAGATGAGCCTTGGGCCCCACAAAAATTTGGTGTTGAATAACTGGGGTATTGGTTTCAACGTAAAAAGCAGTCCTTACGTTTTGGAATAGCGATCTCATAGCGATGACTGCTGTTTTTGTTCTTGAAACGTACGAGGTTTCAATTTGAAAAACAAAGAGGATATTTCTTGCCCTAACATTCAATCAGCCATTCTCCCTGTTCCTCATGGATCTGAAATACCAATGCCCTCTCCTCCAGATTCTTTGGATCATATAGATGATCACGAGCCATTGGCTCAGCAAGGTGATAGTGAAGAAGACAGATTGCTACTATTCTGGCACAACCGATCCTATTCCATTCTCACAATCTGAACTGAACCATTTAGTTAGAGATCTTTCTAAGTAATCGGCAGAGGTTTTAGGATATAGATCGAAAGAAAAACATATACTGACTCCGGGTACATTCATTTCTTCTTATCGATCGAGGGAAAACTAATGACAGGTCCCAAATTTGTGGACAAAATGGAGACAGCAGAAAAGGCAGCATGGAGATATTTTAAAAAGTATATATATGTTGTTCCCGGTTTCCTAGGAAAACAGATCCAAAATACAAGACAACCGTCGCAGGGATGCTCGACAACTTTAAGAAGCTGGGCTGTAACATGAGCATTAAAGTTCATTATCTCCACTCACGTGTTGACTGCTTCCCTGCAAACCTTGGCGATGTAAGTGAAGAGCAGGGCGAAAGATTCCACCAAGACATCAAAGAAATGGAAAGAAGATATCAAGGATGATGGAACATGATAGCGGACTGCTGCTGGATGATAAAAACAGATGATTGTCAACGAGTCCACAGACGGAAAAGCAATAAAAGGAGCTTCGACAGAAAGTGACAGCGTTATTATAAGAGCTTATGAACTTAAAGAGAAATGGAAGAGTACTGGAAACATAGTTTAGAACATGATTTATAAACAAAGTGAAATTATCTAAAGTTGGAAAAAAGTGATAAATTGCTTAAATTTTATTATTATACGCAGAAATGCTCCACTGCTTGCGAGAAAAGCTGACGTGATGGAAAAAAAACGGATTGCGTTTTTAAAATCAGCGCTGAAAAGTATATAAAAGTCAATACAAAATTTCTAATAAATTGCAAAAAATATCTTTTTTGCAGACCTGTGTTATTGGGAAGCTGTGGAATATAGAGATACTGATCGTGAGTGAACAATAAAAAAGTGTTTTTCACACGTATTAGGAAAAACTTTAGTTGAAATAAACTGCACTGGCATTTTAGTTCACTAAACAAACAAAATAACCAGCGATCACGCAACTAGTACATATTCTGTCTTTACAAGGGGTATAACTAATAATCTACGACCGGGTGACGTGTCTGGCGGATCACGTTACGTGCACAAACCATTATTGTGAATCAGTCTCTCTATTGTGATTCTTGAAGTTTTTCCGGCGTTCTGAATATACTATGAGGTTTCGAGATTGCAGCCGGATCATGTTGACTTCTTGCCACAATATTTCGGCTGGCGACCGTGCAGCCAGCTTCAGGTGAGTCTGCCACTAGAGACTGCTAGTTTACGGTGCGGCCTTATAGCAAAACTGGTGCGGAGATGCACGCGCATTGGCGGACGACAATGATCGGGCTGCAATCCCGAAACCTCATAGAACAGTCTGTCTATTGCTGAAACTTTTATTAAAATACCTACAGTAGTTCCTGAGATTAGTCTTCATATAAAGAGAGAAACACGAGGCCGACATTGTAACTTATAATGTGTACAGAAGACGATGTGTGTGTAGATGTATCCATTCTGATAGTAATAATTTTGAAATTTGAGAATTAGTGGTAAGTTTCTGAGGTCATCGCATGGCTACCCCACACAGCTAGTAATAGTTCCACGTGGCTGGTCGGCCTGGTCAAAGTCTTTAAATTGGGCGCCACCTGGGCGATTTTTGTGTCCCTACCCCCCCAGCCCCCCAAACCCCAGTTACATAACTTGGAAAAGGGGCCCTAAGCTTAACGTGGAAATCTCTGGCGAATCTCCCCATCACTCAGAGATGAACGCTAGGTTAAAAGACATAAGGGAGACAGGATCAGATTGGCTCACTTTCTTCCTTGATTTTTTGTTCTAGCTGAATTTTAAATATTACTATTGCACTTTTTATGCGGAAACATTGCAGCAGTTATATACGGATAGCGTCTATTCTTTCAGAGATGGAAGTACGAAGGAACAAATATCATATATATATATATATATATATATATATATATATATATATATATATATATATATATATATATATATATATAATGCAGACGTTAGTGTGATATATCAGTACGGCTGCACGACAGTATCCGAAACCTTGTGGTGATACGGTTAGGCGCTTCATTCTAGAGCCGCGCGACCGGTACGGTCGCAGGTCCGAATCCTGCCTCGGGCATGAATGTGTGTGATGTCATTATTATGTTAGTTAGGTTTAAGTAGTTCTAAGTTCTAGGGGACTGATGACCTCAGATGTTAAGTCCCATAGTGCTCAGAGCCATTTGAACCATTTGATACGGTTAGGCTGCGAGCAAGTGAATTAATGGACAGCGGGCGCTGCTCTGTAGCGTGTGCCATATGAAGATTTGAGTCGCCCGGGGAACGTGTTCGTATAACCGAGGCGGTTCAGGAGGTAAATTTGATACATTCACACGTAGGAGATTGAACAGATAACGGTACCTACACGGAAACATTGCAGCAGTTATATACGGATAGCGTCTATTCTTTCAGAGATGGAAGTACGAAGGAACAAATAGACGTTAGTGTGATATATCAGTACGGCTGCACGACAGTATCCGAAACCTTGTGGTGATACGGTTAGGCGCTTCATTCTAGAGCCGCGCGACCGGTACGGTCGCAGGTCCGAATCCTGCCTCGGGCATGAATGTGTGTGATGTCATTATTAGGTTAGTTAGGTTTAAGTAGTTCTAAGTTCTAGGGGACTGATGACATCAGATGTTAAGTCCCATAGTGCTCAGAGCCATTTGAACCATTTGATACGGTTAGGCTGCGAGCAAGTGAATTAATGGACAGCGGGCGCTGCTCTGTAGCGTGTGCCATATGAAGATTTGAGTCGCCCGGGGAACGTGTTCGTATAACCGAGGCGGTTCAGGAGGTAAATTTGATACATTCACACGTAGGAGATTGAACAGATAACGGTACCTACACGACATTACGAGAAAACATGCCATGAAGATTGTTCGGTGGCGTCGGTGATCTACTCCGCTTGTGCGTGTTTCCATAAATATTATTTCGTGTTCGTTTATTTCCTTCACTCAATTTCTTTTTAAATCCTGGAGACAAAGATAAGTCATGGAAAAGCAGGATTTATTTTTGTCCCTAAATAAATGAACAATCTCCTGTGGCCATTTACCTCTTCCATATGTTCCGGTTTGGCGACGGAGACATTGTGATCCCAGCCCACTTTGCCCCCAGAACTATCTCCTTTTCCTTTTTTCTTAAAAAAAAAGTAAAAGACGGTTAAGGTGATTGCTCTCGTAAAGCAGGAAATCCGGGTTCGACTCTCAGTCAGTTACCATTGAATTCACTTAATGCCCAACTGCACTAAAATGTAGGACATTTAGTAAAATATGTTTTAAAAGGGGAGAGGGACGATCACATGAACGTCATACTATACATGATCACGGCCTATTGGACATACCTGAGAATGCCTCGATACGAAGACATCTTTGCCAACATGTCGAATCATGTTTTCCGTCGGGAAGGTGTCGCTTAATTTCATTTTCCTGATGATACATGTTTTACTTATTATACATGTTTCCCCATCTGATTTGCTTCGGCTTTTTCTCACCTAGTTTACCTG
This sequence comes from Schistocerca gregaria, assembly GCF_023897955.1. NCBI lineage: Eukaryota > Metazoa > Arthropoda > Insecta > Orthoptera > Acrididae > Schistocerca > Schistocerca gregaria. The sequence goes on from NC_064922.1 coordinate 163,063,232, forward strand.
CTCGTTTTGTTTTGAGTTTTGATTCAGTATCGCTCCAGTTCTATTGTAACATTGTGTAGGTGAAGTATATATCAACATTACCGTAGACAATCCTTGAAGTCAGATTGGAATTTTCTTAGTTTGCCATTTAGAATATAATCTGATAACGTTGTCATTCATATATATATATATTAAATAAAAACTATATAAATATAAAAATCTGTATAAAGATTCCAGAACGAGATTTTTACTCTGCAGTGCGCTGATATGAAACTTGCTGGCAGATTAAAACTGTGTGCCCGACCGAGACTCGAATTCGGGACCTTTGCCTTTCGCGGGCAAGTGCTCTACCATCTGAGCTACCGAAGCACGACTCACGCCCGGTACTCACAGCTTTACTTCTGCCAGTACCTCGTCTCCTACCTTCCAAACTTTGCAGAAGCTCTTCTGCGAACCTTGCAGAACTAGCACTCCTGAAAAAAAGGATATAGCGGAGACATGGCTTAGCCACAGCCTGGGGGATGTTTCCAGAATGAGATTGTTTATACATGAGAGCTTGGTGGTGGGTTTTCTTCCTTTCTCTTTTTATTATTGTCTTGTTATCATAATTAACTTTTATCTCCCATTTGCGGCTTCTATTACATGATGGTTTGACTATGGTCTTCTGAGGTTTCATGATACTACCAAGTCATTCTGTTAATTAAAAGAAAAAATGTTGTCACGGTGTTTAAATGCGATTGGCGAGGTCTATGTTCACATCTCCCTTCTGCCCCAAATTTTTGTATGGCAACATTATGAATATTCCGTCCTGTTGTTGACGTGTCTGTTATCTCCATTCAAATTTGTGTATGTGTCGTGGTGTATCGTCCGTTTTCAACAACGAGGCTTAAGGAAGGGATCTTTAGACATACGTACCTCCTACTTGTTTTCATTCTTGGGAGGGATCTATTCGGCTTCTCGCATGCTTTCACTATTTATCACAACTACGGAAGGATAACAGATACATGAATGATCGGACGGAAAGTTTACAGTTTTTTGATGATAAAAAATGGACACGAAGGAGATTTGAACACGCATCTTCAACACGGTGAGCACAAAACCATGACACAGAAGCGCTTGCAATTCACTCGATATTGCACGTCTTTAACTTGGACCGTTCATTGTTTCTATCTTGTTTCTTCTTTCACAGTTCAGTACCCCTTGTACTGTTTTCATGCTTGATCTGTGTTCATTTATCGACGGGCTACTGACTGGGCCATTTTACCACTAAATCTAAGGGGGAATGACGGGTTGTTTCTCTTGTTAGTGTGTGTACGGAGTGATTTAAAATGTAACGGCCACACGACATTAACTAAGAGTAAGGCGATGTCAGAGTGATATTAATTCAAAGTATCCCCAGCAAGCCGGCCGTTTTGGCCGATCGATTCTAGGCGCTTCAGTCCAGAACCGCGCTGCTGCTACATTAGCAGATTCGAATCGTGCCTCGGGCATGGATGTGTGTGATGTCCCTAGGTTAGTTAGGTTTAAGTAGTTCTGAGTCTAGGGGACTGATGACATCAGATGTTAAGTCCCATAGTGCTCAGAGCCATTTGAACCATTTTATCCCCAGCAAATGTAGTCCATCAACAAAGGAACTAGCTTAGAAAACACTTGTTAAATCAATACCTGAAAACTGATCGTCACTATGGGATCCATACCACATAGGACAGATTGATGAACTAGAGAAGAGGCAAAGAAGAGCGGCCAGTGCTGTTACAGATTCATGTACTAAGCATGAAAACTTCACAGAGTTGATCAGAAAGCTGCAGTTGACGGACGTATTGTGCGTCATATTGTCGGTTGTTCATGACGTTCTGAGAGCGTATGTTTCCAGAAGTGTGAATAAATACTCCCTTTCTCAGAAACTTCTACGATAGTTTTTTTTTCTTTTTGAAGAAAACATTGCTACTATCGAAGTAGTCCGCTTGGTTACCTATACACGGTTGCCAACGTTTCTGGTGATTTTGGAACCAAGCAGGGAAATTTTCAGCTGTGGTGCTTGTAAGCTCATTTGTCACAGCACGTTGTGTGTCTGCGATATCTTGATGAAGCTTCTCCTTCAGTTACCTTTCACTTTCGGAAACCAGAAAAAATCACGAGGCGAAAGGTCGGGCGAATATGGTGGTTGTGAGACGGCAATAACGGAATGGCTGGCCAGATGCTCAGTAAGAGATAAATCAGTGTGTGGTCGTATATTGTCATGCAATAAAAAGAAGTCCTTAGATCGCTACAAATCAGAGCGGTGACGTCAAATTGCTCGCCAAAAACGTTTGAAGACTTTAATATAAAGATTTCGATTCAGTGTTCTACCCGCAGACGTGTAATCACGGTGAACTAATCCTTTACTGTCGAAGAATGCGATCAACATTGCCTTTGTACTCGAAGGTTATCGTTGGACTTTTTTCGAGGCTGGTGATCGAGGACTCCGCCATTCAGCTTTCTGACGCTTCGTGTGAGGATCGTATTGGTAGAGCCAGCTTTCATCCTCAGCAATAATCTGACAGATATGTGTCATCACGCCAGGCTCTGTCCAGTAATTTAGCAGAAGTACTTCCTCATTCACATTTAGTCTATTAGTGTATGAGGGACGAGTTTGGGATTAAGTTTCCGCTTTCCCTTTGTGTAAAATGTTATGACAAACATCACGATTCAAATTAAGTTCTTCTGGTATCGTGTTGCACTGAACCTCTGCCTTCACGAGAGATATTTTACAGCTCCAAAACACGACATCTTGAAAGTGTCTCGTCTGAATACGCTTGCTTAATCATTGTCCACGTTTCACTAGGGATACATACGATCTGAACGCAAACTGAACGTTCACTTTTTGCGCACAATCAGCATGCATTATTCCACCTTAATAATGCGCCAAGAAACTAAACGAGTGTTGCTAAACACTGCCCTGCCACCTAGTAAGTTTGTGCGGAAAGATGACCAAGGTCATGTTAAGGACGCACACACACCATGTAACAATGAAAACATTTGTTCCTTTTAAGCACTGCAAACTCGAAAAAAAACTATCCTGAAACTTTTCTGAAAAAGGGAGTATATCGCTTTGTTCTACGTTTATCTCTCGAAAAGACAATGAAGACCAAGTAAGGGGGATCAGAACACACACGGAGACTTTCCGGCAATCGTTCTTTCAGCGATCTATCCGCAACTGGAACAGGAATGAGGGGAAGTGACAAAGTATACCAGTACCCTCCACAACACACCGCGAAATGGCTTGTGGGGTATACATGTAGATATACATCTATAGTTCTATTTGAAAATTCGAAGCTGCTGTTAATATATCTGACCCAAAAAGCAACCGTTTGATTGACAGAGCTTAGGCAGTTGGTGAGTGGTAGGTTGAAGGAAGTGGTCTCAGCGTGTAACCCTGCTTGACATGGTGAGAATGCCTTCTCGTAACGAGTAACGAAGCGACAGCATGGCGATCGACAAAAAACGACGAATGGTTGACTGTTGGCCTTTTACATTCGTTTCCCTGAAATGTCAGTCACTAGTTTCAAACGAGGTTTAATACCCCCATGACAAGACCCCTAAACGTCGTTTAGTGAAATCTTTCGTCCTGTTCATTTGAGTGGAAACAGTATTACGATATACACTGAAAAGCCCAGGAAACTGGTTTATGTATGCGTATTGATGTACAGAAATACATAAACCAGCAGAATATGGCGCTGCGGTAGGCAACGCCTACATAAGACAAGTGTATGACGTAGTTGTTAGATCGGTTACTGCAGCCACAACGGCAGGGTATTAAGTGAGTTTGAACCTCGTGTTACAGTCGGCGCACGAGCGATGGGACACAGCATTTCCGAGGTAGCGATTAAGTGGGGATTTTCGCATACGACCATTTCACTAGTGAATCGTAAATATCAGGAATCCGGTAAAACATCAAATCTCCGACATCGCCACGTCCGGAAAAAGATCCTACAAGAACGGGACCGACTACGGCTGAAGAGAAACGTTCAGCATGACGAAAGTGCAACCATTCCGCAAATTGCTGCAGATTTCAATGCTGGCCATCAACAACTGTCATCGGGCGAACCATTCAACGAAACATTATCGAATGGGCTTTCGGAGCCGAAGGTCTACTTGTGTACCCTTAATGATTTCTCAAAACTTGGCGCCTCGCATGGGCGTGTCAACACCGACATTGGACTGTTGACGACTGGAAACATGTTCCCTGGTCGGACGAGACTCGCTTCAAATTGTATCGAGCGGATTAACGTGTACGCGTTTGGAGACAACCTCATGACCCTGCTTGTCAAAAGAAGGCTGTGGGGTGTGTACAAGTTGGTGTAGGCTCTGTAATAGTGTGGGGCGTGTACAGTTGGAGTGATATGGGGCTCCTGATACGACTCCGATGGGTGGCACGTGCGTAAGCATCCTGTCTGATCACCTGCAACTATTATTGTCCACTGTGCATTCCGACGGGCAATTCCAGCAGGACAATGCGACTCCCACCTACGTCCACAATTGCTACAGAGTGCTTCCGAGAACACTCTTCTCGGTTTAAACAGTGCCGCTTGCCATCAAATTCCCCAGACATGAATACTATTGAACATATCTGAGATGCCTAGAAACGTGCTGTTCAAAAGAGATCACCACCTCCTCGTACACTTACGGATTTATGGACAGCCCTGCAGGATTCATGGCGTCATTTCCCTCCCAGCACCACTTCAGACATTAGCCGAGTCCATGCCACGTCGTATTGCGGCACTTCTACGTGCTCGCGGGAGCCCTACACGATATTAGGCAGGTGTACCTGTTTCTTGGTCTCTTCAGTCTATTAAACCGTCGCCCACCTATTTGGGTGCGCTGCTCACTGCGTACAATTTCATGGATTTGTTCCCTGTTTTAGTAAGACAACGCAAATTACAAAAAAAGTACAGTATTTATCGCTAATTCGCTGTGTGCAGGGACCAGATGAGTGGAAAGAGCAACACTTTTGTGCTAGCGCAGAATTCAGTAGTTGCACAATTTCTTGTTTTGAAAAAAGGTTGCTTTATTTCCCAGCACAGTCACACACCCTATCGGTAACAAATTAATGGAAGCGATCGTCACCGCCGTTCTTCATAAGCACGAGACAAGTAATTTTACTAAGTGATGGAATGAGAAACTGTATGTCTTATGGTATGAGATCACTGCAAGTCGCGTGTTTTAATTATGACATAATCTGCATAGCTTCAATTTTAGTCTTACTTATCGTGTGGATCTGAAGATGGCCGGTGGTGGCTGAACTGGCTGAACCCGATCTTTCTTATACTGTTTGTAATTGTGCCGGAAAATTAACTGCCTTCAAAGCAAGTAATTATTTTCATGCAGTTACGGAGACCTAGTGGAAGTGACAATAGCAAATATTCCCAATATCAAAAAAGAAAGCAGAGAAATAGGACTAGCTGTAATCCTAGCTTGTTAATAATTTGAAATCTAAAGGGGCGCGCTACAGTAGAACTGCTGTCAGTGGAATTCCGGGTAATACGGGACAGCGGACTGTATCGAGAAGAGCTGTTTTTAAATCCTCCCACTGGTGGGAGCACCCGTCGCGACACAGCGGTGTAAAATATAGACGAAAAAAGTTCACATGCGCTATTTTGAATCGAGCCACCAGGCGTTCCGGAGTAGCAACGCTTTATCTGTTCTTAGTGAATTTTCGGTGCGCAAATTTTGCAGTGTTCTGTTTACTTCCCAAGTAAGATAAATTTCATTATTTTTGCATCTTTGGGTACAATTTTTATTATTCCTTATAGTGTAGGCTCGAAAATTGTCTAGCCAAAGTAACAGTAATGATAATGTTGAACAACTAGAGCTGTATGTTCGCGTCGTATTGGACAAAGCAGTTACTGACTGTACTGGACAAAATACATACCATAAAAATATAAAAATACACTCCTGGAAGTTGAAATAAGAACACCGTGAACTCATTGTCCCAGGAAGGGGAAACTTTGTTGACACATTCCTGGGGTCAGATACATCACATGATCACACTGACAGAACCACAGGCACACAGACACAGGCAACAGAGTATGCACAATGTCGGCACTAGTACAGTGTATATCCACCTTTCGCAGCAATGCAGGCTGCTATTCTCCCATGGAGACGATCGTAGAGATGCTGGATGTAGTCCTGTGGAACGGCTTGCCATGCCATTTCCACCTGGCGCCTCAGTTGGACCAGCGTTCGTGCTGGACGTGCAGACCGCGTGAGACGACGCTTCATCCAGTCCCAAACATGCTCAATGGGGGACAGATAAGGAGATCTTGCTGGCCAGGGTAGTTGACTTACACCTTCTAGAGCACGTTGGGTGGCACGGGATACATGCGGACGTGCATTGTCCTGTTGGAACAGCAAGTTCCCTTGCCGGTCTAGGAATGGTAGAACGATGGGTTCGATGACGGTTTGGATGTACCGTGCACTATTCAGTGTCCCCTCGACGGTCACCAGAGGTGTACGGCCAGTGTAGGAGATCGCTCCCCACACCATGATGCCGGGTGTTGGCCCTGTGGGCCTCGGTCGTATGCAGTCCTGATTGTGGCGCTCAGCTGCACGGCGCCAAACACATATACGACCATCATTGGCACCAAGCCAGAAGCGACTCTCATCGCTGAAGACGACACGTCTCCATTCGTCCCTCCACTCACGCCTGTCGCGACACCACTGGAGGCGGGCTGCACGATGTTGGGGCGTGAGCGGAAGACGGCCTAACGGTGTGCGGGACCGTAGCCCAGCTTCATGGAGACGGTTGCAAATGGTCCTCGTCGATACCCCAGGAGCAACAGTGTCCCTAATTTGCTGGGAAGTGGCGGTGCGGTCCCCTACGGCACTGCGTAGGATCCTACGGTCTTGGCGTGCATCCGTGCGTCGCTGCGGTCCGGTCCCAGGTCGACGGGCACGTGCACCTTCCGCCGACCGCTGGCGACAACATCGATGTACTGTGGAGACCTCACGCCCCACGTGTTGAGCAATTCGGCGGTACGTCCACCCGGCCTCCCGCATGCCCACTATACGCCCTCGCTCAAAGTCCGTCAACTGCACATACGGTTCACGTCCACGCTGTCGCGGCATGCTACCAGTGTTAAAGACTGCGATGGAGATCCGTATGCCACGGCAAACTGGCTGACACTGACGGCGGTGGTGCAAAATTGCTGCGCAGCTAGCGCCATTCGATGGCCAACACCGCGGTTCCTGGTGTGTCCGCTGTGCCGTGCGTGTGATCATTGCTTGTACAGCCCTCTCGCAGTGTCCGGAGCAAGTATGGTGGGTCTGGCACACCGGTGTCAATGTGTTCTTTTTTCCATTTCCAGGAGTGTATTTCATCGAACAAAACGACACTGGAATTTATAATTTTATTAAGTAACGTATCGCAGTGTTGTTGGGTGTCAAGAATATTCTAATAAAATATTCAGAAAATAATATAATTTCGAGAAGCTAACGTGCTTGATATTGTCAGACTTCTGAAGTAACTGAACGATCGTTAAGGAGCACAAGACCATCAATTTGTTATTAACACCAGCAACGTACACTCAAGGGACAAAATGCAAGGTAAGTAGATCTCTTTAAATAGGGGAAAACCTGTTACACAGAAACAACATCATTTACATGAATTCAAAAAATAAGGAATGTCTAACGTTGCGATATGAAAATGAACACACAGCACTGAAATCTTTTTACACACTTTTGAATTATACAGTGGGTGAATTTATCGTTGATTATGTAACTTCAATTCTTCTCGGGCGTTCGGCCTGGTACTGTCGTTGGTTATGCACAAAATTTTGGCGAATGGACTTGCAGACATCTGAGATGATGACTGAGCAGCGAAGTGATGCTCCAGTGAGAACTGCTTGAGTGGTCGCTCAATGAAGCATTCTAAAGAAGTTATCGAAAACAGAATATTTGTTACAACAATGCATCAGTAAATTTCTTACAGAATAATCTATGAATTGGAAGACATTTACCTCGACAACAGCCAGCGATACTTCTCCTCTCAAGTATGCTACGATATATATGTTCTAGAAGACGGAATGCAACAAAGTGTAATATGAATACTTCTGTGATCCAAAGGGATTAGAAAGGTTTCCCATTCTAACATGTACTAGTATCACACGACAGTTGTGAACAGATCAATGAGGATTTGCAGAAAGTAAATGCATGGTGTAATGACTGGCAGTTATCTCTCAATATTAGCAAGTGTAAGCTACTGCTTACAACAAGGCGAAAATGCCCGTTAGTGTACGAGTACGATATAAATGCCCAGTCTTTGGAAGCCATAACATCCGACAAGTATCTGGGTGTGACTATTCGATATGATCTCAAATGGAATGATCAGATTACACAAGTAGCGGGTAAGGCGAACTCTAGATTCTGGTTTATTGGTAGAATCCTCAAGCGATGCAGTCCTTCAACAAAGGCAATAGCTTAAAATAGCTTACAGTACGTTAGTTCGTCCAGTCTTAGAGTACTATTGGTGAGTATGGGACCCTTACCAGTGGTGTCTGATTCAAGAGATTGAGAAGGTCCAAAGAAGACCGGCAAGATTCTTGACTGGTACATTTAGCCATCGCGAGAGCGTTACAAATCTCATAGAAAGTTTGAAGTGGGACACACTTGTAGATACGCGGCACGCTAAACGGAAGGGGCTGCTCACTAAATTACGAAGTCCGATCTTCGCCGACTTTCAAATCGCGCAATGATCACCATTGAAAGACAAGGGAAATAAGAGCTCGTACTGAGGCGTTCAGACAGTTGTTTTCCCCTTCGCGCGATCCGCGAGTGGATGACTTTGGCGCGAATTGTGCTCTCCCCACACACCGCTTGGTGGCTAGCGGAGAATGTATGTAGATGTAGAAACTAGTACGTCAGGTAGTGCAACGCATTGCATAAATGTAACCTGGTTTGACTATATCCGATGCTGGAATCACGGTATCACTTACGGTGTTTACTGCATTAACAAAGAACAAACTTCCACCATCAAATATAGATTAATGTTACTTCTACTCAGACTTTTCTCAGATCTCAAAGAGGTTTGTTTATGCTAAAAATCACAACGCTGGAACTGGTGATAAATCATATATTTAGTTTGCTGTCCAAATAGCAAACCTCACCTACCACATTCAGAGTCTCATTTTCTGCCGTCCCTGAATGAATTGCAATAAAATCGCCAAACCTCAAAGTTTTAACTTATTCTACATTACAGCAAATCAAGGAGAAATTTGGAAAGACAAATAGAGTTCAGGCACTTGCTTTGAAAAACAAAAATCGTCCACTGCTGTGCGTTCAGGTACAAGCAATACATCGATCTCGAACAGTCTGGTGCAACCCCGTAATATCTGTAACTACGACGTCAAGACGATTTCCACTGGTGCCAACAGCATCGTTCTGCAGTTGTGGTAGTGAAGCTGCTCCGTGAACGGTTCTCCAGAGTTAATTAACAAAGCAATTAACGATGGAGTTACTGCTGACACGGCGGGGCCATATTCGTTACTATAAACAGGTAACATTTAAGCACGAACATCTGTATAACAGGTTTTCACGAAACGTTGCTACTTTAATGCACCATATAGTCGCTGATACACTATGCTGCCTGATTTGGTAGTAATGCAGATAAATGGAGAAATATGCCTTTCTACAACCCCACAGCGACTGAGATTTAGTTGCTCTTCATCCAACCTCGCGTGGTACACCTACGTCAACAGCCTCCATTCGTACCTTGGTTAGTTTGGTGGCTTTCTGAAACCGTTTATCAGTCTGTGCAGTTATTCAGTGTCTGGTAAGTTTACGTTAAAAATACTCGTATACGCACATAAATTTTTGATAAAACGTTCTTTTGTTTTAACGTTCTGATGTTCCGGATTACCCATTTACTTCAGTGCCTTGTATTCAGCCTGCCTTTGCAGAAGTCAAGTGATAGTGAAAATGAAAGAAGAATTCCTGACAAACATCGCAATTTCCAAGAAGAGTGGGAACCGAAGTGCTTTTGTTGTGAAGTAAATAATAAAGTAACGTGCTCGATATGCAGTCATGTTAGTAGTGTACTAAAATATCACAACAACAATCATCATTATAAACAACATGTTTAGCCGCGCGGTCTTGGGCGCCTTGCCACGGTCCGCGTGGCAAACCCTGTCGGAGATTCGAGTCTTCCCTCGGGCATAGGTGTGTGTGTGTGTGTGTGTGTGTGTGTGTGTGTGTGTGTGTGTGTGTGTGTGTGTCAGTTGTCATAAGCCTAAGTTAGTTTAAGTTAGATTAAGTAGTGTGTAAGGCTAGGGACCGATGACCTTAGCAGTTTGGTCCCATAGGAACTTACCACAAATTTCCAGCAAGTGTTAAAACATAATAATTAAAAAGAATTACTATGACACGAAAACTTGGGATAGTTGAAGATGGGATATAAGAAACGACATCTAATGAGTTTAAAACAATAACACAATAAAGTGACGCGGGGCTGCACACAAGTTATTCTTGTCGGAGTTGATAGCTAAACAGTCACAAGCTTTTACTGAAGTTGATTTCATAAAAGGATGTTTAGTAAAAACTGTATAAATGGTTTGTCCAGCAAATTCGAGAGCTTTCCGAGCAGTCCCTTTACCTTAAAATACAGTTACGGAGTGAGTTCGTGATTAGTTCAGGTCTATGTAAAATCTAACTTTTTTCACTGCCTGTCATAAGAGTACGGATGTTAGAGGCGTACAACAGTAGGTTGCGTTTCTTCATGCCTAAGGCAGAGATTTAAACGTTTTTCAGGAATTATTAGAATGGCCTCCTCCATACCAAGCAGCGTTAATTCGAAAGAAAGGTCATGCGAAACCAAACAAGCACTTTATCGCACGATGTCCTGAAACGCGTGAATCAAGACAGTGAGGAAGATGCAGTACTCCTTGACTTGGGAAAGCGTTTGACCCAGTACCACACCTACTCTTCTTATTAAAATCACGATCGTGTCAGTCTGTCAAGCGAAATCTGTGACTTGACTCAGATTTCCTGGTAGTGAGGACGGAGTGTGATACCTTACACGGAGAGTCATCGACGGATCCAGATGTAACATCACGCCCTTCCCAGCGAAGCATATTGGATCTGTAGCTATTTATGTTGTATATTAATGATTTAGCACCAAATAGTAATAATAACCTTACACTTCTAGCAGATGAAGCGGTTATCTATAAAACATTACTGTTTGAAAAAAAGCTGCACACATATCGGTGCAGCAATTGGTGAGACAAACAAAGGTATTATCCTATAATATTGATTCGTAATTGGTGCTAGGTAACTCATACAAATACCTCGGCGTAACAGTTCGCTACAGTATGAAACTGAACAATCACATACGCTCAAATCGTAGATAAAGTCGGCGATAGCGTAAGGTTGACTGTAGCAAAATGTCACCCGTCTGTAGAGCAGATTTATTGCAAGACATTCGTGCCAGCTATGCTAGAATCCTGCTCAAGTGTGTGCGATCAGTACCAGAATGGACTAATAGAGGATTATGAACATGTACAGAGAAGAGCAACATGAATTGTCGCAGGTTTGTATGACCCGTAGGAGAGTACTACAGATATGCTAAAAAGCTGAACTGAGACTTGAACCATGTAACCATGTAATGGTTCCATTCAAAAGTAATCATCACATTCGATACGACATTTATGCCAGAGGGAGACGAGACGATTAATTCCCGTTTCGCATTATGCGGCCGAGCCCTCCACAACCGCAGACACACTTGCACTTCCTCGTCCGACAGAAGCCGACCTCCAATCGTATCTTCTTCACGGTGAAACATGCGGAGAATGTTGCACTGTTTCCAAACCAATCGCTGAAGCGTAGCCTTCGTCCGATTGGCAGTGGGGGGACTTTTATAGTGCAACAGAATTATTCCGTCCGACACGATCCTGACAGCCCGAGGACAAACGGTAAAGCCAACAGCGGAAACACCTCCGCCAAAGGAATCCAAAGGCGTTCCGGCAAGGTCATGACCTTCTTCGACTGCAGTGATCACATGTTCGTCGAGTTTGTCGAGCGTGGAGCCACAAGCAATAAGCAGCCCTATAAGATACTTTGCAGAAACTGCGAAGCGGAGCAAAGTAAAAAATCCCAGTTCTGCTGTCGGACGAAATCATTGTGTTGCATGTTAAAGCCACTGCCCACACTGCCAACTGTACGAACGCTACACTTCAGCGATTTGGTCAAGAAACACTGCAGCGTCCTCTGTAAAACCTGGATCCTTCACCATGTGATCTCCACGTTTTTGGAGACGTAGAGACAGGCATAGGGGGACGTCTATTTTAGTCGCAGGAGGAAGTGCAAGAGTGAGTGAGATAGTGGATCCATCAGCATCCGACCGCGTTCTACGAAACAGGAATTGATCGTCTCGGCTCCCAATGGGTGGTGACTACTTTTGGATGGTGCCATTCCATGGTGGCAGATCGATTTTCATTTGACTGCCCCTTGTAGTCGCAAACTATCCCGAGAAAACCTACTTGCAACGTTTCTACTACTAGCTTTAAATGTTAACTAGGAATATATTACAAACATTTCAAACCTGTAGGGACAGGGGAGACAAAATTAAACTATTTACAGAACCCTCTGAGATATACACTCCTGGATATGGAAAAAAGAAAACATTGACACCGGTGTGTCACACCCACCATACTTGCTCCGGACACTGCGAGAGGGCTGTACAAGCAATGATCACAGGCACGGCACAGCGGACACACCAGGAACCGCGGTGTTGGCCGTCGATGGCGCTAGCTGCGCAGCATTTGTGCACCGCCGCCGTCAGTGTCAGCCAGTTTGCCGTGGCATACGGAGCTCCATCGCAGACTTTAACACTGGTAGCATGCCGCGAGAGCGTGGACGTGAACCGTATGTGCAGTTGACGGACTTTGAGAGAGGGCGTATAGTGGGCATGCGGGAGGCCGGGTGGACGTACCGCCGAATTGCTCAAACGTGGGGCGTGAGGTCTCCACAGTACATCGATGTTGTCGCCAGTGGTCGGCGGTAGGTGCACGTGCCCGTCGACCTGGGACCAGACCGCAGCGACGCACAGATGCACGCCAAGACCGTAGGATCCTACGCAGTGCCGTAGGGGACCGCACCGCCACTTCCCAGCAAATTAGGGACACTGTTGCTCCATGAATCTGGGCTACGGCCCCGCACAGCGTTAGGCCGTCTTCCGCTCACGCCCCAACATCGTGCAGCCCGCCTCCAGTGGTGTCGCGACAGGCGTGAGTGGAGGGACGAATGGAGACGTGTCGTCTTCAGCGATGAGAGTCGCTTCTGCTTTGGTGCCAATGACGGTCGTATGCGTGTTTGGCGCCGTGCAGGTGAGCGCCACAATCAGGACTGCATACGACCGAGGCACACAGGGCCAACACCCGGCATCATGGTGTGGGGAGCGATCTCCTACACTGGCCGTACACCTCTGGTGATCGTCGAGGGGACACTGAATAGTGCACGGTACATCCAAACCGTCATCGAACCCATCGTTCTACCGTTCCTGGACCGGCAAGGGAACTTGCTGTTCCAACAGGACAATGCACGTCCGCATGTATCCCGTGCCACCCAACGTGCTCTAGAAGGTTTAGGTCAACCACCCTGGCCAGCAAGATCTCCGGATCTGTCCCCCATTGAGCATGTTTGGGACTGGATGAAGCGTCGTCTCACGCGGTCTGCACGTCCAGCACGAACGCTGGTCCAACTGAGGCGCCAGGTGGAAATGGCATGGCAAGCCGTTCCACAGGACTACATCCAGCATCTCTACGATCGTCTCCATGGGAGAATAGCAGCCTGCATTGCTGCGAAAGGTGGATATACACTGTACTAGTGCCGACATTGTGCATGCTCTGTTGCCTGTGTCTATGTGCCTGTGGTGCTGTCAGTGTGATCATTTGATGTATCTGACCCCAGGAATGTGTCAATAAGGTTTCCCCTTTCTGGGACAATGAATTCACGGTGTTCTTATTTCAATTTCCAGGAGTGTATATGTGATGGAAGGGGGAGAAGCCCTAATAAATGATCCTCTTCGAAGAACTTGACAGTAGTTTGTAGAGATGTAGGTAGAGACGTACAAGCTTATGTAGTTGTAGAAGGAGATCACACCGGGAACCTGCGATGTAGCTCATTGTTAAGCCACTAAAAACATTTGTGTCCTTGTATCGTTCTTTTTAACCTTGATGTTGGAATGATGTTAATTCCAAGCAAATTTCGTACACATGATGAACACTATCTTCGCTATCCAGCCATGGCTCCTGACAGAAACAACATTCTGTTTCACAAAACCCTCCCGTACATAAAACATTTAATGAATTATCTTAATAAAACACACACCTATAATCTACATCTACAACTCAGTGATCATTCTCGTGTGTGGGAAAACTGGACTGGGGTGCACTCAGCCTCGTGATGCCAAATGGTTCAAATGGCTCTAAGCACTATGGGACTTAACATCTGAGGTCATCAGTCCCCTAGAACTTAGAACTACTTAAACCTAACTAACCTAAGTACATCACACACACCCATGCCCGAAGCAGAATTCGAACCTGCGACCGTAACAGTCGTGCGGTTCCAGACTGAAGCTCCTAGAACCGCTCGGCCACCGTGGCCGGCTCATGGTGCCAGCTGAGAAGCTACTTGATTGAGAAGTAGAGGCTACAAGTCTAGAAAAACAACGGTGAGTGGTGAGTAGTGTTATACCCATACCTCTCCATACCATATCCAAGTGTCGCCATTGGCAGACGATGACATGGCAGTTGGTGGATCCGAATTGGTCCCTCTGGGGCAGAACGGAGGGCTATGACATACTGCATCTATATTATTAAATGGATAAAGTCATCACCCAACTCACACACTTCCACTTGCACGTTGCCTGTCTAACGGCTTCCAAAGAGAACATAAATCTGAATTTCAGTATTTCGTACAATTAAATCGGTGAGCGCAGAAACCACTTCAGCCACAAAAAACCGAAAAATCATTTTCTATGAAAAGAAAGGCAAGATGCGTGTTGAGTGCAAGAACCACGTCAGTCTGTTAAGTTGATTCATAGATACAGGGTGACTTTTTCGAGCGCTGAGTGCACAAATAACATTAGTCAGTGACTGACTTGGTTTCTTCCCTCACCGCTAGATCGCATGACCAGTCTTGCCCTTTTTACCGAGCATGCGCCCTGTGTTTACCAGCATAAACACGTCCTCTTAGCGAAATCTTTGTTTTGTCGATTGCTTAAACGTGTTCCAAGTTTGTGCTTAACGTTTCCTGTTCTGTGTTCGACATGTTTGTGAGTACCACAACCAGTGAAAGTGATCATGAAACAGATCCTTAGAAAAGGAGGAGAAACTAAGAAAAACCTTGAAGAAACGACATGAGAACCTCTAAAGTTCGTGGTGTTGAACACTTCAACCATCAGCTGGAAAGGGCGTCTCATCCAATCTAGAGCAGCAGGTGCTGCTTGTAACTGTAAATTACAATGCTTTACTAAGTTTAGTGATGATGAAAAATCTCTTGCTAATTTGAGTCAGTTGAAATCAAAAGACGAGCAAGATATTTTCTTACAACAACTGATTGAAAAACATCGCCATTAAGCACTGTAGGCCTCGTTCTGAACAGACTAGAGAAACAGCAGCCAGTTCCGAATATTTCTTACTATACAGAGGAGAAAGGAGAAGTCTATTTAAGAAAGGGTTTATTTCATTCTACGGCATTAGTAATGGCAGGATTCGAAGGCTTAATGATCTGAATCATCTTAAGATAAACGAGGTAAAAATCTCAAGAAAAACACAATTTCTGTCGAAGATTGTTCTAAATTACATGAGCATATTTCATCATTTCCCACCAAAGTTACCCAATACGGCACCAAAGATATCAGTTATCTTGAACCCACTTTCATGTTCAAAAAATGCATTCCTTATTTAAAGAAAAGTACCCTCATTTGGATGTAAAATATAAGTTTTATCTTATATATTTTCACGACAACTTTTCAGTATCTGCATAAAATGTAAAGAACTTGATGTAAAAAGCAAGAGCTCCTCTATTGGTGCGGCAGCTGAAAGGGCTGCTCTTGCTGAACTTACTATCGACAAAATACGATCCAAGAAATTTTGCAGTAAACCAAGTGCCACCAAGTTACGTGCGGAATTTGAATACACAATCGCACTTTCATTTGATTTTATGCAAAATCTCCCCCTTCCAGCGATCCCAATTCAGGATATGTTTTACTTGAGGTAAATATGGGTGAACTGTTTTGGGGTAAAAAACATAAAAACTATGAAATCTGAAATATTCCTGTACCACGAAGGAGTAGTCTACAAAGGACCCAACGAGATATGCAGCATGCTACTGAAGTACATTGATACTAATATTCCATCAAATGTTAAAAATCTGTATTTCTTTTCCGATGGCATCTGATGACAGAACTGGAATCACACCACGATAAGACTCTGCCTTGCTCTTGCAGGTACAGGAACAAATTTTTCATTACTTTCCCGTTAGAGGGCTTCATGTCTTCCAGACGATCGAGAGTTTGGTACTATTAAGAGGTTGACATGTAAGAATGATCTGATATATACACCTGATGAATATGAAGAGTTGTGTGCTCAGTCCAGTAACAACTTTCACGTCGCCAAGCTACTCAGCACTGACGTGAAATATTTTGATGGTTGGTGGAAGGAATATCATACAAAAAACACACTAGCCAGAGAATGCCGAGGGAGGAGTGTGCCAAAGGAAGTAAAATTCAAGTTTGCTCTCACTCGATATACAGTGTTGCGCTATAACCCTAAAGAAAAAGGGGTAATCGCAGCATACACTTACACTGATGGATTACAAAACCACAGCTATCAGCTGCTGAAACCTGCTTCCCGGAAAGTAGATACTGATTTTCCTTCAAGTATGGCCGCCTACCCAGCAGCGAAAGTTCCAATCAACATCAAGGAAATCGAAGACATCAAGAATATGATAATCCAATTTACTGAAAACTTCGAAGTTTTTTTATGGTGAACTATTTACCTGGCAAGGGCAAGATGCGTGTTGAGTACAAGCACCACGTTAGTCTTTTAAGTAGATATGTAGATACAGGGTGTCTTTTTCGAGCGCTGAGCGCAGGAATAACATGAGCCAGTGACTGACGCGGTTTCTGCTCTCACCGCTGGACCGCATGACCAGTGGAAAAACTGTCACCACATCGTAACTATAATAATGATGCTTCATCTTTATGTAAGTACAGATATATTTTCGACAAATGCTGCCTTGCCACTTCAGACTGTCCCACTTGTATGTGTAGTCACCAGCAAATAATATTTTTGTATTTATACAGTGATCTCGAGAAATATAAACATGTACACGAATGTATAAACACCTGAGGATGGGCGCTAGCCCGAAACCAGTCATGTGACTGTAGCGAACATTTTTTTACACTCTATAAAGGAACAGTCACGCAGTTCAACAGCATCCACTATGGATAAAATTCATTTATTTATAATGTTGTTGTGGTATCACATATCGATAGGACCCCATGGGCGCTATAGCAACGGAATCACCGTCTGACACCAACAGTGGTCAAGCGGCATCTGGCGGACCCAGTCGTGCATGACTGCCGAGTCCCACCTGTAGCAGGGCTGCACCACGAACGCCGTCTCCCACCGCAATACAGGACGGCCGGCGCCATCGAAACCACCCCTCTCGCTCTCGGAACCCTAATACAGAGTAATTTGAATCTGATGATCAACAGTATAAACACATATTCTACTTTACTTCTTGTTGCCTCATTTGTAACGCCTTCGTTCACTTGGAGAAAGTAAGTCTTCTGTCTGCTGCATTTGTTGTTAACTAATCATTTCTGCTCCTGTCCAGCTTTCCTACGGAAACAGTTGCCGTACCACTTGGCAGCGCACCTCCCCCTAACGTTGTGTATTCAGTCGCAAACAACAGTTGTAGTAACGTACTCACTAAGAGGTCTAATCTCGCGTTACACGTTTAACACAATAAATTCATTGTTAAAGTAATAACCTGCTTGTAATAAACCACTTGCGGCAGCGTAACTCAAGCTGTGCCGATTACCCAAATTATATTCCTCTAGTACTCGAGGATGAGAGCACTTAGCGACTTCCATCCACTTGTATCCATAATTTCAAACCTTTTCGAAACTGTTTTGAAACTGAAGCCCCTCCTCGCTCGCCTACTAAACAACGAAACGAAAAAAAAAAATTGCTTACTTTGTTTTCACTGTTCATACAGTAAAACTTCAACATCACGGATGACGTTTTATAGCTTGTTTACTCTAATTCTATTCGCAATAAATTTTGCACAGTATACACATACACTACTAAATGAAGCTGCAAAATTATTCTCTAAGACAAAAAATAACAAAAAAGCCCCACCACGAAGAAATTATCCAAATAGGACGGAAATCGGAAGATGTGATGTACATCTAGAGTCAAGCCAATGACTACAATTTTGATAAAAAAATGGATTATTTCCTCAGAGAAAAAAACGTGACAAATTGAGGAAGTGAATAAGACATTGATGAATCTCTGCCCCTTTTACAAGCTCTTTTTCGGATTGGCACTGATTGATAGGTTTGCTGGATAGGTTTGAAACATAAAGTCTTTCGAAAGGTTACACATGCCGAGAGATAAATTCATAAGGATTTAAATTATCATCCACAAAGTGGTGCAATTAAAAGTCTAGCGGACAGAGCTAACAGGATCTGTACGCCGAAACACCTGGACGCCGAGTTAAATATCTAAAGCAGGCTTTTGAGAAGAATGGGTACTCTAGTAAGGAAATAAATATTTTGTGACCGAATAACAGGAGGCCTAAGGACAAGGATAGGACACAGCGATGGAAGAACACGGTTTCTCTACTCTTCATCAAGAATGTAAAGGACCAAATCGGCAAGATTCTAAGGAAACATGACGTTCGACCGATTTTCAGAGCCACTAAGAAAAAAGGCCAAGCACTTCATTCCGTTAAGGATAAACGTCCCCCTCTGTCTGCAGGTGGTGTACATAAGACTCCGTGTACATGTGGCAAGGTCTACATTGGAACTACAAAGAGAAGTGTGAGTACTCGGTTGAACGAACATAAAAGTCTTTGCCGACTAGGAAAAACAGTCAAATCAGCCACGGTGGAACATGCTCTTCAATCCGGTGATCACGTAGTTAAATTTTCGGAAACTGAAGTTTTATTTACTATGACGAACTATTGTCCATGGCTATATAGAGAAGCCATCGATGTATATAAAGATGGTGATAATTTTAACAGAAAAGAAGAAGCCATGAAAGTCAGAGGTATATCGACTGTGGCGCTACAGAATCGGTGAGAAGTTTTTATCTTTGATGTACTATAAATCCAGACCACGCCCACTTTCCACAGTACTTAGACCGCTCTTCGACGTCCGACTCATTAATCGGCAAGACTCAGCACAACCGGGAGCACCTCCGAAGATGTCCAACGTCGCCTTGGACGAAACGTCAGGGAATGAAGAGTTCCATAGACCACGGCCATACAATCCGGGAAAATTCTCAGCTGCTGAAACATCCGGTCGAGAAATCCTTCATTGTATGATGAGGATGGCTTGCCGTGGAAGGCAACAAAGCTGGCGAAGATATCGTCGACTTACCTCTAAGTCGTAGGGGTGCCGCTGGTGAAAAGTAATTGGATCCTGCTCCAAAAAGAAATGTCACCGCAGACCACTGCTCCTGGCTGCCAGGCCGTATGGTGGGCGACAATCAGGATCGTATCCAGAATGAGATTTTCACTCTGCAGCGGAGTGTGCGTTGATGTGAACCTTCCTGGCAGATTAAAACTGTGTGGTGTACCGAGACTCGAACTCGGGACCTTTGCCTTTCGCGAGCAAGTGCTCTACCAACTGAGCTATCCAAGCACGACTCACGCCCCGTCCTTACTGCTTTACTTCTACCAGTACCTCGTCTCCTACCTTCCAAACTTTACAGAGGCTCTCCTGCGAACCTTGCAGAACTAGCACTCCTGAAACAAAGGATATTGCGGACACGTGTTTTGGTAGCTCAGTTGGTCGAACATTTGCCCGCGAAAGGCTACGGTTCCGAGTTCGAGTCTCGGTCCGGCACACAGTTTTAACCTGCCAGGAAGTTTTATATCAGCGCACACTCCGCTGCTGAGTAAAAATGTCATTCTGGGAACTTCCCCTAGGCTGTGGCTAAGCCATGTCTCGGCAATATCCTTTCTTTCAGGAGTGCTAGTTCTGCAAGGTTCGCAGGAGAGCTTCTGTAAAGTTTGGAAGGTAGGAGACGAGGTAGGCCTAGTGGCAGACGTAAAGCTATGAGGACGGGGCGTGAGTCGTGCTTGGGTAGCTCAGATGGTAGAGCACTTTCCCGTGAAAGGCAAAGGTCCCGAGTGCGAGTCTCGGTCCGGCACACAGTTTTAATCTGCCAGGAAGTTTCAGGTTTATATCCCTCCGCTGTCTGGAGGGTCTCAAGATATTTCTTAGGCCTGGAATCTCAGTGACTGAAGTTGAATTATCTTCAGTCATGAGTCCTGCTTCGAACTGACCCCAAATGTTTCGCGAAAATATAATCATTTATGTGTC
Source organism: Schistocerca gregaria (assembly GCF_023897955.1). Lineage (NCBI taxonomy): Eukaryota > Metazoa > Arthropoda > Insecta > Orthoptera > Acrididae > Schistocerca > Schistocerca gregaria. The sequence goes on from NC_064922.1 coordinate 163,083,804, forward strand.
TGCACATGTACATCGCATTCACCGATTTCCGCCCCAGTCGGTTACTTTCTTCAAGGTGCGTCGTTCTTTTTTTTTCTTTTTTTGTTCATGGGATTTCGGTTCTTTAAAAATTAAGGAGTGGGGGAGGGTTATTGGTGGTTTCTGGTTGGAGAGGTAAATTTCAATAAATGTGGCATCCGCATTGACGTAACCGTTATCATTTTCGCCGAGAATCTACGCAAGTTTTAGAGAAGCACCGTGAACACAAATTATCCCTACGTCTAAGTTAACAACGCACTGAAGCGGGCGTTCTGTTACCGAGTATTTCTGTTCATTACACAAGTTATCGCATACCTCGTTTCCACCAGAACCTATTATAACGACATATTACAAATTCGATCTGGCAACTACAATTTAAAGCAGTAGTATATCGGTTTGAATGATGAAATATGAAACCTAGTTAAACAGACAGCGCTCCATCGCATCGTCCTGCCACTATATACAGGCCACGTGACGACTGTAGTACATAGTACAGTGGAACCGCAGAAAGATAAATACAAACTGGTATCTGAATGGATGTCGGTCACATCTCATAGCTTCTTCAAATTACACTTTGATCTCTAGTTTTGTTGTCATAGTGAAAATTTGTGTATACGCATCCATTACTCGAGTCGTTAATGGATGTGCATGCTCGCTGCGTTTACAGACATTAATCATCGATACAGTTGTTCACTTCAGTTGTTTATTAGAATAATGGAAACCACTGAATCAGATTGTCCGCCTCCGTCGTCGACAGGTCGGAGTACCTACTTTGCAGAGAACCTGGGTTCAGTTCCGAGTACTGACACAGGTGTTCTCTTGGTGAGAGGTCTGGAACCGCGTGCACCCCATTAATCACACACTGCAACCCCATTCAGTGAAGTTAGAAAACGAAATTTGTACCAGACGGGGCGCTCTATAACCTATAGCAGATGCTTGATAATGTTCTCGTTGTAATATTAGACGAGTAATTTCCGTCGTATGGCCTATAAAGTTCACTGGAATAATTGTCCTTAAGCTTCGCAAACCCCTATCACTAAGGACAGGATTTTGTTTACTGTTAATGTTCTCTTATCGACGCACCTCCCATGTCTTGGACAGCTACTCGGCTTTATGTGTGTACCCACAACCGTGTGGATTTTTCAAATGAAATAGTTTTTCCTTCAAACCTTTTAACTAAAATGAATTGTTTATGTGTCGCAGTTAGCCAGTTTCGACTGCTTTAATATTTTTAAGTGAACCATAAAGCAATCAAAACAAAGACACAGCATGATGGCATGGAGTGATATGCTCGTCTATCAAAGGAAATTTTAAATTGTGTTCTGGAGATTTGAAAATACTGCTATTTTCGTAAGGCGACTTGCTTAAATGAGGTCAAACTAGTCGAATTTGGCCAATATTAACTTATACATGGATTAAAATGACAGCCTTCGAGAAAACGCGATTTTATTTAATAAAGACTTTCGTGAGAATTGAATAAACAAAGCCAATGACAACACTGTATAACAACATTTTTCAAGTAACCTTTCCACCTTTCGAAATAGGTACCGTTCTTTCTGCTAATTTCAGTCAATTTCTCAACGTTTCTGGGGACAGCTACAGCATAATATCTCAGTTGCATAAATTTACACATGATTGCGTTTGTAACTTTTAGTATCATTATTATTAATTTTGTTGTTATTAATATTATATTGTTATTATCATTATTACTGTTATTATTATTATTAATAGTAGTAGTAATAATAATAGTAATTGCAGTACTAGTACTAGTACTGCAGTTATTACTATGTATAATCTATTTCTGTTACTCTGTATGGTCTTATACACTCCTGGAAATGGAAAAAATTCTCTATTATACTAACCTGCCATGGTTCTTGCTCTACCAAAATTTTAATACTCACTTTAAATTCTGAATCACCATGCATATTGCCTCTCCTTTTCTATCCACCTGACATACCCCTAAAGATCGTGTACAAACTTATCAATTTCCTCTGTCTACTCTCTCACGTTGAATACTCTCTCCTCGATGTCCCGCACACCTGACACCATCAACCCTATTGTTTCATAACTGATTATAATTATTATTTATTTATTTATTTGCTGCTGGCCGGAGTGGCGTACATGGCCGAACGGTTCTAGGCGCTGCTGTTTGGAGCCGAGCGACCGCTACGGTCGCTGGTACGAGTCCTGCCTCGGGCATGAATGTGTGTGGTGTCCTTGGGTTAGTTAGGTTTAACTAGTTCTAAGTTCTAGGTGACTGATGACCTCAGAAGTTAAGTCGCAGAGTACTCAGAGCCATTTATTTGTTTAGTCTGAGCAAATGACTGTTCATGACCTCTCATCAGACTAACTGTTTACACATTTAAATCAGTTTTCGTCTCAATTTATTTAAATTATCATAGTAAGTATAATACTGTAAACAACAACAGTAGTGGTAACAACAGAAAAGAAAACACTCATATGTACACTACAGGAAATTGAAATAAGAACACCGTGAATTCATTCTCCCAGGAAGGGGAAACTTTATTGACACATTCCTGGGGTCAGATACATCACATGATCACACTGACAGAACCACAGGCACACAGACACAGGCAACAGAGTATGCACAATGTCGGCACTAGTACAGTGTATATCCACCTTTCGCAGCAATGCAGGCTGCTATTCTCCCATGGAGACGATCGTAGAGATGCTGGATGTAGTCCTGTGGAACGGCTTGCCATGCCATTTCCACCTGGCGCCTCAGTTGGACCAGCGTTCGTGCTGGACGTGCAGACCGCGTGAGACGACGCTTCATCCAGTCCCAAACATGCTCAATTGGGGGACATATCCGGAGATCTTGCTGGCCAGGGTAGTTGACTTACACCTTCTAGAGCACGTTAGGTGGCACGGGATACATGCGGACAGGCATCGTCCTGTTGGAATAGCAAGTTCCCTTGCCGGTCTAAGAATGGTAGAACGATGGGTTCGATGATGGTTTGGATGTACCGTGCACTATTCAGTGTCCCCTCGACGATCACCAGAGGTGTATGGCCAGTGTAGGAGATCGCTCCCCACACCATGATGCCGGGTGTTGGCCCTGTGTGCCTCGGTCGTATGCAGTCCTGATTGTGGCGCTCACCTGCACGGCGCCAAACACGCATACGACCATAATTGGCACCAAGGCAGAAGCGACCCTCATCGCTGAAGACGACACGTCTCCATTCGTCCCTCCATTCACGCCTGTCGCGACACCACTGGAGGCGGGCTGCACGATGTTGGGGCGTGAGCGGAAGACGGCCTAACGGTGTGCGGGACCGTAGCCCAGCTTCATGGAGACGGTTGCGAATGGTCCTCGCCGATACCCCAGGAGAAACAGTGTCCCTAATTTGCTGGGAAGTGGCGGTTCGGTCCCCTACGGCACTGCGTAGGATCCTACGGTCTTGGCGTGCATCCGTGCGTCGCTGCGGTCCGGTCCCAGGTCGACGGGCACGTGCACCTTCCGCCGACCACTATCGACAACATCGATGTACTGTGGAGACCTCACGCCCCACGTGTTGAGCAATTCGGCGGTACGTCCACCCGGCCTCCCGCATGCCCACTATACGCCCTCGCTCAAAGTCCGTCAACTGCACATACGGTTCACGTCCACGCTGTCGCGGCATGCTACCAGTGTTAAAGACAGCGATGGAGCTCCGTATGCCACGGCAAACTGGCTCACACTGACGGCGGCGGTGCACAAATGCTGCGCAGCTAGCGCCATTCGACGGCCAACACCGCGGTTCCTGGTGTGTCCGCTGTGCCGTGCGTGTGATGATTGCTTGTACAGCCCTCTCGCAGTGTCCGGAGCAAGTATGGTGGGTCTGACACACCGGTGTCAATGTGTTCTTTTTTCCATTTCCAGGAGTGTATATGTGGCGAGCATAATGTTATTATATGCTGTAAAGAAACCGAAATGTGATAAATTTTGGCAAATATGTACTTTCAGGGCTGTATGTGATCGTTTCCAGGATAACATTATATATTTATTATTTGTTCCTATTACAATTATGTGTACAAAGAAATTTATTATTGAAAACTTTATATTTCGAAACTGCTGACACAATAATTATTTTCTACAATTAGTAAGAGTTGTTTCTCGTTTAGTTCGTATCTTTAGAATTTCTAAAGAACTCAAGTTCCTAGTTGATGACTGAATCTATTGATTTTTGCTATGTTTTCAGTAGTTTTATAGAGAATATTTCTGTTAAGGTATTTTTTTTGTAATCAAGTTCCTATTTATTCCGAAGTACTTTATATTCTTACTTATAAACTATAAAAACAATAAACTTCTTGTTATAACAAATATTATGTGTGTTTAATTGATAATAAAACTTTTTCTCATTATTCATTTCGTATTTTACACCGACAAATCGATATTTGGAGGCCGGGTCCTGATCCAACCCCGTCTTACCGTTAATGTCAGGAAACTTCACCTTACCGTTAGAGAGTCAGTATCTAGTATGTCATAATAAATAGTAAACTCATCTCTTCTCAGAATGCCCTTGGCTTTACAATAACGAGACAGTAAATAGTAACGAACTATGCAAGCTATAAAAGAAAGTCGAGAAAGAAGTATAATAATCAAATACACAAAAGTACTCTAGCAGAATGTGACGCGGCAAAACCCCAAACTCATACATTACTAATACAATCAGCTAACAACAGGAACAGTAAATAGGTAATAAACACCCACTGACAACGAGTAACTATTATTGACCAGAAGCCGTGATGAATGATATAAAAAATCATCCAATGGCTGTTTCTTGTTTACACCAGTACAACCAGTCTAAATTTATAGTGCTTTCTATCCTTCGAAGGCACCAATCTGTCTTTCTTACAATTTCTGAGTAATTAAAAAAAATCAGTCACATGGTGAAAAGCACATATGGAAATACAGCGATCTCTTAGGTTAGCAATCAGAGGCCCCATCGACGAAGTCCTTGTTGTATTTGTATCCGTCGATATAAGCACATGCAGCATCTTGGCTATAGCATCTGGCTCATACGTTGAATGAAATCGTCATCTGACACTGAAATCAAATATTTCAAAATTTCTTCATCAGACAAATTACATCTTGGAAACCCCATTATGAACGAATTAGAATGTCGTCAACACTAACTGCGCCACTTGAGAAATAAAATTTATTTCCTCATCGACAAAGGGTTTGCAGAATGCCGTAAAATAAGCGAACAACAATAGGTGTGAACAGCTCGGAAAGCTATTATTCTCAACATTGCACCCGTCGAAATGACGGATGGCGGTCCTTCTGGTAGGAATTCACTGTATCATCTTTCAGAAAGGTCCTCCACATTTTTCGCCGTCCCTTGTGACCGAGCGGTTCTAGGCGCTTCAGTCCGGAACCATGTTGCTGCTAGAGTCGCAGGTTCGAATCCTCCCTCGGGCATGGATGTGTGTGTGATGTCCTTAGGTTAGTTAGGTTTCAGTAGTTCTGAGTTTAGGGGATTTATGACCTCAGATGTTAAGTCCCATACTGCTTAGAGCCATCTGAACCATTTTTTTTCATATTTTTCAGATGTGTGGGTCAGAAATATATTTTAAAAGTCACAGAAAATTGGAATTATAGACTAAACGATTTAGAAGAAATAAGTCTATTAAAGCAGAGCACTCATCAAAATGATGGTTGCGATCCTTGTAGTGTTAAAATCTCGTCCACCCGAATGTGAATCCGTGGAGGTAACCACTGCACAACCTCTCTCGCTTGTCTTATGGGGTAACTATTATTTAAAAAAAAAATGTTTCTTGTTTACGTCTCATAACCAAATTTGCAAAACGGGCAATATTTTAGTCAGTTACTACACGATTTATCGCAGGACAGTTAGCCTGAAACCTTCTTTTTTCACAAGTGTAATTGATCTCCGGTAATTTCCGAGACCAATTTCAGGCCGACGGTACTGGCCCTCTGCTATTCCATTCGCCTATTGTTCAGCTTGTCTCTGCCTCTGTTTGCAGTTGCCTTAAACATGGAAAGCCGTATTAGCCGCAGGATGCCAAACAGCTTTGACCGACGGCGAATATTAAGGACCATTCAGTGAGCAAAAGCAGCTTAAACACACACGCACACACACACACACACACACACACACACACACACACACACACACTATGCACGCGGCGCGCGCCACCACGCACACACGTGGAATTTTGGATAAAGTGTACAGGATCCGGATCCAGTTATGATTGGCTGTCATGTCAGCCTGATAGCCACGAGGTCCAATTAACTGGCAGACAAAGACAGTTGTCATTAAATTCTTGTGCTCGGGAGGACGCAATTAATGCATGGGATGTGTGCAGGGGAGTGGGGGGGGGGGAGGGTTTGCTATGAGAAGAGAATCCGCCGGGTCGGATCGAAAGCCTTTCAGCGCGAGATGGACGAGCTCGTACGTACGGTAAATCCCCGGGGCCCTCCGGAAAGATGGGACACGAACTGGTGCCCTCGAAGCCCATTGTACACAGACTCGGCCCAGAGGAGAACAATGAGCTGCTGTGATTGGAACACGGGCTCTCCTGGGTGACTCGGCGTGTCAACCAGCGACCAACGGGAGCAGCGCTCTGGAAGCGTCTAGTAGGGCAGAAACAATGAAAGAGCCCCCCGTGACCCCTGCGAGAAGTGTCGGTCTTTAGGGAAAGTAGATATTCCTTATCTTCACGCCTATATATAAGGAAAGTTTTTATCAGATTCTAACTTATTCTTGTATAAACGGTTAATCGCCTAGCTTTGTCACATGAAATTACTTATGATCGGCAAAAGACTGTTTTCACGTAGACAGAGACTTGGACGTTCCAACAATAGCACCAATTGCAAAGTAGGTTAGAAATCAGATTAATATTGTTGCTCACGCAGCATATGTTCGCTTTCTCGGGCAACAACAAAGTTATTGACAGTGGATGGTATCGTCAGAATGTAAATAATGAAGCCATTGTAAAAAAGTCATTAATTTTGGCACTTCTCTTGAATGGATTCCCACAAAGATTTCGTCTAAGTTGTTATGGCTCTACTTGTTGATTCTAGAGTGATTCCACTTTGACTGCTAGAAGCTCCAGATCTGTATTTTAGCAATATTTGAAGACCTAACAAATGCGTTTTTCAGGAAATTCTTAATGATCAAACAATCCCAGATCAGAACAATGGTCTGGTAGAAATAATTTTTGACTTGGTGTTCACGATCCACATTTTTATTAAACTTCTTATAAATTCACATATACTTCTTCTTAATTGTCACATCATCAAGAAAGTTTGGTATTAATCTTCATATATTTAATTTCCACTTTAACCAAACACAAGACTTGACTGTTCTTTTACAAAGCGAAATAACAACTTAACTTCTGAAAAGTGAAACAAAGACTGCTCTGTGCGCATTCGCGCCAAAACGGTTACAAGTAAGTCACCGATTATGGCAGTCTCACAGAAATGAATACACACAAGAAACGTATCACTGTAATATATCTATGCGTCGGAGTACCTGTACATTAATAAAACGAAGTGTGAATATTGTCACAAAAATATTTTTGTTACTTCGCAGAAAAGTAGTACGACATTACTGGTATAGAGAACTGGAGTTGGAGTGCTGTAATGGTCACGTAAATAAAGAACCATTACAACCTCCTAAAGCAAACAGAGCTAGTTAAGGTCTTGAATTTTCTTTGTTATGTGGTGTCTGTATTTTCGCACACGTCCGAAACAACAGACATCACATATTCATACAGAGTGACAATTTTTGAACTATATGAAAAAAAATATAGATACAAACTACGGCGTGGGCTTCGTTGCTGAATCAAACCGCAAACGCGCGCACGTATTGCCACAATATCCCGCTGCCAACCGTCCTAACGCAAACCTTTCAGAAGGACGATTTTATTTCATATAGTTCAGTATTTGTTACCCAGGAATTAAGCCGAGAACGGTTGGTGATCTTTTCGCTGGGAATGAATACCAGGCACGAACAACTACGGGATCAGTGGACAAGGGGCACTAAATTAGTAGTGTATGGATAGGCAGAGAATCTTTGTCTAACGGCAGGCGTGATAGGGTTGCCGGAGCAGTTACAGTGACCACCGTGTTCATCCTCTCTTGCAACCAATGTCTGCAGTTTCTTCATGTAGCAAATTTCTTTGTTAAGTACACTGAAGCGCCAAAGAAACTCGTGTAGATAAGCGTATTCAAATACAGAGATAAGCAAACAGCCAGAATACGGTCCAGCAGTCGGCAACGCCTATATAAAACAACACGTGTCTGATTCAGTTGTTAGATCTGTTACCGCTGCTACAATGGCAGGTTATCAACTTTTGAGTTTGAACGTGGTGTTATAGTCGGAGCACGAGCGGTGGGACATAGCATCTCCGAGACAGGGTGAATTGGGGAATTTCTCGTTCGACCATTTCAAGAGTGTACCGTGAATATCATGAATCTGGCTAAACATCAAATCCCCGACATCGCCGGTGGGAAAAAAGATCCTGCAAGAATGAAACAAACGGCGACTGAAGAGAATGGTTCAACGTGACAGAAGTGCAACTATTCCGCAAACTACTGCAGATATAAGTGCTGGGGCATTAATAAGTGTCAGCGTGCGAACCATTCAACGAAACCATCGACATGGGATTTCGGATCCAAAGGCCCACTCGTTTGCCCTTGATGACAGCAATTTGTTAGCGCAGGTTGCCTACATGAGGGACAAACATACATTCAGGGACAAACCTATGGCTCTCTTGTGACGGACACGTCTTTAAGTGGTGAGTGCGTCATGACCCCTTGCGGATAATCCATTCTCCTAATTCCCCTATCCTTACGGATTTACGCAGGATTCGTGGTGTTCATTCCTCAAGCACTTCTTCAGACATTAGTCCAGGACCAATTTCTTTGCGCCTCGCTTGGGCCGTCAACACCAACTTTGAACTGTTGATCACTGGAAATACGTTTCCAGGTCGCTCGAGTCTTGTTTGAAATTATATTGACTGGGTGGACGTGTATGGGTGTGGAGACAACCTCAGGAATCCATTGATATTGCATGTCAACGGGGGACGGTTCAACATTATTGAGCAAAACTGGGATATTTTGCAATGTGCTGTTCAGAAGAGATCTCCGCCGATCGTACTCTTACGGATTTACGCCGGATTCATGGTGTTCATTCACTCCAGCAGTACTTTAGACATTAGTCCAGTTCTCGCCACGTCGTGTTGCGACTCTTCTGCGTGCTTGCGGGGTCCCTGGACGATATTAGGCAGGTGTACCAACTTCTTTGGCTCTTCAGTGTATATACAGGGCCTCCCATAAACATCGACAAACTTTAAGGATAGGTTCGTTATACAGAAATAAGTAAAAAATCTGGCAAACATGGGATGCAAAATGCCTATCTGAAGAGCTATAACCACGAGTTCATTTCTGATACTGTGAAACATATCTCTTCTGCTGCAAGGTCTTTGCTTTCCATATTTTAGGAGGAGGAAGCAATGACCAACACAAGAAAAAAAAGTCTGGTAAGAATGGAGTTTAAAATGCACACTTTTAGGAGTAACGAGCAGTTGTTAATTTTCGCTAGAGTTAAAAAACCTTTTCTACTTGACATGTGTTCATATGTCTGCAGACACTTACTTAAGTAACTAAGGATTTTCACAGTAACTTCACACGGAAATGGAAAAAAGAACACATTGACACCGGTGTGTCAGACCCACCATACTTGCTCCGGACACTGCGAGAGGGCTGTACAAGCAATCATCACACGCACGGCACAGCGGACACACCAGGAACCGCGGTGTTGGCCGTCGAATGGCGCTAGCTGCGCAGCATTTGTGCACCGCCGCCGTCAGTGTCAGCCAGTTTGCCGTGGCATACGGAGCTCCATCGCAGTCTTTAACACTGGCAGCATGCCGCGACAGCGTGGACGTGAACCGTATGTGCAGCTGACGGACTTTGAGCGAGGGCGTATAGTGGGCATGCGGGAGGCCGGGTGGACGTACAGCCGAATTGCTCAACACGTGGGGCGGGAGGTCTCCACAGTACATCGATGTTGTCGCCAGTGGTCGGCGGAAGGTGCACGTGCCCCTCGACCTGGGACCGGACCGCAGCGACGCACGGATGCACGGCAAGACCGTAGGATCCTACACAGTGCCGTAGGGGACCGCACCGCCACTTCCCAGCAAATTAGGGACACTGTTGCTCCTGGGGTATCAGCGAGGACCATTCGCAACCGTCTCCATGAAGCTGGGCTACGGTCCCGCACGCCTTTAAGCCGTCTTCCGCTCACGCCCCAACATCGTGCAGCCCGCCTCCAGTGGTGTCGCGACAGGCGTGAATGGAGGGACGAATGGAGACGTGTCGTCTTCAGCGATGAGAGTCGCTTCTGCCTTGGTGCCAATGATGGTCGTATGCGTGTTTGGCGCCGTGCAGGTGAGCGCCACAATCAGGACTGCATACGACCGAGGCACACAGGGCCAACACTCGGCATCATGGTGTGGGGAGCGATCTCCTACACTGGCCGTACACCTCTGGTGATCGTCGAGGGGAGACTGAATAGTGCACGGTACATCCAAACCGTCATCGAACCCATCGTTCTGCCATTCCTAGACCGACAAGGGAACTTGCTGTTCCAACAGGACAATGCACGTCCGCATGTATCCCGTGCCACCCAACGTACTCTAGAAGGTGTAAGTCAACTACCCTGGCCAGCAAGATCTCCGGATCTGTCCCCCATTGAGCATGTTGGGGATGGGATGAAGCGTCGTCTCACGTGGTCTGCACGTCCAGCACGAACGCTGGTCCAACTGAGGCGCCAGATGGAAATGGCATGGCAAGCCGTTCCACAGGACTACATCCAGCATCTCTACGATCGTCTCCATGGGAGAATAGCAGCCTGCATTGCTGCGAAAGGTGGATATACACTGTACTAGTGCCGACATTGTGCATGCTCTGTTGCCTGTGTCTATGTGCCTGTGGTTCTGTCAGTGTGATCATGTGATGTATCTGACCCCAGGAATGTGTTAATAAAGTTTCCCCTTCCTGGGATAATGAATTCACGGTGTTCTTATTTCAATTTCCAGGAGTATATATATATATATATATATATATATATATATATATATATATATATATATATATATATATATATATACTCATGGCATTTGTTTTTAATAACCCATCACAAATCAAAAGCAGTACCCACAGCTACGACAATAACGGAAAGGCAGATCTTCACTATTCTGGGTTAAATCCAACTTTGTCACGTAAACGGGTGAACTATGCTGCCACATAAGTCTTTGGGCCTTTACCATATAGCATCAAAAATCTGACAGCCAAACAGCAATTTAGAACAAATCAAAGCAGTTTATGTATGGTAACTCCTTCTCAACAGATAAATTTTTGGGTGTGAATTAGTAAGCACAAAATTAAAATTAAAAATAAAAAAATAAAAAGACATTTAATTATGACATGTAAAGTAACTTTTGTTAAACTGACATATTCCACATTATTCCGAAGTTTCATACTGATTATGCATGGAACAAATATAAATCCAAATTAATGTGAGGTATTCTCTATAGAGGCTTTGTTTGGTGAAAAAAATTTCTTTTTGTGATACTGGAACCTGTCCCCAGACTTTGTTGGTGGTTTTTTTGGGCAATCTGTATATTACACCCGGAAGTTTATACCAAGTAATTTTGCGCTGCCAGGTTAGACATTAAGATGGTCTAAATAAGTTTCGCGTCCGTTGCTTAAGTTCCAGTGGTGGTTCATGTCGCTGTCTCTAAATCGTGAGGCCCAGGTTCGATTCGGATTGGAGATTATTTTGTTTCGGGGACGGGTGTTTCTGTTGTCCTGATCATTTCGTCTCATCTTCATCTCAAAGAAGCACGAGTAGCCGAAGTGCCGTCCAGTAGACAGACTTAAAACAGGCGACCAAACAACCTCAGACGGGGCCCCCCTTCCAGTAAAGGTACATGAACGTTTCAGCATGTTTCGTACCAAAGAAAGTGTAATGTCACTGGGAAGTCACCCAGCCGGCATTAAATGAGTTAACTTTCTTTTACATGGCGCAATGTCCAACAAACTGTCTGATAACCTTGAAAAAATCTGTTGCCACAAAAGAAAAGGTTTTTAGGGCAAAATTTATAGAGTTTGCAGTATAAAATTTAAAACGAAAATTAGTTTATCTCTTCATTTGTTTTACATATGTTATGTCATTTGTACACTGTTAAAAACCTGTGAATTGAAATAACGCATGTAGTAAATGAAACCAAAGCCCAAGAACGAAATCAATGCAGGCATTTCTCTGGCTGAACTGTGTAATGAATATGTTTAGAGAGAGAGCCGTTTGCATCACGATATTTTTGTATACGCTTCGTCGTTGATGAACTCACTGTTCTCAACATAGCTTATCGCTTTACACGCAGCGGTAATTTTCTGTCTCATGCCCTCCACCGTCATTGGAACCTGGTCACCGCCCTCTTTGTCGTTTAATAACTAAATGAGTAACCTACGTTGCCGGGTGAGTATTTACTTTAACCTGCTATTAGTCCACCCCCTCCTCTTTCTGTCCATCTGCTCCTTCCCCCTCTGTCCATACCCTCCTTCCCCCTTCTCCTTCCACGTTATCACGCTCGCCTCAAAAGGAGGCCGCTAGCTCTTACCACGACAGAATTTCTTTCCAGACCGTACGTAATATCTCACCCAAATTTAGACGAAATCATTCCAGGGATTTAAAATTAGATTTCTACCACTGCGTTTGCCATCATAAGCAAATGTCAGTTGTATTCGACATACATTAAATATTTACATATACATTTTACACATATGTCACCTGCATCCCTAGCGAATATCATCCTGCAGCTTCATTTCCACGCAGTTCAATATTTATGACGTCGTATCTCCTGAACTACACTGAAGTACCAAAAAAACTGGTACAGACATGCTTATTCAAATACAGAGATACATTACTGGCCATTAAAATTGCTACACCATGAAGAAATGCAGATGATACAGGTATTCGTTAGACAGATATGTTATCCTAGAACTTACATGTGATTAGTTTTTCACGCAATTTGGGTGCATAGATCATGAGAAATCAGTACCTCTGGCCGTAATAACCGCCATCATACGCCTGGGCATTGAGGCAAACAGAGCTTAGATGGCGTGTACAGGTACAGCTGCCCATGCAGCTCCAACACGATACCGCAGTTCATCAAGAGTAGCGACTGGCGTATTGTGAGGAACCTACTGCGCGGCCACCATTGACCAGACGTTTTTAATTCGTGAGAGATCTGGAGAATGTGCTTGCCAGGGCAGCAGTCGAACATTTTCTGTATCCAGAAAGGCCCGTGCAGGACCTTCAACATTCAGTCGTACATTATCCTGCTGAAATGTAGGGTTTCGCAGGGATCGAATGAAGGGTAGAGCCACGGGTCATAACACATCTGAAACGTAACGTCCACTGTTCAAAGTGCCGTCAATGCGAACAAGAGGTGACCGAGACGTATAACCAATTGCACCCCATACCATCAAGCCAGGTGATGCGCCAGTATGGCGATGAAGAATAAACGCTTCCAGTGAGCGTTCACCGCGTTGTCGCCAAACACGGATGTGACCATCATAATGCTGTAAACAGAACCTGGATTCATCCGAAAAAATTATGTTTTGCCATTCGTGCACGCAGGTTCGTCGTTGAGTACACCATCGCAGGCGCTCCTGTCTGTGATGCACCGTCAGGGTAACCGCAGCCATGGTCTCCGAGCTGATAGTCCATGCTGCTGCAAACGTCGTCGAGCTCTTCGTGCACGTGGTTGTTGTCTTACAAACGTCCCCATCTGTTGACGCAGGAATCAAGACGTGGCTGCACGATCCGTTACAGCCATGCGGATAAGATGCCTGTAATCTCGACTGCTAGTGATACGAGGCCGGTGGGATCCAGCAGGCGTTCCGTATTACCCACCTGAACCCACCGATTGCATATTCTGCTATCAGTCATTGAATCTCGACAAACGCGAGCAGCAATGTCACGATACGACAAACCGCAATCGCGATAGACTACAACCCGACCTTTATCAAAGTCGGATACGTAATGGTACGCATTCTCTTCCTTACAAGAGTCATCACAGCAACGTTTCAGCAGGAAACGCCGGTCAACTGCTGTTTACGTATGAGAAATCTGTTGGAAACTTTCCTCATGTCAGCACGTTGGAGGTGTCGCCATCGACGCCAATCTTGTGTGAATGCTCTGAAAAGCTAATCATTTGCGTATCACAGCACCTTCTTCCTGTTGTCTAAATTTCGCGTCTGTAGCACGTCATCTTCGTGGTGTAGCAATTCTAATGGCCAGTAGTGTATGTAAACAGGTAGAATACTGCGCTGGGTCGGCAACGCCAATGTAAGACTAAAAGCGTCTGACGCAACTGTTTGGTTGGTTACTGCTGCTAAAATGGCAGATTATCAAAATTTAAGTTAGATTGAGCGTGGTGCTATAGTCGGCTGACGAGCGGTGGGACACAGCACCTAAGAGGTACCGATGAAGTGCGGATTTTCCCGTACAACCATTCCACGTGTGTACCGTGAAAATCAGGGATCCGGTAAAACATCAAGTCTCCGAGATCGCTGCGGCCAGAAAAAGGTTATGCAAAAACGGGACCAGCGAGGAGTGAAAGAGAATCGTTCAATGTGACAGAAGCGCATCCATTCCGCAAATTGCAGCATATTTCAGTGCTGGGCATCAGCGAGTGTCAGCGTGCGAACCTTTAACGATACATCAGCGATATGGGTTTTCGGTGCCAAAGTTCCATTCTTGTACCCTTGATAACTGCAGGACTGAAAGCTTTGCGACTCGCCTGGGCCCGCCAACACAGACAGTGGGCTGTTGATGACTGGAAACAAGTTGCCTGGTCGGATGAGTCTCGTTTAAAATTGTATCGAGCGAGTGGACGTGTACGAGTATGGAGGCAACCTCATGAATCATGGACCCAGCATGTCAGTAGGGAACTGCTGAAGCTGGTGGAGGCTGTGCAATGGTGTGCGGCATGTGGAATTGGCGTCATAAGGGACTCCCGATATGTGTAGATACGACTCTGACATGTCTTTATCCACATATATAGTCCGCTAGCCACCATGCGGTGTGTGGTGGATAGCACAATTCGCACCAAAGTCATATTCCCAACCCCCTCTGTTCAACTCGAGGATCGAGCGAGGGAAAAACGACTGTCTGAACTACTCATTATGAACTCTACTTTCCTTTATCTTTGAAGGCTGATCATTGCCCGATTTGGAAGTTGATGGTAATAGTATATGTTCTACATCCTCGGTGAAGATGGGATTTCCGAATTTAGTCAGCAGCGCCTTCCGTATAGTGCGTCGTCTATCTGCAAGAATGCCCACTTCAAACTTTCTGTGACATACGTAACGCTCTCGCGATGGCTAAATGTACCAGTCACGAATCTTGCCGCTCTTCTTTGGACCTTCTCAATGTCTTGAATCAGACCCAACTGGTCAGGGTCCCATACATACGAACAATACTCTAAGACCGGAAGAACTAAAGTATTGAAAGCTGTATCCTTTGTCGAAGGACTGCATCGCTTCAGGATTCTACCAATAAACTGCAATGTAGAGTGTGCCTTACCCGTCACCTGTGTAATCTGATCATTCCATCTGAGATCATTTCGAATAGTCACACCCAGATACTTGATGAATGTCACCGCTTCTAAAGACTGGGCATTTATTTTGTACTCGTACATTAATGGGTATTTTCGCCTTGTTATATGCAGTAGGTTACACTTACTAATATTCAGAGACAACTGCCAGTCATTACACCACGCATTTATCTTCTGCAAATCCTTATTGATCTGTTCACAACTTTGGTGTGGGACTACTTTCCTGTAGACTACAGTATCATCGGCAAACAGACTACTGCCGCTGTCAATACCATCAACCAGATCGTTTATGTAAATCGTAAAAAGCAGAGGACTTATTACGCTGCCATCGGCACACCTATGCCTTCAATGTGATAGCAAAAAACAGTTGTCATCATAATGCATCTAGCCAACATCAGAAATTGAAATAATCCTAAGCACAGAAATTTTAAATATTAACTCTCAGAAGGTTAAATTCTCCTAAACACGACAATATTAAAGTTTAACTAGAAGTTTCTTTACAAAATTGTTCCTACACTTATTTTATGATGTTGGTCAGCACTACGAAAATCGTCCGATACCAGTTCAAAGTTCGGTACTTTCTTTAGGATGACAATCAAGTCTATGGTGGATGGTTAGTTATCTGAAAAATTGAGCAAAAGATTACCCAAGGTCGCTGGAGTTTACAGTGGACGCAAGCTGGTGAGCCAACTAGTTTTGTGCCTCTAAATGGCTCTGAGCACTATTGGACCTAACATCTATGGTCAACAGTCCCCTAGAACTACTTAAACCTAACTAATCTAAGCACAACACCCAGTCATCACGAGGCAGAGAAAATACCTGACACCGTCGGGAATCGAACCCGGGAACCCGTGCGCGGTAAGCGAGAACGCCACCGCACGACCACGAGCTGTGTACTTCCATGCCTCTGCACACTGTAGTTACGTTAAGCTGGGATGAGCTGTCGTCTGCTAAGCCGGTCTCTTCCGCGAAATTCCTATAAAACTAATTACGCCTTTGCTGAATTTTCCAGCAGAAACTTTTCCTATGTTTCTCGTAATGTGAGAGAACATGTACACATCCATAGTCATATAATGTGGCGATATACACGTGCATGGTTGGAGCAGCATGCATATTATAATGCGCTCTCAGTTCTCGAAAGAACAATTAACTAATTGGCTGCTTCGTTTCTCCAAAGTTGGAGCTAAACGATGCTACAGCTAATTTCTAGCTGGATATCAGCCGCTGTGAACGCAGCGTTCACACTAATTACTCCTCTGCATCGTATAGAGTGTTATGCGCTCCGTTCTGCACTTGACGCCAGTTCAGAGAAGAGTTCTCGAAAATTTTCATCTTCTCTTACTCATAGCCGAACTGTCTCCCAACCTGGGTTCTTTCGTTCTTCACATCACGGCATTTTTCGACCAATAGGAGCGTTCTTATTATTTTCTGGAAGCTCTCTCTACCAATCACAAGGTCCCTACCATTAAATTGCGCCGATACTTTGGCTTTTTTCTCCTTCCTAACGTGTTTCCGCAAATCGGACGTTTTGTGCAAGTTCCAGGTGCCTAAATGCGTACATTGACTCTCTCACGTGTTTACCATCGCTGGGCACGTGATCGAAAATGCGTCACTGGTCTTGTTTCGTATCCATTTGGAATACCAAACCGCAATTTTCTAAAATCTTTCATTCCTGTCCTCCCTCAGAAGGGCTGTTATACTCGCTCTCCCCATTTGAGTCACCTGATCGGTCATTGACTGGGACACCCCTTAAAGTGGTTTCCGTGGTACCCCCCGTAGCCTGGCCTTGCTTCTGCGTCATCACTCTGAATTCCAAAGTAAACCGCCTCTCACTGCTTGTTTCACCTTCCGCCCAAGCATGCGTTATAGGAAGGGTGTGTTAATTACCATCGATTGAATGTCATCTCTTTTTGCATTAAATACCCCTAGGCAAATTTGCTCATTAGCGCCGAATTAAGTTAGGTGCCATATTCACCTTCCCGTTGCAATGTATAAAGCTTTCATGTAAGACGTGAATCTGATCTTCAATTATTCTGCCACCTTACAAAGTTAATAAGTGCTCTCATTCTCAAATGCTGGATGACTAAATATGAGTATTCGAACGCCACTGGCTACACTGCTTTTTCACCCTAGCAGCCACGCCTTCGATAGATAGGTGGCTGTTACCACCATGACGATTCTTCCCGTCGAGTAAGTGATATGTGTACCAAGTTTAGTTGAAATCGGCACACTATTTGAGGAGGACATGAGGAACATACATACATATGTGCATACGTATGTGTGCAATCCATTTTTGTAATATCTCTGGATTCTCTACGTTATTGGAAAAATGAAAGAAGGCGGTTGGCGATTATCCCCAGATACATTGGCGGTTGTTGAATTCTACAGTGCTCCTGAAACCAACCTCAGCACGGATCTATATTTAACGGTGTTCTGAAATGCTAAAACCCACTCTATGGAAATAGTGTTTTTCAATTATTGAGACAAGTAAATGCTCCCTAATGCGACTCAGACGCAAATTCGATGTACTCACTCCATCCAGCCACAATGTAAAATTTAACTTGAGAAGTACGTTTTGAAGTGTTAAACTACTTTACTTCTTCCAAGATTTTCCAAGATCCTCAACTACTGTGCCGATTTCAACTAAACTTCGTACACGTATCACTTACTTGACGGGAAGAATCGCCATGGTGGTAACAAGCACATATCTATCGAAGGGGTGGTTGCTAGGGTGAAAAAGTCACTTTGCTAACGTTGAAACACTCACATGGCATTAACAACGGCAACACACTCAGTATTGGAAGATTGCCCTTCCACTTATGATTTAAGATTCTTTGCAAATATATTGAAAGTTAAGGTATGGGGCTGTTATATAAAATGATTGAGAATGTATGCAAAACTTGGTTTACTGACAACATTAATTTTTCCAAAACAAAGACAGACATGAATTATGCTACACAAGTTTTGATTGTATGCTGTAAACAACTAACAGTAGGTTTAAAACCGAAGTGGACAAGGACCCTGCATGACAGAAGTAAGTCAAATACTCTGGCCCTAAAAATGTGGAAAACGATTCTGAATTGATCTGACGCTGAACAGACGTTGATTGATAATGTGTAGAAGTTGCTCAATATAGTATTATCTGAGAACAAGTGGCAGTTGAGACCTGTGCGCTGTGACAATGCCAGAGCAGCAGTACATTACCCTGTTTGCTTCATGCAGCGATGTAACTTGCAGCTGGCGAGATGTGTGCAGCGGAAGCTTATTGCACATTTCAGATATGTGAAGTGCATAACAGAGATTGTGGTGCATCTTACTATAAGTCTACAATGCCATTGGTTCTTAGGACAAGGAATCATCGTAAAGTAAATGCAGGTATAGTGGCATTGTTGTCCTGGAGACGTGTCTCAACAAGGGGCTGCTCTGTCTGCCGTGTATAGCTGTGTTTCTGTACGACAAGATTTATTGAGGGATGGGCTAGCCGCCAATGCTTCCATCTCCCAACATGCTGTTTCTACGAGATGAGAACCATACAAATACCTCATACTTTTAGCGCCCTACCAAGCTCTATCAACGTCTGCTCAATACATTAACTTTCTATTGCTTTTCTCAAGGTACATCAGGTTGTAATAATATCTTTAATAATTTTACATGTACGAAAATAGGTGAGAAGTAACTTGTCCTCTCTCAATATTGACAAAATTTCTTCCATAATTTTCAGAATTACTATCGCCATTCACTGAACTCCTCAAAATGTTAACCATGCAGATACTTCTTCAAATTAGCATGAGCCGATCGACACTTGTGCGGCAGCCCGACCGAGGTCATTGGCTACACCTCTCCGAATGAACTGCTTCTCTCGTGTCTGCCCAAGTGTACAAGATCAAATGGCAGGACTCACGGCCTGTGGCGCGAACCGTTACATACTGGAACCTTCCAGAAGCCCAGCGATATGATATCCACTGGAAACATCGGTATACATGTGACAGCATGCGTACGTAGTGTGCTCCAAAACGCTGGGTGTAAAATCGACTTTCTCCGTTGCTCATACCTCGGTTTCTATTGGTGATGAAATGGCTCGGGAAAGTGTTTCGAATATTCCTTGGGCTACTGACCATTTGTATACCCAACAAAAGGACTGTTTTAGTGCCATCGTCCTTCAGTATGGAATCAAGGTATGAATACTACACACCTTCTCCTGCGTAGGCAAATGGAACAGATAGGTTGGTTCTTTTTGCATTTGATGTGGTCTGCGACGGGCTTCATGGAATTTATTTTTTTACTACTTTTTTTACTACATTTTCGCCGTCACCAGCGGACCAAAACCCAGTAAAGGGTTCCAAGACGGTTATGCAGAGTAAATGGCTGAAATTTTTACGATATGTCACTAAGTTAAAGACAACGAATTATCTTGAAACTTTTCTTGGTATCTTTTTCGTTTTCAAAGATACAGAGGTTCAAATTTACGCTACTTCAACACGGCAAATCCGGTTTGAGGTGATTGCTAAATAATAAATAACCACAGCAAATTGCTCAAATTTCACATTATATTCTCTAAGCATTTATCTAGGAGATTTTATCCGTTGCCGAGAAGCACCAAAAATTTTGTACGCGTAAAATTCTCTTTTAACATCACGTGTGAGGCGAAAATGTAGTTTAAAAGAAGGGACGTACCACGCAGATATATGCTGTAAAGTGTTTCCATTATCAACTGGGAACCCTATGTTGTAGTACTAAAGCACGTGCAAAAATATTTTACACGTAAAATACGGTCTGACGTGTAAAATTAATTTTGCGTTATTTCAGTTTCACATTTGTAGACTACCCACATTTTACTGACCAATAATTTTTTGGGATGTAAGTTACATGCACTTCTGCCGCAGGGAAGAGGAGGGAAGCAGCGGAAAATGCTCCTATCGGAGCACAAAAAATGAGAATACGTTGCCGATTATTTAAAAGACTTACTGAAAATTGCAGTACCAGCTTCCTCATTCTACCTTTTTCGGAACCTTTAAAACTTTTCCCATTTTGAAATACGAACACATTCGCGCTTTTTTATGCCGGGAGACAAGGGGACAGTGGCACTGACAAAGAGACAAAAATGTAATAAATGCTGGACAGCAGCAGACAGTGGTTGGTTACACACAGAGCGAAGGAGACAATGGCAGTGTGACAGGAAGAGAGGGAAACAGTAGCAGTGGAACGTCGTTAACAGTGGCAGAACAGTGGGAGGAAAGAGAGAAGAGACAGTAACAGAAGGGTAGGGGGGGGGGGGGGGAGAAGAGGAATAAAGAGAAAGAGAAAGTCGAAATGGGTGAGAGCCAATGATAAAGAAAGAAGCAATGACACCGAGGAAGAGAGGGATAGTGAGAAGAGACAGCAGCAGTTGGAAGGAAGGAATAAGATACTAGCAGTAAGAGAAAGCAAGAGAGATATAGTATCAGTGAGAGGAAACAGTAGTAGTAGAACAGAACTTCGAACTCCGTGGCTGCGTCTTGGATAGGAGACAGTGATAGCTGGACACAAGAGATAATGACAATGAGTTGGCTAGAGTAGGTGAGTGGGAAAGGGCAGCCGTGAATGAATGGGAAAGAGAGATTTACAGCGACGGAGTATTGGATATGAGTGGGTTACCGTCACGGGGACTGCTGGGAATTTGAGATGAGTTGCATCTTAAAAAACTGCGAATATGTTTTGCGTTCCAAAATTTTTGGGAATACTTGCGAAGGTGCTGCGGAAGGTAAAATGAAACAACTGGTACCCCTCTTTTCAGTCAGAATAATAACGTTTTCGCAATTTTTTGTGCTCCGATAGGAGCATTTTTCCTCTGGTGTGTTTGTAATTAGTTATTTAGTAAGGGTATAGACAATGCTACACTTACAGCCTCCTTGCATACTACAGGCTTTATATGAACTCAAAGAGAGGTGTCTAGCAGCGTAACGTCAGGCACTCGTGTTGAATACCACTGAATACGACTGCGTCTCCCCACCCACCAGTTTGCAAATAACAGAACTAATGGATCGCTTGCTACTAAAGAAATATGAGGAGGACATCCACCATGCTGGAACCGAGTCATTTGCTGAGTTCTCAGAGTACATGTTCTACTGACGTGGGCAAAGTCTTTACCAAAAAGATGTGTATACTGCTCGTTCAACATATCATGAATAAAATAATTGTCTATCACGTGCTGCTCGGTTGTGCATCACCACACATTCACACTCCACTGTCGTTTGCTGTACATCTGACGATGCCAATGTGGATTTTCAGTCGAACATTAGTGCATCTTTCTTACAGTTACGTTCCTGTGATTTGAAACGTCGGTAAACAACGTTTCTATGGCTGTTATCAATGTCTCTTTGTATTCTACGAGAACTGGCACGCGCATTTATTGCTGCAGCAGGAACAAGCAAGTACTACTCCTTCAGATTCGTTGGTAGCAGTCCCTTTTCGTATATGTTTTCTTGGGGTAAAACTTCAGCTCCAGCGAATTCTTTTTGTGGCATTCACGAACGTAGGACGAAGTTGACAGCGTCTACCTGAGAACTGTTCTGTGTTCGGTTGGCCGCTCTTGATGTATTTTGGTGCTTATGCATGCTGCATAAACCATTTTCAGGAGTGCGTTGCCATTCACTAATGAACGCTCTTATGAGCGTTCATTACTAAATGGCATCGCACTCCTGAAAATGTTTATGCAGCACTCCTCGTAACAAACCTGTTCTACGTAGACAGTGGTCCCATCGCACTTCAATTGACTTCTCCGAGGGCAAACAAACAACTGACGACGTATCCGCTGACGACGCAGGTTCCGGTCGAAAGCAGCGCAAACATCACATACTTGTTGCCTCGGATGCGCAAGTTTCCTTACAGGGTGGCGTAAACATTCGCAAAAAAGAAAATTTTTGTAATCATTGTAGTTATATTTCGTAATTTCTCGGTAGAGCTAGGAAAGAGGAAATGTACGTCTAAATTAATATAATCTATTTAGACGTACTTTCCGTACTTTTCATTTCAGTTGATCCTTAGTAAGGAGATCCTCCACATTTTCATTTCAGTTGATCCTTAGTAAGGAGATCCTCCACAATGTAAAAGTTTCAAAACATTGTAGACAGAGAACCGGAGATCTACTGCTCAAAATGACGTTCAGTTCCAATAGCATTTATAGACATAGGAGAAGGGGAAAAAAAACGAAAATTGTACCAATAGTTGTCGCTGTAAACCTCTTAATGTAAAAGGGGTCTGCTGAAAATGTCAGTTGAATAGCTATATGAGGGCTACGGTTTGAGATGCACATTACGCCATCCGTACTATTCAACGTCCGCCCCGGTATCTGAGTGGTCAGAGTGACGGATTGCCGTCGTACGGGTCCGAGTTCGATTCCCGGCTGGATAGGAGAATTTCTCCGCTCAGGGACTGGGTGTTGTGCTGTCTTGATCATCATTTCATCCCCATCCGGCGCGCAGGTCGCCCAATGTGGCGTCGACTGTAATAAGACCTGCACCAAGGCGGCCGGACCTGCCCCGCAAGGGACCTACCGGCCAATGACGTGAAACGCTCATTACCACTACTATTCAATGTGCATGACTCCGCAAGAACGGGCGTCGAACAGATGTCCAGAACTACAGACCTATATCTCTCACGTCTATCAGTTGTAGAGTTTTGGAATACGTATTATGTTCGAGTATAATGACTTTTCTGGAGACTAGAAATCTACTCTGTAGGAATCAGCATGGGTTTCGAAAAATACGATCGTGTGAAACCCAGCTCGCGCTATTCGTCCACGAGACTCAGAGGGCCACAAACACGGGTTCCCAGGTAGATGCCGTGTTTCTTGACTTCCGCAAGGCGTTCGATACAGTTCTCCACAGTCCTTTAATGAACAAAGTAAGAGCATATGGAGTATCAGACCAGTTGTGTGATTAGATTGAACAGTTCCTAGATAACAGAACGCAGCATGCCATTCTCAATGGAGAGAAGTCTTCCGAAGTAAGAGAGATCTCAGGTGTGCCGCAGGGGCATGTCGTAGGAACGTTGCTATTCACAATATACATAAATGGCCTTGTGGACGACATCGGAAGTTCACTGAGGCATTTTGCGGATGATGCTGTGGTATATCGAGAGGTTGTAACAATGGAAAATTGTACTGAAATGCAAGAGGATCTGCAACGAATTGACGCATGGTGCAGGGAATGGCAATTGAATCTCAATGCAGACAAGTGTAATGTGCTGCGAATACATAGAAAGAAAGAACCCTTATCATTTAGCTACAATATAGCAGGTCAGCAACTGGAAGCAGTTAATTCCATAAATTATCTAGGAGTACGCATTAGGAGTGATTTAAAATGGAATGATCATATAAAGTTCATCGTCGATAAAGCTGATGCCAGACTGAGATTCACTGGAAGAATCCTATGGAAATGGAAACCGAAAACAAAGGAAGTAGGTTACAGAGCGCTTGTTCACCCACTGCTTGAATACTGCTCAGCAGTGTTCGATCCGTACCAGATAGGGTTGATAGAAGAGATAGAGAAGATCCAACGGAGAGGAGCGCGCTTCGTTACAGGATCATTTAGTAATCGCGAAAGCGTTACGGAGATGATAGATAAATTCCAGTGGAAGACTCTGCAGGACAGACGCTCAGTAGCTCGGTACGGGCTTTTGTTGAAGTTTCGAGAACATATCTTCACCAAGGAGTCAAGCAGTATATTGCTCCCTCCTACATATACACTCCTGGAAATGGAAAAAAGAACACATTGACACCGGTGTGTCAGACCCACCATACTTGCTCCGGACACTGCGAGAGGGCTGTACAAGCAATGATCACACGCACGGCACAGCGGACACACCAGGAACCGCGGTGTTGGCCGTCGACTGGTGGTAGCTGCGCAGCATTTGTGCACCGCCGCCGTCAGTGTCAGCCAGTTTGCCGTGGCATACGGACCTCCATCGCAGTCTTTAACACTGGTAGCATGCCGCGACAGCGTGGACGTGAACCGTATATGCAGTTGACGGAATTTGAGCGAGGGCGTATAGTGGGCATGCGGGAGGCCGGTTGGACGTACCGCCGAATTGCTTAACACGTGTGGCGTGAGGTCTCCGCAGTACATCGATGTTGTCGCCAGTGGTCGGCGGAAGGTGCACGTGCCCGTCGACCTGGGACCGGACCGCAGCGACGCACGGATGCACGCCAAGACCGTAGGATCCTACGCAGTGCCGTAGGGGACCGCACCGCCACTTCCCAGCAAATTAGGGACACTGTTGCTCCTGGGGTATCGGCGAGGACCATTCGCAACCGTCTCCATGAAGCTGGGCTACGGTCCCGCACACCGTTAGGCCGTCTTCCGCTCACACCCCAACATCGTGCAGCCCGCCTTCAGTGGTGTCGCGCCACAGTCAGGACTGCATACGACCGAGGCGCACAGGGCCAACACCCGTGATCATGGTGTGGGGAGCGATCTCCTACACTGGCCGTACACCTCTGGTGATCGTCGAGGGGGCACTGAATAGTGCACGGTACATCCAAACCGTCATCGAACCCTTCGTTCTACCATTCCTAGACCGGCAAGGGAATTTGCTGTTCCAACAGGACAATGCACGTCCGCATGTATCCCGTGCCACCCAACGTGCTCTAGAAGGTGTAAGTCAACTACCCTGGCCAGCAAGATCTCCGGATCTGTCCCCCATTGAGCATGTTTGGGACTGGATGAAGCGTCGTCTCACGCGGTCTGCACGTCCAGCACGAACGCTGGTCCAACTGAGGCGCCAGGTGGAAATGGCATGGCAAGCCGTTCCACAGGACTACATCCAGCATCTCTACGATCGTCTCCATGGGAGAATAGCAGCCTGCATTGCTGCGAAAGGTGGATATACACTGTACTAGTGCCGACATTGTGCATGCTCTGTTGCCTGTGTCTATGTGCCTGTGGTTCTGTCAGTGTGATCATGTGATATATCTGACCCCAGGAATGTGTCAATAAAGTTTCCTCTTTCTGGGACAATGAATTCACGGTGTTCTTATTTGAATTTCCAGGAGTGTATCTCGCGAAGAGACCACGAGGATAAAATCAGAGAGATTAGAGTCCACACAGAGGCATACCGACAATCCTTCTTTCCAGGAACAATACGAGACTGGAATAGAAGGGAGAACCGATAGAGGTACTCAAGGTATCCTCCGCCACACACCGTCAGGTGGCTTGCGGAGTATGGATGTTGATGTAGATGTAAAATTTCGGCAGTCAACTGTTGTTGCAATGGTAAGCCCACCCACCACGGCAAAGTCGTACCACACCGGAAGGGAAGAATCAGTCTTTAATTGTCCTGAGACCCAAAACTACATAAAAAGCAAAATGACAACGGTTTTTAATTGTCCTGTGGCCAAAAGCCATATATGAGCAAATTGTCATCGGTTTCTGACTGTCGCGCGACTGGAACAAGAGATCTTCAGTTTACTGTACATCGTTTTCTACCACAAATTGAAATCCAAAAACAGCGTCTTCCACAACAGATCTGAGTGTCTCTGATGTGGGGATTGTTTGGTAGAGTGTCAAGCTCGGAATGCCCGCCCCCGGTAGCTCAGTGCTCAGCCGGCACTGTAGCTCATCGTGTTCGGTGAGAGGGCTGCGTGCTCTCTGTAATAAAAAAAACGGAGTCCATGAACCAACGATCAATTTGAACGGATGTCTTGTGACGTCCGCCCCGACCAAATGCAACTAACAATATTGAAAAAAAAGTGATCAGCGTGACAGCATGTCAATCCTAAGGACACGGGTTCGATTCCCGGCTGGGTCGGAATTTTCTCCGCTCAGGGACTGGGTGCTGAGTTGTCCTAATCATCATCATTTCATCCCCATCGACGCGCAAGTCGCCGAAGTGGCGTCAAATCGAAAGACTTGCACCCAGCGAACGGTCTACCCGACGGGAAGCCCTAGTCACACGACATTATTCTTTTTTTATATGTTCAGAATGCATTGAGCAATGCACGCCTCATTTCAGCTACGTTCGTTATTGGAGCACTGGACACAACAGCTTTCTAATAACTCCACAGCCGGGAGTCACATGTATTAAGATCAGGTGGTAGGTACAGCCACGCTGTAGGGAAATGAAGGCTCATAATTCTAGCGTTTCCTAAATGCCTCTGCAGCAGCCCTGGCTATGCAAGGTGCGAAGGATCACCATACTGCATAAAAAATGTTCCTACCTACACATCCACGCCGCTGAAGCACTGGAATTGACGTTGGTGCGAAAAGATGTCACAGCGTTTATCTCCTGGAAAGAATAGGGGCCTACGGTAAACTATGCCGTCAAGTCGCACCCGACTGTCAACTTGGCATAATGAGCGCTCGAAGTTTACGTTGCCCCTATTCTGCAATTCTGCTTATTGGCGTCTCCTTGGAGATGGAAATAGGCTATGCCTGTCCACAAAATGTTTCGTGACCATCAGTTATCCACTTCGATGCCAGTAAGAAATTCCAGAGAGAGTTGTTGTCTTGGTGGCATGTCAGCAGGAAGCACTTCCTGAACATGGGTGATTTGTACGAATAGTAATGCAGAATGCCTCGTAGGATTTTGTGCGCCGTGATCACAGGCATGTCCATCGTTCGGGGAATTCCCCGCGTACTGCATGTTTGTACACCACCGCTCGACCTCTCCTGTGATGCAGTTGGCATATCTCCGAAAGATCTCGGATCGACTGTCTTCCTCCCTCCGCCACACTGCACATCAAAAGAACCTGTCGTCTTTTCGAAATTTGAAAGTAATTTCTCCAGAGACTTTATCAGACATCGAAGCGACGCTTTTTGACATACACTTGAGAGTTCGGAGCTTCTGCACGGTTACTGGCGAAGAGTCACCGTTCTTGTAAAAGAGCTTTACCAGCAGCGCTCCATCATTTAAGGAGGCAGTCATGCTGGGCGTCTTGTAATCAAACTGGAGAACAGCCGTGTCTGTTAGCGTGCATATTCTAATTGCGTTTAGAAATTAGGTAGAGTTGTTGGGTCGGGTTGTTTCAGGGGGGAGACCAGACAGCAAGGTCATCGGTCTCATCGGATTAGGGAAGGGCAGGGAAGGAAGTCGGCGGTGCCCTTTCAAAGGGACCATTCCGGCATTTGCCTGGAGCGATTTAGGGAAATCACGGAAAACCTAAATCAGGATGGCCGGATGCGGGATTGAACCGTCGTCCTCCCGAATGCGAGTCCACTATGCTAGCCACTGCGCCACCTCGCTCGGTTTAGAAATCAGAAATTTAATTATAGCCACCTTCTAGTGCATGTCACAAAAACAAGACTGCATAATAAATATTTAGGATGAATAACATTTACTGCAATGTACCATCCACAGGTCCCAAATGAAATGGTCCTCGTGGATGTCGAATACAAAACAAAAAAAAAGTTAAACGTATTTCCATTTAAAAGGTAATGAATACCTTGTCACGAAACATGTAAATGTTAAATACACCGAGGTAAATATGATAATTCTTCGCTACCCATGCATTATCAAATACGAAAAATATTAGCACACTTATTTAAAATGGTCGCATTACTGTACTGACGTCGGATTCAATAATTATATCACTGAATTTGTCTCATCGATATCTGTTATGTTATACTACATGTATTTTGCTATGGAATTAAGCTACGAATGAAAAAAATTGCATCGCCAGTGTCTGTGTGTTTCCAAGACGACAGTTAGATGGGAACTACTGAACATTATTCGCAATGTCCATCAGTAATTTTGGGTCTGGTTAATTTCGAGGCAACGCCTTTCACTCTGTAATTGTGACTTGCTAGTGGTGGTGACCAAGATGGTAGTACCAGTCAGAGCAGCTTGAAGGGGGACGGCAGGCGCGCCGGAATACATTCATTATTGCAGGTAGGTGGTCATTTGGATCAGTCAGGTAACGGCAACAGAACAGGTCTAGAGTATTTATTCAGATCTCGCTGCCAATATATAGTTTTTAGCAAAAATGGTAGTTTAGGGTGGCGATGAGAAGAGTACCTTCGCTGACAGTCTGTGTTTTTTTCTTGCTAAGATCGTCAGTTTAAATGGGACCCACGAGGGTCACTCAGCCACACTATCGTTGGTGTCCTGTCACGGTCGCCACGGTTGTGATGTTACACGTCGCCTGCCCAGTGCTTCCACTGACAAGTGGTAGCCAATGAAGGCGTTGCCATACCTCGCAGCTTTTGGAGCATCTGACTCGGTCATGCTAGCCGATGTAAATCAGTCAGTCATTCTGGGCATTCATTAATCGATGCTAATCTTGGCGATGTAGGTCAGAGGGAAGCAGAATACTACAATCATGAGAAAAGAACAATTTCGATACATACTGCACTTGAGATTTAAAAGGGACCAAAAAACGAATATTGAGCATTTAAACTGGGAGGAAGGAAAAGTCTATTGTTAAATATCAAGTACACGTGTTATCAAGCATCAGTTAAAGTAAAAATTACAAAAAAATGGATTAATTCGGCTCCTATAAATGTGAAATGAGCGTGAGTGAGAAATGCTGCAAGGCAGGGCAACAGTGAAGCGTGTTAGCGCGTTACCTAGCCTGAGAGGCGTAGCATCGCGCCGTGTTATGCCGACGGCGATTGGTGGTTGTCCACGATGTCATCTACAATAGAAACGGACGCTACCTGTCGACTGCTCCAGGACACCGACAAAAGTGTAGCAGAGCTGTTACCGACATTTTCGAAAAGTACTTCACCGATTTACTTCACATACAAAAGTTCTTGACTTGCATATCTCAGATTTTTAGACAATACTCTAATAAATATTTTTACAAAGATGGGGTTCATTTTTTAACATATGTAATACTTAAATACTTTATATAACAGGGAAACGTTGTGTACCTGTGCGGGGAGAGGAAAAAATATTTTTCTCTCTGGATACTGACGACAATGTACAGAAGGACGAGCCATTAGTACCTGTGGGTTGGCATCCAGGGCTGACCTTAAATGACAGTACAGGAAACTAAGGCAAAGAAAGACAATATACTTCAGTGCACGGAATGCAAGGGCGCACCTTGGATCGGTAGTTACCAGGTATAGGCCAGTCTAGGAGGACGATTAACTAACTGAAATTGGGCAACGGAAGGGGAGGCGCTTCATGTTATGTTGGTGGCCATGGGAGCCGTAGCCTCTGCCTCCCAAGAAAAACATCCTCCTCGAGGTCTGGATGACAAGAGAGAGAAGCAACTGTGTTCTGCACTGCAAAATCCTCCAGCTTCGATGCACGTGAGCTGTATACCACGCACGCCATTGGCTAAAACCGATGGCGTAAATTCAGTAACAGTTTCAACAGTGGGTCCAAGGCATCACTTGTCGACCGATTTAACTGGACAAAACTGCCTCGCTTCTGAAAGGCAGGCAGCTTGTGTCAATTAAGCCAAGATAATTTGCTCTGGGAGAAAAGTTGAAACTATTTGACTGGAGTATTTGAAATAAAAATTTTTAAACCACTACCGCTAAATACTCCTTGACTGGCTGCCACCTTGTACAGCTTGCAAAAAAACCTCGAAATTTTTTTTGTTTTACTTCAAATATTTACGCGATTTTCTAATAAAAGTAGAGGCATACCTGGCTACGTATATACACTCCTGGAAAGGGAAAAAAGAATACATTGACACCGGTGTGTCAGACCCACCATACTTGAGACTTTTATCCATTGTGGATGTGGAACACTGCGACTGTGGTGTGAAAAGGCTTTCAGAAATTACTGCAACCAGTCACCTTTTATGTAGATGTATTTTATTTAACCATGACCGGTTTCGAGCTGCCTAGCAACTCATCATCAGATGGTATATACATTCAGTGCTTTTTTGTACCACACAATGGGTACAAAAAAGCACTGAATGTTTATACCATCTGATGATGAGTTGCTAGGCAGCTCGAAACCGGTCATGGTTAAATAAAATACATCTACATAAAAGGTGACTGGTTGCAGTAATTTCTGAAAACCTTTCCACCATACTTGCTCCGGACACTGCGAGAGGGCTGTACAAGCAATGATCACACACACGGCACAGCGGACACACCAGGAACCGCGGTGTTGGCAGTCGAATGGCGCTAGCTGCGCAGCATTTGTGCACCGCCGCCGTCAGTGTCAGCCAGATTGCCGTGGCATACGGAGCTCCATCGCAGTCTTTAACACTGGTAGCATGCCGCGACAGCGTGGGCGTGAACCGTATGTGCAGTTGACGGACTTTGAGCGAGGGCGTATAGTGGGCATGCGGGACGCCGAGTGGACGTAACGCCGAATTGCTCAACATTTGGGGCGTTACGTCTCCACAGTACATCGATGTTGTCGCCATTGGTCGGCGGAAGGTGCACGTGCCCGTCGACCTGGGACCGGACCGCAGCGACGCACGGATGCACGCCAAGACCGTAGGATCCTACGCAGTGCCGTAGGGGACCGCACCGCCACTTCCCAGCAAATTAGGGACACTGTTTCTCCTGGGGTATCGGCGAGGACCATTCGCAACCGTCTCCATGAAGCTGGGCTACGGTCCCGCACACCGTTAGGCCGTCTTCCGCTCACACCCCAACATCGTGCAGCCCACCTCCAGTGGTGTCGCGACAGGCGTGAATGGAGGGACGAATGGACACGTGTCTTCTTCAGCGATGAGAGTCGCTTCTGGCTTGGTGCCAATGATGGTCGTATGCGTGTTTGGCGCAGTGCAGGTGAGCGCCACAATCAGGACTGCATACGACCGAGGCACACAGGGCCAACACCCGGCATCATGGTGTGGGGAGCCATCTCCTACACTGGCCGTACACCTCTGGTGATCGTCGAGGGGACACTGAATAGTGCACGGTACATCCAAACCGTCATCGAACCCATCGTTCTACCATTGCTAGACCGGCAAGGGAACTTGCTGTTCCAACAGGACAATGCACGTCCGCATGTATCCCGTGCCACCCAACGTGCTCTAGAAGGTGTAAGTCAACTACCCTGGCCAGCAAGATCTCCGGATCTGTCCCCCATTGAGCATATTTGGGACTGGATGAAGCGTCGTCTCACGCGGTCTGCACGTCCAGCACGAACGCTTGTCCAACTGAGGCGCATGGCAAGCCGTTGCACAGGACTACACCCAGCATCTCTACGATCGTCTCCATGGGAGAATAGCAGCCCGCATTGCTGCGAAAGGTGGATATACACTGTACTAGTGCCGACATTGTGCATGCTCTGTTGCCTGTTTCTATGTGCCTGTGGTTCTGTCAGTGTGATCATGTGATGTATCTGACCCGATGACATTGTAATTCTGTCAGAGACAGCAAAGGACTTGGAAGAGCAGTTGAACGGAATGGATAATGTCTTGATAGGAAGATATAAGATGAACATCAACAAAAGCAAAACGAGGATAATGGAATGTAGTCGAATTAAGTCGGGTGATACTGAGAGAATTAGATTAGAAAATGAGACACTTAAAAGTAGTAAAGGAGTTTTGCTATTTAGGGAGCAAAATAAATGATGATGGGCGAAGTAGAGAGGATATAAAATGTAGACTGGCAATGGCAAGGAAAGCGTTTCTGAGGAAGAGAAATTTGTCGACATCGATTATAGATTTAAGTGTCAGGAAGTCGTTTCTGAAAGTATTTGTATGGAGTTTAGCCGTGTATGGAAGTGAAAGATGGACGGTAAATAGTTTGGACAAGAAGAGAATAGAAGCTTTCGGAATGTGGTGCTACAGAAGGATGATGAAGATTGTATGGGTAGATCACATAACTAATGAGGAAGTATTGAATAGGATTGGGGAGAAGAGAAGTTTGTGGTACAACCTGACTAGAAGAAGGGATCGGTTGGTAGGACATGTTCTGAGGCATCAAGGGATCACCAATTTACTATTGGACGGCAGTGTGGATGGTAGAAATCGTAGAGGTAGACCAAGAGATGAATACACTAAACAGATTCAGAAGGATGTAGGTTGCAATAGGTACTGGGAGATGAAGAAGCTTGCACAGGATAGAGTAGCATGGATAGCTGCATCAAACCATTCTCAGGACTGAAGACCACAACAACAATAATCATCGTTGAAATGACTTACTTGTAAACAAAAATATCGAAAAGGTTCAAATGGCACTGGGCACTATGGGACTTAAGTTCTGAGGTCACCAGTCCCCTAGAACTTAGAAGTACTTAAACCTAAGTAACCTAAGGACATCACACACATCCATGCTCGAGGCAGGATTCGAACCTGCTACCGTAGCGGTCGCGCGGTTCCAGCCTGTAGCTCCTAGAACCGCTCGGCCACTCTGGAAGGCAATATCGAAAAGCTCTTGTCTGATTTACTTCAAATTTTTCTAAGATACTCTAACACACATTCATTCAGACAGACCTAGGGTATGGCTGTGAAGATGTGCAGTTTCGTTTTCCTTCTTGCTCTCAGTATCAGCTGCTATATCAGGGTGTTTAAACCAGTATACAAGTGTGCAAATGTTATTTCTCCAATATTTATTCTTTTTACCTACATGTAATTTTAAACAAAAATGTTATGTACAACAATGTGCCCTTTTGATGTCTGCTTCTAGTCGGATTTCACAGAAAACAGGAAAGTTGTATTTATAGCTTATTGACGTATGATTAGAATACTACTTATGAGTCTGAATCATCCTCGAATAGCAGTAATCCCATCCGCTTTAGCTATTTTAGGCGACTTCTATTTCTGATCTAGGATTCGATGGCAATTAGAATAAAAAAAAAACTGATGGTAAGAGAGACGGGGGTGACAGAAACGGAGGACGAAATGAAGAGTGGGAAGTAGGAAATGGACAGTGAGAGAGGAGAGGGAGTGATGCACAGCGAGAAAAGGTGGGATTTGATAGAGAGCGGGAGCAACAGGAGATATGGAGAGCAGTAAGAGGAGATGGGCAGAGAGAGAGAAGGGAGAGAGAGAGAGAGAGAGAGAGAGAGAGAGAGAGAGAGAGAGAGAGATTAGGATGAATATAGAGTTCCATGTATAAGTTGACGCGTAATTTCCTTTCGTTTTTGTTTTGCATGTTGGTATTCTGGTTGATATGGGTTTATGTATGGATCGTCATTTTCTGTTTACAGTCTAGTGTTGCTATTTGAATTTTAAATATTTCCATATTTTCATTTTGAGACGTTAAGAAATACAGTGCCAACTGTAGAAATCTTAACACTTCCGACTATTCTTCCGTTGGATTCGACAATGCGCTGATAACAAAGGAGACAGCCAGAAAGATTAGAATCGTACATGGGGTAATGCCATTGCACAGAACACCAAAAGAAAATGGGTTTCTCGTTTTAAGGATAATGGTTTCGACATTAGTGATTCTCCACGTTCAGGAAGACGTTCGGGGCCTGATAAAGGTCGTTTAAACGCGTTTGTTTGCAATGATTCACGTCAGCGTACTCGAGAACTCGCAAATGTGATGAACTGCAGTCACTCTACCATTTTGCGACAGTTTCATGCAGCCGGGAAGGCTTAAAAGTCGGGTGTGCGCGCAACGCATACTCTAAACCAAAATCAGAAAAAGCACCGAGTGGCCGTATGTACATCTCTTCTTGTTCGTCATGAACAACACGGACCATTGCTATCCTGTATCGTTACCGGTAACAAGAATATGCTAACATAAGGAACAGAAAGTCCAAGCAAAGCAGCAACTCCCTGTACAACGACCTGCGTGCATCCACGGAGGATGACGTAATGCGTCTGGAGGAATAACGACGGTGCGGCACACTACAAGTCACTTCTCCGAAGTGTAACGCTCACTGCTGACATTAAGTAACAACTGAGATGTCTTACAGGTCTTACAGGAACAATCCAAGACGAACGACAAGGAAGACTGCTTGAAACGCTACTCCACGATAGTTCCCGCCCGCAGTCTGCTAGACTGAAAAAAAAAATACTATACAGAACTGTATTTGGGAAGTCATTCAGGCCCCACCTCATTCACCCGATCCTGCGCTCTCAGATTTTCATCTTTTCCGCTCTCCCGAACAACCTTCAAGGAACTTTCTTTCCGGATGGATATACGCTACGAACATGGCTCTACGAGTTCTTCTCCTCAAAACTACTACAGTCGCGAAACCGAAATGATACTGCAGCATTGGAAGAGTTGTAAATAGTGAAGAAGAGTACATTTTTGATGGCTAAAGTCTCTGTTATATGTACAGGGTGTTTCAAAAATGACCGGTATATTTGAAGCGGCAATACAAACTAAACGAGCAGCGATAGAAATACACCGTTTGTTGCAATATGCTTGGGACAACAGTACATTTTCAGGCAGACAAACTTTCGAAATTACAGTAGTTACAATTCTCAACAACAGATGGCGCTGCGGTCTAGGAAACTCTATAGTACGATATTTTCCACATATCCACCATGCGTAGCAATAATATGGCGTAGTCTCTGAATGAAATTACCCGAAACCTTTGACAACGTGTCTGGCGGAATGGCTTCACATGCAGATGAGATGTACTGCTTCAGCTGTTCAATTGTTTCTCGATTCTGGCGGTACACCTGGTCTTTCAAGTGTCCCCACAGAAAGAAGTCACTGGGGTTCATATATGGCGAATAGGGCGGCCAATCCACGCCGCCTCCTAAATGTTTCGGATAGCCCAAAGCAATCACACGATCATCGAAATATTCATTTAGGAAATTAAAGACGTCGGCCGTGCGATGTGGCCGGGCACCATCTTGCATAAACCACGAGGTGTTCGCAGTGTCGTCTAAGGCAGTTTGTAGCGCCACAAATTCACGAAGAATATCCAGATAGCGTGATGCTGTAATCGTTTCAGATCTGAAAAATGGGCCAATGATTCCTTTGGAAGAAATGGCGGCCCAGACCAGTACTTTTTGAGGATGCAGGGACGATGGGACTGCAACATGGGGCTTTTCGGTTCCCCATATGCGCCAGTTCTGTTTATTGACGAAGCCGTCCAGGTAAAAATAAACTTCGTCAGTAAACCAAATGCTGCCCACATGCATTTCACCGTCATCAATCCTGTGCACTATATCGTTAGCGAATGTCTCTCGTGCAGCAATGGTAGCGGCGCTGAGGGGTTGCCGCGTTTGAATTTTGTATGGATAGTGGTGTAAACTCTGGCGCATGAGACGATACGTGGACGTTGGCGTCATTTGGATAGCAGCTGCAATACGGCGAACGGAAACCCGAGGCCGCTGTTGGATCACCTGCTGCACTAGCTGTGCGTTGCCCTCTGTGGTTGCCGTACGCAGTCGCCCTACCTTTCCAGCACGTTCATCCGTCACGTTCCCAGTCCGTTGAAATTTCTAAAACAGATCCTTTATTGTATGGCTTTTCGGTCCTTTGGTTACATTAAACCTCCGTTGAAAACTTCGTCTTGTTGCAACAGCACTGTGTTCTAGGCGGTGGAATTCCCACACCAGAAAAATCCTCTGCTCTAAGGAATAAACCATGTTGTCCACAGCACACTTGCACGTTCTGAACAGCACACGCTTACAACAGAAAGTCGATGTACAGAATGGCGCACCCACAGACTGCGTTGTCTTCTATATCTTTCACATCACTTGCAGCGCCATCTGTTGTTGATAATTGTAACTACTGGAATTTCGAAAGTTTGTCCGCCTGAAAATGCACTGTTGTCCCAAGCATATTGCAAGAAACGGTGTATTTCTATCGCTGCTCGTTTAGTTTTTATTGCCGTTTCAAATATACTGGTCATTTTTGAAACACCGTGTATCTGTTGTGTTCATTAAAACTTAGAGCAAGGCGCTAGCAAATTATGCGCCAACCTGATAACTAGCATTTGTGAAACATTGCCAAGTTCTCTAGTGATACTAAAAAATGCAGTTGGTGGTGTTCAAGAATGAGCTGTGACTCTATAACAGTGGGTCCCAACCTTCCTCAGACCCGAAATAATCAAATGCTTCAAATGGCTCTGAGTACTATGGGACTTAACATCTGAGGTCATTAGTCATCTAGACTTGAACCTTTACCTAAGGACATCACACACATCCATGCTCGAGGCACGATTCAAAGCTGCGACCGTAGCGGTCGGGTGGTTCCAGACTGTAGCGCCTAGAACCGCTCGGCCACCGAGACCGGTAGATTAAAATGGATGGGCAACCTATAGGCCTGCTGTCTGTAGGTAAATCACTTGCCCACTGGAATCATTACCTCTGAAGTACTAAAAACTGAAGACTTTTGGCTAACAATGCTTTATGTCTGACAACTGGTAACAATTCCAATAACAAAAATAATAGTAATAACAACTACAATAATTATTATAATTATAATACTGTGTAGGATGTACAGCAGTGGAGTAACTATTACAAAGTTACTGTTGTGTCGTACTATCAATTCATTCGTTTTCATGTACAACTTGGAGAAGGCATTTTGATAAGCTTATGTGATGTGTGTATGTACATCAATTTTGCTGTTATAGATGCACGGTAGTATGTGCATAGTAGGTTGTTATGCAAACTGTAAACCACACCTCATTGCTTCACATGTTAATGCTAGTACTTGATGAAGAATGTAAATATTGGTAACTTTTATAGTCAGCATTATAGTGTCATGTAGTAGTGATGATAATAAAGATCGTACACATTTCTTTTTACCCCTCAGAAAATTACGTTTTACCCCTTCAAGGGTAATTACTCTCAATTTGGGAACCACTGCACTAGTATCGTTTGCAGGCCGACAGTTCCGAATTTCTGCGATTAGCCGCCAGATGTCACTGGTGAGTAACCTTAGTTTTGGATCTGATTGCTGTACTGCCATATGGGAAGAGCGTAGAGCCAAAGAAGGGTAATAAAGCGTTTCGCTCTTTAGAGCCAATTGATGAAAAGGAAAAAAAGTTCTGGCCGTAGCACGCCAGCAGACGCCGTAATCCGCACCTGGCGCAGCGGTGTTAATCGCCGTCCATTCCGCCGGCGGCCGTGACAAACAACGGACACGCCCGTTAGGCGTTATGGCGGAGCGCTCGGCCAAGCGCCACGACTGTTGCAGACTAAATAGCCGGCCTTTCGTCTCCCGCTGTTCCGGGAACAAAGCCCCGAGGTGAGTTTTGTCTACGTCGTAACGCCCACAATTAGCGAAATTCAATTTTCCGTGACAGGCAGAAAGCGCGCTTTTCTCCGCACAACCGCTGTGGATAATTGAATGTTAAGCTACATTACGCCTAATGTTGTTCTTCCAAGCAGTACCCTTTAACGACTCATTGTTTAGAAGTTCTATAGCAGGCTACTTACTTCTTTTAGTGTGCACTATAATGACTTTCAGTTAGCCACTAATTATACCATGAACTCATTATCCACTCACGAAAAGACGTGCACAGCATAAAACGTTTTAAAATTTTTCAATTCATACGGCACATTGTGTGTGCGTTAGGACCTCTACGGAGAGAAATGTACATCTACAGAGCTATCTATACCTTCCTATTTTCTCTATACAGTGTGAACTTTAACAAAACGGACAAACTGCAGTGACTGGAATGGAGGAAGAAAGGTGTATGAAAATGTATGTGTCCTGAAATCCATCTTTGCCACGGTAGTTGGTGCTGTGCTATGATGAATGAGGAATAACAAGTCAGAGAATGCATGACAAACGCAATAGTCCATCACATTTACAAGTGTGTGGTTTCCGCGTTCGTGTCATTTATACTGGTCAAGAATGTAATGGAAGTAGATATGTTCAGTGTAATTGCCCGTGGAGGGTTTTTGTATTAACACCGTCATTAGTACAGCGTCGCAAATTGACGGTTGCTGATCTTGTGCCTTCCCCTCCCGCCGTCGGATCTACTTCTGTTTCGGATCACAATGACCAGTCAATTCTAATAAT
The DNA here is from genome assembly GCF_023897955.1 of Schistocerca gregaria. Lineage (NCBI taxonomy): Eukaryota > Metazoa > Arthropoda > Insecta > Orthoptera > Acrididae > Schistocerca > Schistocerca gregaria. The sequence goes on from NC_064922.1 coordinate 163,122,266, forward strand.
TGTGTCTACGACCTTTCGGCTTAACTACTGCGACTGGTTCAGAATCCTGCTGCCCCCAGGATATAACCTGTAACACTGAGAAACAAGAGACATCGCACTCAGGATGGCTAGGATTTGGCTGTGCCTTCTGCCCAAGTCTCCGCCGCATCGACTGTGTCCCCTGCTGCTCTCGATGCTACGATACCTCCAGGCCGTGGTGAAGAAGTTATCTCCAGCGTCCCTCCCGCTCGCGAAGTGACTGCTGCTGAGCTGCCTGTTTGTGGAGAGGAAACGGATTCACCCCCGCCCCCCTTTGTCCTCCGTTACACTGTGAGCCGATGCAATGTCATCCTGCTCCTTCGTCTTCAACCGCCAACAGTTTCCTGAATTTGTTGACTACAGTAACTCACGAGGAGAATTAAATTAGAGACCAGGTATCACCTGTTGCATTGGCAGTTCCACAGAATGCTTCCGCCTTAGTGACTGGACCTGCATTACTGACCCTAGTTCTGAGGGGCAGGAAGCTGTGCCTATGACCCCTCCCACACCTCCGTCTCCAGAGGCCGCCATGCCATGTAACCGACAGAAACAGCGTATACAACCTGAACGTGCGGTGGCACATAAGAAATATAATAAAGGTTGCGATAACGGGGGTTCTGGTCTCCCAATGTCTGATTCCTCTGTGGATTCCGCCATTGACCTTGACTCTCAACTACCAAATTCTGCTCGGACACTTCCTGTACAACCCTGTACAGCTGGGATCAATGACCCAACCTACACAATCCTTGCTTTAAATGTTAATCGTGTGGGATAAGAATTGCGATTGGCTTCGCTGCGTCGGTTCATTTATGATTCATTTGCGGACATAGCCTTCTTACAGGAGGTGTTATTTAGCTATTTCTCCTTACCTCGTTTTCGTGCTATCTCTAATGTAGCACCCGAATATTCTACGGGGACCGCCTTTATTTCACAAAGGCATTTCTATCACTAAGGTGGAAATGTTGTATTCTGGCAGGGGCATAGGTTGTCCACTTTTTAAGATTACCTTTGTCCTTTTACATACTCATTCCGGCCCTGGTCGCGTAGTAGATCGTTCGCGTTTTTATAAAGAGGATATTGTTTATCTGTTGCAGAAGAGTCCTCCGGGTATTTTGTTGGGTGGTGATTTTATCTGTGTGTTGCGTCCTGCAGATCAATCACCAGATTTCAATTTCTGTCGTCAATTACATCAATGGGACCGCTCCTTACGCCCAAAAGACGTCTGGATATGTAAATACCCAACGTTAGTTAAATTTAGTCACTTTACTGCGACGTCTTGCAGCCGGTTAGATAGGTTTAATTTTCAGACTGAAAGCGTTTTCAGAGCTAACTCTACGAAAATTGTATTTGGCATCTGTATCAGAAATAAAAAATACGTGTTTCAGTCTATTCGGAAATTCAGCCCAAAATGATGTGAAATAGGGGACAAAAATTTTAGGTTCAATATAAAGAAATTTGCCTTATAGGGTGAAAGTAACTATGGAAATATCACCACGAGAACGTAAACGCATGATTAATGAAAGCCTTGGATTCCAGCTATTAGAATCGGTTTTTGGTCAGAAGTATATTCGGAAAAGACCATGCTTTTAGTACCTCAATTGTCGTGAAATGTTTAGAATGTGTTTCAATTAGTGAACAGCATAAAAATTCAATTAAAGGAAAACAAACAAAGTTGTGTGTAGACGATACACTCTACGTGAACTAAGCAGCGGGCACAAAGCTAGTGGTCTATACGAGGGTAAGTCAAAAATTATCCTCAGTGTAGTTATACTTCTTACTGCAATGCAAACATCATACGTCCGTTAACATCTTTATCCAACATAGTCTCTTTCTTTTCAAGACACTTGGTCCACAGTTGCACAAGTTGCCCGTTGCCCTCACAAATGAAGGTTTCCGGGTGAGCAGCGAGCCACACATGCACAGCGTCCTGCACTTCTTGGTCCCTGGCGAACCGATGGTCCCTTAATGCCTGCTCCAGTGGACCAAACAAGTGATAGTCGGAGGGGCAAGATAGGTAGCCTACGGAAGATGTGCCATTGCTTCACACTTGAGTTTGCGGAGCGTTTGAGAAATGTGGGCAGCGGTACGTGCATGTGGAATGACATTCGCACTCAAATACATAGTGAACCAGAACTTCACAGAAAAACATTCACAGGTGGTAGTATGGATCGAAACAAGAAATAACTGCCTAACAAACATGGGCTCTTAAATGCGTACCTAAAGTGCTTTGAGCACTTGTTCATCTTTGCTGTTTTTGAGGCACATTTCGTCTGCTGCAAGCCCTTTGCTTTCACTATTTTGAGAGGAGGAAAACAGGCCAGTAGAAACGGGATCTAAACTGCATACGTTGAGAGCTAAGGGCACTTTTTCAGTAGAAGAGATGTGTTTCACTGTGTCGAATATGAGCAACTACCCGCAGCTCTTAAGAAACGCGTTTAAAAGCTCATGTTTAGTAGACTCTTTTTTCTTCTATTGATTCATATTGCCATCTCGGAAGATTTGTCGGTGGAGTTCTGGTTCACTTTGCGTGTCACTCCCCCCGTCGGAGTTCAAATCCTCCCCCAGGCGTGGTTGGGCGTGTTGTTCTTAGTGTAAGTTAGTTTAAGTAGTGTGTAAGCTTAGGTACCGATGACATCAGCAGTTTGGTTCCATAGAACTTAGCACTACCTTGCGTGTCAGACCAAAGTGCTCCACATGTATAATAACAAACACACACTCATAAGAATCTGACCAGAGTGTTTTGGTGTAACATACAATTTCATAAATATAATACCAAGCTGCTCCCCAATGGAATGACATACACCCCTACATGTATCACACTACAGTGTGTAGTATCGTAGTCACCCGTATGTATCTGACCTAGCTGTTACGTATGTGCTATAACGTGGACATTCAGATCAATCTGACCATATTTCTCCCCTTGTGAAACAACAAAAAGACTCATATGTTGTAAGACGTCGTGGTCTCCTGACCTTCATTGCTTACATACTCCGCTCTCACAATCATATTCCGCACATCAAGACGCTTCATTCGAACCCGAAGTCGATAAGATAAAGTCAATGTTGCGTAAATTCATGTAAACAATATGCAAATAACAAGTGCGCACCAGGGTTGAAATACTCGAGGCTGGCGTACACACATACGTTCCTGACCCGATGGTCACAGGAGCTTTTAGTTCGACAGAGGCAGACCACACACTGGGAAGCCAGTCCCTTCAGTGGACGAGTCAACCTCGGCCACCCATGGAGTAGGACAGTGTGCCTGAGTGAAAGGGGGAACGACCCTTATGTTTGGCTTAAAAGCAAATTTCGCTACATTGCGTTCGAGCGTCCAACCTACGCATACTTTACACATAGCACGCAGTTTCGGAGATTTTTCACAGGGACACAGCAAACGCCAAACGCCGATACTACAGATTTCCAGATTGGTCCCCTTAAACGAAAGGTCATTCTCCCGTTTTAGAAGAGCAATGCTGATTGGCAGACGATATTTCTGACTCCTTGAGCTGAAGGATATACCCATTCACATCTGGCGTAGAGACGCGCCGTTGTTGCTCTTGGAGCGAGGAACAAGTCCCTCCTCAGTACTTCACTGGGAGAGCACCTCTGTTGAGAGCGAATCGAAGTGCGATTCTATATTGAGTCCTTGCCATTAAGCGTTGTCTACTGCGTTGGGCAACACACTTATTGTGCAGTGTGAACAGACAGAGTTATAGTTAAAGGCCTGCAAGCGAATTTTTGAGGGGCATCTTAAACTTTGTATAGAAATTTCATTAGCGAATCCTATCCTTGAGAGGTAACTTCACATTCCGAAAAGAACCAGGATATACACTCCTGGAAATGGAAAAAAGAACACATTGACACCGGTGTGTCAGACCCACCATGATCACACACACGGCACAGCGGACACACCAGGAACCGCGGTGTAGGCCGTCGAATGGCGCTAGCTGCGCAGCATTTGTGCACCGCTGCCGTCAGTGTCAGCCAGTTTGCCGTGGCATACGGAGCTCCATCGCAGTCTTTAACACTGGAAGCATGCCGCGACAACGTGGACGTGAACCGTATGTGCAGTTGACGGACTTTGAGTGAGGGCGTATAGTGGGTATGTGGGAGGCCGGGTGGACGTACCGCTGAATTGCTCAACACGTGGGGCGTGAGGTCTCCACAGTACATCGATGTTGTCGCCAGTGGTCGGCGGAATATGCACGTGCCCGTCGACCTGGAACCGGACCGCAGCGACGCACGGATGCACGCCAAGACCATAGGATCCTACGCAGTGCCGTAGGGGACCGCACCGCCACTTCCCAGCAAATTAGGGACACTGTTGCTCCTGGGGTATCGGCGAGGACCATTCGCAACCGTCTCCATGAAGCTGGGCTACGGTCCCGCACACCGTTAGGCCGTCTTCCGCTCACACCCCAACATCGTGCAGCCCGCCTCCAGTGGTGTCGCGACAGGCGTGAATGGAGGGACGAATGGAGACGTGTCGTCTTCAGTGATGAGAGTCGCTTCTGCCTTGGTGCCAATGATGGTCGTATGCGTGTTTGGCGCCGTGCAGGTGAGCGCCACAATCAGGACTGCATACGACCGAGGCACACAGGGCCAACACCCGGCATCATGGTGTGGGAAGCGATCTCCTACACTGACCGTACACCTCTGGTGATCGTCGAGGGTACACTGAATAGTGCACGGTACATCCAAACCGTCATCGAACCCACCGTTCTACCATTCCTAGACCGGCAAAGGAACTTGCTGTTCCCACAGGACAATGCACGTCCGCATGTATCCCGTGCCACCCAACGTGCTCTAGAAGGTGTAAGTCAACTACCCTGGCCAACAAGATCTCCGGATCTGTCCCCCATTGAGCATGTTTGGGACTGGATGAAGCGTCGTGTCACGCGGTCTGCACGTCCAGCACGAACGCTGGTCCAACTGAGGCGGCAGGTGGAAATGGCATGGCAAGCCGTTCCACAGGACTACATCCAGCATGTCTACGATCGTCTCCATGGGAGAATAGCAGCCTGTATTGCTGCGAAAGGTGGATATACACTGTACTAGTGCCGACATTGTGCATGCTCTGTTGCCTGTGTCTATGTGCCTGTGGTTCTGTCAGTGTGATCATGTGATGTATCTGACCCCAGGAATGTGTCAATAAAGTTTGCCCTTCCTGGGACAATGAATTCACGGTGTTCTTATTTCAATTTCCAGGAGTGTATAAATGAACAGTTACACAAAAAATTGAAATGTTTGTCCTGAAAACTGGAATATCTCGATGAGTAAAAATGTAAGGTGGTGTAAGCTACCGTCACAAAGTGTGACGAGATGAGACCAAAATGAAAAGTTCTTTGTGCCATTTCTTGCGAAATCTGTAACAGTAGACTAAGAAAAATGACGAATTCATTCCATTCACTTGCTTTAATTAATAATTAGTCTCTTTGGCAGCTTCTTAAGTCTAGTATGATTTCCAGTATTGTGCTTTCCGTTTCTTGACCTCTTTTAATACTTTCAATTGTATCACCTCTACATTTATATTACACTACACAGCTTACAGTGTATCGCAGTGGTACTTTGGAAATTATTGCATTCATGAATAATCTGTGAGATGTACGATTCACGGTATGGCCCTAATATCTCTAATTTTTCAATCGTGGATGGTCTTTGTTTGAGGAAGGAAGTAATATGTTGCTTGAATTTTCCTGGTATGTACATTCTCGGAATTTGAGAAGCAAACTTCACGTGATGCACACTGCTTTTCTCGTAGCGAATTTCTCCAATTTTGCCTTAACTGGTAGACACTTCGCGATATACGTCTGTGGAAAAATCAGTACTTCTTTTTCCTGAAATGTTCGCCTCGGAATTTGAGCAGCATACATTTTTATGATACACAATACTCTTCTTGCAGCTTTTTCTCCAGGAGGTGAATGAGCAAGTTCTTGTAGCTGTCGCGCATTTAACTAAACTGTGATAAAACATGCTGCCCTTGACTGAATCATCTTTGTCTCCTATATATGTCCTACCTACTGAGCAATATCCGAGAATCCGTTGAACAACGAGGATTGTCTAAGTTCTCTTATTCGTCAGTAAATTACATTTATTTGACATTCTACCACAATATTTCAGCCTAACATCAGCCTACTTCCTTGTTACTTTCTTCCTGTGGCGAATTAACTATTCCAGGCAACATTAGTATACGTTGCTTCAAATGATTCTCCTTTATGAGATTTTGACATAGACTTCGTTCCTGTTCCGTTCTGCCAGACATCTATTTACTATTTACCTAATCTCAGGTTTTAAAATCCCTTTGCCTGTGAAATGTTTTTCTCGTGATGAGTCAACTCAGAAGTGTGATCGAAATAGTTGTTACAAAATTGTCAAATTATGTAAATTGAAAGTGGGGTGGGGAGGAACGAAAGCAGTTAATGATATCAGCAGCATCGGGACTATATGCGGAACCAGCGGCGACGAGTGAATGAACTGGCACTCCAACCCAGGAACTCCTGCGCATTGAGAAGCTCTGTTAACCAGTGCGCCATCCGGGCACAGTGTTTACTGCAAAAGCGCGGAGTATCTTGGTAGGCCCCCACCCCGGCTCACCCACACTTCCCACTAGCGCCACCTATCTACAGTATCTTTCTACATCCTCTACGCTCGCTAATTTTAGATTCCTGCCGGTTTTCGAACCTAATTGTGCATCTGCAAAGGTTGTGGATTCATTCCCCGTCGATGCGAATTAACTATATCAATGCGTGGTGTCTGTTCTTCCGGGCAAGACAGCGAACATGGAGGACATGTACAGATGCTGTAGATAGGTGGCGTTAGTTGGGAGTATGGGTCAGATGGTAAGCGCGCTGACATAGCGCATCTGCAATAAACCCTGTGTCCGGATGGCGCAATGGTTAATGCAGCTGCGTAATGCGCATGAGGCCCTGGGTTCGAATGCCAGTACGACGCACATTTACACTAATCGCCAGTGGTTCCGCAAAAAATCCCGTAGAGGCTGATATTGTTAACTCCTTCGACTTCCTTTCTCCCCCCCCTCTCCTTTCCATCCTCAAGTTTCATAAAATTGCCAAAGATAATCTTTAGAAGTCAATTTTTGGGCACCAGATGGATGACAAGCAGAAAAATTTGCGGGAATGCTGTTATTACCCTCAAGACTCAGTTACTTATATTGAAGTCAATGAATAACTCTGGCAAAACAGAAACGACGAAACAGACAGCTTCATTTGTTTTATATAGAAATTTGGAAGTGGCTCTAAAGCTACAAGGCTGAGTCAAATGAAAACTTTAAATATTCTTTTTAAATATTATTTATTCTGTAAAAGTGGTACAAAGCTGTACCACTTTTCAACATAATTTCCCCCACGCTCAATGCAAGTCCTCCAGTGCTTACAAAGTGCATAAATTACTTTAGAAAAAAATTCTTTCGGTAGTCCTCGCAACCACTCATACACTGCGTGGCATACCTCTTCATCAGAACGGAACTTCTTTCCTCCCATTGCGTCTTTGAGTGGTCCAAACATTTGGAAATCCCTTGGGGCAAGGTCTGGTGTGTATGGTGGGTGAGGATGCAGGTCTGTGATTGTTACAACTGTTGTGCGGGCAGTGTGGGGCCTTGCATTGTCATGTTGCAAAAGGACACCTGCTGACAGCAGTCCACGTCGCTTTGATTTGATTGCAGACCGCAGATGAGTTTTTAGGAGATCTGTATATGATGCACAGGTGACAGTGGTCCCTCTATGCATGTAATTCACAAAAATGACGCCTTTTTTGTCCCAAAAGAGAGTCCGCATTACCTTCCCTGCTGATCTGTTCGTAACTTCTTGGGTTTTGGTGATGAGAAATGATGCCATTCCTTGCTCGCTCTCTTCTTTTCCGGTTGGTGGAAGAGAACCCAGGTTTCGTCCCCAGTAACGATTCTTGCAAGGAAGCCATCACCTTATCGTTCAAAGCACCAAAGAAGTTCTTCACAAGCATCAATACCTCGTTCTCTCATTTCAGGAGTCAGCTGCCGTGGCACAAACTTGCAGATACTTTGTGAAACTGGAGCTCATCGTGCACAATGTGGTGTGCTGATCCATGACGAATCTTTAAACATGCTGCATTCTCTTTCAGTGTCACTCGGCGGTTTTCATTCACTATGGCTTCAACTGCTGCAATGTTCTGTTGAGTCACAACTCGTTTTACTTGACATGGACGAGGATCAATTTCCACTGAAGTCTCACCATTTGCGAACTTCCTACTCCATTCGTACACTTGCATCACCGTACTGAATCTTCATTCATCGATGAATTTCAATAGGTTTCACAGCTTCACTATGCAAAATCCGAATAACAGAACGCTGCTCTTCCCTGGTGCAAGTCGCAAGTGGGGCGGTCATCTTTAAACTGATACTGCAACGGTATGTGTGCATCTGCACTGTGCTGCCACCTACAGGCCATTCTGCACGCTGTTTGTAGCACGCTTACCAACTTGCAGGATAACGGAGTGAAATCTCGATTTGTTATTACAAATTTAAGGTTTTCATTTGACTCACCCTCGTATATATCGTTAAGTTACTTTAATAGCGATATTATTACAAGTATGACAGGTTTCTTACGACAGGCTTCTCAATCTTTTTTCTACGTTGGGCCGTGCGTCTTTTGTGAAGTTGCTTTTTTGAGGTGGGTTTCTTCGTAACGGATCTGAATTTCCGCCGAATTTATCTTCCATATGAAAAATCTCATTTCCGGGTATGTCATGTCTCTCTTCGCCACATGTGCGGTGGATGTTTTGTCACAGCTACAAAGAAACACATTTTTTCTCACTTTCTACCTCCTAATTTCGTGTACTGTTTTGTTCTATAGCGAAAAGGGGGGGGGGGGGAGGAGAGGCGACATAAAAGGGGAATAGTGAAATAAAAGCTGCAGTGATGATCTCATAGAATAAGAAAATGAAAGTGACGTCTATAGCATGTCGCCTCAGAGTTCTTTGAAATCAGAGAACTGTCCGCGAATCCATTCGACGAATGAAAAATTATAATTTCATCGTCAGCATCGTTTGACGTTGGCGGAAAATTTCTGCCTCATTTCACTCAGGTGCTCTTGAAACAATAATTTCAGCAGTTCCGTAGGAAGAAAGTTTATAACTCTGGAAAGGTGAAACAGTAGAAACTCTTTTAATGAATTCGCGTGCCTTAAATGATTGTTGACGTCAAAAAGAAATATTATGATTCGAGTTTCTATATGGTCATTAATTTTGACGTCTATTTTATTTCGTGTTCCCTACAGTATTAAGAATTTTCGTTCATTGAAGTAGGTTATAAAGAGGTTATTCCTTTGTCAGAAAACTCATACAGCTGTTGTACAGTGGAGCTAATTAGCGATTTTTTATACAGCGTGGACCCAAATCCAACGAAAAATTTTCGGAAGATGTTCAGGATTTTTTTACATTTAGGTAAAAGGACGTCTTGGCCTCCAGTGGCTCATTACAGAGATTCCAAGATTCACTGAAGGGGTTTGACACCGCACTAAACTACAGAGTGCCAACGAAGGTCCGAGTTTACGAAACAGGTTCTCAGATATGTGACTGACACTTAGGTTCGGTAAGTAATAGAAACCCAGTACGTTCTCATGGACGGCGAATGTTCATCGGAGGCAAATACATCGTCAGGCGTGCCCATTGGAAGTATGACAGCATCCCTCTTGAATGAGATTTTCACTCTGCAGCGGAGTGTGCGCTGATATGAAACTTCCTGGCAGATTAAAACTGTGTGCCCGACCGAGACTCGAACTCGGGACGTTTGCCTTTCGCGGGCAAGTGCTCTACCATCTGAGCTACCGAAGCACGACTCACGCCCGGTACTCACAGCTTTACTTCTGCCAGTATTTTTTAGCATCCCTCTTCTTTATACCATCAGTCTGCTGATGGTACTACACTGTACCGGACCGGGATGTCATTGATAATCTGCAGAAGAATTCAGGGCGACTTGGATTGAATTTTTTTTTTTTTGGGGGGGGGGGGGGGGGAAATGAACGGCAGCTTGCTCAAAAAGGAAAAAAAGAGGAAAGTTAATGCAGATTATTAGGAAAAACCATCCTATAATTTTCGAGTTCAGTATTAGTGGTGCGCTGCTCCATAGAGTCGCCTTAGTTAAACATGCAGCAGTAACGTTGCAGAGAGACACGAAGTGCAACGAGATTATGAGGTCGGTTGTAGGAAAGGCGAATGGTCGACTTTGGTTTATTGAGAGAATTCTTGGAAAATGTAGCTCATCTATAAGAGACTGTAGGACTAATACTTGAGATTTGTTCGGGTGTTTCGTACCTCCAGTAGGTCGCATTAAAGAGTACATGGAAGCAATTCAGAGGCATGATGCTACATTTGTTACCGTGAAATTGGGAAACTTCCTTAATATTAAGACACATATAGGCATTCACTAACGCAAGAGGAACTATAAAACTGCGTTCAAACTCCGATGTGCGTAGGAACGTCAGTCAGAGGCCCCACATTATGCCAACAGCGGCCGCCTGCCGTGTCATGATGTAATATATTTTTGATAAAACGAAATGAGCGAAATGTCTTTTACTGTCTTTTGCTCGTAACATGTGCTTTAAACACCTGCACCAAATCGGGAAATCAAAGTGAGAAAAGAACATATGAATTCGCGACTGAGTTTAAGCATTGCATTTGTGTTTAACATTTTCTTTTACCAGTTGTTGCAGAAAGATGGCCGGGCATGGATGTGTGTGATGTCCTTAGCTTAGGTTTAACTAGTTCTAAGTTCTAGGCGACTGATGACTTCAGAGGTTAAGTCCCAGTGCTAAGAACCATTGGCTCCATTTGTTGCAGAAAAGAAGCAACATCTGTAAATTGTCTCTTTTATTCTCAGTTACCTATGATAAAAATGGTTAAAGTTCTTTCTGTAACTGTTGTCGATTTTTTATCATATTATTTTTCGATGAGAATAAGTAAAGAACCTGTAGACAAAAACGTTCTTGCTTTGAACTGTCGAAGTTCTTTGTACTCGTCGATGTGTTTTGCACAACCATCTCTTGTTCACTGTGTGAGAGGTTCTTGTGCTAAAACTTGAAATATCGAGTCATTCATAAACTACGCGGAGACTATTTCAGAGCAATAATAATTATCCGACGCGTTTGGGTATATGGTACCAGATTTCTTCAAGTATACTGCATACTATTTTCTTTTAATCGACAGTTCACTTAATGAGATTCAATTGTTAATCAAAATAATGCACACAAAACACATCTTATAGTTTGAACTGATTCGGATTATATTTTCCAAATTAATTACAGCGTTTTACTAGTTTTTTTCTCTTTACATTTTTCCTACTGGCTATTAATTACAACTCTATCCAGTAAATTTACAAAAATTGAAGATGCGTCGGCCAAATCAATGCTTTTTTTAACATTTTTCTTCCCCTATTCCCAAGCTCAAGTCTACTCCACAATGTTTCCTGTCCCCAGGAGCACAGCGACAAACCGTAACTAGTGTTGCACAGAATAACCATTCACTCTCGCAGGAGAAATAAATGTGGTCTGCTACATAAAAGCGTTAAGCTATATCGGATTCGACATATTGGTTTGGCAGTATAAATTAATTTCCAGCTTAACATCTAGCGGCATCTCCTAATGAACATGATTGTGGAACAAGTTACGGAACATGCGCATTATACATAAACCAAGATAACCAGGTACAACAGCATTGTATCTGCGCTTGATCCTCACCAGTGTGTGTGTAGCGCTTAGCACTGATCGTGCTCCACTCTATTTTGGTCCATTACTTTAAACTATGTGAGATGATACTTTAATGTTTAATATTTTCATTCCGTAGGCGGGGTCAGAAAAGCTTGAATACTTCGTAGAAGGCCAAATAAATGCTTGATTTTATTTTAGCGGGCAACGGCCTTGCCGCAGTGGATACACCGGTTCCCGTGAGTTCACCGAAGTTAAACGCTGTCGGGAGTGGCCGGGCACTTGGATGGGTGACTATCTAGCCGCCAAGCGCTGTTACCCTCCCATCCGCATCCTCAACTGAGGATGACACTGCGGCCGGATGGTCCCGTTGGGCCACTTCTGTGCTTTTTATTTTAGATGAGCGCCAGGCTCCCTACAAGTCAATAATTTCACGAAATGAAGTCCAGGCCGGAGTTCACGGATCTGCCTTAACTGATATCGCTGAAAATATCTGAACTCTTGTAAATGCGAATTACTGAAATCCTCAAACTCAAAGTAAATAAAGATTTAGTAGCCACTGCTACTAATGAAATCTGCAAAATAACTTAATATTTGAATCTGCCGCGTAATGGCTCTCAATTGTTGCCCGTCAGCGATAACGGCTTTTGGGCGTCGTAGCAGCTGAAAAATGCTTATTATTCTGTCGCTGCAAGCGAAACATTGAGATGAGATGCTCATATTATCTTGAAATAATAACATGAGCTAGTTTTTATACATATAATCTAAGCAATATTTCACACACACACCTTAACATCGTCTAGGAGAGAAGACAATACGAACATGTGAAAGCGTTAAGCGCTACCCACGATCTCTAACGAACAAAATAAGCAGAAGAAGATTTGTTGTCACCATCGTGTATAAAATTACACAAAGATACAAATATTTGACTTCAATATATTTTCGACTACGACTTTCATCATCAACGATAAAATCCTACTAATCATACAGAAAATCCGCTGATATTTGTGATGGTAAACGGAAATTTAATATTCTCCTTAAACTTACAAAAACATTGCCCATCCACATACTTAATAATACATTCTGTCTTCACCAAGAAATCACCCCTCCCTTGCCCTCCCCTCCCCCCAAAAATCTTAGAGGTGCTAAGCCCCTTAACAAAAAAAAAAGAAGAAACGGTTAAGGGAAATTGTCTATTTTAAGTTTCGAGCGATACTGACCGAGAACAGACAAAAAATTGCCGTCAGAGGCCGTACATTCTTCTTAATGGCACGAGTGATAGGGCGAAACCCTCCCACGCCACGATAGCGATAATAATTCGCGCTCGGAATTTAGACCAACACAAATAAAAGGCAGCCGATTAACGTGAATATCTGGTATATTATAGATGCGATTCTGTGGCCTGCACATAGACCTGTTTCGCGCCACCGCTCCCTGACGTCACGAGTTTTCGTGAGGCTGTTTGTAATTCCTAACCAGAAGACCTGGCTGATAACACCAGAGACACACCATCTCCTGCAGTTGTCTCTGACGTACGTGCAAGGATCCCCTACTTCACATGACTGTGGAAATAACTGCAAAAAAACCTGCAAATAAACTGGGATTATCAAACGTCCTAAGCAGCCGCTATCTTGTGACAACATCCGTCCTAGAACAACACATGCAACATCACACCGTGCACCAAAAACTATAGTTCGAGAGCAGCATACAGAATCAGATTCTCACGCGTTCCTTCCACTCTGAAGCAATACTCACTGACCATCATTTCGTTCAACCTAATCCCTGCTCTCTGTTTGATAACTAACTTGAAAAATTCACAGAAGTGATGTTTGATGCTGAATAGCTTTCGCTTCTGATTTATATAAAAATACTTTTGGCGAGTGGAAAAATAACTTACAATACAAACAATACGGCCTGTTCCTCCAATAAAACCGTTATTACAGCTTGGCCAGTATCTGAAGACAGAGAGTTATATTCGTTCAGAATAGGCAATAAATGATTTGGCAACTATACACACACTCACCAAAATTCTGTTTGATTGCCACCTGCCCGAGTGCTGATTACCAGATTACCCTGGAGTGTTTCAGAACTCGTATCGTCTTGCCATGAACCATGACCCTTGCCGTTTGTGGGGAGGCTTGCATGCCTCAGCGATACAATTGGCCGTACCGTAGGTACAACCACAACGGAGGGGTATGTGTTGAGAGGCCAGACAAACGTGTGGTTCCTGAAGAGGGGCAGCAGCCTTTTCAGTAGTTGCAGGGGCAACAGTCTGGATGATTGATTGATCTGGCCCTGTAACACTAACCAAAACGGCCTTGCTGTTTTGGTACTGCGAACGGCTGAAAACAAGGGGAAACTACGGTCGTAATTTTTCCCGAGGGCATGCAGCTTTACTGTATGATTAAATGATGATGACGTCCTTTTGGGTAAAATATTCCGGAGGTAAAATAGTCACCCATTCGGATCTCCGGGCGGGGACTACTCAAGGGGACGTCATTATCAGGAGAAAGAAAACTGGCGTTCTACGGATCGGAGCGTGGAATGTCAGATCCCTTAATCGGGCAGGTAGGTTAGAAAATTTAAAAAGGGAAATGGATAGGCTAAATTTAGATATAGTGGGAATTAGTGAAGTTCGGTGGCAGGAGGAACGAGACTTTTGGTCAGGTGAATACAGGGTTATAAATACAAAATCAAATAGGGGTAATGCAGGAGTAGGTTTAATAATGAATAAAAAATAGGAATGCGGTTAAGCTACTACAAACAGCATAGTGAACGCATTATTGTGGCCAAGATAGATACGAAGCCCACACCTACTACAGTAGTACAAGTTTATATGCCAACTAGCTCTGCAGATGATGAAGAAATAGATGTAATGTATGATGAGATAAAAGAAATTATTCAGGTAGTGTGAAGGGAGACGAAAATTTAATAGTCATGGGTGACTGGAATTCGTCAGTAGGAAAATGGAGAGAAGGAAACATAGTAGGTGAATATGGATTGGTGGGAAGAAATGGAAGAGGAAGGCATCTGGTAGAATTTTGCACAGAGCATAACTTAATCATAGCTAACACTTGGTTCAAGAATCATAAAAGAAGATTGTATACATGGAAGAATCCTGGAGATACTAAAAGGTATCAGATAGATTATATAATGGTAAGACAGAGATTTAGGAACCAGGTCTTAAATTGTAAGACATTTCCAGGGGCAGATGTTGACTCTGACCAAAATCTATTGGTTATGAACTGTAGATTAAAACTGAAGAAACAACAAAAAGGTGCTAATTTAAGGAGATGGAACCTGAGTGAACTGACTAAACCAGAGGTTGTAAAGAGTTTCAGGGAGAGCATAAGGGAACAACTGAGAGGAATGAGGGAAAGAAATGCTGTAGAAGAAGAATGGGTAGCTTTGAAGGATGAAGTAGTGAAGGGAGCAGACGATAAAGTAGGTAAAAAGAGGAGGGCTAATAGAAATCCTTGGGTAGCAGAAGAAATATTGAATTTAATTGATGAAAGGAGAAAATATAAAAATGCAGTAAATGAAGCAGGCAAAAAGGAATACAAACGTCACAAAATGGCTAAGCAAGGATGGCTAGAAGACAAATGTAAGGATGTAGAAGCTTATCTCACGAGGTGTAAGATAGATACTGCTTACAGGAAAATTAAAGAGACCTTTGGAGAGAAGAGAACCACTTGTATGAATATCAAGAGCTCAGATGGAAACCCAGTTCTAAGCAAAGAAGGGAAGGCAGAAAGGTGGAAGGAGTATATAGAGGGTTTATACAAGGGCGATGTACTTGAGGAAAATATTATGGAAATGGAAGAGGATGTAGATGAAGACGAAATGGGAGATAAGATACTGCGTGAAGATTTTGACAGAGCACTGAAAGACCTGAGACGAAACAAGGCCCTGGGAGTAGACAACATTCCTTTAGAGCTACTGACAGCCTTGGGAGAGCCAGTCATGACAAAACTCTACCATTTGGTGAGCAAGATGTATGAGACAGGCGAAATACCCTCCGACTTCAAGAAGAATATAATAATTCCTATGCCAAAGAAAGGAGGTGTTGACAGATGTGAAAATTACCGAACTATCAGTCTAATAAGTCACAATCTTGAAGAGAAATTAAAAAGATTGTGTCCAAACTCGGTAATACACAGGGCGACAATTCAGAGGATATAGTTTTAAATTTACACTTCATTACAATCATTATATCAATTAATATAACCAAAAATAAGGGTAATTATATAGTTTTTTATAAAGGGCACAACAAGCCTACAGAACCCACATTATAGAAAGAATTACCACCTGCACTATCATGAGCTAATATATTTGTGATATTATAAAATAAGAAAAAGAGAATAAATGCCTTTGTCTTTTGCTCTTGATATATTGTGGTTTAAACACTTACACCAAACGGAGAAACTAATTGGAGAAAAGCACTAAAGAATCCGCGAATGATTTTAAGTTTTGCACTTGAATTTAACGTTATCTTTTTCGAGTTGTTTCAGAAGAGAAGGAATCTCCGAAAATTGTTTACATTAGTATTTGAATTTCTTAAGATAGAAATGGTTAAAGTTCTTTCTGTAACCGTTGTCGATTTTTTATCCTGTACTTTTTAATCAGAAAGTAAGGAGTCTGCAGACAAAAAAGGTTCTTGCAATGAACTTGTAAGTAGACTAGGTTTTCATGTTGGTAAAGCCACGTAGCGCTCT
Source organism: Schistocerca gregaria (assembly GCF_023897955.1). Lineage (NCBI taxonomy): Eukaryota > Metazoa > Arthropoda > Insecta > Orthoptera > Acrididae > Schistocerca > Schistocerca gregaria. The sequence continues at coordinate 163,138,691 of NC_064922.1, forward strand.
GTATGAAAATCACTGACTGCGCTATGTGCAGTTTGTGGCTGGTTGGACTCATTGTTGGAATATTGGTTTGTCTAGCGTTGGACAGTTGGAGGATGTGGAGAGAAAAATACCAATTTTGAGAGGTTGCTGTAAGCGGACGTGCGTCGGCCAGAAAAAGGAAATTTGTTAAGACAGATGTCATGAATTGATAGATATATATATTATGACTTTTGAACACTATTAAGGTAAATACGTGGCTTTTTCTCTATCAAAATCTTTCATTTGCTAACTGTGTCTATACGTAGTTAGTGCCTTCAGTAGTTAGAATCTTTTAATTAGCTGGCAGTATTGGCACTCGCTGTATTGCAGTAGTTCGAGTAACGAAGATTTTTGTGAGGTAAGTGATTCATGAAAGATAGAGGTTATTGTTAGTCAGGGCCATTCTTTTGTAGGCACTATTGGAAGTCAGATTGCGTTGCGCTAAAAGTATTGTGTGTCTGTTTAGTGATGATCAGAATAAGCAAAGAGAAAACTGTTTGAGTCCGTTGAGTTTTGCTCAGCTGTTTCTGTATCAAATAACGTAAGAGTTTTACCAGCACAGTCATTCGTAATTTTTCAAACGCGGCGTTTCAAAATGTCGAAGGTCCGTATACTCGTCGGCGTATTCTGCTCAGCGGTCTCTCCTTTACAGCGTCAGAGGTTCTTCTGTTAAAACTTGAATTGTTCAGTCATTCATAAATTACGCGGAGACCATTTAAGTGCAGTAATAGTTTTCCGATGATAAATGGGTGCAAGAGATTATATTTCTCCAAGTAAAGTGCATATTATTTTCTTTTCATCGAAACGTCATTTAATGAAAGACGGACCCTGTAAAGTCTGCAAGTTAGTATCCTTGTACCCAATTCACATCTGCCCGCTTCATTTATGGAACCGGTAAAGCTCTCAACATATTAATGTCCACGATACATATCTGATAGTTTCAACTGATTTTGAACATATGTTGCATCTACATCTACATCTACATGGATACTCTGCAAATCACATTCAAGTGCCTGCCAGAGGTTTCATCGAACCACCTTCACAATTCTCTATTATTCCAGTCTCCTATAGCGCGCAGAAAGAATGAACACCTATATCATTCTGTACGAGTTCTGATGTCCATTATTATATCTTGGTGACCGTTCCTTCCTATGTAGGTCGATATCAACAAAATATTTTCGCATTCGGAGGAGAAAGTTGGTGATTGGAATTTTGTGAGAATATACCGTCGCAACGAGAAACGCCTTTCTTTTAATTATGTCCAACCCAATTCCTGTATGATTTCTGTGACACTCTCTCCAGCCGGCCGCGGTGGTCTAGCGGTTAAGGCGCTCAGTCCGGAACCGCGCGACTGCTGCGGTCGCAGGTTCGAATCCTGCCTCGGGCATGGATGTGTGTGATGTCTTTAGGTTAGTTAGGTTTAAGTAGTTCTAAGTTCTAGGGGACTTATGACCACAGCAGGTAAGTCCCATAGTACTCAGAGCAATTTGAACCATTTTTGAACACTCTCTCCTATACTTCGTTATATTTACAAAACGTGCTGCCCTTCTATGAACTTTTTCGATGTACTCTGTCAGTCCTATCTTGTAAGGATTCCACACGACGCAGCAGTATTCTAAATCAGGACGGACAAGCGTAGTGTAAGCAGTCTCCTTAGTAGGTCTGTTACATTTTCTAAGTGTCCTGCCAATAAAAAGCAGTCTTTGGTTAGCCTTGCAGATTGATTAAAGCGTTTTAATTGTTTTTCTCTGTAGATATTCTTGTCCTTCCGGCTAGTAATTACAACTTCATTTAGTAAATTCACAAAAACTGAGGAGGGCTGAGCCTTAACAATGGTTCTCACATTTTTCTGTCCCTAACCGCAAACTCGGCTCCGCTCCACCGCATCTCACGATCCCCATTAACACAGCAGCAAAGAGTAACTACTGTTGCTGAGAGCCACTGCTCACACTCGATGTCAAAAATAGATATGGCCCGCTATACGTAGATGTCACACTGTTTCAATGGCGTTCACCGTTGATTTGGTCGTTGCCCTCACAGGAAGGCGCTTTTCCAGTTATTCCCAGTCAATATGGTGTTCAAATGGTTCAAATGGCTCTGAGCACTATGGGATTTAAATTCTGATGTCATCAGTCCCCTGCGATCGTAGGGTCGCGCCGTTCCAGACTGCAGTACCTAGAACCAGTCGGCCACCTCGGCCGGCCAATTTGTTGTACCACAATCAACACTCTGATTACAGATTGGCACAGGAAACGACCATTATGTCACCGAAGCTAAGCTCAGTTCAGAATAACTTTCCGCAGGCCAATCCCGGGATGTTTACTTTGAAAGGGCACTGCTTTCTTCCTTTTCCCATCCTTCCTAATCCGATGGTAACGATGACCTTGGTGTCTGGTCCCCTTCTCTCAAGTCAACCAACAAGCCAACGTGCCTACCAACAATAATTTTCCGTCAGCACACAACGCTGTCCCTGTGTGTCAGCAACTTAGGGCACTTGGCATCGATCGTATTCAACTTCAGTGAGCCACCGTAAATGCCGCGGCCTAGTACGGTTACATCGGCTACGTGCCGAGCGCCGTCTCGCCATGTAAGCCCCTACACGACGGCTCAATAATACATCTGAACATTGCTCGGCTTCCACTGCTGCCTCCTGCAAGTTTTAAAGTGTACTCCGGCACCACACCACCTCGTGCATGCCGTAAACGCTTCGGTGAAGCACTGCCATCATACTAGAGAGCGCTACTTTGATCCCCCAGTGACGGAGCGTACATTTGATCACGTGGGAACTGCAATCTGCATTGTCTGCGGCGCGTGATACATTACCTAGTCAGGACAGTGTATATTACAGAAAGTTACACTAACCAAAAAGAAGCAAATACATTTTCCTCACCCTTGTAATTTCAAATGTCTTACACGATTTCTGGAACGAATTCACTTTAACCCCTTTCGGAAAATACGAATAGGGCCGTGTGAGCAGCTATTCATATCTGCGTCTCTGAGTCCAGACGTCTTCATTCCACTGTAGGTTCCGGACGTACGTGTGCCAATAGATAACCTAATACCGCTGGAAGCGACTATATCACAGGCTTTCTTTTCCACCAATCACTCAGTAGGTTACCGATATCTAAAAGGTCTGTGACACTACTGAAAGTCATACCAATCTCTGACAACTCCATGAACAGGGCTTCAGGAAACGTGACCTCCTCTAGCAGTTGATTCCCTGTCATTACCTCCTCCTTCAGCTTTCCAACAACAGTATGTTAGTTGAAGCTGACAATTCTAACAAGGGGAAGCAACGACGTTTGGAACGCGGATTTACTGGAAACTTCGTACATTAGTAGTACTCCATGAGAACAACAAAATGTGTAAGCAGTAGTACCTCTCAAGCGTTACTGAGAAAATGGTAAGATCATTTCAGTGCTCAATTATATATACCTGTGCGTGACCATTTCCACACAAAGCGGTGCCAGCCGAGTGGATAGCGTTCAAGCCCCGTAATCGCTGGATCGAGTCCCTTTCGTTAGTTTTTCTTCTAACAAAGTCATTTTCTTAGCTATTTATGTTACAGATGATGTAATGGGAAAACTACGTGTAATCGGATTAACTTTTATTAAATTTACTATGTTATTTGGCAGTTAGAAACTTTTACTACGACCGTATAATATTCATAACTGTCGACTAGTAAACGACCATACGCAAGAAGTGATATAGAAAATGTGTGCTACTCCGTGATTTGAGAAATCCCTTATACCTGGAAGAGGCCCGAAACTATTTGTTACCTCCAAGTTTTCACCGATGCAGATGGCTTTCTAAAGATGTACAATTACTCGTCGCCTTCGACATTACGAGCACATGTTGCAGGACGGTAATTTTCGTAAAAACATGGAAAACATAATTAAACGGGACCAGCTGCATTGAATAAACGCTATGTTTCCGGATATGCGAGGTCTTTTGGTGTTTTCCGTGGATAAACAAACCTAGTTAACATTTTCAATAACCTCTGTTTCAGCCGATAATTTGGAAGCAAACGATGCATAACGCAGCATTTCTTAAATATCGGCGCTGATAATTGGTCAAGCAGTATCAAGAGTATTTCAATAGCGTCTTCACGAGAAGCAATTTCTCGTTCTCTTTCGATTAAATACGATCAGCTTTGAAGACACGGACAAGCATACATATTCAGTATCACTTCATTCGTTTGGTCGTTTACTAGTCGATAGTTACGAATATAATACTTTTTGTGACGGTAAAAATTTGTGGACTGCCAAATATCATTGGAAACTTAATAAAAGTTCATCCGACTACACGTATTTTTCCCATTATATCAACTGAAATATAAATAGCAAAGAAAATGTCTGTGTTAGAAATAAAAAAAAAACTGACTAACGGGACTCGATCCAGCGACTACGGGACTTGGACGCTAACGACTCGGCTGCCTCAGCTTCATGGTAAAAATGACCACGCACAGGTACATATATTTGACGACCTTAATTATCTTCCAATTTTCTCAGTAACGCTTGAGAAGTACGCGCTACTGCTTACACATTTTGTTGTCCTCGTGGAGTACTACGAGTGTACGAAGTTTGTAGTAAATCCGCGTTCCAAACGTCGTGACTTCCGCTTGTAAGTCTCAAGACCTGGGTGGAAAGGAAACGTTTTATTTTATCAACTGTAAATTCCGTCCGTGCCTACTGCCACTATTCACGTTCGGTTTATAATTTCTGTGAAATAAGGAACACTCTACCTTATATTTAAAAGAAACGGCGAGGTTTCTCGGCGTCACGTTTGATTTTAAGCTTTCCATGTCATTACATCCTATGGATTTGAAAGGTTCGTCATTGAAAGCACTATATATGTGAAAATGCGTTACACACTTCTGAGAAGTATGCCTGAATTTATCAGTACTACATACTACACGGAGCATGGATCTATAAAACTGCTTAATAATATCCTCACGGTGCATCATGACTTCCTCCTGCTTCATAGGTGATTTCAAACTTCTCTGTCTGCTGGAGAGTCCGCTGCAGAGTGAATGACTGGAAATTGTAGGATAAGATAATTTCCATTACTTGGCAATTTCGTACTCACACAGTCTAACTTCATATTGTACCACATGAATATTAACACACGAAACTTTGTTTTCCTTCGCCAGCCAGTACTCCCTTCCAGTTCCTCAACACAGCACAAGAAGGCTACGATATTCTACCTTTACCTAAAATTTAACTGTACTCACGCTACACTCAGTACAGTATTCTGCCCCAATATCCGGAACGATCGGTACGCTCCCACCCGAAGCATGACATCCAGAGTATTTTACTCCGCTCGACAAAGGTTTTCGTTAAAGACCATCTGCATCTCCGCTTTCTATGCGAATGTGCCATTTCTCACGTGGGGAAACTATTAGAATGACCGATGAGGATGCAAGCACTCCGTCATCAGGCCGCAACTGGCCCATCGGCACCACCCGACCGCCGTGTCCTATCATGCGGATGTGGTCAGCACACCGCTCTCCTGGTCGTTGCAATGGTTGTCTTTGACCGGAGCCGCTACTATTCGGTCGAAGAGCTCCTCAGTTGCCATCAAGAGGCTGAGTGCACACCGAAAAGTGGCAACAGCATATGGCGGCCCGGATGGTCACCCATCCAAGTGGCGGCCACGCCCGACAGCGCTTAACTTCGCTGATCTGGCGGGAACCGGTGTATCCACTGCGGCAAGGCCGTTGCCGATGAGGATGCAAGGATATAAAACAATTAAGCAAATCCGGAGTCGCCGAGCAGAGTCTGAAATAGAGTGACGAAATGGAACCCTTTGAGACTAATGTCAGTATCGCAAACGCATAATTAACAATTCCACCGAAACAAATATGTTGAAAATGCCCCCCCCAAAAAAGACAGGCATGTTGGTTTTAAATAAGACTTGCGATCGAGCACTCAATTGAAAGACGGGGGGAATGTGCCTTTCACGGAGTGTCAGTGTGGACCGTGAAAACCATAACAGCAACAAATGGTGTAGTGGGCATAAGGAGTTCAACTCTGATATACGTCTGACTCGGTAGCTGCGAGGTCGGAGCGGCAGACTGCTAACCGAAGAGAACCGGGTTCGATTCCCGGCCTGGTTGAAGATTTTGTCCGCTCCGGGGTGGTATTGTGCTGTCGTTACGCTCGTATAGCTGCAAGCAGTACCTCGGCCGAACACCCGGATGAGCACCAATAAAATGCGATTCTTGAGTTTCTTCCAGCGTATTTGATAATCAAAATATCCACGGGTGTACAGCCGGTCTACAGTGACCGGCAGTACACCGGTAGCACACCCGTGGATATTTTGATTACCATTTAAATGGTTCAAATGGCTCTGACCACTATGGGACTTATCATCTGATGTCATCAGTCCCCTAGACTTAGAACTACTTAAACGTAACTCACCTGAGGACATCACACACATCCATGCCCGAGGCAGGATTCCAACCTGCGACTGTAGCAGTAGCGCAGTTCTGGACTGAAGCTCCTAGAACTGCTCGGCCCCAGCGGCCGGCTCCATTAAAATGAAGGACGATAAAACATTAGTGGATAGTTATTCTAATAAATGATGTGGTTCTCTTCAGAACTGGCGAGGGAAGAGATCTGTGGAAAAAAAAAACAACCAGAAAAATGTACATCATGACAGGATACATGTTAAGAAGTCAGGTAATAACTTCCACGATAGTATAATTCATCATAGAGAGCAAAACTTGTAGAGGCAGAATGGCTACGAAGTATCCAAGGAGTACGAGCTGCTCTGAAACAGAACTTGTAGAAAGCAGCTTAAAAATGATCAGAAGAAACAAACGATTTTTCTTCAGTGACCACGAAATTTATTGCCTGGATCGTAATAATACTGTTAATATCTATCTCTAGTAATTGATGACACTTGAACAGTTTTTCTATGTTTGATTGTACTTCCATGTAGGCTGATGAATATTCGAGCACTCATGTGATTTCTTTTTCATTTTTTGTGGTTACGTTCGCCCCAGTTTCCACAAACTTCTTTGTCTCCTTTTTTTGCAGTGTGTCCCATATTAACACAACAAACACAACTGTGTTCAACGTATACTCCTTGTATCCTTAACAACCCGGAGAGATTCCGGTCATATGTAAAGTACACCAGCGGCAAGGCTCAATCAATGCCTTCACTGCGTGATGACAATGATAGTATTGAAATTTGAAAATTTGTGGTAATATCCTAGTGGACCAAACTGCTGAGGTCAACGGTCCCTAATTTTGCACACTGTTTAATCTAAGTTAAACTTACGCGAAAGACAACACACACACACACACACACACACACACACACACACACACACACACTCCAGAGGGAGACCTCGAATCACCGGCGGCGGAGAGGGGGGAACCGCGCGAACCGTGACAAGCCCCCCAAACCACGCAGCTAATCCGCACAGTTGTGATGTTGTTGGTAACAGTGTCACTAATACAGATTTACTAAACGGTTTTCCTAAACTCCTTCACCACATAAGACGAAGTAAACCTCCCAGAATTCGAATCTAGAACAGCTGCCAACATGGGCAATTTAGAAGTACACTGTGTGTGCAAAAGAATCCGGACACCCCCAAAAACATAAGTTTTTCATATTAGGGTCATTGTGCTGCCACCTTCTGGCAGGTACTCCATATCAGTGACCTCAGTAGTCATTACCCATCGTGAGAGAGCAGAATGGGGCTCTCTGTGGGCCTCACGGACTTCGAACGTGGTCAGGTGATTGGGTGTCACTTGTGTCACACGTCTGTACGAGAGATTTCCACACTTCTCAACATCCACTGTTTCAGATGTGATAGTGACGTGGAAACGTGAAGGGACAGGTACAGCACAAAATCGTACAGGCTGACCTCGTCCGTTGAGTGACAGAGACCGCCGACAGCTGAAGACGGTCGTAATGTGAATAGGCAGACATCCATCCAGACCATGACTCAGGAACTCCAAACTGCATCAGGATCCACTGCAAGTACTCCGACAGTTGGGCGAGAGGTGAGAAAACTTGGATTTCATGGTCGAGGGGCTGCTCATAAGCCACATTTTACGCCGGTAAATGCCTAACGACACCTCGCTTGGTGTTAGGATCGTAAACAATGGACGCTTGAACAGTGGAAAAATGTCGTGTGGAGTGACGAATCACGGTACACAATGTGGCGATTCGATGACAGTATGTGGGTATGGCGAACGTCCGGTGAACGTCATCTGCCAGCTTATGTAGTACCAACAGTAAAATTCGGGGGCGTGGTGTTACGGTGTGGTCGTGTTTTTCATGGAGGGTGCTTGTACCCCTTGTTGTTTTGCGTGGCACTATGAAATCACAGGCCTACATTGATGGTTTAAGCACCTTCTTGCTTCCAACTGTTTAAGACAATTCGGGGATGGCTACTGCATCTTTCGACTCGATTTAGCACCTGTTCATAATGCATGGCCTACGGCGGAGTGGTTATACGACAATAACATCCCTGTAATGGACTGGCCTGCACAGAATCCTGACCTGAATCCTATAGAACACATTTGGGATGTTTTGGAACGACGATCTCGCGCCAGGCATCACAGACCGAAATTGCTACCTCTCCTTAATGCTGCACTCCGTGTAGAATAGGTTGCCATTCCTCAATAAACCTTCCATTTTCTGACTGGAACTACGCCTGCGAGAGTGGAAGCTGACATCAGTGCTAAGGGTGGGCCAACACCATACTGAATTCCAGCATTAGCGATGGAGGGCGCCAGGTGTACGGATACTTTTGATCACATAGTGCAGGTATCCTCCGTGTAGCGAAGCAGGTTAAATCAACAGAGGAGGCATCCCGTCGCGACTGTATACCACTCAGGCTCCTTTCAGAGTATGCTGATACAATAGTTCTATACTAAGGAATCGTATAATGCCGCTCTCTCGTCGAAACATCCAAAGACTGGGAAGCTGCACAAGTCACACCAATAACCAAGAAAGGAATAGGAGTAATCCGCTGATTTACAGACCCACATGACTAATGTCGACTTGCAGTACGATTTTTGAACATGTACTATGTTCAAAAATTATGAATTTCGACGAAGGGAACGAATTATTGACAAACAGGCTATACTGTGTTCAAAAATTGTGAATTACGTCGAAGGAAACGACTTATTGAAAAAACAGCCTATACTGTGTTCAAATTTATGAATTTCGTCCAAAGAAATGACTTATTGACAAACAGGCTATACTGTGTTCAAAATTATGAATTACGTCCAAGGAAATGACTTATTGACAAACAGGCTATACGGTGTTCAAAAATTATGAATCACGTCGAAGGAAACGTCTTATTGACAAAAAGGCTATACTGTGTTCAAAATTATGAATTATTTCGAAAGAAACGACTTATTGACAAACAGGCTATACTGTGTTCAGAAATTATGAATTACGTCGAAGGAAACGACTTATTGATAAACAGGCTATACTGTGTTCAAAATTATGAATTACGTCAAAGAAAGCGATTAATTGACAAACAGGCTATACTGTGTTCAAAAATTATGAATTACGTCGAAGGAAACCACTGAATTACAACCAGGCTATACTGTGTTCAAAATTATGACTTACGTCAAAGAAAACGACTTCTTGGCAAACCGTCTATACTGTCTTCAAAAATTATGAATTATGTCGAAGGAAACGACTTATTGGCAAACAGGTTATACTGTGTTCAAAAATTATGAATTACGTCGAAGGAAAGGAATTATTGACAAACAGGTTATACTGTGTTCAAAATTATGAATTACGTCGAAGGAAACGACTTATTGACAAACAGGCTATACTGTGTTCAAAATTATGAACTACGTCGAAGGAAACGACTTATTGACAAACAGGCTATACTGTGTTCAAAGTTATGAATAACGTCGAAGGAAACGACTTATTGACAAATAGGCTATACTGTGTTGAAAATTATGAATTACGTCGAAGGAAACGACTTATTATCAAACAGGCAATACTGCGTTCAAAAGTTATTAATTACGTCGAAGGAAACGACTTATTGGCAAACAGGCTATACTGTGTTGAAAATTATGAATTACGTCGAAGGACACGACTTATTGACAAGCAGGCTATACTGTGTTCAAAATTATGAATTACGTCGAAGGAAACGAATTATTGATAAACAGGCTATTCTGTGCTCAAAATTATGACTTACGTCAAAGAAAACGACTTATTGGCAAACCGTCTATACTGTCTTCAAAAATTATGAATTATGTCGAAGGAAACGACTTATTGACAAAAAGGCTGTACGGTTTTCAAAAATTATGAATCACGTCGAAGGAAACGACTTATTGGCAAACAGGTTATACTGTGTTCAAAAATTATGAATTACGTCGAAGGAAAGGAATTATTGACAAACAGGTTATACTGTGTTCAAAATTATGAACTACGTCGAAGGAAACGACTTATTGACAAACAGGCTATACTGTGTTCAAAAATTATGAATTACGTCGAAGGAAAGGAATTATTGACAAACAGGCTGTACTGTGTTCAAAAATTATGAATCACGTCGAAGGAAACGACTTATTGATAAACAGGCAATACTGCGTTCAAAAGTTATTAATTACGTCGAAGGAAACGACTTATTGACAAACAGGCTATACTCTGTTCAAAATCATGACTTACGTCGAAGAAAACGACTTATTGGCAAACCGTCTATACTGTCTTCAAAAATTATGAATTATGTCGAAGGAAACGACTTATTGACAAACAGGGTGTACTGTGTTCAAAAATTATGAATCACGTCGAAGGAAACGACTTATTGATAAACAGGCAATACTGCGTTCAAAAGTTATTAATTACGTCGAAGGACACGACTTATGGACAAGCAGGGTATACTGTGTTCAAAATTATGACTTAAGTGGAAGAAAACGACTTATTGGCAATCCGTCTATACTGTCTTCGAAAATTATGAATTATGTCAAAGGAAACGACTTATTGACAAACAGGCTGTACTGTGTTCAAAAATTATGAATCACGTCGAAGGAAACGACTTATTGACAAACAGGTTATACTGTGTTCAAAATTTATGATTTACGTCGATGGAAAGGAATTATTGACAAACAGGTTATACTGTGTTCAAAATTATGAATTACATCGAAGGAAACGAGTTGTTGACAAACAGGCTATACTGTGTTCAAAAATTATGAATCATGTCGAAGGAAACAAGTTATTGACAAACAGGCTATACTGTGTCCCGAAATTACGAATTATGTCGAAGGAAACCACTTATTGACAAACAGGCTATACTGTGTTCAAAATTATGACTTATGTCAAAGGAAACTACTCATTGATAAACAGGCTATGCTGTGTTCAAAATTATGAATTACTTAGGAGGAAACGACTTATTGAGAAACAGGCTGTGGGGATTCGGAAAATATTTCTATTACGGAACTCAAATAGCTCTTTTCTTTCGAAAGTACTGTGTGCTACCGACATGGGAATTTAAATTGATTCTATACTTCTATATTTCCATAAGGTTTTCGACATTGTTTCTCATGAGCGATTCTAATTAAATTACGTGGCTATGGACTATCGCTTCATTTGCGTGTCTCGTTTCGTGTTTTGCTGTCGGGAAGGTAGTAACTGACGGAAAGCCATCGAATAAAACAGACGTAATATCTGACTTCGATGAAGGTGTTGTTGTAGGCCCTCTGCTGTTCCTGAAATACATAAACGAAATAGGGGACAACATGAGCAGGCCTCTTGGATTGTTTGCAGCTGATGCAATCATATACTCTCGTGTTAGTCATCAGGGAATCAAAACCAGTGGCAAACTAATTTAGACAAGCTAACTGTATGGTGCGAAAGGTTACAGTTCAATATAAATAATTGATATTTTGAAGTCATCCACATGAGTACTAAAGGAAATCCGCTAAATTTCGGTTACACGATAAATGACACAACACCAAAGGTTGTAAATTCAACTAGATATTTAGGGATCCCAGTTACCGTCAGAGTAGCTGAGAGTGCTAATGCACTGCTTCCTGGACTCGGGTAGGCGCGCCGGCCCCGGATCGAATCCGCCCAGCGGATCAACGTCGATGGTCGGTATGCCGGCCAGCCTGGATGTGCTTTTCACTCGGTTTTCCACATCCCGCCAGGTGAATACCGGGTTGGTCCCCAAGTTCCGCCCCAGTTACACGACTCACAGACATTTGAAAACGTTCGCACCATTTCATGACTTGCACTAGACGCAGAGAGCTAGGGCACACTACTTCCATCCTGGGGGGTTCAGAGTGGTGTCAGGAAAGGCATCAGGCCAACCTGTGCCTTTAACACTGCAAAAACCGTAATAACCCCGCCGACCCCGCGTTTGAGCGGGACAAAGTCCCTGCGAGAGAAAGAACTCAGGGATCGCAGTTAGGAATAACTTACATTGGAAGAATCACATAGATAACGTCGTGGCTAAAGCAAATCAAAGACTGCGATTTATTGGAACCTAGAATGTACAACAGATCTACTAAAGAGACTGCTTACAAGTTTGTCCACCCTCTTCTGGAGTCCTGCTTGTGGTGTGGGGTCTGCATCAGATAGGACTGACCGAGAACATCGAAAAAGTTCAAAGAAGGGCAGCTCGTTTCGTGTTATTACGACATAGGGAACAGAGTGCCACTGACATGATACGTGAATTGGGGTGGCAATCATTAAAACAAAGGCATTTTTCGTTGTGGCAGTATCACCTAAAATTTCAATCAGCAACATTCTGCTCCGATTGCGAAGATAGTCTGTTGGCACCAAGCTACTTGGGGAGAAATGATCATCATGATAAAATAAGAAGAATCAGACTCGAAAAGGATCATTTAACTGCTTGCGTTTCCACATGAGTTTGGAGAGTGGAACGGTAGGAAAATGTGGTTCAAGGAGCCCTCTGTGAGGCACTTATTTGCAGAGTAATCATACAGATGTAGATGTAGATACTCCCAAATTTGAATGAATGTGGCGAACAATGTGCCATGGAGGCGTGCTCTGGCAATTTCTCAACAACCATTCACAAAACTCTCACCACCTGAGCCTGTATCGTTGAAGACAAGTAGGAAGCAACACTTGCCCATCACGTAGATTCGACACAGGTATGTCGATGCTGGTCTCTGCCTTCACGCCTTCAAACCCCCGCTCTGCGTCGCAACCACCGCAGTATGAGACGCGATGTACTCCACTGGCACGATTTCCCGCCACAGAGACAAATTCAGTAGCTCTCATGACTTTGCGGAAATGAAATCGATCCTTAAAACTTGGTCCACGGTGGTCGTACATATAGATTCTCTCGTCTTTTCGCATTGTTAAAATACGCCGCCGCAGGAACAAAGGAGCCTAGCTGCTGCGATCGCTAATAAACAAATATGGCAGAGTTTTCGCCCAGTGGGAGGGGGCGCGCGTTGTTGCTCGCGGCGACTGGTCGTGGCGGGTTGGAGGGGGAGGAGGGGGGTGGTTTGGAATGTGGGGTGGAGTAGTGGTGGTGGGAGGGAGGGAGGGAGGGAAGCAGCGACGGCGCAGCCAGGCGGCACGTCGCGACGGCAAATATTTGGCCGTCGGAGCGAGCGGGCCGCGAGCGGAGGCGCGGCGAGGCGGCCGTTTGCAGAGCGCGTATTGATCCGGACGCACCCCCAGCCCTCACACCAGCTACTACTATTGTGAGCGACTGCGCCCACCGCCTCCACCCACCACCCCCAACCCACCCCCTCCGAACCGCCGCTGACACGTGGTCTCAGACGCCGCCTGCTCCCAGACTTTGGGTGCCGTCCGCTCTTTAGCGGACGTTCGCCGCTGCCTGCGCTGCTCGAGAATTTGGCGACCCTGCCAAGAGACGCTCTGCGTGTACCTTTATCATTCGGGAGTACGCTAGGGGTGGCGATATCGCTGAAACAAGCAACAGTTTAACTAGTGTAAAAACCGTTCGAAATAACCAGTTTCTGAATAACCGATTTTTTGTTTTTTGTTCGTATTTTTTTCGTATAATAATGCAATACCAGTGTTAAGTAATAATAAATCGAACAAAGATTGAAACATTTTGCCTCCTAAAAATATTAAATTAAACACACAAACAAAAGGAAACTTAAGCCAGCCTATTTTCTACAGCTTGTCTCTAATTTTTGCCACTCTGCTTGAAAATAATTTTTTAATCCAGAATTATACCTCTATTAAGGCAGTAGGAATAATCAGTGCCAAAGGATGAAAACTGAGGTTGAAGAACTCTAATTTTGATGTTAATTTGTCCATATTGAAGGACTACAGGCAGATACGAGCGTATTGCGTAGAAACACACAGAATATCAGCTATATTGCACTTTTATTGAAAAATATGAACGCATTGTTAAGATTTAAACTTTCTTCTCCTGTGATATCAGAAGTTTGTTATGGCTACTACTTTGAATCAAATACTTTGCTGATGCTGTCCACTAGGGGACTGATGACCTCAGATGTTAAGTCTCATAGTGCTCAGAGCCATTTGAATCATTTTTTAAAAGGCAGTTACTTCATTCTTCATCACCCGAGGGTGTGTCTTCTAGTAGTGCGAAACAGGTCGTGATATTTAATAAGAAGTATTCTACAGCTTGCGCGGATAATTTCTTTCAAAATGTGAAAATTTGGCTACAAAAAAAAAAAAAAAAATGGTTCAAATGGCTCTGAGCACTACGAGACTTAACATCTGTGGTCATCGGTCCCCTACAACTAAGAACTGCTTAAACCTAACTAACCTAAGGACTTCACAAACATTCATGCCCGAGGCTGGATTCGAACCTGCGACCGTAGCGGTCACGCTGTTCCAGACTGAAGCGCCTAGACCGGCACGGCCACACCGACCGGCATTTGGCTACACTTACCTGCAGTCTAATATTTCATGCTGTCATAGGAAAGTGGGAGACATAGGAATCACCAAAAGTGTAAGGCTTTCTTTCCATCTTTTTTTTTTACCTAGTATTATGACCTGCGTAGAAACAGAGACTTATTACGGACAAGAAACGACAAGAACCTAAAGGGTCGGAGTCCCTGTATGCGAGGTGCCCAGGGAGATCACACGGATGGGCTTGCATGTGCCAAACACGGATCCGGGAACAAAAAGAGGAGGTGAAAAGGTGTGTTGGGAGGATCACGCTGCCATGCTGTAAGCCGACGTCTGTCGTGCGTAGGAGCCGGAAGGGAGTTACTAATAGAGCTCTACATGTGCGTGGCGAAGCCGTAAGCGAGCATCTCTCAGTACCAGTCACGATCTACGCACGCACACAGCATCGGAAGGACGCAGCCAGAAATAGGCTCACGCGCCAGCACATGGAGCTTAGTGGGCGGCGCTTGGCCCTGCCATGCCGCTAGCATAGATTGCATGACAAGCGAGCAATGTGGCAGATGGCGTGCGTCACTCGACACTGGCAGAAGTGATAACAGTTCATGACACAACGTATTCTTCGAACGATGAAGCTTTCCTGTCTTTAGACAACTTAATTAAGATAAACAGATGTCTACCTTGCTGGCTATATCCTTTCATTGACGTTGGGGGCTATGGCTGCGACAATGAGGGGAGAGTATTAAAGGAAATCCGTTGTGAAGTACACTTATATTAAGGTATCAGTTCAGAAAGTATGACGCACGAGTTGTGCGCTTTATTTAATTAGAAACACAACATGGGTTTGGAAAGACGTGACCCCATTAGCAAGTTGGCAACGGCCTTGCCACAGTGGATACACCGGTTCCCGTGAGATCGCCGAAGTTCAGCCTGTCGGGCGTGGCCGGCACTTGGATGGGTGACCATCCAGCCGCCATAGGCTGTTGCCATTTTTCGGGGTGCACTCAGCCTCGTGATGCCAATTGAGGAGCGACTCGGCCGGCTCCGGTCAAAGAAAACCATCATAACAACCGGGAGAGCGGTTTGCTGACCACACGCCCCTCCCATCCGCATCCTCAACTGAGCTGAGGATGATACGGCGGTCGGATGGTCCCGATAGGCCACTTGTGGCCTTAAGACGGAGTGAGTGTGTGAGTGCCACTAGCAAGTTCTTATAGATATTATGCCATGCTACACTCAGAATGAAATCATGCCTTTCCGAAACAAGTTGTGTTGCGACGTGAAATGCAGCACACATTTGGACAGCTGGTGCGTCATATTCTCCATACTGATAAAAAGTATTGTATAGAGGTGAGGTCCCACTTCCGGATTCTATACCTTTGCCTGCAAATTTCCTTTTTACGAGGGTTGCCCAGAAAGTAATGCATCGCTTTCTTTTCTCAGCCGAAAACAATGCTACGAATGCGAAACGTTACGTATGTATTATTTAAAGTATCCTGAGTGAGCGAGCCAAGTTTAAGTGACTTCCGACACATAGCATAGCTGCAGGACAGTTCCAAAATGGCGTCTCTAGTTGATGTATGTTACAAGTGGCGTGCCGTCATTGTATTTGTCACAGCAGTGAAAGAAACTGTGTAGCATATTCACAAACTCTTGCGCAAAGTCTATAGATCATCTGTTGTCGACACAAGTACAGTTAGTCTCTGGGCACGGAGGGTGAGGTCATCAGAAGTCTGTTCGGCGGAGCTCCACGATTTGCAGCGATCGGGAAGACATTCTGCAGCTGTCACACCTGTCTGACGTGTTGTAGCGATCTTCCACTTGTTTGGGCCATTAAAGAATGCCATTCCTGGAAGAAATTTTCAGGACGATGAGGAGGTGATTCACACAGTGAAGCACTGGCTTCGCCACCAGGACAAGGATTGGCACCGACAGGGCATACACACCCTCGTTTCTCCGTGGAGGAAGGCCGTAGAACGGGATGGAGATTACGTGGAAAAATGGGGTGTGTAGGTATAACACCATTCTTTCGTGTGTGTAGTTCTCATTATGGTCAGTAAAGAATTGTCGAAGAAAAAAAAGCGATGCATAACATTCTAGGAAACCCTCCTATTTCGCTGCGTGAAAAGCCCTTGCCTTCAGAAAATACATAATGAGATCAGATATGGACAGTTAACTGAAGAAAGATGCATATATAATTATAGATTAACTAGGGGAAGGAGGTATCGTATATAGAATGTCCTTTCACAACGTTAGTGCCAAATTCCGGCCGTTCGTTCACAGGTTATCACACTGCATGTACCTGATTCGTTTCGCATCTTCTTCCTTCTCCACAAATTCCTAAAATTAATTTCAATTAACTCACCTGTTTGTGACATTTCACTTGCAGTCTTTTTTCACTATTTATGTTCTGCGTTCACGTTGATCTAATCAACAATGATCTAAGTACCCTACTGCACATTAAAATTGCTACTCCAAGAAAAAATGCAGATGATAAATGAGTATTCATTGGACATATTTATCATACTAGAACTGACATGTGGTACAGCTGCCCATGCAGCTTCAACACGATACCACAGTTCATCAAGAGTAGTGACTGGTGTATTGTGACGAGCCAGTTGCTCGACCACCATTGACCAGACGTTTTCAGTTGGTGAGAGATCTGAAGAATGTGCTGCACAAGGCAGCAGTCGAACATTTTCTGTCTCCAGTTATGCCGGTACACGACCTCAAACATACGGTCGTGCATTATCCTGCTGAAATGTAGGGATTCGCAGGGATCGAATGAAGGGTAGAGCCACGGGTCGCAACACATCTGAAATGTAACGTCCACTGTTCAAAGTGCCGTCAATGCTAAAAAGAGGTGACCGATGGCATCCTGTACCATCACGCCCCGTGATATGCCTGTGTGGCGATGACCAATTGACGCTTCCAATGTGCGTTCACCGCGATGTTGCCAAACACAGATGCGACCATCATGATGCTGTAAGCAGAACCTGGATTCATCCGAAGAAATGGCGTTTTGCCATTCGTGCACCCAGGCCCGTCGTTTAGTACACCATCGCAGGAGTTCCTGACTGTGATGCAGCGTCAACGATAACCGCAGCCACGGTCTCCGAGCTGATAGTCCATGCTGCTGCAAACGTCGTCGAACTGTTCGTGCAGGTGGTTGTTGTCTTGCTAACGTCCCCATCTGTTGAATTAGCGATCGAGACGTGGCTGCACGATCCGTTACAGTCATGCGGATAAGATGCCGGTCATCTCGACTGCTAGTGATACGAGGTCGTTGGGCTCCAGCACGGCGTTCCGTATTACCCACCTGAACCCACCAATTCCATATTCTGCTAACAGTCATTGGATCTCGACCAAAGCGAGCAGCCATGTCGCGATACCATAAACCGCCATCGCGATAGGCTAAAATCCGACCTTTATCAAAGTCGGAAACGTGATGGTAGGCATTTCTCCTCCTTACACGAGGCATCACAACAACGCTTCACCAGGCAACGCCGGCCAACTGCTGTTTGTGTATGAGAAATCGGTCGGAAAGTTTCCTCATTTTAACTTGTTGTAGGTGTCGCCACCGGTGCCAACCTTGTGTGAATGCTATGAAAAGCTATCATTTCCATATCACAGCATTTTCTTGCTATCGCTTAAATTTCGCGTCTGTAGCAATTCATCTTCGTGGTGTAGCAATTTTAATGGCCAGTAGTGTAAATGAGCCGCAAGGCGAAAAAATGAGTATTGAACTCAGGATCATCTCTTACTCTTCTTGGTACAAACGAAGTCGCAAAACAAAAGGGGAGTCTCGTAAATTGTCATAATACAAGTGCAGCACGCCACATTCATTCTGTTGGCAGTGAGGAATGCCAGACGACGCAGTTACGTCACTTCAGTCCTGTAGGCGCTGCCCTATTAGGCTGTGTGTGATGTAACTGTGCAAGTCACTTGCCACATTTGTTCAAACGGTTCAAATGGCTCTGAGCACTATGGGACTTAACATCTAAGGTCATCAGTCCCCTAGAACTTAGAACTACTTAAACGTAACTAACGCAATCACATCACACACACTCAGGCCCGAGGCAGGATTCGAACCTCCGACCGTAGTGGTCGCGCCCTTCCAGGCTGCAGCAACTAGAACCGTTCGGTCACACCGGCCGGCGTACACTTGTTGCACAACTGTCTTTCGGCGTCGCGTACGTAGCATGCCACCACGGTAGTGTCACGTTCTTTATGCGGCTGCTGTTGTGTGCAGCTTGGTAGCTCCCTACATTTTATTACTTCCTCTCTATCATCAGTGCCAGTGAGATGAAACGCGTATATGTGGTTGCATGAGTTTTAGCATAACGCCGTTTACAATTGATTCACCCATTACCTGTAGATTATGTAAAGGCCCGAGTTGTCTTGTGTAGCTTTATGCATGAGAGAGACAACTATAACACTGAAGGTAACCCGGCTTCAACAACTGCAGGCAGCTGGCCAAATACATCGAGATATTTCAAGAAATATGTAAAAAACGTAATGGTGGATTTCTTTTTGACTACAGCTGGGTCCGTAAAGTAGCAGTTGTGTAGAATATTGTTGTAGAACGGATTACCCAGGGGAAAATCTTTCGATAGAGCAAGGTGAGAGACAAGCGTGTTGTTTATTTCCTAATGTTTCTAATACACTCCTGGAAATGGAAAAAAGAACACATTGACACCGGTGTGTCAGACCCACCATACTTGCTCCGGACACTACGAGAGGGCTGTACAAGCAATGATCACACGCACGGCACAACGGACACACCAGGAACCGCGATGTTGGCCGTCGAATGGCGCTAGCTGCGCAGCATTTGTGCACCGCCGCCGTCAGTGTCAGCCAGTTTGCCGTGGCATACGGAGCTCCATCGCAGTCTTTAACACTGGTAGCATGCCGCGACAGCGTGGACGTGAACCGTATGTGCAGTTGACGGACTTTGAGCGAGGGCGTATAGTGGCCATCCGGGAGGCCGGGTGGACGTACCGCCGAATTGCTCAACACGTGGGGCGTGAGGTCTCCACAGTACATCGATGTTGTCGCCAGTGGTCGGCGGAAGGTGCACCTGGGACCGGACCGCAGCGACGCACGGATGCACGCCAAGACCGTAGGATCCTACGCAGTGCCGTAGGGGACCGCACCGCCACTTCCCAGCAAATGAGGGACACTGTTGCTCCTGGGGTATCGGCGAGGACCATTCGCAACCGTCTCCATGAAGCTGGGCTACGGTCCCGCACACCGTTAGGCCGTCTTCCGCTCACGCCCCAACATCGTGCAGCCCGCCTCCAGTGGTGTCGCGACAGGCGTGAATGGAGGGACGAATGGAGACGTGTCGTCTTCAGCGATGAGAGTCGCTTCTGCCTTGGTGCCAATGATGGTCGTATGCGTGTTTGGCGCCGTGCAGGTGAGCGCCACAATCAGGACTGCATACGACCAAGGACACAGGGCCAACACCCGGCATCATGGTGTGGGGAGCGATCTCCTACACTGGCCGTACACCTCTGGTGATGGTCGAGGGGACACTGAATAGTGCACGGTACATCCAAACCGTCATCGAACCCATGGTTCTACCATTCCTAGACCGGCAAGGGAACTTGCTGTTCCAACAGGACAATGCACGTCCGCATGTATCCCGTGCCACCCAACGTGCTCTAGAATGTGTAAGTCAACTACCCTGGCCAGCAAGATCTCCGGATCTGTCCCCCATTGAGCGTGTTTGGGACTGGATGAAGCGTCGTCTCACGCGCTCTTCACGTCCAGCACGAACGCTGGTCCAACTGAGGCGCCAAGTGGAAATGGCATGGCAAGCCGTTCCACAGGACTACATCCAGCATCTCTACGATCGTCTCCATGGGAGAATAGCAGCCTCCATTGCTGCGAAAGGTGGATATACACTGTACTAGTGCCGACATTGTGCATGCTCTGTTGCCTGTGTCTATGTGCCTGTGGTTCTGTCAGTGTGATCATGTGATGTATGAGACCCCAGGAATGTGTCAATAAAGTTTCCCCTTCCTGGGACAATGAATTCACGGTGTTCCTATTTCAATTTCCAGGAGTGTATTTACGTATGTGACTCCATCCGAAAATGGAAAGTGTGCCATTTGTCGGGGTGTACTCAGCCTCCTGATGCCAACTGAGGAGCTACTCGACCGAACAGTAGCGGCTCCGGCCAAAGAAAACCATCATAGTGACCGGGTGAGCGGTGTGATGATCACACTCCCCTCCTACTCACATCCTCACGTGAGGATGACGTGGATGTCGGATGGTCCCGATGGGCCACTTGTGGCCTGAAGACGGAGTGCTTTTTGATGACTCAGTTAGTGGGTGATAAAATATATGACGCACATGACAGCAACACTTTACTACATTGACTTACAAGTTTAAAATATTTTCACCGTTGAGGAACAGTAGATATTCCTCGGATTTCACTTTTTTACCTCTGCTCGTTTCTTAAAAGAAGGGTACTGGACAGTTGGACGGATATACAGATGAAAAACAGTGTAATCCTAGAAGGATCCTGTTATTAAATATTAAGGTACAGAAACCCACAAGAAAATAATATAAATGGATTATCATTATTGGGTACGTTTTGTACACAGTGGTAAGGAGACGCAGGCTGCAGAGTAGAGTAGCAACTGCCATCGTAGGAAAAGAGGGCAGGAACATAGTTGTTAAGCTAATTAAGTCAACACAACAAACAGAAGATTTACTTCACTTGTATTTCTCGAAGTGAGTGGAGACTAATCACAAATAATTCAGAAAGATACAAGGAATAGCTCATAGAATAGCAACAAGTATGAGGCTACTAGGCGGTGTTTATATGGCAATCCACAGCGAAGTGGCTCCAAGCGTGAGTGGGCTGTGTGGCTGTCGCTGGACATCCTGTATGGTGGCAGCAGAGGGCACTCAGACTACAGAGCCGCTGGGGGCATGGCTCAGCGGCCGAGCTCCATTGGGTCCGCTGGCTCGCACGTGACCGCTATCGACATTGGACAGAAACTTGTAATACCGTTAACAACTATGGAATTCCGCGAGGGATGCGTCATACCACAATCATAAATACTCATGTAAATTTAATTCAATAGCTAACAGTTCGCTGTTGTCATGATCAAGGAAGTGGATGATGATAAATAAATTGTGGTGCCACTGCTGTACAGTCTGCCTTCACAACAGAGTGGGTAGCATGGCTGACAACAATGTGGGGGGGCCCTAATTCGATTCCTGGCCAGTTCAGAGATATAACCCATTCAGAGACTGGGTACTGTATTGTCCTCATCCTCAGATCACCATCATCATCATCGAAACACATGTCGAGGAACTGGCATCATGTAAAAGGATTTGCACTAGGCTGCCGACCAACATCAGCTGGTGTTTCCCAGTTGATAATGCCATGTTATCACTTCGTTTCACTGTTTTACAAATTCTCCGACTTTGGAGACACATTATGGGTGTCGCAAACGGAAAATGATACTGACAGGCAGTGGAGCCTGCTCCAGGCATAGAGCTTTGGTTTCGATGTACATACGGTGTAGGAAAAAGTTATTATACCTGGCAAGACGAGGTAAATTTTAATCCTATGACGGCATGGGGAATGGTAGGTGTACTGATAATGGTTTTAGCGTCGTGCACCGACAGATAGCGTAGGGGCATAGCTGGCAGAGCGCTATCTGTGACCATCCTCTCATAAGGTAAGCTCACAGCTGAAAAGCTCAGTATGGTGCAGATGTATGAAGCGGACAACAATTCTGCGTAGGGGCACTTATTCTTCCTACAGCCAACTGAGCGAGTTTGAAAGGGGTCAGATCTACATCTACATATATACCCTGCTAGGCACCAAGCGGTGTGTGGCGGAAGCCACAATTCGCGACAAAGTCATATGTCCCCCCGCCCCCTCTGTTCCACTTGCGGATCGAACGAGGGAAAAGCGACTCAGTACCAGCCCTTATTTCCCGTATCTTTGAATGATGATCATTACTCAATTTGGAAGTTAGTGGTAATAATATATGCTCAACATCCTCGGTGAAGATTGGATTTCGGAATTTAATGAGCAGCCCTTTCTGTTTAGTGCTTCCTCTATCGGCAAGTGTGTCCCACTTCAAACTTTCTATGAGATTTGTAACGGTCTCGCGATGGCTAAATGTACCAGTCACGAATCTTGCTGCTCTTCTTTGGACCTTCTCACATTCTTGAATCAGACCCAACTGGTAAGGGTCCCATACAGACGAACAATACTGGACGAACTAACGTATTGTAAGCTATTTCCTTTGTTGAAGGACTGCATCGTTTCAGGATTCTACCAATAAACCGCAATCTGGAGTTCGCCTTATCCGTTACTTGAGTAATCTGATCATTCGATTTGAGATCATTTCGAATAGTCACACTCAGATACTTACCGCTTCCAAAGACTGACCATTTATTTTGTACTCAGACATTAATGGGTATTTTCGCCTTGTTATACGCAGAAGGCTACACTTAGATACTTACACACTTGTGACTTTCCGATTGGAGGGCTGGTCCTTTCGGATAATTGTCTCATAAGTTGGACGTGCTGTGCCAGCTGTGCAACGATGCTGGCGTCAGTGGTCACGTGAATTTTCTCACACAAGTAGACGAGGTTCTGGACGTCCACGCCAAACTAACACCCGCCACCGCCATCGTATTGTAAGGGCAGCGAACGAAGAAGTACGAGCTACCTCAGCACATATAAGAGGCCTTTGAACACGTGGCAACATGAACTGTTGCGAACTGTTTGTTATCAGTGGGACTACAAGCATGTATACCTCTAACCTGTCTTCCACTCGCGCCGCTTCATCGACTTGCACGGTTCGACTGGTGCCGTCAGAGGATCACTTGCAAGATGGAATGGCGTGCCATGGTCGTCAGTGATGGAAGCAGATTCTGCCTGCACGCAAGTGATGATCGTCTGCGGGTACGACGAGCGCTGACTCGTAGAGTCTTATGGTCTGAGGCGCCATAAGCTACAACAATTGTTCACCTTTGCTGTTTCTGGAGGGGATGCCAACCAGCACTCGCTACGTAGAGAATGTTGTTAAAGCCGTTCTTTTGCCATTCGTGCAACGGGGAGGTGATATGTTGTTTCAGCAAGATAACGCTCACGCACTCGCCGGCTGTGTAACGTAATGTGCTATGCATTACGTGCAGCAACTTCACTGAGGAGCATGATCTCCGGACTTGTCTCCAGTTGACCACGTGTGGAATGTGGTGGGATAAGTGGTATCTCGTGCGACTCGTCAATCAACAACTCTCACAGAACTACGCGAACAGGTCAAGCAAGACGTATTCTGTTACGTCTGCCAAAGACGGCCCTTCTGCCCCTGGCAGGCGCACTACACTCAAGACACCGCTGTGCACCATATAACACACCCAAGCACTTGCAGGCGCAACCAAGAGGAGAACAATTCTTTAAAACAAACAGAACTAGCTAGAGACTAATGCGAACCTTTTTCTGCAATGGTCGCCTCACAGACACGGGGAAAGTTGGCGTACTGCGCCGACCTCCGCCGGTTAAATAAGGCCAGCGCAGCAGCACAACAGCCAGTTCCTCACCGAGCTAGGACCAGCTCCGACGGACTTCACCGACGCTCTTAATGACTAGTCGGCTATATGTTATTTGTTTTCTTTGTGTGTATAAAGCGATATTTCGAGATGTGTAGTTCAGTTTCAATAAATGAGATCATACTGAGTGTTCTACAATACTGAGTATTCTTCATAATCCAGTATTCCAATCTATACGATCTACTGGATGTCAGATCTAGCACCCGCAATCACGCCTGTGGAGGCTGCATCACATACTAATATGAGTGTTTCAGCATAGGTAGACACCTGGTGCTTCAGAACCACTTGCACTATTTACCTGTAATTGTAATCATTTCATGTAAGCCACATGCACTGTTACAGCAATAAATCTTCAATGAATTAGAAACCTCTGCAGTGTAATTAGATGTACCGGGTGATCAAAAAGTGAGTATAAATCTGAAAACTGAATAAATCACAGAATGATGTAGATAGAGAGGTACAAATTGACGCACATGCTTGGAATGGCATGAGGTTTCATTAGAACATGAAAATACAGAAGTTCAAAAAAATTTCCGACAGATGGCGCTTCATTAGATCAGAATAGCATTAGTTAGCATAACAACGTAAGACAAAGCAAAGATGATGTTCTTTACAGGAAATGCTCAATATGTCCATCATCATTCCTCAATAATAGCTGTAGTCGAGGAATAATGTTATGAACAGCACTGTAAATCACGTCCGGAGTTATGGTGAGGCACTGGCGTCGGATGTTGTCATTCAGCATCCCTAGAGATGTCGATCGATCACGATACACTTGGGACTTCTAGTAACCCTAAAGCCAATAATCGCACGAACTGAGGTCTGGGGACCTGGGAGGCCAAGCATGACCAAAGTGGCGGCTGAGCACACGATCATCACCAAACGACGAGCGCGAGAGATCTTTCATGCGTCTAGTAATATGGGGTGGAGCGCCATCCTGCATAAACATCGTACGTTCCAGCAGGTGTTTATCATCCAGGCTGGGGATGATGCGATTCTGTAACATATCGGCCTACCTCTCGCCCGTCACGGTAGCAGTTACAAAACTAGAATCAAGCATTTCCTTGAATAAGAATGGCCCGATGACGGTAGATGTGGTAAGTTCAACCCATACCGTGACTTTCTCGTCACGCAGTGGAGTTTCCACGACAGTTCTAGGATTGTCGGTAGCCCAAATTCTGCAGTTGTGGGCATTGACAGACCCTCGGAGCGTGAAATGAGCTTCGTCGGTTCACAACACGTTACCCAACCAATCGTCATCTCCCGCCATCTTTTGAAACGCCCACACCGCAAATGCCATCCAGGAAAACAGTTCCTGATGCCGATAGATTCTGTACGGATATCATCGGAGGGTACGCCTAGGTGCCAACCAAACAGTAGTGTATGGAATGCCGGTGCGACGTGCGACTGCACGAGCTCTGACTTCCCCGTGCATAGACGAACCCGCTACATTTTCCATTTCTTCCTGAACTGTCTCAGCAGCATTACGCCTTGTGCTCGGTCGGGGTCTATCGTCTAAACAACCTGTGTCTTCGAACTTCGAAATCATTCTCGCCACAGCTGCATTTGTCAACGGACCTTTACCCGCTCGAATCCCCTTCCTATGGCGACAGGATCGCAACGCTGAACATTCCCCATTCTGATAATACAGCTTCACTAAAAGCGCCTTTTCAGGTAACTTCAACATGCTGCGACTGCTGGCGCATCTGATTCTCTTTCATATTACAGCTCCTTTTATACACGATTGTCAAGCGCAGTCACTGATGTTTAGATGTCCAGCGCTATCTGTAGGATATTTTGTGAACTTTTTTTTTAGTTCTGATAAAACCCCATGTCATTCCACGCATGTGTGTCAATTTTTACCTGTCTATCTACATTATTCCGTGGTTTATTAATTTTTCAAATTTATAGTGACTTTTTGATCACCCGTTACATTTGGAAACATTGTTTACCTAGCCGATGTTCTCATAGACTAATTCCGAGAGGATTTATCCCCATATTTAAATAGGGCTCAGGCGAACGACCCTCATTTCATCCAGAGAATGCTGCACTCTTTCTCTGTCCTCTCTTCTTTAACAGGTTTTTCGTTATCTGTTTGTGGCATATAGAGTCGACGTTTCCCCCACCACCCTGCAGCTGCCCGGACGGCCCATTCACGTACAGCTCGCCACGCTAGGGCATGCTGCGGCACGCTACGGTACGTGCACGTATCTTGCAGCGACTAACGAAGCGCCGACGCCGCTTGCCGCGAACGCAACGGGCTTTTAATCAGGGCCGGAAAGTTTAATTAGAGCAGCCGACGGTCAGCGCAGCGCGGGCTGTGAGGGGTGTAGAGGGGTAGCATGGGACGGGGGGGGGGGGGGGGCGGCGGCGGTGAGGGCTGGAGCTGGAGTTTCCTGTCTGCGGAGACCGACAGGCGGACGCGCGGGTTTAATGGAGATGCCCGCCGGCTCCAGTAGCGGCCGACTCGGTTCCCCATTAATATCTCGACGGGCTTAATTTCATTTTATCGTGAGGATATGCTCGAGACAGGTAGAAATTGTGCTGAAAATTGAACTTGTTGGCAACCAGCAAAGCAGGCTCTTCACCGTAAAGTTTCCTCTCGTCTCCATCAGCGCTGAAAAGAAAGTTCACTTTAAGCCGGTCTCGCTACCGGATATCTAGTACACGCTATCCGCTAAGCCCCCTTTGAGTTGAGTACGTCGTCAGCTGGGTACGTTATGCGAGAGCTATCCAGAAAGTAGCAGACCTTCTGTTACAAACATTAATAACATAGAACAATTATTAAAAACAATTCAAAAGCAAGACCGCAGAAAATAGTTTTTATTCAAATGAACTAGTTTCATCAGTCTTAGTTGTCATCTTCAGAATATTTTTATGTTGTAAAACACGTTCATTTTACGCTGACCTCATGCACATGTTCTCAAGCGTCTAAAACTCAGCACGTTATAAATATTTATCCACTTAAAACACTGTGCACGAGGTCAGCGTAAAATGAAAATATTTTGCCACAAAAAAGTGTTTAAGACCTGAAGACGGCAAGTAAGATTGTAGAAACCGGTTGTTCAAAAATGGTTCAAAAGGCTTTGAGCACTATGGGACTCAACTGCTGTGGTCATCAGTCCCCTACAACTTAGAACTACGTAAACCTAACTAACCTAAGGACATCACACACATCCATGCCCGAGGCAGGATTCGAACCTGCGACCGTAGCGGTCGCGCGGTTCCAGACTGTAGCGCCTAGAACCGCTCCGCCACTCCGGCCGGCAAAAGTATTTTTTGCTATCTTGGCTTTTAAATAGTATTTGACAATTAAAATAGATCGCCTTCCATACTCTCATAAAGAGAAAAATTCAGATATGGAAAACCAGATTTTACTACACACGTTTTAAAGATTCACTCTTAATCTATTTTTCTACATAATCGACTTCAAACTGAGGCACTTACCATGCCACCGCACAAGTTTTTCATTACCGTCTATGTATAAATCTGCCACCTGCGTTCGCGACCTCTAGTTTATATTGGCATTCACTCGGCGTTAGTACCAATGCGTTGATTAGTGAGCCAGGTCTTCATTGCTGCGAAGAGGTGGTAGTCGGTCGGCGCCAAATCCGGGTTGCATGGTGGACGACGAAACATCTTCCATCTAAAACTCCGATGGAGCCCTCAGGTGCGACTGGCCCTGTGAGGTCGTACGTTGTGCAAAAAATTAAAGGTTTTGCGCAGAGTTTTTCCCGTCACTTGTTTTGTGTAGCCCACCATAACTCTGTCAGTGTTTGAAAATAGCTGAGGTATTTGACCTAACTGTTGTGTCACGTTCAAGGAAATCAATGAGAATCGATGCCTTAGAGAAATAGAACAAGTTAGCCATTTTTACTTACAGCGTTTAAAACACTTCCTCAGTTTCTTGAGAGAATATGCGTTTCTCCGTTCCATCGGCTTCCTTTTCGTTTCACAATTGATTTGCTTCACTGTTCCTTGCCCCCAGTTACGATAAGATTGGTAACTTTGTTAGCTTTTTTCTTGTAGTCTTCGAGGAAGGTCAGTGCTGCAACCAGTGTCTGTTTTTTGTGGCCTGTTACGATTTTGGGTACCTACCCAGCATAGAATTTCTGGTAACCAAGCATCTCCTCCACTATTTCACGCACCGAGCTGCTTAAAATTTGTGGGATATGTTGTGAAAGTTCCGTAATTTTGAAATGACGATTTTCAAGAACTTTGTCGTTGATGTCCATCACCAGTTTTTCAAACAAAAGGCTATGACTACCACAGCGGTTCTCATCGTGAAGCACCGTTGTCTTACTCGTCTTTCACTCATTATTCCGTTTCCGTACATGTCACAAGGGTCACGATGAATTTTAATTGGTCTGCAGTTTTTTGCGAACACAAATCTAATTACAGAAAACACCTCAGAAGTTGCGGGATCTTCTGTTGCAGTGCACATTTTAACACATCATAGAAAGCAAAGTAGCACAGACACAGGTCACTCTCTACCACCGCTGGACGCGTGCTGAGTGCAGGAACGTTATAGCATCAAGACTGTGGCTTTAGTCCAGCGCACCACCGCGACAGACGAAATCGTTTGTTACCTTCCGAATAGTCTTCGATTTTTTTTTTCCATCATTCTGCTGACTGGTTTGATGCGCTCCGCCATGAATTCCTCTCCAGCACCGACCTCTTCATCTCACAGTAGCAATTGCAACATGTGTCCTCAATTATTTGCTGTATGTATTCCAACCTTGGCACTCTATACTGTTTTTACCCTCTACAACTCCCTGTAGTACCACGGAAGTTATTCTCAGATGTCCTGTCATCCTGTCCCTTCTTCTTATCAGTGTTTTCCACATATTGGTACCCTGTAGTACCACGAAAGTTATTCTCAGATGTCCTGTCATCCTGTCCCTTCTTCTTATCAGTGTTTTCCACATATTGGTACCTGTCCGATTCTGCTCTTAACCTCCTGATTTCTTATCTTATCAGCCCACTTAATTTCCAACATTCGTCTGTAGCGCCACATCTCAGATGCTTCGACTTTCTTCTGTTCCCGCATCCCCACAGTCCATGTTTCACTACCATACGATGCCGTGCTCCAACCGTACATTCCGAGAAACTTTTCCTCACATTAAGGCCTATGTTTGATACCGTAGACTTCACTTGGTCAGGAATGCCCTCTTTGCCACCAGTGGTAGTATACTTCCGACGTCCTCCTTGCTCCGTCCGACATTCATTATTTTTGTGCGTAGGTATCACAATTCCTTAACTTCATCTACTTCGTGACCATCATCCTGATGTTAAGTGTCTCACTGCTCTCATTTCTGCTCCTTCTCGTTACTTTCGTCTTTCTCTGATTTCCTCTCGGTCTACATTCTGTAATCATCCGACTGTTAATTCCATTCAGGAGATCATGTAATGTTTCTTTACATTTACTCAGAATAGCAATGTCATCAGCGAATCGTACCATTGACGGCCTTTCATCATCACCTTTATCGTCTACTCTTATTATTCCCCCTTGGGTCTTGTACATATTGTATATTATTCGTCTCTTCCTGAAGCTTAACCAATTTCTCTCAGACTTTGGAACATATTGCACTATTTTACACTGTCGAAGACTTTTTCCAGGTCGACAAATCCTATGAAAGTGTCCCATTTGTTAATTACAGCAAAAAAGTTTGAGTTTTCATGAAACTGCGCTGTAAAATACTAGGTTAATTTATTTTCCAACCGCCGATCGCCAGCGATATGGAAACCACAGCGACAATCAAGAACGTTTTATCTGGAACGTTTAGCTAGTCCGTTCAGCTACTTTTCTACATAGTCACCTACACCTGCTTAGTCATCTGTCGTAACTTGGCATCAGCTTCAATATACAATCGTAATAGAAGTCAACCACCTGTCATTTCCGCAAATTGCCTCTTCTGGTCTGCAGTTACCTGTCTGTGCGATAATACTGTCCTCACAGCCAGCGCTGCAAGTAGTGTTACGTAGTGGTCGAAAATTCTTTTATTTTACATCAGAACCAACATTTGTTTGGTAGAATTTACGTCATGACATACAAAGAAGTTTACCTCTGAAGTAATCGATCTGTGACAGATCCAGTGGGTGCATTCTACCTTGGACATTTTTAAGAAAAGAGCAGTGGGTTCAATAGTATTATGTCACTCCACAATCTCTCATTAAAAAACATACTCGTCTGTCATCCCTCCATCTTCGCTAAATTTCTTCTTGTTTCGCTTAAAATACTGTTTCCCTTCTCTTCTGTAGTTTCCTTCATTTGGTTTAAAGCCAAACTTGTCTTTTCATCGTTTCCCATCATACGTCTCCCTTTTCTTACTTTCACATGTGCCCGCATCTCGTGGTCGTGCGGTAGCGTTCTTCCTTCCCACGCCCGAGTTCCCGGGTTCGATTCCCGTCGGGGTCAGGGATTTTCTCTGCCTCGTGATGGGTGGGTGTTGTGTGATGTCCTTAGGTTAGTTAGGTTTAAGTAGTTCTAAGTTCTAGGGGACTAATAACCATAGACGTTAAGTCCCATAGTGCTAAGAGCCTTTCACATATTTCGCTATTCACTCTTCTTCGTTGTCTTTCTCTTTTCTTATATTTGCATCTATCTTCCCTCTTTTACGTTTTACCTCCGTTCTCACATTCGTACTCAACATATCCATTCCCTGATTTATTTATTGCTCAATCATCGATCTTTTGAACGGCTTCCTCCTTCCGTTTCACATCTTAATTCCTCCTGCTACTTTCATTTTACGTCAAATTCCAATCGTCCTTGTCTTCGCAAATTTCTCTTCCTTCTTCTTTTGTCAAACCACCTCCTCCAACCTCCACCAATCTTCTTTTCTCCTATCACTCTGTTTATCTCTACCTCCGTCTATTTCATCTGGCAAAATGGCTCTTATCAGCACTAGACTGCTCAAAACATTTTCTGCATTGCTGTTAAGAAATAAATTGCGCATCACTACCATAGCACCTCGAACTGACGCAGCTACCTGCTATTATAAACAAATTATTAAATTTGGTATCGTATTCAGGTTTTTTTTTTGCTTTTTTGCCTTATTTCATTCTCCAAGTTTAATTTATATTATATTTTATAAAAGACGTCGTCAGCGTTTCTAATACGAACCTAATAAAAGTCGTATTGTGCACTATCCGATCAACAGTGTACAGACACCACCGTTCAGGGTGTCACTCGAGGCACACCCAGCAGCAGAAAAGTAGAGAAGCAGTAAAAGTAGAATGTAACTCTTCGACTTTCCCGACGAAGTGTTAGACATGTTGAAAAATCGCGTTTCTACTGGTTATCTGAGTCTTTATTGCGCGATATTTCACCTTCGTGACTCGCAGCTTTCTTCGGATGGAGTCTGATACCCTATGTGATCAAACGTATCCGGACGCATGGCTGAAAATGATTTACCGGTTGCCGGCCGGTGTGGCCGAGAGGTTCTAGGCGCTACTGTCTCGGGCATGGATGTGTGTGATGTCCTTAGGTTAGTTAGGTTTAAGTAGTTCTAAGTTCTAGGGGACTGATGACCTCAGAAGTCCCATAGTGCTTAGAGCCATTTTGAACATACAGGTTCGTGGTGCCCTCCATCGATAATGCTGAATTCAATGTGGGTTTGGCCAACCCTTAGCCTTGATGACACCTTCCATTTTCGCATGCATAGATTCAGTCAGGTGCTGGAAGATTTCTTATGGAATGGCAGCCCATTCTTCACTGAGTGCTGCACTGAGGAGAGGTATCGATGTCGGTCGGCGTTCCAAGACATCCGAAAGGTGTTCTACAGGATTCAGGTCACGACTCTGTGCAGGCCATTCCATTACAGAGAGGTTATTGTCGTGTAACTACTCCATCACAGGCCGTGCATTATGAACATGTGCTTGATCGTGTTGAAAGATACATTCGCCGTTGTCGAATTGCACTTCAACAGTGGGAATCTAGAAGGTGCTTAAGACATCAGTGTATGCCTGTGCTGTGGAAGTGCCACGCAAAACAACAATGGTTGCCAGACCCCTCCATGAAAAACACAAGACCATAACAGCACCGCCTCCGAATTTTAACCGAGCGAGGTGGCGCAGTGGTTAGCACACTGGACTCGCATTCGAGAGGACGACGGTTCAATCCCGTCTCCGGCCATCCTGATTTAGGTTGTCCGTGATTTCCCTAAATCGTTTCAGGCAAATGACAGGATGGTTCCTTTGAAAGGGCACGGCCGATTTCCTTCCCAATCCTTCCCTACACCGAGCTTGCGCTCCGTCTCTAATGACCTCGTTGTCGACGGGACGTTAAATACTAACCACCACCGCCACCGAATTTTACAGATGACACTACACACGCTGGCAGATGACTTTCACCCCTCTTACGCCATACCCACGCTGTGCCATCGGATCGCCCCATTGTGTACCATGATCGTCTCTCCACACAACGTTTTTCCACTGTTAAATCGTCTAATGTTTACGCCATACCCACGCTGTACCATCGGATCGCCACATTGTGTACCATGACTCGTCACTCCACACAACGTTTTTCCACTGTTAAATCGTCTAATGTTTACGCTCCTTCATCAAGTGAGGCGTCGTTTGGCATTTACCGGCGTGATGTGTGGCTTATGAGCACCCTTTCGACCATGAAATCCACGTTTTCTTACTTCCCCACTTGCAGTGGATTCTGATGCAGTTTGGAATTCCTCTGTGATGGTCTGGATAGATGTCTGCTTATTACACATTACGGTCCTCTTGAACTGTCGGCGGTCTCTGTCAGTCAACAGACGAGGTCGGCCTGTTCGCTTTTGTGCTGTACGTGTCTCTTTACGTTTCCACTTCACTATAACACCTGAAACAGTGGACCTAGGGATGTTCAGGAGTGTGGAAATCTCGGATACAGACTGAAGACACAAGAGACACCCAATCACCTGGCCACGTTCGAAGTCCGTGAGTTCAGCGGAGCGCCCTATTCTGCTCTCTCACGATGGCTAACGACTGATGAGGTCATTGATATGGAGTACCTGGCAATAGGTGGCAGCACAGTGCACCTAATATGAAAAACGTATCCTTTTTTTTAGGTGGGAGGAGTTTTCCGGATACTTTTGATCACAAAGTGTACCTGAAGAAGACAACGAGTCACGCAGTTGAAATATCATGAGAGAAAGAAGTGAATAACCGGCAAAAACCCGATTGTTCAACATAACAGTTGATTGGGTCGCTTAGGATAGCTCATGGACTTTAAAAGTGGACCGGGTCACCTAAGTTAAATGCTGCTGGGCTTGGCTAGCACTTGGATGGGTGACCATCCTGCTCTACCGAGCTCTATTGGCAAGCAGGAGGCACTCAGCCCTTGTGAAGTCTGTAGAGGAGCTACTCGACTGAGAAACAGCGACTCCAGTTACGAAGACTGACAACGCCCGGAAGATCTTTTGCTGACCAAACGTCCCTCCATATCCGCATCCAGTGACGCCTATTGGCTGAGTTTGACATGGCGGTCGGTCGGTCCCGTTAGGCCTTCCGTGGCTTGTTCATATCGAATAGTAGGTGTCTGGTGCTTTCGATCAGACAGCTTATCTCAGAATATTCCAAGTTACAGATAAGTTTCATTCATTTCTAGTTATGGCTGCTGGAGGGATTTACTTTTAATTCATACATACCAGTACTTGAAACTTCCAGGCACATTAAAACAGAGTGGCGGACCGTGACTCGAACTCGGGACCTTTGCTTGTCCGGCAAGTGCTTTACCATCTGAGTTACCCAAACCCGACTCACACCCTGTCCTCAGAGCTTTACTCTGCCAGTACCTCGTCTCCTACTTTCCAAACTTTACAGAAGCTCTCCTGCGAACCTTGCAAAACTACAACTCCCGAAAGAAAGGATATTGCGGAGACATGGCTTAGCCACAGCCTGGGGGATGTTTCCAGAACGAGATTTTCAATCTGCAGCGGAGTGTGTGCGCTGTTATGAAGCTTCCTGGCAGATTAAAACTGTGTGCCGGACCGAGACTCCAACTCGGGACCTTTGCAGAGTGAAAATGTCATTCTGGAAACATCCCCCAGGCTGTGGCTAAGCCATGTCTCCGCAATATCCTTTATTTCAGGAGGGTTAGTTCTGCAACGTTCGCAGCACAGCTTCTGTAAAGTTTCGAAAGTAGGAGACGAGGTACGGGCAGAAGTTAAGCTGTGAGGACGGGACGTGAGTCGGGTTTCGGTAGCTCAGGTGGTAGAGCACTTGCCCGCGGAAGGTAAAGGTCCAGAGTTCGAGTCTCGGTCCGGCACACAGTTTTAATCTCCCAGGAAGTTTCATAACAGCACACCCTCCTCCGCTGCAGAGTGAAATCTCATTCTGGATACCAATACCTACTTCCGTTTCACTACGTTATTAATTTACATAATTCATTGCAGCACTTAGTTATGACATTACAACAAATTATCCTTAATGACGGGAGATCAGATCCTAATATTCCTTCCTTCTATATCAGACGGTGTCTACAGCAAACTGCCACATTCGGAAGTTGTTACTCATTACCATTAATATGTTCCTTTATAAAAAATAATAAAAATGAATAAGATGCTCTGGAACCGGTACGATCCAGTAGAAGTTCGTTCCTGACCATTTTGAGTAAGATACTTTACAACAAAAAGGGGAATGTTTAATGTCTTAGGGAACATTTATTGCGAACCAAGTTTGATCGTCTACCATTTCAGATTTTTGTTACCTTGGCCACGCCGAAGAGTGTCATTCAGACCATTTTCAGAATGTAATTATTGTATGGTCCTGACTGGAAGAGAATATCTGTTTTGTCTTTGCCGCAGTCCGTTTTTCTGCTTGCTTTTGTATGTAATGTTATAATTCACCTGTTACAGAATACCTATTCTTAGCCAGAGTAGTTAGGTGACGAGGCTGAATTCCTTCAGGTATCCCAGCGCACCAGTTTTTTTTTCGGTTTGTGTTCTTAACATGGCCACCTTCACTACATTTGTGAATGCACGTCTCCCTGTTTTGTAGCGTGTCCTTCCGCGTTATTTTATCATGATTATTTTCTCTATTGGCGTCGTATTCCATGCTAAAATTTTTTTACCTGCCAAGATCTGAGAGAACTTTTGCGCGGTCATATTGACTGCAGCATGTTACCTACAACCAATCTGTAGTTTTATATTATTATATTGAAGTAATGTACCACCAACATTGACATCATAACGTCACGAGCCACGAAATATTTAGTGGCATACAGTATATGCCGCTTTTGGAATGCTGGTTCGGATATTTCTCCACATAAGCTCGAATTTTTCTGATTGTGAATTGTTATGACTGCTTGTTACACTTGTGGAGAAAAGTAAAGTGGTTTTTAACTCTTATTCAGCTGTTCGGTTTCCGTCTTTTAAGAGTATTTGCTACTGTAATTTAGAATGCTTTTCTTGCAGCCTTTCTTTCAGAGACAGCAGAACGTATGACACTCTTTTGTAATGAGACTTAGTCCATTAGCTGAATACTTGTAGCATTCATTTTCATTGTGCCTGTCTGTAACTCAACACCTTCTCAATGAGACGAGTAGCAATTTACCCATTCCATAACTGTATTATTCCACCCTATTCTTTCCACTGATGTACTGTAAATCATTATGCTGAATATCAGCTTTCAGATGTCATCTCTCCTCATCTCTGTACCGGTCTTACACCATCCTGTTCTTTCCATTAATATATATGAAAAGGGTGAATACGAACTTTCAGCAGCCGTCTGTCCTCACCTCCATATTGGTGTTATTCCATCCTGTTCTTTCATTTGATATGTATGATCATGGTAAATCGGAACTTTCAGCTGCCATCTCTCCTTTCCTTGAGGACAATTACCGCCAGGAGTTGAACACGATACTCAAAATCACTGCACGGGTGTGATGTGTAGTTCTCGAAGGGATGTCCAAGTGCGACGAAGTTGTGACTCTAGAACGGTTTTCTTTATTTTGAACCTACATGTATGACCTACTAGCTGGAAATACGACTACATACTGATTGGATAAGAAATCCATATGAAGGGAGTGAGAGTACGAAAATAGGTGAATATAGAGATAAACTTGACTTCGGAACAATTGCAGCGGTATCATTGAAACATGGCACACATGGCACTATTGGCCAAAAGTTATTGAGAAGAAGATCCACACCTGCCACGCGTGTGAGAAAGGTTTGATATGTAAGGGGTTATAATAGTTAGATACAGGCTTGAATAATTCCAATCCAAGTTGCTAAACGGATCACTCAGTTAACAAAAAAAAAAAAAAGTCTAGGGAAGGGATGATTTTAAAGGCAGCATGGAGCAATTTCGCAGCAACTTTGTATACTAGCAGGAGTAAAATGCTGTAAATGTTGGGGACGGGGGGGGGGGGGGGGGTTAGGACACCATCAGGACCTTTAGAGGAAGAGATTGAGGTTGGAAACAGTGACATGTTAAAATTCTCTTAATTGATCGACGTTAGTGTTTCCGGAGTTCGGTCAGTATATGTGTTAGGAATAAATTACACATCTACCCTGTACATTAATCACCGAACAACCGACCAGATGAAATCTTCGATCTTGATTCAATGTCAACGTCCATTAAATAAGTATTCTGACAATTCGTAGCTTCAATCGGACTTTGTTATACGTTGGCCGTACTTCATACAAGAGATTAATCATTAACGTATGTTAGGGTGACATCCATCTCCCATTCTGACATTCATCCAATTAAAAAAAAAAATTTTACAGAAAGATTCAGTATAGACTCACATTTATTGCTATGTGTTGTGTTCTAGTCGTTGATATTTCTTGTACCCACGTACGGTGCAGCTGGCCCTTTGCTTCACCAACGATGGGGTCAAGCGCAGCGGTAGTTTTCGTCACCGCACGAAGCCAAAAGGAATTCCTCGAGCAAAAGAAGTAGAATAAGTGCTACAGAACGTGCTCCGTAATAAAGTTTCATTAATGGTAAAGAGAGCTCTAACCCCCGAAATGATCTTTCTACTCAACTTTCCCCTACGCAGGGGAACGTTCGCTTGTTCATTTATACATCAAACTATTAAGAGACATACCTATTTATCAGATGGTTTCACTCTTTGAAAATCTCGTATCCTCACACCGAGTGAGGTGGTGCAGTTCTTAGCACACTGGACTCGCTTTCGGGAGGTCGACGGTTCCAACACGCGTCCGGTCATCCTGATTTAGGTTTCCCGTGATTCCCTAAATCCCGCCAGGCAAATGCCGGGATGGTTCCTTTGAAAGAGCATGACCGACTTCCTTTCCTAATCCGATGAGACCGATGACCTCGCTGTCTCGTGTCCTCCCCCAAACAACCGATCCGCCCCTCCCTCACCCTATCAGTGTCAAATGCACAATCAATGTGGTATAGCTCTAGTGAACAGGAAGCCAGATTGTGTTGGAAGAATTAAAGAGATCCATATTTCTTTCTCGAATAAGGTACGTCGGTAACTGTGATACGCTTACTAGTAATTACAATGAAAACGCACAGTAACGAGTTAAGTAAGAGAACGCATTAAGACCTGAAGTCGTCAATAATCATGGGAGCGTCACATAAATTCTGATCAGATTTCAGTGACAAACGCTGCAAGGGAAACGTAGTGTTTATTAAGGGACAAATTACACTTCCATCATGTAACTGCTTGAACACTGCAGGAGCTTATTAGACACCTTGCTAACATTTCAACTGGAGACACTATGAGAAAAAGCCTCGTGCAAGACGGTACGATAGATTTTTAAAATTCGAAAATAGAAATTAAGAAAGAAATGGAGACACACTTGACTTTCCTCCACATACAACTCAAGTGGTGGTGATGAGTGTCAAACGAGAAAAAATCATATTGAGAAATGTCAGTTCGTGGTATTAAAACCTAAGTAGTTGCTCCTAGATATTTTACGTTAGGTACGGTTTCCAGCAATTTCTCATCAATAATGTAGTTTTACAGTAGTGGATTTCTTTTCCTATGTATGCCGCGGTGTGTAACGTTTATTTACGTTTACGGTCAGCTGCCAGAGCCTGCACCATTCATGAACCATTTGTAGGTCGGTCTACATATCAGTACCGTCTTCTGGATTTGTCAAAGCTGAACGTCTTAGATGAATCAACACGTATATGTCACCTCTTTCTAGGAGCGTCCCGCATTACTGTCATTTCTGGTAACAGCCCTTCCTTGAGAACTACGTAAAGACTTTTGTGTGATAGGAAGTTCGATCAAGTAGCCGATCTGACGCTACTTGATCGAAAATCACATGACGAGAATCGTGGCTGTAATATTATATGGTTTATCACTGAAGAAGGAACAAGCCGCAAGTATTGTTTAACAAGGTTTATTTGGATCAAACTACGAGCGCTTTCGGATTTCTTTATAAATCCATCTTTACGCAGTTGTTACACTTTCCGTTTTGTTTTCTTGCTGCGGCCTCGTTTTGCATTCGTTATTAGTTTGTTTTGTTCACTGTTCGGTAAAGTTTAAGGTAGATTTATTTTTATGACTTGTATAAAAGTATTTATGAAAAGGTTTCACAGTGAAATGTGGTGAAAACTTATGTGCTGTATCCTTCGGTGTGACGAAAATTTACACCACATTTCACGTTTTAATAACTTTAAAACCGTTTCATAACTGCTTTGACACAGGTCACAAGAAATAAATCTCTCGTAAACTTTATTAAACAATGAAAGAAAAACTTCGTCTGTTCTCGTGCTGCAAACCAATAACGAATACAAAACTAGGTCCCAGGCCACGAAAACAAAAAAACAAAAAAAATGTCTAACAGCCAACCGAAGAATTTGTTAAACATCCAATTAAACCTTGTTGAACCATGTTAGCGGCTGGTAGCTTTTTCTATTGAAAACCAAACTCATCTGATATTTGTGTACGTTGTTCTTACAAGACAACCTCCCCATCGCACCCCCCTCAGATTTAGTTATAAGTTGTAACAATGGATAGGCCTTGAAAATCTGAACACAGATCAATCGATAAAACAGGAAGAAGTTGTGTGGAAATACGAAAAAAATGTGCAAAATATACAAATTGAGTAGTCCATGCGCAAGATAAGAAACATCAAG
This sequence comes from Schistocerca gregaria, assembly GCF_023897955.1. NCBI lineage: Eukaryota > Metazoa > Arthropoda > Insecta > Orthoptera > Acrididae > Schistocerca > Schistocerca gregaria. The sequence goes on from NC_064922.1 coordinate 163,178,162, forward strand.
GATAAAGTAAATTGATGAGCACCGTGGTCCTGTGGTAAGCGTGAGCAGCTGCGGAATGAGAGGTCCTTGGTTCAAGTCTTTCCTCGAGTGAAAAGTTTACTTTCTTTATTTTCACAAAGTTATGATCTGTCCATTCGGTCACTGACGTCTCTGTTCACTGTAATAAGTTTAGTGTCTGACTTTGAGACCGCACCGCAAAACCGTGCGATTAGTAGACGGAAGGACGTGCCTCTCCAATGGGAACCGAAAACATTTGGTCGAAGGTCATAGGTCAACCGATTCCTCCACAGGAAAACACGTCTGATATATTCTATACGACAGTGGTGATGGCATGTGCGACCCACCTAATTTGTACACTTGACGAATGGGTAAAAATATTCTTCTACCATGCCCGATTTAGGTTTTCTTGTGGATGTGATAATCACTCCCAAAAAAGTGGCCGGCCGTTGTGGCCAAGCGGTTCTAGGCTCTACAGTCCGGAACCGCAGGACTGCTACGGTCGCAGGTTCGAATCCTGCCTCAGACATGGATGTGTGTGATGTCCTTAGGTTAGTTTGGTTTCATTAGTTCTGTTCTAGGGGACTGATGACCTCAGATGTCCCATAGTCCCATAGTGCTCAGAGCCATTTGAACCATTTGAACCAAAAAAGTGATGAAAACATAAGAGATTGTCACATAAACTGCAACAAATAAATCCAACAGTTTCACAGTCGCACAGTTTTCCCTGTGCTCTGTGAAAACATATGTTTTTAACGTTTTCAATTTTTTCCTTGTGTAGACCGTCAAATACTGCATATGTTCAAGCAAATCTGAACATGTCCTGGACTTTTGGAGAGCGAACTTGATTATGTGTGACTGCGTGAACTTTTATAATTGACACACGATCACATAAACAATACTGCTCTGTGTACCTTCGCAAAATCATAGAATCTTTTCACAAAGTATTTCACTTGCTGAAAACCAAACACATCTAACGGATGCATGAGAGGTGTACAACCTGGAAGTATGGTAATTACGTCTACTCCCACAGTAAAATTGTACAGTGCCTGATCCTTCTGTCCTGCATAGCTGTCAAGGAGTAAGGCAAAATCTTTGTCCACGTAAGGAGCAATCACACGTTCATTTAAGTCTTTCACTAGTCTTTTCTCCATTTTTCCTGACGCACTGCAATTCACAATGACATTCGGCGTATGCGCAAGTACCCTATTCACTTGTTGCTGAACTTGCGGTCCAAATACACCATTTTTTCGTGCAAACATAAATAAAATGTATGTAAAAGAAATCCTGCTTTGTTCAGAGCGTATTTTATGGTATAACTACACTCCTGGAAATTGAAATAAGAACACCGTGAATTCATTGCCCAAGGAAGGGGAAACTTTATTGACACATTCCTGGGGTCAGATACATCACATGATCACACTGACAGAACCACAGGCACATAGACACAGGCAACAGAGCATGCACAATGTCGGCACTAGTACAGTGTATATCCACCTTTCGCAGCAATGCGGGCTGCTATTCTCCCATGGAGACGATCGTAGAGATGCTGGATGTAGTCCTGTGGAACGGCTTGCCATGCCATTTCCACCTGGCGCCTCAGTTGGACCAGCGTTCGTGCTGGACGTGCAGACCGCGTGAGACGACGCTTCATTCAGTCCCAAACATGCTCAATGGGGGACTGATCCGGAGATCTTGCTGGCCAGGGTAGTTGACTTACACCTTCTAGAGCACGTTGGGTGGCACGGGATACATGCGGACGTGCACTGTCCTGTTGGAACAGCAAGTTCCCTTGCCGGTCTAGGAATGGTAGAACGATGGGTTCGATGACGGTTTGGATGTACCGTGCACTATTCAGTGTCCCCTCCACGGTCACCAGAGGTGTACGGCCAGTGTAGGAGATCGCTCCCCACACCATGATGCCGGGTGTTGGCCCTGTGTGCCTCGGTCGTATGCAGTCCTGATTGTGGCGCTCACCTGCACGGCGCCAAACACGCATACGACCATCATTGGCACCAAGGCAGAAGCGACTCTCATCGCTGAAGACGACACGTCTCCATTCGTCCCTCCATTCACGCCTGTCGCGACACCACTGGAGGCGGGCTGCACGATGTTGGGGCGTGAGCGGAAGACGGCCTAACGGTGTGCGGGACCGTAGCCCAGCTTCATGGAGACGGTTGCGAATGGTCCTCGCCGATACCCCAGGAGCAACAGTGTCCCTAATTTGCTGGGAAGTGGCGGTGCGGTCCCCTACGGCACTGCGTAGGATCCTACGGTCTTGTCGTGCATCCGTGCGTCGCTGCGGTCCGGTCCCAGGTCGACAGGCACGTGCACCTTCCGCCGACCACTGGCGACAACATCGATGTACTGTGGAGACCTCACGCCCCACGTGTTGAGCAATTCGGCGGTACGTCCACCCGGCCTCCCGCATGCCCACTATACGCCCTCGCTCAAAGTCCGTCAACTGCACGTACGGTTCACGTCCACGCTGTCGCGGCACGCTACCATTGTTAAAGACTGCGATGGAGCTCCGTATACCACGGCAAACTGGATGACACTGACGGCAGCGGTGCACAAGTGCTGCGCAGCTAGCGCCATTCGACGGCCAACACCGCGGTTCCTGGTGTGTCCGCTGTGCCGTGCGGAGATCATTGCTTGTACAGCCCTCTCGCAGTGTCCGGAGCAAGTGTGGTGGGTCTGACACACCGGTGTCAATGTGTTCCTTTTTTCCATTTGCAGGAGTGTATGTGAAGTGGCATGCAGCTGGTCTACAGTACATTCCGTGTTGCCTTCTCCAACAAACGATAACGTGCGGGTCGATTTCATTTCATAGTTAAAACCGGACTGATCTGTGTTGATAATATATGCATCTTCATACTGTTGGAATGTGACGTTAGTTTCTGTAACATACGTCTTGACACACTCTAAAAGTTCTTCCAGGTTATTCGCGTAGTTCTTGCTTACATATTTCGTAATCTTCCTGCTCGTAATTTAGTATTTTGAATGTGACAAGCGAATGAGATGAAGCCTTGAAATCCAGGCCGATTTATTTAGCGTATTGTAATCCCCAAATCTGTAGGTCTGTATCATGAACTGCACTGAATTCTTTTCTGGCTTTAATAAATGGTTTTTTAGTTCACTGGACTTCTGTCTTCTGGTTCCACCGCATTCTACGACTTCTTTGCAATATTTAATTGTGCTTTTTTCCTCCATCCCTTTAAATTTCTGAAATTTATTTGTTACTTCACTCCATAATCTATATTTGCGTCTTTTAACTGGTTTGGACAGTAACCTGTATTGGAGCATTTCCTTCATGTTACCCAAAGAAATACCATCAGATTGAAGTCGCAGTGTTTTCTCTTTGTGTTCTTCGTACGGATCGTTAACAATCTCATCATCTGGTACATACAGCCCCGCAGCAATAAGCAAGGTATCGTGAACACCACACGTACTGTTCATCAACAAATGTAGGAAATAATCATACAAATGTTCGATCCCTTAAGGAACTTTCCGGTTCCTTACAGTTCGGACAATATTCATTGAGCTTGTTATTGAAGTCGAGAGCTATATTTGCTGGATTCATATTGCCGACGGAATACATCTCACTTATTTAATGAACTCTCGTCCAAAGTAGCGAACAGTCAACTGCCAGCCACGGAGCCTCGTTAGCAGGAATACTCTCTCTTCCGTGCGCTGTAGTCGACTGACATCGTGTCTTTCGATGTTTGTTTAGGTGTAGCGTCCCCATACTACGGCGCAGTTACCTCGCATCGGGCGGACGGACGAACAGATAATAATTGTCTGAAAGTAAAAAATTAAACTTTTCATTCGAGAGAAGACTTGAACCAAGGACATCTCGTTCCCCAGCTGCTGACGATAACCACGGGACCACGACGCTCCTGAGCTTCACTCCCCAGGATGTTGCCTATCTTGCACATAGACTACTCAGCTTCTATATTTTGCTTATTTTTTTCATAGTTCCACACAACTTCTTCCTGTTTTCTCTATTGATCTGTGTTCAGTTTTTCAAGGCCTATCCACTGTGCCATCTTATAACTAAATCTGAGAGGGGTGCGATGGGGAGCTTCCCTTGTTAGTAGACAGCTGTTAGGAACTTACTGAAAGCTGCCAGGATGTCATGAAACTACTTATCCCGCCTTACACAACGTTTTTAAAAGAGGAGTGTGCACCTCCAAAGTGAGATATCGGACATTACTGGGTGACTGAAATTTATTGCTTTTGAATGTCACATTGTGTCGATTTTCCTTACATCCTGGCTCGTCCTGTACGTCCGTGTAGGTGCTCATGGTTCAACTCTATGTTACTCTTCAGTCTCTCAATTATTAACAAAGTCACGGTGATCAGTACGTTCCGTTCTTGGAACTGGAACCATGAAGATATTATGAACGCCTCTCCAACATAGAGCCACTGAGACCGTGTTTCATTTTAAGAGTTGTATATTAATCTTAGTACAAGAAAGCCCCCATGCAGTGCGTGTAGGAGTTAGATTCAATTTGTTTCCTCGGCGTTACTTTTGCTCATGATTTATTCAGCCTGCGGTGTACAGAAATGCAAATGCGATGCAAATGCTACACACTGGAGTGCTTTATAAATGTATTTGCGGAGATGAGAGCCGGGGTTCTGGTGGCCGGAGGTGTGGCGTGTCGAGCGGTGCGGCCGCGTGGGAGCCGCTGCGGTTGCTTTAGGGGGAGGGGGGGGGGGGGGTTGATGGGGGGTAGAGGGGGGCGCCTGGGGGGCTGCAACCCCCGCGGCCTAAGCTCGCCGGAATGGGGCCACCGGTGTTTAATCCCGGCGAGTCCGCGTGGAAGTATTCCAAATTAGAGGCGCCCACTCACGCGCTTTCCGTTTACAAGGGCGCGTCCCACACTCCAGTCCCCAGTAATCACGTTGTGTGGCATTCGTCCTGGACTATGGCACCTGAAAAACACTTCTCTTCGATCTATTGCTAGGATTTCTGTGTGTGACCCATTTTTTACTCTCCTACGTGTTGTGGTGTAACTGCCAATGTGGGGCCGTATTGGAGAATACGAGTCTGCATTAATGAGCAACCTGATACCAAGTTTGTTAAAAATCGAACATGACTCTGTATTATTAAAATGTTTCACAAATAGGTCATGCACTTGTAAATGTTGGACAGTGGTCGGTTGTTCAGTAATCGAGAGCAGCATTTTTACTGGTTGTGCGCTTTGTTTTAGGCCTGGCACTGTGTTACACGCAAGTTGACACGTGACATTATGAAGCTAATCATGAAGAAATTTGTAACGATGTGGAATCACCTCTAAGTTAATTTTGCATAAAGATGGAAACGGTGAAACGCCCGCTAAACCCGCTGGGCAGAACAGGTGGAAAGAGACAAGGGTTGAGATCAGTTTCTGATTCTAATTGTCATTTATTGCAATTTAATAGTATTTAAAACCAAAGCGACAAGTACCCGAATCTTTACCGAAAGCATCTCTTTGACAGCTGAAGGCCTCTAACTAGAAATCTTAACAAAATAAAAATCCAGTTAAGATCGCAATAAAATAATTTTTAAAAAAATACGCAAAGTGCAGTACAAATGGCTGAGAGCCGCAATTACAAAATTTTAGAATATCTTACCATAGACCTATAAAGGCAGAAGGCCAACAAGAAATCTTTTAAAAAAATCAAAATTCAATGAAGGTAGCAATAAAATAATTGAAAGAAGCAACATATGCAAGGTGCAATATCAATGGCTGACAATTAAATTTCAAAATTGTAAAATATATTATCATAACATTTAAAGGCAGAAGGCTGCAGTGTCTAGGCTTGAAAGATAAATTTAAAAATTAATTTTTCAAAATTTTAGGAAACATAACAAATCACCATAAGCCTAAAATTTAAAATATCTGACAACAGATACTTAAACACCGGTGGCACTCAGAAGCCTCCAGGTAGGTTGGTCTGCCCTCGTTCACTTAAGCGAGACAGGTGGCGAGCCCAACGACACTTGATCCGTCGGGACCCAACCAGGGGACAGCCACGGACCAAGCGACACATCGACTTGCTTCCCGTCAATCAGTACATGAGAATTCAAACCGGCAATGTTACAAACGTGATAATCCACAATCGAGTTAAGGTTAACCATTAATAAGCGCTCGTCTGGAGATATCTCTATTGGTAGAGAGACTGGCGAGTGCGCACCGTTTAATGTTGCATAGCGCCAGTGTGGTTTCACGCCGAAAAGAAGGTGGTCACTACCATACATGCAGGTGAGTAAGCAGGAGCAACGAGGAGTGGTTCGTTTTTTGGAGGCGGTGGGAGTTGGAAGCCGTAAAATGTATCGGCGGATGAAGGCTGTGTACGGTGAGTACAATCTGAGTCGTTCAAGTGGTGTGGATTAGCACAACGATTCCTTGAGGAGCACGAGTCATTGGAAGACGATGCTCGTCCTAGACAGGCTAATCGTGTCATCACACCGGAAATGATTGCGGAAGTGCATTCGTCAAACAGCAGTGCTTACAAGGTAGGACTGATAGAAGAGATAGAGATCGTCCAACGGAGAGCGGCGCGTTTCGTCTCGAGAACGTTTGATTAGCGTGCGAGCGTTACCCAAATGCTCAATAAACTCGAGTGACACACATTACAAGAGCGGCGCCGTGCACCACGGAGAAGTTGACTCTTCAGATTTCGAGAGAGTACTTTACGAAAGGAGTCGGGAACCATATTACTTTCTCCTACATATATTTCTAGAAACTACACAGCGAGAACATTCCACTACATTAGAGCTAGTGTAGAAGTTTATCGACAATCATTTTTCTCATCCACTGTTCCCTAGATCGACAGGAACTGTAGGAATCGCCGGCCGCAGTGGCCGAGCGGTTCTAGACGCTTCAGTCTGGAACCGCACGACCGCTACAGTCGCAGGTTCGAATCCTCGGGCATGGATGTGTGTTATGTCCTTAAGTTAGTTAGGTTTAAGTAGTTCTAAGTTCTAGGTGACTGATGACCTCAGATGTTCCATAGTGCTCAGAGCCATTTGAACCACTTGAACTGTAGGGATCAGCTACTAGCTCCAGAAGTACCCTCCGCCACACACCGTCAGATGGTATGACGTTGATGCAGATAGTTGTAGAATTAGCAGCGATGATAAAAGGTCGACTTCACTTTATTGGGACAATTCTAGGGAACTGTGGCTCACCTATAAAGGAGACAGCCAGTAGAACAATAGTAAGACCACTTCTAGAGTACTGCTCGAGTGTTTGGGATGTGCACCAGTTCGAATTAAAGGAAGACGTCGAGGCAATTCAGAGGTGTGCTCGATCAGCAAGTGAGTATTACGTAAATGCTTCATGAAATGAATAAGGAAATTATGGAGGGAAGACGACGTTCTTTTCGCAAAACACTCTCGAGAAAAATAACAACACCGTCATTTGCTGCTGACTTAAGAACGCTTCTCCTGCCGTCAACGTACATTTCGCGTGAGGACCGCGAAGAGAGGATAGGATGAATTAGGGCTCGTATGGGGAGTAGACAGCTGTTTTCCCTCGATCCATTTGCATGGGGAACGGGAAAGACACGGTACTGCCCACCCTGCACTTGCGGAGTACGTGCTCAGCTGTAGATGTAGACACAGATGTAGGTCACTCAATTTGGGAGAGTAGCCTTCCAGTTACAGTGGACAAGATTCCAACAGATATCTTCTTTTCAGTTACCACCCACATCCATTTCCTAGGCGGGAAGCCTCACTCCGTCTCCCAGTTTACGACATAGCGACGCTACGGTCGAGAGCCGGCGATCCAGGCGCTGACAGGGCGGGACTTACACAGGGAATTCCGAGAACGGCTCCCGCTGGGCGCGATTGTAATTTGGGCGTCCATTTATAACTCGACGTGGCGCGGGGTCGCAATTTCGCACCGCATTCGCGGCGGGAATTATCGCGCATCGGCCGGCCGGTGCGGCCGCACTGTGATGCAAATCCGCGGCGACACCTGCGAGCAGTGCCGCCAACCCCTGGGGTCGTTACGGCCATTCATTCCGAGACGAGAGCTCGGCGCTGGTTGCCGCCCGGCCGTAACCGGTCACTGGCTGTGGCGACTTAGCGCCTCATCCGCCTTCCGCTAATGGCGTTTCAGCCTTCACTAACACTGACGAGTCGCGTCATTATGCACAATTGGAGGCGGAGAACGGACGGCTGAGGGCAATGATGGTAGTGGCTAAATCAAGAGCTGACCGGTATCTCGAGCTACACTGTCTCCCACAGCTTGAAATGCTCCCAGCCGTTTCGAACTGTACTACATTAGATTGTTAAGCGTGTAGCTACCCTGAAATACACCCCCTACCGCTCAAAACGATCTATAAATAATGCAATCTTACTGCTATTGTCCGCCCTCGATAGCTGAATGGTCAGCGTGACGGATTGTCAATCCTCTGCGCCCGGGTTCGATTCCCGGCTGGGTCGGGGAATTTTCTCCGCCCAGAGACTGGGTGTTGTGCTGTCCTCCTCCTAATCATCGTCCTATCATCCTCATCGACTGCAGGTCTCCGAAGTGGCGTCAAATTGAAAGACCAGCACCCGGCGAACGGCCTGCCCGACGGGAGTCCTAGCCGTACGATTAAATAAATAAAAAAATAAAAAAACTGCTATTATGAACCTTAGGACATGGTAAAACTTGAGTAATCCGCGAAGATAGACAAAATTTAAAAGATTTGGAACATGGATGCGCTTCAGCAACTTGCCTGCAAGAGTTTCATTTGATTGGAAATAACACCCGACCAGTTACAAAATGCAGTTTTATTAAATCTCAGACATAATTTCGACAGTTTTAAAACTGTCTTCTTCAGACGGTATTGTACGCAGAATCGAGTCGTGGAGTCCGTCTAGTAAATGTGCGTGTAAATACACTTAATCACCATTTTTAAATTATATATTTCAGATGCTAATTAATGCTAATTAAAGGAATGACACGCGCATGTACTGGGCAGAATCAACGATTTCCACATTAGAGATAGATAATACGCGATTCTACATACAGTGCCTTCTGAAAAAAGAAAGTAAGTTTTAAAACTGTCGAAACCATGCTGAATGTTTAATGAAACTGTATTTTGCAACTGGTTCGCTGTTATTTACGTTAGAACACTGACGGCAAACATTTCACAGTGGTACACTCGCTCAATGCTTAATGAATTGTGCCTTACAGGCTTTATTGTAACAGGACAAATGTGTCTGTTTTTGTATCCCGCCATGATAGGCAGCGCGTGGGTCTGCTCCTGAAAACTGAAGGGTAGGCGGACTGTAGGAAGGTAGGAGGAGCAGGTGAGGTGGAACACTTGGTACTGAATTAAAAGTGGTTTTACTATATCACCACACAATAATTTGAATACATCAATCCTACTTAACTTTGGCTGAGATGAACACGAAGGTGCGAAGCTACACATCAAGTTACGAAGGCAAAATCTGTAGTGGCTCGCCCACTATGAAATAAAAACAATGTTGCTTGGTCGTCTAGTCGTACTCAAAATGGGCTGAATCCGGAGCGGCGCTCGTAGAGCTGCACAGTGCCGGCTAGAGGGTGCTGTCGTCGGTGTCGGTGTGGTAGTGTCAACCTAGCAGACCGCACCCACGTTGTGGCATCGTAGCTATCCATACCACATCTGTTATGTGTAACCTGCACTGCCTAATAACGTGAAGAACTATGAGCTTGTTTGGTGCCACGATTCCTTCTCTGCTACCGTTTGTCTCGAGCTACTTATTTACGTTGCCTTACCTGAAGTGCTGTAAATCTCTTCCGGGAGAATACTGCAACTGCTGCTCATTCATGCTTGGTTATAGTTCGATTATTTGCAATCAAAGTGAATGAAGCGTGGTTTTAAGAAGCAAATCTCAAGTATCAGCATAAAGCGACATGGAACCAGTTGTGCGATTTGTGGCAGAAGAAGAGGTCTGAGACAATGAATTCGCGAACAACGATATGTATGAAAAGTGCAATATAGTGTTTGAATAGGCAACGTGAAAATACATAAGTTTACTCTTCATTTAATAAATAAAAATTTAATCCTATTCTTTGGTAAGCGCACATATTGAGAATGGTTGCAACGATTTGCCTGATTTAAAACAGAGATATTCTTAATAATCCGAATCAATTAGTAGGGAATGAAAAGTTGAGAAAGTCGGCCGGAATGTGCAAAATCGGGAAAATCTGTACGTGCTATTTTCTATAGGATTTTTGTGTGACGACCCAAACTCAGCATTGGAACGATAGATAAGCGTAATTCCTTTCATTGTTTTGTTCTTTATTGTACTGGAAACGTTCTCAGAAAAATATCCTGAGAGCGACAAAGAGAACTTGGAAAATTCGTACAAACTGAAAAAATCGTTATCGGCATATGTATTTCAACCAAATATGGTACTGCCAGAATTAAAGCTGTGAGGACAGGGTGTGATTCTTCCTTGGGTAGCTCAGATGGTAGAGCACTTGCACGCAAAAGGCAAAGGTCCCGACTTCGAGTCTCGGTCCGGCACACAGTTTTAATGTGCCAGAAAGTTTCATATCAGCGCACACTCCGCTGCAGAGTGAAAATCTCATTCTGTAAATATGGTATATATATTACTTACTGTCTGGAGAGAAATGATGTGGGGAGGTAAAACTCATCAACCTCCATCTGGAGTGACAGCGCTAACGTGGAAGGAAAACGGGGAGGGGAGCAGATATGGAGGAGGAGGAGATTGACACAGAGAGGAGGAGATGGCCTGAGAGGGGGGAGAAGTAGCAGATGGGCGGAGAGAGGGTCAGGAAGACATTGATGAAGAGTAGTGGGTGGAGGAGTTGGGCACACAGAGGGGGTGAAGGACGGAAAGAGGGACGGAGAAGACGAGCATAGGGCGACGTCGGGTTCTCAGCTGGCTGATAAATACATTATCAGATTAAGCCTGTTAACATTCTCACCGAACATAGTAGAAGGAAGGACATACAAAATAAGGTTACAAGCTTCTGAAACCTCTTGTGAGTAAGAGAGGCGCAACTGACTAAAGGAATGCCAGGAATCGGAATGCTTTGTGCTAAAACTGCGCGAGGTGACCTAATTGAAACTTGTGCGGCCGCCTTCTTCCAAGACGTTGTAGGGAATATGATGCGCCCTTCGTTCCTAGCGATGTATGACATCTTCCAGCTGGATAATGCAAGACCCCACAGTGGGGTTCACACGATAAACGGCTTCAGGAAGACACATATCATTGAGTGACCTGCGTGATGCCCGTAGAGTACGTATGAGATGCGAAGAAGTGTACCTTAACAGAGCCTCCAGTCAGAAATTTGCAAGAACCGAAACTGTTTCGGACGTCCCAAAAAATTCCTCTGTATGACGTTTCGTGCCAAGACGAATGCCAGGGTTTATTCATGTTCTTGGAGATCACTATCTCAATAATGGGCATCACTTTAGGAAGGAATGTAAGTCAATGAATTAACACCGATCACGGGGTGAGCATCTTCACAAAGCTTGGTAAATATCGGAATGGTGATTCCTAATCAAATGCTTTTGATTTCTGTCAGTATATATCAGTTTCTTCATCTACATCTATAGGGATATTCTGAAAATATTTAAGTGCCTGGCAGAGGATTCATCGAACCACCTTCACAATTCACTATTATTCCAATCTCGAATAGAATGCTGAAAGAATGAACAATTACATCTTTCCGTACAAGCTCTGATTTCCCTTATTTTATCGTGGTGATCGTTCCTCCATATGTAGGTCGGTGACAACAAAATATTTTCGCATTCTGAGGAGAAATTTGGTGTTTGGAATTTCGTGAGAAGATACTGTCGCAACAAAAAACGCCTTTCTTTTAACGATTTCCAGCCCAAATCTTGTATCATTTCTGTGACACTTTCTCCCACATTTTGCGATAATACAAAACGTGCTGCCTTTCTTTGAGTTTTTTGAATGTACTCCGTCGGTCCTATCTGGTAAGGATTCCACACCGCGCAGCAATATTCTAAAAGAGGACGGAAAAGTATAATTTAGGTCTGTTACATTTTCTAAGTGTCCTGCCAATAAAACGCAGTCTTTGGTTAGTCTTCCCCACAACATTTCCTATGTGTGCCTTCCAATTTAAGTTGTTCTTAATTGTGATACATAGTATTTAGTTGAATTTAGGGATTTTAGATTAGACTCATTTCTCGTGTAACCGAAGTTTAACTAGTTCCTTTTAGCACTCATAACCCCAGACTTATTTAGGGTAAAACTGCCACTTTTCGCACCATTCAGATATTTTTTCTAAATCGTTGTGCAGTTTGTTTTGTCTTCTGATGATGTTATTAGGCGACAAATGACAGTGTGATCTGCAAACAACCGAAGACGGCTGCTCAGATTGTCTCCCAAATCGCTTATATAGATAAGGAACAGCAAAGGCACTATAACACACTTGGGGAACGCCAGAAACCACTTCTGTTTTGCTCGATGACTTTCCTTCAGTTACTATGAAATGTGACCTCTCTTACAGGAAATCACAAATTCAGTCACATAACTGAGACGATATTCCATAAGTACGCAATGTCAATACGAACCGCTTGTGTGGTACAGGGTCAAAAGCCTTCCGGAAATCCAGAAATACGGAATCGATCTGAAATCGCTTGCCAAAAGCACTCAACACTTCATTCATATAAAGAGCTAGTTGTGTTTCACAGGAACGATGTTTTCTAAACCCATGTTGACTGTGTGTCGAAAGACCGTTTTCTTCGAGGTAATTCATAATGTTTGAACACAATATAGGTTCTATAATCCTGCTACATATCGACGTTAAGAATATGGACCTGTAATTTAGTGGATTATGTAGGGTTTCAAATATGACAATGTACAGACTTAGTCACCTACGTCGTTTACAAAACATTTCAAAAAAGTCTTTAAATTCTTTTAAAGTTCTCTATAAAAGATTCTTTAACGAAACTAATTAAAACACTTTTAGTTGAGTCGTTTGTGCAAAATTACGTCACCCAGTCCAACTGGTCTGCGCAAACTTTTGAAATTTGGATGTCGTTTGTTTCTTCTTAGAAATTATATACTTGCAAGTTCTCTTATTTTTCCTGTATTAAAATCAGACTGTAAAACCTTTAAGATTCAAAAATTCGAAATTAAACACTTCTGAAAATTAATATCTTGGAAATATTCAGTAATGATTCTTCCTCAATATAACTCTTCATAAACAATTCTCGAACACGTGTTTAAGCTTTAGAGCATACACTGTTTTGTCGTCTTCGTATATGCTACATACAGATGTGAACATCAGACTCGTCAAAAAGGAACTGAACAAAATACAGCATGAACTTAACATTCTGTGACGTCATTACAATGGAAAATTACACATTTTTATTTATTTAAATCCTGTAGGTTCGACGCGACAGCCCGGTCACAGGATCTTCTGCTGCTCTTAGGCCGTTGACCCGCGACGTCTAGTGGCCAGCAATTTTCTTTCTGGTTCCTGCAGTGAAGATGCTGTTTCCGCGAGTTGCGATGCTCTCTCCAAACATGAAACATACAAAACAAAAATACAAAACTTTAAATATTTTACAAACATAACAAAATATTAGAAGTACATAAGCAAAATACTAAATTAAACTGAGCTGATACTTGTGGATGGGTGACGCTTTAATATCGTGTCCCATTACAGTTACTCCTACTATATTTATTGAATATTGGTATGAGCTGTGCAACTTTCTTTGGGTATGGATCTTTCGTCGCTCAAACGGTTGTATATTATTCTTAAGTATGGAGCTAATGCATCAGCATACTTGGAAAGGAACCTAATTGGTATACAGTCTGGACCAGAAGACCTGCTTTTATTAAGTGCTTTAAGCTGCTTCTCTACTCCGAGGATATTTACTTCTACGTTACTCATGTTGGCAGCTGTTCTTGAATCGAATTATGGAATATTTACTTCGACTTCTTTTGTGAAGGCATTTCGGAAGACTGTGTTTAGTAACTCTGCTTTGGCAGTTTCGTATGAAGATCATAATTCAACTAAGACACCTGCAAATGTTTAAGAAGCTTTGTCAACAAATGTCACGTGTATATAGATTACAATCGAGACGCGGTGCTGTCTTAACGGCCAGCGCCGCGCCGTCGCCTCCAGCGCGGCGTGCAGTATCAGGTAGCGGCAAACGCTTAAGGGAGCGCAGCATGCACGCCGCGGCACGCAAATTCTGTCCAGGAGGCTGGAAGCGGGGGCCGGCGCCCTCATCACGCTGGAAATACGGCCCTGCTCGGCGCCGCCATCCTGGGCCGATACCGTAATGGCTTTTCAATACCAGGTCGCAAGCGCGGGCGCGCCGCAAAAAGAACTCCGTCCACGACGCCGTTCCTCTCACGCACCGTAGCGAGGAAAACATTAAGTCCGCGCACCGCCCAAGTTCTCTTACTTCGTTTCCAGGAGGCGTCGAAGTCTCGATTTGTATATTAATGGTAGTCAGGCAGCACACTGCGAGAAGGTAAACGGCTTTGTCAGATCCACCCTTGTTCTGGCCCTTCCCAAGAGCAACGAATTCATCTCCTACTACGTATGTGTCGACTTTTTCTTCACAACCACAGTGGAGTAGAGCAGACGTGATGATATACTGTGCATAGAGGACGGTAATGCAACTCTTCTTCGATAACAGTCGACTACATACTCCAGGGTGTACGTATAACTTAATAAAGAGCCACGCTATTCTAATAATGAATCCCACACGACTGAACAATTTAAAAAGGCAAAATAGCCCGGAAACAACCCAATTGTCTTTGTAACTGGAGACAACGCTCTGTTGATGAAGGAAATCGCGCACATACGCAATCAGAGGTTACAGACAAAGAGAAGAAATAAGACTTCGATGATAATGGCGCACGTAAGTCAGAGTTGCTACAAGACTTTTGATGTTTGTTTGAGATAGCGTATAACACCATTAAAAATTTTCCTCAACATTTGTTTTGGTGTAAATGGTAAAAACAATAGTTCTAAACAAAACAATACACAGCAAGAGAATATTTTATAGGACTTACAATTCGAGATGCTACGAAAAGCGTAGAATACTATGCGCCGCGCAAGTAAATATAGGCCTAAGTCTTTAATATAAGAAAGCTGTATTTGTGGTTCGTAGATAAATTAATCGGTTTATATAACAAAACTACAAGATAATATAATAAACAGTGAGCTAAAAAAATCTTCCATCTTCTGGTCGATTGAAGTCGGTCGCGAAGTGGGCCAGTTTCAAATAAGATTTTACAGTCGGACGATAATTTATGGATTTGTAGTTTCAGCTTGACGATGTCTCCTATGGACAAAAGGTAGTTACTATTATTGTGAAGAAGGTTGAGTTATCCCGAATGAAACCTAGGTAAATTCTAGGTAAACGGTGCAACTGAGGCTGTTGATTATTAAAACTAAAATTAATATTTATACAGTTACTGACAGGGCTGAGAAATGTTGAAAATATTGATTTCAGTCTCCTTGGAAGACGGGAACGATTTTCAGAAGCCATTTCGGCCATTTTGACTTCCAAAACTCTTGAAATCTCTTCTTTTGGCCAGGAATTCTGTCTTTGCCGGTGGTGCTTTGTTTTTTATGTCTTCCATCCTTCGTCTGTAACGTGTTAATTTGCCTCCAGGGTAGGTACAACTATATTCGTGAGATTTTCGAACATCTTGAAACATATTACAATGTCGAGGTCTACAAATCCTAGAATGTATCTTGCTTCTTCTTACATCAGCGTTCCATTGATGATAATTATGACGACGATGACAGATGCAGTTGGGCGCACAACGTTATGATTTCCAGCACCCTTAAGTAGATATTCGAAACGAATGTGGTTAAATACAATCCATAAAACTTTCAACATAAATTAAAATAGACCACTCACTTAAAAAAAAGAACAAGGTATCTCTTTCACTGTCTGTCTCTCTCCCTCTTTCTCCCTCCCTCCCTCCCTCCCTCCCCTCCCCTCCCCTCCCCTCCCCTCTCTCTCTCTCTCTCTCTCTCTCTCTCTCTCTCTCTCTCTCTCTCTCTCTCTCGCACACACACACACACACACACGCTATAATAAGCGAAATCTTGTTCTTGCTTCCATTATCAAGCATGAAGTCACAACTGCCTCTGTGGTGACTTTGATTTTCATAAAGCTAAAACTACTTTCGATAAATCGCACAGAAAACATAGTAATGAGTACCCGTCCTGACTGATTAAAATGGAACGTTGACATAAAACTAGTTGTATCATTATTAGATACTAGACTGTGAAACATTGGAAGAATGCTAAGGAAATATAATTCTTCCACGAAATAAGTGACGTACAGTTACTTCGCTTCACCGAGATCTTGATAACTGCTCGTCAGTTCTGGACCGTCACTAGGTAGGTTTATCATACGATGTGGAATAAACCCACGAAAGAGCGGTAAGTTTCATGTCGTACTCATTTAGTAAACGTGGGAGCGTTCTGGAAAATTACACTTTTGTCGACATACGTTGACTAATCAAAACATTATGAACACTTCCCGCAACAAGACTGAATGCTAACTGATGGCGCTCCGGACACGTGACTCGGTAATAAAAGTAAGTATCCGGAGAATAGGTGAATTAGTAATGGCTGTAGTGACCAATTTTTTTTCAATAGTCATCAATCTTCTGTCTAGTTTGATGCGCTCTGCCACGAATTCCTCTCATATGCCAACCTCTTCGTCTCGGAGTATCACTTGCAAACTACGTCCTCTGTTATTTGCTGGATGTGTTCCAACAGTCTTCTTCCTCTACAGTTTTGCCCTCTACAACTCCCTCTCGTACCAGGATGTCATTCTCTGATGTCGCAACACATGTTGCATCATCCTGTTCCTCCTCCTTTTCAGTGTTTTTCACATATTACTTTAATCTCCGATTCTGCACAGAACCTCCTCATTCCTTACCCATTCGGTCCACCTAATATTCAATATTCGTCTGTAGCACCACACCTCAATTGCATCGTTTTTATTCTGTTACGGTTTTCCCACAGCCCACGTTTCACTACAATACAATGCTGTGCTCCAAACGCACATCCTTAAAAATTTCTTTCTAAAAGTAAGGCCTGTGTTTGATACTAGTAGACTTCTCTTGGCCTGGAATGGTCTATTAGCCTCTGATAGTCCGATTTAATGTCGTCGTTGCTCCACCCGTCATAGGTTATTTTGCTGCTTAGGTAGTAGAATTTCTTATGTACTTCGTTTCCATCAATCCTGATGTTAAGTTTCTTGCTCTTCTCATTTCTACTATTTCTCATTACCTTCGTCTTTCTTCGATTTACTCTCAATCCATATTCTGTACTCATTAGATATTTCATTCCGTTCAGCAAATCTTGTCATTTTCCTGCACTGCTTGTGCACCGATTGCTTTTTGAAAGTAGCACTTGCTGTTAGTGACTGGTATATGGGGCCGTGTACAGTCACGAAATGAACCGTCCCTCGGCCAAGACTGACATGGCGCATCCGTAACTACGCTCCGATATTCTGCCAGTTGCCTAGACGGCAAACTTTGAGTCGCCGCCTACCTTCTATGAGGTCCCCAGTGATCTGCAATGAGAATGGTATAACGGGAATAGAACTGGTTATGAATAGGAAGGTAGGGCAGAGAGTGTGTTACTGTGAACATCTCAGTGACAGGGCTGTTCTCATCAGAACAGATAGCAAAATGAAATGATCGTGTGGCATTGTTGGCCAGAAAGCCCAAACCGGAAAAGTTAGGCCGCCGGGTTGCCATTCTTGTTTCAGTCGACGTCACACTGGGCGACTTGCGCCTCGGTGATGATGTTGACGAGAGCATGATATGACAACACAACAGCCAGTCCATGAACAGAGAATATCTCCAGCACAGCCGGGAATAGAACCCGGGCCCGCGGCATGGTAGTCATACAAGTTACCTCTCAGCTAAGCAGTCGAACAGAATCGACAGCAAACCAACACCTACAACGATAATTCAAGTACACCTCCCGACGTCGTAAGCTGAAGAGATAGAGAAAGTACATGTGGTTTGGAAAGGGCAATTCAGTTTGTACAGGTAGATGAAAATCTAATAGTCACGGTGGCTGGAATGCGGTGGAAGGTGAAGGAGTAGATGAAACGGTTACGGGAGAACAAGGGCTTGACACTAGAAATGAGAAGGGAAGGAGGTTAATATTGTTCTGCAACAAAATTTCAGCTAGTAATAGCGAATTTTCTGTTCAAGAATTACAAGAAGAGATACTCTTGGACAAGGCTGAGAGGTAGGGAAAGATTTCAGTCGCATTACATCACCGTCAGACAGAGATTCCGAAAACAGATACTGGATTGTAAGGCATACCCAGAAGCAGACGCAGTAGTAGTAGTGATGAAGAGAATGCTGACGTTTAAGAGCCGGCCGGAGTGGCCGTGCGGCTCTAGGTGCTACAGTCTGGAGTCGAGCGACCGCTACGGTCTCAGGTTCGAATCCTGACTCGGGAATGGATGTGTTTGATGTCCTTAGGTGAATTAGGTTTAATTAGTTCTAAGTTCTAGGTGACTAATGACATCAGAAGTTAAGTCGCATAGTGCTCAGAGCCATTTGTACCATTTTTTGACGTTTAAGAGATTAGCCAGGAAGAATCAATACGCAAAGAAGTGGGAAACAGAAGCACTAAGGAATGAAGAGCTGCTTTCTAAGGCGATAATACAACAAGAACTTGCTCAGTAGACAGTTCAGTTGAAGAGATACAGAGAAGGTAGCAGAGGAGAAACCATGGGTAACTTCATGGATGAAAGAAGGAACTTCAAAAACATTCAGGCATATTCAGAAACAAAGAAATACAAGTTGCTGAGAAATGAAATAAATGGAAGTACAGGGAAGCTAAGACGAAACTGGAGCATGAATCATGAGGATATCGACTGTATGAATTACTGACCCTGCGGATAGCAAAATCAAAATAACCTTCGGTGAAATTAAAACAAGGACGGTAACATTAAGAGTGCAATTGAAATTAAACTGTTAAATCCAGGCCGGAAGCTGTGGCCGAGCGGTTCTAGGCGCTTCAGTCCGGAATCGAGCGACCGCTGCCGTCGCTGGTTCGAATCTTGCCTCGGGCATGGATGCTTTTGATGTACTTAGGTTAGTTAGGTTCTAGGGGACTGATGATCTGATATGTTAAGTTCCATAGTGCTCAGAGCCATTTGAACGATTCTGTTACAGGCAGTGGGGAGAGCGGATAGGTGGAAAGTGTCTATTGAAGATTTCTCTGAGGGGAACATTTGTCTGATATGACAGAAGAAGAAACAGGAATCGATACAGTAGAGGTAGGAGATCCAGTATTAGAAACCATATTTAAAAGAACTTTGAAAGACTTAAGATCAAATAAAGCAGAAGAGGGCACATAACATTCCGTCAGAATTTCTAAACCCATCGGGAAATGGGCAACAAAACGACTATTCCCGTTGGTGTGTGGAATGTATGAGTCTGACGACATACGATCTGACTTTCGAAACCATAGCATCCACATAGTTCTGAAGACTGCAAGAGTTGACAAGTGCAAGAATTATCGCACAGTCAGCTTAACAGCTGATACATACAAACTACTGATGAGAATAATAAACAAATTATTGCAAATGAAAACTGAAATTGTGTTAGACGATGTTCAGTTTGGCTTTAGGAAAGGTGAAAGCACCAGACGCCGCTCTGACTTGGCGATTGAGAATGGAAGCAAAATGAATTCATAGGATTTGTCGATCTGGAAAAACCCTTCGACGATGTAAAATGGGGAAAGATGTTCGCAATTCTGAGAAAAATAGGAGTGAACTCTAGACAGAGACGGATAGTACACAATATGTACAAGAGCAAAGAGTGGGCAACCAAGAATGAATTGTTGTTGTTGTCTTCAGTCCTGAGACTGGTTTGATGCAGCTCTCCATGCTACTCTATCCTGTGCAAGCTGCTTCATCTCCCAGTACCTACTGCAACCTACATCCTTCTGAATCTGCTTAGTGTACTCATCTCTCGGTCTTCCTCTACGATTTTTACCCTCCACGCTGCCTTCCAATGCTAAATTAGTGATCCCTTGATGCCTCAAAACATGTCCTACCAACAGATCCCTTCTTCTAGTCAAGTTGTGCCACAAACTTCTCTTCTCCCCAATCCTATTCAATACCTCCTCATTAGTTACGTGATCTATCCACCTTATCTTCAGTATTCTTCTGTAGCACCACATTTCGAAAGCTTCTATTCTCTTATTGTCCAAACTAGTTATCGTCCATGTTTCACTTCCATACATGGCTACACTCCAAACAAATACTTTCAGAAACGACTTCCTGATACATAAATCTATATTCGATGTTAACAAATTTCTGTTCTTCAGAAACGCTTTCCTTGCCATGGCCAGTCTACATTTTATATCCTCTCTACTTCGACCATCATCAGTTATTTTACTTCCTAAATAGCAAAACTCCTTTACTACTTTAAGTGTCTCATTTCCTAATCTAATTCCCTCAGCATCACCCGATTTAATTTGACTACATTCCATTATCCTCGTTTTGCTTTTGTTAATGTTCATCTTATATCCTCCTTTCAAGACACTGTCCATTCCGTTCAACTGCTCTTCCAAGTCCTTTGCTGTCTCTGACAGAATTACAATGTCATCGGCGAACCTCAGAGTTTTTACTTCGTCTCCATGAATTTTAATACCTATTCCAAATTTTTCTTTTGTTTCCTTTACTGCTTGCTCAATATACAGATTGAATAACATCGGGGAGAGGCTACAACCCTGTCTCACTCCTTTCCCAACCACTGCTTCCCTTTCATGCCCCTCGACTCTTATTACTACCATCTGGTTTCTGTACAAATTATAAATAGCCTTTCGCTCCCTGTATTTTACCCCTGCCACCTTTAGAATTTGAAAAAGAGTATTCCAGTCAACATTGTCAAAAGCTTTCTCTAAGTCTACAAATGCTAGAAACGTAGGTTTGCCTTTTCTTAATCTTTCTTCTAAGATAAGTCGTAAGGTCAGTATTGCCTCACGTGTTCCAACATTTCTACGGAATCCAAACTGATCCTCCCCGAGGTCTGCATCTACCAGTTTTTCCATTCGTCTGTAAAGAATTCGCGTTAGTATTTTGCAGCCGTGGCTTATTAAACTGATAGTTCGGTAATTTTCACATCTGTCAGCACCTGCTTTCTTTGGGATTGGAATTATTATATTCTTCTTGAAGTCTGAGGGTATTTCGCCTGTCTCATACATCTTGCTCACCAGCTGGTAGAGTTTTGTCATGACTGGCTCTCCCAAGGCCGTCAGTAGTTCTAATGGAATGTTGTCTACTCCGGGGGCTTGTTTCGACTCGACTGAATTAATAGCTTTAAAAAAGGCTTAAGACAGGGATGTAGTCTTTCGCCAGTACTGTTCAATCGTACATCGGAGAAGCAATGATGGAAATAAAATAAAGGTTCAG
Source organism: Schistocerca gregaria (assembly GCF_023897955.1). NCBI lineage: Eukaryota > Metazoa > Arthropoda > Insecta > Orthoptera > Acrididae > Schistocerca > Schistocerca gregaria. The sequence goes on from NC_064922.1 coordinate 163,199,570, forward strand.
GAGTGGGATTAAAATTCAAGGTGAAAGGATACCTGTGATACAATTCCCTGATGACATTTCTACACTGAGTGAAATTGTAGAAGAATTAAATGATCTTCTGAACGGAATGAACAGTCTAATGGATGCAGAATATGGACTGAGGCTAAATCGAAGAAAGGCAAAAGTAATGAGAAGCAGCAGAAATGAGAACGGCGAGAAACTTAACATCAGGATTGATGGTCATGAGGTTGATGAAGTTAAGGAATTCTGTTACCTAGGCAGAAAAATGACCAATGGCATACGGATCAGGAAGGACTCAAAATCAGACTAGCACTGGCAAGAAGGGCATCCCTGACCAGCAGAAGTCTACTGGTATCAAACATAGGCCTTCTTCAATTGCATTCAAGAGAGGCTCCATTGTAGTATCCCAGAAGATAAGTCCATAGATAGAGTCTTATGGACATCTTTTGCTAATCGTTTTGACAACCTCGAGGTTGTGGTCTTTCCATTCTGTTCTTACAGTAGTCTAGAAAACAGGGATCCAGAACCATCGAAATCGTCCAGACATTACTGACCACCAATGATTACGAAAGGTGCAAGCAACTGTTTTGTGAATTGCCGCTCCATACTTATCTGGAAAATTGCCTCATCAACAGAGTTTCGTAGCCTAAAGCCAAAGCCAAATTGGTGTTGACTAATGCCATGGAGTGCCCTGTGGACCTGGAGAGAGCTACACAGAACTCTCATGGACTGTAGCCAATCCGTCGACCAAGAAAATTGGAGGGTATCATCCCTGGCTGTGCCTTTTTTAAAATAATTAATGCATTAGATGTTTTCTAGGCTGTAGACACCCGACCCAGTCTCAGAGCATCATTCATTAAACTTCTTAATTATGAGTCTATCTGCGGTGAGTTTCCTTGAGGATATGGTCTGGCCCTGATGATTTCTTGTGTTTCAAGCAAGAAATTGCTAGCGCGACCTCATCTGTCGCCAACGGACGGGTGACTGTTTCAGTAGTAGAGTCTATGTGTAAGGTGTAGGTGTGTGTGTGTGTGTGTGTGTGTGTGTGTGTGTGTGTGTGTGTGTGTGTGTGTGTGTGTGTGTGTGTGTGTATCTCCATCGGGGAGGAGTCGTCAAGCAGCCCTGTGCTCTCATCCTGCCTTATAGTAATCACGACAAGAGGGGACTTAATTATCTTTTGGTAACATTCCCAATGTGTTCTGTTTTAAACGTGTTGTGACGCAGTGTTCCCAGTGTTCTTGTCTACCCCTGACTAGTACGGGCTTTCGCCTCCCTACGTTCCTGCAGTCAAACCTGCCTGTGGTGAATGGTGCTTGCCCTCTGTAGAGTCCCCTCTTGCGTCTCAAATCCTGTCACAATCTACATGGTTCGGAGCTCCAGGAAGCAGTTGACACACGGTGGTTAATGATGGTCGGTATGTGTTTTCGTTGGGCAGTGGGCAGTGGGCAGTCTAATATTTGGTGAAGTCTTTATGCTCTTAAGTGTACAGTTTCATCTAAAGTTTTCCATGTCTCTTACGTAAATTTGAATTCCCTCCCAGTTTTCCCTGATTAAAAAATATTATTTCATGGTGATACATGATCTATTTTAGTGTTTGTGTGACTGATGATTGCATAATTATTACTTATCGTTACATGCAGACGCACACTGTATTATTTCTATATTTACAGCTACATAGTTAACTTTAGGCGTGCCTGTATTGCTACTGCCTGCTGTTTTTTGCCTATATATATTGGTGGTGGTCTTTTTTGTTGATAACGTGCAGATTGATCACACTTGGGATGTCATTAACGATCTGATGTCGGTCATCAATCCAACTACAATGCCACAAGATGTTTCTGACATTGGTGTCGGCTGCAGTGATCATTATCTTCCATCTTGTTGGTTGTAGTGATCACCTTCTTCCCTCTCAAGTAAAGTACTATCTGTTGAACCATGTGTTGTATTATATGTGTGTACTGGGTGTACCATGAAGCCAGTATCCATGTGTATATACTCGTGGTTACTTTTAATAATATATTAATATATTATCTCTGATCACAAATCGGTGATTTTCGTAGGTGATACTTGGTCTCCATTATCAATGTAGTAGCCATGGTCTCGATATCTCCTCTCAGCTGTTTGGAGGGGAGAAAACATATTAATTTATCATTTTTACATCATGGTTCTCGAAGGCAGGTGAAACGAACTTTAAACTTTTGGGATAGCATTGGATGTTCCGCACTCACACTCAATTCTAGTCCTCATAAAAATGAGCTGCAAGATCTTCACTGCTGCCTCGTATACACATGGTACTTCAGACTTGTTAAATGTTGAAACATCTGGCAGTAGAAAATCGAGCCTATCATTACTTATTTGTAGGCACAGACATTTTGTTCCATAATTGACCGTGGATTTGATAAACGCACAGCAGAAGGGAAGGGAGCAAATAAGTGTTAGATATATGGAAATAACACTGCTGTATTTTTCAGTGGACATTGGGGTTGAACCAGAAAAGGAAACACCCAAAAAATATGGTACTGGTTACTATACAGCCGACTGCCGTATTTTAAGGGTTAATGGGAATCGTATAAAAGAAAAATGATCACAAATGGAAAATAGGGTCTGTCCGTACTGTAAGCAAGGTAGTAACGCCAATAGTCATCGTATATGACAATAACACATTGGAAACGCTGAGACTCTAATTCACAAAAACCAAAGAATTTGCTGGTGGTAGCAAAGTGTAAGAGTAGGCCTTGCAAAGATGGGAATCACATGGAGACGCAACTCCCGACATCGGTTCTTTACCTCCCTTGGTCATGTATTCCATTGTGTACCACTGCGGTACAGCATCTCGGGTTTTGGCAGCTTCTGCAGAGGTGAATTGCTAATAAAATCGCAGTGGTTGTTATAATTAATGTCCCAAGAACCATGCATTTATGCACAAGAGACTGCGTGTTTTATGGCATAGCCAATACCTATGGATCACACTGCGACTGCTCTTTCGTACATTTCCGAAAGGACGGACACCTCGTATTCACATAACGGGTTCGCCTTGGTGGACAATGAATCCGCAACCCTCATTGCAGATCGACATTTACGTGCGACCGTGGGAATTTAAAATTTGCGGGTGCCTCGGACATGGACGGGGAGTGTGAATAGGTACTGCAAGATTGAAATGTGAGTCAGCTGGGGAGCGTCCCGAGATAGTGCGTGCATTTCCGATAAACACTGTGTCCTGGTGGTGCAGTAGGAAACACAACCGTCTAGTAAGCAGGAGATCCCAGGTTCAAGTCCCGATCAGGCAGACATTTTCACTCATGACGCTGATTCCACATAAAACCCCGATACAAGTGATATCTATAGTCCCTTCCCTTCAATTTCCTTTCTCCTCCCTCCAATTCACATAACATTACCCAATGACGTGGCACAGCAATTCCATATGGGCTGCATGCTCAGCAGCCGTTAAGCCGTGAGACGGCGTAAGCCTAAAGCCGTGGTTCCAGTTTAGCCCTACTTTGCATCTGCAGTCACACTGAAAATAGTACAAATGACTCTGAACACTATGGGACTTAACATCTGAGGTCATAATTTCCCATAGAACTTAGAACTGCTTAAAACTAACTAACCTAAGGGCACCACATACATCCATGCCAGAGGCAAGATTCGAACCCGCGACCGTAGCAGCCACGCGGATCCGGACTGAAGTGCCTAGAATCTCTCGGCCACCGAGGCTGGCCGCAGTGACATTCACAGAAATTTATGGTTGCCCGGTATCATCTACATCTACATCTACATTTATACTCCGCAAGCCACCCACCGGTGTGTGGCGGAGGGCACATTACGCGCCACTGTCATTACCTCCCTTTTCTGTCCCAGTCGCGTATGGTTCGCGGGAAGAACGACAGTGTGAAAGCCTCCGTGCGCTCTCAAATCTCTCTGTTTTTACATTCGTGATCTCCTCGGGAGGTATAAGTAGGGGGAAGCAATATATTCGATACCTCATCGAGAAACGCACCCTCTCGAAACCTGGCGAGCAAGCTACACAGCGATGCAGAGTGCCTCTCTTGCAGAGTGTGCCACTTGAGTTTTCTGAACATCTCCGTAACGCATCACGCTTACCAAATAACCCTGCGACGAAACGCGCCGCTCTTCTTTCGATCTTCTCTATCTCCTCTATCAACCTGACCTGGTACGGATCCCACACTGATGAGCAATACTCAAGTATAGGTCGAACGAGTGTTTTGTAACCCACCTCCTTTGTTAATGGACTACATTTTCTAAGGACTCTCCCAATGAATCTCAACCTGGCACCCGCCTTACCAACAATTAATTTTATGTGATAATTCCACTTCAAATCGTTCCGTACACATATCACCCAGATATTTTACAGAAGTAACTGCTACCAATGTTTCTTCCGCTATCGTATAATCATACAGTAAAGGATCCTTCTTTCTATGTATTCACAATAGATTACATTTGTCTATGTTAAAGGTCAGTTGCCACCCCGTGCACCAAATGCCTATCCGCTGAAGATCTTCCTGCATTTCGCTACAATTTTCTAATGCTGCAACTTCTCTGTATACTACAGCATCATCCGCAAAAAGCCGCATGGAACATCCGACACTATCTACTAGGTCATTTATATGTATTGTGAAAAGCAATGGTCCCATAACACTCCCCTGTGGCACGCCAGAGGTTACTTTAACGTCTGTAGACGTCTCTCCATTGATAACAACATGCTGTGTTCTGTTTCCTAAAAACTGTTCAATCCAGCCACACAGCTGGTCTGATATTCCGTAGGCTGTTAGTTTATCAGGCGACAATGCGGAACTGTATCGAACGCCTTCCGGAAGTCAAGGAAAATAGCATCTACCTGGGAGCCTGTATCTAATATTTTCGGGGTCTCATGAACAAATAAAGCGAATTGGGTATCACACGATTTCTGTTTCCGGAATCCATGTTGATTCCTACAGAGTAGATTCTGGGTTTCCAAAAACGACATGATACTCGAACAAAAAACATGTTCTAAAATTCTACAACATATCGACGTCAGAGATATAGATCTATAGTTTTGCGCATCTGCTCGTCGACCGTTCTTGAAGACAGGGACTACCTGTGCTCTTTTCCAATCATTTGGAACCTTCCGTTCCTCTAGAGACTTGCGTCAGGTCCAGTGGACTTTGTTGAGTGATTCCAGTTGCTTTTCTATTCCCTGGACACGTATTTCGATGTCAGCCATTTTTTTGTTTGTGCAATGATTTAGAGAAGGGACTGCAGTGTGGTCTTCTTCTGTGAAACAGTAAAAGGTGTTAGGTATTTCAGCTTTACGCGTGTCATCCTCTGTTTCAATGCCATCATCATCCCGGAGTGTCTGAATATGCTGTTTCGAGGCATTTACAGATTTAACGTAAGACCAGAACTTCCTAGGATTTTCTGTCAAGTCGGTGCATAGAATTTTACTTTCGAATTCACTGAACGCTTCACGCATAGCCCTCCTTACGCAAACATTGACATCGTTTAGGTTCTGTTTGTCTTAGAGGTTTTGGCTGCGTTTAAACTTGGAGTGAAGCTCTCTTTGCTTCCGCAGTAGTTTCCTAACTTGAAGTACGGTGGGTTTTTCCCGTCCCTCACAGTTTTACTCGGCACGTACCTGTCTAAAACGCATTTTACAATTGCCGTAAACTTTTTCCATAAACACTCAACATTGTCAGTGTCGGAATAGAAATTTTCGTTTTGATCTGTTAGGTAGTCTGAAATCTGCCTTCTATTACTCTTGCTAAACAGAACAACCTTCCTCCCTTTTTTATATTCCTATTAACTTCCATCTTCAGGGATGCTGCAACGGCCTTATGATTACTGATTCCCTTTTCTGCACTTACAAAGTCGAAAAGTTCGGGTCTGTTTGTTATCAGTAGGTCCAAGATGTTATCTCCACGAGTCGGTTCTCTGTTTAATTGCTCCAGGTAATTTTTGGATAGTGCACTCAGTATGTCACTCGATGCTCTGTCCCTACCACCCGTCCTAAACATCTGAGTGTCCTAGTCTATATCTGGTAAATTGAAATCTCCACCTAAGACTATAATATGCTGAGAAAATTTATGTGAAATGTATTCCTAATTTTCTCTCAGTTGTTCTGCCACTAATGCTGCTGAGTCGGGAGGTCGGTAAAAGGAGCCAATTATTAAGGTAGCTCGGTTGTTGAGTGTAACCTCCAACCATAATATTTCGCAGGAACTATCCACTTCTACTTCACTACAGGATAAACTACTACTAACAGCGACAAACACGCCACCACCGGTTGCATGCAATCTATCCCTTCGAAACACCGTCCGTGCCTTTGTAAAAATTTCGGCAGAATTTATCTCTGGCTTCAGCCAGCTTTCTGTATCTATAACGATTTCAACTTCAGTGCTTTCTATCAGCGCTTGAAGTTCCGGTACTTTACCAATGCAGATTCGACAGTTTACAATTACAATACCGATTGCTGCTTGGTCCCCGCATGTCCTGACTTTGCCCCGCACCCTTTGAGGCTGTTGCCCTTTCTGTACTTGCCCGAGGCCATCTAACCTAAAAAACCGCCCAGTCCACGCCACACAACCCCTGCTACCCGTGTAGCCACTTGCTGCGTGTAGTGGACCTCTGCCCTCTGCATATCCATGTGCGCTACATGGTCCAACAAGCGTTCACGACTGGTGTGCCACAAGGGTGAATGCTTGACGTGATTCGATATACATTACATACGTCGTTCCCCACAAAACCACGGGTGAAATTGGTCTTACATGCTGATGACGCAGCCTAGTGCCACAAACGCCATAGTGCACGGAATCTGCAACGAGGACTTAAAACAGTTTACAAGGGAAGATTCTAGCTTGGCGTGTAAAATAGTCAGCTTTATAAAATTTTTACTTTGGTTTGGCGTGAGACCTTGAAGAATTATATTTTATGTGCAGTTGAAAATAATGGGCTTTTGATGCAAGCCGCACGGGATTGCCGCGGGGTCTGGGGCGTCTTGTCACGGTCCGAGCGGCATGGGTGTGTGTGTTGTCCTTATCGTAACTTAGTTTAAGTTAGATTAAGTAGTGTGTAAGCTTAGGGACCAATGACTTCAGCAATTCAGTCCCATAAGACCTTACCACAAATCCCCAAATTTCCGTTTTTGATGCAACTTTTACTAAAGATGCAAACTCATTCGCCTTCTGTATTACCGTCGTCTTGCGAGATTATGTTTTACAAGTTGGCATGTCATGATAAGTTTGTAGCTACATAAAGTCATAGGCCTGCTGGTTCATAACATGAATGCATGCACCTGCATGATTACAGCTAATGATGATAGTTTTTACTGCATACTCACCGCTTTTTTTTACGTTTTGGACGATCTGAATACGTTTGTAGAAAGCAACCGAAACTAAGTATCGTGCCTTAACTGTACAAAGAAAAAATTTGAAGTCTAGACATTACATTTTTAGTAAAATAAATAATTTGTGTTTCATAAAAGACGATTTTCTCTTGTCTTGATCCATACTACGGCCTCTGAAAGTGGCTTCCCTACAATCTTGGCGTCAACACAGTAGCACATGTATTCGACTGTCATACTTACCACAAAGATTTTCACTTATAACTTTCCACTTGGACGTTTTCGGACCAGGGGCCCTTACATTAACTTTCTCCACCATCCCTTAAGTTTGCAACGTCATAATGAAATCATCCTGTATAACTGATTCTGTAGTAAATGGTATGACCTTATTAATGATTATAAAGAATCCACTCTATTGCAAATAGAAACCGGATGTTGACCTAGGTTTCGGCGCGGACAGCCACGCCTCCTTCGGAACACACTAAAACTTCAAACTGCCTAAAGAGGCATTCTCCAACATTAATACAGAACGCCCAAAAGGGCCATACCTCTATAGGCAGTTTGTAGTTTTGTGTGTACCGAAGAAGGCGTGGCTGTCCGCGCCGAAACCTAGGTCAACATCCGGTTTCTATTTGCAATCGAAGCGGATTCTTTATAATCATTAAATTTTCAATATTTCTGACGCCCTGCAATGTTAAAAGTTCTCCGGTATGAACTTTGAATTACAACAGTCACTCAGAAGTTGTATTACTGGTACCCACTTTGAGAGAATTGATATAAACACTTTTACCCTGTAGTATGCTGAGGCCCAGCAATCTTGGTTGCTAAAATATATCCTAAACAGAACACAATATAGCAATTACAATTCATTTACAGAATGAAATTTTGACTCTGCAGTGGAGTGTGTGCTGGCGTCAAACTGTGTGGCAGTTGAAAACTGTGTGCCAGACTGAGACTCGAATTCGGGACCTTTACCTTTTGCTGTCAAGTGCTCTACCAACAGAGCTACCCAAACTGAGCTTTTGTAGCTCAGTTGGTGGAGCACTTGCCCGCAAAAAACAAAGGTCCCGATTTGGAGTCTCGGCCCAGCACATAGTTTTAATGTGCCAGGAAGTTTCACATTCCATTTATTTTGCTTAAGGAGGATAGGAATTCAAGCGGGCCGACTTGGAGCAGGAGAGGCACCTCAGGACATTTTAATTTCCAATGTTTTTCCTTTTACAAATAAATTCATATAACTTTATCAGCATGAGCAGGAAGGATTCAGAATTCACACTCATAGCAGTGGAAGTTCTAAAACATAACGTAATAATTTTCTTTCTATGTGAAATTTCATCATTTTTTTCACTTACTAATGGCAGCATTTGTTGCTATAGGTACACTTTTTTAATAAGTAAGAGATTCTTCGATGAATTTTGCACAGCATAAAAACCATGCTTAAAGGTGTATCAAACACTATAATTTTCGAAATCTATTAAAAACTGTGGTAAAAGTGAGGTAATTAACTATAAAATTTTTGTTTTTTCTAAACATGAAGTTTAAAATATAACAGTTCATTCGGTTTTTTCATAAATTTAATAAATTCTAGAGTCTTATACACCTGTGAGTATGGTGTGTATACTGTGCAAAATTCATCGAAGAATCTCTCTAACGTATGAAGCAAAGTGTACCTATAGCAACAAATGCAGCCATTAGTAAATGAAAAAATGATGAAATTTCGCACGTAAAAAAAATTATTCTGTTGTGTTTTACAACGTCCACTGCAGTGGATGTGAATCCTGAATCCGTCTTGGTGATGCTGACAAAGTTTTATGAATTCATTTGTAAAAGTATAGACACTGGAAATTAAAATGTCCTGAGATGCCTCTACTACTCCAAGTCGGCCCGTTTGACGTCCTACCCCCCCCCCCCCCCCCCCTTTAATTAAATAATACGGTGATTGGTGTGGTGATATGTGTGGTTTTTAAAGGACAACTGTCGATTTCTGAGATGCTACAAGGTGGTAAATGTGCTGGCATAAACCTCTCCGCGGACGATTACAAGCTCCCCGGTTGCGCCACAGGTAGCCTACTTGTAGGCGCGGCAGCGGTCGCGTGTTTTGAGAGCGAGTCTGGCGCCGCGGGCCGACGTAAACAAACAGCTCCGTGTTTTGCCGGCGCCCTGCGCGCTGCGCCCTGCACCCTGCGCTCGCTCCGGCCAGCGTTTCCAGCCCAGACCCTAGCACAGCAGAGGAGAACCGAGCAGACGCTCATTAATTACGCGGCGAGCCGCAGCCGGCAGCCGGCGCGTCCGCCCGCCCCCGCTCCTTCCGGCGGCCCTACCGTAAACACTTGTTAAACAGCCCGCTGCTCGCTCACTCTGTTTGCGATTCCGCAAGTGCGCCTCTGAACGCGTGAGACCATCCCTGTCCGCAGAGGTACGCGACAAGTAAACCATTTACAGAGTCGTTAGACATTATGTGACCCATTTATAAGGAAACCTTGTGATGACGGGTTCTATTAAGTAAGAATGTCATCAGATTCTCAGTTGAAACTTGTGATGACGAGTAGCAGAAATGTGATAAGCTGTAAATTCGCATTTGTTAAGCAGGAAGTGGGTTCAGTCAAGGAATTCTGATACGTTGGAAGTGAAATAACGAATGACATACTAACCCAGGAAGATATAACAGTAGACTCCATGGCGCGTTGTGTGCACCACAACCAAATAGTGGATATAATTGGAAGAAAAATCACCATTGGCCATATTTTGTTGTTCTGTTGTCAGCAAAATCGATTTTCGGTCACTTAGTGACCATCCTCAGTGCTGTAATGTACAATTAGAATTGGTAGGCATTGGTATCAAGCTGTAACCACAAGCTTAGAGCGATTTATGTGATCTTGCTCTCTTACAGCGAGGTAGATCTTTCTATAGTGTACGTTAAACCGTAAGCAGAGATTTAGCAATAGCGCTAGCTGCACCAAAAAGACCTCTTCTAAGCGTTAGTCGCACCTAGTACAGGGCATGCTGTAGTTACGATGTGGCAAATTTTTATTCAGCTTTGTTGTCGGATGCCCTTTCTGTCACTGCAGTCGTCAATTTCGGTGGGGGGAGGGGGGGGGGCAAGGGTCTTGTGCATCACCTGTTTGTGAATTATGAAAACTATTCTCTGTGCTTGATCATATTTTGTTTTGAGTATCATAATTTCTTAGGCGCAAATTGAGGACTACCAATCATTTACGTAAATGAGTGTGTGGAAAACGCCTAAATTTCACGTTCAGTTCGGCCGATTCACAAACCATACACGTTAAACCGCTGCGCGGATTCATTCTGGATCTGTCGTACCTGACTGTCTCGTAACCTAGTACGCTGCGTGTTACACAATACGAGCACGCCACTAGACCAAAACCTGGACTAATGAACACATTAGGAGTTTCAGTGGGAATACTAGATATTTTTGTAATTTGAAAGACTAATTGGAATAAAATGTTCTGTACAACGTGGGCCAGATTTTATTGGTTGGTTACATGCATACGTTTTCATTTCGTGTGTTGGTATTTCGGTTGTTAAGGATTTATTTATTGATTCTCATTTTTGTTTTGAAGGTCAATTTGTGAAACTGTGTTTCAGATCGCTCAACTGAATTTCTCAACTGTGATGGTGATTTCTCGGCCAGTTCTACCGTGTCTTTAAAGCATATGGCACGTATTCACAAATGCTCAGTATGCGGATACGGTAATTGTGTTCATGACTTACAATGGAAAACCTACTACAGGTTGTAGAGAATATGGTAGGCGACGATGCCGACCAGCAGATTCAACAGTGTTTACTCGTGTTTTTACTAAACTACGTGGGACTGGTGCATTGTCCATCTGTCATATCTCATCTTAACGTGTAAATGAGCAGAATGTGGGTTAAGAAGGACACACTATTTAGTTGGTAGAACGTAGTCGTCTAACAAGCACACACACGATTTCTATCCGTATTGGTGTTCGACATGCAAGTATATGTTTAACATAACATCTGCCTAGCCTCTGTTCTTGCTATTTATCTGGGACTCAGATTTGAGAAGGAGACAAAGGTTGACAATAGGAGAATGTTTTCATTGGATAGTTCCAAATCAACGAGCAGTTCCACTAATCTCTTAACTGAAGCCACTTTCATTCTAGCGGTGCTAACAACAGTCGTACGAAAACCCAGATGACTTCGTGGAAACATGTTTTTAGGCAAGCGTCTCTGTAAATATATTGTGTGGTATAATAGACAGTCAGCTTTTTGTGTTTCTCCATCGTCCTTAAAGGCCCCAGCACGTAGACTTTCTCCAAACCGAGCTTTGAGCATTAGTGTAAGACGTTCCTATGGCTAAAATAGTGGGTTCTCAACTGGCTCATTGGCAGGAGCCCTGCACATTCTAGGACATTATACACTCCTGGAAATTGAAATAAGAACACCGTGAATTCATTGTCCCAGGAAGGGGAAACATTATTGACACATTCCTGGGGTCAGATACATCACATGATCACACTGACAGAACCACAGGCACATAGACACAGGCAACAGAGCATGCACAATGTCGGCACTAGTACAGTGTGTATCCACCTTTCGCAGCAATCCAGGCTGCTATTCTCCCATGGAGACGATCGTAGAGATGCTGGATGTAGTCCTGTGGAACGGCTTGCCATGCCATTTCCATCTGGCGCCTCAGTTGGACCAGCGTTCGTGCTGGACGTGCAGACCGCGTGAGACGACGCTTCATCCAGTCCAAAACATGCTCAATGGGGGACAGATCCGGAGATCTTGCTGACCAGGGTAGTTGACTTACACCTTCTAGAGCACGTTGGGTGGCACGGGATACATGCGGACATGCATTGTCCTGTTGGAACAGCAAGTTCCCTTGCCGGTCTAGGAATGGTAGAACGATGGGTTCGATGACGGTTTGGATGTACCATGCACTATTCAGTGTCCCCTCGACGATCACAAGAGGTGTACGGCCAGTGTAGGAGATCGCTCCCCACACCATGATGCCGGGTGTTGGCCCTGTGTGCCTCGGTCGTATGCAGTCCTGATTGTGGGGCTCACCTGCACGGCGCCAAATACGCATACGACCATCATTGGCACCAAGTTAGAAGCGACTCTCATCGCTGAAGACGACACGTGTCCATTCGTCCCTCCATTCACGCCTGTCGCGACACCACTGGAGGCGGGCTGCACGATGTTGGGGCGTGAGCGGAAGACGGCCTAACGGTGTGCGGGACCGTGGCCCAGCTTCATGGAGACGGTTGCGAATGGTCCTCGCCGATACCCCAGGAGCAACAGTGTCCCTAATTTGCCGGGAAGTGGCGGTGCGGTCCCGTACGGCACTGCGTAGGATCCTACGGTCTTGTCGTGCATCCGTGCGTCGCTGCGATCCGGTCCCAGGTCGACGGGCACGTGCACCTTCCGCCGACCACTGGCGACAACATCGATGTACTGTGGAGACCTCACGCCCCACGTGTTGAGCAATTCGGCGGTACGTCCACCCGGCCTCCCGCATGCCCACTATACGCCCTCGATCAAAGTCCGTCAACTGCACATACGGTTCACGTCCACGCTGTCGCGGCATGCTACCAGTGTTAAAGACTGCGATGGAGCTCCGTATGCTACGGCAAACTGGCTGACACTGACGGCGGCGTTGCACAAATGCTGCGCAGCTAGCGCCATTCGACGGCCAACACCGCGGTTCCTGGTGTGTCCGCTGTGCCGTGCGTGTGATCATTGCTTGTACAGCCCTCTCGCAGTGTCCGCAGCAAGTATGGTGGGTCTGACACACCGGTGTCAATGTGTTCTTTTTTCCATTTCCAGGAGTGTATAAACCTAATATTCACCGCAGGACAGATCACCAGAAATGCTTACATTTCCTAGTTACCAAGGTTCCCGGACTGCATCTCTTAAATGTTTTGTTCTGGTAATAGTTGAAGGGGAAAGTCTATGACGATAAAAAACATAAGTGTGGAATTGAATGTTCATATTATGAATAGTAGTAACCTCATAAAAAAGGCCAAGACGCACTAGGAACAGCTACAAATCTAAAGCACATCGACGTCACAGGTGGACTTTACGAAAGATAACTGTGAATTCAATCATTTGATTTTCTTAACACCTGTGTATACGCTCCGAAACACAGTTTCACGCAGCACGTTTTCAAAATCCCGAAATTTTCTTAGATTGCGACGTACAATTTTGAAAATTGGCTTAAACTACCCAAAACTTTCCTCTCTAACTAGACAAATTTGTGGCAATATGCAAGCTTATCCCCGGGTTCGGCGACACTTCAGATACCGATGAGTCGACACATACGTAAAAAAGCCCAGAACCAGGAAGTTCAACTGATGTGTAAGGTGGGTTAATGATGTCACACTGGCACCTAATTTCACCACAGTTCTGCCCAACGCCACCGTGGTGGTGTCATCCGAGAGGAAGTTCGTCATACCATTCTTACCCACATTTCAGACCGTTTGTCGCCTCTGTGATAGAGGTATGAAACTAGGACCCTAACGATGAAATAACGTGATTTTCTAATGGGAGACCGAGGAAAACATTAGAGACAGGACGTCACTCACAATCGGCACTCAAAGGTCTCAGAAAATGGCGTTAAGGTCGCCCGTCGATGAAACCAGACCTTTCTTTGGGGCATTGATTCCCACATATCTCGAGTTAGAAAACGACAGTTCGCGATACGATGCTGGTTGATGTCTGACACTAAAGTGCCCCAACCTCCTTTTGGACGATTCAACCCTTCTATAACCACATTGAAGGTGACAGCACTCCTTTAGTGAGCAGTGTGACCGAAAGCTTGCTTCTAGTGCACAGGGTGAAACCAGTAGGGACCGATCAGAACCATTGGACGAAATCTGAATGTGATAAGAACGAGCAAAGGATGCTTATATACTTATGCTTTGTCAGCCCTCATGGTGCACGATCAAAGGGCTGGAGTGAGGGTGGGAAGGGGGGTAGCTTTAACACATGCTAGAATAAAATGGCAAAGGCTATCTCTGAAACATCCAGTTCGGCAAATTCTCGGTACCACTCGCCCTCCTTTTTTGATCGTGTAAAAAAAAGTCCATGTACAGTATCAACCTGTGACAGAGTCCTAGGCGCCTGCAGGCACGCAACCGCCTAGCGGACGTCGGACATCACATACGCACTAGCAGGGAACAGAGAAGTTGAGGCTGCCTCCAGTCGGTTAGTCAATCCTCACGGAGTGTCTCTGTGTGGGTATATTTTTAAGGTGCTCAACACAGGAGGGTGAGTAGCACCGAGGGAGGTGCGAAAGTGGTGGGATCCTTTGTCATTTTATTACCCACATGTCAGTTCTGCACTCGCCCCCCCCCCCCCCCCACCTCCCTGCGATCAGGAGGGCTTTGCTGCTTCGATTCACGTTCAAATTTCATCGAATGGCTTAGAAACGTCCTTAGTGCTCCACCTCGAACACCAGAGCAAAAACTGAAGTGCACTCCGAAGGGGAGCGATCAGTTTAATTGACGTTGCTGTCCCATGATTGGTGGGGGGGGGGGGGGGTGTCAGACGTGTCAAGGTTGCCTTGAAGGTTGTCCTGTTTCTCACAGCGCTGGGAACCATCGTTTTCGGCCACGAAATGTGTGGGAATCAGCGCCCGAAGGAAAGGAGTAGTTTCATTGACGCCATTTATGCCACTCCCTGAGGACTTTTCGTGACGATTCTGAACTGTGGTGTGTCTGAAATGTTTTCCTCGGTCTGCCAAAAGAAAACCGAGTGATTTCAACCCTGGACGTTGCGGTTGTGACCTTTGTGACGTCCATCGCAGAGGTGTCAAAAGAAGGGGTGAAATGCGGGAAGAGGAACTTTAAGCAGACCGGGTTGTTGTTGTTGTTGTTGTTGTTGTAAGTGTTGGCATATACTGAAGTCGCGATCCATTGTGTATGGGCATCGTTAAGCGGGGTGGCGTATACTAATGACTTTAAGTGTCCCCAAAATGTTCTTGCCATGTTTTGTGAACCCCGGCTTATTGGTAAATAATACCTTCAACGGAAACAGCGGACCTGCAGCACACTCCAACAATAATCATTGACAGAACAGCGATCTGCTGCAGAGGTCTCCTGACCCTACTGTCTGGATGCGCTGAAGATGATGTGTATACAGAAACTGTGCATGTAGTAACGCCCAAACAAGAAAATGACTCGGGCCTTCTGCTGCACTCTAACACTAAATATAACATGTGCACCTCGATCTGAGGTGTGCGAACTGACAGACGCTGATCACTGTTCACATTGTTGGATGCCAGAGAATCTGTGGCCATAACACGCTAAAAAAGTGAGCTGAATAGGTTATCAGAAAGGTACTGTGTGATGTGTATATTTTTCCACATAGAGGGCATGGGCTCGCAGGCTACCTGCTTTTTCTGACCAGTATCAGAAAATAATATCCGCCATACCAATTGTGGAGTAGAACGCCTCAAATATGTGGAAGAGAAAATAAAATGTAGTGAATCATTAGTGCACAGAACAGTACAAATATCACGATAACAGTAAACAAGAAAATTAAACCATTTTGGTAAGTAGATGCCACACTGCGATATATACGCGGCATTGCAATTAAATTACGGCACACGCTAACACGACTGAAACAGCAGTACCTTCCACGCAACGCGAACAACACAACCGCCTGTAGATTACCCATTGCTCAGATTTACGTGCACACTAGATTACTTCGATACAGCGATACATGTGCAGTAGTGGAGGTACCGACTCTGCCAGTACAATATTTGTTTTCTCGTTATTTACCTTGTCTGTCACGGAGGCCATCATATTCACATCCAAACTTCAGCTATTGCGGAAAGGTCACATGTACATATGTCCGGCAGTGCATTACGAGGCAGTTACACACGCTTGAAGCTAGAGATAAAAACTATTTGACAGTTCATGTTTCAGTGATTAGCAGCACACGTTGGAGCACACCAAGCAAGTGTGGATTTTCTGCCTGTACTAGCGTTTTACATTTAAGAGGGCAGTTACGCTGTTCTCGATGGCACTGCACTCACAGATCGGTGTTGAGGGCTGGAGGGGAGCAGTGGGGGTGGGGGGGGGGGTGGGGGGGGTTGTAGGTACTTCAGTGCTGGCTGCGTCTACAGTGTACTGTAGCCCTGGGAGATGGTGACAGAAAAAGGCTGACTTTGTCTTTACATACAGACAGGCAAATGGTAATTGGCTGGCGACACCATGACTGTACCGGAGAAGTATTCCCGCTGTTTGTCGTTTGTGTGAGATAGTCTCGTTTACGAGAAAGACTAACAATGAAAGGGGGGATCTCCCATAAGTGCACATTCCTAGGAGGGACAAGTCTTAAATACCGTAAAATATGACTCCAGTGTCAGAACCAGGCAAGTGGCCTGTCAGCAATGGGTAAGGGAAATGACAGTGTGGAACACTCTGCACGATAGTTGTCACTATTCGTATCAGTTACAACACCTGCAGAACTTATTACCTACGTACTCACCTTCGTGATGGAGGTGTTGTTGCTGGTTCGTCGTACAGACCACAACGGTGTTGAGATTTTTGTTCTCTTTCCTATTCACAGACGAGGCTACCTTTACGAAGGACGTTATCATCAACCTTCACAACACCCACCACTGGCCTGTGGAGAATCTCCATTGTTTCAACAGATCCTCGCAATTTTCTTCATTGTGTAGCTCGAGTAAGTCCAAGCATGTATTGCTCATCGCGACTTTCACGTGACGCCAAATGCCAATGTAAAACGTCCCCAATGTAAAATGTCCCCAGTTACATACAAAACGATTCTTAAAGCGGAATTTTATGTTCCCATTCGGTAGTGCGGTTCAACAGTAGTCTAGGACGATATTCGTTTTACCGATATGTAATAACAGGCACAGTAAAATAAGAGAAATAGACAGTACTCGAGCAGCGACTCGGGTTCCCGACCTGGCCGGCCCTGACTGCTACTGGCATGCAGCATCGCTGTTCAGTCGCTGCTGGTGTACCGCTTACTCCTTCGGTTTTACTGTCCCTGTTGATAGAGACAGGCAAAACAAATATAGTCCTTGACTACTCTCGAACCGCTCTATCGAATGAGCACATAAAACTCCGCGTTAAAAGTAATACTGCTGTGAGAGAACGGGTGCTATTCTATCATTCTGCGCAAGGGATTAATCTTAGATGTACCCGTTACCCTGTGGCTCCTGGAAGATGCAATTTCCACCCCCATACTACTACAGAAGTAAGACAGATGCTCCTAACGTTCTAAAGTGAAATGCCTGAAAAACTTTCAGCAATAAATATCTTCTGCAGTAGTCCGCTGAAAGGAAATAACACAAAAATTCACAAAATTTCTTATGTAACTAGTGGGATACTTGGGTGCTGGAGTAGTGCTAGTTAGTGTAAGAAAAACATAAAAGTAACGAAAATTATTATTTATTTTGCAAAAATTCTGAGAAATCACAATGGCACTTTTAGTTATAAACTGAACAAGTTATTTCCGGGTTCTTTTCGTGATGTGGAGTTACCTCTAAAGGAGAGGATTCGCTTATGAAACTTCTATACAAAGTTTTAGATTGTTATTGACTTGGCAGAATGGCTACTCAACTTGAATAATTACCCGTTAGAATGCTGCTAGGTACGGTCGAGGCTGTTGCATGTGAAATGCAGTGAAGTGTACTGTTGTGGAGGAAATATGGGGCTCACAAGAGCTGTAGTGCAGAATACCGTAAGCTGCGATGACTGCTGTCTGCGCCGCTCGCTGCTGACAGATAAGATCTCTCGTTCTATCTGGATTGACCTTCGCCAATCAAACTCTCCCTATTCCTTGATGAAGTCAAGGACTCCTGTTCACCTCTAGTCTAACTATTGGCGTGGTACATCAGTCAGATAACAAGTCCACCGCGATGGCACTCAAAAATTCGCTCGAAGGCGTTCAACTATAACTCTCTCCGTTCACACCGCACAATAAGTGTGGCGGCCAACACAGTGAACAACACTTAATAGCAAGGACTCAATATAGAGTCGAACTCCGATTCGCTCTAAACAGAGGTGCTCTCGCAGTGAAGTCCTGAGGAGAGACTTGTTCCTCGCTCTTTGAGTACATGTACGAGCGCACAGGCTCTTGTAAGGTGTTCTCGCTCCAAGAGCAGAAACAGAACAGCTCCTCTTCATGCCAGACGTGAAGGGGTATATCTTTTCGGTCTCTTCCATTACTCCTTCAGCTCAAGGCGACAGAAATATCGTCTGCCAATCAGCATTGCTCTTCTAAAACGGGAAAATGACGTTTAGTTTAAGGCGACCAATCTGGAAACCTGTAGCATTAGCGTTCGGCGTTTGCTGTCTCCCTGTGAAAACCTCTGAAACTGCGTGCTGTGTTTGTAAAGAATGCGTAGGCTGGGCACTCCCAGAAAATGGAGCGGAATTTGCTTTTAAGCCGAACAAGGGGTCGTTCGTCCTTTCACTCGGGCAAACGTTGTCTCCTTTACGGGTGGTCACCATCCGACATAGATAGGCTGGCTCATCCTCTGAAGGGACCGGCCTCCCGGCGTGTGGTCTGCCTCTCCCGAACTAAAAGCACCTACGATCGTCGTGTCTTGAATGTGTGTTTGTACCCCAACCTCGGTTCGCACTTGCGACTTACTAGTTATTTGCATATCGTTTACATGAATTCATACAACATTGACTTTATCTTATCGAGTTTGGGTTTGAATGAAGCGTCCTGATGTGCGGAATATGATTGTGAGGGCGGAATATGTAAGCAATGAAGGTCAGGAGACCACGACATCTTACACTGCTTCTAACAGTAAAAATGCCAACGCTTTCTATTGATAAAGGGCATTGCATAAAACATGTATTGGGCAATATTTGGTTGGGCTGACTCCGGCTGCACATTGTAAGAACGAGGTTCTAAGAATCTGCTGAAACACCAGAGAAAATGCGTTTCACGGCTCTTAGAAGAGACATGTCGTATAAAGACAAGACGTTGTTAAAATTCTCAAAATTTATTAATCGGTTTACTCACATTTTTGCAAACTGCTCTAATAAACATTGGGACGGGCACAGGCTACATATTTTTGCTTATATAGCACATAAATACGTATGTAATACATAAAGGGCGAATGACGTCTACAAAAATCACAACTTCTTGATGGATTTACTTGAAATTTTTGAGTGATACTCTAATAAATATTCTGATAGGCTACATTTTTGTTATATACGGTTTATAACTATATGTATAATATCCACAGATATATATTTTATGTATAGGGGAACCATTGTTAGCAAAAATCTCGAAAAGTTCTTGATTGATTTACTTGAAATTTTCACACGATGCCGTAATAAACACTCAGAAAGACAAGAGCTTGAAAGGCGGCTACACTGAGTCACAGCGCCAGAGATTGCGCCAAAGAGTATTATTCAGCCGCCTCCACTGGCAGTTCCCGCTGAGAAGTTGGTGAGTGCAGTGGTAGTTCTGAGGTAGGCATGATCTGTGCTTGTTGAGACGTCGATAAAGTACTAGTTGTTCTGTGGGGTAAGACACCATATGTTATTCGATTGGGGATGTTGCAATGATCAGAGTATATTTTTCGTTATATATATGAAGGTAACGAATTTTTTTTTATTCATTTCAAACTTCCTAACTAACAATGCCTCTAGCTCACAGATTCAGTCAACAAAGCATCTGGCTTGTGTTCATGTATTAGAGTGTAATTCTGGTTTCCATGTGCAATCATAGTATTTCTGATTTTTTAAAATTATTTCATTGTAAATGGCGTTTAAAGCATCTTATCGTATTGAGGAAGAACTGTGCCAGATGTGTATGTTGAATCACACTCCCACACACAGAACAGTTGCATTTGTGCTTTGTTGTTTCGTAGCTTTTATAGTTGTTGGGGACTTAATTAATTAATTGTGTTAACGGAAGTTTCCTTTCATTCTTTGTTGTTGTTCTTTGCAGTCAGATTGCGTACTAATATTATTCAGTGCCAACCGGTTACGAGACTGCGTAACCGCACAAACAGCGACAAAAATTAAAATTATTAGCATTATATTTAATTAAGCCCTCATGCAAGCTATACATTTTCTAAACAGCAACGTCCACTTTTCTCATTAAAATCTGGTTTCGTCGTACTGTTTTCATCTTTGTAGTCGGGTGTAACAGGAAACTGGAGAGGTTGATATCAACGGAGAGAAGAGGAAAAACGTTATCGACATAGGGAGGGAGAGAGGGGAGGGGGAGATAGACATTTACAGCGGGTAGGAGGAGATGGACACACAGAGGGGTATGCGGTGGCGAAATAACATCAATGATACTCGCACACGTAATACATCTCCAGGAATACTCCTGACACTAACACGAATCACTTCAGCGGTAAAAAACTTTTTACACCGTCGCAATAATATACCGAGGGAAAAACCGCGAAACGAAAAGTAATTAACGTAGAATAATGGAATTTCGGGAATATATTTGGCTAGGTAACATAGTTGTGTGATTAACACTGAAATGTACCAGGTTAATGTAAGCGCGAGGTGAGTCATTACAAATGTGAAATGCTGGTACATTACTAACCTGTGTAACCGCAGACTGTTCAGTGCAAACATGCGAACGTGTATCCATTGTGTTGTACAGGTACCGGATATACGTTTGTGGAATACAGTTGCATGCCTGTTTCACTCGCTCGGTCAATACAGGAACGGTTAATGCTACACTCCTGGAAATTGAAATAAGAACACCATGAATTCATTGTCCCCGGAAGGGGAAACTTTATTGACACATTCCTGGGGTCAGATACATCACATGATCACACTGACAGAACCACAGGCACATAGACACAGGCAACAGAGCATGTCGGCACTAGTACAGTGTATATCCACGTTTCGCAGCAATGCAGGCTGCTATTCTCCCATGGAGACGATCGTAGAGATGCTGCATGTAGTCCTGTGGAACGGCTTGCCATGCCATTTGCACCTGGCGCCCTAGTTGGACCAGCGTTCGTGCTGGACGTGCAGACCGCGTGAGACGACGCTTCATCCAGTCCCAAACATGCTCAATGGGGGACAGATCCGAAGATCTTGCTGGCCAGGATAGTTGACTTACACCTTCTAGAGCACGTTGGGTGGCACGGGATACATGCGGACGTGCATTGTCCTGTTGGAACAGCAAGTTCCCTTGCCGGTCTAGGAATGGTAGAACGATGGGTTCGATGACGGTTTGGATGTACCGTGCACTATTCAGTGTCCCCTCAACGATCACCAGAGGTGTACGGCCAGTGTAGGAGATCGCTCCCCACACCATGATGCCGGGTGTTGGCCCTGTGTGCCTCGGTCGTATGCAGTCCTGATTGTGGCGCTCACCTGCACGGCGCCAAACACGCATACGACCATCATTGGCACCAAGGCAGAAGCGACTCTCATCGCTGAAGACGACACGTCTCCATTCGTCCCTCCATTCACGCCTGTCGCGACACCACTGGAGGCGGGCTGCACGATGTTGGGGCGTGAGCGGAAGACGGCCTAACGGTGTGCGGGACCGTAGCCCAGCTTCATGGCGACGGTTGCGAATGGTCCTCTCCGATACCCTACGGTCTTGGCGTGCATCCGTGCGTCGCTGCGGTCCGGTCCCAGGTCGACGGGCACGTGCACCTTCCGCCGACCACTGGCGACAACATCGATGTACTGTGGAGACCTCACGCCCCACGTGTTGAGCAATTCGGCGGTACGTCCACCCGGCCTCCCGCATGCCCACTATACGCCCTCGCTCAAAGTCCGTCAACTGCACATACGGTTCACGTCCACGCTGTCGCGGCATGCTACCAGTGTTAAAGACTGCGATGGAGCTCCGTATGCCACGGCAAACTGGCTGACACTGACGGCGGCGGTGCACAAATGCTGCGCAGCTAGCGCCATTCGACGGCCAACACCGCGGTTCCTGGTGTGTCCGCTGTGCCGTGCGTGTGATCATTGCTTGTACAGCCCTCTCGCAGTGTCCGGAGCAAGTATGGTGGGTCTGACACACCGGTGTCAATGTGTTCTTTTTTCTATTTCCAGGAGTGTATTTGTATATGACGTTGGAGCTGTCGTCCAAAGATATTCTGTATGTGCTTGGCTGGAGACAGACCTGGTGCTCGAGTAGACCCAGACAGCATTGTCGATGCTCGTTAGAGCAGGTTTGGTTACAACAGCTCTATGCCAGTTAGCGTTATCCTGTTGGAAAACACCCCCTGGAATGCTGTTCATGAATGGCAGCTCAACATGTCGAATCGGCAGACTGACGAACTGTTTTACAGTCAGAGTGTGTGAGATAACGACGAGAGCGCTTCTGCTATCATACGGTATCGCGCCCCAGACAAAGACACACGGTGTGGGTCCAACACACAGACAGGTTGGTTGCAGGCCCTCAACTCGCCTCCGTCTAACCAACACACGACCATCACCGCCACCGAAGAAGTACCAGTTTTCATCAGAAAACACAAGAGACCTCCACCTGCCCTTCGGTTGACACCACTAAAGCACCAAATGGCGGCCGGCCGCGGTGGTCTCGCGGTTCTAGGCGCGCAGTCCGGAGCCGTGCGACTGCTACGGTCGCAGGTTCGAATCCTGCCTTGGGCATGGATGTGTGTGATGTCCTTAGGTTAGTTAGGTTTAAGTAGTTCTGAGTAGGTCTGAGTCCCATAGTGCTCAGAGCCATTTTTGAACCAAATGGCGGTGGTTTGGGGTCAGTGGAATAAGACCTCTGTATATTACTTACTGGAGTACTTATAATGGTAATCATCGAACATGTGCGTAAATTGTGAGCAGAGGCCGTGTACGGACCCTGTATTACTTCTTTCTAGCACACGTTTTAAATACGTACATATGATTAACCTTACGGAATTCTATAACTGACTGACGTCTACCTCGTACGAAGGTAGAGATATATTGTGCGTGTTTGAATTTACAATATGAAATCGAGAAATATCTTCAGTGCAGACTCAATAGTAACTTATCAGTACTAGTTCTTTCGTATACGTAGATTCACACCTATAATACGTCTCTGAATTAATACAACAACCAAATTATATCAACAGATTTAGTTCTCCAGCATAATTATTAGTAGGGATTTAAATATCAAATTATATTCTTTTAACACATAAATTGTTCGAAGAATAAACTAGTATGGTCTCTCGTAAATTACAAGTTATTATGGACGTTTTGCTACTCCTGATTCCAGATACAAAGCCATTAACGCGTAGATTCACTTCTTATGAGTCCATAATAATATACGAAATAAAACAGAATGGATGCGTGGATCTATTTAGTTCAGTTATACGCTATGTAACGACGCGCCGCTGTACAGCAAATATATCGTTAACTTCTGTTAATAATATAATCAGCTTCGCTAAACTCGTGAAATAATCTATCTCTCGTGTCTCCGCGGCAAAAATGTTAAATACATGGGCAATCCTAACGATTGTAAAGTTTATTTTATTTACAGTTATTCGAAATAGTTCTAATAACTGCAGACCTTCCTTTTTTATAGTATAATTACGCTAACTGTACCCAAAGATCAAATTTATCGCCGAATCAGCGACATAATTTGTCTCCTCTATTATTCATTTATTTCACACAGTTAATTTTCTTTATTTCCTATCGTACTATTGAAGTTACTGTGAAGTATTTCGGTTACCTCTATCGCCCACATCAGTAAATTTTCACTTCTATCTCTTTTTCTCAGAATAATAGAGTTTAACACAGTATACCCATCCGGATGGACATAACACAAACAAACTGCATCTGAACTGGTATTCTCTAACATAGCTAATTGATATTAATATCTTCGCCTTCTCTTTTCTTTATATACTTGTTAGAATTTTTCTTTTATTCTTTCATTCTTTGGGGCTCAAGATTAAGACTATTTGCGTGGGATGAGAAATCGGGGGCTTTATTTTAAATTTCCATTAATCATTTATTTAATCTTTAATTTTGTACAGCAGATTATCAGCAGCTGTTAGCGATTGCCGGCGAAACTAAGCCCCAAAACAACAACGACAGTGCATCATAAAAAAAAATTGGAAACAAAACACCTACGCGCCACCGAGCGAGGTGGCGCAGTGGTTAGCACACTGGACTCGCATTCGGGAGGACGACGGTTCAATCCCGTCTCCGGCCATCCTGATTTAGGTTTTCCGTGATTTCCCTAAATCGTTTCAGGCAAATGCCGGGATGGTTCCTTTGAAAGGGCACGACCGATTTCCTTCCCAATCCTTCCCTAACCCGAGCTTGCGCTCCGTCTCTCGTTGTCGACGGGACGTTAAACACTAACCACCACGACCACCACCTACGCGCCACCACCACTTTGGGCCATAAAGTCAAACAATTAAAGGAAAATTCTGCCTCTTGAGATGTTGACAAACACATCCCTCTAACGTTTCCTAAAATAATGGCCAATGACATCAGCAGTTTGGTCCCGTAGGAACTCGCACGTTTGAACATTTGAACATAATTCTGCACAAAACTAGCATTAATGATTTCCATAACTAAGGGAAAGATGCTTACTGAATTTTTGGACAACATACAATTTGAACGAAGGGAAGCTCCTTTTTAAAATCTCTCAGTCCCATTAAACAAACTATCTTGCAACTGAATCAGTACCTTTCTCAATAACCAATCCAATCTTCAAAACACCTAAAGCTAACATTTTGTTGCCTCAGGAGGTGCCAGTTCTTAACACATATACTGCAACAACTCAGTTAGTGGGAGCCGAACAGGACCGCTGGCCACGATATACGGAATAAATCCGATCATTAACCGATCGCGACAAATTTTCATTCTAAAAATACCAATATAATTGCTTGTACAAGCCACATCTCCATCAAACCAGTGATGCAACAACCTAGTATTCCGTATACGCCCGCGCTCTCTCTTTATCGTTATTTCACGAAGATCATCCCGTAGTAGCAATGCTATCCTCCATTTAAAACAAATTCTAACGAAGACTGTACCGTATCCTACCGGTACAAAACTAGTGGAGCTGTGGTCATCAGTGCCCTAGAACTTGGAACTACTTAAACCAAACTAACCTAAGGACATCACACACATACATGCCCGAGGCAGGATTCTAGCCTGCGACCGTAGCAGTCGCCCGGTTGCGGACTGAAGCGAAGATTACACTTAAACTTCCTAGTTTGCTTAGTTTTTTACGCAGAGTTGGCTCCAAATCTTCTTGTGTAGGGGTCTCATTCTTGAAACTGAAAATGTCAGATTTTAGGTCCTCACATTTGGATTGATCTAAATAAATTTGAAGATTGTTGTTGCAGAATTTTTGTCGTTACGTTAATATTTTTTGTCACATTCTAGTATATCATACGATCTTTTGATTTTTCAGATTAACAAAGATGAAATTACCTTGCCCACAAAAAATACAAAAACACGTCCGTTCACATCAGAGGCATGCTTACTACTCTCACACTCTGAGGAAATAACAATCTTCCAAAGGGTTTACAATTTTTCTTAATAAATGAATTTCTACTAGCTTTAATTTAGACTGTTATTTTATAGATGAATTCAGAAATAACGTAGTAAACAGCACACTATTGCGTAATTACCATCAGAAATTTTAAGTGTAGCAATAGTACGCAATTTTAAGTAATTCTAAAAAAACAATTTTAACCGTACATTCAGAACTAGCACTTTTACAATTGTAACATCGAGGTTAAAACATTTTATAAAGTAATTCATTTTCATAAATTTTAGCTTGAAATATAACATACGGTGTGTAAAATTATATGAAAGTTTTCCGAAAAGCAACTGAGATAATACTGATCTGTCCAAATTTCGAAAAATAATACTGGTATCTACAACTACTGTTGAGGAAAAGTAAAACTAGAGAGCATGTCCCGTTACAAGCTACAAAATCTCCTAGTAGTACAATTCAAGGGAATGCTACAGTACAAGTGGTCTAGCGTCGGTGATCTTGCTGCAAGCCATTGTCGTCTGGTGTTCCCTTGAGATGTTGCGTTACAGGGCTTCCTGCGTCCTTAGTCTCTCCCACCGACTGCCGATGTGCTTAGGAGAAAAAATCTGGTGCAACCTCCGGGCTTTGGCGACGTGTGGACCATCAAGGTTATCGTCGATCTATCTCCTCGCAACTCTAACAATGAAGAAGTGCTACGCTGGTGTATCGTAATTTGAATACCCACACAGGACAAAGATCATCAAAGATTTCTACTGGCGTGTCCGTGCATCTGATTGGGCAACTCAGATATTCCTTCATAGCAAGCAAATTATTTTCCAAAAACTTCCACTATTACTGCGCAGCGCCTTCATGTCCCAGGGTAAAAAGACATCACGCAGACGTGAAGGAATTTGTCGCGAAAGGCAGTCTGCCGTTTTGACAAGTGCATTTCCTCTGACGCAAGAAAATGTGGTGAGTCTTGTGAATGTATCCCTTTGTCATCTCTGTCTTGAAAGAATGCTTTTACATCCGTAAATGTTCAGTTTTAGTTCAGCTCAACTATTCGCGTGGGGTTAATCACTGATTATGTCTATACCTAAACGGATAAAACTGTGCATACTGCACGGAGTTCGGTCCTAGTTGCAGACTGCCCATGTGACGGCTTGAAGAGGATACAATTTCCACTATTTCACATAATTATTTTCATTGAAGTTTTACAATGCTGTTGTAGTTTACTCATTAGTAGGTGTAACCTTACGTTAAAGTTTTAAAATAGAAAGCCATGTATAGTGATAGAAACTATGTATATGTCTTGATGTAGCCTAACTCACAGCGCCCAAATTACCCAGACTTCATCCACCTAATATTTGAGAATGACGATGATTAGCAACTTCCAGAAACGACACTTTCCTCCCCAACATTCCCAACTAAACAATGATAGGAAAAAGTTTATCGTTTACTACATTTTTCGATGCTCATACAATAAATCTTCCGTGACACAATTTGCAGACTCATCTCGAGGCAGGAAAAATCCCTGATCCCGCCGGGAATCGAACCCTGGACCCCATACTCGGGAAGAGAGAACGCTACCGCGTGAGCAAGAGCTACGTACTGTACGAGATCTGGCGATATGATGATTTACTGATGGGAGTTCGATTCTGTGGAGCATCCGGAAAGGGGTGGTGTACTGGAGCAGTAGAGGCAACGTCTATCATGCGGTGTCTTTCCTGGTCAACCTCCAGTTTTTCTGGCGATGCTCCAGCCAAGTGGCTGTGCTCTCCCCACCTCCCCGTCCTTTCCCGCGCCCCCTCCCTCTGCCAAAAACCCTTTCCCCCACTCCTTTCCTTTGCCATGAGTTAGCTGGGCCGCATCAAGATAATATATTACACCCTTCTCATGAACATAGAACATAAGTGTTTTGTTTTACTATAATCTCAGTCAGGAAATGTGGTAGTTGATACGAGATAGACAAACCAGCATCTGAAGAATGAGTCGTCATAGCACACAGAAGCAGATGCAGTGACGATTGCACTGTGGAAGCTACCACACTATGCACTCTTAGATGAATGAAGTGGTATAGATTCTCTTGTAAAATATCAAGTTAAACTATCGCAGCCGTAGTTCATTTCAAATTCAAATGGCTCTGAGCACTATGGGACTTAACATCTTAGGTCATTAGTCCCCTAGAACTTAGAACTACTTAAACCTAACTAACCTAAGGACATCACACACATCCATGCCCGAGGCAGGATTCGAACCTGCGACCGTAGCAGCCGCGCGGTTCCTGACTGAGCGCCTAGAACCGCTAGACCACCGCGGCCGGCCGTAGTTCATTTCAGTAAAGTTCTTATGCCATTCTTTATTATAGTCACACGATGTAATTTGAATTAATACTGACCTCGGCAGCTAGGGACATCTTCGAATTTACAAAAATGAAACTTATAAGACAAGTATACAGAAAGCGACAAAGTATGTCTCCAGAAGGAGTACATGCATACAATTGCTTCAAGTGTTCATCTAGGTTGCAGTGTAAGACATCAATTTCGGTATTATGTGTTGCTACTTGCACATTAAAACAGAGGTGACAAATGAAACTTCTTGCCAGATTAAAACTGTGTGCCGGGTCGAGACGCGAACTCAGGACCTTTGCCTTTCGCGGGCAAGTGCTCTACCAGCACACATTACGCTGCAGAGTGAAAATTTCATTCTAGAGGTGACAAACATTCAGGAAGATGCCTTAGAACAGCAGACACAGTGAGAGACTGTAAGGCCGAAAGCAGCAATCCATTCAAACAAATAAAAATTTGCCACGAAGACTACAAATTGTGGCGCTTACTTAGTTTCATTTGTCTCAAAGTTTGTGAATTTCTGAGACCTGAAAATTGCAGAAAGCGGAATCACGTAAGTTGCCCAAAAATGGTTCAAATGGCTCTAAGCACTATGGGACTTAACATCTCGAGTCACCAGTCCTGTTGACTTAGAACTACCTAAACCTGACTTAACCTAACGACGTCACACACATCCATGCTCGAGGCAGTAGGCACCGTAGTAGCAGTGCGGTTCCGGACTGAAGCCTCTAGAACCGCTCAGTCACAGCGGCCAGCGTAAGTTGCTCTCTGGGGTCTCTGCCCAGTAGCTAGGCACATCGGTGGCCCCGCATCTGCGGTCCCTCGTCACCTCACGAGTGACTTGTTGCACTGTTGCTATAATGCACAAGTTCTGATTGGCACCTGTTCTCAGCTTGTGAGACAGCGGTTTTTGTAGTAACTGGATGATCCTGGTAGTACTATGACTGGGTGGACAAATTTAGACCTCGGAAATGGAGTGTCTCATGTCCGGAACACTCGCGGTTTCTTCATCACTGCAACACTAGTACTGCACTCCTCTCGACCATCAGGCCACCGGCCGATAAACACTCTAAAGAGTCAGCAGTCATGTGTTTGAGTTGTCCCAGATGCCATATTGAGAGGGGCATTCTCTCTAGCCGAAAGAGCAAGTGTAAGTATCTCTAAATCCACTAAAATCAACTGTGTAATAATTACTGTACACGTTGGGGCGCAATGTGTCTGTAATGGCCTCTATAATGGGAACCATGAATTCCTGGGCATAGTTCGTTAGTCTCTAGCTCTGCTTTAGGCACCCAATAATCGCTTATCCCAATGGTCAAAATCACACTGTGCAGAACTACACTAGCTCAGGATCTCCACACTACACTTTCATTCAAGAAAAGCCGAAGCACAGTATTCTCCAAAGTTCTGCATGATTATACCAAATCATGCCCTAAAACCGCCAAAAATTTAATGGATTTTGCGTTTTATGGCTATAATTAGACAGTCCAAGGGACTTGCAGTCCGACAGACACATGAGCTCCATGATCAAAATATTAACCACCACTTAAACTAGCACGCTGCTGTAGACAATTCGTTTCGAAATCGCTTTCAGTGAATGTAAGTCCTTCTCAACCAGATTCCAAGCGAAAACTGCGAAGGGAATTGCGTGAAAAGGACAAATGGAGTTCACCACCCCGGAAAAATCCATAGCTCAAATCGGTGGGTAAAACCTAAAGTCTTCAATGGACTAAAATGTACAGATACACACCAGTAGTTGACTGGAATAGTGAACGGCAGTGATTTCCGATTTTGTGTCTTTCGAAATGGTGCAAGGTGTCAACTGTACCGACATCTCAATGAGGCGTTTAACTTGTCGTGTGTGGAGGGTGTAGTATAAGCCTGACGTGGTTCTGTGATTTTTAACGGGCTGCTTTACGTTCTTATGAATTGGGCCCAGTTGTTGAGGTTACTGTGAAGATTTATCTGGATGCTTAGGTCATCATCGCCATTCCAACATGACAACAGCCGTGAACACAGATATGTGACTGCTTTGTTTCTGGCTTGACAGACAGTCGCGAACCTTGTTGGATCTCGACTGGCTCACTAAATCATTCGATTCTAATCCCGTGGAACATGTCTGGGACCATCTGAAGTAACGGGTGATACGTAACAATTTAGCTAGTTAGTTACTCCAGCTTGGTACGGCGTACCAGAAGAAACTCGTGGACCACTTACGTGTGAGATTGTGGCTATTATCAAGGCTGGAGACAGTTTTACAGGGTATGAGGGTGATGTCTCGTAGTGGTGAAAAGTTTTTTCTACCAAATGCGCTAACAAGAGAAACTCCGCACCTCACACACCTCAATGGACAGCCCGCAAAATCTGAACGCACATCAAGCATGAAAGCAGGAAGAAGGTGTACTGGATTGTGAAAAAAAGCTAAATCGAAACACAAGAACAAGAAGTGCAATGTAGTAGAGTCTGGAACAAAAGTGGTGTTGTGGTTAAGTGGTTACGGCGATGCACTGCCATACAGACAAGCTGTATTCACAACTCCTACCTGTCTTTTTTCCGCTGTTCGCTTTATTCAAATTTGTGTCTGGGTCGTCGTGTAACGTCCGTTTGCAAAGTAGGGACCTAGAACGACAGTTGATTCTGCACAACTACACTGTTAGCAGCCGAAAGGTAGTGGCTTTCGAATAGGAAGGAACTTCAAACGTTTGATGACAAGGCGAAAGTCAACCAAATCCTCCAGCGGAAAACACATCTGGTGTGTCGCACACGGCATTAGTGAGTGTACGAGTGTCATACGCTACGCATCTCTTATCGACGCGCCTAATTTGCACGACTGATGAGTGAGTGAGATATGCCTCCTTTCCCCATGTAGATATTCGTATGTATGTGTATGTGATCGCTCCCAAGGAAATTATGAAAACAATAGTTTGTCGAAGATGCTGCACAAATGAACGCAACAACTGCACTCTCATACAGTTTCTCTGTGTTCTGTCAAAACATGTGGTTTTAACGTTTTTGAAGTTGCATTCCGTTTTGGAAGTCTTGGCTCTTGAATTGCTTTCTCGTAACATAGTGTTAAGGAGTGTGTCAGAATTCATTACATTCATTAAATATTACGTTGAGGATCGGAAACAATGTAGCCAACTTTAAAGGCTGCTTTCACACTGCCGGCCGGGCCGAGTCGAGCCTAGCCGGGCCGCCTCCCGCTTCGATATCAAACACATGGTTTTGAATTACGGTGTTCACACTGGCGGCCGGGCCGCGCCGACACGGCGTGGGCCTCCCGGAGACGAGCCGGCGACATCCCGAGTGTTTAATATTGCCGGCGCGAGCCGACCGCAGGCGGGAGCCTGTGTAGCAGCACTACAGCTTCTGCAGTACACGCATCACACGTCTCCCTTCTGCTTTCGTCACAAGTGTGACTGCACACGTCTTTTATTTTAAGATGTTACCTGACATTTCACAATCAGCGAGGAAAAATTACGTTTATTATAATGATACATGCGAAATTACATTTATTGCATTTATTTAATCTACCGTATTTACATACATTTACAACAATAGCTTGCCAGCGATCGAGGCATTGCCGCCACTGAATAGTTCGCATTTACTTGTAAACGGAGACAGATATGAGTGTCACTGAGGGACGGAAATGTGTCCCTACCAGATGATAATGCATTGTAAAGTCATGCTGTGGCAGTTCCTTATCAGTGAAAATAGAACCAGAGTCAAAGGGCATTATCTCAAAACTCTTCGCCTATCAATCTGTCTATCTTACAAGATAATGAAAAGAATTCTGTGAGGTTATCAATGGCTCCACATGATGAACCATCACCACTGCCAAGCACTGCATCATGAAGAAAAAAGAAGAAAAAGGTTGGAAAATTCTGAGGGAGTATTTCTGCGATTCTTCGTTGAAGGCACATCAAGACATTACCCAAAATGACGAAGCTAATTACTTCCTAATGATACTCAGGAGTCCCATAAACTCTCTTGCCCTCAGAGGTCAGCGTTTGTGAAATTTAAAATACAAAAGCAAGACTACAATTAATTGGAGGTAGTGAATGCTGTACAAAGTTCTACTGCAAACAAAAAAGTGTGTACGAACGAATCTTACCTAATAGTTATACACAGTTTTTCTTCTGCTGTTATACTTCTGCGAAAATTTGTGTTCTGTTTAGAAATTTTGTCTTGAATGTTCTGCAGCACATATTGAAATGTATTATGATTCATTCTGTTTTTTGAATAAAATTTTTCAGGATACTTTTCAAGTTCTTCATATAAAGGAAAAAACTCTCCTAAATGTCTGTCGCTATTTATGGGATGAATCCATAACCTCCTAGTTCTTCTGTACTTCAAAACTCGACGAGTCACTGCAGAGTCAAAACAATACCAATAAAAGAGTGAAGACATTGTTCTACACGACAGCACAGACTAGCTAAAGGCGAGCAACTGTTGACTGTAGCTGCGCTTCCTACTGACTTGCTTGTCAGCTGTCGAAGGGTGGGGATCTTTTTAAATTTATTTATTTGGCCTCCCGCCAGCCATTTAGCTAGAGAGTGAGGATTACCTTGAAAGTGCAGCGCAGCCCGCCAAGGAAGGAAAAAAAAATTAAGAACAATGAAACGCGCATCTGTGCCGATCTACAGTAGTTTCATTCTCTCTCCATTATTTTTTCTGTCACAGTAGACAACGACACTACATAATTGCGCTTCAGTTATCTCTTAGTTCGAAATACGAAATGTAGATCATACTAATTGTACGATGTTGATGACAAATAATTGTTTGTCTTTCGTGATGCAACGTGTGGCCAATTATAAAAGCATAGCAGATGATTGTCCAGTAACCGAGTGAAAAATTCTTATACATTTGAATTTATCTAGAGAATGAGACCATTAAAATAATAAAAGGGACCGACACTAGGTCTGCGATGATCACTAGTAATTAGTTTTTTTTCTGTCCTGCATCATATGACTACACTAAACCAAGCTGTAACTCCGCGAACTCCGTGGCTTGCGGACGCGGCACTGACGCCGCTGAATAGCTCGCATTACTTGTGACCAGAGACAGGTATCAGTATCATTATCATTTCAAAAACTTTTTGGTACTTTTAGCTACATTTCATTCCCAACAATTTATGGTCTAAAACGGATCTACCAGTAAGCTACCCGCTACATAACTTTTTCACTACAAGATTTGTAAATCAAGTGCACAATGTTGACAAATAGCATCATTTCACAATGACTTAAGAAATATGGAAAGATAAATGGTTCAATACGAAGCTAAGGTGTTACGCTACCACGTGTACAAAAATCAGATTTTTTAGAGGCACACTTTCTTCAAAATCGGTTGGGAAGCGTTACGAAACTAAGAAATCACGCGAAACGAAAAATAGACTTTTTCTTTTTTCAAGACGTAAGTAATGCTTTTAAGGAAAAAATAAGTTCATAAAACGATGTGGCGAAGTCTCATATACCGCTAAGAAGTTTTAAAACATGAAAATGTGAATACACTACACGTCGGCCTGAGTTGGCTAGGCACAAGCCGAGGCAGTGTGAACGGGCTATTCTTTGCGTTGTGTAAGACTGGAAATAAGTAAACGGTCAGCTGTCGATAGGAACAATCTGAGGGAGAAACATGGGAGCGCGATTCGAGGCATTGTTGCGAGACGAGTCAGTAGTGTCGGTCGAGAGCTCTGAGACAGGAGACAGAAGACTTTTCACAGTGCCCTCAAGTCGGTGATGGCAGATCTTATCACACTCGAGGCTTGATTTCCTTCATATGGCCAGGAGATGGTTAGATGGCTTAACTATGCTTGAAAATGGAATTCAGTGTAAAATTCGTAAGCATGGCGTAAAGCGCAATTGCAGGGTTAGGCTCGCGATTGTTAACCCGAGTTTGCCATAATCCCATGTTTTGCTTGTCAGTTAATAAAGCCTTCTTATCCTCGAAATAATGTTAATTATTCTACACATCTAAATCATAAAAATGCTATGGTTATTAAAAGTTACTATAACTTTGAAATTGAAATAATTTGTTAATCTGGCACTCAGCCATTATTAGTACCTGTCAAACTATTATTGGTCGTGATGATTTATAAAGTTTTTAAATAGACTCAATTTATGAAATTCCTTCTAACAAGTTACTTAGTAGTTAACAGGATCCAAGCAAACACCCTTTTCATTAAATTCATTCTTAGTAACAATAAGCTTTTTTCCTTTGCTGCTGCAAGTTGCTATAAACCGCTTGCAAAAAGGCAGTCATCGAAAGAGATGCAAAATTTATTGCTAAAACAGAGACACTGACACACCACAACATATCATCTACTTTAATCCAGTAAATTTCGTTTGACAAGTCAGATTCTGTATCACCTATAAATTCTTATTCAAAGACGCAGTCAGTTTCTGTGTTCATTGTTACAGGTCCATTTGTTGCAGTAGTTTTTCATATTGAAATACGCAGAGAGTTTATCCAGAGGTTAGTTTTAAGTTTTTCATGTAACGATCTGTTGAGGGCTTAAATGACAGTGAAACTAACATTCATACAACACGCACATAGTGTTATGCAGGTTATATTACGATTACTGATAGCTCAGGTTGCTTATCGAGTCCATTTTCACAGACGAACATAGGTTTCATCTGTTGTAGGTACGTGACAACAGTTCACACCCGTCCATTTGTTGTTTTCATATCTGTGAGACGTCTGTGTGATATCCCGCCTGCTCTCACTATGCATCACTGTTACTTGCGAGGTATAGTATTCCTACCATTATATTCTATAAGTGTATAGTACAACAACTGCGAAGACCACAGAAACAGAACAAACATTTCAATGATCGGAAGGACAGTTCATAATGTCATGAAAAAAATAAAATAAAAAATAATGCCACATGGGAGCTTTCAACATGGCTCACACTCTTGGCAGTCCAACACCATGACTAGCTGCAACTTCACTTTTAAT
Source organism: Schistocerca gregaria (assembly GCF_023897955.1). Taxonomy (NCBI): domain Eukaryota; kingdom Metazoa; phylum Arthropoda; class Insecta; order Orthoptera; family Acrididae; genus Schistocerca; species Schistocerca gregaria. The sequence continues at coordinate 163,234,628 of NC_064922.1, forward strand.
AATAATATCAATAATTATATATGTATTTGGAGAGAGAGAGAGAGAGAGAGAGAGAGAGAGAGAGAGAGAAAGCGAGAGAGAGATTGGTTTTGATTGAGATTTTTACTTTAAGTCGTATCTGGTACCTGAATTTTGGTTGCTACCTCCTTGAATGACCAGCTTCTGCACCAGTTGTTAACGTATTATAATTTGTTGGAAAGTTATTGTTCTTTAAGGTTTAAAATACGACTCTGTTAGTTACTTGTCCGTATTGCGGATGGCTTTGAGCCGAAGTTTTCGTAGTTTTTGATACCTAAGGGACCACTGTTGTAAGTAAGAAAGATCAAACAGCAATCTGCTTTTCGTGAGAAAAGTAGACTGCTTGGCACACGAACTTCCTTCAAACTACACGTCCTGCTACATAAAAATTGGTCAGTGGAATTCATGACCATACTATTGTACAAGAACATAATAAAATTACTGTATTTTAGAAATTATGAGAGGTTGTTACTTATTGAATGAAAACTATAGAAAATGCATTTCTTTTCCTGTATTTTAGTGAACTTTGTACACTTACAATTCTGTCGATTGATAGACGGCGACGATAATGAAGTTCACTTCCTTTTCCAAAAACAAGATATTTCTATTCTTTACTTCCAGAAAATTTGTATACATGTTTGGCAACTCTAACAGATACTTCACTCGGTTTTATCAATTTCCATTAAATGTAACAATACGTTCTGAGCGACGGCCTATCAACACGTCCCCTTTCGACAAGATAGATATTTACAGTCTTTTTTTAATAAAATCAGTTGTCTTTTTTTTTTAGAGTAAATACTCAAAGATTCTCTAATACTGTCGTTGCGGGGATTGCGCGCTAAAGAGTTTCTTGCTGTTCGGGTGCGCTTCACTTCACTTCAAGTATTTTCTGAATCACATTTACAGTTACGGTATTTACATACATTACGGAGCTTCTCAGAATAAAATCAGGCACAAATTAGAAGCAGTGAGGCACACGTAACATTACACGCGCTGACAGTCCAACACCATGACCCACGTCGTCGTTTGTGGTATAAACTGCTTTTTATTGCACTTCTTCTCCTTGGACCGTTCACTATTTCTATTTTGATTTTTTTGCGAAGTTCAGAACATCTTCTGCCTGTGTTCAGTTTTTGACTGGATATCCAGAAGGAAGGGAAGCAGCGGTTGGGAAGAGAGTGAGACAGGGTTGTAGCCTCTCCCCGATGTTATTCAATCTGTATAATGAGCAAGCAGCAAAGGAAACATAAGAAAAATTTGGAGTAGGTATTAAAATCCATGGAGAAGAAATAAAAACTTTGAGGTTCTCCGATGACTTTGTAATTGCGTCAGAGACAGCAAAGGACTTGGAGGAGAAGATTAACGGAATGGACAGTGTTTTGAAAGGAGGATATAAGATGAACATCAACAAAAGCGAAACGAGGATAATGGAATGTAGTCGAATTAAGTCGGGTGATGTTGAGGGAATTAGGAAATGAGACACTTAAAGTAGTAAAGGAGTTTTGCTATTTGGGGAGCAAAATAACTGATGATGGTCGAAGTAGAGAGGATATAAAATGTAGACTGTCAATGGCAAGGAAAGCGTTTCTGAAGAAGAAAAATTTGTTAACATCGAGTGTAGATTTAAGTGTCAGGAAGTCGTTTTTGAAAGTATTTGTATGGAGTGTAGCCATGTATGGAAGTGAAACATGGACGATAAATAGTTTGGATAAGAAGAGAATAGAAGCTTTCGAAATGTGGTGCTACAGAAGAATGCTGAAGATTAGACGGGTAGGTCACATAACTAATGAGGAGGTACTGAATTGAACTGGTGAGAACAGGAGTTTGTGGCACAACTTGACAAGAAGAAGGGATCGGTTGGTAGGACATGTTCTGAGGCATCAATGGATCACCAATTTAGTATTGGAGGGCAGCGTGGAGGGTAAAAACCGTAGAGGGAGACCAAGAGATGAATACACTAAGCAGATTCAGAATGATGTAGGTTGCAGTAGGTACTGGGAGATGAAGAAGCTTGCACAGGATGGAGTAGCATTGAGAGCTGCATCAAACCAGTCTCAGGACTGAAGACCACAACAACAACAACAACAACAACAAGGTCATCTTACCACTAAATCTGATGGTGGTGGCACCGGGGGTTTCACTTGTAAGTAATTGTTCATGAAGGTTTGGAACAGGTAGTACTCGCCACCGCGGACACTCAAAAACTTGTCTACATGAATTTCCACGATACCGAGAAGGCATCAATCAAACGCCGACGGGCGGTACCCGTGTGGCTGCCGCTCTCGCTGAATGAACTGATTATTAATTTGGCCGGCAGTTAAGGGCGATCCATAAATGACGCCACTGCCTCGCGCTCTCGGACTAATGCCGGCGCGCCGGGCTGCGTTCCGCGCACGCACGCTGCCGCTCTGAGCCCTGCGTGCCCGCCGTGAGCGGAAACAAGAGGATGCTCATTAGCTAACTGAATTAATTCGCATCGCGCACACACTTCCTGCGTCCGCGCGGCGCCGCCAATTTCAGTATTTATCGCCAATATGGAAATAGCGCGCGGTTCCGACCGTGCAACCGGCTAACGACTGCGATTACACCCGTGTCTGCCCCATGTTCTGCTCACACGCCACTCTACTGCACCGTGCTGTTGCCGCAGGGGACGCACCGCAGCCAGTGCGTCAGTGACATCCATAAACTTCAGTCTGTATTGGAGGCCATTATTTAGGTGTTTTCCACCTGAAACGCACCTCACCGCTACGATCGGCTTCCAACAACAGGACAAGCTTCGCTGCAGATGAACCGTATTGCAATATCTACTCTATCTGCTACAGTAAAAGAACATAGACCGTAGACAATATGTGGTTTTAGCTATGGACTCAACCCATAATTACACCAATATTTGAATAGTTTGTACATCCTTGCCGCAGCAACCGTAGAATGAAATCTTATTATGCACTACTGGCCACTAAAATTCCTACGCCAAGAAGAAATGCAGATGATAAACGGGTATTCATTGGACAAATATATTATACTATAACTGACATCTGATTACATTTTCTTCCAATTTACGTGCATAGATCCTGAGAAATCAGTACACAGAACAACCAGCTCTGGCCGTAATAGCGGACTTCATACGCTTGGGCATTGAGTCAAAAAGAGCTTGGATATCGTGTACAGGTACAGCTGCCCATGCAGCTTCAACTCGATACCACAGTACATCAACAGTAGTGACTGGTGTATTGTGACGAGCCATTTGCTCGGCCACCATTGACCAGACATTTTCAATTGGTGAGAGATCTGGAGAATGCGCTGGCCAGGGCAGCAGTCCAACATTTTCTGTATCCAGAAATGCCCGTACAGGATCAGCAACTTCCGGTCGTACATTATCCTGCTGAAATGTAGGATTTCGCAGGGATCGAATAAAGGGTAGAGCCATGGGTCGTAACACATCTGAAATGTAACGTCCACTGTTCAAAGTGCCGTCAGTGCGGACAATCGGTGACCGAGACGTGTAAGTAATGGCACTCCATACCATCACGCTGGGTGATACGCCAGTATGGCGATGACGAATACACGCTTCCAATGTGCGTTCACCGCGATGTCGCCAAACACGGATGCGACCTTCATGATGCTCTAAAGAGAACCTGGTTTCATCCGAAAAAATGACGTTTTGCCATTCCTGCACCCAGGTTCGTTGTTGAGTGCACTGTCGCCGGCGCTCCTGTCTGTGATGCAGCATGAAGGGTAACGGCTGCCATTGTCTCCGAGCTGATAGTCCGTGCTGCTGGAAACGTCGTCGAACTGTTTGTGCAGATTGTTGTTGTCTTGCAAACGTCCCCATCTGTTGACTCAGGGATCGAGACGTGGCTGCACGATCCGTTACAGCCATGCAGATAAGATGCCTGTCATCGCGACTGCTAGTGATACGAGGCCATTGGGATCCAGCACGGCGTTCCGTATTACACTCCTGAAACCACCGATTCCATATTCTCGTAACAGTCATTGGATCTCGACCAACGTGAGCAGCAATGTCGCTATACGATCAACCACAATCGCGATAGGCTACAATCCAACCTTTATCAAAGTCGGAAACGTGGTGGTACGCATTTCTCCTCCTTACACGAGGCATCACAACAACGTTTCACCAGGCAAAGCCTCTCAATTGCTGTTTGTGTATGAGAAATCGGTTGGAAACTTTCCTCGTGTCAGCACGTTGTAGGTGTAGCCAACGGCGCCAACCTTGTGTGAATGCTCTGACGTGCTAATCATTTGCATAAATCATCACCTTCTTCCTGTCGGTTAAATTTCATGTCTGTAGCACGTCATCTTCGTAGTGTAGCAATTTTAATGGCCAGTAGTGTAGAAATAGTAAACAGCCAGTCAGATGCAAAATGGAAGATTAATTAAGACAAGAAATTTTAAGTTTTTCGTGGCCACTTTTTGATCAACTGTCTGTTGGCTTCTGCCTCGGATTCTCAGCCGACGTTCATCTGATGATTTTTCTGACGTTTCGCCAGCAGGAGTGACGCGTTTCCATGGTTTAACCATGCTGGTGGACTGGAGCCGAGTTCGCGGCCGTAGACTGTATGTACCTGGCCCGCCAACGTCCAAGGGATTCTCCGCGGTCATTTCCGGTGCGGTTCTATTGCTACCTGGGACGGTCTCCGTTGCAGCACGGGAATGCAGGATCCGTTTATCCTCAGGCTGTCTTCTTCTTTGTTGAAGCTATTCTCGTGGTTGTGTATCTCTATAGCTTCTCTGAACAAGCGGGTGTGATAGTTCTTCTCTATACCCACAACTTCTGTAAGTTTCCTTTAATTTGCGTCTATGGTCACAAACTTCTTGTTTACAGATTACAGGTTTCGGTCTATAATGACCATCATCAAATCAGTTTTGCATTTAACATGTGACGCTGCCACTATGGCGCAGTTTTTATAAAACAGTTTTGATGATGGTCATTATAGACCGAAACCGGGTATGTGTTAACAAAACGTTTGTGACCATAGGCGTTAAAGGAAACTTTCCGTATATACCGGTCACTGTTTGATCAGCGACGATGCCGCAGCTTGCACAACTTCTGTGACTGTGAATTTTACTACGTGGTCAGTCCCACACAGCACGTGCTCTGCCACAGCTGATTTCTGCACCTGCCCCAACCTGCAGTGTCGCTTATGTTCAGTGATCCTGGTGCAAATTGATCGTCCAGTCATTCCAACATGAAATTTTCTGCATGTGCATGGCACGCGGTATATTTCCGACATTTCAGGTGTGTTCCTTTTCTTCTTTGCCAATAAGAGACACTCTTCGATCTTCTTTGTCGCTTTGTAAATAAGTGTTTACGCTGTGTTTCCGCAATATATGGACGGTTCTGTCAGTAACTCTGTGAATGTATGGCAAGAAGGCCGTACCCGACATTTGTTTCTCTGATTTGTCACTTTGTCACAGTGTTTGGTGCAGTTATGCTTCTAATATAACTTGTGGAGTACCCATTGCTCCTCAGAACATTTCCAAGTGTTGTATTGCGCGTCTGAGGTGCTAAACACTTTTACTATGGTTTCAAAGTTTAAGAAAACGTGTTCTTCACAAGGAAATACTGAAAACTGGATTGCATGTTGTGGCAGAGCTACATTAAAATGTAGACGAAATCCCTCAGTCATATATATAATTTCAGCTCGTCCATAATTAAAACATGCACGACGTGGTTATTGACATATAGTAATTCCTGACCAATGTGCAACTGTACCTTTGCCACAACATGTAATCCAGTTGTCAATAATTACTTCTGAAAAGGAAGTTTTTGTAAACATTGAAAGGGTTTTTAATAAACCCATTTTGTAACAGATGGGCTCTTTTCTACAGGAATTTACCAATAATTTGGTTCGTAACCAAAACGCTCGACGCGTGATATCGTGGCAATGGGGTTTCTCAACTTTTTTCTTCTTGTGAAACTTCCTGGCACACTAAAACTGTGTGTCCGACCGAGACTCGAACTCGGGACCTTTGCCTTTCGCGGGCAAGTGCTCTACCATCTGAGCTACCCGAGCACGACTCACGCCCCGTCCTGACAGCTTTGCTTCTGCCAGTATCTCGTCTCCTACCTTCCAAACTTTACAGAAGCTCTCCTGCGAACCTTGCAGAACTAACACTCCTGAAAGAAAGGATACTGCGGAGACATGGCTTAGCCACAGACTGGGGGATGTTTCCAGAATGAGAGTTTCACTCTTTTTAACTTCGGACCACACACAGATATATATATATATCCTGAAATACGCCCTGAATAAAATACCCTTTCCTATACGAAATTTAGACATATAAAATCATATAATAACGGTTATCTGACTGCACCGTTTTTAAAGGAATGGCACAAGCGTGACGTGACTGTCACATATGGCTATGTGATGTTTTCCACTTTTCTACCACTGTCCCATGGTTATTTTATTAAGAATGTTAGACTTTTTGTTTGGGAAAAAAGATTTGAATTTCTCTTAGCGGAATTGTGCCGCCAGTGTGGCCTGTTTCCTCTCCATAAAGCCATCAGTACAGTTTTTTTTCCGAAATTCCTTTACAAACTTACAGGAATTGTAGAGGGGAGTGGGTACATAATATTTTGACTAAGAACCCATTTCCGTAAAAGTACCGTTTCCGTTCTATGACGTTTTCAATTCAGATGTATAACGTGTTACGTATGAGGTGGAAGTATGGGCCTAATGAAAAAAGGGTGACCCGGCTGAGTTACGCAATTTGACTCTTAGTCTGACCACGCGCCGATGACGTAGGCTGACGTGAGGATCAATGGACTGGGTGTATCTGGAACATCTTAGGTGATTAGAAAGTTAGTAGACAGGAATAAAATTAAATAGCTTTAATTCAGCATCAGCGGTGACGTTGATCTTGACTTTGTACAATAATATTTACAAGTGCAGTTATAGAATGAACTGCGAATACTTCTTTGCAATTCTTATTGCTTCACACATATAGATTAATTGTCATTGCATAAACTGTATGTGGCACCTGACTAGATCGAAACTACTGACTTACCTGAAGGCTATGCTAACTAGCGTCTCTGCAGAGGAGATCTCTGAAGCTATAACAAGTGAACCATTGCTATTAAAGTCGGCTGTAGAACTGCCAGTGCGCTAGCTTGTCTCGTAAGACCAGCCGAGTGGCGGCGCTCGGTTTGCTAGCGTCGACAGTGGCGACTCGCGGGTCCGATGTGCGCTGACGGACCGCGGCCGATTTGAAGCCTACAACCTAGCAAGTGCGGTGCCTCGCGGTGACACCACACAACGCGTCCACGTCTGATGAAGGAAAGAAAAAAGTATCAGAGTTGCTTGTGCTGCTGTGCAATAGAATAGACAGGATGAGGTGTACAACAGACGGTCACCTGGTATCACATGACGTCTGTCTTGCTGCGAGACATATTCAATGCCTGATCGTCTCCCAAACAGCAAGAATGGTTACGTACACGTTTTTGATATACATAGACACGCTTCTTGTGTATGGCGAAGCTTGAGGTAACGGAAGAGCTGCTAGTCGACTGTATCACTAACGTTTTCCCCAACACAGCACGTCATCGCACAAACTTCTTCCACAATGTTCAGGGATTTCAACATCGAGTTGGTATTAACGAGAGGGCTGGCAATCCGGACGGTCGCGTGATTGGGCCATACCTCCTTCCACTCAGGCTAACTGGTCCTGCATAGTTGATCTTCCTAAGATAGCCTTTGAAGCCGTGCCATTGAATGTCCGTCAGGAAATGTCATTTCAGCATGATGGTGGACAACCTCACTTCTCACTTGCGGTTCGGAAACATCTCAACAGACGATATGGTTTAACATTGATATGCCGAGGTGGTCCATTCGCGTGGCCTCCAGAGTTAACTCCTATGGACTGCTTCTCGTGTAATAGTATGCAAAGTTTAACTTAAGAAGACTCATGTAGAGATAGAGGGATATCTGGCAGCTGCATAAGAAGTTGAACAGATACTATTTGGGCGATTGTGTACCGGAACATGTTACGTAGGTACAATGTCTGTAACAACGTTGGTTCTCTCCAGGTGGAGCCGCTACTGTAATGCATTACTGCTATTCAGTACGTACAGTATGCTAATTTCTGTTGTGTTTTCAAATAATGTAAACACATAGTAATTAAGTGTTAATACAAACAAATGTGCTTAATAATTGTTTCGCTGAGTTTCCTTTAGAGCTGTTAAATAATAATCATACTTCATCACGCCTAATTCAATTCCTCCCAGACATGGGTTTCTATTCAAAAATTACCTATTCACTGCTTTCTACAAGCCCTAGAAGTCTATGACTGGAATCTTCGAACATCCTAACACCCATGGTCTTAGCATCATTCTATTTTAACGCAGATTTTAGAAACTACGTGGTACGTCAATTTTATGTGATCTGTGTGCATCATAAAGAGGAAATAAAAATCTCTTATGCTCCGACTTTTCCATGGTTAGGTGACCCACAGTTAACAAATATAAACTGTTGTACAACTAAGTTGTTGTTTTCATTGTGACGGTGTTTCCCCTGTTTACCGTGGTCAAACACAGCCACCAGTAGAAAGCTGAAGAGAAACCCCCCTCCAGGGAATATTTCACAAGAGACGAACGGAAACAGCTTACTTTGCTCAACGTAACAATGTCGAACATAGGGAGACAATTGGCTGACATGCATGAACGTATCAAGTTGTGTTAAGCATATGAACTAAATTAATAATGTCTAAGTAACCAAGTTATATGCAATAGGCATGCTTGGCCGAATCTGTTACCCAAATCTTTTATTTAGAAATCTGTTTTTGAAAGAACAAAACAAGCACGTCGTATAAAAGAGTTGAACTGTCAGCTACCGGTACAACTCCAACTGCTGAGTTTCCTTCTGGGCTGGAAGACTAAGCAAACAAATTAAATGAAGCGTACCGCTCACTACAGGTTTCAAACGTAAATGCTGACAGCAATACTAGTTCAGAAAAGTTGGTATCCCTCCTGAAGACAGAAAGTCCACAACATCCTGAGATAGCTGGATGGTGATTGCAAAATACAGATCAGACTTGAAGACATCAGAATTTTAAAATGCTGGCAAGGGGTCACGAAGTAAATTTAGAATCTTTAAGGGGGGGATTATGTAACTGTATTACACCATAATTATTCCCACCAGGCTGGACACAACGTCCGTGTGTAAAAGGTGTGACACAGCTAATCCCTTCAAAAAAAAAAAAAAAAAAAAAGAAGAAAAAGAGTACTCTATGCGCCTCAGGATACTAAAAGAAGCTGACTAGGAGGGAATAAGACGAATTCAAGTGCTCTAAAAGGAGAATGAACTAATGTAAGCCTCATTTCTTACCCTGTTTATAAAGTTACACATCACACGAAGCAACGAACGAACCTAGACAACGTAATCGCTAAACTTCTGAAAAATATGCATATAAGTCTATCCCAGACCTTGCTATACGAAATAGCAAATACGCACACATTTCTATCACGAGATCTGATAATGAATAGCAGATTCCTACTTCAGTTTTACTTAAATTTTACTCAGTCACAACGATGTTATTGTCAAGCTTGAAACAGGCCTTTCGAATTCTATAGAATACGAATTTCCAATATCTTTTTCAGTACTATCTTCATAATTATTTTACAGTTTTTAATAATGAATACCGAAATGTTAATAAAGCAGATAAGTATACAAGGAATTGTTTTAAAATTACAGAATTAACAAACTGAAAAACTATGAGGCACTGTTTTGTTGTGTTATAAGTGGTACAGTAGTAATATGGCTTCACAACAGGTAATTTCACTGAAGTCGTGGTTATGGCACATACAAATAGTTCTTTTACTGGCCTTCTATCGTGCCTCCACGTGCTCTGAGTACAGAATAGCATATACCACACTACTTCAGTGCCATGACATACATCAGCACCAGCCCGTAACATAACGACCACTTGGTACATAGTTCAGCATCTGCAGAGTTTCAGAGCAACTCGCATATGTGTATGTGTGTGTGTGTGTGTGTGTGTGTGTGTGTGTGTGTGTGTGTGGACAAGGAAGCACGTTAAGGGTGGGAATTGAGAAAGGAAAAGGCAGAGCGATGATAATGGGATGGAGCACGTGGCGGTAACCAATACATATTATAAAAATGGGTGACAATTACTGAACTGTATGAAATACAATCGTCATAACTTCTGAACAGTTTGCGTTCGGACGTTCAAACTGCACCTCTGGCCGCGGGGCATGATGTGCATTAGTATTCGTACACATTAATTGCTGTAGCGATGAAGCCCCTTGTATGAGTTCGTCAAGATGCAAAACTGACGCATTTGCGTGACTGAGAATCCCCATTTTGTGATCGAGAAGTCTCTTCAACCTCAGCGGGGTGACTGTTTAGTTTGCAATGCCCAGTCACGGAATAATCGGTGTGATGTTCCTTGATGCCCACGGCCTTGCCGCAGTGGTAACACTGGTTCCTGTCAGATTGCCAAAGTTAAGCGCTGTCTTGCTGGACTAACATTTAGACGGGTGAGCATCCGGTCTGCCGAGCGATGTTGGCAAGGGGGCGCACTCAGCCCTTGTGAAACAAACAGAGGAGCTACTTGGTTGAGTAGTAGCAGCTCCGGTCTCGGAAACTGACATACGGCCGGGAGAGTGGTGTGCTGAACACATGCCCCTCCATATCCGCATCCAATGGCGCCTGTGGGCTGAGGATGACACGGCGGCCAGTCGGTGCCTTTGGGCCTTCATGACCTGTGCGGAAGGACTTTAGTTTTTGTTCCTTCATGGCACGGTGACTACCAAACGGTATGTGAAGATTTTGGAAGATGATTTCATCCCCAGTATCCAAAGTAACCCGGATTTCGACAAGATGTGGTTCATAAAAGACGGAGCTCGACCCAACGAAGCAGACGAGTGTATCATGTCCTTGAGGAGCACTTTGGGTCCGCATTCTGACTCTGGTGTACCCAGAGATAAACGGCATATGGGCCTCGATTGGCCACCATGTTCTCCGAATCTTTTTGTAGGGCTATAGCAATAATGCCAAAACCACTGCTGAACTGAAAACAGCCATTCAAGAGATCACCGACAGCACAAATGTTCCGACACTTCAGTCGGTCATGCTATTCGTCTGCGCCACATCATCGCCAATGACGGGAGGCATAGCGAACAGGTCATAACCTAAATACCAATATCTGTAGTGATGTTTACATGCTGAATAAAATTTATGTACACAGTAGTTAGTAACTAATATACATTTTTTCATGTAATTCAAGTAAGTGTCACAATGTATGTATATATGTTTCATATCCTCTCCTAAAACAGTGGACCGATTTCAACCAAACTTGGTATACATATCATTATTATCTGGAAAAACCTTAAGAACCACGCACCTGTCAAGGGTGTGGGGATGGAAGTGAAAAAGCAGTGCTTCCCTGTCTGAAGCACTCTATCCCTTTGTAGATCTTGCTTCGCGATAAACAGTTGTCACCATAATGCGATTGCATTCGTTGAATGATTTCCGCAGGTTTGACACCTTCCGCAAACAAAAAGCGAATTACAGACCTCATTTCCTCCTTGATTCAGATCGACAATCGAGCTGCCACGTTTCACGGTACACTACAATGCAACGACTAACGTGGGAATAGGAGTGACGCGTTCTGTACAATTGTTGAAGACAACAATACCTCAGCCTTGGATACTAGCAGTGTTACCAAGCCCTAAGGCAAGAAATTGCGAAAGTCCCTTTACTTTATAACTTCCCCTTGTATATTTGACAGGTGCATATGCGAGCATAGCCATGACGAAAAAGCTTATCCTAAACGCTTGGACTGGGCGACGGTCTTGCCGCAGTGGTTACATCGGTTCCCGTGAGATCACGGATGTTAAGCGCAGTCGGGCGTGGTCGGCACTTGAATAGGTGACCATCCAAGCCGCCATGCGCTGTTGCCATTTTTCGTGGTGCACTCAGCCTCGTGATGCCAATTGAGGAGCTACTCGACCGATTAGTAGATTGGTCAAGAATACCATCATAATGACTGGGAGAGCGATGTGCTGATCCCGCGGCCCTCCAATCCGCATCCTCCACTGAGGATGACACGGCGCTTGGATGGTCCTGGTAGGCCACTCGTGGCCTGACGACACAGTGCTTTTTTTTTTAACCCTTGGAATGGGTTCAGTCAAAGTTGGCACTCATATCAGTTACTATCTCCAAAGAGATACTGTTGCAGGTAGAACCACCAACCTTCTATTGGGATGAGTGTGATAGTGATAAGAAAGAAGGAAGGACGGGGAAATGGACAGACAGCGAGGGGAATAATTACGAGGGTCGGTCAAAAAGTAATGCCTCCTTTTTTTTTTCTACTTAAAAAAATTAAGTTAAGTGAAAAATTTGAATTTGGCGCCATTCCTCAAACCTTCTTCAGCAATCCACCGCAGTAGTAACTTTCTGTGTCAACAGGTGGCAGCACAGCAGAAGTTTGTAAGATGGCCGACATCGATGTTCGTTTGAGACAGCGTTGTGTGATTGAATTCTTGAATGCAGAAGGTGAAACGCCCATACGCATTCATGAAAGACTGAGGAAGGTGTATGGTGTTGTGACAGTGGATGTCAGCACTGTTAGACGATGGGTTCGTCGTTGTAAGGAAGCTGAAGGGCAAACACCGTTGACTGACGAAAAGCGGAGCGGCAGGCCGGTGAGTGCAGTGACTCCACACAACATTCAGCAAGTTGATGACATCATTCGTGGTGACCGTCGGGTGACTGCAGATGAAGTGTGTCGCATTATTTCTCTTAGTAAAGGCAGTGTGATCACGATTATTAAACATTTGGGGTACTCAAAAGTTTGTGCACGGTGGGTTCCAAGAATGTTAACCGATCAGAATAAAGAGGCAAGGAACACAATAGCCTCCCAACACTTGCAGCGCTTCCGTTTGGAGGGAGATGAGTTTCTGAAAAAAATTGTGACCGGGGACGAAACATGGGTGCATTTTTTTGAACCCGAATCAAAGAGGCAGTCAATGGAGTGGCGTCACACAAGCTCGCCGAGGAAGGAAAAATTCAAAACTGTGCGATCGGCAGGGAAAGTTATGGCAACAGTTTTCTGGGATACAGAGGGTGTGATTCTGGTTGATTTTTTGGAGCAGGGATGCACAGTAAATTCTGTTCAATACGTCACAACCCTCAAAAAACTTAAAGCACGTCTTCAGCGAGTTCGCCCACCAAAATCAATGGCAGATGTTCTTCTTTTGCATGACAATGCAAGACCACACACCAGTCGTCACACCTCTGACGAGATTGTCAAAATTGCATGGGAAGTTTTGCCTCATCCCCCATACAGCCCTGACCTGGCACCATCAGACTTCCATCTGTTCGGGCCACTAAAAGAAGCTCATCGTGGGATTCATTTTGAAGATGAGGAGGCTGTCAAAACATCCGTGCGTCAATGGCTTAGGAAGCAGAGCTGTGATTTTTACCGTGCTGGGATACATGCACTTGTTCAAAGATGGACCAAAACTGTAGAGATGGGCGGAGATTACATTGAAAAATGACAAAATGATCCTCAATGTTGTGGTTTTCAACCTATGTAATTGCATTTAAATTTCCTGACAATTAAACGTAGAAAAAAATAGGAGGCATTACTTTTTGACTGACCCTCGTAGATGGACTCGGATAGCAGAAGGAGAATGTGGACAGAGAGGGGTAAATGGGCCGAGTGTGGGGAGAGAAGGAATAAGAGGGGATAGGAGAAGTAGGACAGAAGGGAAAGGAGGAGATGGACGGAGTGGGAAGGAGTTCATTGACACAGAGTGGGGAGGAGCAGATTGACACACACACACACACACACACACACACACAGAGAGAGAGAGAGAGAGAGAGAGAGAGAGAGAGAGAGAAAGGGGCAGGGGAAGATGGACAGTGTGGGAGTTGGAGGTGAGCAGAGAGAGGAGGTGCTTGAGATGGACAGAGAGTGTGGAGAAGGAGGAGATAGATTAACAGAAGATTAGAATAAATACGTACCCTGGCAACGCAGACCACTCAGCTAGTAATGGATATACTGAAGCCTCACAGCTATTTTGTCACATGATCAGACCAGTCGCAGTTAAATTAAACCTGGAATGTTGACCTTCGAATATAACGCAGGTGGTCCACCGTATATCATTCATACAGCACGCTGAGCCGCCTGACAAAGGGCGACTTATTGGCCTCAGCTCCCGGCCTGAGATTCTGCGGTCGGGCGACGCGCCGGATCCACCTGCGGCATAGAAATCCGCCGGGAGCAGAAGTTTACTCTCGGAAATTGCCGCCCGACTCCAATTCTCAGCCTGCAGCGCGTAGGCGCTAAAGCCGATGGCGTCGGCTGCCGGGTACTTGCCCACGTGGAACGATACTCTCCGTCCTACACGAATCCGATATGTGTCGGGCGGGAAATGTATCTCTGAACCACAGCTGGAACAACCAGCTTAATTAACTGCCGTGCTTCCTGCAAGCAGTTCTCGCAGTATTGTATTCACGTAACTGGCAGGTAACGTAAAGTGTCCTGGAGAGCCTTCTGAAAACCGTAGTAAAATGTTCCGATATCCATATTGAACTGTTCCAATAACGAATAAAACTTTGCGTATTTATGTATGTTAATGTGTTATCAATGACGAAGTATTATTCAGGAACGACAAAACTCTCCACCTTTAAGTGTTTTCAACATAAAAAATATTAAAATAATAGAAAAGTCACGATCGCTTCAATCGTTTGTTATTCGCCATTCGGTGCGGCCCATGGACGAAACAAGTGCCATGCCAATCTGGGAGCGTACGTGTAGTCACGGTGCATCTTTATCTGCATGTCATTTCCCCGCTGTTCTTGTTTGCTTCTGACCTGGCATTCCTTAATTGCATGTGCCTATGCAAGTTTTCGTAGTTGATTCGTGCCTTGCTCATAACGAATGTATAGATGGCGGAGAGTTTATAGCAAGTGAATATGTTCTTTTTTAGCGCTTTCAGTACCTAAGACCATAGTGCTTAGACAGGTAAAGCCCAGCATACAAGTTCTTATCGCTCGTCACATTGTACCTAAGTCGTGTTATGAACACCTTTCTGTGTGCATATTCCTGACGTCCTTATACGAATAAAGGTAAATTATAATATGTAGTTTTTTAAGGCGCTAATGGATAATGTCTCGGAATCGTGCGACTACTACGGCCGCAGGTTCGAATCCTGCCTCGGGCATGGGTGTGTGTGATGTCCTTAGGTTAGTTAGGTTTAAGTAGTTCTAAGTTCTAGGGGATTGATGACCACAGCAGTTGAGTCCCATAGTGCTCAGAGCCATTTGAACCATTTTGATAATGTCTGCGGCTCAATGCTTTTACTTTGTAATTGACATACTATGTAGTATATACAGGAAATATATGCGCAAGTGTGGGCTTTGTGTGGGTATGTGACAAGCAGTTATAGTTAAGTTGTGTTTTAGTAGTAATGAGTGGTTACACCGTGGTACTGTGTATGCACTGCTTGGACAGCGCTATCCGGTGGCCGGTTGTGAACCGCAGAATCACAGCAGGTAAGCCTGCGCGGAATAGGGCAGTGATGATGCTGACCGGTGTTAGGCGAGCAGTGGTAGTTTCATCTGCTGACTTCAGTTTTATATTTTATGGAAAGAACGACCATGAGAGCAGTTTTTTATTATTTTTTATTGGTTGTGACAATGATTTTATCAGATGGTCTGCCTCATATGCCATGATGTCCATATGGTTTTATAAATGTTAATCCACGTTTCAGGTATGTGGTGCTGTAATAATTGTAATGTATATAGTTAACTCACGTAAGCCCTCCCTGAAACCTGTTACACCTTCACAGATCTGATGATGGCATCTTCAGAGTGCTGAAACCGGTCGTCTAATAAACGATTGAAGCGATCGTGGCTTTTCAATTATTTTAAACACAGAGTGATCGACCCACGACACACCATGTGTGCACTGCAAAAAATAATAATAATAATAATAATAATAATAATAATAAATGTATTACTATGTAACGAATACTAAGAATAAAATGACTACATCATGTCTTGAAATTTATTTAAAGTTGTGGGATAAAGACTTGGATGAATAAAATGGTCACCCTTTTTGTCAGCTATTTAAACTACTAGACACTTTCGTGAGTTCTCTTCACAATACATGTATACAAAGTATTTGTCCTTTCAATCTCATTTCATATCTCTCACTCCATGTGAACATAATTAGTGGTAATAATTAATTATGACTAGAATTCAAGTTTTATCATTGACCATCTGCCATTCTTTAATTTATCACACGATTGTCAGGCTTCACCCACAAGACAATAAGAAAAAACACTTTAAATATTTTGCTACCGGGAAAAGAAAATATTTTTTTCAGGAAGGTTTTCATTAAATATACACGACAAACCCAAAGATAATAAATAATCCGCTACGGTCGCTGGTTCGAATCCTGCCTCTGGCATGGGTGTGTGTGATGTCCTTAGGTTAGTTAGGTTTAAGTAGTTCTAAGTTCTAGGGGACTGATGACCACAGATGTTAAGTCCCATAGTGCTCAGAGCCATAATAAATAATCATACGAGTCTTAAGCTTGATTATAAGCAAATCACTAACCGGTAAAAATCTTGTTTTCACTGCCGTAAATAGTGTTCAAATCATAATTAACAGTATAAAAGGTCTGTGTTTAACTGAGAATTTACGTAACGTTGGCAATAATGGTGTAGTTACGGAGGTAAATACAAAACTTTTTTAACCACTAGTATAGCGTTTACCGTCAGTTTGTTACAAGATGTCGTACCAATAACAAGTCGTTCTCGTTATTCAATGTGCTGGTGCCTAGAAACATATATTCAGAGGGTGCACCGTACACTGACGTAAGAAAAGTCACGGGGTGCGGTATACTATATGCACATATGCGGTAGTATCGCGTACTTTAGTTATTCATGTGAAAAGCTTTCAGGCGTGATCATGGGCACACGACATGAATTAACAAACGCTGAATGAGGGACGGAAATTGGAGCTAGACTCATGGGACATTCAGTGTCGTAAATTGTTAGAGAATTCATTATTCCGAGATACACAATTTCAGGCATTATCTCCCACCACGGTCCACGCAGTTGCCGACGTCCTTCTCTTAATACCGAGAGTTGCATTCTCCGCGTTGTCAGTGCTAACAGACAAGCAACAGAGCGTGAAAACAACGAAATCACCGTTAGCACAGTGTGGCGAAATTTGGTGTTAGTGGGTTATGACAGCAGACGACCGACGCGAATGCTAACAGCACGACATCACCTGCAACGCCTATGCTGGACTCGTGATCATTCGGTTGGAACGTAGATGATTGAAAAACCGTGACGTGATCAGATGAGTCACAGTTTCCGTTGGTAAGACCTTATGGTAGGATTCGAGTGTGGAGCAGCACGAAGCCGTGGACCCAGTTTGTCAACAAGGCACTGATGAAGCCTAATAGTGCCTCCATAGTGGTTCAAATAGCTCTGAGCACTATGCGACTTAACATCTGAGGTCATCAGTCCCCAGAACTTATAACTACTTAAACCGACCTACCTAAGGACGTCACACACATCCATGCCCGCGACAGGATTCGAACCTGCGACGTAGCGGTCGCGCGGTTCCAGATTGAAGCGCTGCGTTGTGGTATGAGCTGTGTTTATGTCTAATGGACTGGGTCTTCTGGTCCAAATGGACCGATCATTGACTGTAAATGGTTACGTTGGGTGACTTGGAGACCATTTGTCGCCATTGATGGACTTCGTTGGCCCAAACAAGGATGTCATGTCACCGAGTCACCGAGAGGCAGTTCTTTTCGATTGGTTTGAAGAACATTCTGGACAATTCGAACGAATGATTTGGCGACCTAGATCGCCCGACATGACTCCCATCGAACATTTATGGTCCATAATCGAGAGATTAATTCGCGAACCAAATCCTGCACCGGCAACATTTTCGCAATTAAGGATGGCTATAGAGGCAACATTGCTCAGTATTTCTGCAGGGGACTTCCAACGACTCGTTGAGTCCATGTCACGTCCAATTCCTGCACTACGCTGGGTAGAAGAGGATCTGACACGATTTTAGAAGGTGTCCCATGACTTTTGTCACATTAGTGTATAGCATAAAATCCACCTGATATTGGCTTGTACTGAACATGACAATTTTCGGCGTTGAGCGCCCGTAACTCCAAACAAGACGGATACAGTGTGGAGTCGTGCTTTCTGCTTGAGACGGAGGGAGCGATCTTGCTTTCTATACGTTCTACTTTACATAAGACGTTAGCGAAATATAACTGATCTTATTTTGTGACAAACGTGACGAAATGGCTATCCAACGTGAAATAGCAGGACGTGACGTCACAAAGGTCGTAGAGTGCTACGTCAGCTTTAGCTAACGCGTTGCGTGTGCCGACGGCGTAAGCGTGCGTAGACGCTAGCCGCAGGCGCGACACTTCTCACTACGCTGTGGAAGCTCCGAGTCGATAGGTGTGGTGTCACCGCCAGACACCACACTTGCTAGGTGGTAGCCTTTGAATCGGTCCGTTAGTATACGTCGGACCCGTATGTCGCCACTATCAGTGATTGCAGACCGAGCGCCGCCACACGGCAGGTCTAATCTAGAGAGACTCCCTAGCACTCACCCCAATTGTACAGCCGACTTTGCTAGCGATGGTTCACTGTCTACATACGCTCTCAATTGCAGAGAGGACAGTTTAGCATAGCCTTCAGCTACGTCATTTGTTACGACCTAGCAAGGCGCCATATTCAGTTAGTATAAGAAATATCATCAAGAACGTATTCTGAACAGATAATATTCTGACTCATGTACCGTCAAGAGCAACGTTCATCATTAACGGAATAAAGTTAAGTATTAAACGAATTATGTCCGGTTTCTGAATTCTCATTCGTTGTCATGTTCCAGACCTCACGTCAGTACAGTTCTTCCCTCTTCACGCGAGCCTGCGTGAGCTAAAACGCGTCCATTTCGTCCTCCACTCGTAACACGGTGTTGGCTCTTCTGCTAACAAAAAAATAGGTGAGGAGGAACGTTTATCACTACTAACCGTAAACTGAAACAGAACACTGTGCCTAGTATTTGGAAGGAAACAGGTCACACCCGTCTACAAGAAGAGTAGCAGAAGTGATTCACTGACCTCAGGTCCAGCAATACTGACATACAGCTATTGCAGAATTCTTGAACGTATCCTGATGATTATGAGGTCGTGTGACGAGGGCCTCCCGTCGGGTAGACCGCTCGCCTGATGCAAGTCTTTCAATTTGACGCCACTTCGGCGATTTGAGCGTCGATGTTGATGAAATGATGATGATTAGGATAACACAACACCCAGTCCCTGAGCGGAGAAAATCTCCGACCCATCCGGGAATCTAACCCGGGCCCTTAGGATTGACAGTCTATCGCGCTGACCGGGGGCGGACTGAACGTATCCTGATCTCAAACACTATGATCTGTCTCAAGTAGATTGAGCGTCTCCACGTCTACCAGCGTGGATTGCGGAAACATCGGTCATCCGACAACAAACTCGCAATTTTGTCACATGGCACCTTATAAGCCATTGTTCAAAGCAGTCAGTTCGAGGCAATATTTATTGACTTTCGAAACACATTTGAGTCAGTACTACACTGACCTTTATCAATGAAGGTACGAACA
The DNA here is from genome assembly GCF_023897955.1 of Schistocerca gregaria. Classification (NCBI taxonomy): domain Eukaryota; kingdom Metazoa; phylum Arthropoda; class Insecta; order Orthoptera; family Acrididae; genus Schistocerca; species Schistocerca gregaria. Next base: position 163,254,322 of record NC_064922.1, read on the forward strand.
CGTGAGTTATCACACGAAATTCGTGAATTGATGGAGGATTTGTTGGTACGGAGGACGTATCTTCAGATCTGCCCATTGGGATCTTTGGTGTTTATGTACATTAATGCGTCCAGACGTTATTAGAAATAACCTCAGACTTCTGATGGAGCAGTTTTCTCCAGTGGAGTACTACCTGGACAATGCTGCGCAGCTCTTCAGTCAGCTCCTGAGTCCTAGTTTGCAACATTCTCTCCCTCGAAGTATAATAATGATTATTTGTTACATTGTTACTTTTATTTTGTCTCCACCGTATCCCTTCTTTGTCTCAGACAGTTTGTCTAACGTACGTTTTATATCTTTGGCCGCTCTTCTGCTTCGTGCTATCATTGGTTAATTGAAGCTTTTTTTATTTATAGCTGGTTCTACATGCACCCTCTGCAAGCCAGCTTAATTTGTATGGTGGAGAGTACTAGTCATTTCTTTTCTCGTTCTATTTGCAAATAAAGCGAGGGAAAGAGACTATAAGTACTCCACCGTACGAGCCGGAATTTCTCCTGTCTGCCTTATCCTTACGCGAAATGTGCGTGGTGGCAGTGGAAACATTCTGCAGACACCTTCAAATGTCTGTTCTCTAAGTTTTCTCAATAGTGGATCGCGAAAATAACGTCGTCCTCTATCTATGGATTCCCTTTTCAGTTCAAGAAGCGTCTCCGAACAGTTGCGTTCTGACCGTAGCTACCGGGAACAAACCTAACAATCCGCCTGTGAATTGCTTCGAGGTCTCCCTTTAATCCGACCTCGGTGGCGAACGCGGACACTCAAGCAGTGCTCAAGAATGGATCGTACTAGCGATCTATAGGCGTTTTCCTCTGCAGGTGAGCCACATTTCATTTCACTACTCAACCTTATCCCCCGATATTTAATCGAGTGTCAGTAAGTAAACATCTAGTGCTGCATTCGGACATTACAGGATAGTTTTCCCTATTCATCTGGAATAATATTTTTACACATTTAAAGCAAGCTGACATTCATCATACCATCTAGAAATTTTGTCTAAATCATCTCGTTTCCTCCTACGGTCACTCAACAGCGCCACCGTACCGTATATTACAGCCTCAGATATCTACTCAACCTGATCGTCAGATCATTTAGATATACTGTGAATAAGAGCCGCCCCATCATACTTCAGTGATGCACTACTGGCGACACCCTTGTCTCTGATGAACATCCGCCGTCGAGTGTTACTTAAGAAGTCTTCGACTCAATCACATACCTGGGAACCTATTCCGTATGCTGGTAACTTTAGCAACAAATGGTTCTAATGGCTCTAAGCACTATGGGACTTAAGAGGACCACACCGTGATTCAGGTCGAAAAAAGTCGATTTTCGGTTTTCATCATATTTCGATAAATTAAGTTTTTTTAAGTAATCTGAAAAAGATTTAGCAAAAACAAAATTTTTCCAGCATTTAAAAAGCATATTCCTACCACGTGTGTTTATGTGCCACGCCCACTTTTCTGTCACCCACTTTTCTGTCACCCACTTTTCTGTCACCCACTTTTCTGCATATATTTTAGATCCTTATAACCCCCCTACATTGCACGTTAGGGATTTTTCTTTTACTCCCGAGTGTGTTGGCTATCCTTGGAATGCTACGGTCGGTGTTCTTTTGTTTCTGCTGTTTGTAAACAACATGCTTCCAAACACGCAGTTTGTTTTGTGCAAGTGTGATTGCGAATAATTGATACAGAAAACTTGCAGGTATACTATGGGCAGGCAATTAGGAGAAATAAAGAAAATCTGGAAGCAATGAAGAGAAATGTTTGGGCCATACTCTTCCATAAGTCCTCTACTGATGATAAGCCATGTCATGTCATGTTACGAAGATGTTTCGGGAACTCAAATGGGAATTCCTGGAGCGAAGGCGACATCCTTTTCGAGAAACACTATTGAGAATGTTTAGAGCACCAGCACTTGAAACTGGCTGCCGAACAGCTCTACTGCATCCAACATGCATCACGGGTAAGTACCACGAAGATGAGATACGAGAAATTAGCACACATACGGAGGCGTCGTTTTTCTCCTCGTTCTATTTTTTGTAACCCCTCGTCTCCAGTTTTGTAAAGAACTCGTTGATACTGCTGTGATGGCCGAGTTGCCTCTGTTGTTACGGTAGCAAATAACCGTACGCAGACTTCACAGTACATCGCAAATGCAATTTACAACAACTGTCTGTTCACTTCTAAGAGTTCACTAAAGGACGCTCCCAGTCTAAATCAGCCCTGGACGATGATCTATAACAAAGTGGATGAGAGATGCTCTTCTGTCTCGCGAGTAGGCATCTGTCCGTTGTCGTCTGGTCATTGGCGGATTTTACTCGGCTGGCAATTGCTCGAAGTGGAGTCCATATCTTCATCCTCAGCGCAGCCCGTGGCGCTGGTGGAACTCGCACAAGTGTCGAGTCTCTACGGCACTGGCAGCAGCTCGCACCTTTGCGCCTGTGGTGCTTTTGGCCTTGTTGTGTCTTGTTCGGACGACACAGCACTATCTGCGAATGGAACAGGAGGGCAAATTACAAGTAGTGTTCAGGGTACTCTCCGCCAAGCACCGTACGGTGGCTTTCGGAGTATCTACCTAGACTTAGGCGTAAATATCGGGTGAGAAAATTGCAAGCGGAGATTGTCACGTGCGATCCTTTCTAAATCTGGACTTCGCTTCGGTTTAGTCCTTTCGCGTGTCATTCAGACCCATTGTCTAACACTAGAGATAAACTGTTTGACCCGGCTATTATTAAATTCTGTGTAGTGCGATGGATCTGAGCTTCCCTCTCGCACTTCCCTCATTTGCTGGAAACGAACGATTTTTCTCTATAGATTGCGAAGTTTTTCTTAGATTTTTCTGATATTTACTACACTATCACTGTTGGTAGGACACTGGAAGGAAGGCAGGAAGTAAGGAAGGAAGATGTCCTGTTGACATCGAGGTCATTGGAGTTGTTGAACAAGCTCGGATAGTGGCAAGAATGGGAAAGGAAATCTGCGGTGCCCTTTCAAAGGAAATCATCCCGGCATTGCCTGGAGCGATTTAGGGAAATCACGTAAAACTGTATCTGGACGTCCGGAAGCGGGGTTGAACCTTCGTCCTCCCAAAATGCGAGTCCACTTCACTTGGTTTGTTAGTATATGATTGGTCAGACATGCTTCTCAGAAAACCTACTGACGATATTGCTTGATATCTTGAAGAAGTCTTTCCTTTATAGTAGACCTAAGTATTGGAGCGAAACATGCGAAAAGAATTAGTGGGGCGTTATCTCTATTCATAGTCAGAACTCCCATGCAACATAGAACAGTGTGACAGTACTAGCCGTCACTACGCGCGCAACCATATGAAACTCTGCGGCTGGACGCAGGTGTGTGCCGCTATAAAGGAAGGTTATGAACAGTACGATCACATCTGTGTATCCCGTTGTCCTGAGTCCAGACGATTTTTTTCCCTCAGACACAGTGGATCAAACTCAAAGGGTGTTATGCGGACATCCATATATTTCTGTTCTCTCTCGTCCTGTCGCTATTGGTGGCTCTGCCTGTTGTGAAGTCACTTGTGTCAATCAATCAGGCGTGTTTGTAACAGAGAGATTCACAGCCGAGGGACAGATTGTAAGAAAGCGTCTTTGTTGTTGTGGATAGTTAAATACGCAACGTACGCTTTGTGCATAAATAGCCGTCCACCGGCAGGTATGAGTTCTTTGTTCATATGTTCTGTTGGTTCTTAATTAGAGGGGAGCAAATTTTGTGAACTGCTTATTGTCTTGTTGGGTAGCCGAGCATAACGTCGTCTATGTACCACATGCCTTGTTCCTCTTCCCTTTGGCAACAAATGATCATTTTTGTAATTTATTGTCCACCATTTGTATTTTATACTGGCTGCTCTATACACTCGCGATTAGAAATGTAAAGTTTGTTCTTAAATTGTTAGCTGCGTTCAGTGTACCTTAACTTGTGATATGAATCTTGGAAAGCTGAAGATCGACCAAAACTTGATTTTTAACTGTGACGTTGATTGAGAAACATGGTCGGATAGTTTGTTTAATCATTAATTTGAGACTGCTATAGCTATAATGTAACCAGCCCGAGTCTTTCAGACTTGTGTCATAGAAAATGTAAATTGGTGAGGTTAATTACCCGTTTTCATATTTGAGCTTTTAAGAATTGTGCAAATGTTTAATTTTGTTAAAGCTGTATTTTGATATTTTGTGGAATAATCGTATTTTCATAATTAGGAACTGGATACGTACCAACTTGGAGTGGAAATTTCAGTTGTTTGCAGAAATAAATCGTTCTGAAGTGTGCCACGTCTCTCAACCCAGTATCACCTCTCTGCAAATCCCAGCTCTCGCTACACCAAGTACTCCACAAGCCCAGCCAGTGCGTTTCAACAGTGTAATGTGGTGTATTTGATGACTGCAGCAAATTACGTGACTCTGCCCACGAAGTTCACCTCTGCTGCCAATTTCGTTACTAAGTGCGACTTAAATATTGATAATCAAAACATGTCTACATAGCTCAGTATTTATTTTGTAAACAACTTTCGGAATAGTTCGGCTCTGACATTTTTACACTGTTCTTAACCTACATTTCGTTGTCTTCCGCAAAAGAGAAAACGTTCATAAGACATAGAGAATGAGCAAGGAAGGGAAGGGATGGGCACAAGACGCTGTGGTTATTTAGTGGCGACAGCTCAAAATTTGTTGCCAGATAAGGGCTCCAACGTGGATGTACAACATCCTGTTGGAGTTTGGATGATATTAGTGCATCCAGACTGAAACAAACATCATTAGCTTTGGCGCTCTTACACAAATACATAAACGTGAGTGATGACGCCGTTGATTCACACATTTATACACTGCGGGCCATTAAAATTCCTGCACCAGGAAGATGACTTCCTACAGACGCGAAATTTAACCGACAGGAAGAAGATGCTGTGATATGGAAATGATTAGCATTTCAGAGCATTTAAAAAAGGTTGGCGCCGGTGGCGACACCTACAACGTGCTGATATGAGGAAAATTTCCACCGGTTTCTCATACGCAAACAGCAGTTGACCGGCATTGCCTGCTAAAGCGTTGTTGTGATGCCTCGCGTAAGGAGGAGAAATGCGTTCCATCACGTTTACGACTTTGATAAAGGTCGGATTGTAGCCTATCGCGATTGCGGTTTATCGTATCGCGACACTAGTGCTGGCGTTGGTCGATATCCAACGACTGTTAGCAGAATATGGAATCGGTGGGTTTAGGAGTGTAAAACGAAACGCCGTGCTGGATCCCAACCGCCTCGTATCACTAGCAGTCGAGATGACAGGCATCTTATGCGCATGGCTGTAACGGATCGTGCTGCCACGTCTCGACCCCTGAGTCAACAGATGGAGACGTTTGTAAGACAACAACCATCTCCACGACGTTTGCAGCAGCATGGATTATCAGCTCGGAGACCATGGCTGAGGTTGCCCTTGACGCTGCATCACAGACAGGAGCGCCTGCGATGGTGTACTCAACGACGAACGTAAGTGCACGAATGGCAAAACGTCATTTTTTTAAGACGAATCCAGGTTCTGTTTACAGCATCATGATGGTCACATCCGTGTTCGGCGACATAGCGGTGAAAGCACATTGGAAGCGTGTATTCGTCATCGCCACACTGGCGTATCACCCAGCGTGATGGTATGGGTTGCCATTAGTTACACGTCTCGGTCACCTCTTGTTCGCATTGACGGCACGTCATCAAAAGCGGTGTCTGTTCTATCTGACATGTACGACAGAGCAGACGTGTCTCCAAGATACACAAAAGTAAACGTACTGCAAATCTACGTGACACACCGCTACACCAGCTCCCTCGAAAGTGACGCTTTACGTGCATCCAAAGTGTGTCTAAAGACATTCGCCTTCCACTAGTTTACGGGGTCTCATGGTAAACAGGGATGTAAAAAAATGTATTTAATATTAGAATTGATCTATATCTCTGTTTCCATTAGCAGTAACTTCCTGTTGAGTACTACATTTGTTTAATTGTCTATTAACATGGTGACAACAGTAGTTAATATCCTCAAACCTGCCTGCCATTTTAGTAGAGTATGTGAAGTTTTTGTAAATTTAAAAGGACTGATTCCAGAACTTCTATAGCTGCCTCCGTTCAAAAGTGATACAATTTTGTAATTAGCCAATGGAGTTGGTGTTCCACGAAACCTATTATCCTACTTTAGTTCGTATCGATCCACAGCTCATGGTAGCAATATATCTGGCAATGAATCAAACCGATTTCAACATTCGAAATATGGATTTATTACACAACTAAAATAAATAAAAAAATAAATAAAAAATCGCAGGGACTGAATGGTAATCAGTGCAACCAGCCAACAACCAGCAATATTTAACTACTGTTGAACATTCGTCTTACGCATAAAAAATTGAATTCATGTGATATAAAATTTCGTTATGTTCAAAGAGTTTGTCAGTAAGTATAATTATTGACCAGTTGTGATATTATGTCACAGAAGGAGAAACGAAACGGTTAGAAAGTAACGAAAAACACTGTTCTGTGCCAGATGTATTGATTGGGTATGGAATGTTGTTATTCTGAAACGCCACAATGAGAAACGAATGCTAAGTCATTCTTCTGCCGCTTCTTATTTACAAATGAAAAATTTAATATTACAGATGTTCTTCAGTACTTAACCAACCGCTTTTAGATGAATACGCCATCATCAGAGTACCGTAGGATTTGAGTTTTTCGTTTATAAAAAGGGGAATAACAGTCTGATACCGTGCCTAATGAACAGAGGAGGTAGAATGATTACCTCAAACGCGTTTGAGGTGTCGACAAGTAGACGGCTCTAATAACCCTGACGTTGACAGGGTGTTTGACTGTAATCATATTTCCTTCCTTCGCTAACAAGCACGTTATTCTTGTACGCTGGTCTGTTTTCAGCATCGGAGAGAAAGACAACTTAGTTGAGTTCATCGCTCTCCACCTTGTGGTTGACGTAGCGAATGGAAGCGGGGTGGGAGGGAGGGAGAACTCGTTACGTCTGTCACGAGGGCGGGAAAACGCGCACAGGCCGAGGCGCCTTTGTAGACGGTAAGTAAAAGCGGAGCCGGTCGATAATCGACTGGCGGTCGCAGGTCGACGGCGGCGGCGGGCAGCGCGGATCGACCAGCTTCGTGCGGGCGGACCTGTGCGAAAGTCCCCACCTGCGAGTGGTGTGCCTGGAAAGCAACGGCTGCCTGAAGCACGCTATCCACGCCCGTTTTGCTTCACTTCATGTCACTTCACATCGTTGCTGGGCGTCAGTTTTGTCTTGCTTGCTGCGCAGTGACACTGGATGCGTCGCAGGAAAGGGTTATATGATCGCTAATGGTCTCAGCGCGTATAAACCATTATTCAGATAGGGTCATCAGCGCTCTTAGGTATATTGCTGACAACGACGTCCTCAGTCTTTAAGGGGACCACACCCTGCATATCTAACACATCTTAATTTAGCAAGTATTTGACCCATTTCTGAAAAAAACTATCTGATGCAGGACCTTAATATTTTTACTGTAACATAATGCTAATAGAGTAAACTGCACTAAAATCTACTTTACCCATTTTATAGTTTTTAAGAAAAACGTTTTTAAATTTATTAACAAAAAATATTAAGTTTTTTTCTGTAAAAAGTACTTTTTTGTGAACTTCCTAATGGGGAAATACTAATGAATGTAGTGCCAGAGGTGGCTTTTTATCTTGGAACTCCTCCATTTGGTCCGTGTTTGCATGGAAAAACAACAATATCAGAAGTTGAGTCCGCCTTGATGCAAAACACCTTGTTATATGTTTAATTTCTTTATTTTCCCAAACTAGTTTCGGCGACAAGTATCACCATCATCAGTGGGCTTTTTTAATCTAGAACATGCAGAGAATAGCATGGTTACACAAACAGAGTGGCACATTATTACATTTTTACTGATCGTTTTTTGAAATATACTTTTTTATACTACCTTATTTATTGCAAGTTACATAATGTTTTTGAGCATTATTTTTGCTGTCTGCAACGTATTTACTCCGTGCTTATGTCACCGTTTTTATTCACGAACATCATGTCATCTGCAAACTGTATGAGCGGCTGTTAGTAAACAAATACTGAAGGTGAACTGTGTATGTCAGCAATATACTCTTGGGATTGCAGCAGCGTTGTGGAATGCACTGTATTTGTTTACTAACAGCCGCTCATACAGTTTGCAGATGACATGATGTTCGTGAATAAAAACGGTGACATAAGCACGGAGTAAATATGTTGCAGACAGCAAAAATAATGCTCAAAAACATTATGTAACTTGCAATAAATAAGGTAGTATAAAAAAGTATATTTCAAAAAACGATCAGTAAAAATGTAATAATGTGCCACTCTGTTTGTGTAACCATGCTATTCTCTGCATGTTCTAGATTAAAAAAGCCCACTGATGATGGTGATATTTGTCGCCGAAACTAGTTTGGGAAAATAAAGAAATTAAACATATAACAAGGTGTTTTGCATCAAGGCGGACTCAACTTCTGATATTGTTGTGGCTTTTTATATTGTGCAGAATGAAAATTTCATTTATCTATGATAGTTTCTGAAATAATGAGGCATATGTACTGAAAATTTTAGTTTGCCGGGAATTTACTTTAAAGAAAAAACTTTTAAAATATGTTATTTACAGTTAATTAAAACTGACCTGCTGCTTATGATGGCCCTTCTTTGGCTTCTGGCAGGTCTTGCAGCTTACTTTTCACCTACCTGGAGGCTTGTCTTGCTTTCTTGGCCATATTGGATGCAGATCAGTCTGCTTTAAAAAATGGCTCTGAGCACTATGGGACTTAACTGCTGAGGTCATCAGTCCCCTTGAACTTAAAACCACTTTAACCTACCTAACCTAAGGACATCACACACATCCATGCCCGAGGTAGGATTCAAACCTGCAACCGTAGCGGATCGGTCTGCATCGGCTGTCCTCATTTTATTGCAATGTTGCAGCTCAGTGATCATATTTTCACCAGGATTAATTCCCAGCTTTTGCAGTACCAAAAACTTTTCAACATTACCACTATTGAATGTAAAAACAGCATCATGATCTCCTAGTTTCATTGTATGCATGCCTACAAATACAGTTTTAGGAAGGCGGTTCCAGATTATGCTGTTGAAACATTCATTTGGGTTCTGTGTCTCCCCATGCAGATATTTCTTTAGAGGGTCAGCATAATCCAAGTCTCTTAAAATAGGTTTAATTGCTGTAACAACAGCTGCAGGAAGAGAATGCTGGTGAGAATAAGATTCTCCAGTTGCCTGAGCCCTACTGTATTTGTAAAATGAATTTACTCCTGATGGACACAATCCATGACATGGCTTATCATCAGTAGAGGCCTTATGGAAGAATATGACCCAGATTATGCCTCCAGATTTTCTTTATTCCTCCTAATTGCCTGCCAAAAGTATACCTGCAAGTTTTCTATAACCATTAGTCGCAATCACAGTTGAACAAAACTAACAGCGTGTTTGAAAGCGTGTTGTTTACAAACAGCAAAAACAAAAGAATACCGATCGTTACATTCCAAGGATAGCCAACACACTTGGGAGTAAAGAAAATCCCTAGCGTGCACTGTAGGGGATATAAAGATCTAAAGTATATGCAGAAAAGTGGGTGACAGAGAAAGGGTCTTGGCACATAAACAGACGTGGTAGGAAAATGCTCTTTAATTGCTCGAAAAAAAAAAAAATCAGCAAAATCCATCTCAGAGTACTTAAATAAAACCTTAATCTATAGAAATATGATGAAAACCGAAAATCGATTTCTTTCTACCTGAACCACGGTGTAGTCCCTTTAAGGTAATTGCACTGTATGACTGTAAGGAAATGTACAATAATGATAATTTCTTGTACTTCAAAGGCGTGGGGCATGTCTTTCACTTGGACCCCACTTCGGTGAATTACTTGTCCCTTACCTGAGCCAGACAGTCTACGGGGGAAAAGAGGCCCACAATTTAATGTCGAATCGAAAAACACTGTAGGCCTCTATTAATATTACATGGCTGAATACACAGAAGTTTTTTGAAAATACTACACGCCAGGAGAAACTTAGGTCTCACTTGTCGTTGCTGGCGAATATTCACATAATTGAGAAGTGAAGGCCAAATTAAACGTGGAGTGAAATATTCCGTTTTCCTATGAGCATTCGATCAGCTACCTATCTATTTCTAGCCACATGCTGAAGAAATGGTCCACCAGTTCAAACTTTTCTTATTGTTAGCAAACCATAATGACAAAGTACCCGAGATTATCAAAAACTGATATTTCAATTACTTCAACACAGGGCAAATAAGCAATTACAGAAAATAAATGGAATCTTGTAGCAGGGCTGCCGTGTGTTTTAGAGCAGAATTGAACGACATTATGTCAGCTTGTCGTTTTAGGCAGCTTGACATGAATAAAATAAAGGACTGGAAGCAGAAGGCTCGATTCATCGACCTGAACGCTGCAGCGCAGTGGTTAGCACTCTGGAATCGCATTCGGGAGGGCAATGGTTCAAACCCGCGTCCAGCCATCCTGACAGATTTTCCGTGATTTCCCTAAATCGCTTAAGGCAAATGCCAGGATGGTTCCTTCGAGAGGTCACGGCCGCTTCCCTTCTCCTTCCTTCCCTAATCCAAGTGCTCTGTCTGTAACGACCTCGCTGTCGACGGGACGTTAAACACTAATCTCCTCCTCTTCCAGCTTCTCCTCAATTCACCACCAAAATAAGTGTGAGCGCATACCTTCTCAATTAATACCGGCTCCACGTAGTAACACATATACATTACATCATATAAATAACACCGTTTATCATAGAATGAAGGCTTTCGCGACCGGATGTTTAGCTGCCGAGAATTCTTCCGGGTTGTATGGCTGTGGTCCATGGAACTCTTCTGTCACTGATGTTCCGTCCAAAGCTATGTTTGACATTTTCGGAGGTGCTCCTGGTTGTGCTGAGTTTTGCCGACTGACGAGTCGGACGGCGAAGAACGGTCTAAATACTGTGGAACGTGGGCGTGGTCTGGATTTCACATGATAGCAGAGATAAACCTTCTCAAGGATAAAATATAACTATCAGTCATAGTGCGTCAAAGGTAAAAACTTCTCGTCGATTCTTCATTCTATAGCGTCACTGTCCACGTATCGCTGAGTTTCAAGTCTTCTTCTTTTCTGTTAAAATTATCTCCATGTTTATATATTTCGATGTCTTCTCTGTATAGCCGTGGATAATATTTGCGTCATAGTACATAAACCCTCTGTCTGCAAGTGGTGTATACAAGATTCCGTGTAGATTTGGTTGATTCTACATTGGAACTACAAAGGGAAGTGTGAATACACGGTTGAAGGAACATAAAAGTCTTTGCCGACTAGGGAAAACAGATAGTCAGCCGTGGGAAACATGCTCTTCAGTCGGGTGATCAGGTAGTGAAATGACGAACTATTATCCACGGCTTGATAGAGAAGCCATCGAAATATATAAACATGGGGATAATTTTAACAGAAAAGAAGAAGCCATGAAACTCAGCGATATATGGACAACGGCGCTACAGAATCGATGAGAATTTTTATCTTTGACGCACTGTGATCGATTGACAAGGTTTATCACGGGAAATCCAGACCACGCTCCCTTTCCATGGTATTTAGTCCGTCTTTGGAGGTCCGACTGGTCAGTCGGCAGGACTCAGCACAATCAGGAGCACCTCAGAAGATGTCCAACGTAGCTTTGGACGATAGAAGAGTTCCATGGAGCACGGCCATACAACCCGGAAGAATTCTCGGCAACCACCATTTATGTTTTTTTCTGATTTCGAATTCTCAAGTAAGATTTATTATCTGAATGTTCAAACGGCCTCTGATAATTAATTACGAAGTATTCAGAATTTGAAATTATTAAAATTTTTTGAGATCATAGCGTAACACAATTACTACCCCTCTCTCTTCTATAATACTCATGGAACAAGAAGAGAAGGCAATTCTGCATCAGATTGCAAATTATTTTTATAATTTTAATTAATCAGCTAGTAGAGCTCAAAATTACCGCAGTTTGGAATGTCCATGTAACATTGCCTCTGGAGTACTCTACGGGCACTGACAAAGATCGCGGTCAGTTTAAAATATTACGATGTTACAAGCTAATAAACATGGTTATTTCACATGTTTCCTAACAGACTCAAAAATCGAAAGGAAAAGGAACTACGGTGGTGCTGTCATCACACGGTATTATACGTAACGTGTTCTGTTAGGTACCATGTTCTAAAGGTGGTGATACAATAGAGCCAGTACACTTTCGTAAATAATACTGTAATGTTAGGGGAACGGAAAGCTGCTGCCAAAAATATCTACATTAAAAAGAAAGATGCAGTCGTTAATATTCCTCACAAGGAGACTAGATTCTACAAAACTTAAAACGTGAAGCTGGTGACGTACACACTTCGCCATATCTTAGAGACCAGCGCGACAGAAGGAAGATCTGTCGTCGGGAAAGTCCCATACTGTCATCTGGCTTGCCACACTCTGGTGGGTCACGTCTGTGGCGCTTACGTCAGGGTCACTGTCAAACATATCTTATCCACCTTCTTTGGAACGCATTTCCAGCTTTACCCTCTTATGACCTTTATTGTTCCTCGTCGACCAATTATTTCCTGCAGTTTGTCACCGTCTAGGAGAGTCATCCTGAATAGCAAGAAGAAGCTGTTATTTGATTAATCAGTTCTGAAAAATCAATTACCAAAACTGGAACCGTTCATACTGACGTAATAAATTAATTATTATGATGTTACATTCATATTACCAACCAACACACCAAATTCTGCATAGATGTAGATAAATACCATGCTACAATAGCTCAGTGTGGTCCGAAATTAAATCCTCGTCGCCTTCACATCTGCCTACTGCCACTCCGCGGAATCTGAATAAAGTAACAGTACTATATTCAAAAGAACAGTGGCGTCATATCACACGAGAGAGTGAACAATAGACAGTCGTTCAAAGCACACACCAGAGGTGTCAGTCCGCGACATCACAATCGATACTGACGAGAACGACTTCCAAGTCAAAGACGCTGCCATCCAAACTGAGCGAACAATCTTAAAACTCTGTCCGAACAGGCCCGAAGGCCTAACGGCACCGACCGGCCGCCGTGTCATCCTCTGACCACAGGCGTCTCTGGATGCGTATATGAAGGGGCATGTGGTCAGCACACCGCTCTCCCTGCCATGCTTCTCAGTCAAGTAGCACCTTAACTGGCATTACAAGGGCTGAGCGCACCCCGCTTGCCAACAGCGCTCGGTAGACCCGACAGTCACCCGTCCAAGAGCAAGCCTAGCCCGAAAGCACTTAACTTCGGTGAGCTGACTGGAACCGGTGTTACCACTGCGTCAAGGCCGTTGGCAGAGCGAAGAATCTCAGGTCAGTCAATAACGCCGCTAGAAGGCCGCGACAGGGAACGGACCAAAGATAGCGATTTACATAAACAGAGTGTCGTCCACTCAATTACGAGTGTTACCTCTCAGAGGTTTCTTTTTAATATGGGAATGAACGTTGAGCCATATCGATGCAGAGCTTTCACAATACCTGAAACTGGTCAGTGACAAAGTTTCTTAAATGCTGATCGATGCAATGTACAGGAGAGGAGATACTCATTATATTATGACATCAATAGTAAAATTCTGACTCGTTAAATTATTTCAAACCATATGAACCAGACAAAACTGAATGTAGATGAAGGGAATAAGTTGGGGTTTAGTATATGCAAGGAAACTGAGGAAACTATTTTGCCACTGCGTTAGTGATAAAGCAAAGAACTGTAGAAAGTACATAGTATTTGTAGAGTTGCAGAAGGTGAAACGAAATAAAATGTCTTCCTTTCGTGTACAGTGTGGTATTAACTACATGGACAGAAGAATAATTAACACATTTTATGTGAAGCAAATTGCAGTAGTGTCATTCTGTGGCTAGAGACGTAACATTTTTACACTTGACATTGAAGTATTAACACAAGAAATCAGATAGGCCTGAATATCAAGAATATATAATGAAGATTTGATAACACGAGCTGTATTGATTTGCCACTAAATAAGGGACCAGTAATTATTTCAGACGTATCAAAACCCTCAATTTTCATATAATGGTACAGTAATAAGGGAAGACGTAATGTTACAAGAGAAAGATCTCTGAGAAATGTAGTAGGGCTTCTATTTTCACCGCAGATAACTGAACTTAGTGTTGAACAGAGGAGAAGGGAAGTTTAGAACTATCATTTTGTGAGAACTCTTTTCCGAGGTCAGGCGAGTAAGGTGTGTGAGGCAGCGGAACCATGCCATTTTTAACCAAAAACTGTGTAACAGAGAGGTCTGTGTGTGCATGTGTGTTGTCCTGGTAAAAGAACTGGTGTCCTGTCTGATACGAGCTCCAAGATAACACACTAATTTCTGACAGTTGGCCGAGTACTGTAGACGGTCTGTAAACACAAGCTCTTGAATTTCTTCAATATTTTCGTAAGTTCGGGTAGTTGATGGACGTCCAGAACGAGGTTTGTCATCAATAGACAGGTCGCGATCTAGCAAACCACTTGAGTTTACCCCATAGCGTCATCCAGTTGAGCTGTCTTCAACGTTAAAACAGTTTCAGCCTAATTTTTACCGATTAGAAAACAAAATTTGACAGCTATACGTTGTTTACGTCAACTAGCCACCATAAAAAATGAAATAAGAAGGAATCAGCGCTGGCAGAAACAATCACTGCAGGTGTACAGAACGAGCCACGTCGACAACACAGGCGCCACTGAACTGGCAATGAGTTGCGCCATACAAGTCTAGTGGATGAAATGCGTTCTGCGCAAGCTTCGTCCATGACAATGTTATTCCTGTTTTTTATGGCACCCCCTCATACGCACATAGACAAAAACTAAAGTAATGGTATTACGCGCAGCAGGTGGGCATGGTTAAACCTTAAATTTAGACAACAGACTTTTTAAGAAGCTGAGAAATGTGGTAATTCAGAAACAGAGTACAGTATCCAGAGACCCAGAGAGTCTATTAATACCTCATCCAACCGGCAGCGCCACATATGCCTATCAGACAGCCAGCAGACCACAATCAGGTGCAGACACACTCTCATCCGCCACTTCACGCAATGAGCCGCGTGGTCTCCTACTCATTCTACACGTTAACACCATACGCTGTCGCTGTCCTCTCGTTAACTATATACCCCCTGACTCTGAACTACACTCATACTCATAAATTAAGGATATGCTGATACATGGTGAAAAAACGCTCGGGTGAGCGGTATGCGGGCTTAAATCACCTCGGGTTATACCATGCGTTGCATTTGATCTGCGGTCGTCTCACGTAGCAGAGGTGTGTTAGTGCATGTCAGAGTACGGTAGAGCGAGTAAGTGTGCAGACGTTTTCAGACGTGCTAATGGTGACTGTGTGTTGAAAATGACTAAAAGAACACATATTGACCTGGGTGACAATCTGAGCAGTTCTCTTAGATTGTTCGCAGATGATGCTGCAATTTACCGTCTAGTAAGGTCATCCGAAGGCCAGTGTCAGTTGGAAAGCGATTTAGAAAAGATTGCTGTATGGTGTGTCAGGTGGCAGTTGACGCTAAATAAGGAAAAGTGTGAGTTGATCCACATGAGTTCCAAAAGAAATCCGTTGGAATTCGATTACTCGATAAATAGTACAATTCTCAAGGCTGTCAATTCAACTAAGTACCTGGGTGTTAAAATTACGAACAACTTCAGTTGGAAGGACCACATAGATAATATTGTGGGGAAGGCGAGCCAAAGGTTGCGTTTCATTGGCAGGACACTTAGAAGATGCAACAAGTCCACTAAAGAGACGGCTTACACTACACTCGTTCGTCCTCTGTTAGAATATTGCTGCGCGGTGTGGGATCCTTACCAGGTGGGATTGACGGAGGACATCGAAAGGGTGCAAAAAAGGGCAGCTCGTTTTGTATTATCACGTTATAGGGGAGAGAGTGTGGCAGATATGATACACGAGTTGGGATGGAAGTCATTACAGCAAAGACGTTTTTCGTCGCGGCGAGACCTTTTTACGAAATTTCAGTCACCAACTTTCCCTTCCGAATGCGAAAATATTTTGTTGAGCCCAACCTACATAGGTAGGAATGATCATCAAAATAAAATAAGAGAAATCAGAGCTCGAACAGAAAGGTTTAGGTGTTCGTTTTTCCCGCGCGCTATTCGGGAGTGGAATAGTAGAGAGATAGTATGATTGTGGTTCGATGAACCCTCTGCCAAGCACTTAAATGTGAATTGCAGAGTAGTCATGTAGATGTAGATGTATTGACGACGTTATGAGGGGTAGACTGGAAGCTGCTCAAACACAGCAGGTCGTAACACGGGCCCTACGTGTGCCACAAAGTATGATCTCAAGATTATGGCAACGATTCCAGCAGACAGGAGATGAGTCCAAGCGCTACAGTATTGGACGTCCACAGTGTACAACACCACAAGAAGAGCGACATCTCACCATCAGTGCTCGCAGACGGCCACGACGTAATGCCGGGTAGCCTTGTAGACACACAGTCTACAGACGACTGAACAGACATGGTTTATTCGCCCGGAGACCTGCAAGCTGCTTTCCACTGATCCCTGGTCACGGGAGAGCCAGTAAAGCCTGGTGTCAATAACACAGTACATGGTCATTGGAACAGTGGTCCGAGGTTATGTGCACGGACGGGTCCAGGTATAGTCTGACTAGTGATTCCCGCCGGGTTTTCATCTGGCGTGAGCCAGGAACCAGATGCAAAACCCTTAATGTCCTTGAAAGGGACCTATACGGAGGTCGTGGTTTGTGGGATTATGATTGGTGCACATACACTCCTACATGTCTTTGACAGAGGAACTGTAACAGGTCAGGTGAATAGGGGCGTTTTCTTGCGCCAGAATGCCTACCTTTTCACGGGTGCAGTGGATCCCACCTTCCTCCTAATGGATGATAACGCACGGCCTCACCGAGCTACCATCGTGAAGGAGTACCTTGAAACAGAACATATTTGGCGAATGGAGTGGCCTGCCTGTTCTGCAGACCTAAACCCCATCGAGCACGTCTGAGATTCTCTCGGTCGACGTGTCGCTGCAGGTCTTCAAACCCGTACGACACTTCAGGATCTCCGACAGGCACTGGTGCAAGAATGGGAGGCAGCTGCTCGACCACCTGATCCAGAGTATGCCAACCCGTTGTGCGGCCTGTATACGTGTGCATGGTAATCATATCCCATGTTGAGTCGGGGTACATGCGCAGAAAACAGTGGCGTTTTGTAGCAGTTGTGTTTCGGGGTACTTTTCACAACTTACCACCAATACCGTAGACTTACAGATCTGTGTCCTGTGTGTTCCCTATGTGTCTATGGTACCAGGGCCAGTTTTGTGTAGTGAAATGTTGTGTGGCACCACATTCCGCAATTATCCTTAATTTATGGGCATGAGTGTATGTTCGTTGTTGTACTTTGGCTGAAATTCTCGTAGCAGTAAGAAGGACTTGGAATTTATTCACAGAGATGCAGTGTTTCAGCGTTGGTTTTTGCATATCCGCATCCAGGCAGAAGTTAGAGTTCGCAACAAACTCTCGACCTGCGCCCAAGTTACAATTATGGTTTATGTTTAAATAGTAGGAACGAAAGTTCCCGTAAAAAGTTTCTGTAAAAATAATTAGCTACTAATCTACAAATCATGAACGTAGAGACAGTGATAGACAAGAGCAATGAGGAAGACCCAAAAGAAACGTTTTGAAGACTTTGAACTGTAGTGCTACAGAACAGGTCATGCTGATTGATTTATCTACATTTTTTTTATTTATGTACACGTCAAGTTCCGTAGGACCAAATTGCGGAGCAAACCTCCAAGGTCATGGAACGTGTCAGTACATGAACTTACAACATATAAGTAATAACAGATAAAAATAAATGTTCATGAACCTGAAAAAAAGTCTGTCCATAAGTTTAATCAAAAGGCTATCAGCAACACAATACAAATCAGCTTAAGTTTTCAAGGAACTCCTCCACAGAATAGGCGTGACCCATGAGGAAATTCTTCAGTTTCGATTCGAACGCGCGTGGATTACTGCTAAGATTTTTGAATTCGATTGGCGGCTTATTGAAAGTGGATGCAGCAGTATACTGCACACCTTCTTGCACAAGAGTTAAGGAAGTCCGATCCAAATGGAGGTTTGATTTCTGCCGAGTCTTAACCGAGTGATAGCTGCTTATCTTGGAAATAAACTAATGTTGGTACCAGGAAACGACAATAAGGAATATATATATATATATATATATATATATATATATATATATATATATATATATATATATATATATATATTGAGAGGCCAATGTCAAAATACCCAGACTCGGGAACAGAGGTCGACAAGAGGTTCATGAACTCACACCACTTATTGCCCGAACCGCCCGTTTCTGAGCCAAAAATATTCTTCTAGAATGGGAAGAGTTACCCCAAAACATAATACCACACGACATAAGTGAATTAAAATAAGCAAAGTAGATTAATTTACGTGTCGAAGTATCACTTACTTTTGATACCATTCGAATAGTGAAAATTTCAGTATTAAGTCTTTGAACAAGATCCTGAACGTGGGCTTTCCACGACAGCTTACTATCTATCTGAACATCTAGAAATTTGAACTGTTCAGTTTCACTAGTCATATATGTGAGATTAAAAATTCAGGTTTTGCAGAATTGTGTGTTAGAAACTGTGGAAACTGAGTCTTACTGTGATGTAACGTTAGTTTATTTTCTACAAGCCATGAACTGAGGTCATGTACTGCACTACTTGAAACTGAGTCAATATTGCACACAACATTCTTTACTACCAAGATAGTGTCATCAATATTTCAGAGTTACCCATAATACTAGAGGACAAATCATTTATACACTCCTGGAAATGGAAAAAAGAACACATTGACACCGGTGTGTCAGACCCACCATACTTGCTCCGGACACTGCGAGAGGGCTGTACAAGCAATGATCACACGCACGGCACAGCAGACACACCAGGAACCGCGGTGTTGGCCGTCGAATGGCGCTAGCTGCGCAGCATTTGTGCACCGCCGCCGTGAGAGTCAGCCAGTTTGCCGTGGCATAAGGAGCTCCATCGCAGTCTTTAACACTGGTAGCATGCCGCGACAGCGTGGACGTGAACCGTATGTGCAGTTGACGGACTTTGAGCGAGGGCGTATAGTGGGCATGCGGGAGGCCGGGTGGACGTACCACCGAATTGCTCAACACGTCGGGCGTGAGGTCTCCACAGTACATCGATGTTGTCGCCAGTGGTCGGCGGAAGGTTCACGTGCCCGTGGACCTGGGACCGGACCGCAGCGACGCACGGATGCACGCCAAGACCGTAGGATCCTACGCAGTGCCGTAGGGGACCGCACCGCCACTTCCCAGCAAATTACGGACACTGTTGCTTCTGGGGTATCGGCGAGGACCATTCGCAACCGTCTCCATGAGGCTGGGCTACGGTCCCGCACACCGTTAGGCCGTCTTCCGCTCACGCCCCAACATCGTGCAACCCGCCTCCAGTTGTGTCGCGACAGGCGTGAATGGAGGGACGAATGGAGACGTGTCGTCTTCAGCGATGAGAGTCGCTTCTGCCTTGGTGCCAGTGATGGTCGTATGCGTGTTTGGCGCCGTGCAGGTGAGCGCCACAATCAGGACTGCATACCATCGAGGCACACAGGGCCAACACCCGGCATCATGGTATGGAGAGCGATCTCCTACACTGGCCGTACACCTCTGGTGATCGTCGAGGGGACACTGAATAGTGCACGGTACATCCAAACCGTCATCGAACCCATCGTTCTACCATTTCTAGACCGGCAACGGAACTTGCTGTTCCAACAGGACAATGCACGTCCGCATGTATCCCGTGCCACCCAACGTGCTCTAGAAGGTGTAAGTCAACTACCCTGGCCAGCAAGATCTTAGGATCTGTCCCCCATTGAACATGTTTGGGACTGGATGAAGCGTCGTCTCACGCGGTCTGCACGTCCAGCACGAACGCTGGTCCAACTGAGGCGCCAGGTGGAAATGGCATGGCAAGCCGTTCCACAGGACTACATCCAGCATCTCTACGATCGTCTCCATGGGAGAATAGCAGCCTGCATTACTGCGAAAGGTGGATATACACTGTACTAGTGCCGACATTGTGCATGCTCTGTTGCCTGTGTCTATGTGCCTGTGGTTCTGTCAGTGTGATCATGTGATGTATCTGACCCCAGGAATGTGTCAATAAAGTTTCCCCTTCCTGGGACAATGAATTCACGGTGTTCTTATTTCAATTTCCAGGAGTGTATAAAAAGGAACAGCAGCAGCCCCAACACTGATCCCTGGGGCACACCCCACTTAACAGTACACCACGCAGGTCCCACATCACAGCCGTTATCAACATTGTGAATAATGACTTTTTACTGCCTGGTGCTAAACTAAGAGGTGAACCAATTGTGAGCTACTCCCCTTATTCCGTAATGGTCCAAGTTCTGGGGCAAAATTGTGAGATCAACACAGTCAAATGCCTTTGTTAAATCAAAAAGTAAGCATTCGAAACTTTTTCCTTAGCTAATCCAGTACCTCACAGAGGAAAGAGAATATAGCATTTTCAGTTGTCAAACGACTTCTAAAGCCGAACAGTTCATTTGATAGCAAATCGTGTGATATAAAATGATCAATTAAGCTTACACACACAGTCTTTTCGATAACTTTTGCAAACACTGATGGCATAGAAATAGGTCTAAAATTATCTACATTATCCCTTTCTCTCTTTTTATAAAGCTGCTTTACTACTGAGTACTTTTATCGCTCATGAAACTGACCATTCCTAAAGGAAAAATTACAAATATGGCTAAATACAAGTCTAAAATGTGCAGCCCAGTGCTTTAATATTCTGCTAGACACTCCATCATAACAATGAGAGTCCTTAGTCTTCAGTGATATGATTATTGTCTCAATCTCCCTCTTGTCTGTATCACAGAGCAGTATTTCAGACGGCAATCTCGCAAAGTCATTTGCTAAGAAATGTATATGATTTCCTGTAGAAACTAAATTTTTATTTAATTCACCAGCAATGCTCAGAAAATGATTGTTAAATACTGTACATATATCTGATTTATCAGTAACAGAAATATCATTACTGAGAACTTACTTTATATCATCGATCTTGTGCTGCTGACCAGACACTTCCTTCACAACTGACCATATGGCTTTAATTTTATCCTGTGAATTAGCTATTCTATTTGCATACCACATCATTTTTGCCTTGCTAATAACATTTTTAAGCACCTTACAATACTGTTTACATTTTGATATAATTCCCGCTTTCTTCTACATGATATCCTTATCCCACTAGTCAGCCAACCGGGCTCTCCATTACTGCTAGTACCCCGTTCAGAATGTTCTAATGCAAAGCAACTCTCAAAGAGCATGAGAAATGTCTTACGGAACGCATTGTATTTATCATCTATATTATCGGTACTATAAACATTTTGACACTCTTGTTCCTTGACAAGTTTTAAAAAACTCTCTATTGCTGTTGGATTAACTTTCCTACGTAGTTTGTAATTAAATATGACATTGGTATGAGTACAAAAATCTTTTAATGTTAAAATTTGTGCATCATGGTCTGAAAGGCCATTCACCGTTTTACTAACAGAACGCCCATCTACACGGAGACTCTGCAGGTGACACTTTAGGGCCTAGCAGAGGGTTCGTCACATTACCTTCACAATAATTCTCTATTTTTCCACTCTCTAACAGAGCGCGGAAGAAACCAACACCTATATTTTTCTTGTGAGCTCTGGTTTCCCTTATTTTATTATGATAATCGTTTCTCCCTAGGTAAGTCGACGTCAATAAAATATTTTCGCATTCAGAGGAGAAAGTTGCTGATTGAAATTCCGTGAGAAGATTCCACCGCAACGAATGGTGTCCAGTCCAAATCCTGTATCATCTCCGTGACGCTCTCTACCCTATTTCGCAATAATATAAAACGTGCTGCTCGTCTTCGAACTGTCTCGAAGTAATCCGTTAGTTCAAACTGGTAACCGTTAGGGTTCTCCAAAAGGTGACGGACAACCGTAGTGTAGGCGGTCTGTTTAATAGATCTGTTACATTTCCTAAGTGTTCTGCCAATAAAATGCAGTCCTCGGTTAGCCTTCCCCACAACATTTTCTATGTGTTTCTTCCAATTTAAGTTGTTCGTGATTCTAATATGTAGGTATTTAGTTCAATTTACGGCTTCTAGATTAGACTGATTTATCGTGTAACCGAGGTTTAACGCGTTCCTTTTAGCACTCAATTGGATGACCTCACACTTTTCGTTATTTAGCGTCAACTACCACTTTTCGCGCCATTCAGATATGTTTTCTAAATCGTTTGGCAGTTTGTTTTGATCTCCTGATGACTTCATTAGTCGATAACGACAGCGTCATCTGCAAACAACTAATACGGCTGCTCAGATTGGCTCCAAATTCGTTTATACAGATAAGGCCCTATAACACTACCTTGGGGAACGCCAGAAATCACTTTTGTTTTACTCCATGACTGCTCTGTGTTTGGAGGATCAGAAGTGTGATATCTTCTATGAGCTGCTAAAACTTGGTGAAACTGTTAACACTCATCGCTACCAACAGCAGATGATGGATTTATATCGAGCATCGCGTGAAAAACGACCGGAATATGGAAAAAGGTAACACAAAGTCATATTGTTCCATGATAACGTCCCATCACACACGGCAAACCGGGTCAGGGAAACGATCGAAGCGTTCAGTTGGGAAATACTATTGCCTGCGGCTTATTCTCCAGACTTGGCTCCGTCCGATTATCAGCTATCTGCATCACTGGGACACGCTCTCGCTGAACAACGCTTCAATTCGTATGAAAATGTACGAACATGGCTCGCTGACTGGTTCGCTTCAAAAGAAGGTTTCTTTGGCGTGGCAGTCACAGCCTGCCGATGGGGTGGGGGAAATGTATAAATAGTAATGAAGATTGAATAAAATATTATTTATCAGTTTCAAACAACAAGCGTGTAATTATTGCAATCAAACTCCTGTTTCATACTTCTACATCTGGTATGATAGTAATCGAAGACACCATGACACTTGTGCAGGTGACAAGCTACGCACTTATCCATACCCTTGACTTACTTGGATTGTATGACGTATTTTGGAGGAGGTTCTGTTCACTGTTGAATTTTTATACAGAGTGATTCTTATGAACCTTTAAAAACTCCAGAAGCGGCATAGATGACGTTGAGACAATGAATTTAATATAAGACACGTGGTGTTGCAAATGTTGGGAAATGACTCTAAAGTGGATGACAAATGTTGAAGCCGACCAGTATGACCGAGCGGTTCTTGGCGCTACAGTCTGGAACCGCGTGACTGCTATGATCACAGGTTCGAATCTAGCCGCGGGCATTGATGTCTGTGATGTCGTTAGGTTAGTTAGGTTTAAGTAGTTCTAAGTTCTAGGGGACTGATGACCTCAGATGACCTCCCATAGTGATCAGAGTCATTTGAACCATTTTTGAACATTTGACGTCACCGGATGACCTACCTCGCTGTACGTGCAGCGGTTGGCCCTGTACGTCTGTCGCACCTAATCGTCCCAACCCAAGCCAAGTACTCACGTCGCCTTGGCCTGGGCACATATGCTCGACTTGCGTGCGTCGGATTCAGGATTTGAATCTTGGGTCTGGCAAGCAGCACTTTTCCATTGCGTGAAACAAATATATATCTACACTGAGGTAAGTTTTAACACTTTACTTAGCGGTCTCGCGGTCTTCGCTGGTTTATTGCAAAGTACAGCATAATGAGAACCTGGCGTATGACGTCACAAGTGAATGAAATGGCTCTGAGCACTATGCGACTTAACTTCTGAGGTCATCAGTCGCCTAGAACTTAGAACTAATTAAACATAACTAACCTAAGGACATCACACACATCCATGCCCGAGACAGGATTCGAACCTGCGACGGTAGCGGTCGCTCGGCTCCAGACTGTAGCGCCTAGAACCTCACGGCCACTCCGACCGGCAGAAGTGAATAAGCTTCCGAATTGCGTTATTACCAGCAAGTAACCTATTTTTCTTCACTAAATAATGTTAATAATCGAAAACGTAAGAGACAAAAGGAACTAAACATAAAATAAGAAAACCTTTTACTCGGTTGCATCGAAGAGATTAACTTTGTAACTTCTACGTTTACTACTGATCAGATTTACAAAAGGTGTTCGAAATTTCCTCCGTTTGCTTGAATGCAAGTATCGCATCGCTCGATGAGCTCTCCACATCCAAGCCGAGAAGCTGCACATGAGTCAAGGTACATCATCGTGTGACATCACGTGTTCAACATTCCTCATCCATTTTTGAGGTTATTTCCCGGGATCTGCGACCTCACGTGTCTCATGTTAAATTAGTTGTCTCAGCATCAGCTACCTCGCTTCGGCCGTTTTTAAACGTTAACAAGAATCACCCTGAACATATCTTCCAATAAAAGTACGTCGGATGCAAGTCTGCTAGCAATAGTGGACAACGAAACATCCTGAAGGAGATCTCATCAGAGGAGTCGAAACATCGTTTATTTTAGAAGGAAATATGACGCTGCCTAACGACCCAGAAGATTTTATCTATTACAGTATAGCACGACTGGGGTTTCTTCGTTCGCCAATGACGGCAATTCACAGGGAAATTATAGCTCTTAAAGCTGTAGGAATGGCCTGCACACAGCATTGAGAAAGCTGAAAATTTCACTTTGGGCATGGTCCAGTATGACTGGATAGGTAAACGTTATTGAGAACGTGTGAGAGAGAATGTATTTTATATGAGTTCGAATGTTATCCATTTTTAGCTTTACGTTTTCTAATCACACTTGCCTCAGACTATTGAACCACTGGCGATAGTAAACTCGCTATTGAGTGCCCTAAACCCACAAAGGAACGCCTTCGAACCGTTGCACTCCACGCTCTTTCAGTGACCATCTCTGGGAGTATTAGAGCAGGCTTGTGAGCAAGTATCTATCAGATGGGAGGGAACTCCGCCGCTGAGTTACCGAACGCAGCAGAACGGCTTTTGTCGGGGCCCTGTCGCTATTAGGATAGTAGCAGCTAATCCTCGAAGCGTGCTCAATCTGCCGCTAGCCAAAGCACGTGGCTCTGCATCCCCCCCCACCCCCACCCCCACCCCTCTCGTAAAGCAAACACAACTTGTAGATCGTGCACACGCACACATATTACTTCCGTACTCGCTAGGTGGAGGGAAAAAGAAAATTGAGACTCCGTCGCTCTGTTCGGTAGCGCATCTGCTGAGATTTTCCATCTCTGCGGATTATCTGCCCGCAGCAGCACCCGAAAGACGGACACGGTATTGCGTGCGATACGTTTCGTAATCCTATTAATATTATCGTCACGCTCGAAAACAACTCAGGGGCTGTGTGCTGTAGATTTTCACGTCGGCGTTCGAGCGCCAGAACTGGTTGTTGAAGTTTGTAACGAACTGCTCTTCATGGCATCTCCCTCTCCCTCTCTCCCTCTCTCTCTCTCTCTCTCTCTCTCTCTCTCTCTCTCTCTCTCTCTCTCTTTCTGTCTCTATCTCACCCATTCTCGACGACTCCTCTTTTCATTCATTTCCGCCTCTCCCCTATCCCTACCCTTCCACCCAGCCAGCGAGCTGCTGCTGCTGCATTACGTTGCGGTCTTCTCACAGAAATGACATTACCGGCACCTATATCTCCTTGGAAAATATTATTCTGCGAGAGGCTCTCAGAGACGGAAAAAGGAGTGGCGGTTAATTCAGCGCGGAGAGGCGACCGGCTTAACGTCAACGGCTCGCGAAACACACTGTCAAAGAGACGTTATTATGCCGCGCTGCCTCCCCTTGGACGAAGAAAAGCGGGGCTGCGCTGCTGCGAGGTGTTTTTAAAAAAGTGTTTCTACAAACTTAGTTCTGGTCGCTCAATAGAAAGAGAGAGTCTCTTTGGCAGCCACCGCGGAGACACTGAGGCCCGCGGGCTAACGACCTTTAAACTCTTTAACTAACTGCCACTGTAGTTACCTTCACTTAACGCCACCACTGATGCCTACAGCGTCTGCAGTTCATCACTATTAATTTCGCATTCCTAACCCTTGCTGCAGCCCTGCTCTTCAAAGCGAAAGCAATATTCCCTTCCAAATAGCAAAACAACAACAATAGATCACTGTGTTCAGATGTGAAGTACAGAGAAAAAAGAGAAATCAAGAGCGCTAGACCAGTTACAAAAGAGAAAAGAAGTCTAGTGTTTGACGTGTGGTCTACGGCAAGGTTTTCAGATATGTGATTCGGTGGCAGACTTTTTACGTTACAGAATCCAGTACATTGACCTGAAAGGCGAGTGTATCGGAGACAATCGTATCTTCAGGACTGCTCCATGAAAGTGCACTACTGGCTCTTGCTCTGTGTGTACATAAACGATCTGAGGGACAGGGTGACCAGCACCCTGCCACTGTCAGCTGATGACGCAATAGCGTACGGCAAAGCGTCACCGTTGGGAGCCTGCAACGAGATTTAGAATGAGTTGGACAGAATCTCAATATCGTGTGATGGATGGTAACTTGCACTAAATGCGGGGAAATGTAATTTAATTAAGTTGAGTGGGATAAGCAATCTTCTAATGTTTGAAGACAGCCCCGTCAATTAGAAGGCGACATCAAACGGAACGCGGACGTAAGGTCGGCTGTGGAGAAGACAAATGGCCGACGTCGGTAGAATGGAATAATTCTAGAAATGTCTATATGATCTAAATATGAGACAACGAACAGAGTTCTTTGAGGGCCAATTATTGAGTACTGCTAGAGTGTTTGGGATGTCCAACAGGTCCTGTTTCAACTAAGGCAACGAAGCATTTACGAAAGGTACTGCTTGATCTCTAACAGGTAAGTTTGATAAACACGACAGTGTTAGGCAATGCTACACGAACTCGTATAGAGAAGTGGCTTTTGCAATCAACATCAGAACGAACTGATTTCCACAAACATTAATCGCATGTAGGAATCCGAAGGAAAGATAGATCAGTCATTTATCCCCCATTACATTAGCGAGTGGAACAGGAAGAAGGATGACTGGCAATGGTACAAGGTATCCTCGGCCATACACCGTTATGATTTCTTGCAGAGTACACACAACAGTAGCAAACAACGCTTAAGAAACGTTTAAAAGAAACGCAATTATTGAGTACCAAAAAAGAAATAGACAGCTTTTTACAGTAGTAATGGATCCTGAGGCTTCATATTTGGACGGTAGGATAAAGACCCACAAAGACAGTGAACCGGTACAGCATGTGGTGAATGGGAAAAGAGGACCTGGAGGAAAATTAAGGAAACGATTCAGAGAGATGCTTCGGAAATGGCATACTTTTAACGAAACGCTTTCGCTTATAAATAGTAAGCAGGTAGCACAAGTAATACAAGAGAGCAACTTACGTGAATGTGCAAGGTTGTTCTGGTTGGAAGTAGCTAATTTGTATACATCTGTGTCATTATAGAAAATAGCTTATCTGAACATGGTAAAATATCTGAAGTGGAAATTGATGATTTTGAAAGATTGTTAAAGTTCGTTTTATTAAACAGGTATGGTAAGTTTTATGTACAGAATAAAGATTTAGCAATTATATGTGCATTAGCAGGGCAGATGGCAGACATCTTCTTGAATAAGTACGAAACAGTATTTTTAAAGATAAATGTTAAATACAGTATGAAAATACCGATGTACAGAAGATATGTTGATGATGTTTTAATAATATATCAGGCTTCCGCGGAATAAATAAATGAGTTGACGAATTTCAATAAGATGCACAAGGATATAGTTTTTACAATAAAACATGAGCAACATGGAGTCTTAAATTATCTGGATCAGAGGATAGACAGTTGGAATAATAAGCTTGAGATATGAATATTTAGGAAACTCACGTTCGCAGGGGTTGTTACCGATAAGCTTTCATGCCACTTCCATAATCATAAATTAGCAAAAATGTTCAAATGTGTGTGAAATCTTATGAGACTTAACTGCTAAGGTCATTAGTTCCTAAGCTTACACCCTACTTAACCTAAATTATCCTAAGGACAAACACACACGCCCATGCCCGAGGGAGGACTCGAAACTCCGCCTGGCATAAATTAGCATTTTGAACGGTTAGATGTAGCAGTAATGCATCGTAACCAACAAAATAATAAAAACTCGACACATATAGAGTCATTCCGTCTTGGGGTACCATCTCACATAAATTAGCGAGGCTGTTTAACTAGAGAGGGTTTCGAATTGCTTTCAAGACGGACAAAAAATTATGCCATAGTGTGAGATATAAGATCGACACAGTTGAGAACTGGACGAGGAAATCGGGAGTGTATGAAGTGAAATGTCAGGATTGTGAAGCGAGATACTTGGGGCAGACGGGACGGAATTTAAAAGTTAGATCTAAAGAGAATAACAATAGAGAGAACGGCTCGTCAGCTGTGGAAAGGCATTTCAAGAAAGAGCAGCCTTCGTTGGGGGATATAACGACTGCATGAGTTTATTGCACGTTGAAGAAAAAGGGTGGTTGCTAACGGTCTGAAGTGTGTAAACGGCATACCTGGGCGCACCTTAGCGATATTCTCCTTAAGAAGCAGTCACCAACATATTTTACGTAAGATTTTCGCATACTGTTTTATGCAGAATTTTGAGTGGGCTATGACCAAAATCTCAAAGATGTTTTGACAGACAATAGTATCGTTGGTGCTCAGCATTAGGCTGTAAGTAAATATCATCGTTGGTAGGTGATGGAAGCGGCTTTCAATTTGCAAGTTTACTTTGCGAACGATGGATGGACTGGCTTGTGTGATGTTTTATGGTTTGAGTTGACAATGCACGTGAGCCGCTTGTTTTATAGTTGCGATGACTAATGGCATAAAAAATAACTCAGGAAGTCTGTAATCCTTATATATCTGTTGGTATAAGGAGGATTGTTTAATCTGGTTTCCTTGTTTTTAGCACTTGAAAATCGGATAATATGGTCCCGAATCATGTTGCTGTAGTAATCACACGATTGACTACTGGGCTGAATATCCTTAATATTGCTTGTAAGAACCAAATAATCATGATTACCTGTTTAGTTGAGTGCTGATTCTCCTTTGGAGCTCAGCGCAGCAGATGTTATGCTTGTCATACGATCGACAAGGACTATAGCTATGTTGCTCCAGATATCTACGGGCAGGCCACGCAATCCACGTTAACTATAGTCCTCCATCAGATAGAATCCCACATATATTCCAAGAGGTTTGCAGCGGCCAGATTTGGTGGCGAAGATACCAAAGAGAGTTGACGACCATGCTCCTCCATCCACTGTAGTATGATCTTGGCTTTACAACAAGGACAGTTATCACGCTGAAAAAAAAAAAGAATAAGAAACTGCGAACAGGCCTCGACCATTGATCACCCAATGGTACCGACCGGTCGCTGTGTCATCCTCAACCCTTAGGCATCACCATACGTGGGTACAGATGCGCATGCCATTCACATGGCAGTTGTCAGCTTTCGTGACTGGTTGGGCTACTCACCATTCACCTGGCAATTGTCAGCTTTCGTGATTGGTTGCGCTACTCACCATTCACCTGGCAGTTGTCAGCTTTCGTGACCAGTTGGGCTACTCACCATTCACCTAGCAGGTGTCAGCTTTCGTGACCGATTGGGCTACTCACCATTCACCTAGCAGTTGTCAGCTTTCGTGAGCGATTGGGCTACTACCATTCATCTGGGAGTTGTCAGCTTTCGTCACCGGTTCGGCTACTTCTCAATCAAGTGGATCCTCAGTTGGCCTCACAAGGTCCCAGTGCACCCCACTTGCCAACAGCACTCGGCAGCATTGACGGTGATCCATCCAAGTGCTAATCAAGCCAGACAGTTTTTAAGTTCGATATCTGACGGGAGAACGGCCTTACCGCAGTGGTAACAACGGTTCCCGTCAAATCACCGAATTTAAGCACCGTCGGGCTGGGCCAGCACTTGGATTGGGACCATCCGGTCTGCCGAGCACTGTTGGCAAGAGGGGTGCATTCAACCCCCCTGCCGGCCGGAGTGGCCGAGCCGTTCTAGGCGCTACAGTCTGGAACCGAGCGACCGCCACGGACGCAGGTTCGAATCCTGCCTCGGGCATGGATGTGTGTGATCTTAGGTTAGTTAGGTTTAAGTAGTTCTAAGTTCTAGGGGTCTGATGACCAGGAGTTAAGTCCTATAGTGCTAAGAGCCATTTGAACCATTTTTTTTCAACCGCTGTAAACCAAACAGAGAAGCTCCTTGATTGAGAAGTAGCGGATACGGTCTCGTAAACTGACATACGGTCGGGAAAACGGTATGTTGACCACATGCCCCTCCACATCCGCATCCAGTTACGCCTGTAGTCTGAGGATGTCACGGTGGCCGGTCAGTACCGTTGGGCCTTCGTGGCACGGTCGGACGGAGTTTAGATCTGACTTGAGCCGGTGTCACCACTGCGGCAAAGCTGTTACATGCATGTGAATGTAACCCATAGCATAATAATGCCTCCACCAACCTGTTTTGACCAGTCGTTCGCCGGTATGATGGCGCATCTGGATACGGCCAACCACCTGTTATAACAACAAACGTAAATCATCCGACCAGGTGACACGTTTCCGTTGACATAACTTTTCAGTCTCACTGATGGCATGCCCGTTCTTATCGTAACTGAAGGTGTCGTTGAGTGTGAAAAAAAAAAAGTTCTAATGGCTCTGAGCACTATGGGACTTAACATCTGAGGTCATCAGTCCCCAAGAACTTAGAACTACTTAAACCTAACTAACCTAAAGACATCACACACATCCATACCCGAGGCAGTATTGGAACCTGCCACCGCAGCGGTCGCGCAGTTCCAGACTGTAGCGCCTAGAACCGCTCGGCTACCCCGGCCGATGAATGCATATCATACGGTTATAGTTTGTGGTGACTTTAATTTACCCTTGAAATGTTGGCGAAAATACATGTTTAATTCCGGAGGTAGGCATAAAACTCCATCAGAAATTGTGCAAACGCATTCTCTGAAAATTATTTCTCGCAGCTACTTCATGAGCCACCGCGAATAGTAAACGGTTGTGAAAACATACTTGGCGTCTTAGCAATAAATAATCCTGAGTTAACAACGAGCATCAAAACGGATACAGTTATTAGTGAACGCAGGGTTGTCGTAGCTAGATTGAATATTTTAACCCTCAAATCAGCCAAAACTAAACGAAAAGTATACCTATTCAAAAAAGAGGATAAAAATTCACTTTATTTCTTCCTGATAGACAATCTCCACTCCTTTCAAATTAACAATATAAGAGTATATCAAAACAGTATCGGCAGCAATTGACAGATTTATACCAAATAAATTAACAAGCGACTGAGTTGATACTCCTTGGTACACAAATAGTGTCAGAACACTGTTGCAGAAACAACGAAAGAATCAAGCCAAATTTAAACAGATGCAAAATCTCCAAGATTTGCGGTCTTTTACAGAAGCTCGAAATTTAGCGGGGACTTCAATGCCAGATGTTTACAATAGTTTCCACAACGAAACTTGTCATAAAATCCAAAGAGATTTTGGGCGTGTGTAAAGTAAACTAGCGGCAAGACATAATCAATGCTTTCTCCGCGCGATAACGACGGAGATACTATCGAAGACTGTGCTGCCAAAGCAGGGCTATTAAACACAGCCTTCCGAATTCCCTTCACAAAAGAAGGCGCAGTAAATATTGCAGATTTCGAATCATGAACGGTAACGTACATGTAGAAGCAACTTAAATCACTTCATAAAAGCAAGTCTTCTGCTACAGACTGTATACCAGTCAGGTTCCTTTCGGAGTATGCTGATGCAATAGCTCCATACTTAACAATCATATACAACCGTTCGCTCACGGAAGATCTGCACCCAAACACTGGAAAGCTGCACAGGTCTCAACAATATTGAAAAAAAGTACTAGGAATAATCCACTAAATTACAGGCCCATAATATTAACGTCGATATGCAGCAGGATTGTGGAACGCATAATGTGTTCTAACATTATGAATTACGTCGGAGAAAACGGTCTGTTGACACATAGTCAACATGGATTTAGAAAACATCGTTCTTGTGAAACACAACAGTTCTTTATTCGCATGAAGTGTTGAGCGCTATTGACAAGCGATTTCTGATTGATTCCGTTTTACTGGAATTCCGGAAAGCTTTTGACACACTACCACACAAGCGGTCTGTAATGAAATTGAGTGCTTATGAAATGTCGTCTCAGTTATGTGACTGGATTCGTGATTTCCTGGCAGAGAGGTCACAGTTCGTGGTAATTAACGGAGAGTCATCGAGTAAATCACAAGTGATTTCTGCTATCTCCCAAGGTATTGATATAGGCCCTCTGCTGTTCCTTATCTACATAAACGATTTAGGAGACAATCTGAGCAGCCCTCTTAGGTTTTCGATTATCGTTTATCGTTCAGTAAAACAAATTTGCAAAGCGATTGACAAAAGATATCTGCTTGGTGCAAAAATTGTCAGTTGACCCAAAATAACGAAAAGTGTGAGGTCATCGGCAAGAGTGCCAAAAGCAATCTGTTAAATTTCGGTTACACGATAAATCAGTCAAATCTAGAGGGCGTAAATTCAACTAAATATCTAGGAATTACAATTACGAACAATTTAAATTAGATAGAAAACGTATAAAATGTTATGGGGAAACAAACCATAGACTGCGTTTTACTGGGATATCACTAAAAAAATGTAACAGACCTACTAAAGAGACTGCCTACACTACAATTGCTGCGCGATCTGGGACCTTTCCCAGTTAGGATTGATGGAGAATATCGAAAAAATTCAAAGAAAGGCAGAACGTTTTGTATCATCGTGAAATAGGGAAGATAATGTCACTGAAATGATACAAGATTTTGGCATTATTAAAACAAAGGCGTTTTTCGTTGAGGAGGAATCTTCTCACAAAATTCCAATCACCGACTTTCTCCTCCGAATAGGAAAATATATTGTTGACACCAACCTACATAGGAGAAACGATTACCATGATAAAATAAGGGAAATCAGAAGTCGTACGGAAGGATATAGACGTTCACTCCTTCCGCGCGCTATACGAGATTCGAAAAATAGAGAATTGTGAAAATGGTTTGATGAACCCTCAGGCAGGCATTTAAATGTAATTTGTAGAGTATACATGTAGAAGTAGACGCAGACGCTGCCAGCCAACGCCTCTTCTGTTCTAGTTTTCCCGCAGTCCATGTTTCACTACGATACAAATGCTGAACTCCAAATGCACATTCTCAGAAATTTCTTCCTCAAATTAAGGTCTATTTTTGAAACATGTAGACTTCTCTTGGCTAGGAGCGCCCTTTCTGCCAGTGCAGAGTCTGCTTTTGATGTCCTTGCTCCTTCCGTTATTGGTTATTTTGCTACCTAAGTAGAAGAATTCCCTAACTTCATCTACTTCGTGACTCTCAACCTTGACGTCGAGTTCCTCTCTGTTCTCGTTTCTGCTACTTCTCGTTACTTTCGTCTTTCTTCAATTTAATCTCTATCCGTATTCTGTACTCATTAGACTTATCATTCCATTCAGCCAATCTTGTAATTCATCTTTACTTGATAATAATATTATATACGATGTTCTGCAAAATTATCTTTACTAGCAAAAAGTTCTGTTCGAAGAACATCTACAATTGAGCGTTATAGCAAAGGTTGATAATACAGCTTCAGTTGTAAATTTAGTGTGAAAATAAATTTAAAACTGAAGCGGTATTTTCAACCTCTTCTATCTTTATTTCGCCACGAACTAGGTTTCGGCTTCTTAGACCATCTTCAGGTATCAACTGAATGTCACAAAAGCTGATGGAAATGTAGGGCAACCTAATACATACATCTTATTTGTAGAGAACATACAAAAATTACGTTATGTGTTCACGAAGAAAAACAATGTTTTTCCACGTGGGAACAATTATATTCACTAAAAAAGGATGGGGAAACTAAGTTTTTATGTGGAGATACATTTAACAACTGACGAGGAATAAATTCAATTTACAATATGAATCTATTAATTATAACGAAAACTTAACTTATGAAAGGAGAAAAAGGAAACTGATTAGGCTACCTGAATACGAAATCAGCTGGAGATTAAGAAAGAAGGATTGGTACTTTGCTGATCAACTTTAACAGAAACTATTTAATGTGATGTAGAACATGAATATTCTGTTAAGGAAAGGAGGGAGATGATGCTACTTGTAATGCTGGAAATCAGCAAACATACGACACAATGTCAGCTTAGTATAACATGATCAAACTAAATTTCCTTTTTCCCCATTGCCAAACTAAGTTTTTGTTACACATACTAGATTCAAACTATGAATTCAACTTATTTCTGAAAAACTACTGCAACCTACATCCATTAGTTCTGTTTACTATTTTCATGCCTTGGTATAAAAAAAGTGTGTGAAATCTTACGGGACTTAACTGCTAAGATCATCAGTCCCTAAGCTTACACACTACTTAACATAAATTATCCTAAGGACAATCACACACACCCATGTCTGAGGGAGGACTCGAACCTCCGCCGAGACCAGCCGCACAGTCCATGACTGCAGCGCCTGAGACATCTCGGTTAATCCCGCGCGGCCTTGGGTATTCAGCTCAAGTTTATACCCCCACACTTCTTTGCATTACCAAACCATCGAGTCCCTGATGCCTCAGCAATCCTCTCCTTTAGTCAAGTTGTGCCACAAATTTCTTTTTTCCCCAATTCGATTCACCGCTTCCTTAATAGTTACTCGTTCTCACATAATCTTCAATAAATTTCAAATGCTCTTTTTTCTGTTTTTTTTTCTGTATTACTTATCGCCCGCCATCAGTTCCGTACAATACAACATTCCACGCTAATAACTTCGGAAAATACTTCCTAACACTTATATTTTTACTATATTTTAACAAATGGGGGCCATTTTTCTAAAGGTCTGATCTGTCGTGAAATGGAGACAGCAGCGAAAATGGAAAATTTTCTATTATCAAAATTTAGCAGCACCTTCCAGCTACATTCCCACACAGCAACTCGGCCACTGCAACAACATACGAATTCGCCCGGGGCGCTGGCCTAGGGCGATCCCAGGCGCCTTGCGCCCCTGGGACACAGTTTGGGCATGACTATTGGAGATGGAATAATTATTTTCGAAAACGAACGATTTTTTCAGAGTTTTTTCAGAGTTTCATGAAGAAATTTGGCTAAATCATGGTAAGCGCTATTCATACTGTTAGAAATCGGGCGTATTGGATGGTTAGGTTTGTGGATTTTGAATTTAGGACGAAGCTCTGTGGGCTGAGGTTCATGTTGGCAACAATTTCCTTATGGAAAGATCTGATTAAAAATAGCTGATAGCTGACATGACTTCTCTTTGTAATTCCGGAGTCTGATTCTCATACAGTTCCGAAAAATTATTATTAAAAAATCTAATGTTTTAAAAATGTATTCAGAATTGTAAGCAGTAACCAAAGAGTAACCTTTGTCAGACTTGGTTATTAAAGCGTAAGGTTATGCGTAACATTTTCTTTTACAAAGAATGTTAGCTACGTCAAAGGCAATTCTAGTTTGACGTGAGTTACCTATTATTATACAATCAATACCAGTCCTTAGATCAACAAGTATATTTTATATTACATTTTTGTCTGCCAAGTTGGGAATGACATTGTATTTTAGGCCTTTTTCGAGTAAGACAGTTTCATTCTTTGTAAAAGTAATGTTGGTATTTTCTAAAATACATGGCTGCTTTTCTTAAAAGTACTTTGAGAACATTTTTCAGTGGGATACAGACAAAAAAGTTTACTAACTATTTTGAATTTAATTAATAATTGTATCAGCATCCCGACGGTCTCGCTATGGGAAATACGTTCGCTGGTATCCTTGCTGACATTTTCGTTAACTCTCAAGAAGAAAATTTCTTCAACTGTTTCTCAGCTCCAGCGCTGGGCATTCTCTCCTATTTCAGATACGTTGATGATATTTTAGTCATCTACGAAGGACCTGTTTATAGCATTGACCGTATTTTTAATTCCTTCAGTGAACTTTACGGTAAAATATACTTTACCAGCGAACTCGAAAATAATGCCCGTCAATTGAATTTCTTGATTTGACGCTTACAGTACAAGAAAATAAAATCTCGTTTAATGTTTTTCGTAAAGAAACATATACCAATCAGATCCTACATGCGTCTTCTATGCTCCCACAGTCTAGTAAGATCGCTTTCTTTCACTCTACTATTCACAGAGCTACTTCTATTCCAATCTTGAAAGAACTATTTGAGGAAGAAATTAATATAATCAAAACGATAGCAGTTAATAATGAATAGGTACCTGCCATAGTGGATAACATTCTTAAAAAGAAAACTGTAAAAAGAGTTACTACACTCGGCACCTCTATCATTGAGTCCAGCCTAAAGAAGAAGATTTTCCTATTCCTTTCTTGGGGCACGTCTCCTATCAGATCCAACACCTTCTTCATAATAAATACAACTATAATGTCACCTTTAAAACCAATAATACTTTGAAATAAAATTTATTCATGATTTAAAATCGACCCATTCCCTTTTGAAAAACTCTGGTGCCTATAAGATATTTTGCGACACTTGCTTTCTTACTGTATGGGACAAATGGGACGTGCCTTTACAGTCAGATATAAAGAACATCTTATAAGAAAAAATGGTACTAACTCCCAAAATTCGTCTTTTGCTGATCAAATTTTAATTACAGGTCACGCGCATAAAGCTGTTCACGATATCAACATTTTTCACACTGACAAGAAATGGCGTAGATTATTCTCGAAGAATTAAAAATTTCTAAACATCTTTCTCTAGATGATAACCTTTTTCTTAATGAGCAGCTACAGTTACGTAATAAAAGCTTTTTCAGCGGTATAAAGCCGTGTTCCCCCAATGCAGTTACCGAAATAATTCTTCTAAGTCCACTCATAACTGCGTGTTATACCGTTTTTCTATTGGCTAAGTTATTCAGCTCCTTTTGGAATACTGTATTGGCGTTTTTCGGCCTTTAAACTATACTTCTAATCTGTCATGTACACAAGTTGTTACCACGTCTGCTGCTATCAGATAAAATATTGCCTCTTACTTCATGCATTACGCATTTCACCTGTGTATAGTTGGAATGTTAAGTAGCCGGTTTGTATTTGCGGCTACTAGATGGCACTTTTGGTATGACGTTCACCTGCCCGCAACTGCTAACGCGTGCGCCTCAGTCTGATGCTACCGCAGTTCGACATGTGGTGCAGCCCTTAGTGACCTGCCTCTATGTTTCTTATTTTAATATTTTGTGACTAAAGCGTTATCGCTTTATATTTATTTTATACGTAACATGCCAGTTTTAATGTTTTATTTCTGATGAAGGCATTCTTAGAAGTGCCAGAAACCTAGGTCATGAAGACTTCATTTTCGCGACCGAGGGATGCACTATTTATATTTTACCTTGTAACAGTCGTTGAAAACGGAGTTATGTTTGAAGTTTCTGTCAATGAATTCCAAGCCAAATCACTGTTTGCGTAAGGTCCAGAGGTGGACCAATGCGTTATTGACTTGCTCAATCTATGAGTACCTTTTTCTTGAATAAATCAGAGAATTTTTTATGAAATTGTAATGATTTGTTCGCACTTACACGTACATGACATCTACCGATTTGCGTCCCATTCGGATAATTCGTTCTTGATGCTGTCTCATTTTCTCTTATAATGTATATTCTCTGTCACACAAATCCCCATGAGTGTGGTGGATTAGTGGCTCGTATATCAGTAAACTAAATGAAATTGCTGGATGTACTATGGTTAGATCACCGCCTCTCCTGCTTTACACAAAGGGCAAGTTATCATCTTTCAACACGTCTGCGGTGAGTAACTGTCGAAAAACACCATGTCACTCTTAGAATTTCATCGACCTTCGATACTAGCCAGAAATGTTGACGACAGTAGCAAGCAAATACCCGAGCAACTTCGCCGAGTTGCTCATTCTGAGGTGCCGACTCACAACAAACTGGTCTTCGTCAAAGACGCCCACGGTAGTGGATGTCGCATTTGCGGCAGCCGACCGACGTGGCCGAGCGGTTCTAGGCACTTCAGTCTGAAATTACGCGACGGCTGCGGTCGCAGGTTCGAATTCTGCCTCGAGCATTGATGTGTGTGATATCCTTAGGTTAGTTAGGTATAAGTAGTTCTAAGTTCTAGGGGACTGATGACCAC
Organism: Schistocerca gregaria; assembly: GCF_023897955.1. Taxonomy (NCBI): domain Eukaryota; kingdom Metazoa; phylum Arthropoda; class Insecta; order Orthoptera; family Acrididae; genus Schistocerca; species Schistocerca gregaria. Next base: position 163,292,700 of record NC_064922.1, read on the forward strand.
AGAAAAGTCCCATAGTGCTCAGAGCCATTTCAACCATTTGCGGCACTTGTCACATTCCGCGTTCTTTTCTCATCGGCTGATACACTTTCTTCTATATCTTCATCTACATTTATACTCCGCAAGGCACCCAACGGTGTGTGGCGGAGAGCACTTTACGTGCCACTGTCATTACGTCCCTTTTCTTTTCTAGTCGCGTATTGTTCGCGGGAAGAACGACTGCCGGAAAGCCTCCGTGCGCGCTCCAATCTCTCTAATTTTACATTCGTGATCTCCTCGGGAGGTATAAGTAGGGGGAAGCAATATATTCGATACCTCATCCAGAAACGCACCCTCTCTGAACCTGAACAGCAAGCTACACCGCGATGCAGAGCGCCTCTCTTGCAGAGTCTGCCACTTGAGTTTGCTAAACATATCCGTAACGCTATCACGCTTACCAAATAACCCTGCGACGAAACGCGCCGCTCTTCTTTCGATCTTCTCTATCTCCTCTATCAACCTGACCTGGTACGGATCCCACACTGATGAGCAATACTCAAGTATAGGTCGAACGAGTGTTTTGTAAGCCACCTCCTTTGTTGATGGACTACATTTTCTAAGGACTCTCCCAATGAATCTCAACCTGGCACCCGCCTTACCAACAACTAATTTTATGTGATAATTCCATTTCAAATCGTTCCGTACACATATCACCCAAATATTTTACAGAAGTAACTGCTACCAGTGTTTGTTCCGCTATCACATAATCATACAATAGAGGATGCTTCTTTCTATGTATTCGCAGTACATTACATTTGTCTATGTGAAGGGTGCACCAACTGCCCATCCGCTGCAGATCTTCTTGCACTTCGCTGCAATTTTGTAATGCTGCAACTTCAATGTATACTACATCATCATCCGCGAAAGAAGGCATGGAACTTCCGACACTATCTACTAGGTCATTTATATATATTGTGAAAAGCAATGGTCCCATAACAATCCCCTGTGGCTAGCCAGAGGTTACTTTAACGTCTGTAGACGTCTCTCCATTGAGAACAACATCCTGTGTTTTGTTTGCTAAAGACTCTTCAATCCAGCCACACAGCTGGTCTCATAGTCCGTAGGCTCTTACTTTGTTTATGAGGCGACAGTGCGGAACTCTATCGAACGCCTTCCCGAAGTCAAGGAAAATGGCATCTATCTGGGAGACAGTATCTAATATTTTCTGGGTCTCATGAACAAATAAAGCGAGTTGGGTCTCACGTGCCAACAACACAGTCAGGCTCCACTCATTCCCACTATGGACGATGGGCATAAATTTTTATTTCGATTCATCGGTGTGCAGTTTAGAGAGTGGAATCATATGACCGAAATATTCTCGTATGGACCGTGGACAATGCTAATTTTCAGTCTCTAGAATTAAATGTTGTAGAGGATAAATTTTTCAAGTGCAAGAAGAAACTTTTGGACGATTAACCAGGTAGAGTACGTAAAAGGTAATGCAGCTGCGTTTCAGGTTCCCACAGACTGAGGCGTCTGGCCTGTCAGTAGAAGCGCTTTGTACTGGCGGATGTGTCAGGGTAGAGCGGTTGCAAATCGCACGAGAGTTTCCCACCTGCCAGTCTGTTGCAGGCGGCACCCCGGCGCGGACACATTTCAGCCCAGACGTGGCCGTACGGCTGACGGGTCCCGCTTCCACCTGTTGCTCCGGCCAAGGTTCGAACCGTAATCCCGTCTGCGCGGCCCGCCTGCTGAGTAGCGGCTTCCTGTCACACTGTGTGTGAGGAGTAGCGGAGACGTGTGCAGACCGACAAGCAGGACTCCCTTTCTCATCTTTCTTAATTTGTGTGTGTGTGTGTGTGTGTGTGTGTGTGTGTGTGTGTGTGTGTGTGTGTGTGTGTGTGTCGAGGGGAGGGAGGGGGTTTGGGTGGGTGGGACGAGGCAGTTATCAGAGATCTAAAGATGGGAGGAGGGGAGGTTACGGGGAAAAAATTGCAACAACTAAAAATAATTAATAATGGATTTTCGGGAATTCAGTTGTCTAGGTAACATATTTATGTAATTAACATTGCAAGACCACAGATTAAGGGTAAGCGCGAGATAAGAGATTGAAAATGTGCTCCCTGCCGCCGTTGGATAAGCAGCTGCAGCAGCAAGTCGTATAATCCTAGCTTACTTATTTGTTAGATAGTTAAATTAATTTCTTTGCGTGTTTTTGGGTACTTGCATTGTTTAATTCATATATTTCGGGCGTATTATAGTATTTGAGGGTTGTAGCATCGCGCCTTAGTACCTGAACAGTGTAAATTCGCGTAGTCGTCTGTCTTCTGTTTTTGTTTTGAACAGCCAGTGTCGGTTGGTCACAGCCATTGTGCTCCCTGCCGCCGTTGGATAAGCAGCTGCAGCAGCAAGTCGTATAACCCTAGCTTACTTATTTGTTAGATAGTTTAATTAATTTATTTGCGTGTTTTTGGGTACTTGTATTGTTTCATTCATATTTCGGGCGTATTATAGTATTTGACAGTCGTAGCATCGCGTTTTAGTGTTTACTTGGTAGATTCTTATTTAAATTGCGTGTGAGTTTCGTATAGGAGGTGCAATTTCTAGTTTTAGTTACTGTAATCGTAAATTCAGCAGATTGTAGCGCAGTCGTTAGGCATTTGTACAGGTTAGTTGATACATTCTTTGCGTGTTTCGCTTGCGTTATCTAGGCACGGACTCGTGTTTCAGTAACTGTTGTTCAACATCGATTAGATTGGACAGAGACTGCGATTGCTGTGTTCGGATGAGGGCTGACTTGGCATCCCTTCGCTAACAGCTGCAATCGGCGCTGACTTCGGTCGCGCAGCTTGAGGCTGTTGCCAATGGGCACCACTGTGGGGAGCCGGACTTGGGTGTCACGGGGATGTCAACCTCGTCCCGTCTGTCCCCAGATCGGTCTGCCGCTGTGGTTGCCCCGGTTGCTGCCCGCAGTGGGGCTGAGCCCTCGCCTGTGGTTGCTTGGGAGGTCGTTCCAAGGCGTGGCAGACAGCGAAAGGCGTCCCCGGAGGCTGATCAGTCTGACAAACCGGTTTCAGGCACTGTCTCTGGCTGAGGCAGATGCAGCTCCCTGCCCTGTTTCAGAGGATCATTCTCAGCCTTCAAGGTCCGGGCAATCGCAAAGGGTGGGCTTACTGGTAGTTGGGAGCTCCAATGTTAGGCGCGTAATGGGGCCCCTTAGGGATACAGCGGCTCAGGAGGGGAAGAAATCCAGTGTGCACTCCGTGTGCATTCCGGGAGGAGTCATTCCTGATGTGGAAAGGGTCCTTCCGGATGCCATGAAGAGCACAGGGTGCAGCCAGCTGCAGGTGGTGGCACATGTCGGCACTAATGACGTGTGTCGCTTTGGATCTGAGGAAATTCTCTCTGGATTCCAGCGGCTATCTGATTTGGTGAAGGCTGCCGGTCTTGCATACGAGATGAAGGCAGAGCTCACCATCTGCAGCATCGTTGACAGAACCGACTGTGAACCTTTGGTGCAGAGCCGGGTGGAGGGTCTGAATCAGAGGCTCAGACGGTTTTGCGACCGTATTGGCTGCAGATTCCTTGACTTGCGCCATATGGTGGTGGGGTTTCGGGTTCCGCTGAATAGGTCAGGAGTTCACTACACTCAGCTGGCGGCTACACGGGTAGCGGAGGCTGTGTGGCGTGGACTGGGCGCTTTTTTAGGTTAGAAGGCCTCGAGAAAGTGCGGGATGGGCTGCAATGTCAAAGGGTGCTTGGCAATTACAGGACGTGCTTGGATCAAGGAACAGTCGGAATTATAGTTGTAAATTGTTGTAGTTGCGCTGGAAAAGTCCCTGAGCTTCAAGCGCTAATAGAAAGCACAGAAGCTGATATCGTTATAGGTACAGAAAGCTGGCTAAAGCCTGAAATAAGTTCTCCAGAAATTTTTACGAAGTCTCAGACGGTGTTCAGGAAAGATAGATTAGGCAGAATTGGTGGTGGAGTGTTTGCGTCTGTCAGTAGTGGTTTATCTTGTAGTGAAGTCGAAGTAGATACTCCGTGCGAATTGGTATGGGTGGAGGTTATACTTAACAGCCGAATTAAGTTAATAATTGGCTCCTTCTATCGACCCCCAGACTCCGATGATACAGTTGCGGAACAGTTCAGAGAAAGTTTGAGTCTCGTAACAAATAAATACCCCACTCATACGGTTATAGTTGGTGTGGACTTCAACCTACCCTCAGTATGTTGGCAAAAATACTTGTTCAAAACCGGTGGTAGGCAGAAAACGTCTTCCGAGACTGTCCTAAATGCTTTCTCCGAAAATTATTTCGAGCGGTTAGTTCACGAACCCACGCGAATTGTAAATGGTTGCGGAAACACACTTGACCTCTTAGCCACAAACAATCCGGAGCTGATAGAGAGCATCATGACTGATACAGGGATTAGTGATCACAAGGTCGTTGTAGCTAGGCTCAATACCATTTCTTCCAAATCCATCAGAAACAAACGCAAAATAATTTTATTTAAAAAAGCGGATAAAGTGTCACTAGAAGCCTTCCTAAAAGACAATTTACATTCCTTCTGAACTGACTATGCGAATGTAGACGAGATTCGGCTCAAATTCAAAGATATAGTAGCAACAGCAATTGAGATATTCATACCTCATAAATTGGTAAGAGATGGAACCGATCCCCCGTGGTACACAAAAAAGGTCCGAACGCTGTTGCAGGGGCAACGGAAAAAGCATGCGAAGTTCAGAAGAACGCGAAACCCCGAAGACGGGCTAAAATTTGCAGACGCGCGAAATTTGGTACGTACTTCGATGCGAGATGCCTTTAATAGGTTCCACAACGAAACATTGTCTCGAAATTTGGTAGAAAATCCGAAGAAATTCTGGTCGTATGTAAAGTACACAAGCGGCAAGACGCAGTCAATACCTTCGCTGCGCAGTGCCGATGGTACTGTAATCGACGACTGTGCCGCTAAAGCGGAGTTATTGAACGCAGTTTTCCGAAATTCCTTCACCAGGGAAGATGAATGGAATATTCCAGAATTTGAAACACGAACATCTGCTAGCATGAGTTTCTTAGAAGTAGATACCTTAGGGATTGCGAAGCAACTCAAATCGCTTGATACAGGCAAGTCTTCAGGTCCAGATTGTATACCGATTATGTTCCTTTCAGATTACGCTGATACTATAGCTCCCTACTTAGCACTCATATACAACCGCTCGCTCACCGAGAGATCTGTACCTACAGATTGGAAAATTGCGCAGGTTGCACCAGTGTTCAAGAAGGGTAGTAGGAGTAATCCATTTAACTACAGACCTATATCATTGACGTCGGTTTGCAGTAGGGTTTTGGAGCATATACTGTATTCAAACATTATGAATCACCTCGAAGGGAACGATCTATTGACACGTATTCAGCATGGCTTCAGAAAACATCGCTCTTGTGCAACGCAGCTAGCTCTTTATTCGCACGAAGTAATGGCCGCTATCGACAGGGGATCTCAAGTTGATTCCATATTTCTAGATTTCCGGAAAGCTTTTGACACCGTTCCTCACAAGCGACTTCTAATCAAGCTGCGGAGCTATGGGGTATCGTCTCAGTTGTGCGACTGGATTCGTGATTTCCTGTCAGGAAGGTCGCAGTTCGTAGTAATAGACGGCAAATCATCGAGTAAAACTGAAGTGATATCAGGTGTTCCCCAGGGAAGCGTCCTGGGACCGCTGCAGTTCCTGATCTATATAAATGACCTGGGGGACAATCTGAGCAGTTCTCTTAGATTGTTCGCAGATGATGCTGTAATTTACCGTCTAGTAAGGTCATCCGAAGACCAGTATCAGTTGCAAAGCGATTTAGAAAAGATTGCTGTATGGTGTGTCAGGTGGAAGTTGACGCTAAATAACGAAAAGTGTGAGATGATCCACATGAGTTCCAAAAGAAATCCGTTGGAATTTTATTACTCGATAAATAGTACAATTCTCAAGGCTGTCAATTCAACTAAGTACCTGGGTGTTAAAATTACGAACAACTTCAGTTGGAAGGACCACATAGATAATATTGTCGGGAAGGCGAGCCAAAGATTGCGTTTCATTGGCAGGACACTTAGAAGATGCAACAAGTCCACTAAAGAGACAGCTTACACTACACTCGTTCGTCCTCTGTTAGACTATTGCTGCGCGGTGTGGGATCCTTACCAGGTGGGATTGATGGAGGACATCGAAAGGGTGCAAAAAAGGGCAGCTCGTTTTGTATTATCGCGTTATAGGGGAGAGAGTGTGGCAGATATGATACACGAGTTGGGATGGAAGTCATTACAGCATAGACGTTTTTCGTCGCGGCGAGACCTTTTTACGAAATTTCAGTCACCAACTTTCTCTTCCGAATGCGAAAATATTTTGTTGAGCCCAACCTACATAGGTAGGAATGATCATCAAAATAAAATAAGAGAAATCAGAGCTCGAACAGAAAGGTTTAGGTGTTCGTTTTTCCCGCTCGCTGTTCGGGAGTGGAATAGTAGAGAGATAGTATGATTGTGGTTCGATGAACCCTCTGCCAAGCACTTAAATGTGAATTGCAGTGTAGTCATGTAGATGCAGATGTAGAAAAATGTGGAATGTCGGTACATTAATATCCGGTGTATTTGCCAGAACGTAGAATGCGAGTATGCAAACATACATCGAGTGTGTTGTACAGGGCCGACCGCTGTGGCCGACAGTTTCTAGGCGCTTCAGTCCGGAACCGCGCTACTGCTACGGTCGCAGGTTCGAATCCTGCCTCGGGTATGGATGTGTGTGTTGTCCTTAGATTAGTTACGTTTAAGTAATTCTAAGTCTAGGGGACTGATGACTTCAGATGTTAAGTCCCATAGTGCTTAGAGCCAGTTGTTGTGCAGGTGCCGGATGTTAGTTTGTGCTATGGAGTTCTGTGCCTGTTGAACTTGGTCGGTTTATGCATGGACGGTTAATGCTGGTTACGAATGACGCTGGAGTTGTCACACGATGGGGTGCAATACGTGCTCGTTGTATGTTCAGTGTGTCTAGCAGTATGGTGCCGACACAGAACCAGCAACCATCAGAAAACACCGTACGCAGCAGCCACCACGTGGTCCCCCAGCATCTGTTCGATGTACTGCCAGGCTGTAAAGGGACCATGGACAAGGACAATATTCGTATAGCTGTCAACCCTCAAGCCTCCCCACAACAGCACAGAACCTTGTAGGTCTGTTGATTTCCTGGACGACTTTTGGCAGGTACAGCTCAGACGGATCTCCGCACAAGAACGCTGCCACCTCCTTGCCCATCTCCTTGCGTCAGAGGCTATCTCGCCTCGTCTGTGAATATCACTATCGCCAGTGACGAAGTTGGCAGTTGACATACAACGGCAGAACTGAAGGAGAGATGCTAAATCTTGTCGTTTTAAACGTGGTTCTCAAACGTGACGTCTGCGTCGTAAGGAACGTTCTCGTAAACTGCTCACTAAAGTCTGATCGGACAAAACTGCTACAGTGACCTTTCTGATATCATGTTCAGTGCTCTAGGGGTAGCTGTACGCTGTCTAGAATGGACAGATGTCGATCTTCGAGTGGGGTTGTAATGCTTCCGCGACCTTGTCCAACTCAACCTGTATACTAACCTGTCTCCATGTAATGTGTCCACAACTTATGGGTGACACATGAAGAGGCATTGCCATCTTGAGCAACACGACGGAAATTCCATCCCTTTTGGATCAAACAACAGACCGCCCCTACAACTTTCACTCCATAAGGGTTTCGAATTGCATGTGCTTTGCTGAATACAACGTCCACAAAGGACAACTGACATCTGTGTACCTCACTAGGAAACACTGGACACCGGTACTCGCGTTCTTCTGAGGAGTTGCCTGACGTAAATGCACAGTACAGCCAGCAGATGACATACGATTTTAATTGTTGTCTACATTGAAAGCAAAGATCTAAATCCAAGCAGTGAGCTAGCAGGTCCCCCGCCTGTACCAAAATACATTTAACATACCGAACATGGGTATACATACCCCCTTAATTCTTTTGAACAGTGCATTACACCTGCTGTGATAGACAATAAAGAAGACAGTCAACTGGTCAAAAGAGTTACCTCATTGTCAGTCTCTGATTTTGATTTGTTGTTACCACCTTCAGAAAACAGCTACTTCACGGTCTTTAAACTACAGTGTGCGATTATTTGTTGTACTTGTATGGACTGCGTTAATAATATGGTATTGCCAAACCAGTTTCTTCATTACGTGTCTTAATGTTTCTGTTACCACTATTTAATGGCGTCCTCGAATACATATCTTACTAAGTGTGCTTCTTTCTTCTTTGTATTACAGGTACTCCAGAAATGTATCAAGTTTTTATCATACAGTCAGTGCAGAATGCCGCGATGAACTGCCGCAAGTAGGTAAGTCAGGTTATTATCAATCTTCTTGCTGTAAGCTTCAACACCGCACATTTTTACTGCGTTTTTAAGTCACTAATTTTTTTTCTTTCTGCACGGATACGTACATCAACAAACACTTAATGTTACCGTCGTGGTACATTCTATCCTGGTGATATCGGCAATTAGGAAAAAAGGCGAAGTGAATGTAGTCAACGCTTAAGTGACAAAGAAAATGGGCAAAGACAAAGCCTATGAACTACAACGAAAGCTGCAGATATTTCATCTGAAGCGTCCTTGAACATACTGCAACCCGCCCGGATAACCAAGCGCGTTAATGAGCCGATTCCGTCGATCGGGCAGGAGCGCCTGCATCAAATTTTCCCGGTGTATTACAGATGATGGTCGGTGTTCCGGCCAGCACTGATTAGATTTTTAGGCGGTTTTCAGGCGGTTTTCCACATCCGACAACATGAATACCGGGCTGCTACCCAATTCGGCCTCATTTACACCATTCACTGTCATTTAGAATACGTTCTTACTCTTTTAGACGAATGTGCAGACAGCTGGCGTACACACCGAAGGGGAAACAGTGTTGCGACAAGAAGACCATGTGGCCACCCCATAAATTAACAATGCCAAATTCAATAGTAACAAAGCAGATCCTGCATACATCCGGGTCAAAGACACAAGGAATCCTTGAACATTCAGTTATCCTATGCAAGGTGTGAACGTAAAATGCTTACGTGGAACACATTTCTGATGATACAGCGTTTTGTGGAGCGAGGTCTGAGTGAATAATGTGCAAACTGACAATTTCAAACATTTATTAATTAAAAACATACAATTGGTTAGAAAAAAATTTTAAAACAATATTATCTCCCTAAGAGTTCAGACAAAAATTGGCAATTAAAAAAAACAATTTGTTCAAAACTGTCTTAGAGAACCAGGTTCATCTGCCCAAGAAATGACCACAAGACTTGTACACATGCAGAGGTACCGTGGAAAGATCATTGCACAGCATCAAAATCGGCAGTTAACATCTATACCACATTCGTTAGAGAGGTCTCTCTGCAATCTGCAACGATGAATGAGACATCCTAAAGAAACCATGCCCTCTTTTTCAGGAAAGTAACACGATTGCACACGAGGTGATGTAGAGAGTAGTATGGAAGCACTCTGTACCAGTTCATAGCCTCAGCTGAAGCAGTCAGCATCACCGAATAAGACTAAAGAGTTAGCCAAGTCTCAGGCAGAAATGTACTTTTGTACATGATGAACATTGTACTTAAAGGGAACAGTCTGTTAACTAGAGAAATCAAGTGACTCTTTAATAGTCGATAACAGCTATAAATTATCAAACAGTTCTGTAGCAAAATGTATCACGTTATTAAATCTTTTTACCATTCATGTAATAAAGTGAGCTAATATTTCACATGTTGTAGTCCAGGTCTAGTTTCGTCTGGTCATAACACATAGAGTCTACTTAGACATCGGGTGTCTACAGGCTACAAACGGCAGTGCTTAATTTTGCTACTGGCGACAGTAACACAATACGTAGAGAAAAAAGTCTGACCGTCTGAAAAATAAATAGTGATTACAGTTCTTTTCGTATCAATTTGGACCTGTAGTTATTACAGTCCGTCCAGGCCCACCACAACTGCATCTATAGTAACCCAATGATATTCCTACTTGCTCTTCAGATTAAGGTAAGATATTTACAAGTTCCTTAAACTTTTCATTGCTGTAGGAGATGCACTAAGTAACATTCGGCAAGTACAAAATTTAATGAGCCTGACAAATAAAATAAAATCACAATCGTAAGGACTTCCACATGTCACCTGAAATATGTCGGCGACATGGTAACTGTAAAACGACTCACAGTTTTCAAGCCAGTAACAACTGCAAAAATATTCCATATTCCTTAAAATACGATCATCACATTATTTCCATCATTCTTGCTGGACACTACTGTAATTCGTAATATTAGATCAGTCAGTACGTTAAACATTAAAAGGTAAGTTTATGGATCCTTAGACTTGGTGGCTTTTGAAATTGCAGCCAATACCACGTGGTAAGAAGACGCATTATCTAACTACTCTGGTGAGAAGAAATCGCAGCACCAAGGGGAAAAAAAACATCGTAGAGAAATGAAATTTCTGGAGTGTATTTGTCTAGGTAATATATTTGAGCTCATATCATTTCAAGATCACAGGTTAATGTAAGCACGAGATAAGCCATTCCAAATTAGAAATGGTGGTAGGTAAATAATCTACATAACACTAAAATATTGAATGCAAACAAGCAAACGCGCATGCACTGTGTTATACAAATGCCGGATGTCTGTTTGTGGGATGGAATTCCATGCCTGTTGCGCCTGGTCGGACAATATAGCGATGGTTAAAGCTGTTTGTCGATGCCACTGGATTTTTTGTCCGATAATATCCCATATAAACTCTACTGCAGACAGGTCTGGTGTTTGAGCAGGCCCTGGCAACATATCGACACTCTGTAGAGAATTTGGGTTGTAACAGCGGTAAGTGAGCGAGTGTTATCATGTTGGAAAACACCCTCTGGCATGAATCAAATAAAAGTCGGATAACCAGATTGACCTGCAGATATGGAGTCAGGGTGCGTGCGATAACAACGAGAGTGCTTCAGCTCTCATGCAAAATCACACATCAAAGTGCAGGGCCAGTGTGCTTGGCACGCAGACATGTTGGTTCCGAGCCGTCATCTGACCTTCTGGTAACTAACACACAGCCATCACTTGCATCGAGGCAGAACCAGATTTCACCAGAACCACAACAGACCTCCACCACTCTCTCCAATCAGCTCACACCTGACGCTACTGAAATCGTAAATGGCCGTGTTTAGAGCTCAGTGGAATCCACGCTGCAGGGCGTCTGTCTCGAAGCGGTCCTTTAAATAACCGATTGTATCAGTTTCTTGTGTGTGACTCTGGTGCCGACTGCTGGTCAGATTGCTGCTGAAAATGCAGTACGATGCGACAGTGCCATACGGCGAACTCGATGGTCTTGCCTCTAGGTGATTGTCCGGAGCACGGTATGCTTGGGAATGTACACTACTGGGCAGTAAAATAGCTACACCGCGAAGATGGCGTGCTACAGACGCGGAATTTAACAGACAGGAAGAAGATGCTGTGATATGTAAATGATTAGCTTTTCAGAGCATTCGCACAAGGTTGCGCCGGTGGCGACATCTACAACTTGCTGACATGAGGAAAGTTTCCAACCGATTTCTCTTACACAAACAGCAGTTGACCGGCGTCGCCTGGTGAAACGTTCTGATGCCTCGTGTAAGGAGGAGAAATGCGTACCATCACATTTCCGACTTTGATAAAGGTCGGATTGTAGCCTATCGCGATTGCAGTTTATCTAATCGCGACATTGCTGCTCGCGTTGGTCGAGATCCAACGACTGTTAGCAGAATATGAAATCGGTGGGTTCAGGAGGGTCATACGGAACGCCGTGCTGGATCCCAACGGCATCGTATCACTGGCAGTCGAGATGACAGGCATCTTATCCGCATGACTGTAACGGATCGTGCACCCACGTCTCGATCCCTGAGTCAACAGATGGGGTCGTTTGCAAGACAACAACCATCTGCACGAACAGTTCGACAACTTTTGCAGCAGCATGAACTATCAGCTCGAATACCATGGTTGCGGTTATCCTTGACGCTGCGTCACAGACAGGAGCACCTGCGATGGTGTACTCAACGACGAACCTTGGTACACGAATGACAAAACGTCATTTTTTCGGATAAATCCAGGTTCTGTTTACAGCATCGTGATGGTCGCATCTGTGTTTGGCGACATCGCGGTGAACGCACATTAGAAGCGTGTATTTGTCATCGCCATACTGGCGTATCACCCGGCGTGATGGTATGGGCTGCCATTAGTTACTCGTCTCGGTCACCGCTTGTTCGCACTGACGGCACTTTGAACAGTAGACGTTACATTTCTGATGTGTTACGACCCGTGGCTCTACCCTTTATTCGATCCCTGCGAAACGCTACATTTCAGCAGGATAATGTACGACCGGAAGTTGCAGGTCCTGTACGGGCCTTTCTGGATACAGAAAATGTTCGACTGCTGTCCTGGCCAGCACATTCTCCAGATCTCTTACCATTTAAAAACGTCTGGTCAATGGTGGCCGAGCAACTGGCTCGTCACAATTCACCAGTCACTACTGTTGATGTACTGTGGTATCGTGTTGAAGCTGCATGGGCCGCTGTACCTGTACACGCCATCCAAGCTCTGTTTGACTCAATGCCCAGGCGTATCAAGGCCGTTATTACGGCCAGAGGTGGTTGTTCTGGGTACTAATTTCTCAGTATCTATGCACCCAAATTGCGTGAAAATGTAATTACATGCCAGTTCTAGTATAATATATTTGTCCAAGGAATACGCGTTTATCATCTGCATTTCTTCTTGGTGTAGCAATTTTAATCGCCTATAGCGTAAATGGCCGTGTTTAGAGCTCAGGGGATTGCATGCTGCAGGCCGTCTGTCGCGGAGCGGTCCTTTAAATAACCGATTGCACATTTTTTTTTATCTCTCTGGTGACGACTGCCGCTCATATTCCTGCTGAAAATACAGTGCGATGCGACAGAGTCATACGGCGAACACGATGCTCTTCCCTCGAGGGGGTTGTCCGGAGCACGGTATTCTTGTAATTGTACATTCTAGTGACCACCCCTGCCAACAATCATGTACAGTGGCTGAATTCCAGCCAAGACTTTTTGCAGTACCTCAAAAGGAACAACCAACTTCTCATAGTTCTATTACATGACCTCGTTCAAACACAACAGAAACGCCCTTATCAATTTGTCAGCTTAAATCAATTCTTGACAAACATCAACTCATCACATCTCATCTCAAATGTAACTAACGCTTTTGGCCGTTACAGCGTGGACCAAGTGAGGTGAGGCAGTGGTTAGCACAATGGATTCGCATTCGGGAGAACGACCGTTCAAACCCACGTCCGGCCATCCTGATTTAGGTTTTCCGTGATTTCCCTAAATCGCTCCAGGCAAATTCCGGGATGGTTCCTTTAGAAGGGGGCGGCCGACTTCCTTCCCCATTCTTCGCGAATACGATGAAACCGATGACCTTCCAGTTGGTCTCCTCCCCAAATCACCCAACGGTTACATAGTGTATTTAAAGTAAACTTGATTTACACTACTGGCTATTAAAATTGCTACACCAAGAAGAAATGCAGATGACAAACGGGTATTCATTGGAGAATTATACTATTCTAGAAATGAGATGTGATTCCATCTTCAGTTAATTTGAGTGCATAGGTAATGAGAAATCAGTACTCAGAACAATCTCCTCTGGCTGTAATAACGGCCTTGGTACTTCTGGGCACTGAGTCAAACAGAGCTTGGCTGGCGTGTACAGGTACAGCTGCCCCTGCAGCTTTAACACGATACCACACTTCATCAAGAGTAATGACTGGCGTATTGTGACGAGTCAGTTCCTCGGCCACCATTGATCAGACATTTTCAATTGGTGAGAGATCTGGAGAATGTGCTGGCCAGGGCAGCAGTCGAACATTTTCTGTATCCAGGAAGGCCCGTACGGGACCTGCAAAATGCGGTCCTGCATTATCCTTCTGAAATGTAGGGTTCAGCAGGGGTCAAATGTAAGATAGAGCCACGGGTCGTAACACATTTGAAATGTAACGTCCACTGTTCAAAGTGCCATCAATGTGAACAAGACGAGACCGAGACGTGTAACTAATGGCACCCCATTGCATCACACTGGGTGATACGTCAGTATGGCGATGACGAATACACGCTTCCAATGTGCGTTCACCGCGATGTCGCCAAACACGGATGCGACCATCACGATGGTGTAAACAGATCCTGGATTTATCCGAAAAAATGACGTTTTCTCATTCGTGCACCAAGGTTCGTCGTTGAGTGCACCATCGCAGGCGCTCCTGTCTGTGATGCAGCGTCAAGGGTAACCAGAGCCATGGTCTCCGAGCTGATAGTCCATGCTGCTGCGAGCGTCGTCGAACTGTTCGTGCAGATGGTTGTTGTCTTGCAAACGTCCGCATCTGTTGACTCAGGGATCGAGACGTGGCTGCACGATCCGTTACAGCCATGCGGATAAGATGCCTGTCATCTCGACTGCTAGAGATACGAGACCGTTGGAACCTAGCACGGCGTTTCGTATTACACTCCTGAACCCACCGATTCCATATTCTGCTAACAGTCATTGGATCTCGACCAACGCGAGCAGTAATGTTGCGATACGATAAACCGCAATAGCACGTCAAGGCATCAGACTATAGCATGAGTTTTTTTACTAAAATTATGCAACATTAACGCAGGTTCTGTACCTAATGTTTGCTTCAGGTCAGTGAATGCAGCCTTTTGCGTTTCTCCCCACTCAAACTTACGACCTTTATTCTCAGCTCGGTTGAAGGCGCTGCCTTATGTGGGAATCCAGAATAAATTTTCTAAATAAATTAGTTATACCTATAAACTATGCAATTCCTTTCCTATTTTTGGGAGGTTAGATCTATAGTGACCCTTTCAGGTGACAACACGTGACCTAAAAACGACATGCTGTGACAAGCTAATTTCATCTTGTCCATCAAACCAGCTTTCGAAAGCAAAGAATATACTTGACGAAAAGAGATGAACATCAATATTCTTACTACAGATAGCCAAGTCGTTTAAACAGTTTCCAGAATGAGATTTTCACTTTGTGGCGGAGTATGCGCTGATATGAAACTTCCTGGCAAATTAAAACTGTGTGCCGGACCGAGACTCAGGACCTTTGCCTTTCGCAGGCAAGGCCTCTACCAACTAGCTAACAAAGCACGACTCACACCCCCTCCTCACAGCCTTACTTCCGCCAGTACCTCGTCTCCTACCATACAAACATTACAGAAGCTCTCCTGCGAACCTTGCAGAACTAGCACTATTGAAAGAAAGGATATTGCGGAGACATGGCTCAGCCACAGCCTGGGGGCTGTTTTCAGAAAGAGATTTTCACTCTGCAGCGGAGTGTGCGCTGATTTGAAAGTTCCTGGAAGATTAAAACTGTGTGGAAGGTAGGAGATGTGGTATTGCCGGAAGTAAGGCTGTGAGGACGGGGTATGAGTCGTGCGTGGGTAGCTCAGTTGGTAGAGCACTTGCCCGTGAAAGGCAAAGGTCTCGAGTTCAAGTGTCGGTCCGGCACATAGGATGTTTCATATCAGCGCACACTCCACTGCAGAGTGACAATCTCATTCTGGAAACATCCCGTAGGCTGTGGCTAAGCCACGTGTCCGAAATATCCTTTCTTTCATGAGTGCTAGTTCTGCAAGGTTCGCAGGAGAGCTTCTGTAATGTTTGGATGTTAGGAGACGAGGTACTGGCAGAAGTAAAGCTGTGATGCCGGGGCGTGAGTCGTGCTTTGGTAGCTCAGTTGGTAGAGCACTTTCCGGCGAAAGGCAAAGGTCCCGAGTTCGAGTCTCGGTCCGGCACACAGTTTTAATCTCCTCGGTAACTCCGTTTAAACAGAAGCGTACGCAAGTCAATTTAATGTCAGAAACTATTTTGTCTGGCAGTAGCAGTTGTCCCATAGACCACTGAACTCTCCAACCTATCTGAAACCAGAATATACTGTATAATGGGCAAAGTGACTGATCACATTACAGTTTTCTTATTTAGTTATAATCAATCAATGGAGTACTTTCATCATTCTGCTTGGGAACTAAAAATGTAGCTGGTGCATATAGTGATTTTGAAGGGAAGATCACCCCTTTATGTAACATATCGACAGCCAGTTCCTTTAAGACTCTAGGGGCCATAATCAGAATGGGGATTCGTGCATCGGAATATTTTAATTCATAACAATGGAATACACTATCAAGAAGGTCAGTAATCAGGAGATAAGAAGATTCTTGGTAGATGGGTGTAACTTTTTCTTTCATCTCGTCTTGCAGCTAACTAAGCGACTCATTTTGATGTTATGATAACCAGATCGCTTTGGCTAAGTGCTTCTTGCTTTAGCTATTTTTAAATTTAAACTGTGCTTCTTTATGCTGGTTTAAATATAAAACAGAAATTTTACCTGTCGACTCGTAAATTGGCCCTACTCTGCCAACAATGTCGAACGCTAAAAACGTGGTGTAGCAGGGTTTGTTTTTATTCTGACTTTAATTTTCCTAGTGTATCGACCCAACCTAATCTTTAGAACAACCTGTCCTATCGCTTCCACACTGATAATATTTGCTGCCGCGTAACGTTCAAGCACCTTGAATATTGGTGGCCTCACACAATGTTCGTCTGAGGCAGTCGCAGCAATTCCAGACTCCAATAAAGCACTACTGGTTCTCGTTTACTGAGCAACATACAAATGATAGCTTGTCCTTATCAGTATGAGGAATTCCTTTCGGCATATTAATTGAGGTAATCCTTTGTTTTTTACTGTGAACCGATCGCCCTCACTCTTTATTATACGGAAGCTCAGTGTTTCTCTCTGACATGTCCATCCATCCCTTAACGCCAACAACGCCAGGTCTGGTTTGGTCCACCTCAAATCCTAAAATGTTGTCCAAAAGTTTATGGTTACAATTTAGACTGTGTGTCCAACGTATGCACACGCCAAAAGTCTAACCTCATTTTTCTACTTGTTCCCTGTCATATCTTTCCTTTGCCTCTCATCCACATATTTTACCGCCTGTATTTGGCATACATGTCTATTTACTTATTTCTGGTATCGTACAAAAGACTGATTTCCTCCTATCTCCTGGTTTTAAGACGTCCTGTATATGTTGTGTAACTTCTGTCTCAGTATATGCCGGAGAAAATGCTCTTGCCGTTTCTCGTACTTCATTTAAGCAACTATCAATGGTTTCTTACCATCCTTTTTCTCGACCATGCCGAGAATATGCTAACTCTTTCAATGGTCTAGGTGGTTTCATATAATTGTAAAACATTGACTGCAGTTCATGAAGTCCGCGCTTTTCTCCAATCGCTTCTAAAATCCATTCAGATACGGTTCCTCGTGTTTTAGCCGCCCAAAATTTGTTAGCAAGTGGGGCTCTGTGATTCCTATTACCTATGCTTTGTCTTGGAGGTCAATTATTACATATAAGAATTTGACAATCCTATGACATGGTTCCACATTTTGACATATACACGTGCAAAAGTTTGGTTAATTTCGCAAACATACGTAACCCATCGAAATGCAACGTGTCTGACGTCGCCGTTCGGGTACTATCACTTAATTTAGTATATAACGCCGTCATCCTACTCAGGCACTGACTAATGTCTACTCCATAATGCCAACTCCATACAGACACCCGCCGGCCGCGGTGGTCTCGCGGTTCTAGGCGCTCAGTCCGGAACCGTGCGACTGCTACGGTCGCAGGTTCGAATTCTGCCTCGGGCATGGATGTGGGTGATGTCCTTAGGTTAGTTAGGTTTAAGTAGTTCTAAGTTATAGGGGACTAATGACCACAGCAGTTGAGTCCCATAGTGCTCAGAGCCATTTGAACCATTTTAACCATTTTTACAGGCACCCAAGTCTTCCTACATTGTAAACTAAACGAGCATGTAACCTTCTGACCTGAATACAAAGAACGATTTTCTGTTATACTGTGTCTCATTAAGAGCAGCAGAAACAGCAGCAACAATCAACCAGTCTTGGCTCTTTATTTTCCGGTGACTGAACAGTAACCGGTTTACGCGTATTCCAACGTAGTGCTGTATTATTTATTCAACGTTTCCTTTTTCTTCAACGCCCTTTCTACGTACCCTATATTGAAGCTCAACTTTCCGCGTGTAACCTGGACCTCTTACAATAGAAATAGTCTTTATGAATCAAAATAACATGATAAGTATCCTACGTTTGTATGTCACTCTGCACTGTCCACCCAGATCTTTTCGCTCTGCTACCTTTTTTGTACCACAAGTTTTTGTGGAGCTACGTATGGGTGATTAACGTGGAGACTGTCATTTTCAAATATTTGTTAACTAAAACATGCAGTTGATTAGCAGCAAAATTTTTAAACTAATATTTCAGTCGAAAATTTACAATTCAGCAAATACAACGGCTTCATGAAATTATCTTAACTAAACAGGTTGACATGCCAATGAAGTCAGCCTGGAATTTGTGCAAAAATATAGTACAACAAATTGTGATGGAAACGAATTAAACATCGTACGTTCATATGGTATAACAGTTATTACTTGATCTCCACGTCGGCTGTTGTAAAAGATTGCATACAGAAATAACTTTGGTCATCTAAAAAATAAATATTAGCATTGATCAAGTCTTCTGCTACAGACTGTATACCAAGTAGGTTCCTTTCGGAGTATGATGATGCATTAGCTCCATACTTAACAATCATTTACAACCGTTCGCACGACGAAAGATCCGTATCCAAAGACCTGAAACTTGCACAGGTCACACCAATATTCAAGAAAGGTAGTATTAGTAATCCACTAAATTACAGGCCCATATCGATAACGTCGGTATGCGGCAGGATTCTGGAACATATTGTGTTCAAACATTACGAATTACGTCCAGGAAAACGGTGTAATTAACACACAGTCAACATGGGTTTAGAAAACATCGTTCCTGTGAAACACAACTAGCCCTTTATTCACACTAAGAGTTGAGTGCTATTGACAAGGAATTTCAGATCTATTCCATATTTCTGGATTTTCGGAAGGCTTTTGACACTCTACCACACAAGCGACTTGTAGTGAAATTGCGTGCTTGTGGAATATCGTCTGAGACATGTGACTGGATCTGTGATTTCCTGTCTGAGAGGTCACACAGAGTCATCGAGTAAAACGGAAGTGATTTCTGGCGTACGCCAACGTAGTGTTATAGGCCCATTGCTGTTCCTTATCTATATAAACGATTTGGTAGACAATCTGAGCAGCCGTCTCAGGTTGTTTGCAGATGACGTTATCGTTTATCGACTAACAGAGTCATCAGAAGATCAAAACAAATTGCAAAACGATTTAGAAAAGATATCTGAATGGTGCGAAAATTGGCAGTTGACCCTAAATAACGAAAAGTGTGAGGTCATCCACATCAGTGCTGAAAGCCCTAAAAGCCCTAAATTCAACTAAATGCCTAGGTATTACAATTATGAACAACTTAAATTGGAAGGAATACACAGAAAATGTTGTGGGGAAGGCTAACTAAAGAATGTGTTTTATTGGCAGGACACTTGGTATATGTAACAGATCTACTAAAGTGACTACCTACACTACGCTTGTCTGTCCTCTTTTAGAATACTGCTGCCCGGTGAGGGATCCTTACCACATAAGACTGACGAAGTGCATCTAAAAAGTTCAAAGAAGGGCAGCACGTTTTGTATTATCGCGAAATATGGAAGAGAGTGTCACAGAAATGATACAGGATTTGGGCTGTACATCATTAGAAGAAAGGTGTTTTTTCGTTGCGACGGGATCTTCTCACGAAATTCCAATCTCCAACGTTCTCCTTCGAAAGCAAATATATTTTGTTGACACCGACCTGCATAGGGAGAAACAATCACCACGATACAATAAGGGAAATCAGAGCTCCTACAGAAAAATATAGGTGGTTTGATGAGACTTCTGCAAGGCACTTAAATGTGATTTGCAGAGTATCCATGTAGATGTAGATCAAACAACCATTACAATTCTTAACGTTTTAGTCTGGACAAGTGGCTGTGGTATCCCGTCTAGCTCTGCCACTAATCAACGTACAGGATATTCGTAGATTTCCGTTACAAACTTGTAAAACCTGTAAAGTTAGTAGATAATATTTTCAATTGGAGCCAATGCTCAGAAACGAAGCGTTTCAGTCCTACGTATATTTGAAAACGTGTTGTAACGCTACAATTTTTACATGTAATTGATTGGACTTGACACAGTCCATCACTGTACATGAGTTGTTTTAGAGGTCCCCTCATTAACAGCTACATAAACTGTTCGTCAATTCTCTTCAACTTGGTGCACTACAGTCTCTTCCAATTCGGGTGTGTGGCGTCCCCTTGGAGCATCACTGTCACGTCTGTTGAAGCCGTTGCGTAATTCTGGCGAAAAGCGTATGCGAAATAATCGGATACTGTGGAAAAGATCTTGATAAAGCCGACGAGCAGCTCTGCCTTTACCGTGAGCTTCACCGTTTACAAGGATCATGTCAGTGTATTATGCAAACGTTTACTCAACGATGTTGCACTAACACTCACATGCTTGAAACAGATCAGAGAGGTAAGACAGACATAAAAAGACATCAGTCGATCCGACGTAAGCAGTCGCCACGACGTACATTCGAAACATGTTTTCAAACGGCTGTAGCATGGAAGCGCTACGTGTCCGGACAGGCGTTTCTTTTCGAGACCTTATGTACACCCTCTCCTCTACAAGTACTAGAAGTTTGTAACGGTAATTTAAGAACACTCTTTATAACAGTCCAGTTACTTTTCAAATTAGAAAAACTTATCATCATATACAGTTGTAGTAACTCAGACTGAGCAAGTTCTATATTTAATGAGCCCTGCAGCAAAAATAAAACCACCATCCTAAAGAGTTTCACTTACCTTCAAAAACGTGTTGGAAGTCCAATAAATATTAAGCACTTCACAATATTTAAAGCAGTGACAATTATAAAACGGCTCTAACAGCTCCACCGTGATCCGTAACAGTCGATCAGTCAGTGCACTATCCCTCAGAGTGGCTGGTGAGTCACATCGTCCATAAACAGCCCTTTTTAATCTACACTCCTGGAAATGGAAAAAAGAACACATTGACACCGGTGTGTCAGACTCACCATACTTGCTCCAGACACTGCGAGAGGGCTGTACAAGCAATGATCACACGCACGGTACAGCGGACACACCAGGAACCGCGGTGTTGGCCGTCGAATGGCGCTAGCTGCGCAGCACTTGTGCACCGCCGCCGTCAGTGTCAGCCAGTTTGCCGTGGCATACGGAGCACCATCGCAGTCTTTAACACTGGTAGCATGCCGCGACAGCGTGGACGTGAACCGTATGTGCAGTTGACGGACTTTGAGCGAGGGCGTATAGTGGGCATGCGGGAGGCCGGGTGGACGTACCGCCGAATTGCTCAACACGTGGGGCGTGAGGTCTCCACAGTACATCGATGTTGTCGCCAGTGGTCGGTGGAAGGTGCACGTGCCCGTCGACCTGGGACCGGACCGCAGCGACGCACGGATGCACGCCAAGACCATAGGATCCTACGCAGTGCCGTAGGGGACCGCACCGCCACTTCCCAGCAAATTAGGGACACCGTTGTTCCTGGGGTATCGGCGAGGACCATTCGCAACCGTCTCCATGAAGCTGGGCTACGGTCCCGCACACCGTTAGGCCGTCTTCCGCTCACGCCCCAACATCGTGCAGCCCGCCTCCAGTGGTGTCGCGACAGGCGTGAATGGAGGGACGAATGGAGACGTGTCGTCTTCAGCGATGAGAGTCGCTTCTGCCTTGGTGTCAATGACGGTCGTATGCGTGTTTGGCGCCGTGCAGGTGAGCGCCACAATCAGGACTGCATACGACCGAAGCACACAGGGCCAACACCCGGCATCATGGTGTGGGGAGCGATCTCCTACACTGACCGTAGACCTCTGGTGATCGTCGAGGGGACACTGAATAGTGCACGTACATCCAAACCGTCATCGAACCCATCGTTCTACCATTCCTAGACCGGCAAAGGAACTTGCTGTTCCAACAGGACAATGCACGTCCGCATGTATCCCGTGCCACCCAACGTGCTCTAGAAGGTGTAAGTCAACTACCCTGGCCAGCAAGATCTCCGGATCTGTCCCCCATTGAGCATGTTTGGGACTTGATGAAGCGTCGTCTCACGCGGTCTGCACATCCAGCACGAACGCTGGTCCAACTGAGGCGCCAGGTGGAAATGGCATGGCAAGCCGTTCCACAGGACTACATCCAGCATCTCTACGATCGTTTCCATGGGAGAATAGCAGCCTGCATTGCTGCGAAAGGTGGATATACACTGTACTAGTGCCGACATTGTGCATGCTCTGTTGCCTGTGTCTATGTGCCTGTGGTTCTGTCAGTGTGATCATGTGATGTATCTGACCCCAGGAATGTGTCAATAAAGTTTCCCCTTCCTGGGACAATGCATTCACGGTGTTCTTATTTCAATTTCCAGGAGTGTATACCAGGCTCGTTCGATAGGGTTCATGTCTGGAGAACATGCTGGGCACTCTAGTCGAGCGATGTCGGTATCCTGAAGGAAGTCATTCACAAGACGTGCACGATGGGGCGCGAATTGTAATCCATGAAGACGAATGTCTCGCCAATATGTTGCCGATATGGTTGCACTATCGGTCGGAGGATGGCATTCACGTATCGTACAGCCGTTACGGCGCATTCTATGACCACCACCGGCGTACATCGGCCCCACATAATGCCACCAAAAAACAGCAGGGAACCACCTCCTTGCTGCACTCGCTGGACAGAGTGTCCAAGGCGTTCAGCCTGACCAGGTTGCCTCCAAACACGTCTCCGACGATTGTCTGGTTGAAGGCATATGCGACACTAATCGGTGAAGAGAACGTGACACCAATCCTGAGGGGTCCATTCGGCATGTTGTTGGGCCCATCTGTACCGCGCTGAAAGGTGTCGTGGTTGCAAAGATGGATCTCGTCATGGACGTCGGGAATGAAGTTGCGCATCATGCAGCCCACTGCGCACAGTTTGAGTCATAACACGACATCCTGTGGCTGCACGAAAACCATAATTTAACATGGTGGCGTTGTTATTCGGGTTACCCCGAGGCGTATTCCGTAGGTAGCGGGCATCCACTGCAGTAGTGGCGCTTGGGCGGCCTGGGCGAGAAATGTAATCGACAGTTCCTGTCCCTCTGTATCTCCTCCATGTCCGAACAGCACCGCCTTGTTTAACTCCGAGGCGTCTGGACACTTTCCTTGTTGTGAGTTCTTCCTGGCACAAAGTAACAATTCGGACGCGATCGAATCGTAGTATTGAGCGTCTGGGAATGGTTGAACTACAGACAACATGAGCCGTGTACTTCTTTCCTGGTGGAATGACTGGAACTGATGGGCTGTCTGACCGCCTCTGTCTAATAGGCGCTGCTCTTTGGGCGGGTTTAGTGACATGTCTGAACAGTCAAAGTGACTGTGTCTGTGATACAGTATACAGAGTCAGCGTCTGTATTCAGGAGCTATGGGAACCGGAGTGATGCAAAACTCTTTTTGATGTGTTTATATTACAGCAACAGATAAATCTGGTCAATTGTTACAGTGGCACTTAACATGACCAGCTGAAATGCTTCATGCGCTACACATTTCATTGTACAAACTCCAGGCCTACAAAATGGTATACACGATACAAAATGTCAGGTAATTTGGAAAGAAATATGTGTTAGTGCTTAGCAATAACTGTAATAATTCTACCGTATCAGTCTGGGCTGGATTTTAATGTGTACCCTCCAAGGATCGCAATGCCTAGAAATAATCAGCAACACAACCGTTCATAGATTACAAAAGGCAAACTTCATTTAGCTTCTTGTGAATTACCATAAGCTATAGTACATATTACTCCACTCAGAATGGACAATTTAGATTTACAGTTCGAAGAACCACCAGCGAATCGTATTACCCCAGCGCTTTAATAACAATTGCCAATACACTCACTGGGCCTTAGCTCACTTACTTCATTAAATGATATACTGATCTTGACCCATCATCGTAATTTCACTTGCACTTATAAGAACGTATGCAAAATATAAACGCCGACGGCTACTAATTACAGAATCTGAACAAAGCTTAAATGGAAATACCGCCTGTGAACACAGTACTAGAATCGTTTAAAATAACTGTAGGCTTAGTCACATCTCAAACACCTTTAATGAGGATACGAAGCGAGCGGACTAAGCTCGGCCGACACTTTACATTTAGAAGAAAGATAACATTAATTTCCCTCTTCTTGGTACTTTCGTAGACTGTACACGAGTATAAGTCCCCTCTAGGAAGTTTAGCTGTGACTGAATCCTCTACTGCTGGATAGTCGTTTCCACCTGCATCAGTAGTAACCAGAAACGCCAACAGCAGTCCAGCATAGTTCAGCGGCCAGGCAGTGTACCGGCCCGAGTACAAAACCCGTTACCAGCTCGGCCACTCACGACCCGCATCAGAAGTGAAACTTCCTGACAGATTAAAACTGTGTGCCGGACCGAGACTCGAACTCGGGACCTTTGCCCTTCGCGGGCAAGTGCTGTCACTGAGTTACCCAAGCGCGACTCACGCCCAGTCCTCACAACTTTACTTCTGCCAATACCTCGTCAAGTTGTGAGGACGGGGCGTGAGTCGTGCCTTGGTAGCTCAGTGGTAGAGCATTTGCCCGCGGAAAGCAAAAGTGCCGACTTCGAGTCTCGGTCCGGCACACAGTCTTAATCTGCCAGGAAGTTTCATATTAGCGAACACTCCGCTGCAGAGTGAAAATCTCATTCTGGTCGCATCAGAAGTGTTTGGCGAAATATCTCGTTCTCGGCTCACGCCTCGCAGAACGGTGTACACGTTGTGCCACCGTTCCAAACAAAAATCTCACAATGACACAACCGACACATGGTTTACCAATTCTTCCACATGCTAATCAGCATTCTCCTTCCCATCATCAGCTACCAAATCAGTTCTGCTGTCATACCTAACACATCCCCACACGATGATTGCAAGAGGTGGAGAGCTCTGGCTGTCGAGAAAAGCTGCTGGGACTGCGACAGCCCACTATCTCTCCTACAGATGCTTAGGCGTCTGCCTGAGGTCCAAAAATTACCTCTGAACACCACAGGGTATGTCTTAATGCCCAGGTGACCCTTGACCTACACCACGCTATTTTCTGTGATCTGTGGTACTGTGGCTGTAGTAAACAACGCTTGGCAGCTCGAGATGTAAACTCAGCTTCCCATAGTCTGTTCCTAACGGTGCCCCTATGACTGTAGGCTCTGTCTAGATTTCAGTAGACGTTATCAGCCTATTCGTCACAACCAAGCGAACAGACTTCCGATCTTTTCGTGGTGTTGTCTTTCCTCAAGGACCCACCTACCGGCCTAACCGTTTTCCTTAATATCTGCCCACTCATTCATCAGCCAATACAGCACAGTCAGCTGTCTGTGCGATCTGGTCCATTTCAGTCCTGCCAGTGACAGACCTTTCCCAAAGTCTGAAAGGTATCACTACGCTGCATGTACACGTCATCTGGGAATCCTGTCTTGCAGTCTCCATCTGAGATGTTTAGTAACGTTAGACACGGGAGCCCTCACGTGCTCAGCACTGCTCTTAATCTGTAAGAATGCTACTTTCCTGCACTGAAAATAAGATATTTAAGAAGAAAAGAGGAGAAAACTGACGATCCGTTGGATTAATATCAGTTCAGGCTTAGGAAAAGTGAAGGCACCGGACAGCACTTATACCGTTGCGCTTGATAAAATGGTTCAAATGGCTATAAGCACTATGGCACTCAACATCTGAGGTCATCAGTCCCCTAGACTTATAACTACTTAAACCTAACTAACCTATCACACACATCCATGCCAGAGGCAGAATTCGAACCTGCGACCGTAGCAGCACCGCGGTTCCAGACTGAAGCACCTAGAACCGCTCGGCCACAGCGGCCGGCGCGCTTGATAATGGAATGCAGAAAAGAGAATATCAAGAAACGTTCATAGGATTTGTCGTATCAGAAAAAGCACTCGACAGTGTAAAATAGTCCAATATGTTCGAAATGCTGACAAGAATCGGAGTAAGCTACAGGTAAAGACAGGTAGCACACGAGATGTACAACAAGCAAGAGGGAACAATAACATTCCAAGACCAAGTACGAAAGGTGTAGCTCACAGATGCCAACATTTGTCCTACTGCCCAATCTATAAATCGAAGAAGCAATGACAAACATTAAATAAAGGTTGAACAGTGCGATTAAAAATCATTGTGAAAGCAAATCGATAACAATTTTTCCCAATTTTTCTTTCATCAGAGGAAGTGAAGAACAAATACATGATATGGTGAATGGAATGAACAGCCTAACATATACAGATTATGAACTGGGAGTGAACCGAAAAAAGACCAATGCAATGACAAGCAGCAGAAATGAAAATTGCGAGAATCTCATGACCAAAATTGGTGATTACGAAGCAGATGAAGGAACTCTGCTATCTTTGAAACAAAAAACCCATGATGGAAGAAGCAAGGAGGACCTAAAAATCTGACCAGCACGGGCTAGAGGACATTTTTGGTCATGATGAATGTACTGCTCTCATAGGCAGTAACTTGAGGAACAAATTTCCGAGAAGGTACTTTTGGAGCACAGTATTGTATGATAGTGAATCATGGACATTCGGTATGATGATGGGGATGTTTGGTTTGTGGGCACTCAAGTGCGCGGGTATCAACGCCAGTACAAATTCCCAACCTTTGCTCAGTTCAATCGCGCCACTTTCAGGAATGATGATGAAATGATGAGGACAGCACGAAGACCCAGACATCTCGAGGCAGGCGTAAATCCCTGACCCCACCGGGATTCGAGCCCGGAACCCCGTGCTCGGTAAGCGAGAACGCGACTGTGAGATCACGAGCTGCGGACGACATTGGGGGAAAACTGGAACAGAACAGAATAGAAGCGTTTGAAATGAGGTACTACAGATCAATGTTAAGTGGACTTATAAGGTAATGAATGAGGAGCTTCTCCGCAGAATCAGTGAGGACAGTATTACATGAAAGACACTGAAAAGAAGAAGGAACAGAATGGTAGTTCTTCTGTTAAGACATCAAGATATAACTTCCATGGTACGAGGGCTATCCTAAAAGTTTTTAGCATCCCGTAAACCGTAAGGCGAAGGACAATGGGGTTGTTATCATTCGAAAGAGCGATGTTTTTCGATCTTGGGACGTGTGCGCGTAGCCCTTGGCTAGCGGAGATCCCCCCACAGTGCGGTAAGAAAGCACATGTAGTGCTGAGTCAGAGACGGTGAAACGTCCCCTTAGAAAAATTATACAAGACTGTGCTTAAACTGACACATAATATTTTTAGCGCAACGCAATCTGACTTTCAATAATCCCTACAAAAGAATGGCCCTGACTAACATTAACCTATACGTTTCACAAATCACTTACCTCACAAAAATCTTCGTTACTCAAGCTACTGCAATACAGCGAGCGCCACTACTGCCATCTAAATAAAAGATTCAAACTACTGAAGGCACTAATTACTGATAGGCACAGTTAGCAAATGAAAGATTTTAATACCATCTCTCTCCCCACATCCACCACTGCTGGCGGCTCACCTCCAACTGCGCAACGCTACGCGCTGTTAACATCCAGCTGCCGCTGCCCAACACTACAATGGCCAGTATTACAACAATGCCAACCAGCCACAGACTGCACACAGCACAGTCAGTGATCTTCATACAGAGCGCTACGTGGCGTTACCAATAAAAAAAACCTAAACAGCCTACTTACAACGGTGCAGGATGGAGCTATCGCGCCGCGACTTTCGCACCATGATTTTTTACGATTATAAAATGGGTTTAAGTGCCGAAGAATGCCATTCTTCCTTGCTGCGTGTTTTTGGCGAAGCTTCCCCTTCTAGGACCACAGTTGGAAATTGGTTTCGCGAGTTTTCGAGGGGTCGGCAGTCAATTGAAGATGAACCTCGTCCCGGTCGACCAGCGACAGCTGCGACTCCTGAAGACATTGATGCTGTGAGGAAAACGATCAAAGAAGATCCACATCTTACATTTTGCGACATTGAAGGGACCCTAAATATTGGATCAATAGCAGCACAGACCATAGTCACTTAGGCATTACTAAGAGATGTGCCTGTTGGGTGCCACATTCCCTGACAGAAAACCAAAAGGGAGCTAGAGTGGACTAGTGTCGTTTCATGCTCGAAAAATTCAATGGAGGGAAGTCCCAAGACACCTACAATATCGTCACAGGTGATGAAACATGAGTCTACCACTATGATCCTGAAATGAAGAGACAGTCTTCTGTGTGGTGTTTTCCAGGGGAGGAACCACCCACAAAAGTTCGACGAAGTCGGAGCTCTGGAAAAAAGATGGTGGCAAGTTTTTTCACAAAGATCGGGCATCTCACCTCTGTGACCTTGGATACACGTCGTACAGTCAGTGCTAAATGGTACGTGAACGATTGTCTTCCAAAAGTCATCGCCACATGGAAGTCACAGCATCCAAAGTCCAAGAGTGGGCACATTCTGCTGCATCACGGCAATGCACAGGGCTACCAGAACGATGGACTTTCTGGAGAAGGAAAAAGTGTGAGTGTTACCCCATCCGCCCTATTCACCTGACCTGGCCCCCCTGTGACTTCTTTCTGTTCCCTAAGACTAAGGAAAAAGCGGTATTCATCAGATGAAGAGGCCATTGCAGCGTACGATAGTGCACTAAGTGACATCTAAAAAGAAGCTTGGACTGACACATTTTCTAAGTGGTTTCAGAAAATGGAAAAATGTATGTATGCTAATGGAGAGTATTTTGAAAAGTTGTAAACGTTTTTTTGCAAAATAATTTTTTTTCCTCACATTCTGCTAAAAACGTTCGGCATAGTCCTCGTACTAGGCGGAGTAGCCGAGGGTAAAAGAATCTGGGGGGGGGAGGGGGTGGAGGCAGACACTCGAATACCTCAAATAAATAATTGAGGGTGCAGGGGCAAGTGCAATGCTAAGACGAAAGGTTAGCGGAGCAGAGGAATTCATGCCAGATCGCATCAAGTGAGTCAGCAGACTGATGACTCACAAAAAAGTGCAGGAAATTTTAATCAATATACCGCAAATGTGTGGATACAGTGGTGAATTGTATCTATAGGTACGAGAGGCACGGGTACAATGCTGTATTGTAGCTTTCGGTCCACGTGCTCCTGTCCATATCCGCGAGTGTAAATGAACGCCAGACAAGGAATTGTTTGCAGCTCAGACACCAGCTCGCTATTTTTCTGAATCCTCCCCCTGCTGACAAGTTGCAGTTCGCAGTAGTATTAGGGTGTTGATTAAGGCCTTTATCCCGGGTCGACATCAGTTATCCGAATAAATCACTCCAACTGACGGAGACGGTGCCACTTATCATTATCGATTTTGTTGTGTTCAGCCTGCGTCCTCTGCACGACTGCTACCCTGTGAAAGGAAACACATCAACCATACACCAGCGGCAACAATAACAACCGCTTTGTTTACAGCGACGCCACGGCACGCCGGTGGTGATTCTGTTTTGTCGCCTGCGCTCCAGCGTTCTCACGCACGCCTGCCCGCGCTAAATTATTAACAATTATCTCATTTGTCAAACGCCCGACACAATAGCGCCCGCAGCCTTCAACCGTATTACTTTCCCCTCTTTTTTGTCCCTCGCCTCCCCTTTCGATTTTTCACCCCGGCGACGGGAACGAGGGTGCAGTGTGGCCGCCACGGACAGGCATTAGCACCGGCGGTGAAAAGAGGACACGCGGGGTCGGGGTGTTCGGCAGAAGCGGTAATCAGCGCTGGGGTGGGGGGTGAAGCGGCGGTCAAAAGCGAGCCGCCCTCAATCGCGCCCGACAACAATAACAAACACTGATTCGCCATTAGCGGCAAATATCGAGCCGCTGTCGGCGGCGACGCGCATACGTCGACCCAACGCCGGATTCGGAGCGCAGTTTCGAGGGCGAGGTATCGATTACAGATTAATTATGGCGGTCCCGGCCAGACGGCGTGGGGGTTTGTCGGGGGGCCGCTGATCCCGGCTAAGAGCGGTCCAGCCGCGCCAGGCCGGGCGAGGGCACGCAGCTATAATTGCTCTGACGGATGAATTCAATTTGGCGACGGCCCTGCCTGAGGCGGCGGAGGCGCGTGGGTTCCATCCAGGCGGACCCACGTCACATCCGCCGAAGTGCTCTCTCTGCCCACGCACAAACGTGGATCGTGTTCCACTGTCGGTGGGTATCGCTCCGGATTCTTCTGCTTGGCTATATCGCCAGGGCAGTAAGCAGATCCTTCCCACAGAGACACAGACAGAGAGAGACAGAGACACAGACAGAGAGAAATAGAAAGAGCGAGGGAGACGGAGAGAAACAGGAATGGAGGGGGGAGAGAGAATGAGAGAGAGGGACAGATAAAGGGAGGGAGGAAGCAGGAACAGGGAGAGAGAGAGAAAAGGGAAGGAGAGAAGCAGGAACAGGGATATATAAAGAAAGGGAGGGAGAAAATCAGGAACAGGGGGAGAGAGGCAGAGAGACAAAGGGAAGGAGAGAAGTAGGAAGAGGGAGAAAGACAGAGAGAGAAAAGGAGTGAGAGAAGCAGTAACAGGGAGAGACAGAGATAGAAAGAAGAGGAGAAGAGAATCAGGAACAGCGGAGGCAGGGAGAGAGAGAGAGAGAGAGAGAGAGAGAGAGAGAGAGAGAGAGAGAGAGAGAGAGAGAGAGAGAGAGAGAGATAGAAAGAAGAGGAGAAGAGAATCAGGAACAGCGGAGGCAGGGGAGAGAGAGAGAGAGAGAGAGAGAGAGAGAGAGAGAGAGAGAGAGAGAGAGAGGGAGGGAGAGAGGAAGAGAGATGGTATTAGTACTGTTCAAAAATGGTTCAAATGGCTCAAAGCACTATGGGACTTAATATCTGAGTTCATCAGTCCCCTAGACTTAGAACCACTTGAACCTAACTAACCTAAGGACATCACACACATCCATACCCGAGGCAGGATTCGAACCTGCGACCGGACTGAAGCGTCTACTACCGCTCGGCCTCAGCGGCCGCCTGTACTGTGGTGTTACGCTCTGTTTCCAGGGACCCTGTCGTGGTGTACGTGGTGTAATGTTAAACGAAGACATGTTTTCACTCAGGTTATAGTTGTATGTAAAATTTTATTTCTGCCACACGGTCATCACTAAGCAATTGCCTATCAACTAAAAAAGGACAAACATGAATCAAAGACGTTCTTTAAATACAAAGACATGTACAGGTTTGTATGAATATCAAGAGCTCAGAAGGAAGGAAACCAGTACAAAGGAAAGAATGGAAAGCTGTAAGATGGAAGGAGTATACAGAGGATCCATACAAGGCAGATGAACTAGAAGGCCATATTATAGCAGTGGAAGAGAACGTACATGAAAATGAGATGGGAGACATGATACTGCGAGAATAAGGCCCTCGGAATAGACATTACATCACCACTACTGATATTCTTAAGAGACAAAACCCTTCCATCTGGTGTGTACGATATGTGAGACAAACCAAATACCCTCGGACTTCAAGAAGAACATAATAATTCAAATTCCAAAGAAATCAGGTTCTGATAGGTGTAAATATTACAGAACTATCATTTTAGTAAGTCATGACTACAAAATACTGACACGATTTATTAACAAAAGAATGGGAAAAACTAGAACCTGACCACGTGAAAAGTCAATTTGGGTCTTAGGGAAATGCAGGCACACGGAAGACAAGACCGATCCGACGAGTTATGCTAGATGGGTTAAGGAGAGACAAGCCTACATGTGTAGCATTTGTAGACTTAGAGTAAGCTTCTGACAATGTTAAGTGGAATAATCTCTTTGAAATTCTGGTCGTAGCAGGAGTAAAATTCCAGAATCGGAGGCCTATTTACAACTTGTACAGAAACCAGATGGCAGTTATGAGAGGGGAGGGGAATAAAAGGGAAGCAGTCGTTGAGAAGAGAATGAGACAATGTTGTAGTCTTGGATGACGGTGAATCCCTGTTGTTTTCCGCGCAAGAACTGGCCAAAGCATACATGAATGGCGTATTAAAAAAGACTAAAGGCTATCGATGTACTGAAATAATGGCGTTTATAATATACCGTGCATTAAGCAAGAAAATATTACCACCGTTTATACGTTACTTTTCATGTCTGGCGGTAATATTCATCAATAAATCTGACTTTATCGTAATCCATAAATTATTTTAACGCTTACAAAAAAAATTTATTATAAAAAGCTGGTTCGATGTCGCAAAGGAAAATTAATGGTAGTAAACTGATTTAGTAATTGAACAGACCGAGTAGAATTAGAATTCGTCGCACACATTTTGCGATACCCTAACATTTCTACACGACACGCTTTTAATTATCTAAATCAAAAATCATAAATTCATTCTTTCGTCTTAAAAATGAGTAATTGTATTATACATAGTTATGTACTCTGAGACAATTAGCACAATCACGCCGTCTTCAGGCCACAAGTGGCCCATCGGGACCATCCGACCGCCGTGTCATCCTCAGTGGAGGATGCGGATAGGTGACGCGTGTGGTCAGCACACTGTTCTCCCGGTCGTTATGATGGTTTTCTTTGACCGGACCCGCTAATATTCGATCGAGTAGCTCCTCAATTGGCATCATGAGGCTGCGTGCACCTCGAAAAATGGCAACAGAGCATGGCGGCTGGATGGTTACCCATTCGAGTGCCGGCCAGGCCCAACAGCGCTTAATTTCGTTGATCTCACGGGAACCGGTGTATCCACTGCGGCAAGGCTGTTGCCCCGTTTTTAATGATGACTACAAAAATCGTTTCGAACAGTGGAAGCACCTGTGGGACAAATACATTAGTGGTAATGGAGACTGTTTTGAAGGGAATAAAGTTGTTTTTGTTTTTAAAAAACAATTCCAGTTTCTGTTTGGGTACCCCCTCGTATGAGTACAGCGAGAGCAGACGTCAGTGGGCAGAAGTTTGGCTAGAAGTACTGTCGCGGGCTTACGGGTGCTGTGCGCTCACGAGTTTGCAATGCAAAGCAGGAGCCTGGACTGCGCCAAACTGCATTAGCTGTCGCCAGCGGCGAGAAACTGGCGCCAGCGACACGGCGCACACAGCGTACGAGCCGCCAGCTCAACTCTTGTAGACACTCCAACAGGTCCCCCTCCTTCACACTGCAGTCTGAGTTTGCCGGCCACAGCTCTTGCGCACTCGGTCCTTTCCTCTGCTGCTGCACCGTTTGCCTTCGTTTCTGCTTCTGGGACTTTGCTACTAAACGAGAGCGTCTGAAGGGATAGACACACGCTTCGTCCAGCCCAGTGACTGTCGCTCGTTCCTGAGGGATCTGCCATAAAGGATACGCTCTTCGTGCGTGACTCGATAGTGTGACAGGCAGGACTGAAGGATGGATGAGGCAATTATATCCAGCGGCTGTGTAAGGACGTCCCGAGCGTGGATGATCATGGAGCTCTGTTTCTGCAGTTCTTTACCCATCGCCCAGTTGTACTTCTACCGACTGCACAATCGCCATACACCGCCCACAAGCGTTTATGGATTTTCACCACGGTTTCTTTCGGTGTACACAAGAATTCAGTAACAGCACGCTGTAACGTGAGTCGTGTGTAGACGCCATTTGGACGCTGTACTACCTGTACAGCTCTGCCATCACCTTGTAAGTAGGCTGTTTAGGTTTTCATGTTGGTAACGCCACATAGTGCTCTGTATGAAAAATCACTGGCTGCGCTGTGCGCAGTCTGTGGCTAGTTTGCATTGTTGTCTGCCATTGTAGCGTTGGGCAGTTGGCTGTTAGCGGCGCGTAGCGTTGCGCAGTTGGAGGTGAGCCGCCAACAGTGGTGGACGTGGGGAGAGAGATGGCGGAGTCTTGAAATTTGTAAGAATTGATATCATGAACTGATATATATATTATGACTATTAAGGTAAATACACTCCTGGAAATTGAAATAAGAACACCGTGAATTCATTGTCCCAGGAAGGGGAAACTTTATTGACACATTCCTGGGGTCAGATACATCACATGATCACACTGACAGAACCACAGCCACATAGACACAGGCAACAGAGCATGCACAATATCGGCACTAGTACAGTGTATATCCACCTTTCGCAGCAATGCAGGCTGCTATTCTCCCATGGAGACGATCGTAGAGATGCTGGATGTAGTCCTGTGGAACGGCTTGCCATGCCATTTCCACCTGGCGCCTCAGTTGGACCAGCGTTCGTGCTGGACGTGCACACCGCGTGAGACGACGCTTCATCAAGTCCCAAACATGCTCAATGGGGGACAGATCCGGAGATCTTGCTGGCCAGGGTAGTTGACTTACACATTCTAGAGCACGTTGGGTGGCATGGGATACATGCGGACGTGCATTGTCCTGTTGGAACAGCAAGTTCCCTTGCCGGTCTAGCAATGGTAGAACGATGGGTTCGATGACGGTTTGGATGTACCGTGCACTAATCAGTGTCCCCTCGACGATCACCAGAGGTGTACGGCCAGTGTAGGAGATCGCTCCTCACACCATGATGCCGGGTGTTGGCCCTGTGTGCCTCGGTCGTATGCAGTCCTGATTGTGGCGCTCACCTGCACGGCGCCAAACACGCATACGACCATCATTGGCACCAAGGCAGAAGCGACTCTCATCGCTGAAGACGACACGTCTCCATTCGTCCCTCCATTCACGCCTGTCGCGACACCACTGGAGGCGGGCTGCACGATGTTGGGGCGTGAGCGGAAGACGGCCTAACGGTGTGCGGGACCGTAGCCCAGCTTCATGGAGACGGTTGCGAATGGTCCTCGCCGATACCCCAGGGGCAACAGTGTCCCTAATTTGCTGGGAAGTGGCGATGCGGGCCCCTACGGCACTGCGTAGGATCCTACGGTCTTGGCGTGCATCCGTGCGTCGCTGCGGTCTGGTCCCAGGTCGACGGGCACGTGCACCTTCCGCCGACCACTGGCGACAACATCGATGTACTGTGGAGACCTCACGCCCCACGTGTTGAGCAATTCGGCGGTAGGTCCACCCGGCCTCCCGCATGCCCACTATACGCCCTCGCTCAAAGTCCGTCAACTGCACATACGGTTCACGTCCACGCTGTCGCGGCATGCTACCAGTGTTAAAGACTGCGATGGAGCTCCGTATGCCACGGAAAACTGGCTGACACTGTCGGCGGCGGTGCACAAATGCTGCGCAGCTAGCGCCATTTGACTGCCAACACCGCGGTTCCTGGTGTGTCCGCTGTGCCGTGCGTGTGATCATTGCTTGTACAGCCCTCTCGCAGTGTCCGGAGCAAGTATGGTGGGTCTGACACACCGGTGTCAATGTGTTCTTTTTTCCATTTCCAGGAGTGTACATTGTTTGTTCTCTATTAAAATCTTTCATTTGCTAACTATGCCTATCAGTAGTTAGTGACTTCCGTAGTTTGAATCTTTTAGTTAGCTGGTAGTAGTGGCGCTCGCTGTACTGCTGTAGTTCGAGTAACGAAGATTTTTGGTGAGGTAAGTGATTTGTGAAAGGTATAGGTTAATGTTAGTCAGGGCCATTCTATTGTAGGGATTATTGAAAGTCAGATTGTGTTGCGCTAAAAATATTGTGTGTCAGTTTAAGCACAGTCGTGTATAATTGTTTTTAAGGGGACGTTTCATACTTGTAAGCGTATTATCACATCACCGGCTTAGTTGTGGAGTATCATTGCGGGCAGTCGCGGCTGTCGAGTCGAGCATGGGACCCGGAACTGTTATGATGTGTAGTGTGTAGCTCTGCATGTGGGAGGCATTCAAAAAAATGGTTCAAATGGCTCTGAGCACTATGGGACTAAACATCTGAGGTCATCAGTCCCCTAGACCTTAGAACTACTTAAACCTAACTAACCTAAGGACATCACACACATCCATGCCCGAGGCAGGATCGAACCTGAGACGGTAGCAGCCGCGTGGTTCCGGACTGAAGCACCTAGAACCGCTCGGCCACCGCGGCCGGCTTGAGAGGCATTGTTAGGATGGAAATTGAAGAGCTGCTCCAAGTGATATTATAGTAAAGTGATGGAATATTGAAGTGATTCAGAGGAAAGTGAGTAATGAGGTAATTAAAAGTGAGCCGTGCCACCGATCACATATTTGTGTATCCTCTCGTTGAGCGTCTCGCATCAATCATCGGAGCCGTGTTCGGTCTCCAAGAATGGACTAATGTGAATCGGTAATACTATTTACCACGAAATAGAGCATTTAAGTGCCAATGTCTTGTAGCGAGCATGAGAACGTGCGTTCGGTCACCGCGTTCCGCATCATCAACAATCAACCGCGTCGTGACGGTTACGCGTACGCTCGTCTGAGTGATATTGTGGACTGGTAGTCATACACTAATTGGGATAAACATTTATGAATTAGAATGTAAACAGTGCAATCTGCGATTCCCTTTAATCGTTCAAATGAGTCAAATGGCTCTGAGCACTATTGGACTTAACTTCTGAGGTCATCAGTCAAACAATGGTTCAAATGATTGAGCACTATGTGACTTAACATTTGAGGTCATCAGTCCCCTAGAACTTAGAACAAGTTAAACCTAACTAACCTAATGTTATCATTCACATCCATGCTCGAGGCAGGATTCGATCCTGCGACCGTAGCAGTCACGCTGTTCCGAACTGAAGCACCTTGAACCGCTTGGCCACCGCGGCCGACGGTCATACGGTCATGAGTCCCCTAGAACTTAGAACTGCTTAAGCCTAACTAACCTAAGGACATCACATACATCCATGCCGGAGGCAGGATCGCACCTGCGACGTAGCGGTGGCGCGATTCCAGACTGTAGCGCCTAGTACCGCTCGGCCAACCAGGCCGGCCTCTACAATTGTCTCAGAATATAGTTGTTCATACCAGACGTAGAACAGGGTTGTATTTTAACGTTGAGCGGCTCCCGTAACCCCGCTTGCATATTTAGACAGATAATTTCAGGCAGCAGTGTGAAGCAGAACACTACGACCGCCGCCGGATTATCAGGTACGTGGTGTGAATAGGGCACACGGCCGAAACAACAACCAGTTTAAAGTTACACCCCCCCCCCCCCCTCCTCCATTAGTACTCCCGGGTGTGTTACAAGCATCACTGGCGCACAGAACAAACATCAAATGTGAAGCACAAACAAGGACGTTTGTCTACGTATGTTAATGGCTTTTTTAAGAAAAATGTGGGGCATATTACTTATTGAACGGTCCTCGTTCATGGTTGGATTTCTATTGACGAT
Source organism: Schistocerca gregaria (assembly GCF_023897955.1). Taxonomy (NCBI): domain Eukaryota; kingdom Metazoa; phylum Arthropoda; class Insecta; order Orthoptera; family Acrididae; genus Schistocerca; species Schistocerca gregaria. The sequence goes on from NC_064922.1 coordinate 163,330,040, forward strand.
TCTCGATTACGTTGAGAGCTCATTTGAGCGTCCTTCGTTACTCTACAACTTTCTCCAGAGGGTGGTGTTCAGCGAGAGTGCAGATGGATAGGACGTCATTTACGTTAGATATGGAGCGCTGTATAGTTACAATTCACTCGCAATGAAGTCGGCCCTATTCAATGTACGCAACGCTCAGTGAAAATGTGCGCCACCGCAAACTGCTGCGGCCATACCGCCGAGAGCGATCGAGGTAAGCCGCGGGAGAATGGCGGTCGCGCTCGCTTTTTCCAGACCACGCAACGTTTGCGCCAAACTTCCGCGGTTACGCCCTGCGTCGGCAGTCAGCGCCAAAATTACAGCCGCCCCGGGCGACGAGCACTTTTTTTTTCAATCACTTGATCGACGGAAGCTCTCTCTTTCTCTCTAAAAGTGGACGAATGCGAACGAATTGCATATGGGAAACCTTTCTTAAATTTGCAAGATATGTCATTACAGATGGAAATAGCCTCATCGAAGGTCTGCAGAATTGACAACAACAGACCCGAAGTGTAAGAGACTCATGGCCCAGTTATGTGGTCAGGCAGTCTCTAACAACTGTACGATCTAAGGTCAAACAAGTCAGCTAGAGTCGATAATACAGCTCTGAAAAAACTTACTGTTGTTTTCGATAAGAGCGAGAACTTTCGCACAATTTTACTGAAAAGAATAATATACTGAAGAATAGACAAGAAAATGGAGGAGATTTTAGACGATCAGTTTGGCTTCACCTAAGCACCAGAGGCGTTCATGACCTTTAGTTTACCTTCATAGGATTCTTCGGCGTAGAAAAATTTCGAAAAAGTGTAATGGTTCAATATTTTCGCAGTTCTCAGAATCGTGAGCTGTAGGGAAAGACGGGAGACATGGAATATGTATAACAACGAAGAAGATACAGGACAAATGGAAGACCAAGAACCAAGTACTCGGATTAGAGTCCAGCGTGCTAATTACTGCGCCGCCTCGCTCGGTTAGAGGGTCGTGTTGCTCCTTATACGTCATGTCCTAGAGCCCTCTCCTGCCATATTAATTGGTAATGTTGCGTCCGATTCACTTCACTTACAGATTCACCCCTGTAGTGGATGTGAGTCGATAATCGTTCCGCATTCGAATGGAGAATTTACCGACATGGTGTTAACTAACGGAAAGGGAAATGGCAACGGGCGGTGGGGAGCAGTGTTGTATCAGGAGACCTATCCCTGCCGACATAAACGACTGCATTCAATGTTTGCAACAGCGTTTCGCCGTTTGTCTGAGACAGGATGGTCTTAGGATGCAGGAAATCATGAAGGACGTACCCGAAATGTTCGGACAGCAGACTTGCAGGAAACTGTGATTAACACTGTGGGTGGTGACCGCCGTGTCAGCACTAGGCAGTTGGCCAGCCAGTACAGGGTAACCCAGGCGACCGTGTGGAACATTCTCCATGACAGTTGTTGCTACCTCAATCACTTACAGCGTATGCACGGCTTAGTAACGACACTTTCCACATCGGGAGCAGATTTGTCACTGATTTCTTCACCAGGCAACCACGATTCCTGGAGCTGTATCATCCATTCTATTTCCAGATGACACTACCTTTTCGCGGAGTGGTTTCTTCAGCTTCCATAAAAGTCGTGTCTGGGGTAGTATGAGAACTCCCATGGTATGATGACAGCGAAACACCAGCATCGGTGCAGCCGATATGTGTGGGCCGGGATAGTTTGGACCAGTCTTCCCTCCACGTCGCTTAACAGGCAGGAAGTATCGTTGTTTCTTGCTGGTGAGTTTGCCTCCCCTGCTGGAAGAAGAGACATTGACGATTCGAGGGGTTATGTAGCTGCTACATGATAGTGCTTCAGCCCACTTCGCTGTTAACGTCCGAACACATCTCAGTATGCCTTTCCTGTTGGATGGATCGGACGAAATGGCCCAGTTGCTCGTCCACCGAATCTCAACCCGTGTGATTTCTGGTTAAGGGGCCATCTCAAAAGTACCGTGTATGCAGAACCCGTTTCAGATGTGAATACACTGAGAGCAACGTATTCATGCTGACACTGTTGGAGCCTGGCCGATGTCAACGTACGAGACAGAACATACTACGGCACGTACACCCATGCTCTGAGGCACATGGAAACCACTTTCAACACTTACTGTAACTACGGCTGCGTGGCACAGTGCGTATTAGACCGCAAGCCCGCCCGGTTCGCCGTGCGGTCTAACGCACGACTTTCCGGCCGAGGAGTGCCGGACTCCAGCACGAATTCGCCCGGCGGATTTGTGTCGAGGTCCTGTGAGCCGGCCAGTCTGTGGCTGGTTTTTAGGCGGTTTTCCATCTGCCTCGGTGAATGCGGGCTGGTTTCCCTTATTCCGCCTCAGCTATACTATGTCGGCGTTTGCTACGCAAACAAGTTCTCCACGTACGCGTACACCACCATTCCTCTACCACGCAAACATAGGGTTACACTCGCCTGCTGTGAGACGTTCCCGGGGGATCCACCGAGGGTCGAACCGCACAACAGCCCTGGGTTCGGTGTGGGGCGGCGGAGTGGTGAAGTGGACTGCGGTAGTCGTCGTGCGGTTGTGGACCACTGCGGCTGCGGCGGGGACGGAACCTCTCCGTAGTTTCTAGGTCCCCGGTTAACATAACATAACATTAGACCGAAATCTCTTTCACAATGTATGACTGAATAACTGGTCTTTTAGCTCGGAAACCATGCACTTCCAGACGTAGGTTTATTAGACCTTTATGTTCCGTATCCTCTGATCGAGAAGTTTGCATACGATGGAAAGAGTCACCATGAATGTAGAAGAAGGAACGATGGAAATGCAAAGAGGTTCAGGAGTTATATCAGATTTAGGATGAAAGAATATGAATGAAAAAATTCGGTGATGATAAAGCTATGTCCAGGGCAATTGAGGAAGTATTACAAAACGTTCCGAATGAAATGAACTGTCTACTGAACACGGGATGTGGACCGATGAAAGTCGAAAGCAACGGGGAGTAGCAGAAATGAGATTAGTGATAATATCAAAATTGGGGACCTGAAGGTAGTCGAAGTATGTGTTACAATGAGAGGAAAACAACTGACGACGAGCGAGGCAGGGAGAACAGAAAAAGCAAAGCAGTACAGGCAAAGAAAGCATTCCTGCCCAAAAGAGTCTACTGCGAGCAAACATCCGCCTTAATTTGAGAAAGAATTTTGTGAGGATGTACGTTTCGAAAACAGCATTGTGAGAAAGTGAATAGCGCACTGTGTGAAAACTAGAAAAGTAGAAATTCGAAGCGATTCAGATGTGGTACTATGGACGGATGTTGAAAGTTAGATGGACTGATAAAATAAAAAATGAGGAGCTTCCAAATAACAAGATACTAACAAGGAGGAGAGACGTGTATTGTGTTAAGACATCGGCAGCTAGCTTTGTTGGAGTAAAGGGACCTGTAAAGTGGCGTCAGGCGGTAGGGAAATCCGCATCGTCGTGACCACCTGCTACTACCTCTTTTGTTCAGACATAGCGAATGTAGAGGATGGAACCTAAACTTTTACCCAAAACTTAATCACTACAGTAGTTACGGAATAGCATTTTTAATACAACAGTGATTTTGAAATGATGTAGTGGCTTCGTGGAAAATATTATCTGCGAAGCGTGTACGGTATCTGTAAAGAGCGATGAAAAACTTTCGTCTGAGGGCGTAACTGCAGCGTACATGTAACGTAGGGCGACTCCAAGACGGGTGTCTAAGCACTAGGCAAGGGATTATTGCGGCGTTCGTGGTTCTCCAGCATGCATGCGGTAAAGGCGGAAACGTGTATTAGTCAACGTTATTACCAAATGGGTACAAACAGAACCAATATGCTGTCCATTTTTTTTAGCTGCCAAAGGACAGGCCCTAGTAGACGTCCATGAGAGAATAAAGTAATTGTGGGGACTGCATGTTTGTCAAAAACCACCATTGTGGAATGGTGCGCCAAGTACCGTGCCGCGATTTGTCACAAGACGCTGGTCGGTCTGAGAGGCCAGCCACATCCATTATGGCCAAATCAAGTGGTAGACACTCGAGGACAACTCAAGTGGTACACACTCGAGGACAACTCAAGTGGTAGACACTCGAGGACAACTCAAGTGGTAGACACTCGAGGACAACTCAAGTGGTAGACACTCGAGGACAACTCAAGTGGGAGACACTCGAGGACAACTCAAGTGGGAGACACTCGAGGACAACTCAAGTGGGAGACACTCGAGGACAACTCAAGTGGGAGACACTCGAGGACAACTCAAGTGGGAGACACTCGAGGACAACTCAAGTGGGAGACACTCGAGGACAACTCAATGGGAGACACTCGAGGACAACTCAAGTGGGAGACACTCGAGGACAACTCAAGTGGGAGACACTCGAGGACAACTCAAGTGGGAGACACTCGAGGACAACTCAAGTGGGAGACACTCGAGGACAACTCAAGTGGGAGACACTCGAGGACAACTCAAGTGGGAGACACTCGAGGACAACTCAAGTGGGAGACACTCGAGGACAACTCAAGTGGGAGACACTCGAGGACAACTCAAGTGGGAGACACTCGAGGACAACTCAAGTGGGAGACACTCGAGGACAACTCAAGTGGGAGACACTCGAGGACAACTCAAGTGGGAGACACTCGAGGACAACTCAAGTGGGAGACACTCGAGGACAACTCAAGTGGGAGGCACTCGAGGACAACTCAAGTGGGAGGCACTCGAGGACAACTCAAGTGGGAGGCACTCGAGGACAACTCAAGTGGGAGACAATCGAAGACCTGCCACAAAGCAGTGATCTAGTGACCCCTCCACATGTGATTGTCACGCCTTTGGTCCCTCGAAAATGGCCTTGTAGGGTCGACGATTCCCGTCGGACAGGGATGTGCAACAAGCAGTTACGGGCTTCTTCACGCAGCAGGGCACGATGTTTTACCTAACAGCTATCTTAAAACTGGTGGCTCACTGCTCACGGCGATTTTACAGGATTGGCATAACGTTTCTTGACTGAACGGCTTTCGAATAGGATCTTTTTGCTCGCCCCCTCATAGATTCGTAGCTTGCCTTAGGAAACATTTGGATATTCCACCACTTTTCTAGAAAATACGAGGCGTGTTTTTTAAGTAAGGTCCGTTTGAACATAAGTACACAACGAAAGGTTATTTGAAAGAAGTAAATTTATGTTCAGAAAGTACATACTTCACTCTATTGTTCGACATAGTTGCCAAGTTGGTTGAAACAGATACCTTACCTCTCAACCAATATTAAAATACCCTCTTCGTAAAAACTTCCCACCTGCTCCGATAACCAAGAGTTCACTGCAGTTTTCACGTAACCATTGTAACGGTTTCCACTGAGGTTGTGTTTGAGGTGGAGGAACAGAAGATAATTGCTCGCCGCAAGATCAGGACTGTAGGCTGGGTGGTCTAAGACTTATCAGCCAAAATTATCCATTAAATCGCGGGTCTGACCTGCAGTGTGACGACAATTCCCGTCGTCATCATGCCGTGTCGTTTGTTCCGAATCGCTCTGCGTCGCTTTCTCTAGGTTTGGCAGTATGCCTCTGCATTGATAGTCGTTCTTCGTTGCATAATGTCAACCAACAAAACACCATGCCTATCCGAAAACACCGACGCCATGATTTAGCGCTGGGACGGAGTCTGTTTGGCATTCACCTTTATAGTGTGTGTGTGTCTCCATTCTATGCCGTGTTGCTTCGATTCGGGCGTTATATGCGAAACCAATGTTTCGTCTCCAGTTACGAGCTGACTCAAGAAGCCGTCACCTTCTTCGTGATAACGACTCAAGAACTTCATCGCACACTCAAATCTTTAGTTCTTGTGATCCTTTGTTAAGTGTTTCGGGACCCAACGGAAGCACAGTTTCCTAAACCTTAGGAGTTCAGAAAAAATGTTGTAAAGCACTGATTTCGATATGTCAGGCATTTCGTTTGAGAGACGTGTTATTGTGAAGTGCCTGTTCTCAAGAATCGTCGCTTCAGCTGAATCCACTAAGTTGTCTGTAATCAAAGAAGTGCGACGGAGCGGTCCTCATCATGGACGTTGTCACGACCACCTTTGAATTCTCGTACCCACTTACCCACTTTGCTTTCACTCATAACAGTATCAGCATACATTTCGCAAATCTGTCAATGAATTTCTGCAGCAGACAGGTTCCTCACTGACAAAAACCATATCACTGAGCGAACCTCACATGTGGCGGGCGAGTTGATAGTCTTATACATTTTGAAAGCACAGAACAGAACCGTACAGGTTAGATACAGAGATGAAACTGAGCACAGTTGTTCCTGGGCCATGCCGCTACAAGACGCATGCGCTCGTTGCGGTATGCGCGCGAACTTCTAGTCTCTACAACAAAACGGACCTTACTTATAAAACACACCTCGTATCACTAGCAATGCATGTAGTTGTACTAACAACAGATGTAGTCACCGATGAAATGTGACTGCCTTAGGAGGTGCGGTGCTCTTATCAACATGATATGCTTGCAAGTATATTCCATTTCGGTTAGGGCTTCTAAGTTTCTGAAAATGAAGCCAACAGTGCGTTCGAAGTTGATCGCATATAAAGTAAACACTTCACGCAGCTCAAGAGAAAATTAGAATAAAAATGTCCTGTGTGCTTCAAAGTAAGATATTTTAGAAGTTAGTGTCAAGGAAGGAACAGGGTTTGTGCTGTTTAATCAGTTTACTTTTTGTCCTCCCAGTTTCAGTTACACTTGTCACGTCATAGGATCCAGCAATGTGAAAGCAACCAAACGAGTTTATTGTACATAATGTGAATGACATTCAATTTAAAATCAGAGGTGGTAAAATAGTCTCTATTAAATTTGAAGTCCAAATCCGCTACGGCTATTTATTGTGTTTTCTCAAAGGGACGACCGGTTTCATACAGTGGAGGATATTTTCAGGTCATATAAAACTAATATCTCACATACGACGAATTCCAAGGTACAACTGCACGTAAAAACACGTCACTCCTCGGCATATGAAACGGCAGATGAGCATCCGATCCGAACCATGCGTGGTCACTAATACATCTTCAAAACACAGTCAAAAGACGAATCTGGTTAGCATATGACTGTCCACGTATGACAGGATAAAGCCATCCTCAGTATCCATGGGAGAGACAAAGAATTAAAAGACCTACAATCCACGGCAGTCGTCAATATCCATATTTCTCTACCATTCCTCTCTCTAAAAGTGCGCAGGAAAAACGAACACTTAAATCTTTCCGTGCGAGCTCTGATTTCTGTCATGTTATTACAGTGATCTTTATTGGGTGTTAATAAAACATTTTCGCACTCGGAGGAGAATAGTTAAACTTCGAGAATAGATATCGCCGCAGTGGAAATCACCTTTGTTTTACTGATTGCCAACCCAACTTACGTGTCATGTGAGTGATACTCTTTGTTTCGCGATAATACAATACGAGCTGCCATTTTTTAAACTTTTCCGATGTCGTTCGTCAATCCTGTCTGCTAAGGTTCTCTTACTGCACAGTAGCAGTCTAGCAGAGGTCGGACATTCATAGCGTAAACAGTCTCTTTAGGAGACCTGTGGCATCTCGTAAATCTTTTGCCAATAAAACGCAAACTTTGGTTGACATTACCTACAACATTGTCTATTTGATCGTTCCAGTTTAAGTTGTTCATATTTGTGACGCTGGGAATTTAGTTGAATTGTCAGTCTGTAGATCTCTACAGTTTACTGTGCAACCAAAATTTCACTTATGTCTTTTAGAACACAGTTGGATGACCTCACACTTTTCATTATTAAGGGTCAACTGCCATTTTTTGCACCATACAGATATCTAAATCATTTTGCAATTGGTTTTAATTGGGGAACGCCAGATACCACTTTTCTTTTAATCGATGACTTCCAATCAATTACTGTAAATTGTGACCTTTCTTATTTGACAGCTGTTGTTTTCCGTATAGGCTCTACCCACAGATATGTACATCATGATGCTATACGCAGAAGTTATAATCTTCTTGAAAGACAACGTGTTGCCACTTCCGTATCCAGCGTTGTCGCTGTCGTCTTACTGTCGAAGCTCCTCCCTCTGCTTCCACGTAAAGGCAGGCTCCAACAATGGCACTGTAGACAATCCACCACACTATCCAAGTGCGTAATTGTCACACTGTAAAAAAGCCTGTTCCCTGACCAAATGTTTTTCGTGGCAGTTTATTCCCATTTGATATTGTAATATGCACATCCTAGTTTTCAGTATAATAACAGCAAGGCATATTCACAACTGCCAATGATTTCATAGCTAGTTACTTCTTCTCCTTTCTTTTATGGTGAAGGGGACCTGTTATTTTCTGCAGGCTTGGAAGCTTCTTTAGGTGGCCCGCAACGTCGAAGTTTATGTGAAAGGCCCAGAGGGTCATAAATCTGTGCAGTGCCGAAAGCAGCCTCACCCACTACCAACCAGGCTATATTTTACAACCATAACATTTTGTCCTTTTGTTAAATATTTATATGCATATTCAGTAGGTAATCCATTGTTTGACGATTCATGTTAATAAACAAAATTGTTACAGCTATTAGTAGTTTCCTTTCTAGTTAGGTGAGCCCCTTCGTAAATATGTCCGTGTGATATAAATTTAGAGAACGTAGTCTATGTTCAGCGGCGACGTGTTACTACCGGGTGATCAAAAAGTCAGTATAAATTTCAAAACTTAATAAATCACGGAATAATGTAGATACAGAGGTAAAAATTGACACACATGCTTGAAATGACATGGGGTTTTATTAGTTCACAAAATGACTGACAGATGGCGCTGGACAGCAAAACGTCAGTGACTGCTACCGTGATGGGTGAGAGGTACACCGATATGTTACAGAATCGCGTCATCCCCAGCCTGGCTGATAAACACCTGCTGGAACATACGATGTTTATACAGGATGGCGCTCCACTTCATATTGCTCGAAGCGTGAAAGATCTCTGGCGCGCGCGCGTCGTTTGGTGATGATCGTGTGCTCAGCCGCCACTTTCGTCATGCTTGGCCTCCCAGGTCCCCAAACTTCCGTCCGTGCGATTATTGGCTTTGGGGTTACCTGAAGTCGCAAGTGTATCGTGGTCGACCGACATCTCTAGAGATGCAGAAATGCAACATCCACCGCCAACGCCTAACCATAACTCTTGACATGCTTTACAGTGCTGTTCACAACATTATTCCTCGACCACAGGTATTGTTGAGGAATGATGGTAGACACATGGAGCATTTCCTGTAAAGAACGTCATCTTTGCTTTGTCTTACTTTCTTATGCTAATTATTGCTATTCTGATCAGATGAAGCGCCATCCGTCGAACATTTTTTGAACTTTTGTATTCCAAGCATGTGTTTCAATTTGTACCTCTCTATCTACATTATTCCGTGATTTATTCAGTTTTCAAATTTATACTGACTTTTTGATGACCCGGTATATTTAACTTAAAATAAAAAGTCGTGATCGCAATAATATTTGTTTATTTACCGTCTGCGGCTTAAGTAAAAGTCATCTTCAGAAGGAGCAGCCAGAAACAGCCATAGAGGACCAAAAATTTCTGAAGTCTTTACATAACCCGAAACAGGAAGATAAACAAATAATACTGCGATCTCGACTGTTCATTTTAGCTTAAATATCCATGTGAAACGTTGTTCCACGTTTAACTGGGCCATCCCTTTTAGTTTTACTTCAGCAAGGCATTACCCATTGTATGACATTGTTCGTCTTAAATTTTCATGATCTTGTGGGGAGCTTCCCATCGCTGTATGTCACTGGGGATCAGACCTCTAGCATCTTTGGAGCATGCTTAACAGCTCAACCGACACATCACAGAAGCTACGTGTGATGTGGCTGTGCAGAGTTACATACCTCTCGTGCGCTAGTTACATGGGGCCAATCATATCCTGCCTTGAGCACGACCCATATTTGTATGTTGACAGTATTAAAGAAAGATAAACCACAGTCTTGGCAGACCACGATCTAAGCACTGTCGAATTTTTATGCGTGCTTGTAAACTTTTTCCTTCTTACAAAATGCGATCTCTAAATGAGAAACCCACTGCGTAATCTTTCTTATTATATAGAATGTAGACAGATTCCTCCCTGTACTTTGTACGGTTGTGGTGAAATTCTAATCATGTGCGCATCCAATGGTGTAGTTTACTTCATAACAATTTGTCGTTTATTGCATTTCCTGGACTCGCCCGTCGTCTACTGCTGGTCACTATTGGAAACATCAGCGCTGGATTTACGGTTGGTGAAGGTTGCGGAGTATTCTGTAAGACGTAACATACGGGCCAGTTTTCCCTTAATCCAGCTAAATGGTGGTCGTCTGGTCCGATCTTGCTGTGTTCAAATCTGAGTGATATCCACATGATGATCACTGTCTCCTAATAACCGTTGGAAATAAAAGTTAGTGGGCCCGCATAGCGCAGTACCTTAAATCAAGTGCTAAGAGCGTTATTAGGAAATGGCTAACTGAAGTCCCTACTGTTGTGATCATAGGGTAAACACCAGGCATAACTAAGATTCTCACGTTGTAATATTACAACAGTTTCATTAAAGTCAATTAAAGCATCCCCCTTTAAACATAGTACAACAGTGTTACATTTGCAAAATATGTTTTATTTTCTCATTGGTATGATTATAATGGGAGAAAAGATCATTTACGATGAGAAACTAAAATAATTCTGACACAAAGTCCGTCGGCAAGTTAATCATTAATCAGTCCAACTGGAAGTTTCATACTGACAAGAGAAATACACCAGTTCGAGTGGATAAAACCGACTGGAAACGGATTTAAAATATAATGTTCGAACAGCTGTCAACGTCATTCATCTGTAACATTACGTGTGCGGTCGCTACCGTCATGTCAAGGTCACCGTATTAGCCCCCAATCGCTGTAGCTGTAAAGATAATACGAGCGTTGCCGTTGCAGTGAGTGGTGGTGAACTACACGTATTAATATCAGATGTGGATAAGCTGAAGCCAATTAGTTCTGTGAACCTGCTGTGCGGAGAGATGCGTCAAAGATACGCACCACATAATGAGGGTGAAATTGGAACAAGCACCGTTTGCGTGCTTGTTACGTACCGTCATTTGCGAAACTGGTATGAGGAGTTAAGAGAAATACATACTGACACGGTGGGTAGGAATAGTGTTTGTGAGTCTCACGAAGTAGAAAAAGCCGCTTATGAGTATGAGAGCTCCAGCAGTTCTGATCTCACCAGTAAGTGAAGCAACTGCAAATCAAAGTGGATATGCACCTTCAACCTGAACAATATCATGACCCCCTGTGCTCCAGTGTATTGACTGACGAACATTAGACAACATTTCTGATGATTCATTCAATCGCAGTTATCAGTCTTAAAGAAAACTTATCGAACTTCTTAGCTGCATCTGTCTGAAATCCAGCTGCAACATAATTTTAGACTATGTGATGAGCAAAATGCAAGACACAGGCCACTTCAATGGAAACAAAATATCAAAATGAAAGACTGTTAAATGATCTATCAGAGCACAGTTTCACAAAGCCAGAGACTGTGGATCAGTAGCCCACTACAGGCACATTGAAACGTGTGTTCTGGAAGCTGATAGGCCAATTTGGGCGATTTTAAAGAATCTTTGCACTTCGTCGCTAACTTCAAAGATTTTGTCGGGGTCATAGGACTCAAAGAGATGACCATATTATTAGAAAGAGAGCAGTAACATTTGTGCCAGATATGAGCATGTTCTTTAAAGACAAAAACGTAGTTAAGGAACTCATGTGGAATAGAGACCACAGCCAATATATTTATGATCTATCGTCTTCTTCAATCCTGTCACATAGTGGCGAGAAATCAACAGCTTGTGTACAATCTGTTAACAATGCCACACACGACTGCACAATAGGTGTGGCTGTGTGGTTGGAGGGTAGATTAGCGAAAACAAGTTTTATATTTGAGCAGGAAACACAGGGGACGTTTGGGCTGCAGCTTGTAAAGAAGCGAACAGCAACGTGTCCACGGGACAATCATACTGAAGCGAATAAAATTGGAAAAACTATCAAAGAGCACACGAAAAGCGTTTTGAGTTCGGTCCTTTATGAACTTGTTTGTGAGAATGGTGTATTATTTTGGGATTTATGATCAGGGTATAAAGACCAGAGTCTGATACACCTAAGTTTTACCAACAAGATTGTTTGTTACAGATACTGTAACCAAAGACGAGCAATAATGCCAACCTCTAGATATACAGGGTGGTCCAACGATAGTGACCAGGCCAAATATCTCACGAAATAAGCGCCAAACGGTAAAACAACAAAGAACGAAACCTGTCTAGCTTGAAGGGGGAAATCAGATGGCGCTATTGTTTGCCGGCTAGATGGCACTGGCGCTGCCATAGGTCAAACGAATATCAACTGCGTTTTTTTTTTTAAATTGGAACCCCCATTTTTTATTACATATTCGTTTTGAACGTAAAGGAATATGTATGTTTTAGCTGGACAGCTTTTTTCGCTTGGTGATAGATGGCGCTGTAATAGTCACAGGCGTATAAACACGTGGTATCACGTAACATTCCGCCAGTGCGGACGGTATTTGCTTCGTGATATATTACCCGTGTTAAAATGGACCGTTTACCGATTGAGGAAAAGGTGAATATCGTGTTGAAGTATGGCTATTGTGATCCAAATGCCCATCGGGCAAGTGCTATGTATGCTGCTCGGTATCCTGGACGACATCATCCAAGTATCCGGAACATTCGCCGTATAGTTACGTTATTTAAGGAAACAGGAAGTGCTCAGCCACATGTGAAACGTCAACTACGACCTGCAGCAAATGATGATGCCCAAGTAGGTGTTTTAGCTGTTGTCGCGGCTAATCTGCACCTCAGTAGCAGACAAACTGAGCGAGAATCGGAAATCTCAAAAAACGTCGGTGTTGAGAATGCTACATCAACATCGATTGCACCCGTACCATATTTCTATGCACCAGGAATTGCATGGCGACGACTTTGAACGTCGTGCACAGTTCTGCCACTGGTCACAAGAGAAATTACGGGACGATGACAGATTGTTTGCAAGCGTTATATTTAGCGACGAAGCGTCATTAACAAACGGCGGTAACATAAACCGGCATAATATGCACTATTGGGCAACAGTAAATCCACGATGGCTGCGACAAGTGGAACATCAGCGACCTTGGCGGGTTAATGTATGGTGCGGCATTATGGGAGGAAGGATAATTGGCCCCCATTTTATCGGTGGCAATCTAAATGGTGCAATGTATGCTGATTTCCTACGTAATGTTCTACCCATGTTACTAAAAGATGTTCACTGCAAGATGGATGTCCGGCAAATAGCTCGCGTGCGGTTGAAGCGGTATTGAATAGCATATTTCATGACAGGTGGATTGGTCGTCGAAGCACCATACCATGGCCCGCACGTTCACCGGATCTGACTTACCCGGATTTCTTTCTGTGAGGAAAGCTGAAAGATATTTGCTGTCGTGATCCACCGACAACGCCTGACAACAGGCGTCAGCGCATTGTCAATGCATGTGCGAACATTACGGAAGGCGAACTACTCGCTGTTGAGAGGAATCTACATCTACATCTACATCCATACTCCGCAAGCCACATGACGGTGTGTGGGGTTACACGTATTGCCAAATGCATTGAGGCTGACGAACATCATTTTGAGCATTTATTGGACTAATGTGGGATTTACAGGTAACAGCATGTGTTCTGAGAAATGATAAGTTTACAAAGGTACATGTATCACATTGGAACAACAGAAATAAAATGATCGAACGTATCTACGTTCTGTATTTTAATTTAAAAAACCTACCTGTTACCAACTGTTCGTCTAAAATTGTGAGCCGTATGTTTGTGACTATTACAGCGCCATCTATCACAAAGCGAGAAAAGTGGTCCAACTAAAACATTCATATTTCTTTACGTACTACACGAATATGTAACAAAAAAAGGAAGTTCCTGTTTAAAAACCGCAGGTGATATCCGTTTGACCTATGGCATCTCCATCTAGCGGGCCAACCATAGCGCTATCTGGTTTCCCCCTTCAAGCTAGACAAGTTTCGTTCTTTGTAGTTTTTTCGTTTGACGCTTATTTCGTGAAACACTTCTCCGAGTGAAGATCAATGGACTACCTTGTATACTTCTTTAGACAGTACAGGCTCTATTGCAGACGTCTTGTTGATTTTGTACACCTGAAAATGAGCAAACCACAAGTCACATTGCGTGATCGATATTTCATCATCCGCCTTCAATCTGTTATATACAACCAGCTTCCTGCAGAGTTGTACAGAGCTATGTTAACATACGCATGGCAAAGGTCTGGGTGAGATGTTCCTGTCGCATTACTTGTTAGTATGGTCACAGTGGTTTTTCATATTGGACTGTTACACAGCGTATACACCGAAGAGACTATCAGATACGTACTATTAATATAATATATTGTTTAGAGCAAATGTCGTGTAGTTTTTGGACAGATAATAATTCATTTATGTCTTTTATGGATTTCTTCAACGTCTTGTGCTTCTCTGGTTTTTATATTCGCTATCCTTCAAACAGTGATTCTACGTTACAGTCGACTTTTGCAGATAAATAACCTTGATGAGTGGCAGAACGGCACAGCTTTGTTTTCTAAACGCATTTGCACTCGATTTTAGCCGTTCGAGCTGGGTACTTGGCTTGTGACTGCAAGTCCAACTGGGACGTTACTGTCCATGAATACAGACTTTAAGGAAACCATTGTCTGTGGTGAGCGGAGACAGCACTCGGTGATGGTTTCGTTGGTTGTTGACTGCAATGTAGACAAAGTCCCAATGGCGACAGCTTGTCTGTACAAAGACATTGTGGAATTGTGATGGTTCGTTCTTGTCTCCGAGAATGGAACTAGTTCCTATCTGCTCTGTAGCTTCTTAAATATAAACCGCGGTGTGAGATTACTCGCCTGTCCGCTGGGTGCGTCATAGGCGTATGGAAAATAGTTCGTTGATTGTATTTCCTCGGGTGGCGATGCAGGTGGCTTGTCTAACATGTGCCTTACAGTTTCCACCCAAAGGTAAGCTACTCAAGGCTACAGATAACTTACTAAGGCTCTCTGAGACACACAAGTGCTTATAAAGGGAGCATGAATGTGAGGGGCGTTTAATAAATAATGTTGCTCATTTTTTCTCCACCCGTTTCGGTTTAAAAAATGCTGAATTTTTTGTGAGACATCATGGAACATTCCCGCCTTAGTTTCATGAAATTCCGATAGACGGCTGCACTTTGCGTAGACTTCAAAATGGCGTCTGTAACAGAGGTGCGTTCCAAGCTGTGGGCTCTCAGTTTCTGTTGGTAGAAAACCAGAGCATTACAGATATTCGTAGCCACTTAGAAACCTGGCAGTCAACAAAATCACGATGAGTCGTTGGGCGAGGACTCTGTGCTCATCGAAACAAGGTCGCGGAACCTGCCCGATCAACTGAAACGTCTTCGTCCACACAGAAACGCAGACGAAATTCTTCGTGATACCGCAAGTCTAAGCACCCGAGAGGAGCGCACAGAACTTGATTGGACTGTTCTTGCTCATCCACCGTACAGCCCGGTTCTCGCACCTACCGACTTCGCTCTGTTTCGCCCAGTAAAGAATATACTCCTCGGTAAGCAGTACGTGGATGATGGGGAGGTTATCTGTGCCGCAAGACGTTGGCACCAACTGCGACCATTAAAGTGGTACCATGCTGATAGACAGGCCTTACCAGTGATATGGCGTAAGGTCGTCGTATCGAACGGAGATCACGCTGGAAAACGAGGTCCTTGTTTGGATGAGCACAGTGTCCTCGCCCAGCGACTCATCGTGCTTTTGTTCACTGACAGGTTTCTAAGTTACTGCTTTCAGAAGAATAAAGTTTTGCCTTACTTATCGAACGATCCTCGTCAGTGGGAAGATAGATGCCCAGCAAACAGACGACAGATAAGAAGGGACATTTCATGGTTTTTGGTGTTTTAATTTTAACTTCCACCAATGTGTTTCGCAGGTTTGTCATGTACAGTGATTTGAAATCAAGGCGCAAACAGAAATCAAACTGTCGTATTGCATGCAAGCCGACGTGCCGATTACAGCCATTCTGAACGTAGTTTTGAGACTGCTGTGCCTTGTAGTGAGCAGTTACCACGTCGATAACTAAATGAATGGATGACGGAGATGAAATATGATACAATACAGTGACACGCCCAGCTGTATAAGTCCGGGAACTCTCCTTTCTGTTCTCCACTTATGGATTAGAGGGCGCGTGCACCTCAGGCATGTCAGAAGTAGAGTCACCTTCCACCTGCAGCAGAGGGCTAATCGCAGCGGACTTGTCGACTTTATCACGCGTGGTCACGCAGCTACACGCCCACACCATTTGTTCTCCCTCGCCACACCTCCGCACCGTGTCACGCTGCTCGCTTAATTTCAGCCGTCTCGTATAAATAAGAAGTCCTCCTCTACTCCCCACTCCTCCCTCCGTTCTCACCCCCCCCCCCCTCTCCTCCTCCCCGATCAGACCCTGGGGGCGCAGCTCGCACGCGCAGTGTGTGCGAGGGTCGTGTATACGCGGGTTTGGCGGCGGCACTGAGGCGGCTAATTGGTTCGCCACATATCAAAGCGGTGCAGATTAATTACAGTTGCCGGCAGCTGGTGGATCTGACGCAGCTTCCGATACGCCCAACTGAAGGGCGACCCCGAAATTATCACCTGGGTTCAGCGTTCCGCAGCTCTGTGATTAAAGGGCACGTGCTGTTTATTTCCTCCCCCCCCCCCCCCCCCGCCACTATTATTTCAAAACATTATATCCGCTGCTTCTCATGAAAGCAGACGTTCGAAGGATTAACTGAAAATGAACATAAGTTGCAAAAACAGCCTTTCCTTCAGCCCAGAAATCCTCTTCACAAAGAATTAACTCTCTCAACATCATAATTGAAAAAAAATGCACGTAACAAACTTACGGTAGGATACAACGAAACAGAAATGGAAGAGGGAAAATAGTTGAAGGCTGTTGGTGCAATAACTAGATACGTCGACTTCTGGCCGAAAATGACATTTTCTACCATTGGAAAGTTTGGAAACTGCTCGATGCAAGAACGAGACTTGTCCTTGGGACCAGTTCAGAATAGCATAGGAAATGGACTTCTCCATGTCAACTCTTTGAATCAGGAAGAAGACATATTCGAGAGTTGCCTTCTCTTTCACCAAACAGTAGTCAGATTATGAGCGTGTGAAAGGAGTAGAACATAGAGCAGATGTGTCTGCAATGAGATCTCTGTGTGCAGAATGCTATGCTTAAACAACAAGGCATTTATTTAGTTTATTGAATTTACTTAATGTAGCAAATAATATGCAGAATTTCACTTCCATTCCTGTGGTTTAGGTAAGTGAAAGACTTATTTGTATGGAACGTTTACCGTTTGCTGTATTGACTTGTTGCAATGCTGGTTTGTCGTTTTTGTAACTTCTGCGAGCAAGGGCCAAGAGAAGTGGTACGTTTGTACCGTTTCATTAATGACATACTTCATACAAATATAGATCTTAATCTACACCTACATTGACACTACTTAAGTGCCTTGCAGAGGGTTCATTTAACCACCTTCACAACAGCGTGCGGAGGAAGTGATGATCCGTATGTTTCCGTGCGACCTCTGATTTCCCTTATTTTATTATGATGGCCCTTTCTCCCTATGTAGGTCCGTGTCAACAAAATATTTTTGCATTCGGTGGAGAAAGTTGGTGACTGAAATTTCATGAAAAGGACCCGCAGCAACGAGAAATATCTTTGTGCTTATTCAGTTAAGCACACACGACTCGTATTCGGGAAGACGACGGTTCAGATCCGCGTCCGGCCACCCTTATTTAGGTTTTCTGTGACTTCCCTAAATCGCTTCAGGCAAATCCCGGGATGGTTCCTTTGAAAGGGCATGGCCAACTTCCTTCCCTTATCTTTCCCTAATTCGGTGGAACCGATGACTCTGATGTATAGCCCCCCCCCCCCCCCTCCCACTATCTCAACCAACCAACGTATTTACTGAGTACTGCTACGCCCATAACAAAAATCACAGCACATGCATTGTTTGTATACACATAAATGTTCAAAGGACTCAATGTTCAACACAATAATTTATGAATTTCCTGTAGCAAGTCACAGTTTCTACCCTGTGACCTTAGCTCCAGGCTGGTTGAAGTAGAAAAAGGAAACATGAGTGGTTATCACTACAAGCGATTGGAAAAAACTCGCCAAATTACGTCCAAGAAATTCACTGTGGTTCGACTTCACATCCTACTTAAAAATCTATTTCGGTCGGCTGATAATGAGCAGGCTACTATTTCAAAGTAAAATTACTTTGAATACTCCATCACAAGTTTTCGACCACGTATAATTTTGATAGGTGTACAGCAACCAACCACAAATTGAATTTAGGTTACTTTATTCAAAAAATGGCATATACAATACTTCGCTAGACAGCTTTCATGCATTCGGCAAAGTATAATTACGATGCATTGGTTTACTGTTGAGTTTCCTTAGGATAAACAGTAATCCACAATTATAATCGCGTAATTACGATAGTTGCTGTTCAGACATGCGTTAGAATGCAACTTAGGTCAAAAGTCCGTCTCGTTCATTTGTTTCCACAGTTTTCTTAAAACGAATCATACTGATAATGCTTTCCGTATTTTCACTCTCGCAACGTCGATTTGCGTTACAAAAGATTTCCGTTTAATCACGAAAGAATTTACAACGCGCGCCACATATTTTCACGTAACGTCGATTCAAACACACATCTGTAGCGGAAGCATCTTTATTACACGTTAGTTGCTGTCAGTTATTATTTATCCTAGGGAATCTCGTCAGTAGTTCAATGTACTATATATTTAGACGAAAGCATGAAACCCGTCTGATGATAAATTGTAAAAATTCGAAACCAGTAACGGTACTATAAAGTAATCTAAAACTAGTTTGTGGCTGCTTGCTGTACATCATCAACAATTTATTTTATACAACAATCAAAGTCTACAACTGTGTCTTTATTTGATAAAACTGTGTTATCAGTCATGATTCCGTCATTCACAAAGCCTGAACTGCATAGACTTTTCCTGAGGAGAAACCTTATGAAGCACCTCTGTCAGTTAATGGCGAGTGACGTCAAGATGTCGTTAAGCTCGCCGAGAATTATGTGCCAGCCTCACACATGGAATTTTTATTATAAACTTATCAGTGACAGAACTCTTACAGACGCTATGAAAGTGTCTCATTGGCTTTTGTTGTTTTATTGTAGTGTATAGTTATATTTCGTGGTATTTTGTCTGTGTGGTAATGTGAAGTTGAACTCATGACTACAGAAACAGTTCATCTAGTATTTAAGTTCGTAAGTAATTTCGTAATTGTTGAAAAGTGATCAGTACTCAGCAATGCAACACTAAACATTGTACTGCACGCTCATTGCGAGAGTACAGTGCGTTCGTTTAATTTCAGAAACCTGTCGTGTTATCAATAATACAAGCAATCTGACTGCGAGAAAAATATGATACATAAATGCCCTGTCTCAAATGTATGCCACTGCTGAAACTTTAATTGTATCACACGAAAATTATAAATGTCCTACCTGTTTGCAAAATGAATAATTGCTGTGCTGCTGCTATCTCCAAACTACTGCAGCAGCTGCTGCTATGCGAGTTAAAAAAAATTCAAACTCTTAGCAACACGATGTGCAATGCATGTATTAAACTACAGAGACAGCTACAATACTTCTGTGCTAATAAATGTCATTACTGCAGTGATCATTTTCAATTAAAATTGTATTACAAAAAATTCGGGAAAACAAAATTATATCTGTGAAACTTGGAAAAACTAGACGAATGCCATCGACGGCAAAACAATAAACTAGGTGAGTTAGCAAAACTTTACATCACAAATGCAAAATATTGTAATACTTGAAATATTAAAATTTCACTTTACATTAACAGTTGAAAAACCTGAACAAATTCTATTTACTTTCTTACAAACACATGTTCTCAAAATGAAATTTTCACTCTGCAGCGGAGTGTGCGCTGATATAAAACTTCCTAGCAGATTTAAACTGTGTGCCGGACCGAGACTCGAACTCGGGACCTTTGCCTTTCGCGGGCAAGTGCTAGTTCAGCAAGGTTCGCAGGAGAGCTTCTGCAAAGTTTGGAAGGTAGAAAACGAAATACTGGCAGAAGTAAAGCTGTGAGGAAGGGACGTGAGTTGTACTTGGGTAGCTCAGTTGGATTATCACTTGCCCACGAAAGGCAAAGGTCTCGAGTTCGAGTCTCAGTCCGGCACAAAGTTTTAATCTGCCAGTTTTAAATCTTTGTCTGTTTATGTAATAAGTTAATATCACATTTTATTACGAAAATAACTGTGTCAGCTACTGCGTCTGTGTGTAGGATCCAAAGACGTTACTCCTTGCGTAAAGAAAGAGAACATTATCATTGCATTATCTCTGATTTTTATTATCTCTGATGTTAAAACGTTGTAATGTTAATGACTTTTGTTTGTTCTTGCTCTAATGAAGACGAATGGAACTTATAATTAAAATTACATATTACAACTTCTAACAAACCTACCACAAGAAAGGTCAAAATTTTAATATCGATTGTGGTGTGCTCACGCTGCTAAATACTGCATTTTCAGGCAGCATCAGTCATATTATGTGGCAGGTGTCATTAGAGCACAGTTAACAGTCATTTCATGTAATAATGAAAAAAACTAGGCACTCATCTTTTTGTGTTTCCCACGCTGGTACCGTCGTAAAATTATGGCTCAATCAATGAAAATGATGGTTGTTACGATTCCAAGCTCGGATGCAAAGAGGCCTAGGTTTTATTCTGCTATATTCAAATGTTTTTGTAGATGCACTTCTCAAACCATTCTTGGAGATTAAATCTTTCAAAGTTAGCACAATAGTGATGTAAGAAAAATAATCAGTACTCCGAATTTAAGTTACACTTCGTTTTAATTTCTTTTATTGCAATATCACGTAACACAAAAAACATCACTTCACAATACAAAAAATACTTAAAAACATCTTCCCCACATTTTATAAGCCAACTACAATATGCATCTTTCCACCATGACGTCAAAGACTTGGCTTTTCCAAGGTACGACTCTCTAACAAGTTAACAACTAACTAACTATCGCTTACGCGCCCAAAAATCAGAGTCACAAGTACGTCAAAGATCATAGTGACAAAAGAAAAATAACACACATAAGAATAATATCATTGCAACATAAACACATCGATGCATCAAAAGTGAAATCAAATCTGAATGTTGTCTCAGAAATATGTTAAGCAGTTAATAGAAATACAGTAGAATATTACTGGTATCGAGAGGTTCAGGTGAGGTACCATAATGGTTACGTAATTGAAGTACCATTACAAACTCGATAGTAAGAACAAAAGTCGTATTCAACGAAGAAGTAAACGACTGCTCATCTCTGATAAATAACTCTATTTAGTCATTATAATTACAACAGAAAGTTTAAGCTACACTACGTCGACGTGGAGTTGGAGAGACACTGGGAAGATTGGCGAAAGAACCTGCAAATAAACAACATTTTGAACGGACTCAAGTACCAAGCAACAAGATATGTGCCACAGCTTTTTACCAACATATAAGCACGTGACAGAACTCACACACGGCGAGTTTTGTTTCAATGGACATTTGCCTACACCGTTTGAAAACCAAGAACACCAGGTCTATCTTGTCTATAAAACCATAAAATACAATAAAAATAACAATAAACTAAGTTATTGCGGTGTGCTCCTGGCTTAAGTAACGATCGGGAAAAGACAAGATCTAAGACAGATTTTTTTTCCCAATTTGTGGAGAGATTTTTATATTTTGCTCTGAATTGTGTGTTCGTGACTTACGTAGTTGTTGCCCCTACGCTCTCAGTTCCCCTTCTGTAACATTTCCGAAGATTTTAGCACCAATGACAGTGGAGAAAAAAGCCTGCGGCCATATGTGAAAAATGTAATACTCCTGCAACGATAATTTGTTGCAATGTTACGTTGAATCTAAAAATGGCTCTGAGCACTATGGGACTTAACTTCTGAGGTTATCAGTCCCCTAGAACTTAGAACTACTAAAACCTAACTAACCTAAGGACATCACACACATCCATGCCCGAGGCAGGATTCGAACCTGCGACGGTAGTGGTCGCGCGGTTCCAGACTGTAGCGCCTAGAACCCCTCGGCCACCCCGGCCGGCCACGTTGAATCTCTCTTGCATACAGTTCCTTAGGAATTTTCTGATAAACCTGAGGCTGACATCTGCCGACTGTTTTTGAGAGAGGCTACCGAAAGAGGAAGAGAAAATTGAAATTAAGAAGTGTGTACAGCTTGTGTTCTCGCAGATTACTAGTCTGCTGAAGTTATGCCTCGCAGGTGACCTCCCGTGTTACCCAGCCGTGTTGCCGCGCCTTTGAACTCGCCGCCGGTACTGTGAGGACGCCCCCGACGTTCTTCCCTTGCCACTGTGCGGATTGCGTCGACAGCAATTAAAAATAATGATGTTGTTAAGGAGGCGGCGGTCTGTGTCTGCCGTGGCGGGTGGCGTCCGCCCCCGACTGTCTGTCTGTCTCTTCTGTCCTGTCTGTCTGCGAGGCGGCACTCTACGGCTTGTTATTTCTCCGCTCTTAATTCTCCATGCCGCTTGTAAATGTTGTTTCTTTCTTCCTCCTATTAGCGAGTACTGCACCCATTGCGCCCTTTGCATGTTGTTACACCTATGTATGAGGTACTTCACAAAATGTCTGAATATTTGAGTGAAAATAGGAAAACTTACATTACATGTCAGTTTGAACAGTGACCGGCAAAGAAGTACGAGTACCGTTGCGCCTGTATGCAACGCATCTACAGATTTTTCCATTATTGTAAGCAGTGCCGGAACTCTGTTCGCTGAATCTGGTTAAAAATTACCTGCCATTTCGCTTGAATCTATAAAATCAAAACTCGGCTAACCCAACATCACTTTTTCAGGAAGAGGAATAAATCTCAAGACGCTAGAAAAGGCAAGCAGAGTGGCTGAGGGTTGTTGCAGTTATTTTTTGCCATTAATTCCCTCACAGTGAACGAAGTAAAATGAAGCGCCAAAGAAACTTGAACATGCATGTGTATTCCAAATACAGATATATGTAGAAAGGCAGAATACGGCACTGCCGTCGATTACGCCTATATAAGACAACAAGTGTGTGCCGTAGTTGTTACATCGGTTACTGCCACTACAATGGCACGTTATCAAGATTTATGTGAGTCTGAACGTGGTGTTATAGCTGATGCACAAGCGATGGGACACAGCATCTCCGAAGTAACGATGAAATGGGGATTTTCCCGTTCGTTTCATGAGTGTACCGTGTATATCAGTAATCCAGTAAAACATACAATCTCCGACATCGCTGCGGGAGAAAAAGGACCCTGCAAGAACGGGACCATCAACGACTGAAAAGAATCGTTCAACGTGACAAGTGCAACGGTTCCACAGATTGCTGCACATGTCAATGCTGGACCATTAAAAAGCGTCAGCGTGCGAACCATTCAACGAAACACCATCGGTATGGGCTTTCGGAGCCGAAGGCCCACTTGTGTACTCTTGATGACTTCACGACACGAAGCTTCACGCCTCGCCTGAGCCCGTCAACACCGACACTGGACTGATGATGACTGGAAACATGTTGCCTGGTCGGACGATTCTCGTTTCAAACAGTATCAAGCGGATGGACGTGTACGATATGGAGAAAATCTCATGAATCCCTGGACCCTGCATGTCAGCAGTAGACTGCTCAAGCCGATGGAGTGTCTGTAGTGGTGTTGGGCGTGAGCAGTAGGAGTGCTGTGGGACCCCTGATACATCTAGACACGACTCTGACAGGTGACACGTACGTAAACATCCTGTCTGGTCACCTGAATTCATTCATGTCCACTGTGCATTCCGACTAACTTAGGCAATTCCATCAGGACAATGCGACACTCAACACGTCCACAATTGCTACAGAGTGGCTCCAGCAACACTTTTCTGCGTTTAAACACTTCCGCTGGTCACCAAATTCCCCAGACGTGAACATTATTCAGAAGATCTGGGATGCCTTGCAACGTGCTGTTCAGAAGAGACCTCCATCCCTTCGTACTCTCACGGATTTATGGACAGCCCTGCAGCATTCATGCTGTCAGTTCCCTCCTGCACCACTTCACACACTGGTCGAGTCCATGCCCCGTTGTGGTTTGGCACTTCTGCGTGCTCGTGGGCGTCCTACACGATGTTATTCATGAGTACCAGTTTGTTTGGCTCTTCAGTGTTCAGTATGTCTCCAGGTGTATTGTCAACGCCAGCAAGCACTGTCTTATCTGTCAACTCTCAGGCCTTCTTTCCTCAGTCTTTTGAGGACATCCCAGTAGACCTTCACTGTGCCTCTCAGACCTCGTGTGAGGAATTCCTTCAGGACAATTGCACGAATGTCAAAAAAGAACCATCAGCGTTGAGTTGATGCTGTTGCTAACTTGTGTGCCTATCTGGGCCGCAGAGAGTATGGTGCCTTTCACTACGCAGATTACTGGCTCTGAGCACTATGGGACTTAACATCTATGGTCATCAGTCCCCTAGAACTTAGAACTACTTAAACCTAACTAACCTAAAGACATCACACGCATCCATGCACGAGGCAGGAGTCGAACCTGCGACCGTAGCAATCCCGCGGCTCCGGACTGAGCGCCTAGAACCGCTAGACCACCGCGGCCGGCACGCAGATTACTCTTTAGTTTCAGGGTCATAACGGTACACCCATGATTCATGCGTTGTTATGAGCCTGGACAGAAATATGGGTGATCCCGAACCCTTATTTGAAGTTCAGAGCGCACCTGACCCTGATTATCGTTCAAAAGACGAGCAACGAACTTTGCTGCAATGCGTCTCACTTTCAGTTCATCAGACAGAATGCGATGATATGTTTCCGATGAAATTCGAATGATTTCAAAGCACATGGCTCCTTTCCTTGTGAATTATTTCACACAGTTTCGCATTCCTTTCCGGGATTCGCAGCCTTTCTGTCGTCCAAGTGCCTCACGTCTTCCACATTCTCCCGGTCACCTTCAAATAGCTTAAACCAATCATATTGCTTGTCTCTGCGGAGCTTAGAACAAAACTTAACGCAGATGCTCTGGTGATTTAAGTCGTCTATTTCGAAATTTTCATTTATAGTAGAACATGGTGTAAAGAAATCAGCAACAACGTTCAAGCCGAAGCACCCGCGACTCCACTTGGTCGGACACTCAATTGAAAGGGACAATTAGAAGGGCCCAGTGGAGGAAGTTCGTTTTGCTCATTCTTGGGCGCAATATTCAAATTGTCGGAAATTTAATGTGTAACATCTAGTATATATATTCCGAAAGGGACAGTGTACCGCGAAGCCATAATAATGCTAGTGAATTTCTGTCCTATCCAGTCAGTGTATAAAACGCACAGTAACCTCTTAGCCTGTTCACGTGCGAGATACACCGGCACGGTGTAACAGTAAAACAGTTGCAGAGACTTCTTTTCTGGAAGAGTGGTTCTCTATATTTACACACGAGGATTTCGCGACTTCAGTGTCACCACGATTCAAAAGATGCCGCTTTAAGTTTCAATAAAATGCTTTCCTATTTTCGCACTAGCAGTACCGACCTCTAACTGTGCTGCTTGGGTGTGTCTAAATTCAATGTCTCCAACCATTCCTGTTTGATAAGAACTCCAAGCAACACTCTACAATTAGTCGTTCCGGCATGCGGGAATACAGAAGCTTCCGATTCCACCCGTCTTCTTTGACCCATGACATCACCAGCATGGCGGATATGACCATTCTCAAATGGCTCTGAGCGCTATGGGACTTACCATCTGAGGTCATCGGTCCCCTAGAACATAGAACTAGTTAAACCTAACTATCCTTAAGGACATCACACACATTCATGCTCGAGGCAGGATTCGAACCTGTGACCGTAGCGATTGCGCGGTTCCAGACTGAAGCGCCTGGAACCGCTCAGCCACACCGTTCGGCAACCATTCTCAACGTCTCCAATATGGGGCCTATGACGTCATTACATAAACAAGACAACAAACACGAAAGTACATATAAAACCTACAAACACATATCCCTTCAAAAATATAATCAAACTAACGGGGCCACCGCTGTAAATTATGTTTTTTTTTGGTGAGGATAAACTAAATATAAACACAAACACCACGATACTAATCCACACAAAATGACAACATAAAAACACCACAAAATTCCCAAATTCCGCTACACTTACAACATCGACAGGAATCTGTCACTTCCCTTCACCTACATAGCTCAACCGTGATTGTCGATACCACAAAATAAAAATCAACTATTCCAAAAAATTATAATCACACCGCAACTGTCGATACTACAAAACTAACACCTAAAACAACAAAAATTGGACTCGGACACTTCCCTTGACCTTAATAGCCCAAATACAATTGAAGATACTCAATTAATTGAAATTGAGTGCTTACCCTAAGAAACATCAATCAGCCACAAGTGCCGATACCAAATCATCAAACACCAACACATTCAGTAAATAACACTGGCCAAACAATACATAAAAACCCCACCGAACATCAGAACATGTGAACAATAGACCCAAAAAACTACTACTTACCACAAAAAAGATCCGGCGCTACACACTAAGTCAGGCACGCCAATGACACACACACACACACACACACACACACACACACACACACAAAACCAAAACAAACCCCCAATTCGCATATTCTGCTTGCACACGTCGCATTTCACGATTTCCACCACAAGCACAAAATGTTGCAGAAACTTTATGACGGACAACATGTCGTCTCCCATTTCAGCCCGCAGACGCGCACTATTAAACTTGGAAGTCGTATCCTTACATGAAAAAAGAAGCCACAAATTGAATTAAACGACGTACCGCTCGACAAACGGCAAACCAATTACATCAAACGACACAGCAATTACATAAACATAACGGAAACTTAATTCTTAACTCGCTGAAACTAATTTCCGTTCTTCTACAATAGTCACGACCGATAATGTACACTTCAAGTATCGACACCCAAATGAACCCAGTGCACCACATAACACGTGGACCATACACACACCACCAGAGGACTCCACCAATCGCAACAAGATGACATCTACAAACACAACACACTCATAAACTAAACTCCTCGCCATCATGACGTCACACACCACAACACCCTTACGTCGGGTGGGATCGGACGAGTCCGTTGACTTCCCTTAGAGATGGCGTGCATTTTCCCAAAACTCTTCCAACCAATCTAAGACTAAATTTTTACCCGTTGTTCGTTTATAATATTGATTTTCATTATTACCCCAAAATATTTAAACAATATGACTCCTTAAAGTTCTATACTGATCTTGATATCACGTACTATCGATATTTTCTTAACTGTGTGATCTTTATCGCCCTAATCCGTATCGGAGCACCAGTCGTCGTCCATATCCATTTGCCGGGTCGGATGCGCTCAGGTTGGTCTTGGCCGTTCCCGTATTGGGGACGGCTGACGGGGAATTCGGTGCGACAAGCCCTGCCAGACAGCGATGAAATGCCTCCAGTGCTGCTGATACGGCTACCTCTGCCGCGTGGGTACTTACATCTGCTTGCTCTGATACTGTCACTCGAAATGCATTCGGCGAATGAAGCATCGCCTGATATCGTGGCAGCTGCTGACATGTGGACTCCTGCACTCGGTTGCTAGCGCCATGGAATGGTGGTGGCTGGACCGAGCAACAGGGAAGATTCTAGTGTCCTCCTTTCCTATGGAGGAAACCTTGGAGGCATCTTTCTGTGCTGGGCGGCTGAGATGTAGATGACAGCTGTAAATACCACATTTTCTTCAAAGTCACAGTACAGATCAGCAAAACCACTCATGTAAGGACTATCTTGCTTTATTCATACATGACATCATGTAAACTATCGATTGCGACGAACAGGTAGTTCAGTCTTACTATATTTTTCGAAAAGCGTTGGACAGTGTGCCACATCATGGACTAGTAACCAGGACCGTATGGAGTATCGTCACATGTAAG
The DNA here is from genome assembly GCF_023897955.1 of Schistocerca gregaria. Lineage (NCBI taxonomy): Eukaryota > Metazoa > Arthropoda > Insecta > Orthoptera > Acrididae > Schistocerca > Schistocerca gregaria. The sequence continues at coordinate 163,358,189 of NC_064922.1, forward strand.
TCACTGATTCAATAAATATTTGATTCATAGAACCTAGTAAGTAAATAATTCAAGAACAGTCTTATTCGCATTTATTACTGTTGTAATACCGTCAACTGGTTTCAACCCAACGTAGGGATCATCTTCTGGGCGTTTACACCATTGGTCAACATCTGGTGGTGTTACTCCTGTCTACATAACGGCGTCAGGTTGAAACTGGTTGACGATATTGTAACAATAATAATGGTGTAAACACCATGAAGATGACCCCTACGTCGGATTGAAACTGGTTGGCGGTATTACAACAATAATAAATGTGATTAAGACTGTTCTGGAATTATTGATTAATCATACTATTCGCTGCTTCTCGCCATAACCATGTTGTCCAAAAACCTAGTAAGTTGTTATATTGGACAGTGAATATTCCACAAAAATGACAGTAACATTGGATGTACTTGAATGAAACATATCCTGGCAGGGTCGCCATATGAAAAATCCCCTTTGGAAAATTACAAATTACTGTATTGGTAAACTTCTTACATTATTTGATTTTCAAACAGCTGATCAAAATTGAACGTGCTCAGACATTTCTCTCTTTACTTATTGTGATCATAAATAAACTGACACAGCCACATGGGATTAGCCGAGCAGTCTAAGCTGCTGCATTCATGGACTGTCCGGCTCATTCCGGTGGAGGTTCGAGTCCTCCCTTGGGCATGGATGTGCGTGTTTGTCCTTAGGATGATTTAGGTTTCATACCGTGTAAGCTTACGAGCTGATGACCTTAGCATTTAAATCCCATAAGATTTCACACACGTTTTTAAAAAACAATGAACTGACACACAATATTTTAAGCACAGCGTAATCTGACTTTTAATAATCCCTACAAAAGAATGGCCCTGACTAACATTAACCTATACCTTTGATGAATCACTTACCTCACAAAAATCTTCGTTACTTCTACTGCAATACAACGAGCACCAATACTGACAGCTAAATAAAAGATTGTAACTACTCAAGGTACTAACTACTGACAGGCATAGTTAGCAAATGAAAGATTTTGATAGATATATATATATCAGTTCATGACATCCAGCCTTACAAATTTCCTTTTTCTGACGGACACTCGTCCAGATAGTACGCTCCCAAAATTGTGCCTTCTCTCTCCCCACATCCACAACTGTAGCTCACCTCCAACTGCGCAACGCTACGCGCTATTCACATCCAGCTGTCGTTTCTCTGAGCACACCGCTGCCTACTTAGAGGACACAAAAAGCGGGAGCCTTAAGTAAGGGACGGGGAAAACAATGCGCGTTGGTTATTATGTACCTCCTAAAAGAGCTATTAGCCAATGTTTTCTTCAACATTTTTTAACAAAAATATTAAAGATCAATTTTAAGAAAAATTAATTGAATCTATATTCCAAACGTCAAACAATTTAGATATGCTTCACAATTCTAACAGTATTACAAAATATCAAACATCTTAAATATTAATAAATTACAATGAACCAGTGCGACGTCAGATCGGGCACCAGCCTGCTGGCGGCTCAACAGGCCCCAGGCGTAGACCTCGGGCGCTGACCCCGGAGACAACAAGCCAAGCGAGAGTAAGTTGACCGCTACAACATTTAAAGCAAGCACTCTCTTAAAAAGCGAAAGAGTGAAACAAAACTATGGCCTCGGACCCGGCTGTAAAAGACAGCACACGCGGAGCTGGTAAGAATACGGAAGTAACCAAGATTCAAAGTTAATCATCCTTGAAATGCCACAATAATCTTGACAAACGTAAAAGCCGTTCTCGAACTGGTACCCACAGCTCAAAAGGTTCAATGACCCTGCGAGGGTTTATAAGTATTTCCTCCTTGCACAATTCAAACCTGATTCAACAGATGTAGGCACCGTCTGAAATATCAAACATTCCACTAATTCCGCTGAAGAGTAATTGTGCTATCTAAGGGGGGTGATACGCCTGGCTGCAAGAAGCAAGGCACCGCCACTGACTAAAGTAGATCCCCTTCCTTAAGGTCAACAGAATGGCAAGACGAAATCTAAATTTGAGCGCAGGCTGGAAGTCCTTAAAATCAAAATTACAAGGAAACAACAGTTTGGACTTTTACTGAAAATCGGGAGCTCGAAATAAAAAAATATATAATCTAAACAAATAAGCTAATTTCCATACGGGAGGAAGTTGAGCACTTGCGAGAGGGCTATTCAGATAACCGCAAATTAAAGGCAAAATACGTACACGCAGCGCATCTAAAGGTGAAAACTAAGCGGAAGGCGAGGGCCAAGCTTCTTCCGACAAATTGTAGGTAACCGAGACAAGTTTCTGGTGAACGTTACAAATTATGCTCACCCACAGTATTATCGCGAAACAGGGGAGATAGTGTCATAGACATGCTATGTGAACTGGAGTGGCGATCATTAAAACAAAGGCGTTTTTCGTTGCGGCGGGATCTTTTCATGAAATTTCAATCACCAGTTTTTTCCTTCGACTGCGAAAACATTGTTTTGTCATCCGCCTACATAGGGAGAAAAGATCATCACGCTAAAATAAGCGAAATCAGGGCTCGCACCGAAAAATTTAAGTGCTCGTTATTCCTGCGTGCCGACGGCCTGTGTGGCCGAGCGGTTCTAGGCGCTTCAGTCTAGAACCGCGCAAACGCGACGGTCGCAGGTTGGAATCCTGCCTCGGCATGGATGTGTGTGATGTCCTTAGTTTAGTTAGGTTTATGTAGTTCTGAGTTCTAGGGGACTGATGACCTCATACGTTACGTCCCATAGTGCTCAGAGCCATTTAAACTATTTTTCCCGCGTGGCGTACGTGAGTGGAATGGTAGAGAGACAGCTTGGACGTGGTTCATTGAACCCTCTGCCAGGTACTTTATTGTGAATAGCACAGCAATCACGTAGATGTAGATGTTTATTGTCAAGTATGAGCATCTTCAGTATTAAAACAGTTTATATGAGGTTTGTATTTATAGTTTTGAATCAAAGATTCGGATTCATTACGAAAAGAAAAACCTGCCGAGAGTATTTTATTTAGTTCATTCAATTAGGAAAACGGAACCTCAGCCCCTTTAATACTATTTATCAATAGAAACCGATTAATAATTACAAATATTCAAATTCCAGGAAAAATAATCGAATTGTAGAACAACTGTTACGTAACTCATTACTTGTTTTATATGTGCATTTCTGATTGATACGTATTACCGCACTTAGATCTACCATAAAATAGTTTCATTTATTCGCTGCTGAATACTGAAGTTCGACATACTGTAGCGATCAATTACAAAAAAAACAATTACAACAAAAGGACCAATTGAAATAAAATCAGCCCTCGGTTACAGTTTTTAACAAATTAACCTGGTTTCGACACTGCTACAAATTTCAATTGTAACTATTCAAACTCTCTAACTTGCAGCCATGTACAAGATTTTACAACAAAAGGAGGTAGGACATGGCTCTGCCCTCTACCGTAAAAAAAGAGAATATATATGTAGCGTCTCTCTGTGTTCAGCAAAATCCCACTATGAAGGTGTTCCGTGCAACTGGAGCAGGGCAGACCTGGGGACAATTCGTAGGCTTCCCCGTGGAAACCATGAACCCACGCGAAGTAGCACAGACAGGACAGGGGGTGCGGGAAAGTGGGGGCGGGGCTAAGCTCGCCAATCGCGTCACGCCAGCAACCACACCGTCCTGTACGGTAAACACCGGCTCATGACGCTCGCACCGGAAAATCCGCCCGCCAGCAATACTGGGCAATTGCTGCCCCAGAAACACGTACGCTCCGCCGGACACCGCCACCAGCAGCCCGGCCCGACCGCATCCTTCTCTCTCAGGATCCACTCCTTGCTTCCTACCACCGATAGAGACCAAAGACACTCGAACCGGCAAAGAAGGTCCTCAACTGTCGACCTCGCACCACGGTTCTACCACACTAAAAGAAAACAATTGTTATTGTATAATATTTACAGATTAAAAATCCGCTTTTGTTGCCAGTAATTTCTTAATATATTCCATGACCGGTTTCGAAGCTCATGCCTCATCTTCAGGTGATACCAAATAATTATGGGAACAGAAACATGTGGCTACCGTAAGTCATGAGGGTGGGATTGGGAGAGGTCACATCGACGTCAAACAAACGCATGAGAGCGTAAGACCAGCATGCGCCCACCTGGAAAGTACAAGACGGAAGTGAGACACTTATTGTATAAACGTAAACGTAGCTCAAATATCGAATGCTGCGTAGTTTTCTAGTAAATTGCTGGTAAGAAAAAAAAAAACGCAAAAGGAAGAAACATGGACGTAGAACAAAACTAGGAACGTGGAGTTCCATTTAGCAACACTCGTAATGGGGGCAGCACCTCAACCCCCCCCCCCCCCCCCTACCCACCAACCGAACCCTTGAATAATCCGATCGCCAGAAGGAACTTGGGACCGGGTTATCACTTCGTTATTACAAACTCGGGATCAGTGTGAGGGATCCGCAGAGAAAAGCAGTTCATCATTATTCCTTGGTCATCTCGCAAGCGGTACACCCCATCTATCAACCGTGTCGTAAAATGTTACTCGCCAGTAACCCTTGCTGTACCGTCGACTCTGCTGCAGTTGTGCATGTTATTTCTGAAGAAAGGTTCAAGAGGCGAATTTAACCTTGGCGGAGTTGGTATGTAGTTAACCGACTACAATCTTCCTTTGTCTTAAATATCAGGTTGTAAGTCTCTTGAAAAAAGTAAACAGTATACAGAGATAGTATTGGGAGAAATTTAGGAAAAAATTGTTCGAATGGCTCTGAGCACTATGCAACTTAACTTCTGAAGTCATCAGTGGCCTAGAACTTAGAAGTAATTAAACCTAACCAAACTAAGGACATTCAACACACCCATGCACGAGGCAGGATTCGAACCTGCGAAGATAGCGGTCGCTCGGCTCCAGACTGTAGAATTTTAGGAAAGAGGTGTTTACCTCTAAAGGACACCGCACTGGTGCGGCCTATTCCTAAATACTGCTCGAATGTTTTAGATCCGTATCAGGTCGGATTGAAGGAAGACGTCGAAGCAATGCATAGACGGATTGACAGATTTGTTACGGGTAGGTTCAAACAACACGATAGTTACCAAGATTCTTCGGGAGCTCAAACGGGAATTCCTCGAGAGAAGGCGACATCCTTCTCGAGAACCACCACTGAAAAAATTTAGAGAACCGGCATTTGAAACTGAATGGTGATCGACTCTACTGCTGCCAACATACACTCCGCGTAACCACCACGAAGATGAGATACCAGACATTAGGGCTCATATGGAGGTATACAGGTACTCGCTTTTCCCTCGCTCTATTTGAGAGCAGAACAGGAAAGGAAATGACAAGTAGTGGTACAGGGTACCCTCCGCCACTCACCGTCCTGTGGCTTGCGGAGTGTCTGTGTAGATGTAGATGTAGAAGCAGGTATCCCGTGGTGGCGGTACGTAACAGGAAAGCCTGTGTTTTCTGTGGCGGGTGACACATCTCGGGCGCCCGATCGAAGATTAAGCGGTGTTCATCAATGTCGATCATCACGCAGCTGTGACGCAAGAGGAAATTCGCCAGTGAATCGCATGGTGCTTCGTTGCCGGTATTCTAAGACTTTAACCATTCGGCTACGAAGGCTGTCAATTACTCTGCCATCGTCTTACATTTCGCTTACGGGTCGGGAGAATAACGTAAGAGAGATCAGGACACGTACAGAGGTAAGTAGAAATTCATTTTTCCGTATTTCAATACGAAAATGGTACACGGCAGAGGAACGACAGTTTTAGTTCGATATAACCTCCACCATTCACTGTGCAGTGGATTGCAGAGTGTGTATGAAGATGTAGATCGTTGTATATTAGAATCAGTGTATTAAGACTAATGATGTACGAGCAAATGTAAAGAACTGTACTTTGTCAGACCACGTCAAACAGCGTATGCAAGGCTATTCTTCTTCCCTCTACAGTTGCTCTATTTCTATACCAACCAACGTCAATATCCTCGCTGTGTAGCAGTAAATACTTGTCAGGCTGGCTGTAGCCAGGAAAGTAATTACTGTCTGGTAGTCGAATTTGGAGCGCTGCACGTCACATGAGCTGAAATTTAACGTGCGGAACAGCAGGTGTGCAATCTGAAGAGCTGAACTGCTGCACGGGTGAGCGTATTTCAAACGTCAACTGTAACGGAAGTTGTTTCTAGCTGCCAACAGAAATTTGTGCCTACATAGAAGTAGTGAACATTGGCAGCGTTGCTAGAAGCTCAGGTACCGTAGGTCAGAGTTGAAATCGGCATGGGTCGTTTGAAATAATCACTAACAAATGAAGTTCGTAAATTCATCGTGAAGTGCGTGATTCGGAGAATGGACGATCGCGTTGAGATACCAAGGTATCACAAAAGAACTCATTGACGTTCACAAAACTGTATCTTTTACATGAATTAACAAAGAAACTTGGGATAGATTTTAACCTACGCTTATGACTGAAAAGCTTTTATTTTCAAAGGGAACATCCAAATTCAAATTGAGACATCTCTTAAGTGCAAGCAGATACAAACATGCCGTAATTTTTCAGTTATGTTCATGATTAAACTTTTGGATTACCTTTCACATCTCCTCAGTGTGGTCTCCATCAGCCGGCCGGTGTGCCCGTGCGGTTATAGGCACTTCAGTCTGGAAACGCGTGACCGCTACGGTCGGAAGTTCGAATCCTGCCTCGGGCATGGATGTGTGTGATGTCATTTTGTTAGTTAGGTTTAAGTAGTTCTAATTTATAGGGGACTGATGACCAAAGATGTTAAGTCCCATCGTGCTCAGAGCCTTTTTTTTCTCTCCATCAGACGCATGACAAAAGGGCAGACATTCAAACCACAAACAACTTCGTCTCATTTTTTCGAGGATTATTGACATCACAACAGTGCTGTCTCTTAGCTCGTGGAAGGGAAAGTACGTAGATGTAGCGCTAGGCGGCATTGAAGGCCAGTGGAGCAGTGCGTAATCTGTAGCCTCCCTACAGCTGATTGAACTTCGAGTAAGCTAATTGTTTGCTAAATATAATCGCATTGTTTTAAGTGAAATGCACATCTTAAAACGCAGAACGAATGCAATAAGCTTTTTGTTCCTGTTGTATTCGTCACACAATTTTTACTCTCTGCGACGACATGTGCCACAGTGACATGGATGTTATTCCCTGATGTCTAATCTGATGTCCTACCTTCCTGTCCTTTCTTCTTGTCAGAGTTTTCCACTTATTCCTTTCCTCACCAGTTCTGCACAGAACCTACTTATTCGTTACCCTGTCACACTGTACTTTGTGATCATCAATCCCGATGTTTAGTTTCTCACTGTTCTCATTTCTGATACTTAATAATTACCGTCGTCTTTTTAGATTTACTCTCGTTTTACTCATTAGACTGTTCATTCCATTCAGAATATCCTGTAATTCTTCACTTTCACTGAGGATAAAAATGTCATCAGCGAATGTTATCATTGATATCCTTTCACGTTGAATTTTAATTCCACTCTTAAACCTTTCTTTTATTTCGCTCGTCGCGTCTTCGATGTATAGATTGGGTAGTGGGGCCAAAGACTACATCCTTTATAGTGCTACCACTTCGTTCCTCGTCTTTCAGTCTTATATTCCCTCTTCAGTCTTGAACATGTTGTATATTACCCGTCTCTCCCTACAGCTTGCCCTTATTTTCCTCAGAATTTCCAACATCTTATACAGTTTTATATTGTCGAGCCCATTTTTACAGGTCGACAAATCCTATGAACATGTCTTGATTTTTCTTTAGTCTTAGTTCCATTATCAACCCCAACGTCATAACTGTGTCTCTGGTGCCTTTACATTTCCTATAACCAACCTTATGGTCATGTAACACATCCACAGTTTTCTTTTCCATTCTTCTGTATATTATTCTTGTCAGCAAATTGGACGCATGAGCTCTTAAGTTCATTGTGCGATAATTCTCGCACTTGTCAGTTCTAGAAACTTTCGGAATTGTATGGATGATACCCTTCGTAAAATCATATGGGAAATCGCCAGACTCATACGTTCTACACACCAACGTGAACAGTTGTTTTATTGCCATATACCCCATGATTTTAGAAATTTTGATGCAGTATTATCTATCTCATCTGTCTTATTTGATTTTAAGTTTTCCGAAGCACTTCTAAATTTTCATTCTAATGCTGGATCCCCTATCTCTTACGTTGGCTCCTGTTTCATCTTCTTTCACGTCGTCAGACAAGTTTTAATCACAGAGGCCTTCCATGTATTCTTTCTAAGTATCCGCTCTCTTTATTTGCATTTAAGAGTGGTATTCCCACTACACTCATAATGTTATTGCTTTTATTTTTAGTTTCAGCGAAGATTGTTTTGACTGTCCTGTATGGTTAGTCAGTCCTCCCGACAATCTTCTCGTTTTCAGTTTCTTCACACTTGTCAAGTGCAAAATATATGACAGGAACAGAAGGAACTACAATGGAAAAAAACTTCTGTTACTGACATGGGTTGTCTGCACGCAGAAAGAATGCAGCTAGTCACAGGGGCACTCAGAGGTAAGCAAGAACTAAATAAAAACATTGGGTAATACAGCTTATGAGCTGTTCATCATGATTCATTAAAAGAAACTTATCTTCAGTATGCAAATAGTGCATGGTAATAATTTAAAGTTCAGTTGCATTGACCTGAGTTTAACTGTAGTGTAGTCCCGAATCCAGAGAACAATAATGTGGGTTGTCGGTTGTGGCTGACATATATGTCCTAGCATGTACAGGAACAAGCTTTTTTGTCCAGCAGAGTGAGTAACAACCCGCAATGACAATGAAAATTAATTTAAAATAATGATGACGTCACAAAACGGAAAACTTTTTTTTAGATGGGTATTAATATGGATGATTGACTTCAACGTGAAATAAATGGGCACCACACTACTCACATAGACTGATGAAGAGGGAGCTCTTAGCTATGGATGGAAACAAATGGATTGTCCTGTGATACTTAAAAAGGACCGTTGGCAAGCGAATAAAATATTACATCATTTAAGTATAACATTGGCTCAGATAGGTGGGAGGAGGATAAAACACAGTTGCGATAATAATTCGCGGACGCGACCAGTGATTGCATGAGCTGTTGACTAAAAGTAGTAAGTACAACGGAAGATAGGAGTGTGTTATAGACTGCCAGAATGCACGTTGAGAGCAACAAGCTGGATGGGTGACTTTAAGACTGCCTACTCGGCTCCTGAAGGGAGAGAATTAACTTCGCATCTGAACGACGATCGCGGGGGATTAGCCGAGCGGTCTAGGGCGATGCAGTCATGGAATTTGCGGCTGATCCCGGCGGAGGTTTGAGATCTCCCTCGGGCATGGGTGGGTGTGTTTGTCCCTAGAATAATTTAGGTTAAGTAGAGGGTAAGCTGATGACCTTAGCAGTTAAGTCCCATAAGATTTCACACGCATTAAAAAAAAAAAAAACGACCAGCACGCGTGCAAGGACAGACCATCTTACAAAAGCATGCGAAGCATGAATAAAGTAGCTGGTGGCAGCAGTGGCAGGAGAATATGATTTCCACCCTCTTTTCGTTTTTTTGTTTTTACTGCTTATGTACAGACATCTTTCCAGCGGTAGCAAGGCTCAATTCATCTTCAAATCTCTCCCGTCCTAACCTGGAGCCCTAACTGTTTAGCGTACTCTTCCAAATCCTGCAGTGAAGCCATTATTTTAGAAGACCTAAAATGAAGTGAGTTCCTGCTCTGATGGAAAATAGTACAGTTCCAGAGCAGCCAGAAGTTTAACACTTCGTTTTATGTCTTTGTAAGACTATTCACTGTAGGATATCAATACTTCGCTTTAGGGTTTTGAAGAAGTATTGATATCCTACAGTGAATAGTCTTACAAAGACATAAAACGAAGTGTTAAACTTCTGGCTGCTCTGGAACTGTACTATTTTCCATCAGAGCAGGAACTCACTGCCCAATGTTGGAAAGATTCCGAGTGCTAAGCTGGACACCTCAACTGGAAATGTTTAACTATCTCCCACTTATGTATAACTTACCTCTGTTGAACCAATAGGGCTCCTCTGAGGATGTCTTCACCAGAATGAAATTTTAGAAGCGGTTAAGTTTCATTGCGAGAAGCCAACAGTCAAATTTTAGAGCAGACATGCTCAAGTCAAAACTTAAAAACGTTCCAGCTTTTGGGACATATACCTTGCAAGGAACAACACCATACTGATCTGCCCAGAGGCTTACATTGCTGCAATCAGTGTGATGCTGCTCCTTGTAAGGTATAATTACCAAAGACTGGAACGGTTTTAATTTTTGACTTAAGCATTTCTGGTCTAAACTTTGGCTATTGCCTTCTCGCAATGTATGTTTAAGGCTTCTGATGAAGACATCATTAGAGGTGTCGTAATATATGTTAGTGTACTAAACAATTATTTGCAGGAAGCTGGCTGTGTTATTTCTCCGTTGAAACATATAAGCGGTTGCTGAAAGACAGCCGTGTTCGAAACTGTAATGCTGAAAGAGCTTATCGGATGCTGGGTATATGTCGAGCGAAAAGCTCAGGCTCTCTCTAAATTAACAGAATAGCCCAATGAGAAGCATACTGGCGAGGCAATCGTCTTCATGTAAGACAGTTCGCATCACTATCGTGAACATCTTGTGAATGACTTCCTTTAGGATACCGACATCGCTCGACTAGAGTGGCCAGCATGTTCTCCAGACACGAGCCCTATCGACCACGCCTTTGATAGATTGAAAAGGGCTGTTTATGGATGAGGTGACCCACTAACCACGGATCTATGCCGAATCGCCGTTGAGGAGTGGGACAATCTGGACCAACACTTCCTTGATGAACTTGTAGGTAGTATGCCACGACGAATACAGGCGTGCATCAATTCAGGAGGACGTGCTACTGGGTATTAGAGGCACCGGTGTGTACAGCAATGTGGAACACCACCTCTGAAGGTGTATGGTGGTACAACATGCAATGTGTGGTTTTCATGAGCAATAAAAATGGCGGAAATGGTGTTTATGTTTATCTCTGTTCCAATTTTCTGTACGTTCTACGGAACTCTCGGAAGCGAGGTGATGCAAAATATTTTTTGATGTGCGTGTTTATTTATTTTTGTCTTAGCGTGTGTATGAGGGATGTGTGGCGGCATCATGGAATAGTTCTTGCAACGTGCGTCCTCTGTTGGAAGCTATCCCTAAGTCAGCTACACCTACTAGGCGTCTAGGTGCCCATCTATGTATGTCCGCGTTCCGTATCTTCCGGAGGACACCGCTTTAAAGTCTTATCGCCAGCTCAACTCGAGGCATATTGAGCGAGCAAGGGAGTGACCGAGTTGGCTGCCCCAGGGAGAATTTACCAGCAACAAGTTACAGCAACAATTTACAACTGGCGTCAACGTAATCTAGTAGCTGTCGATTCTTGAGTTAAAAATCATCCCATGTTATATTCAAACTTGTAGAAGATATATTCTGGGATATATTCTGGTAAATCAGATGAATCTTTTTGAAACTTCCCATATATCGGTGCTGCCCATTGAAGGTACAAGCACTGATGTACCACTGTCTGGCACACATTGCCGGCCTCCGTGACCGAGCGGTTCTAGGCGCTTCAGTCTGGAACCGCGCGACCGCTACGGTCGCAGGTCCGACTCCTGTCTCGGGCATGGGTGTGTGTAATGTCCTTAGGTTAGTTAGGTTTAAGAAGTTCTAAGTTGTAGGGACTGATGACCTCAGATTAAGTCCCATAGTGATCAGAGCCATTTGAACCATTTTTGGGACACATTCTTGAACGAGCTTGGTTATTTGTTTATATACTGTTTGGCTAACATCACACCACATAAGAAAACATTTTTTTGTCTTTAATAATACATGTACACATATTTAAAATATAGAAAAATTGCTAACTGTAAGTTAATTAAATTTACAATATTTACGAAGCACAGAATGCCACAGACAATTATCCAGCTGAACATATTCATTTGATGTCTTTCTTGCCCTCAGGATCTCCTCTGAATAGCCAGAAAAGGATCGTTTTGGGCATATGCATATGATATGCTGAACAGCTTGTCGTTCTGCATCACATTCACAACAGGGCGATGATGTTTATCCCCGTTTATATGCTGAGTCAGCACATCTTCCACTATCTGCCTTATAGTTTTCAGTGCAGAGAACAGCTTAGAGTGCTCTTCAGAATCTGGTGGCGTGTACAGGTGCAGGTCATGTTCATCTGTTCTGAGCTAGCGTTGTTCTACCATATTGTCTGTTGTTGTTGCTACACTGGCCGTCAAAGGTTTTGAAACTTGTAGAGGTGCATGGCGGGAACGAATTCTCTCTTTATGGAGTGCTGGTATGTTCTCATGTACTAGGAGATAATTTTTACCACCTACTTTTGTAAACTTCCGCTTGAGAGTAGATTCTCCCCACCAAAACCGCGGAGCTAGAGTAGGAAAACAGAAACTTTCTGGCTCTTCCTGTGATGATGCGAGTAGTCTGGTGTTCAGGCTGTTGATCCAGACTGAAGCACTATATTCTTCCACAGAACACATGAGCCCCAGAGCAATGATGGATGTGATGATACACCTGCTGTACAACACAGTATCTGCAAGACATTGTTTCTTCTTCACACCGAGCGAGGTGTTGCAGTGGTTAGCACACTGGACTCGCATTCGGGAGGACGACGGTTCAATCCCGTCTCCGGCCATCTTGATTTAGGTTTTCCGTGATTTCCCTAAATCGCTTCAGGCAAATGCCGGGGTGGTCCCTTTGAGAAGGCACGGCCGATTTCCTTCCCCGTCCTTCCCTCACCCGAGCTTGCGCTCCGTCTCTAATGACCTCGATGTCGGCGGGACGTTAAACACTAATCTCCTCCTCCTCCTCTTCTTCACAGCGGCAGTTTTCAATAAGTGCTCTTTAAAGCTGAGCGTCCTGTCAAGGATGCCTCCCAGATAATATATATTTTTGATGTGGTTCAGCTGTTCGTCTTATAAATATTTGATTTATCAGTTAGGAAGATTTTTGTTAAGATGTAAACTGTTGACTTCTGTTTTGTATATTGCTGACATTATTCCAGCACATGGCCGTAAGCTCCAATTACGGGAGTATTTGCCAACAATTTGAAGGTATTCGGTCAAAATAGACTCTGAAATGTACTGTGAAACAAGAGTGGAACTACCACTGATCCTGGTGGAATGCCATTATTAAGTTTCATTAGAGCCCTCATCTTACACTGAAGAGCCAAAGAAACTGGTCCACCTGCCTAAATTACGTAGGGGCCTCCGAGCACGCAAAATTGCCGCAGTACGACGTGGCATGGACTCAACTAATTTCTTAAGTAGTGCTGGAGAGGGCTGACGCCCTGAATCCGTGAATCCATAAATCCGTAAGATACGAGGGGAAGGGGGTAGAGATCTCTTCCGAACAGCACGTTGCAAGACAACCCAGATATTCTCAATGAGGTTCATGTCTGCAGAGTCTGGTGACCAGCGGAAGTGTTTGAACTCGGCAGGTAGTTCCTGGAGCCACTGTGTAGCAATTCTGCAAGTGTGAGGTGGCGTATTGTCCTGCTGGAATTGCCCAAGTCTGTCGGAATGCACAATGCACAATGGCATGAATGCATTCAGATGACCAGACAGGATGCTTACGTACGTGTCAACAGTCAGTCGTTTCTGAACTATAACTCCATCTGTACACGTCCCACACCATTATAGTCCACTGTTCACAGGCAGATCCACGGATTCATGAGGTTGTCTCCACACCCGTGCCCGTCCATCCGCTCGGTACAATTTGATACGAGACTCGTCGAACCAGGCAACACGTTTCCAGTCATGGGTGGTCCAATATCGGTGTAAATGGAGCCAGGCAAGGTGTAAAGCTTAGTGTCGTCCAGTCATCAAGGGTGCACGAGTGGGCCTTCGTCTCCGACAGACCATATCGATGATATCGTTGAATAGTTCGCACGCTGACACTTTATAGTCCAACACTGAAGTCTGCAGCAATCTGCGGAAAGGTTGCATTTCTCTTACGTTAAACGATTCCCTTCAAGTCGTCGTTGGTCTCGTCCTTGCAGAATCTTTTGCCAGTCGCAGCGATGTCGGAGATTTGATGTTGTAGTGGTTACCTGGTAGTCACGGTACACTCCTGAAATGGTCGTAGGAGAAAATCCCCTCTTCATCATTACCCCAGAGATGCTGTGTTCCATGGCCCGTTCGCCGACTATAACACCACGCTGAAACTCAATTAAACCTTGATAGCGTGTCATAACAACAGCAGTAACCGACTAACAATTTCGCCAGACATTTGGTGTCTTATATAGGCGTTGCCGAACGCAGCTCCATATTATGTCTGTTTACATATCTCTGTATTTGAATGAGCATGCCTTCACCAGTTTCTTCGGCTCTTCAGTGTATTATCCATTAGAACATGGGAATGTCTATTGCTTAACATAGCAATATGAAATATGGTATGGCTCTTAAGAGTTTGAATACAACCCTTTGCCTCCACACAGTGTCATAAGCCGCTGTTAAGTCTATAAACACAGTTAATATCTCTTGTTTGTTTCGGCATGCTACTTCAAAAAAAGTTGTAACTGACAGTACCTGCTCTGTGCAGCTGTGGTTTTGGTGGAATCCTGTGTAACCGATTTCCTTTTTCATCCACACGTGATTGCGCCCCAGTGACGTCATCGTGTACGAAACTTTTCATTACAGTCGGCAATATCGACAAGCTAGATAAGTTTGCGTTTGAAAATTAGCTGTTTTTTATTGCACTTGGGGATTCTCCCACATTATAATACGAATTGTTAGACACACCTAAACGTCCTTGACACTTAAATCAGTCTCATGAAAGGTATTAATACCGGCCCCGGGAGGCTAGTAATGGCGAAGGCTGAATGTAAACAATCCATTGAGATGGATTTTTGAAGGTAACAAGTTGAAAATTACCCGCCGCGTTTTAATGCATTTAAATGCACCTCTTAATTATTGATTTAGTGCCTGCGTAAATTAAATGCAAACAACATGCGACGCACGACACAATTAACATGAATAGTGACACGAGCAACAAAGCTGGGGGAGGTCAAACTAAGGCTCAATGGCTTGTGCGTCAACTACTCCCGGCCGACTGCTATGGACGAGTGGTTCTAGGCGCTTCAGCCCGGAATCGGGATACTACTACAGTCGCAGATTTCGAATCCTGTCACAGACATGGATGTGTATGTTGTCCTTAGGCTAGTTAGGTTTAAGTAGTTCTACGTATAGGGGAATGATGACTTCAGATGTTAAGACCCATAGTGCGTAGAGCCATTTGAACCATTTTTTGAACTACTCCTGCTACAAAAATCAGGGATCGTTTGACACTCCTCACCACCTCCAATTTTTTTTGTATCCTTAAAAACATTACTTCTTCCCTGGACAAAATGGGAACTCGTTACAATGACGCAAACATACATCCTAGAGGAAAAAATCGGTAGGTGTGTAGTACGTGTGTAAAACAACAATTTCAGAAAAATTAGATTTATTCATGAGAAAGACCTTCACAAATTGAGCAAGTCAGTAACACGTTGGTTGACCTCTGATCCTAATGTAATGGAAGAAGTTATTCCAATTGGAATGATTAATAGGATTGTCGGATGTCGTCCTGAGGGATATTGTGGCGAACTGGTTTTTTTTGTGGTTTTAGGGCGCACAACTATAATGGTCATTAGCGCCCTGACTAATTTAGGAATGCACCGCGAGGCACAAGGTTAAAACAGCAACTAAAAGGGACAACACTATAAAAGACGTGTTAACAGGCATAGGATTAAAAACCTACAGCATAATCAGACGTCCTGAGACAGGTGTGTCAAGTTGATAAAACGAAGAACGCGAGCAGCAGCTCCTGGGTCATCCGCTAAAATGGCATCCAGAGTACATGGCAGGCCAAGATCAACACGCAGCGTAGTAAAATCCGGACAGGACGTTAAAATGTGGCGGACCGTCAGCAATTACCAACATGGACAAAACGGCGCCGGCGCTGCCGTTAGCAGATGGC
The DNA here is from genome assembly GCF_023897955.1 of Schistocerca gregaria. NCBI lineage: Eukaryota > Metazoa > Arthropoda > Insecta > Orthoptera > Acrididae > Schistocerca > Schistocerca gregaria. The sequence goes on from NC_064922.1 coordinate 163,374,230, forward strand.
GATGGCTGAACTGGCAGTGTCCAATTCGTAGCCGGGCCAAAACGACCTCCTCCCGCCGAGAACGACGTGAGGAGGACGTCCAAGCTGCGGGAAGAGGTTTCAAGGTCCGAAGCTTGTTGTCCGTAAGTGCAGCCCAATCGGCATGCCACAGCGATAAAATGCGCCGACAAATGACCGTGCTACAATCTGATGAAGGGACAAAACAAGAAGCCGTCCGAGGCTGGAGGACCGCAGCCTTGGCCGCGGCATCTGCAGCTTCGTTCCCAAGGATACCGACATGGCCAGGAACCCACATAAAGCTAACTGGAGACCCGTCGTCCACCAGCTGCTGAAAAGAGCGCTGGATCCGGTGCACGAAAGGGTGAACCGGATACGGATCACTGAGGCTCTGGATGGCGCTCAGAGAATCGGAGCAGATGACATAAGCAGAATGTCGGTGGCGGTAGACGTGAAAAACAGCCTGGTAGAGGGCAAAGAGCTCAGCTGTGAAGACCGAACAATGGCCATGGAGCCGGTATTTGAAACTTTGTGCCCCGACAATAAAAGAACACCCGACCCCGTCGTTGGTCTTAGAGCCATCTGTATAAATGAAAGTCATATTAATGAACTTCGAAGGAAGTTCGACAAAACGGGAGCGGTATACTGAACCGGGGGTAACCTCCTTTGGGAGCGAGCGGAGGTCAAGGTGAACGCGAACCTGAGCCTGGAACCAAGGTGGCGTGTGGCTCTCGCCCACTCTAAAGGTTGCAGGGAGTGAAAAATCAAGGTGTTGAAGGAGGCGACGAAAGCGAACTCCAGGGGGTAGAGGGCAGAGACATACAACTCGTATTGACGGTCGAGAGAGTCGTCAAAAAAGGAACGATACGATGGGTCGTCGGGCATTGACAGTAGTCGACAGGCGTAACGACAAAGCAGTATATCGCGCCGGTAGGTGAGTGGCAATTCACCGGCTTCAGCATGAAGACTCTCGACAGGACTAGTATAAAACGCTCCGATCGTAAGCCGTAAACCCCGATGTTGTATGGAGTTGAGGCGGCATAAGATGGACGGCAGTGCAGAGGAGTATACAAAGCACCCATAATCCAGCTTGGAGCGGACGATCGACCGATGTAGGCGAAGCAGGGCCGTTCGATCCGCTCCCCACGACGTGCCACTGAGAACACGGAGGACATTTAGAGAACGGGTACAACGGGCAGCCAAATATGATACATGTGGAGACCAACTAAGTTTCCTGTCAAATGTAAGACCTAAAAATTTTGTTGTCTCCACGAATGGGAGAGCAACGGGGCCGAGTCGTAAGGACGGTGGGAGAAACTCTTTGTAGCGCCAGAAGTTAATACAGACCGTCTTCTCGGCAGAAAAACGGAAGCCATTGGCGTCTCTCCAGGAGTAAAGACAGTCAAGAGAACGCTGAAGACAGCGCTCCAGGAAACATGTACGCTGCGCGCTGCTATAGATGGCAAAATCGTCCACGAAAAGGGAGCCTGATACATCATCTGGGAGGCAATCCATTATTGGATTGATCGCTATGGCGAAGAGAGCGACGCTCAAAACGGAGCCCTGTGGCACCCCATTCTCCTGGCGAAAGGTTTCTGACAGGACAGAACCCACACGTACCCTGATCTGTCGATCCATTAAAAAGGAACGAATAAAAAGAGAGATGCGACCGCGAAAGCCCCATGTATGCACGGTGCGGAGAATGCCGGCCCTCCAACAGGTGTCGTAAGCCTTCTCTAAATCAAAGAACACAGCCGCGGTCGGGCGCTTCCGCAAGAAGTTATTCATAATGAAGGTCGACAAGGTAACCAGATGGTCAACAGCAGTGCGGCGCCTCGAGATTCGAGCAGCCAAACCAAACGAGAGTTAACCATTCGCTCCATCACATTACAGACACAGTTGGTAAGCGAGATGGGTCGATAACTGGAAGGCAAGTGCTTGTCCTTCCCCGGCTTAGGAATCGGTACAACAATAGACTCGCGCCAGCATGCGGGAACATGTCCCTCAATCCAGATGCGATTGTAAGTACGAAGAAGGAAACCTTTATCCGCAGGAATGGTCACTCATTGAATGAAGTAGAATCGTCTTCAATGATGAGTTCCCCTGTAAAATGAGCCCCGGATAGCAACCAACTGAGTGAGTCAATGCCAAGCAGAATAAATGCTTGCACAAGAGCCAGAGTTATTTGTTCGCACATGCACATCACATCCTAGGATACTCGGATACTTCCTTCATAGTGCATTGTTGTTTTTCTTTTTTTACCTTCTTTTTCTTCTTCTTGTTCTTCGTTGCTTGAGGGTTGCCTAACCATAGATAAGTTGTAAGACATACAGTATCTTAAAATGTAAGTCAGACTAAGGACATAAAAATTTATTTTAATCTGATGAAGTGGGCATTTGATAAGGGATAGTACAGAGCGATGTTGTGAAAGTTATTACAAGCTAAAATAAAATGACTCTAAACTCTGTGGGACCAGCCGGCCGTAGTGACCGAGCGGTTATAGGCGCTTCAGTGTGGAATCGCGCGACCGCTACGGTCGCTGGTTCGAATGCTGCCTCGGGTATGGATGTCTGTGCTGTCCTTAGGTTAGTTAGGTTTAAGTAGTTGTAAGTTCTAGAGGACTGATGACCTCAGATGTTAAGTCCCATAGTGCTCGGAGCCATTTGAGCTATCTGTGGGACCCAAACTCAATTGGAATCCTGCAGGAAGTAAACTCAATGAACCTTACACATCTGGATACCTCGCAACACCAAAATAAGGGTGACACAACATTCGACGTGGACAAGTGTACAAGATACATAACTAAATGAGTTAAATAAATGTTGAACAGAAGACGGACTGTGCTACAGCCCGAGCGAAACTTACATTCTTCAAGTACAGCGTGAGGGCACACTTCAACACCAGATGAGAGGCGCGAAGTGAATCCTCTCCCTTCAAAAAATTTCTCTCAAGAAATCTCACATTCTAACATCGGCGTGTAGAGGCTTCTTCATGCAACAGCCAATGTGACGAACGAATACGTTCCCTTTTCTACACAAATAGAGGGGAAGGGAATAGAAACTTCCCACACAAATCCTTGCAGAAAGTACCAAGACGATGCAAGATATTGCAGACTACGCCGCGTCTTGTGATGGTGTCTCTTTGGCCAGTCCATAATTTTTACAGGATATCAACTAAATATCTGACAGCAGGACAAACACTAGTATACACTAAATGTATTCGCTATTGCGAATATGGACAACCATTAGCTGTTGAATGAAGTGAAGACAATGAAAATTTGTGGCGTACCGGTACTCCAATCTGGATTTCCCGCTTGCTGCGAGCTGTCGCCTTATCATTTGGCTATCCCTGCACGACGCAGAGCCAAACCCGAACTTCCATATATCGTCAACCATGTGTCTACAACTTGTACTCTTACATCCATTACGTACCCTCGTATATTCCGTAAAGGTTAGGTTTTTTACATAAAGGTCTCTTTCCCGGTGTCGACGAATAATTACGATATTCTAGTGCCAGTGTTACTCCGAAGCACTGGAATGTCCTGAAAACCAGTATGTGGCCTTATGTTTGATGTGACGACAGAAAGATCAAATTCATGATCAAACACTCTCGGGGAGGGGGGGGGGGGGAGCTGTGGGGTTCAGCAGCATCGGAGCCTGTGACAATTGCATTAGAGTGAACAATGAGCATTTCGGGAAACAGGACTATTTCTAGTAAACTGGCGGAAAACGCCCATTAGCTGCTATTGAGCCACAGTGAAAACCATGCATACAGATATTCGTGACATTCAGTAACTTGTGGTCTCTCTAAACGAAAGGACCTTTAAGTGTAAACCTCAGATTCTAAAACAAGTTCAGGACAGTCCTACACAGAGGAGAGGATCGAATTACCAGACCTACGATGTGGAAACAAGAAATCAAAAGGAGCGCGCTCGAATATAACGATGGAAGGTCACTGAAAACAATTAGCAGAAAGAATACGAGTAATAAATGGAAATTTAGACTGCAAGGAACTTTAGACTACAAGGAAATAGGATGGTGACACATCACACACATCACACATGAAGTATAAAAATCTGCTGCACCAACAAAAATTCACTCATACTGCGCACCACGAGAAGTTAACACTCCGCGAAGATATAAGCACTGATAAATCATATCCAAACGTGAAGCAATAAATTAAGCGACAAGTAAGGTATTAAGGCCACGTTGTCGTTGACGTGACTAAGGACAAAAGATATGTGCAAGATCCCATGTAATACGCATTTTCAATTAGACTGAATGCCCGAGGCTCACTAAAAGGATCTGCAATTATTAGCTCGACATGGAAGCGTTGATTTCGCTGCATCTTCTGACATGCTAGCCTGCAACCTGACAGACTAGATGATGTTGAATAGGAACAGGCGTAATTACACCAGGGCGACGGCAGCTAGAGTGACAAAAGACCAGCCTCAAGGCGATGGTTGAAGAAGGAGCCACGCTTGTTGCAATGTTGTTGTGGTCTTCAGTCCTGAGATTGGTTTGATGCAGCTCTCCATGCTACTCTATCCTGTGCAAGCTTCTTCATCTCCCAGTACCTACCGCAGCGTACATCCTTCTGAATCTGCTTAGTGTATTCACCTCTTGGTCTCCCTCTACGATTTTTACCCTCCACGCTGCCCTCCAGTACTAAATTCTTTTTTCTAGTCAAGTTGTGCCACAAACTCCTCCCCAATTATATTCAATACCTCCTCATTAGTTATGCGATATAACCAACTAATCTTCAGCATTCTTCTGTAGCACCACATTTCGAAAGCTTCTATTCCTGTAGCACCACATTTCGAAAGCTTCTATTCTCTTCTTGTATAAACCATTTACCGTCCATGCTTGACTTCCATATGTGGCTACACTCCATAATAATACTTTCAGAAACGACTTCCAGGCACTTAAATCAATACTCGATGTTAAATTTCTCTTCTTCAGAAGTGCTTTCCTTCCCATTAGCAGTCTACATTTTATATCCTCTCTACTTCGACCGTCATCAGTTATTTTGCTCCCCAAATAGCAAAATTCCTTTACTACTTTAAGTGTCTCATTTCCTAATCTAATTCCCTCAGCATCACCTGACGTAATTCGACTACATTCCATTATCCTCGTTTTGTTTTTGTTGACGTTCATCTTATACCCTCCTATCAAGACGTTCAACTGCTCTTCCCAGTCCTTTGTCTTTGACAGAATTACAATGTCATCGGCGAACCTCAATGTTCTTATTTCTTCTCCATGGATTTTAATGCCTACTCCGAACTTTTTTTTTCCTTTACTGCTTGCTCAATATACAGATTGAATAGCATTGGGGAGAGGCTACAACCCTGTCACACTCCCTTCCCAACCACTGCTTCCCTTTCATGTCCCTCGACTCTTATAACAGCGATCTGGTTTCTGTACAAATTGTAAATAGCCTTACCCCTGCCACCTTCAGAATTTGAAAGAGAGTATTCCAGTCAACATTGTCAAAAGCTTCATCTATACAAATGCTAGAAACGTAGGTTTGCCTTTCCTTGATCTTTCCTCTACGATAAGTCGTATGGACAGTATTGCCTCACGTGTTCCAACATTTCTGCGGAATCCAAACTGATCTTCCCCGAGGTCGGCTTCTACTAGTTTTTCCATTCATCTGTAAAGAATTCGAATTAGTATTTTGCAGCTGTGACATATTAATCTGGTATTTCGGCAATGTTCACATCTGTCAACACCTGCTTTCTTTGGGATTGGAATTATTATATTCTTCTTGAAGTCTTAAGGTATTTCGCCTGTCTCATACATCTTGCTCATCAGATGGTAGAGTTTTGTCAGGACTGGCACTTCCAAGGCTATTAGTAGTTGTAATGGAATGTTGTCTACTCCCGGGGCCTTGTTTCAACTTAGGTCTTTCAGTGCTCTCTCAAACTGTTCACGCAGTATCAAATCTCCCATTTCATCTTCATCTACATCCTCTTCCATTTCCATAACATTGTTCTCAAGAACATCGCCCCTATATAGACGCTCTATATACTCCTTACACCTTTCTGCATTCCCTTCTTTACTTAGAACTGGGTTTCCATCTGAGCTCTTGATATTCATACAAATAGTTTTCTTTTCTCTGAAGGTCTCTTTAATTTTCCTGTAGGCCGTATCTATCTTACCCCTCATGAGATGAGCCTCTATCTCCTTACATTTGTCCTCTAGCCACCCCTACTTAGCCATTTTGCACTTCCTGTCGATTTCATTTTTTAGACGTTTGTATTCCTTTTTCCCGATTGATTTACTGCCATTTTTGTATTTTCTCCTTTCATCAGTTAAATTCAGTATATTTTCTGTTACCCAAGGATTTCTACTAGCTCTCGTCTTTTTAACTACTTGATTTTCTGCTGCCTTCACTATTTCATCCCCCAAAGCTACCCATTCATCTTCTACTGTATTTTTTTGTCGTTAGCGTGGGCTTCGTGTCTATCTGTAATAGCTTACCCGCACTCCTATTTTTTATTCATTATTAAACCGACTCCTGCATTACCCCTATTTGATTTTGTATTTATAACCCAGTATTCACATGACCAAAAGCCTTTTTCTCCTGCCACCGAACTTCACTAATTCCCACTATATTTAACGTTAACATATCCATTTCCCTTTTTAAATTTTCTAACCTACCTTCCCGATTAAGGGATCTGACATTCCACGCTCCGATCCGTAGAACGCCAATTTTCTTTCTCTTGATAACGATGTCCCCCCGAGGAGTCCCCACCCGGAGATCCGAATGGGGGACTATTTTACCTCCGGAATATTTTACCCAAGAGGACGCTATCATCATTTAATCATACAGCAAAGCTGCATGTCCTCGGGAAAAATTACGGCTGTAGTTTCCTCTTGCTTTCAGCCGTTCACAGTACCACAACAGCAAGACCGTTTTGGTTAGTTTTACAAGGCCGGATCAGTCAATCATCCAGACTGTTGCCCCTGCAACTACTGAAAAGGCTGCTGCCCCTCTTCAGGAATCACACGTTTGTCTCGCCTCTCAACTGATACTCCTCCGTTGTGGCTGCACCTACGGTACGCCTATCTGTATCGATGAGGCACGCAAGCCTCCTCACCAACGGCAAGGTCCATGGTTGAGAGGGGGGGGGGGGGGGGGGAGGGAAGGGGGGGCTTGTTTGCAAGGACAAACAAAAACAAGAAAGTCGAAGATACAGATTTACAGATAGCTGTGTCAGAAAGCACCTATGAAACGGAAATGTTTAGGCTAATATTGCTAAGCTGTGAACCAACGAAACTTCCCTGAGCTACCTCGTTGTATTTGAGAAACACTCTTCCAAGTACCTGTAACGTATAGGTAGTCATTGCGGATAAGCAAATGGGAAAAGCAGACGTTTGAGCTGTTCTGTTTTATTTCACTTGAGACCACAAACCCGAGTATCTGTAAAATGTTAATAGTCAGAGGTGCTAACAAAAACTTATGAATTAGTGAAATCTTCTCGGACTTCCAGCAGCATCGGGTGGTTAAAATTCTACAAGCTTTCGAGCGAGCTCACCTCGGCCATTGTCAAGTGGTAAATGACTGCCGTGTCGCCGTGGACTTGCCGTGACGTCACTGGTGTTCTCTTTCCTGGTCAAATGCACTAATGTTTTAATCCCACGTCCGTTGTGAATGATTCAACTATGTGGTGGCCGGGTCCCGTTTTCATAACAGTATCCCTAAATCCCTTCGTCGTCATTATGACAAATGTTTAGTTGAATAGTGTTCGGTGTCGATTTTCTAAAGCGTGTTCTGCAACAGCTGACTTTTCAGGATAGCGTAGTCGTAAGCACTTCTCGTGTAACGTCTGGCGTTGCTCCACAGTTTGTACTGGCTGCTACTGCTTAGGCCAAACAGTAATCACCGTAGAACAACTCCGGACAAAATACGAGAGGTGCCTTATGCCTAAGCTATCCTGGAAAATCAGCTGTGATAGAACACAGTGTAGAAAATTGTCAACGAATTCCATTTGAAGAAACAAATCTCATTATAAGGACGAGGGGATTTTGAGTTAGCGTCGTGAAACAAGCTGTAGAAATAGAAATACCTGAAATACCATTAAGGACGACGGTCTGCAGCTCAACGCAGCCTGGGACGTGGCCACTGTGGGTTTGCCGACGGACGCAAGACGAGGATATTACCATAGAGAGGATGGGAGCACCAGTGACGTCACAGCTAGCATCACGGCTATAAAACGGCGAGTCTACGTCGATACGGCAGTCATTTACCACTTGATAATTGCCCAGGAGAGCTAGGTAGAGTTTTTAATATTCCATATCGCCAGGAGACCATACATTCATACAAAACTTATTAACAATCCACGAAATATTAAAGTTTGGAAGGGGCCGAAAATACGTTCCCTTTTCAATATCCCAGTAGTTTTGTAGTTCTACTTGATATAATCGTGAGTGAGTCGTTTCATACGGATGTAGCCTAACTGAAGAAACATGTGAACTCTCTTCCTCGCCGAGCTTTGACCATTATCTCGGCTAGAGACGATGTTACACCGTGTCAGAGTGATGTCTTACGGAAGTGATTTTTTGTATGATACCCTTCATTCCTGCGAACATTCAGCCGAACACAGAAGGCACTGTCATTTTGGGCGAACTTACCGTGGTGGAATATGCTGCAAAGCAAAGAGATCGTGAAGTAAAACTAGTTTTTTGGCCAAGACAACACATTATCATTCATGTTTGTGTAGAAATGAAACAAAGTTTTATAATCAATATATCAATTTTAGTAGTAAGAATGAGTAATTAAATAAAATATGACTGTAAACTTGCACAAAGAGAGAAATCCCAACGGTCGATTATTTGTAATCGAGAGTGATGTGTCAGAGATAAGCACTGTAAACAATCTGCTTTACTTCAATTGATAGGGGTATTGTATGGGTGCGTTATGCTTCGTAAACTGCAAAAATGAAGAAATGGGTGGCCAAGCAAGACTCACTGCCCTGAATAAACTACAGGGAACACAATGTGGCTGCAGCTGAATTTCAATTTCAACAAAATCACTTTATTACTAAAGGGAGGACCACTTGAAGAAGCTGTTGACGATGGGGATTCGATCGATGGCATGCAAAGGAAATGTGTTGGTTCCCCGTTACTTCTGAAATAGTTCTATCTAATAATTTTCCAGAATGGTAATCAATACGCATACATACGTTTTACAGTATAAAAATGAATATATTTCAATAAGCTGAAAGCTGATATTAAATTACACATCGGGCGTGATGGCTGGATTGTGAAGTAGTGAACTAAGGTAGAAATATTACACTAAAACCCCATAGAAACTACAGCAGTATAGGCATGCGTATTCAAATACAGAGAGATGTAAACAAGCAGAATACGGAGTTGCGGTCGGCAACGCCTATATAAGACAACAAGTGTCTGGTGCAGTTGTTCCCTACTGCTACAGTGGCAGGTTATCAAGATTTAAGTAAGTTTGAACGTGATGTTGTTAATCGGTTACAGCTGCTGCAATGACACGTTATCAAGGTTTAAATGTGTTTCAAAGTGGTGTTATAGTCGGCACACGAGCGATGGGACGCAGCATCTCCGAGGTAGCGATGAAGTGGGGATTTTACCGTACGACCATTTCACAAGTGTACTGTGAATATCAGGAATCTGGTAAAACATCAAATCTGCAACATCGCTGCGGCCGGAAAATAAGCCTGCAGGAACGGGCCAACGAAGACTGAAAAGAGAATCGTTCATAGTGACAGAAGTGCAACCCTTCCACAAAGTGCTGCAGATTTCAGTGCTGACCCTTGAACAATGGTCAACGTGCGAATCATTCAACAAAACATGGTCGATATGGGCTTTCGGAGCCGAAGGCTCGCTCGTGTACCGTTGATGACTGCACAACATAAAGCTGTACACCTCGCCTGGGCTTATCAACACCGACATTGGACTGTTAACGACTGGAATCATGTTGCATAGGCGGACGAGTCTTGTTTCAAATTTTATCGAGCGGGTGGACGTGTACTGGTATGGAGACATGAATCTATGGATCCTACATGTCGGCAGGGTACTGTTCAAGCTGGTGGAGGCTCTGTAATGGTGTTGGACGTGTGCAGTTGGAGTGATATGGGACGCCTGATACGTCTAGATACGACTCTGACAGGTGACATGTACGTGACCATCCTCTCTGATCACCTACATCCAGTCATGTCCATTGTGCATTCCGACGGACTTGGGCAATTCCAGCAGGACAATGCACACACCACAAATCCAGAATTCCTACAGAGTGGGTCCAGGAGCACTCTCCCGAGTTTAAACACTTCCGCTGACCAGAAAACTCCCCTGACATGAACTTTATTGAGCGTAACTAGGATGCCTTGCAACGTGCTATTCAAAGGAGACCTCCAGCCACTCGTACTCTTGCTGATTTATGGACAGCCTTGCAGGATTCATGGTTTCAATTCTCTCCCGCACTACGTCACACATTAGTCGTGTTGCAGCACTTCTTCGTGCTCGCGGGAGCCCTACACGATGTTAGGCAGGTGTACCAGTTTCTTCGGCTCCTCACTGTATAATGAAAAGGCGCAAAGTATCATTAAGTACGCATATGAAAAAAGCGATAGTGTCTCCTATTGTTAATCTACCGTAACATAACGTCGTACGTGAGAAATGATCATGTTATCATTGAGAGGTTTCAACACACAAGCATGGCGAATACTAGGAGCACCATGACATGAGGACACAGGGACAAGAAACATAAAAACCGGACATCACAGATGGATTCATTGAATCATTCGGGTTAAACGCTTCATTAATGTTTTGCGACCTGCCGTATTACATCAAGAGGGGCGCTGCCACAAAACAAACGAAAAGTTCTAAATTCCTCAAATTTTTACACCTCAGAAAACTGCGAATTTGAATATCTACTGCTGTTACACATGATTAATTAACGTCCACGAAAGAGGACCTTATTCCGATATTGGTATCGTTGATGTCAGTGTAGTGCCTGAGGAACACGTGGTCGCTAACCGTTGCAATGTCATCAAGAGAAAACCAATTCTGATATAAGATGTGCGGTATTTCGAATGGTACATATGATTTGCACAAGCAGTCTCGCTTCTAGTGATTTATTCTCTAATGCAGTGTACATCATATTGTGACAAACTACCCACCAGTCGTAAAAGGGATGAGGATTTTAAATTTCCAAGTTAAGTAACAAAAAAAAGACTATAAATTACAAGCTCGCGTGAAGCCGGTTTGTTCGCTGTGATTACCCCTGCAAACTGAGAAATAGCTTATGGCAGTAAGTGCTGCCTGAATACCCATATGCTTTGCACAATCAGTAATGGTGGGCCAACAATCTGCTGTGCAAAAGCCATTCTCGCAAACAACCGGAAAGGTCTTCGAAATGTTTAGTTTGCACATGTCTGAACATTGAAAACACCGACAGAGTAAAACACTGAACGAAAACTGAGTAAACGACCTAAAACGCACTGTGAGAATTTGAATATCTGCGCAAAATGAAGAGTGAAGCGTCTGCCTCACGTGAACCCCTGGCGGCAAGTGTCGTTTCAAAGCGATTTCCGATCCCTTGCCTCCCGCGGCTGTTGAGGGGAAAGGTTCCTCAAAGAAGCCTGCTGTGTGATAACCAAACTCGTGAAAACATCTTTTGCCTACAATCGCAACGAGTTGTGCTGTCTACGAACTCATATTCAATGATAGGCGAACCTGCGTCAACGGACACGCCTCACTTCACCCAAAGGACAGAATTTTAAAACACTTAATTTCCAAAGCAGCTGGAAACTGGGAATGAAAAACATTTATTCAGTCTATCACGCATTGAGATTTACTTACACACAGGATGAACAGTAAAGAATAATAGTGAAACCTTTCTTAAATCAGTGAAATCACATCGACACACTTCCTCTTCCTCGAGGTGTGCTACATACGTCACTGAGTAGCGAGGGGTATAAACTACAACATGTTAACTACCAAGAAGGAGATCTAACGGAACCATTTGAACCATATGCATTTAGCAACGCGTTAACTGATTACTCCATCACTTCTTCGCAGAACAAATTCAAAACTATAAATGAAAATCAAAATATTGGATAGTTCCTGTTTTCTCCCTTTATATTTTTTTTACTGGTTATATTCCACATTTTTAATTACATTGCCACTGCATTGTAAAAGATGATATTTACTCTGTGTTCGCACCTCTACCTCGACGTGTAAAGCCTTCTTCAATACTATACTTTCTCGACGACAGTCACGTAACTTTTGATAATGACATTGTAAGCCGGAATCCGGTTAACAAATAGATTAATACTGTAGAACGTACATGGCACCGTGCCTTTCATTTATACTCAGTTAGCATCACTTGAATAATTGTGGTGCCCTCTATAAAGCTTTTAACATCCCAAAAACTCTGGGACCCCTTTAGTCTTCTGAGCTGTTGTGGGGTTTCATCTCTGAAGAGGCCCTCGGATGGTCTTTCTTTGCATTATCAAACACCCTGGACTTACTTCCACACTGTGGTACGTCATCTTTACCGACAAAAGTGTGGAAAGTAAAAAAAAGTGTATCATTAGGTTACAGTGAATAACTCTGAAGGGGTTGCCTTTAAATTGTATACAACTGTTAACTCGTTTCGAAGCTGCATGCTTGGAAGACTGTTACGGAAAACTACCAAATATTTAAGAGATTCTCTTGATCACAGCATGCATAAAGAGTTGGGATTCGTTGTTCGTCTAAGAAAGCGTAAAGACTTGCTCGATTACTGCTTTAAGACGTTTAAGTCCCTTAGATATGAGACAGTTAGGTGTTCCATCATTCATAAACGAACGCTCTGCTGGCCATTGAACTGTGTGAAGGAAGGAAAGAAAGACTGGGATTGAACGTCCCGTCGACAACTAGGTCATTGGAGACGGAAGAGCAGCTTGGATAGGGAAGTAAGGGGGAGGGAACTCGTCCGTGTCCTTTCAAAAGAATCTTCCCAGCATTTGCCTGCAGCGGTTTAAGGAAATCAGAGGAAACCTGAAGCTGGATCCAGGGACACGGATTTAACCCATCGTCCGCCAAAATGCATGATGCGAAGGCTGAGGTACGTGTCATCCCACAAGTCTAGCACGAACGCCTCTTCCTTCGCTGAGTGTCTAAGTTTATTTCTCTTCCTTCAGTATGATTTGCAGGTCTGGCACTTGTTGTACAAGTTCTTGTTTCCTTTATAATAACGTCAGATTGGATGTATTATCTTTCTTAATAGCCAACAGTTACGCCAGGCAGATGGTATGAAATTTTCAAAGCAAGAAGTAGACATAATAAATTTGTGAAACAGTCCTGTCGGTCTGCTGGTCCGTTTAAACACGCTAATCTCCAAACTCACAAGTCTAATTGTCATGGGATTTTAGCAGGAAACTTGACCGTAGATTAATGCAACGTACAGGCCTTCTTTCATGAAAAGTGTGTGATGGGGGAAAAAAATCGAGATTTAAAATTTTATCTAAAACTGTCGTGTTTGTTTGAACATACTAATGTCGAAAAATACTAGATGGATTTTCAGGGGTTTTCATAGACAACTTGAGTGTAGCTTGGGGCAACGTCAGACTTATTTTTGGAAATCGTATTGCCTACAAAATCATAAGTTTACGTTTTATCTAAAATCGCTTGTTTTCCTCATTCGTTTCGATGTTTAATCATCAAGGTGTAGCACACCAAAGCTTTTTAACTCAGTGACAGGATTAAGCGCCGCCGTCTCATCTTTACGAATACAAACTAACAGCGAACTTTCTATATGAAAAACTTGATGACATTGTTCTGCTCTTTTCCATAGGTTTTATTTGTGTTGTTTGCCAGGAAAAAGGAATTTATTAAGTTTTCTTTGTGATTTGGGTGCCCACTGATTACCTTTTGATTTCCTTTTGTTTAGGAATTTAAAAACTTAGAAAATGGACGACTCTGTTCGAGTACACCAGAACAGCTAAAAGTCTGAAGCCTATGCCATCTCAAAAATTCAATATAAATTATGAGACGATACTTGATGTGGATAAAGATCTTCAGGCTTTAGCTCGCTCTTTCGAAATTCGTTCTGAAAGGGAAGAGAGGCGTAACTCTTCAGAACCGCCACCCACAGGCACTTAAAGTTACTTTGCTCCAGCGTAGCGTCATAGAATTTCGAAGGGAAGTGGTGCAGGCGAGCGAGTTTTTGTACGTCAAATCCTGATTTTTCCTAACAATTTATTATTTCATTTTAAATATATACAATGCCCCGTGAGCTTATGTTGCGCCATGATCATAAACAAAGTACAAGGTGGACCCTGTGTGTTCTGAGCTTGGACATTAGCGTCAGTTGCTTTTTGGGTGTGTCTGCTCCACGTGGCTGTCTCACATGTTACTGAAGCAAACAAACTCTTCGTTTATGTTTCCAATCACACTATTTCACACATCGTATGTAAAGAAGGTTTATAAGTCAAGAATAAATTCCTTGCGTACAAAGTCTCGGACAAAGCTGTAACTAAATATCTGGGTAATGGCAGGCTTCCTAACTAGTAATTATTATTATGGAGAGAAGATAGTAAATACTTGAGGTGGTGCAAATAAAATTCTCAATCAGTGGATGGACTAAAGAAGAATGTCTGATCGAATTAAGAATGCAGTCTTCACGATAATTGAAATGACTGGAGACTCTCGACGTATGACGATACGTCTGTAACTGCAATACAGGTCAGTGTTAGGTCTATGGGCTTTGAACCGAAAGCGTCAGGATTCAAACAGCAGTCCGTTTGCCAGACCTAAGTTTTTTAAGAACTTAGATCTGCTGAAGGAAAGATCCATGAAACTCCCATGGCTTACTTCCTAACCGTACTCATCTGCGGTTGCTATTATTTTCTAACCAGTTTGATATCGATAGAGACTATATTCAGCTTCACTTTAATTTTTTGTGAATTGTTTGAAGTTTTGGCAACTACAGTGTGTGCGTGACTAACTTCGTTCTAACTTTAGCTCAAGTTGTGTTTAATACCTTGACATTTCGTAATCTGCTAGTTCTGTTGCTGGAGTGCTTGTGTTAAATTTAAATGTCGGTTTGCAGTGGTCTCCCTCGTTGTTTGTACGTGACCTCCCACAGATACGGATGCATGTGTAGCTGTGAATAAAAAAGTTGTAGTGAACGCTGCTGACATTATTTCGGGTAAACAGTGCATAGTGTTTCACGAGGTACCATACATGTTTATCGTACATTTGTAGCTATGCACGTGCTTGCATAAAATATGACTAACAGCGGTCACACTATAAAAAACAGAGTTGAGTGTCTGTATTTTTATCCAAATGATTTTTATCATAGTTGCGGTATCATTTATTTAGTCTGTTGATATAAGAGAACACATTTTGTAAATTAAGAATTTGTGCCCACATCTTCTAGGGATTAGCTTATTTTTCTATTGTATCTCATTTCAGACTGTTTTCTGTGAGTGTCTGTCGATTACAGGAAGAGACATAATAATACGGTATACTAAAAAATGTGCCTGTTGCAAAAAAACAGACTATAGTAATCCTCACTGACCAGAACGGTACAAGAAGTCAAAATCAGGAAACGTGTATGCTTGGTGCAACTAAAGAGCGATGAACATTAAATTCATTGATAATGTTTTTTTTTTTTAGTGACTGGTTTGATGCAGCCCACCACCAACTGCTATCCTTTGCCAAAGTTACCAAACTCTTCCACTCAGAGTACCACTTGCAAACTGTATCCTCAATTATTTGCTGGAAATATTCCAGTGTCTGTCTTCATCTAAAGTTTTTACACGCTAGAGCTTCCTATAGCACCCTGGCAGTTTTCCCTGCTGTCTTAACAGGTGTCCTATTATCTTGTTCCACTTTTCTTGTCAGCTTTTCTCCGTAGATTCTTTTCCTCTCACATTCTGTGCACGACCTCTTCATTCTTTACCTTATCAGTTTATCTCATTTTCAACATTCTTCTTTGGCAACACATCTCAAAGGCTTCGATTCTCGTCTGTTATTCTGTCTCTGGCAAGACCATCGGCAGAACGAGGATGACTTTATTGCTGGAAATCTTGGGACGCCATTGCTGGTGATTTTTGTTCAAGCTTTATGCAGTGGTGGGGTTCGAATACAGGACCGAAGGCGTTTTGATCACTAGTGAAAAACATTACCTCTGGATTGCGTGTTACACATGATGAAGTTAGAAATGAGAAATATCTTCGCAAAATTCCTCCACATGTAATTCACAAGCAAATAAAGTAATTTTCTCGAACGAGTGGAGTCGGATTGTGGGGTGGGCAGTAATTCTGTCTGGATTTCAGTATAGAAAGTGAGTTTGGGTATTTTAAAGGCGAAGCGAGCGAACTGACACAAAGAGAAGTATTCGCTAGGAAGTTCCGAAATACATGGGTATTGGGATATTCCCTTCGTCGAGGGTTGAGAATACTTTGGTTAGTCCTGAGCATAGCGTGGCAAGGACTATTCATAAGGTTTTTCGAGAGATCTCACGAAACTTTCTCGTCATTAGTTTTGGAAATTAGGTAAACTACTGCTTTGTCATCTGGTAATACTAAGTTCTGCTGTCAAACCGGCTGAATTAATGAGAAATGGCCACAAGTAAATCAGTTTATCGGTACGATCTTACACACACCATGCGGCCGATAGCGTATACTAGAGCGCGTTATTGAGATACCGAGAAACCTGAACTTGGAGGTAAACGCCATCTATTCTGTTTAATTTTATTTACAAACGATAATAGTACAGTATTAAGTGAGGACTCTAGGAATATACTACAACCCCATAAGTATGGCTCCAGCGCAGACCATGAAGACAAGCTGAAACTAACGACAGGGCGCTCAAAGATATCCAAGCAGTCATTCTTCCCGGGATCTGTATGTTACCTTGCACAGGACAGATGTAAACATAAATCGATCGAGATTTCTTACGAAGTATTCAGTCATCCTGTCCTTCCTTCTCGCTGCAGTCCTCTCCGATTCCACGGAGAACCAGCAGCTAGTTATTTATCTCGTCAGTCTTTATTTTACATTCGACTGTCACACCAAATCTTGGACGCTTTGATTCTCTTCTTACACAGTTTTCCGGTTCTGCTATCTACTCAATGATTTCCACAAATGAAGGGTACATTACAAGCGATCGCGTTGGTCAATTTATTTCTGCAGAAGATGTTCGTGCAGAGGATAGGTCCTCTAAGTACCAGTATTGTACCTTTGTGCGATATGGATATAGCACAAACACTAGGTCTCCCGTCAACACGCAGTATCACTTACTTCGTCAGCTAATCATCGAGTAACGGTGTGGAACCTACATGTAGCACATTCTTCACGTATCCTTATAAGACTGCATACAATAATAAGTGTACTATCACTCTGCTCCCTTTGTTAAAGATTTACGAACTGCATAATAAGTGTAAGGAGCCAACTGCAGAAGCCATACTTTTTCGATGTCTAGGTAGGCAAATCCCGGGAGTAGACAACATTCCATTAGAACTACTGACAGCCTTGGGAGAGCCAGTCCTTACAAAACTCTACCATCTGGTGAGCAAAATTTATGAGACAGGCGAAATACCCTCAGACTTCAAGAAGAATATAATAATTCCAATCCCAAAGAAAGCAGGTGTTGACAGATTTGAAAATTACCGAACTAACAGTTTAATAAGTCACAGATGCAAAATACTGACGCGAATTCTTTACAGGCGAATGGAAAATCTGTTAGAAGCCGAACTCGGGGAAGATCAGTTTGGCAATACTGACCCTACGACTTATCTTAGAAGAAAGATCAAGGAAAGCCAAACCTACGTTTCTACCATTTGTAGACCTAGAGAAACCTTTTGACAATGTTGATTGGAGTACTCTCTTTCAAATTCTGAAGGTGGCAAGGGTAAAATTCAGGGAGCGAAAGGATACTTACAATTTTTACAGAAAGCAGATGGCAGTTATTAGAGTAGAGGTGTATGAAAGGGAAGCAGTGGTTGGGAAGGGAGTGAGACAGGGTTGTAGTCTCTCCCCGATGTTATTCAATCTGTATATTGAGCAAGCAGTAAAGGAAACAAAAGAAAGTTCAGAGTAGGTATTAAAATACATGGAAAAGAAATAAAAACTGTACGTTTCGCCGATGACATTGTAATTCTGTCAGAGACCACAAAGGACTTGGAAGAGCAGTTGAACGGAATGGACAGTGTCTTGAAAGGAGGATATAAGGTGAACATGAACAAAAACAAAACTAGGAGAATGGAATGTAGTCTAATTAAGTCGGGTGATGCTGAGGGAATTAGATTAGGAATTGAGACCCTTAAAGTAGTAAAGGAGTTTTGCTATTTGGGGAGCAAAATAACTGATGATGCTCGAAGTAGAGAGGATATAAAGTGTAGACTGGCAATGGCAAGGAAAGCGTTTCTGAAGAAGAGAAATTTGTTAACAACGAGCATAGATTTAAATGTCAGCAAGTCGTTTCTGAAAGTATTTGTATGGAGTGTAGCCATGTATGGAAGTGAAAAGTGGACGATAAATAGTTTAGACAAAAAGAGAATAGAACCTTTTGAAATGTGGTGCCACAGAAGATTGCTGAAGATTAGATGGGTAGATCACATAACTAATGAGGAGGTATTGAATAGAACTGGGGAGAAGAGGAGCTTGTGGCCGGTTGGTAGGACATGTTCTGAGACATCGAGGGATCACAAATTTAGTATTGGAGGGCAGCCTGGAGGGTAAAAATCGTAGAGGGAGACCGAGAGATGAATACATTAAGCAGATTCAGAAGGATTTACGCTGCAGTAGCTACTGGGAGATGAAGAAGCTTGCACAGGATAGAGTAGCATGGAGAACTGCATCAAACAACAAAGTAGGAGTAGCGAGTATTATGCAAACAGTGAAATACTCACTGCTCTGCGTACTGTGACGTGAAGAAGTGTATGTATTGTTATCTTAAAACTTTTTAAGTTCTGCGGTTGAACTGTAGTTCTGAATGCCTCGCTCAAGTCTCTGCAACAGCTGACGCTGGACTTCAGTATTTAATGATTAAATTTCTCTTTGTGAACCTTCTCAAAATCGATTATGCCTTTTTGCGATATTGGTCTAGCGCAGAATCATAAGTTTTTCTAATAGTTGCATGTAGACTGCGTGAAACAAGGTGGAGCACATTTCGCTGAGGCAGTGTTTGCTGACCTGGAAGCAATGCTGCATAAACCGTCACAGTCGTTCACCAAAAGAAAAACATCTCAGAAATCGAATATCTGTTAAGCACTATTATTAACAGAAACGTAAATGTTCTCATACAGGGATTTATTACTGAGAAAATGAATATTGAGCTGGAGGTGTCAGGATCTTGTCGCGATTAGGTAGCGAAATTCCTTTTGCAGAGTTCTAGTCACCGATTTTTGTTTTAAATAAAGCACTGGCCTTCAGTGCCACTTTAGTAAGCCTGGCTGTCACTGCTGCCAGCTCCAGGTGCTTTAATTAATTACGAACTATGCATTTGTCACGTGCTATAGTCTTTTCTACTGCCGCAGCAAATTTCCACTGAAGGAAAAAAAAGACACGTAATTATTCGAGTAACACAGTGGAGTAAGGCACAACTAACGACGCGGAAAAGTTACTGTTTGTGGTGGAAGCGGCCCCATTTTAAACAACACAGCTGCCGCCGTCTATTAAACCGCAGTGCACGTTATCAGTTTTCTTTTTCGCCGACTCATTTTTCTTATCGCGCGCGCTCTCTCTCTCTCTCTCACTTTTCCCTTTGTCAGCTGCAAGCTCATTAGAAACAGTTTAGCTTAACGCTAGCTAATGAAGGGATAGAATCTTGCCACATGCTAGAACAAGTGTTGTTTGAATGCAATGTGTTTTATGTACACTGTAAAAATAGTCCGGACTTTTGTGGTCTTTTATTCACTCAGAAGCACTAACTTGATATGTGGAATGAAAAATTTAATCACTTTACCTTAACTACACAATTCTTACGTCGTCGCTAATGAGTTTTACACGGAATAGAGACCATGAAAAAAGAAGGTCGACTCAAGAGGCATTGGAGGAGCTGTTTGATACTGACAGCCACCATACAACTGTTATTCAAGCAATATCGAGGACATTCATCCCAGTTGTCAATCGTGTGATTATTGCCACGTGTTTCCGGACAACAGTATCCAGTTTTCAAGTGCTAACAACAAGGATGCCAGATGAACCAATCCTACGTATACCGACAGACATATAAGGATTAAAGACGTCCTGATTTATAACCTAAATAAGGCCTCGGCGCAACTTAAAACAAGCTGCACGCGTGCATTGTCAAATCAGACAACAAAACATAAACATCACAAGCCGGTGCATCCACCGCTACCGAGGTACACCTGCAATGTGGAGGCCGCTGCCATCACCTACCAGCGATGATATTTACTTAAAGCGTAATACACACAAGCGTACTGCTGAGAGTTCCGAAATCGATTGCGCATTAAAGAAGACCGACCTTGCAACCTAAGACAATTGTATTTACAGTTCCAAATCATTACACGCCTGTGTTGCCTTCATCCGGTCAGACAAATAATCAAAATATGATGCATGTATTTTTATTGGCCTCAGTCAGTTAAAAACTAAAGGATATCTTGAGACAAAGAAAATGAAGTAGAGCAATGGCTGAACAATAGGTACAAACTACAGTACGATAGTATGGTTCGGCGACGTTGTGTCATCAAGCAGTTCGTAAGTTCTCGGATCCGATCCAAAGTTAGTTCTAGGAACCTGAAGCCTTTCACTTAGCCAGCCGGAGTGGCCGAGCGGCTCTATGCGCTACAGTCTGGAACCGCGCAACCGCTACGGTCGTAGCTTCGAATCATGCCTCGGGAGCCGGCCGCGGTGGTCTTGCGGTTCTAGGCGCTGCAGTCCGGAACCGTGGGACTGCTACGGTCTCAGGTTTGAATCCTGCCTCGGGCATGGATGTGTGTGATGTCCTTAGGTTAGTTAGGTTTAAGTAGTTCTAAGTTCTAGGGGACCAATGACCTATGTCTCATAGTGCTCAGAGCCATTTGAAGCATTATTTGAATCTTTCACTTATTTTTTCCTCTTGCAGTGGTTGTTGATGTGAAAAAAAAAGAACGAGCTGAATCGTGGCTCAGAATCCAAGCGAAGCTGTAGGTCCGCCTATAACTGGCTGGATAAGTCACTTCAAAGATCACAGTAAGGCTACAGCGTACCACCAGTAATAGGACTATGTGTACTAAGTCTCTGTGTGGTTTAACCATAGACTGTTGCACACCATTATCATTTCTAATGTATCATAGTAAAGAGCTATGTTAAAAGATGATGTTATGCAAGCAGTACTGATGATAAATGAGGTTCCTTTATTATCATTTTATATGTTACGATGTTTGGACAGTGAGGTTCCTTATTAATCATTTTATATGATACTATATTTGGATAGTGTCGGATTATTTACCAATTTGGAAAATCAGTGTTGGTCTCACGCAAAATAATAAGCTGATGAGTAACTGTCGTTATTATATTCATGGAAAAAACATGTTTGATTCCTTGTTTCGTTTTATGAGGCACATTTGTCATGCAGATCTGACAGAGTAATAGTCTCGTGCAGGCTATTCCCCGCATTTGTTAAGTTCTGACCAAAAGTAAATGTGGAGGCAAATTTCCCATCTATTAATCGTACCCTGAAAGGAGAGTCAAACTGCTTTTGTCCAGTGATATGTTTCTGAGAGTGAAAACATTATCCGAAATTTCAGCAAAGACGAAGGCAACGGCCTTGCCGCAGTGGATACACCGGTTCCCGTGAGATCATCGAAGTTAAGCGCTGTCAGGCGTGGTCGGCACTTGGATGGGTGACCATCCAGGCCACCACGCCCTGTTGCCATTTTTCGGAGTGCACTCAGCCTCGTGATGCCAACTGAGGAGCTACTCGGCCGAATAGTAGCGGCTTCGGTCAAGAATACCATCATAACGACCGGGAGAGCGGTGTGCTGACCCCACGCCCCTCCTATCCGCATCCTCCTCTGAGGATGACACAGCGGTCGTATGGTCCCGGTAGGCCACTCGTGGGCTGAAGACGGATTGCTCACCAGAAACGAAACAGTCCACAACTGTCATTGCAAGGCAGTGGCCTCGCAGCAATACCGGCAATGAGGCAATGTCCATTTAATCAGCTAGAAAGGATACAGTCTTCGTTCTCTGGTATGCTTAACGGATTCTTTTTATTGATTACCCAGCCAAGTGAAAACAATGACTGCCTCGTTCTGGACAAACTAATTTAGCCCTACACCACTACAGGTAGGGAGAGGGAATCAGTCATGCATTAGTTAATTATAAATTATTATATCTCCAATGATATTCTACATACCAAATTAACTACAGAACATCGTCTTTTATAACCTACTGCCATCGTAAAAATTTCCAGGGTATAGTAATCCACGGTTTAAAAAATTAGATTCTCTGGTGTAGATTTCTTAAAAGTGACTCATCTATATTATAACTCTTTTATTCGCCTCAGCGCATCTCACAAATAATGATATGAAGTATGATTTCTAGGACATCCGAGCTATTCGTATGATCTGGCATGCTTACACGCACTTCTAAAAGCATGGAAAGACATAGCATTAGAATCTGGCGTGCTTGAGATAAGTGTAATAACATTAACTTTGCTTAAGACATTGTTAGTGGGAATTTCTGACGTTGAGTGTCATTTGTGGTAATGTAATATGGAATTTTAACGATGCAGTTTGCAGTAATATCCAATCAGATATTGAAAAAATACTACCAGCTAGCTTGTGAAGCATAAAATATGAGGCTATGCATCTCAAGAAGCTCATAGGTACAGCAGCCTTTCACTAAATGACTATTGGTTCGTAGTTAATCACTAATACCATACAAACGTACAGAGGTAACAATGTATGTTGTTTCAAAGCAGCCATGATGGTTTCTCTTCGGAAAAATGTTACTGAGATAAAATAGTCCCCATTCAGATCCTCTTTTTTGTCATCTTTGTTGTTGGCATAGAGTACCCCCACACAGCGATGTATATAAGACAATAATAATGATATAGAACACGTATAAGCACGTAAGCAAATTGACACTAATGACCATTACATAAAAAGGAGAGGGGCATCTGAAAATATCTGAAATTAAACAAAGTTAGTTTATGTGAGTTACTTCATATCTCTCTTTTTGATTCCGTTAGACAGGATTAATGTTCTTTATATTGTGTGCTTGCCATTCGGATCTCTGGGCGAGGACAACTCGGGACATTGTCATGAAAAAACACAAAAGTATCATCTTACAGATCGAAATTTCAGATGTCTTAATCCATTATCAGGGTACAGAATTCATAGGAGGAAATGGATAGGCTAAAGTTAGATGTAACGGCAATTAGTGAAATGCGTTGGTAGCAAGAACAGTACTAATGGCCAGGTGCGTTCAGGGTTATAAATACAAAATAAAACAGTGGTGATGCAGGAGTAGGTTTAATAATGAATAAGAAATTTACGAAAACTTAGCTTTACCATGAACAGCACAGTGAAAGTATTATCGTAGACAAGACAGACGCCGGCCGCTGTGGCCGAGCGGTTCTAGGCGCTTCATCCGGAACCGCGCGACCGCTACGGTCTTAGGTTCGAATCCTGCCTCGGTCGTGGATGTGTGTGATGTACTTAGGTTAGTTAGGTTTAAGTACTTCTACGCTCTAGGGCACTAATGACCTCAGACGTTAAGTACCATAGTGCTCAGAGCCATTTGAACCATTTGGACAAGACAAACACGAAGTCATCGTCCGCCAGAATAGTACAAGTTTAAATGGCAACTTGCTCTGCAAGAAAGTTATTAAGAGAGTTAAGGGAGACGAAAATTTAAGTGTGGTGCAGGGCTAGAATTCGATAGTAGGAAAGCGAAGAGAAAAAAAGAATAGTAAGAGAACGCGGGCTGGTGGAAAGGAATGAAAGAGGAAGCCACCCGGTAGAATATTGCACACAGCACAATTCAGTAATCGTTAATACTTAGTTTCAAAATCGTGAAAGACAAGTGTAGACGTATAAGAGATCTGGAGCCATAGGAATGCTTCAAATAGATCACATATTGATAACACAGAGATGTCAACGCACCCTGACCACATTCTATTGTTTATTAAGTGCAGATTAAGACTGAAAGATAGCAAAGGACATGGATGAGCATTTGTATGGAAACACTAGTGCCCTGAAAAGAGGCTACAAGATGAGGATCAGCAAAGTGAAACAACGGTGAGGGAATGTGGTCAAAATAAATCAGGTGATTTTGTGTGAGCTGCATTAGGAAATGAGAAATTAAAAGTAGATGATAAGTGTTGTTATTTGGGCAGCAGTACAACTGATTATGGCTGAAGTAGGAAGGACATAAAACACAGACTGGCTACGGCACGAGAATCATTTATGAGTTCGTTAACATCTAACATAAATTAATTAGAAAGCCTTTTCTGAATGTATTTGTGTGGAGTGTACACTCGAACGGAAATGAAACGTGCGTGATAAGCAGTTCACACAAAATAGAGGCAGCATGCCTCGAATCAGCAAAAATAGAAGGTCTTGAAATATTGTGCAGTAAGGAATGCTGAATTTGAGAATAGTAGATCGGGTAACAAATGAGGAGAGACTGAATCGAACTGGCGAAAAGAATTCGTGGCATAACTCGACTAAAAATAGTGATCAGCTGTTAGGACATACCAGACAGACAGAAACCATGGTTACCTCGGGATCACACGTTGAAAGTGGGCATAACATCTTCCTGTGTCCGTTTGTGCAGTTAGCCACTAGGTACACCATTTCTCTTGAGCGCGTTTATGGACTAACGGAGTGAAATCAGTGTTAGTTAGAACATTGCCTTGGAGAGGCCTTTCTTCGGATCCACCGTCTTATTGTGACGAGTCCTAGAAAGAGCATCAAACCGCACTAAATTAACTAATGTCTATGTGATTTTCCTTTGCAATCCATATTTCATTCGAAGCATGTATTACATTTCTATTTGTTTGGTACTACTTGTTGAGATGTTTGACTTTTTGTGAAATTCTTGTACTTAAACACCGTTTGTGCTTAATAAGTTGTAAGGCACGATCCATGACAGCCACCTGCAGCTAACGTTTTTACGCAAACTGAGCTTCATGAGAGCGTGAATTACGTAAAAGTCTCTCTGACTTCCAGGATACAGAAGAAACAGAATGTGTAAAGTAATGCAACACAGGATCAAATGTAGGATCAAGTAGACTTTTACTCCACTTGGCAAAATTAAATTAATCTTTCTCAAATCCACACAGAAGAAAAGCGTCTAATATTCTTCTTCCTAGTGCTCGAACTCAGAATTTTTCGTCCTGTTTCCTTTATGCAGTGGTACATATTGATTTTCTGCGCTTTACAGAGGCACATATTTCGAGCCCTGGACGGACATTCTGTATTATTCCTGCAATAAACAACATTTTTGACCTATGTACTTTATTACTCTTTTGTTTTCATTAAATTTGCATCTCATTTGTGTTAAAATTGTGACGTCAATTATAATTTAATTTTAAATGTAATTTACTGTTTGCCGTCCGGTTATATCAGTTCATTTTTCAGCACTCATTCTGGTGCAGTTATTTTACAAAGACATACAATGCATATTAACTTTTTTTATGATGAGTCCTCTCCTTAATATCTGTCTCGTAATTCTGTGAACAGAGATACTCTTCATTCGAAGATGTGTGTGCGTAAAATCTAGTCTCCATTTTTGCTTACGTGAATTGGTTCATCACAGAAACGTTTTTAGACGAAGACTGGGATGCAGAAACTATCTCAAAAGGAATCT
The DNA here is from genome assembly GCF_023897955.1 of Schistocerca gregaria. NCBI lineage: Eukaryota > Metazoa > Arthropoda > Insecta > Orthoptera > Acrididae > Schistocerca > Schistocerca gregaria. The sequence continues at coordinate 163,400,022 of NC_064922.1, forward strand.
GATAACAAAAATAAAACAACAGCGGGGAAAAAATTAAACGTGAAGTCAGGTTTGCACAAGTTTTGTGATAGAATAGACAAAAGTTGCAGCGCCGTGCCGTTTTCTCACTGTCATACGAAACACTACCCCTCTATAAGCCTTTTGCGACTACAGGTTCAGTTCTTAAAGAGAAAATCTATGGCACACCTTAACTTCACACCTTCCTTTAGCTGCTTCCGTGGCTTGCATTCTGTGTGACATTTGACTCCGTTTAGTAACAATGATAGTACATCTAAATCTAGATGTCTACTCTGCAATACAAACTTAAGTGCCTGGCACAGGGTTTATCGATCTGCTTCCAAACTCTTTCTCTGCTTTTTCATTCTCAAATAGCACACGGAAACAACGAACACTTAAATCTCTTCGTGCGCGTTCTAGTTTCTCTTATTTCATTACGGTTATCATTTCTCACTATGCAGCTTAGCATCAAAGAAAAATATTTTCATATTTGGAGGAGATAATTGGTGACTGAAATTTGGTGGAGAGTTTTCACCGCTACGAAACACGTCTCCATTTTAATACACTCCTGGAAATTGAAATAAGAACACCGTGAATTCATTGTCCCAGGAAGGGAAAACTTTATTGACACATTCCTGGGGTCAGATACATCACATGATCACACTGACAGAACCACAGGCACATAGACACAGGCAACAGAGCACGCACAATGTCGGCACTAGTACAGTGTATATCCACCTTTCGCAGCAATGCAGGCTGCTATTCTCCCATGGAGACGATCGTAGAGATGCTGGGTGTAGTCCTGTGGAACGGCTTGCCATGCCATTTCCACCTGGCGCCTCAGTTGGACCAGCGTTCGTGCTGGACGTGCAGACCGCGTGAGACGACGCTTCATCCAGTCCCAGACATGCTCAATTGGGGACAGATCCGGATATCTTGCTAGCCAGGGTAGTTGACTTACACCTTCTAGAGCACGTTGGGTGGCACGGGATACATGCGGACGTGCATTGTCCTGTTGGAACAGCAAGTTCCGTTGCCGGTCTAGGAATGGTAGAACGATGGGTTCGATGACGGTTTGGATGTACCGTGCACTATTCAGTGTCCCCTCGACGATCACCAGAGGTGTACGGCCAGTGTAGGAGATCGCTCCCCACACCATGATGCCGGGTGTTGGCCCTGTGTGCCTCGGTCGTATGCAGTCCTGATTGTGGCGCTCACCTGCACGGCGCCAAACACGCATACGACCATCATTGGCACCAAGGCAGAAGCGACTCTCATCGCTGAAGACGACACGTCTCCATTCGTCCCTCCATTCACGCCTGTCGCGACACCACTGGAGGCGGGCTGCACGATGTTGGGGCGTGAGCGGCAGACGGCCTAACGGTGTGCGGGACCGTAGCCCAGCTTCATGGAGACGGTTGCGAATCGTCCCCCAGGAGCAACAGTGTCCCTAATTTGCTGGGAAGTGGCGGTGCGGTCCCCTACGGCACTGCGTAGGATCCTACGGTCTTGGCGTGCATCCGTGCGTCGCTGCGGTCCGGTCCCAGGTCGACGGGTACGTGCACCTTCCGCCGACCACTGGTGACAACATCGATGTACTGTGGAGACCTCACGCTCCACGTGTTGAGCAATTCGGCGGTACGTCCACCCGGCCTCCCTCATGCCCACTATACGCCCTCGCTCAAAGTCCGTCAACTGCACATACGGTTCACGGCATGCTACCAGTGTTAAAGATTGCGATGGAGCTCCGTATGCCACGGCAAACTGGCTGACACTGACGGCGGCGGTGCACAAATGCTGCGCAGCTAGCGCCATTCGACGGCCAACACCGCGGTTCCTGATGTGTCCGCTATGCCGTGTACAGCCCTCTCGCAGTGTCCGGAGCAAGTGTGGTGGGTCTGACACACCGGTGTCAATGTGTTCTTTTTTCCATTTCCAGGAGTGTAATTCTCCACCTCAACTCGCGCATTGTATCTGTGACATTATCTCACCTACTTCAGGATAATATAAAAAAAATGGTGCCCTTCATTGTACTTTTTTGATGGCTTCCCTAAATTCTCTCTGGTACGGGTACATACCTCGCAGCAGTATTCCAGAAGAGGACGAACAACCTTAGTTTAGGCGGTCAGTTTAACAGGTCTTTTCATCTTCGAAGTGTTCTGCGAATAAAATACTGTCTTTGGTCCGGCTTTCTTGTAACGTTTATTACATGATTGTTCCAATTTACGTTTTTCATGACTGATAACATATTCTTACAAAATACGTAACGTTTACCAGTGAAAAAAATATGGCATAGGCCCAATAATGGCGCTGCTCCATAACACAGCTCAATCGGTAGCTTTGGGAGAATACAATTGTTTTGATTCACACCAATGGGAATTTTCGGAACCTCAAAATTGCCAGTTTTGCTTGTACACGACTTCATTCAGGCTTGACCTGTGATCTAGATGTAGCCAACATCAAAATCATAAATCACTGCGAGAATCTGGTTTGCTAAGTTAGGCCTGGTGGCTTTGATTTTGAATGAAGAGACGTGTACTCTCTAGTTTTCTGTGCGTTAGAATGCTCCAAACCAGCCTCTACTACACTTATTGGGACGAATTCCTGATGTTTTGCTGAGTAATTCTAGAAACCGTGTCGACATTATCTGGAGTAAATACATGTTGTCTGGGGCCAACATTCGCTGCTAGACTGTCAGCCACGATGCCTATCCACCCAGTCCTGGTGAAGAATAGTGAACAACGACCGAGAACAGACGTCGTGCCGATCCACACCGCGTGTCCGTTGCTCAAAGCTCTGCTTCTCCTGTAATCCTTTCTTCTACTCCTACTATAACCGTACTCCTACTATAACCGTATTCCAACCTCCATGACTATTAGATTTTTTATCTCCATTTACGTAATGAATTGCCCCTTCAATACCCTCAAATTCTCTTTCTGTAGATCATCTTCGGCTTGCGACATCGTCATGTATTCCTGAATTGTCTCAATAGAAACCTTCTTTGTGGTTCTACCTGTATTTCGGGTGTCTTCTCAGGTGAGGCACGTAAGCCAACCCACCAATTGCAAGGCTGATGGTTCATAGATGGCTACTCATTACAGTTGTGTATTTCGTGCTTTATTCACCATTTAGTTTGATTTCCTTACACATTTCATGACTTCCACAATAGAGGTAATTTATTCCAAAGCTATAAATAATTGTTTCACGATACCTGCATTAAGAAAAAGTCACACTATGAACAAATGACTACATTAATTGCTGAATAAATCTGCATCAAACAATCATTTTTAACAGCGACAATGTCGGTTCTACCGAAGAAGAAATATACAGTTGTATGTGACACTATTTTGCTACTTAAAAAAAAGAAACAATGGATGGAGTAAGGATTTGTTTTATATGTACAGCTTTTGAGTATTATGGGTATGAACAAAATCAACCAAGGAAATAATTCTAAGAAGCATAGTTGCGGAAAACAGTAGTTTCTCCGATACGGCCACATTTTCTGCCTGCCCGACCTACTGGCCGCGTGGGTCTCCATTTCCTGAACACTGGCTAGTCGATTATTTAGATTATTATACTTACGGTGAAAGAATACGTTTTTGGTGCTTCAATGATGGTACACCGGCACGCTTTAGCGTGGCTGTTTGAGGATAGGTAGTATAAACCTTAAAAAAAAATGTTATCGGTCGTGGCTCGTCGATACCACGTCCTTCCAGGTCCCTCGACTTGAACCCGTTGGACTTTTTTTTGTGGAAACACTTAAAAGATGTTGTGTATTCCAGCTCTGTCGGTAATGCCGGGGAGCTCCGACAACGCATTGTGAGTGGTTACCAACGCGTTCGGAACATACCTGGGAATTTTGAACACGTACAGGCATCGATAAAGAGACATAGTGAAGCTTGAGTACACATGCACATTGGCCATGCGGAACACTTGTTATAATGTATTCGTCCTAGAGAGCACACCTGCAGTTTGACCCTCGAGGACTCAGGCGTAATTCTTCGTATCAGGAAAACCACTGGTTTCCGGACCTAAGTTTATTAGAATTATTTGCTTGTTTCATCGTCTTATACTCGCCTGTTTCATTTGGCCGTAAGGACAACGATCAGTAGATCAATTTTGTTTAGTTTTGACACTATCACATTGTATGGTACAATCATAACTAGTTATGATCGTGTTAGAGTGGCTGAGGGGAGACACCTCTGCATGAAGTTGGAGTAGCAGTTGGGTACCCGCGAAGTGTCTCTAACGTTAGTAAAATAATTTCAAAGTTCAATTATTTCTTAATCAAGTTTACAGTCTGAAAGGGCTGAGCTAGCAGAACAGGGCCGGTTAGGTTGAGGGAAGGGGCCAAAAATGAGGTTACTGTCAGTTGCACTCAACATACAAGCTTTATTTGTCCACACTCAGTATTACACAAGAATGCAAAACACTCAAAGTTGTAATAGATCTCCTTCGATTAATCTTAGATCGGCTGAAGGCCACACTCAAAATCCAAGACGCAAGGCCTAAGTAAGAAATTGACATAGAGGGTTCTTCTGGGGGTGTCACTCAGAAATATTTTCTAAATCAAATGGTTCAAATGGCTCTGAGCACTATGGGACTTAACTTCTGAGGTCATCAGTCCCCTAGAACTTAGAACTACATAAACCTAAATAACCTAAGGACATCACACACATCCATGCCCGAAGCAGGATTCGAATCTGCGACCATAGCGGTCACGCGGTTTCAGACTGTAGCGCCTAGAACCTCTCGGCCACTCCGGCGGCTTTTCCAAATCTTCAATCTGAACGGGCTGAAGGCCTTAGCACTTTAATTTTAATGGAACTCGACTGAAGGCCGTATACTAAGCAATAAGAAGTGTTTCAATGCGACAGCACAAGACCTAATCTTAAAACGATTGAAACAAATGCGGCTGAATGCCCGATATCAAAACATCACAACCATATGCCTTAAGAGCAAGACAAGAACATTAATTCAAGAGATATTAAAACTGGGCTGAAGGTCAAACATCAACACAATAATTTAACGGCTGAAGGCCTTAAAAGATTTGATGTACAATTCGGCTGAAGGCCACTATAAGAATAACAGTCTCATGCCTTAAGGGCAAGTCAATAACATTAATTCAAGATATATAAAACTCGGTTGAAGGCTACACATCAAGCAAATAACTGAAACTCCAACGGCGAAGTTACTATGTGACAGGCACGGAACGACGCTCAGAAGTTCCAAGCGTTGGCCTGGAATTATAACACTAACACCCGTTTAGGCGAGACAGGCAGCCTGACCAACAATCTCTTAATCGGAAGGCAACCCAACCGACAGACAGCCGATCGACCAATCAACCGAGTCAGTTCCGCTCTACGCAACCAGCAAAACAACCACAAGGTTTCAATACAACGACACACCGAACCAAACAAAGAAATGTAAACAGTTGAGGCTCGATAGAAGTTGAGCTAGTACTCAACATTCATGCCCAAGATCGGTGGCGACGAACTTCGCAGGACTCGCAAGGACCACCTCACACCTCGACGGCTCGTGCGCGCCGCCAGCGGCTCCAGCCCGACACTGCGCGATGGGGTCTTGCTTGCTGCTCCACGCTAACCGACCGACTGTACTGCTGGTCCGTCGCGACTCTACACTCCTGGTGCGTCTCCAACCCACTGACTTCCTTCGAACGGACGACAATGGCTCTGCGCCAACCATGCAGAGGTAACACAACCGACATATCTGCACAGGAAGGACCGACCCCAATACACGTCGTCGATGAGATGACCGACCAAACGACCAACCAATGGTCGTTCCCGCTGGTACTGGCTGTGCGGATCTCACTGGGGCTCCATCCCCGACTGCACTGCTACTGCGACCCGACTGCCCTGCTGGTCCGACTCGAACCGAACTGCCAGATTTTTTTTTCTTTATTGTAATTTTAAAACCTGTACAACAGGCAGGCTGTCAGCAGCGTTCTATGCTGCTCTTCAGCCAGAGGATACAAGATGAGAAAAAACAGAAAGATTACACATAGGTTACAGAACGGTGGGCAAGAAAACAGTTGACACAGAAAGGCAAACACGGAGCCGTTCACACTTGACGATAGTCCACACTTAAAATTGATGACTCGACGCACAAACACGGAAGACGGCGATGGCACAGGTGAACGATGGAGTGCGACGGTGAACACTAAACACGACGGCACACACGAGACGCTGATGGCGATGATCTCCGGCGCGCGAAAGTCCACATAGCGTGTGCGAGTCCGGGGACCTGCCAAGAGGGGAAGAAGGGTTGGGGGGTGAGGGTGGAGAGGGGAGAACAAAGACGCCAATGGCTGAGGAGATGGGAGGAGGAGTAGAGGGACAGGGGAGGGGAAGCCTGGGGGAGGAGTGGGGAGAAAGTGATGAGGGTGGGAGGATGCCCAAAGGAAGAGAGACAGGAAGAGGGAAGGAGGATCAAAGTTGATAGGAGGGGTATATGGAGGGAAGGAGGACACCATCAGGGAGGGGGAGCAGGCGGAAGACACCTTGGGAGAGGCTAAGGAGGGTAGAGAGATGGAGACCGGGTGGGACGTGGGAATACAGGCGCGGCAGCGAGCGGGGGCGGGAGAGAATGGGCGAGACAAGCGGGTGAGGAGGATCGAGTTTGTGTGAGGTGTACTGGATCCGTAGCCTCTCAAGGAAAAGGAGGAGGTGGGGGAATGGAATGAGATCATACAGAATCCGCGTGGGGGAGGGGAGACGGAGGCGATAGGCGAGGCGGAGAGCATGGCGTTCAAGAATTTGGAGGGATTTGTAAAAGGTGGCGGGGGCGGAGATCCAGGCCGGATGGGCGTAACAAAGGATAGGGCGGTTGAGGGATTTATAGGTGTGGAGTATAGTGGAGGGGTCTAAACCCCACATACCACCAGAAAGGAGCTTGAGGAGATGGAGACGGGAGTGTGCCTTAGCTTGGATTGTCCAGAGATGTGGGGTCCAGGAGAGTCGACCGTCGAAGGTGACGCCAAGGTACTTGAGGGTGGGGGTGAGGGCGATAGGATGGCCATAGATGGTGAGATAGAAATCAAGGAGGCGGAAGGAAGGGGTGGTTTTGCCCACAATGATCCCCTGGGTTGTGGAGGGATTGACATTGAGCAACCACTGGTTGCACCAAGCGGTGAACAGGTCAAGATGGGATTGGAGAAGGTGTTGGAAGCGCTGCAGGGTGGGGGAAAGGGCAAGGAAGGCGGTATCATCGGCAAACTGGAGAAGGTGGACGGGGGGTGACGGTGGCGGCATGTCCGCTGTATACAAAAGGTACAGAAGGGGGGAGAGAGGGGAGCCTTGGGGCACACCGGCAGAGGGAAAAAAGGTGTAGGAATCTGTGTTATGGATGGTGGCGTAGGAAGGACGGCGGGAGAGAAAGGAGCCGATCAGACGGACGTACTTAATGGGAAGGGCGAAGGTTTGGAGCTTGAAGAGGAGACCGGAATGCCATACGCAGTCATAAGCACGTTCGAGGTCCAGGGAGAGGAAGATTGCAGAGCGATGGGAATTAAGCTGTTCAGAAAGGAGATGAGTGAGGTGAAGGAGAAGGTCATCGAAAGAGAAGGATGGCCGAAAGCCACACTGGGTGATGGGAAGCAGGCGGTGCTGGCGGAGATGCCGGTGGATGCAGTGGGTGAGGATAGATTCCAGGACCTTGCTGAAGACTGAGGTAAGGCTGATGGGACGGTAGGAGGAGACGGCGGATGGCGGTTTACCAGGTTCAAGGAACATCAGGATACGTGAGGTTTTCCACAGGTTGGGGTAGTGACCGGTGGACAAGACTACATTGTAGAGCCTGGCCAGCATGGAGAGGAAAGAGACAGGAGCTTCACGAAGGTGACGGTAGGTGACACAATCGTGACCAGGTGCGGTGTTGCGTTTGGTGTGGAGTGTAGCAATGAGATCCTGTGTAGTGATAGGGGCACATTGAGTTCTGTGTGTGCAATGTCGTCCAAGTACTGGAAACCAGGCGCTAGGGGAGGGACAGAGGTATCAGTTCCATCGCGGACATCAGGGAAGAGGGAGTAATCGAACTGGGGATCACCGGGGATGGAAAAGACATCGGAGAGGTAGGAGGCAAAGTGATTGGCATTACTAAGGGTGTCAGGGAATGGGTGATCATCATGGAGGAGAGGATAGTAGGGGGAGCATTTAGTTCCGGTAAGGCGACGGAAGGCCGACCATAACTTGGACGAGTTGATAGGTAGGGTGGCATTCAAACAGGTGCATGTCAGTCGCCAGTCCCGGAGTTTCTTGGCCGCGAACAAATTACGAATGTGTCGCTGGAGTTGCCGGTGGCATCCGGGTCACACGTGTGGAGGAAGGGACGGTAGAGACGACGGGATTGACGGAGGAGGAGGACGGCCTGTGGGGTAAGGTAGGACAGTGGGGGTGGATGGCCTCCACGGCCTCAGACAAGGTCTGCTGGAGAAAGGAGGCGGCATGGGTTACACCGTCAGGGTGGCGGTAGGTGAAGGGGTGGCTATCGACCTGAGTGGAGAGGGTATCCTGGTAGGCATTCCAGTTGGCACGGAAATAGTCATGGATATACTTTGGGGGAGGGTCATTACGAGGGCCGGGGCGGGGGCGACGACCGTCGGAAACGGTGAGGAGGACAGGGAGATGGTCGCTACCAATAGGTTCCAGGACATCCACCGTTATGCGGCCAAGGAGGTTAGGGGAGCAAAGGATAACATCGGGAGTGGAGTTGGATTTGGGACGGGTGTGCTGGGGGATGGGGATGAGGTCCCCTTGAAGGTAGGAGATGAACCGATGCCACCGCCGTAACTGGGCGGCCGAACGACTATGGATGTTGAGGTCGGCGGCGATCACGTAGGAGGAGAAGGTACGGTCAATGTGGGAGAGGAAGTCGAAGGGAATAGGGACGTTAGGGCGGACATAGATGGTGGCGCAGGTGACGGTAATGCCAGGGAAGAAGAGACTAAGGATCAGGTGTTCGGTGGGGTCGGGAAGGAGAGGTTGGAGCCGTACTGGGATCTGGCGGTGGTGACCAATGGCAACTCCGCCACGCGCTATCGGGAGAGGATTATCGGAGTGGTGATGGAGGTAGGGCGACGTGTGGACGGTGTGGTGGGGTTGGAGGAAAGTTTCATTGAGGAAGAAGGCATCCACACGGTGGGTGGCAAGGGTGTGCAGGAAGAGGTTCTTGTTGGCAGGAAGGGAGCGGATGTTGTTGAAAAGGATACGGTGCTGTTGCGCCATGACAGGGATTTAGACAAGGGTGTCAAGACGGGAGAAGGTGAAATGGGCCTGGTTGTTGGAGTAGGTGGCATACATTTTCATGTGAAAATGGAATGGGCGGCGAGGGAGACCTGTTGAAGGATGTGAGCACACTGGAAATGGTGGACGTTTTGTAAGACAATGGTGAGGAACCTGATGATGTCCTCAGCGGTGGGGGGGGGGGGGGAGGGGGACGAAGGGAATTGCCAGGAGGGGTGGGAGCGTTCAGAGGACGGACAGGTATAGTGAGTTCAGGAGTGGTCGGAGGGGGTCGGGCTTTACACTTTTGGGAGTAGGTGAGATGGGGGAGACTGCAGGTATTGCAGGAGAGAGGGGATTGTAGGTTAGGGCACTGCCGGAGGAAATGCATTTGTTTACAAAGAGGGCAGGATGGGGCCTCGCGGCACTCAGCTTTTGGGTGTGCGTTATAGTACAGACACCTCTGGCAGCGCACAGATTGAGGAGGAGAATGGGAGGGGTCGACGTTATAGCCCTGGTGGAAGAGGAGGGCACCCTCCTTCAATAGACGGTCAATGGAGGGAGCGTCCTCAGAGAAAACCCGCATAAGGCGGGTGGGGCCAGACGAGTTGAAAATGCTGCGGACCGCCCGCACCTCCAGTGTGGGATGCGCCTTGAGCTCCGCCAACACCTCCTCCTCCGTGATCGTCGGACTGAGCCCAGTGATCACAGCGGTGAGGGTCGGCAGGTGACGTGGGGATTCGGGTTGGTGGGTGGGAGATGGAGAAGGAGCAGGGAGGAGGGAAGCGTTGGGGCCAAAACGGGTAATGGGGAGGCGGGAGAGGATGTCAGTATGGAGGGTAAGGCTGGGAGAGGAGATGGAATGGAATCCCATCTGGGAGTAAGGAGAGAGACAGGGGCACCAGGGACGTGTTGACGGAGGAGAAGGGAGAGATTCCGGGCCTCGAGAAGGGAAGGATCCGGACAGGAGAGGAGGTATTTGTATAAAGAAGGGGGGAGGAGGAGGAGGAGGAAGCGGAGGTAGCAGGGACAGGTGGGGCGACATCCATGGCATCCTGGGAGGGGGAAGGAGAACGGGGCGGGCCTTTTTGGGAGCAGAGGAGGTGGCGGTGCCACTAGGGCGTTTAACGGCGGCAGAAGGGTGGGTGGTGACATGATGGATGGGAGCTATAGGGAGGTGGCGGGAACGGGCAGGTCCCGGCGTGGACGCAGCAGACGGCGCTGGAGATGGTGACGGTGAAGGCGACGGCGGTGGCGGTGATGGCGAAGGCGATGGGGAGAGTTGGGCGTGGGCAGTGGCCCGACGGGCCACCACCCTAGCTGGAGCTGCAGTAACAGGCTGGGGGAGTGGGGAGAGGAGCGGGAGGAAGAAGCTGGAGTGGGGGCGACAAAGAGCGAAGGCGAAGGGAGAGTGAGGAGAGGAGGGATGGAAAGAGGGGTGTGTGACTGGGCACACCATGTAACGGTGGTGGTGGCGGCAGAGGGGGACGTGTAGACTATGGCTGTGGTAGTAGTGGTCGTAGTGGTGGTGGGGGCTGACATGATGACAAGGATATAGAAACGTACACAGGACAAAAAGGAAAGGGGAGGAAGAAGAAGAAGAAGAAGAAGAAGAAGAAGAACTGCCAGACACACGACGACCCTTAAATACTACCGGTCACTCCAGAGATGGTACGACAGGGCTTATCGATACGCTGCTTTGTTCACGGGCACGTAAGGCAGGAAGTTAGTGAGGCCTAGTAAATGGAATAAGAAAACGAGGGGGCGGTACCCTAATAGAAGATGACAAACCATAAATGGCATGAACACAAGCTGTGCTCGGCTCACAGTCATTTTGTTCCACAGCGGCCTTTTAGCCGATGCCTCATTCAGCTGCGTGTTCGGTTCCCACAGCAGGTTGCTGTGGTCCTGCACAAATGGTCTCCTACTACCTGCTGGAGTGTGCTCAAATTCTGTGTTGAGCCCTAGTGATCCATCCGCAATTTAGTGTTGTCGGAAGTCTTGTGGTCTGTCGATTTCCTTCCCATCGGTCAGGTAGAGTTTAACATCCGGAGGGCCGAAGTGTTGAACAGGACCGTGGATCCCACGAGTTCTCCACGCTGAAGTTCCATGCTGTCAGCACTCTGTGATGTGATGTTGTAAGAAGATCGTCAGCTTCTTCCATCTGCAGTGGTGGGCGGCGAACTGTAAGACGGAGACCGTCACATCAGATAGACTTTCGGCTGGTTCGTAGACTGTTTTGGAGTATCTAAGACATAGATTCGCTACAGTATCTTAATCATGGAATCGAGTGCTTTTACTGTTAGCGCCATCGATCCCAGTTATACATTCTTTGAGAACTGGAGAGCTAGAGTATTTGAAGGGAGCTAACGAGAGGCTATGACGCGACGCTCGGTTCGTAATGGTCGCATGTGTCCTTATTAACCTGCTATATTCGCTTAAAAGCTCTTAACTGCTGTGTGGGTTCTTGTGAAATAGACACAGTTTCTTTAGACACCTCTTACTAGTTAACGAATATGCGTGTCACATTTCCGTTTGTTTTCTGCCCCATGTTGTTTCCTGCTGCGTAGGTCCTATGTCTCTCTAGGCGCGGTGTTGCAACGTGCCGTGGCCTGACCAAACTGCGACGCACAGTTTATCTCCTGGTTCAGTCTCTGACTCTGGCTTGACCGCGCTTTCCTTGTAGCAAGGTGGATGAGTTTTAATAAATTTTTCTAATTTTTAACGCCTTCTGTTATGCCAATAATAAGGTGACTGTTGTAACGAACCTACAACAATATGTGCCTATGCTCGTCTGTGGAAATGGCAACCAGAGCTATCAGTAATCATAATATAACCTGCATCACACTATGTGCGTGTCATTTGAATGTTGGTTTCACTGTCATTTAAGCCCTCAACAAATCGTTACAGGAAAAACTTAAAACTAACATTTGGATAAGTTACCTGACTGCGTTTTTGAATAAGAATTTAAATTTGATACAGAATCTGACTTGTGCTGTATCAGAGTACATGACATATTGTGGTGTGTCAGTGTCCCTGTTTTGGACCTAAGTTTTGCACTCACCTCTTTAGATGACGGCCTTTTTCCAGGTGGTTTACAGCTTATTGTTACTAAGAATGAATTTAATAAGGCCGGCCTCTGTGGTCGAGCGATTGTAAGCGTTTCAGTCAGGAACCACGCCACTGCCACGGTCACGGGTTCGAATTGTGCCTCAGGCATGCACGTGTGTGATGTCCTTAGGTTAGTTAGGTTTAATTAGTTCAAAGTCTAGGGAACTGATGGCTGCAGATGCTAAGTCCCATAGTGCTTAGAGCCATCTGAACCAATTTAATAAAAAGGAGTTTGCTTCGGTCCTGTAAACTACTAAATAACTTGTGAGAAGGGATTTCATAAATTAAGTTTATTTAAAATTTCAGAAATCATCATGATCAATAATAGACAGTGACAATGACACATGTATCAATAAAGACTGAGAACCAGATTAAAAAATTATTTCAATTTCAAAGTTACACTAAGATTTAATAACCACAGCATACTTATTAATTACATGTGCAGAATAATAATTATTATTATTTGGATTATAAGGAGGCTTCATTAACTGACAAACAAAACATGGGATAAACTTCCTGGCAGATTAAAAATGTATGCCGGACCGAGACTCGAACTCGGTCCGGCACGCAGTTTTAATCTGCCTGGGAATTTCATATCTGCGCAGACTCCGCTGCAAAGCGAAAATCTCATTCTGAAAACACGGGATTATTGCCAACTCGGGGTAACAATCGCGAGCCTAACCCAGCAATTGCGTTTTACGCTCTGCTTGTGAATTCTACTTTGAATCCATCTTCGAGCATAGTCAAGCCATCTGAATCTCTCCTGGCTATATAAATGAAATCAGGCCTTGAGTGTGGTACGATCTTCCATCGCCGACGTGAGGGCAGCGTGACACGTCTTCCGTCTCCGAGCTCTCGACCGACACTATATGGAATCTCGCTTCCATGCTTCGTCCTCAGATTGTTTCTAGTCTCACAACAATGATTAAACTCGCCCTCCCATGTTTCGCGCTCAGATTGTTACTGTCGATATCGGAGTGCTTACACAATGCAAAGAACAGCCTTAAGTTGGCTATATTTTTTTCAAGGCGATGGAGAGTTCTGACACATTCCTTACGCTGAGTCAAAATCAAGCAAAACTTTATAGGAGAAAGTGCCCCAGTATCGGGTGCAATTTTTAAATTGAAGATTACCAATAAATTACGATAATCTTAATTATGAGCGGTCCTAGGTGCTTCCGTCCATAACCGCGCTACTGCTGCAGTCGCAGGTTCGAATCCTGCCTCGGGCATGGATGTGCGTGATGTCCTAAGGTCAGTTAGGTTTAAGTAGTTCTAAGTCTAGGGGACTGATGACCTCAGATGTTAAGTCCCATCGTGCTTAGAGCCATTTGAACCATTTTTGCTGGAGTACGTTTAATTGAAGATAGTGTCTTTCGTGTTGTCTTGGTATTTGCATTCTTTTTCCCTTAACCAGGAACTCCTACAAAATCTTTTTACAAAGGAAATGGCGTCAATAGTGATGCTTTACGTGCTCTTGATGATGGGTTTGATCGTCGAAACAGAGGAGACGAGCTAATTTCATAAGTAGAAACCGCTGTTTTTCCAATTCCAGTAACCGCAGTTACAATGGTCCTGCTGTAGTCTCTGAGGTCGTATCAGTATATGCTGCAGTTTTTTTTCTTTTCTTTTTTTCCTTTAGGTCAGAAACTGGTTTGATGTGGCCTGCCACGAATTCCTCTCCTGCGCCAACCTCCATCTCAGAGTAGCACTTGCAACCTATGTCCTCAATTATTTGCTGTAAGTATTCCAATATCTGTCTTCCTCTATAGTATTTATCCCTCTACAACTCCCTCTAGTACCATGGAAGTCATTACCTGATTTCTTAACAGATGTCCTATCATCCTGTATCTTCTCTTTATCAGTGTTTTGCACATATTCCTTTTCTCTCAGGTTGTTCATTCCTTACCTCATCAGTCCACCTAATTTTCAACATTCGTCTGTAGCGCCACATCTGAAATTCTTAGATTTTCTTCTGTTTCGGTTTTCCCACCTTCAGTGTTTCATCACCATACAAATATGTACTCCAGACGTACATTCTCAGAAATTTCTTTCTCAAATTAAGGCCAGGAATGCCCTTTTTGCCATTGCTATTCTGCTTTTGATGTCCTTGTTCCGTCTGTCATTTGTTATTTTACTGCCTAGGTAGCAAAATTCATTTCCATCATTCTTTCTCCTATGTACAGATTGAACAGTAGGGGTGAAATACTACATCTCTGTCTTACACCCTTTTCAATTCGAGCCCTTCATTCTTGGTCGTCCACTCTTATTATTCGCTCTTGGCTCTTGTGAATATTGTATATTACCCTCTCTCCATATAGCTTACCCCTATATTTCTCAGAACTTCAAACATTTTACACTGTCAAAAGCATTTTTCCATGTCGACAAAACATATGAATTTGATTTTTTTCTTGCTTCCATTATCAACCGCCGCGTCAGAATTGCCTCTATCTTCCCTTTACCTTTTCCAAAGCCAAACTGGTCGTCGTCTAGCGCATCCCCAATTTTGTTTTCCGTTCTTCTGTTTATTATTTGTGTGAGCAGCTGGGAGGTATGAGCTGTTAAGTTGATTGTGCGATAATTGTGTGTGAAACCGTATGGGACTTAACTGCTAAGATCATCAGTCCCTAAGCTTACACACTACTTAACCTAAATTATCCTAAGGACAAGCACACGCAGCCATTCCCGTGGGAGGTCTCGAACCTCCGCCGGGACGACCAGCACAGTCCATGACTGCAGCCTCCTAGACCGCTCGGCTAAACCCGCGCGGCCGTGGGATAATTCTCGTACTTGTCAGATCTTGGTGTCTTCGGAATTGTGTGGATGACATTTCTCCGAAAGTCAGGAAGTGTGTCGCCGGACTCACATATTCCACATACCAACGTTAATAGTCGCTGCAGGTGACTGAAGAGGTGGTATCTCATCTATCTACATCTACACCTGTGTGATTACTCTGTTACAAACAATAAAGTGCTTGTCAGAGGGTTCAATGAACCACGTTTATGCTGCTTCTCTACCGTTCCACTCTCGAACGGCACGCGGGAAAAACGAGCACTTAAATTTTTCCGTGCGAGCCCTAATTTCTCTTATTTTTTCGTGATGATCATTTCTCTCTAGGTGTGTGCCAACAGAATGTTTTCGCAATCGGAGGAGAAAACTGGTGATTGAAATTTCATGAGAAGATCCCGTCGCAACGAAAAACGCCTTTGTTTTAATGACTGCCTCTCCAATTCACGTATCGTGTCTGTGACACTATCTCCCCTCCTTCGCGATGATACAAAACGAGCTGCCCTTCTTTGTACTTTTTCGATGTCATCCGTCAGTCCAACCTGATGCGGATCCCACACCTCACAGCAGTACTCCAGAATAGGGTGGACAAGCGTAGTATAAGCAGTCTCTTTGGTAGACCCGTTGCACCTTCTATTCTGCCAATGAATCGCAGTCTTTGGTTTGTTCTACCCACAATATTATCTATTTGATCGTTTCAATTTAGGTTATATGTAATGGTAATCCCTAAGTATTTAGTTGAATTTACAGCCTCAGATTTGTGTGACTTATCGCGTAATCGAAATTTAGCTGTTTTTCTTTTAGTACTTATAACCCTACTTGCACCATTCGGTACGGGGCTAAGGGATCTTGTGTCCCTGCAGCCCATCATTTGACGGTAGCGTTGTCTGCCATTCTGTTCCGTTATGTTGACACACAGTTTGAATCGGCCTTTACACGCAAGCTAGTGACACGTTCCGACCATGAGAGGCCCATTTTGAGCAGAAATGAGAGCAGGTAAAACGGGGCAAACTCAGCAAGCGCGTCCCCTTGATCCAGGGGGGATTCGGCTCGGCCCACAGCACTGTGCATCGTGGTGTAGACCCCCCCCCCCCCCCCCCCCCCCAGCGCAGAGGCGGAGCTCGGCGTCTTGGAGTTCCTTCCGTGCGCTCTCCCTGCCTCGCCTTGCCCTGCCTCGCCTCGCCTTCGCTTCCCGCAGGAAACTTGTCAGCGCCAACTCAAACAAAACGCGGCGCGGCGCAGCGATTACTTTCTGGCTGGGGCTGCCTCGGCGCAGCCTGCTGCCGTGTTTGAGTTGCCGCCTCCGGCAGCTGGGGGCGGCTGCCGGCGGCCGTGCTGCTGCGCCGTCCCACACCGCCTCTTCCACGCGGCATGTGAAATATCAACAGCGGTTTCTTCGTGCTGGGGTTCACAGCCCTCGTGATCGGACGTAACGCATTGTCCGCTCTTACATGGTATCGAAACAATACGCGTGTACGTCCTCTGTTCATCAGTCCCAGTGTGTTACGAGCAGACACTGATGCTTCAAACATCTGAGCACACTTTAGTGCAGGGGCGGGCAGGAATCCTGCACGTGTGCGGTGCACTTGGTCGTGTGCATTTGACAGGTGTTCTGCGTGCACACAGGGGCAAGTTGACCACCCGCTTCTCTCCCCTCCTCACCATACCGTCTCTCCGCTCCTTCCTCTGTAATGCGTTTTGTTTCCCAGTTTGCTTTATTGGATGAAGGCATAAGGTTAGTAAGAGTGCTACGATACGTTTTATTTAATTATCACAGGTGGGATTTACAATACGTTTAATGTCTGGAACAAAATTTCTGCATACAGACAAACGCAAACAGCTACGTAAATTTTCATCACTGATGCTTGCTCTTAACCAAGACTTATTAATTCTCGTAACATAAAAACGTCCCTCATAAACAATGTCGAGCCAAACATTGACATTATCTTCGCGGCTTCACAATGAAGATGAGGTAACTCTTGCTGTGGAAAGTCGTGATAAAAGCCCATTACACGTCTTTCCAGAAGGAACTTGTCTCTCAGACAAGAATAACACTGTAGATCTACTACTTCCATTTGCAAATTGTGACGAATATCGTCTACAGAAACAGCAAATGGTCTCGAGAACCATTCAAAATTGGGATAAATATGTTATATCCCCAAATCGCTTGAGAAATTCCTCTTTTTATTGCACAAAGTACGGAAACATATTCTTTGCAATTCTGTTCTCGCACAGTAGACACTGTAGGAAGACGCTCTGCGTTCCCTGACAAAAGCTGACGTTCCCACAGCTCAAGCTTGTACATTTTCAGCCATTTCACCAATTAGCTGTTTTTCTCCTTGCAAATTTGTGTTCAGTGCATTCATGTGTCCGGTAATGTCCACTAAAAATGTAAGGTCGGTAGCCCCACTCTGGATCTTCCAACTTGGGAGCGTACCGCAACCTGCCGGCTCTCGCCACTGCCCCGGTCGACGATTGCACGCGAACGGCACACGTGCAGCGCTGTACGCTCATAAGCCGCGTTCAACGTTGCCCCGCCCTGCTTTAGTGAAATTTGATGTCTGTCTACAGGATGATTTTTCCCACGGTGTAAAAACTCGAGAGCTGTATCTTTGACAGGATACGGAGCAAGAAAAATTTTCACGAGCTCCGACATCGTCGCGAAAAAACACAGTGACCCGTATACGTAATAAGTTTCCTTTAATTTACGTCTATGGTCTCAGTCTTTTCTGTTTAACAGTTTACCGGTTTCGGTCTTTAATGACCATCATCAGATCTGTATCATAAAATCAAAGTCGTAATGCACTGCAGCCATAGTGGCATTTTATCAGACACATCTGATGATGGTCATTAAAGACCGAAACCGGTAATCTGTTAAACAGAAAAGATTGTGACTATAGACGTAAATTAAAGGAAACTTATTTGAAATTTTTACAACACCACTTATTTACACGAGTCTACATGGAAATGACTGAATAACAACGAAAAAATACAATCACAAAGCCAGTACGAATTTCCTACTAGATGCAACAAAAGATAACTTCTAAGTTTCCCACAAGAGTCCGTGGTAACACACTTTATTCCAAGTCCTGTTCCCATAGCCAAGACGTAGTCTTCCATGGAGACGTCCTTGAGGTCGTTATTCGTCGTGAACAGACGCCCGGTGCTGGTCCTAGCCTTTAAATAGTATTGAGCAGCCAGTCAAATGTTGGTGTAGTAATAGTCCTGCAGACCATCTCTAACTCCGTATGCAGGAAATACACTCCTGGAAATTGAAATAAGAACACCGTGAATTCATTGTCCCAGGAAGGGGAAACTTTATTGACACATTCCTGGGGTCAGATGCATCACATGATCACACTGACAGAACCACAGGCACATAGACACAGGCAACAGAGCATGCACAATGTCGGCACTAGTACACTGTATATCCACCTTTCGCAGCAATGCGGGCTGCTATTCTCCCATGGAGACGATCGTAGAGATGCTGGGTGTAGTCCTGTGGAACGGCTTGCCATGCCATTTCCACCTGGCGCCTCAGTTGGACCAGCGTTCGTGCTGGACGTGCAGACCGCGTGAGACGACGCTTCATCCAGTCCCAAACATGCTCAATGGGGGACAGATCCGGAGATCTTGCTGGCCAGGGTAGTTGACTTACACCTTCTAGAGCACGTTGGGTGGCACAGGATACATGCGGACGTGCATTGTCCTGTTGGAACAGCAAGTTCCGTTGCCGGTCTAGGAATGGTAGAACGATGGGTTCGATGACGGTTTGGATGTACCGTGCACTATTCAGTGTCCCCTCGACGATCACCAGAGGTGTACGGCCAGTGTAGGAGATCGCTCCCCACACCATGATGCCGGGTGTTGGCCCTGTGTGCCTCGGTCGTATGCAGTCTTGATTGTGGCGCTCACCTGCACGGCGCCAAACACGCATACGACCATCATTGTCACCAAGGCAGAAGCGACTCTCATCGCTGAAGACGACACGTCTACATTCGTCCCTCCATTCATGCCTGTCGCGACACCACTGGAGGCGGACTGCACGATGTTGGGGCGTGAGCGGAAGACGTCCTAACGGTGTGCGGGACCGTAGCCCAGCTTCATGGAGACGGTTGCGAATGGTCCTCGCCGATACCCCAGGAGCAACAGTGTCCCTAATTTGCTGGGAAGTGGCGGTGCGGTCCCCTACGGCACTGCGTAGGATCCTACGGTCTTGGCGTGCATCCGTGCGTCGCTGCGGTCCGGTCCCAGGTCGACGGGTACGTGCACCTTCTGCCGACCACTGGCGACAACATCGATGTACTGTGGAGACCTCACGCCCCACGTGTTGAGCAATTCGGCGGTACGTCCACCCGGCCTCCCGCATGCCCACTATACGCCCTCGCTCAAAGTCCGTCAACTGCACATACGGTTCACGTCCACGCTGTCGCGGCATGCTACCAGTGTTAAAGACTGCGATGGAGCTCCGTATGCCACGGCAAACTGGCTGACACTGACGGCGGCGGTGCACAAATGCTGCGCAGCTAGCGCCATTCGACGGCCAACACCGCGGTTCCTGGTGTGTCCGCTGTGCCGTGCGTGTGATCATTGCTTGTACAGCCGTCTCGCAGTGTCCGGAGCAAGTATGGTGGGTCTGACACACCGGTGTCAATGTGTTCTTTTTTCCATTTCCAGGAGTGTAGTTTTCAAGCCCTGAACTGCATATATGTATACATATATCGCATAGAGGCCTCATTTTCTTTACGTTTTTTCATTGGTGGGTAACCATTTTACTACTCATTGTCATATTCAATACAAGCAAAGGACTTGGATTACGGTTCAGGCTGTTAGATTTAAACACAATGTTCATCTCCAAATGTATATATTGTTAAAATTTTAAGCCGTACACAGCTCTCTTAAACATCAAAGAACCTCCTACTCCAAGATATCATACTAATTCAACTTTTCGGTTGGCAACTATTGACTTTATTTTCTGGATTTACCCTGATCAGACCTTAGCACATACCTTTCAGTGTCTTCACCAGGCAATCATGGCTCTGGGATCATCCATCGCATTCACAGATGAGACCACCTTTATATGAAGTGGTCTCTGCAAATTTCATAACAGTCAACCATGCGATAGTATGGAGAACCCCTATGGTATTGTGACAGCGAACCATCAGCATCTGTGGGGCCGGAATGTGTGGACCGGGATAATTGTCGAGCGTATTTTGGAACCAGCCTTCCTTCCACTTCGCCTAACATGTCAGCCAACAGTCGTTTCTTGCGGTTAACTTTGCCCCCCGTCCTGGTATATTTGCCATTATTGATTACAAGTATTATGAGGATGCTGCAAGACGGTGCTCCAGACCACTTCATCGTTAACGTCCGGATACGTCTCAATCGTGTCTTTCTTGGTCGATGGATCGGACGACGGGGTCCAGTTGCATGGCCTGCTCGTCTAGAGGATCTCAACCCGTGCGATTTCTGGTTACGGGGCCATCTCAAAAGTATCGTGTATGCAGAGCCCATTCCAGATGTGGAGACACAGGCGCAGGATATTCATGCTGCCTTTGACACTGTTCGAATGCAGCCTGGCCGATGTCAACGTGTGAGACAGAACATGCTACTGAGCGTACACGCATGCATTGAGGCACATGGGGACCATTATCAACATATACGGTAACAATGGGTGAGTGATACATCGCTTATTAGGCCACATCATATGTAACAAAGCATGACTGAATAAATGGCGTCTAGCATGGAAACGTTTAGGCTTTTCTTGTTACGTATCCTCTCATCGATCAATCCCTGGAGCGTGTACACAATAGAAGAAAGCACCCTGTACAACAGCGTGCAGACACATGATTGAGCCGTGGTAAAAATTGCTCTTTTGAAGAGCGCGCCGCAGCGTGTAGTGTGAAGCAGTCGCCCGCCGTTTCTGACGTTGGCGCCGCTGTGTCAATCGCAGCTTTGGTGTTGCCCTCTGGTGGGAAAGGGAAAAGGTTGCCTGTTCACGTGCATTTAAGGGGCGCTATGAGCTTGTCAGTGTGGCAGTCTGGGTGAGTCTCTCGTCCCCAGTTTGCTAGTCTGCCTTTCGTCCGAATTAGTGACGCCGTGAGGAAACTCAGCGAGTGGTCGCCCGGTCGGGGGTTTAGTTCCTGTATCTGAGTCTGCGCGTTAGGCCGCCAGTCGGCTCGAGTTGCTCAGGCAACTGTTATTGGCGGTTGGATCGATCGGTTGGCCGGTAGCGCACTGAGACACAAGATGACTTGTGCGCCTTGAGCGTCGGCGCATGTCGCCACGTAAGTCCAGTGGGCCGCGCCGTATAGCGAGTGGTAGAGGCTTCGCGGCCGACATGAGAGCAACAGGAGTGAAACCACGACATCAGTCTGGCCGGTGCAAGCTGCGACGCCGTGAGACGGGAAATCGGCGCGCCTTCCAGCGTCCGTTGAAGCGGCTGGCAGCGGACGGTTCTGGAGAACGTTTTGGGCGTGCTGGGCCTGGTCTTCGCCAGAAATCGCAGTTTATTAGAAGTTAAGTGATTGGTGATATGTTGTTTCATTTACTTGTTAAATTCTACTTGTTTTCTTGGTGAGGTCACCAGCCGCTATGTTTTAGGGTCGTCCCACCATTCTTCTCCGTTTGCCCACCCGCGAGAAGGTGATTATTTATTAATTGGGTGGTCCGTTTTTTCTTGTAGAGTAGGGGCGGGTTAGAGCAACCTGCGGGTCGGGTTGTTCGGTAATCTCCATATAAATCTGCCGTACGTTAATAGCTGCCTTGTCATGTTTGTCTGATTTGGTGTGTTAACGAATTTATTGCTTGAACAGCCTAATTCCTGAAATATGTTTTTATCTTGGCTATCATCTTGAGAGGCGGTATATGTGTACTGTAGAGCAAGTTTGGCCAACCTTGTATAAATATATGTAACATTGCATTTCATGGGCTTTTATTCAAATGGGCATTTTAGTATATAAAGTTGCCACCCTTCCACCGTAAGACTTTTCTTAGAAGCTAAAATCAAGTTGCACCTTCGGTGGCAAGTTAATCTTTTAATTTTAGGGTTTTATACCATTTCCATCCCTCCTACGGGGTGCATAGTTTCTGTGCTTGTGTGAATTGTTAAAACTTTTACTTCAAGGTAATCTGGTGTGTTGCAGATTTTTACCTGTGCAGTCTTTCAGAAGTAGTTGTGAGCGGTCGTGAGTACAGCCGTGTCAAAAGGAAGCTGCAAGGTTCTCAGCCCGAAAGCTCATACACCCAAAAGTTTGTTTCTTTCTGCCTCTGAATAAATTGTAACTTGATATTTAGAGGGTGCTTTCTGCTAATAATTTTCAATCTGTTTTTTTTTTTTTTAAGAAAAAACTCTTAGGAGTAAAATTCCCATTTGATAAAAGCAATTTCATTTTGATTTCATCAGTTACTCCCTGGCAATTACTTCCACGCTCACATAGTGTGATTAAATGTGTTAATGTTCTTGATGAATCGCTAGTAAATAAAGTAAATTCTTAAGAAAAGGTTTTGAAACTAAATTCATGGTTCAATGATAATGTATCGATCATGCCTACTAACATATTTTTCAAGCAAATATTTTAGCGAATAATACCTCATTTATCTCTATCTCATAATCGTCTTTTGCACGGTATTGTTTCTTCAGTGATTTGCTCTATCGTACTCTTTAGATTTGTTAACTTTCATACTTCTCGTACACACAAATGCAAAGTTTTTATAAATGTCCTTGACGGGTGACAGAACAGATCCCCCTTCAGATTCATTTTGATTCGGTTTTAATGCTTCACGAAGATGTACTTCACTTTTTGTTGATTGCCATCATTTCGCAAATCAGTAGGAAAATTATTAGAGGTAAACGAATTCATCGATGGCAGGGGTCTCAGCGACCGTTTTAGAAGAAACATGGCGCGTTGATGGACACCTTCGTCAGACGAGAGGATGTTGGGATATTCATCGCCTTGATGGCAGCACGTTGAAGGTTTAAAGTCTCGCCTAGCAACGTGTGCAACACAGAATGCCGCATCCAACTTACATGATTTTGCAGGAACGATGGTGCCTAGTAGAGACTTAAACAGTTTGTGTAAATTGGAGGTGGAGGCGGTAGAAAGGAAAAGAAATAATGATATCACCTGCATCGGGACACTTCTTTGTTTAAACACTTCCATTGGCCACCAAACTCCTCAGACATGAACATTATTGAGTACATCTGGGATGCCTTGCAACATGCTGTTCAGATCTCAACCCCATCGTACTCTTACGTGGAGAGCCCTGATGGATTCATGGTGTCAATTTTCTCCAGCACTACTTCAGACATTAGTCGAGTCTATGCCACGCCGTGTTGCGGCGCTTCTGCGTGCTCGCCGGGGCCCTACATGATTTTAGGTAGGTGTACCGGTTTCTTTGGCTCTTCAGTGTACAGGTATGTGACTTACGACGAGCTGCTCCATCATTTGTAACTCACTAAGATTAGCTGCCTACCCATAGTCATGGTCTCAGAAAGTCTGCTGGTAGTACACTATAACTTCTGACTGATTCCATTTCCATGCAGGTTTTCTACAGCCACACTTGTTAATGCTCTACCTTCCGTGACCGTCAGTACATTATGTCTAACTGGTCTTGGTTTAACTGTGGTTGCTTCTAGGCATTTCCACTATACATCGCGAACAGTGGATATGGGCCACTGGAGGAGAGTAGTAATGTCCGTGATGGATTTGTTACTCATAATACACCCACTGCGTAGTCCGTGTTCGGAGTTACTGACCTCTCCTGACGAAACTATTCTGATGTTACTGCTTCCCTTCTGACACGACAGTTCACGCAGCTCCAGGAGTAGTGGACACCAAAAGATCCTGAGGAAGATCCCAGCACAGGGGTCGAAACGTCGAACATTTTAGAAGAAACATGGCGCGGTCTAATAAACCAGAAGATTTTAAGTTCAGTGGCAACGGCCACGAAAGCCTGGAGACTTTCATAAGATAGTTGTCCCTCTGATTTCATTTATGCTGATATATCCGCCTCTTGTGATATGTAGTGGTCAGTTTCTCATTGCATAGGTGGCATATAATGTATACCTGGAAACGTTTTCGTCGGATGAGCGACCTCTAGTAATAAATCACATTAAAAGGAAAAAGAGTGCTGTGGCGAGGACTGTGAGTGTCTGCAAGTGTCGACAGAGGACGCAGCCTGGAGAGCTGCTGGAACAGCGGGGTCTCCTCCCTGCTCGTGTCCGCTGCAGCTCGCCTTGTATCTCGGCTCCCAGCCATTAAATCACCTCAGTCTAGTCCTGAATACTGCCGTGAAATGTGCTTTTTCCGGCTTCTTGGATTCGAGTTGGCGGCCTGCACTAAATCACTATCGATTTCCTGCCGGCGGGCCCATTCTTATACGGGCTCATGGGCCACAACCGCCGTCAGGTCGGTCGAAGCAAGCAGAACACCGTGCCATAAAGGACACGTGTAACGCCAGCGTCTCAGCATCTGATTCAGCAGGTAGCGTATAACTTCTCCCGTGTCACCTCCAAACATAGTCACTAACATGCCGGAGTTGGGTACTTACATGAATGTTCGTACTGATCTCATACTTGTCTTACATTGAATCGCCTACTCCATTCATTTCCCCCATTTAGTATTTACGCAATCAGTTTTAGAATGGCTCATAAGGGACTGGGAGTGTACAAATGATATTTCTGCGGCCCTTAAAACGCAAAATCAGATGTACATGCACATTGATCACAATATTTAACTACTGACTGGGTACATCTTCGTCTCGGCATTTCCCTTGCAGCAGTCTCCATCTAGCCCTGTAATTGTTGGCGAAACAAACACCTAATAAGGGCCAAAAGTATCTCCCAAAGATCCAAGCATATTCTACCTCGGGACATAAAATGAGGGCTCCACTGTCCACAAACTGTTTTATTAATGCAACGACATTGTAATTCTGTCAGAGATAGCAAAGGACCTGGAAGAACAGGTGAACAGAATGGACAGTGTCTTGAAAGGAGGATATAAGATGAACATCAACAAAAGCAAAACGAGGATAATGGAATGTAGTCGAATTAAATCGGCTGATGGTGAGGGAATTAGATTAGGAAATGAGACACTTAAAGTAGTAAAGGAGTTTTGCTATTTGGAGAGCAAAATAACTGAGGATGGTCGGAGTAGAGGAGATACAAAATTTAGACTGGCAATGGCAAGGAAAGCATTTCTGAAGAAGAGAAATTTGGTACCATCGAGTATAGATTTAAGTGTCAGGAAGTTGTTTCTAAAAGTATTTGTATGAAGTGTAGCCATGTGTGGAAGTGAATCGTGCACGATAAATAGTTTAGACAAAAAGAGAATAGAAGCTTTCGAAATGTGGTG
Organism: Schistocerca gregaria; assembly: GCF_023897955.1. NCBI lineage: Eukaryota > Metazoa > Arthropoda > Insecta > Orthoptera > Acrididae > Schistocerca > Schistocerca gregaria. The sequence goes on from NC_064922.1 coordinate 163,425,510, forward strand.
CTGCAGAATAATGCTGAACATTAGATGGGTAGATCACATAGCTAATGAGGAGGTATTGAAAAGAATTGGGGAGAAGGGAAATTTGTGGCACAACTTGACTAGGAGAAGGGATCGCTTGGTAGGACATGTTCTGAGGCATCAAGGGATCATCACTTTAGCATTGGAGGGCAGCGCGGAGAGTAAAAATCGTAGAGGGAGACTAAGAGATGAATACACTAAGCAGATTCAGAAGGATGTAGGTTGCAGTAGGTACTGGGAGATGAAGAAACTTGCACGGGATAGGGTAGCATGGAGAGCTGCATCAAACCAGTCTCTGGACTGAAGACCACAAAACAACAACAACAATGCAATGACTTCAAAATTGTTTTTAACATTTCAGGCGCAGTGGTCTGTTTGCAATACCTTGTAATCAATTGTCGTGCTGTTTAGTTACACTGTTCGTTTACTGGACCATTGCTAATTTGAATATCACTGCGCTGATATTTAGTTTATCTTCTCCTAACCGACACAGCTCCTTGTGCTTTACTCTCGCCGACACTAATAACCTTATAAATCGCATTCACGAGTGCTGATGTCACGAAACCAAGCAAAACTTCACCCGTGAATTCTAATTACACGTGGTCTATGGTTTCTGTCAAATGGAATGTCCAGCGAATTATGTTCCAGTTCACGTTTCCTCCTTTCATAACTTCGTGGAGTGACAGTTTTTTACCTTGACGACATAACACACGGATGCGGAAGGTACTATTATTATAGTGGAGTTCTTGAGCGCAGTTTTACGAAATTCCTTCACCAGGGAAGACGAATGGAATATTCCAGAATTTGAAACACGAACAGCTGCTAGCATGAGTTTCTTAGAAGTAGATATCTTAGGGGTTGCGAAGCAACTCAAATCGCTTGATACGGGAATGACTTCAGGTCCAGATTGTATACCGATAGGGTTCCTTTCAGATTACACTGATACAATAGCTCCCTACTTAGCAATCATATACAACCGCTCGCTCACTGATAGGTTTGCACCTACAGATTGGAAAATTGCGCAGGTCGCGCCTGTGTTTAAGAACGGTAGTAGGAGTAATCCATCGAACTACAGATCTATATCATTACATCGGTTTGCACTAGGGTATTGGAGCATATACTGTATTCAAACATTATGAATCACCTCGAAGGGAACGATCTATTGATACATAATCAGCACGGTTTCAGAAAACATCGTTCTTGTGCAACGCAGCTAGCACTTTATTCGCACGAAGTAAAGGCCGCTATCGACAGGGGATATCAGGTTGATTCCGTATTTCTGGACTTCCGGAAAGCTTTTGACACCGTTCCTCACAAGCGACTTCTAACCAAGCTGCGGGCCTATGGGGTATCGTCTTAGTTGGACTGGATTCGTGATTTCTTGTCAGGAAGGTCGCAGTTCGTAGTAATAGACGGCAAATCATCGAGTAAAACTGAAGTGATATCAGGTGTTCCCCAGGGAAGCGTCCTGGGACCTCTGCTGTTCCTGATCTATATAAATAACCTGGCTTACAATCTGAGCAGTTCTCTTAGGTTGTTCGCAGATGATGCTGTAATTTACCGTCTAGTAAGGTCATCCGAAGACCAGTATCAGTTGCAAAGCGATTTAGAAGAGATTGCTATATGGAGTGGCAAGTGGCAGTTGACGCTAAGTAACGAAAATTGTGAGGTGATCCACATGAGTCCAAAAGAAATCCGTTGGAATTCGATTATAGTACAATCCTCAATACTGTCAATTCAACTAAGTACCTGGGTGCTAAAATCACGAACAACTTCAGTTGGAAAGACCACATAGATAATATTGTGGGGAAGGCGAGTCAAAGGTTGCGTTTCATTGGCAGGACACTTAGAAGATGCAACGAGTCCATTAAATGGCTCTGAGCAGTATGGGACGTAACATCTATGGTCATCAGTCCCCTAGAACTTAGAAGTACTTAAACCTAAATAACCTAAGGACATCACACAACACCCAGTCATCACGAGGCAGAGAAAAGCCCTGACCTCGCCGGGAAATCGTACCTGGGAACCCAACTCCACTAAAGAGACAGCTTACACTACACTCGTTCGTCCTGTGTTAGACTATTGCTGCGCAGTGTGGGATCCTTACCAGGTGGGATTGACGGAGGACATCGAAAGGGTGCAAAAAAGGGCAGCTCGTTTTTTGTTATCACGTAATAGGGGAGAGAGTGTGGCAGATATGATACGCGAGGTGTGATGGAGGTCATTACCGCAAAGATGTTTTTCGTCGCAGCGAGATCTATTTACGAAATTTCAGTCACCAAGTTTCTCTTCCGAATGCGAAAATATTTTGTTGAGCCCAACCTACATAAGTAGGAATGATCATCAAAATAAAATAAGAGAAATCAGAGCTCGTACCGAAGGGTTTAGGTGTTCATTTTTCCCGCGCGCTGTTCGTGAGTGGAATGGTACAGAGATAGTATGATTGTGGTTCGATGAACCCTCTGCCAAGCACTTAAATGTGAACTGCAGAGTAGTCATGCAGATGTAGATTACTCATTAAATAAGGGCGATCAAAAAGTTTCCGTTCGAAGGAAATACAGTCCAGAATCGATACCTGTTTGGTAAAAAATCGGCCGGCTTTGTATATATAGACATGAAGAATAAATATGTAAATCGATAATAAAGCTTGTTTTATTTAAAAAGCTTCAAGGATTTTCACATAAAATACTCGGAGGCGTTAGTTTTCAGCACGCCCTCGGACATCCAAACTTTCCGGCTCCATACGTGATTTGAAAGGGGGAAAACAAGCTGTAATAACTGGTACAATGTGATGTACGTTCTGCCACGCTCTTCAAATTGGTTTTCACGGTTTGAGGGTAACGATGGAAAAAGTAAATCTCAAAGGCTGCACGTAACTTTGAAACGCGATTCCTGTGGATACCGTGTAGTGTCTTGTTTGTACAGCAAACGACAACAAATGTGATGAATACATACGGCTACTGACACATGTTTGACTCCATTTGAAGAGCACTAAGGGACCGCAAATACTACCTATAAATCACCATCAACATACCCCCTCATTCCATCAGTCTCTAAAGTCAATAATCTAACTAATGATTGGCGCACAATCTAGCAGTACACAGTTTTACACTACCAGCCTTACAACACACACTTCGTATATTAGACTTTACACTGTGGGTTTGCACACGGTTTCACATGCTTGACGATTTTCAGATGTACTTGGTATTGCCCTACTTTGATACTCTAATTAATTTCAAGCAGCCTGTACAAATACCGAGGCACAGATAGAAGGAAATCATATGATGTATATAAAAAACGTAACACCAATATAATTAGGACACAGCCTAGTACTTACATACAAGTAACCTCTATGTAACATGTATCCCGCATATGTATCTCCCTGTATTCTACACCCTTCCAAGCATACGCACCGTATTTTGTTCTGATTGATTAGATCGTTATAATTTTGTATTTCAGCCACATTATGACATAGTTAATCTCCATGAGGGCGAGGCCACAGAGACTTCTCTTTGAGAGTTAGTTAGTTACATGTTCCATAGATAATCTGAACGATCCCTTTATCGAAATTATGGGCCAAGTCAGTCTTCAGGACATGTATAAATGATCTATGTCAACATTTATGAACACATTATTATTTTAGTCCTGCTCATGCAACTACATTTACAAACAAGTTTTTTCACTGGCTGCCAGTTTTTAAGTACAAATTCGTCAACGGAATAGATGGAGTCATCAAGGATAAATGACTTCAAGTTAGATTTAAGACTTGCTTTGCTACCTGTCAGTCATTTTATGTTATGGGCAGATAGTGATCAAAGGTTTTTGTTGCTACATGTTGAACTCCATTCTGAACCACTGAGCCTTAATAATAGGTAATAAAGGTAAATTATTCCTTTCTTGTAGTTGGTATGAACATTACTGTTCTCAGATTATGGATTACTTATTTCGTATTTCATTATTGACTATACGTACTGCGATGATGCATTTACAATGCCTTGTTCGTTGAAGAGATACATATGTGACGTCTGAGACTAAACACCACACTTACCGCCCCCTTTTGTGAAACCATTTCTTTCCTTCTAAGTTAGGAATTATCCCAGAAAATTATTCTATGAGACATTACTGAGTGGGAATACGCAAAACATGTCTGGAGGTTGATTCGTTTGATTCGAATATTAGCAATTATACGAATAGTAAAAGTAGCTGAACCTAATTGTTTGAGAAGCTCAATAATATGCTTCTTAGACTTCAAATTTTCATCAAGATGTACACCCATAAATTTCTAGCATTCTACCCTATTTACTGACTCCTGCTCATGTGCTCGATCAATTGTTTTTATGTCTACTTGTTGCACAAAGCTGAATATGATGTCGTTCTTTTTCAAATTTTTCCAGGATGTCCATTTTTCTGAAAACCATTTTGTAATTCTTTGGGAAGAATAATATGAAGGGCTTATTTCAATAATGGTACAAGTCCATTTTTGTTCATTTTGAGATACAGTGTCCTAAAGTTAAATAAGCACAGACAAATCTCTAGTTGAGATACCAGAAATATTCAAATATATATATATATATATATATATATATATATATATATATATACTTGAATATTCATTATATTTAGTTGAATACTCAAGTATATATACTTAAATATTTCTGATATCTCAACTGCAGATTTTTCAGCGCTCATTTAACTTTAGGACTCTGTATCTCAGAATGAACAAGAATGGACTTGTACCACTATTTAAATAAGCCCTTCATATGTTAGGTGACCTGTAATTCCCAGCCCCCACAACTGCCCTACCCTCCATCACCTCAGATGCTTTAAAGAATCGGAGTACCAAGTATAAAAAAGTATAAAACATCTGATTAATTCATAAACGAGTTCATGTGTTGAATATTTGAAGTTAAGAATTTAGAACAACTATGTCTGAAGATCCAAAACCCTAATTATTAGTCTTATTAGTTTCCTGTTATTCACCTGTAGAATGCAGAAAATGTGAAGCAAAACATTTAAGGAACGATAGTCTTTCACAAATCTCAGTGTTTATGGTAGCACATTTCGAGAACTATGTTTCGTACAGTGATATAACTTTGTAGGTACGTTTAGTGGTACATGCGGATACTATCTATGACATGTGAAAAGAATTAGTACCGCAGAAGTCAAAACGTGGAGTCTGGTCCAGAAGTATTACTGAACGAACAACGAAAATGTAGCAGACATATCTTTTTCGCCTCACATTATTTGGTCGGGAGCGCTTTGGGAAAAACGTTTCGCAAGGGTTTAAAACTGGGTGTGAAGTATGCTGAATATCACTAAGTGCTGTCGCACTCAAGTACTGGGTGAATAAAGTCTGGGTAATTTACGCGCCTCAAGACATACACGCAGTTTCTAACTTCAGCATGTTTAACTTAACACTTTCGCGCTGGCGTTGAGAAGTGTGTTTCTTGCTATGAGGTGATGTGTGTCTTCATCCTTTAATTTATCTGGTGGCACTGCTTTTGGTGTTTCTCGATGTGGTCGTATTCAGATGTCCTGGATTACTATTTTAATATTCCTATCTTCTATTTTCAAAGAGTCTTAAGTTCATTGTTCTAAAACAACACAAGGTCATATGAAATAACTATACAGTAAATTAATCATTAATTGACATCTCATTTGTTGAGGGAGCTGTCTCGTTGAAGGGTCACACAAGATTGCATTCACAGCTGTTCATGGCGCCTGGCTGACAGGTACTACATCATACGTTAATGTATTGCTAGCAGCATAATTGGTAGAGTAGAGCTTGATCTTGAATCACCGATGGTTCTTGGTGTGAGACACTTATGATGCACCGAAGCGTGAATGTGTTAATACTTATCTTACCGCGTTAAACCTCCAACACAAAAGTATACCTCTCAATGAGTAGATTGTTACAACACTTAAAATTTTTCAATTCGATCAAATTACATGAAATGATGAAAACTAAATTTTTGTTGCCCCACGGAGCCGTTAGAGAGGGTACCATCAGCTTGAATTGTGCAGTTTCATCCACATAGTAATATATACAATGATCTTTCCTTCCTAATACCATAAATTTTCTCTTGTTATCTGGATTTGGTACGGTTTCATGCTTTGTAACACAGATGTGTGCTTAATTTTTTTAGGTGTACGAAATTTATGTAAATGTGCTCTGCTGCTGGCGCAAATGAATAACTGTGTGTCAATATTACACTCCTTGCTCTGTGTAATACACAGTTAATGATATTCATGTTACTAACTTTGTTTAGCTATGACTGGAAGCAATGTTACGAGTACTGTATTTTTGAGATGAAGCATTTAATTATACCCATTATTTACCACATCAACAGATACGTTAATGGATGCCATATGTGAGGTGTATATTACCGATATTAGCTCGTAGTGTAACAAGGTCTTTGATAATTTCTTTGCTATACGTTAGCACTGCAGTGTTGTATTTCAGTCTGCACGCAGGCGTGAGTTTTATACTGAAGCATGAAATGATGAGTATTGGCAGAGGTTTGTTCTTCAATACATACTTCCGTTAGGTTATACTTGGTATTCCTGTCTTCTTTATAATCATATGATATACATCTCGTTAGTATTCAAGAGTGACTACAGATGTGGGCTGCTGGACTGATTTGTATGCTGTGTGTGTTTCACATGTTACACAGGGATTATATGAATGTAAGTACTGGGCCAAATCCTGTACTAAATTCACAATTATGTCATTTTGTGTTGCGTTTTTTCTTATTAATGTACGTTACATTCTACCTGTATTTAGTATTTTTATAGGTTGTTTGATAATGATTAAAAAGTCTGCACTGGCCAACAGAAAATAAATTTGAAAATTGTACAACATGTAACAGACAATCTTGTCATTTGAAAAACATTAGGTTTTTATTACCGAAGTCGATCTTAACGTGACTTAATAGTGCCTGCAGGTAGATCGTCAAATTTAAAGGAAGCGTATGCGATATTAACACTCACACATTGAAACATACCATCAGGTACCTTTTATAGACAGATCACCCAAGAAAGATTTCACGAAGTGACTTATCAAGCTAGCGACTCCCTGCCGTTCACTATCAGCGTCCATTTGTAATCAACAGCGTCTCCCAATCACGGAGGGGTTTAATATTATAACATTCCTATCTCACCTCGATTGAATTGAACTAAAAGTGTTTTACAATTGGTGTGTAATTAATAACAGTACGAACAGAGATAATGAAGCACAGTTGGTCATTTTACTGTTTATAATATATAGTGTGTTAATTAGTACCTCCACGCATACGTTTATTATTATGAACAGCTCACATATCCACAATCAGAATGCAGTAGGCGTTCGTTTATTCAAATAACGAGACGGTCTGTATTTTGTCGTTGTTCGGTAATTAGTGACAGACGTCAGTAACGCGTACAAATTTTCTGTGGATATGCATTCTGTGTCTTCATAGCAGTGGTTTTCAATGCATTCTGCATTTTTATGACATGGTTATGCTCATTCTTTCGCCTCTGCGGGCAGCTTACTACCTGGAGGGCAAGTGGATGACCTAAATCTCCTGCCTCCTCTTTTGCCAAGAGCGTAAACAAGAGGACGGTCATTCCTTACTCCAATAGCTGATATCTGCTAAGATTATAAATAGTGCCTGGTACCGCTCGTCTGACCTTTGCCTCCTGAAACTAACCTGAACCATGGTAAAACGCTGCCTACGCCTACCTCTACATCTCTTTTCTTCAAGCCACTTTTCAGTGTATGACGGAGGGTTCTTCGTACCAGTATTATCGATTTTATTTCCTGCTCCATTACCGTGCTGAGTGAGGAGAAAACTGGTGTCTATTCGCCGCTGCACGCGACTTGGATGTGTCTCGCCTTCTTTGCATGATGTATACGTGAGACACACAGGGGTGGCAAGACAGCTGTTAGAGGCTCTTCTTGGAATACTTGTTCTCTACATTCATTCAACAGTCTTTCGCGGGAATTACCTGGGCTTTCTTCAAAGGACTCCCCCTGAAATTTCTCGCCATGGTTTCCGTTACAGTTTTCTGTCGCCTACAGATACATGTTGAAATCCTAGGAGCCGGCATCTGAATGCCGTTTGTCATGCCCACTTGGTATGGAATTGTAGCGCAGGATTTGGGCGGAGTGAGGTTTGGGCTGGGGGATTATGCGAGAATGGGCTTATTTTTAAACAATTTATCACCATACATTTCAACTTGAAAACTCATAACAGCATCAACAGAAATTACTCCAACTAATAAAGTTAGAAATGAAACACGTTTCGTCCAGGGATACTTCTTACTAAATTTGAGCGCAGCAAAATAAAAACTAATTCTAAACAGATCCAAATATTACTAAGAAATAATCTTGACTCACCCCATGTGACTCTGGTAGTGGGCACCAACCAAGAAACAAATATCGCAATATCAACCTCTAAGAGCTTTACAAGACGGCACACAGAATCACTTTATATTACTGAGACCAACAACTGTTGTGAAAAGACATACACTCTACCAGGATCAACGGCCACCGACTGTCCATCCAATGCTAATGGGCAACAGAAATACGTAGCTTGGGAGGAAGGCATCACATCAAACAACTCTCATGGCTATGTTCAATGATCGGATAACAATTTCTGCTTGAGAGCAATAATATAGTGCAATAAAATATCGTAATTTAAGTACGGCGTCGGCGCTATAGACAGCCTAATTTTTATAAAGTGTGGCCCTCGACTATTCAATTTTGAAGATGCTCGAGTTGGTCGATTCAAACATGTCAAAATAAAGAAAACGTTACATGCGACTTGGCTGTTCCCCAATTTATTTATTTATTTTAAATTCAGACATGGCGACATGATTCGTCTAAAGATTACAATTCGTAAGATGGAGAAGCGTAACTAATTTCAAATTACGGTATATTGAAATTCCACATCCAAGCAAGACGGCATACTCCGGTACACTATTCATGTTGGCAATGATATCACAGAGTTGGTAATGAATCACCAGTGTTACTGGCATGAGTACATATATCTAAAATTACGCATTAAAAAGCCAATTAATATTGTAATTGCATATTTAACAGGCTTTGAGGTGTAATCACACAAAAGAACCATGGTGGCACTGCCAAAGACGAAACCGCAATTCTCCTTAGTTAATACTAGGTGTACAATAATTAGTTCCCAGTATTGTTCAGTGTGGGACAATGACTGTGAAACTTCAGATACTATCAGCGTATAAACAAAAATGACATGCAACAAACAGAATGTTTTATCTACCATTTGCATGTGAAATGCCAGCGACAACAACATACATGGGCAGATACAGGAATAAATGTCACAATTACAGTGTATACAGGGTGTTACAAAAAGGTACGGTCAAACTTTCAGGAAACATTACTCACACACAAAGAAAGAAAATATGTTATGTGGACATGTGTCAGGAAACGCTTACTTTCCATGTTAGAGCTCATTTTATTACTTCTCTTCAAATCACATTAATCATGGAATGGAAACACACAGCAGCAGAACGTACCAGCGTGACTTCAAACACTTTGTTACAAGAAATGTTCAAAATGTCCTCCGTTGGCGAGGATACATGCATCCACCCTCCGTCGCATGGAATCCCTGATGTGCTGATGCAGCCCTGTAGAATGGCGTATTGTATCACAGCCGTCCACAATACGAGGATGAAGAGTCTCTACATTTGGTACCGGTGTTGCGTAGACAAGAGCTTCCAAATGCCCCCATAAATGAAAGTCAAGAGGGTTGAGGTCAGGAGAGCGTGGAGGCCATGGAATTGGTCCGCCTCTACCAATCCACCAGTCACCGAATCTGTTGTCGAGAAGCGTACGAACACTTCGACTGAAATGTGCAAGAGCGCAATCGTGCATGAACCACATGTTGTGTTGTTCTTGTAAAGGCACATGTTCTATCAGCACAGGTAGAGTATCCCGTATGAAATCATAATAACGTGGTCCACTGAGCGTAGGTGGAAGAACATGACTCAAGATATCACCAACAATGATTGCCCAAACGTTCACAGAAAATCTGTGTTGATGACGTGATTGCACAATTGCGTGCGGATTCTCGTCAGCCCATATATGTCGATTGTTAAAATTTACAATTTGATTACGTTGGAATGAAGCCTCATCCGTAAAGAGAACATTTGCACTGAAATGAAGATTGACACATTGTTGGATGAACCATTCGCAGAAGTGTACCCGTGGAGACCAATCAGGTGCTGATAGTGCCTGCACACGCTGTACATCGTACGGAAACAACTAGTTCTCCCGTAGCACTCTCCATACAGTGACGTGGTCAACGTTACCTTGTACAGCAGCTACTTCGCTGACGCTGACATTAGGGTTATCGTCAACTGCACGAAGAATTGCCTCGTCCATTGCAGGTGTTCTCGTCGCTCTAGGTCTCCCCCAGTCGCGAGTCATAGGCTGGAATGTTCCGTGCTGCCTAAGACCCCGATCAATTGCTTCGAACGTTTTCCTGTCGGGACACGTTCGTTCTGGAAATCTGTCTCTATACAAACGTACCGCGCCACGCCTGTTGCCCCGTGCTAATCCATACATCAAATTGGCATTTACCAACTCCGCATTTGTAAACATTGCACTGACTGCAAAACCAAGTTTATGATGAACACTAACCTGTTGATGCTACTTACTGATGTGGTTGATGCTAGTACTGTAGAGCAATGAGTCGCATGTCAACACAAGCACCGAAGTCAACATTACCTTCCTTCAATTGGGCCTACTGGATCGAGCAAGTACAGTACATACTGACGAAACTAAAATGATCTCTAACATGGAAAGTAAGCGTTTCCGGACACATGTCAACGTAACATATTTTCTTTCTTTGTGTGTGAGGAATGTTTCCTGAAAGTTTGGCGGTACCTTTTTGTAACACGCTGTATACCTTTAAGGAAACAAAATGTCTCTCTCTTCTGCCCCACAGAGCACCGTGCAATACACACTTTCAATTAAAGGCTTCGCCACGCTTGGAAAACCGCAATAGGAAGCAGCTGACTTCCCAATCGCCACCCGCCACATGGTAATCTACTCTGACAGAACCTGTCAGCTGTCTTTTAATAGATGCGATCCACAAGAGCACAACACCTGGATGACAAACTGTCCAACGTTAGTTTCATTTACTGTAAGTAGTGTGTAAGTGTAGGGACCGATGAACCCAATAGTTTTGTCCTATAAGACCTTACGACAATTTTTTTCAGAATTGGGGACTACGAAGAAGGCGAAGTAAAACAATTCTGCTGCCTTGGAAGCAAAAGAACACATGGCAGACGAGGCAAGGAGGACATAAAAAGCATATTTCTGTGCATGAGAAGTTTAATAGTATTATTAGTATTAATGTAAGAAAGAAGTTTCTGTCGACATACATTTGGAGAACAACATTATATGGTAATGAATCATGGACGGTGGGACAACCGTAGAAAAGGAGAATCGAAGCAGTTGAGATGCACTGCTACAAAAGAATGCTGAAAATTAGTTAAACGTAAGGGACGAGGAGGTTCTCCATAGAATCAGCCAAGAATGGAACATATGGAGAACACGGAGATGGGGCTAGCTGATTGGACACATGTTAAGACTGAATAACTTCCATGGTGCTAACAGAGCCGTAGCATGTAAATGCTGCAGGGAAAGACAAATTGTAATGCTTTCAAAAATGATTGAGAACATGGGTTGCAAGTGCTACTGTAATACGAAGAGGATGATACAATAGAGGAATTAACGGTGGACCACACAGATGCTACTGTAAGATGAAGAGGGTGTCACAATAGAGGAATTCACGGTGGACCACACAGATGCTACTGTAAGATGAAGAGGGTGTCACAATAGAGGAATTCACGGTGGACCGCTCAGAGTCAGTCACAAGAGTGCTGGTGTAAGCTGTCGGCAGCACACTTGTCGGCAAAGATGTGGCAAGAAGATCGATAGTAGATGCTGTATCAAGTGCGCCTATCAGGAGAGTCCAAAGACAGACTCGCTAGCAACACGCCGCCAACGCTCCCTCGACCGCCAGTATTTAGATCTCCGCCGCTGACGGAGGGCCTCAGTCAGTCAGTCACTAGCTGAGTCGCTGGTGCACTAACTCGCATCCTAGTTTGGCGTCTGTCATTCATCGCTTAGCTAGACTTATACTTTACCAACAGTGAGGCTAGCGTGGACTATTAGTGAAGAGCTTGTACCGCAACACATTTACTCTTCAAGTTAAGTAGATTCCTGTTTATTTAAGTAAAGAACCCGTTTTAATACATGTGTGCAGTTTTGTTGTAGACACAGGATACCAGCCACCAAATAACATCCCCTCCCTTGATTCCTATGGTACAAGATTCAGCAGTGGCAACGACTGCACAAAAACAAGAGTAATGAGTCAAAAAAATTAATGAAACATAGTTTATAATTACAATTAATATAACTCACACACAGATATCTGAACAGTCCAGCATGTCGTTTAAATAATTTAGCCAATTAATGAATGTCAAAATGAATTCAGTGTCACAATGTAATAAAATTAATGGTATTACAAAAATTCACGTTAACGGTTATTTGATTTAAAATGTCAAAACTATTAATTTGCGCTTGCGTGTTTGAATTTGTTTTAGTTACTTAACATTTTAAGATGGGTGAATAATTGAAAATTAAATACTTAATATAATTTAAAACTGTGAATGAAATCTAATAGCTTATTACCTCAGTACAAAACAATATGTCAGAATGTTGTCCCATATCATCCCTCGTAAAAATATTTACTCAAACATGTAACTTTACAAATACAAATTTTGCATTTAGCGACGAACTGACAAAAAGATATGATGTCTGGCATCGGTGTGATGAGAGGATTTTGGTACAGTAGCTGAAAGGTTATGCTACAAATAGTTATTGTCGGAACTGAAAAATTACAAAAGATCTAGCAATACAAAGGCAATTCTATTGACTCAAGTTAGTAGCCATGCATAGCTACTCAGCTCTTACATGTCGCTCACAATGTTATGACGTAACAGTCCAAGAAGAAGTTATGAAATCATTGCATGTAGAGTTTAAATTTAAAAGGTAGCTAAATTCATTACTCAGTGTCTCTCTGTGCCAATGACAGACATGGATAAATAGATTTGTTACGCGGTAAGCATTGAGAGTCCATTTTTTTTTAATATTATGTGGCAGCGATAGAAATTCAAATCAACAGTCTGTGAACGTGCCAATAATAAATAACGTTTTTCCTGTTATATCAAAGTTCAGTATCTCAGTACCTTCTCAACAGCGTCTGTTGAACAGTTGACGTGTGGACCGATCACAGAGAGTGAAGAGCACTTTATGTGACGTGAAATGGTGCTACGTATTGTGTTCGCGTCGACTAAATTGAACGAATTTCTGCTTACATCATTGATGTGCCTTATAGGGTGAGTCGCTTTATTCCGCAAGCGTAGAATTCCCAGCGGTCTATAAAGCACGTTAACAGCATGAAAAAACTCAACAAAAAAGCCGTTAACCAACAATACCTATCGACTGATTTTCAGGAAAACTTGACAGTTTTACAATTGACCAATAAGACTGGTAATTTTTTTCCTTTCATGAAAGCTTGTTAGCGTAATAGATGAAAAGCTTCGTTTGAGAAAGGTTACGCGACCACGTAACTGGCCTTTAATAACTTCACGGGAAAATAATAGGAAGTTCCTGGTATGGCGAATATATGGTAAACTATTGGAGGACTGGGTTTACTTGGCCAGCACGCTGAAGCTAAAGTCAGTTTATTCGAATTTAGTAAGAACGGTAGAAAGTATGTCAGAGTTCCTGGAACACCTTATTCCTAGAAGTGAGGGCGTAACTTCATCATACGAAATCACTTCTAGTAGACCCTCGCGACAAATCCGGCAGTATATTCTGACAGAAACCCGTACAAGTCGCAGTTCCTCGAATGGCAGCGCCAACAATAGCTTATTTTCCTGGCGCCTGCCAGCGAAGAAACTTGACCAACTCAATACTACAGTTACGATTCTTGGGAATTCTAAAGTGATTGAGATACTTTAATCTGAGTTTTTGGACTCAAATCATGTATTAATTTAAAATGAACTCCAAGCCTAAGACCTGCAAAGACAAACTGGATACTCCACCATGACATAACATACAGGTGACTACACATATAAACGGAGAACCGATTGAATCAGCCACCCAAACGACAACCAGTATCTAGTATTTACATTTTCCAATCTGCCATGCTAGTAATACTTGGTCACATAGTGAAAGCGCGACTTAGGCAGCATGCCTTCTGCGTAAGTTGGTACTAGAGGCTATCGGCTACAGCGTTTGTCCCGGTATTAATAATGGCCTATTTTAAGCAGGTAGTAACCTGCCTGCTATTGAAACTTCTTAAATAGTGTTTTACTTCAACTGCTGAATGAAACTTCTTAATTTAATTCTGAAACTGCCGAGTAAAATTGAATGCAAGTGTCTCTTTGCTTCTCTTTATCATTTCAACACTGACTCACAGAATTTGTCCTGATGAACAGAACTAAAACTTTTCCTATTCATTAGTTACTCACAGTATTCAAGGATAACGCGATCTGACTGCTTTAAAATTGATAACCTGACATCAAATACTTAATACAAAAGAATGGCCCTGAAGTAGACGAAATCGTGCCAATAACCTATACATTTCTTATGGCACTAACCTCACAAAAATCTTCATTACATGAACTACATCAATACAGGAAGCGCCAATACAGCCACCTAAATAAAAGATTCTAACTGCAGAAGGCTTTAACTACTAGTACTCATGTCATTAGGAAAGGGAAGATTTTGTTGCAGAGCAATCAATGTACTTACGGAATTTTGTCTCAGTCATCAATTCAAATGGCTCTAAGCACTATGGGACTTCTTATCATCTGAGGTCATCAGTCCCCTAGACTTAGAAATACTTAAATCTAACTAATTTAAGGGCATCACACACATCCATGCCCGAGGCAGGCTCCGAACCTGCGACCGTAGCAGCCGCGTGGTTCCGGAATGAAGCGCCTAGAACCTCTCTGCCATAGCGGCTGGCTAATCACCAGCAACAAATCTCAATGACGGATATACATTCAGACCGTCCGCTCGCGCTAAGATTGCAAACCTTAATCACTGCTAATTACACTCCTGGAAATGGAAAAAAGAACACATTGACACCGGTGTGTCAGACCCACCATACTTGCTCCGGACACTGCGAGAGGGCTGTACAAGCAATGATCACACGCACGGCACAGCGGACACACCAGGAACCGCGGTGTTGGCCGTCGAATGGCGCTAGCTGCGCAGCATTTGTGCACCGCTGCCGTCAGTGTCAGCCAGTTTGCCGTGGCATACGGAGCTCCATCGCAGTCTTTAACACTGGTAGCATGCCGCGACAGCGTGGACGTGAACCGTATGTGCAGTTGACGGACTTTGAGCGAGGGCGTATAGTGGGCATGCGGGAGGCCGGATGGACGTACCGCCGAATTGCTCAACACGTGGGGCGTAAGGTGTCCACAGTACATCGATGTTGTCGCCAGTGGTCGGCAGAAGGTGCACGTGCCCGTCGACCTGGGACCGGACCGCAGCGACGCACGGATGCACGCCAAGACCGTAGGATCCTACGCAGTGCCGTAGGGGACCGCACCGCCACTTCCCAGCAAATTAGGAACACTGCTCCTGGGGTATCGGCGAGGACCATTCGCAACCGTCTCCATGAAGCTGGGCTACGGTCCCGCACACCGTTAGGCCGTCTTCCGCTCACGCCCCAACATCGTGCAGCCCGCCTCCAGTGGTGTCGCGACAGGCGTGAATGGAGGGACGAATGGAGACGTATCGTCTTCAGCGATGAGAGTCGCTTCTGCCTTGGTGACAATGATGGTCGTATGCGTGTTTGGCACCGTGCAGGTGAGCGCCACAATCAGGACTGCATACGACCGAGGCACACAGGGCCAACACCCGGCATCATGGTGCGGGGAGCGATCTCCTACACTGGCTGTACACCTCTGGTGATCGTCGAGGGGACACTGAATAGTGCACGGTACATCCAAACCGTCATCGAACCCATCGTTCTACCATTCCTAGACCGGCAAGGGAACTTGCTGTTCCAACAGGACAATGCACGTCCGCATGTATCCCGTGCCACCCAACGTGCTCTAGAAGGTGTAAGTCAACTACCCTGGCCAGCAAGATCTCCGGATCTGTCCCCCATTGAGCATGTTTGGGACTGGATGAAGCGTCGTCTCACGCGGTCTGCACGTCCAGCATGAACGCTGGTCCAACTGAGGCGCCATGTGGAAATGGCATGGCAAGCCGTTCCACAGGACTACACCCAGCATCTCTACGATCGTCTCCATGGGAGAATAGCAGCCTGCATTGCTGCGAAAGGTGGATATACACTGTACTAGTGCCGACATTGTGCATGCTCTGTTGCCTGTGTCTATGAGCCTGTGGTTCTGTCAGTGTGATCATGTGATGTATGTGACCCCAGGAATGTGTCAATAAAGTTTCCCCTTCCTGGGACAATGAATTCACGGTGTTCTTATTTCAATTTCCAGGAGTGTATTAACCTCTAACCTCCATCACTACTAACTACTCACAACCAGCTCACATCACTGCTGCCCGTTCACCTCCAACTTCCACCACCGCTGAGTGTTAACTTCCAACTTCCATCACTGCTGGCTGTTCACCTCCATCTGCGAGTGCGACCAGCCACAGAGTCTCTCATAGAGTGCGCACGGCGCTGTCAGAGTTATTAATTGGAGTCTATTGCGCTGCCAACATACAGACACATAAACACACTATATTCACCATTTAGATGTTTAACCTTAGCCTAGAGCTACAGAGCTCACTCTTCGTATTTGAGTGCGGACATGCTAGTTGTAGCTTGCGCTAATTAACCAGAAAGCTGGCACTTTATTACGCCCAACACGCTCAAATACCGTAAACACGTCTGCTAACGCAGTCCGTAATAGCACTGGTGACATAAACCAATGTCTGGACACATCCACAGGCTGGACTCTCCATAATAACGGCCAGCACACTGTTAGCTTACAGATGTCACCAGTCCACCCCCCCCCCCCCCCCCATACACGCACAAGAAATACTGGCTTTAATCTTCAAACATAAACACAGCAGTTTAAGAACATTCACTGTTCACCATATGGAGACCACAAGCAAGTCGCATCAACAGCCCTCTAGGACGAACTAAAGCCGCCAGCACAGGAGTGTTGTAGAACGACTTCTTCGTAGCTATATTAGCAAAACAATCCCAGAGAACGGGGAAACTGCTTACTCTGTGCTGAGGCAACTTGGCTTGGATAAACTAAACCAGAGACGACGAAGGTAATACACAACCTTATATGAGGCACCCGTGGCCAGGGAAAACTACACACGTAATCATAGTTACTTCAGTCGGTAATTATATCGTTGTCCAACTAGGGCAAAGATTTATTCAGAACATCTGGTCTTCTGGTAGTAACATCATTAGCAACCCTTCCGCTGACAGCAAGACTACGTCATGCTACGTTGTAGCAGGAAGGTACGAGCGCACACGACGAGAAATTTAATTAACAGTTAAAGAAGCAACCTGCCTATGCAGAAACCCTCGTCAACACGACATGCAAAAATTTAGCCCCACAGACAAGGTCCCGCAACCCGAGCAGTGAAAACATCGATGTAATGAAGATTGCGATGTAATAAAGACACTAACAAACTACGCTGATAACATCCAAGGTAAGAAACAAGCAGTCTGAAACAAGACCCACGTTTCAGTTTCGCTCCTCGCTCTGTTCAACAACGTAGTTACTGCAAGACACAATTATCCACGTCGTACCACAACAGCAGGAATGCATCACTAGATGCGACACCTGAACTAGAAGGGCCTTCTGGTCCAGTGAAGCCGCCTCTAGCATTCGTCACCTCAAAACTGTCATGGTACTGTAGAAGTTGTACAGCACATCACACTACGTCCCGACGAAACTGCCATGCCGGCCCATGTTACGTCGACAGCCCGGAGAGCTCACGTGGCAACATGGAAACTTGCCGCACGAGAGCGACTCAACAGAAGCTGCACCGCATTCCATAAACGTGTCCATTCGAATTTCTGGACGGATGAGCACGCGGGACACTGTAACAGAACCAGTAGAATATACACTGATCAGCCAGAATGATATGACCACATACATAATAGCCGGTGCGTCCACCTTTGGTACGGATAACAGCGGCAACACGTCGTGGCATGAAGGAATGATGCCTTGGTATGTCGCTGGAGGGAGTTGGCACTACAGCTGCACACCCAAGTCACATAAATGCAAGGTGGGCGATAAGCTCTGACCCCACGTTCTATCACATCCTAGATGTGTTCGATTGGGTTCAGGTCTGGCGAATTGGGTGGCCAGCACATCAGTTGGTACGCCCCTGTGTTCCTCCAACTACTGCATCACACTCCTGCACTTGTGCCATGGCGCATTATCTTGTTGAAAAATGTCATGAAGGGGTGTACGTGGTCTGCAACCAATGGCCGCGCGTAGGGGCCGCGCGGTTTGAGGCCGGAGGTTCGAGTTCGAGTCATCCATCGGGTATGGCTGTGGGTGAAGTGCTCTAAGCATAAGTTAGTTTAATTAGTGTATGTCCGATAACTTTAGGTGTTTGGGCCCTTGAAATTCACGCATATTTGTTTTTCAACCAGTTTACGATGTTCCTTGACCATCATGGTGTCATGCACGAGCTCCACTGGACCCCTGAATGGAACCGCCGAGAGCTCGTCCCCGCCTTGCAGTACAGGTGTCAACGAGTTGTTTCCCTGGAGACGACAGACTCGCACCGTTCCATCAACATAATGAAGAAGGTATCTGGATTCACTAGACCATGCACCCCTCTACCACTAAGCCGACGTCCAGTTCCGTTGGTCACCTGAAAATTTCAGTCATTGCTGATGTTCTGGTGTTAACACTTGCACATTCATGAATCGTCGGTTGTGGAGGCCCATCGTTAGAAGTATTCGATGCACACAGTTCGCCGCCTGTCATTTACCAGTATACCCGGCCTACGACGTTCGACATCTGTAACGAGGGTTTGTCGACCAACCCCACGCCGTTCAGACGAGGTTTCATCTTGGTTCGAATGGCTATGAGCACTATGAGACATAACATCCGAGGTTAGCAGTCCCATAGAACTTAGAACTACTTAAACCTAAACACACATCCATGCTCAAGGCAGGATTCGAACCTGCGACCGTAGCGGTCGCACGGTTCCAGACTGAAGCGCCTAGAATCACTCGCCCACACCGGTCGGTGGTTTCTCCTTTGTGTCTCACTGTGTTGCAGAAGCTCACCACAGCACCCCTCGAACACGCAACAAGTGCAGTTTCCGAATTGCTCGTGCCGAGCCTCCAGGTCATCACAAACTGCGTTCAGTCAAACCCAGATAAATCGCGCGGCGATCCCATTCGAAGCACACAGAGCACACTCACTGTTATTCATCCCTCGTTACGTGGCTCTGGTATTGGCTGAACGGATTGATATCGATATTAGGTTGGTGGTCACAATATTCTGGCTAATCAATATATTAGTTTTGGATATATGTTGATGCGGTGTACCACACATTTACTTTCAGCAGTAAAATGGAGGGTCTCTAAAACAGATTTAACAGTTCTAATCTTCTACAAGAGTGGTAAAAGAAACCTCTAATCTTTTAAGTTCAGCGTCCGTGAAAGACGTCTGTTTCAGCGACCTTTCATGAAAGCATTATTTGTAATGATTACCTTGGCTTCAGCATGTCCAGCAGAAG
This sequence comes from Schistocerca gregaria, assembly GCF_023897955.1. Classification (NCBI taxonomy): domain Eukaryota; kingdom Metazoa; phylum Arthropoda; class Insecta; order Orthoptera; family Acrididae; genus Schistocerca; species Schistocerca gregaria. The sequence continues at coordinate 163,445,326 of NC_064922.1, forward strand.
TCATTCACGCCGTTTGCTTGTCATATAACTATGACTGGCAGAAGGATTGCGTGGGGACCCAGTTACTTCCCGACGTAACGGATGCACAGAATGTGAAATGGAGGAATATTTATTGACAAAGCTATATTGGATCCAAATGGTCCTGAGCCTTTAGTTTTGACAAAGCTATATTGGATCCAAATGGTCCTGAGCCTTTAGTTAAATACTAACAACACAAGAAAATGCTTCTTGAAGTGTCTTCCAAAACTAATCAATTGAAATCATAGAAATTAAATATGTCCTCAGAAAATTTACTGTGGCAAGAAGAGCTATTCTTGAACACTGTGGTAAATAATACAGTCTTGCAAAATTCATCCCTCTTTCGAAATTTAGTTCGGTAAACTGGTGTGAGGCTGATAAACGTGCATTAGTATTTTTAGCAATGCAATTGGCACCGTGAAATCACGTCTTGTGACGATTTGGTGGAGATCATCCCCACTCGGCGAGGCTGCATCACAGCGGAGAATGTGAGATGTCTTAGAAAGTGTTTGGTAACAGTTGATCTCGTGGTCTGTCACTGTGGGGCCTAACGCGTGCTGCGTCCGAGCGCACTTAGGATAAAATATTTTGACTAGGAGCCCAGTTAGGTGTCTTCCTTTCGCAATGTAGGTAATACGTGCAGTAATTAAATTCAATTATTAGGGGAGTTATGAAGCAGAATTTCGAATGTGTAAAAATTTTGTCGCCTTTCACCATATTGTTTAGAAGGGCTACTTGGTTTCTCGCTGTTCACCCCCGTTAGGATGAATTGTCGCAAGCCAGGTTTGACGGCAATCTCAAGCAGTTTGTACGAAATTTTGGTGAACTTATCTCCTAGTGTTTTCCTCTACTGCCATAATGAGAGCTTGAATTTTTAACGTGTTCACGAGAGCATCAGTGTCTGTCACTGATGTCCGATAGAATAGATACCATCTTCATACATGTATAGTTAAGGCTCACCGGCCATATGACCATCTTCTGTGCGGATGCATAAACAGTGCCCGAACTGTCACCGGAATCGTTAAAAAGCCGCGAGTAATAAATATATTGGGCAGGGGCACTATGAATACAGTGGGGGCAATAAGGTGGGAATGTGGGTCCCACGGGAGGCGTGCCGGAAATAAATCCTTGCAGTCGCACTGTGTCCTCGATGGCTCAGATGGATAGACCGTCTGCCATGCAAGCAGGAGATCCCTGTTCAGGGTCCCGGTCACAGCACACATTTTCGACTGTCCCCGTTGACGTACATCAACGCCTGTATGTAGCTAAGCTTTATTCCGTTTAAATGGAACCTTTAGTCTTTCGGCTTGGAGCATCTGAAGATCCAAATTTAACTTTCGAAACATATCAGGAATCCGGAAAAACATCAAATCTGTGAAATAGCTGCAGCTGGAGAAACAACCTACAAGAACGGGACCAGCGACGACTGAAGAGAATCGTTCAACGTGACAGTAGTGAAGCCCTTGCTGCCGATTTCAATGCTGGGCCATCAACCTGCGCCAACGTGTAAACCATTCACCGAAACTTTCTAGATATGGGCTTTCGGAGCCGAATACCCTCTCGTGTACCCTTGATCTCTGTGGGTAAGACACGAAGATTTACGCCTCGCCTGGGCCGTCAAAACCGACACTGGAGTGTTGCTGACTGGACACATGTTGCCTGGTTGGACGAGTGTCGTTTCAAATTTTATCTAGCGGATAGACATGTACGGGTATGGAGACAACCTCATGCCTCCATGGATCCTACATGTCACAGAGAGTTTTGAAATTCGTGGAGGTTCTGTGATGGTGTGGGGCGTCTGCAGTTGGAACGATATGAGCCCCCTGTTACATTTAGATACGACTCTGACAGGTGACACGTACGTAAGCACCCCGTCTGGTCACCTGTATCCATTCATGTCAGCCGTGCATTCAGAACGACGTGGGCAATTCCAGCAAGACAGTGCGACACCCCATTGGTCCAAAACTGCTACAGAGTGGCTCCAGGAACACTGTTCTGTCTAAACACTTCCACTGGTCACCAAACTCTCCAGACATGAACATTATGAGCATATCTGGGACGCCTTGCAACGAGCTGTTGAGAAGAGACCTCCACCCCCTTGAACTCTTACGGAGATATGGACAGCCCTGCAGGAATCAAGGTGTCAATTCGCTCCAGTAGTGCTTCGGACATTAGTCGAGTGCATGCCACGTCGTGTTGCAGCACTTGTACTTGCTCGCGGGGCTCCTACATGACAACAATAGGTGTACCAGTTTCTTTGGCTCTTCCGTGTATATCGGACGTTACGAGCAAATATGACTGAAAATCGGCGATTATGATAAACTGAAAATATTAGTCAGTCCGAATTGTTCCTTCGTATACTACTATGAGTTGATTTTACTTTTCAGAAAAGCTCTTTTATTCAAGTTAATTTATCGCACAAGGGCTTGAATAATTATTTTGTCGTATATTCGGATAAAATCAAGGAAGGAGACACGACATCTTATCGTAATCGACAGAGGCAGAGAGAGCAGCATCACCGTCACGAGATAGGAACTGTCAACAGCCTTAGCTCTCTGAATTGCCGAAGTTAAGCTAGTAATCATGTAGTCAGTACTCGGGTGGGTGACTGCCATATCATACTATGTGCTGACAACTGCTGTCCCTTTACCTTTAGGCGGAATGGTGGTTATAAACTTCTTGATCACCAGACCTCTCGCCAATGTCCTTCATTACCTCCGAAACCTCTCCGCGGTGCCTCATAAAGTGAGGACCCGTGAAACGGTTGGTGGTGATCCGTCCGTCGGATGGGAACGTTAAGCTCGGCGGTCATTGCGGTGGCACTGGGTTTCTCACTTTTCTTCCCTCATCACCATCCAACACAAGGATAACACCATGCTACGCACACTCGTTACATTTGCCTACACTTAACAGATACAATTAAACAAATGTCTACGATACATCACGAACAAAATATGCAATTCTGCATGCCGTCCTTCTACCCGACCGTGTCATAAGACTAGTTTTTAAGAAGTGGGAGAGACTTCTTAGTTTACTTCTTTGGCCACCGAAAAACATCAGTAACAATGTGAACAAAATGGAGTCAAGGGTACGGAACAAACGCCAACATAGAATTGAAAGACTTCCTTCTCTAAGAAATAAAAATAAAAATTGTTATTTAGAAGCAAACTCGCAGGTGAGATTAACTAGAGAGAATATATGTATTTAGTTGCGCGTGGTCACTATTGGCTAGTTAGCTAACGTATTCGTCTGTACGGAATAAATCGTCCCTTGACATGCAGCTTCTCTGGACCGTCACACAATCCTAAAACCAATGATACAGGATGGGATGTAGCTCAACATAGCTCTGCAAGAAATGTCGCTTTACATCAATTCTCTTCAGAGCCGTGTCACTCAATCCTAAAATGAATAATCCATGATGAAATGCAACACAACACAGCTCTGCAAGACCATGTCAATCAATCACAACCACCCCACATCCAACACCGTCGCTAAGCAACCCCAAAATCCTGGAATCCATATCAAACACTGAAACTCTTGCCCTCCAGAACCCAGAGCAACATGCACAACACTACTCCAAAAAGCCCCCCACCCCAGCCCGGAGCACCACCCCCAAAACAACCCCCCCTCCCCCCCCCCCCACACACACCCTGTGACAGCTGACAAACCCTGTCTCGCAGACAGAAATGTCAGTCCTTTCCAAAGGCCTCACGTTTTGCCCCACTCCCAAATTCATTCATGAAGGACACCTCCCTATCCCTACAGTAGAAACACCCTTTCGCCACTAACCGTACCAATCAGACTCAACCAGCCTATCAGCGACTGAGCATCTCTCCTATATTGTAAGAATCCCATCACGTAAGACGCACGATATCCTGCCAATACGTAGACCGGCAATAAACCAATTAACAGCGCACTGCAGTCATAACGTTATTGGCAGCAAAAAAATTAATAAGTCATCCTGGTAAGAATTTCAACAGGTAGAGCCTGGAAACCTAGGCGGAGACGTATAGTGCTTGATGCTTTCGCCAGACCAATATGAGGCAGCGAGCATTAAGAAATCGCTTAATTCAAGATTGCTGATTGATAATTGCTGGTAAAAATTTGACGCGGTAACTTACAATCTAAAGTGAACAGCCCCAGCACAGTGTAAAGAGGCCAGCAGTTGACAAGCAGGGCTGAGTTCAACAGCTCGAGAGTTCCTGTCAGCAGACGAACCTCGGGTATCCGTCAGACCACAACAGAAAATTATGTGAAATAATCTATTCATTTAAGCTTCTTCACTAAGAAGGACTTGCATTCTTGCTAGTACGTACTTCTAGACTGTGGGTACTTAGTCTATCACAGCTTTCATGTACCTATGACTGACTGACACAATGTGACGTGTAACAGAACCTGACGGTTCGATTTGAGCAGTAACAAACACTCCTTTCCATGAGTCGAGTCAAAGTGATAGGCGAGTCAGGCTATTTGTTCTAGTATCGATTATGTAGTAAGCCTCATCTATGTTCTTCACTCACTGAAACTGTCTGTGCTCTTTGACATATTCATGTGAACCCGGGGAAAAGCAATAAAATCGGACCAAAGTACCAACTCACAAGCTCGTATCTTCATTTCTGTCTCCACAGCCTGAAACCCGAGTCTCTCTGTATCGTCTCCAACCATAAATACTTGATAAACCTTAGCTAGACCCTATCGCCAACTTATTTGCTTGAAAGAAGCCGTTTGCGTGCGAAAGAGTCGGTAGACCTGTGAAAAACCCAACATCGCTTACTGTTCAACTGCGGGATTCACTTAAGTATGTTGCGACCCCCTTCGGGTTCAGAAAATACACTGTAATAAATTTATACACGCCGGAGAGATGTGGACACGAAGATGCGCAGACAGCAGCGTGTGCCCGATATTTGCGGACACCAACTCTGTCAGGTACTTTGGGCACTGATTCTTTTGGACGAGGGAAGACCTCCTTGAAGCTGACCTCGTCCGCAAATATCCACAATTAAGCCGTCATGTTCACATGTTTCCCGACGCTGCCAGTGCATAAGGGACCTCCGCACGTTCAGTCATATTAACAATACCATATTATCAACCGTTCAATAAACGGAAGCTACCATCATACCATCACTACTTATGAAACTTTCTGGCACATTAAAACTGTGTGCCGGACCAAGACTCGAACTCGGGACCTTTGCCTTTCGCGGGCAAGTGCTCTACCAACTGACCTACCCAAGCAAGACTCACGCCCAATCCTCACAGCTTTACTTCTGCCAGTACCTCGTCTCCTACCTTCCAAACTTTACAGAAGCTCTCCTGCGAACCTTGCAGAACTAGCTTTCCCGAAAGAATGGATATTGCTGTGACATGGCTTAGCCACAGCCTGGGGGATGTTTCCGGCACACAGTTTTAATTTGCCAGGATGTTTCATACAAGCGCTCACTCCGCTGCAGAGTGAAAATCTTATTCTGGATCACTATTTATGTCAACAATTTCATTTGGTAACGCGAACTGGAGAAGCCAAAATGTGAAACAGAGCTAAGTGTTTGTTGCTGTTTTATTAACTACTACTGTTGAAGAAACAATAACAAAAGAAAAAATTGTATATGAATAATTGAGAAAAAAACGACGTACTACAGTTTTAGTTCTATCATAGAAGATAGTCTCTTGTGGCTTATGGGAGATTATCAAATGGCTCTGAGCACTATGGGACTTAACATCTGCGGTCATCAGTCCCCTATAACTACTTAAACCTAACTGACCTAAGGCCATCACACAAATGCATGACAGAGGCAGGATTCGAACCTGCGACCGTAGCCGTCGCGCGGTTCCAGACTGAAGCGCCTAGAACCGCTCGGTCACAACGGGCGGCGGGAGATTATGTTTTAACGTCCCGTCGACAACGATATGGAGCACAAGTTCGGATTAGGAAAGGATGGGGAGGAAAAACAGCCGTGCACTTTCAAAGGAACCGTTCCGGCATTTGCCTGAAGCGATTCAGGATAATCACGGGAACGTCTGAATGGTCGGACGCGGGTTTGAACAGTCTTCGAGTGTGCTAACCACTGCGCCACCTCCCTCGGTCTTGTGGCTTATAGAAAATGATTAATGATGTTACGGATGGGAACCGAAAATGAAAACATGGCAATCTGGTAAAAAATTGCAGCTGAGAAAAGGTTTGGATAACTGAAATATCTGGCGACAGGAAGTAATTTGGCGACGTTTGGTGTTGCAATGTCAGCAAACACTAGCGCTACACTTGCTATGAAAACCTGCAACGTAATTGTATCTGTCAAGCAATAATGTTTTTAGTTACTTCAAAAAAAGTAAGGGAACATTTATTGTGTTTTGTATTTTTTCGTATTGCATGAATATTAGTGATACTGTAGATTAATATGGAAATATAACCAAACAGCCGTAAAATCTTGTACGTATGTGTAGAACTTGATAAGCACATAATTACTGCCAGAGCTGGATGTCCAGATTTCTGTACCATTTGGAATAATTTTTGAGACTGGCGTATGTTTTACAGACTACCGCTACTGAATGAACGCGATGTAGTGTTTGAAGAGAAAGCAGTTTTCCCTTTATGCAATCTGCGATACCGCTGTCGTTTAATTCGACAAGCTAATACTGCGTTTTAATATCTGAAATGAAAGCAGTGTCGTAGAGAATCATTTATTAACGACGTTATGAAGTGTTCAGTATGATTATTACTACTCATACTTTCGCTACCTAATTATTTTTTATTAAAATACTACTCAAAAAGATTAGGTTTTCGTTTTGTTTTAATGGGTAGCAAGATGATATGCATGGATGCATCTACTGGTAGTTCAGGAATATACTTGGTCCTGACAATGCTTTCTTTTTATTTAGAGATTACAAGACATGGACTGTTATGTGAACAGTTCGTCTTTTTTATATTAAAACACCATCATGTCATTTTTGATGGCAACTTTGTGGTAGTAATGACAGACTCGGCTTCTCTGACACCGTAGATAATAATGCAGCTTCAGAAAACTGCTCACAAGTAACAAATATGATTTACGTTAAACACACCAACAAACTGTTGAAACCCATGCTAATAACTAATATGGACAACAACAGAATTTGAAAAGCAAACTTTTAAAAATGGTTAACGGACAGAGCATCTCAAGGACATATTTAAAAGAAATAGGAAACAAACACAATTGATGTAAATTGTATCAAATTTTGGGGACTGCAGTCTTTTTCAGTGAATTTCGATGGTGATGTCTTCTCGGGTTATCAGCCGAGTCAAGGCGTCATTTTGTGGCAACAATTCGACAAGTTTCCAACTTGTCATTTTCAGGCGAAGGACGACGCCTAGACTCGGCTTATAAGTGTCCAAGTATCACATTTGTTTCTAAACTGCTTGACTCTCTCCAGGAAATTACTGACACTAGCGGCTAAACACCGCATTGTTGTTACAGCTTTCATTCCCTTCCATGATTATGTATCATAATTGACGTCCTCAATAAATTACGGCCTTATTTCGTGGTTTCTATTACAAAACTAGACGCGTAAATTAAATACACGATGCATTCCAGAGAATGGCAACAGCAATATGAACAGTGCACACAGAAATAGAAATCCAGGAGTAGCAGATTCATGAAACTCACCAGTGAATGTCGTACACCTACCACGAACCGAAATTATTTCCTGGGAACTGTTGTTGTCCAGGTCGAGAGGCGGTGGAAGAGGGTACCCATTCTTTCGAACCAAGTAAGTCCTACCGAGAATCGGTTGCGTCCTCAAATCCTCGGTGTCCGTAATTCTCTATCTCCGCATACTTCTGGATACCTAAATTTACTTAGCAGAAATTACCATACGTTGCCAAATATACAGATCCTCAACGTTGTTCGTATGGAATTAAAGCGAGAGAGAATTACGAGGGTCGTTGAATAAGTAATGCAACACATTGTTTTCTCGGGAAATTTCGTTGAAAAAAATGAGGAATTTGTTGGGTGGCATTGTGGGATATCACAAGCTGCGACATCGTCGCGAAAGAACACAGTGACCCGTACATGTAATAGGTTTCCTTCAATTTACGTCTATGGTCACAAACGTTTTGTTAACAGATTACCGGTTTCGGTCTCTAATTACCGTCATCAGATCTGTATCATAAAAACATCGTCAAATGGCACTATAGCTGCAGTACACTAGGACTCTGATTTTGTGAAACAGATCTGACGACGGTCGTTAAAGACCGAATCCGGTAATCTGTTAACAAAAAGTGTGCGACCATAGACGTAAATTAAAGGAAACTTACTGTGGAATATTCTGCTTTCAGCCCGTATAGCTTCATGAAGTTAGGGTAGATGGCGGCGCTGTAAGTAGCTTCCAAAATGACCGCTGTAACGCAGGTGCCTTCCAAGCAGAGAGCTGTCATTGAATTTCTTTCTGCGGAATACCAGAGCGCAGATGCTCACAGGTGCTTGCAGAATGTCGACGGAGACCTGGCAGTGAACAAAAGCACGGCGAGTCGTTGGGCGAGGCGTCTGTCATCAACAAGGTCTAGCAAACCTATCTGATCTCCCGCGTGCTGCCCGGCTGCACACAGCTGTGACTCCTGCAATGTTGGAACGTGCGGACACTCTCATTCGCGGTGATCGACTGATGACGGCGCTGCTCAACTGGATGTCTCTGTTGGCTATCCTGACGCACTCGTACACCAGTTAGGATACTCAAAGATGTGTATCCGCTGGGTTCCACGCCGGCTAACAGAAGACCATAAAGAGCAACCAATGACTATGTTTGCGGAATTGATTGCTTGTCACATAGCAGATCGTGCTCACTTTTACGCCGAAACTGTCACGTCTTAAGAAACATGTGTTCATCCCTTTGAATTAGAAAGAAAACGGCAATCAAAGTGGCGCCACACCGTCTCTTCTCTGAAGAAAAAGTTTAAAGCTGAACCCCCCAGCTAGTTGAGTCATGGGACTCTGAATGGGTTATTCCGTTTGATGTCATCCCTCGCAGTACAATGATCAGCTCTGAAATGTATCGTGCTACCCTCAGGAAACTGAATAAAATATTTCAGTGTGTTCTTTGTCATAAAAATGCAAACGAACTTCTTCTCCATGACAACGCAAGGCCTCACACAAATCTGCGTACCCGAGACGAGCTCACAACACTTCACTGGACTGGTGTTCCCCATCCACCCTACAACCCATATGTCGCACGTTCCGTCTTCCATCCGTTTATCCGATGAGGGACGCACTCAGATGGAAGCAGTACATGGATAATCGGGAGGTTATTTACGAAGCAGGATGTTGACTCCGACTCGACTAGTAGAGTGGTTCCATATCGAAATTCACTACCGGCCATTAAAATTGCTACACCACGAAGACGACGTGCTACAGACGCGAAATTCAACCGGCAGGATGCAAATGATTAGCTTTTCAGAACATTCACACAAGGCTGTCGCCGGTGGCGACACCTGCAACGTGCCGACATGAGGAAAGTTTCCAACAGATTTCTCATACACAAACAGCAGTTGACCGGCGTTGTCTGGTGAAACGTTGTTGTGATGCCTCGTGTTATGAGGAGAAATGCGTACCATCAGGTTTCCGGCTTTGATAAAGGTCGGATTGTAGCCTATCGCGATTGCGGTTTATCTTATCGCAACATTGCTGCTCGCGTTGGTCGAGATCCAATGACTGTTAGCACAATATGGAATCGGTGGGTTCAGGAGGGTAATACGGAACGCCGTGCTGGATCCCAACGGCCTCGTATCACCAGCAGTCGAGATGACAGGTATCTTATCAGCATGGCTGTAACGGATCGTGCAGCCAAGTCTCGATCCGGTGAGACAACAGATGGAGACGTTTGCAAGAAAATAACCATCTGTACGAACAGTTCGACGACGTTTGCAGCAGCATGGACTGCCAGGTCCGAGACCATGGCTGCGGTTACCCTTGACGCAGCATCACAGACAGGAGCGCCTGCGATGGTGTACTCATCGACGAACCTGGGTGCACAAATGGCAAAACGTCATTTTTTTCGGGCAAATCAAAGTTCTGTTTACAGCATCATGGTGGTCGGATCCGTGTTTGGCGACATCGCGGAAAACGCACATTGAAAGCGTGTATTCGTCATCGCCATACTGGCGTATCACCCGGCGTGATTGTATTGGGTGCCATTGGTTACACGTCTCGGTCACGTCTTGTTCGCATTGACGGCACTTTGAACAGTGGACGTTACAGTTCAGATTTGTTACGACCCGTGGCTCTACCCTTCACTCGATCCCTGCGAAACCCTACATTTCAGCAGGATAATGCACGACCGCATGTTGCAGGTCCTGAACGGGCCTTTCTTGATATAGAAAATGTTCGACTGCTGCTCTGGCCATCACATTCTCCAGTTCCCTCACCAACGTCTGGTCAATGGTGGCCGAGCAACTGGCTCGTCACAATACGCCAGTCACCACTCTTGAACTGTGGTATCGTGTTGAAGTTGCATGGACAGCTGTACCTGTACACGCCATCCTAGCTCTGTTTGACTCAATGCCCAGGCGTATCAAGGCCGTTATTACGGCCAGATGTGGTTGTTCTGGGTACCGATTCCTCAGAATCTATGGACCCAAACTGCGTGAAAATGTAATCACATATATGTTCTAGTATAACATATCTGTGCAATGAATACCCGTTTATCATCTGCATTTGTTCTTGGTGTAGCAACTTTAATGGCCAGTAGTGTAGGAAAATGCTAAACTGTGCACTTTACAAAACAAAACAAAAAATTATATGCTATGGTTACAATGCCTTAGTCACGACTCGAATCAGTCACTTCATACAAACCCCACGCTGCAACAATTTCCTGGGGCTGCGAGATATGTGTTCATTAGTAATATAGTGAAAAAATGAAGTGTTTCTAAAGAAGACATGCCTGCATGTTCCGTCTTAGAGTCTTACTCAAGTGCTTGGGACTAATCCAAAATAGGATTAACTGGAAATACTGAATGTATGCGGTAAAGGGCACTGTGGTCGGTACGGGAGTACTTGATTCGCTATAGAGTGTCACAGAAATAGCTTACTTTGATAGTATCAACAACCAGGGTTCAGTGACGTATCTGCAGATATACTGCTCCTCCAGAAGCATAAATGTCGTGGGGACCATGACGACAAATTAGACTAACTCGGCGCCTACAGAAGCATTTAAGTAGTCATTCTTCCAGTGCCCCATACACTAATCGAACGGGAAGAAATCCAAACGTGTGGGACAATGGAGGGTACTGTCTGCCATGAACTTCACAATAGTCTGTAGATCATATGCATGTACACGCAGAATATACAACACGTTATGTAACAAATGTTTCGATTCCGTGGAACGATGAAGTCGCAATGTTGTGTCTACTATTCGTGCAGCGATATTTCCACTTTTCGCATGATTTTATCAGCTGCGATATTACGGTGCACCCCCACCGCTTTCAGAGTGACTTGTAATTAATTAATCGGATGTGCACGGTCTGTTGGTCGCAGTCGTTTACATATTCTCATGTCGTACTTTAACCGATATTATTTTTCACTTCCTGTTTTCAAAATTAATTTGCTGTATTTTTGCCCTTTTTGCTGCATTGTGTTGCTTTGTTTTGTCGTTTAATTCAGCATTGGCTTCATTGCACCCGCTGTTATATATTTTAGCACTGCTGCGGCCGCTCAGTGGTCGTTTTCAAATTGCAGCCATGCATTAGCAGAATGGAAGTTATTCTTTCAGTGTGAAGTATACGACGGGAAAATATACCCAATTACGTCGCGTTCGTCGAGTATAATAAAATGTCGACAGTTAGCAGCGAATGCTCACATATTTTCTTGCTCTGAATTAGACATATGAACATGGAACTATTCAGTGCGGAGTGCATTAAATGAAAAATCCCATGCGAAGCCAGATGATACAAATGCATCTGAAGGGGGTAGTTGGGCAACAGCCTTAAAGCAGAATGCGTCGGCTGCACGACATAACGGAAACATGCTTACTAATAAATTTATTACACACTTACATAGGAGCACAACGCGTTTACTAGAAAGGAGGCAGGCGCGAATCTAGCTGAACGTATTAAAAAAGTCAATCATTCGTTGAGAAGTAAGTAGTGAGATAATAGGTGTTCCACATAGAGATTAATTCTTACAGTGAAATAAAAATGGTAACCATCCACTGTCAATAACGCTACTTCAAACGCCTGCTAAACCCGCTGGGCAGAACGGGCAATAGGATTGTGGAAACAGCCAAGGGTTGAGTTTCTGCTTGTAATTGTCATTTATTGTAATTTAATAACCATCACAACCAAAGCGGCACATATCCGAATCTTTACCGAGTGCAACTCTTTCACGGCTGAAGGCCTCCAACAAGAAATCTGAATAACATAAAAATCCAATTAAGACAGCAATAAAATAATTCAATAAGCAACATACGAAAGGTGCAATACAAATGGCTTAGGGCAACAATGAAAGTTGAAAATTGTAGAATATATTACCATAGACCTTCAAAGGCAAAAGGCCCACAAGAAATCTTAAAAAAGCAAAACTTCAATTAAGATAGCAATAAAATAATTTAAAACCCAAAAAGGAACCTATGCAAGGTGCAACGCAAATGGTTGAGGGCCACAATTAAATTTCAAAACTTCAGAATATATTACCATAGACCCTTAAAGGCAGAAGGCCAGCATGTTTAACCAGAAGAAATCTTAAAATCCAATTAAGATAGCAAACAAATAAATTAAAGAAGCAACATATGCCAGGTGCAATACCAATGGCTGAGGGTCACAATTAAACTTCAAAATTTTTAAAATGTGTTACCATAATCCGTAGTGGCAGAAGGCCGCAGTACTTAAGGTTGAAAGATAAACCAAAAATTAATTTCGCAAAATTTTAAGATAACAAAACAAATAACCATAGGCCTAAAATTTAAAATAGCTGACAACAGCTAATTAAATACCGGTGACACTCAGAAAGCCTCCAGGGAGGCCGGTCTGCCCTCGTTCACTTAGGTGAGACAGGTGGTGAGCCCAACTACACTTGATCCATTGGAACCCAACCAGGGAACAGCCACGGACCGACCGACACAGCGACTTGCTTCCCGTCAATCAGAACATGAGAACTCAAACCGCGCAGTGTTACAAATGTGATAATCCACAATGGAGTATGTATTAGCTGTCAAAATTACACACCATGTCGGACAGCGACAACAGGTGAGGAAAGGACCCTGCCTGAAATTAGGTTAGTGGCAGGGGCAGGTAACAGCAACACTAACGGCCAAAAAGCAGAAAATTCCTATGGTTCACTTGAATTTCGAAAATGGTACTAGTTAACTTCGCTCAAAAAGAACACTGCCTGAAATTACGTCAGTGCTCAGGGCAGGTAACCAGAACACTAACGGCCACAAGACAAAGTTCCACTTGTGCACTCAAATCGTAGTCGATCAATATAGTTAAATGCACCGCATGGCGGCTAAATCTCAGCAGTAGAACCACTCGGTGTTACTCACCGAAAAATCTCCCCAACAGCAAACCACCGAAGCTAACCACCACAACATGAATAGACGTAGCTTGGGTAGTTGAAACCAAGACTCAACTTTGACTTCCTGGGTCGACGAACCACGAAGCTCGTACCGATCGGACAGCTCCACACACGCTCGGACAATGAGCAAGGACTGCCAGCAGCCCCAGCCAACTGCACAGTGCGAAAGTAACTTCCCGCGTCCGCAACTACCGACCGACTCGCTCCAGACCCACTTGCCAGAAACTACATGCACCGAACCAAAGATGGTACACAGCGCAAATACCGATACACAACACTGCTGCCACATGTAGAAGGAAGAAGAACCACGACGTAACCGCGTAAAGGGCAGGATATCAAACACAGATCGATAGCGAACTTCAGGAAAACGCATAGGTCCGCAGCTCGTGGTCATGCCGTAGGGTTCTCGCTTCCCGCGCCCGGGTTCCCGGGTTCGATTTCCGGCGGGGATACTGATTTTCTCTACCTCGAGATGACTGGGTGATGTGTGATGTCATTGACTGATCTGGCCTTGTAACACTAACCAAAACGGCCTTGCTGTGCTGGCACTGCGAACGGCTGAAAGCAAGGGGAAACTACAGCCACAATTTTTTCCGAGGGCATGCAGCTTTACTTTATGGTTAAATGATGATGGCTCCCTCTTGGGTAAAGTACTTCCCCATTCCGATCTCCGGGTGGGGACTACTCAGGAGGACGTTGTTATCAGGAGAAAGAAAACTGGCGTTCTACGGATCGGAGCGTGGAATGTGAGATCCCTTAATCGGGCAGGTAGGTTAGAAAATTTAAAAAGGGAAATGGATAGGTTTAAGTTAGATATAGTGGGTATTAGTGAAGTTCGCTGGCAGTAGGAACAAGACTTCTGGTCAGGTGAATACAGGGCTATAAATACAAAATCAAATAGGTGTAATGCAGGAGTAGGTTTAATAATGAACAAGAAAATAGGAATACGTGTAAGCTACTACAAACAGCATACTGAACGCCTTATTGTGACCAAGCACACGCCTACCACCGTAGTGCAAATTTATATGCCAACTAGCTCCGCAGATGACGAAGAGTTTGATGAAATGTATGATGAGATAAAAGAACTTATTCAGCTAGTGAAGTGAGACGAAAATTTAATAGTCATGGGTGACTGGAAATCGAGAGTAAGAAAAGGAAGAGAACGTAGTAGGTGATTATGGAATGAGCGTAAGGAATGAAAGAGGAAGCCGCCTGGTAGAATTTTGCACAGAACGTAACTTAATCATAGTAAAAACTGTTCAAGAATCATAAAAGAATGAAATTTTCACTCTACAGCGGAGTGTTCGCTGATATGAAAGTTGCTGGCAGATTAAAACTGTGTGCCGGACCGAGACTCGAACTCTGGACCTTTGCCTTTCGCGGGAAGGTGCTCTACCAACTTTTTTTTTTCTTATTTTGTACGATATAGTTCGTTGCGTTGCGTCACAAGACATCTGTTCGAGTTGATCGTTGATTCTTTGACTCAGTTTTTTTTTATTACAGAGAGCACGCCGCTCTCTGCCCGAACACGCTGAGCTACCGTGTCGGCACCAATTCAGCTACCCAAGCACCGAGGAATCAAGGGATCACCAATTTAGCATTGGAGGGCAGCATGGAGGGTAAATATCGTACAGGGAGACCAAGAGATGAATACACTAAATAGATTCAGAAGTATGTAGGTTGCAGTAGGTACTGGGAGATGGAGAAACTTGCACACGATAGAGTTGCATGGAGAGCTGCATCAAACCAGTCTCTGGACTGAAGACCACAACAACAACAACATCTGTTACAGGATATGAGTCACGTGGTAAGAATATATTAACGTCGCAAGTAAATGCGATGTGTAGTGAGAGCAGGCGAGATACCGCATACACGTCTCACAGAAATTAAATCTACAAGCAAACGGGTGTGGAATATGTTACAACAACATAATTCAACAGTGAAAACTTCCAGAACGGAACGCGAGAGTCATAACATGTCGTTCTTGTGTAGAACAGATACGATGTACCGTCGTCTGGAGGTCCCTTCCTCGCTTTTGCAAACGTACTTTACACCACGGCACGCACACGGGTTTGAATACAGTGAAAAGGAACAGACATGACAAGGAACGGATACTGCAGTTTTTTGAATATATATTGAAAGTATGAGAGGGATGTTGTGGGGAGTTTGGCTAGCATCTTCATCACGATATAATCCCTTCATCTCTCACTTGTATTTACATCCATCGTCCTCAGTTATTTGACATGGGAAATGTAACTACAAAAATTTCCGATTTTGATGTTTTGTATCGAGAAGGTAGTGTGTGGCAATGCCAGCGGCACAGAGAAATTAGTATGTCCAGATATAAGAAAACTTAGCTGAAGACGTAGTCGCCAGATAGCGGAAACAATATGTGCAGAACTGTCGGTGCCAATAAGATAGCGTTTCTTTTTAGTGTCACGGCCACGGACATGCCTAAACGTGTTGTTAACAAATAGTAGTGCCTGTTCTGATACAGATCTGTGCTTATAAATGAGCATGCCGGCAAAACCATTTAGGATGCTAAGTTGGAATTACTGCGTCTTTACTCGTGCTTTACTTATTCCTGTGAGTTTAACCAAACTCGGTTGTACACAAAGTTCTTTCCTAGGATACATATAAGTGCCGCCATGAGTGTCGTGAATTCACTTAAGAATACCTAACGGAATTCATACAAAATTTTGGAAACCAACAGCTGATGAACAAGGAACATTCTGATGGGTCGTTTTAATACCGTGAATATTCAGAGTAAGCGTGATGGAAAATACACACATCAAAAAAAGTTTTGCATCACCTCGGTTCAAGGAGTTCCGGAACTTGTACATAAGATTGGAAAAAGAGATCAACATGAACATCATTTACGCGCTTTTTATTGCTCATAAAACCACACATTGCATATTGTACCACCATATAGCGAGACCTTCAGAGGTGGTGGTCCAGATTTCTGTACACACCGGTACCTTTAATACCCAGCAGCACGTCCTCTTGCATTGATGCATGCCTGTATTCGTCATGGCATACTATCCACAAGTTCATCAAGGCACTGTTCGTCCAGTCCCACTCCACGACGGCGATTTGGCATAGACCCCCAGAGTGATTCGCGGGTCACGTCGTGCATAAACAGCCCTTTTCAGTCTATTCCAGGCATGTTCGATAGGGTTCGTGTCTGGAGTACATTCTGGCCACTCTAGTCGAACGATGTCGTTATCCTGAAGGAAGTCATTCACGTGCATGATGGGGGTGCAAATTGTCGTCTATGAAGAGGAACGCTTCGCCA
Source organism: Schistocerca gregaria (assembly GCF_023897955.1). NCBI lineage: Eukaryota > Metazoa > Arthropoda > Insecta > Orthoptera > Acrididae > Schistocerca > Schistocerca gregaria. Next base: position 163,462,168 of record NC_064922.1, read on the forward strand.
ATATGCTGCCGATATGGTTACTCTATCGGTCGGAGGATGGCATTCACGTATCGTACAGCCGTTACGGCGCCTTCCATGACCATCAGCGGCGTGCGTCGGCCCCACTTAATTTCACTCCCTGGAGAGTGTGTCTAAGGCGTTCAGCGACACTCATCGGTGAAGAGAACGTGATGCCAATCCTGAGCGGTCCATTCGGCATGTTGTTGGGCTCATCTCTACCGCGCTGCACGGTGTCGTGGTTGCATAGATGAACCTCGCCATGGAAGTCGGGAGAGAAGTTCCGCCTCATGAAGCCTATTACACACAGTCTGAATCGTAGCACGACGTCCTGTGGCTGCACGTAAAGTATTATTCAACATGGTGGAGTTGCTTTCAGGGTTCCTCCGAGCGATATCCGTACGTAGCGGTCATCCAAAGCAGTAGCCGCCCTTGGGCAACCTGAGCGAAGCATGTCATCGACAGTTCCTGTCTGTGCGTATCTCCTCTGAGTCCGGACAACATCGCTTTGATTCCCTCCGAGACGCCTGGTCACTTCCCTTGCTGAGAGCCCTTCCTGGCACAAGGTAACAATGCGGATGCGAACGAACCGTGGTACTGACCGTCTAGGCATGGTTGAAATACAGAGAACACAAGCCGTGTATCTCTGTCCTGGCGGAATGATTGGAACTGATCGGCTGTCGGACCCCCTCCGTCTAACAGCTGCTGCTCATGCATGGTTGTTTGCATCTTTGGGAGGGTTTAAAGAAGACTGTGTCTGTGAAAGCAGTATCCACAGTCAACGTTTATCTTCAGGAGTTCGGGGCGATGCAAAACTTTTTTTGATGTTTGTATTATGATCCGGCCTTAAGTAAGAGACAAGTTTCTGACATACATTGCTTACCCGCCAACATGGGTCAGGTGCAAGTTTGCAGCGGACCTTTTCAGAATATGTTGGGGCTATACTGTGATGGAGGAGAAGCAAAGGGGAACGCAAATATTTTAAGTTTACTAGGGGAAAATTCCTTAATATCTATGAATAATGTCCTAGATGTGAGCAGTCATGTATTTTACAGCAGAATTTGTACACAGAAAGCAAATATCAGTAATTCTGACCTTGAATAAGGAGTGATTTTGTGTGTTTAATGCACAGGAATCGGGACTCTATAGACAAAAACGTGCCAAATTTTTCTAATGTCTTATGTAACGCAAAGCATGAGAGTATGCCTTCCTGTTTCCGTAATAATGTTAGACGGGAACGACATCTTAAATTTGTTTTTTTTTTTTTGGTTAGGCAAAGAGTTTAAATCTTTTCTATCTCAATGCCTCATTTGTTGCCGATAACAGCAGCTCTCTCTTCCTCAATCAACTTAGTTCCTCCAGCTCCACCCAGTTCCATAGAAATCGCTCCCAGATGTCTCGACACGTATCCCATTATCCTATCCCTATGATTAGAAAGCATATTGCATACATTCCTTTCCCAGCCAATATATCTACATCTACGCTCCACAAGGAGTGAGATGGGTGGTACCTCTTGGGTATAACGGCCGTCGGTAAAGCTACATGTGATTTGAAATTCCTCCGCTTTTCGCAGACATGTGTATGAGGAGATAATATGTTGCCCAGCTCTTCTTGGAACGCAAGGTCTTGGATTTTCAACGGTAAACCCCTCAGAGATGCACGATGCCTCATGTGCAGCATGTCACTGGAGTTTGTTGAGCTATTCCGTAACTCTCTCACAGCGAGTAAACGATCTTGTGAGGTAACGCTCACTTCTCGATGGATCTTCTCTACCTCTTGTATTAATCCAACTTGCAAGACGCTCAAGGATCTGGATGGACTCATAGAATTAGAGGGGGGGGGGGCAGATATCCATGGAGGACTGGCATAGCAGAGGATGGGACGGATTAAGGATTTGTAGGTGTGGAGGATGGTAGAGGGGTGCAACCCCCATGTCCGGCCAGAGAGGAGTTTGAGGAGTCGGAGGCGGTGGTGGGTTTTGGATTGGATGGAGCGGAGATGAGGGATTAGTACGCATTAGGTGTGATTTAAAATGGAATGATCATATAAAGTTGACTGTCGGTAAAGGAGATGCCAGGCTGATATTCATTGGAAGAATCCTAAGGAAATGCAATCCGGAAACAAAGGAAGTAGGTTACAGTACGCTTGTTCGCCCACTGCTTGAATACTACTCAACAGTGTGGGATCCGTACCAGATAGGGTTGATAGAAGAGATACAGAAGATCCAACGGAGAGCAGCGCGCTTTGTTACAGGATCATTTAGTAATCGCGAAAGCGTTACGGAGATGATAGATAAATTCCAGTGGAAGACTCTGCAGGAGAGACGCTCAGTAGCTCGGTAGGGGCTTTTGTTGAAGTTTCGAGAACATATCTTCACCGAAGAGTCAAGTAGTATATTGCTCCCTCCTACATATATCTCGTGAAGAGACCATGAGGATAAAATCAGAGAGATTAGAGCCCACACAGAAGCATACCGACAATCCTTCTTTCCACGAACAATACGAGACTTGAATAGAAGGGAGAACCGATAGAGGTACTCAAGGTACCCTCCGCCACACACCGTCAGGTGGCTGGCGGAGTATGGATGTAGATGTAGATGTAGATCCAGGTGAGGTGACGGTCAATGGTGAGGCCAAGGTAGGTGAGGGTGGGGGTGAGGCGGACAGGACGGGCGCAGACAGTAAGGGAGACGTCCAGGAGCCGGAAGGAGCGAGTGGTACAACCTACGATGATTGCCTGGGTCTTGGAAGGATTGATTGTCAGAAGCCACTGGTTACATCATGCAGCAAAAAGGTCAAGGTGATTCTGGAGAAGGCGTTGGGACCGTTGGAGGGTAGGAGCGAGGGCGAGGTATGCGGTGACATCAGCATATTGCAAGAGGTGTACTGGAACTTGATATGTTTTTTTTTTCTTTTTCTTTATTGGAATTTTAAAACCTGTACAACAGGCAGGCTGTCAGCAGCGTTCTATACTGCTCTTCAGCCAGAGGACACAAGATGAGAAAAAACAGAAAGATTACACATACGTTACAGAACGGTGGGCAAGAAAACAGTTGACACAGAAAGGCAAACACGGAGCCGTTCACACTTGACGATAGTCCACACTTAAAACTGGTGACACGACGCACAAACACGGAAGACGGCGATGGCACAGGTGAACGATGGAGTGCGACGGTGAACACTGAACACTAAACACGACGCCACGCATGAACACATGACACAGTGATGGCGATGATCTCCGGCGCGCGAAAGTCCACGTAGCGTGTGCGAGTCCGGGGACCTGCCAAGAGGGGGGGTGGGGGGGGGGGGGGGTGGGGGGGTGGAGAGAACTTGATGTGTGAGTGGCCGGCGCTTAAGTACGCTCCCGGGGGCGCCGCTATTGGCCGCTGGGACCACGTGTTCCACTGTGGCGCCCCCACACCAAACGAGGACCAGGAGCCCCGCGCCGCCACAGCTTACGGTGCAGCGACCTCTATGCGTCTTCGACGTCCATGACGTCTGGTGCGGATTCAAATTTTGCGGCGCGCGGTACCAGAGCTGGAGCTGGTGGTACCCAGTCACCTCGCGATCCAGTAGTGGCCTGGCGTCGTGGCGGTACTGCTGGCTTCCAGCAACGACGACTAACCTCTGTCTTAAAATCTAAATTTATTTACACCGATGAGCCAAAACATTGTGACCATTGTACAACGCGAAAGCCACCTGGTGGCGTTGGGGGCTCGTGACACGATAGGAGATATGTAAGCGGAACAGACACGGGCGGGGAATCACCCTAGCGAAGATATGGGTTGCAAATGGGGAAGTCCATAGAGGTAAGTGACTTTGACAAAAGGCACATTATTATAACCCAGAGCCTGTGAACTACACTCCTGGAAATGGAAAAAAGAACACATTGACACCGGTGTGTCAGACCCACCATACTTGCTCCGGACACTGCGAGAGGGCTGTACAAGCAATGATCACACGCACGGCACAGCGGACACACCACGAACCGCGGTGTTCGCCGTCGAATGGCGCTAGCTGCGCAGCATTTGTGCACCACCGCCGTCAGTGTCAGCCAGTTTGCCGTGGCATACGGAGCTCCATCGCAGTCTTTAACACTGGTAGCATGCCGCGACAGCGTGGACGTGAACCGTATGTGCAGTTGACGGACTTTGAGCGAGGGCGTATAGTGGGCATGCGGGAGGGCGGGTGGACGTACCGCCGAATTGCTCAACACGTGGGGCGTGAGGTCTCCACAGTACATCGATGTTGTCGCCAGTGGTCGGCGGAAGATGCACGTGCCCGTCGACCTGGGACCGGACCGCAGTGACGCACGGATGCACGCCAAGACCGTAGGGTCCTACGCAGTGCCGTAGGGGGCCGCACCGCCACTTCCCAGCAAATTAGAGTCACTGTTGCTCCTGGGGTATCGGCGAGGACCATTCGCAACCGTCTCCATGAAGCTGGGCTACGGTCACGCACACCATTAGGCCGTCTTCCGCTCACGCCCCAACATCGCGCAGCCCTCCTCCAGTGGTGTCGCGACAGGCATGAATGGAGGGACGAATGGAGACGTGTCGTCTTCAGCGATGAGAGTCGCTTCTGCCTTGGTGCCAATGATGGTCGTATGCGTGTTTGGCGCCGTGCAGGTGAGCGCCACAATCATGACTGCATACGACCGAGGCACACAGGGCCAACACCCGGCATCATGGTGTAGGGAGCGATCTCCTACACTGGCCGTACACCTCAGGTGATCGTCGAGGGGACACTAAATAGTGCACGGTACATCCAAACCGTCATCGAATCCATCGTTCTACCATTCCTAGACCGGCAAGGGAACTTGCTGTTCCAACAGGACAATGCACGTCCGCATGTATCCCGTGCCACCCAACGTGCTCTAGAAGGTGTAAGTGAACTACCCTGGCCAGCAAGATCTCCGGATCTGTCCCCCATTGAGCATGTTTGGGACTGGATGAAGCGTCGTCTCACACGGTCTGCACGTCCAGCACGAACGCTGGTCCAACTGAGGCGCCAGGTGGAAATGGCATGGCAAGCCGTTCCACAGGACTACATCCAGCATCCCTATGATCGTCTCCATGGGAGAATAGCAGCCTGCATTGCTGCGAAAGGTGGATATACACTGTACTAGTGCCGACATTGTGCATGCCCTGTTGCCTGTGTCTATGTGCCTGTGGTTCTGTCAGTGTGATCGTGTAATGTATCTGACCCCAGGAATGTGTCAATGAAGTTTCCCCTTCCTGGGACAATGAATTCACGGTGTTCTTATTTCAATTTCCAGGAGTGTATTATCTGGAAAACGGCGAAGCTGGTCCATTGTTCACGCCCTGCTGTCTACGGAAAGAGGTAGGTGGGCAGTGAATCTACCACTAGGCTAAATGGTTGGACGTCCACGATACTCCACAGAGCATGGGTTCCGGAGACTTGTCTTCTATGTAAAGTAGGACAGATGACGGTCACATCTCTTTCGAAAGAGCACAACGCTGGCGCACGCAGAACTGTTTCGGAGCATTCCATTGTAAGGTGGCTACACTGAGTCACAGTGCCAGAGATTGCGCCAGAGATTATTCCGCCGCCTCCACTGGGCAGCAGTACTTCAGAGAATGTCGAATGCAGTTGTTGTTCTGTTGGGCAAGAGAGTAGACGCAGTTCGGTTGGTGTAATTTATAGATGGAAGAAGCTGCAATTGTCAGAATATATTTGACAAAGGAGATGAGCTTTTGATTTATGATGCTGATGTAATTGAATATTTTCGTCAATATATAATGAGGTAAAAAGGTTTACAGTTTTCTTTAATGGTAGTCCCTCTTGCTCACAGGTACAGTCAACAAAGCATCTGCCTCGTGTTCATTTATTAGACCTTTAATTCTGGTTTCTATGTGTAATTATAGTACTTCTGGATTTTCGAGTAGTTCATTGTAAATGGTGTTTAAAATATCTTGTCATATTGAGAAAGAACCGAGCCAGAGACACGTACGTTGAGTCACACTACCACACACAGAACAGTTACATTTGTGCTTGTTGTTTCGTGGCTTTTATAGTTGCAGGTGACTTAATTAATCAATTGTGTTAATGAAAATTCCTTGTCATTCTTTATTTTTATTTTATGCAGTCAGATTGCATGCCAATACTAGTCAGGGTCAACCGGTTATGATGTAAGGTGTCAGGCAAATCCAATACCTTCCATGAAAACTCTGACATGATAAGCAAATCCAGTAGTATGTCACATAGCTCCGAATAAATTGTGACATCAAGTTAATCAAAGCAATATGAGTAACGAGTGAGCAAATGGAATACCACAGACTAACACAAGAATGCGTAAATGCATGTCATACCATCCCACCGTGAGACCGACGCAGTTGCGAGGGGAGAAACAAGAACAGGACCGAGAGCAGAACCGTGTTAAGCTAGAAGGTCCTACGATAAGGGACGGACTGGACACCCACGTCGTCAGCCTACCGCTAAAACCACACCACCTGCACGTTTTGGCGCGAGACTTTTTCGCGTCTCTGTTATGTTGCAAACCTTAAAAACATTGCCCCAACACGAAAAGTATAACGTTTCTCATTGGATAGACAGAATTTTTGTAGGCGGAGCTTAAGGTTAACATTGTGACCCTGATTGGTAAGATGAAAACAGGGCCAGATAGTTTTTTTTAAACCAACTTCGGTAAATGGTAGTAAGGACAGAGTTGTTTACGAGAGGGCGAGCTGGACGGAGCTGCGCCGGCCGCCCCCCCATCAGACGAACACAAACAAGGTAATGAACGCACGCGATGCCGCATAACAGCGCATAAAGCTTCACTCAGTACTGCAGAAGTCTCATCTGTTACACCCCCTTTTTGCGTAATACTAGTGTCGATCGTAAATTAAAGCTCATGGTGTTCACATTTGCCACTTGAAGTAAAAATCTGAAATGCGATGATTTCTCTGTTATATAATTATTGAGAAGCAACATCAGCCACTGTAATTTACTACAAGTTAGATAAGTAATTAAATATAATTGAGGGTCACTATAGACCATTTTGATAGTTTTCTCTTTTAAGAAATTTCATTTAAACCTAGATTATAGATGTGATATGGCACAGGTCATCCTTCGATCCATTGTAGAACTTGGAAACCCATTCACGGAATATTTGGTCACTTTTTTGTTAAACGCAGTTGGTTTTTACCATCCTGTATTAAAACACTTCCTTTTTTCAATAGTGCAATTTATGAACAATGTTTTGTGAGTAGAATAAAATTTCAATGGTAAACTTAAGTGCTTTTTCGACGTTATTTTACCAGCTAACTAAAAATAGGAAAGCCTTGAACCCCTTCCACTAAATTTAGTTAGTATTAAGATTCTTTTACAAGGAGTGCAGTGGAGCTGACACTGAGATTATTTAGTATTTGGTTATGTCATCTCAAGTCTCACTGAACTCTTCTGAATTCCACATGTCATGTGTGGTCTGGCGTCTCCTTACCAGCAACAGGTCCCAGGTTGAAACTAGTCAATTCCCTAAAAAAACACGCTCAGAGCGTCGTTGCGCGAAAGTGGTAGGAAGACACGATATAGAACAAACAGACACCACCATGAATGTTTAGAAAATGGCACCCTTCCAGGATGGTAAAATACCATAATTGAAGGTCAGAAAATATTTTGTTTAAAAATTTTTGTACATAAATTTTTTTTCTAAATTTATACTGTCGAAAACAGGAGCTGCAGCCATAGACAGTAAAAGTATTCAATAGAAATGAGTCTGGCAGAGACAATAGCATAATAAGTTATGAATTTTAATACGGTTAGAATGAAGTTTTCTCTCCAATGCAAGCGCACAGGAGGCGGATACATCGTTTACAAGTTGGTTCTGACCCAACAAGTAAGTGAATGGTTTGTCAAGTCGTGTGAACAAAAAGTTTATGAAACGCGTGAGGTCGTGTGAGCGCATGTTGACGCCAAGTAGGCTGCGTGAATTGCTTTTAAAACAGAAAATAAGGGATTCGGAAAGATTAGCAATGGCAGATCGAGACCTTGACCGAATTGAGGTAGAGACCCAGCATGAAAATGGACAGAGAATAGAGGACAGTACAACAGACGATGCAGTATCACGAGAAATAGGACAGATAACGCACCATAACGAGGATAATGTACGCCAAGGCACAGAATACCTAGGTCAGCATATGACAGAGGAGCTGGAAAAGTAGTGAAACAGGCGATGAGGATTTTAACTTGCGTCTTGAATACGTAGAACCCATAGTACAAGAAATCAGAGCTCCCTCACTACAGAGTACAAGGAATGCGAGCAGAAACGTGTCAAAGCACAGTTCAATGCAATCGGTTGCGAACCAACACTTGGGCGAAAACACAGAGCGTAGGACGTCGGAAGAAAACGCAATAGGACCCACCAATCTGGCAGAATTATTACAATTAATTACGGAAACCATGACAAGGCAAAATAAAGAAAATGCGAACCAAATTAAAATTCAGAATGCAGAAACTACGAAACAAATTGCAGAAACCACGAGCCAAATGCGTGAGATTAAAGAACAAAACAAAAAAATTCAGTTACACCTAAATCATATTGAAGACGAGGCAAAATATTCTCGAGAAGTGATAGGGAACTTAATAACAGGTCACAATGAATTGAAAACAGATATTGACAAGGTACAAGCGGACGTACAAACATTGCGTAATGACATTCAGGACGAGATCAAAACATTACGTAACAACGCCCACGGAGAAGTCAAGAAACTAGAGAAACAGATAAACGTAATTACTAGACAAGGAGCAGGTACAGCGCGTGAAATTGTTGAAAACAGTGTGTTACACAAACGTATCACAAAAGCAGCGCTGAAAAGATATGATAACCTCATAGTCAAAATAGAAGCGCAAACGGTAAAAGTGGGAACTGTCTTTTATATTCTCTATAACTTTTATCTAGGAGGCGTTGTTGTTGTGGTCTTCAGTCCTGAGACTGGTTTGATGTAGCTCTCCATGCTACTCTATCCTGTGCAAGTTTCTTTATCTCCCAGTACCTAAAGCGACCTACATCCTTCTGAATCTGCTTACTATATTCATCTCTTGGTCTCCCTCTGCGATTTTTACCCTCCACGCTGTCTCTAAAACTAAATTGGTGATAACTTGTTGCCTCAGAATATGCCCTACCAACCGATCGCTTCTTCTAGTCAACTTGTGCCACAAATTTCTCTTCTCTTCAAGTCTATTCAATACCTCCTCATTAGTTATGTAATAAACACATCTAATTTCCAGCATTCTTCTGTGGCACCACATTTCGAAAGCTGCAATTCTCATCTTGTCTAAACTATTTATCGCTGTCGTTTCAGTTCCATACATGGGCACAATCCATATAAATACTTTCAGAAACGAATTCCTGACACTTTATACTCGACGTTAACAAATTCCTCTTCTTCAGAAACACTTTCCTTGTCATTGCCAGTCTACATTTTATATCCTCTCTACTTCGACCATCATCAGTTATTTTACTTCCTAAATAGCAAAACTCCTTTACTACTTTAAGTGTCTCATTTCCTAATCTAGTTCCCTCAGCATCACCCGATTTAATTTGACTACATTCCATTATCCTCGTTTTGCTTTTGTTGATGTTCATCTTATATCCTCCTTTCAAGACACTGTCCATTCAGTTCAACTGCTCTTCCAAGTCTTTTGCTGTCTCTGAATTACAATATCATCGGCGAACCTCAAAGTTTTTATTTCTTCTTCATGAATTTTAATACCTACTCCTACACCGAGCGAGGTGGAGCAGTGGTTAGCACACTGGACTCGCATTCAGGAGGACGACAGTTCAATCCCGTCTCCGGCCATCCTGATTTAGGTTTTCCGTGATTTCCCTAAATCGTTTCGGGCAAATGCCGGGATGGTTCCTTTGAAAGGGCACGGCCGATTTCCTTCCCAATCCTTCCCTAACCCGAGCTTGCGCTCCGTCTCTAATGACCACGTTGTCGACGGGACGTTAAACACTAACCACCACCACCTACTCCAAACTTTTCTTTTGTTTCCTTTACTGTTTGCTCAATATACAAATTGAATAACATGGCGGAGAGGCTACAACCGTGTCACACTCCCTTCCCAACCACTGTTTTCCTTTCATGCCCGTCGACTCTTATAACTGCCAACTGGTTTCTGTACAAATTTTAAATAGCCTTTCGTTCCCTGCATTTTACCCCTGCCACCTTCAGAATTTGAAGGAGAGTATTCCTGTCAATATTGTCAAAAGCTTTCCCCAAGCCTACAATTGCTAGAAACGTAGGTTTGCCTTTCCTTAACCTTTTTTCTAAGATACGTCGTAGGGATGTATTGCCTCACGTGTTCCAACATTTCTACGGAATCCGAACTGATCTTCCCCGAGGTCGGCTTCTAACAGTTTTTCCATTCTTCATTAAAGAATTCTTGTTAGTATTTTGCAGCCTTGGCTTATTAAACTGATAGTTCGGTAATTTTCACATCTGTCAACACCTGCTTTCTTGTTATGCATGATGTGAAGAACTTAAGGACGGAAGTAACTTTGGCGTGATGGGTCACTCCCAGCTAAGATAGTTCGATGGGACTTGGACCACACATAGAACGAAGTGCCAAATTATAGTACAGAAGGCCACTGAGAGGAATACGCGATGAGACGATATGATATGACAGTTTTATGCTGATTTTTTTTTGATAAGTAACAGTGTGAGGAAACTTGGACCACACATAGAAATCAGTTCTACATAATGCTACAGAAGTTATCTGAAAGCAATACACAATGAGACGAACAAAAAAGACACTTATTCAAAGAAAATAACTGCACTGGATTCATCACGATTCATGATGGTCCCTGGACAATACAAAAGACGAGACATGTTGTAAGTAGGATGTTTAGGTTTTTTTATTGGTAACGCCGCTGCCACGTAGCGCTCTGTATGAAAATCACTGGCTGTGCCATGTGCAGTCTGTGGCTGGTTTGCATTGTTGTCTGCCATTGTAGTGTTGGGCAGCGGTAGCTGGATGCTAACAGCGCGTAGCGTTGCGCAGTTGGAGGTGAGCCGCCAGCAGTGGTGGACGTGGAGAGACAGATGGAGGAGTTTTGTAATTTGTAAGACTGGATGTCATGAATTGCTATATATATTATGACTATTAAGGTAAATACATTGTTTGTTCTCTATTAAAATCTTTCATTTGGTAACTGTGGGTATCAGTAGTTAGTGACTTCCGTAGTTTGAATCTTTTATTTAGCTGGCAGTAGTGGCGCTCGCTGTATTGCAGTAGTTCGAGTAACGAAGGTTTTTGGTGAGGTAAGTTATTTGTGATAGGTATAGGTTAATGTTAGTCAGGGCCATTCTTTTGTAGGGATTATTAAAAGTCAGATTGCGTTGCGCTAAAAATATTGTGTGTCAGTTTAAGCACAGTTATGTATAATTGTTCTAAGGGGACGTTTCAATGTTTCCGCATAATCACCATGAATGGCAGTGAATGTCTTTCCACTTTCTCCCATGCTGGCCACAAGGTTCGTAAGGAGTTTTTGTGTTTGGGTGTTCCATTCTTCCACCTGTTCGGTTGGCGGGTGCTGTATGGTGGTTCAGGAATGTCCAACGAGATAGTTGTGGTGCTCCAGAAGTTATTCTGTGGGGAAGCATAATGTTCTATGGGCGTGCTAACCTTCATATTTTTTCAGCACAGCACACTCAGCTATCAATGTTACTATGACTCTGTACTTGTACCTCATGTGCGTCTCTTCAGGTGTGCATTCACCCTGACTTCAGTTTTGTGGACGACAGTGCCCGACAGCATCGAACTGTCCATTCGGTGAATGGACTGGTCCGCTCGTTTCTCCGACTTAAGTCCCACAGAGCACGTATGGGTTGCCTTTGCAGTACGTCCATATGTACCAACGACTACACAGCACGTGTTAACTGCGCTGCTGGTGGAATGGAACGCTCCAGCATAAGAACTCCTTACCAACATTATAGCCAGGAAGGGGGTATGTTGCTAAGCATTCTTTTTGATCACACATTCTATAAAGAGTAAGGCTCCACCTTCAGTGATGTCCTGGCAAACATTATGCTATGTATGAATGCATGGTATTCGCGGCGATTTGAATTAATAAAATTTTCTCGGTCGTCCGGCTGCGTCAGGTGGTTAAAATCCCACTAGCTTGCGACCGGACTCTCCCCGGTCATTGTCAAGTGCTAAGACTGTCTGCTGTGTCGCCGTAGCCGCGGCGACACAGCAGTCAATCTTGCCACTTGACAATGAGTGGGGAGAGGTCGGCCGAAAAGTAGTGGGATTTTAACCACCTGACGCCGCTGGAAACCAGACAAAATTTTATTAGTTATGCTATGTTCCCCCTATTATTGCCATTTTGGTCCGTCTCCATCAATATATGTTTCAGTTCCTCTACTATACCATAGCAGTTTTTTTTATATAAAAGTCCAAGTTTCATCGAGCTATGTGACTTTCGCCCTTAACGCTTAGCACGCGAATGTAGTTACAGGTGTTTGTAACCACTATCTTCAAGTTATATAGGTTAGTACCGTTTTTTACCAGTGCAAAGAAAGGTACTGGTCAAGGATCCTACCTTTCCCCGATACTCTTCCGACGCTGGAATAAATTAATGTAAAGATACCAGAAGAAAAGAAAAATGATTAGATATGAACAAGATATATTTCGAAAGATGTAATATGAAAATAAATAAGAATAAAATCGAAATCCCAGTACGGAATAAAACTCCAGTAGTAGTAAGCCTACGTCTGGATGATGAGAATCTCAAGTAAGTCACAAGCTGGTTATTAGAATAAAAGAGGTCGGTAGATAATGACAGCAGATGACACTCAGTAGTAATACAAGCTACAAGCAGTAACATTCAACAAGTAGAAGAAGTTTAAACAGCAGGAAACAGTAGGTGAAAGCTTTTGTTTCGAAGATATGGACAGTAGGACAGCCACATAGTAAAAGACTACAGGCTTTTAGTACATGGTGGTAAAGAAGATCCCTAAAGATTCCGTGGATAGAAAAGATGATTAACGAAGAAGGTTTTAACAACGCAAGAGAGAAGAGATACTTGCTGGTGAAACTCCTTGGACGTAGTCCAAGACATTTCTTACAGACCTGCACTGGAAACTTTCAACCTTGCCCTCGTTCCACTGAGTCTTGTCGACTGAAGCGTCGGATGCCGGGAATACGAATGTACTACGCAAATTAGTCATGGCAAAAGGGGAGAAGTTGGGTTTATTACTTCTTCGTACTAGTTGTCAAATGTGGTGTCTAGGAATCCTAGACGAACATTAAAAGAAATCGTAGGAATGAGTTTTATTACAATAAACAAATGACAGAACTTAACTTTTGCAATTACACAGACTAGTCGCAAGCAAAAGGCGACATACGGAATAATCAAACTTCTTCAGTACAAACAATTCCAAGTCTGTGCTGCAATGAGTGTACAATCGAAGTAACTAGCCTTGGTGCTTCTATCCAAGTTGCTAATCTTGAAGCTGCTATTATATTAGGGCGCCGACTGTTGGCCGCGGCGCTTATGTCTGTTGTGTTGGCAGAAGAGTCAACACCGTGTTACGAGAGGAGGCGGAAATGCACGCGGTTTAGCTCACTCAGGCTGGCGTGAGGAGGAAGGACTATATTGACGTGAGGTCTGGAACATGACAAGCAACTAGAATTCAGAATGCGGACGTTATTAGTTTGATACTTAACTTTAATCCATTAATGATGAGCGTCGCTGTTGACGGTACACGAGTCACAATATTATCTGTTCAGAAGACATAGTAACTGAATATGGCGCCTTGCTAGGTCGTAGCAAATGACGTAGCTGAAGGCTATGCTAAACTGTCGTCTCTGCAAATGAGAGCGTATGTAGACAGTGAACCATCGCTAGCAAAGTCGGCTGTACAACTGTGGCTAGTGCTAGGAAGTCTCTCTAGACCTGCCGTGTAGCGGCGCTCGGTCTGCAATCACTGATAGTGGCGACACGCGGGTCCGACGTATACTAACGGACCGCGGCTGATTTAAAGACTACCACCTAGCAAGTGTGGTGTCTGGCGGTGACACCACAATGTCCTCCTCACATAGGGGCCGCTGCTGTCGCATTGTCGTCCTGGAGAGGGGTCGATGAGCGTGCCATTGGCTGACGTCTTCTCTTCTCTATCGTTCCCAAATGTCGTTACGAGCTTGACTTCACGCCGAAACAGGTTCATGATCGGCTTAGTGGGGCGTAGTTTAAAATTAAAATGTCGCACACCATGACAGACGCAGTATTGATTCCCTCGTATTTCGCTGTTTTTATATTGTTACTTTCAGTGTGCTGTTTGAAGACAACAGCAAATTGAAGATTTATCACGAGCTCGTCACTCTTCGTACGGTATCCTATAATTATATGTCATTTACTGACACATCTGCGGGGAAAGCCTTCAGGGGGTAGTAAGGCAAACAACAATTAAGTCGAAAATTTACTTGACTAGGGAGAAGTGTAGTGGTTAGGGATGTGAACTACAGAGTCAAAGAAAATAGTTTCATGTTTTGCTGTATATTAATACACTCCTGGAAATTGAAATAAGAACACCGTGAATTCATTGTCCCAGGAAGGGGAAACTTTATTGACACATTCCTGGGGTCAGATACATCACATGATCACACTGACAGAACCACAGGCACATAGACACAGGCAACAGAGCATGCACAATGTCGGCACTAGTACAGTGTATATCCACCTTTCGCAGCAATGCAGGCTGCTATTCTCCCATGGAGACGATCGTAGAGATGCTGGATGTAGTCCTGTGGAACGGCTTGCCATGCCATTTCCACCTGGCGCCTCAGTTGGACCAGCGTTCCTGCTGGACGTGCAGACCGCGTGAGACGACGTTTCATCCAGTCCCAAACATGCTCAATGGGGGACAGATCCGGAGATCTTGCTGGCCAGGGTAGTTGACTTACACCTTGAGCACGTTGGGTGGCACGGGATACATGCGGACGTGCATTGTCCTGTTGGAACAGCAAGTTCCCTTGCCGGTCTAGGAATGGTAGAACGATGGGTTCGATGACGGTTTGGATGTACCGTGCACAATTCAGTGTCCCCTCGACGATCACCAGAGGTGTACGGCCAGTGTAGGAGATCGCTCCCAACACCATGATGCCGGGTGTTGGCCCTGTGTGCCTCGGTCGTATGCACCTGCACGCATACGACCATCATTGGCACCAAGGCAGAAGCGACTCTCATCGCTGAAGACGACACGTCTCCATTCGTACCTCCATTCACGCCTGTCGCGACACCACTGGAGGCGGGCTGCAAGATGTTGGGGCGTGAGCGGAAGATGGCCTAACGGTGTGCGGGACCGTAGCCCAGCTTCATGGAGACGGTTGCGAATGGTCCTCGCCGATACCCCAGGAGCAACAGTGTCCCTAATTTGCTGGGAAGTGGCGGTGCGGTCCCCTACGGCGCTGCGTAGGATCCTACGGTCTTGGCGTGCATCCGTGCGTCGCTGCGGTCCGGTCCCAGGTCAACGGGCACGTGCACCTTCCGCCGACCACTGGCGATAACATCGATGTACTATGGAGACCTGACGCCCCACGTGTTGAGCAATTCGGCGGTACGTCCACCCGGCCTCCCGCGTGCCCACTATACGCCTTCGCTCAAAGTCCGTCAACTGCACATATGGTTCACGTCCACGCTGTCGCGGCATGCTACCAGTGTTAAAGACTGCGATGGAGCTCCGTATTCCACGCAAACTGGCTGACACTGACGGCGGCGGTGCACAAATGCTGCGCAACTAGCGCCATTCGACGGCCAACACCGCGGTTCCTGGTGTGTCCGCTGTGCCGTGCGTGTGATCATTGCTTGTACAGCCCTCTCGCAGTGTCCGGAGCAAGTATGGTGGGTCTGACACACCGGTGTCAATGTGTTCTTTTTTCCATTTCCAGGAGTGTATATTTGTCCTTTTTACATTATCGTTTTAACACTTTCTGAGACTTTCTTAAGAGTGTAATACAAGAATATTGTGCAACATTCGAGGTTATTTACATGCAAGAGCGCACTGTCTAAGGAATTCTTTGCTTTTGTGAACTATGTGATTAGAAAACGAAGGATGAAGTTGTTATGTGCGAAACGAACAGCAATTATGAATGTACTACCTGTTTCTCAGAAACATTTCGCTGTTTCCTTATATATCGCGATTTCTGAGGATGTAGTTAAGGAGCCTAAATTCATATTCTTCCTGGTCTCAAATATTTTACTTTTTTCTTCCGATTATTTTGCGATGGTTTGGTTAAGGAGCGGCCTAAGAGGACAGTTTAAATTACTATGAGTGAAATCCGGTATTAAGTTATTATTTCTACAACTTCCGAGGGTACATTCACACACACCGGAGAACCTCGTGTCACCTGTCAAGCTCGGCTTACTCGATATGTGGTCTTGGACACGTACGTGTCAGTCTGACGTCACTCCCGCGCAGGCCGAATGTGTGAATAGCTTCCCCCTGGTAGAAGTTTGTCACGTGATCAGCAGGGATAAACCTTGTTAAAGATTAAACTTGACTATCGAACAGTCGTCTGTCAGCAATAAAATTTATCTATCAATTCTGTAGACCTAGTTGCACAGTATCGCTAAACTTCTTGGCCCCTTACTTGCTAAAATTGTTCTCATGTTCATATACAGGGTGGTCCATTGATCGAGACCGGGCCAAATATCTCACGAAATAATCGTCAAACGAAAAAAACTACAAATAACGAAACTTGTCTAGCTTGACGGCGGAAACCAGATGGCGATACGGTGGGCCCGCTAGATGGCGCTGCCATAGGTCAAGCGGATATCAACTGCCATCACTTAACACTTCCGGGCTGAGATGCGGTGGTCCACACATAAGCCTCTTCCCTGACGTTTCGCCTCCGACTGCGGAAGGCATCCTCCGACGACAATCGGCGAACTGGGCGAGTCTTATGTGTGGACCACGGCATCTCAGCCCGGAAGTGTTAATTGATGACCTGCCGTTAAAGCCTTCATTCTAGGATATCAACTGCGTTTTTTAAGAATAGGAGCCCCCATTTTATTACATATTCGTGTAGTACGTAAATAAATATGAATGTTTCAGTAGGACCACTTTTTTCGCTTTGTGATAGATAACGCTGTAATAGTCACAAACATATGGCTCACGATTTTAGACGAACAGTTGGTAACAGGTAGGTTTTTAAATTAAAATACAGAACGAAGGCACGTTTAAACACTTTATTTCGGTTGTTCCAATGTGATACATGTACCTTTGTGAACTTATCATTTCTGAGAACGCATGCTGTGATTACCTGTAAATACCACATTAATGCAATAAATGCTCAAAACGATGTCCGTCAACCTCAATGCATTTGGCAATACGTGTAACGACATTCCTCTCAACAGAAAGTAGTTCGCCTTCTGTAATGTTCGCAAGTGTATTGACAATGCGCTGGGGCATTTTGTCAGGCGTTGTCGGTAGATCACGATGGCAAATATCCTTCAACTTTCCCCACAGAGAGAAATCCTGGAATGTCAGATCCGGTGAACGTGTGGACCATGGTATGGTGCTTCGACGACCAATTCACCTGCCATGAAATATGTTATTCAATACCGCTTCACCAGCACGCGAGCTATTTGAAGGACGTTCACCATGTTGCAAGTACATCGCTATTTTGTTATGCACTGAAATATCTTGTTGTAACATCGGTACAACATTAGCATACATTGCACCATTTAGATCGCCATCGATAAAATGGGGTCCAGTTATCCTTCCTTCCATAATGCCACACCATACATCAACCTGCGAAGGTCGCTGAACCAATTGTCGCAGCCATCGTGGATTTTCCGTTGCACAGTAGTGCTATTGGTGAATGACGCATTTTTGGTTAAATAGAAAGCGTGCAATAAATCTCTCTTCGTCCCGTGATTTCTCTTGTGCCCAGTGGCAGAACTGTACACGACGTTCAAAGTCGTCGTCATGCAATTCCTGGCTCACAGAAATACGGTACGGGTGCAATCGATGTTGATGTAGCATTCTCAACATCGACATTTTTGAGATACCCGATTATCGCGCAGTTTGTCTGCTACTGATGTGCCGATTAGCTGCGACAGCAGCTAAATCCCCTACTTGGGTATCATCATTTGTAGCAGGTCGTGATTAACGTTTCACATGTGGCTGAACACTTTCCTTAAATAACGTAACTATATGGCGAACGGCCCGGACATTTGGATGATGTCTTCCAGGATACCGAGCAGCATACATAGCACATACCTGTTGGGCATTTTGATCACAATAGCCATACATCAACACGATATTGACCTTTCCCGCAATTGGTAAACGGTCGATTTTAACACGGGTAATGTATCACGTAGCAAATACCGTCCGCACAGGCGGAATGTTACGTGATACCACATACTTATACGTTTGTGACTATAACAGCACCATCTATCACAAAGCGAAAAAAGTGTCCAACTAATTCATATTTACGTACTATACGAATATGTAATCAAAATGGGGGTTCCTATTTAAAAAACGCAGTTGATATCCGTTTGACCTGTGGCAGCGCCATCTAGCGGGCCTGCCATAACGCCATCTGGTTTCCCCCTTCAAGCTAGACAAGTTTCATTCATTGTAGCTTTTTCGTTTGACGCTTATTTCGTGAGATATTTGGCTCGCTCATCATCAATGGACCACCATGTATAAGCTTCTTTTTATATTAAACCTTACCACACGTGCACTCAATTTCATACAATTAGCATGTCTACAGAGGAGGGCTTTTATCCTTTAGAGATCTGAGGGTGTATCATATTTTTTGTAGACTTTTGCCAATCAGTTTCCTTCTCAAACAAAAAGGGAGAGAGACTGTGTTCTTCCATCGTTGTTTTTCATGGGTGTGAAGGACCGATGTATTGGACTCCAGTACAAATACGGTTCATCGTGCAATTGATGGACGGAAGGTCTGATGTCAACGCCAGACACCAGGTAGCTAGGTGGTAGCCTTTAAATCGGCCGCGGTCCGTTAGTATAGGTCAGACCCGCGTTTCGCCACTATCAGTGATTGCAGGACGAGCGCCGCCACACGGCAGGTCTAGTCTAGAGAGACTCCCTTGCACTCGTACAGTTGTACATCCGACTTTGCGAGCGAGGGTTCACTGTCTACATACGCTCTCATTTTCAGAGACGACAGTTTAGCATACCCTTCAGCTACGTCATTTGCTACGACCTAGCAATACTATAGTTACTTCAAGAATGTATTCTGAACAGATAATATTGTGACTCATGTACCTTCAACAGCGCCGTTCATCATTAATAGCTTAAAGTTAAGTATCAAACTAATTATGTCCGCTTTCTGAATTCTCATTGCTTGTCATGTTGCAGACCTCAAGTCAGTATACTTCGTCCCTCCTGACGCCAGCCTGCGTGCATTTCGGCCTCCGCTCGTAACACGGTGTAGGCTCTCCTGCTAACACACAACAAGGAAAGCGTGAGAGGCCGGCACAAGGGAGACTAAGGCTTCAGTCCATCAGACAGATGAAACAAGATCAGAAGTACACAACATACTCTGAACTGGAGAGACTAGTAGAATCAGATCGGCGCCAACAAATCTACATATTGAGAACATGAGAAGAAGAAGAAGAAGAGGTGAGGTTCGAAGAAGTCACTTACGAAGGTCTCCCCAGACGCCGCGATGAGACGATGGAGCACATCCATCTTGCTCGTGCAAGATAAGAGTGGTAAAACTATCACCTGGAGATGACGTCAAGGGCTCCATCGCAATACCGCCAATTCGTGTGACATTATCCGACATTCCGCACGAGTGCCGCAGCGATATTTGTTACGCCAAGAAAATTCAAATAGCAGAATTTTGAAACGTTTCGGGACAAGAGAGAGCAATTTCTGGTCTGGGTGATGACGGGTGGCCGCCCCGCTCGGCGGGAGGTGTTTATCTGCGCAGCGGCGCTCGGGCCGGGAAGCCAGCTAAGCTATCGCACAGTAATTAAACAATGAATCAGGCCGGCCGCAGCTGGGAGCGGCGCGCTGCGGCGCACTGCGCAGGCGCAGTAATCGGCCGTGAATCAAAATATTAACGTGAAAAACAGCGGCCCCGTTATCGCCTCGTAACCGGCGCGTGACGCGCGCGGAATCACACACGTCACGCACCGCATTGCTGGTGTGACGCGCGTGGAACGTATCGGGGCGAGGACACCGAATGTGTGAGGGATGTGGCGGTCGGGAGTGAGGGTTGAGGGGGGGAAGGAGGGGCAGGAGCAGGGGTGGGGGGAATGCGGGCCTTGCCGGACGCGCCCGTTGCGATCGGGTTCCCGCCTGTCCGCTGCAATTGAGCCCTTCAATGTCCCGACGCAGAGCGGCGAATTGGTTGTTTTCGCTGATGCGAAATGCGCCTCTACCAGCTACACGCGGCTGTTTCGGCTTTATTTGCATGTTTACTATTCATTGATACCTCCGACGGTCAGCCGCAGTTACAGTTCCATATTGCCGTAGCACTGACAATCCGCTGTTGTCGGACTCGCTTTCTTGATAGCGCCGAACTGAAAAGACTGACAGAGACAGGAAATTTTCCTCGTTTCCCTTCACATTCAGTACTTTTCATGTACACTACGGGCCATTAAAATTGCTACGCCACGAAGATGACGTACTACAGACGCGAAATTCGACCGACAGGAACAAGATGCTATGATATGCAAATGATTAGCCTGGGCGGCGGTGCCGACACCTGCAACGTGCTGACATGAGGAAAGTTGCCAACCGATTCCTCATACACAAACAGCAGTTAACCGTCGTTGCCCGGTGAAACGTTGTTGTGATACCTCGTGTATGGAGGAGAAATGCGTACCATCACGTTTCCGACTTTGATAAAGGTCGGATTGTAGCCTATCGCGATTGCGGTTTATCGTATCGCCACATGGCTGCTCGCTTGGTCGAGATCCAATTACTGTTAGCAATTTATGGAATAGGTGGGTTCAGGAGGTTAATACGGAACGC
Organism: Schistocerca gregaria; assembly: GCF_023897955.1. Taxonomy (NCBI): domain Eukaryota; kingdom Metazoa; phylum Arthropoda; class Insecta; order Orthoptera; family Acrididae; genus Schistocerca; species Schistocerca gregaria. Next base: position 163,483,148 of record NC_064922.1, read on the forward strand.
CGTGCTGGATCCCAGCGACCTCGTGTCAATAGCACTCGAGATGACAGGCATCTTATCCGCATGACTGTAAAAAATGGTTCAAAAGGCTCTGAGCACTATGGGGCTTAACATCTGTGGTCATCAGTCCCCTAGAACTTAGAACTACTTAAACCTAACTAACCTAAGGACAACACACAACACCCAGCCATCAAGAGGCAGAGAAAATCCCTGACGCCGGTGGGAATCGAACCCGGGAACCCGGGCGCGGGAAGCGAGAACGCTACCGCACGACCACAAGATGCGGGCTCATGACTATAAGGGATAGTGCAGCCACGTCTCGATCCCTGAGTCAAAATATGGGGACGTTTGCAAGACAACAACCATATGAACGGACAGTTGGACGACGTTTGCAGCAGCATGGACTATCAGCTCGGCGACCATGGCTGCGTTCACCCTTGACGGTGCATAACAGGCTGGAGCTCCTGTGATGGTGTACTCAACGACGTACCTGGGTGCACGAATTGCAAAACGTCATATTTTCAGACGAATCGAGGTTGTGTTTCCAGCATCATGATGGTCGCATCCGTGTTTGCCGACATGGCGGTGAACGCACATTCGAAGCGTGTATTCGTCATCGCCATAATGGCGTATCACCCGGCTTGATGGTATGGGGTGCCATTGGTTACACGTCTCGGTCACCTCTTGTTCGCATTGACGGCACTTTGAACAGTGGACGTTTTATTTCAGATGTGTCACGACTCTTGTGCCTACCGTTCACTCAAACCCTGCGAATCCTACATTTCAGATGGATAATGCACTACCGCATGTAGCAGGTCCTGTACGGGCCTTTCTTGATACAGAAAATGTTCGACTGCTGCCCTGGCCAGCTCATTCTCCAGATCTCTCTCCAATTTATGGTGCCCGACCAACTGGCTCTTCACAATACGCCAGTCACTACTCTTGATCAACTGTGGTATCGTGTTGATGCTGCATGGGCAGCTGTACCTGTGCACGCCATCCTAGCTCTGTTTGACTCAATGCTCAGGCGTATCAAGGCCGTTATTACGGCCAGAGGTGGTTGTTCTGGGTACTGATTTCTCTGGATCAGTGCACCCAAATTGCGTGAAAATCTAATCACATGTCAGTTCTAGTATAATATATTTGTCCAGTGAATATCCTTTTATCATCTGCATTTCTTCTTGCTGTAGAAATTTTATTGGCCCGTAGTGTGTTATACAGGGTGGTTCAGCTGCCCATACCGCTGGGGTTTATGCAACCGAGAATATCTTCAAATACTAAAATACTAAATGCAGGATTATCATACTCTCTCGCTCGCTGAGCGCATACTATGAGACATACAAAAAAGAACGAGCAGGGTATTTTTGTAGGAAATGTCACGTAGCCGAAATTTATACTGGGATGCGTTTCCACCAGAGGCCATAGTTTTAGAATTATTCAACAAAAAGGTACGAAAGTGGTCTTCAAACGCGTTTCTTTTTTCCATAAAATCTGTGGACTCCGGCGAAAACGAACCCCAGTGCAAAATTTTACTTCGTTACATTTCCTACAAAAAGTTTCTTTTCCTTTTTTTTTCAAGGAGTAATAGTTTTTTTACGTAAGGAGGGAGACAACGTGAAAATCTTGCAAATGCTATTTGAAGGTGTTGCGGACAGCTTAATACTCTGCGCTAGGGGCACCTGTATCACACTGTATTTAGCTGACCAGCTCAGTGGTCACATTGCACTCGTTATGTTGAGAAGATTTCACTTTAACCCCTCGTCAACAACAGATTTATTAGTAATAGTACACTAGCCGAGAAAGACAGAAGAGCACTTCTCGAAAATTTGACTTGAGGTGTTGCTTGCTTGTAGAATGGTATGAAGGAGTTGATACAAGAGGGGGACGACGTCTTTTTGTGTTGAAAAGTGACGGGTTTGATTTAAATTTGCTCTCTATTCTTACGATTATCAAAAATTCATATGGGTGTATTTTACTGTTGGTTAATTATAACTCAGAAAGGACCCTGAGTGTCGGAATTTATTTGCGAATCACTCGTTAAGCGCCTATAAAAATAGTTCACCTAACAGAAACATGACATCTTCTTTTTCATATGTTTTGTCATTTTCTCGTGTTGCCAAGAACAGACTTCAGCGATATTTTAAATCTCATGTACAAAGTGTTTGCATCAGTCTTTCCGCCGGCCATGTGGCCGAGCGGTTCTAGGTGCTTTAGTCCGGAACCGCGCTGCTGCTACGCTCGCAGGTTCGAATTCTGCTTCGGGCAAGGATGTGTGTGATTTCCTTAGTTAGGTTCAAGTAGTTCTAAGTCTAGGGGACTGATGACTTCAGATGTTATGTCCCGTAGTGCTTAGAGCCATTTGAACCATCAGTCTTTCCACCAGACGTCTATGGCATTTATGGCATTATATAATGGGAAGTAACTTTTGTTTTGACAAAGAGTTTGCTGACGGTTTTCGGCGACGGTAGGCGTCTGTATTGGTTATGCATCTGAGAGACGGTTGGCCGCGATCACTGTGCGCAGTGCATATGTGTTGTGTGTTACTTATAACCCAGTCATGTGCAGGTTAATTATTCTCTTCAAAGAGATCTCTCTCCGCTTATAGCCACTCGTTTTTAAGTTTTTCGTTGAAAATTTCTCTATCAATTTAATGGTAGTATGCAGCAGTCATGGTTAGTAGACGCTTCTAGCTCATTATCAAAGAGCTGGCAAATACTGTAGGTGTGTTTTATCTCTTTCTTCAAAACTACAAATTAGAAGACCATTGTTGTCTGTGTTCTATGGTATTCATTTATTTTGTTATCCGTTTTTCAGCTTAAAAATTCAACATCAGATTAACTGTCTATCAACGTCAAAGGCATCGAAAAAGATGCTACACATCAAGAGCAAAGTATGAACAGAGTAAATGTCACGTTGAAACTGCCAGAGTAATAGCATTAAAATGTTAGACAGCACATAAATGTAAACGGATCAAACTATAAAAACATTACAATCAATAGCAAACTAAAGAAAGAAGAAAAAGAGTACCTGTATAAAAGTTCAAATTAAATTGACGATCACAATAAAGTAGAATTAATACATGACGAAAGTATTGAAGAATAGTTTGAAGGTTACTACATACAGACGATACAACAGATATAGAGAGCAGCAGAATAGAAGGAGTATATAGACTATCACAACAAAATAAATAAATACAGGGGAAATGGAAGATTAAAATGGAACAGACAATATGGGAAGCAATGGAAAACTGTGAAACTTAACTGAAGTTAAGAAGAGGGAAAGTATTGATCTCTTTGGTCATTTAGTGCTAAGGCAGGACTATAGACCTGATTTTTACTGATTTACAGGCCTTCCAACAGATTGGTTTTAATTACTAAGAGAACAACGCGTCATTGTGGCCTGTAGCTGAGCCCCTCATTCAGTACATAACAAATATACAGGCCTAATTCTACATTATTTAGCTTATTTAGCTGCGTTCACGTTGAGCCAAGCCAGCTGCTATGTCTCTGCTTGACTGACCAACATAAAACTTATCACAATACCTCACCGTTGGCTAGTAGGCTGGTCTTACAATTACTGTTTACACTGGCATGTGGTGTTCCTCACGTAGTAGGAAATCCGATAGTTGCAGAATCTCTGTGTTTTGGCTATACTTTGTGATGTTGGTCCTAGGTCCTGAATTATACACAACCTTCTGTAAACTTTACTATATCCTCACCGTTTTACAAAGCTCCCCACACTGTTTCATTTTGTTCCTCCATTTCTCCTGTATTTATTTATTTTATTTTGATTGCCTATGTACGTATATTCTGTTGTTGTAATTCTCCTCTCTTTTGTTCTGCATCGCCATCCACTTTCAGCATTCTTCGGTACTCTTGTCATGTATTAATTTTATTCTATTGGTATTGTTCTTTAGTTTCAACTGTTATACAGGCACTGTTTATTAAAGTTTAGTGTTAATGTTTTTCTGATTTATATTTATTTAACGATTCACTTTAACATTTTAATTCCACTATACTGCACTGAAAAATATGACATTTACTCTATGTTAGTACCTCACTGTTTTCAGTGGCATCTTGTTGAATGTTACGTATTTTCTACCTCCTTTGACGACGATAGTCAGTTAAAGTCTGATGATGCTTGCTTCGCAGGAGAGCTTCTGTAAAATTTGGAAGGTAGGAGACAAGATACTGGCAGAAGTAAAGCTGTGAGGCCGAGGGCGTGAGTTGCACTTGGGTAGCTCAGGTGGTAGACCACTTGCCCGCGAAAGGCAAAGGTCCCGATTTCGAGTCTCGGTCCGGCACACCGCTTTAATCTGCCAGAAAGTTTCAAATAAACGGGTGTGAACTATATCACAAGAAAGAAATTCAAGAGACAAAAACTTATGAAATGGAATTCTAGAGTCATTACATCTAGTACTTGTGTAGGAAGAATAGGAGATACGTAAGCCTAGCGGTCCCTTTCTTACTCCTCGTTGTTGCAACCGGACGTTACACCACGACACAGAAACAAATTTCAATATAGCGATCAGACACCTCCATGAGCGGATGGACAGTTCATAATTTTGAGGAAAAAATGAGGCACGAGGGAGATTTGAAGACGGATGTGCCCCTTCGCTGTTCAACACAGTGACCACATACCGACGACACATTCTCTCCTCACATTCACTCTACGTCATACATCTTAAGCTTCGACAGTTCAAAATTTCTGTTGGCTTATTTCTTTACAATTCTGTACACCGTCTTCCTGTTTTCATGTTTGATCAGTTTTCTACGGGCTATCCACTGTGTCACCTTAGCAGTAAATCTGAGGGGTTCTAGATGGGGAGTTCCCCTTGTCAGTAGCGGTGCATGTTTGGCTGTAGCAATCAGCGTCGGATATGTCACTACAGTCACTGCTGGAGTTCTCGTTGCTCGTACACTTTCACAGTCTCTGTTAATATATGTCGGTAAAACAAATGCCGGCCGCGGTGGTCTCGCGGTTCTAGGCGCGCAGTCCGGAACCGCGCGACTCCTACGGTCGCAGGTTCGAATCCTGCCTCGGGCATGGATGTGTGTGATGTCCTTAGGTTAGTTAGGTTTAAGTAGTTCTAAGTTCTAGGGGACTGATGACCACAGATGTCAAGTCCCATAGTGCTCAGAGCCATTTGAATTTTTTTGATAAAACAAATATCCCATAAGATTAATCTGGCAGCAGAGTATGGAAAGGGCACAGAAAAATTCCGATTTTACGTGGGCCCTGGGTGTCACATGAATGACACAATGAGCATTGTTTATTTGGCTGACTCCAGCTACACAAAGAGAAAACGGAATTGCAAATATCTCCTGAAACGCCAGAGAAAATGTGCCTGACGACTGTTAACAGAGACGTGTGTGTGTTGCAACGTAACCTTCCAGTACTGGTGGTGGTAAAACACTACCTAAGTAGGAAGATTACCGTCGCTTTGTCGTGTCCTACAGCTCCTGCAACCTACGCGTCTGTAATAAATGGTTTTTTTTAATTCAAGTGGTCCACGAAATTACTGGCCCCTTCGAGTTCTTCCCGGGTATTAATAATTTCTAGCGGAAGGTTTTAACCAACCGGTAAAAATTTGAACGCAACCGATAACGCAATATTTCTTTCAACCATTATAGAAGGCACCTATGCAGGGCTTAATAGGCAATATATAGCTTTTATTTGCTTTCATGACCCAGGCTTCTACTGTGGTACTGATTTACACTTATTCTTCATCATGGAGGGAGCAAATAAACAGTCGAGGGTAGACAGTAATTGATATTTATTCAGTGCCGCTGGCATTTCAGCAACTATCAGTGTTTCTGTTGCAATATACATCATCCCAACTAGTTTCTCTAGTTAACATGGTTCAGTTTCGCCACGTAATTATTGAATAGAAGAGGGGAGCGCAGACCTGGTTTCAATGTAATTTTATACACACACACACACACACACACACACACACACACACACACACACACACACACAGTTTTATCTAAAACCATGCTTATTACGTCCAATTGCTATAGGTGACTCAGAAGAAGTTCCGCAAAGACACAGTAAGCAAGCTAGCTCAGGGCGGAAGAGTGTTTCGCAAGTATTTATCAGATCAATGGGGCATTAAAATCTGATGCTCTTCCTGGTGGCACGAACTTATACCATGTAGTTTACTTAACGGACAACATTGCCAACAAATCAAATAGTTATAATGGGAGCACAAGAAACATTATTACCTCAATGCTATTCAACACTCGTGACCAAGTTTCTGTAGCCAACAGAAATCCAGAAAAAATACGGACACACAAGATTATTGTTCCCCATTTTACACTCGCCCACTGTCGTCTGATTATTCATCGTGTACAATACATTTTGATATCGAAACTACAATTTATCAATGTGGCGGTTGCTCCAACAGACCACGTGGCGCGAAGGCAAGTCACAAAGAAAACATATTGAAAATAAATAAATATCCCCCAAAATATTACTGTAAATGAATGAGCAGACTAAAATACATTGAATGAGTGAATTTCCGTTAAGCACAGAGCAATAATATGACTGTGAGCTTAAGGCCCATGGTGCGTGGCCTGATCAAGGCACAAACGAAAAATTTCTGTTGAAATTCGAATAAATTATGAAAATAAATTCCCCTATGGGGTTTAGTGGTAATCTCACACCTGATTTCAACATCTAGACTTCGTTACCGAGCAAATTTCAGACAGTCCAATACCTTTGTTAACATTACCAAAACGAGAGCTGCGTCTCCACATCTGTCCAGCGCAGCGACTCAGGAACAAGTGTTCGACCGGACACCTAGCCTCACCGTTCGTCGTTCAGAAGGTGGTGGAGGGGATGGTTCACCAGCCTAACGAAGCCAATACTCGTGCCTTCGCGACCTCTCTCACCTGACTCGCCCACCATCTTTGCCGAACTTGTTCACGTTTAGGGATTAGGACTATCCTACCACAGAACGACTCTAGACACGCAATGCCACGACCTCTGACCAGAGCTTTCGCCTACATTACATACTATCTCATTCATACAGTCCAAGGTCGCATACAGGAAAGGATACAAGGAAACATGGTACATGGTACACATGAAATAAAATAAATAAATAAATAAACACCGCTTGGTCCATAAATAAACACCGCTTAGTCCATTCTCTTCTGTTTGCCATACACGGAATTCACTTCTGCAGAGTCAAGACTCTCCTGTACCGGAATTCATTGGAAAAATATGGAACCGGACAACAAGTTCCGTTTCAGTGTGTGTGTGTGTGTGTGTGTGTGTGTGTGTGTGTGTGTGTGTGTGTGTGTGTGTCTGTGTGTGTATTTTATGCGGCGTGAGTTAGCATGCCATGACTTTGGCATTAGGTTTCTGCCATGTTCACTTGCTTGAATTCAAATGTCGTTGCTGTGGTCGCTTCTCGATCGTGTACCTCGAAAATGATTTGGAATTCGCTACATGGATATATGTGGTATTGTCATAACATTCTCGAGAGTAATATGTCTTTGCAAATCTCTTATTTCACGTATCACGTGCAGTCTAGTGATTTCTAAATGGTTTGTCTGACCTAGTTGTGGTCACTTAGGCTTTAATCCGTCCAGTTTTTGCGAAAGTGGTATGTTTCTCACATTGCACAGGAATTTAGAGCTATCAGAGTCAATGCCTATATACCTCATCTGGTTAACTGTGGACGTCGAACTCTTTTGTCACACATGTGCGTAGCATATGATGTAGCGCCTCGATGCTCGTTTGATAGAATTAACTTTGTGCCTTATGTCATTATAATATCTTCTGTTATTCATTAGACTTCAGAACGTTTATGAATGAAGGTAAACTACGAGAGTTCGTTTCAAGCATGTGATTTCCGCAATTCCCAACTGCTTTAATCCTGGTGCGTAGCATATGTGACATTTAGCTCAAAGTAACTCAAGTCCGCAGCGCGAGTATAACGTATTCGTGTTGTTTTCTTGCCTACGTAGTAGGACTCCTTAACTCCGTGTGCTTCATGATCCCCAATTCTGATGTTAAGTTTCTCGCTGTTTTCATTGGTGCTACTTCTTCTTCTTTCGTCCTTCTTCGATTTATTCTCAGTCCATATGTGTACTTATTAGACTGTTGATTACATTAAGCATATCCTATAATACTTCATTTTCATTCAGGAAAGCAATACCATCAACGAATCTTATGACTGATATCCTTTCACCCTGGTTGCGAATCCTGACTCTACTTATTGAGCATAGTTAATAGGGCCTTACGGATTAAACTTTTGGTGGACACAACAGTTTTTCATTGCACTTTAAATAATCAATAATAAGTGAGATGTTTATTCAATTTTAGTCACACACAGAATAAATTATCGGCTTATACAGGGTGGTCCACTGTAGCACATCTCAACAGCTTAGAATCTCTTCTGTTTCGGTTTTCCCACAGTTCATGCATCACTAACAAATAATGTTGCGCCCAAATACCTCACGAAATAAGCATCAAACGAAAAAACTACAAAGAACGAAACTTATCTAGCTTGAAGGGGGAAACCAGATGGCGCTATGGTTGGCCCGCTAGATGGCGCTGACATAGGTCAAACAGATATCAACTGCGTTTTTTTAATAGGAACCACCACTTTTCTTTACATATTCGTGTAGTACATAAAGAAATATGAATGTTTTAGTTGGACCACTTTTTTCGATATTTGAGTCAGATGGCGCTGTAATAGTCACAAACGTATAAGTACGTGGTGTCACATAACATTTCGCCAGTGCGGACGGTATTTGCAACGTGATACATTACCCATGTTAAAACGGACCGTTTACCAATTGCGGAAACGGTCGATATCGTGTTGATGTATGGCTATTGCGATCAAAATGCTCAACGGGAGTGTGCTATGTATGCTGCTTGGTATCCTGGACGACATCATCCAAGTGTCCGGACCGTTCGCCGGATAGTTACGTTATTTAAGGAAACAGGAAGTGTTCAGTCACATGTGAAACGTCAACCCCGACCTGCAACAAATGAGGATGCTCAAGTAGGTGTTTTCGCTGTTGTCGCGGCTAATCCGCACATCAGTAGCAGACAAATTGCGCGAGAATCTCCAAAACGTCGTTGTTGAGAATGCTACATCAATATCGATTGCATCCGTACTATATTTCTATGCACCAGGAATTGCAAAGCGACGACTTTGAACGTCGTGTACAGTTCTGCCACTGGGCACAAGAGAAATTACGGGACAATGACAGATTTTTGCAGACGTTCTATTTAGCGACGAAGCGTCATTCACCAACAGCGGTAACGGAAAATGGCATAATATGCACTATTGGGCAACGGATGCGACAAGTAGAACATCAGCGACCTTGGCGGGTTAATGTATGGTGCGGCATTATTGGAGGAAGGATATTTGACCCCCATTTTATTGGTGGCAGTGTAAATGGTGCGATGTACGCTGATTTCCTACGTAATGTTCTACCGATGTTACTGCAAGATGTTTCACTGCATGACAGAATGGCGATGTACTTCCAACAGGATGGATGTCCGGCACACAGCTCGCGTGCGGTTGCAGCGGTATTGAATAGCAAATTTTATGACAGGTGGATTGGTTGTCGAAGCACCATAGCATGGCCCGCACGTTCATCGGATCTGACATCCCCGGATTTCTTTCTGTGGGGAAATTTGAAGGATACCTGCTACCGTGATCCACCGACAACGCCTGACAACATGCGTCAGCGCATTGTCAATGCATGTGCGAACATTACGGAAGGCGAACTACTCGCTGTTGAGAGGAATGCCGTTACACGTATTGCCAAATGCATTGAGGTTGACGGACATCATTTTGAGCATTTATTGCAATAATGTGTTATTTACAGGTAAACAGGAAGTAACAACATGCGTTCTCATAAATTATAAGTTTACAAAGGTACATGTATCATATTGGAACAACCGAAATAAAATGTTCAAACGTACCTACGTTCCGTATTATACTTTACAAAACCTACCTCTTACCATTTGTTCGTCTAAAATTATGACCAATATGTTTGTGACTTTTGCAGCGCCATCTGCAACAAAGCGAAAAATGTTGCCCAACTAAAACATGAATATTTGTTTACGGACTTCACGAATATGTAATAAAAATGGGGGTTTATATTTAAAAAAAGCAGTTGACCTATGGCAGCGTCATCTAGCGGGCCAACCATAGAGCCATCTGGTTTCCTCCTTCAAGCTAGACAAGTTTCATTCTTTGACGCTTATTTCATGAGATATTTGGCCCGGTCACGATCAATGGACCACCCTATACAGTCAAGCTCAATCAGGATGCAGTTGTCTAATGAAATTAGTAAAATGTACTTAAATATTAGATATTGATTAAGATAACTTATAAAAATAGAGTCAACATTAAACTACATAGCATTCATCTTCCACGTTGAAATGCAAACTAAAGCGAGGAAACTTTTAATCACCCCTCTGGATCACCCAGTCACTCTTGTTGTGCCAGTTTGCTTTAGGATATTTGGAGATATATAATACAGATACGACCCATTGGAAGCGGATGTAATGTCGACGATATTTTATGTAACACAGCGGCAGCTGATTCGTATTCGCATAAACGTTACTGTTTGCTTAGGAGCCAGTGGTGTTGGACTCTGGTTTTTTCGTCGCACAGTGCGTGGTTTCGCTTCGCCCCTGCGAGCACTCGCGTCCCCAGTCGCGCTGGGTGGGCCGCCGTTGGCGCGTTGGTGGCGGTTCGCTCTAATTGATGGCAGTCGGCCTGCTCTTATTAATTGCTAGCCGTAAATTGGGGCAGTCGATACCCGCGCGGTTATAGCGTGAAAATGCGAGCTGCCGGGGCCGGAGCGGATTACGAGGATCCAATATCGGGCGCCGCAGTCAGCGACACGCGCGGTGTAGCGGGCCAGTGGTCAGCGGGACAAGGTTTCGCATGTAAGGGCGAACAGTCTGATTAGCGGTGCGGAATGGTTCTTCAAGATTCGAGGAAGTTCCGGCTGATTTTATTCGTCCGAGGTCCATCAACACCCACACTACTGGCGATTAAAATTGCTACACCACGAAGATGACGTGCTACAGACACGAAATATAACAGACAGGAAGAATATGCTGTGATGTGCAAATGAATAGCTTCTCAGGGCATTCACACAAGGTTGGCGGCGGTGGCGACGCCTACAAGGTGCTGACATGAGGAAAGTTTCCAACCGATTTCTCATACACAAACAGCAGTTCACCGGCGTTGCCTGGTGAAACGTTGTTGTGATGCCTCTTGAGAAATGCGAACCATCACGTTTCCGACTTTGATAAAGGTCGGATTGTAGCCTATAGCGATTGCTGTTCGCGATCTAATGACTGTTAGCAGAACATGGAATCGGTGGGCTCAGGAGGGTAATAGGGAACGCCGTGCTGGATCCCAACGGCCTCCTATCACTAGCAGTCCAGATGGCAGGCATCTTATGCGCATGGCTGTAACGGATCGTGCAGCCACGTGTCGTTCCCCGTGTCAACAGATGAGGAGTTTCAAGCCAACAGCCATTTGCACGAACAGTTCGACGACGTTTGCAGCAGCATGGATTATCAGATCGTAGACCGTGGCTGCGGTTACACTTGACGCTGCATCACAGACAGGAGCGCCTGCGATGGTGTACTCAACGACGAACCTGGGTGCACGAATGGCAAAACGTCATTTTTTCGGATGAATCCAGGTTCTGTTTACAGCATCGTGATGGTCGCATCCGTGTCTGGCGACATCGCGGTGAACGCACACTGGAATCGTGTATTCGTCATCGCCATACTGGCGTATTACCCGACGTGATGGTATAGGGTGCCATTGGTTACACGTCTCGGTCACCTCTTGTTCACATTGAAGGCACTTTGAACAGTGGACGTTACACTTCAGTTGTCTTAGGACCCGTGCCTTCACACTTCATTCGATCCCTGCGAAACCCTACATTTCAGCAGGATAATGCACGACCGCATGTCGCAGGTCCTGTACGGGCCTTTCTGGATACAGAAAATGTTCGACTGCTGCCCTGTCCAGTGCATTCTCTATATCTCTCACCAACTAAAACCGTCTGGCCAATTGTGGCCGAGCTACTGGCTCGTCACAATACGCCAGTCATTACTCTTGTTGAACTGTGGTATCGTGTTGAAGCTGCATGGGCAGCTGTACCTATACACGCTATCCAAGCTCTGTTGGACTCAATGCCCAGGCGTATCAGGGCCATGATTACGGCCAGAGGTGGTTGTTCTGGGTACTGATTTCTCAGGATCTATGCACCCAAATTGTGTCAAACTGTAATCACATGCCAGTTCTAGTATAATATATTTGTCCAATGAATACCCGTTTATCATCTGCATTTCTTCTTGGTGTAGCAATTTTAGTGGCCAGTAGTGAACGTCTCCCGTAACACGGTGTGTGCGGAGGGTTCTTTGTGTACTACTATCACCTCAACACTATTGCAATCCTGTTTGCTAAAACGAACGATTGTTGGAAAGCCTTCGTATGAGTTCGAATTTCTCTAATTTTACGCTCGTCGCCTTTACTTAGCGATATTACGTAACGTCTCCCTTGTTTTCTGCTTCTACTAGGTGATCTGGAGGGTCTAAATTCAGTACCAGATCTCTCCTCAGTGTGCAGTGGTAATGTATGACAGATTTTGGATTACGCGATTTGGTGTAACGCGCTGTAACCCCGAACGAGGCCACTCTGTATCTTTTGTAACTATTATGACACGGTAGTTACTAGCTATAAAAGCAAGGGCATAGAATACAATAAGCAGAATGTATTTCATAAACAACACTGAAGTTTACAAGAATTGAACAGTTAACACTCACGATCTCATCTCAAATAATACATGACTGCTTGCATTAATAATCGCCACTATTGGTAGGTTCAAATGGCTCTGAGCACTATGGGACTTAACATCTGAGGTCATCAGTCCTCTGAACTTAGAACTACTTAAACCTAACTAACTTAAGGACATCACACACATCCATGCCCAGAACCGCTCGGCCACACCTGGCGGCAAAACGCGTTTTTATTATTCATAGCCGGCAGGAGTGGCCAAGCGGTTCCAGGCGCTACAGTCTAGAACCGCATGACCGCTGCGGTGACAGGTTCGAATCCTAGCTCGCGCATGGATGTGTGTGATATCCTTAGGTTAGTTAGGTTTAAGTAGTTCTAAGTTGAAGGGGACTGATGACCTCAGATGTTAAGTTCCATAGTGCTCAGAGCCATTTGAACCATTTTTATTATTCGTAAACAACTTTCGTACTTACCAGTGACAGGAGACTATAGCCTTCAATCACGATCAAGAATCTTTTTCTGATTACAAAATAACAATAATTATGTAGATTACTTTATGTTTATGTGTAAAAAGTACTCGCATCAAATGTAATACCTTCAGTTAGATGAAGGTGCAGAAATTGGGCGATCAACTAATTTTTATTACTTATAAAATGCAGTTTAAATTTTTAGGGATATAAAATACACAGTCGACTAACACTGTACGAATCGCGGTTCTAATTATATACTAACAAAACAAACAACAAACAGAAATAGTTGCCTCTCACTTTTTCTCAAACGTTCATTTATGTTTCTTACCATCCCAATGCTACAAAGGCTAACGGTAATCGTACCATTGACTACGACATTGGTGTATTGTCCAAAACTACTGATCTGTTGTTTTGCTACAGCGCAACGCTTTACAATACGTTTTTACAACAAACAAAATTGAACTACACTCATGCTCACTACGGTCGCAGGTTCGAATCCTGCCTCGGGCATGGATGTGTGTGATGTCCTTAGGTTAGTTAGGTTTAAGTAGTTCTAAGTTCTAGGGGACTGATGACCACAGCAGTTGAGTCCCATAGTGCTCAGAGCCATTTGAACCATTTGAACTCATGCTCATAAATTAAGGATGATGCTGATATATGGTGAAACAATGCTCTGGTGGGCGGTTTGCGGGTTTAAATCACCTCGGGGTACGACCATGCGGTGCATCTGATCGGCGGTCGTTGCACAGTCGCGGTGGCAGCAACCCATACGCAGAGGTGTATTGGTGCATGTCAGAGTACTGTGCAGCGAGTAAATGTGCAGACGTTTACAGACGTGCTAATGGTGACTGTGTGTTGAAAATGGCTCAAAGAACACATATTGATGGCGTTATGATGGGTAGAATACTGGGGTGACTGGAGGCTGGTCATACACAGCAGGTCGCAGCACGGGTCCTCCATGGGCACCAAAGTGTGATCTCAAGATTATGGCAACGATTCCAGCAGACAGGAAACGTGTGCAGGCGCTACAGTACGGGACGTCCACAGTGTACAACACCACAAGACGACCGATATCTCACCATCAGTGCAGGTAGCCTTGCTCGGGACCTTACCGCAGCCACTGAAACAGTCGTGTCCAGACACACAGTCTACAACGACTGAACAGACATAGTTTATTCGTCTGGAGACCTGCAAGGTGCATTACACTAACCCCTTGTCACATGAGAGCCCGTAAAGCCTGGTGCAAGAACACAGTACATGGTTCAAAATGGTTCAAATGGCTCTAAGCACTACGGGACTTAACATCTGTGGTCATCAGTTCCCTAGAACTTAGAACTACTTAAACCTAACTAACCTAAGAATATCACACACATCCATGCCGGAGGCAGGATTCGAACCTGCGACCGTAGCAGCAGCGAGGTTCCGAATTGAAGCGCCTAGAATCGCTCGGCCACAACGGCCGGCCACAGTACATGGGCAGTGTAACAATGGTCCCAGATTATGTTCACGGTCGAGCCCTGGTATAGTCTGAACAGCGATTCTCGCCGGGGTTTCATCTGGTGTAAACCAGGAACCAGATGCCAACCCCTCAATATTCTTGAAAGGGACGAGTATGGGGGTCGTGGTTTAATGGTGTGGGATGGGATTATGACAGATGCACATACACCTCTGCATGTCTTCGACAGAGGAACTGTAACAGGTCAGGTGTATCGGGACGTCATTTTGCATCAGTATGTCGGCCTTTTCAAGCGTACAGTGGGTCCCACCTTCCTCCTGATGGATGAGAACGCACTGCCCTACCGAGCTGCCATCGTGGAGGAGTACCTGGAAAAAAAATATCAGGCGAATGGAGTGGCCTGCCTGTTCTCCAGACCTAAACCGCATCGAGCACGGCTGGGATGCTCTCGGTCGACGTATCGCTGTACGTCTTCAAACCCCTACGACACTACAGGAGCTCCGACGGGCACCAGTGCAAGCATGGTAAGCTATACCCCAGCAGCTGCTCGACCACCTGATCCAGAGTATGCCAAACCGTTGCGCGGTCTGTGTACGTGTGCATGGTGATCATATGCCATGCTGATGTCGGGGTGCAACAGTAGTGTTTCGTAGCACATTTGTTTCGGGAGGGTTTTCTCAATTTATCACAAATACCGTGGGCTTACAGATGTGTGTCGTGTGTATTCCCTATGCGCTTATGGTATTAGCACCAGTTTTGTATAGTTCCACGTTGTGTGGCGCCACATTCTGCAATTACCCTTAAATTATGAGCGTGAGTTAGTCTTAACCTTAGAACACTTAAGGTGGAAATGATACACTGTCGACAAATCATAATAAGTTTTACTGTTCCATATTTCAAGGGAATTCATAATTCATAGTTTATGAGTACACCTACATCTACATATACACTCTGCAGTCAGTGTGCGGAGCGTGGCCGAGGGTATTCCGTACCACTAGTAGTCATTTCTTTCCCTGTTGCGCTCTCAGATACAGCGAGGGAAAAACGACCGTCTATATGCCTTCGTATGAGCCCTAGTGTCTCGTATCTTTTCTTCGTGTTCATCATGCGCACTGTACCTTGGAGGCAGTAGATCCGTTCTGCAATCAGCTACAAATGCGGTTCTCTAAATCTTCTCAATATCATTCCTAGCAAGTGTTGTCACCTGGCCCCACTTCCTACCTGAGTTCCTGAAGAGTGTCTGTAACACTTGTGTGCTGTTCCAGCCTACCAGTACAAAGCCTGGCTTCAATGCCTTCCTTTAATCCGACCTGGTACGGATCCGCAACACCCGTGCAGTACTCAAGAATATGTCAGACTAGCATCCTATATGCTGTGTCCTTCACAGATGAACCACATTTTCCCAAATTATTCCAATAAACCTGAGTCGAAGATTCGCCTTTGCTACCACAGTCCTCACATGCGCGTTCCATTTCATATCGCTTTGCGACGTTACTCCCAATTATTTTAACGACTTGAGGGTGTCAGGCAGGACACTATTAATGCTGTATCCGAAATTATGGGTTTGTTTTTCCTACTCATTCGCATTAACTAACATTTTTCCTCATTTAGAGCCAGCTGCAACTCACTACAGCAACTAGAAATTTTGTCTGTGTCATCTTGTATCCGTCTACAGCTACTCAACTTCAACACCTTACCGTACGCCACAGCATTATCAGCACAAACCGCAAATTTCTGAGCAGACTGCCCGCTAAATCATTTGTGCATACAGAAAATAACAGCTGTCCTATCGGACTTCCCTGGAGCTTCTGACGGAACTCTTGTCCGTGCTGTAGGCTTGTCACATTCCATATGCTCGTACCTTCTTTAATAGCCGGGGATGGGTCACTGTATCAGATGCTTTGCGGAAATCTAGAAATATTCACAAGTTGATTCGAATTATAAGCTGTTGAATGGTATGCCATATACTAAATAAATATAACAGCCTTGTTTTACACGCTATACTGCCAGTGCCATGTAGGTGGGAACCGGAAACGAGAATTTCTAACAATTGCTGTCCCCCTGAGCAGCCGTAGCGTACGGATCTCCGTGCCGGCGCGTTCACAGGAGCTCAGTCCGTCAGTTCACCTGATGATGGCGACATGTTTGATCGCCGAAATATTGTGCCCGTTGGACACTATAGACCGGCAGTACACCCTTGGATATTTTGATTATCAAATACGCCCGGAGTAAGTTTGTGGTTACTTTGCTGTATTTAAGTCCTGTTTATGTACTGTTCCAGTTTAACATTTGTCTATTTCAGAATTAGATACAAAAGACCTAAAATCTTCCGTTTAAGGTTATCATCTAAATTTTTTGCGCCTTTCTTGTTCCCGTCATTCCCTGGATTACTTTATCACGAAAGACTCGTCTAGTTTTAGTTGGTATTTTCAATTCCCAACAAAATCCATTTTTCGCATTTAAACTAAAGGAACTGAGCTACTGTCATTTGCTTGGTCACCTGGGTATCGAAAATCATCTGCAACAGAGAACTGTATCACAGGAATAGCTGGAGGTAGCTTTTTCAGGAGAAAATGAAGGACCACAGTCGGACTCGTCGGAAAATCATCTTCCTCCTGGCGTAGATGGAACTAAATAACTTTATTTCCTTGTACAATAAGTTACAAAATATTTGGGCTTGTAACTTAAGGCAGTTAGCAGCATCCAGTTAAACTAAGCAGAAAGAAAAGTATCACTTTTGGAAATATGTGTCCAGCAGACACGCAACACTTGCGTTACTATATTAGAAATACGTGTTTCACAGACATGCAATAATTTAGAAATCAGCTATTACTTCACGTTTAACCAACACCATCAACAATGACTTACACACCAATACTGAAACAGAAATTGTATGAATCTGTATAGGTGTTCACGCCACAAGCACCAACAGTACCGTCAATCTAACAAAGTTAAAATGCATGCTGGTCCGTCAGGCTCATATTTCGTATTCGGGGTTAAGCACAGGGCGCAAAGCACAGAGGCACAGTCTCTGTTTGTGCTTTCCAGCCGTAAGTATCCTGCAGGTGGCAGTGACAGAGCCGACCGCAGAGCTAAGACAGGCACTGCTCTCTGTAATCGGCGCCACTTTCTCCGTGTTGTCCTACCCACTCGACGGCCACCGAACTGCCCCGCTGCTCGCTCGCCCTCTCGATACGCTGCCGCCTAGGTCTCCCACGTGCCGTACTCCACAATCTAACGCTTCACGCCGGTGCCTCTCGCGTCCATCTAGAAAAGATAACCTGAAGATGCCTAAATAAGGCGAAACGCGTCGTTGAAAGATAAAAAAAAAAATTGCAACCAAGACTGTTTTTAACCAATACTGTTAAACACTGGTTTGCTGTTATGCCACATATGGACTGGAAGAATTTCTAAAATGATTGGGATATCACAGTCGAGCAGCTACTCTTAAGTCACAAGTTTTGTAGTCGATGCCAAGCGATGCTTGAGATTGTGTTAATAACATCGCATCTGGACACTGGATGACGGAAAACGAGTGATGTGAAACGATGAATCACGTTATACCCAATGGCAATGTGATGGAAGAACCTGGGTTTGGGTTCAACATGGTTCAAATGGCTCTGAGCACTATGCGACTTAACTTCTGAGGTCGTCAGTCGCCTAGAGCTAAATAAACCTACCTAACCTAAGGATATCACACACATCCATGCCCGAGGCAGGATTCGAACCTGCGACCGTAGCGGTCGTTCGGTTCCAGACTGTAGCGCCTATAACCGCACGGCCATTTCGGCCGGCTGGGTTTGGGGAATTCCTGGAGCAAAATTGACAATCATCATGCGTAGTGGCGACAGAACAGTGAAGTATGGAGAATGTGGTGGTGCGGTGTGCAAGTGTTTTTCTTAGTTGGGGTCACTTTGTTCCAATTTACGGCATTGTATAGTGCGTTCAGTATGAGAAGAGTTCGGAGACGATGACTGCACTCTGCTGTAAAGTACTCTGTGAGGCAGTATTCCTAAAATGGTCTTGCCCAGAGACCCAACCTCGATCACATGAAATCCAATGAAATACTTGACTTTGAATGTCGACTTCGCTCCAGAAACAGGCGTCGATCCTCACTACGTTTGGCTCGTAAACCTCAGGCAAAGAAACCAGCCTCAGTAGCGAGGAGAGTTCAACTCGGCGCGCTACTAAGTTTAACAGGCGCCTACTGCACTACCCCGAATGATGCTTCGTTAGTAATTCTAGGAATATGCCCACTGGACTTGGAAATTAAAAGAAGTAGAGTCTTTAACTGGTTAAAGAAAGGCAGGCAAAGGGAAGTACGAGGGGTGTATGGAACTGAGACCAGTTCGAAAGAGGCAATAAAATGGTGCATATTATAACTGTGGGAAAATAAATAGGACACTTCAGGCACTGACAGAAGAGCGTACGAATTTCTCCTTAACATCAGGAACATGGAGTCTTGTTTACTCTTCACTAACAGGATGCCTAAGGGATGCAGCGTTCTTAGAATGCTATACACAATTCAAACAAATAGCATTAGTAGTTTTAATTCTATAAAGCAAATGACAAAACTTTAGAGAACTGTGTACTCGGCGTGGAAGATTGTTTCCTCGGCATGGCTAGCGCAAGCTGCCAGTGTGGAATGGAGCAATCGCAAGCAAGGGACTCAACCCGAAAATAGCTTCCCGCTCAAATGTATGAGTCCACAAGGCACAGGAATCGTACAGATTTAATATTTGCACTACCTGTTGAACTGATGGATTGTACTGTTTTAGAATCTGTTCTCGGGTTTTGACATCAGGTACATTGCACACCGTCGCATCACGGAAAATTACATCTGAATACACTCCTGGAAATGGAAAAAAGAACACATTGACACCGGTGTGTAAGACCCACCATACTTGCTCCGAACACTGCGAGAGGGCTGTACTAGCAATGATCACACGCACGGCACAGCGGACACACCAGGAACCGCGGTGTTGGCCGTCGAATGGCTCTAGCTGCGCAGCATTTGTGCACCGCCGCCGTCAGTGTCAGCCAGTTTGCCGTGGCATACGGAGCTCCATCGCAGTCTTTAACACTGGTAGCATGCCGCGACAGCGTGGACGTGAACCGTATGTGCAGTTGACGGACTTTGAGCGACGGCGTATAGTGGGCATGCGGGAGGCCAGGTGGACGTACCGCCGAATTGCTCAACACGTGGGCCGTGAGGTCTCCACACTACATCGATGTTGTCGCCAGTGGTCGGCTGAAGGTGCACGTGCCCGTCGAACTGGGACCGGACCGCAGCGACGCACGGATGCACGCCAAGACCGTAGGATCCCACGCAGTGCCGTAGGGGACCGCACCGCCACTTCCCAGCAAATTAGGGGCACTGTTGCTCCTGGGGTATCGGCGAGGACCATTCGCAACCGTATCCATGAAAATGGCCTACGGTCCCGCACACCGTTAGGCCGTCTTCCGCTCACGCCCCAACATCGTGCAGCCCGCCTCCAGTGGCGTCGTGACAGGCGTGAATGGAGGGACGAATGGAGACGTGTCGTCTTCAGCGATGAGAGTCGCTTTTGCCTTGGTGCCAATGATGGTCGTATGCGTGTTCGGCGCCGTGCAGGTGAGCGCCACAATCATGACTGCATACGACCGAGGCACACAGGGCCAACACCCAGCATCATGGTGTGGGGAGCGATCTCCTACACTGGCCGTACTCCTCTGGTGATCGTCGAGGGGACACTGAATAGTGCACGGTACATCCAAACCGTCATCGAATCCATCGTTCTACCATTCCTAGACCGGTAAGGGAACTTGCTGTTCCAACAGGACAATGCACGTCCGCATGTATCCCGTGTCACCCGACGTGCTCTAGAAGGTGTAAGTCAACTACCCTGGCCAGCAAGATCTCCGGATCTGTGCCCCATTGAGCATGTTTGGGACTGGATGAAGCGTCGTCTCACGCGGTCTGCACGTCCAGCACGAACGCTGGTCCAACTGAGGCGCCAGGTGGAAATGGCATGGCAAGCCGTTCCACAGGACTACATCCAGCATCTCTACGATCGTCTCCATGGGAGAATAGCAGCGTGCATTGCTGCGAAAGGTGGATATACACTGTACTAGTGCCTACATTGTGCATGCTCTGTTGCCTGTGTCTATGTGCCTGTGGTTCTGTCAGTGTGATCATGTGATGTATCTGACCCCAGGAATGTGTCAATAAAGTTTCCCCTTCCTGGGACAATGAATTCACGGTGTTCTTATTTCAATTTCCAGGAGTGTACAAACCACTGCGCTACGCGGGATTAGCCGAGCGGTCTATTGGGCTGCAGTCATAGACTGTGTGGCTGGTCCCGGGGTGTCCTGCATTAGCCGTGTGGCAGTAACGCTTGCGGCTGAGGCGCCTGAACAGGGGGTGCGACAGGATTGGTTGGCATGTTGGATGACACAAATGCAAGAATTAGGCAAAAATAATGACAACATCAAAGAAATGTTCTGAAAACGCCCACCTCAAAACACTGATTAGCAAAAACGACAAGAAACTGGTAAAGCAAAGCGAGTGCCCCTGAAAAGTAAAGACAAGAGAGCATTAAGGTGCCAGCGCAATATACACAAAAAAGTCGGTGGCGGTCAGACACGGGGATTGTTCCTAACACCTCGTCGACAGTTGTGAGGTCTTGCCCACTCATCGCTGATAAGGTGCCTAAGGGGTGCAGCGTTCTCGGAATTCTATACAACAATTCAAACAAATAACATTAATAGTTTTATTTCTATAAAGCAACTGACAATACTTAACTTTGGAGATAAATCGGTGTGACAAGTAACATGGAAACAGTAACAGTCCTCGCTATAGCCCCAAGTTCAGACAGCGAACTGATACGGATCACAACTAGTTGTTCTTGTAGCAAGCTCCGCAAACACGTTCGACTAACATAAGTACACTGAGGCGATCAGAGCGCCGAGGCTGGCAGAAACGGCGCTTATATTCACTTCTTTCAGATGTCGCTCCTGGACCGGTTCCGTCCAGTTCCACCCACCATTGGCCGACGTTTCCTCACCGCCTTCTCTGCCCTGTTAGTCAGAGTTCCGGAGCTTGTGGTTACGCCAGAATAAGGGAGAGATTAAAAATGAGCTTTCTAAACCCTTCGAGTGGGTTGGTACATTACCTGACGCGATGTATCTATACAGAAGACAGATGAATGACATCTGCTCCCACGGCAGTGTGGGCACATTAGAATACTCATTGTTGGCTGCACGCCCTATGAAGGTGCAGCAGGTAATGGATCTCAGATATTAAGGATATGGGATCCCAAAAGCGGCACTAAGGAGCGAGTCTACCTCGCACATCATGGACGATATTGTAGCCACAATGTCCAAGAAGGCCAAGGAAGACTTCATGAGGCGTTCAACCGTAAGTCATCACAATGCCATCCAGGCTAGACGACATATTATGATAACCGAGGCCGGCAACCACCGAATGAAATATTATCCCACTGCGTTTGTGCAAGTGGCCATGGAAGTGTGATGGATGGAAATACTTTTTTATAGTGGAAACGACGCTGGCGTGGTGCCCGACGCCCAAGGAATCCAGCACGCTACGGCTGTTGACCGAGGTACTATGAGGGCTGATCCAGTAGCGGAGACAACCATCCACAAAAATCAAATTTTCAGTCTGCAACGGAGTGTGCGCTGATTTTGAAACTTCCTGGCAGATTAAAGCTGTGTGGAACGTAGGAGACGAGGTACTGGCGGAAGTAAGGCTGTGAGGACGGGTCGAGAGTCGTTCTTGGGTCACTCAGATGGTAGAGCACTTCCCCGCGAAAGGCGAAGGTCCCAAGTTCGAGTCTCGGTCCCGCACACAGTTTCAATCTGCCAGGAAGTTTCAACTATCTACAAGTTAAATGTACGTAAATAAATGAACAAACAGAGATCAAATTATGCATAGTGACTAGGCCCTGAGCGTGGCCGTTGCAATTCGGCCGAAACGTCGGTTTTAGTTCATTATTGTTGTAATTTTTTAGCAATACCCAGAAAAATTTTAATCACTATGATACCGGCCGCGGAAGCCTATGTTCTTAAAACAAATTATGTAGTTTTTGTAGTAGATTAGTTGCTGGATAGGGTTTTAATGTTATTTTGCAGTAATAGAAGTAGTTGTAATTTTATCTCTTTTTTAAAAAAAGTTAAGAATCAGAAACAAATTATTAACACATAACTTATTACTAACCGAGGAAATGTGATTTGTGTTGCCTAGTTTGGCTTTTCGGATAATAGGCTGTAAGTATGAAGAATAAATAATAAAAATAAAATAAAAAGTGACTACCTCGTCTGGTGTTTGCTCTTCAGGAAGAATGGGTTGCCATTCCTTCACAGACCTTCAGACAGCGTATTGACCTAGAAGATAGTGTCGGGAGTTTTGTGCTGCTTTTCGCGGATGATTCTGTAGTACACAGAGAAGTTGCAGCATTAGAAAATTGCAGCGAAGTGCAAGAAGATCTGCAGCGGGTAAGCAGTTGGTGCAGGGAGTGGCAACTGACCCTTCACTTAGACAAATGTAATGTATTGAGAATACATAGAAAGAAGGATCCTTTATTGTATGATAGCGGAACAAACACTGGTAGCAGTTACTTCTGTAAAATATCTGGGAATATGCGTGCGGAGCGATTTGAAGTGGAATAATCATATAAAATTAATTGTAGCTGAGGTGGGTGTTAAGTTGAGATTCATTGGGAGAGTCCTTAGAAAATGTAGTCCGTCAACAAAGGAGGAGGAGTTACAAAACATTCGTTCGATCTATACTTGAGTATTGCTTATCAGTGTGGGATCCGTACCAGGTCGGGTTGACAGAGGAGATGGAAAAGGTCCAAAGAAGAGCGGCGCGTTTCGTCACAGGGTTATTTGGTAAGCGTGACAATGTTACGGAGATGTTTAGCAAACTCAAGTGGCAGATTGCAAAAGAGGATCTCTGCATCGCGGTGTAGCTTGTTGTCCAGGTTTCGAGAGGGTGCGTTTCTGTGTGAGGTATCGAATATATTGCTTCCCCCTACTTATATCTCCCGAGGAGATCACGAATGTAAAATTAGAGTCGTTCTTCTCGCGAACAATACGGGGAGGTAATGACAGTGGCACGTAAAGTGCCCTCCTCCACATACCGTTGGGTGGCTTGCGGAGTATAAATGTAGATGTAGCCATTATAATCGCGAAGAGTGGCCACACGCCTTATTAATCTTCAATAATAGGTGTCCGGATACTTTTGATCAGATTTTGTAAATCGGACGACACAAAATTCTTCTCATTCCAAGGCAGCTACCGCCGCGTATTGACCGCTGTAGACCGCCGGCAGACCGCCGTCGCTGTGCCCTCGTGAGCTCCTTACCGTTGCTCTTATTGGAGCGGCCGCCACCGCCGCCGCCGCCGCCGCCGCCGCCTCCGCGCCTCTGTATTACGGCGGTCTCGCGGGCCTAAGCCGTTTAGTTTTCAGTCGCGCCGCCCCGCGTCCCAGGCAGCGCCGCGCAAGTTGCGCGCTCGTCTTCCCGGACAAAGCCCAAATTAGTTCTCCGCCAGTCTCTTTCCTCGTCGCCGTAATCCAGACGAACTCAGGTGTCGGGACAATCCCCTTCCCTTCCGCCATCCCAGAGTATTAGACCCGGCGACTAGAAACAAAAGAAACCACACAAAGAGAGAGGGAGGATATGGCAGTGGGTTTTGTCGACGTGGCAGTTCGCTGTCTCGTAAGTTTTCATGGAGCGATGTTCTCACAAAGAGTGCCGAAGGACGGAATTGTGAGATTTGAAAGTCACAACCCGAATACCTCAGGCGAGTCCTGTGAGGTCATTACTGGTTACCATACACAGGGTACACCATTTGTCTTGACTACTTAGTGCTTATCCAGAAACATAATTAAAGGTGTACCGCGCGGAGTCGCAGCGTGGTTAGAGGCGGCATGTTACGCATTGCGTGGCCCCTCCCGTCAAAGGTTCGAGTCCCCCCTCTGGCATGGATGTATGTGTTGGCCTTAGCGTGAGTTTGTTTAAGTAGTGTGTAAGTATAGGGACCGTTGACATCAGCAAATTGGTCCCATTAGGAATTCACTAACATTTGAACATTATTGAAATAAAAGTGTAATGGTACTCTTCCGCGTCCCTTATCACTGTCAATAAGATTCTTCAGGACTGTTGACCACATTGTCAGTACATAAAATTGTGCGACGTTTCGGCCATTTGCAGCAGTCGGATAATTTTATACACTGTGGTCCATTGATCTTAATCGTGCCAAATACCTCACGAAATAAGCATCAAACGAAGAAACTGCAAACAACGAAACTTGTCTAGCTTCAAGGGGGAAACCAGATGGCGCTATTGTTGGCCCTCTAGATGGCACTACCATAGGTCAAACGGATATCAACGGCGTTTCTTTTTGTTTTTTTAATAGAAACCCCCATTTTTATTACATATTCTTGTAGCACGTAAATAAATATCAGTGTTTTAGTTGGACTACTTTTTTCGCTTTGTGATAGTTGGCGCTTCAATAGTCACAAACATATGACTCACAATTTTAGACGAACAGTTGGTAACAGGTAGGTTTTAACTTAAAATACAGAACGTAGGTACGTTCGAACATTTTATTACGGTTGTTCCAATGTGATACATGTACCTTTGTGAACATATCATTTCTGAGAATGCATTCTGTTACAGCGTGAAAACCTGTAAATACCACATTAATGCAATAAATGCTCAAAATGATGTCCGTCAACCTCAATGCATTTGGCAATACGTGTAACGACATTCCTCTCAATAGCGAGTAGTTTGCCTTCCGTAATGTTCTTATATGGATTGACAATGCGCTGGCGCCTGTTGTCAGGCGCTGTCGGTGGATCACGGTAGTAAATATCCTTCAACTTTCCCCACAGATAGAAATCCGGAGACATCAGACCCGGAGAACGTGCGGGCCATGGTATGATGCTTCGACAACCAATCCACCTCTCATGAAATATGCTATCCAATAGAGCTTCAACCACACGCGAACTGTGTGCCGGACATCCATCATGTTGGAAGTATTTGCCATTGTGTCATGCAGTGAAACATCTTGTAGTAACATCGGTAGAACATGATGTAGGGAATCAGCATACATTGCACAATTTAGATTGCCATCGATAAAATGGGGTCCAATCATCCTTCCTCCCACAGTGCCGCACCATACATCAACCCGCCACGGTCGCTGATGTTCCAGTTCTCGCAACCATAGTGGATTTTCTATTTCCCAATAGTGCATATTATGCCTGTTTACGTTACCGCTGTTGGTGAAAGATGCTTCTTCGCTAAATAGAACACGTGCAAAAAATCTGTCATCGTTCCGTTATTTCTCTGGTTCCCAGCGGCAGATCTGTACACGACGTTCAAAGTCGTCGCTTTGAAATTCCTGGCGCATAAAAATATAGTACGGATGCAATCGATATTGATGTAGCATTCTCAACAACGACATTTTGGAGATTCCCGATTCTCGCGCAATTTGTCTGCTACTGATGTGCGGATTAGCCGCAACAGCAGCTAAAACGCCTACTTGGGCATCCTCATTTGTTGCAGGTCGTGGTTGTCGTTTCACGTGTGGCTGAACACCTCCTGTTTCCTTAAATAACGTAACTATACTGCGAATCGTCCGCACAATTGAATGATGTCGTCCAGGATACCGAGCAGCGTACACAGCACATGTCCGTTCGGCATTTTGATCGCAATAGCCATACATCAACACGACATCGACCTTTTCCGCAATTGGTAAACGGTCCATTTTAACACGTGTAACGTATCACGAATCAAATACCGTCCGCACTGGCGGAATGTTACGTGATACCACGAACTTATACGTTTGTGACCATTACAGTGCTATCTATCACAAAGCGAAAAAAGTGGAACAACTAAAACGATTATATTCTTTTACGTACTACACGAATATGTAATAAAAATGGGGGTACCTATTAAAATGGTTCAAATGGCTCTGAGCACTATGCAAATTAACTTCTGAGGTCATCAGTCGCCTAAAATTTAGACCTAATTAAATCTAACTAACCTAAGGACATCACACACATCCATACCCAAGGCAGGTTTCGAACCTACTATCGTAGCGGTCGCTCGGCTCCAGACTGTAGTTCCTAAAAATAAAAAAATAAAAAAATAACAAAAACGTTGTTGATATTCGTTTGGCCTATGGCAGTGCCATCTGGCGGGTCCACCATTGCGCCATCTGGTTTCCCTCTTCAAGATAGAAGGGTTTCGTTTTTTGTAGTTTTTTCGTTTGATGCTTATTTTGTGAGATATTTGTCCCGTCACTATCAATGGACCACCCTGCATATTGACAATGCAGTCAAGAGCCCTGAAGAATCTTATTGACGGAATTAACAACGTACGAGGACTATTCGAAAAGTATGGCCCAATCGGTAGCGAAATTAGAACCAAAGTGAAAATCATAACTGTTTTGTTTGCAACAGTCTGCTATACCTTCCAGGTACTTCCCCTACATAGTCGCCGCTACGAGTTAGACATCTGTCGTAGAGTTGTACCAACTTTACAATACCCTTGCCATATAAGGCATCCACCTGTGCATTCCGCCAAATCTTAACGCTGGTGTGCTGTTCGTTGTCTGTGCCAAAATGTTGCTTCATAGCGAGCGGTTCATGTGAGCATAGATGAGACCTATAGGGATCCTAGTCCGTGCTGTATGGTTGGTGATCAACCACTTCCCATGCGGGCCGAGAATTGTCATGAGGAAGAAGAGCGTGGTTGCATGAAACCTGGCGATACCTCGCATCAGGCACCCATATATCTTAACGTGGCCACTGTGTGCTCAGAACAGAAAATACACTGCCCAGCACATCTGTTTGAAGCAATGCATGGGCAGACCCACGCAATATTACGTAAATTTACTGTCACGAAAACGATGGAAGGAAAAAATGCGCTCTTGCTTATTTATTTACTGTAAATAATTTCTAATCTAAATAATTTATGCAAATTAATTTAGTGAAATTTAATTGTTATTTCATTAATAATATTTCAGAGTTACAGCGTCAGGCTGACTGCGATGGACTGTAATACGCTTTTCTTTTTTTCTTTATTTTTTTTAAGTAAGTGAAGAGTTTCCCTGATATTACCTCTTGTCTGTTAACCTGCAGACTGATAGGCGACATTATAGCTGCGTTCCTTTTTTATCACTAATTAACCTTTCTTTTGTCGAGAAAATGTGATGTAAGTGTCATGTATTAGCTGTGGAACCATTTGTAATTTACTAGCTTAACAGATTGTGGAGTGCAGACGCAATGGCCAAATACAATTAGTATGCTGCCGTTTATTGATCTGAAACTTGCCACCGTGCCCCTGAGGTTAATTGCCAATCATCACGAAGCGTTTTGCAAACTTGAGTGCAACTACGGAACCTAAAATGATCTGGCCACAGTCCAAAAGCAACGATTCCGTCTCGCACCTAAATACCACACACCGGCTCCGCAAAACTGACGGTGGTATTGAAAGGTGTGATCTTATCCAAATTTTATGCCATACTTCAGGAAGTCAATATCGCCACTAACGAAGATACATCCACAACAACAGTAGTACACTACTGGCCATTAAAATTGCTACACCAAGAAGAAATGCAGATGATAAAAGGGTATTCACTGGACAGATATATTATACTAGAACTGACATATGATTACATTTTCACGCAATTTGGGTGCATAGACCATGAGAAATCTGTACCCAGAACAACTAACTCTGGCCGTAATAGCGGACTTGATACGCCTGGGCATTGCGTCAAACAGAGCTTGGACGGCGTGTACAGGTACAGCTGCCCATGCAGCTTCAACACGATACCACAGTTCACCAAGAGTAGTAACTGGCGTATTGTGACGAGCCAGTTGCTCGGCCACCATTAACCAGACGTTTTCAGTCGGTGAGAGATCTGGAGAATCTGCTGGCCAGGGCACCAGTCAAACATTTTCTGTATCCAGAAAGGGCCGTACAGGACCTGGAACACGTGGTCGTGCATTATCCTGCTGAAATGTGGGGTTTCGCAAGGATCGAATGAAGGGTAGAGCAACGGGTCGTAACACATCTGAAATGTAACGTCCACTGTTCAAAATGCCGTCAGTGCGAACAAGAGGTGACCGACACGCGTAACAAATGGCACCCCATACCATTAGCCTGGTAATACGCCAGTATGGCGATGACGAATACACGTTTCCAATGTGCGTTCACCGCAATGTTGCCAAATACGGATGCGACCATCATGATGCTCTAAACAGGACCTGGATTCATCCGAAAAAAATGACCTTTTGCCATTCGCTACAGCCAGGTCCGTCGTTGAGTACACCATCGCAGGTGCTCCTGTTTGTGATGCAGCGTCAAGGGTAACCGCAGGTATGGTCTCCGAGCTGATAGTCCATGCTGCTACAAACGTCGTCGAACTGTTCGTGCAGATGGCTGTTGTCTTGCAAATGTCCTCACCCGTTAACTAAGCGATCGAGACGTGGCTGCACGATCCATTACATCCAAGCGGATAAGTTGCCTGTCATCTCTACTGCTAGTGATACGAGGCCGTTAGGATCCAGCGCGGCGTATTACTCTCCTGAACCCACCGATTCCATATTCTGCTAACAGTCATTGGATCTCGACCTTTATCAAAGTTGGAAACGTGATGGTTCGCATTACTCCTCCTTACTGGAGGCATCGCAACAACGTTTCACCAGGCAACGCCGGTCAACTGCTGTTTGTGTATGAGAAATCGGTTGGAAACTTTCCTCATGTCAGCACTTTGTAGGGGTTGCCACCGGCGCCAACCTTGTGTGAATGCTCTGAAAAGCTAATCATTTGCGTTTCACAGCATCATCTTCCTGTCGGCTAAATTTCGCGTCTGTAGTACGTCATCTTCATTGTGTAGCAATTCCAATGTTCAGTAGTGTACATCCAACAGATTCTCAGTTGCGAATAAGGACTATCATCAGCTGTAGAATGGAACGACGAGAATGACAGTCTGGTAGCTTGCAGGACGTTTAGCCGTGCCAGTCACTCGTGTGTGGTTAGCCAAATGGTAAGGCGTCCGCTCGCGACAAGCGGGAAAACCACGTTCTAGTCCCGGACAGGCACAAATTTTCACTATCGTCGATGCATTGTACAGCTGATGGTATCCCTTATTCGCAATTGCGAATTCATTTGATGTGTTTCATAACAGCTGTAGTCGCCGCAGTGTCTGTCCAAAGGAAGTTTGTGTCGTAATCAGAATGACACACATGCTGCAATATCGTATCAACAGTAGCCATCTGCTCCAGTTAATTTTAACAGTTTTGTTTCTAGTGATTAATTTCAATTTCTATTTAAAGTCATAATACGTTTCAGTAATCTTGCGTGAGCAGACGCGTCGTGTGCAGAGCTTCATCAGATTTTTACTGTCATTTTCATATGGTTCAAATGGCTTTAAGCACTATGGGACTTAACATTTGAGGTCAATAGTTCCCTTGACTTACAACTACTTACACCTAACTGACATAAGGATATCACACACATCCATGCCAGATGCAGTATTCAAATCTTCGACTGTAGCAGCAGCGCGGTTCCGGACTGAAGCGCCTAGAACCTCTCGACCACAGGGGCCGGCTGTCGTTTTCATTTCGGGATCTATCGGACCTTATTTTCCGAATAGCCCACGTATCAATGAAGTGTTGTTTAGACATCATGGGACCACTAACCAGCTCGATTGCCTTACTCGTAACTTTGTTCATTACGATGGTATTGGAACGCCGGACGAAAAAACAGCTGAGATGTTAGGGAATGCACTGTCATGGGTTCTAGTAAGCCTAGATTTACTTCTGGAGCAGGTCGGGGGATACTGCAACACACACAAAAAATTAGATCACTTTATTGAAACGTGAAGTCTGAAATACACATCCTGGAAGTAAGCCATGTCCACTGGAATGTCTATGTACTCGTATTTGTTACTGTTGCTTGACACTATGGGCAAAGGCCTTGCCGTAGTGGATACATCGGTTCCCGTGAGATCACCGAAGCTGAGCGCTGACGGGCGTGGCCGATACTTGGATGGGTGACCATCCGGGTCGTTATGCGCTGTTGCCATTTTTCGTGGTGTACCCAGCCTCGTGATGCCAATAGAGGAGCTACTTGACCGAATAGTAGCGGCTCCGGACGAAGAAAACCATCTTAACGACAGGGAGAGCGGTGTGCTGACTCATGCCCCTCCTATCCGCATTCTTTGATCTGAGGATGACACGGCGGTCGGATGGTCCCGATGGGCCACTTGTGGCCTGAAGACGGAGTGCTTTGCTTGACACTATGACTTCTATCATTTCGTACAAAACAAAACGATAGTCTCTTCTCTCAATGTACAATCCACCATAACTAACAATTCTGATTTCCGATACAATTCTGTCTCCTGAGCCTGAAGTAAGACGATGCCGCCATCGCTCGCGTTGATTGCAAACTGGGGCTGAGCGGCCCTGCGCTCTGACGGAAGTACTCTTCCAGCAGCGACGGTGTACGGAACCTGTTGGCGTGTATATGCCGACGTCTCTCATTCGTTGCTGCATCAGACAGCAACTGTGCTTACCTGCGGTTCCATCAGTAGGTACCAGGTTTGCCATGGGACATAGTTCTTCGGACGACTCTACAGTTATGAAAGGCAGAACGTCATTTTTAAGTTTCACCCAGTATTTTTTATTCGCTAATACACTTCCTTTCCTTAACACCTGTTAAAAATGTATGAAATAACTAAGAAAACGAAACATTCCACTAATAAGAAACAGAAGCAGGAAACTTTAATATTATTTTGTAGTATTGTAAGCCGTTGAGGGCACAAAAAAGAAAGAAAATTCATGAGTGCTCAAAGTGGTTGACTTGGGTAGTGATACCCTGGTCCACGATGTAACAGTCCTTTATGTACGTGACCATTACGGCACTTCAACCCCAGTTCTCGATACGAGTAATATCGAACTACTTTTCTGAGAAGTAACAGGGATATATTTGTGACAATATTCACATTTGGCTTTATTAATGTATAGGTACTCCGATGTATCGATGTATTACGGTGATATGGTTCTTGTGTGTATTCATTTCTGTGAGACTGTCATAATCTTTGCATTACTTGTAACCGTTTTGGCTTGAATATGCACAGAGCAGTTTTTGTTGCACTTTGCAGAAGTTAAGTTGTTATTTCACTTTGTAAAAGCACAGTGAAGTCTTGTGTTTGGTTAAAGTGGAAATTAAATATATGAAGATTGATACAAAACTGTTTTCTTGATTATGTGACAACTGAGAAGAAGTATATGTGAATTTACAAGAAGTGTAATAAAAATGTGGATCGTGAACACCAAGTCAAAAATTATTTTTATCATACCATTGTTCTCATCTGTGATTGTTTGATCATTATGAATTTGCTGAAAAACGCATTTGTTAGATCTTCAAATATTGCTAAAATACAGATCTGGACCTTCTAGCAGTCAAAGTGGAATCACTCTAGAATCAACAAGATGAACCATAACAACTTCGACGAAATCTACGTGGGAATTCTTTCAAGACAAGTGCCAAAATTAATGATTTTTTTTACAGTGACTTCATTATTTTCATTCTGACGATACCATCCACAGTCAATAATTTTGTTGTTGCCCGATAAAGCGAACATATGCTGCGTGAGCAACATTATTAATCTGATTTCTAACCTACTTTGCAAGTGGTGGTATTGTTGGAACGTGATGGAAGAAACAATTCATCGTCGCTTTCACTGTTGCCTCCTGACCTGAATTACAAGCAAGCATGATATGTTGCTCTATGTTCTCTACAGTTGTTGGAATTTTGCAACAGACAATATTTTTATTCATCCACAAAGAAGATAGTCCAGGAAAGTCAGAACACTGAGCAGGCTAATTAAATGTTTCTTCATGACCAATCCATCTGGCAGACCACGACACATATATGAATTGTTTATTTCAATAGTGATACAAGTCCATTACCTCCACTTTACTGTCTATAACGCTTCCGAAGTTAATGATCCCAAAAACAGAAAGAAAGGTTCATCTCTAGCAAGAATCCATATGCTTGAATATTTCTGATATCTTAACAGCAGATTTTTCAGCGCTCATTTAACTTTACGACTCTGTATC
This sequence comes from Schistocerca gregaria, assembly GCF_023897955.1. Lineage (NCBI taxonomy): Eukaryota > Metazoa > Arthropoda > Insecta > Orthoptera > Acrididae > Schistocerca > Schistocerca gregaria. Next base: position 163,516,009 of record NC_064922.1, read on the forward strand.
TCACAATGAACAAAAATGGACTTGTACCACTATTGAAATAAGCCCTTCATGTAAGAGAATATGTGCAGTTCATTCGTATTATTGATAGTACATAATTATTCTGGTTCTTAGAGCCATATCACCAAGAAGACGAAGAATTCATGAGAGAAAGTTGGCATATGCCCTGTCTTTTAGGGTACTGGTTATGAAGAAATGGCCAGCAATGGTAGTTCCACCTCTCCCACATCAACCACCAACCCTCCATTGATCGTAAGCCATCACGGATTTTTTGCGGGACCAATACTGTGTGTGTGCTTTGTTTTTATCTTTCCTTTCTTAGAAAGGAACGTTCATCAGCAAAAGGAATATATCAGAAGGAAACGTGGTTGGTCTACATCTACATCTACACTATGTGATCAAAAGTATCCAGACACCCCCAAAAATATACGTTTTTCATATTAGGTGCATTGTGATAACATATCAGCGACCTCAGTAGTCATTAGACATTGTGAGAGAACTGTAAACAGTCTTAAGACATTCCCATGCATACTTCTCATCACCTTGTACGATTCTATCAAAAGGGTGGCCTCTAGAAAGCTCTCGAATCTGTGGGCGTACAAAGACGCCCTCCTTTACTTTGGCTTCACTTAAGCAGTGGAAGTTTTGCCTTAAGTACAATAATGCGTCATAATCTTTGTTCATTCCCTTAACAAAGTTGTTCATGAGAGCCAACTTGATGTGCAAGGACGGGAGCAGAATCTTTTTAAGGCCTGCTAGAGGTTCACTCTTAATGTTCTTTATACCTGGCTGAAGAGATTTTCTGGTGGGCCATACATGTTTACTCTAATGAGATGCACGAGCTCGGCTATCCCATTCACAGAGAAAGCAGCAATATTTAGTACACCATAACTACATTACCTAATAGCAGTGCAAGCACTTTCAAGTCACCATTGAGAGTTATTATACTTGATGGCTTATACTAAAATTTTCATGTTTTGGTATGACTCTTTTATATGCACACTATGCCCAGCTGGTGTAGAAGGAAGCTCATTACCAACATACGAAAGCACTGCTTTTAGCTCAATCGATAATGAGTCTCTAATTGTCAGGCTTGCAATTAACTGTGAGCCTTCATTAGACCATTCGTGTCTACACATACCACAAAATGGAGTGAATTGTTGCTCTCTTCTACGTACAGAATGAAACATTTACAATGCTTTTCAGAAAATTACACTGCGGCAATCTTGATGATAAACTCTCAGCGTTAGCTTTAGAGAGCTCCAAATCTCTAATGAGATCATTTAACTCGTTTTGAGACAATTTTTGTGGATCATCAGTTGAAGATGTATTTGGAAGAAACTCTGGATGTTGTGAAGTACATGGCACAAGACATTCAAAATCCCCATCAGAATTAATCTCGTACTCTGTCGATGGTTCAGGTATTGGATGTCCTTCCCCAAATAGAACTACGTATGGCAGATGGAATGTCAGGATACATCAGTGTTCGCTTCTTCTCCTAGTAGCTGTCACTGAGATGGTTTGTTGGCTGGTGCCAGATCATGGGCACTGCAAAGGGCATTGAACGTCCTTTCCCATGAATTCAATTCCTGAGGTTGCTGGCACAAGTATTGCAGATCACATGTGGAGCCCAAGCTATATCCTGATCACCTATATCGCACACAAAATAACAACAGTAAGCTTTCTTAATCAGTGAAGTTATTTGTCGTTTTTATGAAGCAAATGTCACTTTTCCACACCCATAGCAAAATGTGTCAGCATTGTTAACACAAACTCGTGGCGTTTTTGTTCACTTCAACAGCAGTCACCTTGAACAACTGTTAGTTAATCTGGAATCAAATGTGCAAAAACTATTACATGCATTAATGAAGTCACTTAAGTAGACGGAGAGGAAGACAAAAAGATCACTAAAATTGGTATCAAAATGTTTATATCCAAAATATTGCACACAAGTAAGACTAGGAACAGTAATATAATCCACTGTTACTAGTTATTATTACTTTAAGAAACCATTATAATATTTGATTTTAAATTTAACATAAAAAACCGTATATAATTATCTTACCATAATAAAACAGTGTAAAACGAAAACTAGAGCTAATTTCGAATTGTGATATTCGCGATCAGCACATCAGAATTGATAGGAATTGGCTATTTTCATTGGATTTACAGTTTCATTGTTGCACAGCGTAACAGGCAAACATCTATCCAGACCATTACACAGAAATTCCGGACTGCATCGGGGTCCACTGCAAGTACTATGACAGTTAGGCGAGAGGTTAGAAACTGGGATTTCATGGTCGAGCGGCTGCTCATAAGTAAACATCACACCGGCAAATACGAAACGACGCCTCGCTTGGTGTAAGGAGCTTAAACATTGGACGATTGAACAGTGGGGAAACATTGTGTGGTGTGACGAATCACGGTACACAATGTGCCGATCCGATGGCATGGTGTGAGTATGGAGAATGCCCAGTGAACGTCATCTGGCAGCTTTTGTAGTGCCAACAGTAAAATTCGGAGGTAGTGATGTTATGTTGTGGTCGTGTTTTTCATGGAGATGGCTTGCACCCCTTCTATTTTGCGTGGTATTATCACAGAACAGGCCTACATTTGGGTTTTAACCACCTTCTTGCTTCCCACTGTTGAAGAGCAATTCGGGGATGGCGACTGCATCTTTCAACACGATCGTGCATTTGGATACGCATGCTTATACAAATTTCTTTGGCTCTTCAGTGTAATAACAAATTCTAGAAAAATTAAATTGAAGACTGCATGTACAGAGAATTGATGAAGTCAGTGAAACATTTGTGGCAGTTTCATTAGAGAGATTTAATTCTTCAGCGTGGCTACGATGATGGCATCGGAGAGCCCGCGAGTAAATTAAACACAGCCGTACATCGTCGTGTGGCGTTCTATTTTCTACCCCTGTTGCCATTTATTTAAGAGACTGTCATGTGTGTGTGTGCGTCTGTGGGACAGGAAGAGAAAATTTACGGTCCTGCAGAGGTGAATGACTCAGCCGGCTTTTAGTGTTTCCGTTACGCCAGAAAGTCCTGACCAATAAAAAACACTCCAACAACCAGTGAGCTGCGCTCTAAGCGACCTGCCTTAGCTCACTCCCTGGCCGGTTAAATCGACCGCTGGAGATGCATAAAACACTTATCTACTATCTCCTCGTCTTGTTCTCCCACCACCAGCTTAACTGCCCCCTCCCCACACACTCACATTTTTTGCAGTTTCTCCCTCCTTTAATGTATTTTTGTCCCTTTCCACTAGTCGAAAAATTCGCCGAGTGTCGTGCGTCAACCGGAGCCAAAGTCGCTCAGAATTTCGTGGCCCTACAAACCGAGTTAACGTTCTCTCCCTGGCTTAGGATAACAGCCGCAAAGTGGGGTGGGGGTGGGTGGAGGGGGGGGGGGGAGGCAAATGGGGGAAAACGCTAAACTTGAATGTGGCGCTGCTCGGGAACGTTTTTATCCGTTCGGTTAGCTGCATTTGCTGGATGCACCGTTTTTATCTAGAAACGACCGCGTAAGTATTACTGAAAGCATCACAATTCAACAGGAAGAACGAATGCAACCTGTGGAATTAATGCATTTACTTTTCTGTAGTGATTTCACAAACGAGCCCACATTAAATCAGACCACGGAGGTGTCAATAAGTGACCGTGAGGAGGCAAGGATACCATTTAAATTGTTTTGTCAGGTTGTAACTAATTTCCAGACAAGGGTTCAAGAAATTATCAGTCGTTTTCGATCGTCAAAGCTATTATGTATACGCCTGGGTCGTCAGACGTTTCTTTTGAAAGTTCCTAGCCGACAACGTTTATTTATTTATGATCTAAACTTAACCTTACGAAGGTCATCTTTGAAATTTAATCACGAATTCAATGCACTGCTCGTACGTTACGCTCTATTCTGGCATGACGCAAGCATGATCGTCTGCAGCTCGCGCTCTTGCGGTAGCGTTCTCGCTTCTGGCGCACGGGGTCTCGGGTTCGATTCTCGGTGGGGTCAGAGATTCTCTCCGCCTCGTGATGACTGGGTGTTGTGTGTTCTTCATCATCATTTCATCATCATCATTAACTCTCAAGGCGCTGAAGTGGCGTCAACTAAAAAGGACTTGCAATTCGGCGGCCGAACTTCCCCCTCATGGGGCCTCCCGGCCACCAATGCCATACGATCATGTCATTTCATTTTTTAAGCATGATCGTAATGCACTGAGCTTACTTCTTGAAAAAGAACTTTAACATGAACTTAAGTACTGCCATTTATGGCCTGAAACAGAAGACTGGCACGCATAAAGTGTAATTGCGTACAACTGATGTTCTATGCACCTGTCCTGCACTCTCGTGCCACTCTAGGAAAAATTCAGCATATTCAAAAGCAAAACAAACTTGGGCGAAATAAAAAATGTAGGAACCAACATGAAAAGTGCAAGAGGAATTGTGTTGCAAAATTACGAGAAAGAGGAATGCCTGATGACGAGATAGGTGATTTGGTAATCGATGTGGGTAGTATAGGAGATTCAGTATTCCACTCAGAGTGTAAAAGAGTTTTAGAAGTTTTGCGATTAAGTGAGGCTGAAGGGATGTATAACATTCCTTCGGAATTCCTTCTTTTTCGAGTTGTTGATGAAAGTTTATAGTTTAGGTGGTTGGAGCTTGAAGAATAGTATTGTAGAACACTCAGTATAATGTCGTTTATTGAAACTGAAGTACACTTCTCGAAAAATCATCATATACAAAGAAAACATAACACGTAGACGACCATTCATCAAGAGCGTCGGTGAGGTCCGTTGGAGCTGGTCCTTGCTCGACAAGGAACTGGCTGTACTGCTGCTGCGCTGGCCTCATAAAGCCGGCGGAGGTCGGTGGAGTACAACTTTCCCTGTGTCTGTGAGGCGACCTCTGCAGTAAAAGTTTAACCTTAGTCTCTAGCAAGTTCTGTTGGTTTTGAAGGATTGGTTTCCTCTTGGTTGCACCTGCAAGTGCTTGTGTATGTTATATGGTGCCCAGGGGTGTCCTCGCAGGGGCCATCTGTGGCAGACGTAACAAAGCTCATAAACAAATAAGCTCAAAATAAGCTTTCGAATTGCTCTCCTCTCGCTTCTAAACACGCTTAGTATTGCAGTTTCCAAGACAAGTCGATGAAACCAAGTAAACTAATAACAAACGCTCGAAACGTCCTCCTCTTGCCTCTAAAGACGCATGGTTTCGTAGCTTCCACGATGTGTTGATTAAAACATTCAGCATCTGGATGGTCCGCTGCTCGGACCAATTGTTTGAGGTGCCCCAGAGATAATAAACCAGAGGACTTCTCTCGGTGGAACGTAGAGACCATAGAAATCGTCTTCCTCAAGAAGCCATCTATAACCGTAGATACCAGCTAGTGCACCTCTAATACTGAGACTCAATTGTGCTAGATATCTATCATGTATAAACCACCTGATTCTTCATAAGTGCGGAGGCACATGTTCTGGCATGTCTTGAAGGGTGTTCTGAATAATGGCACTGTAGACATCACATGTGCTGGCAGGATGTATGGCCCTACCCGGTGTAGCTACATTTCCAGCCCACACATTAATCTTATACCGATGCTAATATGTAGCTTGCTCTGTAGCATGAGGCTTGAGATCTTCCCATGTGTGTTGATAGTGAAAACTGGCTATATCATATCTTCCAAACGTTGCCTCATCTGTAACCAAAACTGAAAAGACAAATAACGAATAGGTGTTTCTGCAACAAACCGTCAGTCAAAGCTTCTTCATGGTGGGAAATCGGCAGGCCTAAGGCCCTGCAGACGTTGAAAATTATACGGGTACATGATTCGCTCGTGATGTACACTCGATAGGCCGTATATAAAAATCGCGTCTGCCTGTTCACGAAATGAATATCCTACCATGTTTGAAAGGAGCATTTCAGTTAACACGCTACCAGTAGTACGTGTACACAATGGACAAGTTGAAGACAGACGAACGACGTACGTAAACATGTCTCCCTGGCAATACAACGGCATCTCGGAACAATGAGCAAAAGGGTGTATAGATAAGTGAAGCTTTTGCGTTGCACCTGGAGGAACGCTGAATGTCGGCTGTCATTAATAGCTCGAAACCGAAGGATTTTCGGACGTGCAGTTGTATGAACATATTTTGTTTTGGTGTCGGGAATCTGTCCCCAAAGTTTGTTAAAATAGTTTTGAAAAGCCCTGTAGATAAGCTTCACTTTTCTAGAATTCTTGAATTGGGTATTGTAGCAGCTATTAAGGTGCTGGGCTAACGTTGATTCAGACATCCCCTAAAACAAATTTATTAATAAACAATTCTTATTCGACAGTTACTAAGAAACATACTGTTCTACCTCTAACTTTTTTCTTCTGTTAAAGGGTAGCCATTACAAGGCTTACTCTTAATTGACTATATTTACTCTGATTCAACATCAAGAGTAAAATATCGGTGATACAGTAGTGTTAGCCATAATAACATCACTTAAATGTTTCAACTCAAGCTCGATAAATACTTGTGATAAAAAATTTAAAATCGACAATGCTATCTTAAAAAGGCACTTAGTAACTCTTAAAAAAATTTATAATAACAAACCTAAACACGATATTTAGATAAATCCATTTTGTCAAAAGAAATATGCACAAACCAGTGTTTCTCGTGCCACAATTTAATATTTGCTCGTTCACTGTGCAGGGAGACCACACAATTTCAAAACAAGTTTAGGTGCAGAACTCCTTCAGATGGACACCAAATTAAGAGATGTGTATAGTTATATTACAAAAGGTAATTACGAAACTCAAGAACAAATCTGCAGCATTGGAATTCATCCATTGCTGCCTCAATGGATATACAGAGCTGTAAAATCTTACAATCTTATTTCACTTCACTTGTCAGTGTTGCACCCAGTTCCTAGCAATACATTACGCACATCATTAAATTGGCGTGATAACCACTGGTCTCACACATGCATACAAAATGACGGCCCCCACCAGAGTAAACTCAATGAAACCATGCAGCATCAATATTAAAAGCAAACAAATGACCAGTCACCCAATAGTGGAAATAGTGGCACCCTAAAACGGCACATTGAATTAGAATTTTGCAAGACAAACAACTAAACCACACAGCTGGGCAAGTACTCAATAATAAAGTTATTCACCTTCACGTGTAGATATCCAGTACTCGTGTGTAAATGCAAACAGGGCGCTGCGACAGTATAGTGACAGCTGCACAGACTTCCAACCGTTGCTTTAACGGCCGATCTCCTTCAGGCAAGACCTGCACAACAGAAGCGTTCATGCATGAAACAACGGAGCTCTTCTCCAAATTCAAGCTGTCCAAACAACGACGCTCAACTGCAACCAGGCTGTGCTATCACTCCAGATGCAGCCAAGTCGTTTTTCGAAACACACATCTGCTGCTCCCAGCACAGGGCCACGCTCGCCACCTTCCTTGTGCAGCTGCTATGGCGCGCGCAGAATGCGGTGGCCTCCAGGTCCACAGTTAGCTGCGGAAGCATGATGACAGCGGCGCGGGGGGTGGGGGGGGGATGGGGGCGTCGCTAGTAGCGCTGTAGGGGAAGCACCGAGCGTTGGACGGGAAGTGCCGTTCTGAACTGAAGCCTAAGCTCACATTTTTTGTAAATATTGTGTGAGGCCCGTCCACGCTCACACTTGCACAGTGACCATTTCGCTACTGCCTAGAAATAATTCCGCCGAAAATGCAGCTACGTATTTCCGCCTGGCTCGTTAACCATATGTATATTTCAGAGCTTCTTCCTGGAATATTGAATATAACAGGAGAAAGAGCACATCCTTGCCTTACCCATTTTCTAATATTTGCTTCTTCTTCATAGTCACAGAGACAAAAAAAGATGTAGAGGAAGTCCTCAGAAAATGGAAAAAAATTCTATGCAATCAGTATGAAATGAGAATCAACAAGAAAAAGACTAAAGTGATGGTATGCAGTACAGGAGCAGAATATGAACCTCTGAGAATGAGAATTGGAAGAGAGGAGCTGGAAATGATAGGGGAATTTACTAACCTGGGAAGCAAAATCAGAAGAGATGGTAGAAGCAGGAAAGAAATTGCGACCAGAATACAAAAGGCCAAAACTGCATTCAGTCGGAGAAGGAACTTACTCACCAGCAACAACATCAGTCTGAAGGAAACGTATCATGAAAGGTTTCGTTTGGAGTGTGGCCCTATGCGGATGCGAAACTTGGACAATTGGAAGAGAAGAGAGAAGACGGCTAGAGGCCCTGGAGACGTGGTGCTATAGAAGGTTGATGAAGATCAGCTGGAGAGACAAAGTAACAAATGAAGAGGTGCTTAGAAGAGGAAAGGAAACCAGATCTCTGTGGAGGCACATCCAAACAAGAAGAGAAACTTGAAGGGCACAACAACATCATTGAAACAATAGCTGAAGAAGCTATTGAGGGAAGAAATCGGCGGGGGGGGGGGGGGGGGGGGCGACCAAGGATATCATACAGGCAAAAGATCATGAATGACGTTGGAGGTAACACATACGTGGAAATGAAGAGGAAGGCAGACAGAAGAGAGGAATGGCGCTCTGCTGAAAACCAATCTCAGGGTTGAACACTAAAAGTATGAAGAAATTTCAGAGAAGCGTCATGGGCGGCGAATTTCGAACAAAGCGTAGACATTTCTCTAGTCGCCATTTTAAAATTTGCTTCTTTTGAAAAAACACAGATGAGTTTGCACTATGTCGCCTCACTGACACATTGTGAAGACACAACTGTGAGAGGATTCTGAAATGGTGCTTAATTAAGTTTATTAAGTGATGAACGGAGAAAAAGTAAAGACAGAAGCTTATGAAAAAGCACATGTTCGGTACAAAAAAATGTGTAATGCCTTTGCATACGTTTTTTTCCAAAACCCATAGCATTTCTCGTTTCACCAGCTATCGATGGTGCTTAAAAAATACATTCTTTTGCTTAAAAAGTCTGTAGTTGTTGGAATAGCACAGTTGATAATGAAGTTAAACATATTAACGATATGGCAAAATAATCTCTTCCTTGACTGTGCTGTCATTTGCTAAAGTCTCATTTCGATATCTGTTTATGAAATATGAGGAATGTTGTGCACGTTTCACCCTGGCTTTATCCCTGGCTCAACGCCATCGCAAATGAGTGCACTAAATAGACCAGTTTTCTCGAGATTGGTGATTCATAGATACCGCTACCCCAGTCTAAGGAAAAACGCCATATGTCAGCTAGATTAAATATGTAACAACATACACTGAAGGGTCAAAGAAACTGGTACACCTGCCTAATATAGTGCACGGTGCCTGCAAGCACACAGAAGTGCTGCAACACAAAATGGCATGGACTCCTCTAATGTCTGAATTAGTGCTCGAGGGTATTTACACCATTAATCAATCCAGGGCTCTAAATAAATCCATAAGACAGTACATTGTAAGACATGCCAAATATGCTCAATAATGTTCATGTCTGCAGACTTTGCTGGACAGCAGAAGTGTTTAAACTCAGAAGAGTGTTGCTGTAGCCACTAGCAATTCTGCTGGATTTTTCCAAGTCTGTTGGAATGCACAAGGGACGTCAATGGTAATCAGACAGAATGCTTACGTACATGTCACCTCTCAGAGTCATATCTAGACGTATGAGGCATCTCACATCTCTCCAACTGTACATGCCCCACACCAGTGAAGAGCGCTATCTTAGAGACGCTGTGTCCCACCGCTCGTGCGCCGACTATAACACCACGTTCAAACTCACTTAAACCTTGATGACCTGCCATTGTAGTAGCAGCAGTCGATCTAGCAACTACGTCAAACACTTGTTTTCTTACATAGGCACTGCCGAAGGCATCGCCATATTCTGTCTGTTTACATATCTCTGTATTTCAATATGCTTGCATATACCAGTTTCTTTGACGCTTCAGTGTATTATGTACACTCCTGGAAATGGAAAAAAGAACACATTGACACCGGTGTGTCAGACCCACCATACTTGCACCGGACACTGCGAGAGGGCTGTACAAGCAATGATCACACGCACGGCACAGCGGACACACCAGGAACCGCGGTGTTGGCCGTCGAATGGCGCTAGCTGCGCAGCATTTGTGAACCGCCGCCGTCAGTGTCAGCCAGTTTGCCGTGGCATACGGAGCTCCATCGCAGTCTTTAACACTGGTAGCATGCCGCGACAGCGTGGACGTGAACCGTATGTGCAGTTGACGGTCTTTGAGCGAGGGCGTATAGTGAGCATGCGGGAGACCGGGTGGTCGTACCGCCGAATTGCTCAACACGTGGGGCGTGAGGTCTCCACAGTACATCGATGTTGTCGCCAGTGGTCGGCGGAAGGTGCACGTGCCCGTCGACCTGGGACCGGACCGCTGCGACGCAAGGATGCACGCCAAGTCCGTAGGATCCTACGCAGTGCCGTAGGGGACCTCACCGCCACTTCCCAGCAAATTAGGGACACTGTTGGTCCTGGGGTATCGGCGAGGACCATTCGCAACCGTCTCCATGAAGCTGGGCTACGGTCCCGCAAACCGTTAGGCCGTCTTCCGCTCACGCCCCAACATCGTGCAGCCCGCCTCCAGTGGTGTCGCGACAGGCGTGAATGGAGGGACGAATGGAGGGAGACGTGTCGTCTTCAGCGATGAGAGTCGCTTCTGCCTTGGTGCCAATGATGGTCGTATGCGTGTTTGGCGCCGTGCAGGTGAGCGCCACAATCAGGACTGCATACGACCGAGGCACACAGGGCCAACACCCGGCATCATGGTGTGGGGAGCGATCTCCTACACTGGCCGTACACCTTTGGTGATCGTCGAGGGGACACTGAATAGTGCACGGTACATCCAAACCGTCATCGAACCCATCGTTCTACCATTCCTAGACCGGCAAGGGAACTTGCTGTTTCAACAGGACAATGCACGTCTGCATGTATCCCGTGCCACCCAACGTGCTCTAGAAGGTGTAAGTCAACTACCCTGGCCAGCAAGATCTCCGGATCTGTCCCCCATTGAGCATGTTTGGGACTGGATGAAGCGTCGTCTCACGCGGTCTGCACGTCCAGCACGAACGCTGGTCCAACTGAGGCGCCAGGTGGAAATGGCATGGCAAGCCGTTCCACAGGACTACATCCAGCATCTCTACCATCGTCTCCATGAGAGAATAGCAGCCTGCATTGCTGCGAAAGGTGGATATACACTGTACTAGTGCCGACATTGTGCATGCTCTGTTGCCTGTGTCTATGTGCCTGTGGTTCTGTCAGTGTGATCATGTGATGTATCTGACCCCAGGAATGTGTCAATAAAGTTTCCCCTTCCTGGGACAATGAATTCACGGTGTTCGTATTTCAATTTCCGGGAGTGTATTATGCACCAAAAGCAAAATCATAGCGTTCTCTATTTTTCATTGGACACTGAGGCTCCCGCTGACCCTGCTGAGCAGAAAAGGTAATATAATTGTGGAAAGGGCGAAGGGTTGAAGTCAGTTACTGCTTCTAACTGTCACTCATTGTAATTTAGCAACTCTTTCACGGCTGAAGGCCTCCGACATGAAATCTTAACAAGATAAAAGTCCAATTAAGACAGCAATAAAATAATTTTAAAAAAAACATACGCAATGTGCAATACAAATGGCCGAGGGCCACAATTAAATTTCAAAACTTCAGAATATATTACCACTGACCTTTAAATGAAGAAGGTCAGCATGTTAAACAACAATAAATCTCAAAAATCAACAAGATGAAAACCCAACTAAGAGAGCAATAAAATAGTTTGAAGAAACCAAATTTGCAAAGTGTAGTACCAATTGCTGAGAGCCACAATCAAACACCAAAATTTAAAAATATATTACCATAATCTTTAAAGGCAGAAAGCCGCAGTGCTTCAGCTTGAAAGATAAATTTAAAAAAAATTAATTTTGCAACATTTTAAGAAACAAACAATAACCACTCACATATCGCAGAACTTCACTCAGTCAACTCGGATGTTCAAAAACACTCCGCTCTGTGACAGTTGGTGAAACTGTCTCCTGAGTTTTAGGAGCTAGATATGTTTCGAAAGAACGACGAGGAAAGAATACCGTAGTGAAGTGTCTCTTTAGTAGATCTGTTACACTTTCTTTCTGCCAATAAAACGCAGTCTTTGGTTTGCCTTTACCAAACATTCTATCTGTTCTTTCCAATTTAAGTTGTTGATAACTGTAATGCCTAGGTATTTACGGCACTTAAATTCAACTGATTTATCTTGTAACCGAAGTTTAATGGATTCCTTTTAGTATACATCTGGATGTCCTCAAACTTTTCATTATTTAGGTTCAATTGCACCGTACAGATACAGGGTGTTTCAAAAATGACCGGTATATTTGAAACGGCAATAAAAACTAAATGAGCAGCGATAGAAATACACCGTTTGTTGCAATATGCTTGGACAACAGTACATTTTCAGGCGGACAAACTTTCGAAATTACAGTAGTTACAATTTTCAACAACAGATGGCGCTGCAAGTGATGTGACAGATATAGAAAACAACGCAGTCTGTGGGTGCGCCATTCTGTACGTCGTCTTTCTGCTGTAAGCGTGTGCTATTCACAACGTGCAAGTGTGCTTGGACAACATGGTTTATTCCTTAGAACAGAGGATTTTTCTGGTGTTGGAATTCCACCGCCTAGAACACAGTGTTGTTGCAACAAGACGAAGTTTTCAACGGAGGTTTAATGTAACCAAAGAACCGAAAAGCGATACAATAAAGGATCTGTTTGAAAAATTTCAACGGACTGGGAACGTGACGGATGAACGTGCTGGAAAGGTAGGGCGACTGCGTACGGCAACCACAGAGGGCAATGCGCAGCTAGTGCAGCAGGTGATCCAACAGCGGCCTCGGGTTTCCGTTCGCCGTGTTGCAGCTGCGGTCCAAATGACGCCAACGTCCACGTATCGTCTCATGCGCCAGAGTTTACACCTCTATCCATACAAAATTCAAACGTGGCAACCCCTCAGCGCCGCTACCATTGCTGCACAAGAGACATTCGCTAACGATATAGTGCACAGGATTGATGACGGCGATATGCTTGTGGGCAGCTTTTGGTTTACTGACGAAGCTTATTTTTACCTGGACGGCTTCGTCAATAAACAGATCTGGCGCATATGGGGAACCGAAAAGCCCCATGTTGCAGTCCCATCGTCCCTGCATCCTCAAAAAGTACTGGTCTGGGCCGCCATTTCTTCCAAAGGAATCATTGGCCCATTTTTCAGATCCGAAACGATTACTGCATCACGCTATCTGGACATTCTTCATGAATTTGTGGCGGTACAAACTGCCTTAGACGACACTGCGAACACCTCGTGGTTTATGAAACATGGTGCTCGGCCACATCGCACGTTCGACGTCTTTAATTTCCTGAATGAATATTTCGATGATCGTGTGATTGCTTTGGGCTATCCGAAACATACAGGAGGCGGCGTGGATTGGCCTCCCTATTCGCCAGACATGAACCCCTGTGACTTCTTTCTGAGGGGGCACTTGAAACCCCAGGTGTACCGCCAGAATCCAGAAACAATTGAACAGCTGAAGCAGTACATCTCATCTGCATGTGAAGCCATTCCGCCAGACACGTTGTCAAAGGTTTCGTGTAATTTCATTCAGATACTACGCCATATTATTGCTACGCGCGGTGGATATGTGGAAAATATCGTACTACAGAGTTTCCCAGACCGCAGCGCCATCTGTTGTTGACAATTGTAACTACTGTAATTTTGAAAGTTTGTCTGCCTGAAAATGTACTGTTGTCCCAAGCATATTGCAACAAACGGTGTATTTCTATCGCTCCTCGTTTAGTTTGTATTGCCGTTTCAAATATACCGGTCATTTTTGAAACACCCTGTATCTTTCCTAAATAGTATTGCAATAACCTTTTGATTTTCTGATTTTTTATTAAACAAAAAACGACAGCATCATTTGCAAAAAACTGAAGACTGCTGCTCAGGTTGTCTTCTATCATGTATATAGATAAAGAACAATAGAGGGTCTTTAAGACTACCTTGAGAAACGCCAGAAATCACTTCGACTTTGTGTCAGTTGCTATGGACTGTGACTCTCTGAATCACGAATCCAGTCACATAACTGAGACGATATTCCATAAGCACTCAATTCCTCTACAAGTAGCTTTTGGAAATCTAGAAATACGAAATCAGCATACTACGAAAGGAACCTAACTGGTATACAGTCTGCACAGGAAGACTTGCTTTTATTAAGTGATTTAAGATGCTTCACTACTCCGAGGATAGTGATTTAAGACGCTTCACTACTCCGAGGATACCTGCTTCCAAGTCACCCTGGCAGCTGCTCTTGATTCGAGTTCTGGAATATTTACTTAGTCTTCTTTGGCCAAGGAATTTCGGAAGGGTGTGTTTAGTAATTCTGCTTTGGCAGTACTGTCATCAATATTACTTCCATAGCTATCGCGCAGAGAAGGCATTGATAGTGTCTTGACGTAAACATATTTTACGTAAGACCAGAATATCTTTGGATTTCCTGCCTGGTTCCTAGTCAGAGTTGCGTTCTCCGAGGTGCCGATGATGCGGGGACCATTTCACGAGTGTATCGTGAATATCAGGAATCAGCTAAAACATCAAATCTCTGACACCGCTGCTGTCGGAAAAAGATCCTGCAAGAACAGGACCTTACTCCTTCCCCTTTTTTCGTTTCTAACATCTTCCATTACTTTACACCTGCAGCGGGAGGTGTGTTTCTGAATAGTGTCGTCGCCGCTGGAGGCATCGCTGAGTATGTCTCCGCTTTTATTTTCGATTTCTGGCAATAAGTCTTGCTACTCAGTACGCTGTTTTACGTACTGCGTCGACACCAGAGGATGGCAGCATTTTTGGAGAGGAAAAGGTAGGGCTAAAGGGGAGGTAGGAGCCCCCCCCCCCCCAAAAAAAAAGACGACTGAAGAGAATCGGTCAACGAGACAGAAGTACAGCCCTTCCACAAACTGCTGCAGATTTCATTGCTGGGCCATCAACATGTGTTAGCGACGAACCATTCAACATAACATCACCGATATGGGCTTTCAGAGCCGAAGACACACTCGTGTACCCTTGATGACTGCACGACACACAACTTTACGCCTCGCCTGGGCCCATCAACACCGACATTGTACTGATGATTATTGGAAGCATGTTGCCTGGTCGGTCGAGTCTCGTTTCAATTTTATCGAGCGCATGGGCGTATGGAGACAATCTCATGCATTCATGGACCTTTCACGTCACTAGGGGACTGTTGAAGCTCGTAGAGACTCTGTGATGGCGAGGGACGTGTGCGATTGGAGTGATATGGGACCTCTGATACGTCTAGATACGTCTCTGACAGGTGACACGTACGTAAGAAATTTGAATTCCGACAGACATGCCGGCCGCGGTGGTCTCGCGGTTCTAGGCGCGCAGTCCGGAACCGTGCGACTGCTACGGTCGCAGGTTCGAATCCTGCCTCGGGCATGGATGTGTGTGATGTCCTTAGGTTAGTTAGGTTTAAGTAGTTCTAAGTTCTAGGGGACTAATGACCATAGCAGTTGAGTCCCATAGTGCTCAGAGCCATTTTGAGCCGACAGACATGGGCAATTCCAGCAGGACAATGCGACAACTAACACGTCCAGAATTGCAACAGAGTAACTCTAGGAATATTCTTCTGCGTTTAAACATCTCCGTTGGCCACCAAACTCCCAACGTGCTGTTCAGAAGAGATCTCCACCCGTCCTACTCTTGCAGATTTATGAACAGCCCTGAAGGATTAATGGTGTCAATTTCCTCAACTACTGCTTCATATAGTAGTCGCCGAACGGTTTGGCCGAGCGGTTCTAGGGGCTACAGCCTGGAACCACGCGACCGCTACTGTCGCAGGTTCGAATTCTGCCTCGGGCATGGATGTGTGTGATGTCCTTAGGTTAGTTAGGTTTAAGTAGTTCTAAGTTCTAGGGGACTGATGACCTCAGATGTTAAGTCCCATAGTGCTCATAGCTATATATTAGTCGAGACCACGCCACGTCGTGTTGCGGCACATCTGTGAGCTCGCGGGGACCCTACACGATGTTAGACAGGTGTACCGGTTTGTTTGGTTCTTCAGTGTAGTTGCCTCTGCAACAATGTTTATTGTACCATGGGAGATCAGCTCCATCTTTTGTTAATTTCTTTGGTATAAATCTCTCAATTGCTGTCGATACTATTGCTTGGAATTCAAGCCACTTACCGGTATATTGTTAATTTCGATGGAGTGGAGAGTGTTTGTCAAGAAGGCGTCAAGTGAATTTTTTGAATAGGTACTTTTTTCGTTTATTTATAGAAGATTTGCGATTTACAATATTCACTGTCGCTTCGTCAATCCTGTGTTCACTAATCCCTGTGTCTGTTTTGATGCTCGTTACTAGCTCACAATTATTTGTTGCTAAGCGGCCAATAGTTCACAGGATATTGTGCCAAAATAGTCGCGTTTCGCATGTGTGATGCTTTCTAAATCCGCGTTGATTATTGGCCAGAAGCTTCTCTGTCTCAAGAAAATTGCTGCAGCAAACCGAAGTAGGGGATAGTAGTGTATAATTTCTGCTTCACCGTTCTTCTACCCATCTTGTTAAGGGGCATTACCTGCGTTTCTTGCAGTTCCTTGGGACTTTCAACTGGCCGAAAGAATCGCAACTGCAAACTCGTTAAGGAGCCAGAGACGAAGTCTACTCTCTTTAAAGTCAGGTGACACCTAGATCGTATCGCTGTTGCTTACAACTGACTATTCGTCTCTGTCCTTGTGCCACAGTTTTTCACGCTGGGTTCTAATTGACGGCTTGCTGAATATGGCGATTTTCTTGAAGTTAATTTCTCCCTAACTTTGTATCTGCGGTGTGTTTTCAGGTGAAATCATTAAGAGAGGTAACTGTAAAACTTTTATTATTCCCTCGAAAGCCAAAATCACGAAATTAATAGTTTGTTTGCGAAATATCTTTATAACACAAAACCAACCATACGACGTTGACTGTGATATTTTACGTAATAGAGGAGTGTAGTGACGCAACAAATTCTTTTTCTGAAAGCAAGTAGGTATTATTCAAGATTACATACATCATGTTATTCCCCACGATTTTTGGTACAAAACCTTATTTTTTACATAATATCCGTTCAGTGCGACGGCCTTACGCTACATCACTCTGAGGAGCTATATGTCCGCATGGTACTACTTTACTCGTCCACGAGGATATCAGCACTACCAACAGAGACGTCCAGCTGTGCAGCGGCATGTTTGAATGTGAGTCTTCGGTCACCTCAAGTGAGAGTGTCCGCAAGTTCCAGAGTTTCAGGAGTCACAAATGTGTGCTGCCGATCGGCAAGCAACAGATCGGAGAAATTTACGCTACCTTGTTGCGGGCGTAACAGATGACTCGCCCACCGACTCACCGTGATTTTGTTCACTACCAGGTCTCCATAGATATTCTGCAAGCGCCTTTGAATATTTGCGATGATCTGGTTGTCCTCCAAAAGAAACCAAATGTCAGCTCTACTTGGAACGTTACAGACGCCATTTTGAGGGATACCTATAGCACCGACGTCTGTCGAAACTTCATTAAACAATAAGGTCTGAAACGGAAATATTCCACGGTGCCCCACCACAAATTTATGATTATTTTCAACCGAAACTGGCCGATAAAAGAAATCTGTTGCATTACTTACTGAACGTGCCTCGTAGCTTCAGAAAGACTCAGAGATCCTATCACTGGACTCGAATATAAACACCGATAACAGCCCATACACTAATTCAACGGTTCTAGACGCTACAGTCTGGAACCTCTCGACCGCTACGGTCGCAGGTTCGAATCCTGCCTCGGGCTTGGATGTGTGTGATGTCCTTAGGTTAGTTAGGTTTAAGTAGTTTTAACTTCCAGGGGACTGATGACCTCAGGAGTTAAGTCCCATAGTCCTCAGAGCCATTTGAAACAAGTTATTCAACGACCCTCGTATTAATAACAGCAGAAAGCTGACCCTACGGGAGATACTTGAAATTAATAAAAGTACGTCGTACTATGTCAGATTACTTTTAAAAGACTGAATATTCCTCCATTATCCGAATATTAGACAGCAGTTTTAAGTTTAAGTCTGTTTTCATTGCTTGTTAAATATGACGACATCCACTTAAGACTTTATACGAGGGTAAACCATGATTTATTTGTTGTTATATCATCGCAATTTTTAACCTGATAGGTTAGTTTTGTTATCGATGCTGTGCTGTTAATCATGGCTGCTCCGCTGTCTATTTGCACCAAAGACGAGCAACGTTCAGTGATCCGTTTTTTGCGGTCGGAAGGCGTTTCAGTGGCTGAAACTCATCGGAGTCATTCGGTAAAGTACGGATACAGAGTTTTGCCACAACGGAGTGTCTACGGGACTGATAAATTTCGAAATGGTCGCACAAGTGTTACGCAAGACGAAGGAGCCGGACGACCGTTCCGTGACAAATTAAGAAACCATAGAGCGTTCATCTGAAATGATTCTCTTAGACAGACGAGTAACTATTGACGAAGTGGGACTTAACATCTTAGGTCATCAGTCCTCTAGAACTTAGAACTACTTAAACCTAACTAACCTAAGGACATCACACACATCCATGCCCGAGGCAGGATTCGAACCTGCGACCGTAGCGGTAGCGCGGTTCTATACTAAAGCGCCTAGAACCGCTGAGCTACACCGGCCGGCGAAGTGGCACACAGCCTGCAGATTAGTCACGGTTCTGCCAACGAAGTCATCCACAGCAGACTTTCGTTTCATAAAGTCTGTGCAAGATGGGTCCCAAAACAACTCAACAGTTGCATAATGAAACGCGCTTCGACATCTGCAAGACACATTAGGATCGCTATGGCAACGAAGGGCACAACTTGTTACATAGGATCATTACTGGTGACGAAACATGGATCCATTATTACGAATCGGTGAGCAAACGGCAGAGCATGGAATGGAAACAACCAAATTCTCCGTGCAAGAAAAAGTTCAATACCCAACCGTCCGCAGGAAAACTGATGCTTGCGGTTTTTGGGACGCACAAGATCCAGTATTGGAACATTGGAACATTAAAGGGAAAGGGGCACAACAATAAACAGTGTACGTTACAGTGAGGTGCTTACTGGCAGGTTAAAGCCTGCAATTCGAAGCAAGCAGTATATTGCTCCCTCCTACTTATATCTCGCGAAGAGACCATGAGGATAAAATCAGAGAGATTAGAGCCCACACAGAAGCATACCGACAATCCTTCTTTCCACGAACAATGCGAGACTGGAATAGAAGTGATAACCGATAGAGGTACTCAGGGTACCCTCCGCAACACACTGTCAGGTGGCTTGCCGAGTATGGATGTAGATGTAGATGTAGATGAAGCGCCGAAGATTTCTGTCAAAAGGTGTTGCGTTGCTGCACGACAATGCTCGTCCGCATACTGCTGCCCACACTGCTGAAACGCTGCAGAAACTCAAATTTGAAGTACTGGATCACCCTCCATATAGTCCTTGTTTTGCCCCTTCTGACTGTCACTTGTTCGAACCTTTGACACAGGTATTAAGGGCCCGTCGATTTGTCTCGGACGAAGCAGTAAGCGGTGCATTCCTGGCTCACAGCTCAAGCGAGAACCTGCTTTTATGAGGGCATCAGGAAGCTTGTACAACGATGAACCAAGTGCGTTGAAATGAAATGACAATATGCCGAGAAATGATGTTCTTCTAAGTTTCCTATTTGTTTACTTTTCGGAATAATGATTGACTTACCCTCGTAATACTTTCATTCTCAATTTTTTGCCTTCAGTATATGTATGAGTAGGCCCTAATATCTGTGGTTAGAACATGCAGTGGTCAACTCAAAATGCACTCTGTTTGGCAGGACATCAGGAAAGTGTCCCATATTAAATACTATCGTCATGTTCCTTCAAGCAACAACGGAAATTACAGTAAACTATGATTAAAAGTTTATGAAGACACCTCGCCTATTGACTGGAAAGAATCGAAAATGTTTTTGCGGTTGCCTTAAACGATTACTGGTATTTTCTCCAAATTTCCACAGTTCTAACCTGCGCCTGTTCCCATTACACTCAGAGCGGTTTCATACACCGAGTTAGTGTTTGGTAGTAATGGCGACGATCCTTTGCGCGCTGCAGTTGGCAGCTCTGTTTCTCCATCGCGCCAAACAGCCTGGCCGGCGACTTCCCTAAAGCCCGCACCGGTTCAGCCCGCATGGTGATGTATGTGCTGTTAATGGCCCCTCGTGTTTGCCGGGTATTTCAATCGCGCTATGCAAATTCCTACCAAGCGCGCGCCCTGGGCATTTTTTTTTATTTTTATTTTTTTTTGTATCCTGTCCGCGGCCGCCATCAGAATTTCCTGCATTGCAGAAAGCGTCGGAGTAAATTACATATGCGTCACACATTTACGGTATAATAAACTCTTTTGACATTCAGATTTGCTCAAAGAGTTTTTGAAACCCTCTATTTTGGATCACACCACGCCCTACAGTCTGCTTTTATTTCGTCGTCCTGCTCATTTCCTGTGACGACGATTCCCGAGCAATGTTTTCTGCCGTCCAGAACGTTGTTCCGCCATTCTGCACGAAACAAAAAGCCAACATTTTGTATATATCGAATTAATACAGCGTTACATTCCAAGAATGACGTTTCCTACCGTTTTCTAATGATTTTCGCATACCAGCAATATTCCGCAAAATATGTTGCCCTTCAATGGAAAACATAAACGTTGGTATACAT
The DNA here is from genome assembly GCF_023897955.1 of Schistocerca gregaria. Classification (NCBI taxonomy): domain Eukaryota; kingdom Metazoa; phylum Arthropoda; class Insecta; order Orthoptera; family Acrididae; genus Schistocerca; species Schistocerca gregaria. Next base: position 163,536,780 of record NC_064922.1, read on the forward strand.
ATTTTTTAAATTATGAAATATGTTGATTTCTATTGCGAAAATGGAAATTTTGCATACATATCGTGTAACCCGACAAAACTTTTACTATCGTTTTTTTTTCAACCGTTTGGTATATATCCAGTGTCATAAATTACATCTCAGGAAGCTATGACTGGCAAACACGTTCTGCTATTTATAGTCGAAATGAAACAGTTCACGATATTGAGATCTACAGTTTCAGTTATTTTTCGAAATTAATTAAATTTATCCGTGACACATTCGATACTACATAAGATATATTTCCTACAGATGTTGCTGGCAAATATGCCATTTCTAAATTTTTGTAGCTACACATATCAAAAAAGTTTGAATCACCTCGGTACCAAGGGTTTCTGAACCTGTACAGAAAATTGGAATAAAGGTCAACATAAATATCACTTCCGCCGTTTTTATTGCTATTGAAAATCACACTTTGCACGTTGCAGTACCATACAGCGAGATCTTCAGCGGTGGTGGTCCATATTGCTGTACAAACTGGTACCTCTAGTACCCAGTAGCACGTCCTCTTGCATTGACGCATGCCTCTATTCGTCATGCCATACTACCCACAGGTTCATCAAGGCACTATAGGACCAGATTGTCCCACTTCTCAACTGCGATTCGGCGTAGACCCCTAGAGTGGTTGTTGGATCGCGTCGTCCATAAACAGCCCTTTTCTTTCCATCTTAGGCATGTCCGATAGAGTTGACTGGAGGATATGCTGGCTACTCTAGTCGAGCGATGTCGTTATCCTGAAGGAAGGCATTCACAAGATCTGCACTATGGAGGCGCGAATTGTCGTCCATGAAGACGAATGCCTCGCCAAGATGCTGCCGATATGGCTGTACTATCGGTCGGAGGATGGCATTCACGTATCCTACAGCCATAACGGCGCCTTCCTTGACCACCAGCGGCATACGTCGGCCCCACATAATGCCAACTCAAAACAGGAGGGAATCTCCACCTTGCTGCACTCGCTGCACAGTGTGTCTAAGGTGTTCAGCCTGACCGAATTGCCTCCAAACACGTCTCCGATGATTGTCTGGTGGAAGGCATATGCGACACACATCGGTGAAGAGAACGTGATGCCAGTTGTGAGTGGTCCATTCGGTATGTCGTTGGGCCCATCTGTACCCCGCTACGTGGTGTCGTGGTTGCAAAGATGGACATCGCCAAGGACGTCGGGCTGTGAAGTTGCGCATCATGCAGCCTACTGCGCACAGTTTGAGTCGTAACTCGAAGTCCTGTGGCTGCACGAAAAGGATTATTCAACATGGTGGCGTTGCTGTCACGGTTCCTCCGAGCCATAATCCGTAGGTAGCGGTCTACCACTGCAGTAGTAGCCCTTGGGTAGTCTGAGTGAGGCATGTTATCGAAAGTTCGTGTCGCTCTGTACCTCCTCCACGTCCCAACAACGTAGCTTTAGTTCACTCCGAGACGCCTGGACATTTCCCTCGTTGAGAGTCCTTCCTGGCACAAACTAAGAAGGCAGACGCGATCCAGTCGCGGTATTGACCGTCTAGGCATGGTTGAACTACAGATAACACATGAGTCGTGTACTTCCGTCCTGGTGGAATGACTGGAACTTATCGGCTGTTTTACCCTCTTCGTCTAATAGGCGCTGCTCATGCATGGTTGTTTACATGTTTGGGCAAGTTTAGTGACATCTCTGAACAGTCGAAGGGACTGTGTGATACTATAACCACAGTCAGCGTTTATTTTCAGGAATTCTGGGAACCTAGGTGATGCAAAACCTTTTGTGATGTGTGTAATTCAGTAACTTTCAGTCATTGAAATCCGATGTGTGAGGTGAAAGGTCCATTGGCTGCCAATCTTAGTTCCGAAAGAGGTGGCTTTCTGGGCCAAGTGCGCTGTCAAAGTGCTCACACAAGTTCCCATCACACCACCGAAGTTTCGCACTGTCGGGCTTGGCTTGGCTAGCACTTAGTTAGGTAACCGCCCGCGTCGTGACGCCATTGCAGGATGTGCTTGATTGAGAAGTAGCGGCTCTGGTGACGGAAACTGACAACGGACGGAAGAACGGTGTGCTGATCAAATGCCGCTCCATAGTCACATCCAGTGACGGCTTTAGATGAGGATGACGAGGCGGTCGGTCGGTACCACTGGACCTTCAAAAGCTTATTCTGACGGAATTTTGATTAGTTTTTGTGATGATATGCGGTTGTTGTAGAAACCAATTACGACTACCAATAAGAGGACAGAGAAGTAGAAACGGAATTAATAGCGACAACGTACCAATGATCAATAGTGTGCTTCTGGGTGTTCGGCTGAGTTGTTGTTTCCACTTTAGGGACAATATTTCGACCAGCGGCACAGCCATCTTCCTCAGGTGCTGCGAGTTCTGCTTTTAGGTCCACACGTTGCCTGGGCGGACCCTCCAGACAACGAACTGTTGTTGATCTCACGCGACTGTATATAGCCAATTTCGATTCCCGGCGCTCTCTTTTGTTTTTAGGAGCTAGCATTGATACTCTGTTAAGCGCATACGTTCTCAGCATTTCCCATCTCTGGTGGATGTCAAGGCCGACGAGAATTGACTTGCCGTACCCAAGCAGTATTTAATCTGAAACGTCCAGTGTTGTTTATTAGGTTTCCCGACATATTCTTTTCGATAGATTCCTTATTTCTGCTGTGCCAGGTACTTGGTATTTGTACGACAGTACTGATGTTTACGTTCGAGGTTGTGCTCGGCAACCTAATTTGATTCGTTGTTTTAGTCGAGTAGGTAGCCGATATTCCTTGTATCTGTCCTCGAAGCTCTGACAGTTATCCTCAAAGTAAGACATTCCACATCCACTGGCAATGCGATACACAACCGCATTTCCGAGACCTAGACCGTCTGTAACATTAAACTGAGCACCCCATACCTCAGTTGAAGGGAGCTATATGACAGTGCATTTAATGAGTTTATCTAAATAAAGATGACTATCTGAAATGACAATAAAGTGCAGGAACGATCTATAGATCTGTATTGCAGTCTTCTTTTGAGAACCAATTTGTTCGCCAAGATAGCTATGTTACAATAACTGGATGGCTATTTTCGACAGCATATACTGCCATCTTCAGAGTCATAAAACTGGGCAGTGGTAATTACAGGATACAGCGCTTACAACGGTGCGTCACATGAGGAATACACAATATTCATAAAAAATTGCTACACCACGAAGATGACGTGCTACAGGAAGAAGATGCTGTGATATGCAAATGATTAGCTCTTCAGAGCATTGACACAAGGTTGGCGCCTGTGGCGACACCTACAACGTGCTGACATGAGGAAAGTTTCCAACCGATTTCTCATACACAAGCAGCAGTTGACCGGAGTTGCCTGGTGAAACGTTATTGTGATGCCTCTTGTAAGAAGGAGAAATGCATAGCATCACGTTTCCGCGGCATTGCTGCTCGCGTTGGTCGAGATCCAATGACTGTTAGCAGAATATGGAATCGGTGGGTTCAGGAGGGTAATACAGAACGCCGAGCTGGATCGCAACGGCCTCGTATTACTAGCAGTCGAGATGACAGGCATCTTATCCGCATGGCTGTAACGGATCGTGCAGCCACGTCACGATCCCTGATTCAACATTTGGGGATGTTTGCAAGACAACAACCATCTGCACGAACAGTTCGACGAAGCTTGCAGCAGCAGCAGCTCGGAGCCATGGCTGCGGTTACCCTTGACGCTGCATCACAGACAGGAGCGCCTGCGATGGTGTACTCAACGACGAACCTGGGTGCACAAATGGCGAAACGTCATTTTTTTCGGATAAATTCAAGTTCTGTTTACAGCATCATTATGGTCGCATCCGTGTTTGGCGACATCGTGGTGAAAGCACATTGGAAGCGTGTATTCGTCATCGCCATACTGGCGTATCACCCGGCGTGATGGTATGGGGTAATGGTTACACGTCTCGGTCACCTCTTGTTCGCATTGACGGCTCTTTGAATAGTGGACGTTACATTTCAGATATGTTATGACCCGTGGCTCTACCCTGCAAAACCCTATATTTCATCAGGATAATGCACGACTTCATGTTGCAGATACTGTACAGGCCATTCTGGATACAGAAAATGTTCAACTGCTGCCCTGGCCTGCACATTCTCCAGATCTCTCACCAATTGAAAACGTATGGTCAATGGTGGCCGAGCAACTGGCTCGTCACATTACGCCAGTCACTACTCTTGATGAACTGAATTCTCCGGAACTATGCACGCAAATTTCGTGAAAATGTAATCTCATGTCAGTTCCAGTATACCATATTTGTCCAATGAATACCCGTGTATCATCTGCATTTCTTTTTGGTGTAGCAATTTTAATGGCCAGTAGTGTACAATGACATGGCACGTGTTCTATCACAATGTATGTATCACAAAGAGCATACTCAAAGCCTGTAACACACAAGGTGTACAACAGAATATGTATACAATGTGCGTACCAAAAGCTGTAAATAGGTTATGATAGAACACCAGACATGTCATTGCAACACTTCAATTTTTTATGAATCTCGTGCAGTCCTCATATGACGGAGTGGTGTAAGCATTCTATGATGTAACGACCACTGCCTAGTTTTATGGAAGTGAGGATGGCAATGTACTGTGCCGAAACAAGTAATTTAGTAACTGTGTTAACATAGCGATCTTGGCAAATAAATTGGTTTGCAAAAGAAGACCACATGCGAAATACAGATATACAGATGTGATAAAACCTAGTAAACCTGGAAGGACGTTTCAATTTAAATAATGCTTGGGATCTGGCACACCACTTAATAAAATATCGTCGGCCGCCACATTAACCGGGGTTGGAAAACGCTGAGAGCATCTGCATGTCACGGAATATCAGTGCGGGCTCTCAAAAACAAAAGAGCATCAAAAGTGGTATTGGGCATCGGAAATCGAACTTGGCTATAAATAGCGGCGTGAGGCCAATAGTAGTTCACAATCTGCTTGGAATGTAGGCAGCGAACACATAATACCAAAACTCACAGCACCTGAAGAAGGTGGCTGCTCCGGTCACCGAAATTGTGTGCATAAAATGGAGACAACAACTCGGCAGAACACCCGAAAGCATACTATTAACCATTCACGCCTAGGAAAACTGAGAGATCACAGTGTTCTTATATATACTTGGATATAACACAAATCCTACAGTAAGACAATCCATAAAACAATTTGCCAAAAACGCTAAAAATGAGTTTTGCACTACCCTCATTAACTCCTTTTTTTGACGGAGCTATTCTGTTTTCTCTGGGCTTTTTTTTTTTTCAGTACTCCTCTGAACACAGGTAACTGCTACGGGCATTCATCTGTGTCATGGAGGTTAAATCAAAGCTGAATTTTCAGTGGAATACAGTAGATACCGTTCGTCTACAGTCGTGAATGTGAGTATACCCGAACGTACAAACCGTTCAGCGCATCCTGAACGGACGTTTCAAGTTAGTGCATGCATGCATTCTCATTGTGCACAAAAGGTGCCTACCAAACGCGCATACAGCCCATCAACTGTCTGCACTTCACTCTTACATATTTCGGAGGGGATTCGCCGAAGGACTTTCACACTGTTTCTCGATCATTCACTCAGGAATAGCGCGTGGAAGAAACGTACTCTTACATCCTTCCGTGAGAGCTCTCATTTCTCTCAGTTTATTGTGATGATCATTTATTCTCTCTAGGTGGGAAGTCAACAACTTATTATATTTTGGCATTTGGAGTTAAAAGTTCGTCACTGAAATTTCTTGAAAAGATTTCGCTGAAGCGACGAAAGGCCTCTGCTTAAATTATTGCCGCACTCAGCGTGTATATGTTATCCGCGTGTGACTTTGATTCCTATTTCACCATAACACAGGACGAACTGCTCTTCCTTCAACTTTTTCGGTGCCTTCCGGTGTGCTGAGGAGCCCAGCAATAACCCAGATGAGGAAGTAAAGTGTAATGTAGGCTATCTCTTTAGATTTGTTGCATATTATAAGTGTTCTTCCAATAAAATATAGTCTTCGTTTCCCCTTTTTTCTGCGTGATGCCTCAAGTGTAAGTTGCTCGTAACTGTAATCTCGAGGTATTTAGTTTCAGAAACTTTAAATTTGTGTTTTTTTCGCGTAACCGAAACTTCGCGTAGTCTTTATATTAGTAATTTGGAGACAGTGGGGAGAAAGATGTCAGACAAGAACTATATGGTTAAAATTTCAGACTCTCTTCTTTTACAAACTTGATGATTCCCCCCATTGTTTTGTAACACGAAATTTTCGTTATTACTGTTTACACCAGACGTTGGAACTTTAACTGTTCCAAAACCTTTCGTGTATGCAATAAAAGATTGTTGATTCAGCATCTGCTGTGCGGTTTCTTCATTTTCCTAGATGAAGTATTGACCAATTGAGAAGAAATGGGCGTAAACTATACGGAAAGACGAGTAATATGCAGTATACAAAGAAACTAAGAGAGGACAATAACAATGGAAGATAAGGAACGAAGGGCTCTGATTAACAAGTGTGTGGGACAGGGACGTTGCGCTTCACCTGTAATGTTCAACATACGCAGAGAAGGAGCAATGACGGAAATAAAAGAAAGGTTCAAAAGTGGGATTAAAATACTACGATAAATGCTATTAATCACAAGATTCGCTGATAACGTTGCTACCCTCAATGAAAGTGAAGAAGGATTACTGGACCTACTAAACGGGGCGAACAGTTCGCTGTGTGTGGAACACACGCTACAGATAGAGGGTAACTAAAGAAAGACGAAAGTTATGAAGAGTCGTTGTACTTTGCAATAACTTAACTTTGACCTGGTGACAACGAAGTAGACCAAGTGAAAGGAGTTTTCCATCAAAGGACGAAACAAAGAAAGCACAATAAGCAGACTAGCACAAGTGAAGAGGGCTTTGTTGGCCAAGACGAGTAGTGTCAAATATAAGTCTGTAAATTGAGGAAGAAATTTCTTAGAATGTACGTTTTGAGCACAGCATTGTATCGGAGTGCATGATGGGCTGTGGTAAAATTCAGAAAATAACAAAATCTAAATGTTTGAAAAGTAGTACTATAGAAAGATGCGTGCTGTTGTTGGACACAAGTAAATGTCCCTTCCAATCACCATCTACTCGTAACCAGAAAAGTTGCTCTACATGTATAACGTGCCATGAAATACTTCGTCACTGGTTTTAATAGCAGCACTCAACATGCAGATACAGTTTGCTCTGCTCCTGTTCAGCAGTTGCCGTAATGTAATCTGCAATCACCGTCACAACTTCCACAGACTTTACATACTGAATTCAGTTCTATATACAAGGTGGTCCATCGATAGTAGCCGGGGCAAATATCTCACGAAAAAAAGCATCAAACGAAAAAACTACAAAGAACGAAACTCGTATAGTTTGAAGGGGGAAACCAGATGGGGCAATGTTTGGCCCGATAGATGGCGCTACCATAGGTCAAACGGACATCACCTGCATTTTTTAAATAGGAATACCCATTTTTTACTACATATTCGTATAGTACGTGAATAAATATGTATGTTTTAGTTGCACCACTTTCTTCGCTTTGTGGTAGGCGGGGCTGTAATAGCCACAAACGTGTGAGTACGTGGTATCACGTAACATTCCGCCATTGCGGACGGTATTCGCCTCGTGATACATTACACGTGTTAAAATGGACCGTTTACGAATTGCGTAAAAGGTCGATGTCGTGTTGATGTATGGCGATTGTGATCAAGATGCCCATCGGACTTGTGCTGTGTATGCTGCTCAGTATCCTGGACGACATCATCCAAGTGTCCAGACCGTTCACCTGATAGTTACGTTAGTTAAGGAAACAGGAAGTGTTCAGGACATGGGGAACGTCAACCACGACCTGCAACAAATGATGATGCCCAAGTAGGTGTTTTAGCTGCTGTCGCGGCTAATCCTCATATAAGTAGCAGGCAAATTGCGGGAGAATAGGGAATCTCAAAATCGTCGGTGTTGAGAATGCTGCATCAACATCGATTGCACCTGTACCATATTTCTATGTACCAGGAATCGCATGGCGACGACTTTGAACGTCGTGTACAGTTCTGCCACTGGGCACAAGAGAAATAACGGGACGATGACAGATTTTCTGCGCACGTTTTATTTAGCGACGAAGCGTCATTCACCGACAGCGGTAACGTAAACCGGCATAATATGCACTATTGGGTAACGGAAAATCCACGATGGCTGCGACAAGTGGAACATCAGCGACCTTGGCGGGTTAATGTATGGTGCGCCATTATGGGAGGAAGGATAATTGGCCCTCATTGTATCGGTGGCAATGTAAATGTTGAAATGTATGCTGATTTGCTACGTAATGCTCTACCGATGTTACTACAAGATCTTTCACTGCATGGCAGATGGGCGATGTACTTCCAACGTGATGGATGTCCGGCACATAGCTCGCGTGCGGTTGAAGCGGTATTGAATAGCATATTTCATGACAGGTGGATTGGTCGTCGAAGCACCATACAATGGCCCGCACGTTCACTGGATCTGACGTCCCCGTATTTCTTTCTGTGGGGAAAGTTGAAGGATATTTGCTATCATGATCCACCGACAACGACTAACAACATGTGTCAGCGCATTGTCAATGCATGTGCGAACATTACGGAAGGCGATCTACTCGCTGTTGAGAGGAATGTCGTTAAACGTATTGCCAAATGCATTGAGGTTGACGGACATCATTTTGAGCATTTATTGTATTAATGTGGTATTTACAGGTAATCACGCTGTATCAGTATACGTTCTCAGAAATGATAAGTTCACAAAGTTACATGTATCACATTGGAACAACCGAAATAAAATGTTCATACTTACCTACGTTCTGTATTTTAATTTAAAAAACCTACCTGTTAGCAAGTGTTCGTCTAAAATTGTGACCAATATGTTTGTAGCTATTACAGCGCCATCTGTCACAAAGCGAATAAAGTGGTCCAACTAAAAACGTTCATATTTCTTTATGTACTACACGAATATGTAATTAAAAATGGGGGTTCCTATTTTTAAAAAAAGGCAGTTGATATCCGTTTGACCTATGGCTGCGTCATCTAGCGGGTCAACCATAGCGCCATCTGATATCCCCCATCAAGCTAGACAAGTTTCGTTCTTTGTAGTTTTCTCGTTTGCCACTTATTTCGTGAGATATTTGACCCGGTCACGATCAAAGGACCACTCTGCATATTATCAGTCATTTAATAAGACAGTAATAAATTTTCCGCAACATCCATACATTAAAAGTTGTTTTACGCATGACGTAATGAGTAAACACGCGTAGCCCACGACGTCTTGCCCAGCAAAGTCAACTGGTAACCTTGTCAGGGTGGCAGCACTACCGTGTTTACACTTGAGAAATAGAATGTAGGTGATATAGAATCGGTCACGCCATATCCTTAAAAGTGGGGAGATGGACTAGCATTTTCAAAAGGTACAGGCAGACGTCGAGGTACTGGCAGAAGTGAAGCTGTGAGGAAGGGGCGTGAGTCGTGCTTGGGTTGCTCAGATGGTAGAAGACATGCCCGCGAAAGGAAAAGGTCCCGATTTCGAGTCCTGACCCGGCATACAATTTTAATCTGCCAGGAAGTTTCAGACTAGCATTTTGGTTTGACAATAGTTATGGGTCGATGTCACTTAGACAGTCAATAGTAAAATCTGAACTTTCTCTCATTGTGCATTATGGTCAATAAGAATGCTTTGCTTGGTCTTGATGAAAATATCCGTACAGTCATTCATCTTATGTGAGGATGTTCAGATACAGATTAAACCATCTTTCGCCATACCGGTTAGCAATAGCAATTTGGGGGAAGATTCGTGTTAGGATGCAGACTCCAGACACAGCACAGCAAACACCACTATTTAGACCATTCAACGGCTTTCAAAATACTGATGAGGACTTGCTGATGCATAACAGGGTGTGTTCTGTGTGTTCATGCACCCCGACAAGCTGAAGCAGAAATCATGTAAAGCAATGAAAAACTGAGGATCCAAGACTCCTAAACCAACTTCGATCAGAAACCACTGTCGGAAGTCAACAAACGACAGTTAGTCTGAATTTTCAGCTCGCGTAGGACAATCAATTTGTAAGGATACAAACGCAAGTGCTTTTTGATAATGCTTCGACACATGGATCTCTTACTTCCCACTTTCAGAGATCCGTGTACATATACATCCACATAAGGCACGTAACAGAGGGTTCATTGAACCACCTTTAAGCTATTTCACTACCGTTCCCCTCTCCAACGACGTACGGGAAAGAGGAGCACTAAAATCTTTGTGGGAGCTCTGATATCTCTTAGTGGGATGATCATTTCTCCCTGCTTAGATGGGTGGCAACTGAATATTTCGTCAATCGTAGGAGGAATCTGGTGATTTAAATTTCACGAGAAGATCCTGTTGCAACGAAAACCGCCTTTGGTTAGTGATTGCAACACCAATACACGTTTTGTGTCCGTGGCACTCTCTCCCTTACCTCGCGACAGTACACTACTGGCCATTAAAATTGCTACACCACGAAGATGACGTGCTACAGATACGAAATTTAACCAACAGGAAAAAGATGCTGTGATATGCGTATTTAGCTTTTCAGAGCATTCACAAAAGTTTGGCGCCAGTGGCGACACCTACAGCGTGCTGACATGACGAAAGTTTCCAACCGATTTCTCATGTTCGAACAGCAGTTGGCCGGCGTTGCATGGTGAAAGGTTGTTTAATGCCTCGTGTAAGGAGAAGTGCGTACCATCACGTTTCCGACTTTGACAAAGGTCGGATTGTAGCCTATCGCAATTAGGCCTCGATATCTTCTCAATAGACGTTGTATTGAAGTGTGAGTGATTTATAAATGTTTTGTATCTTTACATATACATTTAGATCTACTGTTAGCAGCTGACACTGACAGTACAGTAACAAAGTTATGCATGATCTTTAGTATTCGATATTAGATGTAGAATAAATTAATATCTGAATGCTCTGTTCATGAACGACATCTGTTTCTCACTCCACTCACCCACTAATGAACAATACAGCATGCAAAGGAAGTCATATCAAGTGTCAGATGACTGATATGGAGCAATGGTGTCTCTCAAATCAGAAAAAGTTTAATGCATCGGGTGCACTACGTCTAAATCATGATTTATGCCTCAGAGACATGAGTAATGAAAGGTAGATACAGAAGGAAAATACAAGCTGTTGTGATGAAAGTTCTAGAGAAGTAGTAATGGAGTGACTAGATGGACAGATTGAGGAATGAGAATAGCAGGGAATTAGTGAAGGAGAAACCATTACAGGATTGGACATTGGGCTCATGGTGTAGAAGGAATGGTCATGTTAGGCGAGTGATGAAGAAGATACCCAGGAAGATATATGGGACGAAATGGAAGCAAAAACGACCAAGACGAAGACCAGGAGAAAGGTGGCTGAAAGGACTGGAAGACTGAGGGAAAAGAGAGCTTAAGACTAGGTCAAAGTGGAGACAGAGATATGGTGAGAAGATGGCGAGGATTTCGTTCCCAACAGGCTAGGTCAGCAGTTGGAAACTGTACAAGATAATGATGAGGAGGAGACACTGGAGGACAATGCCGAATGCTTTCTGCAAGTCAAGAGACGTATAACCACCTTGAGCTCCCTTGGCTGCTTCCATCGGCACATCATGAACGAATAGTGCAAACTGATATTCACACAATCGGTGGCTGCAGAGATCACGTGAGCACGATACACACTGATGAGTCATAAGTCACGCAAGTAGAGGCACGTTTGTAGCCTCACGCGATTTTCTCGGCTTGGGTGATTAAGTGATCCCAGTCACAACTAGAGTCTTAGTCCACGCTGGCGCATTACACTGGCAAAAGAAAGCGCGCGGACATCGTCCACTCTACAGTCTTTACGATATTACAGAAACTACTGGGTGTAAAACTTGGACTCTTCTGTTACTTACAGCCTTACATATCATCATCAAGATGAACTGCCTACCTTATCGTTAATGGTCATAGTTTTCCCATATTTAGTGATAATGTACATCATCACATGAAATTTGGATAGTTTGCAACGGAAAATTTGGGTCGTTATGCATTTTCGTTTGGTATATGTTAGGGCTTATTTTATTGAATATGAAACACAGCTATTACACTGAATTTTTCTTTAGACTTGGGAGAAAGTCTGTATCTGTATCCATTCTTGAGATACTGGATTTTATGTATCGTATTCACGTCCACCCGTGTATCCCATGATACAGCTATAGTGAATTGTTAATAACATCCACCATACTTCGTGAATGGTTCAAGTGAGTTTTTAGAAGATCCGAGCACATGAAGAGAAGAGTATTTTGGAACGTCATTAATACGTGAAATTTTCACTGTACGTTGTATCGGAAGTAACTATAGCTTTTTTCAGTGAGATGAATTTCTTTCATTCATTTCGAATTGCTGTATCCTTTTACTTAAAATTTATAAAATATGTGCTAATTAACACACATATAATTATTATTTTTATGAGAAACGCAATTCTTATTATTTATAAGTATATATCTCACACAAAATTCTAGTTTTAATTGCCAATATAAATTCTTAATTACTGATATTATATAAAAATTGTTAATAATAAATGTTTAAATTAAATAAGATAATAAATTTATTAGCAATATTTTGTAAATTGTGGATAATTGAGACGCTGTCTTTGCAATGAACAGTGTAATTTTGCATGTATTACGTAATTACAGAAAATAAGACGTGCATTCTCCATAAAAGTAATGGTCAAATATATGTTAATTAGCATATATTAGGTGAACATTTTATTTAAATGATGTAGGTATTTGAGCTTAACGTAAAAAATAGAATGTGAAAAAAATCATGGTAATTTCGAACCAGCAAGCCACTGATTGGGTAGTTCCACGTTCCAACACTACCTTGCGAGACACACTGCCTGGCATACAAAACCTATCGTTGTTTGCAAGTTACATTTACTTGCCAGGAACTGTAGACAATTATTCCTCTGAATTTTGTCTTTGTAATCGGCAGATCTGAGTAACAACAAACAATGAAAAGAACGACAATCCTACACAAATTTGCTTTTCATTAGCCCAATCACTAATGGTGCTGACGCAAACGCGTGCAAGAAATAACTTTGCACCGCTGCAAGCACTCCCTTACCTCTAGGTTCAACGGCCGCAAGTGCCCAGTACGCACGGAAAGCTACACAGGTGGAAGAGCACCTCTAGCATAATATTGCCTCTCTCATACACACACACACACACACACACACACACACGCGCGCGCGGGCGCGCGCGCGCGCGCATACACGCACACACACACACACACACGCACACACACAAGACTAAGTATAAGTGTTTAGAAAACTTTTTATTTAACACGTTCTTAAAACAGTCTAAAATTGTGCTTTAAAGATCTGGCGCGTTCTGCGCTGAGGCGTTAGCTTCCGACACCTTGTCGCCAGCCACTTTCCATGGATGGTCACAGCAGTTTCACGTGAACAGCCGACAAGCGCTGTCCATGTCCGAAGTGCCCTAACACTGCACTTTGTCAAAGTAGCCTATTCAGTGGTTTTCCCCACTTGAGGCCTAGATCGCCGTTTCAATGAGTTCCCACTTTTCTTCGCTCCACTTACATGCTGCTTTTACCAGAGTGGACAGTAGTCTTAGTGTTTGCACTGACAGGTGTACATCCCAAAGTTCAACAACATGTTGACGTCAGTCAGATTAAGCTTATCCCTTTGGTGCTGGAACTTCTGAATAAACAACCATACACCATAAATATGTGTGGGCGTTTATTACAGTAAACTCTAAATTTGTAACCCGCTATAAAAGAGTAGGGCATCTGTAGAGGATATAATTAATTGTTCTTCTCATGATTTGGTTATCCAGGACTTCCATATTGTTATACCTAAGTACTGTTACGCTCATTTGCAGCAGTCGACCACCTGAATTTTCGATAGTGATTTATAAAAACAGTTACGGCAATTATTGCACTATGTAAGCGAACTGAATCTATATGAAGTGTAAAATGTTAAGTCTTTAGAGCTGAGCAGCTTTCATTTATGTAATGGTTATTTTTGACAAGTGTCGATAAAATCTGCTTTTAGTAGTTTTATTTTCATTATTGGAATATTTTTGCTGGACCAGTTTCGGACATTACCACATATAATCAGCGGCTACGTTATATACAAGGTGATTCAGCTGTCCCTACATATGGGTTTTACGCAACCCGCAACGCCCCCAAATATCAGACGCAAAATTTTCGTATTCACTCGCTCACAACACCCAAATTAATAGTCCTACAGAAGAAATGAACGGTACTTTTTTGTAGGAAATTTAATGTAGTTAACTTTTGTACTGGATTACATTCCTGCATCAGGCCACGGTTTTCGAGTTATTCAAGAGAAACGTACAAAAGTGACCTTCAAACACGTTTTTCTCGAATAATTCGAAAACGATGGCCTCATACGGGAAAGTAATCCAGTACAAAATTAAACTAAAAGGTCCTGTTCATTTTTCCTGCAGGACTAATAGTTTAAATGTGATGACTGAGAGAATATGAAAATGAAACACGTGGTTACTGAAAGTAATTTGGGTTAGATAAAATTCATAAGTAGGGGGAGCTGAATCACCTTCTGTAATCAAAAGATGATACATCACGTCATATATGTACTTACTATTTCCTGTATACGGCTTCTTGTATGTTGGTATTGGAATCAACCTTGTACAGAGACATTGGACTGTTAATATTACGGCTGACATCTTTTCTTTCTTACTTTTAAGCCGTAACATGTTACCATTAATTATTAATGTCTCCCAGATGGTCTACCTTTTATGTGACTTTCGTTAAGTAAAATAAACAATCCAGCTGCTATGAGTGAGAATTTCCAGCAATGATCTGAGAATTAATCATTTCTCAATAAGAGCAGCGTTACATGGAGATAACAAGTAAAGTAATTTTTATGAAAGCTGTGGGTACTTACAGTACATGACATGAGCAATTTATGACGGAATATAAATTAATTTCAGTTTTTCTTTCATTTCAGGTAAATGAAGACATGTGGCGCCATATCTAGATGGAACGCAGGAACCACCGAGCTTCCACATTTTGATGATAACAAAACAGACAGCTCGACATGGTAATCTAGAAACTGAAAATAATAAAATATTGGTCCATTTGTTAATACACTGCGTTGGTGCTCCTATGCGATATGGTTTCCAGTATATTTCGAGAAAGTGAATTACTGTTTCATATGAGACCGTGGGCGTTATTAGGTGATGTTATCAGGGGAACCACTCTAAGCGTGTTTTTTATGCAGATGAAGTTCAGAAGAATTCCTGGAACTGTATAACAGAAAGAAAATTATTGTTTCGGTCTTTATGCTGCTAGAACACTTTAGATGTTAAATTAGCCACCATGACTAACGGAATAAAAAGAGTTATCAACGAGTAGAGCTGTGAACAATTAACTGTGTGCTGTACCAACGTCAAGCTCGGAATCACATATTTTTACCACTTGTACCTTAATGTGTATATCCTTTCATTAGTTTGTTACCAGATCACTTGGTCTTTTATGTGGTATGTGGGTTGGTGCAGGGTAGGATAAATTAAACAATCCCCTATTTTAACTAGCCGAGACTTATAGCAAACATGTAATATTTGCACTATTGTCTGTTGTCGTGGTCTTCAGTACAGAGACTGGTTTGATGCAGCTCTCCATGCTACTCTATCCTGTGCAAGATTCTTCCTCCCCAGTACCTACTGCAACCTACACCATTGTGAATCTCCTTAGTGTATTCTTCTCTTGGTCTCCCTCTACGATTTTTACCCTCCACGCTGCCCTCCAATGCTAAGTTAGTGATTCCTTGATGCCTCAGAAGATGTGAAACCAACAGGTCTCTTCTTCTAGTCAAATTGTGCAACAAACTCCTCGCCAATTGCATTCAATACCTCCTCATTAGTGATGTGATCTACCTATCTAATCTTCAGCATTCTTCTGTAACACCATATTTCGAAAGTTTCTATTCTCTTCGTGTCCAAACTATTTATCGTCTATGTTTCACTTTTATACATGGCTGCACTCTATACAAATACTTTCAGAAACGACTTCCGGACACATAAATCTATACTCGATGTAATCCAATTTCTCTTCTTCAGAAACGCTTTCCTTGCGATCGCCAGTCTACATTTTATATCCTCCCTTCTTCGACCAACATCAGTTATTTTGCTCCCCAAATAGCAAAACTTCTTTACTACTTTAAGTGTCTCATTTCCTACTCTAATTCCCTCCGCACCACACGACTTAATTCGGCTACATTCCATTATCCTCGTTTTGCTTTTGTTGATGTTCATCTTATATCCTCCTTTCAAGACACTGCCCATTCCGTTCAACTGCTCTTCCAAGTCCTTTACTGTCTCTGACTAAATGGAAAATAAATGACATTCTTCATTGACTATTTTCTCAATGATTATTTAATAATTAGATAACTGTGATTAGTTTTTATTTTAGAGACCAAAGGTAATAAACTCGTTGGAAGGCATATTCCCATTGAATTAAGATGCAAGAATATTTCGCATGTTGGACAGGCATGTTGTGATTGGTGTCAGGATGTTTATCTGTCGTTATAAGGTATTTTGTGTCTCCATATTGCTGATATATCATTAATATGATTTATCTTAATCACTGTTGTAGCTACAACGAATTAATATTTTTTTAAAGTATTGATTAACTAACGCAGTAATTACCAGGCAGTTCAACTGATTTCGTTTTACGAAGTTCGCAGGTACAGAATGTCTGTCGTTTGCGCACGTATCCTACTAAGTTTGTTTATGCATGCAGTAGCTTCGTTCCAGCAGTGACTTACACCACCATCAAATACGAAACTTAAACATTTCATCACGCAATACGTTCCATTTGATTCTGTTACTCTCCAACGGATGATTTTTCTTGAGAAGAGATAATTATTCTATTGTATACAACCAAGAGAAAAGCTGTAGGCAGATATACTGAAAAAAGGAAGCGCCGGCGATATTTACTGTTTTGTAGTATTTATGCCGTTTTTACCACGCTGGAAGCTTTGTAGAACTCATTGCAAACTAATAAAGCATTTTATTGTGAAGTCTGTGTTTAATTCCAACTGAAAGCCGCTCGAGAAATGAAAGAACAAGGGGTGAAAAAGAAAAAGTTTCTCGACTTCACAAAGCATTCCGCCCTTTGAAGGAGACAGAACTGCCACCCTCTACGTCCGATGAAACTCCTGAGCAGATGGGAGACTCGGTTTGTCTTTGTTATGTGTGGTGCACTTTATCGCTATTTCTTCTTAGTCAATATAATATTTTAAGGAAGAATTATCTTACATATTAATTAATTTATATCTCATAGCAATGGAAATTTGTGATCCAGATATCCCTTCAAAAAGATATCCTTTGAAACCGTTCTACACAATCACTGAGTCTAGCTGCTTCTGCGCCTAATCCTTACTGTTTCTCATAAAACTCGTCCTGAAATTGAAAATTTTTCTGTTACCAGTGTGGAATGTACGAGGGGCATTCAGTAAGCAATGCCACACCTTTTTAGCTCGGACAATTTCGGTTGAAAAAATGCGTAATTTTATGTGGGACATTGCAAAATACGTGTCCTTCAAAATGGCATCTGTATCGGAGATGTGTTCCAAGCATAAAGCTGTCATTGTATATCTCTTGACCGAAAATCAGACCATTGCAAATATTAATAGGCGCTTGCAGACTGTCTATGAAGACCTGGCAGCTAACAAAAGTACGGTGAGTCGTTTGAGCGAGGAGTCTGGCATTATCACAACAACGCAAACAGCTATGACTGATGCAGTGTTGGAACGTGCGGACACTCTCAATCGAGGTGACAGACGAATCACAGTCAAACACCTCGCTGCACAACTGGACGTCTCTGTTGGAAGTGCTGACACACTCGTCGTCCTTTTCGGTTACTCACAGATATTTGTTTTCTCTGGGTTCCTCGCCATCTGACAGAAAACCATAAAGAGCAACGATGCGTGAAGAGAAACGATGCACTGCGCGCGAGGCAATGCGTGGATGAAATGGAAGGTTGCTGACGCAGCAAGATATTGGCTCCGAAATCTGCCAGTAGAGTGGTATTACGTGGCACAAAGGCCCTCCCAGTAAGGTGAAGTAACGCCGTCGCATTGAATGATTATGCTGAAAAATGGGTTCTGTAGCCAAAAGAATCGCGAATAACACGATGTGTTCGATCCTGAATAAAATCAAACTGCTTTCAAAACAAAACAAAAAAATGTGTTGCCTTACCTACTGAAAACCCCCTAGTTTTGTATGCGGCCTGGAAGGCGGCGCGTGAGTCTGCTCCTGTAATCTGAATGGGTAGGCCGAATGTAGGAAGTGAGTAGGAGCAGACAAAGGTGAAAATCTCCCCGTACTGCTCTTAGAAATAGTTTTACTATATCACAATATTAACTGAATACATAATAACGTGAATACCTAACTTTGCACGAAGGAGCACATAGGTGTGAAGGCAGATGTATCAAGTTACACAGTTACAAGTAACGGTTCGCCCACTATGAAATAGAAATATTGTTGTTAGGCCTTCTCCTCGGCATCAAATGGGGAGAATCTGCAGCGGCGCTCGTAGAGCTCAACAGCGCCGGCTAGAAGTCGCTGTCGTAGTGCCAATTTAAGAACTTGCACCCAAGCCTGTGGCATCGTAGCTATCGATACCACACCTAGTATATTAAAAAAATCATGGGAATCTGTAATATTTTCTGCTGTTTGTACTAATAGTTCACGATTTCTACCATTTTCATGTTTTATTTAGTGATGAAAAAGAATCGCAATAATAATAATAATAATAATAATAATAATAGGAATACATAAAACAAATATTAAAGAAGAACTAAAAGAAAAATATAGACAAAGACTAACAAAAATACTGAAAACTGAACTGACAGCAAGAAACAAGACAAAAGCTATAAATACTTATGCTATACCAATACTGACCTACTCATTTGGAGTAGTGAA
Organism: Schistocerca gregaria; assembly: GCF_023897955.1. NCBI lineage: Eukaryota > Metazoa > Arthropoda > Insecta > Orthoptera > Acrididae > Schistocerca > Schistocerca gregaria. The sequence continues at coordinate 163,555,817 of NC_064922.1, forward strand.
ATGGAGTAACACAGACCTAGAAGCACTCAATTCACTTACACGATCACAATGCCAGAAATACACAATACATCACATACATTCAGCAACAGAAAATTTCACATCAAGCAGAAAGGTAGGAGGAAGGGGATTTATCGACATAAAAAACCTACATTATGGACAGGTAGACAATTTAGGAAAATTCTTTCTAGAACGAGCAGAAACTAGCAAAATACACAAAGCAATCACTCATATAAATACGTCGGCTACACCACTGCAACTTCATAACCACCTCTACAACCCTTTAGATCACATAACATCAACAGATACAAAGAAAGTAAATTGGAAAAAGGAAACACTACATGGCAAGCACCCGTATCATCTAACGCAGCCACACATCGATCACGACGCATCAAACACATGGCTAAGAAAAGGCAATATATACAGTGAGACGGAAGGATTCATGATTGCAATACAGGATCAAACAAGAAACACCAGTAAGCATATTATTAAAGATACCGGTACCACAGCAGATAAATACAGACTTTGCAAACAAGAAATAGAAACAGTATATCACATAACAAGCGGATGTACAATACTAGCAAATACAGAATACCCCAGAAGACATGACAATGTAGCAAAAATAATAAATCAACAACTTGCCATACAACATAAACTAATAAAACAACATGTTCCTACATACAAGTATGCACCACAAAATGTACTGGAGAATGATGAATGCAAATTATACTGGAACAGAACCATTATAACAGATAAAACAACACCACATAACAAACCTGACATCATACCAATAAAAAGAAGAAATCAACACAACTAATCGAGATATCCATACCCAATACAACAAATATACAGAAGAAAACAGGAGAAAAAATTTAAACATACATCCAACTAGCTGAGGAAGTCAAGGGCATGTGGCATCAGGATAAAGTTGACATTATACCAATTATATTATCAACTACAGGAGTCATACCACACAATATCCATCAGTACATCAACGCGATACAGCTACATCGAAACATATATATACAAGTATAGAAATCAGTAATTATTGATACATGCTCAATTACCCGAAAGTTCCTAAATGCAATGTAACATACACCGTACAGTTAATAGGAAGTCACGCTTGATCAAGGTCCGCGTCACTTTCCATTTTTAACCAGACCTAAGGTCTGAGAAAGGAAAGGAGATAATAATAATAATAATAACAATAATAGTAATAATTAATGTAGAGTAATAAGATTTCGGGAATTCATTTGTGTAGGTAACACATTTAAGTAGTTAACGATGCAAGATCACAAGTTAACGTTAGCTCGGGATAAGGGATTGCGAATGTAAAATGTGGTACATTAACATCCACGAGAATGTTGGATGCAAGCATGCAAACGTCCGTGCACCATGTTTTACAGGTGTCGTATGTCAATGTGTGGGATGGATCTCTACGCCTGTTAATGCCGGGATGGTTCCTTTCCAAGGGCACGGCCGACTTCCTTCCACGTCCTTCCCTAATCCGATGAGACCGATGACCTCGCTGTGTGGTCTCGTTCCCCAAAACAACCAACCATCTACGCCTCTTGGTCAGTCAGTGCACGAGCGGCTAATGCTGGTGTTGGGTGATCCTGAAGTTGTAGCCATATGACGTCCTATATGCACTTGACTGGAGACGGATATGGTGATCAAGTAGGCCAAGGCAATATATCGAAACTGTGTAGATGACCTTGCGTTACAACGGCAGTATGTGGTCGAGCGTTATACTGTTGGAAATCACCCCCTGGAAGTCTGTAATTTTCATCTTGAAAGACAGCACACTGTTTCGAATCACCAGATTGACGTACAGATCTGCAGTCTGGGTGCGTGGGATAACCACGAGGTGCTCCTGCTGTCATACGAAGTCGCACCCGAGACTTAACTCCAGGTGTGGGTCCAGTGTGTCTAGCACGCAGACAGGTTGTTTGCAGGCCTTCATCTGGCCTCTTTTTAACCAACATAGGGCTATCACTGGCACCGAGACAGAAGCACCTTTCGTCAGAAAACACAACAGACCTCCAACCTGCCCTCCAATTAGCTCTCACTTCACTCCACCAAAGTCGCAAATGGCAGTGCTTTGTGGTCAGTGGCATGCACGCTGCAGGGCGTCGTCTCAGAGCTGTCCTCGAAGCAAGCAAATCGGAACAGTTCGTTGTGCCACTATGTTGCCAACTGCTGCTCAGACTGCTGCTGCAGATGCAGTACGATTTGCCGCAGCCATAGGCTGAGCACAATAGTCTTCCCTACACGATACAATATCGTGACCACCGCTGCCGGCAATCATGTACAGTGGCCACATTCCTGCCAAGTCTTTCTGCAATATCAGAGAAGGCACATCCGGTTTTTTATAAGGCCTATTGCACAATCTCATTCTAACACAGTGAGGTGTCGATAAAGGTCTCTCTCTCACACGTTAGATGCATTCTTGATTAACATAAACTCACCACGTCCAGTGTCAAAGGTAACAAATGCTCACGACCGTTATGGCGTCTATTTAAAGCAAACCTGATTTGCATCCTCATAGAAGCGCGACTAGCGCAACTCTTAGGTGACTGGCGCGAAATTTGAACAGACAATATCTTTCACATGTAGAATCATGCCTATCAATTTTCGTTTATGTCGCCCAATTCGTCGATGCTGCGACTTTTTCCGGAAATTTATTTATGTGCACATATTTTGCATGTCCAGTGCTGGAACTGATACTGTGTCCAATTCGTCTAGGTTCCTTAATTCTATCAGATTCCCAGTGTCTCTCTCTATATGTTGCCAGATGAGAGATATATCATGTGTAGTGCACTATGAGCATAAGGTCTTTCCCTGATAACAAAAAATTATTGGTGTGGAACTATGTTTCATACAGCTTTGCAAATTGTTGAAAACTGTAGCGTAACTTGTAAGGTTTTTTTAGGACTATCCGGTTTGTTGTACATGGTGACTCAACTCGTGACGTTTTTTTGAATACGCTTTTGCCTGTGCTCTGACATGGCTCTGAGCACTATGGGACTTAATATCTGAGGTCATCAGTCCACTATAACTTAGAACTACTTAAACCGAGCCGGCCAGGGTGGCCGTGCGGTTCTGGGGCTGCAGTTCGGAACCGCGGGACTGCTACGCTCGCAGGTTCGAATCCTGCCTCGGGCATGGGTGTGTGTGATGTCCTTAGGTTAGTTAGGTTTAATTAGTTCTAAGTTCTAGGGGACTTATGACCTAAGATGTTAAGTCCCATAGTGCTCAGAGTCATTTGAACCATTTTTTGAACTTAAACCGAACTAACCTAAGGACATCACACACATCCATGCCCGAGGCAGGATTCGAACCTGCGAGCGTAGCAGTCCCGCGGTTCCAGACTGTAGCGCCTAGTATCGCTCGGCCACCCTGGCCAGCTGCTCTGACGTCTCACAGGAATTTCAACCGTGGATCGTGTTTCAACGAACCGCCACACTGTACGTTATTTGTTTCCAAGTTCTTGGACGAAACCTTTAGTGACAGATGGATAAGGACAGTAGTTCTATTCACGCCTTTTGTGGAGTTACATAAGGATAAACTGTTCAGTTCACTACTTCCTGGCATGGATACGAAATACTGTAAAGACGGTGGCGGAAAAGATATTGGCAAAGACATAGGCAGAAGGTCAGTATCACCTAGACTAGGGGTACTTAACCTTTTTTCAGTTACCGCCAACTTTAGTATCTCTGGTAGTAGTAAAAGTTTCTAACCGGCCACCATTTCCACAGTATTGACGATTTACAAAGTAGGGAAGTAACTTCAGTTCATAAAATTGTTAAGACGGAGCTACAGGAAGTTAAAGCATACGATAATAAGTATTTAGCAAACACTTTATGTCAAAACCTTACGACCAAAATTTATAAAAATATTATCTTTGAAACCCCTGCAGTCTAGTGCCCACGACGGAAAGTGGAACACACAATCGCTAATGGGCGGTAATGACCAGGTTGACTACACTGGCCCAGACGTTCTACAGGCTACAAACATAGCACATGTAAAAGTGTGTCCATAAAAACGTTATGAGCTAAGCAACCTCACAAAAAAAAGGCGTAGATAACTGTATCCAGCATAATTCTTGGGAAATAATTTGGTGTATCACGAAAATATCTTGTGCTCGGTTCGTATTACTTTGCGCTCTGTGCTAAAAATGCGGATGGTATGGCGCAAAAGGACACTTTTCTGCTTCAGTTTAAACTATGTTATTTGTTTTTTTATTGGATATACATTTTTCCATATCCCAGAGACTTGATTCTGCTGCGTCACTTCCTTTGGGGAGCAGACAGTGCCACTCTGTATCCTGATTCGTGGGGAGTTGCGCGAAATCGTGAGAAAAATATGACTCACTGAAGTACGTCAACAACGCAACGGAAGTGGGATTATGATTTCACACGACGGCTAATGAATAGATCGTATCAGACTTCTCTTTTCATTTGTGAAATAGACATATCATTGCTAGTCATCTTGCACAGAATATGGGACGATGGGGAGAAAAAAGGGAATTTAATTACCTTACATGAGATTTAAAAATTAATTGCTTTTTAAGCTTCCGTTTTATTTATGCTAGTTAGACGGGTAAATTACAAGAGGAAAGTACACAACCAGTAGGTAATGCATTCACAAGTGAATGAAAAAGGTTCAGTAACTAAGTTCACCAAACTGGAGAATTTTCTAAAAATTCTCATAATGCCAATGCCTCCCTTGAATTGCTTACCTTCATAGCGCCCGAAAAATGCCGCCAAAGACCACAGTGCGGAAGTATTAGGAGTGAAACGACACCTAATAGTCATTCAGGGGAAAACAGAAAATTCGTTAAAGTCATCACGTGCAAACATAGATATCGATCTTAATATTCATTCTACTCAGGTTTGAATGCTCTGATTAACCGTTAAAGTAATAGTTTGATCCATTACAGTACACTCATGTCTTGTAATTGGAAAATCTACCAATTTTAGAAAAACTCATATGCTCCGACAGAATATTAATAGTTTTTAAGTTTGAATGTAAATAACTCAATGAATACGTACATCGACTTCCGAAATTAATGAACCAATCGTAACGGAAGTGAAGTTACTACGTTAGGAGCGCGTTTGAGAGCACATTTTGCTTATCTCGCGATCACTTCCTGTATCCTTTCAAACGTTGTAGAAATCTACACTCATGCTCATAAATTAATGACAATTTTAGAATGTGGTGCCACACAACGTGGCACTACACAAAACCGGCGCTAAATACATAGGCACATAGGGAACACACCCGACACAGATATGTAAGTCCACGGTATTGGTGAGAAGTTGAGAAAACCGTCCCGGAACACATGTGCTACAAAACGTCACTGGCATTAAGATCACCATGCACACGTACACAGGCCGTACAACGGATTGGCATACTATGGATCAGGTGGACGAGCAGCTGCCGGGATAAGGCCTCCCATTCTTGCACCAGTGCCTGTCTGAGAGCTTGAACTATCGTAGGGGTGCAGCGATAAGCCAACCGAGAGCATACCAAATGTGGTCGATAGAGTTTAGGTCTGGAGAACAGGCAGGCCACTCCATTCGCCTGATATCATCTGTTTCAAGGTACTCCTCCATGATGGCAGCTTGGTGTAGCCGTGCGTTATCATCCATCAGGAGGAACAAGGGACCCACTGCCCCCCTGAAAAAGCAGACATACTGGTGCAAAATGACGCCCCGAGACACCTGACCAGTTAAGTTCCCCTGTCAAAGACATGGGGGGTGTACATGTACCAATCATAATCCCATCCCACACCGTCAAACCACGACCACCACACAGGTCCCTTTCAAGGACATTAAGGGGTTGGTATCTGGTTCCTGCTTGACGTCAGATAACCCGGCGAGAATCACTGTTCAATCTATACCTGGACTCGTCCGTGAACATAACGTGGGACCACTGTTCCAATGACCACGTCTGCTTTCTTGACACCAGGCTTTACGATCTCTCCTGTGACCAGTGGTCAGTGGAATGCACCATGCAGGTCTCCTGGCGAATAAAACATGTCTGTTCAGTCGTCCGTAGACTGTGTCTGGAGACAACTGTTCCAGTGGCTGCGCTAAGGTGCCGAGCAATGCTACCTGCAGTACTCCGTGGCCGTCTACGGGCCTTGTCCCGTTTCCTATCGGCTGGAGTCGGGAATCGTTGCCATAATCTTGAGATCACACTTTGTGGCGCACTGACGGCCCGTGCTACGACCTGCTGTGTTTGACCAGCCTCCAGTCGCCCTAGTATTCTACCCCTCATAAAGTCGTCAATGCGTGCTCTTTGAGCCATCTTCAACACGCCGTCACCATTAGCACGTCTGAAAACATCTGCACACTTATTCGCTGCACCGTACTCTGACACACGTCAACACACCTCGGCGTAATATGGCCTGCTGCCAGCCGCCACCTTGCTTCGACAGCAGGTCAAATGCACCGTATGGTCATACCCCAAGGTTATTTAATCCCTCAACCGCCCACAAGAGCGTTGTTTCACCATGTATCAGCATTATCCTTAATTTATGAGCATGAGTGTATGTTAACAACCATTTGACCAGCGCGGCTTTACGGGGTGAAGGCATTCTTTAGCCAATCACCAGAACATTCATCCAACATGATGGACTCCAGCAAACTGCCAAAAAGACAATGCCCCAATTCGAACAGGAAAGTCTTTGGAATTTTGCACAGTTTCTCCCACTGGCTTTGTACTTGACCAACCACAGAGCGTACTCATTAAGTAGAGTGTAAAGTTCATTGCCTACCGCCAGCTGATGTCAGTAAGACAGGTGTGAAAAATAAAATTCATCTGAAAATTACCAGACTTCTACAAAGACGGAGTAAAACAAGTTATCCTGTTTATCTAGTTACCAACGAAAGTGTAATTAGTCATCCACACTTTATAGAGCTTGTTGTTCAAGGAAATGTGGTAAAGGGATAGTACAATGGGAGAGTACGACGAAGTAAATGGACAGAGGTTCCCTAGACAGTCTTCCTGCCAACTACTATTTACGTAAAGCAAACAGCAGCACAGTAGCCTGCTAGATTAACTGAACGTAAATCACAAGGGATGTTGAATAAATAATGAAACACATTTTTTGTTAAAGCATGTTCCTTTTATTAAAGATTCCCCACTGTTTTGGCTACAAAACCCTGTTTTTCAACATAATATCCGTTCAGTGCTACGGCCTAACGCCACCCTAATGCGGAAGCCTTTAAGCCCACATGTTACCACCTTGTTGTCCGACGTCGGAGCCAATGTAAATAACCTCCCCATCATCCACGCACCGCTTCCCTAGGAGTGCATCCTTCATTGAGCCAAACAGATGGATGTCGGAAGAAGCGAGAATCGGGCTCAAGGGTGAATACGGAAGAACATTCGAAGCAAGTTTTGTGACCTCTCGGGAGCGCAGACTTCCGTGAAGCGTTGCGTTGACGTAGAGAAGGAGAAATTCGTTTGCATTTCTGTGGCGACGAACACGCTGAATTTCCCTATTCTTTCCAGCTCAAAAAGATGAACCTATTTCATCGCCTGTGACGGTGTAGGACACAAGTTTTCACCACGATCAGTTTCTTCGTTGCTCTTTATTGTCTCCTATTAGGTTGCGAGGAACCCAGCGTGCATGCACCTTTGAAAACCCCAACTGGTGGTGTGTCAACAGTACTAACATAGACATCCATCTGAGCAGCGAGGTGTTTTGTTGAGATCCGTCGATGACCTCGAGATGTCCAGCTGGGTAGCGAGATGTTTTATTGTGATCCGTCGATCACCCCGAATGAGAATGTCGGCACGGCGTACTGTTACCGATAACGTTCGAAAACATCCCAGCCGCTGTGTTTTGGTGCACTCTTCTTGAACAGAAGTGGCCAGGAGCCAGCTGTCTCGAAAAACGACCCCACGACGCCAAACGCTTCGCCCAACCGGATGGATGCTACAAATTTCAGCGCCCGTTACTCAGCCTTCACATTCTTACCGAACAAAACTTCGCGCCAGAGTTCAGTCGAAAATTCCACTGTTGCGCACTCGTGTGTCTGACCAGTAGCAAGAGAGACTTTAAAAAACAGAGAGACAAACTGTTGTCTAAAAGGTCCTATCATACCACAAGCCAGCTTTCAAAACTAAAAACTCAACCTACGTACTCACGCTTCCGCAAAAAGTACCAAGAAAGCTATACTGATTCTACAATTGGTCATGCACTCCCAGTTACTAACACACTCATATATCACAGGGGTGACGGTGACCATGTTAAGAGTAAACAATAACACAGGATGCTGACATAAAATAAAAGAAATGAAATCGATAGTGTTGGTTCCACATGAAATCATCTCGCAGGCCTCGTTAGCTGATAAGTGAATATTAGAAAAACAATCTGATGGACTAAATGAAGCCAAATAATGGTTTCATTAAAGGTGGCAGAGACGAATGCTTTCCACTGAAGTCGAATAAATGTGCCAATTGCTGTAAAACATGATGATCGCAGCACCAACTAACAGTGCTTTTATTATCGTTTTGTTCGTTTGTTTTAACACGGGACGACTTCTGGACGAGAATTAGACAAATCAGAATGTGCCCATTTCTGGAGAACGGTTATTAATCCGTCCGAGCGGTCTAAGGCGATGCAGTCATGGACTGTGTGGCTGATCCCGGCGGAGGTTCGAGTCCTCCCTCGGGCATTGGTGTGTGTGTCTGTCCTTAGGATAATTTAGGTTAAGTAGTGTGTAAGCTTAGGGACTGATATCTTTAGCAGTTAAGTCCCATATGATTTCAGCCCCATTTGAACACAACCAGTCCGTCTTGGAGCCACCTACAAGATTTATTCTAAGCCAGTACTTTCATAAGGAAATACAATGAGTCTGGAACCAAGCCCCCCTACCACTGTGACCGGTCACAATAAACGGTAATATCAGCACTTGTGTGCATAGAATTTGTTAAAAACAACTCGTAAAACACAGACTAAATTATGTGTCACGAAACATCGCTGGGCAGAACCGAGACCTAGTCTAGTGTAATCTTCTGCCATAGCACATATCTGGCTATATCCGGATCCCGCTCCAGCTACTGCCAGGTCTGGATGCTGACGAGTCCTCCCCATCTGTCTCGATCCCCCCACCACTTTTCTTCCTCCACTTGCTGCCAAGTCACACCTCTCCTTTCCACAGATATTCTCACTCCCATTTTCCATCGTGTTCTTGGGCGCCATATAGGTCTTTTCCCATCCATCTTTACTTCTTCCATAATTTTGGGGAATCTCTGACCATGCATCCTCTTAACATGCCCATACCATTTTAATCTCTTCTTTTAAATTTCTTCTCTCATACTTGCTTGTTTAAGGTACTTTCTAATCTCTGCATTCCTAACTCTGAACATTCTTGTTTTTCCCTTAACTGCGCTTAGAAATTTCATTTTCCCTGCTTGCAGTCTGCTCCAGTCCCTTCCTGTCATTGTCCACGTTTCTCCACCATAGGTGACAATAGGGAAGTAATAATTGTTATACATAAGGAGCTTTGCTTTTTCTGAAATTTACTTATTCCACATCAGGTGTTTTATTGTTTGGTAGAAATTTCTTCCCTTCTGTAACCTTCTATTAATTTCTTTAGTTATTCTTCCATCCCTAGATATTTCACTCCCTAAATAAGTGAAACTTTGTACCACTTTGAGGGGTTCTCCATTCAAGGTAATATTTTCGTTGATCCCTTTCTCTCTTCCAAATACCATTACTTCACTCTTATCTTTATTTATTTTCAATCCATACCTTTTCATTATTTCCTTCCACGCATCAAGTTGTAACTGTACATCTACCTCTTTATCACCCCATGTTACACTATCACCTGCAAAAATCATATTTTTGTCTTTTTCATTTACTGTATCTTTAACTGCCCTATTCATTCCCTCCATCACAACATTAAAAAGTGCAGGAGATAGAATACTTCCTTGCTTAAGTCCTTGTCTTATTTCGAAGTATTTAGAGTTCCCCAATGGTGTTCTAATTCTACAATTGTGTCCTCTGTACATTGTCTTAATTACATTAATGTATCCATCTTGTATATGTATCTTCTTCATTTATTCCCAGAGTCTTTCCCTGTTAACTGAGTCATATGCCTTTTCTATGTCTATAAAAACTATTATCACCCTTTTGTTATACTCCCAACTTTTTTCCATCAGTTGACGGATAGAAAATATATAGCACATATGTAGTGAACAAATGAGAATCTGACACTTTCCATTCCATAACTTTTTGAGTGAATTGCATATTTATTCATACAAGTTCCTTGCTGGTAATTCATTTACTATGGTACAATCGGTGTTAGAGAGAGGGGATGCAGTGGTAAGGTCCTGTGCCGAAATTAAATGATTCATTTTGAGAAATATTTCATTACACTCAGTTTCGAAACACAAGAAAGAATTAATTACGACAACTAATAGGACGATGCATTTTAGCAATTGCATAAAATGATTAAGGATATTCAAAACGATTTACGTGAACATTCACTTTATTTTCTGTACGAAGTGAAACTTCGACAATTTATTGTCAATTATGTTACGTATTAAGAGAGTAAACGAAAAAAAATGCCAACCACACTATTGAACTTAGGTCCACAGCACGCAAAACTAGTGAATCATCAAAACAACCTGAAATTCATTTAAAACTTACTTACGATTAAATAAAGCTAGTCTTAGTTAACTGCAAAAAATGTTGCGTAAAATTTCTAGATTTTTTATAGTTTTTGTTAAAAGCCTGAATTACAAATAATAGTCTACGTAATAAAAGTACGTGCGCCTCAACTGTACCATATTTAAATATCCAGACTTAGCTTAAAACTCAGTAAGAAGTTCTGTGAGTAGCTCACTGTAACTCACACAACCGGAATCAAATATCTGCTTCACGAAGCCTAATCATATTTGCAAACAGAAAATACTTAAAGATCAGAATTACATAATTACAACTGAGGAAACTCTCTATTGAATGAAAGAAGTGAACAAGAAATTAATCGACTTACGTAGACGGTGTTTTATCACCCATTAATATTACGAGAGTCATCCTTTACCATTACAGTGGGCATCGTCATGTGGAGACTGCCGCTTGCTACAGCTCAGTCTGTATTTTGCAAAATTCTGAACAGAGCCAAACAAATATACAACAAATTCCTGTAACATAAAGCGATTACTACAGCCAGCTGAAAACACTTTTTTTTTCAGTTTCAACATTTTGCAGAGACAGGAGCAACTAACTCTTTAATATTTCATGAATCGTTTATTAAAAGTCTGCCACAAACACATGTACAGCAACTGTGACATTGTTAATAAAAGCTGCATGAAATAAAAAACAACAAATAACGAGACCGACAACCAGGTCACTGCAAGATACTTAAGTACTTAATGAACCTATCTGTGGTTTCACACAAATGACCACAGATTTACCAGGGCGCTACGAACTATTCTAAGAATTAAAACAATTTCTCACCGCTTTTTAGTGGATCCGTATTTTGTGGTACCCTGTTTGTGTACTAGGGTTTCCTCTGGGTTTAACTATGACAACGTTGCAGGGACAGACTAGTGACGCCAGAAAGTGCGACCGCGACTCCCGTACTCAGCTTTTCACAGTGCTGAGAACGTGCCAAAGTACTGGCGAGAGTTCAGCTTTGATGTACATTACTGGGCATTAAGATTGCTACACCACGAAGATGACGTGCTACAGAAGCAAGATTTAACCGACAGGAAGAAGATGCTGTGATATACAAATGATTAGCTTTTCAGGGCATTCACACAAGGGTGGCGCTGGTGGTGACACCTACAACGTGCTCACATGAGGAAAATTTCCAACCGATTTCTCATACACTAACAGCAGTTGACCAGCGTTGCCTGGTGAAACGTTGTTGTGATGCCACGTGCAAGAAGGAGAAATGCTTACCATCACGTTTCCGACACTGATAAGGGTGGATTGTAGCCTATCGCGATTTCGATTTATCGTATCGCGACATTGATGCTCGGATTGGTCGAAATCCAATGACTGTTAGCAGAATATGGAATCGGTGTGTTCAGGAGGGTAACGCACGTGCTGGAACCCAACGGAATCTATCACTAGCAGTGGAGATGACATGCATCTTATCCGCATGGCTGTAACGGATCGTGCAGCCAGGTCTCGGTCCATGAGTCAACAGATGGGGACGTTTGCAAGACAACAACCATCTGCACGAACAGTTCGACGACGTTTGCAGCAGTATGGACTATCATCTCGGAGACCATGGCTGCGGTTACCCTTGACGCTGCATCACAGGCAGGAGCGCCTGTGAGGGTGTACTCAACGACGAATCTGGGTGAACGAGTGGCAAAACGTAATTAATTCGGATTAATCCAGGTTCTGTTTACAGGCATCATGATGGACGCATCGGTGTTTGGCGACATCGCGGTGAACGCACACTGTATTCGTCATCGCCATACTGGCGTATCACCCTGCGTGATGGTATGGGGTGCCATCGGTTACACGTCTCGGTGACCTCTGGTTCGCAATGACGGCACTTTGAACAGTGGACGTTACATTACAGATGTGTTACGACCCCTGGTTCTACCCTTCATTCGATCCCTGCGAAAACCTACATTTCAGCAGGGTAATGCACGACCGCATGTTGCAGGTCCTTCTGCATTCTGGATACAGAAACTGTTCGAATGCTGCCCTGGCCAGCACAATCTCCGTGTCTGTCTCCGTATCTGTCACCAACTGAAAACCTGTGGTCACTGGTGGCCAAGCAACTGGCTCGTCACAATACGGCAGTCACTACTCTTGATGAACTGTGGTGTTGAAGCTGCATGGGCAACAGTATCTGTACACGCCATCCAAGCTCTGTTTGACTCAATGTCCAGGCGTATCAAGTCCGTTATTACGGTCAGAGGTGGTTGTTCTGGGTACTGATTTCTCAGGATCTGTGCACCAAATTTGCTTGAAAATGTAATCACAAGTCAGTTCTAGTATAATATACTTGAGCAATGAATACCCGTTCATCGTCTGGATTTCTTCTTGGTGTAGCAATTTTAATGGTGAGTAGTGTATATTCCAGAATGAGGGCTGATGGGCACAAATGCATCTCATTGCATCACGCCCAGCAGTCGTGCCCTCGCTACCACAACAACTGACATTCCCGGGCGTCGCCCTGAACGTGAGACACATACACACACACACAACCACGACGAGTCAACTGCACGGTTACCTGTAGCAAACTTGAGGCGCGAACCGCCGAAAATACCCGTCGCGCCACTGGTCAAGTGGCTGTCTACAACCAGACTGTTCTCCGGCGTCACAGCGCACACACTTCAGTAGCACACCTGTCTGCCCTCGCTGTCCATTGGAGGGAAACTAAGATCAAAGCATAGAGTCAGCAAGAAAGAGTGGATGCAACGATTGGCTGGCGCACGGCTCAGAACAGGTGCATCAAAGTTTCGTTGTGAAAAACGTAGTCTGGTACGGGGCTTCTCAATCTTTCCAGCTGTCGGACCCCCTTTTCAAGCGAAGATCCACGGTGGGCCCCTTGTCAGTCAAGTGCGTAGTAACTGTTGAAACTCAGCGCGGAGCCCAAGGGAATCGAAAACTTCTTAACGCATTTTTCCACTTCACGACGAATCAGAAGTCTTTAAAGATGATTGGAAACAACTTGAAACTGACGGCGTTCCCATTTAACTGAAGCCCCACTACATTCAGATACTTGCTGTTGGATTTACTCCCAATTTTCAACACGCTAGGCAGGCCATATTTCTAATTGAGTGGAGGGAAAGGTACTACAATAAAGTAATGAGACTGATGTGAAAATAAATGTTTGTTACAGTTTTAGTCAAGGTTAGTGTTGTCTCCTTCAAAGTAGTTCCTTTCTGATACCACACCCTTTTTCAAGCACTTCCGCTATTGATGGTAACATTTCTGGATCTCATCTTCTGTAATATCCTCCAAGACACTCGTCACAGCTTTTTTAACATTTTGTGTTGTTTGAAAATGATCTCCCTTGACCGCCATTTTGGCTCTTGGAAACAGAAAAAAGTCGCAAGGATAGGTATCTGGTGAATAAGGTGGCTGCGGTAGTACTGAAATTTGGTTCGAGATTAAAAATTGCTGCCCTGACAGAGCAGTATGGGATGGCGCATTATTGTGATGCAGAATCCAATTATCAGCAGTGTTGGCACGTACACGAATAACTCTTTTACGAAGTCTTTCTAAAATTCCTTTGTAGTAATATTGGTTAACTGTTTGTCCAGAAGGCACCCACTCTTCATGAAAAATTACCTTCGAATGAAAGAAGCGCACAAGCATGCTTCTCACTTTTGACTTTGACATGCGAGCTGGTTTTGGTCTGGGTGATCCCTTCCACCACCATTGCGAACTTCGGCGTTTTGTCTCTGGATCATACAGAAAAAAAAACCTTTCATCACCAGTGATAACACGGCACAACAATCCTGGATTTCATTCCGTTTCCTCTAACAGATCGGTTGCCAGATTTTTCCGTTTTTCTCGCTGTTGTGGTGTGAGATTTCTGGGGACTTTTTTTGCACAGATCTTTGGCATACCAAGATCTTCAGTTATTTTTAGACGAACCGTTTATTGATTGATGTGCAGTTCTTCTGCAATCATTTTCACGGGTAATCTTCGATCAGATCCTACGAGTTCACGCAACCTGGCCAAGTTGACATCCGTTCAGGAGGTTGATGGTCGTCTACTGCGGTCTTGAGCCTCAGTATTCGTTCTGCCTTCACTAAACATTTTATGCCAATGAAAAAATTGAGCTCTTGACATGACCTCCTCTTCAAAAGCCTTCTGAACCTAACCGTAAGTTGTCGCCTTTTCACCTAATTTCACTCTAAAAGAAATGACATACAGTTCCGTGACCGTAGACACAAACATTTGTTAACTTATTACAGCACAATTCACGACTGAGCTGTTACATCGATGTTCCACTTGGACCAGAAGCAGCTTATATACCAAGGTCAAAGATACTGTCCCTACGCAAGTCTACAGGTTGCCACATCTTGCAAAGAAAATCAGTTTCATTAATTTATTGTCGCACCTCGTATATTAAAAAGAAAAGCAACATTCGTTGGATATCATTTTAATTTTTGAAGCAACAATATCACTGCCAACAGAATTCAAGTAAACATTAAATAACTGCTAGAAAACACAAACAAAATACGTACAAAAGTTGTAGTCTCTGAAAGTCGACTGTTCGTCGACGAATCAAAATACGTTCTTCTCCACCAGAGATGAGTCTGTGGGAATAATAATGCAATCTTAATGTGAAAGTACTTCTGCCGCTACAATTTTAAAAACCTGGACTCATTACGTGAAAGCTGGAGACGGATGTCTGTTTCAGCATCTTTGGAAGTACAACGCGTTTTGCTTTTTCAGCAACCGGGGGGGGGGTTACCTGAAGTAGAGCTCAACATTGAGTCGGTGGCAGTTTCTGTCAGCACTTCACATTCATTCCGCCAGAACGAGGAGGTAACCCAGGGAGTGCTACGGAAACATCCTCCAGGCCATAATACCCCCTCTTACAGCCTGGTCCCTTCTGACGATTCTTGCGGAGTTGCACATCGATGGGGCATAAAATGCTACTGAATTAAAAAGGCCACGTGTTACCGCTCAGTCGACATCCAGTTACGGTACTGACGTGCAAATTCCACCCTTCGCAACCGATCATCATCATTCAGCATTGGTGCATGAACTAGGTGCGTGCTGCAGAAGCTCATAAACCACAATCTGAACGGCCGTTGAGGAGATGTTGGTAGCTCCTTGGTTTATTTGGATAGTTGCTCAACAGATGCACATCTCCATAGCTGTCGTCCACCCCTGTCGTCTTCGACCCTTGATGATCCACGGCTACCTTGCAGCCTGTTTTGACTACTGCCATTGTGCCACGCACGGTATACTCGTAATTTCACTACGGCGGCATGTAAACCATTTAGGAACGTAGCCGGATGGGAACTGCTTCCACGGTTCATCCAAAAGCCAGTAACCATGGTCAACCGTGAATTTACATTCAAAATCTTTTCTTAAGGAATTTATTTTATTTACTAGCGATTCATCAAGGATATTGACACATTTAATCACACTAGATGAGCGTGGAAGTAGTTGTCAGGGAGTAACTGATGAAAATGAAATGAAAGCCTTTTCAAAGAAGATTTTAACATTTATAAACAGAAAAGCACCTTCGAAATATCAAGTTACCATTTTGTTTAGAGGCAGAAAGAACAATATTGACAGTATGAGCCTTCGGGCTGAGAACCTTGCCGCTCCCTTTACACTCGGCCGTAGTCACGACCGCTCACAACAACCTCTGAAAGTCTGCACTGGTGCAATCTGCAACACACCAGACTACTTTGAACTAAAATTTTTAACAACTCACACAAACACATTTACTATGCACCCCTAAGGGTGATGGAAATGGTACAAACACTCACACTAAGAAATTATTTGCCAGCGAAAGTACAATTTCTTTTTAAAAGAACTCTTACGGAGGAAGGGTGACAACTTTATAAAAATGATTATTTAAATGAAACCCATGAAATTCAGACTTACATAAAATGTAGAACGTGCTTTACATTACACACATACCGCCTCGCAAGATAATAGGCAAGATAAAAACATATTTCAGGAATTCGGCCGTTTCACTCCAAGCAATAAATTCGTTAACATCGAATCCGACAAACATGACAGACACAGCTATTAACGTACGGCAGATCGACAGACAGACACTAACTGGCCAACAAATGCGGACAGGAGGCAGACGAAAAAGCTGCGGATGAGAGATTGGCTAAGAAAACAAGTAGAGTTTAACAGGTAAATGAAACAACATATCACGAATCACTTCTAATAAACTGCGATTTCTCGCGAAGACCTGGCGCAGCACCCCCAAAACGGTCTCCGGAACCTTCCGCTGCCAGCCGCTTCAACGGTCGCAGGAACGCACCCCGACCTCCCGACTCACGGCGTCGCAGCTCGCACCGGCCAGACCGACGTCGTGGGTTGACTCCTGTTGCTCTCGTGTCGGCCGCGAAGCCACTACCCCTCGCTATACGCCGCGGCCCTATGGACTGCCATGGCGAACTCACATGCGCCGACGCTCAAGACGGACAAGTCATCTTGTGTACCAGTGCGCGACCGAGCAAGCGATCGATACAATCGCCAATAACCGTTGCCTGAGCAAACTCGAGCCGACTGGCGGCCTAACACATACTAGCACTCCGGACGACAGACACTGACTGCCGCACAAATGCGAACGAGAGACAGACCAGCAACTGGTGAAGCGAGACTGATCCTGCCTGACTCCGGCTGACCAACTGCCAGACTCGCCGACTCTGTCAGACCGCCACCTCTGCCGAGCTCATAGCGCCACTTAAATGCACGTGAACAGGCAACTTTTCCCATTTCCCACCAGAGGGAGACACCAAAGCTGAGATTGCCACAGCGGTGCCACCGCCAGAAACGGAGGGCGACTGCTTTACACTACGCGCTGCGGCGCGCACAGCAAGTTTACCACGGGTCACGTGGTCTTCGGAATGTCAGATAAATCACCCAGTTTCCGCATTACGACAAGGACTGCACTGTTACCCACGTCTCCGTGACACACTTCATTTACTTTCCATTGCTATTGTTGGTACCTTACGTCTGTGAGTAGTTGCTGCACGTTGCTTTCGAACATAAGCGATCGTCACATAAATGTGACAGGACCATGTATATACATATATGTACGCATCTCTTGTCGTAAGCACTTCTTCTATTCCACCAGTGCTGAGGAAACATTGTTCCACGTGTCACCATGCACTACAGGAACTTCTATCACGATGTGCTGTGAATTTGTAGTGCGGGAAATGCTTTCACCCCTGGCCCGAAAGACAGTGATCATACCCTTTTGGAGAGATCGCTCCGTCTCCGTATTGTGAGAAAGGCTTCACTGTTTCTCGCGTTGCCCCGACATTGATTTCACACCCTCTGTTTCTAGTGCTGCCCCCTGTCTTTGTTAGTGCACGTTAATGTCGAGCAAAGGTTGTCTCATTAGTGCGACCGAGACTTTGAAATTCGTTATACACTGGCTAGGAAAATGTGCATATCTGAATATTGTAATGATATTAGTAGTACACTACTGGTCATTAAAATTGCTACACCACCAAGATGACGTGCTACAGATACGAAATTTAACCGACAGGGAGAAGATGCTGTGATATGCAAATGATTAGCTTCTCAGAGCATTCACACAAGGTTGGCGCCGGTGGCGACACCTACAACGTGCTGACATGAGGAAAGTTTGCAACCAATTACTCATACACAAACAGCAGCTGCCCGGCGTTTCCTGGTGAAACGTTGTTGTGATGCCTCGTGTAAGGTGAAGAAATACATACCACCACGTTTCCGACTTTTGATAAAGGTCGGATTGTAGCCTATCGCGATTGCGGTTTATCGTATCGCGACATTGCTGCTCGCGTTGGTTGAGATCCAATGAATATTAGCAGAATATGGATTCTTTGGGTACAGAAGAGTAATACGGAACGGCGTGCTGGATCCCAACGGCCTCGTATCCCTAGCAGTCGAGATGACAAGTATGGCTGTAATGGATCGTGCAGCCACGTCTCGATCTCTGAGTCAACAGATGGGGACGTTTGCAAGACAACAACGATGTGCACGAACAGTTCGACGACGTTTGCAGCAGTATGGACTGTCAGCTGTGATACCATGGCTGCGGTTACCTTTGACACTGCATTACAGACAGGAGCGCCTGCGATGGTGTAGTCAACGACGAACTTGGGTGCACTAATGGCAAAACGTGATTTTTTCGGACGAATCCAGGTTCTGTTTACAGCATCGTGATGGTCGCATCCGTGTCCAATTTAAAACGTCTGGTCAATGGTGGCCGAGCAACTGGCTCATCACAATACGACAGTCACTACTCCTGATGAACTGTGGTATCGTGTTGAAGATGCGTGGGCAGCTGTACCTGTACACACCATCCAAGCTCTGTTTGCCCCAGTGCCCAGGCGTATCAAGGCCGTTATTACGGCCAGAGGTGGTTCTTCTGGGTACTGATTTCTCAGGATCCAAGCACCCCAATTGCGTGAAAATGTAATCACATGTCAGTTATAGTATAATATATTTGCCCAATGAATACCCGCTTATCATCTGCATTTCTTCTTGGTACAGCAGTTTTAATGGCCAATAGTGTAGTTTTATTTTATGTGTTAGATATATGTTGGTGTATGCAACGGCAGCGACTCGTTAATGTTTAGCAGTACATAAGATACGAAACGGAGAGCACATTGCAGGCAGGTAACTCACGTAGCTTGCATTCACAGTGCATTGCGTGCACAGCTGCAGCTGTTAAAGTGACTTCCAGGCGAGTCACGAGCTGGCAGCACGAAACGACCCCGCTGCGGTCTGCATTCGCTCTGTGCAAACACGAGTTCTGCCGATTGCAATCGTGCATGGCCGTCGTTTTACATAATGTGGCTACAGCCTTCAACGGTTAAGATCACCAGCGCAGCAGAACGGTAAGTTCTCTCCGCTCTGACTGTATACAGGTTGGTTAAAATCAAAGTTTCGCTTCTTGAGTCACAATAGACGGGAACCTATTTACCGTATGGATACCCAGTTTCATAGAAATTACGTTCAGATTATGCGCTGCTGGATTTGCATTGTTAATATTGTAAGTGTCATGACCTGCAGTTAGGCGCCGGTACTGGCACGGAGACGCCGGTAGAAACACAAGCATCGGTTTAACGTTGGAAGCTCAAGAATGAATTAAAACTGCAGCCAGGAGTCGAACTCGAGTCTTTTTGCTCACTAGGCAGATATGCTGACCATTACACCGCCACAGCCATATGGCCTACATAGCTGCACGAACGACCCAAGTCAGCTACTCTCCCCAATACAAACTCCTAGTTACCTTAATTTGTCAGTGTTCTCCGACATTGGAATAGCACCCCAGCGTTGGACATAATGGGGAAGTGCTGTACTACCTGTGATCGTATAGATCTTAAATTAAATTTTCCCTGAGACATTTAAGTCTCTACTTTATCTACAATAACGTTGGAAGCTGAAGAATTGGAGTTTGTGTTGGGGAGGGTATTTGACTTGGGTAGTTCATATAGCTATTTCGACCGTAGGGCTGAGGTGGCGTAAGGGTTATCATATCTGCGTAGTAGCAAGAAAAAGTGGGTTCGAGTCCTAGCCGCAGCACAAATACTAATTCACTTCCAGTGTTATCGTAGATAAATTAGAGACTTAAATATCTCAGGGAAAATTTAATGTAAGACCTACACAAGCATCAGTGTTCATTAAAGTTGCAGACAGTCAACTGGGGTCTGAACATGGTGAGCGGGGCTTTACTCATAAAGCTCTTTTATCAATATGACTGCAATAGTGCTACTGTTCTTCGGGAGTATCGACGCCTTAAAGGAACCTGAAGAGATCCTCTTTCAACACCGGGATCGAAGAACATGGTTTGATAGTCCGAATTACCAGTCGTTCCAAAGTGCGAGGCCACCAAAATTACCAGATTGAAATCCGTGTTATTATTGGGGTCACCTGAAGGCCAGGGATTATCGACGGAACACTAACCCATGTTGGAGTGTAAAGATGAGCGTAGCGAAGGAAGTAGCCAACATTTAACCAGAGATGTTTCAGGCAGCAGTAGAGCAATGTCTTGTTGCCGTTCGAGGATGTATTGGATGCAGGTGGTCGTCACACTGAACAACGTTTGTCAGCTCGAACGCAAACATGGTATGGAGGTTACAAATTTTACCCTCACATGTGGAAATTGAAATGCGTTTCTTTCAATAATTCATTCAGTGTTGAGCTTCGTTGTCCTCATATCTGTCTTTTCCATGGGTTTTGTGTCGCCTCATTGTCACCGTAGGCTTGTACCATGGGAAGAAAAGAGAGGATGTTGTTGGTGGCTGCTATCCTCTTTCTATAACACAAACTAAACACAAGTATTAATTGGGTTCTATATTCATAATAATAGTAAATTACTCAACTCTCCGTAATAGTCCACGCTAGTGTCACTGCTGGTACAAGTCTGCTGGTCGCTAGATACAGGATAACTGCGACTCCCACTGGACTGCGAATGACGACTGAACTCGTTGACTGGAACTGACTGGGCCCTCCGGTTCGCGGCGGCGATCTGAATACTGACCGCCTAAAAGTCGTTGGGGGCACGTTTCTTGCGAGTCTGTCTTTGCCCTCTATCGATCGTCTCACAACCTCTTTGCTGCGTGGTGTGCTGGCTACAGCTTACACCAGCACAACGGGGACACTCTAAAGTAGCGAATCGTTACTTATATCCATCCTGTACATCCACATCCGTGCTCCCCAAGCCATGTCATGGTCTGTGGGGTACGGTATATTTGGCAACGTTGTCATGTTACACCTTTCTGTTCCCCTATCGATAAACTTCCATATGAGGACAATTTTTTTATGTTTTCGACTTGGTCATTTCGCCAGCCATGCTGGAGGACTTAACATGTTCCACAGCTCTTCTTCGAATGTAGGCTCTAAGAATTTCAGGGTAATTGTCTCTGTGGCACATGACACCTTGTTCTAGCGACTGCGACTGAAGTGAGTTGAGCATCACCGTAACACTCTATCATTTACTGAAACATACCATGACGAAACTCGGCTGCTATACGTTGGATCTTCTCTGTCTCTTGTATGGACCCCAGATGGACCAACAGTATCTAAGAATCTGTCGGACAATTCTTTTGTAAAACACTTCCTTCGCTAATGGCTTGTAAAGGATGGCCAAATGAAAACCGAACACTCGAAACCGAACACTCGCCACAACGGGACCCATGGAATGCTCATATTCAAAGCTAATCACCACAAGCGTTAGGACATTTATCCCACTGGGAGACTAGACAATTAATTCCTGTTTTGTAGAACGCGTTCGGCCACCGGTGGATTCACAACCACAACCACTTTTGCGCTTCCTTGTCCGAATGAAACAGACGTCCATTGCTTTTGTTTTTTAATATCGTTATGAATGTGAAACTCACTCGGTGTAAGATCCAGCCTTTAGGGAGGACGTTGCAGTATTTCCCAACAAAACCAGGGAAATTTAGCCTTCGTCTGGTTGGCAGGGTGACAATGGCCGACGTCTTGCAGCAGGGTGCTTCAAATGGCTCTGGGCACTATGGGACTCCACTTCTGAGGTCATCAGTCCCCTAAAACTTAGAACTAGTTAAACCTAACTAACCTAAGAACATCACACATACCCATGCCCGAGGCAGGGATCGAACCTGCGACCGTAGCTGTCTCGCGGTTCCAGACTGCAGCTCCTACAACCGCACGGCCACTTCGTCCGGCGCAGCAGGATGGTTCCGACCGATAGCGTTCCTGGGCGTTTTGACCGTACGTCGCTTAGCAAAGTGTTTTCATAGCGTTGTGGACTGATTGTTGTTCCACGCTCGAGGAACTCGACGATCCGAGGGTCCCTGCAATCGGAGAGAAAGATTATCATGACCTTACTGGAACTTGTATGAACATTGGATTTCGTTGGCGGTGGAGGTGTAGAATGTTTCCACTGTTGGCTTTTTCATTTGTCCTGGGCTGTCGGTATCTTGCACGACAACCAGATGCGACGCGAAAGGCGCAGGTCTCAGCCTCTAGTGTCGGTCATGAATACATGACATTGACCCGCTTATTTACGTCCAAAATTTCTTGTAATTTTTTTCATTCTTCTGAGTGGTGTGTTGCGGTCCGACATCAATTCCTCTTCTGTGCCTACCTCTTTATCTACCTCCTCAATTATTTGCTGGATGTATTCCAATATCTGCCTTCCTCCACAGTTTTTGCCCTCTACAGCTACCATGGAAGTCATTCCCTGATGCCTTAACAGATCTCCGATCATCCCGTCCCTTCTTCTTGTCAGTGTTTGTCACGTACTCCTTTCCTCTCAGATTCCGCGCAGAACCTCCTATTTCCTCACCTTATAAGGCCACCTATTTTTCAACATTCGTCTGTATCAGCACATCTGAAATGCGCCGATTCTCTTCCGTTCCGGTTTTCCACACAGTCGATGTTTCACTACCACACAATGCTTATCTTATGTTCTTTATTGTTACTACTTACTAATTGTCCAGACTGGATTAAGAGTTGACATAAAACAGATTTCGTGTGTAAAATACATTTCATTATGACTATTGGAATAAAATTGTCTGCCATCTGCCTTTTCTACAATTGAATTACGTCGTCGTTCCACGTCCCTTGTCTCTAGACGCGTATTCGTACTCTGCACTACTAAATTACAGGATCGCTTTTTTAAAATCCCATAACTGTCTCCCATTCTGAAACATAAGTTTGAAAGTTGGCCCAAAGATGCCTAAAGCCTTTGTCTGTTATGGTGCAAAAGGATGGCGCCCTGGTCACGAAGTCGCAATCAGGCTCAGCGACTCTTTAGACAACAATGTGTCGACATATGTGAAAAAATGACCGGAGATCATAAGTTCATGTGAGGTGTTACGTGCCGGCCGGAATGGCCGAGCGGTTCTAGGCGCTTAAGTCTGGAACTGCGCTGCTGCTACGGTCGCAGGTTCGAATCCTGCCTGGGGCATGGATGTGTGTGATGTCCTTAGGTTTAAGTAGTTCTAAGTGTAGGGGACTGATGATCTCAGATATTAAGTCCCATAGAGCTTCGAGCCATTTGAACCATTTTTTGAGGTGTTAGGAGGGTTAATGATGTTACATTGGTATTGAGACGAGTAAGCTCTATGAAAACTGGACCATACATAGAAATACCTGCTATAGCACAGAAGGTAAATGAGAGAAATACGCAATCAGACGAATAGAAACGAGACATTCCGTCAAAGATGGTAAATACACTGAAGTCAACGCGATTTTTAATAATACCCTGGACACTATAAACACAGAAATATGCTTCTTAATAGTGTGTGTTCGCCACGGACGACAATGCTTGCCTCCCTTGTAGTGCGGATCCACAGGAACTTGCATTGTAGGATCTTACTTCATCCCAGAGATGTTAAATGGAAATAATTATGCACACCTTCTTGCCCACATTTTATCTGTTATAATTCTTACTACGGGACAAGTGATTGTGGCGGCTACCCAGCTCAGTCTTCCCATGTTGCAACACCGATAATGTGAAGTTTCCTGACCGTTGAATGCAACGGAATGTGCAATGCAGTGGTTTGCCAGGTCTATTCATTTGACACCTCTTGATTTCTCTGTAGGGAGACGCGATATGATGGAGTGCACTATGATGCCCCAACTACGCCAGGCGATATGCACCATCGAATCGCCACAGCATGCAATGGACTTTCACCTGTTCATCTACCTCTTGAAGGACGATTGTAGATATACATCGCAGTCGATGGTAGATACGTTTGTCCGACAGCAGGTGGTCTACCTAAAGAAGCATTTTCTTTAAAAAAATTGATAAAGTTAAAACAGAAGTTTCCTTTTT
The DNA here is from genome assembly GCF_023897955.1 of Schistocerca gregaria. Classification (NCBI taxonomy): domain Eukaryota; kingdom Metazoa; phylum Arthropoda; class Insecta; order Orthoptera; family Acrididae; genus Schistocerca; species Schistocerca gregaria. Next base: position 163,580,281 of record NC_064922.1, read on the forward strand.
CCCTTGAATAGGGCTCTCTATGACTACGAAGTACAAATGACCGACGTTTCTGTTTCAAAAATGGTTCAAATGGCTCTGAGCACTATGGAACTCAACTGCTGTGGTCATTAGTCCCATAGAACATAGAACTACTTAAACCTAACTAACCTAGGGACATCACACACATCCATGCCCGAGGCAGGATTCGAACCTGCGACCGTAGCAGTCTTACGGTTCCGGACTGCGCGCCTAGAACCGCGATACCACCGCGGCCGGCTTCTGCTTCAACTCTGACAAGTAAGCAGCAAAGACGAAGTTTCAAATGGAAAACTTCGTTCCGAAACTGTAGTTATTTCGACAAAAACTAGCAACAAATATCTGAAACAGTTTTTCCAAGCCCCATCTGATACGCAATAAGGTAGCATATGCCGTAAATCCATATACTGTATCTACGTTAGGTTTTATCTTAGAAGCGTAGGCCTGTCTTGTTGCATGTAGCGACTGGGACTCGAGGTCTTCTTGGGTAGTTTATATCATAATAGGCGACTTTCCATTTTTAGTACGTTTTCGGGCTCTTTCGCGAAGAGTTTCAACATTAAAATCAGCCAGCATTGTATCACAGTACTCGTCTTTCCAAACCCTTTCCGATGCCGTTAAAAAGTATACATTCTTCTTAAAAAATCATACGTGCTTCAGTATCTCGGGCCATGTAACAGTTAAGACACATTATCACATACAAAAGTACATGTCCCTAAGCGCACTACCATTTGCCATTAAACTAGTTTCGATACCTGGAACCGGTCGTGAAATAAAAGGAGCGTTACGTCTTACGTGACTCATATATACGTAGACGAGAGACGTAACTCTCTTTTTCGGCTGCTACTACATGGGGTTGACAGTCCGCGCAGGTCAGTCCCGTGCAGCTGCTGCTTGAGCGCTATACTTTTCTCGGACAGCTCTGTCGAATGGGCACGCTAAATTCCACTTTAACAATTATTTTGTTTATATTGGTAAACAAACTTACGATTTACGACCACACAGGTAGTCTTATTAGCGACGTGAAGAGCAGTATTTTTTGGAAGTGATTCTAGTTGCACAGAGCAAACACAAAATTACAATACTATGTTGTGTCTCTCTCCTACGAGTCGTCAGGCGAATTTTGTCATACGTTTCGGCAGATACGTCTCTCATACCACTCCTTGTTGGACTTAAATTATAGGTATATATGTACTCTTTCCGTCTTCGATGGGGATATATATATATATATATATATATATATATATATATATATATATATATATATGTGTGTGTGTGTGTGTGTGTGTGTGTGTGTGTGTGTGTGTGTGTGTGTGTGTATCTGTGTTTGGTTCAAATGGCTCTGAGCACTATGGGACTCAACTGCTGTGGTCATCAGTCCCCTAGAACTTAGAACTACTTAAACCTAACTAACCTAAGGACATCACACACATCCATGCTCGAGGCAGGATTCGAACCTGCGACCGTAGCAGTCGCACGGTTCCAGACTGCGCGCCTAGAACCGCGAGACCACCGCGGCCGGCGTTTGGTTTCCGGCCCTTGTCGCGGTTACGTCGTGGTTCTTCTTCCTTCTATGTGTGGCAGCAGAGATGTGTATCGATATTTGCTCCGTGTACCATCTTTGGTTTGGTGCATATAGTTTCCGGCAAGGGGTTCTGGACGGAGTCGGTCGGTTGTTGTGGACGAGGAAAGTTATCTCCGCGCGGTGCAGTCGTCTGGGGCTGCTGGCAGCCCCTGGGCAGTGTCGGAGCGTGTGGGGAGCTGTCCGATCGCTACGAGCTTCGTGGTTCACCGACGCAGGACGTCGAAGTTTAGTAGTGGTTTCAACTACCCACGCCACGTCTGTTCATGTTGTGGTGGTTCGCCTCGGTGATTTGCTGTTGGAGAGGTTTTCCGGTGAGCAACACAGAGTGGTTCTACTGCTGAGATTTAGCCGCCATGCGGTGCAGTTAACTATTTTGGTCGACTACGATTCGAGTGCACCAGTGCAACTTTCTGTCTTGTGGCCGTTAGTGTTCTGGTTAACTGCCGTGAGCACTGACGTAAATTCAGGCAGTGTGCTTTTGAGCGAGCTAACTATTAGCGTGTCTCAATTTCAAATGTAACAGCGGAATTTTCTGCCTAGTGGCTGTCAGTGGTCCGGTTACCTTCCCTGGCCACTAACGTAATTTCAGGAAGCGTCCTTTCCTCACCTGTTGGCGTTGTCCAACATAGTGTGTAATTTTGACGGCTAATACATGCTCCATTGTCGATTATCACGTTGGTAACACTGCCGGTTTGAGTTCTCATGTCCTGATTGAGGGAAAGCAAGTCGTTGTGTCGGTCGGTCCGTGGCTGCCCCCTCGTTGTGTTCCTACAGATCAAGTATAGTTGGGCTCACCACCTGTCTCACCTAAGTGAACAAGGGCAGACCGACCTCCCTGGAGGCCTTCTGAGTGCTACCGGTATTTAATATCTGTTGTCAGCTATTTTAAATTTTAGGCTTGTGCTTATTCGTTTGTTTCTTAAAATTTTGCAAAATTAATCTTTAAATTTATCATTCAAGCTTAAACACTGCGGTCTTCTGCCTTTAAAGATCATGGTAATATAAATACCTTCAAAATTTCGCGACCCTGACAGCAACTGTATAAATATAAATTTTAATTTTAATAATGAACAGCCTCAGTTGCACAATTTACCTAGAATTTTCCTAGGTTTGTCTGGATAACCCAACCTTTTTCAGAATAACAGTAACTACCGTTTGTCCATAGTGGGCGTCGTCAAGCTAAGACTACAAATCCAAAAAATTATCCTGTTCAGTCCAGCGTGTTTCTTTCGAAGACAGAAAAGAGTTTCCAGAATTTTCATGAGTTGAAATAAGCATCTCTTTAGGGATAGATGAAGAAGATACTGTATTTTGTAATAATCGTTGTCGCTATTAGGAGGGATTTGCGAAGTATTCTGCCAAGCTGTGTGGACTGGCTTTCGCGAAAATCTGCGTGTCCGAGGGTTGCAACATTCCTGCGTATCGTGGGGGCTTTTACGCTCCGCCCGCGATGAGGCCTAACGTTGTTAAATCGGTCCCGTCTTTGATCAGTGCAAGCTTCGGTGGCTTTTCAAAACAGGCGCATTATTGCCATCTGCCTCGGTTATTACGCGGTACGACGACGGCGAGGCTATTGTATTTGCCATTTACCAACAGCTGTATAGCACTCGTAATTTAATCATAAAAAGCTGGAGGAATGACAGTATTTAAGTGCTGTTGTTTATTCCGGATACCGAATAAGTGCTACGAGCCGAATAATCGGTATAAGCGCAGGTCATTCGCTCGCTATTAAGTTCATAAGATGAGACTAGTAAAACATACTCTGATATGTGACGTCATAACTCGTTAAGTACCGTCATAAAACGACAGGTGTACAAGGACTGCCACCCGTTATTAAAAATCTCAAATACGAACTCTGGTCGCTACGCTGGCTTACGGAAATGACTTACGTGACCTCTGACATGTACAAACTATACGTAGTGGTTGGCTGCACTAGTGCTAGTTGACAAGCGACAGTAGTTCTCAACTTGGTTACAAAACACAACTGAACTGATCAGGTTAAGGGGTTAAGGGCGTTATCACCCCATCGCATCGCCTCCTCTGGATGACATAAAACAGTTCACGACAGCACGAATAAAGCTCACAAATTCGCCATCAAAAAATTTTTCAAACGAGCAGAAAGGTACGAAACGACGCAGTACGCTATTATTAGCACACCACTTTCAGTCAACCGTACTGCATAGCACACAATTACAATATACAACGTTGATTTCACAAAATTGGATTGGAAACCGTAGTTGGGAATAGTAGCAGCATTCTTCATTCACACGTGTAACAGCACCACTCGCATATACTCGAAAATAAATGCGTTCGTAATTGCAGCGAATCACACGTCAATTATCGTGAGACGGTCGTTCTATGTCGCTCATAAATTAACAAGCACTCAAAGTAGAACTCCACTGACCAGTTTAGAATTAGCTCTTGCAGCAAAGTGTCGGTTGCTGTAATTGAAAGCAGGCAAATTGTAACTGAATTTCAATAGTGGCAGAAAATGACTAGCTGATGTTATAGCCGTCACGGTAGCTCAGCGTGTTCGGTCAGAGAGCTGGTTGGTCTCTGTAATAAAAAAAATTGAGTGAAAGGATCAATAACGAACTTCAACGGATGTCATGTGATGTCAGCTTGTGCGCTACGACGAAATCCCACGAACAAAAATAAAATAAAATAACATGTTATCAGGTAACGGTAACTACAATGAATATTTGGGGAGCTAAAACGGTCCTAACTGTTTCACACCTTTGTAGCTGCTCACTGATTAACTTTCACGACAGGCCTTAAGACGAAGTTTTCCTGAAGCTTGTAAACAGTTGAAGTGTTTTACAGTATGCCTCCATTATCATCGACGAGTATCTGTATGGCCCGTACTCGTTCCACACTGAATATAACCTTGGATTCACAGTGTGCACTATAGTCACAAACAAGTAACATCTCTACGAAGAATATATACACCATAACACCCGGATGGCTAAATATAAATTGATACACCACGCCCATCTGTCCAAATAAAAAGCTTCTTAACCTGAGCGAATGTACATATGCAAATGTCTGGCAGCTTGCTTTTCTCAATGCACCTGACTGAACTGACACCCCCACACACAACCAACGCATACAGTGAAATACATAAATTATGAATGAAAACACAAACGATATTTATTTATTTTACAAACTGGTTTTCGGCTGAATATAAATATCTTTATACTTGATGATCGCGTGAGATTCGAAAACCGGTTTGTAAAATGAGAAGTAATGTAGAATATTGTATCAGTATGTTGTGTGTTTTAGTTCGTAATGTATAAAAGTTTGTACCAAGAGCTGACAGAACAGTGAAAATAGTCAGTGAAAATATATAAACATATATAAATAAACAACTTCTGTATGTGCTACTATAGTTTTGATTATTGATGTTTTACAGCCGGCCGGAGTGGCCGAGCGGTTCTAGGCGCTATAGTCTGGAACCACGCGACCGCTACGGTCGCAGGTTCGAATCCTTCCTCGGGCATGGATGTGTGTGATGTCCTTTAGTTAGTTAGGTTTAAGTAGTTCTAAGTTCTAGGGGACTGATGACCATAGAAGTTAAGCCCGTAGTTCTCAGAGCCATTTGAACCATTATTAATGTTTTACAGTTAGCTCCCAAAGTTTCATGCATGGTGTGGACAAGCAGTGCACACACACTATGAAGTTGTCATTCAGACTTCAGAAGGAACGTCATAAATACAAGCCTTAAAAACAAATATTCTTTAACAGATCCCCGAAGAGGTGCAGCCTTCGCTACATAATGCAAACTGTATCTGCTAAAGAGACCGATGACCTCTGTATCAGAGTAGATTAAAAACGACAGTGTCGTACTCACATAATATTTAGCTAGAATTGATAACCGGTTTCGGATTTGCAGCCATCATCAGATCCAAAAATTTAGCAGCGTGATGTAGGCGCGTACTCAGTACTGACGTAGTGACAATGTATCATGTGCCGCTTCTGAGTTATTATTTCTGATGATGGCTGCAGAGTCGAAACCGGTTATCAAGTTTAATAAAATACTGTGTCAGCAATGCATTTACGTTATAAGCTGCCATCATGGTCAAATGGTGGAAGATCACAGCGACCCTATGCTTCTACATTATTCCGGAAGGTTTTCAAGAGACTGTTCCAACGTGTAGTAGAAAGGTTGTACACTTCACGCTTCCTTCCTCCAGATTACGGGTCGCAGCATAGCGTTTGAGTAATCATTATTTAGAGAGATCAAATTCAAGAGAACATTGAACCATATTGCCATAAATAATCTTCAAACTCCAGTATTTTAAAACGTTTGCCAGTAACATAGTAGCTAATCTGTGTTGCCGTCTATTTCTCCATAACCATTATCTAATCCTAGTTGGCTCTGTGACTTATCTGTATAGTTGCTGCGCGCAAGCAATCCACCTGATAACAGCGAGTCGGAGGAGGTCTCGAGATAAATATACAGGCTTTAAGACTTTGTAGCATTTATTACATTCAGTTACAATTATAAGCAATAGATCAAGTGAAAGAGTGACTCAAACACTTTTTCTTACAAGTGTTCAATCTGAGCACCATTCGTCATCGAGTCGATGGTTGAGTTCTTCCCAAATCTTGGTAGTGTGTCTGGAGTAATTGTTGCAACAATGCTGTTTCTAAAGTCGGATGGATCAGCTGATAGCGGAAGCGCATGCACATGATTATCTATGCATTCCCAAATGTAAAAATCGTCTGGCGTCAGGTCGTGTTTGAACATGGAGATCATGCAAAACAAGCTCTGCTATCTGGCCCTTTCCGACCAATCCAGAGGTCGAATGCAACGCCAACCAAGCAATCGCTTGCTGCGTTATTCTAGTGAGGCGACGCACCAACTACCTGTCAAATGAAGTTCTGTGTTTCAGCTTCTTTCAAGTGAGAAAAGAGCCATAATTCTAGCACGTCTAGATAAGAAAGACCAGTTACAGTTGCTTCACCGAAATATAAAGGCCTATAGAGTTTCCACCGTGATGCAAGAAAGATTCGTTTAGGGAAGCTTCGTTCCAATTGTACCATCTCTTGGGCATTTCCTGATTCCCAGATGTGTACGTTGTATGTGTCCACAGTTAGATTCATCATTAAAGACGGACCTATCCAGAAAATCCTAATCGTCATGCGGCAACATTCCGTTTGAAAAGTTGGCGCCTAAACTGTAATCTGTAGGTTTTGGAGCTTGTAACGACTGTAAAAAATAACGATTTAGTTGTAAATGTCTCCTTAAGTCTCCAAGTTCTTGGAATTGATAATTTACTACTAGCCTTCCGAACTGATTTCACTGCTACACGTGAAAGACTATCACTCATCCAACGCGTTATTCAGTCGCTCTTGGTGGTTTCACAGTCTTTACTTTATGGACACGTATACAGACAGAAGTGTTAGACAATGCAAAATTGTGCAACAAGTTCGAAATATAGAGAAAAATAGGGGTAAGGTATAGGGAAACACGGGTGATATAGAATATATACAAGAACCAAGAAGGACCAGTAAGAATGGAAGACCAATAACGAAGTGTACGGATTAAAAAGTATGTAAGGCAGATTTTTAGTGTTTCACCACTGCTGTTCAATGTATTCGGCGAAGAAGCAATAACAGAAAAAGAAATGTTCCAGGTTGGGATTAAAATTCAGGATGAAAGGATGTCAGTGTTAAGATTCAGTTATGACACTGTTATCCTCAGTGGAAATGAAGAAGAACTACAGGATCTGTTGAACGGAATATACAGTAATGAGTACAGAATATGGATTGAAAGTAAATCGAAGAAAGACGAAAGTAATGAGAAGGAGCAGGGGAACAGTGAGAAACGTAACCTAATAATTGGTGATCACGGTGTGAATGAAATTAATGGATTCTCCTACCTAGGCACGGAGCAAGGAAGACATCAAAAGCAGACTAGCACTGGAAAAAAGGTCATTCCTGACCTAGAGAAGTGTATTAGCATCAAACATAGTTATTAAATTGAGGAAGTAATTTCTGAGAATGTACATTTGAAGCACAGCATTGTACGGCAGTGAGACATGGACTGTGTGAAAACTGGAGCAGAAGAGAATAGAAGCATTTCAGATGTGGTGCAACAGGCGAGTGTTGAAAATTAGATGGACTAATAAGGTTAGGAACGAGGAGATTTTCCAGAGAATCGACGAGGAAAGAATATATGGAAAATACATACAAGAAGAAGAGGCAGGATGGTAAGGGTATCTGTTAAGACATCAGGGAATAAAATCCATGGTACTAGAGAAGTGGTTCTCAGTCTGGGGGTAATTGCCCCCTGAGGGGTAAAATGAAATTGTATAAAGAGTAAAAACTAAACGATTCGGTTCTATTCCAGTCACGAAACTGTTATTTTCAAAAAATCATTACTATTATCAGAATTTTGTAAGATTGCTATATTGATTATACAAGTTATCAATAATTACTGTTTGTCAATTAGCAGCATTAATGCGATGTAGGTTACAGGCTCCTCACATAGTCCACAACTACACACGCATGTTGTGCTTTGTCCAGTACATTCCTGATGTAACAAATGATACAAATACGTAATAAATGCTAAATATATCACGAAAATGCTTTCTCCAAATTGTAGATAGTCTGCAGTAGCCCAGACATTGCTTCATTACTCGCTTCGAAACAGATAAAATGAATTAGCTAACACAACACAGCAATGAGTACGTAAAGCCTACTGTAGTGTTGTACACATTATTAGTATTATTATTATAGTTATAAATGTTAGTGGCTGGGGTCAGACATAAAGCATTAAGTACCAGAATCCTTCCAACTTCTGCCAGTTCAGAAGTAAGGAGAGCAGCAAAAAAAGTGATTTACCAACAGCAAGTACAGTGCACACATTTTAATTTGGTGGTTTTTAAATGGGGTTGCAGTGTGCGGCTCAAGAAAGTGCCGCAATGCAGGGGAAGTATGTTTTGGAAATGTGTGTATCCTCACTGTGGATAGATAGCTTCTTACGTCAGACGGAGGAGTGAGTAGCACATTCACGCACACGCACACCACATACACAGTATTTTCATTCATCTTTCATCATTTTAAAAATAAAAATGTACCAAGAAAAGTCTTTCATTCCACAGTATAGTTACGCACTACATATGGTGACTATGTGGGACGTATAACAGACGGTGGGGGTGGGTGGAGATGGGGAGGACGGTACTAGCTAGTGTCTGACTGCACCCAGGAGAACTGGTCTAGGAAAGTTTGGGGACCACTGTGCTGTACTAGAGGGAGTAGTAGACGGAAAAAACTGTAGAGGAAAGCTGGCTTGCAAGTACTAGTGTGTGCTGGTGCAGGGGATGAGTTTGTGGCAGGCCGCATGTAACCAGTGAGAATACGTCCAGAAAGTAACTGATGAAATAAGTTGTAAGTGCTATTCTACATCTACATACATACTCCGCTAGCCACCGAGTAGTGTGTGACGGAGGGCACTATTCACGCCAATGTCATATTCCTCCCCCCCCCCCTCCCTCCCCCCTTCCACAAACACTCATCCACTCGCGGATCGCGCAAGGGAAAAAAGACTATGCGACCACCTCAGTACGAGCTCAAATTTCCTTTATCTTTGAATGGTGATCATTGCACGATTTGAAAATTGGTGGTAATAATATATGCTCTACATCCTCGGCGATGATCGGATTTTGGAATTTAGTGAGTAGCCCCTTCCGTTTAGCGCTTCGTCCGTGTGCAAGTGTGTCCCACTTCAAACTTTCTATGAGATTTGTAACGCTCTCGCTAAATGTACCAGTCAAGAATCTTGTCGCTCTTCTTTGGCCCTACTCAGTCTCTTTTTATCTGATCCAACTGGTAAGGGTCCCATACAGACGAACAATACTCTGACTGGACTCTGTGTTGGTTTAGGAGATTAATTGTGGCGGGCCGCATGAAACCAGTGAGAAGATGTCCAGAAAATAACTGAGGTATTAGGTTTGAAGTGCTACTCTGTGTTGGTACAGGTGATGAATTCGTGGTGGGCCGCACGAAACCTGTCAGAAGACTGATGACCGAAAAAAACCTTGAGCTGTGTATGGCTCGTGTTCATGCCGTTTATTGTTTGTCATCTTCTATTACGGTACTGCTGCCTCGTTTTCTTATTCCATTTACTGGCGTCACTAACTTCCTGCCTTACTCGCCCGTGAGCGGCAGCAACAGTGCGTATCGATACGTGCACTGTCGTACCATCTTTGGAGCGATCGGTAGTATCTCCGGGTCGTCGTGTGTCTGGCGGTCAGTTGGAGACGGACCAGCAGTGCAGTCGGGACGCAGCAGCAGTGAAGTCGGGGATGGAGCGCCGATGAGGCGCGGACAGCCAGTGCTCGCCGACCGCTGGCGACACACAAGAACTATCCGATTGCGGGAGATTGGAGCGGGCCAACCGTTGGTTTGTCATTCGGTTGGTTGTCCTATCGGCCGACGTATATTTAGTCCTTTCACCATTTCCGGGCCTGGGCAGCCGGTCGGTTGGCGCGGAGCAGCGAGGAAGTCTCCGTCGCGCATACTCTGGCCGGAACCGCTGGTGGTGTGCACGCGCCGTTGGAGTGTGAGGTGCTGCTTGCGAGTGCTACGTAGTGCGTCGCCCACCGATCTTGGACGTGAAAGTTGAGTCCTCACTTGACCCACTATCGAGCCTCAATCGTTTACATTTCTTCTTTTGATCCTGGTTGTCGCTTTTGGGACATTCACGCGAGTAACCACGTGTGTGTTCTCAAGTCAGCTGAGATTCCAGCCGTCGTCCTGTGGAGTTTAACTTAATTTATTCCCTGTTATTGAAATTGGCCAGCGGTATCTTCTGCCTTGACGCCATTGACGTTCCAGTTGCCTGCCCTGGTCGTTGACGTAATTTTCGGCAGTGTATTTTCCTCGTCGTGTTGTTGCTGTGCAGCGCGGCGTGTAGTTCAACAACTGGGGTGTTGTTGGTCGTTGTGGGATCCAATATTCTATGTGTCGCCGTACTGAAATCCTGTGGTCATCTGCTGGTTGCATGGAGAGGAACTGATTCTGTTGATTGGTCGGTCTGCTGTCTGTCGGTTAGTTTTCCTCCAGGTGAAGAAATCGCTGGACTGGATGCCTGTCTCACCTAAACGGGCGTTAGTGTTACAATCGCAGGCCGGCCCTTGGAGACTTCTGAGCGTTGTTCCCTGTGTATTATGGTAATTGCCCTGTTTGGGTTTTAGTTATTTGGCTGATGTGTGACCTTAAGCCGAGTATCAATATATCTTAAATTTACGTTCTTGTCTTGCCCTTACGGCCTGATATATTTATTTTATATGGGGCCTTCAGCCGAATTTTAAATGAGATGCGCCGGGCGCGGTGGTCTAGCGGTTCTAGGCGCTCAGTCCGGAACCGCGCGTCTGCTACGGTCGCAGGTTCGAATCCTGCCTCGCGCATGGATGTGTGTGACGTCCTTAGGTTAGTTAGCATTAAGTAGTTCTAAGTTCTAGGGGAATGATGACCACAAATGTTAAGTCCCATAGTGCTCAGAGCCATTTTACATGAGATGTTTTAAAAGATAAGGTCTCCTGCCTTTTAAATTGAAACTCTTTTTCTAGGCCTTGCGCCGTTAAACATATTTTGTTGATATGTGGCATTAAGCTGAGTAATTGATGTTCTTGTCTTGCCCTTAAGGCATGTGATTATTGTTCTTCTTCCATCGAATTTTGTATGAAATGTTTTAAGATACGGGCTTGTGCCTTTTAAAAACTGAAACTCTTCTTTCTAGGGCTTAAGCCGTTAAATTATTTGCTAATGTGCGGCCTTCAGCTCAGTTTTAGTATCTCTTAAATTAGTGTTATGTCTTGCCCTTAAGGCATCAGATTGTAATGCTTTTGTATGGAGCCTTCAGCCGAATTTTGCATGAAATGTTTTAAGCTAAGGCCTTCTGCCTTTGATTGAAACTCTTCTTATTGCTTAATATGCGGTCTCCAGCCAAGTTCCATTAAAATTAAATTGCTAAGGCCTTCAGCCTGTTTGGATTGAAGATTTGGAAAATATTCTTGGGTGAAACGTCAAGAAGAACCTTGTATTTCAATTTCTTGCTTAGGCCTTGTGTCTTGGAATTTGGGTGTGGCCTTCAGCGGATCTAATAAAAGGAGGTCGATTAAAGTTTTCAGTGTTTTTCATCCTTGTTGCAATATTGTTGTTAATAGGTAAAGTTTGCATGTTGAGTGCAACTGACAGGAACTCATTTTGGCCCCTTTGCACAATCTTATCCGCCCTGTCCTGCTAGCCTAGGCATTTCAAGCCTGTTTGAGTTGCTCTTTCGTGTGAGTTCTGTAAGTTGAATGTAATAAAGTCCGTATGTTTGTTTAGAAACACTGTGTACTTCCATGTCAGGGAATTCTATTCCTGCCACCTTTACAAGTGTAAGGCCAGGTGCTTTTGTTGAATACAGCAAACAATAGCGGAGTTTCTGCATCTCACAACAGCACGTTATCCCCCGTGGTCCATCGCGCTATCTGGCTCCCTCCGGAGCCACTACACTCCATTCTGTACCGAACTGCGACCGCCGCCGCGTCCCTCCAACCGCTGACCGTTGCGTGTCGCGCGCCGCCAGATAAAACGATGTGCCGCAATTCCGGGCGCGCGCGCTGGTGTGGCCTGTGGCGGAGGAGGGAGTGGTGTGGCGAGGAGCGGCAATTACCAGTGACGGCCGGCGCTGCGATTGGCTGGCAGGCGGCGCCGATTTACGGCCATCGCAACGCACCGCGACGCGCAGATATGATACACGCAAGCCGCACCGGCGAATAACTCAGCGCAGCTATTGGCTCCGGACGCCGCGCCGTGACGTCGAAACGGGTGCGAACGCCGCTCTCTGCTGGGTCCGCCGCGCGATGCCCTGGGCAGTGTTTCCGCCGCTGAACTCATCTGGCAGACAACACCATCTGTGCTGTCGCCGCTGGCGGCGCCAACTAGTAATATTGCGGGACCGCTCACATCAACCGGCATCTGAACCCCGCCAATCAAACTTTTTTATGTTCGTATTTCACCGAAGAGACATTACCCACTCCCAGCGAAAAGGGCGGGGCTTCAAATGGAGGTCTGCTGCAGCCGGGGATGAATACCACTAAATCCTCTTTCCTGCAGGGGAGATAGTAATGTGCCGCAGAGCGTTTGACATTTTCCCGAGCTCAAGCGGGAGGTGGCAGCTTTCCTCACTAAGAGTTTGAACAGGTGATCATTCAAATCTCTCTCGTTGTAAGAAGAGCAGTTTTGCATGCCAGCGACTCATACCCCTGTTTCTGCAATAACTGATTAACAGAATATTCCCATGTTCACGAATAAGAAGGAGCAATTTGTTTTACTTGATAAAATCTTTCTAAAGACAAGCCAAGCCATTTTAAGCAACTGGTTTCGACATCTTCGCTGTCATCATCAGGTCTTTTTTTTTTTTTTACGAAATGTGTTCATTGCGATTTGGAACCTCATGTCAAGTGTAAGTAGGCTGTTTAGGTTTATATGTTGGTAACGCCACGTAGCGCTCTGTCTGAAAATCACTGATCATGCTGTGTGAAGTCAGTGGCTGGTTTGCATTGTTGGAATATTTGCTATTGTAGTGTTGGGCAGTTGGATGTGAACAGAGCGTGGCGTTGCGCAGTTGGAGATGTGCCGCCAGCAGTGGTAGATGCGGGGAGAGAGATGGCACAGTTTTTAGAGCGGACGATCTGGATGTGTGTCCGTCAGAGAAAGGAGATTTGTAAGACTGGATGTCATGAACTAACTATAGTAGTATTAAGGTAGTTATAGTGTTTGTTCTGTATCAAAATCTTTCATTTGCTAACTATGCCTTTCAGTAGTTAGTGCCTTCCGTAGTTTGAATCTTTTATTTAGCTGGTAGTATTGGTGCTCGCTGTATTGCCGTAGTTCGAGTAACGAAGATTTTTGTGAGGTAAGTGATTCATAAAAGGTATAACTTACTGTTCGTAAAGGCCATTGTTTTCTAGTGATTATTGAAAGTCAGATTGCGTTGCGCTAAAAATGAGTATTGTCAGTTTAGTGTTGATTAGAATAAGTAAAGAAAGAAATGTCTGAGTACGTTCAGTTTAGCTCAACTGTTTGAAAATCAAATTACGTAGAGGTTTTCCAGCACTGTCATTTGTAAATTTTTCTAAGGGGATGTTTCACTAGTTGGCATGTTAGCGGGTAAAACGTAGCCGGAAATAAAACATTTACAATCAGAAAGCAATGAGCTGTAACACCTGCGCCGTTTGTTGTGGACCATCAACAAATGGAACATGTCAAGCTAATGTAAAGAGAAGTGCTACTGTGCGTTTTACTATATGGCTATTGTGATTTTTATGACTCAACAGTCATCTGCGAGTGCTAAATGAAGGCACAATATGCTTTTTGATTGTAAATATTTTATGTCTGACAAACCTTTGTATAATATGCCACCTTTTCCCCGCTAATATCACAACTTGCCATGAGAATGGACACATTTTGTAGCAAAAACTGTGAAGCCCTGAAGATGACTGCAAACGTTATCGAAACCAGTTTTTGATCGTTTAATAACTTAAGTAAATATTTGTTTAGTTCTGAGCGTTCCAGGTCACCCACTTCTCTTGTCAGCGCACCTCTATTGGTCTTCCACTCTTCTTGTTCCCTTTTCTTTTTTGTGGGAAAATACGCGTATTGCAAATGAAATTGGATGTATGAAGAAATCAATTCCAGGATCATAAGTTCACGCATCTTCCGAATGCTGCGAAGTATGCAACTAACATTTATAATGAACTTCTTGAATCATTCGTTTGGTCTTGCAATAATTTAGATGTAGGTTTCACAAAAAGATTCGAGAGTTTGAGGTCACTTGAGCCAGATTTCGGTATCTTCATTGAAACCTTCCCGTCTCCTTCCCTTCTACAACAACCTATGAAACCTTTCCTTAGGATTTCTATCTCTTGCTTAATGATTACAAATGAGATCTTCCCTTTGAAATTAATTCTCCTTCTCAATAATAATAATAAGTGTAATCTTAGCATACAAACTTAAATGCTACTTATTAAAAGTGATTTGCTGATTATTTCGACGAAACATAGAATGTGTCGTCGTCGTGGCCCTCAGTCGTTACCTACAATTACCCAAAACTCTTTTTTACTGTTACTGGATCGCCATCTGACTGCTACATCGAACTGCTACATAAATATACTTACTTTGTTTTACTATGGTCTATTAGCTGCTGGTGGGCTGTCATAATAAGTAGCTGTATTTATTACCAAAGCTGACGTTATTCTTCAATTAATTTCACTCATGTTACTTAATTCATAGTTAAACTTTTTCTTGACAACGTTGATGGTTTTTGGGATGGATTATAATCAGTAATGCAATGATGCTGACAAAAATTAATTATATTCTGAAAACGATTCTCCAAATATTTACTGTTGGTAATGAAATGATTTTACAAACTTTAAAATGGGGCTTACTTTTTATAATAATCTTACAACTAGCATTGCGCAAACCTTCATTGGTCTTAAGTTTCTCAAAAGAAAAGATTCAATAATATTAGCTCCTCTTATGATTAAAGTTAACTGATGTCTCTATACATCAGTTTATAATAGCTGGTGGCTGGCAGGCACACCGCTCCTCTCAACCACTCGCTTGAGACCTGCTACCGACTCGCTTCACATCTCGCTTACTACTGACTTCCTACGAACGCTAAAGTACGGTCTCTCCCACCAACAATGCTTTCTGGTGCAGACAATCCCTGCTACCATTACAAAATCTATCAATGCGCGGACTTTCCCGTTCTTTTCTTAAAGCGTATCCATACGCGGTCTCTCCCGTCCGTTTTAAAATTATATCAATGTGCGGTCTCTCCCGCCAACAACACTTTGGTGCAGACATTGCCTGCTACCACAATTATTTCCAAAATGACAAATATTAATAAAATATAAACATCTTTCATAAATTGCGGTTTGACAATAGAAATATACCGTTTTACATCATGTCACCACGTTCGCTTGACGTTAGAGATGTGACCGCAGAGGTGCAAATAGAATTAGTAGATCTGCAGTGTTACCGCTTTATTGACGACAAGTTTAGAATGGCTAATGATATCATTCAGTTTCATTCCTGCCTTCTGCGAGATAGATTTACTGAACTACATACGGAAGCGGCAACTGTAATGCACTAAATTGTTATAATTAAACTGTAGCTACTCACAGAGGTCCAGTAAGGCTGTTATTTTATGGTAGCGAAAGTTGAAAGATATTCTGATGCGTTTGTGCTGAAGCGAATTACACAGAGAGGAAAAAAAATTGTTCCAATTTTGTCCACCAGTTGACGATCTTGTGCAGTGATTGCAAGAAATACGTATAGAAATGTTTTCGTGTGTAATGTATTATTAATTGGACGTGGTCAGGAAAAAAAGTGGAAAAGGAATAATGTTGATTTTATTCTTAAACGCTGCTTACAAAATTTGTTCGGTATGAAAGCGGATACATCGGCGAGGTGGTGCATCCGCAACACAACGTGATCAACAGTTGCTCGCATCAAACCCGATGGAATCTGTTGTTTCCGACTTCTTGGACACTGGGGATGCTAGTAATAGCACAGTTAAATAGAACACTGTGAATAAGTAATTCTTTATTAATTATAGCAAAACCCATCTTTGCTCGCCAGGCTCGGCTGTAGCTACGAAACTGCACACGTGGAACTGCGGCTCAGAACACAGCAAATGAACGACGATTACCGAGTGGCGAAATAAGTTCAGAATGCCGGTACTGTGGCTTCACTACCATCACTGGAACACGCATGTTCGCAGGCACTTGTTCGACACAGCTCTGAGAGCGTTGGAGCGTAGGCACAGTTTGCAGAAGACAGGAGTCTTCACTTGCCGACGCTCCACAGGGGCTGTGTCACGGCGAGTAGAGAGCACGACTACTTTGCTCCGGCAGGAACTTCTTGGAAGAGGACAGGATCCGACCTCGACTGAATTGCCCTCCGGGCCTCTGTTGACGCTATTTCAGGGCAGAGTCGCGGCGATGGCGCCTTGAAACTATGAAAGGCATGGCTTCCTCCTACCGCGCCACTGGCGCGTCGTGATACCGCTTTGTTCTGCACTATATCTGGCGTGGCCGGCACTTTTTTCGCCGCTCTCGATGCTCGACGACACAGCAGAATCTGAGCAACGTATTCCTGCACACTGACCTTCAGACAAGAGAGATACCGGACCTGTCCCTGATAAATGTGTTCTTTTAGATTTACCCAAAGCCAAAAGTCACATGAATACTTGTCAGATAATCTTGCAGGTCACGCATCTGTAAAACCTCTGCATGTAACACGCTAGTGGAAGGTTGTGTTAAGTAGAACTTTCACTGGACGAGAAACATGAGGTGTTGCTCCATCTTGCATTAAAATCGTGGTTTCCACACAGTTGGACTCCTCCAAAACAGGAATTATATGCTGTACAAAGAGCTCTCGATCACGTGCGGTCTTCAAGTTACACCTGTACCTCTGGGCGTATCCTCTTCAAAGAGGAACGGACCGAGAGTAAAAGTGTTGGAGATCCCACGCCACGCAGTCACATATGGCTAGTACAGTGCCTCTTTGTGAACAACACGCGGTTTAACAGTGCCCCAAATTCGGCATATTTTGTCCGTAGGCGAAGTTTTGGGCGAAGGTGAGATTTTTGGCCAAAGTCGCAGCCGAATGTTCGGTCTGACACTACATGCAGGCAACGTAGTTCCAAAATAAAATGAAATGTATACTGGTGATTAAGCGTGAAGTCGGTTCACAGAATTGCTGTAGGTTTCAAGAAAAGTACTGCTGACCAGATGGTGAAAGCTAGGCGTTATAAAAGGAAAGCTCTACCCACAGTTCCACACTTCATCTGCAGAAGAAACCAAAAGCTGGACAATCAACAAAGATAATTAATAGAAAGCCCTCAGCTGCCGACAGGTGGTGTTGATATACCTCGATGGGGACAGCTGAAAATATGTGACCCGATCGGCACTCGAACCCGGGATCTCCTGCTTACATGGCAGACGCTCTATCCATCTCTCCCTCTTCCTCTATTTTTTTCCTTGGTCCTAGCGGACGTCACATGACATCCGTTGAAGTTCGTTGTTGATCCTGTCCACAATCTACATACGTAATGTTCCTAATAGATATTTGCCCATCCACTCAATACTCGTGCCAACTAAATTGACGATTCCCGTAAGAGTTTGGGCACCCTGTGCGCATTCGCACAGACGAAGTTGAATGGCCGGGTAGCCTTTAACTATATATGAAGATAGTAACTGTTCTCAAATGAACTATCTATTAGGAAAATTACGTGTGTAGATTGTGAACAGTTATAATTGTGAGTCTCACGGGAAGCGTGCGAGGGATAAGTCCCTGCAGTCTCCATATTCACAATGGACTCGCATTCGGGAGGACGACGGTTCAATCCCGCGTCCGGTCATCCTGATTAAGGTTTTCCGTGATTTTCCTAAATTCCTCCCGGCAAATGCCGGGTTGGTTCCTTTGAAAGGGCGCGGCCAATTTCCTTCCCCAATCCGATGAGACCGATGACCTCGCTGTCTGGTCTCCTCCCGCCAAACAACCCAACCCCTCACCCTATTCATCTGCCCTCTGTGGCTCACATGGATTCTCTTTTTAATCTCATTTCGTTCGTTTTCGTTCGTTGTATCTGCTCGGGGCTGACGTTTTCAAGGCACACGTTTCAGTTCGTCGCGAATTTTTTTTTTAGAGGACAGCTAACCCCCCCTGACCGAACGCGCTGAGGTATCATGACAGCATAGAAAAAATAAAGATGGACAGAGCGTCTGCCATGTAAGCAGGAGATCTCGGGTTCGACTCCCGGTCGAGGCATACATTTTCGGCTGTCCGCATCGAGGTATATGAACAATACCTGTCGGCTGCAGAGGGTTTCTATTAATATTCATTTATTCTAGAGAAGCTGCACGGTCATTAATGGTATCTGTTCTTTCGAGAACAGTTAATATCTTCAGATATTAGCAAATAGCTTGTATACAGACAGGAAAACATCATACTGGACACACAAACATAGTGGAAAGTTGACTGTATTTCCCAAATGCATTTAAAACATGTGAAAAGTCATTACAAGGTGTTAAAGAGAATTAGTAAGTGAACTTGGACTCTGGAATCTGGACTGATTGTATCTGATCCAGTGCTGCTTGCCCGTGAGACTAACCTACTCCGTGAAACGCAGTAGAGGTGCACTGAAACACAAGTGTGCGAGAAACGAGTGCCGCCGGCTGTCGGAGACGTCGCTTTGAGACGCCGCAGCGTGCCGGGTGCTCGTGGGCTAATGCTGGTAGGCGTGCGGGAGACGACCGCTTCATTACCGCCAGAGGCGGGCTCAGGGAGCGCCTGCTCCTGCGCCTCCGCAAAGGCCTCTGTGGTGTGCCGTGGCGCGAGGAGCGACGAGGCCCGGGGAGCGCCACCGTGTCGCGAGGGAGCAGCCGGGCCTCGCACTCTGCAGCGGAGGGGAGGGGCTGTCTGGTCCGTCACACGTCTCGAGGGAGGCGGGCCGGCCCCAGAGGGCAGATGTAGCGCTGTCAGCTCCTGCTGCTCCTGCTGCTACTGCTTTACGTGCTGGTAAACACACTGAACCGATAGGTCTAACACTTCTACTGAGGCAGTATTTTATTACACATCACAGAGTTACCATACAGGGCAATTCAACTGCACCTACCGATGTCGTTTTATGCAACCCGCAGTGTTCAATCTGGCCTTCCGAAACCACTCGCGAGATTTTCATACGCTATCACTCGCTACGCGCCAATTATTAATCCTACAAAAAAAAAAAAGAACAAGTCCCTTGTAACGTATTACTATCTTTACGACATTGCTAATCGATCCATATACGTTATTTCGCATTTATAGCTGCTTCTCATACACAATGACCAAAATTCAGAAATTCATGGTTCCCCCTAGACCAAGCCCTTTCTAACCATTTAGAAAAAAACGGAGCTGGAAAATTATTAGTTTAATTACTTTAATAATTAAATTACAAGTATACAAATTTCTTTAAGCAGCCAGATAAATAGCACTCCATGTCGTGCATGAAGCAACTTGATTAATTCAGGATTCGAAATCAGAGTAAGGGCGTAAGATCGACACCAAAGAATTTATCTTTCACGCAGATTATTCATTGTAACTAAATATTTGGTTGCACATCCTAACTTCACAACAGTGGTGCCTGACTCGAAATATTTCAAGTAAGAATTACGTGAGAATGAAACAGAGCACAATTTAAGTACAGCAAGAAGAAACACAGAAGATGGGGGTGGGAGACAATTATACTATCGTCTCCTTTGCATTTATACCATAACAATATCTCAGGGAGATTTGCATTACGATTCTACGCATGCTCTGTTCTGGACAGAGGTTTAACCAAAACACAAGGCTGTGCGATAGTTATTTAACATGTTAACTGCGTCTGCTGCTTGCAAACGGCCGAACTAGAGTACGTGGTGCATTCTGACTCACAGTTGTGCTGCTTTGTAGAAAGGGCACGAAAGGATATTCTTGCAGAAATTTTAGCTCATTAAACAAGCAAACTGTTAAAATAAAGCCTATTGCGGTGCCGTGGTGGACCAGAAGGGTCATTGATTACCAAACACGTGGCACAAAATCGACACACAAACGCAAAAGCAATTTCCACAAAATACAATATTAAAAAATCATTTAAAAAACTCGCTTCACACGCTTCTGTTAGTATGAAATTATTAACTCCTAACTCAACTTCATTCCTGTCATCTGAACCCCCCCCTACGATCCGTACTCACCAAGTGTTCACCGAAGAGTGCCCCCTTTTCTTTCGAGATTACCTAGCTCCCCGTGCAGCGGAAGCTACCAGAAGGGTAGCCCTCCGTCACCAACCTCTCACACAAAACAGCCTTCGACGCAGCCCTCGACTAAGATGGGTAAACCTCTCTGTCCAGGTATTGGAAACCTAAGTTGGTCATCCTGTGCTCTCCTTCGAACGAGAAGCAACATGGTTTGCTCCCAGCAGACGATGACCAGTTCAGCGACTCCTACAAAACAAAACCGAAATCCTACATAAAAACACATATATAATAATCAATAGGCCTTATTTGATTGCCCAGTCTTTCTGGAAGAGTTCATGAATTGAGCTAAAATCAGGTAGTAAAGTGAATAAGTTGTACCGAATTCGACAAGCGTCTTACGAAACCACTTCAGAGACGTTCACCGTTTTACGGCGAATCTGAGTGTAGTTCAGTTTTTTACTGGGACACGCTTCTGTCAGAGGCAGTAGTTTTCGAATTGTTCAAGAAAAATGTACAAATACGACCTTCAAACGCATAACCACTCCCACACTCAGCTGCCATAGAAAAGGATTTCTATTATTGTGAGAAAATAACTCTTACAGCCGTCCTTATAATTTATTTATTTTGTTGCAACCATTTTCGGCACTTCAGTCTCCGTCTTCAGGCCACAAGAGGCCCATCGGGACCATCCGACCACCGTGTCATCCTCAGTAGAGAATGCGGATAGGAAGGTCATGTGGTCAGTACACCGCTCTCCCGGTCGTAAATGACGGTTTTCTTTGACCGGAGCCGCCACTATTCGGTAGAGTAGCTCTTCAATTGGCATCACGAGGCTGAGTGCACCCCGAAAAATGGCAACAGCGCATGGCAGCACGGATGGTCACCCATCAAACTGCCGGCCACACCCGACAGCGCTTAACTTCGGTGAACTCAAAGAAACTGGTGTATCCACTGCGGCAAGGCCGTTGTCTGTAAATACCCCAATAGGTGATCACGAAATCCATTCCTCTTGTGTGTTATTACATGAACACACACACACACACACACACACACACACACACACACACACACACACACACATAATATATATAATCTTCAAACAAACAAAAGAAAAGGGAACACCACCTAGGAAAAGAAAGAACATACCACACGTCTTATGTTACGAAATAACAGTGACTACACGAAAAAATGAAATCTTTCAACCGTTTTTCTACTTGGAAGTGGACTGTATGATTTTCATAAAATGAGCTACACGTTTTAATACAAGTACTTTTCCAATTTGTTATAAGATATTTCTGTAAATTGCCAAAAATCAACAGGTGAAAAGAAAAGGTCTTGTAGTACTCCAGGACACCCACTGAACGTGCCTCGGAAAAAAAATTCGAAATGCGTCTAGGGATATAAATAGGAAGTTAATTTGCACCATGCAGAAAGGCACTCCTTTTCAAACTGCGACATTTTATTGCAGTTGCTGCGAAAACTGGCCACTACAGGGGAAATTATAAGTATCTTTTCTGATTTGGTACTGTCATGTTCAGCGGATAAAGCTACATTGCTGGGCAGATAGTCAGACATGACGCAGCAAGTTAATGACAATTCTACGTACTTTTTCCGTATACATTGAACGATATGACCTGCACCTTATAATTTTAAGAGAAGAAAATCTTCCAACAATCGCACTCAGTAATGTTTTCAGCTCGTACTGAATGCCAAATTCCGTTTTCACATTCCATAAATTCACCTGATTACTGAATGCTGCCTAACACTGCAAATGTTTACGTCCAATATATGAGCATAGTTGAATACAAATTTCTTATGACGGAATGCACTTTCACTATATATTTGCAACGATAATGGAATGCAACGTTCCGAACCTGTTTGAGGGTTAGAACGAGAGCTTCACTGAGTGTTAAAGGGAACAGAATGGTACAGTAGGCAGTGGGCAAAACGGTAGCGTGATAGGATCTTCTATTCATCTATTCTATTTTTGCTACGAAGGTTTGCTGCAAAGTAACGCCTCTGAAATTCTTATGTGAGAACTCTTAAAAGTTTTTAAACAAACAAACATTATTCGCGTTCTACATCTATATTCTTAATGGTTGCATATTTATTTCGCAATATAGTCACCCTCGGGAAGATTAAGTGCCACCCAGCCAGAGACCGGTTAGTTGACATGTAGAGCCACAGCATCACCTCGACGCGCACCGCTTCATCACTGTCAAAGTGAAGTCCTTGAAGGTCTTGTTTAAGCTTGTTGAAACTCGGATGGGGCCAAGTCGGAACTGCATGGGGGATTATCGATGACACAGAACACGAGGCGTTCGATTGTTGCAGATGACGCTGCGCACGTGTGAGGTCTGGCATTGTCATGGTGAACGCACGGGTGCTTCTCCATATGGCCACGAACTTCTCGCATTTGAAACTTGGTTAACGGACGCTGTTTCTCACGCATCGGCATAATTACGATACACACCGCCATGTTAAAATCTACATTTTTTTAAAAAATACGGATCGGAGTTTGTTTCTAAATATATTATGGGAAAATTGTTCTGAAAGTTGACTGACCTCGGAAACACAACGAAACGTGGGAAAAGTCCTCATTATTGGAGTCAGCAAGGTGCACTCTTTCTTTCGGTCCTCACCCATCGCATACGATATGGTCTGTTCCAAGAATGAAGAGAACCATATCGATTCCGTGTATCCAGACTTTTGAAAAACTTTTCCATTGACAACCACATTCGTATTTTCTAAAGAAAATGTATATGAAATGACACAATTTCAGAGACTTTGCTAGTCTCGTACAGATATGATTTTATGTGTATAGACTGAAGCAGCGAGAGAAAATTTGTACAAGGCCGGGAATCGAAACCAGGTCTCCTGCTTAGCCACGAAGCCACCTTCCCACAGTGGGTCACAGAATTGCACAGAAAAGTACACATTTTCACTCGCCCCCTTTAGTCTATATACGCAAAATAGCATCTGCATGAGACCAGCAAAGTCTCTGAAATTGTCATTTCATTTGTGTACGTACCTGCGCATGCGTTTCAGGATGGATCCGCCATTTATTTTCGATGCTGTGGTACTACACTCCTGGAAATGGAAAAAAGAACACATTGACACCGGTGTGTCAGACCCACCATACTTGCTCCAGACACTGCGAGACGGCTGTACAAGCAATGATCACACGCACGGCACAGCGGACACGCCAGAAACAGCGGTGTTGGCCGTCGAATGGCGCTAGCTGCGCAGCATTTGTGCACCGCCGCCGTCAGTGTCAGCCAGTTTGCCGTGGCATACGGAGCTCCATCGCAGTCTTTAACACTAGTAGCATGCCGCGACAGCGTGGACGTGAACCGTATGTGCAGTTGACGGACTTTGAGCGAGGGCGTATAGTGGGCATGCGGGAGGCCGGGTGGACGTACCGCCGAATTGCTCAACACGTGGGGCGTCAGGTCTCCACAGTACATCGATGTTGTCGCCAGTGGTCGGCGGAAGGTGCACGAGCCCGTCGACCTGGGACCGGACCGCAGCGACGCACGGATGCACGCCAAGACCGTAGGAACCTACGCAGTGCCGTAGGGGACCTCACCGCCACTTCCCAGCAAATTAGGGACACTGTTACTCCTGGGGTATCGGCGAGGACCATTCGCAACCGTATCCATGAAGCTGGGCTACGGTCCCGCACACCGTTAGGCCGTCTTCCGCTCACGCCCCAACATCGTGCAGCCCGCCTCCAGTGGTGTCGCGACAGGCGTGAATGGAGGGACGAATGGAGACGTGTCGTCTTCAGAGATGAGAGTCGCTTCTGCCTTGGTGCCAATGATGGTCGTATGCGTGTTTGGTGCCGTGCAGGTGAGCGCCACAATGAGGACTGCATACGACCGAAGCACACAGGGCCAACACCCGGCATCATGGTGTGGGGAGCGATCTCCTACACTGGCCGTACACCTCTGGTGATCGTCGTGGGGACACTGAATAGTGCACGGTACATCCAAACCGTGATCGAACCCATCGTTCTACCATTCCTAGACCGGCAAGGGAACTTACTGTTCCAACAGGACAATGCACGTCCGCATGTATCCCGTGCCACCCAACGTGCTCTAGAAGGTGTAAGTCAACTACCCTGGCCAGCAAGATCTCCGGATCTGTCCCCCATTGAGCATGTTTGGGACTGGATGAAGCGTCGTCTCACGCGGTCTGCACGTCCAGCACGAACGCTGGTCCAACTGAGGCGCCAGGTGGAAATGGCATGGCAAGCCGTTCCACAGGACTACATCCAGCATCTCTACGATCGTCTCCATGGGAGAATAGCAGCCTGCATTGCTGCGAAAGGTGGATATACACTGTACTAGTGCCGACATTGTGCATGCTCTGTTGCCTGTGTCTGTGTGCCTGGGGTTCTGTCATTGTGATCATGTGATGTATCTGACCCCAGGAATGTGTCAATAAAGTTTCCCCTTCCTGATACAATGAATTCACGGTGTTCTTATTTCAATTTCCAGGAGTGTATTACAGATCATGGAGAGCCTCGGCAGTTCCGTTCGTGTGTAAGGAGGAATTCAAAGTTGACTGGGGAGTCAGTGAGAATTTTAATTGAGGAAGGAGTCGTGGCAAAGTAATTGTGTGAACCGCTGTGCGAAGCTGGTTTAGTATCTAACGTATCTGCCTCGTAAGCAGGAGACCAGGTTCGATTCCCGGTGTTAGTACAAATTTTCATCTGTCGCTTCAGGTTATATCCATAAAACAAATGTTACTGCGAGATACCTAAGCAGGTTTTCGACTGGATCAACAGTTCTGTCGTGCATCGTGAATTTCGTGCAATGCATGAACATTAATTTCTCTTTTAAGTTGGAAGAAAAGTACCCAAGAAATACATGAAATGTTGAAATTAGTGTATGGCGATAATCATATAACTCTGAAGACTCTTTACAAGTTGTATGAGCGATTTAAATGTGGAAATGAGTCGGTAGAAGCGGAACAACTATCGGAACGTCCATAAACCTCAAAAACAGAATATCAAAAAACCTTACCGAAGTACTTGTCATCTCTTACGGGACTTTGTAAGGTATTTCAACCGATAATTTGCGACTGAGACGACTCAGTGCAAAATTTGTTCCAGACTTCTGAGTGATAAACGGAAGGAAAATCGTGTGTCAATTTGGACAGAGTTGAAGGAGCGTCTTCATTCAGATCGGGACTTAATTGCAACTGGGGATGAAACTCGGGTCTACGGGTATGACCCTGAGACTAAACTTCAAAGTTTCGAATGGGACACCAGTGAATCTCCTAGCGCTGAAAAGGCACGTCGATCAAAATCGAATATCAAAATCATTCTCGTCGTCTGTTCTCGACACTGAGGACGTAGTGCCATCGAAGTTCGTTCCAAATGGAACAACTGCAAACGCCAGATTTTACAACGGCGTCCTACAGCGTTTGCGAAACTCTGCACGAAGAAAGTTACCAGAAAATGGATCAATAACTTCCTTCTTCATCTCGACAGCGGGGAGCGCCACACCGTGCTTTTGATTCGTGAGTTTTTGGCTGGGAAATGTGTTCCTGTCTGTCCACATACGCCTTGGTCATGTGATTCTGCGCCCTGCGACTTCTGACTGTCCCTAAAATTTAAAACCGTGCTTGAAGCAAAATGTTTTGACAGCATCCCTGAACTGAGAGGGCAACGATAGAGCAGCTAGACTACTTTCCAAAAGAACGCTTCCAGAAATGCTGCCACTAATGAATTAAACGATGTGATAAATGCATTGCTTGCCAAGGACATTGGATGAGACTAAACGAAACTGTATTTAAGCTTATCACTTTTTTTCTAATAAAATTATTCACCGTATTTTCGGTCACACCTCGTATTTACTCGCTCCCACAACCGGTGGTGCCAAGTTCGCGCTTCAGGCAGCGAGATCTTCTGCTCCATGTCTCGTCACATGGCGTGATCCTCTGGTCTCCTAAATCGGATAAAGTTGCCCGCACAGCGACAAGAAGAGTGTCGTATTCCGAGAACGAGTTTACAATATTCGAAATGCTACCCTCTTGCTGACGAACTATGATCTGAGCTTGGACTACGTCCGGCGGTGGTCCCTGGTTGGATTTGTCATACCAATGCGATGGGATTTATTCACAATCTTGCAGTATTTCACAATGTTTATCCTTTGCATTGTTCGAGTCCTGCAAAATTTTGTACTGTGTACCTAAGAACGGAATGTGAACTCCCAGAGTACTGTGCGAGTCCTTGCAGTAGTCTATAGTTCCACGATGTATAAGGTTGGTTGGTTGGTTCGGGGAAGGGGACCAAACAGCAAGGACATCGGTCCCAACGTATTAGGGAAGTATGGGAAAGAAAGTCGGCCCTTCCCTTTCATAGGAACCATACCAGCACGCAGGGAAATCACGGAAAACCCAAATCAAGGTGGCTGGACGCGGATTTGGACCGTCGTCCTCCCGAATGTGAGTCTAGTGTGCTAAAACTTGCGCCACTTTGCACCGTCACAATACATTATACTGGTCAAATTAGGTTAAATTTAGGTGTCGTATCATTCCACAACCGGTACCACACACCGGGCCGTCATCCTCGAAGACTCCGAAATTGGCAGCCCCAGTGCAGCGGACGCCCACCAGCAGTCGCCACTGCAACTGGCGCTGTCCAATCCTGAGTGGAGCCAGTTCCAACCCCTGTGCTGCTGCTCTGCCAGGGCGTGAGACTCGAAAGTCGACTGCATGACGCTTTGTTTTCAGTGGCAGTTCCTGTTACTCACAGTTACTAACGTCACTTTTCGGATCCCAGCCAGTCTAGTCCATGACGAGGCCAGCAGAGTCACTTAGCAGTACAGTGATGTACATCGTTCTTCAGTGTTCACCGTGCCTCAGAGGCGTCAGCTCATGGTTAGGACAGTTAGCTTGGTGGAACTTTAACTTCAGTCGGGCGCAACACAATTACTGTACATTGACTTAAAAGCAGATATTGAATAAACACTGAAGCGACAAAGAAACCGGTACAGACATCCGCATACAAATACAGAGATATGTAAACAAGCAGGATGCGGCGCTGTGGTCGGCAGTTCTTATATAACACAACAAGTGTCTGGCACAGGTGTTAGATCCGTTACTGCTGCTACAATGCCAGGTTATAAAGATTTAAGCGAATCTGAACGTGGTGTTATAGTCAGCGAACAAGTGGTGGGACACACCTAGTAGCGATGAAGAGGGTTCTCCCGCACGACCGTTTGGTGAGTGAACCGTCAATATCAGGAATCCGGTAAAACATCACTTATCCGACATCTCTGCGGCCGGAAAAAGATCCTGCAAGAACGGGACCAACGGCGACTGAAGAGAATCGTTCAATGTCACAGAAGTTCAACCTTTCCGCAAACTGCAGCAAATTTCACTGTTGGGCCATCAGCAATAGTCAGCGTGCGAGCCATTCAACGAAACGTCATTGATATGGACTTTTGGAGCCGAAGGCCCCCTCGCGTGCCCCTGATGACTGCACGACACAGTCTTAGCCGAGCGGTCTGGGGCGCTGCAGTCATGGACTGCGCGGTTGGTCCCGGCGGAGGTTCGAGCCCTCCCTCGGGCATGGGTGTGTGTGTGTGTGTGTGTGTGTGTGTGTGTGTGTGTGTGTTTGTCCTTACGATAATTTAGGTTAAGTAGTTTGTAAGCTTAGTTACTGATGACCTCAGCAGTTAAGTCCCATAAGATTTCACACATAATTATGAACCTCTCCTTGCTGCGCGGTGTAGCTTCAAATGGTTCAAATGGCTCTGAGCACTATGGGACTTAACATCTGAGGTCATCAGTCCCCTAGAACTTAGAAGTACTTAAACCCAACTAAGGACATCATACACATCCATGCCCGAGGCAAGATTCGAACCTGCGACAGTAGCAGTTGCGCGGTTGCGGACTAAAGCGCCTAGAACCGCTCGGCTAACGCGGGTGGCGAGCAGTATAGCAGCGTGGCCAAAGGCGCCTTGCACGGTTCTCACGGCTCGTCCGGTCGGAGGTTCGAGCCTCACTCCTCCATGGCTGTGCGTGTAGTCCTTAGCGTAAATTAGTTTAAGTTAGAGTAAATAGTGTGTAAGCCTAGGGATCGATGACCTCAGCAGTTTGGTCCCATTGGACCTTACCTCCATTACACCTCGCCTGGGCCCGCCAACATGGACACTGGACTGTTATTGACTGGGAACATGTTTCCTGGTTCGACGAGTCTCGTTTCAAATTGTATCGAGTGGATGGACGCGTACGGGTATGGAGACATGACGGATGGATTATGTATCCGATTACGTTGGTGTCTATTTTACAGTATATGTACTTTTATGACTGAAGTGTCACGTATTATGATACTTTTACGTAGGATTTCATTACTATTAGTTCACGTAGTCTGCGTAGCCTGCCCTTTGCCCCCATTTGTATCTAACTGATTAGTTTCTTGTTTTTGTAGATAATCTGGGCTGCCCCAACAAGGGGAAACGTGTCAATGAATTGGCATTAAATAATTTCGCAACGGAATGTGTTTTCTTCTGAAATCAGCACTTTGTATCTCAGCCGGCACACATATAAACTGACACCTTCGTACTTTGAATGCAAACATGTGTAGATTGTTTCTAAGTATCGTATTTGCACTGCAACCCTTAAAACTATTTCCTGATGCAATTCTTCGGACGAATTTCCTCGGAAGTTGCTTAACAAAAGAATCGGTGGCTGCAATCCATACTACTCTTTGTTCATGTTGCCTGCCCGATGAAATTTGGCGAAGAGCTTGCGAATCATTTTCACATCTGGTCCATTTAGAATATTAAATCTCGTATGAAAACTGTGACTTGTTTCCGTAGTGGTGTGGTTTAACCTCTGCTATTCCAGTACCAGAAACACACGTTGTTCCCTGGAAAAAATGACTTCAACGTCCTCCTTCGTAGGACGCCTCATTCCACATTACAGCGTTTGAACTCATCACTCTGGATTTCGGAGTACTATCTATAGGCACTTTGTACTGCGATTACAGCGCACACATTTTTACACTTCACAATTGAGCCGTGGTACAAAACTGCTGTTTTGAAGAGCGCTTCACAGCACGTTGTGTGAAGTAGTCGCCCTTCGTTTCTGGCAGTGGCGCCGCTGTGGTAAACACAGCTTTGGTGTCTCCGTCTGGCGGGAAAGCGGACAGGCTGCCTGTTCACGTGCATTTAAGTGGTGCTACCAGCTCGGCAGGGGGTCAGTCGCAGTGAGGCTAGGTCAGTCTCTCGTAACCAGTTGCTGGTCCGTCTCTCGTTTGCATTTGTGCAGCACTTAGTGGCTGTCGTTCGGATCAACCTTTAAAGCCGGCAAAATGAGTCTTTCCACTCCGTCAGTAACAGAACCCAGTTAGTGGTCGCCCGGTCGGGGCTCAGTTCCTGCATCTGAGTCTGCGCGTTACGCCGCCAGTCTGCTCAAGTTCCTCGGGCAACGGTCATTGGTGGTTGGATCGGTCGGTTGGTCGGTCGCGCACGGAGACACGAGATGACTTGTCCGCCTTGAGCGCCGGCGCATGTGAGGTCCCCACGTGAGTCCAGTGGGCCGCGCCGTATAGAAAGGGGTACTGGCTTCGCAGTTGACACGAGAGCAACAGGAGTGAAACCGTGACATCGGGCTGGCCGGGGCGAGCTGCGACGCCGTGAGACGGGAGATCGGCGCGCCTTCCTGCGTCCGTTGCAGCGGCTGGCAGCGGACGGTTCGGGAGAGCGTTGTAGGTGCTGCGCCAGGTCTTTGCCAGAAATCGCAGTTTATTAGAAGTGATTGGAGATATGTTGTTTCATTTACTTGTTAAATTCTACTTGTTTTCTTGCTGAGGTCACCAGCCGCTTTGTTTTGGGGCCGTCCCACCATTCTCCTCCATTTGCCCACCCGCGGGAAGGTGGTTATTTGTGAATTGGGTGGTCCGTTTTTACCTTGTGGAATTTGGGAGGTTTAGAGCAATCTGCGGTTCGGGTTTTCAAGTAAACCCCCTCCCCCCCCCCCCCCCCCTGTCAATCTGTCATACGTTAATAGCTGCCTCTGTCATGTTTGTCGGATTCGGTGTTAAAGAATTTATTGCTTAAAGGCCGAATTCTTGAAATATGTTTCTATCTTGCCTATCATCTTGCAAGGTGGTATATGTGTAATAAAATGAAATGTCGTGTGACGACTGCCTCCCGTCGGGTAGACCGCTCGCCTGGTGCAAGTCTTCCGATTGGACGCCACTTCGGCGACTTGCGCATCGATGGGGATGAAATGATGATGATTAGGACAACACAAAAGCAACACAACACCCAGCCGGGAATCGAACCCGGGCTCTTAGGATTGACAGTCTGTCGCGCAGACCACTCAGCTACCAGGAGCGGACTATGTGTAATGTAGAGCATGTTGTACATTTTATGTAAGTCTGTATTTTATGGGTTTTATTTAAATAGTCATTTTAGGTTATAATGTTGCCACCCTTCCACCGTAAAAAAAAATTGCAGTTTTCGTGGGAAATAATTTGAGTGTTGTACGATTTCCATCCCTCTTACGAGGTGCAAAGTTTATGTGTTTTAAAAATTTTTAAGTAATCTGCTGGGTTGAAAATTAGCACAAATGTACTCTTTCAGAGGTTGTTGTGAGCGGTCATGACTATGGCCGTGTTGAAAGGGAGCAGGCAAGCTTCTCACCCCAAAGGCTCATACTGTTAACATTGTTCCTTCTGCCTCTAAATAAAATTGTAACTTGGTACTTCGGCGGTGGTTTTCTGCTTATAATTTTAAATCTGTTTTTGACAACGCTTTTAGAAGTAAAATTCACGTTTGTTAGAAGTAATTTCATTTTCCCTCAGTTACTTCCTGGCAACTACTTCCACGCTCATCCAGTGTGATTAAATGTGTTAATGTTCTTGATGAATCGCTAGTAAATAAAGTAAATTTTTTAAGAAAAAATATTGAAAGTAAAATTTGCGGTTCAACAATAACCGTACGGCTTGTTGCACCCATCTGTCGATCTTTCTTTTCATGTTATTTAATTACAAAATCAGAGTCCTTTGTTCGACACTCTGCATGTACATCGGAGTTGTAATTTTGGTATACATTAATGGGGCCTCATTTTAATGCCAGAAAGTAAATGTAAGTACTGGTAGCTTTAAGGTATGGAAGCAGCTCTTTTCGTAATACTGACGATGCACGAATATGGAGGGTACAGCAGGAAGTCGCGACGCGCTGAGATACTTCGCAATGCCAGGACCACGTCGTTTGTTCAGACGTCATAAAATATTAACGGCTGGCATTAGTCGGCGCCGTAAGACTTCATTAATCTTTAATGGCGGCGATTACAACGGGGGAGCGCGTGACCCGCCCTGGCAGCCATGCACGCGCCCAGGTCGGCAGTGGGGCGCTCATTGCCGTTCTGCCGGTCGTTTTGCCTCCAAACGCCGATCAGTGCGGCTGCAGAACCAATTGCAGCCGCGATAACGGCGATACCCACGAATCTGACAGTATCACAATACCGCCTGCAGTCGACCGTAATGAGTCAATTAACGTTTCGTTACACTAATAGCGACGTCGTGGCTCGAAGAAAGTCTTCGTTGAAGGGTTTCATGTTCCTCCCACAATGCTGCTAAATGGCCTCCACAGCGCATAATAAACAATGTACTGCAGTGAGCGGACGAGAGTCAGATTCTAACAGAACAATGGAATATCAAGTAATGAGCGTTGCTGCAGAGAAACTGACACCTGTTTCCTCTGAGAGAAACGTTTAACAAGTGTATTGAAACTTCCTGGCAGATAAAAACTGTGTGCCGGACCGAGACTCGAACTCGGGGCCTTTGCCTTTCACGGGCAAGTGCTCTACCAACTGAGCTACCCAAGCACGACTCACGCCCCGTCCTGACAGCTTTACTTCCGCCAGTACCTCGTCTCCTACCTTCCAGACTTAACAGAAGCTCTCCGGCGCACACTTCGCTGCAGAGTGAAAATCTCATTCTGGAAACCAGTGTATTATTTGACAATGGGCATTTCGGGATTTTACGCTATCTCTAAAGTACTTAAAAATTTGAATATGTGAGGCTGAACATCAGATATGAGACGTTTCCAGTGTTCCAGTTATTTGACAAAATACTTTTTGTCATTCCTGTTTTCAGTGTGAAATATAAAGGGGTGGGTAAAAACATGGAAGCGGTAAATCAGGACACATTACGATGGCTTTCCCCAAGGTAGTGGTATAGGCCGTTTGCTGTTCCTTATCTATATAAACGATTTGGGAGACAATCTGAGCAGCCGTCTTCGGTTGTTTGCAGATGACGCTGTCGTTTATCGAATAATAAAGTCTTCAGAAGATTAAAACAAACTGCAAAACAATTTAGAAATAGATATCTGAATGGTGCTAAAAGTGGAAGTTGACCCTAAATAACAAAAAGTGTGAGGTCATCCACATAGGTCCTAAAAGGAACTCGTTGAACTTCGGTTACACGATAAATCAGTAATCTAAAAGCTGTAAATTCAACTAAATACCTAGGTATTACAATAACGAACAACTTAAATTGGAAAGAACACGTAGAAAATGTTGTGGGGAAGGCTAACCAAAGGCTGCGTTTTATTGGCAGGACACTTAGAAAATGTAACAGACCTACTAAGGAGACTGCCTACACCACGCTTGCCCGTCCTCTTTTAGAATACTGTTGCGCGATGTGGGGTCCTTATCAGATAGGACTGACGGAGTACATCGTGAAGGTTCAAAGAAAGGCAGTACGTTTTGTATTATCGCGAAATATGGGAGAGAGTGTCACAGAAATGATGCAGGATTTGGTCAGGAAATCATTAAAAGAAAGGCGTGTTTGGTTGGGACGGAATCTTCTCACGACATTCCAATCAACAACTTTCTCCTCCGAATGCGAAGATATTTTGTTGACACATACCTACATAAGGAGAAACGATCACCACGATAAAATAAGGGAAATCAGACCTCGTACGGAATGAGATAGGTGTTCATTCTTTAAGTGCGCTATAAGAGATTGGAATATTAGACTTGTCAAGGTGGTTCGATGAACTCTCTGCCAGGCACTTAAATGTGATTTGCAGAGTATCCATGCTGATGTCGATGACTAATATAGTGTAGTGCAATTTGCAACTATTGGCAGGCCATAAATAAAGTTTCCAGAATGAGATTTTCACTCTGCAGCGGAGTGTGCTCTGATATGAAACTTAAATTAAAACTGTGTGTCGTGCCGAGCCTCGAACTCGGGATTTTTGCTTTTCGCGGGCAAATGCTCTACCGACAGAGCTACCCAAGCAGGACTCAAGACTCTTCCTCATAGCTTCAGATCTGCCAGCACCTCATCTTCTGTGTGTCAAACTTCGCAGAGGCTCTTCTGCGAACCTTGAGCACTTGCCCAAGAAAGGCAAAGGTATGGAGTTCGAGTCTCGGTCCAAACAATTTTCAACTGTGTGTGAAATCTTATGGGACTTAACTGCTAAGGTCATCAGTCCCTAAGCTTACACACTACTTAACCTAAATTATCCTAAGGACAAACACACACACCAATGCCCGAGGGAGGACTCGTACCTCCGCCGGGATCAACCGCACAGACCATGACCGTAGCGCCAAGACCGCTCAGCTAATTTCGCGCGTCAGTCTCGGTCTGGTACACAGTTTTACTCTGCCAGGACGGTTCATAAGTACAGTTGGTTCTGTGTTTAGAAAGCACTCTCCCAGTTTACTCGTTGTCAGTTTTCCTCGGAAGGATGACTGACCTGTGGTCGCCGGTAGGTGCAGTGAAAGAAGATTCAGAATTAGTCATTTACTTCTATTCAAAATGCAGTTAGTGCCTTCACTCGTGGCTGTCTACGTCTGTCAATGACCGCTGAGGAATAAGCCCGCTCAAGGCAGCTGACACCGGACACTTCGTTTCAACCTGCTGCTGCACGGGCCGCTCGCCGCTTGGAGTGGCCCACGCACCAACTCTACCACGACGTCGCAAGAGTGTTTGTCGGTAGTGCATGTATGAACTTACACACGCCGACTTGGGAGGTGCTCTGTCCCCACCTGCTGAGCCGTCGTCGGCTCGCATTAATGCCGTTTTTCCTTTTGGACGTTTTGTCACTACCTAGTGGTGTCTTATTCCTTCCTCAGTTACTATCTGAATGAGTTGCTCACTTGCCTCCATCAGTGGCAGCAGCAGCGTTTATCGACAATAGTAACTTCTTTGGTGTGGCAGTTATATTTCCGTGTCGTGTGTGTGTGTGTGTGTGTGTTTGTGTGTGTGTGTGTGTGTGTGTGTGTGTGTGGCAGTTGATCGGTTGCGGTGGAACTGCGAGGAAGTCTCTGCCGCGTGTGATCAGGCTGGGGCCGCTGGCGGTGTGCGCGCGCGGTCGGAGTTGTGTTGGCGCTAGCTGTGAGAACTGCTATGCACCACACCTGCATACTGTAGTTGAGTAATCAGTGAAGCTGTCATGAAAGATCAACCGTAATGACATGTCTGCGTTGATTGCTGGTTGTTGGATCCTTGGCTGTCCCCGCAAGCAGCAACATGATGGTGTGCCGGAGTCGGCAAAATTTTGTAGCTGTCTCACTGTATGGTGTTTAACCTTTGAAATGATTATAATTCATTGGTGAAGTGCACCGTCGGTATCCTCTGCCTTGTGGCTGTTAACGTTCCAGTTACCTGCCCTGGACATTAGCGTAGATTTGCGGCAGTGTTTTTTCCTCGCTGTGTTGATACTGTCCGGGATGGCGTGTACTTGGACAGCTTGGTGTTGTTCTCTTGTCTCTTTGAGTGATTTTTATATCTTGAATGTGTTTACACGCCATTTATTAAGACATAATCCTGCTGCGATCCTCGTCTTCGCTGGTACTTCTGCATGTCATGCTGCTGGTCAGATAGAAGGGATTAGGCGGTTGGTTGGCTCGTCAGCCGTCCATAGGTCTTGCTGCAGCCCGATTGTTAAGTGTTATGCTTCGCTGCCGGTCTCACCTAAATTGTGGTTACTTTCCTCCCCAGCACGACCCTCGGAACACTTCTGAGCACCACTGTTTGTTGTTTGTGATTGTCATTTTATTTGGTCGCAGGTACTGCGCCCGGCCTTCAGCCGTGTATTAATATTGTCTGGTTTATGTTTAGTTTATGTCCTTGAGCCGAACTTCATAACTACTTTTAGATTAGACCTTTAGTCATGTTTCACTTAAAATTCTTCTTGCTCCGTATTTAGTTCTTCAGCCAGGTTTGTTTCAGAATATGTGGCTTTAATATTTATATCCTTATCTGTAAGGTTTGTCTTTAATTATTTTGAATTCTTGAAACGGCCTTGGGCCGTGTTCTGTAAATGTTTATCTTAAGGTTGTCTTTAATTACTCTACAGTAATTTCTTCGGCCTTCAGCAGACAAGATACTTCAAGTTTTCGTAAGATGTTTTTCTGTTGTACTGTAAAGACTTATCCTTGGAGTCTTTCTCTTATTATGAAAATGAAATTTTTGTAAATGGGCTTTCAGCCGAAGAATTTACTTAAATATTCCTTATACTGGCCTTTAGCTGGAATTTGTAAATATTTGGCTTTCAAAAAATTTCCTTAGCTGATCTGAAATATCATTTCTGCCTTTAGTTGAGAAGATATTGTAATTAAGGCATTCAGACATTACTCTAAAACCTGGTGTTTTAAAAGCAATCATTTAAGCTTATTCTGGAGAAGTTACTTTGCCCCTTAGCCGTGAATTGATCTTCGTTGTTTTAAAGAGAAAATTGTGCATTAATTTGAGGAATAAAGTTGTGTGTGTGTCCTTGTATAACTGACAGTAACTGACCTTGCCTCCTATCCACAACCTGATCCACTCTGTTCTACGAAACCAGATTTCACCCTCTTACCGCCTTTCTTCGTAATCCGTCGTACCGCGACGACGGTTGTCGTGAAGCCTCCAATTTCTAGTCCACAGCTCGTGGTTTAGTGGCTGGCGTTGCTGCCTCTGGATCACGGAGTCCCGGGTTCGATTCCTGGACGGGTTGGGGATTTCGTCTGACCAAGGACTGGGTATTTGTGTTGTCCCCATCAGTTCATCATCATTCGTGTAAGCGGCGAGACTGGACTGTGTAAACATTTGGGCATTGTACGGGCGCTGATATCCGCGCAGTTGAGCGCCGGACAAACTAATCATTATCATCGAATTTCGAAGATACTGTCGTGCCGTCCAGGTAGGCCCTATCCAGTCTGACGTAATGTCAGGAGCCCTGATGTCGCGATCCTCGTGGGAAGAAAAGGTCATCACATTTGCGACAGAAGCAGTGTGATGTTTGCGACTGTTGATCATAGCGAGGACGCCATTTCTCCCATTAGCGGCTGTTGTCTGTAGCGTGCAGGAAATCAGTGAGAGACTCTAGTATTCTGCGTGGTTTCTGTTTGTTCTAAGTCGTGTTTCCATACCACTTTCGCTCTGAGCGTGTTTTTTTAGGGAATTGACTAGTTTGAACCTGGGACCTGTTGCTGGTAAGGAAACGCCAGACCACACATGACATGTAGAGTTCAGAAGAGTTTAGTGAGACTAGCGACGATATAATCAAATCCTTAATGATTTCAGCGTCAGCTCCACTACACTCCCTGTAAATAATCTTAATACTAACTAAATATAGTGGAAGGGGTTCAAGGCTTTCCTATTTTTAGTTAGCTGGTAAAATAACGTCGAAAAACTAGTTACGTTTACCATTGGAAATTAATTATACTCACAAAACATCGTTTATAAATTGCAATATAGATAAAAGGAAATGTTTCAATACAGGATGGTAAAAACCAACTGAGTACAACAAAAATGTGATCGAATATTCCCTGAGTGGTTTCCAAGTTCTACAATGGATCGAAGGATGACCTATGCCATATCACATCTATAATCTAGGTTTAATTTAAGTTTCACAAAAGAGAAA
The DNA here is from genome assembly GCF_023897955.1 of Schistocerca gregaria. Taxonomy (NCBI): domain Eukaryota; kingdom Metazoa; phylum Arthropoda; class Insecta; order Orthoptera; family Acrididae; genus Schistocerca; species Schistocerca gregaria. The sequence goes on from NC_064922.1 coordinate 163,617,549, forward strand.
ACTATCAAAATGGTCTACAGTGACCCTCAATTATCTTTAATTACTTATCTAACTTGTAAATTACAGTGGCCGATGTGGCTTCTCAATAATAATATAACAGAAAAATCATCGCATTTCAGATTATAACTTACGTAGCAAATGTGAATACCATGGACTTTAATTGATGATCGACACTAGTATTACGCAAAACGGGGATGTAACAGATGAGACTTCAGCAGTTCTGAGTGAAGCCTTATGCGCTCAAAGATTCGGCATCGCATGCGTTCATTACCTTTGTCGTTGGTTATGCAGCGTCAGAGGGCAGCGGGCGACGCAGCTCCATACACCTCGCCGCCTCGAAAGCAACTCTTTCCTCCAACTTCTACTTACTACAATTTAACCTAGTTGGTTTTAAAAAAAACTATCTTGCTGTGTTTTCATCTGACCAGTCAGGGTCTCAATGTTAACCTTAAACTCCGCCTACAAAAATTGTCTATCCAATGAGAAACGTTATACTTTTCGTGGTGGGGCAATGTTTTTAAAGCATGCAACGTAACAGAGACGCGAAAAAGTCTCACGCTAAAACTTACAGCTGGTGTGGCCCTTGTAGTGTTATCATAAGATATATACCGTTCTTCTGGAGGGCTCTATCTTTTAACATGGGCTGGGGGTGGTCTTGGCGGTTAGCTGGCGAAACGTGGGTGTCCGTCCCTTATCGTAGGTCCTTCTAGCTTAACACGGTTCTGCTCTCGGCTTCTGTTCTCGTTTCTCCCCTCGGAACTGCCTCTGTCTCACGGTGGGAAGGTATGACATGCATTTAGGCATTCTTGTGTTAGTCTGTGGTACTCCATTTGCTCACTCGTTACTCGTATTACTTTGGTTAATTTAATGTCACGATTTATTCGGAGCTATGTGACATACTACTAGATTTGCTTATTACGTCAGGGTTTTCATGGAAGGTGTTGGTTTTGCCTGACACCTTACAAGACTTGTGGCAGAAGTCACTTCGCTGCACTCAGGGAATCGAGTGCGAACGTCATTTACGCCATCGATCCGTCTGACCAACTGCCTTATGGGCTAAACTGTTACGGTATTTATGGTGCAAAGTAGAGGCTGATGTTTACCCGATGTCATTCGTCGTAACTGTCAAGGTGTCAGTGTTTTTCCTTCTGCCGTGCTTGCTTAACGGGTTTGTTGTATTATAGAACCGATTCGTAAAGGCTAATGGTACTATTTGTTACACTGGCCACGGCCTTTCTTTCGTTAAGTAATGAAGGTGACGTGACCCTATTTGGCTGCTCTGACTCATTATATTTTGCTGAATTCTGCTGCTTTGCTCGTCAGAAACGCCGATACTCTGTTTTGCCCTGACCCAGTCTCCAGGCGAAAGGTTTTCATTGCGATCGCCTCGCTTCGACACTGCCGCAATGTAGAGAAACAGCTTCGCTCTGGGACTTAGAAAACTTTTTCCGTTTTACTGCCTTATACAAGGTTGTCAAACAACGGTAGGAAACCTGGTGGCATTCTAAACAGCTTCCAATCATCTCGGATTGGATAAATTATTCCTACAAAATAGTGGCAATTTCAAACCACTACGAGACTATTCGGAGAGTATGGAACGATAGGTCGCGAAACGGAAACCACAGTGAAAATGAAAACTGTTTTATTTGGAACAGTTAGCTAAAACGTATAGCTACTTATCTCCATAGTCGCCGACCGACATAAGTTTCTCGTAGCTTTGTACCAGTTTTCCAAAACCCTCGTTATAGAAGGCAGCCGCCAGTGCTTTCCGCCAATTCTCCACGCTGGCCTACAGCTCGTTGTCTGTGCCGTAATGTTCTCTTCATAGCCAGTGGTTCATGTGAGCAGAGATGAAACTCAGAGGGAGGCAATTACGGGATGTATTGTGGGTAATCAAACATTTCCTGTTGAAAACGATACAGGACCCTGCAGAATGCAGCTGAGAATTCTGTTGAAGTTAACGCTCGACAGTTATGTAAAGTTGGCTGCAGAGCTTCAGGCGAAATTTCTCGCCAGGCCCTCGTACTTGGTGGGAGACACTATTGTTCTAGGTAGCTTTATGTGCTCCCTGTCTGCTCATAACTAAAAAGAACGACATAACGCGATCGACGGGCGTTCTAGAGACATTGACCAACGCACCTGCGCAAAACGTCATAACATTTTCACTGTGGTTTCCATTTCGCGACCGATCGTTCCCTACTTTCCGAATAACCCTCGTATGAAGGTGGACAGCGGTCACGCACACTTCCCTCCAAAGTAAATCAAAAAGGCTCAATAATATTTAGATCTGACGACTGTGGTGGCCAGAGAGATACGATCACTCATCCTCGTCTTCACCAAATCAATCCTGGATTATGCGAACTGTGTGAGCAGCCACTGTGTCGTCCTTGAACACAGGTGCACTACTGGGGGACAAACAGTGTGCTGTAGGATGGACCCGTTCAGCCAAAATAGTAACATAATCCCCGGCAGTAATGCGAAATTTCAGAGTAACCATGGGGCCCATGGAATAACACGATATGCCTGCCCAAATCGCCACTGAACTCCCTCCATATTTCACTCTCGGAACGTAAACTCTGCCAGAAGTTAAAAACAGTGTGAAACGAGGCTCATCCGACCAAACCACAGTCTTCCATTATTCTATATTCCACGCTTCATGGCTTTGGCACGACGTTTTGCTATTACTGGCATTTCCGTCAGCGATGTTTTGAAATTCTAGTTCGTCCTGCAATTCCCTGCCTGTGGATCTCCCTTCGTGTTGTTTAGGTGCTGACAGGTTTCGAGAGCCGCAATTCAATTCTGCGGTGACGTTTATACCTGTCGTTCTCTTATTTTTCATCAAAATCCTCAACACATCCTTTCCTCCGCGTTGTCACTTAGCGAATTACGTTTTTCCGTTTTCCCGGCATGCGGTAGAAATCTCTTGACACACCTGTCACTAGGAGCTACTTTTGTTACAGACGTACCAACAATGCGCCCGCGTTCGAATTCACTTAGCTGCGAAACAATGCATTCATAACTAGACAGAATACTGTTCAGACCACCATTGCAACTTCACTTGCAACGTATTTACTTTAAGCAAATGAGCAATTGATTTTACTTTCAAAATAACAGACCAAGCCAGCAGAACCAACTCGCTAAGCTAAATAAAGAATTAATGAAATTGCTCACTCTTAATTTGGGCTGTATCTTTAGTTATTAGTTTTGGCAGTGTGTTTTACTTTACTTTAAGTAGCCTCCGTTACGCAATACAAGAATGAATAATTATTGTGGCACAAAATTTTCATTGAAACAAGCGTAATCGCTTTTCATATTCTACGATACTCGGTGATTGCATGGAAAGGAAAGGTACCCCGTTTGGTAATAATGTCTGAGGAGAACGACAACACAAGTGCCCTAAAAGTCTTAACGATTGCAAGTTATTATTCGAGATATTCATACTTTGTGAAGGATATGTTGATGGGCAAAGCCCCTACGTTAGTATATTTTTTAGTTAACACTCTTACGCCGCTGTGTGGACGACTGAGAATGTAGCCCACGACAATGCATACCGTTTTTGTTGCTGGTGCAGCTCGATGAGAAGAACCCCGAGTAGTCTCCAGAGCCACGGGTAATTACGGGACGGGCAATTGTTGGAATTGCAGCTTCCTTCTCCTGTCAAATCATACCGTGCTCTCTACACTAGCAGATTAACGAATCAGGCGCGTCTACATTAGCGCGAGCATAGCTACGCACCGCGTCGGCGAGAGCAACCAAAAAATACTCCCGCACCGCTGCATGACCCAAACTGCCCCACCCCAACAGCTCCCGCCACATCATAGACCCCTCCATAAGCAGAGGCCAATAAAGGCACAGCCTCCACCATCCCGCCATCGCCATAGCTACATCTCGATAAAGCTCCCCTCGCTGTTACCCAAGAATATAAAATATAGTGTCTGTAACACAGCTTACACCTTCAGAATCAAAAACACAGTACAAGTTATCAACTAACATTAAGCGAGGAAATTTTAGATGTTGCAAAATTTCTTTTATCTGCATTTTCGGTGTTAAAAGTAATTTTTCTTTGTTTTTCTTACACTACGAGTCGAAGAGTTATTGTCGTGGTCCACAGTACGAAGTCTCCTTCGATGTAGCTCTCTGGTGTTTCCTGTGTAAGACTCTCCATCTCAGCATAATTACCACAACCATATTCCCTTGCGCTTGCTTACTCTACTATTTTATACCCCCCTCTGACCTCCCCAACGTTTCTACAATTAGCAAATTAACTATTCCTTGATAGCAAATGATCAGTATTACCTATTATTTCTCTTCCAGAATGAGATTTTCACTCTGCAGCGGAGTGTGCGCTGATATGAAACTTCCTGGCAGATTAAAACTGTGTGCCCGACCGAGACTCGAACTCGGGACGTTTGCCTTTCGCGGGCAAGTGCTCTACCATCTGAGTTACCGAAGCACGACTCACGCCCGGTACACGACTCGCAGGAGAGCTTCTGTAAAGTTTGGAAGGTAGGAGACGGATACTGGCAGAAGTAAAGCTGTGAGTACCGGGCGTGAGTCGTGCTTCGGTAGCTCAGATGGTAGAGCACTTGCCCGCGAAAGGCAAAGGTCCCGAGTTCGAGTCTCGGTCGGGCACACAGTTTTAATCTGCCAGGTAGTTTAATATTTCTCTTATTAGGTAAGTTGTTTCATAGAGCTCCTTTCTTCTCACTAATGCGATTCAGCATCCTGTAATAATTTACTCGAGCCGTCCATTAGATCATAAGCATTTTTCTGCCGTATCGCATTTCAGAAGCTTCCAGTTCGAATAGATTATCGTCATCTTTCCCACCATGTAAAGCTGCATTCCACACAAGTACCTTCACAAAAGGCTTTTTCACCTTAAATTAGTATTCGACGTTAGTAACAATCTTTCTTCTTTACTGTCACTCTGCGTTTTACATCATTTTACTTCCGCTCTCGTCACACTTTTCGTGACTGATATCTTAATCCAGTTCGCCGGTTTGATTTGACTGCACTCGCTCTCTCCTGTTGATGTTCATCTTACAACATTTTCGTCGGACATTGTTCGTTCCGATCAAATGATCTTCCAAGTCCATTGCAAGTTTTGTTAATACTTCATTACGTTTGAAGATTGCGATTACCAAACTGTTGCTACATTCAAGAAAGCTTTTGTTGTCAATTTGCTTTCATTCTTTGAGGGAAGCACCAAAAACGTATTGAAGTGTGTTTCCTTTCCTACGGAAACCTCATCAGAAAGTCAAATATTCTGTGTTCACACGAATTCTGTCGTTGACTCAGCACATTATGCATATAATGGTGAGAGCATGCTTTAAGAGGCCTTTCGTGTAAAATGCTTCATACTTACACGTTTAATGTGTAACCTCACTCTTCCGGTGATAAGTATGAAAACTAACTGTCTGGAAAACATTTTCCAATTCTCTATGCAGCTTAAGCTAGTGATTGCCGTAGTAAGTGAAAAGTAATTAAATTACCCCGTCTTCTGATTTTGAGTTGATGTCATGCCTGTTGTATGGTGAGCGTTTATTTAGATGCACTGCGAACGCTAATTATTTGTGGTAGATTTCTTTTTAATGCAGATTTAGAAATCTGTTACTTACTATATTAATCAGTTACTAAAACTACACTTGAAAGAAGCATTTGCAATCTATATTACCTGCAAGTATTAGGTTGCAGACGGCAGAAATGAAATTAAATTGTATCCTAATTGGCGTAACTAAATTTGCTAAAAATAAAAATGGATTCAATGAGGAATGAAATCGATGAAGATGCAGTGGTGTGTTCATCGCCTTATAATTTCAGTTATTTCCATGAGAAACAACTGCTCCGAATCACATGCAAGTTGGTTGGTGTTACTCTACGAATACCTTACTGTGAAATAATATTTTTCTATCATATACCAAGATTCTATATATATATATAGACGAATTGAAAAACTGGTAGAAGCCGACCTCGGGCAAGATCAGTTTGGATTCAGTAGAAATATTGGAACACGCGAGGCAATACTGACCCTACGACTTATTTTGGAAGCTAGATTAAGGAAAGGCAAACCTACGTTTCTAGCATTTGTAGACTTAGAGAAAGCTTTTCACAATGTTGACTCGAATACTCTTTTTAAAATTCTGACGGTGGCAGGGGTAAAATACAGGGGGCGAAAGGCTATTTACAATTTGTACAGAAACCAGATGGCAGTTGAAGAGCTGAGGGGCATGAAAGGGAAACAGTGGTTGGGAAGGGAGTGAGACAGGGTTGTAGTCTCTCCCCGATGTTATTCAATCTGTATATTGAGCAAGCAATGAAGGAAACAAAAGAAAAATTCGGAGTAGGTATTAAAATCCATGGAGAAGACATAAAAACTTTGAGGTTTGCCGATGACGTCGTAATTCTGTCAGAGACAAAGGACGTGAAAGAGCAGGTGAACGGAATGGACAGTGTCTTGAAAGGAGGGTATAAGATGATCATCAACAAAAGCAAAACGAGGATAATGGAATGTAGTCGAATTAAGTCGAGTGCTGCTGAGGGAATTAGATTAGGAAATGAGACACTTAAAAGTAGTAAAGGAGTTTTGCTATTTGGGGAGCAAAATAACTGATGATGGTCGAAGTAGAGAGGATATAAAATGTAGACTGGCAATGGCAGGGAAAGCGTTTCTGAAGAAGAGAAATTTTTTAACATCGAGCATAGCTTTAAGTGTCAGGAAGTCATTTCGGAAAGTATTTGTATGGAGTGTAGCCACGTATGGAAGTGAATTATGGACGATAAATAGTTTGGACAAGAAGAGAATAGAAGCTTTCGAAATGTGGTGCTGCAGAAGAGTGCTGAAGATTAGATGGGTGGATCACATAACTAATGAGGAAGTATTGAATAGGATTGGGGAGAAGAGGAGTTTCTGGCACAACTTGACTAGAAGAAGGGATCGAGTGGTAGGACATGTTCTGGGGCATCAAGGGATCACCAATTTAGTATTGGAGGGCAGCGTGGAGGGTAAAAATCGTAGACGGAGACCAAGAGATGAATACGCTAAACAGATTCAGAAGGTTGTAAGTTGCAGTAGGTACTGGGAGATGAAGAAAATTGCACAGGATAGAGTAGCATGGAGAGCTGCATCAAACCAGTCTCAGGACTGAAGACCACAACAACAATATACCAAGATTAGAAACAATGCAGTATACGCCCTTTGTGTCAACGAATACCTCAGGTTCGCTTTAGTGAATTTTATTTACTGCTTTGTACTGGGCGGAGTTTTACATGTTATTTGTGGTAGTAGATGGTGTTCGTGTACACCTGCATCTACATACATATTCTGCAAGCCACCATATCCTACATGGCGAAGGGGACGTTGTACCATTGCTGTTTGTTCCGTTTCCTGACCCAGTCGCAAATGGAGCGACGGAAAAAGACTGTATGCTTACCTCATTTTTTCCTTATTTTTTTCCTGCTCTAATCTTCCTTGTCTTCGCTGCCCTTGTCCTAGATTTCCGTCGGTGCCTGTAGAATAACAAATGCCAGAGCACGTTGATTATGTGGGCTGACGTGTCCCTATTAAGAGGGCCATTGTGCCCCATCACCATATTGGAATTATTTTAGTTCCTTTCCGAAAACACTTTAAACATTTATCGCCTTAAACAGTGTCAAAATAAGCCTTCAATTATCGTCTATAATCTTAGTACTTACTTGTTTAATAATAACTTTGTCTTCGAGTTCACATCAAGATATCTTGAGTAAGCAAAATTTAGTTTCAATAAGAAGAAAACATAAAACGCCCGCCCATCCCCAATCGATAATTTAACTGCACCGAGATATTCGTGGAAGTCAGACACTGTTGTTGCTACCAACCTCCTTGGCAGGCAGCGTAATAATACCTAAAAATGCTTCAAATGGCTCTGAGCACTATGAGACTTAACTCTTAACTGCTGAGGTCATCAGTTCGCTAGGGCTTAAAACTAGTTAAACCTAATTAACCTAAGGACATCACACACATCCAAGCCCGAGGCAGGATTCGAACCTGCATTTGCGCGGTTCCGGAATAGTACCTACTGGCCAAGGTTTCTCTATGGCCAGTGTGCCCCAGTCAACCCTACCGACCTGTTTAATATAGACTGCAACAATAATGGACACTTATTTAAATGAAAGGAAAAGTACAAAACAGTAACACAGGCTACAGTAATGGCTACCTTACCTGGGAGATAGATAAGACTGACTGCAACCCCAAGCACAAATAATTACCGGCTGAAGCCTTCCGACTTGTACCAGTCCAGTCTAGAGCTCCCATCCCCCAGCTTAACACAATTTTGAAGCGTCTGTTCGGGAAGTCCTTCCTTAGTGATGCTCAGTCTGATCAAATCTGCAAATTTTCTCCGTCCTGTCGAGGCATTACTACTGTGTCGTCCATTGTGCGTTAGCAATGCCTCATCACGCGAAAGAAGCGAGACGTAGTGTACATCTCGTTCGGATAGTCGCTGTATAATGAACTGCCGACTACAAATGCAGATCACGGTGGAAGTTCGAAACGTAGGCAGAACACAAGATGACACAATTGTTTGGTCAAAGATACGTGATTGCTCTTTAATTTGTTGTACGGTTGCGTAACATGTAACTGATTCAGTTGATGACAGGTAGTGGAATACGATGTGTAGTATTCAGATGTTCAATTTATTTTAAAGTGCGCTGCTATCAGCTGCGTAATGTATTTTTCTTGTTAAATATGTGTTTAGACAAGGTGAGACTCGCTGATACACAGATCTGGTGCAGGGTGCATTTGTTAAAAAATTTACGAAAGTATCTGTACCTCATTGTAATGTGGTTCGTCAATTTATTGAGAGATTTTAAGTGAGGTGCTCGCTGTTAGATGTCGAATGAAGCACCACCCAAAACAAAACGAACGAAAGTTGCTGGGTATTTCTGAAATTGTGCAGCAGACTCCAACAAAATCATTGCGCAATTCATCTCAAGATAAGGATGTCAATATTGCAAACGTGCATAGAGCGGTTAGGCAAATACAGAAATTGTTCCCATATAAAGTGACAGCAGCGCAAGAACTGAAAGACGTGTATCATAAAAATTGAATCCTTTACTGCAAATTGTTTACGTCATTTGTTGTTGTTGTTCTCGTCTTCAGTCCCGAGACTGGTTTGATGCAGCTCTCCATGCTATTCTATACTGTGCAAGCTTCTTCATCTCCCAGTACCTATTGCAACCTACAGCCTTCTGAATCTGTTTAGTGTATTCTTCTCTTGGTTACGATTTTTACCCTTCACGCTTCCCTCCAATACAAAATTTCTGACCCTTGACGCTCCAGAATATGTCATAACAAGCGATCCCTTCTCGTAGTCAAGTTGTGACACAAATTTCTCTTCCCCCCCCCCCCCACCCCAATTCTATTCAATACCTCCTCATTAGTTATGTGACCTACCCACCTTCATCATTCTTCTGTAGCACCACATTTCGAAAGCTTCTATTCTCTTCTTGTCCAAACTATTTATCGTCCACGCTTCACTTCCATACATGGCTGCATTTCCATACAAATACTTTCAGAAACGACTTCCTGACATTTGAATCTATACTTGATATACTTCATTTATTGAGAGGAATACTACTTACATTCTTGATGACACCTTTTATGCATATCAGGTGTCGTTTCACCTCTCTAGTCCCGTTAACACACAAAACACACGTTTATCGTCGAGAACTCTCGTGCTACGCTTTGGCTCTGAGCACTATGGGACTCAACTGCTGTGGTCATCAGTCCCCTAGAACTTAGAACTACTTAAACCTAACTAACCTAAGGACATCACATACATCCATGCCCGAGGCAGGATTCGAACCTGCGACCGTAGCAATCGCACGGTTCCGGACTGCGCGCCTAGAACCGCGAGACCACCGCGGCCGGCTGCTACGCTTTAGACACCATTGTGTGATCAGAAAATTGGAGTGTGAATAGGAATATCCAGATGTCACATTACTAGAACTTTGTTTTTTAAACAAACCATGAACAATGTAAGTTAAAGTTTAGGGATCCACGATTTCATTGGCCAGCTAAAGGAAGACGAAATAAACTACCTATGGCTGCAACAAGACGTACAGAGCTAACAGAATGGCTCTGAGCACTATGGGACTTACCATCTGAGGTCATCTGTCCCTTAGAACTTAGAACTACTTAAACCTAACAAACCAAAGGACATCCATGGCCAAGGCAGGATTCGAGCCTGCGACCGTAGCAGTCGCGCGGTTCTAGACTGTAGCGCCTACAAACGCTCGGCCACCGCGGCCGGCAAAGATAACAATACTACGCGTCTTCTGGAGGAGTTTTATGGGGAACGTGTCATCTCAAAAGGTCCTACGGGCCCCGCGCTCCCCGGAGCTTGCTGCACTAGAATTTTTCCTTGGCGAGCACCAAAACCTGTAATGTATCCCTACCACGCAAGCACGCTTTGTAACTTTAAAAAAAAGCCTGGCATAACTGTGTACGTGAGAAGCATATCACAAACGTATCAGCAGAAAATGGTCTCAGTTAAATTAACGAGTGCAGACATGGGTAGCCGCCCGAAGACTTAATTTTCAGCATATGTCGTAACTGCACAGAACTTTGCAAACACCGTGTACAGTAGCGTATAGAGTGGGCTGCCTTTGATGGCAGTCTCTAGGGAGCCCCATACAGTGCTGACACAGAAATTTCTCGTATCTGTTTGTGTCAAAGTTTATGCTAAAGCCGACCGTAAACCCCGCAATTTATGCACCTGCTGCACTGAACAGTAGTTATGACGTCACGAGTACAGTACCCTTTCCAAGAATGTACACAGCGTAATTACCATCTCATTAAACGGTCGACAGCAGCAGAGGGAGCCCCGCGGAACAGCCACAATGTGAACCGTGTGTCTGGCAGCGGCATCCCTTCTGCGAAATGCGCCACTGCAGAGATTTTCCGACTCTGCGCCGCGGGCACGTCGAGCAACCGCAAACGCGAGCGCTCGCAGATAGCACCCGGGGCACTTCCACGTGCTGGCCTGACCGTCAGGTAAGCCTGCCACGACGCCACAGTTCGGGGTGCACGGTGTTAATTCTCCACGCAGCCTCATTTGCAATTACCGCCCGTTCGAATGTCAGGGCCAAACGTGAAAGCAGTTTATAATGGCATTCCTTACCGTCGCGCGGCACAGTCGTTTAGTAGAAATTCGCGGTTCGACATGACATAACTGTTCGTGATGTGGCATAAAATTCATGTGGAGCGGGATGTGTGCTGCGATTTTTGCGGAAGAGGGGCACAATTTAACAGTTATTCTATTTGACATCAACACAACAGAAATACACTTGTGCCAAAACGAAATATTTATGTAGCCCGCAAAGATCCTTAAGCAGGGCTACAAGCAGTCACTACCAAAATGTCTTCTATTGCACGAAAGATTAAATTCCAGCATTTACCGTTATACACTACTGACGATTAAAATTGCTGCACCACGAAGATGACGTGCTACAGATGCGAAATTTAACCGACAGGAAGAAAATGCTGTGATATGAAAATGATTAGCTTTGCAGAACATTCACACAAGTTTGGCGCCGGTGGCGAAACCTAGAACGTGCTGACATGAGGAAAGTTTCCAACCGATTTCTCACCGGCGTTGCCTGGTGAAATGTTGTTGTGATGCCTCGTGTAAGGAGCAGAAATGCGTGCCATCACGTTTCCGGCTTTGATAAAGGTCGGATTGTGGCCTGTCGCGATTGAGCTTTATCGTATAGCGACGTTGTTGCTCGCGTTGGTCGACATCCAATGACTGCTGGCAGAATATGGAATCGGTGGGTTCAATACGGGACCCGGTGCTTGATCCCAACGGCCTCGTATCACTAGCAGACGAGATGACAGTCATCTTATCCGCATGGCTGTAACGGGTCGTGCAGCCACGTCTCGATCCTTGAGTCAACAGATGGGGCCGTTTGCAAGACAACCACCATCTGCACGAACAGTTCGACTACGTTTGCAGCAGCATGGAGTATCAGCTCTTAGCCCATGGCTGCTGTTACCCTTGACGCTGCATCACAGACAGGAGCGCCTGCGATGGTGTACTCAACGACGAACCTAGGTGCACGAATGGCAAAACGTCATTTTTTTCCGATGAATCCAGGTTCTATTTACAGCATCGCATCATTATGGTCGCATCCGTGTTTGGCGACATCGAGGTTATCGCTCATTCGAAGCGTGTATTTGTCATCGCCATACTGATGTATCACGCGGCGTGATGGTATGGGTTGCCACTGGTTACACGTCTCGGTCACCTCTTGTTCGCATCGACGGCACTTTGAACAGTGGACGTTCTAGTTCAGATGTGTTACGACCCGTGGCTCTACCCTTCATTCGATCCCTGCGAAACCCTACATTTCAGCAGGATAATGCACGACCCTACGTTGCAGGTTCTGTACGGGCCTTTCTGGATGCAGAAAATGTTCGATTGCTCCCCTGGCCATCACATTCTCCAGATCTCTCACCAACTGAAAACGTATGGTCAACGGTGGCCGAGCAACTGGCTCGTCACAATACGCCAGTCACTACCCCTGATTAACTGTGTTATCGTGTTGAAGCTGAATGGGCAGCTGTATCTGTACACGCCATCCAAGCTCTGTTTGACTCAACTCCCAGGTGTATCAAGGCCGTTATTACGGCCAGAGGTTGTTTTTCTGGGTACTGACTTCTCAGGATCTATGCACCCAAACTGCGTGAAAATGTAACCATATGTCAGTTCTAGTATAATATACAGGGTGTTTCAAAAATGACCGGTATATTTGAAACGGCAATAAAAACTAAACGAGCAGCGATAGAAGTACACCGTTTGTTGCAATATGCTTGGGACAACAGTACATTTTCAGGCGGACAAACTTTCGAAATTACAGTAGTTACAATTTTCGACAACAGATGGCGCTGCGGTCTGGGAAACTCTATAGTACGATATTTTCCACATATCCACCATGCGCAGCAATAATATGGCGTAGTCTCTGAATGAAATTACCCGAAACCTTTGACAACATGTCTGGCGGAATGGCTTCACATGCAGATGAGATGTACTGCTTCAGCTGTTCAATTGTTTCTCGATTCTGGCGGTACACCTGGTCTTTCAAGTGTCCCCACAGAAAGAAGTCACAGGGGTTCATGTCTGGCGAATAGGGAGGCCAATCCACGCCGCCTCCTGTATGTTTCGGATAGCCCAAAGCAATCACACGATCATCGAAATATTCATTCAGGAAATTAAAGACGCAGGCCGTGCGATGTGGCCGGGCACCATCTTGCATAAACCACGAGGTGTTCGAAGGGTCGTCTAAGGCAGTTTGTGCCGCCACAAATTCACGAAGAATGTCCGGATAGCGTGATGCAGTAATCGTTTCGGATCTGAAAAATGGGCCAATGATTCCTTTGGAAGAAATGGCGGCCCAGACCAGTACTTTTAAGGATGCAGGGACGATGGGACTGCAACATGGGGTTTTTTCGTTCCCCATATGCGCCAGTTCTGTTTATTGACGAAGCTGGCCAGGTAAAAATAAGCTTCCTCAGTAAACCAAATGCTGCCCACATGCATATCGCCGTCATCAATCCTTTGCACTATATCGTTAGCGAATGTCTCTCGTGCAGCAATGGTAGCGGCGCTGAGGAGTTGCCGCGTTTGAATTTTGTATGGATAGAGGTGTAAACGCTGGCGCATGAGACGATACGTGGACGTTGACGTCATTTGGACCGCACCTGCAACACGGCGAACGGAAACCCGAGGCCGCTGTTGGATCACCTGCTGCACTAGCTGCGCGTTGCCCTCTGTGGTTGGCGTACGTGGTCGCCCTACCTTTCCAGCACGTTCATCCGTCACATTCCCAGTCCGTTGAAATTTTTCAAACAGATCCTTTATTGTATCGCTTTTCGGTCCTTTGGTTACATTAAACCTCCGTTGAAAACTTCGTCTTGTTGCAACAACACTGTGTTCTAGGTGGTGGAATTCCAACACCAGAAGAATACTCTGTTCTAACGAATAAACCATGTTGTCCAAGCACACTTGCACGTTGTGAACAGCACACGCTTACAGCAGAAAGACGACGTACAGAATGGCGCACCCACAGACTGCGTTGCCTTCTATATCTCTCACATCACTTGCAGCGCCATCTGTTGTTGAAAATTGTAACTACTGTAATTTCGAAAGTTTGTCCCCTGAAAATGTACTGTTTTCTCAAGCATGTTGCAACAAACGGTGTACTTCTATCGCTGCTCGTTTAGTTTTTATTGCCGTTTCAAATATACCGGTCATTTTTGAAACACCCTGTATTTGTCCAATGAATACCCGTTTATCATCTGCATTTCTTCTTGGTGTAGCAATTTTAAGGGCCAGTAGTGTATATTCATACGTAAGTTAACATCATAATGCATGGTCGTCGGCCATAATCAGGTATCATATTTGAGATAACTTCAGCAGTAAAACGTAATATGGTGAACCAACTTTTAGACCTAGTTACGATCATAACACACAAGTATCCATTTCCCAGCTCCTTGTAGTACTACTACTGCTAACACCCTCATCAGCCACCCACAACGTACACTAAACTTCCTATGCATTTATACAATTATTATATGTCTGCCTCTATGTATGTACGTAGGTACCTACGTCCCAAATCTCCTCCTAAACTGCTGGATCGATTTGAACCAAACTTGGTACACATATAACTTACTGTCTCAAAGGAAGCGTTTTGGTGGGGTAAAAGAAACCTAACATCAAAGACATCGGGGTGCCGCTGGGGATGAAAAAGAAGTATAGGCTACGATGCACTAATACCCAGACTTTCATTCATCTAGAATTTGAAAATGAGTGCACTTGGCCACTCGCAACAAACTTTATGTGTGCACGCATGGCCGATACCGGGGGTAAAAGGCTCCTCCTTAAACTCCAAGATCGATTTCCACCAAACTTACTACACAAATTTCTTGCTGTCTGGGAAGAAACACTGTGGGATTAAGAACCAGCAACTTCCAATTGATTTAGGGGTGATAACGAAGAGAGACATTGTGGATGAGAAGCTGGACGGACAGCAGGTTAGGAAGAGAGGGACACAGATAGCAGGAGATGGACAGAGAGTGGTGGCCGAGGAGATGGGCAGAAGAGGGAATTGATCGAGAAGGATAGGATGGAGAAGGAGATAGTGGGACAAAAAGATTCCCAGAGATAGGGGAGGAGGAGGTGGACAGAGAGAGCAGGAAGGAGGGGGTGGACAGAGAGGATGGAGAGAGATAGATGACACTGTCAGAGATAGGAGGAGTAGGAGATTGACAGGGGGAGAAGTTGGCCTTATGAGGAGGAAGGAGGAGATGGAGAGCAGAAGGACAGAGGGAGGAGGAAAAGGTAAGCAGAGAGAGGGAGAAACAGGAGATAGCAAGAACACAACCCAAAACTGGAAAGACTATTCTTTCGATCAAGAAGGACCTGCAAGCTATTCTCATTGGTCGGAAAAAGACGCTAAATTTCATCAGTGACAGAGAAAGAGGTTGCTTCAGTTCTTATACCGATAATCGAAACATTATAGTAGTCCCGCGTAAAGTATTTCACAGAAAAATGTAGTTGTCTACTAACAGAAAATATAATGGAGAGAAATGAAAGTGCCGGATGAACACAAAACTTTCAACATCTTTGAGTAGCTTTTTTAACCCATCGGAAAAAATTGGTGGCTATATCTGTTCACATACAAACGCTGTTTATTTTTATGCCTATTACTGACTAGAAACACAACCTTTTGCCACAGCATCTAGTAACCTCCATAAAGACAATGTTTCAGGATTTACTTCCCATTATGAAGGAAATTTTAGCACCCATGCAAACAGGGATTTAGGTGCTGGTGATGGTGTGGAGGGAAGGAAAGTAGTTTAAATTTTAAGTAATTGTACCCCATACTCACAAACTAATTTTTGATATAAGAACGTAGGCTTCCGCGGCTGGTGGCATAGTGATTAAAATTCTTCTGGGTATTATGCCGCGTCTTTGCTACAAGCTAACAGCAATAATAAACTAAAACCGACGTTTCGGCCGAATTGCAACGGCCTTCCTCAGGGCACGACCGGTTTTGCATGGGGATGGGTGCTTCTATTTAATACAGACTACCAATATCTGACGTCACCGTTGTAAAACTTTTAATTGGCCCTCTAATGTGATTGGTTAGTCATGACGTAAGGTAAGACGGAAGGAAAGAGGTTATTCGTGGATATCCGTTTCGTCAACGATTGGTAGCTGTCCGCCAATAAGCGTTCGGCTTCTGGTCGGCAAGTTTTCCTCTTGGTGTGCACGGAAGTGGACTGACAGTTGCTCTACCGTTCGGAGGTTCGAATCCTGCCTCGGGCATGGATGTGTGAGTTGTCCTTAGGTTATTTAGGTTTAAGTAGTTATAAGTTCTAGGTGACTGATGACCACAGATGTTGTGTCCCATAGTGCTCAGAGCCATTTGAACCACCCAGTTGCTCTACAGCTGTTTGTCCAGGTACGCACGTGACTCGTGTAGCTTCTCCTCCGCGACCTCCGGGCATTTCAGGCACTTTGTAAATGTTGGCAAACTTTCAACAAGTGTGGGAGAGGTTATATATAAACATATAAAAGGATTTACAGTATGTGAACTAATAATAGTATTTTTTAAAATTTTCCTGTTTCATTTTCACATTGTATTTGCGCCACGTCAAATACTATATAGATTTTGGCTACATCTTACCTCAACTTTTTTGGTACTGCCACCATTGAAAAGTAGTCATAAATTAATTGGAAATATCCTTGCTAGTAAGAAATTGTTTTTTTTTTCTATACAGCTTGCATGTACCACATGCGCTGTTTCTCACAAAAAGTGAATTCTCATTTCTATTTCAACTGGAAAGTAGAAAACCAGTTCAAAAATTCCTCAAGAATTGGCACAAATACGAGTGCAGTTTGAAAGGATGTGCTCCGATTCAGCGCGACGTAGTGCTGCAATCTCGTGCCGGGCCTGTGTGGGGCCGTATCAGCGGCAGTAAGCAGTAACCAGTAACCAGTGCCCGTCGGCGAGCGGCAGTAACAGTAACAGCGGGGCCGCACCTGGCGGGCCCATTACGGCCAATCACGACGCCGCTGTCCCATCACGACGCGCCGCTGCCTCTACCACACCTGTGACAACCTGCTGCGGTCATGCCGTGACACGACCAACGGGCGATTTCTCTCTCTGTCACGCATACCTTCCGAAGTTTTTTCAAGCGCCTAGCGACTTTTTCGCGATTTCACCATCGCTAGCTATAAATGGGAGCCACAACACGTCAAGACAGATCAGCGTCGAGGTTGGATTGCACAGAGCTTTTGTTATAGAAACCGTCTTCATCAGGAAGCGGAGGACGCTAGGTACGGACTGTGTTCGAAATGAAATGACAAGCTCTCGAAGAACAACTGTTATACCTATCTAAACTTTTATTAAATGTCTTCTTATCGCCGTTGTAGTCTGAAGAGGTGTGTGTCTCGAATCATGTTGCATCATTAAATAATCTAGGCAAATAAAAAAATTTGTGACACGTGGTCGTCGCTGAAAGTTTTTACATCTACATTTAATTAGTGATTAGGGTTTTAGTTTAATATTTCTGTTGTTAAATGGGGGCAACGGCCTTGCCGCAGTAGTTACACCAATTCATATGAAATCACCGAAGCTAAGCGCTGTCGGGCATGATCGGCACTTGGATGGGTGACCATCCAGGCTGCCATGCGCTGTTGCCACTTTTTGGGGTCCACTCAGCCTCGTGATGACAATTGAGGAGCTACTCGACCGAATAGTAGCGGCTTCGGTCAAGATTACCATCATGACGAGTGAGGATGACATGGCGCTCGGATGGTCCCAGTAGGCCACTTGTGGCCTGAAGACGGAGTGCTTCTGTTGTTATACCGTATTACAGGGTAAACATAATGTCACGATTGATACAGTACTTGAAACCACACTCAATATTTTTTAGCGTGGTGCCGGTACGTTAGTCTGGAAAACCCGCTGCAGAGGTGTCACTGACTGCAGTTGCTGAAGATGGCGGCCACCTAGGAAGGATTTCTGTGCTAGAATTTGCTCGTTGCCAATCGGTAGTGCATGTGTAGCGAGCTTCCCACGGCAAATATCGTAAGACACCCCCAGTTTACAACAGCATTTTGAAGTGGTGTGAGCCGTTCTCTCTCCCAACTGTGCGTTTTCGTGAACTTCGCTGTCTATCTGTGTTTGTTTCCCCGCCCTTGTCGCGGTTACCTCGTGGTTCTTCTTCCTTCTACGTGTGGCAGCAGTGATGTGTACCGATATTTGCACCGTGTACCATCCTTGGTTTGGTGCATTTAGTTTCCGGCAAGGGGGTCTGGAGTGAGTCGGTCGGTTGTTGAGGACGAGGGAAGTTATCTCCGCGCGGTGCAGTTGGCTGGGTCCGATGGCAGTCCGTGCACAGTGTCGGAGCGTGTGTGGAGCTGTCCGACCGCTACGAGCTTCGTGGTTCACCGAACGAGGACGTTAAAGTTGAGTAGTGGTTTCAAACTACCAAGCCACGCCTATTGAGGTTCTGGTGGTTCGCTTCGGTGGTTTGCTGTTGGGGAGGTTTTCCGGTGAGCAACACCGAGTGGTTCTACTGTTGAGATTTAGCCGCATTTAGCCGCGATGCGAGAGCAGATCAACCTCCCTGGAGGCTTCTGAGTGCCACCGGTGTTTAATTATGTGTTATCAGCTATTTCAAAATTAAGCTTAAGGTTATTTGTTGGTTTTCTTAAAATTTTGCAAAATTGATTTTTAAATTTATCTTTTAAGTTTAAACATTGCAGCCTTCTGCCTTCAAAGATAATGCTAATACATTTTAAAATTTTGCAGTGTAATTGTGGCCCTCAGTCATTGATATTGCACATTGCATATGTTGCTTCCTTAAATTATTTTATTGCTTTATTAATTGGATTTTTATCTTGTTGGTTTTTAAGATTTATTGGTGTTAAACATGCTGGCCTTTTGCCAGTAAAGGTCCATTGTAACACATTCTGAAGTTTCGACATTTAATTGTGGTTGCTGTTTTGGGTTTTAAATTATTTTGTTGCTCTCTTAACTGAATTTTTGATTTTCTTAAGATTTCTTCTTGGCCCTCTGCCTTTAAGGGTCTAAGGTAATATATTCTAAAATTATGGAATTTAATTGTGGCCCTCAGCCATTTATATTGCACTTTGCTTAAGTTGTTTCTTGAATTAATTTATTGCTATCTTAATTGGATTTTTATATTAAGATTTCTTGTTGGAGGCCTTCTGCCGTGAAGGAGCTGCACCCGGTAAAGATTCGACTATATGCCGCTTTGGTTGTAAAGCTTACTAAATTTCAATGACAATTAGAAGCAGAAACTGACCACAATCGTTAGCCGTTTCCACAATCTTATTAAGTGTTCTGCCCAGTGGATTTAGCGGGGGTGTCATGGTGGAATAAATTAGAGGAGGATGGTTGTTTGAGCGCAGCAGGATGTGCGGGTCGATCAGGCGTGTCAGCAGAGACGGAAGTCGGTGTGATGGACATTATATTGCGAAGTCCATCTACAGACTTAGTGCAGAACTGAACATCACTCAGTCAACGGTGTGTAAATCCTTATTAAGCGATTAACAGAGAAGCTGTATAAACAGCAGCTCCTGCCAGGTGTAAGCTATGACGACAAATTGCGCCGTCTTCAGTTCGGCATTGATATGTACAACCATCAAAACGACGACTCCGTAAGGAAATTAATCTTCAGCAGCGAAGTCACTTTCGGCACAACGCACCCATATGCGGGACAGATAATCGACAAGGAACTGTCGAACACGTACAGGATTCCGAGGAAGATACCATGTTCCGTATCGTGTCCAACAAAACAGTTAATGAACTCTTCTTCTTCGCTAAGAGAACGTCAATGACGTCACATATTTCGACGTGCTGCAGTTGTGGCTCATACGACAGTAGCAAACTGATAGCGCGTATTTCGTCTTTCAACAAGATGGTGCCCCTGCACGTTTCGAAAATTGTGCTGGACATGCCTTATGATTTTCTTTTTCTCTGTGGGATTATATTATGTTCCACGTCTACCACAGAACCACAAAGACTTGCGATGCCACATTGCAGTAAGTGATCATACCATCACTCTCGACATGTTGGGTCAGTTCTGGGCAAAAATGACCTACCGATCAGATGTGTGCCGTCTGAAGAAAGATGGAAACACTGAACGTCTGTAAACATTGTAAAAAAAAAGGAAACCTTTGAGAGGTTTTCTTTCACATACTGTCTCAATTGTTACGTTCTTCATAGATATTTATCTGTAATAAATTTTTGAAATGTTTCTTCGACTTTGTAATTACTGTGTATATTATACCAGAGTGGGCTGTAGCTACCGTTTGGCAGAGAAACTTCAGTTCAATGCAGTCTCTAGCAGCAAATATACACTCCTGGAAATGGAAAAAAGAGCACATTGACACCGGTGTGTCAGACCCACCATACTTGCTCCGGACACTGCGAGAGGGCTGTACAAGCAATGATCACACGCACGGCACAGCGGACACACCAGGAACCGCGGTGTTGGCCGTCGAATGGCGCTAGCTGCGCAGCATTTGTGCGCCGCCGCCGTCAGTGTCAGCCAGTTTGCCGTGGCATACGGAGCTCCATCGCTGTCTTTAACACTGGTAGCATGCCGCGACAGCGTGGACGTGAACCGTATGTGCAGTTGACGGACTTTGAGCGAGGGCGTATAGTGGGCATGCGGGAGGCCGGGTGGACTTACCGCCGAATTTCTCAACACGTGGGGCGTGAGGTCTCCACAGTACATCGATGTTGTCGCCAGTGGTCGGCGGAAGGTGCACGTGCACGTCGACCTGGGACCGGACCGCAGCGACGCACGGATGCACGCCAAGACCGTAGGATCCTACGCAGTGCCGTAGGGGACCGCACCGCCACTTCCCAGCAAATTAGGGACACTGTTGCTCCTGGGGTATCGGCGAGGACCATTCGCAACAGTCTCCATGAAGCTGGGCTACGGTCCCGCACACCGTTAGGCCGTCTTCCGCTCACGCCCCAACATCGTGCAGCCCGCCTCCAGTGGTGTCGCGACAGGCGTGAATGGAGGGACGAATGGAGACGTGTCGTCTTCAGCGATGAGAGTCGCTTCTGCCTTGGTGCCAATGATGGTCGTATGCGTGTTTGGCGCCGTGCAGGTGAGCGCCACAATCAGGACTGCATACGACCGAAGCACACAGGGCCAACACCCGGCATCATGGTGTGGGGAGCGATCTCCTACACTGGCCGTACACCTCTGGTGATCGTCGAGGGGACACTGAATAGTGCACGGTACATCCAAACCGTCATCGAACCAATCGTTCTACCATTCCTAGACCGGCAAGGGAACTTGCTGTTCCAACAGGACAATGCACGTCCGCATGTATCCCGTGCCACCCAACGTGCTCTAGAAGGTGTAAGTCAACTACCCTGGCCAGCAAGATCTCCGGATCTGTCCCCCATTGAGCATGTTTGGGACTGGATGAAGCGTCGTCTCACGCGGTCTGCACGTCCAGCACGAACGCTGGTCCAACTGTGGCGCCAGGTGAAAATGGCATGGCAAGCCGTTCCACAGGACTACATCCAGCATCTCTACGATCGTCTCCATGGGAGAATAGCAGCCTTCATTGCTGCGAAAGGTGGATATACACTGTACTAGTGCCGACATTGTGCATGCTCTGTTGCCTGTGTCTATGTGCCTGTGGTTCTGTCAGTGTGATCATGTGATGTATCTGACCCCAGGAATGTGTCAAAGTTTCCCCTTCCCGGGACAATGAATTCACGGTGTTCTTATTTCAATTTCCAGGAGTGTATTTCTTGGGCGAATGTTGAATCTATTAGCACTTGAACACTCTACACGAAGCAGGGCACTGACTTAACGTTTGTCGTATTACAGGTGTTTTCTCTTAAAATGCACATGAGTAATAGATGTAATGTTTCGGGTAATGTCCACAAAACGTGTAAAGAAAAGTACCGTGTAGTTATAAGTAAAGCGCAGATACTCGTCGAGGTTCAGTGTGGGGTGCAGGTGTCGTATGGCAGATCCACTTGGTAGATATGATAATTCGTTAACCCTCGAAAAATCAGGGGGAAGGGGTAGTGCACACCAAAGCACATATACGATACGAGGGCCAAAGGCACCGACCGGCCGCAGTGTCATTCTCAGCCCTTAGACGTCACTGGTTGCCGATACGAAGGGCCACGTCGTCAGCACACACCTCTGCCGGCCGTTGTTTTCGTGACTTCTCAATGAAGTAGCTCCTCAATTGTCCTCACAAGTGTTGAGTTCACCTCGTTTGCCGACAGCACTTCCTAGCTTTTTAAATATTATTATTTAATCAGTTATTTTGTAGTCATTGATATTTTGAAAAAGTAATAATTTTAATAAATTCATGCACCAGATTAAATATGTTTTAAATTTTTCAGTTACGGCCTTTCTCATACATCTATATCTCGTTAAGAAGAACGTTGAAAATAGAGTATGTTGAATCAACAAAAATGAACGAAATCGCATTTTCTTTTTAAGGTATTTACGGGTACTGAACCCTACATCAGCATCCCTTCGAAAACGACGTTGTTAATATTGGCGCAGAAAAAGCTGAGTAGCACGGTGGTGTAGTGGTTATGATGCTAAACTGTTGCATGGAGGGTCGTAAGTTCGAAACTCAACTGGATTGTGCAGTTGTAATTTCTGTATTCGGTTCGAGTACATTCTAGAAGTATCCACAAATTTCCAGAATCATTGCAGTGGAATGTTCTCTAGATATACATATGCTGTATGTGTTCTGGCCAGAGGCAGTTCGCACCGCGCTCTTGTATGTGCAAGTGCGGAATAAACCTTCGTTAAGTGAAGTTAGTGTTCGTCATTCATCTAATCACACCTTCTTCTACGTGACAATATAATTCACCAACAATTACGATTTTTTAAATTCGATTTTTTAGGTTGGGAGTAAAATAACCCCTTCCCCATCGGTAATGCGCGTTACGGAAATGCACTGATATTGCTGTAGTTAATTCGGAAACGATTTACGCTGGAAAAAAAATATAATTTTAGCTGTTAGGTGCAAATCTGGCGCTGTGCAGCACCTCGTCGACGTCTCAGGTGCTCACATTTAACAAACTGTGTAAGTGGCGGTTCATAATAAAATCAACGTTACAGTTGTCATACTTGTTTCACCGTTTCTGACCACATCCAATTCTCAAACCATTACATATGGAAATTTTTCTATACATCTTTTACATTCATAGTGCCATTTTTGCACCTGGTGGCCGAAACTGGAAGTAATTTTTTCCCAGCGTAAATCGATTCCGCATTAACGCATTAGAATATCTCCCAATTTTTATATCCCACACTGGACGTCTCTGAGTAGCTGCACTTTAATTCTAACCACCTGCTACTTGATTATGGAACACCCTGTGCAATGTAATCAAGTATTATAAGTATAAAGAGCCTTTGTCTCATTCAATACATAACTTTTCAGAGGAAGAAGCATGACTTACTATCTGGATAACTGCTGTGGAACTGGAACACGGGTCGCATTATCAGAGATGCGATAGGGGATTGGAAAGGAAAGGCGACATATAACATCTCAGGGACATTCCTAGCAACTGAAGCTGTGGGCAAGACCGGGATTCGAACCAGGGACTCTTGCATTTAACGGGCAAGCGCTCTAGCGACCAAACAATCCAAGAAAGACTTATGACCTGCCCTCCACAGCTTTACTCATTTCCTACTTTCCACACTTCACAGACGTTCTCCAGCATATCTTGCGGAATTAGTGGTCGGGTAGGAAAGATATAGTGGAGACAAGGCTTAACCGCAGCCTGAGGGATTGTTTCATGAATATTGACTCTGCAGGAAAATATGTCAAGTCCGGAATATAGGAGATGAAATGCTGGCGGAAATAAAGACGCGATGCGGGTCGTAAGTCATGACTGAATAGCACAGTCTATAAAGCACCTTCACACTGAACGGAAAGTTCCCGGGTTCGAGTCCCGGTCTAATAGCAGCATTCTCTGAACAGCGACTAGGGGGCCGTGCGGGAGCAAGTACAATGAAGAGCCAAAGAAACAGGTACCGTTCTAATATCGTGTAGGGCCATCACGAGCACGTAGATGTGCCGCAATAGACGTGGCATGGACTCTAGTTATGTGTGCAGTGGTGCTTGAGGAAATTGACACAATGAATCCTACAGAGCTGTCCACAAATCTGTAAGAGAGCGAAGGAGAGGGGGCTCTCTTCTGAACAGCAAATTGCAAGGCATCCCAGATATGCTCAATAATGTTGATGTCGTGGGGAGATTTGTGGGCAGCGGAGTGTTCCTGGAGAAGAGTGTTCTGCACCTGTGGGGTATCACATTGTCCTGTTGGAATTGTCCAAGTGCATAGGAATGCACAAAGGGAATAGATGAATGCAGGTGAACAGACTGCATACTTACGTTCGTGTCACCTATCAGAGTAGTATCTAGACGTATCAGGGGTCCCATATCAATCCAACTGCACACGCAACACATCATTACAGAGCCTCCATCAGTTTGAACAGTCCGCTGCTGATCTGCAGGGTCCATGGATTCAAGAGGTTGTCTGCGTACCCCTTACACGTCCATCCGCTCGATAGAATTTGAAACGAGACTCGTCCGAGCAGGCAACATATTTCCAGTCATCAACAGTCCAATGAAGGTGTTGATCCAGGCGAGGCGTAAAGACTTGTGTCGTGTAGTCATCAAAGGTACACGAGTGGGCCTTCTGCTCCGAAGACCTATTTCGATGATCTTTCGTTGAATGGTTCGCACGCTGACACTTCTTGATGATCCAGCATTGAAATCCGCAGCAATTTGCGGAAGGGTTGCATTTATGCCGGCCGGTGTGGCCCAGCGGCTCTAGGCGCTTCAGTCCGGAACCACGCTGCTGCTACGGTCGCAGGTTCGAATCCTGCCTCGGGCACGGATGTGTGTGATGTCCTTAGATTAGTTAGGTTTAACTAGTTCTAAGTTCTAGAGGACTGATGACATCAGAAGGTAAGTCCTATAGTGCTGAGAGACATTTTTTGGTTGCATTTCTGTCACGTTGAACATTTCACTTCAGTCGTCGCTGGCCCCGTTCTTTGCTAGATCCTTATCCACAGCGACGTCGGATACTTCATATTTTACCGGCTTCATGATATTCACGGTACATTCGTGAAATGGTCGTACGGGAAATTCCGCCCCCCCCCCCCCCCCCCACCTCATCGATTCCTCAGAGATGCTGTCTCCCATCGCTCGTGCGCCGGATATAGCACTACTATACTCACATAAATTTTGACAACCTACCATTTTAGCAGCAGAGGCCGATCTGACAACTGCGACAGACACTTGTGATATAGGCGTAGCCGACCGCAGCGCCGTAGTCTGCCTAGTTACAAAATCTGTATTTGAATGGCCGGCCGGTGTGGCCCAGCGGCTCTAGACGCTTCAGTCCGGAACCGCGCTGTTGCTACTGTCGCAAGTTCGAATCCTGCCTCGGGCATGATCTGTCTCATGTCCTTAGGTTATTTAGGTTTAAGTAGTTCTATGTCTAGAGGACTGATGTCCTCAGACGTCCCATAGTGCTTACAGCCATTTAAACTATTTTTGTATTTGAATACTCATGCCTGTAGCAGTTCCTTCGGCGCTTCAGTGTATATTTTGATGCTGACATGCAATTTAGTAACAAAACAAATAACAAACACAACTTGATACAAACAAAATATACTTTTAGAATGGAGCACGGTGATCATAAAAACATTAATGGAAATATTTTATAATAAATTCAGAATGAATAGAGCAGAAACTTTTATGAGTGAAATGGCGTCACCTATAATTCAAATGAAAGTAGATTTTAATTATACTTCAGATCTACACTACAAAATTGATGGGTTGATTGTAACATAGTCTTAACATCTTATACTTCAACTACACCAAACAGTTTAAGTCTCAGATGCAAGACCATAAGCAAAGAACTCATTCACAGCTTGCTGGACAAGATAGGTTTTACGTGCAGTATATGAAAAAAGTAAGACAGAAAGTCAGAAATATTCTTCCAACCCATATGTGGCATACAGAACACCAGAGCTTAACAGTAGTGGTTAATAACAGTCATGGTTGCAATTTTAGTTTTCTATTTTCAGCTACGCGTTTCGCCTTATTTAGGCATCTTCAGGTTGAACTTAATTTGGTATTTCTTAGAACGATCCTATAGACAGTGTAGCCGAAGAGCATCGTCGGAGACATCAGTCAGAAGTGTAAAACTACTGCCAGTTTCGCAGCGAGCCCCTATCCTGTTAGTAGGCAGTCTGGTAAATACTGGTCAGACGTAAATACGAAAGTGGTACTGAGCGGGCCAACTAAACAACACGTCGTCACCATTCATGTCTTCATGTCCTTTAGGAACAGACTTCTCGGACGCCAACAGAACACCGTCAGGAACGTCCTTCCTACGTTCTGTGCCGCTGTCTTTGTGTTGTCAACCGGTAGCCGCTAATCGCATTCGTAGGGGTGGACTAGAAGCCCCGCCCGTTGCGCTCCTCGGCGATAGATCTCCGACGGCCAAAGCCGCTACTGACTTGATGACACGGTTGTCGCTGGCGGGGCGGCGTCCGTGAAACTCCGGGCTTACTCCGAGCAGACGTCAAAACAACATATACGGAGCCCAAATGCGTGCCCTCAAGAACTTGTGACGTCACACTAGTTGCCTTGCTCATAAACCGCGAAGCCTCGCGGGGTGAGGCAGAAAATCAGTATCTTCATGAAAAGATGCCGAATAAAGTCCTCAACTACGTCATATGTTATCGAGAATGTGAGTATCAAATTTTAATTCCCTCCCAGACGGTCGTTGCAACTCGTAAGTCCTGTAGTGTCACGTGCTGCCGCTGTGCCGTACGTCTCATGGCCCCAGATATGTAGGTGGCCAGCAGCACATTTCCAATACGCCGAACTTCTCCCGTGGGTGAGTAGACATGGCAGCTTTTTCACTGAAAAAATACATAAATATCTGTAACATAGAATATAAATGTTACTGGTGCCTAACCGCACCCTAGAAACATGCAACATACTAGGAAATAAACGGCAGAATGTTTCTGACAAGTAAGGAATGTAAATGTCATTTCTGGTCGTTTCTACATCTACATTTATACTCCGCAAGCCACCCAACGGTGTGTGGCGGAGGACACTTTACGTGCCACTGTCATTACCTCCCTTTCCTGTTCCAGTCGCGTATGGTTCGCGGCAAGAACGACTGCCGAGAAGCCTCCGTGCGTGCTCGAATCTCTCTAATTTTACATTCCCGATCTCCTCGGGAGGTATAAGTAGGGGGAAGCAATATATTCAATACCCTCTCGAAACCTGGAGAGCATGCTACACCGCGATGAAGAGCGCCTCTCTTGCTGTGTCCGGCACTTGAGTTTGCTATAAATCTCCGTAACGCTATCACGCATATACGTCAAACGAGTGTTTTGTAAGCCACCTCCTTCGTTGATGGACTACATTTTCTAAGGACTCTCCCAATGAATCTCAACCTGGCACCCGCCTTACCAACAATTAATTTTATATGATCATTCCACTTCAAATCGTTCCGTAAGCATGCTGCCAGATATTTTACAGAAGTAACTGCTACCATTGTTTGTTCCGCTATCATATAATCTTACAATTAAGGATCCTTCTTTTTATGTATTCGCAATACATAAGATTTGTCTGTGTTAAGTATCAGTTGCCACTCCCTACACCAAGTGCTTATCCACTGCAGATCTTCCTGCATATTGCTGCAATTTTCTAATGCTGCAACTTCTCTGTATACTACAGCATCATCCGCGAAAAGCCGCATGGAACTTCTGACACTATCTACTAGGTCATTTTTATGTATTGTGAAAAGCAATGTTCCCATAACACTCCCCTGTGGCACGTGGCACGCCAGGGGTTACTTTAACGTTTGTAGAAGTCACTCCATTGAGAACATGCTGTGTTCTGTTTTGCTAAAAACTCTTCAATCCAGCCCCACTGCTGGTCTGATATTCCGTCGGCTCTTACTTTATCAGGCGACAGTGCGGAACTGTATTCGAACGCCTTCCGGAAGTCAAGGAAAATGGCATCCACCTGGGAGCCTATATCTAATATTTTCTGGGTCTCTTGAACAAATAAAGCGAGTTGGGTCTCACACGATCGCTGTGTCCGGAATTGGTTCCTACAGAGTAGATTCTGAGTTTTCTAGAAATGACATGATACGCGAGCAAAATACATGTCCTAAAATTCTACAACAGATCGATGTCAGAGATAGCCTATAGTTTTGCCCATCTGCTCGACGACCCTTCTTGAAAACTGGAACCACCGGTGCTCTTTTCCAATCATTTGGAACCTTCCTAATGCTGCATCGCCAGGGCGAACATCAGTCATCAGGAGTCAGAGTACGCAGGACTGATGACTCGTTCCCGGACTAGGGAACGTGGGCATGGTCTAGAAACGAAACTAAAACAGCCTAAATAGGGGAAGTCACATTTTAAAAACCAATATTTAGGCTGTTTTAGTTTTATTTCTAGACCATGCCCTCGTAGACAAATTATAGAATCAGGTTTATCTTCTGAAGAAGGCTCATTTACTGGGGCTGAAATCTGGATACAGGTTGGTTTCATTACTGCAATGGAGGCTGATAGTTTCTTATATATTGGATTATCACGATTGCTGACTGGGCTGTAATGTTGAAAGTACTAAAACTAAATGAACTAATAGTCAGAATACACCCTATGCTAAACAAGTGGGACCTTACAGGCATCGTAGCAGAGGTCGAAGGGGCGACTGGGTCATTTATATGAGGACTACGGTACTACGGACACAGAAGACATAACACTCAAAGAATAACATGCAGATGCCCAAACGTAGGGACAATAAAATTACATCAAAACAGGGAGACACATCGCATAATTGCAGCCGGCTATTGTACCAGGTGCAACACTAAACCTGTTACCATAACAACAAAGATTTTAACAGTGTAAGTTAGAATAAGAGTAAAGACACGGCAAAACACAGGAGGAGACGCAATACATAGCATACATAACACATATCAATAGTAATTCTTCATCACATAAGCTACAGTCTCGGTATACAAAGTATAGCACATTGTGGCCAGTTATTTTACCAGTCGTGACGGTAAACCTGTAAACCACTAACCTAGGATTAAGTAGACTAGCATATAAGCATACCTTGGTAAGTAATCTTGGAGGCGCTGCACAGAAATGTCGGGCTCGAGGCAACAGTCAGAGGCATCCTCCCTGTGCAGCGCAGGTTAAGGGACCTCTACTACTCAATCTCTCCTATCGTCTTTTAACGCCCTTCTGAAATAAAATATTTGTTTTAAGTGGAGCACTACGGCCGGCAAGGTATTTATTAGATAGCGGGCCCTTAAAAAAATTGGAAGATGATTTATTGCGACAAAACTTCGGATATTGGTTTGAGATATTTCCTATTTTGTTATAATGGACCCTTAACAGAGTAATTACTCCCGTTTATTTTGGTAACTGTATTACACTCACAATATCTGTAGAATAGCGCATTGTCGACGGTATGTGCTATGTGCCATGCTCAAACAAATGTGTTTCATTTAGTTACGATACTCAGAACTGTCAACAACAAAATTAATTTCAAACTGAAGCTATCGTTCAAGCTTGCTCAGTTGTCTCGCGTTTGTTTTTCCAGGAGTAGTAGTTTTACGCCAACAGTGACACACTGCAGTATTATGGATGGGCTTGGTCATAAAGGGTTGTTCGATATGCACCTTTTGTATGGGTTCATTGAAAGTAATGGAACAGCGTCACAGTGACTCTAACCCGAGCTGCTTTCGCAGGGACGGCAACCACATGACACTAACTTTGCATCTGCTTTTTCATAATTAAATTAATGTTATGCTTTGATGATTACATATTATACGTTGCTTCTCTATTGTAAAGGGATTTTCGCACAAACGAAGTCAACTGAGTTAACAATGGGAGTGACTAGTAATGCCACTTTGTAACGAGTCATAATAGCCCACCAGTGCCTGGTACATAAAGTCATATGATATCCCTGAAGAGCCTCGGACATTTTAGCCACACGGGGTATCCGTGCAGTCTAAGGCGCCTTGTCACCGTTGGCGCTGCTCCCACCGTCGAGGGTATGAGTCATCCCTCGCGCAAAAGTGTGTGTGTTGTCCTTAGCGTAATTTAGATTAAGTAGTGTGTAAGCCTAGGCACCGATGACCTCATCACTTTGGTCCCATAGGAACTTACCACAAATTTCCATTTCCTCGGAAATATTGTTACTGGATTTCGGCCTGAATAAAGAACTCTTAGAACGCTAGATAATTAGCTATAGTGGAGGTCACTAAATTAAACACCTCAAGGTCACACCCATTCTCTGCATTCCGGCGGCCCTTAAGTGCTATGATTCGCCCACCTAATAACTCTTTTGCGACATATAAACTGTTAATAGGCGGTAGATCATCACCAGCTAAATGCTCCATGTCTCCGTGTGATATCATGTGTTCAAGTGTGGTTTCTGTCTTCAGTGGAATGGTGCACTGACATTTGTTTGGTAGTGAGCACAATGCGGGCGAAAGGGCCTACGTGTAGTGCTACGCCATTCAGTGCGGGTAAAGGGAGAAGAGACATTCCGGAACAAAACTTTCGTGTGTGTTTTTTTACTGGTCTGGTCAACAGTGAAAAAGCCAGTAATTTCAAAAATTTTGCATATTGCCGAATCAGCGCAGTAACATCGGCTGTCTTTAGACGTGAGTACATATTTTTATTCTACAAGAAAGGGATATGGATGAAAACGGAAATTACGGAATTAGACAATTTTGACATAAAGCTAGTGCGCAGAACTGTACTTCGACACTACGACAGGGGAGAGTATCCGATCGTTAGAAAAATGCATAGTGATCTCCTTGAAAAAATCAGTTATTCTCGATACGTTCTTTGTCTTCTCCGCTCACTTGCTTTTTGATTCCAAAACTTTAAAGGTGGACAAAAATTTTTAATGGAAGCAGAGACTTTGGAGCAACGAGAACGAAGTTTTGGGTGAAATGCATTACTGAGTGCTGAGGACAATAGTTTTAAAAGTATACTTCGATGAAACTTGGGTTTTACAAAACTACAGGCAAAAATATATTTTGCTCGGCTTAACGGGAAGTACCTGCAGTTACTTTTGTATAGCTTGTATCGGTGCTTGGTGCAGTGACGAAGAGTAAAAACTGCAAATTAAAAAAAATCGGGAATTAGAGAAAATTCTCGGTCGTATTGACCATTGGGTGCATGAGTGTTCGGAGTGACGTAATTGCATGGTAGGGGCCTCAGACGCTCCCGTTGAGATTTCTATAAATATCGTTATTTTTCAGTTTTGTTATGTTTATTATGAAAACTTACTTTTATAAACGAGAAAATACTGTCTTATAAAATCCATCTGTAGTTATTATAAGTTAGGAAAACATTAAAGAAAAGCTTTGGACGTTCAACGGAATAACTATCAATTTAATATCACTGGAAACAATCTTCACAGACAAGCATACTATGGTCACTGAACATATAGTTAGAAGATTTTGAACAACACGGAGAAATTTTCAAGTTCACGTGGACATAAAAAGCACCTCCTTCCCGTCATTTTTCTTTGGTTGGTGTTATGCATTTCCCGACTCTTTTTGACGCCATATCTAACTGATGCTTGTAGGATATTTCTTTCTAAATTTGGAGTTTTGGTTCTGGACTCCACATGTAAACGAAAAATATCTTCGGCCAAATCATTCAACTAAATTCTCATTTTATGAAATTTCCTACTGTGATATTCTAGATGTTGTTCTGTGAATAAAAAAGTATTTATAGCTGCAACATTCATTATATTAGCCCGTAAAATAAACGTCCATCTCATTGTCTGTCTTTTGCAAGTGTAAGTACATACATGCTACAGAACAATGCTGAAGATTAGATGGGTAGACCATATAACTAATGAGGAGGTACTGAATAGAACTGGGGAGGAGTTTGTGGCATAATTTGGCTAGGAGAAGTGATCGGTTGGTCGGACATGTTCTGAGGCATCAAGGGACGACCTATTTAGTACTGGAGGGCAGCGTGGAGGGTAAAAATCGTAGAGGGAGACCAAGAGATCAATACACTAGGCAGATTCAGAAGGATGTAGGCTGCAGTAGGTACTGGGAGATGAAGACGCTTGCACAGGACAGAGTAGCATGGAGAGCTGCATCAAACCAGTCTCAGGACTGAAGACCACAACAACAACAACAACAATAACAACAAGCACATACCTTGTAGACGAGAGAATTCACGCCTGATTTCGTTTTGTTGTAAAACAAAATCGCTCCTGGTTTCTTCTTTCTGTGAGTCTCTTCAACTGTGGCGTCGTGGTACATGGAACTTAGCAGCACCAGGACTCTAATTCTTGTTTAGTACATAGTTCTCAATACACAAATCATCTCTGATTCCAAATGTTGAAGGTAAAACCTTTCGTGTCTTACATGGTTTTATTTCAAGTGGAATTTATGATTTGTTACGATGAGAAGTTCCCACTGGTGTAACTTTGTCCTTCAGTAAATCTTGAAATAGGGAAACTGTGGTAAAGTAGATGTCCATAGTGATACTAGTTGAGCTTCCAGTGAGCGTCTTCGCCAAAGTCTTTACGACTTGTGCTACAACATTAGCTTGACAAGGGTGATCTGGATTTTTTTTTCTGACCACCCTAGCAAATCTATAGCATATGATGTCGAGGAGTTGTAGAGCCAGAATATGTTATTCCATATTTTCCTGGCTTCACTGGAATACATTGTAGAAAACTGCCACGTCTTCTGAAAGACACTAACTGCTCATTCATCGTGGAGTTTTTGATATTGCTGAGCAATAGTCATACAATATTTATTAAAGGAAGGCACCGCCATTTGACTGTTTTATTGTTTATTTAAGTACAATCCATATTTGAGCCTTTCATGCCATTTTCAACTATTGGATTTTATGTCTTTAACATATATTGCAGGACACCCAACATGTTATCAAGCTCAAAGTTAATTAATTTATCACCAACGTTGAGCTTGACAACGTGTTAAGTGGCCTGCAATATATGTTAAAGACATAAAATCAAATGCTTCAAAATAGCATAAAAGGTCGAAACTTGGGTTGGAATTAAATAAACAAGAAATCAGTCAAATGGCGGTGTGATCCTTCAAAAACTAACGTGGAGTTTTCTCCTTGATGAAATCTTTGTCTGCAGTTTTTCATGAATAGTTCCTACATATTACGGAAAGATGCCGTATTATCGTCTTGGCTCTTATCTTGTCGGAAGCGTCTATAGTTCAACCTTACGGCTCTCCTTTTTTCAGCCCTTTTTGCAGAAAACGCTGCCATATAAACAGGATTACCACTAGAACCGTGAAATAATTCTCTTGTAACAGCACTTCAGGTTTCGTAAACGCCGGTAAAAGGAGAACGCCATGTTTGACCTTTTATAGGTGCTGAGCGTCTTCCTTCCAGATTTATGCTTTGAAGTATTTCGTGCGCAACCGACCTCTTAGGAAGATGGCCGCCAAGGAGGGGAAGGAAGCCAGTGTGCATTCCGTGTGCATACCGGTGGGAGTCATTCCGGATGTGGGAAGGGTGCTTCCGGATGCCAAGAAGAGTACATGGTACAGCTAACTGCAGGTGGTGTCTCATGCCAGTACCAATGAAGTGTGTGGCTTTGGATTGTAGGAGGTTCTCTCTTGTTTCGGGCGGCTAGCGGAAATGGTAAAGACTGCCAGTCTTGCTTGCCAGATTAAGGCGGAGCTCACCATCTGTAGCATCGTCGATAGAACCGACTGTGGTCCTTTGGTGCAGAGCCGAGTGGAGGGTCTGAATCAGAGGCTCAAGCGTTTCTGTGACCGTGTAGGCTGCAGATTCCTTGACCTGTACCATCTGGTAATGGGTTTCCAGGTTCCGCTTAATAGGTCAGGAGGCCACTACACACAGGAAGCAGTTAAACGAGTAGCGGGAGCTGTATGGAACGAACTGGGCGGTTTTTTTTAGGTTAGAGGGTCTCAGGGATCCGCAGAAAGGGTGTCCGTCTAAAAGTGGACAGGTGAAATACAGTAAGTCAGTAGTAGAAACCGTCGGTATTGTAGTTGTAAATTGTCGTAGCTGTGTTGGGAAAAACCAGAGTTCCAAACCCTAATAGAAAGCACTGAAGCTCATATAGTTATAAGTACAGAAAGCTGGCTAAAGCCGGAAATAAGTTAAGCCGAATTTTTTCAAACGATCTAGTAGTTTTCAGAAAGGATAGATTAAATACAGTTGGTGGTGAAGTATTTACTGCTGACAGAAGTAGTTCGCCTTTGAGTGAAATTGAAGTAGATGGTTCCTCCGAAATAGTATGGATAGAGGTTGTACTTGACAGTCGGACTCAACTATTAAGCGGATTGTTCTATCAACTCCCGACTCAGAAGATAAAGTTGTTGAAAAGTTCAAAGAAAACTTGAGTATCATTTCAAATAGATTTCCCATTCATACAGTTATAGTCGGTGGTGACTTCAATCTACCCTCGATATGCTGGAAAAATTATACGTTTAAAGCCGGCAGCAGACATAAAACGTCACCCGAAATCGTACTGAATGCTTTCTCAGAAAATTATTTTGAACAATTAGTTTATAAGCACACTTGAAGCGTAAATGGTTGCAGCATCAAAAAGAAACGCGTAGTGTACCTATTTGAAAAAAGCTGATAAAAATGCTCTTAACACCGTTTTAAGAGACAGTCTTCACTCCTTCCGATCTGATCATGAAAGCGTAGAAAAGATGTGGAATGATTTCAAAGAGATAAGATCGGCAGCAATTGACAGATATACACCACATAAATTAATAAGTGATTGTACTCATCCCCCATGGTACATGAAACGGGTCAGATCGCTGTTAGAGAAGCGGCAAAAAACGCATGCCAAATTTAAAAGGACGCAAAATCCCCAAGACTGGCAAATTTTTTTGAGAATTTCGAAATATAGAGCGTACTTCAAAACGAGATACTTTTAATAATTTCCATAACGAAACTCTGTCTCGAAATCTGGCAGAAAACTCAGACATTCTGGTCATACATAAGGCACACCACAGGCAAGACGCAATCAATACCTCCACTGCGCCATGTCGACGGTGAAGTCACTGATGACAGTGCTACTAAAGCAGAGTTATTAAACACGGTTTCCGAAACGCCGTCGCCAAAGAAGAAGATGTAAATATTTCTGAATTCCAATCAAGAACAACTGCCAAGATGAAAAATATAGAAGTAGATATCCTCGTCACTTAGTAAAGGCAACGCTTCCGGTCCAGATTGTATACCAGTCAGGTTCCTCTCAGACTACAATGATACAACAGCTCCATATTTGGCAATTATATACAACCGCTCGCTCACAGAAAAACCCGTACCTACAGACTGGAAAATTGCTCATGTCAGACCGATACCCAGAAAGAGAAGTAGGAGAAATCCGTTGAAATACAGGCCCATATCACTAACGTCGATTTGCAGCAGGGATTTTGAACATATACTGTATTCTAACATTATGAAGTACCTCGAAGAAAACGATTTATTGACACTTGGTCAGCACTGGTTCAAAAAATATCAATATTGAGAAACACAACTACTCTCGAAGTAATGAGTGCTGTCGACACGGTATGTCAAATTGATTCCATATTTTTAGATTTCCAAAAGGCTTTCGCCTCCGTTCCTCACAAGCGTCTTATAACCAAATTGCGTGCCTATGTAATATCGCCTCAGTTGTGCAAAAGATTCGTGACTTACTGTCAGAAAGGTCACAGTTCGTAGTAATAGACGGAAGGTCATCGAGTAAAACAGAAGTAATATCCAGCGTTCCCAAAGGAAGTGTTATAGCCCCTCCAATGTTTTGATCTATATTAACGATATAGGAGACAGTCTTAGTAGCCATCTAGATTGTTTGCAGATGATGCCATCATTTACCATCTAGTACAGTCATCAGATGACCAAAACGAATTGCAAAATGATTTAGATAAGGTATCTGTACTGTGCGAAAAGAAGCAATTGACCCTGAATAAAGAAAAGTGTGAAGTTATAAACATGAGTACTAAAAGAAATTCTCTAAATTTCAATAACGCGTTAAGTCACACAAATCTGAAGGCTATAAATTCATCTAAATACTTAGGGATTAAAATTTCAAATTACCCAAATTTGAACGATCACATAGAAAATGATGTGGGTAGAGCAAACTAAAGACTGCGATTCTTTGGCAGAACGCCTAGAAGGTGCAACAGGTCTACTAAAGAGACTGCTTACACCACGCTTGTCCGCCCTATTCTAGAGTATTGCTATCCTGTGTGAGATCCGCATCAGATCGGACTGGCGGATGACATCGAAAATGTACAAAGAGGGGAGGTTCGTTATGTTTTATCACGAAATAGGGGAGTAGTGCCACACACATAATACGTGAATTGGAGAGGCAATCATTGAAACAAAGGGGTTTTTCGTTGCGACGGAGATCTTCTCATTAAATTTCAATCGCAAATTTTTCTCCTCCGATTGTGAAAACATTCTATTGCCTCGCACATACATAGAGAGAAACGATCACGATAAAATAAGAGATAACAGGGCTCGCACAGAAAAATTTAAGTGCTCGTTTTTTCCCGTGGACCGATAGAGAGTAGAACGGTAGAGAGAACGGCTTGAAGGTGGTTCATTGAACCCTCTGCCAGGTAATTTATTGTGAATTGCAGAGTAATCGTGTAGATGTAGATCCATAATATTATTTGAGATGAAGTAACTCCGAGCACATTTTGTTGTTTATGTATTTCTTACGATAACAGGTCTTGGAGAAACTTTCATTGTATTACGAGTAAGCGTCTACTAGATGGAGGTGTTGTATTGTTCTATTGAGTTGTATCGCGTCCGATTTTGCAGGCAGATCTGGAAGTGCTACATTATTTGCATTTCTCGATTGCGTTGTGCTTGGTGTATTATTTGTATTTGTATATGCTGTGGTGTTCTTGCTACATTATTTGAATTTATTTAGTTTACGGTGTATTTGCAAAATGTGTTCAAATGTGTGTGTGAATTCCTGAGGGACCAAATTGCTGAGGTCATCGGCCCCTAGACGTACACACTACTTAAACTAACTTACGCTAAGAACAACACACACCAATGGCCGAGGGAGGACTCGAATCTCCAGCGGGAGGCGCTGCGCAATCCGTCACATGGCGCCTCAAACGAGAAAGAAAAATAGAGAGAATAACGAACATAATTGCTTATACCACCTAAGAGAGAAAAACTTTCCACTTCTGAGGTCAACATCAAGAATGAACAGCAAGTCCATTACTGTTGTTGCCAGAGTCTAGCTTGCGCAACATTGCCAGTTTAGAAATATTACAGGTACCGACATTCACAGATTGACAGAAAAGCACTTGCTAGAGCATTAGATAACAACAGACATGAAAAGACCCATACGTGCATTATGTGCATTGTTGTTGTTGTTATGTTGTTGTTGTTGTTGTTGTTGTTGTGGTCCGGACGCGGTGGTCTCGCGGTTCTAGGCGCGCAGTCCGGAACCGTGCGACTGCTACGGTCGCAGGTTCGAATCCTGCCTCGGGCATGGATGTGTGTGATGTCCTTAGGTTAGTTAGGTTTAAGTAGTTCTAAGTTCTAGGGGACTGATGACCACAGCAGTTGAGTCCCATAGTGCTCAGAGCTATTTGAACCATTTTTGTTGTTGTTGTGGTCTTCATTCCTGATACTGGTTTGATGCAGCTCTCCATGCTACCCTATCCTGTGCAAGTTTCTTCATCCTTCAGTACCTACTGCAACCTACATCCTTCTGAATCTGCTTAGTGTATTCATCTCTTTGTCTCCTTCTACGATTTTTACCCTCCACGCTGCCCTCCAATGCTAAATTTGTGATCCCTTGATGCCTCAGAACATGTCCTAGCAACCGGTCCCTTCATCTTGTCAAGTTGTGCCACAAACTCCTCTTCTCCCCAATCCTATTCAATACTTCCTCATTAGTTATGTGATCCACCCATCTAATCTTCAGCACTCTTCTGCAGCACCACATTTCGAAAGCTTCAATTCTCTTCTTGTCCAAACTATTTATTGTCCATGTTTCACTTCCATACATGGCTACACTCCATACAAATACTTTCAGAAACAAGACCCATATATGCATAGCAGTAAGGGAACACTGCTTTCATACAGTCTTTGCTCTATTAAATGTAGTTTTATTGTGTTTCTTAATCCTAGACGTATTTTTAAGGATTACGTAAAATGGGGTCCAGTTTTATATGACTTCATTATGACTAAAGAAACGATTAATTCACTCTGGGCCCTGAAAGACCCCCATCATGCATCCAAGGGCAAAGGCGAGGTGTCTGAAATAAAATCCTGGCGACGGCACACACGTACTCACTCGCTTTCACGCACTGAGTCTCTCGAAGATAAAATGCGCCCATACGTGTTACGATGCAGTAATGGTGTCTCAGCAGTTGCCAAAATTAATTTAACAGTTTTCTAAACAACGTTCTGGTTGGAAGTTTCTACGAAGTCCAATAAAATGCAAATTCGTCAGCCACGACATTTTTCATTACACAAGCGGAACAGAACAGCTTCACGCCTTTTACTGCATCTTATTTTATTATCGAAATAATGTCCGCCCCTGGTAGCTGAGCGCCGGCACTGTAGTTCAGCGTGTTCGGTCAGAGGGATGCTCGCCATCTGTAGTAAAACAAACTGAGTAAAGGAATCAACGATGACGTCTTGTGACGTCCGCCTAGACTAAACGCAACGAACAATACCGAAAAAAAGGAGTGGTCAGCGCGACGGAATGTCATACCTTATTGCCCGGGTTCGGTTCCCGGCTGCGTCGGAGATTTTTTCCGCTCAGGGACTGCGTGTTGTGTTGTCCTTATCATTTCATCCCCATCGACACACAAGTCGCCGCAGTGGCGTCAACTCGAAAGACCTGCACCAGGCGAACGATCTACCCGACGTTACGTTCTAGCCACACGGCATTTCCATCGAAATAATTTTATGTTTTCACCATAAAATATGTGCCTGTGTATCTACAATCTTTGAGGATGTTAATAAGTTATTTTCAGTTCAAAGATAGCAGTGCTTCTCTTTTTTCCACAAGTCGAAATAAATAAATATTTTTCTTCAGTACTTACTTTAATGTTATTTTTTTATTTATTTTCGGAGTGGCTGGCAGGAATTATCTTTTGAAAAGTACCGCATTGTATTCTAGAATAAAAATAAAGATCTCTAATATTTTCCATAATTGTATGTAAAGTTTCAGTATCACTGCTTAAAACATTTATTATCGCGACAGCTGTTTCGGATGATTTCCATTTTCTACATCTAAGTTCTCCTGACGTACGTATAACATCTGGTCGGACTATATTTGGTGACTGTTCTCGTTATACTACAAATGAAGCTCTAAAATAGCGGATTCACGTCGATTTCGGGCTGTTTTATACAGTTTGCGTAATATTTTACTTAATATTTTAAATATTTCCCGTAACTTTTTGACAGTTCACACTGTAGTTTTTTCTTTTATATTTATATGTAACATCTATGGCGTAAACTGTCAAAAATTACAGAAAATATTTACAATATTATATGAATATATTACACCACTCTGTATAAAACAGCACAAAATCGACCTGAATTCGATATTTTAGAATTTCACGTGAAATATAATCAGAGGAGTCACCAGATATAATCACACCAGATGATGTATATACGTCAGCACAACGTAAACGCAATTGAAAATGGCTACCTTCCGAAACAGCTGTCGTAACAGTCAATAATTTTTTAAGCAGTTCAAAAATGGTTCAAATGGATCTGAGCACTTCATGACTTAACTTCTGAGGTCATCAGTCTCCTAGACCTTAGAACTACTTAAACGTCTCTAATCGAATGACATCACACACATCCGTGCCCGAGGCAGGATTCGAAACTGCGACCGTTGGGGTCGCGCGGCTCCAGACTGTGGCGCCTAGAACCGCTCGGTCACCCCGGCCGGCCTTGAGCAGTGATACTGGGATCTTACAATGTCCTTTCATGACGTATATTTCACAATAGGCCCAGCATCAAGAATGTTTTCAGAATTAACATTTGAAATTATCACGAACTGGCAATGCTGTAGGATGGTGAAATAACTGAGGTGGCTGTTTGTGTGGCGGCCGCTATAACAGTGTAAGAAAACACTGTACCCATTGCAGAATGTGTGGACACAACTTGCTTCGTGTGGAGTTGTGTCTCCGTTGGGTGCGGTTGGTACACAACCCACTAGATGGCGGGGGCTTTTTCCAGGAACTTGGAAAGGCTTACACACCACTGTCGTCAGATGCGGGGCGCACAGCTTGTGCAGTCACTGCGCGGTACGCCTCCGATATCCGTCAGCAAATAATTTTATTTTCACCCCGCCGCTTGACGCCGGTTCACCACCGCTCGCTCGCCGGCGTACTTCTTTTTATTATTACTGTTATTGGGTGCGCCTGGCGCTCCGGGTGATGGGGTACTGAATAAAGTAAACAGCTACAGCCGCTGCTTCCCCTCCTGCAGGGG
Source organism: Schistocerca gregaria (assembly GCF_023897955.1). Lineage (NCBI taxonomy): Eukaryota > Metazoa > Arthropoda > Insecta > Orthoptera > Acrididae > Schistocerca > Schistocerca gregaria. The sequence goes on from NC_064922.1 coordinate 163,658,173, forward strand.
CCGTTCCGGTAAGTGTAAGTAGGTCGCCCCCACAGCGGCACTCATTTCCCTGCGCCGGAGTGCCATTCTCGCGGCACCAATCTCTCGCATTTCGACTGCCGCCACCGCGCCGCTCACCGTGCACTCTGATTGGTCCCCCCGAACGCCCCCTCCTCCTCCTCCCCCCCCCCCCTTTCCACCAGTTCCTACGTCTCGAGGGACTTATTTCTCCTGTAGCAGCGCCGCGGAAATGCAAAAGGAAACGCTCGGGCACGTAAACCGTCACGAACTGGAAAATTGCCTTATCTGGTGGTAAGATTGAGTCAATAGTCCAAGACAAGGTGCGAATGCAATGTCTACAGAACTGACCCATACGACAATAACAACTTGCGTTAACCTAGCAGTCAAGGAAAGCAGGATTCTGTTACGATTGAGGACTGGGCCATAATCAGTTACTATTGGTTCCTTTTTTCAATTACACACATTTATTTCAAAACAGTAATTCCAGACTCAGCAATGAAGGAATAAACAACTGCGTAATTAATAGTGCGTTCAGTGCGTTACAATTTACCAAATGAGCATAAAAATACCGGCACAGCAAATAATGTTTTAAAAACAAGCCAATGTGATCCCAGTTAGAATTTTAAGGCAAGTAACCACAGTCACGGCTGAAAGCCTTTAATGCCAACAACAGCAATTATAAAAAGTTTAAAAAACATACTGTAAAACAGCAATGCAATACCAAGGTTAATTTAAAAAGACAGGCAACTGATCACCAAACGGGCGAGACAATATGATGATAAACTTGGTAGCACAACCATTTAAACCTGCTGTAACGCCAAGAATGGCAATAATATTAAAGATTTAGAAACATACAATGAAACAGCTAATGCAATAATAAAGCACAAGGGCCAGTCACAGACGGTGCACCAGGAATCGACCTCTGAGTAGGTCAGGTAGAAAAACACTTTTGCCAGCGATGAGATAAGCAGCCAAGAGTAGCATTCATTTGACAAGATGGTAACTCAGACCAGTGGCAGTCGAACGAATGACTAACGACAATCTTGCCGAGGCTACCTGACGTCCAATAAACCCAATGCAAAGACGGAACAATACGCCAAAGCCAGAACCGCAGTCTGCACTCCGCCTGCAGAATACTACGCTTAGAGCTTCCGGAACGAGAAAGGAATCACTAGCACCAGAGTAGAATAGCCAACCACGCTACAATCAAGAAAACTGTCAAAATTACACGTCTCATCAGACAGCAGCGCAAGGCGATGAAACGTACGCTGCCGTTACACACGCTAGCCCCCAGGGCAGGTAACTGGGGCGTTAGAGGCTACGAGGCCTGAAAAATACCGCTGGTTGAACTTAAAAAATAGTAACAAACTGAACGCAGTAAATATCAGAAGTCCAGGAAAGCTCATCAGGTCCGCCTTCCCCAAGCTCTCCACTCGCTGCTCTTCACCTTGGCCATACTACGAGCAGCGACACGAACCCAAGTCACTGGAGAACGACAACATCTCACAGTGGTGGAGGTTTTTTACTTGAACCAAAATGCACGCCTAACTTCCAGGATCCGTTTTACGAGGTCGTACACCCTCGTGACCACAGGACTTCGATCCGGTAGTCAATATGTGCCGCAAGCGGTCCCGGCGTGTTCCCGAACTGTGCGGACAGCCAACGCTTGCAAAACCAAGTGGCCCCAGTCAACACGAGAAGACAAACTACCGCAACCATATCAACTAGACGATACAGTTTGGCCTCCAGCACAGGACGGAAACCTACAAACAGCACCAATGCGAGCACCATCTCGGTTCAAAGCGTTAAATATTGGTGTACGCACATGGACGTGAATAAACAAGTAGAGGAGCGCCATAAGATAGTGAGCCGTTCGATGTTTGTTGAGAGGCACACACGCAATAATTTCTGATGCCCAGGTAGCACAAGTCGTACTTTATTAGCACAACACGTAAAAAGCAAGGTGCAACAACGACGTCTATATCTAGATTATACTCCGCTAGCCACCTGAAGGTGAGAAGCGGAGGGTACTTCTGGAACCACTAAGTGATCCTACATACGATCTACCCCTCCCGATTGGTGTGGGGGATGAATGAGTGTCGGTAAGCCTCTGTATTACCTCTAATTTCTCGTCGGAGTCACTTCACTTCAAATTGCAACAATAAACCTTTCCGCGATGCACAACGCCTCTCTCGTAACGATGCCACTGGAGTTTGTTGAGCATTTCTGCAACGCTCTCGCGCCGACTAAACGAACCCTCTTGGGCTCATTATCATATCGATTGAACCCTAGACAACTGGAAAATCGTCGCCTGCTCAGATGAGTGCAGGTTTCAGACAGTAAGAGCTGATGGAAGGGTTCGAGTAGTAACCTCCGTGACACACAGTACTCGTTAAAGCCTGTGCTATGGTAAGTGAGAAAGGATTTTTGCATAGATATCGACCAAGTGTACCTGAATGGTGGCAAATCAGACTTACATCCACTCTCTAATAACAATGATGCGTCAAGTAAGTTCGAAATGCAATCACACGTCACAATGGATCAAAAGCAAACCAGAAGATGTGACAATAATACGGTCGCCAGCCTGAGTTTCTCCCCTGTCCAAGTTGGTATATATTCATGCAAAACAAGAAGTTGTATCACTGCATAATATAGTAGAATTTTAGAACCAGAAAATCTATTGAACTGATAATTTCGCGTTCTGTACTGATAAGGAAAATCATGACTACGTAACACTACACTACAATGTTTACTACAAAACTTTATACTGTCTATTAATCTGATTAAAATCGAGCATAGGTTACCCTAGAAATTGTACTTTCATGCTACACAAAATGTCAATTTTTATAATGATAAAACACTGATAAATTTTGACATTTATATTGACTTTAACATTTGCTGGTCAAACCAATTTACAACACTTCAGAATTCACAATAATGAATGAGGGACCCTTAAACTGTTATCATCGCTGTATTTAAAGAAAATGATAACTGAATTTATTATTCATTCAAGATTATACCAGTATATAAGTTACTACTCTTTTCATCTTATTTACTGCTCATTTAAATGCCTTTAAATCTGTCTCGAAATAATAAACTTCATTACTATATCAATACTAATGTTACCTTTCGACTTCGTTAGACCTTCGCTATTCATTTACTGGTTCATTAAACAAAAACATTTCTTTAAACACCATTCTAATATAGCTACTTCTGCCAATAATTATTAACACAATTTTTAATTTTCAGTTAGGGACACTCGGATTGCATAACGTTTGGAATGGACCCTGTCTAGGTTACTTGTGATGATAATTAAATGGTGGAAAAGTTCTAGTAAAATTTAGGTTATTATTGCACCAAACAGACACAGTTCACTCTCTGATCCATACGAATACAGTACTAAATCTTCCAACCTGCTAGTATCGATGCGGCGGTTGGCGGGCGGCAAGAAGCACAGAGCACACATACAACCACAGCTATAGCTCTTGACGTATCGGCACTTTAATTCTTCTTAGCGTAACAGTAATTTTCCGTTTAGTGCCTATGGAATTTTGCCATACTGTGTGGAAGTTGGAACGGAATACCCTATCTTCAACGAAGCTATGTCTTCCAGGAGAGCCTCCTCGCTCCAGAAGGTGTTGTTCAAACCAATGCCCAGCTACAACTGTGTCCGTCGTGCCGTGCAGTGCCCGCGTGCCATTTTCCCGCGCTCGCCTGCCATCCATCTTTTACCGCTCCCTGACAGACCGGGTATTCACCCGAGGTTTTGAATTCTACATATCCTAACACATCGCCCACGTATGGACCAGACGCACAGTTACAATTTTAAACATCTTACAACAGTTTCAACTTTTATTACATTTCAATTCTATTACAATATTTCTTGACATTTGACATGAACACGAACATTCACATTAAAACTTACTTACAGTTTTCTTACCATAATGGCATGAAACAAAAAGAAATGAAATCAGAACATCAATGACACAGGTTTTAACGTAAAATCAGATGAAAAGTGTTATATGTACAATAGCACAGAGTCGATGTTGTTACAGAGGGTAGCACAGACCCTACGAAATCAAGTGACCCAAGTTGTCAACGAGGCACTTGGCAAGTTGTTGGTGACTCCACAACATGGTTGGCTATGCTTGCATGAAATGGACTGGCTCCTATGATCCAAATGAACCGGTCATTGGATGGAAATGCTTATGTTCGATTACTTGGCGACCTTTTGCAGCCATTCATGGTCTTCATGTTCCCAAATAACCATGGAACTTTTATGCATGACAAGCCCCATGTCACCGGGCAATAATTATTCACGGTTGGTTTGAAGAACATCATGGACAGATCTAGCGAATGATTTGACCACTCAAATCGTCCGACATGAATCCAATCGAACATTTATGGGACGTAATCGAGAGGTCAGTTCGTGCACAAAATCCTGTATCGGCAGCGCTTTCACATTTATGGATGGCTATATAAGCAGCGTTCCTCAGTATTTCTGCAGAGGACTTCCAATGACACGTTGAGTCCATTCCACATCGAGTTGCTGTACTGAGCTGGGCAAAAGGAGTTCCGAAAGGGCATTAGGATGTATGTCTTAACTTTCGTCATCTCAGTGCGTGTGGTCATTTCACTTAAGGTCGATCTGCGTAGTTAGTTCTAGATATTTTACGATAGGTACTGTCTTCAGAAATTTGTCATCAACAGTGTAGTTGTGCTGTACTGAATTTCTATTCCTATGAATGCGGAATCTGTTGATGTGGATTATCATTTCCACAGACTAAAATATCCTGCTGATCGGATTCGAATATGACGAAGTGGAAATCCGCCCTGACGTGTTATGTTCGAGTATAGTGACTTTTCTGGTGACTACAAATCTACTCTGTAGGAATCAGCATGGGTTTCGAAAAAGATCGTGTGAAATCCAGCTCGCGCTATTCGTCCACGAGACTCAGAGGGCCACAGACACGTGTTACCTGGTAGATTCCGTGTTTCTTGACTTCCGCAAGGCGTTTGACACAGGCCTCCACAGTCGTTTAATGAACAAAGTAAGAACAAACAATGGACTATCAGACCAATTGTGTGATTGTATTGAAGAGTTTCTAGACAACAGAACGCAGCATGTCATTTTCAATGGAGAGAAGTCTTCCAAAGTAAGTGTGATTTCAGGTGTGCCTTAGAGGAGTGTCGTAAGACCGTTGCTGTTCACAATATGTATAAACGACTTTGTGGATAACATCGGAAGTTCACTGAGGCTTTTGGCGGATGATGCTGTAGTATATTGAGAGGTTGTAACAATGGAAAATTGTACTGAGACGCAGGAGGATCTGCTACAAATTGACGCATGGTGCAGGGAATGGCAATTGCATCTCAGTGTAGACGAGTGTAATGTGCTGCGAATACATGGAAAGAAGGATCCCTTATCATTTTGCTACAATATAGCACGTCAGCAACTGGAAGCAGTTACTAACATAAATTATCTGAGAGGAGGCATTAAGGTCAAATAGTTCAAATGGATCTGAGCACGATGGCATTTAACTTCTGAGCTCATCAGTCCCCTAGAACTTAGAACTAATTTTAAACCTAACTAACCTAAGGACATCACACTCATCCATGCCCGAGGCAGGATTCGAACCTCCGACCGTAGTGGCCGCGCGGTCCCAGATTGTAGCACCTAGAACTGCTCGGCCACGTCGGCCGGCTGAGGCATTAGGAGTGATTTAAAGTGGTATGACGATATAAAATTAATCTTCGGTGAAGCAGATGGCAGACTGTGGCTCATTGAAGAATCCTAAGGAAATACAGTCCGAAAACTAACGAAGTAGGATACAGTACACTTGTTCGCCCACTGCCTGAATACTGCTCACCGGTGTGGGATCCGTACGATAGGGTTGATAGAAGAGTTAGAAAAGATCCAACGAAGAGCAGCGCGCTTCGTTACAGGATCATTTAATAATCGCGAAAGCGTTACGGAGATGATAAACTCTATTGGAAGACTCTGGAAGAGAGAGGCTCAGTAGCTCGGTACGGGCTTTTGTCGAAGTTTCGAGAACATAGCGTCACGGAGGAGTCAAGCAGTGTATTGCTCCCTCCTACAGGGTGTTTCAAAAATGACCGGTATATTTAAAACGGCAATAAAAACTAAACGAGCAGCGATAGAAATACACAATTTGTTCCAATATGCTTGGGACAACAGTACATTATCAGGCGGACAAACTTTCGAAATTACAGTAGAAGACAACGCAGTCTGTGGGTGCGCCATTCTGTACGTCGTCTTTCCGCTGTAAGCGTGTGCTGTTCACAACGTGCAAGTGTGCTGTGGACAACATGGTTTATTCCTTAGAACAGAGGATTTTTCTGGTGTTGTTGCAACAAGACGAAGTTTTCAACGGAGGTTTAATGTAACCAAAGGACCGAAAAGCGATACAATAAAGGAACTGTTTGAAAAATTTCAACGGACTGGGAATGTGACCGATGAACGTGCTGAAAAGGTAGGGAGACCGCGTACGGCAACCACAGAGGGCAACGCGCAGCTAGTGCAGCAGGTGATCCAACAGCGGCCTCGGGTTTCCGTTCGCCGTGTTGCAGGTGCGGTCCAAATGACGCCAACGTCCACGAATCGTCTCATGCGCCAGAGTTTACACCTCTATCCATACAAAATTCAAACGTGTTAACCCCTCAGCGCCACTACCATTGCTGCATGAGAGACATTCGCTAACGATATAGTGCACAGGATTGATGACGGCGATATGCATGTGGGCAGCATCTGGTTTACTGACGAAGCTTATTTTTACCTGGACGGCGCATATGGGGAACCGAAAAGCCCCATGTTGCAGTCCCATCGTCCCTGCATCCTCAAAAAGTACTGGTCTGTGCCGCCATTTCTTCCAAAGGAATCATTGGCCCATTTTTCAGATCCGAAACAATTACTGCATCACGTTATCTGGACATTCTTCGTGAATTTGTGGCGGTACAAACTGCCTTAGACGACACTGCGAACACCTCGTGGTTTATGCAAGATGGTGCCCGGCCACATCGCACTGCCGACGTCTTTAATTTCCTGAATGAATATTTCGATGATCGTGTGATTGCTTTGGGCTATCCGAAACATACAGGAGGCGGCGTGGATTGGCCTCCCTATTCGCCAGCCATGAACCCCTGTGACTTCTTTCCGTGGGGACACTTGAAAGACCAGGTGTGCCGCCAGAATCCAGAAACAATTGAACAGCTGAAGCAGTACATCTCATCTGCATGTGAAGCCATTCCGCCAGACACGTTGTCAAAGGTTTCGGGTAATTTCATTCAGAGACTACGCCATATTATTGCTACGCATGGTGGATATGTGGAAACTATCGTAATATAGAGTTTCCCAGACCGCAGCGCCATCTGTTGTTGACAATTGTAACTACTGTAATTTTGAAAGTTTGTCTTCCTGAAAATGTACTGTTGTCCCAAGCATATAGCAACAAACGGTGTATTTCTATCGCTGCTCGTTTAGTTTGTATTGCCGTTTCAAATATACCGATCATTTTTGAAACACCCTGTACGTGTTTCTCACGAAGAGATCATAAGGATAAAATCAGAGAGATTAGAGCCCATGTAGAGGCATACCGACAATCTTTCTATCTACGTACGAGACTGGAATAGAAAAGAGAACCGATAGAGGTACTCAAGATACCCTCCGCCACACACCATCAGGTGGTTTGCGGAGTATGGATGTAGATGTAGATTTAGATGTAAATTGAGACGGAAACTACTAGGGACAAATTCACAGTCTAGCGAGGACACCGAACAGCAATCGGATTTTTCTATTTTTTTTAATATTCATGGTACTCAAATATCAGTCACTCGATGCAACTTCCTAAACTTCTCCAGCAAATTCCGAGCGTCTTCAGTACCACAAAGCAAGGTCATCTTTTGGGCGATCATGTGGCATTGTTGTAGCATACCTGCCTGCTAAATCAGCGGTTTGGAATTCTACCAGACAGGCACACTGCCTGTAGAAAATCGGACCTATTTTAGGGTGCTAAAGACGTTTGCAAAATTTCAAATTCGGTTTTCTTGAGAATTTTTTTACAGTTGCACCGAAAATCTTTTGCTGATATTTGAGTTCTGAAATTCACGTGCAATACATATAGGAACATTACAAAAGTTCGAGTTCCCTGCGGTCCTGTCGTAATGTCCACGTAAGAAATACCCACCTGGTACACCGAGCGCTGTGAGGACCAGTGTAGGAGGAGGCGAAAGTTCCGAATGGTGACTGGGGCTCGGTGTGGCTGATGTGGATTGTCTCCTCCGCTGGCTGATCGAGCGTCTTCTTGGCATGGTGTAAATGCAGAGATTGATCTCTATTGGACAGCCAGTGAGGTCGGAACGCTGAAGAGCTCGGGAAGATGAAGCCACTGTACGCCATTGGCATGAACTGCATTTGATGGGCCGCTGGGCACAGCCGAGTAAGCGCGGAACGTGAGCATAAACAGCGTGCTAGCGGTGGAGCACTGATTTAAAAACACAGCGGCCGCAAGGATATCCACTGGGCGATGCTGGTGCCTCTAGTGGCGCCTGCCATTTCAATAGGTATTCTCCAGTGCAAAATTGGTGATACATTGATGCCTCAGAACATGTCCTACCAACCGATCCCTTCTTCTGGTCAAGTTGTGCCACAAACTGCTCTTCTCCCCAATCCTATTCAATACTTCCTCATTAGTTATGTGATCCAGCCATCTAATCTTCAGCATTCTTCTGTAGCACCACATTTCGAAAGCTTCTATTCTCTTCTTGTCCAAACTGTTTATCGTCCATAATTCACTTCCATACATGGCTACACTCCGTACAAATACTTTCAGACATGATTTCCTGACACTTAAATCTATACACGATGTTAACAAATTTCTCTTCTTGAGAAACGCTTTCCTTGCCATTGCCAGTCTGCATTTTATATCCTCTCTTACTTCGAACATCATCAGTTATTTTGCTCCCCAAATAGCAAAACTCCTTTACTACTTTAATTGCCTCATTTCCTAATCTAATTCTCTCAGCATCGCCCGACGTAATCAAGACACTGTCCATTCCGTTCAACTGCTCTTCCAAGTCCTTTGCTGTCTCTGACAGAATTACAATGTCATCGGCGAGTCTCAAAGTTTTTATTTCTTCTCCATGGATTTTAATACCTACTCCGAATGTTTCTTTTGTTTCCTTCACTGCTTGCTCAATATACAGATTGAATAACATCGGGAAGAGACTACAACCATGTCTCACTCCCTTCCCAACCACTGCTTCCCTTTCATGTCTCTCGACTCTTATAACTGCCATCTGGTTTCTGTACAAATTGTAAATAGCACATCGCTCTCTGTATTTTACCCGTGCCACCTTTAGAATTTGAAAGAGAGTATTCCAGTCAACATTGTCAAAAGCTTTCTCTAAGTCTACAAATGCTAGAAACGTAGGTTTGCCCTTCCTTATTTTAGCTCCTAAGATAAGTCGTAGGGTCAGTATTGCCTCACGTGTTCCAACATTTCTACGGAATCCAAACTGATCTTCCCCAAGGACGGCTTCTACTAGTTTTTCCATTCGTCTGTAAAGAATTCGCGTTAGTATTTTGCAGCTGTGACCTATTAAACTGATAGTTCGGTAATTTGCACATCTGTCAACACCTGCTTTCTTTGGGATTGGAATTATTATATTCTTCTTGAAGTCTGAGGGTATTTCGTCTGTCTCATACATCTTGCTCACCAGATGGTAGCGTTTTGTCAGGACTGGCTCTCCCAAGGCTGTCAGTAGTTCCAATGGAATGTTGTCTACTCCCGGGGCCTTGTTTAGACTCAGGTCTTTCAGTGCTCTGTGAAACTCTTCACCTAGTATCGTATCTCCCATTTCATCTTCACCTACATCCTCTTCCATTTCCATAATATTGTCCCCAAATACGTCGCCCTTGTATAGACCCTCTATATTCTCCTTCCACCTTTCTGCTTTACTTCTTTCCTTAGAACTGGTTTTCCATCTGAGCTCTTGATGTTCATACAAGTGGTTCTCTTATCTCCAAAGGTCTCTTTAATTTTCCTTTAGGCAGTATCTATCTTACCCCTAGTGAGGTAAGCCTCTACATACTTACATTTGTCCTCTAGCCATCCCTGCTTAGCCATTTTGCACTTCCTGTCGAATTCATTTTTGAGTTGTCTGTATTCCTTTTTGCCTGCTTCATTTATTGCAATTTTATATTTTCTCCTTTCATCAATTAAATTCAATATTTCTTCTGTTGCCCAAGGATTTCTACTAGCCCTCGTCTTTTTACCTACTGGATTCTCTGCTGCCTTCACTGCTTCATCCCTCAAAGCTACCCATTCTTCTTCTACTGTATTTCTTTCCCCCATTCCTGTCAATTGTTCCCTTATGCTCTCCCTGAAACTCTGTACAACCTCTGGCTCTTTCAGTTTATCCAGGTCCCATCTCCTTAAATTCGCACATTTTTGCAGTTTCTTCAGTTTGGGTACTATATGTCGCCAAACAGGCAGAGTACCTGCAGGCAGGCAAGAGTGTGTAGGTCGATAATGTAAAGGCACAGTAGTATTAGGGCTTACATAGTTCAGCTTTTCGTTTGTTGTCACCTTGTGTGCATCTCTTATCTGAGCTTAATTCAACGTCGGAGGGCGCTGCCTACCGATGGAGCAGCGCCACTGGCAGCTCATAGTGGTAGTGGTCTTCGTCCTGCTTCCGGGTTGGCGGATGAGGTGGTTCAGTTATGGGAAAGTCAGGAGTTAGCGAGCGTATAATCTTCTTGCCTCCGTTGACATCTGTTATGGATGTAGGTTCCCCCAGTCACATCATGACGTTAGTGTAGCAAGGAGTCGTTGTGAACGGGAAACATTCTTCTCAAGATCGTGTTCTGCATAGCCTGTAGCCGCTTGATGTCGCTAGGAGCTGCGTTTCCCCTTACTTCGCTGGCATAGTTCGTGACTGGCCGAATATTCGATCTGTAGTTGTAGGGATCGCAATTTAATGGCTGTGAAGACATCTCGTTTAGCAACGGATATAGCGCTGCATTGTTTGATTTGCGCGTGAATGATCTGCTCCTTCCATGTGAACCTCTGATCTGGGAAACCCCCAGATTTTTCAAGGATTTGATCCATTCAGTCGAATGTCCAAAGAACACAACAGTGGAAGACGCTGGTAGACGACTTTTGGTGGCACCGAAACCAACGCTCCAGTTCGCAGCCCATTCTTCAAGCTGGTGGCAAACATCTTGCGGTCGGTGATGCGCAGAAACTGGTCACCTACTATGCGTGAGAAACTGTGGTTTTCATGGCTTTGACGACTCTTGGCGATTTCAGGAGGTTCTGTTTATAGACTACATACAGAACTGGACCTAAAATGCTACATGAGTCACCCCAGCCTTAATGTTCCATTCTACAAAGTTCCCCTCTCCAGTTCAAACGATGGATGTGCAGTGTTCAAGATAGCTTGGATTAGTTTGACAAACGCTGGTGGGATACCCTGTACGAGGAGCCTATACAGCAGAAGACGGTGCCAGATGCTGACGAAGGCTTTGGCACATAGAAATATTGTTGTTAAAGGCTAGTGTGGCCTCGTCAACGACGCATAACTACTGCTGAGTTATCGAGCACTGCTGGAGTAAGCCCAACTGCTCGTTAATTTAAATGCTGCCATTCTCTGTGTGCCGGCTGAGTCGTGCAAGAAGATAAACAAAATCTCGTTGATCACCGGGTCGAGATTTATGGGCTTAGAAGTGGTAGGGTACTTCCTGTCTTTTCCATGTTTGTCCACCCCGACAGCTGAATGGTCAGCGAGACCGATTGCCGTCCTACGGGCCCGGGTTCGATTCCCCGCTATGATGGGCATTTTCTCCGCTCAGAGACTAGGTGTTGTCTTGTCTTCACCATCATTTCATCCCCATCCGGAGCGCAGGTCGCCCAATGTGGTGTCGAATGTAATAAGACCTGCACCAAGGAGGCTGGACCTGCCCAGTAAGGGGCCTCCTGGCCAATGACGTCAAACGCTCATTTCCATTTTCCACGTTTAGCATGGCCACCACAACTGCATGAGTCAAATCGTGAAGTAATACTTTTGGATAACGGTGAACAGCCTTGTGTCCCAAGTAATGGCCGCCGCCGACAGTGCTTTGACAGACTGGCCTCCATTGTTGTCATCCTCAGGAGCTTTTGTAGTCGGAAGACATCGCAGACGATCTCGCACCTCCTCCTCAGTGGCCGGCTGCACTACGTCTTCAGGGGACTCATTGACAAAGACTTGGAACCATCTGCACGGGTTGAAGGTTATTGTTCACTCAAGAAGTTGAAACTTGCTTTGCAATACATCAGCTACTGTACTGACTTTGGCATCCGGGATATATACAGCGAACTGCTGCGTATCTAAAGTTGGGGGCGTTGCTTGACTAAGAGTCGAGCCTCCTCCCAATGCCGTGTAATGGTTTCGGCAGAGAGGAATTTTCCCTACCATCGTTGGAGGGTTGCAGTCCTGTGTTAGAGCGACCTCACTTGACGATGCAGGGGATCGGTCCGTTCCTTGGTGGCTGGGTGATTGGTTCTGTGCCAGTCACGGCTGAGCCTGTTATGTTCAGAGATGAGTTTGATCTCTCCAAAGTCAGCGACAGTGAACCGCGCCCTGTAGAACACTGAGTCGGAGTAGCTGAATGCAGTGCCTCAGCGACAACCCTTAGAAGAGCAGTGCAGCGTCATCGACATTTGCTTCAGCGTCGGGTTGGGACGTTCGAGGCGAAATGCGACGCTCTCTTGATATTGATGCCAGTCGTTTCTCCTCGAATTAAAATCCGGTCGAGTTGAAATAGGTTCAGCGTCTAGGTGGAAGGAAATTAGTCGGTGATCGGAAAGTAAATCGTGTATGACCTACGTTGCAACAAAACAGTTCTTTAGCGATCGCATGAGGGAGGGCTCTCGACAGCGGGAATATTGTAGGCCCTGCATATCCGTAGACTTTTCCGCATACTCTTTCCACAGCGCAGTCGGACACTGATATTCGTAAAGCACGAGTTCCACCCTCGTTTCTTCGCACTGAGGTCTCCAGCTACAAATAACTTCCCTCTTAACTGCAGGATCGCCACGCCGTCTTCAATGCAGATATGCCTCTTCCCCCGACCCCTCCCGCCAAGTGTCCGATGGATCGTTACAGAGGTTTCAAGCTCTTGGGCGGTTTCCACTACAATGCAGCAGCTTCTGCGTTGCTGATTTGCATAGCCCAACGATAGATCGAAGTTTGATATGCAGGGTGTAAATTTTAAGTTGACAAACCAGAATGACTCGAAAAATAAGCATCACACGAAAAAACGTGTAGAATCCAAAGTTGATAATTGTCAAGGGTGACATATGCTGGTGCAAAAATTATCCCAGCACCCCAGCCCCTTGGAGGTGGGGCGGGAGGCAACTTTAAAATTTCAAATGGGGACTCCCATTTTTATTGCAGAATCAGATTCTACATAAAAAAACTACGTACATTCTGTCTTGAACATTTGTTTTGAGTCTTGGTAGTTGGCGCTATAATTCAAGAAAATCCATGTTCTCATTTTTGCTTGGAAAATGGTTACGGATAAATAAAAAACTACTAATTTAGTTCGTAAATTTTGATTCGCTAAAACTAAAATATTCCCTCTCTCCTCATTTGTTTGATAATTAAAAGTTGAATGGCCTCATGACCACGAAACAAACAAAACTTATCCGAATCTGCGGAAAAAAATATTTGGGTCAAAATTTGTAAAACTCTAATTCCTCTCTCTCATACCCCACCCTATGGGGAGAAAGTTTGTTTTAGCGAATCAAAATTTACGAAGTAAATAAGTATTTTTTATTTATCCGTAGCCATTAGCCGCGCAAAAATGATAACATGGATTTTCTTAAATTACAGCGCCAACTACCAAGTATCAGGACATATGTTCAAGACAAAATGTACGTAGTTTTTTATGTAGAATCTGATTTTGCAATAAAAAATGGGGGTTCACATTTGAAATTTGAAAGTCTGGATTCTACACATTTTTTCGTGTGAAGCTTATTTTCCGAGTTATTCTGGTTTGTCAACTCAAATGGTTCAAATGGCTCTGAGCACTATCGGACTTGACATCTGAGGTCATCAGTCCCCTATAACTTAGGACTACTTAAACCTAACTAACCTAAGGACATCACATACATCCATGCAGAGGCAGAACCGCGCGGTTCCTGACTGAAGCACGTAGAACCGCTTGGTCGCCACGTCCGTCTTTGTCAACTTAAAATTTGCACCCTGTATAATGCTGCAGAATCTGAGAGGAAAGGAATATGTGGATAACACTGATAAGGAGGACAGGATGACACGACATCTGCTAAGACATGAGGGAATGACTTCCATGGTACTAGAGGGAACTGTAGAGCGCAAAAACTGTAGAGGAAAACAGAAATTGGAATACCTCAAACAAATAATTGAGGACGTAGGTTGCAATGCAAGTGCTACTCTGAGACGAAGAGGTTACACAGGAAAGGAATTCGTGGCGGGCCGCATCAAACCAGTCAGTAGACTGATGACAAAAAAAAAAAAAACTGACTGAAACCTAGGTAAATTCTAGGTAACTGGTGCAACTGAGGCTGTTAATTATTAAAATTAAAATTAATATTTATACAGTTGTTGACAGGGCCGCGAAATGTTGAAGATATTTATTTCCAGTATACTATATTATTCAACACTACTTTGGGTACAAAACCCGTTTTTCAACATAATATCCGTTCAATGCGACTTCCTTACGTCACCCTACTGCTAGGTACCACGCTTAGTAACCTCCTGTTCCAGCTGAGTGCATCTTTCATTGGTCCAAGCAGATGGACGTCGGAAGGCGTGTGATCCAGGCTGTAGGGCGGGTGAGGAAGACCGGTCCAATGAGGTTTCTTGACCACCTCCCGGGAGCTCACACTTTCGTGAGGCCTTGCAGTTCATGGAGAAGGAGAAATTAGTTTCCTTTTTTGTGACGACGAAAACGCTTAAGTCGATTCTTCAGTTACCTAAGCGTCCCACAATACACTTCAGAGTTTATCGCTGCACCATGGGGGAGGACGTCTAACACCATATCTCCGTCAGCGTCCAAAAAGACCGTCGCCATGACTACTGGCTGAGGACGTGGCTTTGAATATTTTCTTCGGCAGAAATGTTGTGTGGCACCACTCTATGGAATGCCGGTCTGTTTATGATTCGAAGTGACGAACCCATGTTTCTTCGCCTGTGACGATGTTCGGTACAGAATTGTCACGATTAGCCTCGTAACTCACAAGCAATTCCGCGCAGGTGCTCCTTCACTTCTGTTTATGGTCTTCTGTTTGACGGAGAGGAACCGAACGCTCACAAGCCATTAAGTACCCCAAATGGTGGACGAGTGTGTCAGTACTATCAACAGAGACGTCCAATTGAGCAGCGAGGTGTTTGATTGTGATTCGTCGATCACCTCGAATGAGACTGTCCGCACGTTCCAAGCTTGCGTGAATCACTGCTGTGTGCTGTCGGTCGACGCGCGGGAGGTACAGAAAGCTGGCTGAAGCCAGAGATAAATTCAGCCGAAATTTTTACAAAGGCACAGACGGTGTTTAGAAAGGATAGATTGCATGCAACCGGTGGTGACGTGTTTGTCGCTGTTAGTAGTAGATTATCCTGTAGTGAAATAGAAGTGGATAGTTCCTGCGAAATTTTATGGGTGGAGGTTACACTCAACAACCGAGCTAGGTTAATAATTGGCTCCTTTTACCGACCTCCCGACTCAGCAGCATTAGTGGCAGAACAGCTGCGAGGAAATTTGGAATACATTTCACATAAATTTTCTCAGCATATTATAGTCTTAGGTCGAGATTTCAATTTACCAGTTATAGACTGGGATACTCAGATGTTTAGGACGGGTGGTAGGGACAGAGCATCGAGTGACATTATACTGAGTGTACTATCCGAAAATTACCTCGACCAATTAAACAGAGAACCGACTCGTTAGGAGATAACATCTTGGACCTATTGATAACAAACAGACCCGAACTTTCCGACTCTATAAGTCCAGAACAGGGAATCAGTGATCATAAAGCCGTTGCAGCATCCCTGAATATGGAAGTTAATAGGAATATAAAAAAAGGGAGGAAGGTTTATCTGTTTAGCAAGAGTAATAGAAGGCAGATTCCAGAATACCCAACAGATCAAAACGAAAATTTCTGTTCCGACACTGACAATGTTGAGTGTTTATGGAAAAAGTTTAAGGCAATTGTAAAATGCGTTTTATACAGGTACGTGCCGAGTAAAACTGTGAGGGACGGGAAAAATCCACCGTGGTTCAACAACAAAGTAAGGAAACTACTGCGGAAGCAAAGACAGCTTCACTCCAAGTTTAAACGCAGCCAAAACATCTGACAAACAGAACCTAGACGATGTCAAAGTTAGCGTAAGGAGGGCTATGCGTGAAGCGTTCAGTGAATTCGAAAGTAAAATTCTATGTACCGACTTGACAGAAAATCGTAGGAAGTTCTGGTCTTACGTTAAATCAGTAAGGGGCTCGAAACAGCATATCCAGACACTCTGGGATGATGATGGCTTTGAAACAGAGGATGACACGCGTAAAGCTGAAATACTAAACACCTTTTTCCAAAGCTATTTCACAGAGGAAGACCGCACTGCAGTTCCTTCTCTAAATCCTCGCACAAACGAAAAAATGGCTGACATCGAAATAGGTGTCCAAGGAATAGAAAAGCAACTGAAATCACTCAACAGAGGAAAGTCCACTGGACCTGACAGAATACCAATTCGATTCTACACAGAGTACGCGAAAGAACTTGCCCCCTTCTAACAGCCGTGTACCACAAGTCTCTAGAGGAACGGAAGGTTCCAAATGATTGGAAAAGAGCACAGGTAGTCCCAGTCTTCAAAAACGGTCGTCGAGCAGATGCGCAAAACTATAGATCTATATCTCTGACGTCGATCTGTTGTAGAATTTTAGGACATATTTTTTGCTCGAGTATCATGTCGTTTTTGGAAACCCAGAATCTACTCTGTAGGAATCAACATGGATTCCGGAAACAGCGATCGTGTGAGACCCAACTCGCTTCATTTGTTCAAGAGACCCAGAAAATATTAGAAACAGGTTCCCAGGTAGATGCCGTTTTCCTTGACTGCCGAAAGGCGTACGATACAGTTCCGCACGTCGCCTGGTAAGCGAAGTAAGAGCCTACGGAATATCAGACAAGCTGTGTGGCTGGATTGAAGAGTTTTTAGCAAACAGAACACAGCATGTTGTTATCAATGGAGAGACGTCTACAGACGTTAAAGTAACCTCTAGCGTGCCACAGGGGAGTGTTATGGGACCATTGCTTTTCACAATATATATAAATGACCTAGTAGATAGTGTCGGAAGTTCCATGCGGCTTTTTGCGGATGATGCTGTAGTATACAGAGAAGTTGCAGCATTAGAAAATTGTAGCGAAATGCAGGAAGATCTGCAGCGAATAGGCAGTTGGTGTAGGGAGTGGCAACTGACCCTTAACATAGACAAATGTAATGTATTGCCAACACATAGAAAGAAGGATCCTGTATTGTATGATTATATGATAGCGGACGAAACACTGGTAGGAGTTACTTCTGTTAAATATCTGGGAGTATGCGTGCGGAACAATTTGAAATGGAATGATCATATAAAATTAATTGTTGGTAAGGCGGGTACCAGGTTGAGATTCATTGGGAGAGTCCTTAGAAAATGTAGTCCATCAACAAAGGAGGTGGCTTACAAAACACTCGTTCGACCTATACTTCAGTATTGCTCATCAGTGTGGGATCCGTACCAGATCGGGGTGACGGAGGAGATAGAGAAGATCCAAAGAAGAGCGGCGCGTTTCGTCACAGGGTTATTTGGTAACGGTGATAGTGTTATGGAGATGTTTAGCAAACTCAAGTGGCAGACTCTGCAAGAGAGGCGCTCTGCATCGCGGTGTAGCTTGCTCGCCATGTTTCGAGAGGGTGCGTTTCTGGATGAGGTATCGAATATACTGCTTCCCCATACTTATACCTCCCGTGGAGATCACGAATGTAAAATTAGAGAGATTCGAGCGCGCACGGAGGCTTTCAGACATTCGTTCTTCCCGCGAACCATACGCGACTGGGACAGAAAAGGGAGGTAATGACAGTGGCACGTAAAGTGCCCTCCGCCACACATCTTTGGATGGCTTGCGGAGTATGAATGTAGATGTAGATGTAGAGATCGGAAAGGTTTGCGCGACGTTGTTGCGATGCTGACACACACCTCGTTCAACAGTCACCGTGTATTAGACTTTGGAGATATTCTGCAAGCGTCTGTGAATACCGGCGACGCTCTGGTTTTGACAGCTCTCTTTTTGGAACGCAACTCCGTTACACAAGTCATTTTGTAGCCTACGTATAGCGCTGGCACCTGTAGGAACATATTGAGACTATAAGGTCTGAAGCGGGAATATTCCACGATATCCCACAACAAACTGTGCGTTTTTAACCGAAATTGGTCGAGACAAAAGAATTGCGTTTCCTATTGAATGCCCCTCGTAAAAAAAGGAACTCCGAATGGTTTCCAAGATATAAGAGTGAAGTTACACGTTAATTGACGTGATATTAGGATAGTCATATCGTCTGCCACTTTAAAATATCACTCACCAGTTTACAAAAGTATACGAGAATGAGTCAAGTGAAAACCTTAAACATTTTTTTAAATATTACTTACTCTGCAGATGTAGTACTTTTCAACATAATCTACCCCACCCTCAATTCAAGTCCTCCAGTGCTTACAATGTGCATAAATTCCTTTAGTAAAAAATCCTTTTGGTAGTTCGCGCAACCACTCATGAACCTCGTGGCGTACCTCTACATCATAACGGAACTTCTTTCCTCCCATTGCGTTCTTCAGTGGTCCAAACATATGGAAATCACTTGTGGAAAGGTCTGGTGAGTATGGTGGATGAAGAATTTACTCAAAATGCCGGTCTGTGATTGTCGAAACTCTTGTACGGGTAGTGTAGGGCCTTGCATTGTCATGTCGCAGAAGGACACCTGCTGACAGCAATCCACGTCGCTTTGATTTGATTGCAGTCCGCAGATGATTTTTTTAATGAGGTCTGTGTATGATGCGCTGGTGACAGGCCTTTTTCTTCCCAAAAGAGTCAGCATAACCTTCCCTGTTAATGGTTCTGTTGGTTTTAGTGATGAGGAATGGCGCCATTCCTTGCTCACTCTCTTCGTTTCCGGTTGGTGGAAGTGAACCGAGGTTTGTCCCCAGTAACGATTCTTGCAAAGAAGCCATCTTCTCGTGCAAAATTGCCGAAGGAGGTCTTCACAAGCATCAACACGTCGTTCTCTCATTTCAGAAATCAGCTGCCGTGGCACCCATTTTGCAAACACTTTGTGAAACTGGAGCACATCATGCACAATGTGGTGTGCTGAACCATGACTAATCTGTAAACATGCTGCATTGTCATTCAATGTCACACGGCGGTTTTCCTTCACTATGGCTTCAACTGCTGTAATGTTCTGTGGAGTCACAACTCGTTGTGACTGATCTAGACGAGGAGCATCTTCCACTGAAGTCACACCATTTGCGAACTTCCTACTCCATTCGTAGACTTGCTGCTGTGACAAACATGCATCACCGTACTGAACCTTAATTCGTCGATGAATTTCAATAGGTTTCATACCTTCACTAGGCAAAAGCCGAATAATAGAACGCTGTTCTTCCCTGGTGCAAGTCGCAAGTGGGGCAGCCATCCTAATACTGAAAATGTGTGCATCTGCACTGTGCTGCCACCTATAGGTCATTCTGCACGCTGTTTGTAGCACGCTTACCACCTTACAGGAAAACGACGAGAAATTTCAATTTGTTATTACATATTTAAGGTTTTCATTTTACTCACCCTCGTACGTTGATTTCTCTAAAATTATGTCAGATTTCAATTAAATAACAGAAAACGTGGATAGCAAACCCACCGTATACATAATTTAAATCCCAACGAATAAATGTCTCTATAGATCTGAGGCTGGGTGCCACCGCATTTCCATGGAAAATATTACTTTGAAAGTGTCATGTCAGTCCTGGGGTTTGTCCGACGCCTCTCAGGATTTCCCCCAGCTTTAGCTTGTTGCTCACGGTTTTTGAGATGTCTGGCTTTCTTGTTGCCTCCAAGAACTCAATATCGAAATCAGTCAACAGGTGACCGCCAAATCTCCGAGCACAAACCAGGTCTTTTTCCCTCATATTAAAATTGTTGTTTATGTTGTACTGAATTGTATGTATGGAGCTGGGGACCTAGAAAAGACGGAGAGGCTTCGTCCCCGCCGTTGCCCTCAGTGGCTCGTAACCCCACAACAGGCTGCAGCAGTCCACTCACCCCATCGCCTCCCCACACCGAATCCAGGATTAATTTTAATTTTAATAATCAACAGCCTCAGTTGCACCGTTTACCTAGAATTTACCTAGGTTTCAGTCGGTATAACCCAACCGTCTTCAGAATAACAGTAACTACCCTTTGTCCATAGCGGACATTGTCCAGTACAGCACTTGTGGCTGCCGCGCCGCGGACGCGAAGTGGGGCCGAGGCAGTTCCAGATAAGTTCTACTGTATTACGATAATTTATTGATTTCTAGTTTCAGCTTGACGATGTCCACTATGGACAAACGGTAGTTACTGTTATTCTGAAGAAGGATGGGTTATGAAGAGTGAAACCTAGGTAAATTCGAGGTAAATGGTGCAACAGAGGCTGTTGATTATTAAACTTAATATTAATTGCTGACAGGGCCATGAAATGTTGAAGATATTTGAACCCAGAATTATTGCGCTGTTCGGTCCCCAGAGGACCCCACCGAGAACGTCTCACACCAGACGAGTGTAGCCCCAAATGTTTGCGTGGTAGAGTAACTATGGTGTACGCGTGCGTGCAGACAGTGTTTGCACAGCAATCGCCGACATAGTGCAACTCAGGTGGAATAAGAAGAACCAGCCCGCCTCCGCCGATGTAGATGGGAAACCGCCTTAAAAACCATGCACAGGCTGGTCGGCATACCGGACCTCGACGCTAGTCCTCCGGGTGGGTTCGTGCCGGGGACCGGCACGCCTTCCCGCACGGAAAGCAGTGAATTACGTTATTTATGTAAGTGTTGCATCCGAGAATGAAAGGGGATGGGGTGAAAATGGAATGGGAACTCCTAGGGATAAATTTGTCAGGAATATCGCACAGCATTTTACTGATAATCGTTCACATATAGTTACAAATCTTTTCAATATAATACCAAGAGATAAGCTTTTTAAAATGTCTGAAGAAAATTCAGAAAACCATAACAGAAAAATCATAAGGCTCAAATGGCTCGGAGCACCATGGGACTTAACTGCTGTGGTCATCAGTCCCCTAGAACTTAGAACTACTTAAACCGAACGAACCAAAAGGCATCACATATAGCCATGCTCGAGGCAGGATTCGAACCTGCGAATGTAGCGGTCTCGCGGTTCCAAACTTTAGCGCCTAGAACCGCTCGGCCACTCCGGCCGGCAAAACGGAAGGCATTTTACACAGGAAAAAAATTTTTAATCATAAGTTCATATATAGCCTTCTTAAAGTTACTGAATAAAAATACTCAAAACATGACAACAATGCGTTCGAAGGGACCAGAGGGCACCGCAATTTGATTAAGTATCGCTATTTGCAAGACTGCGCAGAAGGAGACTTACTGCTTTTTGAGAATAATACACTTAAAAAATTTTAGTCAAAGCAAATACACAATTAAAAAAATTTAATAAACACGCAAGCACATTAAAACAAAACAGTGACTGATGATCTGAGGGGTGTTAATTGAATAGAAGGCCATGTTATTCAATTAAAACTGTGACAGGAGTATCATTTCAAAAGAAATACAGGTGCAAGGTAATTCCGATGAAATGCGAGATTATGCAAACTGCAAAGAAGCCAACGTACAGCGTCAAGAAATTATATTACGAAGTAAGGAACAAAACAAAAATTCCAGAGCTCTCGGAACGCCAAGTTTCAGCGGACGTATTATTAAATACCTTTCGTCAAAAAATTAACTTTGTCAACTGTAAAGAGGTTTCAAATCCAGTCGCATACATTGCTTCCGTTTATTGGCGACAGTCCAAAATTTACAATGAACTACCTGACTCCTAGCCAACAGCGTTTCACGAAGTTACCCGCTCTAGCAACATCAGATTAAATGGGATTAAACGGCTGGCCAGTAAGGCCCTCAAATCAACGGTAGTTACGAACTAGACAATAGTGAGCAGTACTTAAACAGATAAAACACATAATTAAAAACAGACTTAAAGTACACTACTGGCCATTAAAATTGCTATACCACGAAGGTGACGTGCTACAGACGCGAAATTTAACCGACAGGAAGAAGATGCGGTTACATGCAATTGATTAGCTTTTCTGAGCATTCACACAGGTTTGGTGCCGGTGGCGACACGTACAAAGTGCTCACATGAGGAAAGTTTCCAACCGATTTCTCATACACAGACAGCAGTTGACTGGCGTTGCCTACTGAAATGATGTTGTAATGTCTCATGTAAGGAGGAGAAATGCATACCATCACGTTTCTGACTTTGATAACGGTAGGATTGTAGCCTATCGTGATTGCAGTTTATCGTATGGCGACATTGCTGCTCGCGTTGGTCGAGATCCAATGACTATTAGCATAATATGGAATCGGTGGGTTCAGAAGGCTAATACGGAACGCCTTGCTGGATCCCAATGGCCTCATATTACAAGCAGTCGGTATGACAGGCATTTCATCCGCACGGCTGTAACGTATCGTGCAGCCATGTCTCGATCCCTGAGTCAACAGGTCGGGACATTTGCAAGACAACAAACATCTGCACGAACAGTTCGACGACGTTTGCAGCAGCATGGACTATCAGCTAGGAGACCATGGCTGCGGTTACCCTTCACGTTGTATCACAGACAGTAGCGCCTGCGAAGGTGTACTCAGCGACGAATCTGGGTGCACGAATGGCAAAACGTCATTTTTTCGGATGAATCCAGATACTGTTTACAGCATCATGATGGTCGCATCCGTGTTTGGCAACATTGCGGTGAACGCACATTGGAAGCGTGTATTCGTCATCGCCATACTGACGTATCATTCGGTGTGATGGTTTGGGCTGCAATTGGTTACACATCTCAGTCACGTCTTGTTCGCATTGACGGCACTTTGAACAGTAGACGTTACATTTCAGATATTTTACGACCCGTGGCTCTACCCTTCATTCGATCCCTTCGAAACCCTGCATTTCAGCTGGATAATGCACGGGCGCATGTTGCAGGTCCTGTACGGGCCTTTCTGGATACAGAAAATGTTCGACTGCTGCCCTGGCCAGCACATTCCCCAGATCTCTCACCAACTGCACACGTTTGGTCAATGGTGGCCGAGCAAGTGGCTCGTCACAATACGCCAGTCATTTCTCTTGATGAACTGTGGTATCGTGTTGAAGGTGCGTGGCCAGCTGTACCTGTACAGGCCATCTAAGCTCTGTCTGATTCAATGCCCAGGCGTATGAAAGCCGTTATTGCGGCTAGAGGTGGTTGTTCTGGATACTGATTTCTCAGGATCTGTGCACCCAAACTGCGTGAAAATGTAATCACATGTCAGTCTAGTTTAGTATATTTGTCCAATGAATACCCGTTTATCATCTGCATTTCTTCTTGGTGTAGCAATTTTAATGGCCTGTGGTGTATTCTAATCGTTTTGCAGTTTGTATTGATCTTCTGATGACTTTACTAGTCGATAAACGGCAGTGTCGTCTGCAAGCAACCTAATACGGCTGCTCAGATCGTCTCCCAAATCGTTCATATTGATACGGAACAGCAAAGGGCTTATAACACTACCTTGGGGAAGGCCAGAAATCACTTCTGATTTATTGTATGACTTTCCGTCAATTACTACGAACTGTGACCTCTCTGACAGGAAATCTCGAATCCAGTCACGTAACTGAGGCGATATTCAATAAATGGTTCAAATGGTCCCGAGCACAATGGGATTTAACCTCTGAGGTCATCAGTCCCCTAGTACTCAGAACTACTTAAACATAACTAACCTGATCACATGACACATATCCATGCCCGAGGCAGGATTCGAATTCGCGACCGTAGCGATCGCTCGGAGCCAGATTGTAGCGCCTAGAACCTCTCGGCCACTCCGGCCGGCGATATTCCATAAGCAGGCAATTTAGGTTATCACATGTTCGATATGCTTGTCATCACTGAATGCTGTGGCGAAGACGAATGACAATATTCTGCATGACCCTTTGAAGTATCGGAACACCATTGCTGTCGAGGAGCTCATGAATGGCAGTTTTCAGTTCTGCAATGATTTTGGCAATACTGGCGTACGCCTTATATTTAGTACAGCCCCACAAAAAGGAGTCGCATTTGTTCAGATCCGGAGAATATTCCGGCGAATCGAGACCCATGCCAGTGGCCTACGGCTACTGCAGTGCCAGAATGCGATCCCCAAATTGCTCCTCCATGACATCACTCTCCTGCTTTGTTGGGGATTTACATGAATCACATCTCGTCGAAATCAGGGTCACTTTGGATAATGGGGATGAAATCATCTTCTAAAACTGTCATGTACCGTCCGGTAGTCATCATAGCATTAAAGAATATAGCACGGATTATTCCGCGACTGGGCATTGCACACCACACAGTCACCTGCTGAAGGTGAAGAGATTTATCGATGTAAAATGCGGATTGTCGGTCCCCCAAAAGCGCCAATTTTGCTTATTGACGAACCCATCCAAATGAAAGACGACTTACTTATTCCCATCATAATCCGCGGCCAACCGTACAGTTTGAAAGTCCTAACGCAAAGCGTTCAGAAGTTACGACGATTTTATTTCATGTACTTCAATAATTGGCATCCCGTACATTCAAAATGGAAAAAAGCATTACGTAGAAAGTTAAAAGTACATGACGAGTGGTAAACGAACATATTAAAGAGGGGCAGAACAGAACTTTAGTAAAACTAAGTGGTAGCTGTCAACATAAAATTTATGTAGTAACCGTAAAACACAACGAAAATTTTTCCCAGTACACGAGTGGCATGCAAGTTTTTAATTTAGTAGGGATATACAGGATAGAGATAGATAACATTCCATCAGAATTTCTAAAATCAATAGGGGAAGTGGCAACAAAACGACTATTCACGTTGTTGTGTAGAATATGAGTCTGGCGACATACCATCTGACTTTCGGAAAAGCATCATCCACACAATTCCGAAGACGGCAAGAGCTGACAAGTGCGAGATTTATCCCACAGTCAGCTTAACAGCTCATGCATCGAAGCTGCTTACAAGAATAATTTACTGAAGAATGGAAAAGAAAATAGATAATGCGCTAGGTGACGACCAGTTTGGCTTTAGGAAAAGTAAAGGCACGAGAGAGGCAATTCTGACGTTACGGCTAATAATGGAAGCAAGGCTAAAGAAAAATAAAGACACGTTCATAGGATTTGTCGACCTGGAAAAAGCGTTCGAGAATATAAAATGGTGCAAGCTGTTCGAGATTCTGAAAAAAAGTAGGGGTAAACTATAGGGAGAGTCGGGTCATATACAATATGTACAACAACCAAGAGGGAATAATAAGAGTGGACGATCAAGAACGAAGTGCTCGTATTAACAAGGGTGTAAGACAAGGCTGTAGCCTTTCGCCCCTACTGTTCAATCTGTACATCGAGGAAGCAATGATGGAAATAAAAGAAAGGTTCAGGAGTGGAATTAAAATACAAGGTGAAAGGATATCAATGATATGATTCGCTGATGTCATTGCTATCCTGAGTGAAAGTGAAGAAGAATAAAATGATCTGCTGAACGGAATGAACAGTCTAATGAGTACACAGTATAGTTTGAGAGTAAATCGGAAAAAGACGAAGGTAATGAGAAGTAGTAGAAATGAGAACAGCGAGAATCTTAACATCAGGATTGATGGTCACGAAGTCAATGAAGTTAAGGAATTCCGCTAGCTAGGCAGTAAAATAACCAATGACGGACGGAGCAAGGAGGACATCAAAAGCAGACTCGCTATGGCAAAAAAGGCATTTCTGGCCAAGAGAAGTCTACTAATATCAAATACCTGCCTTAATATAAGGAAGAAATTTCTGAGGATGTACGTCTGGAGTACAGCATTCTATGGTAGTGAAACATGGACTGTGGGAAAACCGGAACAGAAGAGAATCGAAGCATTTGAGATGCGGTGCTATAGACGAATGTTGAAAATTAGGTGGACTGATAAGGTAAGGAATGAGGAGGTTCTACGCAGAATCGGAGAGGAAAGGAATATGTGGAAAACAGTGATAAGGAGAACGGACAGGATGATAGGACATCTGCTAAGACATGAGGGAAAGGCTTCCATGGTACTAGAGGGAGCTGCAGAGGGCAAAAACTGTAGAGGAAGACAGAGATTGGAATACGTCAAGCAAATAATTGAGGACGTGGGTTGCAAGTGCTACTCTGAGATAAAGAGGTTAGCACAGGAAAGGAATTCGTGGCGGGCCGCATCAAACCAGTCAGTAGACTGATAACAAAAAAAAAAAAAAAAGAAAAGTACAGGATAGTCATTGATCGTGAGCGGACCAAATATCTCACGAAATAAGAGTCAAACGAAAAAACTACAAAGAACGAAACTTGTCTAGCTTGAAGGGGAAACCAGAACTGTGCACGACGTTCAAAGTCGTCGCCTTGCAATTCCTGGTGCATAGAAATATTGTACGGGTGCAATCGATGTTGATGTATCATTCTCACCACCGAAGTTTTTGAGATTCCCGATTCTCGCGTAATTTGCCTGCTACTGAAGTGCGGATTAGCCGCGACAGCAGCTAAAACACCTACTTGGGCATCATCATTTGTTGCAGGTTGTGGTTGACGTTTCACATGTGGCTGAACACTTACTGTTTCTTCAAATAACGTAACTATCCGGCGAACGGTCCGGACACTTGGATGATATCGTCCAGGATACCGAGTAACATACATAGCACACGCCCGTTGGGTATTTTGATCACAATAGCCATACATCAACACGATATCGACCTTTTTCGCAATTGGTAAACGGTCGATTTTAACACGGGTAATATATGACGAAGAAAATGGAGTCAGCACTCTCGGAATGTTATGTGATACCACGTACTTATACGTTTGTGACTATTAGAGCGCCATCTACCACAAAGCGAAAAAAGTGGTCCAACTAAAACATATTTCTTTACATAGTACACGCATATGTATTAAAAATGGGGGTTCCTATTTTTAAGAAACGCAGTTGATATGCGTTTGACCTATGGCAGCGCCATCTAGCGGGCCAACCACAGCGTCATCTGGTTTACCCCTTCAAGCTAGACGAGTTTCATTCTTTGTAGTTTTTTCGTCTGATGCTGAGATATTTGGCCCGGTCACTGTCATTGGACCACCCGGTATATGGCGACGAGGAACAACGTGGCACAGTCATGAATCAAAAGAACATACACATGTACCACTCCTATTAAAAAGCATCTTTGCTATTGCAGAAGATGAAAGGTAGCAAACCTTATAACCCACACATCAAAAACTGCTACACCAAATAATAGCTATCAGCAACAGCACTAAAGGGATGCATTAGAAGTGGGGTCAGTTTAAAACTTTCTGTTGTCGTGATTCGTGTGGGCAATGGTTGTATCGGGTGGAGACCGATGCTGCAGTCAGGGTAACTGCGCAGCAGGTCGATCAAAGCACTCTGGATCGGAGTCCACGAGAGAAGCCCGTCCACGAAATTTCAAAGTTTTGCGTCCGGCGGTCCGGATGACGACCGAAGTAGTGTCTCTGTCGGTCCCGACGAGAACTGTCTTCCTTCCGCACACCAACCAGCCAAAACCCACGACTTTGAGTGAGCCAAAAGCTAGTAATTGCCAATCCTGTCGGAGAGGCCAACTCCGCACCAAATACGCCTCTGGAACTGGTGCGCGGGACTTTCACCATACATAAAGTTTACACAACATCCTCCAATGGAACAGTTTCTCCTCAGACCAAACGGCGCCTGCAGACGTGAGTTAACGTCACAGTCGCGTCACCAACCACGGAGTTCTCAGACTGTGCGTGCGCGAAGCCATAGTTGCGGGAGCAGGTAAACGCGATATGCAAAGGCGACCGCCTACGTGTGGCGCCTGAGGGTAGCGTATCCCGTGGTGTCGGACATACAGTTCTAGGAAGGCCAGCAAACCCAGCTGGTTCTCTAGGCGGAGCTTCGTCGTTTCGCACAGGCGCACCGTGGGGGCATCAGAATATGCCGCCCACGCTGTAAGACTGTTACCGTAGGCATCAGCTTGGCACTCCCGGCAGAACGTGAAAGCGAGCCACTTGCCGCAGCCTGTGTACAGAAGCGGCTCCAAGGCCACAGTTACCTCAGCACCCAGCAGACCCGGTATTATCAGTTTCTCCAGCGCTTCCAGGAACTGACCCGAAGCCCTGCACGCACTAACACGACCCCCCCCCCCCCGCCCCCATCCCCCCTCCACGACCGGCTTCGTGCATTAGGCCGGTATTACACTATCAATTTTCTTTGTCAAAGAATTGATCAAAGATGTGATCAAATATTCGTCAAACATATTTGACAAAGATCTTTGACGTGGCGCTAAAAAGGGGTATTACACTGTCATAATATTTTTCGTCGAAGTTCAAGATTGCTGATAACAACCACTTGTTGTCAACAGCAGTTGCATGTACCGCAATTGTACTGTGTGCACATGCGGAATAGAAGCGGGGCTAAGAAAGGAAACGTACCTGGGTGAAGCTGTGGATTTTACGACGACACGATAAAAGCATTCAACAAAACTTGTGACGTGAGCTTATAGTAGAGAATGTCAAGTCGATTAACGTTTACTTAAGAATGGATGAGCATACATTTCTGTATGTGCTCAGTGAAGTGTATCCTCATATCACAAACCACAATACTCACTTAATAACGGCTACATCTGCAGAAGACAGGTTCACTGTAACACTCCGATTCCTTGCTACAGGAGAGGGTTAGAGAGGGCTAGGTCAGGTATCCAATCTTCTTAATCAGTGTTGGTATTCAGGGTGCCTCACGTTGTAAAGCGCCTCATCAGCTTCATACATTGCTATTAATTTTGTAGTTATCGGTACACACCACTTGTATTTACCGGCAATGTTTATAAAAACACTACAGATGACAGAACGCTATAGCGATACTAGCGCTCCACCTGTTACATGTCACATTGCAGTGAACAAAAGAGAGCGATGCCCTAGATTTGATCAAATATTTGACGACATTTGACAAAGTTCGCTATTACACCATCAAATTTCTTTGACAAAGATATTGGACAAAGAAATTTGATAGTGTAATACCGGCCTTAGCTGTAGTAAGTGGCCACGAAACAGAGGAGAGAGAAAAGTGGGACAAAGAGAAAGTTCCACATCCCAAAGTAATTGGATATCATGTCATTAGAGGACACAGTGCTCAGTCATAATGTCTTCATATAAAAGATCGGCCCACACACAATAAATAAACTCTGCATAATCGATAAAATGAAAGAAGTTTGGACCTTAAAGGCCTTCCATCCCGGAGATGGGTGGGCCAGAAGCACCTACCGACTTTCAGCATCACACATAAAAGTTGATTATGTTTTTCAAACAAAAGTTGTTCGTAGTAGTACAAGTTCTTCAAATATCCTGAACGCTGGCTTTTGAACGAAATTTTGTCCCAGTTCACGCTCACGCAATATATGTGTGGGAGACCACTTCCTTTATCGCTCGGAATTTCCCAATATATACAAACTCAGCTGAAATGAAATGATCGTTTGGCATTGTTGGCAGGGGAAATTCGGCCTCCTGGAGCAAATCTTATTTCAGGTGACGCCATATTGGACGACTTGCGCATCGGTGATGTGATGAGGACAACGCTACACCCAGTTCAAAGGCGGAGAAAAATCTCTAATCCCGTCGGGAATGGAACCCCGGACCGCTGCATGCTAGTCAGGCACGTTGCCATTTACCTAAGCAGGGGGACAGCTGGGATAGATACAGGGGAAAACAGACAACGCCCAATCAATACCTTGAATATATGGAAGTTGCGGGGAGTACGTGCAGGCACCGTTTCTGTAATAGAAGTTGAGAAAACAGGGTGCAAAGAGGGAGATATGATGGTAACCTACAGTTTGGGTCTGGACGGAGTCGGTCGGTTGTTGTGGACGAGGGAAGTTATCTCCTCGTGGTGCAGGGGGCTGGGTTAGTTGGCAGCCCGTGTGCAGTGTCGGAGCGTGTGTGGGGCTGTCCGATCGCTACGAGCTTCGTGGTTCACCGACGCAGGACGTCGAAGTTGAGTAGTGGTTTCAACTACCCACGCCACGTCTGTTCATGTTGCGGTGGTTCGCCTCGGTGATTTGCTGTTGGAGACGTTTTCCGGTGAGCAACACAGTGGTTCTACTGATGAGATTTAGCCGCCATGCGGTGCAGTTAACTATTTTGGTCGACTACGATTCGAGTGCACCAGTGGAACTTTCTGTCTTGTGGCCGTTAGTGTTCTGGTTACCTGCCGTGAGGACTATGGTAAATTCAGGCAGTGTGCTTTTGAGCGAGCTAACTATTACCGTGTCTTAACTTCAAATGTACCAGCGGAATTTTCTGCCTAGTGGCCGTCAGTGCTCCGGTTACCTTCCCTGGCCACTAACGTAATTTCAGGCAGCGTCCTTTCCTCACCTGTTGGCGTTGTCCAACATGGTGTGTAACTCTGACAGCTAATACATACTCCATTGTGGATTAGCACGTTCGTAACCTTTGGTGTTTGAGTTCTCATGTACTGATGGATGGCAAGCAAGTCGTGTCGGTCGGTCCGTGGCCTGTTGGGTTCCGACGTATCAAGTGTAGTTGGGCTCACCACCTGTCTCACCTAAGTGAACGAGGGCAGACCGACCTCACTGGAGGCTTCTGAGTGCCAATTGCGTTTAATTACCTGTTTTGGCTGCATAAAATGTAAGGCCTATCGCTGTTTTTTCTTTTTTCTTAAATTTTTTACAAAATTAATACTTTAGTTTATCTTTCAATCTTAAACATTGCGGTCTTCTGCCTTCAAAAGATTATGGTAATATATTTTAAAATTTTGTAACTTAATTGTGGCCTGCAACCTTTGTTATTGCACCTTGCATATTTTTGTTCTATCTACTTTCCGGTGGTGTTTTCTTTAATTATTTTATTACTATTTTAATTGGATTTTACTCTTGTTGATTTTTTAAAGATTCTCTTGTTTGGGGGCCTTCAGCCGCGAAAAAGTGGCATTTGGTAAAGGTTCGGCTGTGTGCCGCTTTGGTTGTAAATTTTATTAAATTACAATTGGAAGGTGGAACTGACCCCAACCCTATTTGGCCCTTTCCACAATCCTAATTACCTGTTCTCCCGAGCGGGTTTAGTGGGCGTCTCACATAGTAGAGCTGCGCACAACACAGTACAAAACCCGAACCACTGAGGAAATGTTTAGTCATGAATGCACATCAAATATGAGTTAGTATAACACTATGGATTTCAAGTAAATGATTTTGCCACCCTTTTCCAGAACGTTTCTAACGGCACGAAACTCACTCCAAATTCTGAATTAATTGAACGTCCCTCAACGGGCGTGAAACGTTTAGTTACTCCTTTGCGGAGAAAGACACTTCTACCCTTACGATCTTGTTAACAAGACTTCCATCAGTTGAACAGTAAGCTGAAAGAAAACTAGTGTTGTGAAAGGTACACGATCCGTCAGATTAATTAACTGCCACCTTTATTTGAAGTGCAGTAAACTCTCATATATCGCTGGTAGCTGCACTAGCAGTGCAGGATACATGAAATGTGTCCGCGGTTGCGGAAAACTGTGCAGTTGCCATGTTAATGCGGAAACTGATTTATCTGACTTCCAAAATGGCATGATCACTGGATTCCGTGTCAAGGGCGAGGGCGGAAGCATTTCCGAAACGGCTAAGTTTGTAAAATGAGCACGTGCGGCTGTGGTTACAGTATAGCGCTCCGTCTTAAGGCCACGAGTGGCCTACCGGGACCATCCGACCGCCGTGTCATCCTCAATGGAGGATGTGGATAGGAGGGGTGTGGAGTCAACACACCGCTCTCCCGGTCGTTGTGATGGTATTCTTGTCCGAAGCCGCTACTATTCGGTCGAGAAGCTCCTCAATTGGCATCACGAGGCTGAGTGCACCCCGAAAAATGGTAACAGCGCATGGCGGCCTGGATGGTCTCCCATCCAAGCACCGACCAGCGCTTAACATCGATGATCTCACGAGAACCGGTGTATCCACTGCGGCAAGGCCGCTGCCCTTTACAGTATAGCGTGCTTCGTAAAATGGCGCTGTCCAAACCGGCGGGTACACCTCGGGCCATAGATGACGGGGATCACCGACAACTGAGGAGATGGGCACGGGCGAATAGACGTGAAACTGTTGAGCAACTGACCGCCCATATGAAAAAAAAGAGGCAGCTAAGTCTCTCCAAACTGGTCAGCGAACTTTGCTGATTGTAGACCTCTATAGAAGGCGCCTGGCTCAGGCACCCATGCTGTCTGCTGTTCATCGACGATGAAGGCTGGAACTGGCTCGCCAGTAACGAGACTGGGCGTGTACTGAGTGGCGACAGGTGGCCTTTTAGGACCAGTCACGCTTCGTGTTCCATCGGACTGACTGGCTCGTACGGCGTGACACGTCTGAAAGGAAGAATCCTGCAACAATTTTCGGAGGGGTCCAGGCCGGAGGAGGAAGCATTTTGGTTTGGGAAATGTTTTTGTGGCATTCGTAGGGGATTTCGTCATTCTGGAAGACACAATGGATCAAAACGAGTATGCACCTGTACTTGGGTACAATGTCCGCACATGCATGCAGTTTGTTTTTCCTCGGCACATTTTGTCCTACTAGCAGGGCAAAAAGTTTCACGCAGCCCACAGTGTACATGCGTTGTTGGAAGAGCACCAGAATGAGTTTACCGTTCTTCCCTAGCCGCCAATCCCCCCCAACACCCTCATCAAAAATTGCTACACCATGACGATCAAGTGCTACGGACGCGAAATTTAACCGACAGGAAGAAGATGCTGCGATATGAAAATTATTAGCTTTTCAGAGCATTCACACAAGGATGGCGTCGGTGGCGACACTTTCAACGTGCTGAAATGAGGAAAGTTTCCAACCGATTACTTGCAAACAAACAGCAGTTGACAGGCGTTGCCTGGTGAAACGTTGTTGTGATGCCTCGTGTAAGGAAGAGAAATGCGTACCATCACGTTTCCGACTTTGACAAAGGTCGGATTGTAGCCTATTGCGATTGCGGTTTATTGTATGGCGACACTGCAGCTCGCGTTGATCGAGATCCAATCACTGTTAGCAGAATATGGAATCGGTGGGTTCAGGAGGGTTTAACGGAACGCCGTGCTGGATCCCAACGGCCTCGTATCACTAGCAGTCGATATGACAGGCATCTTATTCGCATGGTTATAAAGGATCGTGCGGCCACGTCTTGATCCCCGAGTCAACAGATGGGGACGTTTGCAAGACAACGACCCTGTGCACGAACACTTCACGACGTTTGAAGCAGCATGGACTATCAGCTCGTAGACCATGTCTGCGGTTACCCTTGACGCTGCATCATCGACAGGAGCGCCAGCGATGGTGTACTCGACGACGAACCTGGAGGCACGAATATCAAAACGTCAATTTTTCGGACGGATCCAAGGTCTGTTTACAGCATCATGATGGTCGCAACCGTGTTTGGTGACATCGTAGTGAACGCTCGTTGCAAGCGTGTATTCGTCATCGCCATACTGGCGTATCACCCGGCGTGATGGTATGGGGTGCCAAGGGTTACACGTCTCGGTCACATCTTGTTCGCATTGACGGCACTTTGCACTTTGAACAGTGGACGTTACATTTGAGATGTGTTAAGACTCGTGGCTGTACCCTTCATTCGATCCCTGTGAAATCCTACGTTTCAGCAGCATAATGAACGACAGCATGTTACAGGTCCTGTACGGGCCTTTCTGGATACAGAAAGTGTTCGACTGCTGCCCTGGCCAGCACATTCTCCATATCTCT
This sequence comes from Schistocerca gregaria, assembly GCF_023897955.1. NCBI lineage: Eukaryota > Metazoa > Arthropoda > Insecta > Orthoptera > Acrididae > Schistocerca > Schistocerca gregaria. Next base: position 163,692,277 of record NC_064922.1, read on the forward strand.
CCAACTGAAAACGTCTGGTCAATGGTGGCCGAGCAACTGGTACGCCAGTCTTGATGAATTGTGGTATCGTTTTGAAGCTACATGGGCAGTCATACCTGTACACGCCATCCAAGCTCTCTGTGATTCAATGCCCAGGCGTATCAAGGCCGTTATTACGACCAGAGGTGGTAGCTCTGGGTACTGATTTCTCAGGATCTATGCACCCAAATTGGGTGAAAATGTTATCACATGTCAGTTCCAGTATAATATATTTGTTCATTGAATACCCATTTATCATATGCATTTCTTCTTGGTGTAATTGCCAGTTGTGTATAAATCCAATCGAGAACCTGTGGGAACATCTCGATGGGGATGTTAGTGGCATGGATCCTCAACCGAGAAACCTAACGCAGCTGACCACGACATGAGTCGGTATGGCTTCATATCCCTGTCTGTACCTTCCAAAACCTCTTTGACCCATCTTGCAGGTCTCGCAGTGGTCTGCATTGGTAAAAGGTGGTTATTGAGACTTGACAGGTGGTCATGTTATTGTAACTGGACATTGTATAAGTAGACACGGTGTGGAACACATACGGCTCACTCCAGAATAGAGACATTCAGCGACAAAGGAAGTTCTCATAGCAAGTCGTCAAAGTAACTATTGTTAATGAGGCACTAGTCTAAAATTCCGTAACTCACAGAAACAATGTAAATAGGATACATGATAAGCACTCCGTCTTCAGGCCACGAGTGGCCGACCGGGACCATCCGACCGCCGTGCCATCCCCAGAGGAGGAAGCTGATAGGACGGGCGTGGGGTCAGCACAGCGCACTCCCCGTCGTTTTGATGGTATTTTTGACCGAAGCCGCTACTATTCGGTTGAGTAGCTCCTCAATTGGCATCACGAGGCTGAGTGCACTCTGAAAAATGCCATCAGCGCATGGCGCCTGGATGGTCGCACATCCAAGTGCCGGCCATTCCCAATAGCGCTTAACTTCGGTGACCTCACGGGAATCGGTGTATCCACTGCGGCGAGGCCTTTGTCCAAATAGGATACATGATGGATGGCTAAATCGAAATTACACTCGAAACATGGATAATAATGAGATAACTGCCTCAAGATTTTTATTCCACGGAAACACACAGCCACAGCACGTTCACAGGCAGATTCGTGATTTTAGAACAAACATTTAATGCTTATACATGCCACCTACTTACAAAGACACAGTCTCATTCAATTGATGAAGGCTGATCGAATCTCGACTGCTGCTGTTCTTGAAGACTAAAAGTGTTATTGCAATACACCTTAGACCTGAGGGCTCCCCACACAAAAGTAATGGTCCAGCGACAGATCAGGAGACATGGGTACCCAGCTATGGCTGCGACCAGACTGGACTCTGCTAACAACTGTCAGGTGTTTGGCTCGCCTTCCCCGTAATATGTGCTCCAAGATTCACCGGTTGTATGGGCATTTATGCCATATTGCTGAATGTAATTGTGGGTTAGGTTGTAAGCATGCATTCGCGTCCAGCCGTAACCACTCGTCCGGGCCACTTTTATTTGCCCCACCCTGTAAATCGACATTTTCCTTGTTTACTTTAGAAAAGTTCCTCTCGTCGACCTTGGATAGGTCACCATGCAAATGTCTCTTAGACGCACAGTTTTGCATGTTTCTGGTACGAGCGATTTATATTCTAAGATTAGATTAGATTAGATTAGATTAGTACTTGTTCCATAGATCATGAATACGACACTTCGTAATGATGTGGAACTTGTCATGTTACTAAAAGATTACATTACACAAAATATTACATGACACTTTTTTGTGAGGTTGGGGAAATTACCCACTTACTATGTCCAAAAATTCATCTAATGAGTAGAAGGAATTGCCTTTAAGAAATTCTTTTAATTTTCTTTTAAGTTCTGTATGGCTATCTGTCAGACTTTTGATGCTATTAGGTAAGTGACCAAAGACTTCTGTGGCAGCATAATGTACCCCCTTCTGTGCTAAAGTTAGATTTAACCTTAAGTAGTGAAGATCATCTTTCTCCTAGTAGCCATGTACACTGCTATTACTTTTGAATTCGTTCGGATTGTTAATAACAAATTTCATAAGTGAATATATTTATTGTGAGGTAGAAAATCCGAAGAAATTCTGGTCGCATGTAAAGTACACAAGCGGCAAGACGCAGTCATTACCTTCGCTGCGCAGTGCCGATGGTACTGTTAGCAACGACTGTGCCGCTAAAGCGGAGTTTTTTTAACGCAGTTTTCCTACATATTCCAGAATTTGAAACACGAACATCTGCTAGCATGAGTTTCTTAGAAGTCGATACCCTAGTGGTTGCGAAGCAATTCAAATCGCTTGATACGGGCAAGTCTTCAGGTCCAGATTGTATACTGATTAGGTTCCTTTCAGATTACGCTGATACAATAGCTCCCTACTTAGCAATCATATACAACCGCTCGCTCGCCGATAGATCTGTGGCAGCAGATTGGAAAATTTCGCAGGTTGCACCAGTGTTTAAGAAGGATAGTAGGAGTAATCCATCGAACTACAGACCTATATCATTGACGTCGGTTTGCAGTAAGGTTTTAGAGCATATACTGTCTTCAAACATTGTGAATCAACTCGAAGCGAACGATCTATTGATACGTAATCAGCATGGTTTCAGAAAACATCGTTCTTGTGCAACGCAGCTAGCACTTTATTCGCACGAATCAATGGCCGCTATCGACAGGGGATCTCAAGTTGATCCCGTATTTCTAGATTTCCGGAAAGCTTTTGACACCGTTCCTCACAAGCGACTTCTATTCAAGCTGCGGGCTTACGGGGTATCGTCTCAGTTGTGTGGCTGGATTCGTGATTTCCTGTCAGGAAGGTTGCAGTTCGTAGTAATAGACGGCAAATCATGGAGTAAAACTGAAGTGATATCAGGTGTTACCCAGGGAAGCGTCCTGATACCTCTGCTGTTTCTAACAATCTCAGCAGTTCTCTTAGGTTGTTCGCAGATAATGCTGTAATTTACCGTCTAGTAAGGTCATCCGAAGACCAGTATCAGTTGCAAAGCGATTTAGAAAAGATTGCTGTATGGTGTGGCAGGTGGCAGTTGACGCTAAATAACGAAATATGTGAGGTGATCCACATGAGTTCCAAAAGAAATCCGTTGGAATTCGATTACTCGATAAATAGTACAATTCTCAACTCTGTCAATTCAACTAAGTACCTGGGTGTTAAAATTACGAACAACTTCACACATAGATAATATTGTGGGGAAGGCGAGCCAAAGGTTGCGTTTCATTGGCAGGACACTTAGAAGATGCAACAAGTCCACTAAAGAGACAGCTTACACGACACTCGTTCGTCCTCTGTTAGAAATTGCTGCGCGGTGTGGGATCCTTACCAGGTGGGATTGACGGAGACATCGAAAGGGTGCAAAGAAGGGCAGCTCGTTTTGTATTATCACGTAATAGGGGAGAGAGTGTGGCAGATATGATACGTGAGTTGGGATGGAAGTCATTAAAGCAAAGACGTTTTTGGTCGCGGCGAGATCTATTTACGAAATTTCAGTCACCAACTTTCTCTTTCGAATGCGAAAATATTTTGTTGAGCCCAACCTACATAGATAGGAATGATCATCAAAATAAAATAAGAGAAATCAAAGCTCGAACAGAAAGGTTTAGGTGTTCGTTTCTCCCGCGCGCTCTTCGGGAGTGGAATGGCTCGCTGAACCCTCTGTCATGCACTTAAATGTGAAATGCAGAGTAATCATGTAGATGTAGATGTACTGTGAATATCTCTAGCTCTTTAAATAAGTGTCTGCAGGATGATCTTGGATGAGCTCCAGCATTTATTCTGATTACACGCTTTTGTGCAATGCACACTCTTTTACTCAATGATGTGTTACCCCAGAATATGATGCCATACAAAAGCAGAGAATGAAAATAGGCGTGATAAGCTAATTTACTGTGATGCATATCGCCAAAATTTGCAATAGCAAACGTTTCACCAGATTTTCAGTGTGTTTTTTCCAGTTCAACCCGTCATCAATGCATACACCTAGATATTTTGAATATTCTACCTTAGCTACCGATTTCTGATCGAAGTCTATATTTATTAGTCGTGTCATCCCATTTTACTAAGCATATTTTCGTGTGGTTTTGAGCGTTTGAGGTAGGTCACTTCCCTTGTCAGAGAGCTAGTCTATCCAAGTCTGCTAAAGAGTTTATGTGAAGTTATTGAAAATTGTGTCGGGTGGGTGGTGAGTCCTGCGATAGTAAAGAGCAAAGCTCGCGATAGGGCAGGGTTCCGAACTCGAGTCTGTGTCTGGCACACAGTTTAATCCGTAAGGAAGTCCCAAAATGGTGCACACTCCGCTGCAGAGTGAAAGAGTCATTCTGATTATGAAAGAAGTTTACCAGTCCGTCTTGAGAATAGTGTTTCTCCTCAGTTCTACAGTATTATGGCACTGCTACATATAAAACTTCGCTTTTCAATGTTGCGAACTTTACGGCCCTACCGTTCGTGACGTCGTCCTTTTAAATGTTAAAAAACACCCACAGACTGTTCTAAGAAACCCGGCCAGGACGGATTATTAAGTTTACAGAGTCGCTCCACAATAGGGGGCGGGAAAAGTTGGGCAATATCTGGCTGCGGCAGCCGGATGATGCTCTTGCCTCGTTCCCCGCGCCGTGCCTTTGTCAGGCTGCTGCGGCCGCGCTTAGCGCAGCCACAAAGGACCCGCTGCAGAATTCCTGCTGGCCACACCACACGAATCCTCAGGCCCGACAATCCCCGTCTCTCTCAAGTGTAAGGACGCTCTAGTGCTCGCCGGCTTGCTCTTTGGTCTAATGCATATGGATTTCACTTCCGCACAACACGAAAATGGCGAGCGCGGATAATGGGAGAAGTATCGCGTAATCAGCTTACAGATCGCGCATTCACGTTGTTAGCAACAATAATATGCACAAGAATGCAAACGAAGACTGAGGTTGTGTTAGAAAGCGATTTTTAGCTTTAGGAAAGGCAAAAGCACAAGGCATTTTTAACATAGCGCTTGATATTGGAAGCAACAGTAAAGAAAAATCAAGGCACATTCTAGATAAAGCATTCGACAGTGTAAAATGGTGCAACATGTTCGAAATTCTGAGAATAATAGGAATAATTTGTAGCGGAATACGAGAAATGTAAAATGTGTACAAGAACCAAGACGGAACAACAAAGCCGCGCGGGATTAGCCGAGCGGTTTAGGGCGCTGCAGTCGTGGACTGTGCGGCTGGTCCCGCGGAGGTTCGAGTCCTCCCTCGGGCATGGTTGTGTGTGTTTGTCCTTAGGATAATTTAGGTTAAGTAGTGTGTAAGCTTAGGGACTGATGACCTTAGCAGATAAGTCCCATAAGATTTTACACACATTTTGGAACAATAAGTCTGGAAGACCAAGAGCTAAGTCCTCCGATTAAAGAGGGAGAGGGACAGTGACGGCCAACGGTCTTGCCGCAGTTGTAACACCGGTAAGGTTCCGTCAGGTCACCGTAGTTAAGCGCTGTCGGGCTGGGCTAGCACTTGTACGGGTGACCATCCGGGCCGACGGGCGCTCTTGGCCAGCGCAATGCACTGAGCCGCTGTGAGGCAAACTGAAGAGCTACTTGATTCAGTAGGGACGCGATTTCACAATATATATAAATGACCTAGTAGATAGTGTCGGAAGTCCCATGCGGCTTTTCGCGGATGGTGCTGTATTATACAGAGAAGATGCAGCATTAGAAAATTGCAGCGAAATGCAGGAAGATCTGCAGCGGATAGGCATTTAGTGCAGGGAGTGGGAACTGACCCTTAACATAAACAAATGTAATGTATTGCGAATTCATAGAAAGAAGGATCCTTTATTGTATGATTGTATGATAGCGGAACACCCACTGGTAGCAGTTACTTTTGTAAAATATCTGGGAGTATGCGTGCGGAATAATTTGAAGTGGAATTATCACATAAAATTAATTGTTGGTAATACGGGTACCAGGTTGAGATTCATTGGGAGAGTCCTTCGAAAATGTAGTCCATCAACAAAGGAGGTGGCTTACAAAACACTCGTTCAACCTATACTTGAGTATTGCTCATCAGTGTAGGATCCGTACCAGGTCGGGTTGACGGAGGAGATAGAGAAGATCCAAAGAAGAGCGGCGCGTTTCGTCACAACGTTGTTTGGTAAGAGTGATAGCGTTACGTAGATGTTTAGCAAACTCATGTGAGGGACACTGCAAGAGAGGCGCTCTGCATCGCGGTGTAGCTTGCTGTCCAGGTTTCGAGAGGGTGCGTTTCTGGATGACGTATCGAATATATTGCTTCCTCCTACTTATATCTCCCGAGTAAATCACGAATGTAAAATTAGAGAGTTTCTTGCGCGGATGGAGGCTTTCCGTCAGTCTTTCTTCCCGCGAACCATACGCGACTGGAACAGGAAAGGGAGGTAATGACAGTTGCACTTAAAGTGCCCTCCGCCACACACCGTTGGGTGGCTTGCGGAGTATAAATGTAGATGTAGAAGCAGCGCCTCTGGTCTCGTAAAATGACATGCGGCCGGTATAGCTGTATGCTGACCACTTGCGCCTCCATATCCGCATCCAGTGACCCTTGTAGTCTGAGGATGACACGGCTGTCGGTCGGTGACGTTTGGCCTTCCAAGGCCTGTTCGGACGGAGTTTAGTTTAGGGACAGTGATGCAGTCTTTCTCCCTTACTGTTCCATCCATACATCGAAGGTTAAAAAGTGAGATTAAAATTCAGGATGAAAGGATCTCAGTCGTAAGATCGCTGATGACATTGCTACCTTCAGTGACAGTGAAGAAGACGTAAAGAATTTGTTATATGATGCAGACTTTGAATAACTAAACAATTAAAAGACAAAAAGAAATGACAAGTAGCAGAAATGACTATAGCGAGAGACTTAATGGTAATATCAATACCGGTGACGGCGAAGCAGACAACGTTAAGGAATTCTGCTACCTTGGAAGCAAAATAAATCATTACAGACGAAACAAAGCGTAAAAAGCTGCCTACCAAAAGCAAAAAGAGGTTTTGTGGCCAAGAGGAATCCACTAGTATCACACGTAGACCTCATTATGAGGAAGAATTTATGAGAATGTACGTTTGGAGCACAGCACTGTATCCGTCTGATATGTGGTGATACAGAAGACTGTCGAAAAATAGGAGGGGCGATAAGGAATGAGGAGGTTTACTGCAGAATCGGCGAAGGAAGGAACATACCTAAAAAACTGACAAAAAGAAGGGACAGGACTAAAAAAAACTGACAAAAAGAAGGGACAGTATTAACGGACGAGTGTTACGACAGCAGAAACTAGCCTGCGTGGTACATGAAACGCGAGGGTAAACAATGTGGGGGAAGAAAAATAATTGAGAGCTTAGGGTGCAAGTGCTACTTTGAGGTGAGGAGATTAGAGCAGGAGAGGGATTCCTGGCGGGCCACCACAAAACAGTCGGAAGATATATGACTCAAGAGGAAAAAAGGAAAGAGCAAACCTATAGTGTTTCGTCCACGTTTATGAAGAGACGCTTTCTCAACAGTGAACTTGTGTTTGGATCGCGTTTCGTGAGGCTTAGTGTTGTGGGACTGGAGGAAATCGTATGAATGGATAAAAAGTGATCATCAGTTTTAATGCGATGCATAGTGCTTGTAAGGGTTATTCATATTATGAAACTACTTAATTAGAAAAATTCAGAGGGAATTGATGAATTACGATGCACGTCTCCTACAAAAAAATACATCAAATAAATGCAAGTCACTTTGCCACAAGACAATTAGAAAAATTGTGTTTACATATTTTACGTTCACGTCACATCAGCATTTACCGAAATAAAATTATCGATGTTGAGGGCAATTCAGCTGTAAGAGACAGATCCTCAATAAGTTTAAATAAAAACGTAACTGTCCATTTATTTACACATAAATCTGTGGTGTAACAAGTGTTATTAACCTTTTAAAACCAATCAAAAACCATTTTTAATGCCTTAAGTACAAAATTTCGTATTTAAACTGAAATGTTCCGTTTGAAATATTATGAACGACTGTGCTGGTAAACTTCTATGTTATTTGATACAGAGACAGCTGAGTGAAACTGAACGTACTCAGACAGTTCCCTCTTTACTTATTCTGAAGATCACTAAACTGACACACAATATTTTTAGCGCAACGCAATCTGACTTCCAATAATCAAATGGTTCAAATGGCTGTGAGCACTATGGGACTTAACATCTGAGGTCATCAGTCCCTTAGAACTTAGAACTACTTAAACCTAACTAACCTAAGGACATCACACACATCCATGCCCGAGGCAGGATTCGAACCTGTGACCGTAGCAGTCGCACAGTTCCAAGTTGAAGAGCCACACCGGCCGGCTTCCAATAATCCCTACAAAAGAATGGCCCTGACTAACAATAACCTAAACCTTTCACGAATCACTCACCTCACAAAAATCATCGTCACTCGAACTACTGCAATACAGCGAGCGCCAATACTGCTAGCTAAATCAAAGATTCTAACTACTGAAGGCACTAACTACTGATAGGCATTGTCAGCAAATGAAAGATTTTGATAGAGAACAAACAATGTATATACCTTAATACTGTTCATGATATCCAGTCTTACAAATTTCCTCTTTCTGACGGACACACGTTCATATCGTCCGCTCTCAAAACTCTGATCTCTCTCCCCACATCCACTACTGCTGGTGGCTCACCTCCTACTACACACCGCTACGCGCTGTTCACATCCAACTGCCCAACACAACAATAGCGAATGTTCCAATAAGCCAATCAGCCACAGACTGCACACAGCACCGTCAGTGATTTTCATACAGATCGCTACGTGGCGTTAGCAACATAAAAACCTAACCAGCCTACTTAAAAAAATAAACAAATAGGTAAATTTTGAAAATAAGTCCTTCCGAAAAATATACATTTTCTTTGTTTTTCCTTGAAATAAGGCACGTTACTTATCTCTACCAAATTCGCAACTCTAGCCACGGTTTATGTGTTACAGAAAAGTCTGGAAAAGAATCTAAATGACAATCCTCAAACCCGGAGACTGACACATTCGTATCACTGCTGTAACCGCTAGAGGTTTGTGTCAGTCAGTTCACTCAAATTAAGTGAAGTGACTCGAATCCAGACTCCGAAAAAAATCCATACAGCTGACATGGCCGCGGAGACTGGATTCATTCTACTGAATAAACCGACTAGACGAAAAAAGAATAGACTGTTAAAACTAAGCGCTTATCCCATCACTAAGCGATAAACAGAGCAGCAGGTTTCTACTTAAACTATTATTAAGTTTTCTGATCGATCTTTCTATTACCTGCAACGTGATAAAGAAATTACGCCAATCTACAGAGGTGAGAACACTTGAATTTTACGTGCGAGGAAAACAACATTAATAATGATTGCAACAACTGTAATACTTAGTTCATTAGATGAATTACAGTCGGACTCAGTTGTTGACAACAGCCTTCTTATACTGATGTACTAAAACTCAGGACGAAAATACACTACTGGCCATTAAAATTGCTACACCAAGAAGAAATGCAGATGGTAAACAGGTACTCATTGGACAACTATATTATACTAGAACTGGCACGTGATTACATTTTCACTCAATTTAGGTGCGTAGATCCTGAGAAATTAGTACCCAGAAATACCACCTCTGGCCATAATAACGGCCTTAACACGCCTGGGCATTGAGTCAAACACAGCTTGGATGGCGTGTACATGTGCATCTGCCCATGCAGCTTCAACACGATACCACAGTTCATCAAGAGTAGTGACTGGCGTGTTGTGACGAGCCAGTTGCTCGGCCACCATTGACCAGACGTTTGCAATTGGTGAGAGATCTGGAGAATGTGCTAACCAGGGCAGCAGTCGAACATTTTCTGTATCCAGAAAGGCCCGTACAGGACCTCAAACATGGGGTCGTGCATTATCCTGCTGCAATGTAGCGTTCCGCAGGGATCGAAAGAAGGGTAGAGCCACGGGTCGTAACACATCTGAAATGTAACGTCCACTGTTCAAGGTGTCATCAATGTGAACAAGAGTGACGTCGAAGTGTAACCAAGGGCACCCCATACCATCACGCCGGGCGATGACGAATACACGCTTCCAACGTGCATTCATCGCGTTGTCGCCAAACACGGATGCGACCATCATGATGCTAAACAGAACCTGGATTCATCCGAAAAAATGAAGTTTTGCCATTCGTGCACCCAGGTTCGTCGTTGAGTACACCATCGCAGGCGCTCCTGTCTGTGATGCAGCGTCAAGTGTAACAGCAGCTATGGTCTCCGAGCTGATAGTCCATGCTGCTGCGAAGGTCGTCGAACTGTTAGTGCAGATGGTTGTTGTGTTGGAAACGCCCCCATCTGTTGACTCAAGGATCGAGACGTGGCTGCATGAGTCGCTGCAGCCATGCGGATAAGATGCCTGTCATCTCGACTGCTAGTGATACGAGGCATTGGGATCCAGTACTACGTTCCGTATTACCCTCCTGAACCCACCTTTTCCGCATTCTGCTAACAGTCATTGGATCTCAATCAACGCGAGCAGCAATGTCGCAATACGATAAATCACAATCGCTATAGGCTACAATCCGGTCTTTATTAAAGTCGGGAACGTGATGGTAAGCATTTCTCCTCCCTACACGAGGCATCACAACAGTGTTTCACAAGGCAACGCCGACCAACTGCTGTTTGTGTATGAGGAATCGGTTGGAAACATTCCCCATGTCAGCACGTTGTAGGTGTCGCCACCGACGCCAAACTTGTGTGAATGCTCTGAAAACCTAATCATTTGCATATCACGGCATTTTCTTCCTGTCGGTTAAACTTCGCGTCTGTAGCACGTCATATTCGTGGTGCAGCAATTTTAATGGCCACTATTGTAACTTCCCCATAATGTACCACTGCCCAGTAATCTAACTCAGTGACCATAAATAGAAAGAGTGTCTAAGAAGTACTACAGAAGGCAATTGATCAAAGTACTCAATGAGACGAATACAAAAGACACGTTCATTCACAGACAATAATTACACAAAAGTGAACGCTATTTATCGTGGTCCCCTGTACATTACAAAACGTGGGAGGAGGATGATAATATTGTGTGTGACCACCAAGGTAGTCAGCGTGCTTCCATAGATTTGCAAAGGTGTCGAGACCATAGGGGCTGGACCAACTGCGAGTGAGTGTTGAAACAGGCGCTGTATCGTTTGAGAGATAGAGAGGCGAATGAGTGGGCCGCAACTTACCCCAGTTCACTGCTAGTAGCGCCACGAAACGACGACGCTCTGTGCGTAGCACTCAGGTATTGCACCAAAACTAAAAATGAAATAAAAATTTAAAGTTGCTTTTTCAAACTTTGTCAACATATACTTTAGTCTAATAATGTTTAAACTGTCATATATCAGATCGATGAAATCAATATTTTTTACCTATATACATCGTCTTAAGAGGAAAATAAGCTAGGAAGCCTGAAATTGGTCATAATGTGCAGATGTGCAGATGTATGTCGAAATTAACTGATAAAAGTTTGAACATGATTGAAGCAATATTTTGGTCAGAATCCGTGGTTTTAAGAAACATTGAAGCTGCTAAACATTAGACTTAGGTATGTAAAAATTTGAATGGCACTTAAGTTCAACATAAAAATAATAACTACATGACCCCATTAAGCTACCTCTAATAGTTTTTGAGTAAAATATTAAAAGTTAAATTTGGAACAAAAAGTCTTTATTTGTAGTAAATGAAGTATCTAGTACATCAATGCTAGAAAGTTTTGGTAAGAGAAAGTGTTGAAAACTGTTGAACCAACAGCTATAACAAGTTTCAGGACCTTGATTTTAATGACAACCAATACAAGGTCTCTTACGTTGTACTTAAGAGGTCATGTCAGTTCTGTTCTGAAAATTCTAGAAGGCAAAGTTTTGGTGTAGGCGAGCCAAAACTTTTTCTCTGACTTTAACCAACTTACCTACATGCATGCAAGAATAACAAATTCTTGTTTAAATTGATTCATAATATTGTTACGAAATATCGTATGTCCGAGGAAGCGGCCGCTTAGAGACTGCTGTCGTCTGCATAAGGCGGATGACAGCAGGTGTTCCCTTGGCCGTCCGCTACGGTACATACATAAATAGAGCCCGAGAGGCAAGACGAGGCTTCACTTCGCACTCATACCAGCAGACCCGCGTTACTCAAACGCCGGAGTGCGCGCTGCCTCGGATGACGTCAGAGACAGGCTGTTACAAAAAGCTTATTTTCAGTAATAATGAATTGTGAACTCGCGAGTACTGTGCACCGTCCTGGATCGCTTAGATTTCGCAAAAAGTAACTATTATGTGCCGCCTGTAATGTTAACAAATCTGCGTGGCAAGTAGTGAGAGTTATTTTCCATATTTGTGGCGACCATTTATTTTGATTATCAGTAGTCAGGTTGAAAGACAATTTAGCAGGAACTTACCATAGAGGTCGCCTCTGAATTTCTCATAGTGCTCTTAAGAATAGAGAGATTTACGGTTAGTAGGAACATTGAATATTACAATGTTTCTGTGGAACTTTACCAGATACATGTATCAGTTCTCAAAATCTCCATTTATAATCACAGTCCTTATCCCGCTGAGCAAATAGAGACTAGAAACATTTCTTTCAGTGGGCTGGACAAGTATGTAGTCTTTCAGACTGGCGATTATGGTCAGTATGTTCTCCGTCGCTTTCTGGCTGACCACAGAAATAGTTCAAAGGCTCTTGCAAAAGATTGCAAACAATATTTTAGTATTTACAGCAATTCAACAATGTTCTCTTACTTCCTCCTATGAGTGATTAGCAACATTATAATTAACCCCCCCCCCCCCCCCACACACACACACAAGTGGAGTCACGTTCTCTTCCCGAAAGTGGGAAGATTCTGTCTGGGTACTGACTCTGGACGTACCCTCATATGGCGAGATATGGGATCACGTAAGACTCCCTAGAAGACTATCGAATTTTATCGTTTTGGTGGTCCAGGTATTGTGGTGTGGGGAACATAATGTGGCATGGGCGTGCTGACCTGCAAACCTTTGAGGGCGATACACTCACCAGTCAACTTTATTGTGACTCGATCTGCATCTTTTCAGTGGTGCATTCGTCCATGACCTCATTTTTATGGATGATGCAGCGCGACTTCAGCGAACCGCATATGTGGAAGAGCTCTTGGAGCGAGAGGATATTCAGTGAATGGACTGGCCTGCTAGTTCCGTCGACTTAAATCTTATCCAGTATCTGTGGGGTGTGTTGGGGAGGCGTACTACACCTCGTCAGACTGCACCAATGGTCATATACACACATCAAGAACAGTTTTGCATCACCTTGGTTCCGAGAGTCCCGGAACCTGTACAGAAAATTGGAACAGAGCTCAACATAAACATCATTTCCGCCCATTTTATTGCTCATGAAAACCACAAATTGCATGTTGTAGCACCATACAGTGAGACCTTCAGAGGTGGTGGTCCAGACTGTTGTACACACCGGTACATCTGATACTCAGTAGCACAACCTCTTGCATTGATGAGTGCCTGTATTCGTCGTGAATGGTGGGCTCCATGTGGTTCCCAAGTCGTGCAGCGACCGTAAACCATAAAATTACCAAATATGCAGCAACCAGTCGCATAATATGTTTCATTTATTGACTTCCGCAAATCGATTTCAACTGATTAACAGCCATCACCGGTGCTTTCAACCAATATGTGCCTGAGCAGTAATACTATCTTAAGCAGAGGTCAAACATAAAGTCACTTTAAGACAGTATTACTACTCAGGGCACATATTGGTTGAAAGCACAGATAATGGCTGTTAACCAGTTGAAATCGATTTGCGGAAGTAAATAAATAAAACATGTATTCGTCGTGGTATACTGTCCACAAGTTCATCAAGGCACTGATGGTCCAGATGGTCCCGCTCCTCAACGGCAATTCGTTGTAGATCCCTCAGAGTGCTTGGTGGGTCACGTAGTCCAAAAAAACACTTTTCAATCTGTCGCAGGCATGTACGATAGGGTTCATGTCTGGAGAACATGCTAGCCACTGTAGTCGTTATCCTGAAGGAAGTCATTCACAAGATGAGAACGATGGGTCGCCAGTTGTCGTCCATGAAGACGAATGCCTCGCCCTTATGCTTCCGATATGGTTTCACTATCAGTCAGAGGATGGCATTCACGTAACAATGGTTCAAATGGCTCTGAGCACTATGGGACTTAACTGCTGAGGTCATCAGCCCCCTAGAACTTAGAACTACTTAAACCTAACTGACCTAAGGACATCACACACACCCATTCCCGAGGCAGGATTCGAGCCTGCGACCGTAGCGGTCGCGCGGTTCCAGACTGCAGCGCCTAGAACCGCTGGGCCACTCCGGCCGGCCATTCACGTATCGTACAGCCATTACGGACGAGAGGAAGATAGCGATACACGAAGCACCCTCAGCCACGCACCATAAAGTAAGATGTGGAGCATAAATGTAGATGCACAAACTGGTGGGAGGAGGGGAAGTACTGATACAAGAAATACACTCCGCCATTAACCGTAAAGAGGCACGCGGAGTATACAAGGAGAAGTAAAATCACGATGGTTCCTGGTGCAGCTGGCGAAGTCACGCGAGCGGCCGGGGCGGCGGGCCTGGCGGCCGAGTTATTTACCCGCGGGTGTTTGCTCTTTCCCCACCGGCTGCGTCGCGCCGAAATCTGATAGCCACTCCCCCTGCCAGGGCGCGGATCGACAGCGATTCCTCTTCCTCCCATATCTCGGCCGAATAATCGGACGTGCGGCGCAAGAAGAAAGAACGAGGAAGGAGAGAAAAAAGGCGGCCATTTCCGCACAGATAAGGCGGGGACACGGGGCCGGCTCGTTTGTATTCGGAAGGGCTGCCAGGTGTCCCCGGCGTATACGCTACGCTACGCACTTATCTATAATTCAGCGCGGGCGTGTCGCAGCGCCTTGTCGCAGCTAGCCGCGCTGCTAGATAAGCCGCATGCGGGCGCACCCGGGACCGGCGCGTAAATAAAGAAGGCCCGCACGGAACGGCGCGGCAGCACTCTTTGTCTGCTCCGCACACCTGTGCGTGGGTGGGTGCTCTTTTATTTTTTTACGGCCACGCACGGGCGGCGTGCGTGCGCGGATCTCCGTCGTATTTCCTGGCACATTAGCACGCCATCCTCCACACTGTGCCGAAAAACAAGTCGTTTCGCACTGCAGGGTGGTGGAGGACTAATGCTCACCTTCGGTACGGCAGTGAACAAGACAGATGGTTACGAGTGCCTGCCGTCTCTTCACAAATTGGCAGACAGTGTGTTAATCACACAGGCCGACACGATAAAGCGTCCGAAATAGAACAGAAAAGAAGTCTGAATAATTGTGAATCCAGTTGACGGACATAGCACCGGACGGAGTTTTAGGATGTTCGGTTAGCTCGTTCCAGCAGTGCAGAAGTGTTAAAATCTCCAATTAGTAGTAAATCACATCTTCAATTTCGTTGTAGTTGTGGTCTTCCGTACGCAGACAGACTTGATGCAGCTCCGCACATTATTCTGTGCAAGCCTCTTCATCTTCGAATAACTACTGCAATTTACAACTTTTTGAACCTGGTTACTGTATTTATATCTCCGCCACCGACTACAGCTTTTGCCCTCACGCGTCCCTCTAGCTCTAAATTTGGTAATTCCATCTTTTAGTCAAGTTATTCAAAAAAAATTTTTCTCTCAAACTGTACATTGATGACCACGTGTTTGAAAGTCTTTAGAACGAAGTACAAGCCTGATTCTGTGTATCAGAGGTCCGACAGTTTGTAGGTACGTTTTTGGCATTAGATGTGCGCAGGTCATGTAATCCGCGTAAATAAGTGGCAGCTGATACGAATACGTGGTTATGACGCCCAATAGCGACCCAGATGGGTTCCACAGGATTTGCATGAGGCAAATTTGGTCACCGTCAACGTGTGTTCACTATAATGCTTCTCAAACCACTGGCTCCGAGACTCCAACAATTACACTGCTGAAAAATGGTTCAAATGTCTCTGAGCACTATGGGACTTAACTTCTGAGGACATCAGTCCCCTAGAACTTAGAACTATTTAAACCTAAGTAACCTGAGAACATCACACACATCCATGCTCGAGGCAGGATTCGAACCTGCGACCGTAGCGGTCACGCGGCTCGAGACTGCAGCGCCTCGAACCGCCCGGCCACTTCGGCCGGCGATACTGCCGAAAAAGGACATCGCCGTCGGGGAAGGCACCAAGCATGATGGGACGCAGGTGGTTCGCAGCTGTCACCGTGTCTTATTAGATTACTACCACATGTCGCGTACAAGCGTAATACTGCTCCCACCAGACTGCGTCCACGCGCGCAGCACATTTCCAGCCGCCGTTCACCTCTATGACGGCGTTTGTGAATACGACCATCGACCCTAGTGTAGCAAAAATCTGATTCACGGGAAGAGTAGACGTGTTTCCATTGGTTGAAGGTTTAATTCTGAGGGTTTCGTGCCATGTGTAATCGTAGTTGACGATGTGGTTGTGTCAACAAGTGACTACGTAGAGGTGATCTATTGCTGAGCTCCGTATTCAACAACGTACGATGAACAGTGTGTTCAGAAACATCTGTGCGTGCTCCAGCATTGTGTTCTTTCGGCATAGATGCCACATATCACAATCTAGCCAACTTTACAGAGCAGACAAGCCTGCGAACCCCACATTCTGTGAGAAGTCATGGACGTCCAACCATTTAGTGCCCAATGGTAGTTTCATTTTCGTTGTCATGACAGTGGCACGTGAACATTTGGCCACTTTCGAGATACTCTCATATACCCGCAGCGCCATCGGGCAAATTCCAACGTCGTGTTGGGTGTTGGTCATAATGTTCTAATGGTTCCAATGGCTCTAAGCACTATGGGGCTTAACATCGGAGGTCATCAGTCCTCTAGACTTAACAACTACTTAAATCTAACTAACCTAAGGACATCACACAGATACACGCCCGAGGCAGGATTCGAACCTGCGACCGTAGCAGCAGCGCGGGTCGAGACTGAAGCACCTAGAACCGCTCGGCCACAGCGGCCGGCGGTCATAATGTTTCGGCTGATCAGTCTACCTCCTCATTAGTTTTGTGATACTCTCACGCATTCTTCTGCACAATCACATTTCAAAAGCTTCTGTTATCTTCTTGTCTGAACAGCTTATCGTCCATGTTTCACTTCTGTACAAGGCCACACACCAGCCAGATATCTTCAAAAAATATCTCCTGACACGTAAATCTACTATATGATCGCGCGGTGTCTGTTCTTTCAGTTTTGTCTGAAAGGACAGGCCAGCCGCGGTGGTCTAGCGGTTCTAGGCGCGCAGTCGGGAACCGCGCGACTGCTACGGTCGCAGGTTCGAATCCTGCCTCGGGCATGGATGTGTGTGATGTCCTTAGGTTAGTTAGGTTCAAGTAGTTCTAGGTGAGTGATGACCAGAGTAGTTAAGTCCCATAGTGCTCAGAGCCATTTTTTGAAAGGAGAGGCACCCGACATTTAGTTATCTAAGTACACTCGATGCCCCATAAATCCAAAGTCTTCACTGCGGATGCACCTTTATTTTCGACCTCCAGCGGGAATCTAAAATTAGTGTGCACGGAGTACGTGGACAAGGAATGCGGATAGGTGGTGCAAGTTGGGAATGAGTCAGATGGGAGCGTGCTGAGATAGCCCGCGCATTTGCGATAAGCACTACCTCCGGTTGGTACAGTGGTTAACGCAACTACCTAGTAAGCAGGAAATCCCAGGTTCGAGTCCCAGTCTGGTATACAATTTCACTCGACTCCGCTGATTGAACATAAAGTCCTGAAGCAGCTGACATCAATAGTTCCTTCCCTTCCCTTTCTCCCCCCTCCATCTCCAATTCTCGTAATACTTAAATCTGTATTCGGTGTCAACCAATTCCCCTTCTTCAGAAAAGCATTTCTTGCGCCATTGCCATTCCGCATTTTGTATCCTCTATACTTCAACCATTATCAGTTATTTTAATGCCAAAAGAGCAAAACTCATCTACTACTATTAATGTCTCGTTGTCTATTTCCCTCATCACTGCCTTATTTAATTCGACTACATTCCTTTACCCTTATTTTGCTTTTTGAAGGTTCATGTTGTGTCCTCCTTGCAAGACACTATACATTCCGTTCATGTTCTCTTCCGGGTCCTTTGCTGTCTCTGACAGAATTACGACGTCACTGTAGCCGACATATTCGTCTCGGGAGATTCAGCAACTGTATAGACATTTAATTTTCGTTTATTGTTTCATCTCAGTTGCACATTTATTATTTGATTACATGTGTCGATCACCCAGGAGCATTTTCAGACTAAGCAGTTTTGTCAGCAACCCGTCTTGTCTCCTCATAACCACGTATCAGGGAGATCTGATTTGCGGTTCTGAGTAGACAACACGGGTTGCTGACGCAAATATTTACGTCTGAAGATGATTCTTAGTGACAGAAACGTGTAATCTAATGAGAAAAGTGCAACTAAGATGGAACAACAAATGAGAATTATGTTAGCACTATGAAGTCAGCGAAGAACCTGACAATTTTTATTTCTTCTCCTCCGACCTCAATTTCTTTTCCCGTTTTGTCTGTGTTTTTCTTCACTGCTTGCTCAATGTACAGGCTGAATGACATTGGGGATAGGCTACAGCCCTGTCTCACTCTCCTCTGATCCAGTACCTCCTTTCATGCTCCTGCAGTCTGGTTTCTGTACCAGTTGTAAATAACATTTCGCGGCCTGTATTTTACCCCTATTACCTTCAGAATTTCAAGGAGTGTATTCTAGTCAACATTGTCAAAAACTTTCTCCATAGCTACAAAAGCTATAAACGAATATTTGCCTCTTGTGGGCGGCGATGGGGGGAGGGAGTGGGGAAGAGTAAAAATTTGCAGAGGGAGACAAAGTACAGTAAGGAGGTTCATATGGATGTGAGTTGCAATTGTTATTCGGAGATGAAAGGGCTTGCACAGGATACAGCAACGTGGAGAACTTTATCAAACCAGGCTACGTAATCAAGATCACAATGATACCAAAAATATCGTTTGAAAAGTTTTAAATTACACTCAATTCATCTTCACAGCACATTGAAACGATACCTTGGATGGGGAAACGTTGTTCCTGCGCTTCTGATGTAGAGCGTGGCGTGACGGATAACATTTATGTTTTCATGGAATGCCCGTGCCTTGTCCTTGTGTTGCCCCAATAACATCTAGCTGTTCAGCTGGTGGTCTACATCGATATTCCCGGTGAGCTTAGGTATTAGCCACCGCAGGCATTTCTTTTATACAGTCTCGATCTGATTTAACATGGAGTCGGTAGATAATACTCATGATGAGCTTCCACGTAAGACCGCTGGTACAACTGTTGCTGTAGATACGTACTTTGATATTTATGCACAGTTGTCTGGTCAGGCATAGTGGTAGCCGTGATTTCGTTGTGTTTTTACACCTACTCCTGGACGTGGTATTCTGAAGACGTAATTTCGTATTTACGTCTAATTTTCAGCTCAAGAACAGTGGTAGCCATGATTTCGTCATGTTTTTGTAGCGTCTCTTGGACGTGGTATTTTGGAAATGTGTTACAATACTTTCAGCATTTCGCAGCCCTGTCAACAACTGTATAAATATTCCAGAATGAGATTTTCACTCTGCAGCGGAGTGTGCGCTGATATGAAACTTCCTGGCAGATTAAAACTGTGTGCCCGACCGAGACTCGAACTCGGGACCTTTGCCTTTCGCGGGCAAGTGCTCTACCAACGGAGCTACCGAAGCACGACTCACGCCCGGTACTCACAGCTTTACTTCTGCCAGTACCTCGTCTCCTACCTTCCAAACTTTACAGAAGCTCTCCTGCGAGACATGTATAAATATTAAATTCAAAATTAACAGCCTCAGTTGCGGAGTTACCTAGATTTACCTAGGTTTCAATTGGGATAACCCAACCTTCTTCAGAATTACACTTACTAATGTTTGTCAGTTCCAGTACAACACTCGTGGCTGCCGCATCGCGGTCCGGAAGTGGGGCTGAGGCAGCTTCAGTTAAGTTTTTAAAATTTGACGACACTTGGTGTATTTGTATTTTTAGTTTGACAATATCCATTATGGACAAACATTAATTCTGAAGAAGGTTGGGTTATCCCAATTGAAACCTAGGTAAATCTAGGTAACTCCGCAACTGAGGCTGTTAATTTTGAATTGAATGAAATGTGTTACGATCGTTGGGCGTTTTTTAGCAACATAGTGCTTTCTTGCGGGTTGAATTGAATTTTGTTATTTATGCGTCATCTTTCTAATTCTGTTAGATGGTCTTGCAGACTCCTCATGTTAATCGTATGACACGTTCACTTGCAAGAAAACCGGTATTGTCGGCGATATACAATAGCGTAATATTGTCAAATGATCAAGATAGTAAATAATTAGTATACAACTAACATCACAGCCATTATGAATTCGAATTGATTATTCTGGGTGATCAAAAACTCAGTTTAAATTTGAAAACTTAATAAACCACGGAATAATGTAGAGAGGTAAAACTTGACACACATGCTTGGAATGACATCAGGTTTTATTAGAACAAAAACAAAAAACGAAGTTCACAAAATATCCGATGGATGACGCTGGAGAGCAAAACGTCAGTGACTGCTACCGTGACGGGTGAGAGGTACGCCGATATGTCATAGATTCGCATCATCCCCAGCCTGGCTCATAAACACCTGCTGGGACGTACGATGTTTATGCAGGATGGCGCTCGACCCCTTATTGCTAGACGCGTGAAAGATCTCTTGTGCGCGTCGTTTGGTGATGATCTTGTGCTCAGCCGCCACTTTCGTCATGCTTGGCCTACCAGGTCCCCAGACCTCAGTCGGTGCGTTTATTGGCTTTGGCGTTATCGTGATCGACCGACATATATAGCGATGCTGAAAGACAACATCCGAGCCCTATGCCTCATCATAACTCCGGACATGATTCACAGTGCTGTTCACAACATTATTCCTCGACTACAGCTATTGTTGAAGAATGGTGGTGGACATATTTTGCATTTCCTGCAAAGAACATCATATTTGCTTTGTTTAATTTTGTTATGCTTATTATTGCTCTTCTGATCAGATGAAGCCCCATCTGTCGGACATTTTTTGAACTTTCGATTTTTTTTTTGTTCTAATAAACCCCATGTCATTCCAAGCATGTGTATCAATTTGTACCTCCCTATCTACATTATTCCGTGATTTATTCAGTTTTCAAATTTATACTGACTTTTTGATCACCCTATATGTAATAACCAAACATTAAAAAATACTATGTCAAAATAAAAAGAATTTAAATACTTTCACCTGCTAGAATTCTTCTAAAATGATTCATTTCGTTTAAAAAAATAGCGTAGTCTTTAATCTGTATATTGGAGGAAAATATACTCTTAAATTCTTATAACGCTTTGAGTGCACACGTGGTGGAATTTATTATTGGCTCGCTTCTACTGTTTATCATTTCTGTGGCCAAAGATGTATGGAGTTAAGTTTGCCTATATTGTGACGTATGACATTGATTAACGCTTCCGTCTCTGATGTTGTTTCTCGGATATTACGCAGTTCTTCGTTGAGCTTAAATGTACACTCACACTGCTTTGATTCATACAAGATCGCACACACGTGGATACTCTGCAAATCACATTTAAGTGCCTGGCAGAGGGTTCATCGAACCACCTTCACAATTCTCTATTATTCAAATCTCATATAGTGCGCGGAAGAACCAACACCCGTATATTTCCCTACGAACTCTGATTTTCCTTATTCTAATCGTGGTGATTCGTTTCTCCCCATGTAGATCGGTGTCAACAAAATATTTTCGCATTCGGAGGAGAAAGTTGGTGATTGGAATTCCGTGAGAAGATTCCATCGCAACGAAAAACGCCTTTCTTTTAATGATGTCCAGCCCAAATACGGTATCATTTCTGTGACAATCTCTCTCATATTTCGCTATAATACAAAACGTGTTGCCCTTCTTTGAACTTTTTCGAAGTACTCCGTCAGCCCCATCTGGTAGGGTTCCCACACCGCGCAGCAGTATTCTAAAAGAGGACGGACAAGCATAGTGTAGGCAGTCTCCTTAGTAGGGCTGTTACATTTTAGGTGTCGTGCCAATAAAACGCAGTCTTGGTTAGCCTTCCCCTCAACGTTTTCTATGTGTTATTTCCAATTGTCTCCGAAATCGTTTATACAGATAAGGAACAGCAAAGGGCCTATAACACTACTTTGGGGAACGCCATAGTAATGTGTTCTGATTTTAGCGCTTCCATATTTTTACCCACCCTTCTATATTTCACACCGAAAACCGGAATGAAAAAAAGTATTTTCTCAAATAACTGAAAGACAAGAAACGTGTCATATCTGATGTTTAACATCACATATTCAAATTTTTAAGTACTGTAGAGATGGCGTAAAATACCGAAACGCCTATTGTCGAACAAAACACTTGTTAAACGTTTCTCTCAGAGGGAACAGGCGTCAGTTTCTCTGCATCAACGTTCATTACCTGGTATTTCATTGTTCTGTTAGAATCTGACTCTCGTCCGCGTACTGCAATTTTTTTTTTTTTTTGGCTTTTTCAGTGTGACATTTGAACATCTTTACTTTGCGGCCTCTATCCCTTATGCTATGGGCTATATGCCGCATGCTAACACCGCAAAACAATTTTGTATATATATAATATACTTTTTTAAATGTTACAAAAAGTTACGGCCAAACGTTCAGGAAACATTCCTCACAAACAAATAAAGATCTTATGTGGACATGTGTCCGGTAACGCTTAATTTCCATGTTACAGCTCATTTTAGTTTCGTCAGTATGTACTGTACTTCCTCGATTCACCGCCAGTTGGCCTAATTGAAGGAAGGTAATGTTGACTTCGGTGCTTGTGTTGACATGCGACTCATTGCTCTACAGTACTAGCATCAAGCACATCAGTACGTAGCATCAACAGGTTAGTGTTCATCACGAACGTGGTCTTGCAATCAGTGCAATTTTTACAAATGCGGAGTTGGCAGATGCCCATTTGATGTATGGATTAGCACGGGGCAATAGCCGTGGCGCGGTACGTTTGTATCGAGACAGATTTCCAGAACGAAGGTGTCTCGACAGGAAGACGTTCGAAGCAATTGATCGGCGTCTTAGGGAGCACAGAACATTCCAGACTGGGGAAGACCTAGAACGACGAGGACACCTGCAATGGACGAGGCAATTCTTCGTGCAGTTGACGATAACCCTAATGTCAGCGTCAGAGAAGTAGCTGCTGTACAAGGTAGCGTTGACCACGTCACTGTATGGAGAGTGCTACGGGAGAACCAGTTGTTTCCGTACCATGTACAGCGTGTACAGGCACTATCAGCAGCTAATTGGCCTCCACGGGTACACTTCTGCGAATGGTTCATCCAACAATGTGTCAATCCTCATTTCAGTGCAAACGTTCTGTTTACGGATGAGGCTTCACACCAATGTGATCAAATTGTAAATTTTCACAATCACAATGTGTGGGCCGACGAGAATCCGCAAGCAATTGTGCAATCACGTCATCAACACAGATTTTCTGTGAACGTTTGGGCAGGCATTGTTGGTGATGTCTTGATTGGACCCCATGTTCTATCACCTACGCTCAATGGAGCACGTTATCGTGTGCTGCTATAACATGTGCCTTTACAAGTACGACACAACATGTGGTTCATGCACGATGGAGCTCCTGCACATTTCAGTCGAAGTGTTCGTACGCTTCTCAACAACAGATTCGGTGACCGATGGATTGGTAGAGGCGGACCAATTCCATGGCCTCCACGCTCTCCTGACCTCAACCCTCTTGACTTTCATTTATGGGGGCATTTGACAGCTCTTGTCTACACAACCCCGGTACCAAATGTAGAGACTCTTCGTGCTCGTATTGTAGATGGCTGTGATACAATACGCCATTCTCCAGGGCTGCATCAGCGCATCAGGGATTCCATGCGACTGAGGGTGGATGCATGTATCCTCGCTAACGGAGGACAATTTGAACATTTCCTGTAACAAAGTGTTTGAAGTCACGCTGGTACGTTCTGTTGCTGTGTGTTTCCATTCCATGATTAATGTGATTTGAAGAGAAGTAAGAAAATGAGCTCTAACATGGAAAGTAAGCGTTTCCGGACACATGTCCACATAACATATTTTCTTTCATTGTGTGTGAGGAATGTTTCCTGAAAGTTTGGCCGTACCTAATTGTAACACCATATATATATTATTTCTGGCTATAAATTTGCTGTGGGGTGAAGAAGAAACTATGAAATGTTAACAATAATTTTTAAATATATTATTCATACATGTAAATAGTTCACTGCTTTATGTAACTGGTTTAGCTTCGAACAGTTGAAAACATAAAAACTAAGATATATAATCCATTTATCTTTTGCTAATACATTAAATAAATCCTTATGAAGTACTGAATCAAAACCAAAAGTAAGAATTACTAACTTAGCCCATTTGATTTTCTTTGTATTATCTCGGCCACAACCGACACAACACATACCATAAATTGTGCAGTATTCGTGTAACAAAAGCTTACAAGTTGCCCAACATAATCAATCACTTTTTTCTTCTGTTTTCAGGTATAATTCTCAGCACGATTTACACATACCTTCGGATACGTTTTGTGATTCGAGTCGTTAGAATGTGAAACGCTTTGCAAGGTAAGCCTTTTAAATGAAAATACGAACATAATAGATGTTTTCAATTATTTGAAAGTGTTGTTTGATTAGTTTGGAAAGCATTTCCAACGGAAAAATGTGCGGCATATGTGCCTGATTTTATTGCGGTATGTATGCCGATCTGTAGCGGAGAGAAACCGCACCTTATAAATCCATGCTCTTGATAGCCAAGATGGCTGTACCAGACTCGAAACGCGTCCAACAGAACATACTGTTAATATAACTACTTAGACACTTGAAAATGTCTGATTATTTGGGATACGCTAAGAACTGATGGTGACTCTGAAAAAACTTTTGAACGATATTTATAGACTTATCTAAGTTATTCCTGCAGAATTTATGGAAAACTTCCTCGATCGAAACGTAAATGCTTTTATTATGTCCCGGCGTTCACTGAACAACTTCAGTGTGGACAAAACCACGCTTGGTCTGTGTTTGTCGCAACTGTGAGGGGTGCGAAGAGTCTACCGCGTGCGGCACCTCCCCAAGATTTACCTAATTCATCCAATTTTTCTGAAACTGTGATGGTTTATTCACCTCTACATGTGCATCATATCTACCAATTTCCGTCCCATTCACATAACTCCTTCGTGGTGTGACGGTTTTTTTTTCTTGTCTTAGACTATACGGAGTGGTCCATGTGAAGTTTCGGATGAGATTATCTCGAAAACTATACATCGGATATAACTAGTGGGTAAGACAAGTTCTTAAGCTCAATGGGGGACGTCAAATGAAACTATACGTGACCCCCCCAGCCCACGTCCCCTTGGGTGGGGTGGAGAGCAACTTTGAAATCTTACATGGAAATTCCATTTTTATTACATATTCGGATTCTCCACAAAAAAGTAATCAAGTTTTGTCTGAAACATTTTTTTTTAACCATTGACGGATGATGCTGAAATATAGAAAAACTAAAATTGGGGAAGAGCTCCGATTTATTTAGAATGATCCGAGAAGGACGCATCAAATAGATACAAAGTGTGCACCAATTCTTTCGTCACTTCAAAATAAGCTATTTTTAACAAAATGTGTCCTACCTGCCACAGTTTTTGATGGAGGGAGGCAGTATGGTATTAAAATGTCGTTAGGGAACTCTTCAAAGTTGCGTTACTCACCCGATTGTGGCGCTACCGTGGCGAAACTGCGAACTATGGCTCAGTATAAAGGTCGGTGCAATGCGATCACACGTCACTTCACTTTCAGATTGTGAACCGTAAACATCAACTGACAAAAGGAAATTATTCTTTAACGAAACATTGCTCACTATCCTCCTACAGAGATTGTTGATATTATGTTAATTTTAGGTGAATGTCACAAAAATTACGCTGCAGCTGCGCAATTGTATGCGGACCGTTTCCCAAACAGACAACATTCAAGCGAAAACATTATTCGAAATTGCACTCAGTGAACTCGAAACTGATACATGCGCCGCCCACACAATGAAAACGACGCTCGTACCCTTGCCGTTCTCGCCTGTGTTCAACTGGATCCCGAAATTAGTAGTCATGAAATTCAGAGACAAACTGGAATACCGAAATGAACTGTTTTGAAGATTTTGAAGGCACATAAATATCATGCATATCATATCACACTGACACAGGCATTAACGCTGAAAGATATGTAAATGGCTCTAAGCGCAATGGAACTTAACATATGAGGTCATCAGTCCTCTAGACGTTGAACTACTTAATCCAAACTAACCCAACACACATCCATGCCCGAGGCAGGATTCGAACCTTCTACCGTAGCTGCAGCGCGGTTCCGGACAGAAGCGCCTAGAACTGCTCGATCACAGCGACCGGCCGATATTCAAATACGCGTGCATTTCTGCCAATGGGCCTTGGAAATGATAAGAGGTGACAATGATTTTTTTAGATACGTTATGTTCACCGATGAAGCCACATTCAAAAACAATGGCGAATTAAATCGTCATGATTGTCATTAGTGGTCCCGTGTCAATCCACACTGGCACAGACCCATTGGCAATCAACACAAATGGTCGTTAATGGTCTGGTGTGGAATTTTAAACGGTTATTTGTTAGGACCGTGTTTTATTTATTTTATTTATTTATTTATTTTTTGACCGAAATGTTACTTGGGAATCTTATTACAATTTCCCCGCGATAATTTGCTGGAACTAATGGAAGATGTTGATTTAGAAACTAGGAAACGAATGTGGTTCCCACATGCCGGAGCAGCTCCCCATTGTACTAAAAATGTGCGAAACTTTAATTTTACGGTACCCTCGTCAGTGGATAGGACGCGATGGACCAATTCAGTGACCTCCACGTTCACCAGACCTAACATCTCCTGATTTTTTTCTTGTGGGGTTCTTTAAAAAATATTATCTATGAAAGACAGCCCACAAACCGAAACGATATGGAGCAATGCATTCGAAGAACGTGTGCAGCCATACCACGCGATGTACTGCTAAAAACTGTGGACAATTTTCGCAGACGATTGACTTTATGCATTGAAGCAAATGGGGATAATTTTGAACAATTTCTTCGTGGCTAATTTCATTAATTAAGCACCCCAGATTGTGAGAGGCAGGAGGATTCAAACTAATGAAGCACCCCAACATGTGAGAGGCAGGGGAACTCATACTAATGAAGTACCCCATTGGAACATCATTCTACTACGTCCATATCGTTGTTCCTGGGTAACGCTAAAAGTAGGCTACCGTACATTTTGTACAAAAATATCTTAATTTGGCGTAATGTAAGAATTGGTGCACATTTTTTATCGATTTCATGTGTCTTTCTCGGATAATTCTAAATAAATCAGTTCTTCCCCAATTTTATTTTTTCTCTATTTCAGCGCCATCTCTCAATGGTTTAAAAATGTTTCATACAAAACTTTATTACTTTTTTATGGAGAATCCGAATCTGCAATAAAAAATTGATGTTTCCATTTAAGATTTAAAAGTTGCCCAACGCCACACCCAAGGGGGCGGGGGATGGAGGTCATCTGTAGTATCATTTGATGTCCCTCATCGAGCTTACACACTTGTCTTACCCACTATTTTTACGCAATGTATAGTTTTATAGTTTTAGAGATAATCTCACCCGAAACTTCAGATGGACCACCCTGTATATTTGTGTTAGGTCTTTTTAAGCGAAATAATACTAGCAGTAATCTCTTTTACCCATTTGGGTTACGAAGTACTACACTACCTCTTCCAACATGGCTGTTTGCGAGTATCCTTCGTATAAGCGGAAAACTTAGATATCAATCATTAACTATCAGCCAGAGTAAATTTTGTCCGCAAGTTATCTACCTTCTTTGAAGACTGTGCTGTTCGAAATGTCATCCTAAACAAAATATTCCAAGATGTCTTGTATACTATCATATAATAAGACATCCAAATCCGTGTATGAACATGAGGACGTCAATCTCTGTTAGTGATTTATGAGTGGTAAAGTAAGAGATAATAAGATCACGAAACAATACTGTATGGATAGGTATCGATCATAAGCTGCATGGTTGAATTTCCTTTCTTATTAGGCAGGGATACGCCTGCCATAAGACGTATTTGTAACTGAAAGTAGTTGCAAATTGAAGTCACATAATTATTAGAACAGAGGCTGCACTGCGTTTGTATTATGGCGTCTCTTGACCATATCGAAGCTGTAGAAGCATTTTAAAATAATAACAATAATAACACCAGTTTAAATAACACAAGAAGTTGAGGACAGGATTGGTGTCATAGTCAATCTCCATGGTTTCAACTACGGCAGACTCTAACAGCAAAATAGTCATGATTCTTGTGAGTACGGCATGATGATGTAGAAGTTACTAAATAGTAAATAATTGTGCCAAGAATTAAGTTTACGTAGTTTGACAATGTAAACCATGCAGGTAGCTAACATTTAGAAACACTGCCTTAAGGCATGTGTGTTACATACACTGGCGAAAAAAATTCGCAACACCAAGAAGAAGTTGTGCGACATAAACGGAAGTCGGCAGGTATGTTCATTTTTCACACCGGTCACCTAAGAGTGCGCTAGTAGCGCCACAATGGGGATGCAAAGCAGGTTTGTTTTAAATACACGGTGTAAGGGTCGTGAGCGTTAATTACCTTTGAGACTGGATGTGGTGAGTTGGTGTTAATGAAGAATGCCTTTAAGGCGACAAAGGCTCCATTATCAACTCCTCACTGAGTTTGAATGAAGTCGTGTAATAGGGCTGCGAGAAGCTGGATGTTACTTCTGCGATACTGCAGAAAGACTTAGCAGGAATGTGGCCACTGTACATGACTGCTGACAGCGATGCTCACCTTGAGGTAAAAAAAAAAAAGAAATGTTCATATGGGTGTGAAATCTTATGGGACTCAACTGCTGAGGTCATCATTCCCTAAGCTTACACACTACTCAGTCTAAAGTATCCTAAGAACAAAAACACACACCCATGCCCGAGGGAGGACTCGAACCTCCGCCATGACCAGCCGCACAGTCCATGACTGCAGTGCCATACACCGCTCGGCTAATCCCTCGCGGCCACCTGGTGGTAAGACCGTTGTATCCGGCATATGACTCTGGCACATCGTACTGCATCTGCAGCAGCAATTTGAGCAGCAGTTGGTATCACGGTGACACAACAGACTGTTACTAATCCGTTACTTCAAGGAGAGCTCCGAGACAGACGCCCTGTAGCGTGTATTCCACTGACCCCAAACCCTCACTATTTGTGTCTTCAGTGGTCCCAAGCGAGAGCTCATTGGAGGGCACCTTCAAGGTCTGCTCTTTTTTCTGATGAAAGCAGGTTCCGCCCCGGTGCCATTGGTGTCCCTGTGTTGGTTAGGAGGCGAGCTGAGAGCCTCCGAACAACCTATCTGTGTGCTAGACACAATGGAATCATGGCCTGGTGTGCGATTTCGTATGACAACAGGAGCACTCTCGTGATTATCTCAAGTACTCTGGCTGATAATTTGGATGTAAATCTGGTGATTCGACGTGTTGTGCTGCCAATCATGAACTGCACTCAGGCGGTGTTTTCCAGCTTACTGCTCGTCCACATACCACAACGTACTCTACAGAGTCTCGATATATTCCCTAGGCCTGTTCGATCATCAGATCTGTCTCCAGTTGAGCCGTTGTGGGACAGCATCGAACGACTCCAGCGTCATTTATAAACAGCATTAATCGACCACCCTGTACCTAGTGCAACAGGCATGGAACTCCATTCCACAAATTGACACCCGGCACCTGTGCAACACAATGCATGCGCATTTACATGCTTGCAGTCAACATTCTGGCGGTCACACTGGTTATTAATGTACCAGCATTTCAGGTTTATTATGGCTTTTCTAGCGTTTACATTAACCTGTGGTGCTGCAATGTTAATCACGTAAGTGTGTTACCTGTACAAATGAATTCCCAAAATTTTATTACTCCAGATTAATTATATTCTGATGTTGCGATTTTGTTTCTCGTCCGTGTATTATGGGTCGCAACAGCCTTGCCTCAGTGGTAACACCGGTTCCCGTCAGATCACCGAAGTTAAGCGTTGTCGGTCTAGGTTAGCACTTGGATGGGTGCTCATCCGGTCCGCCGAACACTGTTGGCAAGAGGGGTGCACTCAGCTCTTGTGAGGCAAACTGAGGAGCTACTTGATTGAGAAGTAGCGGCTCCGGTCTTGGAAACTGACATACGGCCTGGAGAGCGCTGTGCTGACCACATGCCCCTCTATATCCGCATCCAGTGATGCCTGTGGTCTGAGGATGACACGGCGGCCGGTCGGTACCTTCGGGCCTTCATGACCTGTTCAGGAGGAGTGAAGTGAGTGAGTGTGTGTGTTATCGGTATGACTTTATACTTACTACGTGAAACCTCACCGGCTTTTCGCTTGGTATAAAGATTCGAGCACGCTTGCGTTTGGGTGTTTTTGAACGAAACAGCAAGACACTGTCTTGCATTTGCTGCGAAATTTCCACTTCACGTGACTTCTTGCGGGAACCACTCCTACTGAATTCGACGACATTCCACTTGCTCCTTCGCCGCCTCAGTTGACTACTATAGCTCAGTTTTTGGCGCTGCCTCACCCAAACCACCTCATCGTTCTGCGCATACTTCGTACACACTTTTTAACTAACTCGCCGTACCAAATATAGTGCCAGTAAGTAGAGCTTTCCGTGTTCGCAGTCCCGGCCACGAGTGCTCGGTGACATTGTTACAGGACGCCACTCGATAGAACAAATGCGAGATTTCCTGTCAGTCTTGGCCGGAGGCCCAAGTTGCAGCAAACTATTTGCGGAGCTCCGTTTGGGGCTGCAGTGAGCGACTGCAATAACGGACGGACAGCCGCGGCCGCAGATATTATGCTCTTGACCCTCCACCCCTCCGGGCCCTCACCCCCCGCCTACTCCACCCCCACCCCCTGTTGCTGCCACCGCTGGCCTCTCTGGAGCGACTGACCTCCCAATAACGGCGTGCTGGCATTCTCTGCTGCCGCCGCACCGCACCAGCCGGCAGCCGGAGGGATCACCTCACCCTGACGGAGACATCCTGGATGCATCGTGGGCTGCACTCGTTGTTTCATTAAAATCCTGTGGTGCTCTGTGGAGTCATCTTTTAAAATACTCTTTTCTCCTTCGTCATCGTTTTCCCGTAGGAGTTTGCCATTTTCTATCTGCACAGGCCTCTTTCGTTCCAGCCAACCAATCTTAGATCTTTGTCTTCCATTCCTTCCTATATCTATTTTTCCCCTTCTTAGCTCTGGCCTTTGTCGCCTCTTTTTCTGGGTGGCTCCCAGTTTAACATAACTATCGCCATCTATGGTTAGGCATTTTCTTTACATGCCCGTTGTAATGAAACTGGTTCACTACTACGAAAAAAAAACTTTTAAATAATAAAACATGACCTATACAAGGAATCTGATTACCTCAGATAGTCATGAAAGGAAAAAAAATAAATTTGGTAATTCAGTACAATTATTATATAGATGCGATAAATTACTTTAACGGGAGCCAAATGAACAATTAAAGTTAATATAATTCGAGTAAACCTTCAAAAGTAAAAACAAATTATTGTAGGGGCCTAAATAGACATAGCGCATCTGCTATATGGCCACGAAATACGTAATTTTCTTTTGAAGCTGACAGGCATAGGTGCAGTTTTCAAGCAGTAATGGCGGCCAGCATCAGCTGGTAATATACGTAATTCTATGGTAGCTAATTTTACTACACAAAATTAAAATATGTACTCCCTCCAAAATAAGTTACAAACAAACATTAAAATAAAATTATAATCAGCAGCAAAATGTCTGAAAAGAATTTTGAAAGGAAATTAATAATTGAACTTTAATTTGGAGGGGTTTCAACACTGTCAACAAGACGAAATAATGGAAAGAATATTTATTGGGACTAAACAAAACTAATACATTGTGACAGTATTTTTAAAATAGCTAATTTAACTGTAATTGACTTCAATTTTGAAATGAGGGAGTGCGAAACAATTTTCTTTTAATGTCTTAACTGTTGCTGCAGGCAGTGCGATGACTTTAGCGGTGGTCCTCGCGAACGATGTGTCAAGTAAATCCTGGTTCGTGGAGCGAAGATAATGATGGATCCTCCTGTTTCATTAATATTCCAGTTACGGCGGTGGTTCACGTCTCCGCTGTAGTCGAATCAGCTGGCAGCACTGGCGCGATAATAATAGTTCCAGTGTGTGTCTTGTCGTTTCGCGCGCAACGTTTTATTATTAAAACAGTACCACAGGAAAACAGTCACATGTGTTTTTCACTATAACAGTCCGTTAAACATCAGTTCAATTACGTCGTCGTCTTTAAGACAGTTTGGACGATATAATAAATGTTTCTTGATCAAATCAAAGCACTGCTCTTTTACTTAACATTTTGGTTTGGTCCACTTTCACGCAATTCTAACAGTTAGTGTCTCCACACGACAATAGTGTCTGGTTCAAGGCTAATTGTCACAAGTTCACACAGTTTGTAAAATCGTCACCGCAAACGCTCGATATACTTTTCAGGTTTTACTGTTCACTTAATAACGCACAATCTCCTATTAACACAGCGGACGCACGGTAATTAATTATTCCTCCGCGTATCGCCGTCTTTCACGCCGAAATTTGCAACGTTTTACACCTGCGAACCGACCACGATACCACAACAACTCGCACACCCTCTATCGATAGTCGTTCGCTCTCTCTCTGACACAATACTTCACCGAGCCTAACCAAAGATTTACAAACCATGTAGAACCAGAACATTCATTTTCGTACAATATAAAATATAAAACAGTAGGAAAATGAATGAAGAAACAATGTGACGTATTAACAAATAAAGAATAGTTGAAATAAGTGACATATACATACTATGACAAGGTAATGCACAAAATAAAAAAATATTATCGACTTTCGGGAAAAGCAATGTCTTTACACCGTACCACTACAGCCTCTCTATTCTGCAACGCGTTTCGTTTTGGAGTGCGGTACCTCCATTCACCACCATACCACATTTCCTACCCAATCATGCCTCGTCAGCTCGAGACATCCTATTACACAGTCCTTAACAAGTCTTTTAATTTGCTCCCTAACTTTCTTTGTTTGATGCCACATCTCAGCTCCATATACAACTGTAGCGAGGTAACAAAAGCCATGGGAGACCTTGTAATATCGTGTCGGACTTCATTTTGCGGGGAGTAGTGTAGCAACTCGACATGTGAGGGATTCAACAAGTATCTGGCTGGCCCCTGTAGAAACACTGAGCCATACTGTCTCCGTTGTTTAAAACCGCTTTGCTCTTCACTTAAAACCGAAAGTCCTTCTTTATTTCCTTACGCAAAATACCACAGAATAGTGTAGTTCTTACTGGCATAACATAAATGTATAATTTGTGCACACGTTTTTATCATCTTTTTTCATATATCTGTCGGAGATACACAAGGCGTTAGGGATATCAGTGCATATATTGTGCTCGTTGGTACCTTGTAAGTAGGCTGTTTAGATTTTTATATTGGTAACGGCACGTAGCGGTCTGTGCTGGCTGTGCTGTGTGCAGTCTGTGGCTGGGTGGCATTGTTGGAATAGTCGCTATTGTAGTGTTGGACAGTTGACTGTTAACAGCGCGTAGCGTTGCGCAGTTGGAGGTGAGCCGCCAGCAGTGGTGGATGTGGGGAGAGAGGTGGCAGAATTTTAAGAGCGGACGATCTGGACGTGTGTCCGCCAGAAAGAGTAAATTTGCAATACTGGATATCATGAACTGATATAGATATTATGACTTTTGAACACTATTAAGGTAAATACATTGTTTGTTCTCTATCAAAATCTTTCATTTGCTAACTATGCCTCTCAGTAGTTAGAGCCTTCAGTAGTTAGAATCTTTTATTTAGCTGGCAGTAGTGGCGCTCGCAGTATTGCAGTAGTTCGAGTGACGAAGATTTTTGTGAGGTAAGTGATTCATGAAGGGATTATTGAAAGTCAGATTGCGTTGCGCTAAAAATATTGTGTGTCAGTTTAGTGTTGGTCGGATTAGGTATAGAGCGAAATGTCTGAGTACGTTTAGTTCTGCTCAGCTGTTTGAAAATCAAATAATGTAAGAGGTTTACAAGCAAAGTAATTCATTAATATTTCTAAGGGGGCGTTACAACCTTAATATGTATCCACTTCATTGTCCACATACTGACCTCTTAGTTATATCCCAGAAATGTTCTATGGGATTAACGTCGAGCGATCCGGGCCACCTAACCATTCGGCCGAATTATCCACAGTGTTCTTCAAATGAATAACGAACAGTTGTGGTCCACTGACATAATACTGTCTCATGAAGTCCATGAACTGTTCCAAATGGTCTCCAAGAAGCCAAACATAACAATTTACCGTTCCGGATCGTTTAGTTGGACCGGAGGGCCCAGCCCATTCCACACAAACACAGCCCACACCATTTTGGAGCAACCACCAGCTTTCACAGTTTCTTGTTGACAGCTGGGGTCTGTGGCTTGGTGGGGTCTGCACCACCCTGGAGCCCTACCATCAGCTCTTACCAACTGAAGGCGGTACTCGTCTCACCAGGCCACGTTTTCGAGTCCTCTGGGGTCCAACAGATATGGGCAAGAGCCCAGGAGAGATGCTGCATGTGATGTCGTGTTGTTAGCGAAGGCACCCGCGTCTGTCGTCTACTACAGTAGCCCATTAAACACAAATTTCGCCACACTGTCGTAACGAATATGTTCGTCGTACATCCCACATTGATTTCTGCGGTTATTTCACGAAGTGTTACTTGTCTATTAACACTTTCAACTCTACGCAAGCGCCGCTGCCCTCGGTCGTTAGGTGAAAGTTGTCGGCCACTGCGTTATCCGTGGTGAGAGGTACCGCCTGAAATTTGGCCCTCTAGGCAAACTTTTTACAGTGTGGATATCAGAATATTGAGTCCCCTGACAATTTTCGAAATGTAATGTCCCCTGCATCTGGCTCCTACTACCACTCCGCTTTCAGAGTGTGTTAATTCCCTTCGTGCGTGGTAATCAGGTCGGAAACCTTTTTACATGAATCACCTGAGAACTAATGACAGCATCCCAATGCACTACCCTTTTGTAACCAGCGTACCCGATAATGCCGCCATCGGTATGGGCCTATGTGTCACTATCTCATGACTTTTCTCACCTCAGTGTACGTTGTCCGCCACACTGTATAATATCCTTTCATTAATTCTTCCATATTTTCCCATGCAAACGTTTAGCAGGTCTCTTCCCCATTGGCATTTTGGAACTAACATCTCTATCACATGTACTGTCAAGAGTATGGTCACTCATCTTTATTCCTATGACTACTTTCTGTACCAACCATTCAGCGCCTGTTCCAGATAATGTTAAACACAATAGGTGGCATTACACAGCCTTGTTTTAGGCCCTGATCAAAGAAAATACTTTGGGTAACCTTGCTTCCCATTGTAATCATTAATTTGCGTTCTTGTACATCTGTTTAACCTGGTTAATGCATGGTTTCTGACATTCTCAGTGATTCCCACAATTTCATTCCACGGACACTGACACAAGGTTTCTGCATCTCTACAAATTTCACATGTATTTTTATAGAATAACTGCCAGACGAAGTGAATGGTGCCACGACATAATGCTCGTTATCTAAAACTACTTTGCTCTTCACTCAAAGCCGAAACATCCATCACCATTTCCTTACTCAAAATATCGGAGAAAAGTGTAGCCATTGCTGGGATAACACTTATTTCTCTACAATTTGCGCACAACCTCTTCCTTTTTTATATACCTCGGAGGTATACAGTTTTAAGGGTATCATTGCAGATATTGTGATCATTGGTACCTCAATATGTACCCACTCCAGCGTATTAGTTGCTTTGGCACTGCATCTAGTAGTCTTCCCACAAACAAGTCACATAATTTCCTGCCTGATGTTTTCCGCATTGTTGTAACCACACCACTAAGTGGATTACACCTGCCATAAAAATATCGAAGACTATTTACCATGCGCTGGTGCAAGATACAAAGTATGCTCCATCTCTGTACCAGTCAAAACGATGTGTCTCACGTGATACTACCTCTTCTAAAACCGACGTAGTTGAAAGTAAGTACATCAGTGTTAAAGACAATATTAACGACTTGATGAGCAAAAAGTATGCAAGATGTAGATCGACAGTTTAAGAAGGTGGACGTCAGATAGATATTGCTAGTTAGTCACTACAGAGGAATAAAGGATACTGTATAAAACGTTAGACATATTCTTCTCTAATAAGTGATAGAGTGTTGTTCCCAAGACGCTGGGTATCAGACGAGGCCGATGTCAGCCGATAATCCATAATTTCCATTAATTTCAGATAATTACGGCTTTCTAGGAGACTGATATCAGCCAAATAGTCCATGAGTCAAGAGCGTATGTAGTAGATACTGCGTTGCTGTATATACGCCATTTTGTGTGCACGTGTGTACACTTCACCACCTGACCTGCTGCCCAGAGGGAAAATGAGCATTAATGGCCTGCCCCTGCCAAACTGAAAAAGATACTCCTCTAATAGCTATAAATTATTAGCCTGAAAATGAAGTAAATACTGAAGTAATGTTCTTCAGTACACTATCCTCGGTTACCAAGAAAAAATTACAATCATACCCATAATAACCTGTATCACAAACTCTACTCAATAGGTGGATCTCGTCTCGCCTCTGTTTTCCCAAAACGTCTTGTCACTAGATTTCCTCCATACTTCAGAAGTTGCATTCATATATTGTCTGGTCCTGGAACTTTATTTAATTTCATTAGCCAGTGCTGCTTTCACATCCTCTTCCGTTATTTCTACGCTGTTTCCTTCTTCTTCTTCTTCTTCTTCTTCAACTCCTCCTCCTTAGTAGTCCACCCAAAAATAGTTAAAATACTAAAAATTAGTATGAAATCTTACATTCGTTAGTGCCTTGGCACTTCGTTGCGTCGCGCGAAATCAACACACAGCGGTGGCTACAGCCGACGGGCTCTTTGTTATGTGCAGCGCCCGAGACAAACTTACGCAACCAACTTTCACTATCCGGCCCACATTAATTCTTTGCACTCTCACACAGGTGAAATTAGTTTGAGTGAATGGTGCCGGCCTTGCCTATGTCCGTGCGACAAGGTTAAACTTCTCACAACTCCAAAGTCAGTCATTGAAAGCCTGTAGCTAGTCATTTTTAGGAGTGATACCGTGATACGAACACTGTTCATCTAACTGCCAACAGTTCAATTCACCGCTTCCAATTACTTACAAGCAGCTCATATCTGTATTAGGACACGAAAAGCAATCGCATAGCCGATAGTATGGACAGAAGAAATGTGTGGTCATGGTGCGACAAGGGAGTAGCATGTCATCAATCGTTAGCCACAATGTAATTACTTATAATATAATAATAATAATAATAATAATAATAATAATAATAATAATAATAATAATAATAATATTGTTATTATTATTAGCGAATGTCCCCATAGGAGAACGATAAGCAGTTGATTTAGCAATATTTCTTTAGGTTCTTCTTGTTTTGCCAATATTTCTTCATTTTCTCCCCAAAAGCCTTCTTTCTTTCTTCAGTCCACTTTGGTCGGTATGGTTTTGGTGCCGTCTCTGAAGTAAACTTCCACTTGTCAACTTTTCTTCTGAATGTATCCCTGTCTGATGCGTCTGTTATGTCAATTTTTGCTTTTGTCAAATCCTTCTTAACTTCAGTTACCCAGGGTATTGTTGCTTTAAGTGATGTCACATAGTCCAATAGACGTTTAGTTAACCTGTTTCCAGGTAATCTGTGTAGGTGTCCATTAAATTTCATTCGTCTCTTTCTGATGTCACTTTCGATATTTGATAGTTTTTCAGTTGTTTCGATGGTTTGCAGTCTGTATCCATCTTGTGTGTATCGTGGTCACAGAATTTTCCTAATAATTTTTCTCTCT
This sequence comes from Schistocerca gregaria, assembly GCF_023897955.1. Classification (NCBI taxonomy): domain Eukaryota; kingdom Metazoa; phylum Arthropoda; class Insecta; order Orthoptera; family Acrididae; genus Schistocerca; species Schistocerca gregaria. The sequence continues at coordinate 163,730,482 of NC_064922.1, forward strand.
ATTTTCTTAATATCTTGTAAATCTAGTTTTCTATTCAGTGAGAACGGTTCACTTGCATATGTGACTGTAGGTTTGATAACTGTGTTGTAGTGTCTGATTTTAGATCCTTTTGACAGGCATTTTTTGTTATATATGCTTTGAAGAAGTCCGAATGCTTTCTTGAATTTCTGTACTCGGTTGTTTTGTGCTATTTTCTCGAGTCCTGTTGGTTCAATAACTTCGCCGAGATACTTAAAGTGTTTGACTCAGTTGATTTCACCAACATTTGTTTCCAGTTTCGGAATATCTAATTTGGAGCACATAAACTCAGTCTTCTCAAAGGAGATTTGCAGGCCAACCTTCTCTGCACATTCTTTAAGGATCTCAATTTGTTTTATTGCAGTTTCTTCACTGTCAGTTATAATTGCTAGGTCATCTGCAAACGCTAAATATGGGATGTTCAATTTTCCTTTACCTCTTCCTAGTTCAATTGGTTTCCAGAAGTTTTGTTTCCTTAGTTCGATTTTTCCATTCTTCCATTACTTTGTCTAAAACTATGTTGAATAATAGTGGCGAGATCCCATCTCCTTGTCTTACTCCTGTTTCAATTAAGAATGGTTCCGAGATTTCGTCTATGAATTTAATTTTTGATTTGGTTTCTGTCAGTGTTTGTTAGATTAATTTTCGGGTTTTGGTGTCTAGTCCACGTTCTTCGAGAATATTAAATAGAGACTGTCTGTCTATAGAGTCATATGCTTTTTTAAAATCAACGAATGTGCACACTATTGGTTTAGACCGGATTGCTTTATTTTTAAAATAGCTTTAAGGTTAAAGATCTGTTCAGGGCATGATCTGTTAGGTCGAATGCCTGCTTGGTAGTCTGAAATTGTATGTTCTAGTTGTTCTTGTGTCCTCTTTAGTAGACACGCGGATAAAATTTTGTAAGTCACAGGTAAAAGTGAGATGCCTCTGTAGTTGTTTACGTCTGCTCTGTCTCCGTTTTTGTGCAGTGGATGAATTAGTGCACACTTCCAATCCTCTGGAATATTTTCTGTCTGCCAGATTTCTGTGATGATTTGGGTGATCTCTTTTAGGGAGTTTGGGCCAAGGTTCTCCAGTAGTTCAGCTACAATTCCATCCTCTCCTGATGACTTATTATTTTTGAGCTTCTTAATGTGGCTATATATTTCTTCCTGAGTTGGCGCTAGTGAACTTTCATTCGTGCATTCTGGTTGTAATCTGGGGAATCTTGTTTTCGGTTGTGGGCAGTTTAGAAGTTGTGAAAAGTATTTAGCTAGTTCTTGGCAATTTTCTTTGTTAGTTAATGCTAATTTTCCATTTTCTTTCCTGAAACAGAGGTTTCGTGGATTGTATCCTTTGACTTGATTTGCGAACATTTTGTAAAAATCTTGTGTGTTGTGGTTCCTGAAGTCTTCTTCTATTGAGTTTAGTTGTTCATGAAGATATTTTTTTTTTAGTTTGCCTAAGTATTTTAGCTGTTTGCTTTCTCACTTCGAAAAATGTCTGTTGTGTGGTTTCTGATTTGTCACAATTGTAATTTAGGAAGGCACGTCGTCTCTCTTCTATTGCATTATCACAATCTGAATTCCACCATGGGTGTTTGGATTTTTTCTTTAATGGGGTCAGTTCTCTTGCTTTCTGTACAATTTTCGTTTGGAAATCTCTCCAATTGTTTGCAGGTTGCTTTTCCCATACTTCTGTAATTTTTGATTCTTCGATTTTTCCAGATCAAATTTGGGAATTAGTGGAGTTTTTTTTCCTCCTTTCCTTTTTGGAGTGAATTTAATTTTCACTCTGGTAAGATAGTGATCAGAATCTATATTTGCCCCTCTGCGGATTTGAACGTCATGTATTTCTTTTTGGAAATCATAGGAAATCGCAACATGGTCTATTTGAAATTCCCCTAGCTGAAGGATAGGGGATCGCCACGTTTTTTGTTTCTTAGGGTCCTTTCTAAATGATGTTGACATGATTTTTAGGTTGTTTTGCTGGCACAGCTCGATGAGCCTCATGCCATTCTTATTCATGAATTTGTCTGCAGGGTAGTTGCCGACTGTTTTTTTATATTTCTTTTCTTTGCCGATTTGTGCGTTAAAATCACCGAGGAGAATTTATACGTCCTCCTTTGGAATTCTGGACATTTCATTTTCAAGTTTTTCCCAAAATTTTTCTTTCTTCTCGGGTTCTTTTTTGTTATCAATGTTGGTGGGTGCATGAACATTAATAAATGTATATGTTTTGTAGGTGTGCTTGACTCGCATGGTCATTAGTCTGTTACTGATTTGATTCACACCTATAACAGAATCAAGGATGTCCTTATTCACAATAAAGGCCATGCCAAATACTGCAGCTCCTTTGCATATTTTCTTGCCTGTTTTACTTTTAAAGATACGGTAGTTATTGTAGTCTATTGTTTCTGAATCGGTGAATCTAGTCTCTTGGAGAGCAAGGATTTGAATTTTCTGTTTGAGTTCTGTCATCAGATTATGTAACTTGCCAGTTTCTATTAGTGTTTGGATGTTGAAAGTGCCAATAAATGTATGCGACTTTCGTGGAAGTTTACCAGAGAACTCCGAGTCTCTCTGTCGTACTAGCCCAAGCTCCCCAGAATCCGATAGCTTGGTTGTCGCCACAGGGCGAGTGGATTGTCCACCTGGGGTAATATTAATTTTACTTGTACGAATCATACTGCTTGTAATTCAGTTACAGCTATGCTGGGTGGTTAGAACCAGGGATTGTGAGTTCCTGGAGCATGGTGTTCAGCCGCACCTCACATGGTGAACAGACGCTGGCCAGAGTACCGGTGGTTGCCACACAGACGTGTCTGGACTTTGGATATGCTTTATCTTCTCCGTAAAGCTAGCCTCTTCCGCCAGTTCCGCCGTACCGATGATCTTTATCTCCGTCCTCACTGCCGTTGAGGTCTTCATCGTACCCTGACAAGGGGCCCTCACAAGGTCCTATCACCCGGGCCAGGTGAACCAAGGTTTTTTAACGAGGTGTTACTCCTCCCCCTCCTTCTTTTGCAACCGGGCTTGGGACCGGCTTTGGCGGAGTTTTATTATTATTATTATTATTATTATTATTATTATTGCTGTACCTAGAGGATAATGTACTTATGAACATAGGAAGTTATTTGGTCTCCACTTGATTCTAGTGACTGATTTTAGATTCACATGTAAGAACTCTCACTAAAGTCCGATAAGCAGTTTCCAACATGTTTTGCAGTTTTTGTTGCTATTAGACATAAGTCTGCGTTTTGTACAGAATTGGTAACTATTTCTCCTATTAAATATTTATGTGCTTCATAATACGAGTATATTAAAGCTATTTGAAAAATCTTGTTATTTCTCCATTTACAGAATCTTATGGGAGTAAAATACTACATATTTTTAGAATAATTTATGCAGGGAGGTCCGATCTAGTCTGTAAAACTCGTAAGAGTGTTGCAGGGGGCAAGTAAATGTTAAGAAAAAATTCGATGCCGTGCCGTTTTCGATTACTGAAGTTAGCCGATAACGTCGTTACGCGTGCAAATTTAAGCAGTCACCCAAATACAGTGTCACCAAACCTGTTCTTCGTGTGCATTACAAGTGATAACTAACGAACCCGCATAAGCCGGTATATTACCGCATTTTAGCGCCTTCAGGTGCTTGAATTTGCTCTCGAAACGATCTGATTGGCTAACTTCAAAGCTAATTAAATCGGAAATTGCAAAACGTTTCGAAATTTTTTCTTAACAATTATTTCTCAGCACAGCCTCCTCTGCAACAGCCTTACAAGTTTTTCGAACTGTTTCTGATCACACTGTATATAATGTGGACAATTATGCAATCTTTTAGAGGTCGTTCACCATCATATACCTTGAAACTGAAGGTCTCTTGCCATGGAACGTTTTATACTTGCAAACGAAACGAGTTTCTTTAATGGCTTAGCAATTTACGGGTACTGAAAATGGAAACATGTGTTAGTTTTCAATAGTCCCAATTTAAAAACATACTTACCGACAAATGTTTGCTGCAAAATTTGATTTCACTTGCGAATTACTGATGCGTTGTAGACAATAATGTATTCAGCAGACTATTGAATACTGCGCTGACGAGATTTGATTAATGGCAACGCTTTTAAAGTTCAATTTGTTCCTAGGTAATTTGTCCACATTATACCTTGAAACATGTTTACACTTTTGGAGATTGTTCAATGTTACGGAGTTATTTATTTATTATTATTATTATTTGAGCTTTTCCTCATTACAGAGGCTTATCTCCAACATAATAATTTACTTGGACATTACAATACAAACAATAAACGTTCTTAAACTATATTCTCAAAATTTTCCTCCACGTGTTTCGATCTTGTGAGCCCTCTTCCTCTGCGCCCATTCTCCTCATTGTGTGCTGCACATTTTTGATCCAGGTGGTCATAGGTCGTCCTCTTCTTCTTCTCCCCTCCGGTTCCCACTCCAGTATCAATTTTGGTATTCTGGTTTTCTCCATTCGTCGTACACGCCCGTACCGCTGTAATTTCTTCCTGTCCATTACGTCATATATTCTTTCTTTTATTTCCATTCTCCTTATTACTTCGGTGTTCCTTATTTTTTCTATCCTGGAGATTCTTGCCGATCTTCTCCAAAATTCCATCTCTAGAGCTTGTAATTCTTTTATGTGCTTTATGTTAATTGTCCAGGTCTCCGTTCCATACAGAACCACACTCTCTAATATGGATTTGTATATTAATTTTTTTAGTTTTGCTCATTATATTCCTACTCCATAAGACTGGGTTAAGTATCCCAATGACCCTCCGCCCGCTACTAATTCGTTTATTGATTTCTGACTCCGATTTTCCCTCGATTTCTAAAATGGATCCCAAATAACAGAAAGTGTTTATGTTTTTGATTTTCTTTCCTTCAATGTATAGCTCATCTGAATCATTAGTCCAGTATTCTGTTTTTTGGTAATTAATCTTCAAACCCCAAGTTTTGTATGCTACTGCTAGTTGATTTCACATATAGTTAGCATCGTCCCCACCTTGTGCTACGACTACTTGATTATCAGCAAATAATAAATGATGTAGGTGAACTCCATCTCTTATTTCTAATCCCATACTATTGCATTTACGAGACCATGTTCTAAGGCTAACACCTATATAGATTTTAAATAACGATGGTGACATAGGACAGCCCTGTAAGAGGCCTTTGCTTGTTCTAAATTTCTGTGAAAGTTTATTACCAACTTTCACTTGGAAAATGTTATCTTTATACATCTGTTGTATTATTTTAATCAAGGAAGGGTTTATGTTTGCCATATGTAGTGCTCTCCAAAGTAATTTTCTGGGAACAGTATCATACGCTTTTTCTAGATCAATGAAGATTAATCCTACTTTCTTATTTTTCCCTTTCTCTAAAATCTGTCGTAATGTGAAAATATGGCCTACACATGATCTCCCAGCCGTGAATCGACATTGTTCTTCTTGAGTTCTAAAATTTTTTTCCAGTTTGTTTTTAATTAATTTCTCAAAAATTCTCATTAATGTGTTTGTAACACAAATTCCTCGATAGTTTGAACAAATTTTGCGATCCCCTTTCTTAAATATTGCATTAATGTAACCCAGCTTCATCTTGTTGGGTATTGAATCTCCATGTATCATTTTGTTGAAGAGCTGTTATCAGTTTCACAATTTTGTCACCACCATATTTCAGACACTCCAGATTGATATTGCCTGATCCCGGTGATTTACCATTCTTTCCTGTTCTCAACACCTGAAGTACTTCACTTTCTAAAATCTGGATCTCATCATCTTCATGTCCTTCATCTTCGCCTGTTCCTTCTTTTAGATATTCTTCTCTGTCCTCATTTGATAATTTTCGGAAATACCTTTCCCATTCCTTTTGTGTTATCAGTTGGAGATTAGTTTTGCTTTTTGAATCCTGTCGAAGCCCTTTCAGTACTGACGATGCTTCTTTTGCTCTCCCAAACCCTAATTTGCTATTCACCTTGGCACATGTTCTTTCCCATGCTTAATTTTTTGCCATCCTTATTTTTTTCATCACTTCACTCTTCTTTTCCTTGTGTATTGATCTTGCTTCTTCTGATTTATCATTCAACCACTGAAGGAACGCATTCCGTTTTTCTCTAACGAGGACCTCTAGTTCCTCTGACCACCACTCTGCTGCACGGTTGTGGTTGCTATCTTTTTTACCCAACGCCTCTGTTTCTATGATTTTCACATTAGCTTTTATATAGTCATATATTTCCTCTGTACTTCCTTCAAATGATTCGACCAGTTTCCTTTCCATCCTACAGAGTAGTTTTTGTAATTACGGAAATAGACTCCAGCTCATAAAAAGTGAATACCATCTTTTAAAAATGGAATAAAAATCTTACACACTTCTCTTACAGGGCCAATTAGAGGCGTATATATGATAAGCATCCAAGGCACATCACCTACTATACGTGCACAATAAACAAAATTTCCTTATTCTCTGTGTGTCCTATGATGAAATTTAAGTGTACAGTATTATGTAGATATGGACCCTGAAGGTTTGAGACACCTCTGTGTGTCACTAATAACGCATTTTCTCCTTACGTAGTGGAAGGATAGGTTAGCTTTCTTACCGTATCTGTGCCTGCGTTCCGGATGTGTTACTAGTGCATTCTGTAGCTCATCGCGTTTGCTAAACATTTTACAGTTGAAACGTATTTCTTGATTCTCATAGCAATACACATATTACAGTGTTGAGCAACATCTAGCAGAGATTAGATGTCTTATGCGCCTCACTGGTTTACCACAAATACTCCACTGCATTTGTGACATTTACAGCTGGAACTACGTACACCTAATCAGTGGGCGAAGTACTTTTCAGAAGATTGTAATGTTGTTGCTTTAATTTGCTATGAAAGCGGTGCTGATATTCATGACCATAAGTGGGATAAAAACTGTGAATTGTCTGGGGAAGTTAACTTTGCATTACTGAGGAACTGTTTCACCAGGTATCCAGTCTAGCTTACCAAATTCCAAACCAGACTAACAGTAATCATAATCTTTTAATCGTCATACAACCGTACATATAAAGAGAATTTAAATAAAAAGAAATAAATCGGTTTATATTTGGAAATTTATTTTAAGATTTATCATTGAAATTTGAGCATATTAAACTTGATTCATAACTAAACTGGTGCCTTATTTAGGATTGTGAAAATGTGAGTTTGTAATCTTACGGAACACATCAAATAGGGAGCCCAGATTGGGAGACTACATACAACACTGCATTCATAAATTAACACACGAAGAACGTTGAAACATATGCAAGAGGAAATTAACCACAACCAACCGATTCAATTTTCACCCAAAGAAGTAACGTTCCTAGCGCAATCCTGTCCGTCATGTAATTACCACACACTGGTATACTAAATTCATACTAACTCTGTGAAATCTTCCCGAAAAGAATAGCTGAGAGCTACTTTGATGCTTACACCACATGCTGCACGTAGTCAACTTCGTATACACAAAGAGTGTAACTCCACAATAATTTTGATAACTAAAATAAATTAGATCGAAAAGCAATTTACAAAAGAAAAACCTCGAACTGGTTACTATCATCTTACTATTAAACTGATGGCTGAAACAATTGTATAAGCACGTGGTACTGGTCTCACAAAGTACACCCCACGTGGGTTGAACATAAAGAAAAGTTTCTATATAGAAAAATATTGTCAAGACGAGACGTTATAATCTCACGCACATTCGCATTTAAGATTGATGATCTTAGTTAGAGTTACTGATCAACACGTGGTTCCACTTTACTCACAAAGTAGTGGCAAAGCAACTACCGGAAGATATTCTGAACTCTACACTCGAATCACACTGCGTTGCAATTTAAGATAACATTATACACTCCTGGAAATTGAAATAAGAACACCGTGAATTCATTGTCCCAGGAAGGGGAAAATTTATTGACACATTCCTGGGGTCAGATACATCACATGATCACACTGACAGAACCACAGGCACATAGACACAGGCAACAGAGCATGCACAATGTCGGCACTAGTACAGTGTATATCCACCTTTCGCAGCAATGCAGGCTGCTATTCTCCCATGGAGACTATCGTAGAGATGCTGTATGTAGTCCTGTGGAACGGCTTGCCATGCCATTTCCACCTGGCGCCTCAGTTGGACCAGCATTCGTGCTGGACGTGCAGACCGCGTGAGACGACGCTTCATCCAGTCCCAAACATGCTCGATGGGGGACAGATCCGGAGATCTTGCTGGCTAGGGTAGTTGACTTACACCTTCTAGAGCACGTTGTGTGGCACGGGATACATGCGGACGTGCATTGTCCTGTTGGAACAGCAAGTTCCCTTGCCGGTCTAGGAATGGTAGAACGATGGGTTCGATGACGGTTTGGATGTACCGTGCACTATTCAGTGTCCCCTCGACGATCATCAGAGGTGTACGGCCAGTGTAGGAGATCGCTCCCCACACCATGATGCCGGGTGTTGGCCCTGTGTGCCTCGGTCGTATGCAGTCCTGATTGTGGCGCTCACCTGCACGGCGTCAAACACGCATACGACCATCATTGGCACCAAGGCAGAAGCGACTCTCATCGCTGAAGACGACACGTCTCCATTCGTCCCTCCATTCACGCCTGTCGCGACACCACTGGAGGCGGGCTGCACGATGTTGGGGCGTGAGCGGACGACGGCCTAACGGTGTGCGGGACCGTAGCCCAGCTTCATGGAGACGGTTGCGAATGGTCCTCGCCGATACCCCAGGAGCAACAGTGTCCCTAATTTGCTGGGAAGTGGCGGTGCGGTCCCCTACGGCACTGCGTAGGATCCTACGGTCTTGGCGTTCATCCGTGCGTCGCTGCGGTCCGGTCCCAGGTCGACGGGCACGTGCACCTTCCGCCGACCACTCGCGACAACATCGATGTACTGTGGAGACCTCACGCCCCAATTGTTGAGCAATTCGGCGGTACGTCCACCCTGCCTCCCGCATGCCCACTATACGCCCTCGCTCAAAGTCCGTCAACTGCACATACGGTTCACGTCCACGCTGTCGCGGCATGCTATCAATGTTAAAGACTGCGATGGAGCTCCGTATGCCACGGCAAACTGGCTGACACTGACGGCGGCGGTGCACAAATGCTGCGCAGCTAGCGCCATTCGACGGCCAACACCGCGGTTCCTGGTGTGTCCGCTGTGCCGTGCGTGTGATCATTGCTTGTACAGCCCTCTCGCAGTGACCTGAGCAAGTATGGTGGGTCTGACACACCGGTGTCAATGTGTTCTATTTTCCATTTCCAGGAGTGTACATTTTAGAGCTAAACCTGAAATAATGATTAAATTTTCAGTTAGGCTGAACTTAAGAAATCCATTATCCTATGGACTTAGCAGACACGCGCTTAGCCGGAGATCTTACCCACTTCAGACGCTCGCCACGGACAGACTGCCCTGGGTTTCTACCAAGGGTGCTTCCGTATACAAAACGGAAGTGTCCAGAGAGGCCGCTACCTATACCGACATGACAAGGGACGGACAGGACAATACTAGGGATAGAAACCTTTGCTGTTCCGACGTTGGTCCTACTGTTCTCTAGCAGACAGGGTTGTCTGCTACCATACAACATGCAACTAGAAATACATTTGCTCATTCATCCTCTCACACAGAAAGGAAGGGGGATGACAGTATCTTATCATATACAGTATATAAAAGAAAGCAGATGTAGGTTCCATATGAGTCTGTGTGACATGAATTACATATAAACTGTGTTTTAAAGTGTAGTAGTGTGACAGATCGTTCTTGTTTATGTGTAAAAGTAACACGTTCCACTGCTCAGTCTCCTCACAGATAGTCAGAAACGCTACAGTAAATTTAGAAGAGGAATTTATGCCGTAAATGACAACAGATTTAAGAAATTAACATGAAAGGAATCCTACAGAGACCTTTCTAGATGTAAGTTATTTTTTTTTTCATTTCGTGGTTACCTGAACCCAGTTTCACTTTTCTTCACTCCGTATTTTGTCAATTTTGTCAATTTACGAAGAAAAGAAAAATGTTGTAATTTCCTTTTAACTGACTAATTTAGAGGTAGCCGACACTAATTACAGAAGGAAAACACTGTTCACATAAAAGTCCTGTTACCCATGTAAGCGTTTTCTGTAGCACAGTTTCTTTTGCCGCCTTCAGTTCTTTATAACTACCTAAGTCTTTTATCATGCTGTCGCAAGGAGGCTATCAAATGACAGCGAACGGCCGGAGAGAAAACGCTTTTTTCCTGGCGCCAGCGGTGCAGCGAGCGAAGAAATTAATTAACAGTTGAGAATTATGGGTCCTCATTAGCCACGGATCATAAAAGGGCGTTAATTCACGGATGGGAAGGCAATCACTTTTTGATTGCATTTTTATGTGTGGACATAAAAAAAACGCTAGGGTGAGGGCACTTAAAATTCCGCATGAACGTGCAGAATGCCACATGACAGTAGCCAAATCGTCGGAGATAATCACTATTTGTGGACCGACCAGACAAAATTTCTGTGAAACTCTTTTGTGTACGGCAACATGACTTCACTTTGAGGTAGGACGACCAGACACAGCCTGATTAGTCTTTGTGAAGGGCAGTCGCAGTGGCGTGTATTATTGCTAATCACTTTTTAAGAAGGCGTTGGAGAGTATTGTCCGAAGTTCCGTTTTTACTCTAACGTGATGCGGCAAGACCTTACTTTTTATTCAGTGCTTCTACGATTTTGCTGGACATATTTTTCTATCAGTTCAGCTGGTGGACTTAACCACAAATTTAAGAGAGAGTAAATTGTCGAATACCTCTTGCACATACTCCCAAATTTGTAATAAATGTATGTAACTTGCTTGAAGCAATAGCTCTTTCAAACAGTGTTGCCTGCTTTCGCAACCACTATAAAATCATTCAGAAAGTAAAATTAAGATTGTAGAGCAAGCACAATTCCCTTGTAACATTATTTTACTGACGTACAGTAGCAAAGCCCTATACATGGTCACTAATAATTAATGTGTGGTCCTTGGCTACTTAATTTCTGAAGATGCTAGCATCTGACGTGAGAAACATCTGAGTAAAGGAAAGTTGCACGCGACGCATAGCTGCTCTAAAATTTTAATTTCTAGTGGTCGCTGTTCCCAGTCATGTGATGCTTACACTCGTTACATTCGGAAAATGTTTTGACATAGTATTAAAGCATAGTTTTTAAAACAGAATTGCTGTGCAGATATGATCATATGCGTGACTGTTCAATCGTAATGACAATAATCTTTACTCAAATAAGGCTGGATTCTCTCAGCACTATGCAACTCAAATTTTGTGTTTTTCACATCAGCGTTATTCTTAGATATCAGAGATGTCTTGTCAATGCATACACGGAAGTCCCACTCTTCTGAATCTTAAATCCTTTTCAGATTATTGTGTATCTATTAAACCAGTGACAGCCAATCATGGATAACCAGTAGTTAACAGATTATTGACACACTCTCACTAGCAACCACTAATTGAGGATAAATAAATGATTTACCGTTCATTTACAATTAATCGTGGACAATCAATTATTTAAAGTTAGTTGATGACTGTAATAGATCGGCAAAGATTTCTATGCAATGTTTGTCAGCCAGGAAATGACAATGATAAGCACTGATATTAGCACGCCAAAGTAAAGTTCTACTGCAGTTACAAGTATCCAGTCATTTCGAATATTTTGCTTTTTCTTTGGATTCCGTTTCTATACTTCAGATGTAGATGTCAAAGAAATGACTTAGTGAGAAAATTAAGCCCTACATGTTTGTATCAAATTGCTATCACAGGACAAAGAAGATTCAAGCAGAATATAGGAAGGACCTTGTTATTTATTTCATTTGGCGTTTAAATAAGCATATCGAAAAAGAAATTGGTCACAATGAGACAGTAAGTCCAAGGATGAAGTAGTCGGATTAAAAAAAGGGAAGACAGCGATGTAGTCACTCTACACCTCGAAGAAGCATTGACGGAAATAAAGGTTTAAGAGTGGTACTAAAACTGAAAATGAAAAGGTATCAATGTTAGGATTCGGAGATGACATTACCATCCTCAATGAAAATAAAGATGTATGACAAGACCTGTTGAAGGAAATGAACTGTCTAATAAGTATAGAATATGGATTGAGAGTAATTTTAAAGAAGACGAAAGTAAATGACATGTAGCAGAAATGAAAACAGCCAGAAAGTTAACATCAGGGATTACAGTCACGTAGTGGTTGCAGCTAAGGCAGCAAAATAACACATGACAGACGGAGCAAGGAAGACATAAAAAGCAGACTATGCACAGGCAAAAAGGGCATTCCTAGTCAATATAATTCTGCTGCTATCAAAGAAATAGTTCTTAAATAGAGGAAGAAATTTCTGAGAGCCCACATCTCGTGGTCGTGCGGTAGCGTTCTCGCTTCCCGCGCCCGGGTTCCCGGCGGGCTCAGGGATTTTCTCTGCCTCGTGATGGCTGGGTGTTGTGTGTTGTCCTTAGGTTAGTTAGGTTTAAGTAGTTCCAAGTTCTAGGGGACTGATGACCATAGATGTTAAGTCCCATAGTGCTCAGAGCCATTTGAACCATTTGTGAAATTTCTGAGAGTGTACGTTTGGAGCACAGAATTATGTGATAGTGAGATGTGAAGTGTGGGAAAACCTGAACAGAAGAGAATAGAATCATTTCTGATGTTCCGCTACAGAAGAATATCTAAAATTTGGTGGACTGATAAGGAATGAGGAGATTCTCCGCAGAATCGCCGAGGAAAGGAATATATGGGAAACACTGACAAGAAGAAAGGAAAGTATGATAGTACACATGTTAAGATATCAGGAAGTAACTTCCATGATACTAGAGGGAGTTGTAAAGGCTAAAAACTGTAGAGACTGTTATACAGCCAGCAAACAACTGAGGATGGAGGTTGGAAACGCTACTATGAGATGATAAGGTCGGCACAGGAGAGGAATTCGCGGATGGCTGCATCAAACCAGTCAGAACAGCGATAAAAAAAGAAAGATCGGGTGATATTAACGAGCCATTGGAGGTGCGATAGCATATCTGGGAATTCTCCAAAAATGGTTCAGATGGGTCTGAGCACTATGAGACTTAACTTCTGAGGTCATCAGTCCCCTGGAACGTAGAACTACATAAACCTAACTAACCTAAGGACATCACACACATCTGTGCCCCAGGCAGGATTCGAACCTGCGACCTCCAAAAGAGCACCCACAGTCTAAACTAAACCTTACACATAATATGGCTTAAATTCCTCATTGTGCTGTCAGTGCATTCGAAGTCGATCCTCATTTGAAAAGGAGAAAATTTGTGACCCCTACTATCAAGTCTCCTTGAAGACGGTCAGTTTGTTTCCAGCTACTAACAAATTCGATGAAGGGAGAAAATTGACGAAAGGAGAAAATTTAATACTTCAGCAAAAGATTCGGCGAATGGGTATAAAAACGTTTAAAAAAAGGGATGAACAGAAAGGACAAAATGGCCTAACACTAATGTCAACAGGAAAAATGTATGGGTTTAGATGCATATTTCACAAGGGGAAAGATAGATACGGCCTGCAGGGAAGTTAAAGAGGTCTTTGGGGAAAAGGCAAACAGCAGTGTGAATATCAAGAGCTCAGATGGAAAACCAATACTAAGCAAAGGAGGGAAAGATGAAAGTTTGTAGAGAGTCTGTACAAGGGAAATGAACTTGAAGGCACTGTTATAGAAAGGGAAGTCGACGTAGATGGTGATATAGGAGACATTATACTGCGAGAAGGTTCTGACAGACCTCTGAAAGATTTAACAAGGACCCGGAGGTAGACGACGTTCTGTCAGAACTGCTGATAGCGTTGGGAGAGCCAGCAGTGACAAAACTCTCCCATCTGGTGTGCAAGATTCGTGATACAGGCGACATACCATAAGATTTCAAGAAGAAAGTAATAATTCCAATTCTGAAGAAAGAAGGTGGTGATAGGTGTGAATGTTACCGAATAAGTCATGGTTGGAAAATAGACACACGAATTCCTTACAAAAGAATGGGAAAACTTGTAGTAGCAGACCTCGGGGAATATCAGTTTGGATTCCCGAGAAATGTGGGAACACGCGAGGCAACACAGATCCCACGGCTTATTTCACAAGATAGGTTAAGGAAAAACCTAGGTTTATAGCGTTTGTGGACTTAAAGAAAACTTTTGACAGTGTTAACTGGAATACTCTCTTTGAAATTCTGAAGGCAGCAGGGGTAAATTCAGGAAGCGAAAAGCTATTTACAGCTCGCACAGAAACCAGACAGCAATAATAAGGGTCGATTGGTATGAACGGCAAGCAGTGGTCGAGAAGCGAGTGAGACAGGGTTGTAGCCTATCCCAGATGTTATTCAATCTGTACAATGAACAAGGGCTAAAGGGGATCAAAGAAAAATTTGGAGTAGGAATTAAGCTTCTGGGAGAAGAAATAAAAAGTTTGAGGTTTGCTGATGACACTGTAAGTCTGTCAGAGAGAGTGAAGGACTTGGAAAAGCAGTTGAACTGAAAGGACATTATCTTGACAAGCAAATATAATATGAACATCAACAAAAACAAAACAATGATAATGGAATGTAGTCGAATTAAATTAGAGGATGCTAAGGGAATTATATTACGACACCTAACAGTAGTAGATGAGTTTTGCTATTTGGGCAACAAAATAACCGATGATGGCTGAAGTAGAGAGGATGTAAAATGTAGATTGACAGTGCCAAGAAATACATTTCTGAAAAACAGAAATTTGTTAACATCGAATATAAATTTAAGTAACAAATCTTTTCTGAAGGTATTTGCAAGCATTGTTGCCATGTATGGATATTAAACATGGACGATGAACAGTTTAGACATAAAGACAATAGAAACTCTCGAAATGTGGTACTAAAGGAAAATGTTGGAGATTGGATTGGTTGATCACATAACTAACGAGGGGGTACTGAATAGAATTGTGGAGACAAGACATTTTTGGCACAACGTGACCAAAAGAAGTTGATAGAACACGTTCTGGGATATTAAGTCATCACCATTTTAGCAGTGGAGGGAAGTGTGGTGGTGAAAATCGTAGAGGGAGACCAAGAGCTGAATACAGTAAGCAGATTCAGAAGGATGTAGGTTGCAGTAGTTATTCGGAAACGAAGAGGCTCGCAAAGAGTAGAGCAGCATGGAGAGCTGCATCCAACCAGACTTTGGACTGAAGACCACAACAGCAACACTGAACAAAGGTTTTTTTCAGTGATTTAAGTATTAGGAAATATTTTATGAAGGTAAATCTAAGGTGTGTTGCCATGCATGGAAGAGAAAGATGAACGATAAACAGACAAAATGAAAATAGAGACTCTCGAAATTTTTTCTACAGAAAAATGTTGAAGATTAGATGAGTCGATCACATAACTAGCGAGAAGGTACTGAATGGAATAGGGGAGACAAGAAATTTGTTGCACAACTGGACCAAAAGAAGGGATCGGTTGATCGGACGCCTTCTATTATATCAAGATAACACCCTTCTCAGTCTAAGAGCAAGAAATGGTTGAAATAGTCCTCCATCCATAGGTGGCTGTAGTTGCGTAGTGTTTGAAAACTGTTGTCGGTGACAAAGAGTGATACTCATCATTGGTCTCTTTCGGTTAGAATCATGACACCGTACTCAGGCCTTGTTACATGGCCGCGTGCGGTACTCCATCCCTTGGACTCCATCCCTTGGACACCCTGCCCTGGACGCCTGTGCTGATACATTAAAAGGTCGGGCAACTTCATGGGCACAAACAAACCTGATAACTCGTCTCTGCTATTCTGTCAGGTCTCCATGTCAACTGATTTTGCTCCACTGATTGAATACTGTAGCATTACTGGTACAGATCGCTTCTCGATCCTGGAGCAGCATAGTTCCATTTTATTTCATACACTGAGGGAGCAGATCTGAGTTTTGGGTGGTGGCTTAAAAGTTCACACACGATGTTGCGGAACCCGGGTCATCCTGTGTTTACTATCAAGTGCTGCAGAAAAAGCATCAAGTTGGGTAGGTTTCAAGAGTGGTTCCCACGGCCTAGAGTTGCAGTTTATGAGAGCTGGCCTCGAGATGCAGCAAGTGTCTACTCAGCGTGGAGGTCAACAAAAATCCTGCCTTTCCGCTCACACGAAGTTAGCACCTTCTGAACAATATTTTTCTGTTCAGCCAATACTGTGTGGTTTGTCTCCCCTTCCAGACACTGTGTATGCTTTACGAACCAGTCATAAAAGACCATCCAAACTCAGTACCAGTCTTACAATTTGGTTTTGCGTATTTGTACTCCGTGAAAAGTAAACATTTGTTTTGCCCCCCTGTATTTTCTTGCTTCGAGGCACATTTGCGTTCGTCACATTGGTTACAGTCCGGCTGCTGTCTCTCGAATGTGGAGTCAGGTTGAGAACGGAGAACTCTATATTCATGTCTGGTGCCGACTGTAATTTGCTTCGTGAATGCTCCCCAGTGTTGACTGTGCAGTTTGAAGCCTTTAGCATCTTCGTTGTTCATCCTCACATTTCTGCTGGACGTATTACTATGTCTGTCCATCCCTACAGTTTTTGCATTCCATAGCACTCTACTATGGAAATTATTTCTTGATGGCTGACCACATATCCTATTATTCTGGCCCCTCATCTTGTCAGTGTGCAGAGAATCTTTCCTCTTGTTAGTGCGCCTCATTTTCAACATTCTTTTACGGCATCACATCTCATACACTACGATGTTTATAGCTGGAGGGTCCTGAGAAATCCATGTCTTGTGAGAAATTAATTTTAGCCAGAAGATCTTTGTGATTACCTGGCTGGCTGTGCTTCTTGGCTTTAGATATTTGCCTTGAAGTGACTGTTTCCTAGCGTCACCCAGAGGACACGTGTGACTTACAACAGTTTGGAGACATGGACTGTTTTACAAACTATTGCAACTTGTTCCATGCAAACGGACAACAAAACTAATTGATAACATGTTAACTGGAAGGACATTTACTGTAACTGCAGAAAAAGATATTAGCTGCCCAAAAGTATTGAATAATAGGTTACCACAGATATCCATCCTTGCTCCTCTCTTGTTCAAACTGTGTATATCTGATAGCCCTCCAACACAGTCCAGAATGTTTGGCTATGCTGGACAATAGCTACCGAACACAAAACTTTTGAAAGAACCCCCCCCCCCCCCCCCCGAAGAAACCTAACTTCTGATCTACTTATCTTAAGGCACTATTTCCACAAGTTGAGGTTACAACCAAACTCAAAATAGAACAAAAGTCAGTCCGCAGCTAGTGGTCGTGCGGTAGCGTTGTCGCTTCCAGCGCCCTTGTTCCCGGGTTCGATTCCAGGCGGGGTCAGGGATTTTCTCTGCCTCGTGATGACTGGGTGTTGTGTGATGTCCTTAGGTTAGTTAGGTTTAAGTAGTTCTAAGTTCTAGGGGACTGAAGGCCATAGATGTCAACTGTCATTTGAACCAGAACATAAGTCACATGTTTTCATGTGTCCAATAGATTGGCACGCAGTGCCCTCGATGTCTATTTTGCAGAGAAAGTTCACCACAATATGGGATCAGGTTGGATAGGACACTTTCTTTTAAGGAGCACTTGAACATCTGCTAAGCTTAAAACCAGAAACAACATTCTCCGTAAACTCTGCGGCTCTGTGGGAGTCAGCACTCGGTCTGGTATACTCAGCAGCAGAGCACTGGGCACCTGTCTGGCTTAATAGCCCACACGTATAAATGATAGACTTACAACTTAACGAGGCCATACGCATTGTTAGTGGCTCAATACGATCTACTATCACATACTGGTCATCCATCTTGAGCCACATTCCACCTCCTGACATAAGACGGAAGAGTGCGGTACTACGAGAATACCAGAAGATTGCTAATATTGCCGACCTTCCAGTAATGGATGAGGGAATTCCTGCGGAGCAAAAAAAGACTAAAATCAAGGCAACCCACTCTCACCACGGCGAGGATTTTCATGGAAACTGTAATCAATGCCTTCGATGAATGGTAACGCTGCCGGCAACAAAACTGTTCTCCGCAATACCTGAAGCCGTCTTGCGTCCAGAAGAAACTACCTGGATTCGACCAGCCTCGGGAAACCTGGACTGTCTGAATCGCATCCTAACGGACCATGGACAATTTGCAGACACTCTCTACAACTGGAGAAAACCTTCATCACAATCCTGCGACTGTAGTGCGGAACGATAGACTGTTTCTCATGTTGTATCGACATGTCCCGCGTGTGTCTACAAGCTTCCTTTCGAGGATTTCCTCACTGCGACGAGTGATGTTATAAAATACATAAATGACCTTGATGTCCATCTATAGCTGTTCTTATTTGTTATTTAAATGCGGGAAAGCTGCGCTTAAATGTTGGCGTGTAGTAGTTTTGTAATCCTTGTACGCTACTGGCCATTGAAATTGTTACACCACGAAGACGACGCAAAATTTGATCGACCGGAAGAAGATGCTGTGATATGCGAATGATTATCGCATTCACACAGGGTTGGCGCCGTTCGCGACACCTACAACGTGCTGACATGAGGGAAGCTTCCAATCGATTTCTCGTACATAAACAGCAGTTGACCGGCGTTGTCTGGTGAAACGTTGTTGTGATGCCTCGAGTAAGGAGGAGAAATGCGTACCATCACGTTTCCGACTTAGATAAAGGTCGGATTGTAGCCTATCGCGATTGCAGTTTATCATATCGCGACGTTGCTGCTTGTGTTGGTCGAGATCAATGACTGTTAGCAGAATGTGAAATCGGTGGGCTCAGGAGGGTAATACGGAACGCCGTGCTCGATCCCAACAGCCTCGTATCACTAGCAGTCGAGATGACAGGCATCTTATCTTCATGGCTGTAACGGATCGTGCAGCAACGTCTCGACCCCTGTGGCAACGGATGGGGACATTTACGAGACAACAACCATTTGCACGAATAGTTCGGCGAAGTTTGCAGCACCATGGACTATCAGCTCGGAGACCGTGGCTGCAGTTACCCTTCACGCTGCATGACAGGAGTGCCTGCGATGGTGTACTCAACGACGAACCTGGATGCACGAATGGCAAAACGTCAATTTTTCGGATGAATCCAAGTTCTGTTTACAGCATCATGATGGTCGCATCCGTGTTTGGCGACATCGGGGTGAACGCACAATGGAAGCTATATTCGTCATCGCCATACTGGCGTACCACCGGCATGATGGTATGGGGTGCCACTGGTTACACGTCTCGGTCAGCTCTTGGTCGCATTTACGGCACTTTTTACAGTGGACGTTACATTTCAGATGTGTTACGACCCGTGGTTTTACCCTCCATTCGATCCGTGCGAAACCCTACATTTGCAGCTGGATAATGCACGACCGCATGTTGCTCGTCCTGTACGGGCCTTTCTGGATACAGAAAATGTTCGACTGCTGCCCTGGCCTACACATTCTCCAGATCTCTCACCAATTGAAAACGTCTGGTCACTGGTGGCCGAGCAACTGGCTCGTCACAATACGTCAGGCACTACTCTTCATGAACTGTAGTATCGTGTTGAAGCTTCATGGGCAGCTGTATATGTACACGCCATCCAAGCTCTGTCTGACTCAATGCCGAGGCGTTATTACGGCAAGAGGTGGTTCTTCTGGATACTTATTTCTCAGAATCTATGCACCCAAATTGCGTGAAAATTAATCACATGTCAGGTCTAGTATAATATATTTGTTCAATGATACTCGTTTATCATCTGCATTTCTTCTTGGTGTAGTAATATTAACGGACAGTAGTGTATATGTATTGCCATAAGATGAATGAAATAATTTTTTGTTCCCGATTTGCACAGTCGATGTTTGACTTCTATGTGATCCTGTGAACTAGACATACAATCTGAGAAGTTTCCTCCTCAGATCAAACTGTTTGTTACTAGTGGATTTCTTTTGACTAGGAACGTTAACATTCGTTTGTAGCTTTTGCAGATTTGGAGAAACCTTTTGATAATGTCGACTGGAATATACTCTTTGACACGTTAAAGGTAGCGAAAAATTATATACAATCTGCACACAAGCCAGGCGGCAATTATATGAGTCGAGAGACAAAAAAGGGAAGCAATGGTTGTGTAGAGTCTGAGATGAGTTTGTTGCCTATCTCCGATGTTAATCAATATTTACAGCAAGCAAGCAGTATTAGAAGCAGTATCGGAGACAGGAAAGCGTGGTGATGGCTACTGTGGGAGTGTGTTGCCTATCTCCGATGTTAATCAATATTTTCAGCAAGCAAGCAGTATTAGAAGCAGTATCGGAGACAGGAAAGCGTGGTGATGGCTACTGTGGGAGTGTGTTGCCTATCTCCGATGTTAATCAATATTTTCAGCAAGCAAGCAGTATTAGAAGCAGTATTGGAGACAGGAAAGCGTGGTGATGGCTACTGTGGGAGTCAGCACCGACTTAAAGAATGAAGAAGAGAAGTTCCGATGGCCGGTGGCGGTGTACATACCACTTGCAGATTAATAGAACACTTTATTTCTAAACAGTG
The DNA here is from genome assembly GCF_023897955.1 of Schistocerca gregaria. NCBI lineage: Eukaryota > Metazoa > Arthropoda > Insecta > Orthoptera > Acrididae > Schistocerca > Schistocerca gregaria. Next base: position 163,751,034 of record NC_064922.1, read on the forward strand.
CAACCTACATGCAATTACTTTTCCACCGTATCACCACTCACAGAACGCAGGCTAAGTTCGTCTTTCTATTGCACAGTGCCGAGGCTCTCTAAGTCTGTGACCGGACTGGAGGCCGACCTCCAATGGGTGGCTGGTTGTCAGCGTTGACAGGGGGCGCTGAACTCTGTCTTCCTGGAGGTGTGGCGCTGTCCGCTCTTTCCATTGGCGCGTGGGTCGGCCACTTCTTTGCCTGCGGTAATCTGCTTTCTACTTTCTCCTTGCGTCGTCCATTACGTAAGATTTTGCTTTCAAGGTAGAAGATTTCATTCACTTTGTGGACACGAATTTTGATGTTAAGTTTATCGCTAACCTCAAGGCTCCTACTAATCATTACTTTCGTCTTCTTTCGGTTTACTCTCAATCATTAGACTTGTTCATTCCATTCAAGTTCCGTAACTCTTCTTCACGTTCACTGAGGATAGCATAGTCATCGGCAGAGTCATCAGCTATGCTTCCCTCTTGGTTGTAAGGTGTCAGGCAAAACCAACACCTTCCATGAAAACCCTGACATGATAATCTAGTAGTATGTCACATAGCTCCGAATAAATCGTGAGATTAAATTAACCAAAGTAATACGAGTAACGAGTGAGCAAATGGAATACCACAGACTAACACAAGAATGCCTAAAAGCATGTCATACCTTCCCACCGTGAGACAGACGCAGTTCCGAGGGGAGAAACGAGAACAGAAGCTGAGAGCAAAACCGTGTTAAGCTAGAAGGCCCTACGATAAGGGACGGACTGGACACCCACGTCGCGAGCCTACCTCTAAGACTACCACCCGCACGTTTTAGCGTGAGACTTTTTCACGTTTCTGTTACGACAAAGACCACTCCCCAGCCCATGTTAAAAGCTAGAGCCCTCCAGAAAAACAGTATACATCTTACGATAACACAAAAAGGGCCACTACCACCCGCAAGTTTTAGCGTGAGACTTTTTCGCGTCTCTGTTACGTTGCAAACTTTAAAAACATTGCCCCACCACGAAAAGTATAACGTTTCTCATTGGATAGACAGAATTTTTGTAGGCGGAGCTTAAGGTTAACATTGAGACCCTGATTGGTCAGATGAAAACATAGCCAGATAGTTTTTTTGAACCAATTTCGGTAAATTGTAGTATGGAGAAGTTAGAGGAGAGTTGCTTCCGAGATGGCAAGGTGAGCGGAGCTGTGCTGCCCGCTGCTGCCTAAACACCGACAAGGTAATGAACGCACGTGATGCCGCATAACAGCGCATAAAGCTTCACATAGAACTGCAGGAGTCTCATCTGTTACACCCTCTTTTTGCGTAATACTAGTGTCGATCGTCAATTAAAGCTCATGATGTTCACATTTGCCACTTGAAGTAAAAATCTGAAACGCGATGATTTTTCTGTTATATAGTTATTGAGAAGATACATCAGCCACTGTAATTTACGACAAGTTAGATAAGTAATTAAAGATAATTGAGGGTCACTGTAGACCATTTTAATAGTTTTCTCTTTTGTGAAACTTAACTTAAACCTAGATTATAGATGTGATATGGCATAGGTCATCCTTCGACCCATTGTAGAACTTGTAAACCCATTCAGGGAATATTCGTTCACATTTTTGTTGAACGCAGTTGGTTTCTACCATCCTGTATTAAAACATTTCCTTTTATCAATAGTGCAATTTATAAACGATGATTTTTGAGTAGAATAAAATTTCCAGTGGTAAACTTAACTGCTGTTTCGAAGTTATTTTACCAGCTAAATAAAAACAGTAAAGCCTTGAACCCCTTCTATTACATTTAGTTAGTATTAAGATTCATTTACAGGGAGTGCAGAGTAGCTGACGCTGAGATCATTAAGTATTTGGTTATATCATGGCTAGTCTCACTGAACTCTTCTGAAATCTACATGTCATGTGTGGTCTGGCGTCTCCTTACCAGCAACAGGTCCCATGTTCAAACTAGTCAATTCCCTAAAAAACACGCTCAGAGCGTCGTTGCGCGAAAGTGGTAGGGAGACACGATATAGAACAAGCAGACACCACCGTGAATGTTTAGATGGTTCCTGCGCGTATTTTATATTGCTCCTCTTCCCGTATAGTTTACATCCATTTCTCCGTGAAATTCAAACATATTCAGTCATTTTACGCTATCGAACGCTTTCTCTAGGTCGAGATATCCTATGAACGTATCTCGATTTTTATTCATTTTTAGCACTACTATTATTTATGGGTCAAATGTTGAAAACAATAGACTGGATGCGTGAGATTAAGATATGTGAACACAAAGTAAGAAGTCTTGCATATGCGGATGACTTAGTTGTGATGGCAGATTCGATTGAAAGTTTACAAAGTAATATTTCAGAGGTAGATCAGAAATGTAAGGACTATGGTATGAAGATTAGCATCTTCAAAACGAAAGTAATGTCAGTGGGAAAGAAATATAAACGGATTGAGTGCCAAATAGGAGGAACAAAGTTAGAACAGGTTGACGGTTTCAAGTACTTAGGATGCATATTCTCACAGGATGGCAACATAGTGAAAGAACTGGAAGCGAGGTGTAGCAAAGCTAATTCAATGAGCGCTCAGCTACGATCTACTCTCTTCTGCAAGAAGGAAGTCAGTACCAAGACTAAGTTATCTGTGCACCATTCAATCTTCCGACCAACTTTGTTGTATGGGAGCGAAAGTTGGGTGGATTCAGGTTATCTTATCAATAAGGTTGTTACGAAGTAGCTAGGATGATTGCAGGTACTAGTAGATGGGAACATTTGCAGGAGGGTGTCCAGAATGAGGAAATCAAAGAAAAACTGGGAATTAACTCTATAGATGTAGCAGTTAGGGCGAACAGGCGTAGATGGCAGGGTCATGTTACCTGCATGGGAAAAGCAAGGCTACCCAAGAGATTCATGGGTTCGGCAGTTGAGGGTAGAAGGAGTCAAGATAGACCAAGGAGAAGGTACCTGGATTCGGTTAAGAATGATTTTGAAGTAATAGGTTTAACATCAGAAGAGGCACCAATGTTAGCACTGAATAGGGGATCATGGAGGAATTTTATAAGGGGGACTATGCTCCAGACTGAACGCTGGAAGGCATAATCAGTCTTAAATGATGATGATGATGATTTAGCACTAGTAAAGGCAACATAGAAATTTTCTCTCGGGTGGTTTTCTGAAAGTGAAATGTTACGTGCAAAATTCGGACAGAATTTCATTGCATCTTGGAAAAAGTTGTATCTGAAATAGCGAAACTCGAACCCTAATGCTGTATTTTGACAGGTGCAGAGAAGGGAAGTAAACGGTGCATCTCACTGCGTACATCACGGAACGCAGTTAAGGGTGGAGGCAAAAACTAGGACGCAAGAGCTAAGATATTCTATCGCTTCCGAAACAAAGAACTGTCGCTCCCTCTTATATCTCAGCAAAATGTACAGTTTTCTTTTCATTTCTCATTCATGTTACCAGTGTGTCAGCATATGAGTGTGTGTGTGTGTTTGTGTGTGTGTGTGTGTGTGTGTGTTTGTGTGTGTGTGTGTGTGTGTGTGTGTTTGCCAGTATGTCCGTGTCTGTGTGCGCGTGTGCACGGAGCATGTGAGCGTGACAAAGCGAGAGGGGCGGAGCGTGGCAGGCGCGAATGTGGAGGCAATTTGGCGCCGGCGCCTTATCTCGCCAGCCAGCGCGGGCAGGCTAGCCCACGTGCGCGCCACGGCGCGTCGTTCTTGCAGCAGCCGGCCGCCCTCGGTTTCTTGTGGACCCTGCCTGCGGCTTCGCTCGCTCGTTTCCTTCCTTCCTCCGTCCCTACCGCAGGCAGCCGCTGTTCTGGCCGCCAACTCTGCTGGGGGCAGAGAGTCTGCAAAAAAACCAGTCCCCTACCCCCCACCCCTTCACCACTCCCAGGTTGGCAGCTTCACGCTACCTGCAGTGCTGACGACCGCCCGAGGTTTCCACATTCGTTCGTTACATGTAGCGGCGCTACTTCCGCTTATCCCCCGCCCCCAGCCCTGGTGAATTGTTTAATTCAAGTTTTATTTCTCTGCTAGTGTTTCTACACGAGACTGCTGTATTAATTACACGGGCAACATAATCCCAGGTCCCCCTAACGTGATTGTTTAATAAAGATCTTTCGGGTGTTCGGCAGAGCTGTTGTAGCCATTGCGATGTGTCATGTAAATTGCGCCCAGTGAAATTTCCTCCCGGATGAAGTCGAGGAAAGATCCACTAATCTTCCTGTTCAGACTCCGGGCGGTAGAACTGCTGTAGGCTATTGCATGGTACTTTATAACAACTACTGTATGAATGTCAAGAGTTCAGATGGAAAACCAATACTAGGCAAAGAAGGGAAAGCTGAATGGCGGAAACAGTGTTGAGGAGGCCTATGCATGGTAAATGTACCTGCAGGCAATGTCTTACAATGAAAAGAGGACATAGGTAAAGGTGAGGTACGAGTCTTGCTACTGCTACAAGAATATGAAAAGGCACTGAAAGACCCAAGTCTAAACAAGGTGCCCGGAATAGACGACATTTCCTCAGAGCTACTGATACCCTTGAGAGAGCCACCCATTACAAAGTTATTCCACTGGGAATGCAACATGAATGATTCAGACGAAATACCATAAGACTTCAACAAGAATGTGATAACTGCAGTTCCACAGAAAGCAGACGGGTGTGACTGTTACCGAACTATCGCATTAATAAGACTTCGTTGCAAAGTAGCTACACGAATTATTTACAGAAGAAAGGAAAAACTGGTAGAAGCTGGCCTCGTGCAAGATCAGTTTGGATTCCAGAGAAGTGTAAGAGCGCGAGAGGCAATACTGACGCTACGACTTCCGATAGAAGACTGTCCGTCCCTGGTAGCTAAGTGGTCAGCGTGACAGAAGGTCAATTCTAAGGGCCCGGCTTCGATTCCTGGCTGGGTCGGAGATTTTCTCCGCTCAGGGGCTGGGTGTTGTGTTGTCCTAATCATAATCATTTCATCCCTATCGACGCCCAAGTTGCCAAAGCGGCGTCAACTCGAAAGACTTGCACCAGGTGAACGTTCTACCTGAGGGGAGGCGCTAATCACAAGACATTTACATTTTATCTTAGAAGACTTATTAAGGAAAGGCAAATGTACTTTTATAGGTTCTGTTCATTTGAAGAAACCGTTGATAATGTGAACCCTAATACTCTCTATGAAATTCTGAAGGTTGTGAAAGATTATATACAACTTGTACAGAAAGCAGACGACAGTTACAGGAGTCAAGGTGCATGAAAGGGAAGCAGTGGTTGATAAGAAAGTGAGACAGAGCTGTAGCCAACCCCATGTTATTCAATCTGTACTGCGAACAAGCAGTATTAGAAATCAACTAAATATTTGCAGAAAGAATTAAAGCTCAGGACGAAGAAATAAAAACTTCGAGTCTTGCAAATGACACTGTAATTCTGTCAGAGACAGCAAAGGACTTGGAAGAACAATTGAACGGAATGAACAGTCTCTTGAAAGGAGGATATAAGATGAACATTAATAAAAGCAAAACAAGAGTAGTGCAATACGTAGTAAAATCAGGCAATACTAAGAGAATTACATTAGCAAACGATGAGGTTTGCTATTTCGGTAGTAAAATAATTGATGATGCCTGAATGGGAGAGGATATAAAATGTAGGTTGACAGTGGAAAAAACAGCGTTTCTGAAGAAGAAAAATTTATTAATCTCTAATGCAGATTTAATTGTTAGGAAGTCTTTTCTAAAGGAATTCGTCTGGAGTGTAGCCTCCAGTGGGGGTGAAACGGGGACGATATACAGTCCAGACGAGAACAGAGTAGAACCTTTTAAAATGTGGTACTACAAAAGTGTGTTTAAGATCAGGAGATCACGTAACCAATGAATTGGTACTGAATGGAACTGGGGATACAAGAAATTTGTGGCAGAGTTTGACTAATAGAAGGGATTGGTTGATACGACACGTTGTGAGACATCAAGGGATTTACCAGTTTAATATTAGAGGGAGAGTGTAGGGGTAAAAATTTGAGACCAAGAAAGCAGTTCAAAAGGATGCAGGTTGCAGTAGCTATTTGGAGATAGAGAAGTTTGCACTGAAATGCAGGAGGATCTGCAACAAATTGACGCATGGTGCAGGGAATGGCGAGTGAATCTCAATGTAGACAAGTGTAATGTGCTGCGAATACATAGAAGGAAAGATCCTTGATCATTTAGCTACAATATAGCAGGTCAGCAACTGGAAACAGTTAATTCCATAAATTATCTGGTAGCACGCATTAGGGGTGACTTAAAATGGAATGATCATATAAACTTGATCGTCGGTAAAGCAGATGCCAGACTGAGATTCATTGGAAGAATCCTAAGGAAATGCAGTCCGAAAACAAAGGAAGTAGGTTACAGTACACTTGTTTGCCCACTGCTTTTATACTGCTCATCCGTGTGGGATCCGTACCAGATAGGTTTGATAGAATAGATAGAGAAGATCCAACGGAGAGCAGCGCGCTTCGTTACAGGATCATTTAGTTATCCCAAAAGCGTTACGGAGACGATAGATAAACTCCAGTGGAAGACTCTGCAAGAGAGACGCTCAGTAGCTCTGTACGGGCTTTCGTTGAAGTTTTGAGAACATACCTGGATGCAGATGCAGATGTAGAGTGGAGAGCTGTATCAAATTAGTCTTCGGACTGAAGACAACAACATCAATAATTATCAATCAACCTTTGCTGGCGCTCTTTTTTGCTTCAGTAGGCTGTTTACGTCGAAGATAATTTGCATCACGTGCCGGGGGACACAGTACATCACTGCTGAAAGCAAGTAGCCGTTGTAGGGCGAAAAGGGGCTACTCAAGCGATCATGCAGAATTTCTGGCGGAAATCTTTCTGTGGGCTAAGGAAAGTTTAGAAGTTCCTTAATTATTGGTAAAGATATGTGCGGTTTCAAATGGTTCAAATGGCTCTGAGCACTTTGCGACTTAGTTTCTAAGGTCATCAGTCGCTTAGAACTTAGAACTAAATAAACCTAACTAACCTAAGGACATCACACACATCCATGTCCGAGGCAGGATTCGAACCTGCGACCGTAGCTGTCGCTCGGCTCCAGACTGTAGCGCATGGAACCGCACGACCACTCCGGCCAGCTGTGCGGGTTTTATTGGTTGTTCAGTGCCAGTTATCTGTTTTCCTTCTGGAGACAGAGACTTTACGGATCGTGCACATTTAAGTTTATTTTAAAGCTTTTGGAAAAAGTTTTGTTTCCTTATGACGCCTTTTGAAAATTCACGTAGTTAGTGTTCTCATATTGCATTTGTCTTTGTCCCATTAATTTTGAAGCATCTTATCTAGCTGCCATAAATATATTTTGCACATTTTCTGTGTACATCTGTTGCATTTTGGGACGTCTTCTTTCGAGGTTTTACTGCTTGTTCACAAACATTTTCCGTCTTCGTAAAAGGATTTGGGTTGGGTGGTTTTGGTAAGATTGTGTTTCAGTTGTTCCGAATCTCATGTTTTGTCGAGGTCGTTTGCTAATAGCAAATTAGGAATTGTTTACACCCATTTGCTGAATTTTCTGGACTTTAACTTCAGTTTCACTTGGGTGAAATAGTGTTCTTTGTCAATATTTGCTTCTTTGCGTACTTGTCCCTTTATGTTGTAGACACAACACTGCAACATGTCAATTCGAAATTCTTATTGGATGAGTGCCTTGTTTATGATTCTGAGTTTTTTTTTTCAAAATGACACAGTTCAATTGTTTGATTATGCGGTATAATACGACAACGTCGGTAAGACATTTTATTTCATGAGATAGGCTTAGTGGATGAAATAATTTGATCTGAAAGCTTATCTAATATTCAGTGTGCTACAGATATGTTGTGTAAACGAGTTCTTCAATATATTTTCGCACGAAATGCAAGCTGCTTGCCACTGAAAACACTCGTAAATAGCCTCTGAAATATTTTAGACGAAACTACACATTCCTTCTCCGTGGCAGTGCGTTTTGACGTATTATACGCCCCACCGATCGTAACTTCGCCCGTGCATCGTAGCAAAGTTGCAAAATTTACGGCGACACGCAGACAGATGTAATCCTAAATCACGTGCTGGAAGGAGTTATAGGACGAGGAACACTCCCTCATGGCTGCCGGTGCCACGTGTGGAATCCTGCTGATGCTTACCTCCAAGGGCGGCCGGAACCAACTTCCTCCACCACTCCTCAGCACGTGTTCGTCCGTACCCAGAGAGCGGGTGCATGCTCTACAGTCGAATGGATGTATTTTAGAGGGACGTAAATAGCTCCGAACTTCGTAGAATTTTCCAGCATGTTGTACCACAGGGAAAGCCAAAGGATGTAAGTTGTCGTATGTAGAAACCATTTCTGAAATGACTAGATGCGTTTACACCTACATTAACAATCACGAAACCATCCCGAAGAACGTGGCAGAGGATGCTTTCCACGGTATCAAACATGAGTCATTTCTGTTAAATTCGCGTATGGAGCGTGGAAGAATGACTGCTTAAATACGTACGTGCATTTTCTAACTAGTCTACAGGACCGATATTTACGTATGGTGCTATAATATACAACAATATCCCTGACTTAAAACGGGATATCGAAATACAGGGTGATTCAAAAAGAATACCACAACTTTAAAAATGTGTATTTAATGAAAGAAACATAAAATAACCTTCTGTTATACATCATTACAAAGAGTATTTAAAAAGGTTTTTTTCACTCAAACAAGTTCAGAAATGTTCAATATGGCCCCCTCCAGACACTCGAGCAATATCAACCTGATACTCCAACTCGTTCCACACTCTCTTTAGCATATCAGGCGTAACAGTTTGGATAGCTGCTGTTATTTCTCGTTTCAAATCATCAATGGTGGCTGGGAGAGGTGGCCGAAACACCATATCCTTAACATACCCCCGTAAGAAAAAATCGCAGGGGGTAAGATGAGGGCTTCTTGGAGGCCAGTGATGAAGTGCTCTGTCACTGGCTGCCTGGCGGCCGATCCATCGTTCTCGGCCGTCCAGAACTTTTCCCTTTGCACAAACACCCATTCTCTGTAAACTGTTTATATCAACGTTTAATACACCACCTATCAGGAGGTTTAACACCATACTTAGTTTGAAATGCACGCTGAACAACTGTCGTCGATTCACTTCTGCCGTACTCAATAACACAAAAAGCTTTCTGTTGAGCGGTCGCCATCTTAGCATCAACTGACGCTGACGCCTAGTCAACAGCGCCTCAAGCAAACAAATGTACAACTAAATGATACTTTATAGCTCCCTTAATTCGCCGACAGATAGTGCTTAGCTCTGCCTTTTGTCGTTGCAGAGTTTTAAATTCCTAAAGTTGTGGTATTCTTTTTGAATCACCCTGTATAAGTAGACTTTCACAACTTTCTATCTTGGAGCGTCTGACAACTTAGATTCTTCAGCATTTCATTACGCTCTTCTGCTGGTCAAACAATTACGTAACCATTCATGTTAATTACCTTTGTATATGTTATAATTGCTGTTAATACTATTTGGTATGGTATCCAAAAATGTGAGCAATATTGTGGAATGGGCTGCTGAGTGTTTGTAAGCGATCTGCTTTGTACCCTAAATAGCATTTTCATAATATTCTACAACTGAAAAGAAATGTGCCACCTGTTTTACGTTCGACTGAGACTATATGATAATTCCATTTCACAACTTCATATATTTCTACACCTAGGAATTTCTAAGAGTTGAGCAATTCCAGCTGTGACTTACTGATATCGCCTCCACATGATATGTCTCTTCCGTTCTGTGAAGTGGGCGTTTTTACACTTCTAAACATTTGTAACAAGGTGGCAAACTTCGGACCAGTTTGGATTCCTGTCATGAGTTGAAGTTACTGTTAATATTGTCTCCAAGTCGTAAGTATATAACATAAACGGCAAGGGACTAAACAAGACGCGCAGTTGACTTTACATCTGTTGACTGTCCATCCAAGGGAACAAGAGATCTCCAGTCCACCACAAATTTCATTCGATAGTCCTTATGGACGCACTTTAGTCAATAATACACACATCGAAAGAAGTTTTGCATTACCTCGGTTCCGAGAGATCCGGAACCAGTACAGAAAATTGGGATAGAGATCAACATAAACATCATTTGTGCCCTTTTTGTTGCTTAAGCAAACCAAATATTGCATGTTGTATCACCATATAGCGAGCGAGACCTTCAGAGGTGGTGGTCCAGATTGCTGTACACACTGGTACCTCTAATACCCAGTAGCACGATTTCTTGCATTGATCATGCCTGTATTCGTCGTGGCATGCTATTCACAAGTTCATCAAGGCATTGTTGGTCCAGTTTGTCCCACGCCTCAATGGCCATTCGGCGTACATCCCTCAGAGTGGTTTTTGGGTCACGTTGTCCATAAACAACAATTTTCAATCTGCCTCTATCATGTACAATAGCGCTCATGTCTCGAGAACATACAGGCCATTCTCCAAAAGGCTCTAAGCACTATGGGACTTAACATCTGAGGTCATCAGTCCCCAAGACTTTAAACTACTTAAACCTAACTAACCTAAGAACATCACACACGTCGATGCCCTTGGCAGATTTCGAACCTGCGACCGTAGAAGCAGCGTGGTTCCGGACTGAAGCACCTAGAACCGTTCAGAAGTCTGCCTGGCCACTCTAGTGAGCGATGTCGTTATCCCTAAGGAAGTCACTGATGTGCACGATGAAGGTGAGAACTGTCGTCCACGAAGACGATTGCCTCGCCAATATGTTCCCGAAATGGTTGCAATATCGGTCAGAGGATGGCATTCACGTATCTCAAAACCGTTGCGGCGCCTTCCATGACACGAGTGGCGTACGTCGGCCCCACATAATGCCACCACAAAACATCAGGGAACCTCCACCTTGCTGCACTCGTTGGACAGTGTGTCCAAGGCGCTCGGCCTGAACAGGTTGCCTCCAAAACACATCTCCAACGATTGTCTGGTTGTAGGCATATGCGACACTCATCGGTGAAGAGAACGTGATGATAATCCTGAACGGTCCAATAGGCATGTTGTTGGGGCAATCTGTGTCGCGCTGCATGGTGTCGTGGGCAAAGATGGACGTCCCCATGGACGTCGGGATTAAAGTTGCGCATCATGCAGCCTATTGCACACAGTTTGTGTCGTAACACGATGTCCTGTGGCTGACGAAAAGCATTATTCAACATCGTGGCGTTGCTGTCAGGGTTCCTCCGAGTCATAACCCGTAGCAGTCATCCACTGAAGTAGTAGCCCTTGGGCGGCCTGAGCGAGTCATGTCATCGAGTGTTGCTGTCTCTCTGTATCTTCTCCATGTCCAAACAACATTCCGTCCTGGCACACAGTAACAATGCGGACGCGATCGAACTGCGGTATAGACCATCTAGGCATGGTTCAACTACAGATAACACGGGCCATGTATCTTCTACCTGAATCGATCGGCTGTTGGACCCCCTCCGTCGAATAGACGCTGCCCATGCATGGTTGTTTACATCTCTGAGGGGGTTTAGTGACATGTCTGAACAGTCAAGGGGACTGTGTCTGTGAAACAATATCCACACTGAACGTCTATCTTCAGGAGTTGTGGGAACTGGGACGATGCAAAACTTTTTTCTTATCCGTGTAATTGTCGTGCCCTTGAGATTAATATTTATTTAGGCTATATGTTTTACTTTCATTCCACTTAATCACCAGCGAGGGCTATATGTTTTTCAAACATACATTATTATTTCTCAACCAGTTCATTTTCGTCTGCTACAATAATTTGGAGTCAGGTGCTGGTAAGTGAAATATATGAATTTGGAGTCTCGATAGTAAGATGCAATGGACGATATGTGGCACTAGAAGATGACAACAGATACTGTCTACCACACATCAGCGTTCTTTTCCGTCTGTTTAAACTGTTACGATATAGTTTATGCAACGTCTCACAATGGAAACTAGATGTGATTCCAAGTCTACATCTGCATCTGCATCTACAGGGTGTTTCAAAAATGACCGGTATATTTGAAACGGCAATAAAAACTAAACGAGCAGCGATAGAAATACACCGTTTGTTGCAATATCCTTGATACAACAGTACATTTTCAGGGGACAAACTTTCGAAATTACAGTAGTTACAATTATCAACAACAGCTGGCGCTGCAAGTGATGTGAAAGATATAGAAGACAACGCAGTCTGTGGGTGCGCCATTCTGTACGTCGTCTGTCTGCTGTAAGCGTGTGCTGTTCACAACGTGCAAGTGTGCTGTGGACAACATGGTTTATTCCTTAGAACAGGATTTTTCTGGTGTTGGAATTCCACCGCCTAGAACACAGTGTTGTTGCAACAAGACGAAGTTTTCAACGGAGGTTTGATGTAACCAAAGGACCGAAAAGCGAAACAGTAAAGGATCTGTTTGAAAAATTTCAACGGACTGGGAACGTGACGGATGAACGTGCTGGAATGGTAGGGCGACCGCGTACGGCAACCACAGAGGGCAACACGCAGCTAGTGCAGCAGGTGATCCGACAGCGGCCTCGGGTTTCCGTTCGCCGTGTTGCAGCTGCCGTCCAAATGACGCCAACGTCCACGTATCGTCTCATGCGCCAGAGTTTACACCTCTATCCATACAAAATTCAAACGCGGCAACCCCTCAGCGTCGCTACCATTGCTGCACGAGAGACATTCGCTAATGATATAGTGCACAGGATTGATGACGGCGATATGCATGTGGGCAGCATTTGGTTTACTGACGAAGCTTATTTTTACCTGGACGGCTTCGTCAATAAACAGAACTGGCGCATATGGGGAACCATATGCCCCATGTTGCAGTCCCATCGTCCCTGCATCCTCAAAAAGTACTGGTCTGGGCCGCCATTTCTTCCAAAGGAATCATTGGCCCATTTTTCAGATCCGAAACGATTACTGCATCACGCTATCCGGACATTCTTCGTGAATTTGTGGCGGCACAAACTGCCTTAGACGACCCTGCGAACACCTCGTGGTTTATGCAAGATGGTGCCCGGCCACATAGCACGGCTGACGTCTTTAATTTCCTGAATGAATATTTCGATGATCGTGTGATTGCTTTGGGCTATCCGAAACATACAGGAGGCGGCGTGGATTGACCTCCCTATTCGCCAGACATGAACCCCTGTGACTTCTTTCTGTGCGGACACTTGAAAGACCAGGTGTACCGCCAGAATCGAGAAACAATTGAACAGGTGAAGCAGTACATCTCATCTGCATGTGAAGCCATTCCGCCAGACACGTGGTCAAAGGTTTAGGGTAGTTTCATTCAGAGACTACGCCATATTATTGGTACGCATGGTGGATATGTGGAAAATATCGTACTATAGAGTTTCCCAGACCGCAGCGCCATCTGTTGTTGACAATTGTAACTACTGTAATTTCGAAAGTTTGTCTGCCTAAAAATGTACTGTTGTCCCAAGCATATTGCAAAAAAAGGTGTATTTCTATCGCTGCTCGTTTAGTTTGTATTGCCGTTTCAAATATACCGGTCATTTTTGAAACACTCTGTACAAGGTTACTCAGCTAGTCATCGTGTGCAGTATGACGGAAACTAACTTGTATTACCACTATCCATTTCCTTTCCTGTTTCACGCGTCAATAACACTGGGGAAAACTACAGTTACAAAAAATGGTTCAAATGGCTTTGAACAATATGGGACTCAACTGCTGTGGTCATTAGTCGCCTAGAACTTAGAACTACTTAAACCTAACTAACCTAAGGACATCACACACATCCATGCCCGAGGCAGGATTCGAACCTGCGACCGTAGCAGTCCCACGGTTCCGGACTGCGCGCCTAGAACCGCGAGACCACCGCGGCCGCAAAACTACAGTCCGAATGTCTCATTTCAGTTCCCATATCTTTGTGGTCTTAAGCGAAATGGACATTGGTGGCAGCGGATTCTACCTGCAGTCAGCTTGAAATGTCGATTCCTTTCTCTCAGCAGTGTTTCGCGAAATCTTCGTTTTCTTAAGTGAAACGTATATTGGCCGCAGTGGAAATGATCTGCTGTCAGCTGCCAATGTCGGTTCCTTATTCTCACTAGTGTTTCGTGAAAACAAAACTCCTTCTTCCGTCCGAGGATTTCCATTTGATTTCAAGAAGCCTGTGGATGGAGCATACCGGTAACAAATGTAGCACCCAGCCCCTGAGTGGCTGCGAAGTCTTTTTTTAATCCGACCTAGTAGGGATCCCAAACACTTGAAAGTATACAAGAGTGGGTAAACTAGTGTTCTAAAAGCCTTGGCCTTTACGAATGAACCACACTTTCCCCAGATTCTCGCAATAAACCTAAGTCGACAGTTCGCCTTTCCTACTATCCTTCCTACGTGCTCGTCCTTTCTCCTATCGCTTTTCAAAGTTACTCTTAGGTATTACACAGATATAATCGGTGTACCTATATGTAAAAAAGGGGAGATTGGGTTTAAGGTCCCAGTCGACTTCAAGGTCATTAGAGACGGAGCACAAGCTCGGACTGTGTCAAGGACGGGGAATAAGATCGGCCGCGCCCTCTCAAAGTAACCATCCCGGCATTAGCCTGTAGCGATTTAGTGAAATCACGTTAAACATAAATCTAGATACCCGGACGCAGGTTCGAACCGAAGTCCTCCCGAAAAGGAATTCTGTATGCAGACACTGTGTTGTGGTTGTTGTGGCCTTCAACACACAGACTCGTTTGATGCAGCTGTCCATGGCATTCTATCCTTTGCAAGCTTCTTCATACCCAAGTAAGTACTGCAACCTACATCCTTCTGAATCTGTTTAGTGTATTTATCTCTTGGTCTCCCTCTACGATGTTTACCCTCCACACTTAACTCCAATACTAAACTAGTGATACCTTGATGCCTCAGAACGCGTCCTACCAACCGATCCCTTATTCTAGTAAAGGTGTGCCAGAAATTCCTCTTCTCCGAATGCTATTCAGTACCTCCTCATTAGCGACGTACTCATCTCATCTTCAACATTCTGCTGTAGCACTACATTTAGAAAGGTTCTATTCTCTTCTTGTCTAAACTATTTATCGTCAATGTTTCACTCCCATACATAACTACAAACCATACAAATTGTTTCAGGAAAGGCTTCCTGACACTTATGTCTATACTCGATGTTAACAAATTTATCTTCTTCAGAAACACTTTCCTTGTGGTTGCCATTCTGCATTCTATATCCTGCCTACTTCGACAGTAATCAGATCTTTTTCTCCCTAAATAGCCGAACGCATCAACTACTTTGTTTCTCCTTTCCTAAAGTAATTTCCTCAGCACCACCTGATTTAAATTAACTAAATTTCATTAACTTCGTTCTGTTTTTGTTTATTTATTTATAAATTGTTATCTGTTGTTCTAAACAGATCGTACATAGTAAATGAAAAGCACCAGTTTGCTATTCTACAATATTACTTATATTGTTAATCGGTTTTCGGCTTACAAGGCCATCTTCAGACATCAATGGCTGAAGATGGCCTTGTAAGCCGAAAACTGGTTAACTATAAAACTAATATTGTAGAACGAAAGCAAACTGGTGCTTTTCATTTATTATAATGTTGTTTTACCAAGAACCGACGGAAGATTCTGTTAACAGGTCGTACAGGTCGTACATGTGGTGGTGGTGGTGGTGGTGGTGGTGGTTAGTGTTTAACGTCCCGTCGACAACGAGGTCATTAGAGACGGAGCGCAAGCTCGGGTTAGGGAAGGACTGGGAAGGAAATCGGCCGTGCCCTTTCAGAGGAACCATCCCGGCATTTGCCTGAAATGATTTAGGGAAATCACAACAGGTCGTACATCTTACAATTTTCGTTTTTCATCTTTTTACAGTTTTCCTTTCTTTTCTTTTATATACAACATTTACAAAGAATGATACCTTTCAAAATAACAGTAATTTAAGATTGAAATTGAAATAAATTTTGTTACTTTTTAAGAATAATATAAAAAGATGATAGGAAAGAGGAGAGATTTGTTTGTAGCATCGCCGAAGATGCCTGACGGTGAATACCTCGGAATGGTTTCCTCTAGCCGTTGACCACCAGTTATACACACACACACACACACACACACACACACACACACACACACCTGGGGATTCCTTGCACCTTATGCTTATTTACTGTGACATCTCTGCTTTCTCCTCATGTTGCACCTCACTGTCACTGTTTTGGCTGTCACTGTGGGTATCGCTCTCTACCCTCTTGAGATCGTTGTTGTGTTGCACATAGGCACGTCTGTTATGTCGTGTCCGCAGGTGCTCTTCATGTGTTGTTTTTGAGATACTGTTTGTCAGCACGTTTCATTGTGCCCATTGTTTTTCGTCTCTTGTTCTTGTGTATACAGGGAGGTCCACTGATCGTGACCGGGCCAAATACCTCACGAAATAAGCGTCAACCGAAAACACTACAAAGAATGAAACTCTTCTAGCTGGAAGGGGGAAACCAGATGCACCGCTAGATGGCGCTGCCATAGGTCAAACGGATATCAACTGCGTTTTTTAAAACAGGAACCCCCATTTTTTTACTACATATTCGTGTAGTACGTAAATAAATATGAATACTTCAGTTGCACCACTTTTTTCGCTTTGTGATAGATGGCGCCGTAGTAGTCACAAACGTAAGGCTCACAATTTTAGAGGAATAGTTGGTAACAGGTAGGTTTTTTAAATTAAATACAGAACGTAGGTACTTCCGAACATTTTATTTCGGTTGTTCCGATGTGATACCTGTACCTTTGTGAACTTATCATTTTTGAGAAAGCATGCTGTTACAGCATGATTACCTGTAAATACCACATTGATGCAATATATGCTCAAAATGATTTCTGTCAAACTTAATGCATTTAGCAACACGTGTAACCTCATTCCTCTTAACAGCGAATAGTTCACATTCTGTAACGTTTGCACATGCGTTGACAATGCGCTGACGCATGTTGTCGGGCGTTGTAGGTGGATCACGATAGCAATATCCTTCAACTTTCCCCACAGAAAGATATACGGGGACGTCAAATTAGGTGAAAGTGAGGGCCATGGTATGGTGCTTCGACGACCGATCCATCTGTCATGAAATATGCTATTCAGTACTCCTTCAACCACACGTGAGTTATGTGCCAGACATCCATCATGTTGGAAGTACATCTGTCATGCAGTGAAACATCTTGAAGTAACATCGATAGAACATTACGTAGGAAATCAGCATACATTGCACCACTGAGATTGCCATCGATAAAGTGGGGCCCAATTATCCTTCCTCCCATAATTTCGCACCACACATTAACCCGCCAAGGTTTCTGATGTTCAATAAGTCGCAGCCATCGTGGATTTTCCAGCGGTTTACATTACCGCTGTTGGTGAATGACGCCTCGTCGCTAAACAGAACACGTGCAAAATATCTGTTATCGTCCCGTAATGTCTCTTGTGGCCAGTGGCAGAACTTTGCACGACGTTCAAAGTCGTTGTCATGCAATTCCTGGTGTATAGAAATATGGTATGGGTGCAATCTATGATGATGTAGCATTCTCAACACCGACGTTTTTGAGATTCCCGATTCTCGCGTAATTTGCCTGCTACTGAAGTGCGGATTAGCCGCGACAGCAGCTAAAACACCTACTTGGGCATCATCATTTGTTGCAGGTCGTGGTTGAACACTACCTGTTTCCTTAAATAACGTATCTATCTGGCGAACGGTCCGGAGACTTGGGTGTTGTCGTCCAGGATACCGAGAAGCGTACATAGCACACGTCCCTTGTGCATTTTGATCACAATAGCCATACGTCAACACGATATCGACCTTATCCGCAATAGGTGAAAGGTCTATTTTAGCACGAGTAATGAATCACGAAGTAAATACCGTCCACACTGTCGGAATGTTATATGATACCACGTACTTAAACGTTTGTAACTATTACTGCGTCATCTATCACAAAGCGAAAAATGTGCTCCAGCTGAAACATTCATATTTCTTTACGTACTAGACGAATGTGTAATAAAAATGGGGGTTCCTATTAAAAAAAAAAGCTTTTGATATCCGTTTGACATATGGCAGCGCCATCCCTAGCGGGCCAACCATAGCGCCATCTGGTTTCCCCATTCAAGCTATACGAGTTTCGTTCATTGTAGTTTTTTCGTTTGATGCTTAATTAGTGAGATTTTTTACCCGGTCACTGTCAATGGACCACCCTGTATATCTGTGTCTGTATCTGTGAAGTATAAGCGCAGCGTATGTCTACTGTTCGCGTGTTCCTTTCGTTCTGCTTTTCTTGATATTCATCCTTCTTTCAACACTACAGGGTTATTATTGCAACTCATCTGCATTAATTTACGTTTGCCAACAATTAGATGAAGCTGTCTTTCATATCGCCAACTAGAAATTTTCACTAAGCCATCTTGTATCCTCCTGCAGTTACTCAACAACGACACCTGCCCGTAAACAACAGCGCGCGCGTTTGTGTGTGTGTTTTAATGAGAAATGTGCTTGGGCATCCTCGATTAATTTACACTACTAGACATTACAACTGCTACACCAACAAAAATGCAGATGATAACCGGCTATTTATTGGACAAATATATTATACTAGACCTGACATGTGATTACATTTTCACTCAATTTGGGTGCATAGATCCTGAGAAATCAGTACGCAGAACCTCTGACCGTAATAATGGCCTTGGTACGCCTGGGCATTGAGTCAAACAGAACTTGGATGGCGTGCACAGGTACAGCTGCCCATGCAGCTTCAACACGATAATACAGTTCATAAAGAGTTCTTACTGGCGTATTGTGACGAGCCAGTTTCTCGGCCACCATTGACCAGACGTTTTCAGTTGGTGAGAGATCTGGAGAATGTGCTGGCCAGGGCAGCAGTCGAACTTTTTCTGTAACGAGAAAGGCCCGTACAAGATCTGCAACCTGCGGTCGTGCATTATCCTGGTGAAATGTGGGGGTTTCGCAGGGATCGAATGAAGGGTAGAGCCACGGGTCGTAACACATCTTAAGTGTAAGGTCCACTGTTCGAAGTGCCGTCAGTGCGAACAAGAGGTGAACGAGACGTGTAACCAATGCCACCCCCATACCATCACGCCGGCTGATATGCCAGTATGGCGATGACGAATACACGCTTCCAATGTGCGTTCACCGCGATGCCGCCATACACGGATGCGACCATCGTCATGCTGTAAAAAGAACCTAGATTCATCCGAAAAAATGACGTTTTGCCATTCGTGCACCCAAGTTCGTCGTTGAATACACCATCGCAGGCGCTCCTGTCTGTGATGCAGCGCCAAAGGTACCCGCAGGCACGGTCTCCGAGCTGACAGTCCATGCTGCTGCAAACGTCGGCGAACTGTTCGTGCAGATGGGTGTTGTCTTGCAAACGTTCCCATCTGTTGCCTTAGGGATCAAGACGTGACTGCACGATCCGTTACAGCCATGCGAATAAGAAGCCTGTCGTCTCGAATGCTAGTGATATGAAGCCGTTGGGATCGAGCACGGAGTTCCGCATTACCCTCCTGAACCCACCGATTCCATATTCTGCTAACAGTCATTGGATGTCGACCAGCGCGAGCAGAAATGTCGCGATACGATAAATCACAATCGCGATAGGCTACAATGCGACATTTATCAAAGTCGGAAACGTGATGGTACGCATTTCTCCTCCTTACGCGAGGCATCACAACAAAGTTTCACCAGGTAGCACTGGTCAATTAGTGTTTGTGTACGAGATATCGGTTGGAAACTTTCCTCATGTCAGCACGTTGTAGGTGTCTCTACCTGCGGCAACCTTGTGTGAATGCTCTGAAAAGCTAATCATTTCCATATCTCGGCATCTTCTTACTGCCGGTTAAATTTCGCGTCTGTAGCACGTCATCTTCGTGATGTAGCAATTTTAATGGCCAGTAGTGCACTAGGCGCTGGAAGGGATGACAGATGGGAGAAGACAAGAAGATGAGAGATTTGGTGGATGTCGGTTTGGAAAGATTGCACGAAGATGAAAAGGTCAGCACAAGAGAGGAAAAGAGGACTGCTTCAGACCAGTCGAAACACTGATGACTTAAAACGAAAAGGGATGGATAATAACATAAGCGGTGAGGAGCTGAAACGGGATGAAGTCGGAGGTAAGCCGGCGCCAGGCAGAAGTTAAAGAGGTTCCACCTCTCCCGACGCGACGCGGCGTCAGCTCCCCGCGCGTGCGGAGGTGGGCCTCTCCCACGGGGGCGGCACGTCCCACGTCGGCTGCCGAGGCGGCCGTTGGCGGCAGAGACGCCGCGCCGTCCTAAGAGGCTTGGAGCGTCATCGCTGTCATGGCGGCGCGCCGCGGCCCGCGCTAACGAGAGCGGAGGCGGCGCCGGGGACCGTAGTTGGCGGCACGTCGGCGCTCTTTAAGGCGGCGCCGGGGGTGGGGGCGGCGGCAGCGGCGGGGGTGGCTGCTGCCTGGGGCGGCAGAGCTGCCGCCGCTGCGGCTTAGGCGACGCATCGCCTGGGGCCTGGCCCTCTCCCTCCCACGACACTCGTAGCGGGGGCAGAGCGTGCGGCGATGTGACGGCGACACGTCGGTGTGGGGCAGCACGCACTTCACTTCGCTGGCTTACGCTACACCACTGTGGCTCCGAGGTCTAGCCTTAGTGAGGAAATATTGGCCAAGAGCGAGTAGCACTTGCGCTAGGACTTTTCCGTAGAAAAGTTAGAGTATGACTTTTCTGCAGACCAGTAATCTACTCTGTAGGAATCAGCATGGGTTTCTGAAATGACGATCGTGTGAGATTCAGCTCGCGCTATTCGTCCACTCATAGACACGGGTTCCCAGGTAGATGCCGTGTTTCTTGACTTCCACAAGGTTCAAAAAATGGTTCAAATGGCTCTGAGCACTATGGGACTCAACTGCTGTGGTTATCAGTCCCCTAGAACTTAGAACTACTTAAACCTAACTAACCTAAGGACATCACACACATCCATGCCCGAGGCAGGATTCGAACCTGCGACCGTAGCAGTCTCACGGTTCCGGACTGCGCGCCTAGAACTGCGAGACCACCGCGGCCGGCTTCCACAAGGCATTCGGTACAGTTCCCCACAGTCGTTTAATGAACAAAGTAAAAGCATATGGACTATCAGACCAATCGTGTGATTGGATTGAAGAGTTCCTAGATAACAGAACGCAGCATGTCATTCTCAATGTTTCACATGATTCAGTTCCGCATCAGGCCATCAAAAGAATGGGTGCTCAAGCAAAGAAATTAAGTTTTAATACCTGATCACATCACGCCAAAGGACAAGGATGGTACACAGCAATGGAAGAACACGGTGTCTTTACCTTTCATTAGTAAGGTTACAGATCGAATCGGGAAAATTTTGCTGAAACATTAAGTGAAACCGGTATTAAAACTTACCAGAAAAATGGGACAAATACTTCGTTCTGTCAAAGATAGAAGGCCACGATTATCATCTAGTGGTGTGAATAAAATTCCGTGTACTTGTGGCAAGGTCTATATTGGTACCACGAAACGAAGTGTGAAAACGAGGGTAAAGGAGCATAAAAGTCTTTGCCGACTGGGAAATATAGATAAATCAGCCGTTGCGTAACATGCACTTCAGTCAGGTGACCATGTAGTTAAGATTTATGAAACTACAGTTTTTAGTGCTACCACCAAATATTATCCACGACTGTATAGGGAGTCTATTGACATTTATAAACATGAGGATAATTTTAATAGAAAAGAAGAGGCCTTGAAATTAAGCAAGATATGGACAGTGGCGTTGCAGAATCGATAAGTCATTTTTACCTATGATGGACTATTATCGATAGTTACATTTTATTTTTGACTCTGCTATATGTGCAAGCTAGATCACGCCCACTTTCCTCGGTATTTAGGCCGCCCTCAGACGCCCGACTCGTCAGTCGGCAGGACTCAGCAGGACCAGCCATACCTCTGAAGATGTCCAACATATTATTGGACGAAACGTTAGGAATAGAGGAATTCCACGGACCACGGCCATATAACACGGAAGAATTATCAACAACAGTACCATACGGTCGTGAAAGCCTTCATTGTATGATCAAATTAATTATTTGTTACCTGTAGCGATTAGTATTCACAGTTTCACCGGGTTTTAGAAGCTCATGATACACCACACCTTTCTGATCCCACCAAACACGGACCATTGTCTTCTTGCCGAATCGATCTGGTTTTGCAGTCGATGTTGATCGTTGTCCCCGATTTACCCATGATTTTTCCCGTTTAGGATTCTTAAAATAAATCAATTTTTCATCGCCAGTAACAATTCTATGCAAAACTGATATACTTTTTAATTTAATATAATCCATTATGGAGTCGAGGTAGCAGTTGTCGTTACAGTGGTTATCAATGTTAACATTCAACCGCGATTCTTATACATATGTTTTAACAACGCTTTTCAAGAGACAATGCTCTCATCATCAGCTTGTAAAGTCTATGTCATGAAATTAAACGGACTAAAAAGACAAATACTATCACAAATAGTTGGGAAGTCCATAGAGTAAAACAGAATTAAAACTATATTGGACTTTGAAGCAAAATTTGACAAATGGTTTTTCCATCTGTCTTTCATTCCATTCATGTGGCACCCATTTTCCACACTTTTGGATCTTTCCCATAGCTTTCAAACGGTCATAAATTCTTTGTTGTGCAACATTTAGAATTACTGCCATTTGCTTCTCACTCAAAGTATCACCTTCAGCCAATATTGCTTGTAATTCGGCGTCTTCGAACTTTTTTGGTGGTCTTACACGTTCTTCATTTCTTACATCAAAATCATTATTTCTGAACCGTTGATATCATCTTCTTCATGTTGATGCTGATAGAGCATGATCACCGTATGCCTCGATAAGCATTCGATGCGACTCTGCAGTACTTTTTTTTTCAAATGAAAACAAAAAAATTAATGCTTTCTGCAGATCATCACTTTCTGATACAAAATTCGACATTGTTAACACGATGATAACATATGATGTTGTTAGTTCCATGACTTGATGTGTACTAAATATCTTTGACACATGTCATACAAACCAAACAAAAAAAATCAAGGCTTGTTCACAACAAACTTTCCCTATCGACACATTTGTATCTTAATGTCATTTCACACCGGTACACCTGGTGGATACATCCTTCCCACTTGTCTTCAAACTTAGTTCAACCTCCACCCGTCAGTGGCCCCGTCACAGCATGCATTCAAGATGGCTGCTACACTTGACGTTCGTCAGCAGCAAACTGGTCATAGAAGTGCTGTGCTTTGAAAAGGAGACAGTGGAAAACATCCACAAGAGGTTGAAAAAGGTGTATGGAAATTCTGCTGTCGATCGCAGTACAGTTTGAAACGACCCCTTACTGACTGTGCTTAAACTGACACACAATAATTTTTTAGCGCAACGCAATCTGACTTTCAGTAATCCCTACAAGAGAATGGCCCTGACTAACATTAACCTATACGTTTCACAAATCACTTACCTCACAAAAATCTTCGTTACTCGAACTACTGCAATACAGCGAGCGCCACTACTACCAGCTAACTAAAAGATTCAAACTACAGAAGGCACTAACTACTGATAGGCATAGTTAGCAAATGAAAGATTTTGATAGAGAACAAACAATGTATTTACCTCAATAGTGATCAAAAGTTATAATGTACATCCAGTCTTACAGATTTCGAAACTCCGCCATCTCTCTCCCCACATCCAACACTGCTGGCGGCTCACCTCCAACTGCGTAACGCTACGCGCTGTTATCAGCTAGCTGCCCAACACTACAATGGCGATTATTACAACAATGCCAACCAGCCACTGACTGCACAGCCAGTGATTTTTCATACAGAGCGCAATGTGGCGTTACCAATAAAAAAACCTAAACAGCCTACTTACAAGTTAGTCAGTGGGCAATTAGGTTACGTGATGAAAGCGGGCACGGCAATATTGAGGATTGTCCTCGCAGCGGCAGGCCTCGTACTGTATACACTCCAGACAATGTGCAGAGATTTAACGAATTGGTGACTGCTGACAGACGCATCACAGTGAACAAATTGTCTCGCTACATTGGGATAGGGAAAGGAAGCGTTTGCAGAATGCTGCAAGTGTTGGCGTTAAAAAAGGTTTGTGCCAGGTGGGTTCCCAGGATTTTTACAGTGGCTCACAAAGAAACAAGAAAAACGGTATGCAGCGAACTTCTGGAACAGTTCGAGGATGGTGGAGATGAATTTCTTGGAAGAATTGAGACAGATGATGTAACATCGGTCCATCATTTTTCACCAGAGACGAAGAGGCAATCAATGGAGTGACATCATGCAAATTCACCCAAGAAAAAAATGCAAAACCACACCTTCTGCTGGAAAAGGTATGGCTATGGTGTTTTTCGATTCGGAAGGGCTCTTGCTTGTGAATATCATGCCAAGTGGAACCACCATATTTTCTGGTGCATTTGTGACGACAATGAAGAAACATCATGCTCAACAGAGAAGTGTTCGACCACATCGACAAAAGCAGGATGTTTTGCTGTTGCACGACAATGCATGGCCACATGTCCGTCAAAAAACCGTGGAAGCCATCACAAAACTCGGATGGACAACACTGAAACACTAGCCTTACAGTCCTGACCTGGCTGCGTGTGACTATCATCTCTTTGGGAAACTTCGTGGAACAAGATTTGAAGATGGTGATTCCCTTGTGCACGCTGCCAAACAATGCCTCCAACAGGTTGGTACAGAATTTTACCGTGCGGGTATACAGGTGTTGGTTCCAAGATGGCGTAACGCAGTTGAGAGGGATGGAAATTATGTGGAGAAGTGAAAAAAGTGTTCCTAACGAATGTATCTACACACTATAAACTTCCAAACATGTAGAATAAAAGATGGATTTAAAAAAAGATAGTGGGCATTTCTTTTGAAGTGACCCTCGTAATTTCAGTACGTCGGTGGAAGATGTCATGCTTTTCGGTATTCATGGTGGGAATTCTGTGATTTTTCAAGACGAAATCCACTGAAGCGCCAAAGAAACTGGTATAGACATGCATACTCAAATACTGAGACATGTAAACAGGCAGAATACGGCACTGCTGTCGGCAACGCCTATATAAGACAAAAATGTGTGGCGCAGTTGTTAGATCGGTGCTACAGTTGCAGGTTATCAACATCTAAATCAGTTTGAACGTAGTGCTATAGTCGTCTCACGAACAACGGGACACAGCATTTCCAAGGTAGCGATGAAGTGGGGATTATCCGCGACCAATTCACGAGTGAGCCGTGGATATCAGAAATCCGGTAAAACAACACATCTCCAAAGTCCCTGCGGCAGGAAAAATATCCTGTAAGAACGGAACCAACGATGACTGAAGAGAAGCGTTCAACGTGACGGAAGTGCAACCCTTCGGCATATTGCTGCAATTTCAATGCTGGGCCATCAACAAGTGTCAACGTGCAAATCGTTCAATGAAACATCACCAATATGGGTTTTCGGAGCCGAAGGTCCACTTCCACACCAGTGCTGACCGCGCGATACAAAGTTTTACGCCTCGCCTGGGCCTGTTAGTACCGACATTGGACTGTTGATGACTGGAAACATGTCGTCTCGTCGTACGAGTCTCGTTTCAAACCGTATCGGGCTGTTGGACGTGTACGGCTATGAAGACAACCTCTTGAACCCATGTACCGTGCATGTCAGCAGCGGACTGTTCATGTTGGGGAAGGCTCTGTAAAGATTTGGGGAGAGTGCAATTTGAGTTTTATGGAGCCCCTGATACTTCTAGATAAGACTCTGACAGGTGATACGTACGGAAGCATCCTGTCTGATTTCCTACATTAATTCATGTCCATTGTGCATTCTGACGAACTTGGGCAATTCGGGCAGAAGCATGCGACACCCTTCACGTCCAGAATTGCTACAGAGTGGCTCCAGGAACACTCTTCTAACACTTCCACTGGCCACCAAACTCCCCAGACATGAACATTATTGAGTATATCTCTGGATGCCTTGCAACGTACCCACTCGTTCTCTTAGGGATTTACGGACAGCCCTGCAAGATTTATTGTGTCAGTTCCTGCCAGCACTACCTCAGACCACGTCGTGTTGCGGCACTTCTGCGTGCTCGCGGGGGCCCTACGCTACATTAAGCGGATGTGGCAGTTTCTTTGTCTCTTCAGTATATAATCACACATGTTTGGAAACATTTCTTCAAACTCAAAACCGATGTACATGATAAATTCGTAACTTTCATGGCTTGCATTAATTTTTTTTTAACATGTTGGACTACAATACTTGTCACCCCAAAGGCCGAGATTAGATGGGAAAATAAATATGACACCATCACCAGTTTCATTACATACTAGCTGATAATCTTGATTTCCCGGTTATTCATTTTACCAGTTTTCCATTGGAAATGAAATCTTATATGTACTGGTGCAGTAGACACGGTGTGATATGATCCCGTACAGTTTCTGTACGCTGGGCGCTGCTTCTTCGCGTGTCTGCAACGTGATATTGTTAATGTCTCCTCTACAGTAACGTCTGTCCATAGCTCTATAGACGGCTCCTGTTCTTGACTAAATCCGTTTTGCGCTTCGCAGTTGAAAGCTGTCAAAAGCGCTGATAGATTCCATAAGTTGACTCAATCGTAGGAATGTCTTATTAGAAAAGAATAAATGTATCAAAACTTAATATGGCCTTTTGTCCACTCATCCCAGCGTTAATGACGTCATATCTCTGGATATATAAGTGTGGTACGATGATATAATTTTGAAGGCGCCTTTAGCGGCGTATTTCGGGGACACTGTCTGCGAAATTTATTGTCAATAGACTTAGCAGCACACAAGTAGTAAATTTAATCGTCTTGCATTTTGCAGCAGTTTTTCAAGCATCTCATCCTTTATAACGTACCTCCTAAAATATGATAGCTACGTGGTTCTTACACCTACAGCAATTGTTAAATCGGTCCAGTGATTTAGGAGGAGATACGGAACATACACACACACACACACACACACATACACATACATATACACATACATATACACATACACACACACACACACACACACACACACACACACACACACACACACATACACACACAAATACACACACGCATGCAGGCACACACACACACACACACACACACATACATCTTATAATATTTATACATTATACACTCAAGTAATACAAAATAAAGGTTCGTATTGCAATCACTGACCGTGCTACGGTTGATATTTACTGTTTTTAAGCCAATTTTTACGTGACTTTTAAAGCTGCTCTTATAATAAATGCACCGAATCAACAACACTTACTGTCCGATTCTTTTCGAAGCATTTTCCAATACAAACAAAAAAAAAGACTGTAAGCTCTATGGGACTTAACATCTGGATTGGTAAATATGTCTCGAAGTCACTCTTATAGACCTCTTGGCACAATGAAGTAACACGAGCAAATAGGCATCATATCCCGATTATTATATATATCATTCGTCCACACCGGGAAACGAGAATCTAGACAGTTTTGCCCGTTATTGACATCGATACTGCCGGCCGGAGTGGCCGTGCGGTTGTAGGCGTTACAGTCTGGAGCCGAGCGACCACTACGGTCGCAGGTTCGAATCCTGCCTCGGGCATGGATGTGTGTGACGTCCTTAGGTTAGTTAGGTTTAATTAGTTGTAAGTTCTAGGCGACTGATGACCTCAGAAGTTAAGTCGCATAGTGCTCAGAGCCATTTTTGATATCGATACTGACAAAATATCCGTCTCGGCAAATACAGGTTTTTCGAGAATGTTTTAATTTTAATACGCCCTGGCGTTTTTGCACACCGGGACAGGCGTGTCAAGACACCTGGACACATCATCCTCTCCGTCATGTCGCTTCGAACAGTTCACGCCTGCAGATAGGCAACGCAATGGATAGATGTGAAAAGCTGACTGCTGTCGTAATTTCCTGGGAAGTTCGTTTGTAACTTTTAAAAGTAGAAAGGTGCTCTATCCACTGCCGTGTTTCTTATCCGCATATCTTGTGCTTTTCACTCAGCCGTCTCATGAAATCCCAGAGGTGCTTACGAATAACCGTCTGTAAAACAGGAATCACATCCCATGCTCAGTACACTGACGACCATCGTCTGCATAATTGTGCGTGACATGTAATTTACTTTTTACGCTGCCTATGAAAAGGTACACAACACAAACAAAAAACACACATACACACACAAATAATACCGGCATTTACAAATGTAACAAAGGCGTCGGTAACGTGTGAGACAAACGTTTCACTGGATAAAATTCTGCATAAGAAACTCTGAGCACAATGAATCGTCTAATAAGGGATAACTGGTTTTTGAACATCAGAAGGATTACCGGAAAAACTATTGGCATTTTATACGGCAGGAATCTTATTGAAACATAATGCACTGTATTCACTGGATACTAGGGTGTAGTATACGTTCGTATTTATAAAACGTACATTTTTTGCACAATACAGCAAATTTTCATTTAGTTAGTGGACTATTCAATCACTTTTCGAAGTAGAAAAAGAAAACATTAATCTTGTGCTTCAGAGTTACAAGAGGACATTTGACATTTAAGGGGCTTCATTTCATATTTCAATACTTTCAGTGATATTTAATAGTTAAATAGTAGGAGAACGAAGCAAAAACTGAGAAATTCATCACAACGTAGAGCGGTTTTCAATTATTGGGTGGGAGTAGTTTAGAAAATGTGTGTGTATGTGTGTGAATTCCTAAAGGACCAAACTGCTGAGGTCATCGGTTTCTAGACTTACACACTGCTTGAACTGTCTCACGCTAAGAACAACACACACACCCATGCCTGAGGGAGGACTCGAACCTCCGGCGGGAGGGGCCGTGCAGTCAGTGACATGGCGCCTCAAACCGCGGGGCCACTCCGCGCGGCTGCTTTAGAAGGATAAAGGACTCATAATGGGAACGCAATGGACTTTCCCCTGTAGCTTGACTGTACTACAATTTATACTGCTTCAACAAAATTAAATTATCAGTGCATCCTACCAATGACAAAATAGCATAATGTTTATTACTTCAGGTTTTTATCGCTCTTTATATCATAGGGCGTTCACCTGACAGTGGATGAGTTAGCGAAAGAAAACAGGGTAAGCTAACGTTGTTCTGTAGCCTATCCTAATCAGAATACTAAATCTCCTAACTTTGATATAGGTTGCCTGACCCAAAAATTTGAGTGCAGCAATTTCTGTCGTTTGTCGCTTTGTTGTGTCGTAAAGGCACACCGTACAAAATAGGTTCTTTTTTTTTTTTTCAAAAAGGTTCAGGTGTGCGTAAATTCCTAAGAGACCAAATTGCTGAGGTCATCGGTCCCTAGACTTACACACTACTTAAACTAACTTAGGCTAATGAGAACACACACACCCATGCCCGAGGGCAATGCTTTAGAGACACAGGACATGTGGTCTGTAATTCAGAAAAATATCATGACGATGTCTCCATTGGCAAAAGATTCCAGAATAGCCACAGTTCGGATCTCTGGGAGGCGATTGCCAAGCGGTTCGTGATCGTGAGAAAAAGATTGAATAACCAACGAAAAGATAACGTTCTACGAGTCGAGGCATGGAATGCGACACGATTGAACGTGGTAGGGAAGCTAGAAAATCTGAAAAGTAAAATGCAAAGGCTCAATTCAGATATAGTGGGGGCCAGTGAAGTGAAATGGAAAGAAGGCAAGGATTTCTCGTCTGATGAGTATATGGGGTAATGTCAATAGCGGAACATAATGATATGACGGGAGTAGGATTCGTTATGAGTAGGAAGGAAGGTCAGAGAGTGAGTTACTGTGAACAGTGCAGAGACAGGGTTGTTGTCATCGGTAAACTAACACCGACATTGCAAGCCGAAGATGAAGAGATATAGAAAATGAGAATATTGAAAGGGGAGTTCAGTACGTAAAGGAAGGGAGATACGGGTTTTGTAATAGGAATGAAAGTGGGGAAAGACTAATTGAGTTCTGCAATATATTTCAGATGATAGTAGCGAATATTCCGTTCACAAGAGAAGAAGGTATACTTGAAAAAGGCCGGGAGATACAGGAAGATTTCCGAAATCAGATACTGGATTGTAATGCGTACCTCGGATCATATATAAACTCAGAACACAATTTAGTAGTGATGAAGAGCAGGTTGAAGAGACTAGTCAGGAAGAATCAATGTGCAAAGAAGTGGGAAATGCATGAAGTCTTCTTAGGCTATAGATAGTACGATAATGAATAGCTCAGTAGGCAGTACAGCTGAACAGGAATGGACAACTATAAAAAGAGCAATCACAAAAGAGACGAAGGAAAACATAGATACAAAGAAGTTAACTGGGTAGAAACCATGGGTAACAGGAAAAATACTTCAACTGAGCGATGAAAGAAGGATGTTCAGAAGTGTTCAGAGAAATTCGGGATTACAGAAATACAAGTCACTTAGGAATGCAATAAATCGGAAATGCAGGGAAACTGAGGCGAAATGGTTCACTAAAAAATGTCAGGTAATCCAAAATGATACGACTATCGGACGTTCTGACTCAGGATACGGAAAAGTCAAAATAACCATCGGTGAAATTAAAAAGATGGGTGGTAATATTAAAACTGCAATGGAAGTTCCATTGTTAAATGTTAAATGCAAGGAGAGTGCGGATATGTGGAAAGAGAATATTGAAGGCCTCCGTGAGGAGGAAGAATTTGTAATGTCCCTTGCAGCGGTCTCTCCGCGATATTTTCAGAAATTTTATGAATTATATAACTCATTACATATCTCGAAATATCTCTCCTTATATTACCGATTCCTAAATTTTAATATACGATGATTATCAATGCAAGGTAGTTACAAGCCCTATTATTCCTTGGAGCGTGCATTTACTCCATGGAATAGCTTCTCTGCTATCTATGTTCTCTCTCATGAAAAGAATGATTCAGACCTTGTCGATAAGCCGTGAAAGAACGAAGATGTATATGTATGTATTGTTGAGCTAGTCGCCATATTGCTGAGATTCTATATAAGAAGGAATATAATACACGAACTAAATTAAAGTAAGTGTGTTCGCGTTTTATTTAACTGATTATTATTGAAAGTGTCTGCTTACTACGCTCTGTTCCCCGGGGTCAGTTGGGAACGTCTGATTTACACTGGACGAACCTGCCATTTTGTACGCTCAAGATATCCAGTTTATTACTTTTAATAAATGGGCTATCACGGTCTTACCAGCAGATCTCCGGTCTTCCCCATGTGATCACCGAAAGTTAATAATTATTACAAATGTTTTCAGGAGATCGACTGACATTTTTCGTCGCACCGAGACTTCGAAATTGCTTCACCGCCTTATGGAATTTAAGCTAAGCTCAATTTAATCAGGATAGAACAGTACTGAACTGTGTGAATGTGATAAGCCTGCTTTATGAATGAAAATTCCCTTAATATACGCATGTTTTTTACTATCCTGATCAGTGGAGCTAAATCAGGCCGGTGTGAGAGAGGTTTTTAAATTTCAGATCCAACAAAAATATTAAAAATTGTCTGATGAAGAGATAGAAGGAACAGCAATCGTTGTAGAAGAGATAGGTCATCCAGTATTAGAGTCTCAAAGAGATTTGGGAGACATACAATCAGATAAGGCAGCGGGAGAGACAATATTCCATCGGAATTTGTAAAATCATTAGAGGAACTGGCAACAGACGACTATTCACGTTGGTGTGAATCTGTGAGCCTGGCGATATAACATCTAACTTTCGGAATAACATTCTCCACACAATTCCGAAGACAGCATGAGCCAACAAGTGTGAGAATTATCACACAATCAGCTTGACAGCCCATGCATCTAATTCACTGACAAGAATAATATACAGAAGAACGGAGAGGATGAGTTAGATGACCTCCATTTTGACTTCAGGAAAGCTTAAGGCACCAGAGACGCAGTTCTGAAGTTGCGGTTAATAATGGAAGCAAGACTAAAGAAAACCACAAGACACGTTCTTAGGATTTGTCGACCTGGAAAAGCGTTCGACAGTATCAAATAGTGCAAGACGTTTGAATTTCTAAGAAAAATTTCGGTGAGATACAGTCTGGCAATGTACAATATGCCAAGAGGGAACAATAAGAGTGGAAGCCCAAGAAATTAGTGTTAGAATTAAGTAGGATGTAAGACAGGGATGTAGTCTTTCGTGCTGTGGCAGGGTGAGTTCATTCTGTCGTTCATTCGTCTCCTTACTCTCTCTGTCATTTTAATCGAACAGTTCACCTACCCCTACAGGTATGTTTCCTCTTTCTGACGTCCCGTCACCCTGCAGTTGTAGATACACGCTAGGCAGTGTAAAGAAGCGTTGATGAAACCACTACCTAATACCTACCACGCAGAGGCCACGTAACTCATGTTTCAAATCAGTTCCTGCATGTTCATTATCACAAATTTCGGGTGGTAGGAGAATGCAATTTGATAGTAGTAAGAATTTGAAAATTCAATTAATATCTTTTTATTCATAAGAAAGCACATGAAATGGTTATCAAGTCCGTATTTACTGTGGTATTTCTCTCTAATTCAAAGTTCACTGTCTATCCAACATATTTCAAACGTAAAAGCAACCAGAATTTCTGCAAGTCCGACACGATTAATTTTTCGATCTCGAAGTCACTGGCCCACCACTGTTAGCGAGTTGAACATTCGGTCGCTTCATTGTTCTTCTATGTCAGAAGTGCTCGCCAAAGAATTCCATAAAGAACACGGAATACGCCACGCAGAATTGTCTCTACGACCAAAAGATCACACGCTTATAAAACTTTAACTAATTAGTTCTGAAACATCACATTTTCCTCAAAATGTTCTTAATTTAAACCTCTTTAGTCACAACGCGTTCGGTTTGAAATGATTTCACTAGCTCTTCATTTGACATACTATTTTCGCGGAGACATCTAGAATGGTGTTACTCGGAAGCAAGTTAGCGAGCGAATCTTTCGATGGTCCTCTCCTCCCTGCCTGTCTATCTGCATGCGGGAACGGCTTAATTCTGATAGGCTACTGATCTGAATGACCAATCAGAATGATACTTCCAGATCATTCTCGCAGCAAAACTTGCTTCAGCTAACCACTAATCAGATAGTCATTTACGCCATTACAATTCCAATTTCGAATATATTGTTTAATAAAATAGAACGAAATGCAAAATATTTTTAATTAATATAGAAATTTTTACCGTTTCAGACTTTTATTCTGGCTGCTCTCTTACAAAAGCAAGCACACATCGACGTACCTCACTAACATCGTGGTTGCAACACAATTTTCCCAAGGTTCAATTTTATAAGGTCTTACATAAAACGACGTTAAGTTGTAACGTAGGTCCCGCACACACACACACACACACACACTCTCTCGTTCATTCCTATGTACTCACACAACAAAATAATAAGCAAATAGCCGGCCGGAGTGGCCGAGCAGTTCTAGGCGCTACAGTCTGGAACCACGCGACCGCTACGTTCGTAGGTTCGAATCCTGCCTCGGGCATGGATGTATGTGATATCCTTAGGTTAGTTAGGTTTAAGTAGTTCTAAGTTCTAGGGGACTGATGACCTCAGACGTTAAGTCCCTTAGTGCTCAGAGCCATTTGAACCAATAAGCAAATAATAATTTTGAATGATATTTATACTACATAACATAGAGTAATTAAAGTTTTGTTATGACTTCAGATGATAATAAGACATTTCGTTACTGTTCCTAACTGAGTTTTGAAACATAGTGTCGGTTTTAGGACATTTAAGTAATTTTCTAAATTTCTCTAACTATAATAGATAAACAAATGATATTTCACACTATCCCTTCCTTAATAACAAAAGATTCCGTACCAAGTTTGAATCAAATCGGATGATAATTACTATGGTTTATTTAGATTCGTAGCGGGTATGAATTTGCCTACCAACTGAATCTTACTTGAGATCGCTCTCACGGCTGGTAGCGTCAGCTGCGTTGTGAGTCAGAGCTAAGAAGAAAAAAAACTTAGCCATCCTGAAGCCATCGTGCTACACGGTTGCGTGCCTTACTGTACCGAATGTTAGTTCGTAGTAACTTACTATGTTACAGTCCCTACTGTTCAGTCTATATATCGAAGAAGGAATGATGGAAATAAAAGAAAGAATCGACAGAGGAATTAAAGTTCAAGCTCAATGGATACGCTGATAAGATTGCTGTCATCAGTGAATGTGAAGTAGAATTACAGGATTCATATGAAATAAGTTTTAGTCATGATAGAATTAAGCCAGTGGAAAACTCTCACCGTAAAAAAATATTCGTCAGAGTGGTCTCCACTGGGTCTTAAATCTCTACATTTTGCCTTGTGTGCCTTCCTGGATATCGATATTGTTCGTATTTCTCGAATTCACAGTTACCACTGCAGTTTTCGGTTAATCAGTAAGTGAAAAAAAGTTACAATAACACACTGCTCGTTAAACCAACTTCTGTTATTAAGGTCGTTTTTGTGTCACGTTGGAAAGCTTTCTGGTCGACTATGTAGGAACGACGTCTGGGAAACCCTTTATTGATTTTCTGGCTGCTCTCTTCACGTAACCGGAGAGAAAATTGCGGGATTTCACTCACCTTACAAAGTGGAGGCAAATCAGGTTGCGAGACGGCTGCGCGAGATAAGCTCCTATTATTGCATTGTGTTCGTTAGGCCACAGCGTTATGTAGTCTGCGAGTTGTTAGATGTAATTACGGGGCTGATTTATTAAGTTCCTGTAATAGCTATAAGCGTCAGAGTTAAGCGACTTGGTCGCTCGCTTCCTGCGAGAAATGAGCTGCCCTGTAGAATGGTCTCCTGGTGTTGAGGCGCAGTTCACAACTTCGAGAAAGACCCAGGCAGAAGAGCAAGACCTAAGCGGATGTAGCCTCTACCCCAGGCAAAAGACACAGTACGATGAGGGCTGGTGGGTACTACGTACCACTATTAGCTACATTCTGAGGTACGCCATTTGCAAGAAAAAACAGTTTTGTATACGCCTCGCAAGAGATTCGAATCTCTGTGTTGTTTCACGATCTATAGGCGAAAAACATAATAGGGGCAGAGGGATGGTGGGTAATATCCTGCAAACACTTATTCTCTACTTCTCTTTATAAGGTTTCCTTCCAAAGTTTGTAGCGATCGTGTTATATAAGCTTGTTTTTCTCACTAAAATATTAATTTTGAATAGAAGCTACAAAAATATTAATTTCAGACCTTTGCTATGTGACGGGAGAAGGGAGACTCACTTGAGCGAAGTGCGTTGGAATTCTGAATCATCTTTCAGAAATTTTTTCTGTCAGTTTTGATCAACGGCGGAACTTGTGAAACTCCTTTCGTACTAACCACTTTATCTTCCCAGAACTTCTTCGTTCTTTCACTTCGCTTTCCTGTACCCCTTACAAAATTTTGGTTCAACCTTTAAATAGTTTCTCCCGTTGTCTTCATATTTTCAGTGCATCTCTTCTACTCACCCCTATTATAATGATGTGCAGACATACATATAATGTTACTCATAATCCGGGTTGATTGCAAAATGTTCATTCATATGACCGGTTTCGGTTCCTCTAGAACCATCTTCAGATCTGATATTTCGGTTGCAGGAGTAACCACTCCAAACACAGCAACATTCACATGCTGCAGCATGCATGTGAAAGTTGCTGTGTTTGGACGGGTTACTCCTGAAACCGAAATATCAGATCTGAAGATGGTTATAGAAGGACCGAAACCGGTCATATGAATGAACATTTTGCAATCAAGACGGATTATAAGTAACATTGTAAAATCACTGATTGCGGCTACTCTATCAGACATTATGTCTGTTTTTGCATACACATAAAGGTGAAAGAAACTGAAAACTTATGTATTTTTAAGGCAAACCAACATTTCTTGAGCTATCGCTATTTTCTTCACATCACGAACCACAAGGTGGCAAAATGATTCGTACGTACAATTATCATATTACAAACATATGGCGGCTCGCCTTGTCTTGGAACTGGGAGTTCTAAGTACCTACTACCTGACGACTTGTCTGGCGTCGTGGTAATAAATTATGTGCAGAAACCTTCTTTCTGAATCAATTTATCATCTTTTTCTTGGGACATTCGTCCCAGTACAACGCTGAGTCGGCCTTGTTACTGTGGATTAGGTGCTGTTAGTGTCAAAGGGTGACCGGATGACCTTCATGTCGCCACTCGGTACCTCCCGGAATGGAATTAGCGTACCCCAGCTGTGTGCGATTATTGTAGGCTATGACATAGTGCGAACGTTTTCAAATGTCTGCGAGTCGTTTAACTGAGGCGAGACTTGGGGACCAGCCTGCTATTCACCTAGTAGGATGTGATAAACCGCCTAAAAACAACACACAGGCTGGCCAGCACACCACCCTCGTCGGTAATCCTCCGCCGGGTAGATTCGATCCGGGGCCGGCGCTCCTACCCGAGTACAGGAAGCAGCGCATTAACGACCTCAGCTAACCTGGCGGGTCCTGAGTTAACCTATTTATTAGTGAAAGACCTCATCTAAGTCCCTAAAGTAGTTCCTGAGATTAGCCATAACACAAAGACAGAAAAGCACTGTGTGGGATCTTAATTTATTTATATTTTAGACAAATGGAGCCGCTTCATATAAAAGAAGCACTGGACGAACGGAACTGTTCCCTACTGAGCCAAAGATAACAGGTGAGTAACTCTGGAGATACTGCGCTTCTAGTTCCTCTGGACTTTATTGGATGAGCTGGTGAAGAGTACGTGCCACCTGTTGTCAACACGCGAGCGCAGAGTCGCTTGTTCCGACATCTGTGCTGCTAACCGTTCAACTGGAGTGTTTCCCAAGTCATTCCTATAAACAAAAAAGTTTAGTGTTAGCTACTAATTAAGCCATTAGACAAACAAAATGTGACAGGGGGAATTTCCGTCTGCAAAATTCTCTATTTTCTGCAGGCAACATGATGAAAAATCGCTTTGGTCAATCAGTTTTCGTCCATTCGCAAAAAATGTTCAGAGAATGTTAAGTGCCGTTCCCGCATTCTCTGTCTGATATTTTCGTTATATTTGTAGCAATGTACATTTCTGTCGTCTTTATTTTTCTACGGTCTTCAAACTTTCCTGTAGATCCTTCTCTCCTTTTCCTCAGACATCTGTAGTTCTCCTTTCTTGTTCAGTATAGAAGACTTGGGGCCATAACGTATCACTTGTTTTACGCCCCCTTGTAATTTATGGACCACGGTGCTTATGTTTTTTGCTGTGCTGATTTCTCGTCTGGCAACTCTGTACATTTTGGTGAAGCGGTCGAAAGGGATGTGTCGATGTATTACAATAAGATCGATTACAACATAGAAACAATTAACGATACAGGTAATGGAACAGGAAAGAAGTATTTAACTATAAATTTTAAAGGAAAATGACAATATTCCTTCAA
Source organism: Schistocerca gregaria (assembly GCF_023897955.1). Taxonomy (NCBI): domain Eukaryota; kingdom Metazoa; phylum Arthropoda; class Insecta; order Orthoptera; family Acrididae; genus Schistocerca; species Schistocerca gregaria. The sequence continues at coordinate 163,788,458 of NC_064922.1, forward strand.
AAAATGTGGACAGTACCTAAAGAACAAATCACTGTTTCTATCTAGGGTGAAAATTTGTTCAACTTAACTACGATATAGGAGCTCGTAAAATAAATAAATTAAACTAAAAGTTCGCCAGGCGACTGCAAAGATGCTGTGGAAAACATCGTAATCGTGTATACGGTGACCTTCATGATCGCTGATTTCTAACAGAAATTTCCTGTCTTGTGCAATTATTGCTACATTTCCTGTTACAGGCACAGTATCTTCTAAGATGCGCCCTTAACTCTAGCCGTCTCTAAGGCTTACTGCCTCCGGGGATCGTTCTTGCAGGTGTTTCAGGTGACAGCGGAGCTATTAAAGTAAAAATTTTCTGGGCTGTTGGGCTGCGTCATATTTCAATTTAAAATTCTTTCTACCTGTTTCACCTTTGTATACTGCAATGTACTATGTTGCACGGACACTTCAGCAACGGTGTTTATCAAGTCACACTGTGCTGCAACACTCAACGTGCGTGAAAGTGTTTGTATCACTAAGCGAAGATGTGGTGGACATGCTACAGGTGCCGGTTATTGCTAAAGCAACCGGTTTTAGACTATACTACTTTTATAACCTCCAGTTTAGTCCAACTGTCAAATCAACCGGTTTTTGAAATAATCGATTTTTTCTTGCTGTTTCTCTAGTAGTAAACGTAGAAATCGAACAAACATTGAAAAAGTACTGCAAGACGCCTCAGGCTTTTGGATTACACGTTTCAAGATCTGTAGAACCAAAATACAAATAAAACAAGTAAATAAAGAAGAACTAACTTGGTCGAACAAGAGCTTCTTTCCTTGAAAATTAATGCGGAGCTGAATAATAGAAGAAGTGATTCTAAGTTTTTCAGACTTTGCTGAAAAATCATTTTGTAATCAAGGATGTTGCCACCGTTTGGGCATTACGAACAATCAGTGCTAAGGTGTGAAGATTGGGGTTGGACCACTGTTATTCTTCATGTTCGCTTCCACCGGCTGCAAGTAGATAAAGATATGTTATTCAGGTACAGGAAGTAGATCAACTACATTCTATTTTCAATAAAAACTATGAACTGCAAAATTTTAATTCATTACTGTTGCCATAATCTCCATACCCTTTTCATTATTTTATAGAAATGTCAAACAAACTAAGTTTCTTCTGTGTTCTTTTAATTACTGTGGCTATTCCTTAAGTAAGGTCAATCGGTCACGAAATGGAAACCACAGTGAAAACCAAAATTTTCTGTTTGTAACAGTTTGCTACACCCTCCAGATACTTTTCTACATAGTCCACGCTAAAACTTAGACATTTGTCGTAGCGTGGTACCAACTTTCCAATACCCTGGTCATAGAAGGCAGCGGTCTGTACTTCTCTACGATGGTATGCTGGTGTGCAGTCCGTTGTCTGTGCCAAAATGCTGTCTTCACCGCCAGTGGTTCATGTAAGTAGAGCTTAACATCAGAAGGAGTCAAGTCCGGGCTGTATGGTGGGTGATCAAACACCTACCATAGAGAACGCTGTTGGGACATCCTCATTGCCCCTGCAGTGTGCAGCCGAGAATGGTCACGAAGAAGAAAATGCATGACAGATAAGTTATGTGGGGTTGCATGAAATCAGGCAAAACCCCGCTGCGGCCACCGATATTTGGCGGAGACACTGTTCTTCTATGGATCTTCAAGTGTTCACTGTGTGCTCAGAAGTGAAAAGAGCGACGTACGCGATCGACAGACATAATAGACGCACTGCCCAACACGTCTGTCCAAGACTTCAACGAATGTTTCAATTTCGCCGTCTAACGGACCTTACTTGCCGAATAGTTCTCGTATTTCGAATGAAAAACCCGTTTTGTAGAGAAGTATATTTATTTACTTCTTAATCACTCTGGGTATGTCTTCCACACTGCATTTGGACGCGCATCGTCTAATAGATCACGCTATACGGCAACAGGTACATTATTGTCTGAGCAATGTTGTAGCGATTCTTATGATATGTGTTTGTTGCTCGTTTCTAGCTGTCAGAGTTATTATAGAAGTAGCATAGACTAACTGTATCATTTACTATAATAACGCAATATTTCGAAGTATTAGAAATTTTGCGAATAAATATCACTCTTTTTTTTAAAAAAGAAGATTTTATGTAATAACAAAAACTTAAACACCACTGTTATAGCAAACTGATATATCGGTTCATTAGCCGTTATTAGTAGAAAAAAGGGAAAAGAGAACCACTTGTATGAATATCAATAGCTCAGATGGGAACCAAATTCTAAGCAAAGAAGGGAAAGCAGAAAGGTGGAAGGAGTATATAGAGGGTCTACACAAGGGCGATTTTTTTGAGGACAATGTTATAGAAATTGAAGATGAGATAAGAGGTATGATGCTGCGTGAAGAGTTCGACAGAGCACTCAAAGACCTGAGTCGACACAAGATCCCAGGAGTAGACAACATTCCATTAGAACAACTGACAGCCTTGGGACAGCCAGTCCTGACAAATCTCTACCATCTGGTGAGCAAAATGAACGAGACAGGCGAAATACCCTCAGACTTCAAGAGGAATACAGTAATTCCAATCCCAAAGAAATCAGGTGTTGACAGAAGTGAAAATTACCGAACTATCAGTTAAATAAGTCACGGCTGCAAAATACTAACGCAAATTCTTTACAGGCGAATGGAAAAACTTGAAGAAGGCGACCTCGGGGAAGATCTGTTCGGATTCCGTAGAAATGGTGGAACACGTGAGGCAGTACTGACACTTAATGACTTAGAAGCTCGATTAAGAAAAGGCAAACCTACGTTTCTAGCATTTGTAGACATAGAGAAAGCTTTTGACAATGTAGACTGGACTACTCTCTTTCAAATTCTGAAGGTGGCAGGGGTAAAATACAGGGAGCGAAAGGATATTTACAAATTGTAGAGAAACCAGATGGCAGTTATAAGAGTCGAGGGACATGAAAGGGAAGCAGTGGTTGGGAAGGGAGTGAGACAGGGTTTTAGTCTCTTCCCGATGTTATTCAATCTGTATATTGAGCAAGCAGTGAAGGAAACAAAAGAAAAATTCGGAGTAGGTTTTAAAATGCATTGAGAAGAAATAAAAATTTTAAGGTTCGCCGATGACATTGTAATCCTTTCACAGATAGCAAAGGACTTGGAAGAGCAGCTGAACGGAATGGATAGTGTCTTGAAAGGAGGATATAAGATGAACATCAACAAAAGCAAAACGAGAATAATGGAATGTAGTCGACTTAACGTGGGTGATGCTGAGGGAATTAGATTAGGAAATGAGACACTTTAAGTAGTAAAGAAGTTTTGCTATTTGGGGAGCAAAATAACTCATGATGGTCGAAGTAGAGAGGATATAAAATGTAGACTGGCAATGGAAGAGAAAGCGTTTCTGAAGAAGAGGAATTTCCTAACATCGAGTATAGATTTAAGTGTCAGGAAATCGTTTCTGAGAGTATTTTTATGGAGTGTAGCCATGTATGGAAGTGAAACACGGACGATAAATAGTTCGGACAAGAAGAGAAGCTTTAGAAACGTGGTGCTACAGAAGAATGCTGAAGAGTATATGGGTAGATCACATATCTAATGAGGAGGTATTGAATAGAATTGGGGAGAAGAGGAGTTTGTGGCACGACTAGAAGAAGGGATCGGTTGGTAGGATATGTTCTGAGGCATCAAGGGATCAGCAGTTTAGTATTGGAGAGCAGCGTGGAGGGTAAAAATCGTATAGGGAGACCAAGAGATGAATACACTAAGCAGATTCAGAAAGACGTAGGTTGCAGTAGGTACTTGGAGAGGAAGCTTTCACAGGATAGACTGAACACCACCACAACAACAACAACATTAGTAGAAAACAAAGAAACCTGTAATAACAGCGGCCAAAAAAATTCCTGAAAATACCGGCTATTCAGTACTAACATAGTGATATCGGTTTTAAGTGGCGTGTTTTTTCCATCCCTGGCAGAGTAGTGGAGCTCGTCGAAGAGCTGTTGTAGGCTGTTGTCCGCTGGCGCTCGTCGTATCCAAAAAGACTCGGCTTTGGCTCTGGAAGCACACCCGCCGACTGACTCTCTGGTTGTCAGGCTTGGCAGCCGTCACAAATACCGTGCATGAGGAACGATACCGAGCAACGCTCGGTTTGCGCCCACGTGACAAGCGACGCAGATTAGGGATGCAAAGATGACACATCCAGTAGACCAGACGGGAACTACGGCTCTGATAGGGAGGCGACCAAATGACATAGCTGTACCGCGTGCAGTATCAGTGCCCCTTGGGACACGGCTGTGTGAAAGGCGTTAACAAGAGACGTGCTGGATCGCTTAGCGAGCGGCAAGTGATCTCGAGCCGTGTGCGCAACGACGAGGCAGCGTGTTAATACGGCGTCGCTGTGGAGGTGAGCGGTAATGGGCCCAAGTGCTGCCGAGGCCCCGACCGGCGTCTGAGACGCTGCTACCGACGCCGCTACGCGGGCCCCTGGGAGGCGAGAGTGGAGACTGCCGGGCCGCCGGTCCGGGCCCTCGCCTCGTTACCGCCGCTGGCAGGCAGCCTCGCCGCCCGACGTCCATTTTCCAGGCTGCCGCGTCGTCGCGTCCGGTGGCTTCCTTGTTATCTGCGTACTGGGCTGCCAGTAACTAGCGTGCCGGCTGCCTCTGCTGCCTCGCTGCTCCACCGCCCGCCGGCGAGCGCTATTCTACTGTAGCGCGTTACGTGGATGGTGCTGACATTGCCACCGTGTTCTTTTAATCACGTGTTAAAATCTCCATGTGTTTCATATTTATCTGTAGAGATGTCTTTCACGAAGTGAGATCAAAAAGTAACGTGAATTACTTAATTTCGCGGGATTTCAGTTTGGATTCCGTAAAACTATTGGAACACGTGAGGCAATATTGACTCTACAATTTATCTTGGAAGCTAGGTTAAGGAAAGGCAAACCTACGTGTCTAGCATTTGTAGACTTAGAGAAAGATTTACAAAATGTTGACTGGAATACTCTCTTCCAAATTCGGAAGGTGGCAGGGGTAAAATACAGGGAGCGAAAGGCTATTTACAATTTCTACAGAAACCAGATGGCAGTTAAGAGTCGAGGGGCATGAAAGGGAAGCAGTGGTTGGGAAGGGAGTAAGGCAGGGTTGTAGCTTCTCCCCGATGTTGTTCAATCTGTATATTGAGCAAGCAGTGAAGGAAACAAAAGAAAAATTCGGAGTAGGAATTAAAATCGATGGAGAAAAAATAAAAACTTTGAGGTTCGCCGATGACATTGTAATTCCGTCAGAGACAGCAAAGGACGTGGAAGAGCAGTTGTTCGGAATGGATAGTGTCTTGAAAGGAGGATATAAGATGACCTCAACAAACGCAAAACGAGGATAATGGAATGTAGTCGAATTAAGTCGGGTGATGCTGAGGGAATTAGATTAGGAAATGAGACACTGAAAGTAGTAAAGGAGTTTTGCAATTTGGGGAGCAAAACAGCTGATGATGGTCAAAGTAGAGAGGATATAAAATGTAGACTGGCAATGGCAAGGAAAGCATTTCTGAGGAAGAGTATAGGTTTAAGTGTCTGCAAGTAGTTTCTAAAAGTATTTGTATGGAGTGTAGCCATGTATGGAAGTGAAACATGGACGATAAATAGTTTGGACAAGAAGAGAATAGAAGCTTTCAAAATGTGGTGCTATAGAAGAATGCTGAAGATTAGATGGGTAGATCACATAACTAATGAGGATGTAATGAATAGGATTGGGGGGAAGTTTGTGGCACAACTTCACACGAAGAAGGGATTGGTTGGTAGGACATGTTCTCAGGCATCAAGGAATCACCAATTTAGTATTTGAGGGCAACGTGGAGGGTAAAAATCGTAGAGGGAGACCAAGAGATGAATACACCAAACAGATTTAAAAAGATGTAGGTTGCAGTAGGTACTGGGAGATGAAGAAGCTTGCACAGGATAGAGTAGCATGGAGAGCTGTATCAAACCAGTCTCAGGACTGAAGACCACAACAACAACAACATGCATTCCATTTTCTATTTTTTTAAATCTTATTGATACACATGTTGCTGATGTCTTCGCACTCAGCTTTATTGGATATTTATTTTATTGCCAAGAGTCGAAAAGTGTGTAGGTGTAATTTTGTCGTATGATGGCATGATGGAGACCGTGGCTGTTACTTGAAGACAAATGTTGATGATGTTGAGACAGCTACCAGCCATAAATTTACTTTGTTTCTTTATTCAAAGGGCACCGTTACCAGTTTCAAATCGTTGTGCTCCGTCTTCAGACGGTTTACACGATTTCCTTATGACATGTAGTGTCTTTTTTTACAGATTAATTGATCTAAAATAGAAACAATATATAATTACAAGCACTGATGGTTACGTTACAGATTTTCGTTGCACGTGACTTATGTGAAATGTCGGCTTGGAGTGCTTGTTTTCATAACAGTCGTCCAACAGTTGTGAATACTTTCCAACTGCATTCTTATTGCTGCACACGTAAATTTTTCTCACTGAACACTTCAGATTTGTCACCGAGAAGATTTCTACCACGCACCACATGTTTTGTATATACAAAGAGCATACAGACATATAAGTATCAAAGAGGCTATGGTATAACGTAACATTTGAAAATCTCTTAAGTTTGGAAGGATAATATATTCACTCATGCAACTGAAATGCCTTTTACACTAGTACAGAGGCACAGATGTTTTGAGTTGATACTGTTACATTCATTATAAAGTTGGTGTTTTTGCTGAAGTAAACCATTGAGTGGGAAACATTGAGAACAACTTAAAAATTTTACATCTAGCAGAGAAAGGACCTACTATGAATATATTAGAAGAAATAGAAATACACATACACAAAAAACAGCACCCCAGACTATATCCTTAACAAACAAAGTTAGCTAATACACAATTTCTGAAAAATTTCCAAAAATTATTTTTCATCCTCCAAAGCAAATAATATTATTACGCTTATCTGCAGATCAAGTAGCAAATTTATATGTTTTACAATTCTCATGATGATAAATGTAATTAAGTAATGTATTATTTTACCTATACAGTACTAAAAAACCAACTTTATAATTAATGTAACAGTATCAACTCAAAAAATCAGGGTCTCTGTGCTAGTGTAAAAGGCATTTCAGTTGCATAAGTAAAGATATGATCTTTCCAAACATAGGACATCTTCAAATGTTACGTTATATGATAGCATCTTTGATACTCATATGTTTGTAAGCTCTTTGTATGGATCAAAACATGTGGTGCGTGGTAGAAATCTTCTCGGTGACAAATCTACAGTATTCAGTGAGAAAAATTTACGTGTGAAACAATAAGAATGCAGTTATAATGCATTCACATCTGTTGGACGAACGTTATGATAACAAACACTCCAAACCGACATTTCACGTAAGTCACATGCAACGAAAATCTGTAATGCAACCATCAGGATATGGCTTATAATTGTGTATTATTTATATTTTAGGACACTTAATCTGTAAAAAAACTCACCAAATGTCATAAGAAGACCGTCTGAAGATGAATCACAACGATTCGAAACTGGTAACAGTACCCTTTGAATAAAGGAACTGAAAGTAATATTGTGGCTGGTTGCTGTCCTAACACCATCAAAAAAATTCGTATGTGTCTTCGAGTTTTCGACGAATTGTTACTTTCCAAAAGGATGGATCAAAAATATGCATTAAATTTTGGTTGAAAAATGGAATTAAGTGAAATACCACAGCCTAAATGTTAACTTTGGCCTTTGGCTAATCTACTATAAGACAAGAGTTTACGATGGTATAAATGTCTCAAAGAGAGGTGAGAAGACGATGAGAACAATGACAGCCATGGACGCATCAGTTACTGATACAGTGTGGAAGAAGTAAAGAAAATGGTCTGTAAAATTTCCGAATAACAGCAGAAAGGTTGTCGATGATGTTACTATATCATTCGGCTCATTCCAAGCAATTTTTTTGCATATCTTGGAGCTGAAACATGTAGCAGCAAACTGTGTTCAGAAATTGTTGAATGTCGACCAAAAACGACGCTGCATAGACATCGCTCACGGTTTACTGAGTGATGTTGGCAACGACCCAGGGCTCCTAAAGAGGCTTGTAACATGTGAATAAACATGGTATCACATCTAAACCAATCCCCAATTGTCACAGTCAGAACTACCTGAGGATCCAAGACCGAAAAAAATTCGACTACTTTGATTGCATTTTGTTATTCTTTGATTACAATGGGATAGTGCATCATGATTTCCTGCCTTACGGTCAATAAGAAATATTAGAAGTTATGCACCGTTTGAGTGAAGAAATCCTAAGAAAACGATCTGAATCGTGACCAAACCATTCATCGAAAATGCATGACGATAATGCAGCCACTCACACCCCCGTGCTTTTACTGCTCTTTGAGGAAAAAAAAAAAACTTATGTTGCTTCAGTCAAAGTATTCGTCGGACATGGTCCTCTACGACTCTTTCTATTCTCGAAGATGAAGAGTACCATGAAAGCATGCCGTTTTGCCACCACAGATGAGATAAAAACAGAATCAGTGAAGTTGCTTGTAAAGGGACATTCTTCTCCAGCGTTACTTTTCCTCGAATGAAGTAACCGATACCAGAAGTAATATTCGAATTCTGAACAGGTCATTATTGTCTCGGCTGTTTTGCTAGAAAATTTCATATGATTTAGTACACGATGTGTTATATTACAGCCTGAAATCTATAAAAAGAAATTACTTTATTTTCTTTGTTAAAATCGATATCCACTAACTCTAAATGCACAGTTAAAATTATTTTTAAGAGACATTTGAGATTACGTAATATTTTGCACACTTAAAATTTCTGTTATTAATTAGATAATAGATTACTATTTATTATGTTTGTTTCTGGATTCATTTATAAAATAATAATAGAAATTAATAGAAATTTATTACCGCAGAGTGAGGAAGGAGGGCATGTCACTACCCAACTGTGATCTGAGTCTTTATTTCCCCTTGGGTATGCGTTACAATCCAATAGCTGATTTCGGAGTCCCATAATGGATCCTAACTGTATCTGATTTCGGAATCCCATGATGCTAACTGAAATCTTCTTGTATATCCCGGCGATTTGCAAATATACCTTCTCCTCTTGTGATTCTTGCATAGAGTATTCACTATTACTGTCTGAAATTTATTGTAGAAATAGACTTTGCTCTCTGTCATTCCTAGTAACAGGCCCATATTCTCCAGTAACCTGTTCTTCTACTACTTCCCCTACAAACGCGTTCCAGTCCCCCATCGATATTAGATTTTCATCCTCCTTTATGTACTGAATTACACGTTCAATATCGTCATATACTTTCTCTCTCTTTATACAATTTTTTGCTCTTGTTATATTACCATGTACTCGTCAGATCAGAAATCCTTGTCTTCTTTCCATTTCACTTCACTGACGCCCCCTTTATCCAGATGGAGCATTTGCATTTCCCTTTTCAGATTTTCTAGCTTCCCTACCACGTCCTTACTCCTGACATCCCACTCCCCAATTAGTTGAACGTTATCCTTTCGTTAGTTATTCAATCTTTTTCTCATGGTCACCTTCCTCATGGTAGTCCTCTCCTGGTGATCCGAATGGGGCACTTTTCTAGAATCATTTGCCAGTGGAGATATCATCATGACACTTTTTCGATATAAGGCCAGCTGTGCTGTAGATACATATTACGTGTCTTTAATGCAGTGGTCTCCTTTGCCTTCTGCATCCTGATGCCGTTGATCATTGATCATTCTTCCGCGCTTAGGGGCAATTTCCCACTCCAATAGAAAGAGAGCGCCTTGAAACTCTGTCCGTTCCTCTCCCCTCTTCTCGCTTCTGACATAAGAAGTCTTCCATTACCACTGCTCCTGATTTTTATTCAAAATTCATGGAGTGGCGTGGTTGATACCCGGGACAAAGGACGTTTTTATTAATTAAAAACACTACCTCCGATCGAAGATTTCTATTAACGTGATATATATTTCTCGTTACATAGTAGGCCTACTGACCGTCACTTGGGAAAAAAGTGTTGAATCCCCTGGAAACAGTCTGCAATGTATTTTTGGACGCTTTTTTCTGGCTAATAAGTATAATTTCCAGCCAATACTGCCCCTGATTGCAGTAGCGATGTACTACAATCAGAACAGAATTACTAGTTACTGTTGAAGATTTGATTACAGCCCACATGTTCTACTCGTATGTCGCTTCTAATAGGTCGTACTTACGATTTATTTGCTCACAGTGCACTGCTTGAGAAATATTGTAACGAATATTTCAGTTTGCATGGCATATAGAATGTTTCGTGATCTGTATTAAACATAGTGATTCAAATATAACTGAACATTTACCAACCACTAGGCTTTTGTCCATTAGACATTTCGCTGTTTAGTACATTCTCTCTTACGTAATATTACAACAAGGTGTACTTAACTCACAGTATCTAGTCTTCCTTTTTCTTGGTAATCAACAGCATATATATATATATATATATATATATATATATATATATATATATATATATACTCCGTATCTCTCATTGCTCTGTGACAACCCTTTGGGTTTGTTCTTCTTTGTTTTGTTAGTTCCGTTTTCCCCATTGACTGTCGTTGGCTCTTGTGTTGAGCTCCACTGGCAGTTTTTGTGCCTGTGCTCTGAAGAGTTAAGTTGACTGATACGGAAAGGGGTGAAAAAGTAGGACACGGCAGGTAAAATGGAAGAAAAAAGTACGGATGAAGGAAACTGAAATAACGTTGATAATGTGACAGAAGCACAGGTTCATTTTTGAACCGATGGAAGACAGCTGTTGCATATCGAGAGGGACTGGTGGTAATTAATAGTTCAACCATTTATCTCGTCTTGAATGCAGAGGGGTTGTGGTTGAGACGATGGTTACTCGGTAGTTTATTTCAGCGCCGTCTAGCCTGAAACTGAAAGGAACGTGGAGAAACATTTAATATTACCACTGCTTCTACTGAAGGCACAGGACATCCCAACCTTATTGCAGTTTAGGATTGATGATAGGTATATGATACGGGAAGAAGGATGTTAAAGACATCAGCGACTTCAAACTGGTCAAAAAAAGCGTGTGAAAATGCTGTTCTGTCGGCTCCGACCAATATCCACCACATACATTCATGTAGCCTATAACATTATTTAGGAGCGTTCGTTAGCATAGTAAAGGGTTTATTGTAATACTGCAGCTAAATACTCTATAAAGAAACTTATATCGTCATTTACGTCACATTAATCGCCTCACAGGTGATACAGTATGGAAGGGCACGTAATAGCAAGCTGATAATAGGGGAGCAGAAGCAGTAATTGGCGTTACGAACCAACTCGCCTGTGAAGAGTACGTCGAAATGGCTTCCATTAAACACCCGTTTAGAATTAATTGGACCATTAGTGCTGCAGAATCAATTTAGTACTTCACTTCATGAGCGTAAAGATGTGCCATGCCTGGTTTGAACCCACTTATTGCAGTAAACAGTGGAAACCTAGCAAATTAAAGCACGTTAGCCCTACCCGTTCATGCCAAAAGCTATTCATCTCTCTCTCTGTCTCTATCTCGCTCCCTCGCCCCCCCCCCCCCCCCCTCTCTCTCTCTCTCTCTCTCTCTCTCTCTCTCTCTCTCTCTCTCTCTCTCGCTGTCTGTCTCTATCTCTAATCCTACGTTCCACGCGCAGCGAGAGAGAGAACTTGAAAATCTCGCACGTGGTTTACGAAGGCGAGATCTCGTACGTTGCGGGTTTCATAAAACCACTTTGGTAGGGGCAGCTGAATCAGAATGTATGTATTAGTGTTCTGATGCGTTGTTTGATAACGAAATCAGGGAGAGTCGTAGCAGAAGAAGATCGAAGTGTTTGAGACGTGGTGATATTGAATAATGTTGAATAGTAGGTGGACTCGTAAGATATAAGGACTTTCTCGGCAGAATCTGCGAGAGAGGAGCGTGGAGGAAACATCGTCAAAAAATGGTTCATATGACTCTGAGCACTATGGGACTTAACTACTGAGGTCATCAGTCCCCTAGAACTTAGAACTACTTAAACCTAACTAACCTAAGGACATCACACACATTCATGCCCGAGGCAGTGTTCGAACCTGCGATCGTAGCGGTCGCACGTTTCCAGACTGTAGCGCCTAGAACCGCTCGGCCACGCCGACCGGCAAACATCGTGAAAGAAAAAGGACAGGATGATAGCATATGCGTTAAGACATCAAGGAATAACTACCACCAAACTTTCGGGGACTGTAGAGAATAAGAATGTTAACGTAAGACAAGAATACATACAGGAAACAATTGAGGACGTCTGGTACTGATGCTGGTACAGTAGAGGAGGCAGGCCGCATCAAATCAGTAAGAGGACTGAGGACCTCAATAAAAAATTGGGAGCAGTGTATCAATCTGTGATCTTTTAAGACGTATGTATGTGATTAAAGAACGTAAAAGAAGATGACTGTAGAGGAGATGAAACAGACGGTTTGCGATATTTACTCCAGCCCACAGACATGTCAAGAATCCAGGATGGCGGCTGTCTCTTTTTGTACAATGAACTACAAGATAACAAAAATACGGCTTAATAGGCAACGCCTCATTGACGAGATTATTCCAAGTTTCATTCACCAGCACCTCAGGCTATCGAACCTCATGATGCCCTGACCTGGTAAAAGGCGTCGTTTTTGAACAAATAAACAGCACTGTGCAACCTATGAGTCTTTTTTTAATATTTATTTGTTTGCAAAATGTCGTTTATTGCGGTTCCTTGAGCGAAGTCACTTCCGACTGTTTCTCTCTTTCTTTTTTGATGGAAGGGCGCACAGTACTAAGAAAAAAAAAAAGAATTATTTAAAAGGCACCTCTTGCATCTAACGCAAGCACTTTTCTACAAAAGTGTTGTGACTGTCTGCCCAACTATGACACGACAACGAATCAATCATGAAGAATCGCCTGTTCACATTTGTGCCTACCGAATCAGGAATAACTGTGCACGAAATTGGACAGACGAATAACCCGTAGCTTGCTGGCGGATCCGCCTTGTCTGCGGCGTCTAACTTATCGATTCTGTTGGCCACTTCGACTTGTCTCACTCTTCCTCCCACTTCTCCTCCTCCTGCTCCTCCTCCCCCTCCTCCTGCACAGAAGCGGCCAATTTCGCCAATGGGACAGAAGGCCGGTGAATGGTGCGCGTCGCACCGGCAGGCAGATTGCTTTGGTTTTACTTAGCAAAACTTGTGCACTGTCAGCTATCATCCTGACCGTGCGACCAGCGGCGAAAGCCGAAATTTCAAACACGCAGTCAGATTGGACCGTTGTGTGTCGGTCGGGATTTGAAACCGGGACCTTGCTTTTTCGAGGACGACTCTGTCGAACGAATAAGCTAACCATACACGACGCGCGACCCGTTTAGACAACTTCAGCACTTCAGCACTCTAACATTACAGAGGCAAGAATCTGTCTTTGCATCTTGACCCAATATAGAGTTTTAATCTGTCAGGTAGTTTCACAACACTTAAAACTGCGCTGCAAAATTTTAAGTTCATTCTGAAAGCTGAAACTTGGTTTAGGACACATTACACCTACTAGTTAGAAGGACCAATTGCAAACACATCCTAAGTGACAATTGAGAAGCACTATTGAACTGGTGTACAGGAGATATGTCCCAGCAGAGGATTCATTAAAGAATGGGAAATACGATTGACGATTGATACCGAAAGACTTAAAATAAAAAAGGAACTTAAGATTATTTAGATCTAACTCCGTCTCTAATGATCTCGTCGTCGACAGGGCGTTGTACCGTAATCTTCCTTCTTTCTAAAAGTAAGACGAAGGTATCGGGATGCCTTAAGGACAGAGAAAACAGGTAATTAAAAAATAACTTCAGCGTGAAAACAATGCAATGAATCTTACTAGACTTAACGTAAGCAGGAGTATATGCCACATTCACATGGCTTAATGTAAATATTTATTTTAGTTATAGATTTAACTATTTATTTATTCTAGTCAAAATTCTGGGTTATGTCATTAGATCGTTACAGATCATCTAAGTTTGCAATTATTTTTGTTTCTTCTTACTTTCACTCTAAAATTTTGAAGGCCACACATACGCTCGTCTTTGCTATGTCGCATCAGTGCGATATTGTATTTTAACTGTCTATGTATCAGATTCTCTGAGGCGAAATTTAGAGACTAGTTCACCATTTGCCAAACCGAGCGTGAGAAACCGCCTAAAACCTACGTGCCGTCTGACTGCTGTATTACCCCACGGTCGTGAATTCCCCGTGCACACTTGATCCGAGTCTGGCTCAGAAGCCTGCCCCACACAGCTAGTGTACCTTGCATTACGCTACATGAGCAGATATCTCTAATTCTGTACTCCTAATACGATTACTGCTGATAGTGTTCGCTTTACAGTTCCAAAAATGGTTCAAATGGCTCTGAGTACTATGGGACTTAACATCTGTGGTCATCAGTCGCCTAGAACTTAGAACTACTTAAACCTAACTAACCTAAGTACATCACACACATCCATGCCCGAGGCAGGATTCGAACCTGCAACTGTAGCAGTCGCGCGGTTCCGGACTGAGCGCCTAGAACCGCTAGACCACCGCGGCCGGCTTTACAGTTTCTCAGACTATAATTGTGTTATGCATTGGTTCACTACACTCCTTTATTCTTTACCGTATACTGGGATAAACACGCAAAGTTTTCTTATTTGATTATTTCCAGTTTCTCAGTTTTCTCTGAACGTCCCTTATCAGATTCGTCATGATTCTGGGTCCACGTTACCTCTTTTTTACAAGGTGCGGCACAGTCACGATTAAGGACAGTAAGCCAGAAAATATAGAATATCTATCATTCTAGTCGGCAACGGCCTTGCCGCAGTGGATACACCGGTTCCCGTCAGATCACCGAAGTTAAGCACTTGGATGGTTGACCATCCGGGCCGCCATGTGCTGTTGCCATTTTTGGGGTGCACTTAGCCTCGTGATGCCAACTGAGGAGCTAGTCGACCGAACAGTAGCGGCTCCGGTCAAATAAATCCATCATAACGACCGGGAGAGCGGTGTGCTGACCACACGCCCTCCAATCCGCGTCCTCATCTGAGGATGACACGGCGGTCGGCTGGTCCAGATGGGCCACTTTTGACTTGCAGATGGAGTGCTTTTTGTGTTCCAGGACAACCGACTATAGGGCTTTCGGGATCAATATTAGCCGACAGCTATAGAAAAACAATTTATGTTGCTTGATACAACAGTTTTATGGCGATATAGTACAAGTAAATCCTGCGCAGAGTGGAATAACCCCGAAACAGTTCACCGGACAAAACACGTAATCCCATTGAAAGAAAAGGCTGGTCACTTTGAAGCACTGCAGATGTTGGAGAAATAATGCTACCAGTCGGGTCGTGTGTAATATGTGGCAAATATGTAGTGTGCATGTGCCAGTCACTGTGTGGAATCATCGCAGTGAGCTGGGTCGACTTGCAAAAACCAGCCAGAGTGTGTGCCGTGTTCGTAGTCAGTCTCTCGGCTATTGGACCCCGCTCAATGTCGGGCAGAGCTCTTCTGTAGTTTGCGAAAGATGGTGTATTTAGTAGAAAAACTTATAGATGGTGGGAACTGGCGAAAACAATAGAATTTCACTATCGTTATTATGACCCCTTTTTACATCCATAGCTGAAACTCCTTCTCTACACAGGACCTCTTCCTGGCTCGTGACATTATCGTTTGGACACTACACGACTGAACAATAGTGGGCCAGTCACACGAGTCCCGATTTGAGCCGGTGAGAGCTGATGGTAGGGTTTGAGTGTGGCGCAAGGCCACGAAGCCATGGACTCATGTTGTCAACAAGTCACTGTGCAAGCTGTTGGTGGCTCCGTCATGGTGAGAGCTTTGTGTACAAGGAATGGACCGGGTCCTCTGGTCCAACAGAACCGGTCATTAACAGGAAATGGTTATGTTTGGCTGCCTGGAGAGCCATCCATGGACTTTGTGTTCCTAAACAATGATGGAACTTTATGGATGTCAATGCGCCATGCAACAGGCCACAATTGTTCACGATCGGTTTGAAGACTGTTGAGGACAGTTCGATCGAATGATTTGGCCATCCAGATCGCTCGACATAAATTCCATCGAACAATTACGGGACATAATCGAGAGGTTACTTTGTGCACAAAATCCTGCACCCGGCAATATTTTAAAAGCTCTTGACTGAGGGAGCATAGCTCAACATTTCTGCGCGGGACTACCAGCGTCTTGTTGAGTCCATGTCACGTCCAGTAGCTGCACTACACCGGGAAAAAGGAAATCCGAGCGAAATTAGGTGGTATTCCACGACTTTTGTCACCTCAGTTTAACTGAGTTATACGAATCTATGTTGCTCCACAAGATTTTCTACTTTCACATACCTACCTCCTACTGAGTAATTTTGTTGGCCTTCTATCTCCAACAATGCTGAAGCACTTCCTGCATGTTTCTCTAGTCGACAGTTATGCGTAGAACCTACACATTCTTTATCTTATGTTATACGTCCACCTAGTTTTCAACATTTTTCTACAGAACCAGATTTACCATTACCCACTATTAAAATCAGTATATTGCAGAGCATTCAGTAATTTCCTCATCATACGCTTAAAATCCAAAGATGCTGTTACACTAGCCTAATATCGTGTTGGGCCTCCACAAGCATGCAGAAGCGCCACATTACGACGTGACACGGACTCGACTACTGTCTGAAGTAGAGAATTGACACAACGAACCCTGCAGGGCTGTCTATAAATCCTAACTACGTGGGGGTAGATATCTCTTCTGAACAGCACTTTGCAAAACATCCCAGATATTATCAATAATGTTCATATCTCGGGAGTTTGGTGTCCAGCGGTAGTGTTTCTTGGAGCCACTCTATAACAATTCTGTACGTGTGGGGTGTCGCATTGTCCTGCTGAAATTGCCCAAGTCTGTCGGAATGCATAATGGACATGAATGGATGGAGGTGATGAGACATGATACTTACGTACATGTCACCTGTCAGAATCTTATCTAGACGTATCAGTGGTCGCATATGACTCCAACTGCACACGCCCCACAATATTACAGAGCCTTCACCAGCTTGAGAAGTCCCCTTCTGACATGCAGGGTCCATACCAGTACACGTCAATCCTCTCTATACAATTTCAAATGAGACTCTACCGACCAGGCAACATTTTTCCAGTCATCAACAGTCTAAGTCGGTGTTGACGGGCCCAGGAGATTGAATCGTTGATCATGCAGTCTTGAAGGGCACTCAAGAAGTCCTCGGCTCCGAAAGCCCATATCGATGATTTTTTGTTGAATGGTTTGGACGGTGTCACTTATTGATGGCCCAGCACTCAAGTCTGCAGTAATGCTCGGAAGTGGTCTGTCAGGTTGAACGATTCTCTTCAGTTGCCATTGGTCCCATTCTTGAAGGATTTTCCGGCCGCAGTGGTGTTGGAGATTTGATATTTACCGGATTCCTGATATTCACTTTACACCCGTGAAATGGTTGTACGGAAAAGTTACCGCTTCTTCGCTACCTCAGAGATGCTGTCCCTTCGCGTGTTCGGCGACTGTAACACCACGTTCAAACCAACTTAAATTTTGATAACCTGCTATTGTAGCAGCAGTAACCGATTTAAACTCTGCAGCAGACACTTGTTGTCTTATACAGGTGTTTGTCGATCGGAGCGCCGTATTACACTCCTGGAAATTGAAATAAGAACACCGTGAATTCATTGTCCCAGGAAGGGGAAACTTTATTGACACATTCCTGGGGTCAGATACATCACATGATCACACTGACAGAACCACAGGCACATAGACACAGGCAACAGAGCATGCACAATGTCGGCACTAGTACAGTGTATATCCATCTTTTGCAGCAATGCAGGCTGCTATTCTCCCATGGAGACGATCGTAGAGATGCTGGATGTAGTCCTGTGGAACGGCTTGCCATGCCATTTCCACCTGGCGCCTCAGTTGGACCAGCGTTCGTGCTGGACTTGCAGACCGCGTGAGACGACGCTTCATCCAGTCACAAACATACTCAATGGGGGACAGACCGGAGATCTTGCTGGCCAGGGTAGTTGACTTACACCTTCTAGAGCACGTTGGGTAGCACGGGATACATGCGGACGTGCATTGTCCTGTTGGAACAGCAAGTTCCTTTGCCGGTCTAGGAATGGTAGAACGATGGGTTCGATGACGGTTTGGATGTACCGTGCACTATTCAGTGTCCCCTCGACGATCACCAGAGGTGTACGGCCAGTGTAGGAGATCGCTCCCCACACCATGATGCCGGGTGTTGGCCCTGTGTGCCTCGGTCGTATGCAGTCCTGATTGTGGCGCTCACCTGCACGGCGCCAAACACGCATACGACCATCATTGGCACCAAGGCAGAAGCGACTCTCATCGCTGAAGACGACACGTCTCCTTTCGTCCCTCCATTCACGCCTGTCGCGACACCACTGGAGGCGGGCTGCACGATGTTGGGGCGTGAGCGGAAGACGGCCTAACGGTGTGCGGGACCGTAGCCCAGCTTCATGGAGACGGTTGCGAATGGTCCTCGCCGATACCCCTGGAGCAACAGTGTCCCTAATTTGCTGGGAAGTGGCGGTGCGGTCCCCTATGGCACTGCGTAGGATCCTACGGTCTTGGCGTGTATCCGTGTGTCGCTGCGGTCCGGTCCCAGGTCGACGGGCACGTGCACCTTCCGCCGACCACTGGCGACAACATCGATGTACTGTGGAGACCTCACGCCCCACGTGTTGAGCAATTCGGCGGTACGTCCACCCGGCCTCCCACATGCCCACTATACGCCCTCGCTCAAAGTCCGTCAACTGCACATACGGTTCACGTCCACGCTGTCGCGGCATGCTACCAGTGTTAAAGACTGCGATGGACCTCCGTATGCCACGGCAAACTGGCTGACACTGACGGCGGCGGTGAACAAATGCTGCGCAGCTATCGCCACTCGACTGCCAACAACGCGGTTCCTGGTGTGTCCGCTGTGCCGTGC
The DNA here is from genome assembly GCF_023897955.1 of Schistocerca gregaria. Classification (NCBI taxonomy): domain Eukaryota; kingdom Metazoa; phylum Arthropoda; class Insecta; order Orthoptera; family Acrididae; genus Schistocerca; species Schistocerca gregaria. Next base: position 163,807,502 of record NC_064922.1, read on the forward strand.
GTGTGATCATTGCTTGTACAGCCCTCTCGCAGTGTCCAGAGTAAGTATGGTGGGTCTGACACACCGGTGTCAATGTGTTCTTTTTTCCATTTCCAGGAGTGTATGTCTGTTTATATATCTCTGTATTTGAATACGGATGCATGTACCAGATTCTTTGGCGCTTCAGTGCAATTGTGCTAAAGTTTAATATTAGCAGATTTCTGTAACCAGCAATGTCCTCTTTGTCCATGCTAGTCTTTTTTTTTTGTCCTTGCCTCGTCTGTCATGTGGTATCTTGCGTTCAAGGTATCAGAATTACTTTTCTCACAGTTTTCATCTCTGCTACTCCCGATGAAATTCTTCCGTCTCCAGAATACTGTTACTCCATAATATATGCTCATTAGGCTATTCATTTCATTCAACAGATTTTGTAATTCTTCACTTTCACTAAGGATAGCAACGTCGCCAGCGAATTTGGTCATAGATATCCTTCCACCATGAGTTTTGGTCTCACTCTTAAACTTTTCTTTCGTCTCCGTTACTGCTTGTTCTACTGCAGACTGAACAATACGGCGAGAGACTAAATGTGTGTGTTATACCGTTTGTAATCGGAACACATTGTTCTTGTTTTTCCATTACCACTTTTACCTCTTGTTTTTTGTTCGTGTTGTATATTACCAGCACTACCCTAAAAATTACAACTGTTTTACTGCGTATTTAAAATCTTACAACATTTTACATTGTTGAATACGTTTTCGAGGTCGACAAATCCTATGAGCGTGTCTTCATTTTTCTGATGTCTTGCTTCCGTTAAGAAGTGCAGCGTCGGAACAACCTTTCTGTTTTCTTTAGCTGTTCTAAAGTCAAACTGATCGTCGTCTAATGTACCTTCAATTTTCTGTTCCATGTTTATGTATGTTATTCTACTCCTCAACTTGGATGCATGAACCGTTAGACTGATTTGCTAGCCTTGTTAAATTCTCGACGATATATTTCCGAAAGTCTGATAGTAAGTCTCCTGACTCCTAGGTTCTATAATCCAGCTTCAGTAATCCACTCACACCAACGATTTTTAGAGATTCCAAAGGAATTCTATCTGTGCTTTCCCCCTTATTCGATTGTAACTCTGCAAAAGCTCTGTGTAACTTGATCTTAATACTGCATCCCCTATTCCTTCCATATCTACTTTCACTTCTTCCTCCATCACGTCATAATGCAGTTCCACATCGTCCTCTTACGGATTTATGGACAGCCCTGAAGAATACATGGTTCCCTCCAGCCCTACTTCAGACATTAGTGGAGTCCACGCCATGTTTTGCGGCACTTATCAATGCTCGCGGGGGCCCTAAGCTATATTATGCAGGTGTAACAATTTCTTTGGCTCTTCAGTATACAAAATTAATTAGCTCCTAGAAATGTTAATATTTAAGCGTAGAGACATATCAATAACTAAGTGATAGTTAAATGAATGTAGGAAAAGCGGTTATGGCATATACTAAATAGGTGATAGGGACAAGTTGATGGGACGGCTAGAATACACGAATAGTGAAGTTACATTCGGAAGAGTTAATGTTAAAATGTTTTCACATCTCACTATAGCGCATCTTGGCTGCTTTAAAATACAACGGCACGGGAAACAAGAACATGACACTCCGGATAAAGTCGATTTGCAAGTATCGGAAAAATGGTTGACGCACACACGTTTGCATAAAGAAACTGAGGGAGTTCTGACAGCGATATAAAATCATATCATTGTGGTAAGGTACTGTGATACTGTGTATCTTAAAAGAGCGAGGAATAGACGATAGCTGTAGGACATGAAGGAATCAAAAGAAATCGAGCCAACACACCACATCAGAATGTAAAACGGAGCCAGCCGCGCAAAATATGAATAGACATGAAGAAGTCGCCAAAATAATACACCAGCTCTTCAGAGAGTACTATCAATCGATTAAAGACGTCTCTCCTAACTGCTGTAGAAAACAAAAATTTCAAAATTTACTTGAACCGCACCTTACTAATTCAACAATCCGTTTTAACTGTCGTGCAGTAACAAAGTTCAATAAGATGAGCAAGTCACCTCCCTCACAGTCACACCAATAATTTACAAAACCAAAAGGGCCAAGTAGAGGTACGAGGCTGATGAAATGAAAACTGTGTAACAACAAAAGTCAATACACATCGTCCCTGCGTTAATCCTGGACACTCGCGTTTCCCCAAAATGCATTTCTATGAGTCTGTAGGCCAAAAACTACATGTTTCACACTGTTGGCAAATGCTGAATAACATAATTACTTCAGGAATATTTCATTCATATTAAGACAATAACTATGCCAGAAATTAAAACTAAATTTTTCCATCAGTTCATTTTGTAGCTAATTAATTAAAGGCGTAAGTCTGAACAACAACAATAACGACTAACTCAGAGAACTGTAGTAATCATTGCATCTTGCAAATCATAGCAATTTTTACTTCATGTACACTGTTTACTAACTTTGTGTGATTTTCGCTGTTATATACGAGGTTTGTCATGATATCTTTAATGTTACTTGGAAGTAAGTAACGTTAAATAAAGCGATACTGAGAGTAAATTTTAAGTACTTGTAAAAGTTTGTCTATTCAAACTCGTAACAGCTATATTGATTTCACTTTCCATTTTTGTTTATCATCACATTAAATAATTCCAGTATTTTGAGTATCAAGCTTGACTTAACAATTTTGAGACCCTTGAATATGTGATTTTACGCCCCGGTAAGAAATGCCTGCCATCACCAATGCGCGTGGTAATCATTGTTACATGAATCTCACTCGAATTATAACTACGTATTTGGTTTCAAAACTAAATCGTCTGCTTTAGGACACAAGACCGAATTATTTCATTACATCACGCGATTTCACAAAAATTCAATTTTTAATTAACGATAAATACGATTAAGCCATATGACTTGATCTTTATAGTTTCATATCGTTACACTCAGATTTTTCTAAGGCAATGTACTCACGTGCCATTCTGGTGATAAACTGTACACAGCGTTCTCAGTTTTTTGTCTATGCCTTACCAACACTTAATCAAGGTCAGCTGGACAATTTGTACCGGACGAAGTGTTAAGGTTGCAAAATAGCGTAGGAACTTGGCAGGAGAAAGGAAGGGACTTAATTTCAAAACTTTTCTCACAAATGTCTTAGGGGGTTGATGTAAGAAACGAGACTGAAGAAAAATCAAGACTTTTCATAGGACTTCTCGACCTGGAAAAACCGATCGAATATTTAGTGCAACATGCTCGAAATCTAAGAAAAATAGGTGTACAGTGTAGGCTAAAGACTGGTAATATACAATATGTTCAAGAACCAAGAGAAAACAGAAAGACTAGAGGACTAAAAACGAATTGCTCGGACTAAAAGGTGTGTAAGACAGGGATGCAGTCTTCCACCCCTACTGCTTAATCTACAAATCGAAGAAGCAGTAGTAGGAATAAAAGAACGGTTGAAGAGTGGAATTAAAATTCAGGGTGAAAGGAAATCAGTGATAAGATACACTGATGACATTGCTCTCCTGTGCCAATAAGAGGAAGACTTATTGCGTCTACTGAATGGAACGAACAGTCTAATGAGTACAAAATATGAACTGAGAGTAAATCGAAGAAAGACAAAAGTAATGAGAAGTAGCAGAAATGAGAAGAGCGAGAAACTTAACGTCGTAGTTGGGGATCACGAAATAGACGAAGTTAAGGAATTCTGCTACCTAGGCAGTAAAATAGCCCATGACGGAAGGAGTAAGGACGACATCAAAAGCAGACTAGCACTAACAAAGAAGGCATTGCTGGCCAAAAGAAGTATATTAGTATTAAACACAGGCCTTAATTTTAGAACGAAATGTATGAAAATTTACGTTTCGAGCACAGCATTGCGTTGTAGTGAAACATGGATCATCATCATCTCCTTCCAAGGATTATCGTTGTAATCACCTACATATCTTTCGAGGTGTATCTACTTCTCTCTTCCCAGTTGGCCGCCAATTCGTTACTTTTTTTGGGAATTTCTTTTCCACCATTCTATCAACATGATCCTTCCTTTTCATTCTGTTCTATTCTTTCTTTTCATTAACCGAAAAGGTTTTTTAAATCTGATGTTATAGTTTCATTCCTTATTTTCCGTATTTCATTATAGCCCCTCACTTACGTAATGAACTTCACCTCTGCTGCCTGAATAAGTAATTTTTGTTTGTTTTTTGTTATTTCCCATGATTCGGAAACATGTACAAGACTAGGTAAGCCTTACCGTTTTAGAATTTAATTAGTGTTTCCTTCCCTGTTTTTCTTCCCAAAGTTCTTCCAATTCTTCTGTATATGGCTTGATATTTTTTAACCTTCTTCTCAATGTGTTTGTCATAGTTAAAAGCAACATCATATTCTAGATAAGTGAAGTGGAATACTTGTTCGATTTGACTGTGTTGTTGCCTTTGAAAAATGGTCTGTGGGAAAACTAGAACAGTAGAAAAACGAAGCATTTGAGATGTCTACTACAGAAGAATACTCATAATTTGGTAAACTGAAAAGGTAACGAATGGAGAGGTTCCCGCCGAATCAGGCGGAAAGATGAAGAAACACTGACAAGAACAAGGAACAGAATGATGGGATATCTGTTAAGACGTCAGGGAATAACTTCCATGGTACCACAGGGAGCTGTAGAGGGTAGGACTCGTGGAGAAAGAGATCGGCTCCAGATTGCCAGTACTACTCTGACATGAAAATTGTTACCACAGGGGTGGAATTCGTGGGCGTGCGCATCAAACCAGTCAGAAAACTTGCGACAAAAGGGGGGGGGGGGAGTGAAATAAATTTAAGTTTCGAGCTGAATATATCACGGTAATCAACAAGACTGGTGAATGTAGTCAGTCGCTTGGTGTGTGTAATCACAAACTGAACTTCCATACAATGAGGATTAAATGGGGAGCAAGTCGATCATCCCTTCTTACAGCTAAATGACTGTTTCAGTATTTACGTCAGCTGAATTGATGATGAGTCAGTGCAAACAATTTACTTGCTCCCATTCCTTGTTTAAATCCGAACAAATGAGCCACGAATAGCCGATTAAATAAAGCATACAATGCAACCGGAAAAACGATTTTGCGTAGTTACTGGAGCGAGTAATTCACTTGAAATACATTAATTAAAAGGAAAAAACGTTACTGGCCTGGACACTCTGTTGTAGCGTGTTAACTAACACAGTGTAAAACAAAGCATTTAGAGCGCAACGATTTTCTGTAGTTGTATTAGCCACCGCCTGCACTGAGAAAAGAGCTGTTTTACGTTTTCAGATCTCTGAGTGTAAAGTGGCCCCGGTTTTTACAGCAGGGCTTCCTCGGTATTTGCAATAGATAAATAGCGCTTATCTATGCTCAACCGACACGTTCGTAATCTGAAGGTTGCTCATTTCTAAAACTACTTATTCCTTATGCTGTACCTGCGATGCTGGATCGTTTTCGTTGTAGCGAAAGTGTTGTTTTGCCATACTATAAAAAATGGTTTGGGAAAAATGACTTCATGTGTTTAGATCCAGTAATGAATCGAAACATCGTAAACAACGTTCTAAGATAAGACCTGGGCTATTCTTGCGTTACTTACACCGAAAATCCAACATCTTTTTATAATATCCAACTATTATCTAAGATAAGACGTCAGATAGTTTTGCGTTAATTACACATCGGAAATGCAGCGTCATTTTATAACAACCAAGAGTGCTGTATGAAAAAGCTGGACTTTTGATGTAATTAATATAAAATTAACTCATATCTTATAGTAAAATAATGTTTGCCGCTGCTGTAATTCATTGTTAGGTGGAATTACATTAAAGTAGTGCTTTTACTTACGCCGATTTTTGCTGTATGGCACCACCATCTCAAGGAATCTTCGCTACGACAAAACTCTATCAACAATGAGTGTACAGCACTAGTTTCAAAGGTGTAGGGCCTTCTAGTGATGAACCTGTCGATCCAAAACCAGTAACAGCGTTGTTCTTTCTTAATATGTAGCATTATTAGGAGTAGATCCTTCAGCTTTTACTTTATTGTAATCATTAATATGTAATTTCACACAGACTTGGTCTCACCATGTCAGTTTTCACAAAACAGTTTTAACTGAAACTAATGGGGAACAGTGCAGGGACCATGCTGTGGGCAATCAAAGTTAGCTGAGTCAAAAAAAAAAGATCGGCTTCTGAAGAAATCTCAAGAGATAAGTTGACTAAAACACACGGTGCTTAAGAGTGTTGCTAACTCTATACATCACCTCTTTCCTTTACGTAAGGCATGGCTACGTAAAATTGCTCTGTTTCCTTACGTAATGCCTTCATAAATTACTACCATTTTTCTAATCTTCACTGCTACATATTTAAACATATGTTAAAAAACGTGAAGGAAACTAATAATGACGGAGCTACACTCATTTTGACAACTGTGAAATGTTTTATACAGCCGAGATAATACATACGCACAGCTTGACTAACAAATTGCACTTATTCTCTCTTCTTCTCCCCCGTTATAAACGTTCAGAGTCTTGAAGGAAACAGTACTGATCACTAAGACTAACAATAAAATTTTATTGTTCCCTGCTTAACGCGAAGGTAACACAAAAGAGATTAGATTATGCAGAAAACTATAAAAAATTTAGTATTTTCTGGCATGCTAACACCGGTGACAGAAAAGAAGAAAAAATTTAAAGGAAACTGAAATCGTTCTACCGGTAAACTGCGTGTACATTTGCCTATTGCTGATGAAATACAACGCCGAAAGCTTTTCGCCTCCGTTCCCTATGAAATTCCAGCAGTAGCCAGGAATGTATTGGCATTTTCGTATAACGAATTGCATTGACAGATTTTAGCAGCGTATTTTAAGTTGTAAATATTTTTGGATCTCTCTGACTTCATAACTGAAAAGTCCATTGATAGTGACCGGGCCAAATATCTCACGAAATAAGCATAAACGAAAAAACTACAGAGAACGAAACTCGTCTAGCTTGAAGGGGGAAACCAGATGTCGCTAGATGGCGCTGCCATAGGTCAAACGGATATCAATTGCGTTTCTTTTTAAATAGGAACCCCCATTTTTATTACATATTCGCGTAGTACGTAAAGAAATATGAATGTTTTAGTTGGACCACTTTTTTCGCTTTGTGATAGATGGCGCTGTAATAGTCACAAACGTATAAGTACGTGGTATCTAGTAACATTCCACCAGTGCGGACGGTATTTGCTTTGTGATACATTACTCGTGTTAAAATGGGCCGTTTACCAATTGCGGTAAAGGTCGATATGGTGTTGATGTATGGCTATTGTTATTAAAAATGTCCAACAGGCGTGTGCTATGTATGCTGCTCGGTATCCTGGACGACATCATCCAAGTGTAAGGACCGTTCGCTGGATAGTTACGTTAGTTACGGAAAGAGCCACATGTGAAACGTCAGTTACGAACTGCAACAAATGATGATGCCCAGGTAGATGTTTTAGCTGCTGTCGCGACTATTCCGCACGTCAGTAGCAGACAAATTGCGCGAGAATCGGAAATTTCAAAAACGTCGCTGTTGAAAATGTTCCATCAACATCCCGTACCGTATTTCTATGCACCAGGAATTGAATGGCGACGACTTTGAACGTCGAGTACAGTTCTGCCACTGGGCACAAGAGAAATTACGGGACGATGACAGATTTTTTGCACGAGTTATATTTAACGACGAAGCGTCATTCACCAACAGCGGTAAGTTAAACAGGAATAATATGCGCTACTGGACAACGGAAAATCAGCGACCTTTGCGGGTTAATGTAAGGTGCGGGATTATGAGAGGAAGGATAATTGGCCCCCATTTTATCGATGGCAGTTTATATGGTGCAATGTATGCTCTTTTCCTACGTAATGTTCTACCGATGTTACTATAAAATGTGTCACTGCATGACAGAATGGCGATGTACTTCCAACATGATGGATGTCCGGCACATAGCTCGCGTGCGGTTGAAGCGGTATTGAATAGCATATTTGATGATAGGTGGATTGGTTGTCGAAGCACCATAGCCCGCAAGTTCACCGGATCTGACGTCCACGGATTTCTTTCCGTGGGGAAAGTTGGAGGATATTTGCTATCGTGATCCACCGACAACGCCTCACAACATGCGTCAGCGCTTTGCCAATGCATGTGCGCACATTACGGAAGGCGAACTACTCGCTGTTGAGAGAAATGTCGTTACACATATTGCCAAATACATTGAGGTTGACGGGCATTATTTTGAGCATTTATTGCATTAATGTGGTATTTACAGGTAATCACGCTGTAATAGCATGCGTTCTCAGAATTGATAAGTTCACAAACAGTACATGTATCACATTGGAATAATCGAAATAAAATGTTCAAACGTACCTACGTTCTGTATTTTAATTTTAAAAACCTACCTGTTTCCAACTCTTCGTCTAATATTTTGACCCATATGTTTGTGACTATTACAGCGCCATCTATCACAAAGCCAAAAAAAATGTTCCAACTAAAGCATTCATATTTCTTTACGTACTGCACGAATATCTAATAAAATTTGGGGCTCCTATTTTTTTTAAAAAAAAAACTTTGTTGATATCCGTTTGACCTATGGAAGCGCCATCTAGCGGGCCAACCATAGCGCCAATTGGTTTCCCCCTTCAAGCTACAGAAGTTTCATTCTTTGTAGTTTTTTCGTGTAACGCTTATTTAGTGAGATATTTGGCCCGGTCACAATCAATGGACCACCCTGTATAGCTTGTATGCATGTGTGTGTGTGTGTGTGTGTGTGTGTGTGTGTGTGTGTGTGCATGCTGGTGTGAAAGAGGGACAGAGAGGGAGAGAGGGAAAGAGAAACACACACAAGCAGATAGAGAGAGAGATTGCTTGTATGAGTACCATTTATTAAGTACGATTAATTGTTTCCACTGACAATTGTCACTGGACACGAAATGTTCGAAGACTTCCCAAAAGGAACTATGCAGGATGGCTGAATCAAATGAGACATCAGATGTAGACTGGCACACGTGATGAGAAGTGTTTTCGGTGAAAGCGCTTCATCAGGAAAGCAGCATTATATGAAAGTGAAAAGCATTATATGAAACACTGACCATTGCATAATGGAAGAAGAAGTAACTAGAAGAAATTCTAACGTAGAGCCATCAAAGTAAGTTTAAAATTGAGTGGACAGGCGAAGTGGAAAATGAATAACTACTAGAAAGAATGTATGAGGAAAGGGGAGTCTAGAGGATCCTAACAGAAGCAGGGACAGGTTAGTGGCACATTTGCTACGGGATGCAGGAATAGTTGTTCTGGTGCTGGAAGCAGCAGCAGAGGGGAAAATAATAGCTGACCAGTACTACAATATGCAAGGCGGTTGGTGATGGGTGTAACAGTCACATAGAAACGAATATATTAGCATAAGCGTCAAACCGATCGACAGTCGATACCCAAGTAACCCCTAAATATGAATCAAAATTACCATGTATCAGGTTTTAGACGGTGATTGGTCACAATGGCCTAAGGTCTATAACATGCATTGCAGTGTCTGATTAGTTTACCATTTCACCATTTCATCTAGATCATCTGAAAAGAATCTTAGCATACCATTTCTAATGTAGACAAATGTTATGAATTTTTAAATTTCTAATGCAGATTTGAAGTACAACAAAGAATATAGGTGAAAAGAGCACTTAGATGGTTACCAGGGAGGATCTTCTTACCATCAGTCTTTGGAACAAGCAGTATTAAATCTAAAGTAACAAACGTTAAACCTAATACGTACCAGTGTTTAAACTGAATGAGTGTCTCATTCTCCGAAAATTATTGACAATTTTCTAGAACACAATGAAATATCGGAAACGTGATACCTGCAGAAGGAAAATAACAAAGTAGTGAAAAGCCAACCAGAGAATACGCCTTAGGTATACATGCCTACGTTAATAGAAAAAAAACCTATTTTGTGGAAGTATTTTGCACTATCTGCTGTCAGAGTAACCCGTTATTATGTTTCCTAATGCGGTCTGTATTCAGATGGTTCGACGAAGCATGTGGACAGGCTTAGTGTTATTTTTTCTTCGTTTTTGACTGTGTGCGCAGTCCGTCAGTATTATGCGCGCTGACTGATCAAAAGTACGCTTACACCTATTAATCAGCCGGCCTCTGTGACCGAGCGGTTCTAGGCGCTTCAGACCGGAACCGCTTTGCTGCTACGGTCGTAGGTTCGAATGCTACTTTGGGCATGGATGAGTGTGTTACATTTATGTTAGTTTGGTTTAATTAGTTCTAAGTCTATGGCACTGATGACTTCATATGTTAAGTTCCAAAGTGCTTAGAGCCATTTGAACATCTATTAGTTGAAATTATTACGGGTATACCCACCCTTTGCGTTCATGACGACTTCAACTTTGGCGGGCACTCATTCAATGAGGCGTCTGAAATTCAGTGGAGAAATGTCAGCTCATTCTTTCTCAAGAACCGAAACCAAAAAAGATAGTGATATTCGACGTTGAATTCTGTAGCTAAGTCGGCGTCGTAACACAGCCGAAATTGTCCTTTTTGGGTTCACGTTGCGACTATGGGGAGGTCCGCCCATTTCCGAAGTCCACACACCATCGACTCAGGGAGTGCATTTCCTCGAACGTAGGCAGTACACGGCACTGTAAAATGTGATATGTCCTTTCGCATTTTTTTTTTCTTGTGTGCAACAAGGGAACCGCAACCTAAGCACGTAATGCATCTCCATAGTGTGAAACCACCTCCTCCGCACTTCACTGTTCGCACGCACTCATTCCGTCTTCAGGCCACAAGTGGCCCATAGGGACCATCCAACGGCCGTATGAGGATGCGGATAGGAGGGGCGTTTGGTCAGCACACAGCTCTCCCGGTCGTTATGATATTCTGTGACCAGAGCCGCTACTATTCAGTCGAGTAGCTCCTCAAAATGCAACAGCGCATGATGGAACGGATGGTCACCCATCCAAGTGCCGGCCACGCCCGACAGTGCTTAACTTCGGTGAGCTCACGGGAACCGGTGTATCCACTGCGGCAAGGCCGTTGCCATACTTCACTCTTAGTACTACACATAACCAGAACCATTGCATTGCCACACGCTATAGAGTGATTGATGCAGTCACTTGTTTTTAGTTGTCCACTAGCCAGTGGCGTCGCTATGGGTACCACCTCATGGGTGGTTTAGTATTTTCTAGAAAGATACATGGCTTATGTTGAGCTGCTCGAACACTGTACCCACGCACAGCCATTGTTCTGGCTGGACAGCTGGCTCCAGTTTGGAATTCACGACTGAATCGTTCCGCTAAACCCTTGTGATTTTTTCGAACCACCCTCCTCGGAGGTTTCTGCCCGACGGTACGGGAGGTATACCTGGTCTTGGTTCAGCTGCGGAGTTGTCATGACTGAAATATCCGAGTAACTGTTAAGGCAGATCTTCTGGGTATTGAGAAATCGCCAAACATTGGTAATCGAGGTATCTGGGGTTCAAACCAACCAGAATACTTTTCTTTAATTACTTTCGATGCTGCACATTCCTCTCGCTACTGGAACCTCGTTGCAACTTTTACTCTATTGATATCATGGTAAGCTCCGGTCATAGTAGCTCCCGTGGCCAGAATGTATCTGCCACACACGTCGTACACATAAAAAAATGGAACACCTACAGCCGCCCTTACAATCTTATTTATTATTTGGCTACCAGATTCGGTGCTTTATTACGCCGTCTTCAGACCTTAACAGACGCTGAGGGGGTTAACTCCAATCGTATAGACGATTCAATAGTGGTCAAATTCATGAACTGATTTTCGTAGACTACCTTTAACAACTACCTTGTGTATCAAACCGTCAACTACCAACTGACAAGTTGACTCAAAATCGTTGTTGCAGGTTGTTCATATATTTTGGTCACTGATAAATCGTGTAGACGATTGACGTTAACCCCCTGAGCGTCAACTAAGGCCTGAAGACGGTGTTCTGAAGCACCGAAACTGTTAGCCATGTTATAAATAACATCGTAAAGACGGTTGTGGGGTCGGCCGGGGTGGCCGAGCGGTTCTAGGCGCTACAATATGGAACAGCGCGACCGCTGCGGTCGCAGGTTCTAATCCTGCCTCGGGCATGGATGCGTGTGATGTTCGTAGGCTAGTTAGGTTTGTTCTAAATTCTAGTGGACTGATGACTTCAGAAGTTAAGTCCCATAGTGCTCATAGCCATTTGAACCATTTTTGAACGGTTGTGGGTGTTCCATTTCATTGCATACGTGAACGGCCAAAGTTCCTCAAACCACCAATCAGAAGAATGGACATACAAAAACGCCAGTGGTATCTAGATTTTGTCATTCTGCTATTCTGTATGGGCATAATAAATAAAATTTCTACATCTGCATCCACGTACATGCTCCGTAAGCCACCGTATGGTGCATGACGGAGGTACCTCAAAGGCTAATAATCATTTCCTTTCCTGTTCCGTGCGGTTCTAGGCGCTACAGTCAGGAACGGCGAGACCGATACGGTCGCAGGTTCGAATCCTGCCTCGGGCATGGATGTGTGTGATGTCCTTAGGTTAGTTAGGTTTAACTACACTCCTGGAAATGGAAAAAAGAACACATTGACACCGGTGTGTCAGACCCACCATACTTGCTCCGGACACTGCGAGAGGGCTGTACAAGCAATGATCACACGCACGGCACAGCGGACACACCAGGAACCGCGGTGTTGGCCGTCGAATGGCGCTAGCTGCCCGGCATTTGTGCACCGCCGCCGTCAGTGTCAGCCAGTTTGCCGTGGCATACGGAGCTCCATCGCAGTCTTTAACACTGGTAGCATGCCGCGACAGCGTGGACGTGAACAGTATGTGCAGTTGACGGACTTTGAGCGAGGGCGTATAGTGGGCATGCGGGAGGCCGGGTGGACGTACCGCCGAATTGCTCAACACGTGGGGCGTGAGGTCTCCACAGTACATCGATGTTGTCGCCAGTGGTCGGCGGAAGGTGCACGTGCCCGTCGACCTGGGACCGGACCGCAGCGACGCACGGATGCACGCCAAGACCGTAGGCTCCTACGCAGTGCCGTAGGGGACCGCAACGCCCGCCACTTCCCAGCAAATTAGGGACACTGTTGCTCCTGGGGTATCGGCGAGGACCATTCGCAACCGTCTCCATGAAGCTGGGCTACGGTCCCGCACCCCGTTAGGCCGTCTTCCGCTCACGCCCCAACATCGTGCTGCCCGCCTCCAGTGGTGTCGCGACAGGCGTGAATGGAGGGACGAATGGAGACGTGTCGTCTTCAGCGATGAGAGTCGCTTCTGCCTTGGTGCCAATGATGGTCGTATGCGTGTTTGGCGCCGTGCAGGTGAGCGCCACAATCAGGACTGCATACGACCGAGGCACACAGGGCCACCACACGGCATCATGGTGTGGGGAGCGATCTCCTACACTGGCCGTACACCTCTGGTGATCGTCGAGGGGACACTGAATAGTGCACGGTACATCCAAACCGTCATCGAACCCATCGTTCTACCATTCCTAGACCGGCAAGGGAACTTGCGGTTCCAGCAGGACAATGCACGTCCGCATGTATCCCGTGCCACCCAACGTGCTCTAGAAGGTGTAAGTCAACTACCCTGGCCAGCAAGATCTCCGGATCTGTTCCCCATTGAGCATGTTTGGGACTGAATGAAGCGTCGTCTCACGCGGTCTGCACGTCCAGCACGAACGCTGGTCCAACTGAGGCGCCAGGTGGAAATGGCATGGCAAGCCGTTCCACAGGACTACTTCCAGCATCTCTACGATCGTCTCCATGGGAGAACAGCAGCCTGCATTGCTGCGAAAGGTGGATATACACTGTACTAGTGCCGACATTGTGCATGCTCTGTTGCCTGTGTCTATGTGCCTGTGGTTCTGTCAGTGTGATCATGTGATGTATCTGACCCCGGGAATGTGTCAATAAAGTTTCTCCTTCCTGGGACAATGAATTCACGGTGTTCTTATTTCAATTTCCAGGAGTGTAGTTCTAAGTTCTAGTCGACTAATGACCTCAGAAGTTGAGTCCCATTGTGCTCAAAGCCATTTGAACCATTTGTTCCACTAGCAGAATTCGTATGAGCCCTATTTCTATTATCTTCGTGGTCCTTGCCTAAATGTACGCTGGCGTCAGGAGAATTGTAGCGCAGTCGACGTCAAATGTCAGCCCCTAAATTTTCTATGTAGTGTTTCGTGAAAAGAACGCCGTCCTCCCTGCAGGGAATCCCATTTGACTTCACCAGACATCTCCGCAATACTTGCGTATTGATCGCACCTACCTGTAAGAAATATAGCAGCCCATCTCTCTACATTGCTTCGATGTCTCCCTACAACCTGATATTGCGTGGATGTCAAACACTAGAGCAGCTGAACCACACTTCCGTAAAATTCTCCCAATAAACCTAAATCGACCATTCACCTTCCCTACCACATTTCTCACATGCTCATTCCATTTCATATCGCTTTTCAACGTTATCGCCAGATATTTAAGCGACCTGACTGAGTATAGTAGCATATTACTATTGCTATACTCGAAAGTTACAGGATTGTTTCTTGTACTCCTCAGTATTAACTTATATTTCTCTACACTTAGAATTATCTGCCGTTCATCACACCAACTAGCAATTTTATCTAATTCGTCTTGTATCCTCCTATAGTCACTTAACGACAACACTTAACCGTACACCGCAGCGTCATCAGCAAGTAACCGTAGACTGCTGCTCACCCCGTCTGCCAGATCATTTATGTATGTAGAAAATACCAGCGGTCCTATCATACTATGGGCACTGCTGACAACAGCCTTCTGATGAACACTCTCCGTCGGGGATCAGATACTGAGATATGTTTCTTAAGAAGTATTCCCGCATGCTTGTTAACAGTTTGCATGGAATAGCATGTCAAACACATTCCGGCAATCTAGCAAAATACAATCTTCCTGTTGCCCTTCATCCATGGTTCGGAGGCTATCATGTGAGAACAGATAAAGCTGGGTTTTTGCAAGAGTGATGTTTTCTAAAACGGTGCTAGTTTGTGGGCAGAACGCTTCTCGTCTCAATGCACTCGTTCAAGAATACTGCAGCAGAACGATGTCAAGGATATTGATCTGTAATTATTCGGGTCAGTTATTTTACTCTTGTTGTATGCAGGAGTCACGTACGCTTTTCTCCGGTCGCTCGGGACTACGCGCTCGCAAAATATTCACAATAAATGCACGGTAAGTTAGGGACCAACTGCTTAGATGATTTTTTACGCCATTGATGCCTGCAATCAACGTTCGATCCTCCTTCGTGAACGATTTCTCAATCATGAAATTGAAAATTTCAGCTTCCCATTCGCTATGTTCTAGCAGCATATGGTACAGGTCAACGAATCATTCGAAAATACCAGCAGTCATCGACCGGCTTGGTGATTTTACGTATGGCCAGAATTTCCTCGGTCGCTTGGGAAGATCTTTTGCTAATTTGACAGTGGAACCTGTTGTACGCTTGGCGCATGAATTTTTTTTACAGGCGTTCGAACGAGGACAAGAGGAGTGCCATAGCCAGATTTCTCAGAAACTTCGCTCAGTGGAAGAGGAGTCAAAATAAGTGAACGTGTCTCTGCTTATCCGTAGATTCTCGACCTATTCTGAGAAAAACGACGGCCGAAATATCAGCCATATTTTTTATGCCTTCACACGATAAGTTCAACTGAAGGAGTAGCACAGTGGCTAATGTCGTGTATTCACCCTTTATCGCCTTGCGTTCGAAAGCCGATTATTGTTTTTATTGGTTTTTCATTTATTTACCGATGTCCATAGAAGACTACTACCCTAATTTCTCTCATCAAATTAGGCGATGAGAGGACGTTGTATTAACTGACAAATTAAAATTGTATTTCACAGTAAGTGTCATACATAGAAAAATGAAATGTCGTGTAACGAGGGCCTCCCGTCGGATAGACCGTTCGCCTGGTGCAAGTCTTTCGATTTGACGCCACTTCGGCGACTTGCGCGTCGATGGGGTTGAAATGATGATGATTGAGACAACACAACACCCAGTCCCTGAGCGGAGAAAATCTCCGACCCAGCCGGGAATCGAACCCGGGTCCTTTGGATAGTGTCATACATTTATTATATAACACATGTCTATGGTATTTTCAGGGGTTACAATCTTTTTAAAATCTCGTATTTTTATATAGGGTGATTCAAAAGTAACTGTACACTCTTCACGTGTGTAACGTGCGCATGAAAATAAAAGTAAAACCTCAAATAAGGTTTCGTCCGAAAATGGTTTATTTCCTAGTTATGCAGCAGAGAAAGGATCTCAAGTACAGCACAAACATTTGTTCTCAGAAAACAACGACGCTGAGTGCCTCAAAATTCAACTTAACTACGTACTGTACGTAGGCTCCACGATATGTTCAAAATGATGTTCGTGTAGGCGAAGGCTTCTCAGAAAACAACGACGCTGAGTGCCTCAAAATTCAACTTAACTACGTACTGTACGTAGGCTCCACGATATGTTCAAAATGATGTTCGTGTAGGCGAAGGCAGTGACGTGCTCGACTTGTTACTGCTCTCGGAATGTTGGAGTCTCAGTTCACCTCACCCTAAACGCCTGCCCGTATTTTGAGTTGGCTGCTGTAGCTGAGCTACATTCTCAACAGCAACAGCATATTGGAGCTCCCTGAGACGGTCTGAAAGTCCAGGGGTTGAGATCTGGAGATACGGCGGGCCAAGCAGCTGGTTCTGCACGACCCGTCCACCCACCGGGATATGCACCTTTAAGATACTCTGTTGTCTCCCGACTACATTGTACAGGAGCAACGTCTGTCGATATGCAGACAAACAAGACATGCGAAATACATGTACTTCTCCGCGATGCAATGCTTATCACAAATGACATTATGGATCACAAGTAGGAAATAAAACAGTTCCAGACAAAAGTTTATCAACATTTTACTCTTATTTTGATCCACATATTATACCTGTAAAATGCCTATTGAATCACTCTATTCTTATCTCAATTCTTACACTTTATTCTTTGGTTTGTTCTTCAGAGAGATTTGGCGCCTTTCTTTGACACATAGCAATAGTAGAAGCATTGGAAACATAGAAATTCCGAACACTACGAGCATCGCGCGAAGACTGGTTTACCACAGCGACATTTCTTCCTATGAACCTCACCCGAGAAAGAAACACCGTTAACATAGATTTTAGACGTTGGCAATAATTTCGGTGCTAATGACGCATAACGGATTATCTTTATTTTCCCTTTAAACTGACGCTTTCAATCGGTTCAGAAATTTTACCAAATACAATTTCTATTAATTTTCTCATTTATTTATCTATTTATTTTCTTAATTCAGTCACCAGACAGACAGTTAGCAGATGAAATAAGTCAACGTTGTTTCAACATACACTGGAAAACATTCGCGTATCATTCCTCTAAGAACATAGGTAGATAAATGAAAAAAAGAAAAAGAAAACAAAAATAATAACAATTGGGAAAGAAAGAGAGGAAATTCATAAGAAAGATTCTTGGATCCAGAAAAATATCAAATGAATTTACGTTCTGCGTAAGATCAAATCAAGAACTTTATCAACGATTTGAAATTATCACCACCACTGTGAAGAAAACAAGACTGTCTTCCTATGAACATATTAAAAGAATGGAATCAGAGAGGCTCGCCAACAAGATTCTTCTCATCCAGGAGAATAGGAAGACACAAGTTCCGTGGGTGAAAGATGTGCACTGCGATCTAGGAAAATGGGGGATCATGGCCGAACTGGCATATCTTTAGGAAAAAGGTTGCGGAGGTGAAGGAATTCTTCGAAGAGAAAACGAGGAAGAACAGAGTTTCCTAGGCAGATGAACGTACACGAGTGAGCCAACGGATGAAGGAGTATTGGCCAAAGAGGAAGGAAGAGAACTCCCAAACAGAACGAGGGAAAAATGACTGCCCATATGCCTCTCTAGATCCCTAATGTCTCTTATCTTATATTCGTGGTCTTTCCGCGAAATGTAAGTTGGCGGCAGTAAAATTGTACTGCAGTCAGCCTCAAATGCTGGTTCTCTAAATTTCACGGTAGCGATTCACGAAAAGAACGCCTCCTTTCCTCTAGAGTTCCCCACTCGCGTGATGATCAAACCTACCAGTAACAAATCTAGCAACCAGCCTCTGATTTGCTTCTATGTCCTCCCTCAATACGACCTTATAGGGACCCCAAACGCTCCAGCAGTATTCAAGAATAGGTCGTATTAGTGTTTTATAAGCGGTCTCCTTTACAGATGAACCACATTTTCCCAAAATTCTACCAATGAACCGAAGACGACTATCCGCCTTCCCCACAACTGCCATTATATACTTGTCCCACTTCACATCGCTCTGCAATGTTACGCCCAAATATTTAATCGACGTGACTGTGTCAAGCGCTACACTTCTAATTGAGTATTCAAACATTACAGGATTCTTTTTCCTATTCGTCTGCATTAATTTACATTTATCTACATTTAGAGTTAGCTGCCATTCTGTACACCAATCACAAATCCTGTCCAAGTCATCTTGTATCCTCCTACAGTCACTCAACGACGACACCTACCCGTACACCAGAGCATCATCAGCAACGTAGCCCATAGATGGCTGTAGCGAAAATAAATAATAATAATCGGAGTTTGATACAGCACTACGACTGTAGCCACTGAGACACTGTGTCGGTCAATCTGAATGGGTGCTAACAGGCATATAAACTACTTCAGAAACTTTGACCGTCTTGTTCTCAGACACGGTTGACAATCTACGGATAAGCCGAGACAAGTGTTCGCGTATTTTGGCTCCTCTTCCACTAAGCTGTAACTGGGAAATCGGGTGATCACACTTGTCGCGTTCACCTCGTAAGTTTTGCCTGTCGGCAATGTGCTTTCTTATTTTGAACCGAGAGTGCAACTCTCTATAACGGTACTTTGCGGGCAGGCGGTTCAATTAGCATTATATTAACTAAAATCGGGGATAAATAGACTTCATTTTGGAAGAATTGAAAAGGGGAAAGTAATACGAAACTTTAATAACTGCACAGTATTACTAAGACGCAATATAAGGAAAAGTAATAAAACGCAAAGTAGCAAAGACCAAGCGGGACAGAGAGATATAGGGGTGCGTTTGTTTTTTAATACATATAAAAGAACGTGTAACACATTATTGACCTCTCTACATTCAGTTACCGCGAACAGGCTAGTCGATGAAAAAGTGGTACGCGGCTGCGAAATTCGTTAAGGAGATTATTTTAAGACTCTTCAAACACGTTTAAAATACATTATGTGTGACGAAGTGATCAGAGACGTTTATTGCCGGGTGAAGTGAAAATGATTCCGACAACATAATTCGAACTTTGTGTTAGCTGGGGAAAATACTCTCGGGAAACTATTATGGTTGTGGAAACCGCGAAAGTTGTACGCAACGGAAAGCCGTAGTTTACGTAATTCTGCATTTTATAAAATGGACATGCGTGTGCGCGTAACATTGGACGGTTGCGGGGGTAACTTAAACAAACAACGCGCCAGCATAAAAATAGTTCGCTTATTAACTACCAGATATTAATAAATGGGGACCTAAAATACTAAAAACAGTGCATACACCGTTAAATTGAACCCTGCGTGTGAAAGACAAATACATCGAACATTTGGAGAGTGAAGTGCCGAACTGAGAGCCTGGGTCGTGTCGATATTTGGACATTATAAGACACGCGTTATTCAGAACACGATATCAACCATTCTAATACTGAAAACAAGGATAGGATCATCACCTCCAATCCCGATTCATATTTTATATTTAGTTAGCGAAAAGAAAAGTGTTAATAAACAAACTTCATTTCAATTCCATCCACAATTTCGGCTTCATTACGTAGTCTTGACTACATGATAAACAATATCTGTGGAAGCTGTATACAACGTATCGTCATAATATTTAGCCAACCAATATTGTGGGACACTAAAACTGCAAATGCATGAAACTGTTCTTACAGCGGAGGTATAACGTGTGGGTGCGACGAACTGTAATGAGAAACTGAACATCCATTACGTACTTGCATGTTTGTCTGCGGAAATGGTCCTTGTCTGTACATCAGCATAGAGTTCGAATAGAATCGCTGGAACGTTGCAAACCATTCAGTTATACTGAACATCTAAATACGCATAATTCTGGTATCACCAGGATGTGTTCTTTCTCCTCACCCCCGTGGCAGTAATTGATTTAAGAGTCAGGCGGGAATAACATTTAAATCAATTGACAAGCATTGAGCTACCGTCACGAATTTTCAAACGTCCACTGCCATGTATGAAGGCGAGTGACACTGTAAGGTGTCAGGCAAATCCAACACCTTCCATAAAAACCCTGACATGATAAGCAAAACCAGTAGTATGTCACATAGCTCCGAAAAATTCGTGACATTAAATTAACCAAAGTAATACGAGTAACGAGTGAGCAAATGGAATACCACAGACTAACACAAGAATGCCTAAAAGCATGTCATACCTTCCCACCGTGAGATAGACGCAGTTCCGAGGGGAGAAACGAGAACAGAAGCCGAGAGCAAAACCGTGTTAAGCTAGAAGGCCCTACGATAAGGGATGGACTGGACACCCACGTCGCCAGCTAACCACTAGGACAACGCCAGCTGCAAGTTTTAGCGTGAGACTTTTTCGCATCTCTGTTACGTCAAGGACCACCCCACAGTCCATGTTAAAAGCTAGAGCCCTCCAGAAAAACAGTATAGATGTTACGATAACACAAAAAGGGCCACACCACCCGCAAGTTTCAGTGTGAGACTTTTTCGCGTCTCTGTTACATTAGGACCACCCCCCAGCCCATGTTAAAAGATAGAGCCCTCCAGAAGAACAGTATGGCTCTTACGATAACGCTAAAAGGACCACACCAGCTGCAAGTTTTAGCGTGAGACATTTTCACGTCTCTGTTACGTTGCTAACTTTAAAAACATTGCCCCACCACGAAAAGTATAACGTTTCTCGTTGGTTAGACAGAATTTTTGTAGGCGGAGCATAAGGTTAACATTGAGACCCTGATTGGTCAGATGAAAACACAGCCAGATAGTCTCTTTTAAACCAACTTCGGTAAATGGTAGTAAGCAGAAGTTAGGAGAGGTTAGTTAGTTCCGAGACGGCGAGCTGGATGGCTGCTGCGCCGGCCGCTGCCCGCCTGAAGCTGTCTAACCAACAACAAGGTAATGAACGCACGCGATGCCATATAACAGCGCATAAAGCTTCACTCAAAACTGCAGAAGTCTCATCTGCTACACCCCCTTTTTGCGTAATACTAGTGTCGATCGTCAATTAAAGCTCATGGTGTTCACATTTTGCCACTTGAAGTAAAAATCTGAAACGCGATGATTTTTCTGTTATATAGTTATTGAGAAGTTACATCATCCACTGTAATTTACGACAAGTTAGATACGTAATTAAAGATAATTGAGGGTAACTGTAGACCATTTTGATAGTTTTCTTTTGTGAAACTTAATTTAAACCTAGATTATAGATGTGATATGGCATAGGTCATCCTTCAATCCATTGTAGAACTTGGAAAACCATTCAGGGAATATTCGTTCACATTCTTGTTGAACGCAGTTGGTTTTTACCATCCTGTATTAAAATACTTCCTTTTATAAATAGCGCAATTTATAAACAATGTTTTGTGAGTAGATTAAAATTTCCAGTGGTAAACTTAACTGCTTTTTCGACGTTATTTTACCAGGTAACTAAAAATAGGAAAGCCTTGAACCCCTTTCACTAAATTTAGTATTAAGATTCTTTTACAGGGAGTGCAGTGGAGCTGACGCTGAAATCATTAAGTATTTGGTTATATCATCCCTAGTCTCACTGAACTCTTCTGAATTCTACATGTCATGTGTGGTCTGGCGTCTCCTAACCAGCAACAGGTCCCAGGTTCAAACTAGTCAATTCCTTAAAAAACACGCTCAGAGCGTCGTTGCTCGAAAGTGGTAGGGAGACACGATATAGAACAAACAGACACCACCCAGAATGTTAGAACACCACGAGTGCTAACGTCGATCGAGAGGTGTCGTCGGGATCGTATTGAATGACACTGAGCGGTCACAACTCTCTGCTCCCGCAGCAGTAGCTACCCTGTTTGATATTGCAGTTTCAGTTGCCAACAGTGTGCAGTAAGTGGATAAATCTCGCAACGCTGCCGGCGCGCTTTGCGGACGACGTTGCTGGTGTGAACTTGGCGCAGCTGCTCCTCCGCAGCCCACCGCAGGGCAGGCCGGGCTGGGACGCGCCCCTCCTGCACCCTGTATAGTGGCGCTCCGCTCCGCTTCGCCTGCTTGTAGACGGCGGCCGCCCCCGCCTGTAGTTAGGCGCCGGTCGCCCTTCAGAGAGCCGTCTCCGCGCAAACAGATTCCGGAGGATTAGTCCCAGACCGCAGCGAGCGCCTCCCGGAGCTCCGGCCTTTATGCAAATAATTTGTCCACATTGTTTAGAGGTAAAACATGCTAATTGGAATCCCGATGTTTACCGGCGCCGAATTAGCTCGTTCATTTGCTTTGCATTGAGCGCCCTAAGCACCCGTTCCGGTCCCCAGCCACTCTGAGTTGGAGGAGGTACCAAGTGCGCAAACCTGGCCTAAGCCCCCGCACAAGATACTTGCCCGGCCGTGTCGCCCGCTTCACTCGCTGTGTTCGCACCAGCGCGTCCCCGTCTACACACACTGTACACACGGTCCACAACAGCAGCTCGTGCAGCAGAACGGGAAAATTACCAATGGTGTGTTGTGAGGACGTAATGCGAGGGATTGACAGTGTACCAGAGAGAAATATCGGTTAACTGTGTTTGCACACAAGCTGCCTAAATTGACACGTCTCTACATTAATGAAGAATATGTAGATAAGATGTTTGTTCACTGCTTCCGCGATGGTGCTGCCGCGGCTGCTATCGAAGAATACTGTGGGCACGTCGAATTCGCGATTGTAGAGTGTTTCTCAACTGATTCTTTGTAAAACTCGAAGTTTTATGCAGTGTTTTTACGTACTTTCAAGGAAGGAATCCTCTTTCACTTCCAGGCAACCGCCCCCATCCTCAAAATTTCGTGGGCCGTTGTGGCCGAGAGGTTCTAGGAGCTTCAGTCTGGAACCGTACTGCCGATACAGTCGCAGCTTCGGTTTCGGCCTCGGGCATGGATGTGTGTGATGTCCTTAGGACACTTAGTTTTAAGTAGTAGTAAGTATAGGGGACTGATGACCTCAAATCTTAAGTCCCATAGTGCTTAGAGCTACAAAATTTCACTAATCCACCACTGATTATTATTTAGTGTTTTATCCATCTTCAGAACTGCAGTCGTATAATTATAATGAATGGCTACGTACGCCTAGCCACAAGTCATTGCCCAAAAAACCAAACCAAGTGAGTGAATAAATTCGTAAGGGCCTGCACAGTAAATAGTGCGTCCCAATAGGAATGGTCATTGTTCAGGGATACGACAGCGACATGCACATACGCCCCATTCCGAATGGCTTCCGAGACAGAGCACATTTAACGTGCGCGGTTATTTACTTTCCGTATTGTTTAATACACAGCTTTACACATGTAGATGAATTAGTGAACATCACAACAGTCTTTCAAGGCAACAGACAGTTTGTGTGCAATAATCAGTATGTAATGAAATAATATGCAACCATCTGCATACAAGAAATTTAAATTCTATACCTGTTTCATGTACATACTACCCTTATTCAGAAGGTTATGCGTATCGGATTTCTGACGAGTGTCAGTAATGGAAATGAGCGTTTGGCGTCATTGGCTTTGAGGCCCCTAGCGGGGCAGGTCCGCCCGCCTTGGTGCAGGTCTTATTACATTCGACGCCAAATTGGGCGACCTGCACGATGTATGGGGATGAAATGATGATGAAGACAGCACAATACCCCGTCCCTGAGAAAGTCCATGCCCCAGCCGGGAATCGAACCCGCCCCCGTAGGACGGTAATCAGTGACGCTGACCACTCAGCTATCGGGGCGGATGTGCCAGTAATAATCTACATACAGCAAATCGCCACATTAATGTACACTGAAGAGCCAAAGAAACTGCTACACCTGCCTAATATCGTTAGGGCCCCGCAGGCACGCAAAAGTGTCGCAGTATGACGTGGCATTGGCTCGAATAATGTATCAAGTACGCTGGAGCGAAATTACACGATGATTCGTCCACGGCTGTCCATAAATCCGTAAAAGTATATGTGGATGGAGATCTCTTCTGAACAGCACGCTGGAAGGCATCCAAGATATGCTCAATAATGTTCATATCTGGAGAGTTTCGTGGCCCGGGAAGTGTTTAAACACAGAAGTGTTTCTCTGGAGCCACTCTGTAGCAATTCTGGACATTTAGGGCGCCGCATAGTCCTGTTGGAATAGCCCAAGTCCGTCGGAATGCACAATGGACAGACTAGATGCAGGTTATCAGACGGGATGCTTACGTCCATGTCACCTGCCAGAGTCGTATCTAGACGCAGGTGTCCCGTGTCACTCCAACTGCACACGCCCCACACTATTAAAGAGCCTCCACCAGCTTGAACTGTCCCCTGCTGACGTGCAGGGTCCATGGATACAAGATGTTGTCTCTATACCCGTAAACATCCATAAGCTTGATGCCATTTGAAGCGATACTTGTCCGACTAGGTAACATGTTTCCAGTCATCAACAGTCCGATGTCGGTGTTGACGGGCCCAGGCGAGGCGTGAAGTTTTGCGTCGTGCAGTCATGAAGGGTACACGGGCCTTCGGCTCCGAAAGCCCATATCGATGATGATTCGTTGAATGATTCGTATGCTGACAGTTGTTGATGGTCCACCATTGAAATTAGCAGCAATTTGCGGAATGGTTGCACTTCTGTCACGTTGAACGGTTCTCTTCAGTTGTCGTTGGATCCGTTCTTTCAGGATCTTTTTTCCGGCCTCAGTGAAGTCCTGATATAATTCAAACGGCTCTGAGCACTATGGGATTTAACATCTGAGGTCATCAGTACCCTAGAACTTAGAACTACTTAAACCTAACTAACCTAAGGACAGCATACAAATCCATGCCCGAGGCTGGATTCGAAACTCCGACCGTAACAGTCATGCGGTTCCCGACTGAGCACCTAGAACCGCTCGGTCACCGCGGCCGGCACGGATTCCTGATATTCACGGTACGTTCGTAGAATGGTCGTACTGTTACCTCAGAGATGCTGTGTCGCATCGCTCGTGCGCCGACTATAACAGCACTTACAAACTCTCTTAAATCTTATTAACATGTCATTGTAGCAGCAGCAACCAATCTAATAACTACGCCAGACACTTGTTGTCGTGTATAGGGGTTGCCGACCGCAGCGCCGTTTTCTGCATGTTTACATACATCTGTTTTTGAGTACGCCTGTCTCTACTAATTTCTTCGGCGGTTCAGTGTAGTTCACACTATCTTTAAAAAACTAATTTTATACGGACACTACGAACTACACGACCATGACAATTTAGTATATGCACCTTATTACTGACTCTCGCAAATAATGCGATAGGCCTAACGTTCTGAAGAAGTGAACTAAATGCCCCAAACCGGTAAAGAAATTAAGTTTTTTTATACCACTGGTTGCTAATTATTTCATTATATACGACTACATTTCTGAAGATGGATAAAACACAAAATAATAATCAGCGGTGGAGTAATGAAATTTTGTGCTTGGGGTGGTTGCCAGTAAGAGAAAGAGGAGAAGAGAAAGTGGACGCAGGGGTTCTTCCTCTGAAAGTACGAAAAACACTTTAAAAAACTTCGAGTTTCACAAAGAATCAATTGTAAAGCACTCTACAATCGCGAATTCGACGTGTCGAACAGTGCTCACAGTATTCTTCGATAGAAGCCGCTGCAGCACCATCGTAGAAACTATGTATCTCCGTATTTTTCATTAATGTAGAGACGTGGCAATTTAGGCAGCGCGTGTACAAACACACGTAACAGATATTTCTCTCTGATGCACTGTCAATCCCTAGCACTACTTCCTCTCAAAACGCCATTGGCAGTTTGCCCGTTCTGCGTGCTAGTTTAATGGCAGAGAGACATTCCGAACAAAGATGCTGAACTGTAATAGTGGTCGCCAGCAGCCAAATAAACAAAGTTGCATTAAATGTGTTCTATCTCGGCAGCAATTTATAACACGGCATATGACCGTACGAAGTTTTTTTGCGGGAAATGAGCTTTTCTCTCCTTTATCCCAGTACCGACCACTCCTCGAGCGTCACAGTTTATAGAGGGATGTCAGAAACATAGTTCCGAGATGTTGTTACACTGCTTCTTGTGCTGCCCATATTGTCTGCAGGAACGGTGTAGTAATAGCAAACAAAAAACAATAAAAATAAAAATACTGTCGACGTCGCAAGAACAACGGAATTCGGAAACTGTTGTAAACATGATGTACTTAGATCCTTCTCTGTCTGTCAGTCTAATATAGAGACTACGATAATAAAAGAAGACACTGATGCAGGGCTCCACAGTACCTCAAGACCAAATACTGAAACCATAAAATGAAGTCGTGTTTTACGAACAGAACTTATACTTGATGATCGTTTTTGTTGTTGTAATGACTGCTTCTGGTCAGCTGTGGCTTAAAATGAAAACTGTGGAGAGGATCATGGCTGTCATCGAAATCTCTCTTAAAAACACGATGATGTTGAGAGCTACGACCTTCTCCATATTTTTGATAAAAATATGGACTAAACACATACCGTGACAGGAATGTATTGGCAGGTGAGGCGGAAGGATTGGGAGGTGTGGGTGCACTTGTATCTTTCGCAAGCCAGTGCAACTTTATTACAAAAACAAAATTAAACTAGAGCCACAATTACCTTATGGAAAAGAAATGTTCCTGGTGTTAAGATCATCACCACTATCATCATCTTACTTTCAGGGATTAGGCTGCTCGCACTTTTTCCCGGGTTCGATTCTCGGTGGGGTCAGGGATTTTCTCTGCCTCGTGATGGCTGGGTGTTGTGTGATGCCCTTAGGTTAGTTAGGTTAAAGTAATTCTATGTTCTAGGGGACTTATGACAATAGATGTTAAGTCCCATAGTGCTCAGAGCCATTTGAACCATTTTTTGATTAGGCTGCTGCCTGTTCCGAACAGAGAAACAAAATCAATCCCATCTTTTCTAGGTCTTCCAATATACCTTTTCCAATTCGGCTTGTAGCTCAGTATCGTCTGAGAAATTCCGTGAGCTGGCGTTCTCACTGGGTGTTGTTTCCAATCTTAACGATATTTTCGAACTTTTTCATTATTGCCGAAAGTATTTTATTCTGTTCTAATATCTTCGTTTCTAATCAAATTTATTCTTGTGCAGCCCTCCGGCTTTCGTCGGAGTCTCATGTCTCCAACTGCGACATGGTCGCTTATACAAACAGTGATCCAACACTGTCAAATGTTTTTTTTTATTCCATTCTTTGATCACAATATCAATTCTTTAGACGATGACCGGTTTCAGTACGTAATGACCATCCTCAGATCTATTTTACACCATGTCCTTATTTTTAAGGCCATAATCTCATCTCTGCTGTTTCAATTTTTTAACTTTTTTTACTTTTTTATTTTTTATTTTTTTGTGGTGACCCAGCTTTCGCTTCTGTAGAATAGCACCGGCACCGCCATTATTTTATAGTATTTCATGATGGATTCTTTCCGCACTTAATGACCCAACGTTCTACAGATGGTACTACACATACCTTGTAATTTGCGCATTTTTTTCCAATAACAGAATCCGAATCAAAACTTATAGCTCAGCTACAATAAGAGATTTGAGACACACTTTCTGGAACTGAAATGCATATTTTCCTCGGAATGTCGTTACTTTTATTTTATTACTAGAAATTTCAAAGTTAAAATTCCTCCAAATTTCGTTCAGCTGGTACACTGACCTTTGGCAGTCATTTTCATTCTATTGAATAATAACGATGTCATCATAAGCAAAAGTACATTCAGGTATGCCTCATTCGTTACCTTAATTCCTCTGTTTACTTTACATTTCCATTTGCGAAGAACGAAGCAAATGTAGATATTAAAAAGGGTAGGTGACAGCCCGCATCCTTGTCTAACACCTTGGTTAATAACTATTTCTTCTATTAGATTCGCACCTGTGTCTATTACACTGTATGTAGCTCCGTGTACAGATCTGGTGTTAAGATACAACGACAGTGAAAATAATATACGCTCAAGTGCAGATATTCGGACAAAAAAATCATTTCTTTTTTTTTTTTTTTTTTTTTTTTTAATCGAATAGAACCGATGTGCCATGCCACAAACGTCAACGGAAAATCTGACGCATAAGCGCCATAAAATGAATTACGTGTAATATTGTTATGTTAACCGGGAACCTAGAAACGACGGAGAGGCTTCGTCCCCGCCGCAGCAGCAGTGGTCCACAACCCCACGACGACTACCGCAGTCCACTTCACCCCTCCTCCGCCCCACACCGAACCCAGGGTTATTGTGCGGTTGGGCCCCCGGTGGTCCCCCCAGGGGAACGTCTCACAGCAGGCGAGTGTAACCCTATGTTAGCGTGGTAGAATAATTATGGTGTACTCGTACGTGTAGAACTTGATTGCGCAGCAATCGCTGACATAGTGCAGCTGAGGTGGAATAAGGGGAATCATCCCACATTTGCCGAGGCAAGTGGAAAACCGCCTAAAAACCATCCACAGACTGGCCGCCTCACCGGACCTCGACACAAATCTGCCGGGCGCATTTTTGCCGGGGACCGGCGCTCCTTCACGTCTGGAAAGCCGTGCGTTAGACCGCACGGCCAACCAAGTGTACTATTAATAATTATTTACGTAAGCCACTGACTGATGCCGCATTAAGATAGTTCACACTGAAGTGTGTCGACAAAATAGAGGACTATCAATTAAACAGAGATGTTTTCTTACACCACGCACATAAAATGAACGACATATCCTCACATAATATACACGGTGGAGAAAGCCATCGGAAACAAAATTCATCATGATTACAAATTGTTGCAAGTGTCCCTCTGAATACGCTGATTTGTAACAGGCATATTTGAGCACGTTGGTAAGCCTTGACTAAACAGGCACTCCGACCGTAAGATTTCTGCAACCAATAGGAATAAATCCGACCGCATACTGCCACCGGTTCGCCTGTGTGCAGTCGTGCGATCGGCTGCACTTGGCGTGCTGTGCGTTTTCCTCCCCTCTCCACGGGCACGGCGCTGCAACGCTGCTAGCTCGCTCTCTCGATACGCTACCAGCCTCCGAGCGTTTTCCCGCGGCGCAGCCCACGCCGTATCTCCTCTCCCTGACCATGTGTTCGGCTTGTTCCGCTGCTCTCCGTAACGCTGTCCTCACACGTGACGAGGCAGCTGACATTCACGTCATTGAGGCCGGGAGATCAAATCCTCAAGAGGCCCATCACCTGCGTCACTTGGGATGCGCTACTTAAAGCGATTTGCGACTGTAGCGCTCTCCAATGGCAGCTATCGACTGCATGTGACTCGCAAAACACAACCTCCGTTTACGAAAACAGACATGCGTAAAGTTCTTACGGTATCTGTAGTGAAACGCACATGTCGTCCCTGCTCTATATGCTAGTTATGTCTGTAGTATACATAAGTAAAAACTTTAGTATCCACGAACATTCTGTAAGACAAAAAGGGAATTTTCATGCCTATGCAGTAAGGATGCTACCTCAAAACTCAAACTCATTGCTGACAAGGAAACATTCCCAGTGTCAATAAAAGAGCTGGATGATGGCTCTAAGCACTATGGCACTTAACATCTGAAGTCATAGGTCCCCTGGGCTTAAAACTACTTGAGCCTAACTAACACAAGGACGTCACACACATCCATGCCCGCGCCAGGATTCCAACCTGCGATCGTATTCCGGACTGAAGTGGCTAGAACCACTCGGTCACACCATCCGGCGAACTGGATGAGACTTGGCGGGTGTGTAGAGAGGAAAAAATAACGCAAAACGTTTTTTTCTTTTTTTTGCCCACTTTCACTCTTAAGAAGTAAAACGCACCTTGAAAAATAATTTGGCATATTAGATGTGGAGGAATACGTTCGAAATGATGATATAGAAGTTAAAACTGTATTATCGAATTTTCTAATAATCTGAAATCTTGTTACCGCACAACCATTAATTAATTTTTTAAGATGGAAACTTTTGTTACAACATAAAGTAAGCTTTCAATGCCTGTGGAATAAAGACCGTTCTGAAATACCATTATCGAGAAAATATGCTACACACAGCGTGCTCTTGGACTATTTTCGACATATTTTCTTACAGTACTGAAACATTCATTAGACCAGTTACTTCTTTTACTTACAATCTTTTTCGTTTTATATAGTTTTGTTGTGTTGTATTAAACTGGATATCTAGAAAAGACGGGAGGCTTCTTCCTCGCCGTAGGTCTCAGTGGTCCACAGCTCCACAACAGGATACAGTAGTACACTCACCCCGCCGCCGCCCCGCACCGAATCCATCGTTATTGTGCTGTTCGGTCCCAATTGGACGACCCCCACCCCCTCCGGGAACGTCTCACACCAGCCGAGTATAACCTCAAATCTTTGAGTGGTAGAGTAATTACGGTGTACATGTACGTGGAGAAAGTGTCTGCGCACCAATCGCCGACATAGTCTAACTGAGGCAGAATAAGGGGAACCAGCCCGCATTCGCCTAGGCAGATGGAAAACCACCTTAAAAACCATCCACAGACTGGCCGGCACACCGGACCTCGACACTAACGCGCTGGCCGGAAAGCAGTGCGTTAGACCTACCAGCCAACCAACTTTTTCTGGTTTTTAATTTACCGTTTCACATACGTGGCATTGTGAACTGAAAATAATAACTAACTTATTGGCAATGACAAAGTAGTCCAACTCAATCTCTATATTGAGCAACAAGCAAAGGAAAGAAAAGAAAAATTCGGAGTAAGAATTAAAATTCTGGAGAAGAAATAAAAACTTTGAGATTCGCCGATGACATTGTAATTCTGTCACAGATAGCAAAGGACCTGCAAGAGCAGCTGAACGGAATGGACAGTGTCATGAAAGGAAGGTATAAGATGAACATCAACAAAAGCAAAATGAGGATAATGGAATGTAGTCGAATTAAATCGGTTGATGCTGCGGGAATTAGATTCGGAAATGAGACACTTAAGGTATTAAATGAGTTTTGATATTTGGGGAGCAAAATAACTGATGATGGTCGAAGTAGAGGGGATATAAAATATTGACTAGCAATTGCAAGGAAAGCGTTACTAAAGAAGAGAAATTTGTTAACATAGGGTATAGATTTAAGTGTCAGGAAGTCATTTCTGAAACTATTTGTATGGAGTGTAGCCATGTATGGAAGTGAAACGAGGACGATAAATAGTTTAGACAAGAGGAGAATAGAAGCTTTCGAAATGTGGTGCTACAGAAGAATGCTGAAGATGAGAAGGGTAGATCACATAACTAACGAGAAGGTATTGAATAGCATTGGAGAGAAGAGAAATTTGTAGCACAACTTGACCTTTTTTTTTGCATAAGTCTACTGACGGGTTTGATGCGGCCCGCCACGAATTCCTTTCCTGTGCTAACCTCTTCATCTCAGAGTAGCACTTGCAACCTACGTCCTCAATTATTTGCTGCCTTCCTCTACAGTTTTTGCCCTCTACAGCTCCCTCTAGTACCATGGAAGTCATTCCCTCATGTCTTAGCAGATGTCCTATCATCCTGTCCCTTCTCCTTATCACTGTTTTCCAGATATTCCTTTCCTCTCCGATTCTGCTTAGAACCTCCTCATTCCTTACCTTATCAGTCCACCTAATTTTCAACATTCGTCTGTAGCACCAGATCTCAAATGCTTCGATTCTCTTCTGTTCCGGTTTTCCCACAGTCCGTGTTTCACTACCATACAATGCTGTAATCCAGACGTACATCCTCAGAAATTTCTTCCTCAAATTAAGGCCTGTATTTGATATTAGTAGACTTCTCTTGGCCAGAAATGCCTTTTTTGCCATAGCGAGTCTGCTTTTGATGTCCTCCTTGCTCCGTCCGTCATTGGTTATTTTACTGCGTAGGTAGCGGAATTCCTTAACTTCATTGACTTCGTGACCATCAATCCTGATGGTAAGTTTCTTGCTGTTCTCATTTCTACTACTTCTCTTTACCTTCGTCTTTCTCCGATTTACTCTCAAACCATACTGTGTACTCATTAGACTGTTCATTCCGTTCAGCAGATCATTTAATTTTTCTTCACTTCCACTCAGGATAGCAATGTCATCAGCCAATCGTATCATTGATATCCTTTCACCTTGTATTTTAATTCCAGTCCTGAACCTTTCTTTTATTTCCATCATTGCTTCCTCGATGTACAGATTGAAGAGTAGGGGCGAAAGGCTACAGCCTTGTCTTACACCCTTCTTAATACGAGCACCCCGTTTTGATCGCCCACTCTTATTATTCCCTCTTGGTTGTTGTACATATTGCATATGACCCGTCTCTCCCTATAGCTTACCCCTACTTTTTTCAGAATCTCGAACAGCTTGCACCATTTTATATTGTCGAACGCTTTTTCCAGGTCGACAAATCCTATGAACGTGTCTTGATTTTTCTTTAGCCTTGCTTCCATTATTAGCCGTAACGTCAGAATTGCCTCTCTCGTGCCTTTACTTTTCCTAAAGCCAAACTGATCGTCACCTAGCGCATTCTCAATTTTCTTTTAGATTCTTCTGTATATTATTCTTGTAAGCAGCTTCGATGCATGAGCTGTTAAGCTGATTGTGTGATAATTCTCGCACTTGTCAGTTCTTGCCGTCTTCGGAATTGTGCGGATGATGCTTTTCCGAAAGTCAGATGATACGTCGCCAGACTCATATATTCTACACACCAGCGTGAATAGTCGTTTTGTTGCCACTTCCCCTAATGTTTTTAGAAATTCTGATGGAATGTTATCTATCCCTTCTGCCTTATTTGGCCGTAAGCCCTCCAAAGTAATTTTAAATTCCGATTATAATACTGGATCCCCTATCTCTTCTAAATCGACTCCTGTTTCTTCTTTTATCACATCAGACAAATCTTCACCCTCATAGAGGCTTTCAATGTATTCTTTCCATCTATCTGCTCTCTCCTCTGCATTTAACAGTGGAATTCCCGTTGCACTCTTAATGTTACCACCGTTGCTTTTAATGTCACCAAAGGTTGTTTTGACTTTCCTGTATGCTGAATCTGTGCTTCCGACAATCATATCTTTTCCGATGTCTTCACATTTTCCCTGCAGCCATTTCGTCTTAGCTTCCCTGCACTTCCTATTTATTTCATTCCTCAGCGACTTGTATTTCTGTATTCCTGATTTTCCCGGAACATATTTGTACTTCCTCCTTTCATCAATCAACTGAAGTATTTCTACTGTTATCCATGGTTTCTTCGCATCTACCTTCTTTGTACCTGTGTTTTCCTTCCCAACTTCTGTGATGGTCCTTTTTAGAGACGTCTATTCCTCTTCAACTGTGTTACCTACTGCGCTATTCCTTATTGCTGTATCTATAGCGCTAGAGAACTTGAAACGTATCTCGTCATTCCTTAGAACTTCCGTATCCCACTTCTTAGCGTATTGATTCTTCCTGACTAATGTCTTGAACTTCAGCCTACTCTTCATCACTACTATATTGTGATCGGAGTCTATATCTGCTCCTGGGTACGCCTTACAATCCAGTATCTGATTTCGGAATCTCTGTCTGACCATGATGTAATCTAACTGAAATCTTCCCGTATCTCCCGCTCTTTTCCAAAGATACCTCTTCCTCTTGTGATACCTGGAATTGGGTATTCGCTATTGCTAACTGAAACTTGTTACAGAACTCAATTAGTCTTTCTCTTCTTTCATTCCTTGTCCCAAGCCCATTTTCTCCTATAACCTTTTCTTCTACTCCTTCCCCTACAACTGCATTCCAGTCGCCCATGACTATTAGATTTTCGTCCCCCTTTACAAACTGCATTACCCTTTCAATATCCTCATACTCATTCTCTATCTGTTCATATTCAGATTGCGACGTCGGCATGTATACCTGAACTATCGTTGTCGGTGATGGTCTGCTGCCGAATCTGATTATAACAATCCGGTCACTGAACTGTTCACAGTAACAGACCCTCTGCCCTACCTTCCTATTCATAACGAATCCTACACCTGTTACACCATTTTCTGCTGCTGTTGATATTACCCGATACTCATCTGACCAGAAATCCTTGTCTTCCTTCCGCTTCACTTCACTGACCCCTACTATATCTAGATTGAGCCTATGCATTTCCCTTTTCAGATTTTCTAGTTTCCCTACCACGTTCAAGCTTCTGACATTCCACGCCCCGACTCGTAGAACATTATCCTTTCGTTGATTATTCAATCTTTTTCTCATGGTTACCTCCCCCTTGGCAGACCCCTCCCGGAGATCCGAATGGGGGACTATTCCGGAATCTTTTGCCAATGGAGATATCATCGTGACACTTCTTCAACTACAGGCCACATGTCCTGTGGATACACGTTACGTGTCTTTAATGCAGTGGTTTCCATTGCCTTGTGCATCCTCATGTCGTTGATCATTGCTGATTCTTCCGCCTTTAGGGGCAATTTCCCACCCTTAGGACAAGAGAGTGCCCTGAACCTCTATCCACTCCTCCGCCCTCTTTGACAAGGCCGTTTGCAGAATGAGGCTGACTTCTTATGCAGGAAGTCTTCGGCCGGCAGTGCTGATTATTTATCAAAATTTAGGCAGTGGCGGGGATCGGACCCGGGACCGAAGATGTTTCGATTAGGAATCAAAAGACGCTACCCCTATACCACGGGTACAATCTACAACTTGACTAGTAGAAGGAATAGGTTGGTAGGTCCTATTCTGAGACATCAGTGGATCACCAATTTAATACTGGAGGGCAGCGTGGAGGGTAAAATTCGTATAGGGAGCACAAGAGATGAATACAGTAAACAGATTCAGAAGGATGTAGGTTGCAGTAGGTACTGGGATATGAATAAGCTTGCTGAGGATAGATTAGCATGGACAGCTGCATCAAACCCATTTCTGGACTCAAGACCACAACAACACTGTCTCCAAAATGTGCGACCCGCTTGTGGAATCCATGGTTGTGGAGATGCTCACCAGAGGTGTGTTAGACAGCGTGGTCCACAGACCCCCCTCCAGATGTGGTAGTGTACAGAATTGTAGGGTCTAACTATTAAGAAGTCTTTCCTGGCGGTATGTGGAAGAAATTCTGTATTGTATAGAATTGCACTGTCGGCGATAAACACTTCAGACAAGAAAAGAATAGAAGATTTTGAAGTGTGGTGCTACAAGGGAAGCTGACGATTATATGAGTATATCGAATGACCAAAGAGGTAGTACTGTAGCACGGTGGGGAGAAAAGATACTTACTGCACAGCCTGCCTAAAAGAAATATCAGTTGGCAGGACAGATCTTTAGCCATCAAAAAATGGTCAGTCGAGTAGTGAACCGTAGTGTAGGGGGCCAAAAAATGTAGAGGGAGATGGAGACTAAAATCCAACTAAACAGGATCAAATGGATATAGTGCAGTAGTTATGCAGAGACGGAGATTGATCCGGAGGACAGACTAGTGTATCCATTGAGTCCTCAGAGTGGAAACAGCGACAAAAGAATAACCATTAGTTATGGCTGTTTTGTGAGTTTTTTGGTCAGTCATAAATCAAGAAAACTTATGAC
The DNA here is from genome assembly GCF_023897955.1 of Schistocerca gregaria. Lineage (NCBI taxonomy): Eukaryota > Metazoa > Arthropoda > Insecta > Orthoptera > Acrididae > Schistocerca > Schistocerca gregaria. The sequence continues at coordinate 163,843,279 of NC_064922.1, forward strand.
TTCAGTAGTGTCCACAGACGGCTATTTACTATGAATAACGTCCAAAATCGGCAGCCTGTTGGGTGGATGTGGAGGTGCTCAGCACAAGTATCCCGGACCGCGCGGTCCGCAGACCCCTCCAGATGTGGGCCCGGGACAAGGCGGGCCAGAGAGCATCAATATGAATGCGACGCCCGGCGCGCCATCTGCGGATACATTATTCATGCGGCGCGATCGGTGCTCGTCATCCCAAACATTGGCAACTCCGCGCTGATCGAGCAATTCGCTTTGCAGTCGAGCCGAGCCGAGCCGTACCGCATCCACCCTGCGTCTGCGTTTTGTCCGCAGCCGAACAAACACCACACGCCGTCCCTCCGTCCGTCCGGATCTGGGAAGCGGAATCTGCGCCCTTCTGGGAGATTAGTTTTCATGCGGCGTGGAAGCTGTTTGAATCCTGCCCGACCAGATAAGGCCAAAGCGCGTGTTTCACGAGAGAAATCTCTTTTCCATCTTTCATGTTCTGCATGAGACAGCGCAATGTAGTTCCTCCAGATCTGTTGTCACTCTCATAGTTCATTCGCCCAACAGTCAAATGTGGTGAAATCCTACACACCGTTGAGCAATTAGTTCAACTCGGCAGTCATCTATCGACTAACGCAAATATTGACGCCAAAATCCAGTACCGTATAAGCGGTACAGCAGCTTTGTTCCATTTTCGGAACACGGTCTTCGACAATAAAGATTTGTGCACTATAAGGTTTTTGTCAAGAAGCTATTTGGTTCGAACGAGGCAAACTCTGTTCTTGAAGAGGATAATGACCTGAAACGAGGTAAACTGTGTACTGGAGGATAACGATCCGAAACATCGCAGCCATCTCTATACAACGTGGAAATAAGAGAATGGGATTTCCACGATATAGGCCTTCAGAGCCTCATTATACTAAAACTCACTTATGGATACGTGTCCTGGGTCACCTATAGATCTGTGGCTCCTCAACAAAAATCGGCGACTCAGCCTCAGTTAAATTCTGAAAGTGAAGGAGCAACACAAACACACCAGTGACAGTATCCTGAAGAGAAACAGCACTACAAGCTAGAGACTAGTGTTATAAAACTACCGTTGCCTACCGTAAAACTGTCGTAAATAAACGTAAACACGGTAGTTTGTCTAGTAGTTTTTGTCAATTAAGATCGTAACTGCGTTACCTGTAGTATGGCGTGTTGCATACCGAGCGGGCGATACCTGATTTCTATCGCTTTAACTGCGTATGCGAATGGCGTCTCAATAGGTTCACATATAAAATGGAAGCGGTGACATGTCCAGAAACTGAGTCAGGATATATAAAGGCCTACATAAGCCACTGGACAGTTCTACATGCAGTCACAGTTTAAAGTTTTGTTCTGCCTCTTGCAGTTTTGGCACTTGGCACTTATTTACAACCAATTTAAACGCTGAAAAAATTTCCAGTATTTACCAAAAATGCCTTCTGATGTCCGTCAAGAAGCTATTTGGTTCGAACGAGGCAAACTCGGTTCTTTAAGAGGATAATGATCTGAAACGAAACAATCTGAGTACAACAGGATAACGATCCGAAACATCGCAGCCGTCCATCTACAGCGTGGAAACAAGACAATGGGATTTCCATAATGGATTGGCCTTCATTGCCTCTAAATGCAAATCCGATCGAGAATGGTAGGTCATATAGTTAGCTGAAGCTGAATGGAAAGCCAGTATACTCGTATACTTTGAAGCAGCTGTTATATACAATGAGGACGATACGGAGGGCGTTACCGAGAGAATGTGCACAAAATCTCGTGAAAAGTATGACAAAAATGTGCCAGGCTATAATCGATAATGACTAAGATAGAATTAACTTAGATAACTGTGCAATTAGTACTAACATGTATTTTCATGAAAACATATTTATAATAGTGTCTTTTATTTCTTACAGATAACGGCGTACACTTTCTTATGGAACTGAGTGTAGTTATGCTCCTGTCAGTTAAATAAAAATAACAGTATCTTCAGCAAAATAAAATTTTCAGTGTTTAGTTCAGCTTTTATTCGAAAATTGTTGATTTTTTGCGTGAAATAGAAGGACGTTGCAATAAACATAAGAAATACAGATATCTCATATGGCGCTAGAGGACGCTGTTTCCTCAAAAACAAAATTATAAAAAAATGCAAAAAAATCATATGAAAGATCGCTTCAGTGTTTCATCTTGCATATATATAAAACATATTTCTGTTGCTCAATAAAACATTTCTACTATTATTAATAATAACAGGAAACTCTAGCCTTGTTGTTTCATAGAGCACAAAATGTAACTTTCTATAAAATTTTGTCTGTTTCTGAGTGAACTGAATATATTGATTTCGAAACATGTACTGTAGCTACGGTATTCTACTGCATAGCAAAACTTACTGCTGAATGGCTACGTGTTGCCGCCCGATGTGGCCGAGCGGTTCTAGGCGCAACAGTCTGGAACCGCGCGACCGCTACGGTCGCTGGTTTGAATTCTGCCTCGGGCATATGACAAATATTTTATCAGAAACCCAATGTGGCAAAATATCCTATCCTGCACGTATGCAGTTAGGTTAGGTTTAAGTAGTTCTAAGTTCTAGGGGACTGATGACCACAGCAGTTAAGTCCCATAGTGGTCAGAGCCATTTGAACCATTTGTCCACGTGTTGTACACGTGACCAATGTCGTGAAATGAAACTTTCAACTTCATGAAATACAAAACCTGAAAGAAAAAAATTAATCTACTCAAATGTCAAAGGAAACAAATAGAGGCCTCAGCGGAAACTAGGTAACTAAAACTCAGTAACGAATTACGTTATGAAAGTTACGTGATATGTGATATGAAGCGTAATGTTAGACTAAGAATATCCTCAAGAAAAAATACTGCTCAACACGAAAGAAAATAGCTCTAGGAAATTAGCAACACCGCTCACTGAAAATTAATGTACTTCCTGGGACGGCACCTGACAATCCTGATTGCACCCAGTTTGCACAATAATGCAAGGTGAGATCTGCCCTGACATAAAATTGACTTTCATCTTGATCAGCACGTTTTTGTGTGTGTGTGTGTGTGTGTGTGTGTGTGTGTGTGTGTGTGTGTGTGTGTGCATGTGTTCGTATGTGTTGTGTTTGTGTGTGTGTGTGTGTGTGTGTGTGTGTGTGTGTGTGTGTGTGTGTGTGTCTGAAGTACTGCTGTTCTCGCAAGCAAATATAAATCAGCAGATGCAGCAACTAGAGATAAATAACCTAATCTAAATTTTTTTTGTCAGAAGCAGTCGACTTCTTCGTGTGGTACAAGATGTAATGGGCACATGATAAAAATTCAAAACTTTGCTATGACTCATGAAGGTAGGTTTTACTTTAAAGAAAATCCATTTTACGAAATCAGGTTCTGATAATTGAGAAAAAGAAAGCACAATATAAGTAGCCTCTAAGAATTTCGAATTTCTCTCATTAAAAAAATTACAAACATACCTTTACAGTGGGGTTATTTGAGAATCAGCCTTATGCAAACACACTTTGTTTATTTTTGTATTTGTATGGGTAAATACAAATACAAACAAAGTGTGTTTGCATCTGTGTCAGATACAAAGTAAAGTTAACAAGACGAACAACTGACAAAACATCATTGTTTTCTAATGTGACAAATGGATACGAAAATGTACAAGAAAATCTAGTGTGCACACAATAATAAACCTTATGTTACAGAAAACTTTTAGTTAGTCAGAACTATAACTAAGATGTTAAACATAGTATCAATGATAATAAAAAATAAAATGTTGAAAAACGCATACAGTTGCTACATGTAAAGGAAAATGAAAGGGAACTAAGTGAACTTCATAGTCAAAGTCTCAGTTAGTCTGTGTAATAACTTATCTTAGGATCAGATATTACTCTAGTGTACTGATCAGTTTTCTAACTTCTGTATTGTATGCATACTTTCTCTGAAACTTTCTACTGTTCTTCACAATACCGTTTTTCTCAGTTTACCTGCAAAAGCATCATATTCGTAGAATAATACATAACATGTCAATTTACTTGTCAAAAACATAATTTCAATTGTCCTGCAATTCATTGTCACATCATCAGAACCACGTAGTTAATCATTATTCAAACTATCTATACACATATTTCCACATTACAATAACATTTCTTTCTCATTGCTGGATGCGTCTGTTATATTTTCAACTCACTGTCTTCCTAGCCCATTTTCATAATTATGTTATATCATGAATTTTGTCTTTTTTTGTAGCATTGAACAGTAAATGCTTATCCTAGGTAAGCTCTCATAAAACTATAGTGCTGTGATATGCATATACACAAAAATAGTTAATCATAAAAGCAAAGCAGCCAATTTCATTATCATACACTTATAAACATGACAAATATTTCATCAGAAACCCATTGTGGCAAAATATCGTATCCTGGACATATGCAGCAAACAAATCATTATGGTGAATCAGTAAACAAAATGAAGAACACATTCTTCGGCTCAGACTAATCGTACACAAAAACTTCATCATAAAAGCGGTGGAGCAAGTAATACAAGTATGTCACCACAAAATTGCAAGATACCAGTTTCATCACAAAATGCCAGTAAGACAGCAGTGTACATCATTTGTTGGTGCACCACTGATTGTGTAAAGGATAAGTTCACAAGAGGCAAAAGCTGTTTTAAGCAATTGTCACATTGTGCAACAATATTATAAACCTATCATAATACTAAACTAATTCATGGCGAGTGAATTAATTAATAGGTGTTAAAATGCAAAAAGGAAGAAAACAGTATGGATTAGTTCGTTTAAATACTCGTTTTACCACAGAATACATCTCCATTTTGAATAATCTTCTTATTTATGTTTCACATCTCTGTCTGGTGTCATCAAAGAAACTTGTTCTTCAATGGGCCATCCTCGCATCGCATAACAAATTCACTGAGGTTCACACTCCGGTGAGTTGTAGGATGGGCGGATCACGCTTTTCCTACTTCTCTCTGGGGGTGTTGAATGTGGCCTTCTCGTTGGAATGTTCCTCATGGTTGCGTTGCTGCTAGTGGGTCTCCTTGCTCATGTTGCGGTGTTTCGGTAAACCAGCAACAGGTCTGACGATCTCGAGGACGGGTGCCAACGCACTTGGTTGCCCAAGTTGCGACCGACGTCGTTCTCCAACGTCCGACCGGCCACATAAAAGCGTTGCGCCGCTTGCCGGAATCGGTGTTTAAGCAACGGTACTCCCGCTACTCTGTGGAGTTCTTTGCTGCTGAAGTCTCGTGGCAGGTGAAGCGCTACCCTAAGCGCCTTGTTCTGAACTGTCTGCAGCTTTGCGATGGATGAGTCGGCCTCGTTGTCCCACACCACAGCAGCGAACTCCAACACTGTACTGAAAAGTGTCAGGTACAGAGGTATGCCGCAGTGTGGGGGCAGTGTCGTCGCTGGGTTCAGTAAGGGGTACAACAAGCGCAATCTGCCAAGCGCTTTACCCCTTACTTCCCTTATCTGCGCCTTCCACGTCAGTAGTGACGACTAGTTAGTCCGGTGCTCGACTACGGGATGGTGCCTCCCATAACGCTGAGTGGCTGCTGGTCGGCAGGAATCGTCTTTCTTGTGAAGATCACCGCCTGATTTTGGATGCGATAATCTTGAGCCCCCATTTGGTGACCCAAGCTCCAAAGACGGCGCAAGACGATTGCAGGCGGTGTCACATCAGCCTGGCGTTGATGCTGCTTCTTCCGTAGAGCGCCGTATCGTCCGCATAGAGCGCAACATGCACCGGATGCCTCATCGGGATGGCGGTGCATAGTGAGTAGAGCAAGGGACCCATGACGGACCCTTGCGGTACCCCAGCTGCAATGGGACGCGACGTCCACGTCCCGTCGTGGGCGAGCACGTGGAAGGTGTGCCCAGACAAGTAGGATTTGAGCAGGTGCGCGTGCGACACCGGTAGCCCTTGTGTAAGCAGTTTATACACAAGGCCGCCGTGCCACACGCTGTCGAAGGCTCTGGAAACGTCCAGAAGTACCGCTCCAAGATACTCGCGACGCTCCAGCGGCCTCATCGCTTGCTCTACCAGTGGAAGCAGTTGCTGCCGCGTGGAGTGGCCCATCCTGAAGCCGAACTGCTCCTCGACGTGTCGCCACAGCCTCCTGACATACAGCCTCTCGAAGACCTTCGAGACTGCGGCAACAGGCTGATGAGTCTGTGGTTTTGCGGCAGCCGCAGATCTTTTCCGGCTTTGGGGACCGCTACAACTGCCGCATATTTCCAAGCGGAGCACGGAGCACGGTGCACGGAGCACGGAGTTGAAGATCTTCGTTAGTTGCCGCGCAGCTTTCGGCGGCAGCATCTTCAGCAGCTCGCTGCTGATGTTGTCGCACCCTTGTCTGCAGGCGAGTGAGTAGTTGTGTGACCTCCGTCACTTCCCCAATGACGTCGTCCACCTCTCGTGCGCTAGGTACACATGGAGGCGCCGCTTTACTAGGCGGATGTGTTCTTCGTCCCCGACGTTCTCCACTGGCGTGAAATTGGCGACGAATGCGTCGGCTAACGCGCCAGCTTTGGCGTCGGGCTCGGTGATGACGTCACCTCCGGCCTGGAGCGGCGGGACTCGCTTGCGTTGTTGCAGGACGCTTTTGTTCATCCTCCAGGCTGTTCCGTCCTCTATCCTGAGAGTGGAAATTCTGCCAGCCCAGTCGCGGTTGCGGTGGTTTTCAATCGCGTACTTAATTTCGCAACGCATGCGGTTGATGGTGTCCTTCGTTGACGGCTGTCGCGTAATCTGCCACTCTCTGAACAGACGTTTCTTCTCCCGGATGGCCTGAAGGATGTCTGGTGGGAGCTGCTTCGAGCGTTCCCGTGGATGTCTTCGTTCACGCGGCGTGACTGCTGCTGCTGCCGCTTCCTGCGTCAGACGCGTGAATGCGGCAAGGGCCGCATCGGCGCCGTCGACCTCTGGTTCAGGCATCGCGGCGACTTCTAGGTGATCAATGGGGCATCCTAAGTGCAATTGTCTCATAAATCCCGAATGTATGCACAGTAGCCAGTTCGTTTTACTGTAAACATATATCATCAACACTATCATAATCTGACCTGAAGACAAAAGGATCTGTAATTAGTTACAAAAGAGTAAAGGTACACTCTTCAACAGGATAATGCTCTCGTATGCCATAGCAGCAAAATAAAAAACATAGCATATAACAAAGAACATAACATGTGAGAAATGTATGCCATACCAGTTGTAACTGATGACCCAAAAATTTCACCTGAAGAAAATAATTCTGCTGCCTTTTGCCATATACGTGTTACCATTTCAGATCTCTGTTGTCCCACAAACTACACCAATGTTCATTACCTTCCTTTTACCACATGGAAGTTAATGAAATACATCCATGCAAAAATAAATCAAATTCAACAAAAACAGGGTCCCCAACATCCTGTAACCGCTGCCTACTCATTCCTTATATCATAATTCCTAACAATAGCATCTTCCTGTCATATTATCATCATTATTCTCATTATAATCATCATCAATAATTACTATATCTTCAACGTATGTCTCTCTACTGTATCATCATATTCATCATCATCATCATCATAACCTCATATCTCATAATATACTCATATCTCATAATATTCTCATATCTGAGAAATAACCAATGGTAAATAGTCCCTGCTCTGTTTCATTAATCAGTCCTTACACGAGAAGCAATCCTCCGCCACACTTCATAGACAACATTACTGGGAAACAAACCTTCATTACTGCACAACTTATCATGAAAAGAAAATCTCCACAAAAATACATATTACCTCGGACACTGACAATCTCCTTCAGACAACACAACCTTACATTTAACAAATTGTAATTATTCCTTGAACTGATGGAAAATACTTGATATAATTCTAATTCATCAATACCACTGCTGTTCGTGAAACTTACTTCCCATTTGCACAACACAACTATAACCGCAATAATCTGTGTATCCCATCAGAACTGGCACTAAATCTTACATTTTATAACTCAAGACTGCTACTGGTTTCTAAAAACGAAAACTGTATACCTGTTTACCAAATCTGTGCTTCACTCCCAAAGATTTCATGATAGAAAATGTTCACTGAGAGTACAATTCCTGTTCCTATTTACAGTGGTGGTGAGCTGAACTTTGTGCCTAGAATGATCGGCAAGATGTCCCAGATCTTTCTGTAAGTGAACAAAGTTAAATGCTGTAGCAGCGGTATATTTTGTGTAATGTAAGGGATTGTTTAATGCTGGAATGGCAAGTCGCTGTTCTGAAGTGCATCCCTGCAAAATATTGTTACGTATGTGTGGCTGTTGAATTTCGGTGAAATGCCATTTGTTTTACTAATCGCTTTTTCATATCGAGATCAGTTATTCATGAGATGCGAGGAATTTTGTTTTATTTTGACATATTTCATCTGAGTAAAATTTTGTAACAGTAACTAAATGCGTGTAATCGAAGTTTCCAGTTTTCTCGGAATCGGAATGTACTTCATCGCCAATGTGACATATTCTTAGTCATAGATCACACAAGTCAATAAAATTGCTTTCAACACATTTACATTATGACAGTAGAAGAAAATTCCTTGTACTTATCGACCTAAAAGGATAGTAGGAGAATAAAAGTGCACCAAGAAACGGAAAAATAGATAACACCCGAGCCCAAAGACTCATAGTTCACCAATTGACGTACCTAGATAAGTTTAATTGATCCGCTACCTACATGTGAAGACAGTAAAATGCATGGAATTCAGACCTTTTCGTAATTCCTTTGCTGGAATGCTCAGTTCATTGTCTTGTGTGTAAGTGCGTTTTTGTATGAATAGGTAATCGCCTAAGTTAGCTGTAAAAAATGTTTGTAATCGCAGCTGTAAGCTTTCTGTGTTCACAAAACTTCTTATGGTATGCCGCCAAGGTTGTTCACTGTTTCGACTGCTAAAGAAACTGTGTTTTCGTGAAAAGTCACCTACATGGCATGAATACACACAAATACCGAAAGTACCAAAATATAAACATGAATAACCAAAATCATCGGACGTGAATTTATGTGGAAGCTGTTGTTCCATTATTCTTACTTTATCTTGTGTATACATTTTAAAGCTTAACGTTTCTATGTGAATGAAGAAAAAACTAGTAAGATCTTTTTTGAGTCTCTCCTTACCTTACTAGAAACGATAGCTGCTTTGTTCGCATTCGTTACAGGTTAGGATAACAAGATGTTCGATTTGTTGTTCTCGATGAATTGTAACGGTGCATGATATTACACTGTTTTCTTTTGACAGTTATTCTACTTTGTCATTGCACGGATTTATTTCACTGTTTAATCTCGTGTCGGCTAGTGTTGTGTTGTTTGTTAATTACAGATTTGTTCTTTTTGTTCATTAGAGTTCAGTTTTAAGGGCGTCTACCTGTTGAACAATTGCATCAACGGTGATATTAAGATGGTCATGACATTTGGTGAGTTGTGAGACTACGGCACTCGGTATAGTGGTATTTATTTTTACGAGAAACTCTTCTTTATCGTTCTGTTGTGTAAATTTTTAAATTATTTTGTTCAGATTCAAGCCAGCGTAGCCGCGCCTCTAGCTGCGTAATAATAGGTTGTAAGTTCTTTCTAATATCTTCTCGAACAGAAAGAGTTGGATGTTTCTCTCAAGTCTGTAAATGTACTATGTGCCTTCAATTTTCGCACTTTTCATATCTTTACCCATTTCTTCTTCTGATTTTGTGTTTTCTTGAAGCGCTTTGTCTATTTTCTACAATTGATCTGTGTTTATTTCAAGTTTTTCGTATATTTTTTGAAACTGTCTGTTTTTCTTTTTTGTCTATTTTCAGTAGCAACTCTAACAAAGTTGGAATAATACTTTTCGCGTGCATGTTTACCGAATTTGCAGCGACTGAGTGCATATTTTCAGTAACTGATGTTGCCTCGTGTACGATTTAATTAATAGAAATAGAAGCAACAACTACCCACCCTCACCTATGTACTATACCAAAACTATGAAACTGTAGTTTTGGCGTAGACTGTCAACATCAAACATCAACTTCGATGGGCTGGTCATACTACCCACATGTCGGAAAGACGTATGCTAAAACAAATAATGTATTCCCATCTCAGTTTTGTTGTAAGCATATCAGGCATGTGAGGAATATGACTAGCCGAGTGAAGTTTGATGATGATAGGCTCCTCCAGTAGACTGACATTCGCTGGTCTCTCTATTTCACTTTCGGGAACTCTCTGAGTCGGCGCTGACGATATTTCACGAGGAACTACAGATGTCTTCTGTGGGTGATCGGGGCCACATAATCACTGTGAATTTGTGTAATGGTCTGATAGACAGTTAGCTTGGACGCCATTATTGTTGAAGACCCATTTCCGAAAATGGCGAAACCCTTGAAAGATTCGTGTGTTTGTGTTCAAGCATCTGTCACTCTCAGAGGTAGTGTAGTGCAAGCCCTTTCATTGTCATCTACGAAAAGAAAACTATGATGGCCGTGTAAGATTCACTAACGCTACCTCACTCATAAAACTACTTCAAAAGTGGTTTCGCATCATATACTTTCATATAATCGAGTGCAACGACAATAATGGCCTGCATGTCGTAGCATAGGATAGAAAGCGGAAGTAATCAGTTCCATGAAGCTTGCAGGTGCTATTGATTTCTGTTAGCTTCACATTTATACCGATCTGCAGGGCAAGGTGGTTATTTCCTCAAGTAGGCAATTTATTCGCAATAAATGCAATATCTAAGAGTATGCATAGAGTCATTCCAGAGCAGTTCCACATGTCTCATACTCAAACGAATATGATTCCGTGTTGCGGTGTTATCATACGTAAACTTCGCCTTGCATTATTTGGCGGATGAAAATGGCTAACTACCATGCAGAGATAATGAACCAAAATATATCCTCGATTTCCAAAATAGATTCATAGTACATTAATTAAAAGGTGTTACTTCCTTTTGGCCACCATTCGTCTAACTTGAAATCGACAAGGTAGTGGCACCCTATGTTCAGTGAGTTTAAGCACAAATTGATTAAAGGAAATGAGATGTCTAGAAAAGATTTACTGTTAAGAAAGAATACACGGAGGTAAAAAAAGTCATTAGATAGCGAAATTCACATATGCAGATAGCGGTAGTATCGCGTAAACAAGTTGTAAGGGCACTGCGCTGGCGGAGCAGTCATTTGTGATCAGGTGATACATGTGGAAAGCTTTCCGACGTCGTCGTGGCCACACAATGGGAGTTAACAGACATCGAACCCGGAATAGTAGTTGGAGCTACACGCTTGGGGCGTCCCATTACGGAAATCGTTATGGAATTCAATATGCCGAGATCTAAAGAGCCAAGATTTTGCCTAGAGTATCAACTTTCACTCACCATAGTCACCGCAGTGGCCGATGATCTGCACTTAATGGCCCAGAGCAGCTCCGTTTGCCTATCCGTTACGATAGTTGGGTGGGGGAATTTGACAGCAGGCGACCCACGCTAACAGAAGAACATCGACTCCAGCGCTTCTCCTGCGTCCGTGACCATACTGGTTGGACCCTGGATGACTGGAAAACCGTGGCCTGGATAGATTCCCAATTTCAATAGTTAAGAGCTAATGCAGAGGATCAAGTAGGTAAAAAGACGAGGGCTAGTAGAAATCCTTGGGTAACAGAAGAAATATTGAATTTAATGGATAAAAGGATAAAATATAAAAATGCAGTAAATGAAGCAGGCAAAAAGGAATACAAAAGTGTCAAAAATGAGATCGACAGGAAGTGCTAAATGGCTAAGCAGGGTTGGCTAGAGGACAACTGTAAGAATGTAGAGGCTTACTAGGGGTAAGATAGATACTGCCTACAGGTAAATTAAAGGGACCTTTGGAGAAAAGAGAGCCAGTTGTAGGAATATCAAGAGCTCAGATGGAAGCCCAGTTCTAAGCATAGAAGGGAAAGCAGAAAGGTGGAAGGAGTATATAGAGGGTCTACACAAGGGCGATGTACTTGAGGACAATATTATGGAAATGGAGGAGGATGTAGATGAAGATGAAATGGGAGATACGACCACTGCGTGAAGAGTTTGACAGAGCACTGAAAGACCTGAGTCGAAACAAGGCCCCGGGAGTATACAACATTCCATTAGAACTACTGACAGCCTTGGGAGAGCCAGTCCTGACAAAACTCTACCATCTGGTGAGCAAGATGTATGAAACAGGCGAAATACTCTCAGACTTCAAGAAGAATATAATAATTCCAATCCCAAAGAAAGCAGGTGTTGACACATGTGAAAATTACTGAACTATCAGTTTAGTAAGTCACAGCTGCAAAATGCTAACGCGATTTCTTTACAGACGAATGGAAAAACTACTAGAAGCCGACCTCGGTGAAGATCAGTTTGGATTCCGTAGAAACGCTGGACCACGTGAGGCAATACTAACCTTACGACGTATCTTTAAGATTAAGGAAAGGCAAACCTACGTTTCAAGCATTTGTAGACTTAGAGACAGCTTTTGACAATGTTGACTGGAATACTCTCATTCAAATTCTAAAGATGGCAGGGGGCGAAAGGCTATTTACAATTTGTACAGAAACCAGAAGGCAGTTATAAGAGTCGAGGGGCATGAAAAGGAAGCAATGGCTGGGAAGGGAGTGAGACAGGGTTGTAGCCAGATAATTCAATCTGTATACTGAGCAAGCAGTAAAGGAAACAAAAGAAAAATTCGGAGTAGGTATTAAAATTCATGGAGAAGAAATAAGAACTTTGAGGTTCGCCGATGACATTGTAATTCTGTCAGAGCCGGACAAGAACTTGGAAGAGCAGTAGAACGGAATGGATAGTGTCTTGAAAGCAGGATATAAGATGAACATCAACAAAAGCGAAACGAGGATAATGGAATGTAGTCGAATTAAGTCGGGTGATGCTGATGGAATTAGATTAGGAAATGAGACACTTAAAGTAGCAAAGGGGTTTTGCTATTTGGGGAGCAAAATAACATGATGGCCGAAGAAGAGAGGATATAAATTATAGACTGGCAATAGCAAGGAAAGCGTTTCTGAAGAAGAGAAATTTGTTAACATCTCGTATAGATTTAAGTGTCAGGAAGTCGTTTCTGAAAGTATATGTATGGAGTGTAGCCATGTATGGAAGTGAATTATGGACTATAAATAGTTTGGACAAGAAGAGAATAGAAGCTTTGGAAATGTGGTGCTACAGAAGAATGCTGAAGATGACATAACTAATAAGGAGGCACTGAAAAGAATTGTGGCACAATTTGAGAAGAAGAAGGGACCGGTTGGTAGTACATGTTCTGAGGCATCAAGGGATTACAAATGTAGCATTGGAGGGCAGCGTGGAGTGTAAAAATCGTAGAGGGAGACCAAGAGATGAATACCGTATGCAGATTCAGAAGGATGTAGGTTGCAGTAAGTACTGGGAGATGAAGAAGCTTTCACAGGATAGATTAGTATGGAGAGCTGCATGAAACCAGTCTCAGGACTGAAGACCACAACAACAACAAGAGCTAATGGTTGCATTGGAGTGTAACGCAGACCCCGCAAAGCCATGAACCCTTTTTCAACAAGGCACTGTGAAATCTAAATGGTTCAAATGGCTCTAAGCACTATGGGATTTAACGTCTATGGTCATAATTCCCCTAGAATTAAAACTACTTAAACCTAATTAATCTAGGGATATCACACAACACCTAGTCATCACGAGGCAGAGAAAATCCCTGATCCTGCCTGCCGGCCGGAGTGTCCGAGAGGTTCTAGGCGCTTCAGTCTGGAACCACGCGACCGCTACGGTCTCAGGTTCGAATCCTGCCTAGGGCATGGATGTGTGTGATGGTTTAGGTTAGTTAGGTTTAAGTAGTTCTCAGGACTAGGGGACTGATGACCTCAGAAGTTAAGTCCCATAGTGCTCAGAGCCATTTGAACCTGACGCCGCCAGGAATCGAACCCGGGAACCCGGGCGCGGGAAGCGAGAACACTACCTCACGACCACGAGCTGCGGACCACTGTGAAGTCTGTTGGTAACTTCACAATGTTATGGGCTGTGTTTACATGAAATGCGCTGGGTCCTCCGGATCAGCTGAACCGATCATTGATTAGAAATGGTTATTGGGCACCATTTGCAGCTCTTCGTGGACTTCATCTTCTCAGACAACGACGGAATTTTTGTGGATGACAATGCGTCATGTCGCCGGGCCACAACTGAAGAAAGTTCGAGCGAATGATCGGCCATCCAGATCGACCGACATTACATACATCCAACATTTATGGGATATAATCGAGAGGCCAGTTCGTGCACAAAATCATGCACCGGCAACGCTTTCACAGTAGCAGACCGCCTCTGAATTGCTTCGATGTCTTCCTTCAAGTCGACTCGAGCAGTACTCAAGAATAGATCGCACTAGCGTCATATATGCTGTCTCCTTTTCAAGAGAGCCCTTCTTCTCCAAAATTCTCCCAGTAAACCGGAGTCGACCATTCCAGTTCCGTATCACAGTTCTATCTGATACGGTTTGCAACGTTACACCCAGATATTTAAACAACTTCTCTGTCTCGAGCAGGTCCCTAGTCATACTGTAACCCAGGATTACAGGTTTGATCTTCCTACCCATCCGCATTAACTTACATTTTTTCGCATTTAGTGCCAGATGCGATTTATCACAACAGCTGGAAATTTTGTGTAAACCGTTTTGTATCTTCCTACCGTCACTCAACTTCAACACTTACTTTACACCACGGCATCATCAGCAAACGACTGTAGACTGATGTCCACTCCGTCCACCAAACCATTTACGTATTTAGAGAACAACACCAGTCCCATCACACTTCCCTAGGGCACTCCTGACGCTACCTGAATCTCTGATTAACACTCGCCGTCGAGGATAACATACTGGTTCTATTATTTAAGAATTCTTAGAGCCACTCACACATCTGGGAACATATTCCATAAGCTCGTATCTCTGAGCCTGCAATAGGGCACCGTGTAAAATCCTTGCAGAAAATCTACAAATATGGAATCTGCCTGTTGCCCTTCATCCATCAATGGAGCATGTTTCCTTCGGTACTTTACTTTTCGCTGCTAGAGCCTCTCCACTTTCCTGTGTTACAGGGAGAACTTCCAACTTCTTCGTTCGTGCAAATTACACTCTGTTCCTCTCACTGCAGTGAGCACTCAACATTCGTGCTTATTGACAGCGACCACCATCCATAAAACCGAGCTGGTCACTCGACTTCCAAGCCCACTCACACTGACGCGCTGTATATTCTTTTCTATCGCTTGCGCCTTGTCCCGCGGTGACGCAGGGTCGGCCATGGTTAACCGGATTCGGCATGTTAATTGTAAGGGGTGGCCGGATGCCCTTACTGCCGCCACCCTGGTACCCCCAGGACGAAATTAGTGTACCCCAGCTGTCTGTGTCTAGTGTAAATCGTGAAATAGTGTGAATGTTTCCAGAACGAGATTTGCACTCTGCAGCGGAGTGTGCGCTGATATGAAACTTCCTGGCAGATTAAAACTGTGTGCCCGACCGAGACTCGAACTCGGGACCTTTGCCTCGGTCGGCCCAGCTGTGTTCGTTAGTTGCAGACTTAATTTTAGTCTAGATATTAATGATTCTTTTGGTCATGGTAATGGATGGTTCACCGTAGCCGTTGTTCGAGGAGGTACAGGAGTACCCAATGTTCCTGGACTTGAAAGTTTTGTGGACAGAGACATTATTGCTTTTGGTACCTACCATATTTCCGAACTAGCTAATAAAGATTTTGGTAAATCAGCATATCTATCTCCTTCTTCTTTGTCTTTGTATAGACGTAACAGGAGGAAGATATCTGTAAATGAGTCTGTATTTATTTGGGTTAAAGGAAAAGATGTATGTGAATATGTAAAGTTTGTTGGTGACTGAGCAGTTAAACAGAGAACCGACTCGTGGCGATAACATATTAGACCTCCTGGTGACAAACGGACCCAAACTATTTGAAACAGTTAATGCAGAACAGGGAATCAGCGATTATAAAGCGGTTACTGCATCGATGATTTCAGCCGTAAATAGAAATATTAAAAAAAGGGTAGGAAGATTTTTATGTTTAGCAAAGGTGACAATAACCGGATTACAGAGTACCTGACGGCTCAACACAAAAGTTTTCTCCCAAGGACAGATAGTATTGAGGATCAGTGGACAAACTTCAAAACCATCGTACAATATGCGTTAGACGAGTATGTGCCAAGCAAGATCGTAAGAGATGGAAAAGAGCCACCGTGGTACAACAACCGAGTTAGAAAACTGCTGCGGAAGCAAAGGGAACTTCACAGCAAACATAAACATAGCCAAAGCCTTGCAGACAAACAAAAATTACACGAAGCGAAATGTAGTGTGAGGAGGGCTATGCGAGAGGCTTTCAATGAATTCGAAAGTAAAGTTCTATGTACTGACTTGGCAGAAAATCCTAAGAAATTTTGGTCCTATGTCAAAGCGGTAGGTGGATCAAAACAAAATGTCCAGACACTCTGTGACCAAAATGGTACTGAAACAGAGGATGACAGACTAAAGGCCGAAATACTAAATGTCTTCTTCCAAAGCTGTTTCACAGAGGAAGACTGCACAGTAGTTCCTTCTCTAGATTGCCGCACAGATGAAAAATGGCACGTATCGAAATAGACGGCAGAGGGATAGAGAAACAAGTAAAATCGCTCAAAAGAGGAAAGGCCGCTGGACCTTATGGGATACCAGTTCGATTTTACACAGAGTACTCGTTGGAACTTGCCGCCCTTCTTGGAGCGGTGTACCGTAGGTCTCTACATTAGCGTAGCGTTCCAAACTATTGGAAAAGGGCACAGGTCATCCCCGTTTTCAAGAAGGGACGTCGAACAGATGTGCAGAACTATAGACCTGTATCTCTAACGTTGATCAGTTGTAGAATTTTGGAACACGTATTATGTTCGAGTATAATGTCTGTTCTGGAGACTAGAAATCTACTCTGTAGGAATCAGCATGGGTTTCGAAAAAGACGGTCGTGTGAAACCCAGCTCGCGCTATTCGTCCACGAGACTCAGAGGGCCGTAGACACGGGTTCACAGGTAGATGCCGTGTTTCTTGACTTCCGCAAGGCGTTTGACACAGTTCCCCACAGTCGTTTAATGAACAAAGTAAGAGCAGAAGGACTATCAGATCAATTGTGTGATTGGATTGAGGAGTTCCTAGATAACAGAACGTAGCGTGTCATTCTCAATGGAGAGAAGTCTTCCGAAGTAAGAGTGATTTCAGGTGTGCCGCAGGGGAGTGTCATAGGACCGTTGCCATTCACAATATACATAAATGATCTGGTGGATGACATCGGAAGTTCACTGAGGCTTTTTGCACATGATGCTGTGGTGTATCGAGAGGCTGTAACAATATAAAATTGTACTGAAATGCAGGAGGATCTGCAGCGAATTGACGCATGGTGCACGGAATGGCAATTGAATCTCAATGTAGAGAAGTGTAATGTGATGCGAATACATAGAAAGATAGGTCCCTTATCATTTAGCTACAAAATAGCAGGTCAGCAACTGGAAGCAGTTAATTCCATAAATCATCTGGGAGTACGCATTAGGAGTGATTTAAAATGGAATGATCATATAAAGTTGATCGTCGGTAAAGCAGATGCCAGACTGAGATTCATTGGAAGAATCCTAAGGAAATGCAATCCGACAACAAAGGAAGTAGGTTACAGTACGCTTGTTCACCCACTGCTTGAATACTGCTCAGCAGTGTGGGATCCGCACCAGATAGGGTTGATAGAAGAGATAGAGAAGATCCAACGGAGAGCAGCGCGCTTCGTTACAGGATCATTTAGTAATCGCGAAAGCGTTACGGAGATGGTAGATAAACTCCAGTGGAAGACTCTGCAGGAGAGACGCTCAGTAGCTCGGTACGGGCTTTTGTTAAAGTACCGAGAACATACCTTCACCGAAGTGTCAAGCAGTATATTGCTCCCTTCTACGTATATCTCGCGAAGAGACCATGAGGATAAAATCAGAGAGATTAGAGCCCACACAGAATCGTATCGATAATCCTTCTTTCCACGTACAATACGAGACTCGAATAGAAGGGAGAACCGATAGAGGTACTCAGGGTACCCTCCGCCACACACCGTCAGGTGGCTTGTGGAGTATGGATGTAGATGTAGATGTAGAATCTTCCAGGAAGTTTCATAGTGTGAATGTGTTGCAAATGTCTGTGAGTCGTATAACTGAGGCGGGACGTGGGGACCAGCCCGGCATTCACCTAGTAGGATATGGAAAACCGCCTAAAAACCACATCCAGGCTGGCCGGCACACCAGTCGTCGTCGTTAATCCGCCGAGCGGAATCGATCCGGGGCCGGCGCGCCTACCCGAGTCCAGGAAGCAGGGCCTGCTCTATATGAATTTGCAAAATGAAAGCAACACGTAGCTGCTATAAACACGCATCCGTTTGGCTTTCACAAATAGCCTAGGAATTCCTGGAGCTGCTTCGGCTCAAAATAACTCCAGGTATCGCATCGCTCCGCCGTTGGCTATTAATCCAAGAAGTCGCTGAGTAAAGCATTGTCTACTTGTACGACAGCAGCTTTCGTTTCTAAATGTTTTCCGCTATTTTACAGGAAGCTCTCTCGTCTGGAACGATATAACAGTGAAGTGGCCGCTGGTTGCCAGACTGCCTGTGCCTGGTGCCGAGTGGTGTACCCACGCTTGCAGATCGACGCTCTCTGCAGTGTCCATTGCTTCAAGGGTGGAAGGGCGGCGGTGTGTGTGGGTGGTAATGACGTGGCCAAACACTGCTCTCCGGGCAGCGGGCAAACAAAGCTGGGCACCCACCACGGCTGCAGTCAGAGGTCTAGTTGTACCATTGTTCGCGGTTAGGTTACGGTGTGTTAGGCTGTCGTGGGGCACCCTGTGTAGTGGCGCGCGTTGGCCCACCACTCCAGGCTCGAGTATTCAGCGTAAGCAAGCCCAGCGATTGTTCTACAGTGCACTGCCGTTGATACAAAGGAGTGCAGGCGCTCCTTCTGCATACGGGCGGAAGCCGCGGTGTTTACGACGGCTCGAAAGACAACGGAATGTGTCCTCATCTGTTGCTCCTCACATTGAATATCCTGCTCATATTGTTCACCACATGACTGAAAAAGGTCCGGTTGCAACTGTCAGTTTTACCACCCCCACTACCAAGACGGCTAAACTTCAGTAACCGTGTGGTCGTAAGCCCAATAGTATAGAAAGAAAGTAGTCACTTCTGAAACACAAACGAAACGAGATAGGGAAATGTGAACTACTGCTCGAACTGACAGTCACATCTCACTCTCCACGTTTAATAAAACAGCACACTTTAATTTGATGGCTCTGAGCACTATGGGACTTTACATCTATCGTCATCAGTCCCCTGTAACTTAGAACTACTTTAACCTAACTAACCTAAGGACATCACACATCAACTAGCCATCACGAGGCAGAGAAAATCCCTGACCCCGCCGGGAATCGAACCCGGGAACCCGGGCATGGAAAGCGAGAACGCTACCATACGACCACGAGATGCGGGCTTTAATTTGATAAATGAACTATTAATTACTATGTTTCTGAAATGGTAGGAGATCTGAAAAATGAAAAAAACGATATAATTAGTGCGAAACAACATGTCGTCAGTCCACTGTGGGCAGTTCGTCACGAGTCTAACCGCAACAGCATTTTATTGCAGTAAGCTACACTACTGACCATTAAAGTTTATTAGCTGTTAGTTTTAAATGCGAGCTGATGGCACCTATTTGTTTTGATATCTGAAGCAAATAAAGAACCATTTGACTAGTTTTGACATTTTTCTGAGACATGAAACTATCGCCCTCACCGGGAAAATTGTTATAAGATATTTACATGACGTTTAGCTACAGAGTTAATGCGGACGGTGCTAATGTAAGTATTGACGATGTTTTTCTTCAACGCTGCTTTTAACATCATCAGAACACTATCTACATTGCAGAGAAACGAGGTTGGTGACCAGACGCCATATTGAGGTAGGTGGAACTTTCGTGGTTGACAGTACGACGAAAGAGGTAGTAAGCAGTTACGCGAATTGTAATCCAGCAGCGTTGCTAGTTCCATAGCATAACTAATTATTTGCTTACACTACAGGCGATTAAAGTTACAGATGATAAACGGGTATTCATTGGGCAAATATATTATACTAGAACTGACATGTGATTGCATTTTCACGCAATCTGGGTGCATAAATCCTGATAAATCAGTACCCAGAACAACTCTGGCCGTAATAACGGCCTTGATACGCCTGGACATTGAGTCAAACAGAGCTTGGATGACGAGCGAGTGCAGATACAGCTGCCCATGCAGCTTTCACACGATACCTCAGTTCATCAAGAGTAGTCACTGACGTATCGTGACGAGCCAGTTGCTCGGCCACCGTTGACCAGACGTTTTCAATTGGTAAGAGATCTGGAGAATGTGCTGGCCTGGGCAGCAGTCGAACATTTTCTGTATCCAGAAAGGCCCGTACAGGACGTGCAACATGCGATCGTGCATTATCCTGTTCAAATGTGGGGTTTCGCAGGCATCGAATGAAGGGTGGAGCCACGGATGGTAACACATCTGAAATTTAACGTCCACTGTTCAAAGTGCCATCAATGCGAACTAGAGGTCACCGAGGCGTGTAACCAATGGCGCCCCATTCCATCACGCCGGGTGATTCGCCAGCATGGCTTCCATTGTGCGTTCACCGCGATGTCGCCAAACACGGATGCGACCGTCATGATGCTGTAAACAGAACCAGGATTCATCCGAAAAAATGACGTTTAGACATTCGCGCGCCCAGGTTCGTCGTTCAGTACACCATCTCAGGCGCTCCTGTCTGTGATGCAGCGTCAAGGTTAACAGCAGCCATGGTCTAGCTGACAGTCCATGCTGCAGCAAACGTCGTCGAACTGTTCGTGCAGATGGTTGTCTTGCAAATGTCCCCATCTGTAGACTCAGGGATCGAGACGTGGCTGCACGATATCCGTTAAAGCCATGCGGATAAGATGCCCGTCATCTCGACTGCTAGTGACACGAGGCATTGGGATCCAGTACTACGTTCCGTATTACCCTCCTGAACCCACCGATTCCATATTCTGCTAACGGTCATTGGACCTCGACCAACGCGAGCAGCAATGTCGCGATACGGTAAACCGCTATCGCGATAGGGTACAATCCGACCTTTATCAAAGTCGGAAACGTGATGGTACGCATTTGTCCTCATTACACGAGGCATTACAACAACGTTTCACCAGGCAACGCCGGTCAACTGCTGTTTGCGTATGAGAAATCAGCTAGACACTTTCCTCATGTGAGCACGTTGTAGCTGTGAATGCTCTGTAAAGCTGATCATTTGCATGTCACTGTATCATCTTCGTTACGTTGGCATCTATAATCAGAACAATGCGACGTGTCACACAGTACGCGCTGCACGTGTGTGTTTCGAAGAGAACCAGGATTAATTTACCGTACTTCCCTGACAACCAAACTCAGCGCCATGGATCCTCAGCCGTGGAACCTTGAGCAGGTGACCACTGTACTGGGGTAGACATTGCCCCACATCCTTATTGATACCTTCCAGAACCTCGTTGACTCTCTTTCTGCAAAAGGTGCTTATTCGACATTTTGACAAGTGGTCAAATTAATGTGACTGATCAGTGTTTGTTACATAGTGGGAACACAGCGAAAATTTATTATATAACCGGTTTTACATCATCCGTACAAATGTATTATTCCAGAACGAAATCTTCACGCTGCAGCGAGGTGTGCGCTGATATGAAACTTACTAGCAGATTGTGTGCCGGACCGAGGCTCGAACTCAGGACATTAGAATTTCTCGAAAGGTAGAGATCCAGAGTTGTATTCTCGGTCCGGCACACATTTTTAATCTGCCAAGAAGTTTCATATCAGCGCACATTCCACTGCAGAGTGAAAATTTCATTCGGGAAACATCCCCCAGGCTGTGACTAAACCATGTCTCCGCAAATCCTGTCTTCCAGGAGTGCTAGATCTGCAACGCTCGCAGGAGAGCTTCCGTGAAGTTTGGAACGTAGGAGACGAGGTACTGGAAGAATTACAGCTGTGAAGAGACATCGTGAGTCTTGTTTGAGTAGCTCAGTCACTTCAACAACGAACTTCAACGGATGTCATGTGGCGTCCGCTACGACCAAGTACAATGACGGAAAAAAATTCGGTAGACCACTTGTTTGCGAAATACAAAGGTTCTGAGTTCAACTCTCAGTCCGGAAGGCAGCTTTAATCTGTTAGGAAGTCTCAAAAATATTATTTTCTGACATAGTACGCTATAAGACAACTGCAAAAAATGTTGTGCGTTCATCTGCATTGATTCTTTACATAGTGTTTCATGTACATTTATATCAGTATAACTCTCAACTCCAAGTGAGTAGCAATTTCCTCACACATACGGCCATCATATCTTTCTTGTAAGTTGATAGTGGTCTCCATTTTAATTGCTGTATTCCCAACTCCTCTGCTAATCTCTTCGAAATAGCGGTTGCACACACCTGTGATATGCGCGGCCACAAGCGTTGTTTGAGACGGAATTCTCTCGGTGCGGGACGATTTAATCGCCAGACCTGCACCAAATCTCTGCCCTTCAATATTCGTCAAGTACAGTAACGAAATTTTCTTCTCTGCCACAATACAGTGTATCGATTTTCGAGCCATTAAGCCTTCATCTTCATGGTCCTATCAAAGAGAATGACAGCTGTGGCTGGTGGTGATTTTCTTTGTCCACCTTAGGATCTTTCCTCTGGTGTCATTCGCATACAGGTGAAAATTTTCAGTGGGTTCTTGTAAATAGCAGTATTAATGTACATTTGGGGATATTCTGTTATCATAATCAATGTTACTACGTTACCTCGGTATGGCACTTTTGGTAAGTTAATAACTTTAGTAAATTGTTATTACACTGTGAATCCAAAAGCTACCATTATGAAGCCAGTAGGTTTAACTGAGTTAACTTTCCTTTGTTTAGAGGCATGTTATTTTGTCCTTTGACATATATTTCTAAGTATCGGCATTAAACTGAGTTATTATAAGTGAAAATATTCTTCTGTGAAGGTATTAATTTAAATTATTTTCAGTTACTTCAGTGCTGAATAGTTTCAGCAGTAGAATTCTGTTGTCAGAGGGCTAAAAATGTAGAATATTTCTGCAGAACTTAACAGCTGCCAGAGACCAATCAAAAATGGGTAATTTTCTCTGCTAAATCATTTCTAGTGACAGTTGTCAGCTTGCCTTTGATCCGAGAGAGGAGGACAAAATTGTCTCAGGTCAGACCTTAGTGATTCACCGCTCTGTAGCAACCCAGTCACGCTTGGAGAAATTCAAAGATCCTATCACATGACTGAAGACATCAAACACTAACGGCCTTCAAAACTCGGGCAACTTACTGCTTGTTACTTCTTTGGAAATCTCATCAAAGAAACAGCCTCATTATCGTTATTGCTAACATCAAACATTTCACTTTCCATGGAAACAATACGAGTTATTCTCCCTTTAACAGCACTCTATGTTATTTTTACCGATAAAGAATTTCGTTGATCACCGTGGCTGCTGTTCAATTACTGATTGCTGATGGTATCTGACACCACCAACGAGTTTTTTTTTTTTTTTTTTTTTTTTTTTTTTTTTTTTTTTTTTTTTTTTTAAGGCTCTGTTTCATTGCCATGAACGGTTCCGCTACATTCTGCTCATTTTAACATGGCTATTTTTGTTTCATTACATTGACAGTGTCGTCAGAAACATGTCAAATATTAAAACCGCCAGCGCCACCTTCTTTCCTGTATAAATGATATACATAATTACAAATATGCTAATATTCATACTACTGAAGTCATAGAAAGTGGACGACTTTTGTGCACTGTTATGTACCACATGTGCACATGATATAAATCTCTTAATGTGTATATAACACACTAAGAAACGGTGGAGTCAGTTCTGATTACATTGTGACGGGAATTAAAGAGTTAGCTTTCAGACCAACAGTATATAACTGGCATGTTAATTCATCGGTGAAAATAGAAAGATAGAGCTACGATTCTGAAGCAGATATGAACAACACTGTGAAGAACAAAACTACCAAGGATCAACAGACTGATTCATGAATTTATTCACTGCTGCCGAGTGTTGTTTCGATAAATGGATCAACTTCAGTTGAGGAAAGTTATCGTTACAGGAAACACTTACAAGAAATGTTCCTTGGAGTGAAAAATCACAAAAAAACTAAACATTGTGAAAACGAAACCTTTTCGTTCCTGTTATGTTATGTAGGTTGCGCTATGACGTCATCATGGCAGCAATTCTGTGAAACAATAACTTTCGTAGATTGGAAAAGGTCAAACTTTCGTAGATTCTCGGTGACCTCTCGTTGGAAACTAGTCTCATAGGAAACATACCTACTTGCGACGGCTATATGTGGTTAATGATAACGTTCTTCACATATTTGGAAGCTGCAGAACGCTCCTTACAAAAGAATTCAAACACAATGAAAGTCCGCAGCTGGTGGTCTAGTGGCTAGAGTTCCTGCTTCTAAAGCACGGAGTCCCGCGTTCGATTCCCGGACGGGTTGGGGATTATCTCTGCCCGGGGGCTGTATGTATGTGTTGTCATCATTTCATCCTCATCTTCATTCGTGACAGTGGCTAGATTGAACTGTGCAAAAATTGGGGCTATGTATTGGCGCTGATGACCACGCAAATGAGCGCCCCACAAACCAGACATCATCGTCATCACACTGAAAGTGTCGCTAGTAGAGTTCAAGACGTGATAAATGCGAAGGGTGTCCACACGCCTCATTAACGTCGACTAACAGGTGTCCGGTTACTTTTCGTTCGATTGTGTAGCTTCCACATGAAAGTTGGGGCTGCTTGTATCGTAAAGTTAAACTGAGCGATGCTACAATTTTCCGTAACTACATACTCCGCAAGCTAACCAACGGTGTGTGGCGGAGGGCACTTTACGTGCCACAGTCATTACATCCCTTTCCTATTCCAGTCGCGTATGGTTCGCGGGAAGAACGACTGCCGGAAAGCTTCCGTGCGCGCTCGAATCTCTCTAATTTTACATTCGTGATCTCCTCGGGAGGTATAAGTAGGGGGAAGTAATATATTCGATACCTCATCCAGAAACGCACCCTCTCGAAACCTGGACAGCAAGCTACACCGTGATGCAGAGCGCCTTTCTTGCAGTGTCCGGCACTTGAGTTTGCTAAACATCTCCGTAACGCTATCACGTTTACCAAATAACCCTGTGACGGAACGCGCCGCTCTTCTTTGGAATTTCTCTATCTTTTCTGTCAACCCGACCCGGTACAGATCCCACACTGATGAGCAATACGCAAGTATAGGTCGAACGAGTGTTTTGTAAGCCACCTCCTTTGTTGATGGACTACATTTTCTAAGGACTCTACCAATGAATATCATCCTGGCACCCGCCTTACAAACAATTTTTTGTGATCATTCCACTTCAAATCGTTCAGTACGCATACTCCCAGATATTTTACTGAAGTAACTGCCACCAGTGTTTGTTCTACTATCATATAATGATACAATAAAGAATCCTTCTATGTATTCGCAATGCCTTACATTTGTCTATGTTAATGATCAGTTGCCACTCCCTGCACCAAGTGCCTCTTCGCTGCAGATCTTCCTGCATTTCGCTGCAATTTTCTATTGCTGCAGCATCATCCGCGAAAAGCCACATGGAACTTCCGACACTATCTACTAGGTCATTTATATATATTGTGAAAAACAATTGTCCCATAACACTACCCGGTGGCACGCCAGAGGTTATTCTAACGTCTGTAGACGTCTCTCCATTGAGAACAAAATGCTGTGTTCTGTTGGCTAAAAACTCTTCAATCCAGCCACACAGCTGGTTTGATATTCCGTAGGCTCTTACTTTGTTTATCAGGCGACGTGCGGAACTGTATCGAACGCCTTTCGGCAGTCAAGGAAAACGGCATCTACCTGGGAGCCTGTATCTAATATTTTCTGGGTCTCATGAACAAATAAAGCGAGTTGGGTCTCACACGATCGCTGTTTCCGGAATCCATGGTGATCCCTACAGAATAGATTCTGGGTTTCCAGAAATAACGTGATACGCGAGCAAAATACATGTTCTAAAATTCTACAACAGATCGATGTCAGAGATATAGGCCTATAGTTTTGCGCATCTGCTCGACGACCCTTCTTTAAAACTGGAACTACCTGTACTATTTTCCGATCATTTGGAACCTTGCGTTCCTCTAGAAACTTGCGGTACACGGCTGTTAGGAGGGGGGCAAGTTCTTTCGCGTATTCTGTGTAGAATCGAATTGGTATACCGTCAGGTCCAATGGACATTCCTCTGTTGAGTGATTTCTATTATGTCTACCTAGAATGTGAATGTGAAGTTTACTTGCTGGGTTCCCAGTAAACCAGAAGCTGATCTTTCTGTTCATTATGAATTTGCCATTAGTGTGCTTGGCCCCATGCCAGCTCCCGCACAGTGAGCAGGCAATCACGAGGCCCGTGCGCTGACCCCATTTCCATGGAGGCCCGCCTGGCGGACGTGACCGCATCGCCGCTTGTCACCCGCGAGAATTACTTCCGCCCGCTTTCTTCCGCCTCTCGCAGCCACCTAATCGCCCCGCCCCCTCTGCCCCCCCCCCTTCCACCAATCTCCCTCCCACTCTGTCGCTCCTAGAGCAGTCCTACTTTCCTCCCCTGCCCACCTACCTCCTTCCGCCTCCCACTCTCCCCCCTCCCCCACCCCTCAATCCTTTCCCCTTTCTTTCGATTCCCATTCCGTACACTGCAGAGTCTTCTCGTCTTCCCCGGCCGTTTCCTCCGGCACGTACCTACGGAGTGATTCGAAATTGTTTCCCCGCGCTGAATACCGGATGAATTGCGCCCCGGAGCTGCCTAGGCGCAGGGGGGGTTCCCCGGCCTACACCCTCTCCCCACTTCCCAGCCCTTGCCTCTCCGCCCCACCACCACCACTACCACCACTGCCACCACCATCGCAGGACGCCGACGCTGCTGTCGCCGCAAGACGCAGACGCCGCCGCCGCCGCCGCTGCGCCAGAAAAATAATATCGCGTGCCTTTCTAGTTCGCCCCTCCGTCTGTAAATACACTCTGGCTCTCTTCCGCTCTCGGCTGTAGGATCTACGGGCGCTGCTCGGAATTGAAACCTGGAGTCTGATGCCACCCCGCCGGCTCGTAAGACAAAGGAGGCGCGGGGGTGAAGCACGCCCTCGCCGCCAGTGGATCCGCCCCCGACAGCTGCCTCCGAGAGATCCGGTCGCCCCTGAGGTTACTCCTGGCGCCGTATGCTTCAAGAGGCCTACAAGATTACGTGTTTATACGCTCTTCATTGTCGGAGAGCTTGCTGCTGCCTGATAAATATATCGCAGCTAAACAGACGTGACACAGTCTGGAGTCTTTTAGCGGTAAATAATCGTACTGTACTTTAAATAATAGCCAAATCCGATAGTAAATAAGGTCAACAGGAAAAATGTTACTCACTCTGTTACAACAGCACGCTGATCACCTCGGAGCACTGGGGACGATGTACGTCCACGTAATAAAGTGGCCCTCTAGTGTTAACAGCAAGTGGTATCTAGGTGCCAATCGATTGTATGCACTTAGTGCAGTAAAATTAAATCTTCTACGATAATTATGGAATCTGAAGAAATGAATTAAGATTATTGCCTTGACCAGGACTTGAACTGGGGCCTCGTTGTTTACCTTGCTTTTAATCTACTTTTGGTCGATATTGTTCGATGCATTTGTTCGGCGCGGACGTCCCATAACACCCAATCAAGTTCATCGATGATACATTCACTCGTTTTTTTTATTTTTTTATTTTATAGCAGATTGCATCTAACCTTCTGACGGGCAGAAGTGATAATCATTACTCCAGCATAGCACTATAGTTAACATTGCTGGACGGAATACTTAAGTCCAACACCCTCCCCAACGCCAACCTCAAGTCGTATCTTCAATTTCTTTTCTTCTTTTCCCCTTCTTAGATCGTGAGTTATTGTCGACGTTAGAGGTTCTCTTTACTGCAAGCGTTTGGTGTTCTGTTTTAAGGTAGTGAGTAGCACATATTTGCTAGCTTGTGTGGCTATCTGTTACAGCATAGTAGGCTTATTCATCGCTACTAAGAGGGGGAAAATAAGCTGAAGATACGATTTGAAGTTTATGTTAGAGAGGACTCTGGACTTGGGTAGTCGGAGCAGCAAGCTGAGTGATTAGGATTCCTTTCTTATAAGCAAGGGGACCCAGGTTCAATATGTGAATGTCGAGCAAATTTTAATTCATCTCCTCAGATTCTACCATAATTGTAGATAAACATGAGACTCAAATGTCTCAAAGAATATAAAATTATAAGATTATATATACTTTTCCTGTCAATAGATCCATAGCGAAGAGATCGTCCAGGACCTAGGACATGTCAGAAAACAAGAACACACAAACAATGTTTACAAAAAGAAAGTTGTGCTAATGTATCTTCCACAGGTCACAAATGAAGAGGACATTATTCATGCGGATTAAGTTAAAAACTCTAAAACAAATTTTCATTTAAAAGTGAGGTACAGGGTGTTTTAACCCTGACTCATCAAATAAAAAAAATATTTTGCAATAATTGAAACTTCGTGGCAGATTTTATGCCGGACCGAGACTCGGGACTTTCACCTTTAGCGGGCAAGTGTTCTACCCAGGCACGACTCACGACCCGTCTTCACAGTTTTTCTTCCGCCAGTACCTCGTCTCCTACCTTCCAAACTTCACAGAAGCTCTCCTGCGAACCGGCAGAACTAGCACTACTGGAAGAAAGGATATTGCGGAGACATGTCTTAGCCACAGCCTGGTGGGATGTTTCCCGAATGAAATTCTGACTCTGCAGCGGAGTGTGCGCTGATTTTGAAATTTCCTGGCAGATTAAAACTGTGTGCCGCACCGAGACTCGAACTCGGGACCTTTGCCTTTGCCTTTGCCTTTTGCAATGATTATTTACGTGGATTGCATTACTGCACTGAATTTGTACAGAAGCCAAATTGTTCATATTACTCCCCTTATCTAATATAATTAATAACAGAAACAAACATCAGTCGCTTCTGTTAAGACATTTATCAGTGCAATAGAAGGAATTGGCAACTAATAATCCTTTAGGTTGTTCCGAAACTAAACTCTAATTGCAGTTACACGTTTTATGCCTCCTGGCAAGTTGTTGAAAGTGTATATTCCTGAATAATGGGACCTTCCTCGACCAAATTAAGTTACTTTAAATCTTTGAGACCATTACTTTTATTTCTAGCTTTCATTCGTTGATCTGAATTGTTAGTTTGATGAAGACATATATTTTAATGACCATTACGTATAAGAAATAAATATACTGGAAGGCAGTAATATGTGGTATCCACCATGTCAAATCTCCGCCCGGAGCAGCGGCGCGCTCCATTAAATGCGGCGGAGAAATGCGTCGTTGCTGCTAACGCATCAGGTCACCTTCGTGTGTGCGCTCGCTTGTAACCATAGCGACTGGCCACCCGTAACACACAGCTATTGGCCGCCCAGAACATACAGCGACCCCAGCCGCCTGCTCAAGTAACTACGGAGCCTTATTTAACGCCACTACTGGCGCCTATAGAACAGTTATCGTGCAATGTTCTACAGCAAAACTCGGAAGTGCTACACTGCAGTGGACCTGCTTTTCAATGTTGATTTGGCTGCTCTCTGGCTTAGAGTCCGAATGCTATAATGGAACGTGGACTTCAGCGTTTACTAGGCTTAATATGTCAACCGGATTGTGATTTCCGCCGGGATTCTGCATTTCACTTGCATTTGCTGGACACTGGTATTACCACACTCACGAAATTAATCTCGGGTGAACAGCGTGGTATGAGTGTGTGTAGGACACAATATTTCGGCAACCGACCACGTTGCCAACATCAGGTGCGCTGATGTACTGACCGGCGGTGGGCCAGCGCCATGTATATATAGGACAATCCAACTCCCGCTCCTCCGTCAGGCGCTTCCTGTGAGACAGTGCGGTCCGCGCCCCGCACGCAGTCCAGGTACAGCGTCCGTTCTCCCGCCGTCTGGGCGCTGCGTCCTACGTCTTCTCGTTCATGAGTCCTATGCACACTCATACCAGGCTGTTCAACCGAGATTTATTTCGTCATAAAATACGCCTGGAGAAATTGAAGAATCACAGTACCACACTCAGTTTACATTCTTTTTCATAGTGTGTCCATCGGCAGGGTGTTTCAAAAAGGACTTTACAGTTTTGAAAATTCATATAAATTAATTCATAGTGCCTACAGGGTTGACTGTAGTGTCAACTTGTAGCGAAAGACATCAAGTTTTGTCTCGCGTAGTTTGCTAGTGCCGAATCGCACCGTAAGGAGCGCCAGCAACAGTTGCGTTAAAGATGGCTGCCTTCACTGCACTCGAGTGTGCTAGCTGTATGTTGTGCTTTGAAGAATCGAAGTCGGTGACAACAGTTCAGCGTAATTTCAGTACTAAGCACGATAAACATCTTTCTAGTAGGCCTACAATTTGTGAGTGGCATAAAGGGTGCTCGGTAAGACATGGGAAATCATCAGGTCGTCCAAGAACATCTGACGACGTCGCTGAGCGAGTGAGACAACGTTTTGTGAACAGCCCGGCGAAATCGACCGGACGTACATCTCGCAAACTGCAAATCCCATATAACTTACGCTAAGGACACACCCATGCCCAAGGGTGAACTCGAACCTCCGACCGAGGGAGCCGCACGAATCGAACATTTCTTACTTTTTTTTTTTTTTTTTTTTTTTTTTTTTTTTTTTTTTTTTTTTGCATGAGCAACGTATACAGCCCCTTTCTTTTTCCTGAGAGAACCATCAACAAGAGAGTGTGGATATGTTAGCACAATTTTCGATACCACAGATCGATGAAGCTAACTAATAACTAAATGTTTACTTCATGCAGGATGGTGCACCACACCACTATCTGGTTGACGTCCAGGATTTTCCCAGTGACCGCTTTCCAGATCAATGGATTGGCCGATTGGCCGTGATACGCCAGTTGCATGCACCCTGCGTTCCCCAGACCTGACACCAACAGAGTTTTTTTCTTTTTTTATGGTGATTCATCAACGATATCGTGTTTGTAGCTCTTGTGCCGACTTCTCTACCTGAAGAAGAGTAGAGCAAGAATTTAAAGCGACTTTAGGAGGAAACTGACTTCCGATGGGATGTGTGAAGGACAACCAACAGAAGGCACGTACAACATCTTCAGTTTAAGGTAAAAAGCTTGATGTATTTCTCTACAAAAGAACAGTAAACTCAGCTCTACACCTACTTTCAATAAATTTATATGAGTTTTTAAAGTTGCAAAGTCCTTTTTAAAGCACAGTTTGGCGCTTGATAACAGAATTATTTGTATCGTGTCGTGTCAGTAAACCGCAGAAGGGTGATAATTTTATTGTGTTATTCCTGGTTATAACATAATTAGTATCCCCAGGGCAGGACGTTCTATAGTTTATACCACAAATAGTTTATATGACACGTTTTCGGAAACGGAAAATGTTTGTTTGACCGTATTGGTTATCAGAAAAAATTATCCCATCTGACATGAAATGAAAGTAGGCAAAGTGCTGATTTGTAAGTTTTATTAATAACATTAAATAATATGATCATTACATATAATATGACTTCTGTACCATATTTTCATGTTCAGCACTACAGCTGACAGTAGTGCCAAGTATTAATAAAAATCACCTCAGCTGGATTCTTACACATTCACTGTGTTATGACAGTTCTAATTCGTTAAACATCTGTAGGTTGCCGAGTTGTGCTTAAGTTAATGTAGTGTCTTCACTTGAAACTTCCCGCCCGCATCCCGTGGTCGTGCGGTAGCGTTCTCGCTGTCCGCGCCCGGGTTGCCGGGTTCGATTCCCGGCGGGGTCAGGGATTTTCTCTGCCTCGTGACGGCTGGGTGTGTGTGATGTCCTTACGTTATTTAGGTTTAAGTAGTTCTAACTTCTAGGGGACTGATGACCATAGATGTTAAGTCCCATAGTGCTCAGACCCATTTGAAACTTCCAGGCTGAGAGGCCGTCGTCGATGTATAAAATTTCCACCTAACGTTTCGTCTCCATCTGCGGGAGACATCTTGTGAGGTCGCCTGGGTACGACTTCAGAAGATGGTTCGCGCAGATGAAGACGAACCGTTAGGTGGAAATTTTATACGTCGACCACGGCCTCTCAGCCCGGAAGTTTCAACAGAAGACAACACCGGCCGTGAAAAGCCTACATTGTATGATTAATGTAGTGTATTTATTTAAGCAAAACTGCAGTTTAACCAGGAAACATTTGTAATACTGTAGTTTAACTAGTAAACATTTGTAATATAGCTGTGTTAAGGAAGCACGCAACACGTAACTGGCACCGTGCTCAGTATATACTGTTACCAAAATTAACGAATATCAATCTTTTGAAAGTGTCCGAATGGCAGAAAAGATAAATAGTCGTTAATTATAAATTATTGCAGAACATATTAATACCATACTATTCCTAGTAATTACGTGAGTTATGTTACCATCATTAAGAGGGACGTCCGATATCGCGTGTATCAGTTCAATAATGATCTGAATATCTGTTTTTATTATCTCACCTGCAAGTACAATTTAGTTATTAAATGCACATGGATAGATTTAAAAAAGCCGCAAGAAAATGTTAGCCCCTTTTCAACAGGTTAACGGTGGTTGACATGCTGTAAGTTCCTACCGTCGGACACTACGATGAAATTTATGTAATATAATTCTCCCTTCTTACGTACACTTCCTGACACAAATGAAGGACCGAGAAGAGGAGGAGAAAACGAAATGGAACTTAAAGGGTTGACGTGGTAAGACATGTCACTTCACTGTTTACAAAATCGAATAAACCTTGCCGGCCGTGGTAGCCTAGCGGTTCTAGGCGCTACAGTCTGGAACCACACGCCCGCTACGATCGCTGGTTCGAATCCTGCCTCAGGCATGGATGTGTGTGTGATGTCCTTAGATTAGTTAGGTTTAAGTAGTTCTAAGTTCTAGGGGATTGATGACCTTAGAAGTTAAGTCCCATAGTGCTCAGAGCCATTTAAACCATTTTTGGAATAAAACTGACAGATATCTTCACAGCATAAAGTTTTGTTTACTTTTGACACAGCAACTTTTTATTACACAATCAAGACTGGTTTATCCCACACTGGCCATCGTCAGATGCTATGGGCAACACTGGAAAAATGTGCGTCCATGAGTAGCTTGACGACGAATGAATATAAAGGGTGACAATTATTGAACTATATAAAATAAAATCGTCGTAAATTCTGAACAGTTTTCGTTGGGATGTTCAAACTGCACAGTTGGCTGCGGAGCTTGATGGACATTAATATGCGCTGTATGCGTTTAGAGACGGTGGCCGCTTTCATTTGGATGGCTTCGTCAATGAGTAAAACTGGCCCATTTGGGGGACTGAGAATCCGCATTTCGCGATGGAGAAGTCTCTTTACCCCCTATGCAATGGTATGCAATGTACAGCCGCGGAATAGTAGCTGCAATATTCCTTGATGGCACATAGGCTACCGAAGGCTACGTGAGCGTTCTGGAAGATGATTTCAGCCCCATTATCCAAAGTGATCCTGATTTCAACAAGACGTGGTTCATGCAAGATGGAGCTCGACACCACCGAGGCAGGAGAGTGATGTCCTGGAAGAGCACTCAGGGGACCGCAGTCTGACTCTGGGGTACCCAGGGGCCACTGCCATAGGCCTCGATTGGCCGCCATTTTCTCCGGATCGGAACACAAGCGACTCCTTTTTGTGGGGCTATGTTAAAGACAAGGTGTACAGTAATAACCCCAAAACCACTTCTGAGCTGGAAACAGCCATTCAGGAGGTTATCGGCAGCATCGATGTTCCGACGGTTCAGTCTGTCATGGAGAATTACGCTATTCGTCTGCGCAATGATGGCAGAACATGGTATAATCTAAATCCAAATACCTGTAGTGACATTTACATGTTGAATAAAGTGTGTGTGTACGATGTGAACTAATTTACGTATTTTTATCATATAGTTCAATAATTGTCACCGTGTATACTAACTAAATGCCGCCCATAGAATCTAAAGAGTATGACTGTGTACCGCAACCAGTTATGACTGTGCCATAAAAAGTGCCTGTATCAAAAATAAACAACGCTTGATGGTAATTCAGTTGCAACGAGATAGTTTACCAGAAATGTCCAGCAACATATTCAGTTTCACGTAACGTCATTACACCCACCCTCAACCTAATTATCTGGAATCAGAGAAATTATTTCAATATTAAATCAGAAGTGCTTGTCAGCTTTCGTAATAGCGCTAGACAGATTTGCATGTTAGTGGAAATAAGTGTGTTGGAGGCACACTAGCCGACAGAAATGTCGAGCTTGAGCCATGGAACATCCTGCTGTGACCTTCTGAGAAGGCCAGTGACAGGAAGCGGTTATTGACACAGCCGGGCTCCACGCTCCCCTGGGACACCCCAGAGTGCCACCGTGCAGATAAGTTCAAATGGTTCAAATGGCTCTGAGCACTATGGGACTCAACTGCTGTGGTCATTAGTCTCCTAGAACTTAGAACTACTTAAACCTAACTAACCTAAGGACATCACACACATCCATGCCCGAGGCAGGATTGGAACCTGCGACCGAAGCAGTCGCACGGTTCCGGACTGCGCGCCTAGAACCGCGAGAACACCGCGGCCGGCTGTGCAGATAAGTAACAGTTATGGTGTCCTGCAGCGACTGCCAGTGCAGATGTTTGCCATGTGGAGTGAGAGAGAATTTTTGGCGAGGGACACTGTTGTTTAACAAACATAGGTAACCAACTTTTTGGACAGATGCTGGACATCGGTATCTTGCAAGAGAAACGGAACCACATGCTCGTACTCTGATACCCATAGCATGCCCCCGAACGTGTAGCTCTTCCCAAAACATTGTCTATAGACGTAAAAACACCCAACATCGATTTACTAACCTGTTTCCAGAGAGCACAACAGCGTCGAAGCGGAGCTGTCTCATTGGGTGTGGAGAAAGAGATATGAATGACATTTTTCAGAGGAGAAATGTAGCACGGAGATCATCGAAACACAGCCCAGAGGAGACGTGAAGACCCTATCGGAAGATTCAGCGTCCAGCCAGTCAGATTAAGCGTACACTGGAAAACACAGCAAAGCGAAGTTTCCTTGTCGGATACAGTAACGCGGAAATCACTTCATCATGTAATTTTATCTCATCATTTCATCTCATAGCTTCATCTCGTAACTTCAACTGTATAGCTTCAACTGCAAATGC
Source organism: Schistocerca gregaria (assembly GCF_023897955.1). Lineage (NCBI taxonomy): Eukaryota > Metazoa > Arthropoda > Insecta > Orthoptera > Acrididae > Schistocerca > Schistocerca gregaria. Next base: position 163,878,700 of record NC_064922.1, read on the forward strand.
ACCATCTTCGTCAGCTTCAGCCAATAGCTTACCTGATGCGTTTCGGGCACTTCCAAAATATTCAGGCCATCTGACACTCCGTCACAGGTGACGGCCGCTGACACCACCACTGATTGACTTCGTAGAATTTCAATCACTCACGGCTACATTATCGTGAGACCAAGCCACTTCCGCAAGAGGCACAGGGGATTTCCAATCAATTTATAATTAAGATGCAAAAGGCATTCAGTAACTGTATTCTATATTAGCCACAATCGCTCAGTCGCTATGTACTTACGTGATTATTCTGATTTTCCCTCCCTCCCCCCCCCCCCCCCCCCCCAACCCTCATGTATGGCGTTGACACAGGTTTTCATTTAACCCTTAACCGGAATCCTGGGTCATTTTGGACCCACCGACTACAATAAAACCGTCTAACAATGGAAACGCGCGGAGTTTCAGTTTCGCGCACCAGAGTAATCTCAGTACATTGAGAGGTACACCACGGACTGGGAGGTCGCTATTGAGAAGGGAGGTAGGTGCCATCCCCGGGTCCAATTTTACCCGCGATTCATGATACGGGATTTTTTTAGTCAATGTGCACTTACTTACTTTGTGGTGTTTCAGGCACTTTATTGTCACAATGCAGCGGGTCTCACTGAAAAAAAATCTGTGAACAATTATTAGACGAAAATTATTCAGACACAGAATCTTTAAGTGATTTTCAACCTTGTGATGAAGAGAACATAAGTGACAATGACATAAGTGATTATGAAAATACACAACAAGAAATTTCTTCTGATTCAAGTAATTCATTGTCTGCTGATTCAGTAGAGAGAGATAGCCAGCTGTCAAGTAGTGCTTATTTTCGAGGTAAAAATCGATTCAAGTGGTCTTCCCATCCACCAGCTAGGTCCAGAGTCATTAGTCACAACATCGTCACTCACCTGCCTGGTCTCATTGGCACAGCTCGTGAAAAACGTAACATGTCACCAACTGAATCATGGTAGTTTGCTGATATCAGACGAAATGATCGCACATATTTGCACTCTCACTAATCAGATAATAACAGAATATTCAGAAAAGTATAAAAGTAATGCTACTTACACTAACCATGTGAGTATTACGGAAATGAAACCATTCTTAGGGTTGTTGCTATTATCAGGTGAACTCAAATCTCGCCATGAAGATACAGAAGGCTTATGGGCAACTGATGGAACGGGCCGAGACATACCCAGAATAACGATGTTAGTAAAACGACTTGTGTTCCTGTTATCTGCTTTGAGATTTGGTTATGTGAATTGTAGGGAAGAAAGAGGAACTAATGATCATGCTGCTCTCATCTCAGAAATATTTGAAAATTTCGTTAAGAACTGTCAAAAAACTATAGATGCTCCGAATATTTGACAGTTGATGAAATGCTTAGCGCTTTTAGAGGGAAATGCTTTTTTTTCAGGGTTTATATGCCTGATAAATATGGCATCAGGATTATGTGCCATTGCAACGCTAAAACACACTATCTATACAATGCTTTTATCTATACGGGCAAAGCAGTCACTAATAAAACAAGCCAACTTTCAGTTCCGACACAGAATGTACTGAAGCTTGCAGAACCTTTATTTGCAACAAACATAAATATAACTGCCGATAACTGGTTCTCTACTGTGGAGCTGGTTGACAAACTGATTGAAAATGGTTAGACTTACGAAAGGAAAATACCACCAGATTTTTAGCCAATAAAAAAAGGGGTAGTAGAATCTTCGGAATTTCATCTACATTTATATCATACTCCGCAAGCCACCTAATAGTGTATGGTGGAGAGTACTTTCGGTACCTCTATCTGACCCTTTCAACCCTGTTCCACCCGCGTATAGTGCGTGAGAACAATGATTGTCCGTAAGCCTCTGTATTTACTATAGTTTCTCGTATTTTCTCCTCGTGGTCAATACGCGAGATGTGTGTGGGGGGGAAAATAATATGTTGTCTGACTACTCCTGAAAAGTGCTGTCCCGAAATTTCAATAGTAAATTTCTCTGTGATGCAAAAAGTCTCTCTTGTAACGCTCTCTCCTCAGTTAAACAATCCCATGACGAAACGCGCCGCTCTTCGTTGGATCTTCTCTATCTCCCCTCTCAGTCCTAAATGATAGGGATCCCGGATAGATGAAAATTACTCAAGAGGAGGAGGAGATTAGTGTTTAACGTCCCGTCGACAACGAGGTCATTAGAGACGGAGCACATGCTCGGATTAGGGAAGGATGGGGAAGGAAATCGGCCGTGCCCTTTCAAAGGAACCATCCCGGCATTTGCCTGAAGTGATCTAGGGAAACCACGGAAAACCTAAATCAGGATGGCCGGACGCGGGATTGAGCCGTCGTCCTCCCGAATGCGAGTCCAGTGTGCTAACCACTGCGCCACCTCGCTCGGTAATTACTCAAGAATCGGGCGAACATTCGCCTTATAAGTCACTTCTTTCGTGGATGAGCTACATTTCCTTAAGATTCTTCGGATGAATATGAGTCTTGTGTCTGCTTTTCCCACTGTCTGTTGGTTTCGTGAAAGATAAAACAATGGCATCTTATGTCCCAGAATCGAAGCGTAGTGGTAATCTCATCAATGCACCGTGACAGTTCAGTCAATGAGAACAGTGTAAAACGTGAGATAAATGAATTTTGCAACAGAAAAAAAGATGGTGTTGATACATTACATCATAAATGCTCTAATTATTCAGTCTCTAGAAGAACTCAGATGGCCATGTGTAATTTTTGTCAGCAGTTTTGAATGTTGCGAGTGAAAATAGATTCGTATTATGGGAGGCATCAAATGGTGGAAAACGTATGAAACGTAATCATTACATAAAAGAAATTTGACTAAATTTGATAAGGCCATTTATCACAGAGAGCAAGATGGAGTGTTCTTGATTTTCAGTAGATTTGAAGAGTAGGATAGCTAATTTTCTAGCGGCAGCTGATGAACCACAAAATGACCTACGACTAGAAAATTCACCTTGCAATCCAAATGACTCATGAAAAAGAGAAAGGTGTTATTTATGTGATCCTAAAACTGACAGCAAAGAATCACAAAAATGCGACAGATGTTTTAAATTTATCTGTAAACGACTTGCAGAAAAAAGGGTTGCGTACCAAAACCCATTCTTAGTTCAGGTACTGTTACAGATAACATTTTGACACTTACATGTTTCGTTTTTATTATTTTTGTTTCTGATTGATGGCATAAAAAGTCTCTATTTATTTTAAGGCGAAGTTACGAGAAACTCCATAATATGTCGAGGTTTTTTAATTTAAGTCTTTCTTGTAATCATGTAACCTTCCAAAGTAAGGTACTAAAAATTCTTGTAAAATGTGGGACATAGGACTTAAAGTTAAAAAATAACACAATCTAAAATTTTGGCTTAATAAAAGTTGAATTGTATTTGAAATAAAAGTTATTTTAATACAATCATGACACTGTTACATATGAATTATATTTTATGGCTGTCATGTTGAATTTCTATTCAAGGGTCCATTTGGACCCGTAATTTCAGTTATATTGGTCAAAATATCGGTTCCGTTTAAGGATTAAATATTCATTAAAAGTTGCCATGTAATGCCTGTTGGCCAACAGGCAGTACATGCATTGATCAAAAATGATAGTGTATTGAGAATGGTTAGTTTCTAGCTGAAATCTAGATCTGACAATAAAATTTAAAAACGACGACCGACAGCTGAAAGCTATTATTTAAAAGTCAATATAACAGTCGCTGAGTGTAACAGCCTTCTGAATGGAAGGTAACATAATGTCTTATTAGTAATCCGCCCGGTCTGGATGCTTGCACTTACTTGGCTGGGAAGTGTATCACAAGACCGTCGTATCCACTCGTGAGGCAAACTCATCATCACGCAGATAGTTCATAGATGCATGGAGAACGATGTCCTGTTGGAAAATGGCACCGCGATACTGTCGCATGAGAGGTAACACAACAGGAAGCAGGATGCTAGTGACGTACACAAGTGACGTCAGAGTTTCCTCCGCCATTACCAGTTTGCGGAGTTAACAGCAGCTTATGCGTGGAACGATAACTGCCTAATCGAGTCACGGCTTGTCTCAAATCAATGATGCGCAGAGACAGAGAATGTTGCAGTCCTTTCCAGACAGCAGGCACGGATGTAAAGGGGTTATGATTCGCTTCGGACACAGTATGGCGACCATGCGATGTATAGTTTTAACAAAGCCCTCTTGGCATTTCCCATAAGTGGTTCAAATGGCTCTAAGCACTATGGGACTGATCTGATGTCATCAGTCCCCTAGACTTAGAACTACTTGCACCTAACTAACCTGAGGACATCACACACATTCACACCCGAGGCAGGATTCGAACCTGCGACCGTAGGAGCAGCGCGGTTCCTCACTGAAGTGCCTAGAACCGCTCGGCCACAGCGGCCGGCTGGCATTTACATTTATATTAGATAGTAACATATTTGTCTTTTTAAGGAAAACTTTTCTACAATTGTAAGTCTCGGTTTAGTATATTTTCCTATTTCTGTCATCAGAAATTGTGCTACCCAATATCAAAACTCATCCCCTACTTTTACTATCTCATTTCTAAAGCAAATTCAACAATACACTATTACACATTTTTTACTTCTGTCGACGATTATCTCACAAACTGTTTTCAGAACACTATCCATTCTTTTAAACTGTATTACATATTCTATGCCATCGCTAAGAGAATTACGAAATAAATGTAAAAATAGTTTCCACATTTCTCTCGTACATATTCAATAAAATGGGGGACAGGCTACGACCTTGTGTCCCTCTCTTTTCTGTTACTGCTGTCCCTTCAGTTGTACATTTACATCTACGCAGATACCCCGGAAGCCACTCTACGGTGTGTGGTGGAGGGTACCCTGTACCACTACTAACCATTATCTTACCTCATCCAGTCGCAAACAGAGAGAGGGCAAAACGCCTTACCTTGATCAGTAATTTCAATGTATGTTGGCCGCAGTAAACCGATCGGCAGTCAGCTTCAATGCTGGAGTTCTGTGTTACCTCAGTAGAGTTTCTCGAATACAAAGTCGCCTTCCCTCCAACGATTCCCATTTGAGATGCCAGAGCATCTCCGTAACATTTGCGTGTTATTAGAACCTGCCGGTAACAAATCTAGCAGCCCGCCTCTATGTTTCTCTTTAGTCCCATCTAATAAAGGATCCAAATAACTGGAGCAGTTCTGAAGAATAGATCACACCAGTGTTCTATATTCGGTCTCCTTTATAGGAGAACCACTCATTCCTAAAATTCTTCCAATAAACCGAAGTCGAACATTCTCACACGCTCGTTTCATTTCATATCGGTTTGCAACGTTATGCCTAGGTATTTAAATGATTTGACTATGTCAAGAAGAACAGTAGTGCCGGCCGCGATGGTCTCGCTGTTCTAGGCGCGCAGTCCGGAACCGTGCGACTGCTACGGTCGCAGGTTCGAATCCTGCCTCGGGCATGGATGTGTGTGATGTCCTTAGGTTAGTTAGGTTTAAGTAGTTCTAAGTTCTAAGGGGACTGATGACCACAGCAGTTGAGTCCCATAGTGCTCAGAGCCATTTGAACCAAGAACAGTAGTAAAACTGTATCCGAACGTTACAGGTTTGTTCTTCCCATTCATCCGCATTAACTTAGATTTTTTCACGTTTAGAGCTAGCAGCCATTCATCACACCAACTACAAATTTTGTTTAAATGTTCTTGTATCTTCTGCAGTCACTGAACTTCGACACCTTAGAGTACCCTGCAGCACCAACAACCACCTCAGATTGCTCATTATCATTTATCTATACACGCTTCCCAGGAGCTCTCCTGACACTTTTGTCTCCAATGAACACCCGCCGTGGAGGACACTATACTGCGTCTATTGCTTACGAAGTCTTCGAGCCACTCAAATTTCTGTGAACTTAAATCATATTCCAGTAGCTTTGTTAACCGTGTCAAACGCCTTCCAAAAATCTAGAATATGGCACCCTCCTGTCGCCCTTCATCCATAGTTCGCAACATGGCATGCGGGTAAAGGACAAGCTGAGTTTCACAGGAGCAATGCTTTCAAAAAGCATGCTGATTCGTGAACATAAGCTTCTCAGTCTGAAGAAAATTTGTTATATTCATACCGAGAATATCTTCAAGGATTCGGCAACAAACCGAAGTTTGAAAATCCTTATATACTGGAGTCACCCGGGCTTTTTTCCAGCCGTTTGGGACTTTGTGCTGTGTGAGAGAGATTCACAATACATGCAACCTAGGTAAAGAGCAAATGCCGTGGAGACTCTTTCTTAAACCTTATTGGAATTCCATTCGGACCTGGTGATTTATTTGCTTTCAAATCTTATAGTTGTTTCTCCAAGCCAGGGATGCTTATTACTATGTCGTCCATACTGGTTCAAATGGCTAAAATGGCTCTGAGCACTATGGGACTTAACATCTGAGGTCATCAGTCCCCTAGAACTTAGATCTACTTAAACCTAACTAACCTAAGGACATCACACACATCCAAGCCCGAGGCAGGATTCGAACCTGCGACCGTAGCGGTCGAGAGGTTACAGATTGAAGCGCCTAGAACCGCTCGGCCACTCCGGCCTATTCGTCCATACTGGAGCCTGTCCGATGGTCACATGGCGGTATGTTTGTACGATTCTCCTGTGTAAACGATTTCTAGAACGTCACATTTAAAACTTCGGCTTTCGTTTTGTTATCTTCAACTGCCACACCAAACTGGACAACAAGGGACAGAATGGAACCCTTATACATGCTTAGCGATTTTATATAGGACCAGAATTTCCTCGGGGTCTATGCCAGGTCTTTGGCTAAGGTGTGAAGGTGGTAATTGTTGTATCTGATAGATCTTTTTAGAGGCACAGCTCTCTGGTAACCTCCGATTGTCATCATTTGTGCGTTCTCTTCTGAACAGAGTGCAACAGCCTCTACGTCCTCAGCATTATCGGAAATTTCGTTATGAAACCATTGAGGTTGTTGATGGTGCTGCGGGGTACTCTAAAGTGTCAAAGTTGAGTGACTGCAGAAGATACAAGAACATTTAAACAAAATTTGTAGTTGCTGTGATGAATGGCTGCTTGCTCTAAACGTGAAAAAAATCTAAGTTAATGCGGATGAGTGGGAAGAATAAACCTTTAACGTTCGGATACATTCGCTGTCCACTTTTAATTTGCATCGTTGATCCTCATTGCTGCAGCTTGATTCCTATGCATGTTCTAGATAATGTATTGCTCCCTGTATTATACCCCTGTAGACCTCAGGATTTCAGAACGCGTGTGCTAGTAAACGTTGTAAATAGTGCGTATAGATGTGAAGGGTGTTTAGATCTTTCAAGAGTCATCTTTACTTGTAACTGTTGCCAGTTAAAGTAAATTACCACAGTAGGTTTGAACCGTAAATTGTTACTGAACCAAGTAAACTGTAGATTTGCTAGTGAATCAACAAAACCGATGACTCAGCATTCACTTGGCTGTTCCAATTTGTGGTTTGACTTGCGCTGGCGTGCAGTCCAGAGTTTCGCCTATATACCGTGGCGGCGGTTGCAGCTGATGCCAAAGTACACACGGGAGCTCTTACATTACTTCATAAAGTGTAAGGTGACAATTATTGTAAAAAAAAATCTAGTGCACACATACACAATAGAAGTGAAACATGAAACGCAAGGAAATGTCAGATGTGATGTCAAGCAGTCATATGAAAAATTAAGTGGGTAGTTTATCCTGAGAACAATAGCCTTAATCATAACGCTTGAGCGCAATTTTTTTCTGTGAACCTTTCACCAGTGACGATACTAGTTGCGGACAACAGTGTCAGGCATCCAGGAGTATTTTTATTTTGCCATGGATGGATATTTACAAATAATTGTTTGCACTGGAGGCCAAATACTGAAATATGTAACGTAGGATGCAATGGGTATCAGGCATAGAGGAATTTTTAACTCAGCGTTCATGAAACATACCACACCATCACAGCAGTCGAATAGATATTTGCTAACAGACCACTGCAGTGTCTATTTGCGAATTCCCGTCTACATTAAAATGTATAAAGCTGATTTGCTGCTGCATGAACGCCATCGCATATGAAAGGAATGTAGTAGTTCGACAGCCCCGTAACCACGTTTGCGTCATTACGCAACGAAATCTTATAATTAAATACAAATTTTTAATTTTTAAATTCCAATACACATAATAGACCATCGAGGAATGCAGAAGCGCTTTCCAATAAAGGCTGCAAATTCCGTTCCAACACTCCACGTGAAGTTATCAAAGCCAGACGATAATTTCTCCGCAAGTATGAATCATACGATAATGTATGACACTTGATTCACAGTGACCTCCAAATTCATGTCGGATTTGTTACCGTCCAAACGTTGTTGCTCCTTTTTGTTTATTTAAAGCAGTTTTTGGAGTAACACCTTTTTCCTCATGGTGTTGCTGGCAACAGTCCATTATTCTGTTACAAATTTCTACTGACAATGTTAGCTTCTTCACTTTCATCATGGAGGTCCAACTGATCACTGCGACTTTGGCGGGTTCATACAGATCTCCTTTCAGAACACAATTAAATATCACATTAAATTACTTATTAGTCCTAAAGACTGTTTTTAACTCATTATTTCAGTGTTTTACTTGCTTTTTACTTATGTTGTACCCATTTAATTAAAAGTTGTATTTCTTTCATGTGCGAAATTTTTCTTCTTTTTCTATGTCAGTTAGCATCACTCAGTCTCAAATAGCAGTCAAACTCCGTAAAAATGTACACTGAGTCCTAATTTAACGGCTTATTCGTTACTGCTCCTGCTTTTAAGTGCTTCATGTCGCTCATAACGCAATGGTGGCTGTAGTAGAATAATCTCCAAATTATGACGACTGGCGTTATGTTGAAGCTTTAATTCGAAGCGCAAATCAGTGCTGGGTCGACTGACCGGTCGTATGTGTGGGCTGGAAAGTTACAGACCTCCGCCACACACCGTCAGGTGGCTTGCGGAGTACGGATGTAGATGTAGATGTAGACTGCAATTCTTATAATAATGTGTTTCCAACCAGCCAATCAAGCTTGGTTTTAATTTACCTCACCTACGAGATTCCGGGGTAATAAAGCGATACAGTGCGTTACTTTATATATTTGATCATTGCTCAAGTCACTGAAAGATTACGTTCGTATTTGAAGTTATGTATCCGATAGACCATCAGGATTTTAGGAAAAAGAGTTTATGACTTAATCAAGATTTTAAAGTTTAAATCTATACCAATAGTTCACTGTATATGTGTTTTAGCACACCTCCCTAAGAACGTAATCTATCAACACCTTGTTTTTACTGTACTTCGTTGAAATCATTCAGACATCCACACGCAGCTCATCAAGTACATTTTATTCCTAAGATACTTACCCGTGTTGAGGATGGCTTAAGCGTCGAATTAATTCTCTGCTTCAACCAAAGTGTCAAAAGTTTCCTTGCCAGGTCTCTGAATATTTGTGTGATCCAGAATTGAATTTTCCATAACTGGATTTGATAGTTGACAAGAGAAGAAAAGGCATTGGGTCTCTAATTTCAACACAGAAATGTACTGAGGTCATAGTCCCACTTTTCTCAGCGAATTTAGGCAGTTATACACCAAAAATACGATGCGTCAAAATAACTAATTCAAATGGTTCTAAGCATTATGAGACTTAACATCTGAGGCCATCAGTCCCCTAGACTTATAACTAAGTAAACCTAACTAACCTAAGGACATCACACACATCCATGACCGAGGCAGGATTAGGACCTGCGACCGTAGCAGCCGCGTGGTTCCGGACTGAAGAGCCTAGAACCGCTCGGTCACAGCGGACGGCTCAAAATAACATATTCATGTATTTATCTAAGCTACAAAAATAAGTTGGACACAAAAATAAGTTGGTCATTAATTTGTAGGAGATTATTTGATATACTGAAAACTGGTTACCAATGTCTGTAGCGCTGAATAAAACATTTGAGGGTAATGACACAAGTGGAAACCCAATTGGTACATAAGGAACCGTAAAGAACCTAAACTCTCGTTTATTCTCTGTCCAAGAGAAAGAAAGTCTGATGCCGTATCATTACGTTCTGGCTTCTTGGAAGTACTTCAGTCCAAGTGCCGGCCACTGTGCCCGAGCGGTTCAATGCGCTTCAGTCCGGAACCGCGCTACTGCTACGGTCGCAGGTTCGAATCCTGCCTCGGCCATGGATGTGTGTGATGTCCTTAGGTTAGTTAGGTTTAAGTAGTTCTATATCTAGGGGACTGATGACTTCCGATGTTAAGTCCCATAGTGCTCAGAGCCATTTGAACCATTTCTTTCAGTCCAAGTTTACTTAGTACTTATGATGGTTATGAGGTGACGGTACGGAACCGCACCGACAACTTCCTGGTAGCAGTAACGTGTGATACTCGCTCATTGTCTTTCCTTGAAAGACACAGTCACCTGTCGTTACACTGGTGCATAAAAGGCCACCGTTACACCTGGTAACCTCTTAGACCCGCTAGCTAGGTAACAGCTTTAGTTGCTTCAGGAGCGTTAACGGCAGCGGAGGTGCAAAAGGCTGCAATGCCGCTCTCTCTGTAGCTCTAAGATTGCACACAGTGTGTGCCCCTCTCTCTCACTCCCTACCTCTCTCTCTCTCTCTCTCTCTCTCTCTCTCTCTCTCTCTCTCTCTCTGGCTGCACTCTTCATGAAAAGCTTGAGATTGAGAACCGTCTGGTCTCTTCCACGACTGCAGTCCGTGGAATTAGCAGAAAAACAACAGGTGGCTCCACGCTAGTAGTATCAAATATCGCGTTTTCAAATAACATTGATCAGTATAACGCGCTTAAAAGGCTACGTAATAAATGAAAATTATATGATATTAATATTACCTTAAAGCAAACAGTGAAACACTATCTTCTTATACATAAAACATGACACACAGTCAACAGGCATTCAGAAAATATCGTTCTTATGCAACGCATCTACAAGGGCAAATCAATTACTATGCGCATAGTAGTTATATAATTGCATTATAATCAAATAGGAACATGATTTTTCGACACAGTCTCCTTGCGTTTCAACGCACTTGATCCATCGTTGTACCAGCTTCCTGATGCTCTCATAAAAGAAGGTTCTCGGTTGAGCTACGAGCCAGGAATGCACGGCTTCTTTCACTTCTTCGTTCGAGGCAAATCTACAACCCCTTAGAGCCTGTTTAAGTGGACGAAACAGGTGATAGTCAGACGGGGCAAGAACGGGACTATATGCAGGCTTATCCAGTACTTCAAATTTGAGTTTCTGGAGCGTGTCGGCAGTGTGGGCAGCAGTATGTGGACGGCCATTGTCGTGCAACAACACAACACCTTTTCACAGCAATCCTCGGCGTTTGCTTCGAATTGCAGGCTTTAGCCTGGCAGTAAGCATCTCACTGTAACGTACACTGTTTGTTGTCTTGCCCCTTTCCCCACAATGTTCCAGTACTGGACCTTGTCCGTCCTAAAAAAAACCGTAAGCATCAGTTTTCATGCGGCGGTTGGGTCTTGCACATTTTCTTGCGCGGCGAATTTGGAAGTTTCCTTTCCATACTCTGCCATTTACTTTCCAGCTCGTAATGATGGATCCACGTTCCGTCACCAGTAATGATCCTGTCTAAGAAGTTGTATCTTTGGTTACCATAGCCATCCAAATGGCTTTTTCAGATGTCCAAGCGCGTTTGTTTGTGCAACTATGTGAGATGTTTTGGAACCCATCTTGCACAAACTCCATGAAACCCAAGTCAGTTGTGAATGATCGATAGGCAGACCTGTGATTGATTTGCATCCGATGTGCCACTTCGTCAATAGTTAATCGTCTGCTAAGAGAATCATTTCACGTGAACGCTCAATGGTTTCTTCACTTGTACGACCATTTCGGAATTTTTCAATCCATTCGTAGACACTCCGTTGTGGCAAAACACTGTTCCCGTACTGTACCGAAATTCTTAGATGAATTTCAACCCCTAATACGCCTTCCAACCACAAAATACGGATCACCAAATGTTGCTCTTATTTGGTGCAAATAGACAGCGGAGCACCCATGATTATACAGCACGGCAGCAATAACGAAACTAACCTGACAGCTTGAGAATTGCAAAGCTGTAAAAACAAATAAACAAAACATGCGTAATCAACGTAAAGCACAGCACTACAAAAATATAACTAAATTGCGGACAATAATTGACTTACCCTCGTAGCTCTTTATTCCCGTGAATAAATGAGTGCTGTTGACAGGGTATCACAAATTGATTCCATATTTCTCGCTCGTTTTCCACAAAGCTTTTGATATTGTTCCTCACAAGTGGCTTTCAGTCAACTTGTGTGCCTTTGGACTTTAGAGTACTGTCTCAGTTGCGCGACTGGACTCGCGATTTCGTTGCAGGAAGGCCACTGTTCGTTGCAGCCGATGGGAAGTCATTGAACAAAACAATAGTCATATGTGGTGTTCCACAAGGAAGTGTTATAAGCCCTCTGTTGTTCCTGATATACTCCCTTAGCTATAAAAGTTCCACGACAGGTTTTCTTAAAAACAGGAAATTGCATTTACTGAATAATGAACCTAACTCCTATTGACGTAGTTCCCTTGGCTATATAGACACAGTTTTCAACGTTTCTGGAGATCTCGGAAACAAGCAGGGAAATTTTCCACTGCGATGTCTGTAATCTCATTTGTCACGGGCCGTTGGATGTCTGCAGAATCCTTATGAAGCTTTCCTTTAAGTCTCATTTTCACTCGCAGAAACAAGAAAAATTGCAAGGAGAGTGGTCGGGTGAATATGGTGGCGGCAACATAAAGCAGTATGGGGTCCTGCATTGTCGTACAGTAAGAACCCAAACAGTGTGTTGCTCAGCACAGCCATGCCACCTAGAGAGTTTGCACGGAAACACGGCCATGGTCATTTCAAAAATGCACATACCATGTAACATAAACACAACATTTGTTCCTTTTTGGTATTGCAAACTCACAAATAAATATACCTGTCCTGGAACTTTTCTGAGAAAGGGAGTTCTTCTTTGCTACTGCCTTCGTCTCCCATCGTGCGCAGGGTCGGCAGGGTTAAGTACAGGTTTGACATGGTTAATTTTAAGGGGTGGCCGGGTGCCCTTCGTGCCACCACCCGATACCCCCCCCCCCTCCCCCTAGGATGGTATTTGTGTACTCCAGCTGTCTGTGTCTAGTGTAAATCATGAAAGAGTGCGAATGTGTTGCAACTGAGGCGGGATGTGGAGACCAGCCCTGTATTCACTTAGTGGGATGTGGAAAACCGCCTAAAAACCACATCCAGGCTGGCCATCACACAGGCCCTCGTCGTTAATCGACTGGGCGGATTCGATCCTGGGCTGGTGCGTCTACATGACTCCAGGAAGCAGCGCTTTAGTGCTCTTGACTAACCTGTCGGGTTTTTCTGACAAATGGAGTATTGATATTATTTAGGAGACAATCTGAGCAGCTTTCTTAGACTGTTTTCAGATGATGCTGTCATTCTCCGTCTAGTCAAACCAAGAGAAGATTAAAACGAATTGAAAATTTATTTAGACATGTTACTGTGGTGTGAAAAGTGACAGTTGACACTATAATGAAAAGTTTGAGGTCTTCCACATTTATAAAAGGAATTTGTTCAATTCAGGTTACATAGGAAATCACACAAATTAAATTTGTCAATTCAACTACATATCTACGAATAACAAAAAAAATGGCTCTGAGCACTATGTGACTTAACTTCTGAGGTCATCAGTCCCCTAGAACTTAGAACTACTTAAACCTAACTAACCTAAGGACAACTCACATATCCATGCCGAAGGCAGGATTCGAAACTGCGACCGTAGCGGTCGCGCGGCTCCAGGCTGTAGCGCCTAGAACCGCTCGCCCACTCAGGCCGGCTAGGAATAACAGTTACGAACAACTTACATTGGAGCGATTACGTAGATAATGTTGTGAAGAAGGTGATATCTCTTACCTAGGCTTGGAATAGATTAAGGGAGGACACGGAAGGTAGACCCACACATTTATCATCTGTTATTTCGTGTAAGATACTTTATTACTTACTGGCAATTTTAACATTACAGTTTACAAAATTATTAAACTTCACTTCAGCAATTACACCGCTAAAAAGAGCACTTGAAAAACGGAAACACACAGTTTCAAAAAAAAAAAAAACTGTCACATCAACTGAGTGTGGCTGCAAGCAGGTGCAACAAACAATCTTATAAGTTAGATGAATTACAGTGACAGCTGTTATAAACTGTTCATCATAAGAATAAACCGGATGTAAACATTGCACTGTGTATTCTTCCGCGTTTACCGGAACGTCATTGGATTCCCGTTTCACGTGAGACTGCAGCCAAGCTGCCTCGAGTACTGTCAAGTACGATAATAAGGGTACGTTTCGTGCTGTGCGTTACGCGCGTATCGGTCAGCTGGTACACCTAGCCTGCAGTGGTGTGGCCACACGTAAAAAGAGAAGAGCAGAGGAGCGATACAGCACGTAATGCCATTTGCTTTTTAATCAGAATGAAATAATACAATACAGATCTCCCACAATACGCTCCTTGGACGACTAGACGAAAACTGCAAGAACTTATCGTTTTAGCTAACGTACTAATTGTAATTGAAAACAAGAATGATGAAAATTCCTGACTTAACCATAGGGTAATTTTTCTGCATAAGCTGTGTGTAACGTAAGAGAGTATTGAAGGATTTCATCGTATAGTTAAATATTGAAGCCCCTGAAGGTATTACAGTTAGTCGTCTGGTAATCTCTTAGCTCCATGCTTATCCGAATCCGAGAAATACATTTCAGTTCTGGAAGTGTCACCTACTACGTTGATAACGAACTTATCAACAACAGAATCCACGAAGCCAACAAGGCGCAGCATTTTCTCTTCTTCTTTTATGACGTTCCGTTCTATATCCCGCCAGCGTTCGGCAGTGACGTGTGAAAAAGCTGCGTACTTTAGTTCCAGTACGTCTGGCAGCTTAACAATGTTGTTACTTCTCGGGCTAAATACCGCAGCTTGGCTCCAGATCAGTTCTGTTGTGTTCATATTGTAAGGGTACAGTAGCAAATGGAAAAGTGCAGAATTTGTGTGATGTGCTCGATGCTGTGAAAATGATCGTTTTCATGTATCCGTGATACTTATCTACCTCTGTGGTATAAAACGATGGACATAGTCCACATAAAGAGAATTTGGTTTTTCATTTTTGCCTCAAAAATTACATTGCTCTATTTTCTTAATTTAAACAACTTTTATGAACAGTCTTTCATACAACATCGATGATTAATAATTTGTATTTGAAATGGAAACAGGAATTTACGCGTCCAATATGTAATTAAAAACAAGAACACGTGCATTATTCATAAAAAAATGGTGAAGAGTTTTATAATTACAAGAGGTAGGTATTTCAAATTGAACGATAAAAAACAAAGGCCACTAGAGAGCTGTGAACCAATGCAATGCCCAAACAACCGCATTTGGTTCACATTCCATAAAGCTACCGCCTGCACTATACGTTCAGTAGGGGCTTGTGTATCAACTACGGTATATACACCGCTGGGAAAACTTCAAAGGCGATTATCTCCGTAAATTTATGAAAAACTTTAAGAACATCCTATTTCTAGGAACTTTCTAACCATATTCCACGCGCGTGATTCTTTACGGAACAGAAAGCAGCCTCAGCCATTTTCATACTGCGCATTAACAGCACGACAATCAGAGCACAACACTGCAGAGGCTGTGACAGTACACGATCTTTGAAATAGAAACTGCGTACCTAAAGTGTGATTAAGAAAAATGTTGGTGGCTGTTGTTGTTGTGGTCTTCAGACTTGAGACTGGTTTGATGCAGCTCTCCATGCTATTCTATCCTGTGCAAGCTTCTTCATCTCCCAGTACCTACAGCAACCTACACCCTTCTGAATCCCCTTAGTGTACTCATCTCTTGGTCTCCATCTACGATTTTTCCCCTCCACGCTGCCCTCCAGTACTAAATTGGTTCGAATCCTGTCTCGGGCATGGATGTGTGTGATGTCGTTAGGTTAGTTAGGTTGAAGTAGTTCTAAGTTCTGGGGGACTGATGACCATAGATGTTAAGTCCCATAGTGCTCAGAGCCATTTGAATCATGTTTGAACTAAATTGATAATACCTTTATGCCTCAGAACATGTTCTACCAACCGATCCCTTCTTCTAGTTAAGTTGTGCCACAAACTCCTCTTCTCTCCAATTCTACTCAATACATGCTCATTAGTTATGTGATCTACCCATCTAATCTTCAGCATTGTTCTGTAGCAGCACGTTTCGAAAGCTTCTATTCTCTACTTGTCCAAACTATTTATCGTCCATGTTTCACTCCCATACATGGCCACACTCCGTACAAATACTTTCAGAAACGACTTCCTGGCACTTAAATCTATACTCGATGTTAACAAATTTCTTTTCTTCAGAAACGATTCCCTTGCCATTACCAGCCTACATTTTATATCCTCTGTACTTCGACCATTGTCAGTTATTTTGCTCCCCAAATAGCAAAACTCCTTTACTACTTTGTGTCTCATTTCCTAATGTAATTCCCGTAGAATCACCCGATTTAATTCGACTACATTCTATTATCCGCGTTTTGCTTTTGTTGATGTGGATCTTATATCCCCCTTTCATGTTTGTATATCTTAAAAGTATTATTTAACGTAAATCAGTAATAACATATCTAATACATAAGTAGGACCTACTTCCAATAGCCAACAACACCAGTGTACATGTGCTACGGCTTCTGACCCATCATCGCGCTTATGTTTGTTTACACCAGGTTTATTCTTATGATGAACGGATCATAAATGTACTAACAAATTTCAAGCCTACCTGACCACTTCACAGTTGAACAACATTCATCCAAATCCCGGGTTGCTGACAAGACACGCTGTTGGGAGGCCGCCTGGCAATGCATAACCCTTAATAAAAATCCCTAAACAATAAACTACACTGTCCCTTTAACAGACCAACTAGAAATTTATAAAAATTTAAACATAAATGGCCAAACGTATGTTGCAATGAAACATTAGTGACAAGGCTTAATAAATAAGCAATTGCTCAAATTTGAGCTGAAGTGCATGAAGTTGAAATGTACTTGAACTTATTACGGACAAGCAACAAGCAACGGACGCTCAGAAGTATAAATAAAGGTGCGAAACTTCAAGAACAGTTACATAGGTGTAACGAGGAAAAATCTCAGGCTTTCCAACAAGCCTTAAGCTCCTGAGCGCTTTAAATTCGAGAAACAGATCTAGCTACTGGTCTCCTCACGAACGGCGATCTCCGCCTTGGCACTCATGAAAGAATCGGCCTTACTTGAGCGGCTCGTAGGGGCGGCTGACTGCAGACCAAACCAGACGTTGTGCGACGACCGGCGTGCCGCCGAGCCAGTAAACAAGAACGCCTCTGCTCTGGGCCCCCGAAACAGGAATGCACCGTTTGCCGCTAAAGCAGCGCTGCCAACACACATCAAAAGCGAACAGTAACATGCGCAAATTAAGCTTCACACAAGAATGGCATGAGAGTAAAAATGAAATACGTACGGCAAACGGATACCAATAGGTTACATTTAACACCCCTTAAAGCTACTACACTACTGGCCATTAAAATCTCTACACCAAGAAGAAATGCAGATGATAAACGGGTATTCATTGGACAACTATATTATACTATAACTAACGTGTGATTACATTTTCACGCAATTTGGATGGATAGATCCTGAGAAATCAGTACCCAGAACAACTACCTCTAGCCATAATAACCGCCTTGATACGCCTGTGCATTGAGCCAAACAGAGCTTGGATGGCGTGTACAGGTACAGCTGCCCATGCAGCATCAACAGGACTCCACAGTTCATCAAGAGTAGTTACTGGCGTATTGTGACGAGCCAGTAGCTCGACCACCATTGACCAGACGTTTCCAATTGGTGAGAGATCGGGAGAATGAGCTGGCCAGGGCATCAGTCGAACACTTTCTGTATCCAGAAAGGTCCGTACAGGCCTGCAACATGCGGTCGTGCATTATCCTGCTGAAATGTTGGGTTACGCAGGAATCGAATGAAGGGTAGAGCCACGGGTCGTAACACATCTGAAATGTAACGTCCACTGTTCAAAGTGCCGTCAATGCTAACAAGAGTGACCGAGACGCGTAACCAATGGCACCCCATACTATCACGCCGGGTGATATGCCAGTATGTCGATGATGAATGCACGCTTCCAATGTGCGTTCACCGCGATGTCGCCAAACACGGATGAGACCATCACGATGCTGTAAACAGAACCTTGATTCATCGGAAAATGTTTTGCCATTCGTGGACCCAGGTTCGTCGTTGGGTACACCACCGCAGGCGCTCCTGTCTGTGATGCAGCGTCAAGACTAACCGCAGCCACGGTCTCCGAGCTGATAGGCCATGCTGCTGCAAACGTCGTCGAACTGTTCGTGCAGATGGTTGTTGTCTTGCGAACGTCCCCATCTGCTGACTCAGGGATCGAGACGTGGCAGCACGATCTGTTACAGCCATGGGGATAAGATGCCTGTCATCTCGACTGCTAGTGATACGAGACCGTTGGGATCCAGCACGGCGTTCCATATTACCCTCCTGAACCCACCGATTCCATATTCTACTAACAGTCATTGGATCTCGATCAACGCGAGCATCAATGTCGCGATGCGATAAACCGCAATCGCGATAGGCTACAATCCGACCTTTATCAAAGTCGTAAACGTGGTGGTATGATTTTCTGCTCCTTACAGGAGGCATCCCAACAACGTTTCACCAGTCAACGCTGGTCAACTGCTATTTGTGTATGAGTAATCGATTCGAAACTTTCCTCATGTCACCAGGTTGTAAGTGTCGCCACCGGCGCCAACCTTGTGTGAATGCTCTGAAAAGCTAATCATTGGCATATAACCGCATCTTCTTCCTGTCGGTTAAATTTCGCGTCTGTAGCACGTCATCTTCGTGGTGTAGCAATTTTAATGGACAGTAGTGTAACTTTCCTTGTAACTACAAATATTCAGTCCCAATCATGTCAGCACCAGCTGATTCAGTAACAGAAACATACGCATGTATCACCTTGCCTCCCATACAGATGAGCCACAAATTATTCCCTTCACGAAACCTATCACAGGGAATACTCTTGTACGAAATGTGGCCCAGAACTCAAACTGGGCTTAGTAACATTGACTGGTGGTCACGCGATTAAACACGGTAGGTGCGTTAATATAACAGGCCTTACAATAACAGTCCGTCAAAATAAGAAAACATCACTTAACTCCACTTAGGTGAGAAGGAGCCGTGACTTACAGGATTCCAGCCAGGGCGTTATTCCCGTCCACACAGACGACCTTCGATATGGGGTATACCTTAAGTTTGCAGAATAGGCCGGGAACTTTCCGACCAGGCTGCATGTGACGTCCGTCTCTTTTCGCACCGCCCGTCGCTAGCGAGCCGGCAAATCTTGCCCCCCCCCCCCCCCCCCCCCCACCCCGGATTTAACCTTACGCCGTTCCTCGACACCTGCGCCGGACAGCCAGAGTCCCCCAAAAACCAAAATTTGCCAGCCATGCGGCCCCCAGCCAACGCCTCCACAGGCCCCGCCAAAGCAACAACACACACCTCGAGTAATGACCTTACCAGCTAAAGGCGCCAGTGGAAAGACATACCGCCAACATCAGAGCCGTCACGGCTCAGAAGGCATACCGAAGACTGAGTTTTATCGCAGAACAGTTAGAAAATGCAACAGATCCACTAAAGGTAGAGCATACACTACGCTTGTCCATCCTCTGCTAGAGCACAGCTGTGCGGTATGTGGCGGTGGACATCAAAAAAGTTTACAGAAAAGCTGCTCGATTTGTACTGTCGCGAAATTGGGGAGAAATAGCAACTTGCGGTGGTTATCATTGAAGCAGAGGCGTTTATCAATGTGGTGAGGCCTGTCTACAAAATTTTAATCTCCACCTTTCTACTAAGACTGCAAAAACATTTTGTTCACCTCAACCTACATGGGGAGAAACGGTTCACTAATGAAGCACAAGAAATCAGAGCCCGCTCTGTGTTTGCTTTTGACACGCGCTGTTCAGAAGTGCAAGAGTGGAATACTAGAGAAATAGTAGCAAATTTGTTTGTTGAACCTTCTGTCGCGCACTTAAGCATGTATGTTCGTATGTTTGCTCCGTGCCAGCCGGAGTGGCCGAGAGGTTCTAGGCGCTACAGTCTGGAGCAGTGCGACCGCTACGGTCGCAGGTTCGGATACTACCTCGGGCATGGATGTGTGTGATGTCCTTAGGTTACTTAGGTTTAAGTACTTTTAAGTTCTAGGGTACTGATGACCTCAGAAGTTACTTCCCATAGTGCTAAGAGCCGTTTGAACCATTTTGTTTGTTCCGTTGCTTCTTGGTACTATAATTTCATAATGATAAATTAAAAACATTAGTCCCCCTGTGGGTTCGGGGGTAAGAATAGGCCCACGGTATTCCTGCCTGTCGTAAGAGGCGACTAAAAGGAGTTTTGGCCTTGTGAGATGGTCCCCTAACGGGTTTGACCTCCATCCTTCTAAATTTTCCGAAGAGCGAGCCGATTGGGGAAGGGCGCCTTACAAGGAGCGATGTGTCCATCATGCATTACCATCTCTAGCCAGGTTTGTCGTCATAGCTTAGCAGTCCCGCTCACCTACCATCTCTTGGGCGTGGATTTGTTCTTGGGTGCAGTTTATTGCAGTCTGCTAAGCTGTGTCGCTTTATGCGCCAGTGACGATATTGGACTACATCACCTGAAATCCAGCACGGTAGCCAGTCCGTTGTGGTGGGGCCGCCATGTACACTGTTGGTTGTAGCCCCCTGACTACACAGGGATCGCTCTGCTGATGCCAGCGCCGTTAACTCCCCACGTATGCCAAGGAGTAGATGCCTATCTCCTTGGGGCATTGGGACTCCCGGCAATGGCCATCCTGCCAGGTGGTCGTTGCTGAGGCTGGGTGGCGCCCGTGGGGAGGGCCCTTGGTCGGAGTAGGTGGCATCAGGGCGGATGACCCGCAATGAAGCGTGGTACATCATCTCTTGCTGGCAGCCAGCCGCCAGCAGTCTCTAAGCGTTCCAGGGCTCTATACAACGCAACTACATATGACCCCAAATCGTTCCCCTCCCTGGCTACACCATGGGAGGAACGAAAGACTAAGGATGCCAGCGAACCATACTCGCCCCCCTACCTGGTGTGTACGAGAGCTGATGGTGAATCCTTTACATCCATGAAGCCTCAGTTCTTCGTCGAGCACTTAGAGGACAAGTTCGGGGAGGTGGAGGGCTTGTCCAAAATGCGCTCGGGCTCGGTTTTGATCAAATCGGCGTCCTCCGCCCAGTCCCGCCGGTTACTCGATTGTAACAAGCTGGGGGATGTTCCGGTTACAATCACGCCCCATAAGAGTCTTAATATGGTCCAGGGCATAATATTCCATCGGGACCTTCTATTGCAGTCCGATGTCGAGCTTCGCGCCAATTTAGAGCGGCGAGGTGTTCACTTCGTCCGGCGCGTACATCGTGGTCCAAGGGATAAGCAGGTTGCCACCGGTGCCTTCATCTTGGCCTTCGAGGGTGATACTTTACCTGAGAAGGTCAAGGTGATGGTCTATCGTTGTGACGTCAAGCCATATATCCCTCCCCCGATGCGGTGCTGGAAGTTCGGGCATATGTCTTCCCGCTGTACTTCCAGCCTCACATGTCGAGATTGTGGACGCCCATCACATCCCAATACTCCATGTGCTCCGCCTCCCATCTGTGTAAACTGCAGAGAGCACCACTCGCCTTGCTCGCCGGACTGCAGGATCTTCCAGAAAGAGCGCGAAATCATGGAGTATAAGACCCTGGACCGCCTGACATACACTGAGGCTAGGCAGAAGTTCGAACGCCTCCATCCTGTTCGAATGACTGCCTCTTACGCCGCGGCTACTACTATTATGGCCCCATTAGCTCTCCCTCAGACTGCCACCTCTCAGAGCCGGAATGCTACACCTGCCCCCTTGATGGTGGGGGGCACTTCACTCCCTGCTGCTCCTGCACTACCTGCCTCAGGAGCGGCAACCCCCCAACCATCGGGGACATCAGTCCCCACTTCTAAGCTGGGGAAGCCTCAAACTTCCCCGGCTCGAATAGCACGGAAAGGGTCCCTTGGGTCCCTTCCTTCCCAGGTTTCCGCCTCTGTGAAGGGTGACGTCAGCCAATGGAAGAAAAGCAGACCAGCGGCTGGTCGCAGGGCTTCCCGCTCCTCCTCCGTCCCGGAGACTGACTCGCTGGAGCCCTCCCAGCCAATGAAACCCAAGGACCAGAGAGACAAGACGAAGAAGAAGATCTCTAGGGCCAAGGAACACGCGGTGGCATCCACCCCACTGCTCCCTACAGGCCCTGCGTCCGAGGATAAGGTGGAGATCCGGGCGTCCGCTGAGGACCTGGATCTCGCCGGACCCTCGGACACCATGGAAGCAGATTGTAGTGGTCCTCCATCGTTGGCAGCAGGTGACCCAGTGGCGTGATCTGCCTCCTCAGTCCCTTCACACTTTTTTCGGACGTGGACAAAGCGATAGTCCAGTGGAACTGCAGCGCTTTTTTCTACCACCTTGCTGAGCTTCGCCAACTCATCAGCAGTCACCCTTTCCTCTGCATTGCTCTCCAGGAAACTTGGTTTCCGGCAATGCGGACCCCTGCCCTACGTGGGTATCAGGGTTATTACAAGAACCGGGCAGCTTATGAGAGGGTATCTGGTGGAGTCTGCGTCTACATCCTTAACTCTGTCTACAGCGAATGTGTACCTCTTCACACACCTTTAGAGGCTGTCGCTGTAAGGATGTGGACGCTTCAGCCTATTACTGTCTGCAGTTTGTATCTTCCGCCAGATGGTGATGTCTCGCGTCATGTGTTGGCTGCATTGATAGCACAACTGCCTCCTCCTTTTGTGTTACTGGGCGACTTTAACGCCCATAACCCCCTGTGGGGTAGCGCCGCGATTACTGGCCGGGGTAGAGATGTCGAGACTCTTCTCTCGCAGCTTGACCTCTGCCTCTTAAACACGGGAGAGCCGACACATTTCAGCGTAGTCCATGGCACATTTTCGGCCATCGACCTTTCTATCTGCAGCCCCGGACTTTCACCATCCATCCATCCACTGGAGTGTCCATGACGACTTATGTGGTAGTGACCATTTCCCCATCTTTCTGTCACTACCACAGCGTCACTCTTCTGAACGCCGCTCCAGATGGGCTCTGAATAAGGCTGATTGGGGCTTGTTCTCGCCACTATCGCACCTCCTTCCCATGACACCATTGATGCGGTGGTTCAGTCGGTCACCACCGGCATCGTTTCTGCGGCGGCATCTGCGATTCCCTATTCATCCGGGTCCCCTCGGCGGAGGACTGTGCCTTGGTGGGCGCCCGTGATCGCAGAGGCGATTAGAGATCGCCGGCGGCCTCTTCAACGCCATAAGCGGCACCCGTCCTTGGAGAACCTCATCGTTTTTAAACAGCTCCGTGCCCGTGCCCGACGCCTTATTCGCCAACGGAAGCAGGAGTGCTGGGAACGGTATGTTTCCACCATTGGCGTCCGTACCTCTGCATCGCAGGTTTGGGCTAAGATTAGGCGACTCCATGGCTATCGGCCACCTGTCTCTGTCCCTGGGCTTTCGCTGAATGGAGTGATGTGTCCTGACTCCGACACGATTGCGGACCGGTTAGCAGCGCATTTTGCTCAGTGTTCCGCATCTACGAATTACCCACTGGCCTTCCGCTCCCGGAAAGAGCGGTTGGAAAGTTGGAGGCTTTCCTTTCACACGCGCCACGCGGAGTCGTACAATGCTCCTTTCAGCGACTGGGAATTCCAGAGTGCACTATCTGCTTGCCCTGATACGGCTCCTGGGCCAGACCGCATCCACAGCCAGATGCTGAAACACCTCTCTGTGAATTGCCAGCGACGCCTCCTAGATGTTTTCAACCGCATCTGGGTTGAGGGTGTGTTCTCGTCTCAATGGCGAGAAAGCATCGTCCTCCCCGTGTTGAAACCTGGCAAGAACCCGCTGGAGGTGGACAGCTACTGCCCCATAAGCCTCACCAACGTTCTTTGCAAGTTGCTCGAATGTATGGTGAGCCGGAGGTTGAGTTGGCTCCTCGAGTCTCGAGGCCTTCTGGCTCCGTCTCAGGGTGGGTTCCGTAAAGACCGCTCTGCAGTCGATAATCTGGTCTCCCTTGAGTCTGCCGTCCGTACAGCCTTTGCACGCCGCCAACATCTGGTTGCCGTCTTCTTCGACATGCGGAAGGCGTACGATACAACTTGGCGATATCACATCCTGGCCACACTTCATGGGTGGGGTCTTAAGGGCCCATTCCCGATTTTTATTCAGAATTTTCTGTCGTATCTTTCCTTCCGCGTGCAAGTTGCTGCGTCCCATAGTTCCTCCCGGGTCCAGGAGAACGGGGTCCCACAGGGGTCTGTCCTCAGTGTCTCCCTGTTTTTAATTGCGATCAATGGTCTCGCTGAGGCGGTGGGATCGTCCGTCGCAGCTTCATTGTATGCAGACGTCTTCTGCCTCTACTACAGCTCCGCTGGCATTGCAGTTGCTGAGCGCCAGCTGCAGGGCGCTATCCGCAAGGCGCAATCGTGGGCTGAAGCGCACGGCTTCCAGTTTTCGGCCGCTAAGACCTGCGTTGTGCATTTCTGCCGGCGTCGCACGTTCACCCTGAGCCACGCCTTTACCTTGACGGTGAACCTCTTGCTGTGGTAGAGACGCATCGGTTCTTGGGACTGGTATTTGATGCCCGGTTGACTTGGGTGCCTCATATTAGGCAGCTTAAACAAACATGCTGGCGGCATTTAAACGCTCTCCGCTGCCTTAGCCACACCGGATGGGGTGCCGATCGGTCCACCCTTCTCCGGCTGTATCAAGCGCTGATCCAGTCCCGCCTTGATTATGGGTGTGTGGCTTATGGTTCGGCATCGCCATCAGCATTGCAATTGCTGGATCCCATCCATCACTGCGGGATCCGACTCGCCACAGGAGCATTTCGGACAAGCCCTGTTGACAGCTTACTTGTGGAGGCTGGTGTTCCTCCATTGCGGATCCGGCGCGACCGACTTCTGGCCGCTTATGCTGCCCACGTTTGTAGCTTGCCAGGGCATCCCAACTACCGTCTCCTGTTCCCGCACTCGATCGTCCATCTTCCAGACAGGCGGCCCCGGTCAGGGTGTACGATCGCGGTTCGCATCCGGGCTCTACTGTGTGGGATTGAGTTTTTTCCTCTCCCGCCTGTTTTCCGGGCCAATCTCCGTCTGCCCCCTTGGTGTGTGCGCCGACCATGCATTCGGCTGGATTTGGCACAGGGTCCGAAAGACTCGGTCCCTCCTCCGGCCCTCCGCCGCCGCTTTGTTTCTCTCCTTGCCGAGTTTCCCGGATCTGCCGTGGCCTATACCGACGGTTCGATGGTCTCTGGTCGCACTGGTTACGCTCTTACTCTAGAGGATCATTGTGAGCAACGGTCGCTGGCACCCGGCAACAGTGTATACACTGTCGAGTTGGTTGCCATCTATCGCGCCCTAGAGTATATCCGCTCCCGCTCAGGTGAGTTCTTTGTCATCTGTAGTGACTCCCTGAGTGGTTTACGAGCTCTTGACCAGTGCTTTCCTCGTTCCCGTCTGGTGATGGCCATCCACGAATCGTTCCATGCTCTTGCCCGTCGCGGCCGCTCCGTGGTCTTTGTTTGGACCCCAGGTCATGTCGGCATCCCGGGCAATGAGCGGGTTGACACGCTGGCTAAACAGTCAGTGAGTTCACCGGCTCTGGAACTCGGCCTTATGGAGTGTGATCTCCTGTCGCTTTTGCGCCAGAAAGTGCTTGGTGCCTGGGGTGACGAGTGGCGCACCCTGCCCACGCCCAACAAACTTCGGGCGGTGAAGGAGACGACCGGTGTGTGGCGCTCCTCCATGCGGGCCTCTCGGAAGGACTCTGTCGTCCTCTGCCGGCTGCGCGTTGGCCACACGTGGCTGACGCACGGCCATTTGTTGCGCCGGGAGGACCCACCGCTATGTCGCTGCGGGGCAGCTCTGACGGTGGTCCACATTTTGGTGGACTGCCCGCTTTTAACAGGACTCAGGCAGACGTTTGCGCTGCCTGATACCCTCCCTGCCCTTTTATGTGATGACGTTGCTATGGCGGACCTCGTGTTGAGTTTTATTCGGTCAGGGGGTTTTTATCGTATGATTTGAGTGTTTGTCCTTTAATTTCCTGTATTGACTTGGGCCTTTGGCCTGTGGTTTTAAACTGTGGGTTTTAATGTCATTTGGTGGTTGGCTTTTCCTTATTTTCATGGTCGGCCAACCACCTTCACACTCGGTGTGATTTTAGTTCCGTTTGTCTGGTCTTTGTCTGTCTTTCTTGTATTGTGTCGTCCCTTGTCTCAGTTCTCCGTTTTTAACGACTGACAGTTTTTATTTCGTGTGGTTTTATCGTGGAACAAGGGACCGATGACCTTAGCAGTTTGGTCCCTTCAAATCCCACACCCAACCAACCAACCTAAAAACATTAGTTTGATAATGTTCGAGAGTATTTATTAATCTGGCTCACAGTCCATTTTTAACACTAAATGACCAAACACAGCGATCTCCCTTCTTCTAAACTATTCTTAAGCTTCAAATGTGTTCAGTTCTTCCCACATTGTCTTTTCCATACTGTTTGTGCATTTTTCCTGTATTTATTGATTTTATTGTGACATTATGCACTGTATATACTCTGTTCTTATGCTACTCACACATCTCACTCCATATTTTCTACCGAGTACGTTGTGCTTTTCATTCTTCAGTTAATTCTTTCTCTCTTTAGTGGATGACAGGAATGTCATAGCCGATCAGTACCACTGATACCTTTCACTCTGAAAATGAAACCCATTTGTGAACCTTTCTAAAACTATAAATCACAACTGTTAAATCCCCCCCCCCCCCCCCGCCCACGCGCACACACACACACACACACACACATACTGACTGTTGGTGAGCGATAAAAGGTGAATTAACTCACACAGCATGGTATTACACTTACGATGCATTTATAAAATATTGCTGCGGCATACATCACGTATGTAATACTATGGTATCCTGGTCTACTTTTAGTTAATTGGACAACAGATAGAAATTCATTACATACCACACCTGTTTGTTGTAATAGGGTATACAAAAGGTAATAGAAACGAATCGCACGTCATCACAGTGTGCAAAAGGTATTTTCAGAGGATTACCTATCCTCATGAGGAACATTTGAATTGTGCATGCCTTATACGACGGTACGTAACACAAACGTGTGACGGACGATGGATTGCTCTTGAAGAGCTCGTTCGTCTGATCTTAGTGTCTTAGATATATGCAGATAGACATTTCGAGGCATTGTTGTATTTCACACTCATCGACAATGTACACTCATTACAGGAGCCGGTGTCCCATATGTTGGGGTAACGTGGTACACATGAACTGTATGACAGCTGATGCGTTGCTTGAACGTTGTAATGACCATCAGCTGCCACACTGTTGACAAATAGCACGTTACAGCCAAATCTATATGATGAGTTCTGTTACGGAATGATGTATATTCTGTTTGTGTCAGTAGGTAAGTTGTAACGGCGTAACTCCTTTGTTTTGTGATCATCGCTTACTTACAATGGTACGAACGATGGAACGATGCCCTTGATTATGTCATGTATGCATGTTGTCATTTTAAGAAAGCCTTTAAAGATGTTTGAAGCTACAGTATATGATCAAAAGCATCCGGACACCTGACTGAACTGACTTACAAGATTTCGTGGCACCCTCCATCGGTAACCAGGAATTCAGTATGATGCTGGCCCACTCTCAACCGTGATGACAGCTTCCTCTCGCAGGTATACGTTCAATCAGGTGCTGGAAGGTTTCTTGGGGAATGATAGACCATTCTTCAAGGAGCGCTGCACTGAGGAGATTTATCGATGTCGGTCTGCGAGGCCTCGCACGAAATCGGCGTTCCAAAACATCCCAAAGGTGTTCTATAGGGTTCAGGTGCATAGTGAACAGGTGCTTGATCGTGTTGATAGATGCAATCGCCATCGAATTGCTCTTAAACACTGGGAAGATAAAAGATAATTAAAACACCTATAGACCAGTGCTGTGATAGTGCCACTCAAAACAGTAAGGAGTGCAAGCCCCCCTCTCCCCCCCCCCCCCCCCTGTCCACCCTTGGAAAACACGATCACACCACAACACCGCCACCTCCGAATTTTACTGTTGCCACTATACACGCTGTCAGATGACGTTCATAGGGCATTCGTCATACCCACACCCTGCCATCGGATCGCCACATTGTGTACCGCGATTCGGCACTCCAGACTACGTTTTGCCACTGTTCAATCGTCCAATGTTTTCGCTCCTTACACCAAGCGAGGGGTCGTTTGGCGTTTATCAGAGTGATGTGTGGCATATGAGAAGCCGCCCGACAATGAAATCTAAGTTTTCTCACCTCGTGCCTAACTGTCATAGTACCTGCAGTGGATCCTGATGCACTTTGGAATTCCTGTGTGATGGTGTGGACAGATGACAGCCTATAACGCATTACGACCGTCTTCAACTGTTGGCGGTTTCAGTCAACAGACGAGGACGGTCTATACGCTTTTGTACTGTACGCATCACGCTTCACTATTATATCGGAAAAAGTGGACTTAGGGATGTTAAGGAGTGTACAAACCTCGCGTGCAGACGTTGACACAAGTGACTTCCAATCACTTGACCGCGTTCGAAATCCGTGAGTTCCGCGGAGCGCCCCATTCTACAACACTCTCACGATGTCTGATCTCGCAGATTGACATCGATAAATCTCCTCAGTGCAGCACTCGGTTAAGAATGGTCTGCCATTCCGCAAGAAACATTCCAGCGCATGATTGAACGTATGCCTGCTAGAGTGGAAGCTGTCATCAAGGCTAAGGGTGGGCCAACACCATACTAAATTCCAGCATTGCCGATGGAGGGCGCCACAAAACTTGTAAGTCACTGAGTCACATATTGTATCTTCATACATCTTTAAAGTCATTCTTAAAATGTCATTATCGATAACGATGATAATAAAAACAAAGGCGTTATGCCGTTACAGCTTAGCTACTGACACAGTATTTACGTAATTCAGTAACAGAGGTCATCATATACATGTGCTGCAACGTGCTATTTGTGAACAGTGTGGCAGCTGATGGTCATTACAACGTTCAAGCAACGCATCAGCTTTCATACGGTTCACGTGTACCACGTTATCCCAACATATGGAACACCGGCTCCTGTAATGAGTGCACATGGTCTGCCATTCCCCAAGAATGAAATGTCGCTGATGTGGAGTTGGGTGAATATGGCGGCGGCAACAGATAAAGCAGCAGGTAGTGTTGTAGGTGGCAGCACAATGCACCTAATATGGAGAACGTGTGTTTTTTTGGAGTGACCGGATACTTTTGATTACGTAGTGAATGATGGTACCAACAGAAATCAAGCATGTTTTATTATTTGAATATAACTAGACGAAACTAGTAATCGTTTCAAATAAAGTAGATTTAATGTGCGTTTTTGACTTCATGACATTACAGTTCCTAACATAAATAAAAAAATTACATCAGATCGCCTATCTCCTTGCTGGCAATGTCAACAAAGATGGCCTAGGGACGTGTTGGAACTGGTCGAGAAAGTCACAGGTTCCTGCTAAGTTCACAGCACGCCACTTCGAATCATCGTCTCTGCTGGCAGTACAGAAGGGAGCTATGAGGTTTTTTCACCATTGCGTCTACAGCAGTTCACCTGCTTCGCTTCCACTAGCGTATTATAACGCTACACATACGCGACCGCAGCTATGCATCGGGCGTAGAGCAGGTAGCATTGTGACCACGGCTTGACTGTTGAGGACGCTGCCTGCAGAATGCGGAGAGACGACCGTTGCCAGCGACATGGCACGGTGCGGCGCTGTGCAGCTCCGTCTTTAAGAGCAATTTATCCGCGAGATAAGGCCTCCGCCGTAATGACCCCCGCCCCCTCTCCCTGCCCCCACCATCCACTCCCAGCCCTGGGCCACGCCACGCCTACTCCCATGCCGCCGGCGCTGCATCGGCTCGCTGGAAACTAATTTCGCGACGGGCTGCAGGCGGCGGGAAGGCAAATGTCAAGCGGAAACTTGCAGGCGAGGGCGGAGCTCAGTCTTTGCGCACGTTTTTATAAACTTCCTCTATTATGACGAGAGTGGCATTCCAGGCATGTTCCCTGCTAAATAACACCTGTACTGAAATACAGGGGCGGCTTTATATTTCGGGTCTGACGGTGAATCACAGAGAGGACTTTCAAAGCTTGTATCATATTTTATAAAGTACGACAATACAGTCAGGATGCCACTGTGGCTACTACGAGGGGTGAATGAGGAGTAATGCCTCCACCTCCGTTAATTGGGTTTGTTTACACTACTGGCCATTAAAACTGCTACACCACGAAGATGAATTGCCCCAGAAGCGGAAGTTAACCGACAGGAAGAAGGTCCTATCATATTGAAATGATCAGCTTTTCAGAGCATACACAAGGTTGGCGCCGGTGGTGACCCCTACAACGTGCTGACAGGAGGATAGTTTCCTACCGCTTTCTCATACACAAACAGCAGTTGGGTGGCGTTGCCTGGTCAAACGTTGTTGTGATGCCTCGTGTAAGGATAAATGAGTACCATTCACGTTTCCGACTTTGATAAAGGTATGATTGTAGCATATCGCGATTGCGGTTTATCGTATCGCGACACTGCTGCTCGCGTTGGTCGGGAATCGATGACTGTTGGCAGTATATGGAATCGGTGGGTTCAGGAGGCTAATACGGAACGCTGTGTTGGATCCTAACGGCCTCGTATCACTAGCAGTCGAGATGACAGGCATTTTATTCGCATAGCTGTAACAGATCGTGCAATCACGTCTCGATCCATGAGTCCACAGATGGGGACGTTTGCTAGACAACAACCATCTGCACGAACAGCAGCATGGGCTATCAGCTCGGAGTCCGTGGCTGCGCTTACCCTTGACGCTGCTTCACAGACAGGAGCGCCTGTAATGGTGTACTCAACGATGAACCTGGGTGCACGAATGGCAAAACGTCATCTTTTAGGATGAATCCAGGTTCTATTTACAGCATCATGATGGTCGCGCTGGCCGCGGTGGTCTCGAAGTTCTAGGCGCGCAGTCCGGAACCGTGCGACTGCTACGGTCGCAGGTTCGAATCCTGCCTCGGGCGTGGATGTGTGTGATGTCCTTAGGTTAGTTAGGTTTAACTAGTTCTAAGTTCTAAGGGGACTGATGACCACAGCAGTTGAGTCCCATAGTGCTCAGAGCCATTTGAACCATTTGAACCATGATGGTCGCATGCGTGTATGGTGACATCGCGGTGAACGGAAAATGGAAGCGTGTATTCGTCATCGCCATACTGGCGTATCACCCAGCGTAATGGTATGGGGTGCCATTGGTTACAGGTCTCGGTCACTTCTTGTTCGCATTGACGGCACTTTGAACAGTGGACGTTACATTTCAGATGTGTTACGACCCGTGGCTCTACCCTTCATTCGATCACTGCCAAACCCTACATTTCAGCATGATAATGGACGACCGCATGTTGCGGACCTTTCTGGATACAGAAAGTGATCGACTGCTGCCCTGGCCAGCACATTCTCCAGATCTCTCACCAATTGAAAACGTCTGGTCAATGGTAGCCGAGCAACTGCTGTGTCACAATACGCCAGTCATTACTCTTGATGAACTGTGGTATTCTGTTGAAGCTGCATGGGCAGCTGTACCTGTACACACTATCCAAGCTCTGTTTGACTCAATGTCAAGATGTATCAATGCCGTTATTACGGCGAGAGGTAGTTGTCCTGGGTACTGATTTCTCAGGATCTATGCACCGAAATTGCGTTAAAATGTAATCACATGTCAGTTCTAGAATAATATATTTGTCCAATGAATACCCGTTTATCATCTGCATTTCGTTTTGGTGTAGCAAGTTTAATGGCCAGTAGTGTAAATCAAACGCAGAAATAATCGTTAGATTGCTATCTTTAAGAATTTCTAGCATTTTGCAGTACCGTCAGCAACTGTTATATTTTGCGGAATCAGCCTCAGTTGCACAATTTTTCTGGTCTTTTTCAGGTTTCGGCTAAATTAATATAGCCTTCTTCAGAAGCATAAAATTACTATAACATGTCAGAGTAAGGCACAGTCAACATTAAAAGTGAAAGTAGTTTTATTCGACATTGTACCACGGTACTATAGGTTTCTTAATGTTGACTGTGCCTTACTCTCTGCATTTTATAGTAATTTTATGCTTCTGAAGAAGGCTAGATTAATTTCGCCGAAACCTGGTGAAGACCAGAAAATTTGTGCAACTGAGCCTGATTCATCAAAATATTAATGTGATCTTTAATGACCAATATTCACATTTCCACATAATCTCCAGCCAATTAAATGCATTTCTGCCTACGATGAACAAGTTTTCTGAAGCCGCCACGGAAGTAGTCGACACACTGTTTCCGCAACCACAGTCTCACAGTTCTCTCAACGTCTTCATCAGAAGCATCATGATGTCCCAGCAGATCGTCTTTCATTATCGGGAACAGATGGTGATAAATCTGGATTGTATGGAGGATTCCTTACGGTGCTGAGATTCAGTCTCTGAAGTTCTGCTGTGGTGGCATTCTCATGATGCAGGAAAACAACTCCCTTTTCCTTTCGGACTCCTGTTAGCCGTCGTTTTAGAGTTCACTGCGTTATAATGTAATGCTCTGAATTTGTTGTAGTTCCACGATCAATGAAATCAACATGGATAACACCATGTGCCGTGATTTTTCCATCTGAGCGCTGCGCGTTGAATTTCTTTTTCTTGGGTGAGTGTTTGTGTCGATAGTCCATAGACTGACGTTTCATCTGCGGATCGTAATGGTGTACCCACGTTTCGTCTCCTGTCACAAATGAATGGAGAAAGGCGTAACCTTCACTCACGTAAAGGACCTAAGGCAAATTTCAAGTCTGTGCGCTTTCATTTCAGGAGTCAACATCCGGGGTGCCCATCGTGTACAAATCTTCAGATAGACAAGCAAAGCAATAAAGTGAACCACACATTCTTGTGAAATGTGATACGACGATCGTCCTGAATCAGTCTGTTAGCATTTCGCTTGTGAAATTCGGTACTTGCTGTCGCAAGACGTCCAACGCTTTGTTTGTCACGTAGGTCACATGCTCCCGCCTCAACATCTTTAAACTTACTCGTTCAACGACGCACAGTACTCACATCAACAGAATCACCATAAACTGCTTTCATTCTCTGCTGGATCTCCTTTGGGGTGACCCTTCTGCCGTCAAGAATTCAATGACTGCACGGTCCTTAAATTGCGTTGACCGAGCGTCTGCTCAGGGTTCCATACTTAACACTGTAACAACACAACCGTTGAGTGCTAAGGCCTCCTGCCAACTGGAGCTGTATAGAAAAGGCTACGGAACAAGCCAGTACCTGCCGCATATAGAAGGTTGTTCAAAATTAGGTGGACATCAGAATCGACTAGGAGGGTAATAGGTGGAAAATATTAAGAAGAAAGTGTTGATGTGGAGTGACTGGGCATGTGTCAAGACAGTGGTCGGCCAACTGCGGCTCGCAAACAACTCTTCAGACCCTTGACTGTAGTTCTTCCACAAAATACCATATGCGGGCGCGCTCTGATCATCGCCAGTTTAATGAATTTTTAGTTGAAGTGGAGAGTGAATATGCAGATCTTCTGGTGCATAGCAAGATAAGTTGGTTAACATGAAACATTTTACTTCCTTATGAACAAAAACCAAAGCATTTTTGCTTGTGATTGATGTTCACTATCTAGAACCACGGAACGATCTGTGGATCCAAAAGTTTTATTCGTGGTAGACATTCAGTCTTACAAAAGTAATCTTAGTCGTAAACTAAAAGAGAAATAAAACACAGTTTTTTATGCTATAGGAAGCTATTTCATTTGAAAACAAATTATCTGCTTTTGCTTTGCTTTGCTTTTGTTCACTTTCCAGATCCGTGCAAAAATCGCCAAGAAAATAATTCTGATACTTAAATTTCCTTTTCGAAAACAATATTTATATACACAGGTTTCAGTAGTTCACAAAAAAGAACCTCTTAATGTTACTGTAAGAGATACAGAAATACTGGAGAAAAGCAGATGTGAACTTACATCACAGCACTAGTGGTTTGCTTTGAAAGATCTAGGAAAGAAATGTATATTTATTTTTAACACCTGGGGTAGTATCCCTGACCACTTTTAATCTGAAAAACCATAACGTTTCCCATTTTCCTTATTCAGGTCTATATATTCAAACGAAAAATCTTTTTCAAGTATGAACCTTATTGAGAGTAAATTGTCGTCTCATTGATGAGTACCTGGAATAGTGCCTAAAATTGACAACAACCTACAAACTTGACTTACCCGTACTTTCCAAGAAGATGCCAGGTCATTGTTCATATTAACGTTTTGTCAGTCATTATCGTGATTTAGTTTCTTATTTCTTAAGATTTGATTTTATGAATAAAGAATATCGTTATTGAAACATATCATGTCACGTTTAATTCAATATAGCTATAATTTAACCAAGACCTAAATTTTTAAGCAAGATTTACTAAATTAATTTTAGGGAGGGTTTTGGGGTGAATGAAGATGTGGTGTAGAGGACTGAAAAGATATGTTGGCGTATGGAGGGAATGACAGAATGGAGACAGGTGAAACAAGTATACAAGATGAGTGCAGGAGGGTTTCCCAGAAAGTAGTTCTTCGCATTTTTTTTCCTTGCCGAAAACAATGCTACAAATGTTAAACGGTACTTATTTATTATTTGAAGTCTCCTGAGTGAGAGCGCCAAGTTTCCGTCAGTTCCGACGGATATCGTAGTTGTATGACAGTTTCAAAATGGCGTTCGTAGGTGATGTACGTCACACGCGAAGCGTTGTCATTGAATTTCTCACTGCAGAGAAAGAAACTGTGGGGAATATTCACAAACGTTCGTAAAAAGTCTATGGAGCATCTGCAGGCGACAGAACTACATTTTGTCGCTGGGTGCGGAGGGTGAGACCATCAGAAGGCGGTTCGGCGGAGCTCCACGACTTGCAGCGTACGGGGAGACCATCAACGGCTGTAACACCTGACATGTTGGAGCGAGCTGATGTCATTCGCGAGGACACACGCATTACGAGTTGGCAGTTGGAACTGCATCTGTCAATAAGCAAATGAAGTGTGGATGCAATTATCCGCACTCTTAGATATTAAAAAGTGTGTGCAAGATGGATCCTGCGGTGTCTAATGGTGGATTACAAATCTCACAGAAAATAATATTTGTCTTAATTTTTTGAACATTTTGAAGCTGAGTGGGAGGCCTTCTTGTCCCGGATTGTGACAGGAGATGAAACCTGTGTTCACCATTTTGAGCCCGAAACAAACGACAGTCAATGGAATGGCGCTATTCCCACTCCCCGCAGAAGAAAAACCTCAATGTAACTGCTGCCACCTGTAAGGTCGTGATCACCGTGTTCCGGGACTGTGTAGAAGTGATTCTCATTGATGTGATGTCAAGAGGCGGAACCATTAATTAAGAAGCATATGTCAACACGTTAACAATACTTAAGACGCGGTTCCAGCGACTTCAGCGTCACAGCAGCTCGATAACGCTCGGCCCCATACAAGTCTGAGGACTGCTGAACACATCACAAGACAGCGTTTGACAGTGTTACACCGTGAGCTAGCCCCTCTGATTTCCACTTGTTTGGGCCATTCATGGAAGACATTCTGAGGACGATGAGGAGGTGATTCACACAGTATAGCATTGGCTCCTCCACAACGATTGGCACCGACAGGGCACACACGCCACTTTTTCGCTCTGGAGGAAGTCCTAGGACAGGATAGAGATTAATGGAAAAATACGGTTTGTATATAAAACACTATTCTTTTGTGTGTGTAATTCTCATTATGTTCAATAAAGGAATGTTGAAGAAAAAATGCGCTGCATTACTTTCTGGGCAACCCTCTTAGATGGGTGAATTGGAATGGATCGACCCCAGTGAGGCAGAGGCCAGCTTAGCTGTACCCTAACAACAGTGTACCTAGTTACACTCCTGGAAATGGAAAAAAGAACACATTGACACCGGTGTGTCAGACGCACCATACTTGCTCCGGACACTGCGAGAGGGCTGTACAAGCAATGATCACACGCACGGCACAGCGGACACACCAGGAACCGCGGTGTTGGCCGTCGAATGGCGCTAGCTGCGCAGCATTTGTGCACCGCCGCCGTCAGTGTCAGCCAGTTTGCCGTGGCATACGGAGCTCCATCGCAGTCTTTAACACTGGTAGCATGCCGCGACATGAACCGTATGTGCAGTTGACGGACTTTGAGTGAGAGCGTATAGTAGGCATGCGGGAGGCCGGGTGGACGTACCGCCGAATTGCTCAACACGTGGGGCGTGAGGTCTCCACAGTACATCGATGTTGTCGCCAGTGGTCGGCGGAAGGTGCACGTGCCCGTCGACCTGGGACCGGACCGCAGCGACGCACGGATGCACGCCAAGACCGTAGGATCCTACGCAGTGCCATAGGGGACCGCACCGCCACTTCCCAGCAAATTAGGGACACTGTTGCTCCTGGGGTATCGACGAGGACCATTCGCAACCGTCTCCATGAAGCTGGGCTACGGTCCCGCACACCGTTAGGCCGTCTTCCGCTCACGCCCCAACATCGTGCAGCCCGTCTCCAGTGGTGTCGCGACAGGCGTGAATGGAGGGACGAATGGAGACGTGTCGTCTTCAGCGATGAGAGTCGCTTCTGCCTTGGTGCCAATGATGGTCGTATGCGTGCTAGGCGCCGTGCAGGCGCCACAATCAGGACTGCGTACGACCGAGGCACACAGGGCCAACACCCGGCATCATGGTGTGGGGAGCGATCTCCTACACTGGCCGTACACCTCTGGTGATCGTCGAGGGGACACTGAGTAGTGCACGGTACATCCAAACCGTCATCGAACCCATCGTTCTACCATTCCTAGACCGGCAAGGGAACTTGCTGTTCCAACAGGACAATGCACGTCCGCATGTATCCCGTGCCACCCAACGTGCTCTAGAAGGTGTAAGTCAACTACCCTGGCCTGCAAGATCTCCGGATCTGTCCCCCATTGAGCATGTTTGGGACTGGATAAAGCGTCGTCTCACGCGGTCTGCACGTCCAGCACGAACGCTGGTCCAACTGAGGCGCCAGGTGGAAATGGCATGGCAAGCCGTTCCACAGGACTACATCCAGCATCTCTACGATCGTCTCCATGGGAGAATAGCAGCCTGCATTGCTGCGAAAGGTGTATATACACTGTACTAGTGCCGACATTGTGCATGCTGTGTTGCCTGTGTCTATGTGCCTGCGGTTCTGTCAGTGTGATCATGTGATGTATCTGACCCCAGGAATGTGTCAATAAAGTTTCCCCTTCCTGGGACAATGAATTCACGGTGTTCTTATTTCAATTTCCAGGAGTGTATATAGCCATGCTGTGGCTCGCGTTGGTCGTGTTTGTAGGTTTCAGTCCTCTGTTGGAGGCCAGACTGTATCGTTTAGTTGACATGGTTATGGTTGTCTGTCTTCTTCTCGTGTTGACTGGCGCCACTTGGTTTCGCTAGCGTTGCCTGTCCGCTAGTGGCAGCAGCGGTGGTTATCGATATGTAGTAACTGTGGCCCTATCTTTGGGGCGACGTCGTGGCTCTTCTGGGTCGAGTAAATGGGGAGTTGGGTTGTGGACTCCGGAGGAGCCAGGTCTGCACGGTGCGAGAACACCCGATGATCGCTGGCAGCGCACTTGGACGGCCGGATCGAAGGCCTGTGGTCATAACGGTGCACGACCTCGTCGTAAACCAGATCCTGCAAGTTGAGTGCATTTGGATTCAAGTAGAGAATCCTCTATCACTGTGAGATTCTCCAGTGACTTGGGTTCGTTTCGCTAATGATGCCACAAAGCTAAAAGTCTTTTCAAGTACTTGGATGAGAGTAGCTGAAAGTGTTGCCCTGGTCAGAGAATAGCCATAATATGAACCCAACTGAAGATTTATGGAATACTGTGAAACAAAGGATAGGGAAATTTTCAAAACCACCAAACAAGGTCTCAATGGAAAAACTAGAGGAAATCTGGTACCATTACAATGATATCAAAATTTCATGTGAAAAGTTAATAAAAACTACGCCAAACAGGATAATAATGCTGATTAAGAACAAAGGCACATATACAAAGTATTGAATGTACAAATGTAATCTGTATGTGGGTGTAAATACGTAATAAATGTGAAGTTTAGGAAAAAATGTCTTTAGTCTAATAATTTGAACACGTCTGTACATCGTCACTATTGAGATCTGTGAACAGGCGCGCACTGTGACTCACGCCCAGAGCAGGTGGTGTCAGATGGCTCGAGTGTATGTATTTTCTATGCTGCTTGATAGAGGTCACTTCCTGACGTATACTGTTGGAGCTGCAGTCAGAATGCTATGAACTTTATTTCCT
Organism: Schistocerca gregaria; assembly: GCF_023897955.1. NCBI lineage: Eukaryota > Metazoa > Arthropoda > Insecta > Orthoptera > Acrididae > Schistocerca > Schistocerca gregaria. The sequence continues at coordinate 163,917,352 of NC_064922.1, forward strand.
ATTTTGATTGATTAATTTTCTAGTTGTTTATTAATTACTCCAATAATTTTGTTTCGTTCTGAGAGTGAAAGAAGGTGTGACTGTGAAATATTGTTTTATGTAAATTTTTTATACTGTATATTGAAATAAGAGGAGTGTTCGAGAATGGTGTGTGTGTTAGTCACTCATCTTTGGGAATTTATTATAAACTGTTTCATCAGTTTATGGTACTGGGGAAATTAAATTATAATTTCGGAAAAATAGTTCTGTTAGAAGGGAATTAATTTCTCATTTGTAGTTTTTCAAAATTTATATATGGTAATTTACTGTTCTGATTCAGTAACGAATTTTGATTGGTTCTGTATATGCACAGGACTGAGTGGGCTTGGTGCTGCTTTCAAATTGGCTGTGATGTTTCTCCCTCAATCATAAATTACCATAGTCATGCGTATTTTGGTAAGTAGAACCTTTTTTGTGTAGAGGATATAGTGGCATCATGGCTTGAATCTCACAGTGACCGAATGTACTGATATGTGCTCCATTGAAAATTATTAATATTGTGATATTTCGGTACCAAAATGTTTGAGAAGTGAAATAAAGTGTGGAAGGGAGTTCGATTTAAGGCACAGCGTGAATTTCAGAACTTTTTTGACATTTAAATACAGAAATACAATGCGGCATGTTCCGTACTTGTACATTTTGTTCCATGAGACTGATGTTAGCAACATTTGATAGAGCGTGTGCAGTCCAGAGTAAGGCTTGGTATGAATGGTGTATGTAAGCTTGTTATAACTGAGTGAAATATTAGGCACACAAATACTATTTCCTTCCACTGCCAGAACAATTTTAGAGCGACCTGAGATTACGGTGTGTCACCTTTGACTATAACACCACGTTTGTACTCACTTAAATCTTGACAAAATGCCATTATAGCAGCACTAACCAATCTAACAGCTGCGCGAGACGCTGAGAGATTGCAGGGCACTCTCACTTCGTAGGGAATACGAACTACTGCGATTTGACTTCATAGATTGTGATGAAATGCTGGGCAGCAGTTTATGGTCTCATTTGCATGCTCTAGGGAAAGAAATACAGTAAGCTTTACCTGTGTTCATAGGAACAGGGTGCCGACTTAAACTACTGCAGTAAAAGCATGCGTTGGTGGGCCGACAAAGCGCGTTTTTTCTGGGGAACGATGAGGAGACATTTCCAGATGGCAGCGCCGCAGTCGCATTGTGCAGAAACACTTTACGCTTGGTGCCGGACAGAGGGCAGACTTCCAGGTATACGGCCTAGCGCCAAAAAGTTGCCGACAGCGCATTGTAGGCTTTGCTAGCGAGCAAGCCGCCAAAAGAAATGTAAACGTTCTGCAAATGTCAGTGGGACAGGGAAACTGGCATCTAGACGTCCAGACCCTGTTTTAAAACATGTTTTTGTCAATGTACGAAGCTGTTTGTGTGTTTATGGCCATTCTTTGTAAACTTTGAAATGGACGCAAAAGAGGAGATAACAAGCTGTTTATGGAGGGCTGTGCTTCCACCCTGAACTGTGTTAGCAAAAGACATGGCAAGCGAAAGAGGCCGTGAAGCTGAATTTTTTTTTCCATTTTCGGCCAATTAACTTTAAAGTCTCTGATTGGTCAAATCGGTTTGCAGTGCAAAGATCATTCTCTGAACTGAGAATGCCGGGCTCGAGATTGTGATTGGCTTGTGCGAAGTGGGAGAAGTCAAGAAAGAGAAATGTGCTTTTGGAACTAAGCTGAGCAGGAAACGGGGACAAAGGAAGAAAGTGCACTCTTGTACAAGTCAATTATATTGGTGCCTCGCTAGTAAAGAAGTGCAGGTCTCTACGTAAATGGTGAGACTTGTGTCCTTTCCTAGTGTGCGACGTAGAGCCAGTACCAGTCACCTTCTGAACCATCAGAGGTACTGTTAATGTCATCATGGTCACAACGACTGACTATTGCATGTACTTATTTGTCTCGAGCGGGCGGTCTAAAACATTTGACGTATTGCGACATGCACAGTTGTGGCACAGAGTCAAATTGGTTCAAATGCCTCTGAGCACTATGGGACTTAACATCTATGGTCATCAGTCCCCTAGAACTTAGAACTACTTAAACCTAACTAACCTAAGGACATCACACAACACCCAGCCATCACGAGGCAGAGAAAATCCCTGACCCGCCGGGAATCGAACCTGGGAACCCGGGCGTGGGAAGCGAGAACGCTACCGCACGACCACGAGATGCGGGCAGAGTCAAATTGGCTTGGCATACCAGCAAACGGGTCCACTTGCACACTGGAATCCATCGGAGTTTCAGATAGGGAAGTACCTGCATTCTGAATTAACCGAACGCGAGACCTAGTACTTGCATTTTTCGCCAACGCTGCCGTCGTCCGTGACTTCAGTCGCCGAAAGCATAGTGGTGTGCTGCCTTGACCAGCAGGACGGTAAGGTATTCGCTGCTGCGACGTAGGACCTTAATATATACTTCTCTGCACCCTGTTCTTTCGAACCATATTTTTCCTTTTTTTTGTATGGTAGAATATAGATGCTTGGTGGTGGCGTAGTTTGATGCCATAACCTGGATTCACGTGTATGAAATGAGATAGAGCGAATAGTGTACTGGTTAGTGTCGTGTATCTATCCCCAGCAGATCACTTTGTCCACCAGAGATCCCATTTTAGTAAGGCTTTTATTAAATAAATATTTTTGTATGATGTTTCTTTAATAATTTTGTTGTCATGTTATGCTTAAGATCAATAAACCGATTGTGAATTAGACTAAAACTTCTCCCTGAGTTCTGATTAACAGTTCCTTCGCATTTTGTCTCGATCTGAAACACAAGGAGTAGCTTTTTCATTTGGTGTCCGCTGTGTGAATCTTTTACTTCATTAACAATAATCCTCTTTCAACCCTTGTTGAGTTATATGGCGCTGCCGACCGCATCGCCGTATTGTGCCAGTTTACATGTCTGTGTACTTGAATATGCATGTCTACAGCAGTTTCTTTGGCGGTTAAGCGTAATACGGACTTGACCTCTGGACAGGACGAGCGCTGACTTGCAATCGGAAAAGGAATCGGGGAGTTTCGTGTTGTCAGCAGAGGAGCAGTAACAGCAAATGTCTCGGTGCCCAAGAGGCGCAATGGTGATGTGACTGTGTACCGGAAACGCTGATGAACAACCACAGCCTCGAGCTTTACGGAGGGTGTGCTGTAAATCACCATGGTTTTCAAAGAAAGCTCCACTCACCTGATGGTGAATTTCTTTTTACAAACGTACCTCTGTTTGAAGATATTGGCATTTTTGGGATGCCTTGCAACGTGCTGTTGAGAAGAGATCTCCACCCTCTCGTACTCTTACGGATTTATGGACAGCCCAGCAGGATTCATCGTCTCAGCTCCCTCCAGAATTATTTTAGACACTAGCCCAGTCCATACCACTTCGTGTTGCGGCACTTCTGAGTGCTCGCGGAGCCATACGCAGTATTAGGAATGTGTACCAGTTTCTTTGGCTCTTCAGTGTACATAGGGATCTGCACATTGTGTTCATCAGATAGTGTAAGAGAGTTCCTCACCGTGTAATAACGCCAAGATAAACAAATTAAGTGACAAAATTGATTTGGAGAAGGAAATTTACACTTTGTACTTGCAATGCAATCGCGTAATAGTAAATCAGTGTGTAGGTCGAAATTACGAGAACCACTGTCTAGGTGATTAATTGGTTATGCTGTAGAATTGTCCGTAGTGCAATTTTGTAGTAACCAGTCTGTCAGTTTTATTCTTAGCTATTAGTGAGAGCACTGTACCGTTTCTGACCCACAGTTAATAGCAGTACACTTGTCAGAATTAAACGTGTATTGTCTTACTTAAAGTTCAGAGTGAGAGGAGAGCTCACTGCTTCGTTCAATTATGTGTACTGTGTAGAAATGCGATTCGCGCTGCTCGAATTGTAGAAAATACTGCGTATTGAGCCGTCAGGCTGAGTTTGGCGCGGTGGGAAAGAGAAACTGTGAGCCACTGGACGTGTGTTGAAAGCGGGTCTTTCTCTGCTCGCGTGCTGGGGTTCTGCAGCTTTCTCTGACAAATGAGACAAGTACATGCGAACGGCAAAGAAATCTGTTGGGTACAAAGGGCTTCCGATTTTATAATTAAAGCAAGGGAAAAGGTAGCCACTGATTATCTGGGTCCGATTTTACTTTTTTAAGCAGGTAGAATAAGCCTACTTCGTTGGCATAGGATTTTTCTGTTGCACATAGTGTATTGAGCGGACAGGGAGTCTGAATGTAGGCAGAAAAAATAGCTGATTTGTTGGACTCAAGTAATGTTCGTGTCTCGCGAGTGCTTGTAGTGTTCCCTTATTTGGGTCCCGACATATGTATAGTCCATCAATATTAAAGTACCCGTTGCGATTTTGTTATTATTAATTAGAATTTGGTAACTGTTATATTGATTCCTATCTCCTCGCAGATTTGCTGGTGCGTATTTGGCACGCAAAACTTACCAGACGCTCCAGCAAAAATAGGATTATCGTTTTAGAAACAGAAGCTTTGCAGTCATATGGGTAAGTTAAAATTATTTTAAAGAGTCATTCGTCATTTAGGCAGAAGACGCTGTCTTGTCAGACCGGTTGAGTCGATCGGAACCATCCTGTCCTAGATGGAGTCAGTCTGAAGACTGGTTTGATACTGCTCTCCACGCTACTTTAGCCCCTTATTCTCTCCATAACTACTGGAACTTACATACATTTGAACTTTTTTATTATGTTCATTCCTTGATCTAACTCTATAATATTTACCTCCTCCATACTTCCTTCCAGTACTAAACTGATGGTTCTTTGATATCTCTGGACGTGTCCTCTCAACCGATCCGTTCTTTTAGTCAAGTTATGCCACAAATTTCTTTTATCTCCATTTCTAGTTCAGTACCGCCTAATGAGTTACGCAATCTACCCATCTAAAGTTCAACATTTTTCTGTAGCAGCACATTTGAAAAGCTGCTATTCTGCTTATCATTCACGTTTCACTGCCGTCCAAGGTTACACTTTAGGCAAATAACTTCAGAAAAGACCTGATAACATTTAAATCGATGTTCACAAGGTTCTCTTCTTCAGCAATGCTTGTTTTCCCATTCCCAGTGTACATTTGATATCCTCTGTGCTTCGGACATCATCAGCTATTTTACTGCCCAAATAGCAAATCTTATGTACTACTTTTAGTACTTCATTTTGTAATCTAATTCTCTTAGCATCGCCTGATTTCTTTCGGCTACAGTTCATTACATTTGTTTTCTTTTTCACATTTTCATTTTATAATCTCCTTTCAAGAAACTGTCCATTCTGTTCAACTGCTCTTCCAAATCTTTTGATTTCAGTATTACAATTTCATTGGCAGACCTCAAAGTTTTTTTTTCTCCCTGAACTTTGACTCCTTCCGAATTTTTTTCCATGGCTTCTTTAGATCTACTCATTGTGCAGATTGAATAATACCCGGAATAGGTTATAATCCTGTCTCACTCCCTTCTCAACCACTGGTCCCCTTACACGCCCTTCGTCTCTTATAAATGCAGTCTGGTACAATTTGTATAGAACATTTCCGTAATTCTATTTCAGCCCTGCTATTTTCAGATTTTGAAAGAGCATTTCGAGTAACATTGTCAAAAGCTTTCTTTAACTCTAAAAATATTTCAAACGTGGGTTTGGCATCCTATAATCTAAGGTACGTCTTAGGGTCAATTTTGTCTCGTATGCTCCTAAATTTTTTCCAATCATCTGTAAATACTTCGAGCAGGTATTTTGCCACCACTGCTCATTAAATTGGTAGTTTGGTAAAATTGGAAATTTGGAAATTTATGGTAAGTTCCCAGAGGAACATGCTGCTGAGGTCATCGGTCACTAGGCCTACAGGCTACTTAATCTAATTTAAACTAACTTACACTAAGGACAACACACACACACACACACACACACACACACACACACACACACACACACACACACACACACCACACATACGCGAGGGAGGACTCGAATCTCCGACGGGGCAGCCGCGAGAAATGTGGCAAGGTGCCCTAGACCACGCAGCTACTCTCGCGGCGATAGTTTGGGATTTTTTACATCTGTCATCCCCTGCTTTCTTCGGAATTCGGATTGTTGCATTTCTCCGAGGGTATTTCGCATATCAGGAACAAGTTAGATTACAGAGCAAAGAGAAAGGTGTTGCACTTGGCGATCGGTATGTGATACCTGACTACAAGATAAAAGTATATCTAGTCCTACAAAAGTATGCAGCAAATCCTAGTCCAGTAGGTGTAGTAGAAATGCGATTTTTTTTAAGAAAAGCGTAACTGTGACAACACAGCAACTGCATGCAGCGTGGCCAAGAAGAGGTAGCGTGAACTTTGCTTTGTGCCCGAGCTGTCCCATTAACTTAATGAGACGAGGCAATGCTATATGCAGACACACCGATGCTCGAGTCGCATTCGCACCAACATATTTTTTTTTCAGTCGCAGCATCAAACTATATCCAATTCACACCAGTATCTTGTGTATTTCTTTCTGCTACTGTTACCTTTATTTAAACTATTTGCGCATGACTCTAACATGTTCTTGTTCCTTCTCTATTCATTTCATAGACTACATAAATCAGATAATGTGGGTCATTCACTGTTACGGAATTTTATCGTTCTTTTCTTGCAACGGAGTACCGCAGGATACGAGGGGCCCTCTGCCGGTCACGTTCCTCCAACCACTTCCCGCCTGTGCGGAATTCTAGAGTTAGCGCTAACAGAGGGCGCTGATTATGTGCAGCACTTTGTTCTCTTTCATTTGTGGCTCCCTTAGCGATTTGTTTTATGGTTGTTTAATATTACCCAATGCACTATCAACGGTGTTTAATATTTATGTCATTATCTAGAATATTGGCACTAGAGCACATGTCAACCACTGTTTCTTAACTATTCATATTTCTATCTTACTTTTGGCTTGTTCTTTTTACTGCTTTTTTTATTGTTGTAATGCCTTTTCTACGTTATAAGCTTATTGCAAACTTCAACTATTGTATCCCCCTTTATTTTCGCTGTTTCCATTAATTATTGAAAACTAGTGTATGTCGACATTAGCGACATCTGGTGAACTTACAACACATACATCTTGTGGCTACTGTACTGCAGGTTGTTTTGAACAGTAGTATTACTGATAACATGAGTCGTGCATGTGATGTTATTTATATGTATTTGACGATGCTGGTGCTGATTGCACATTTAACATTTGACGATGCCACTGTGGCTGCAGTACATTAGGACTTTGTTTTTATGAAAGAGGTATGCCCCTTCATATTTAAAGAGCACAAATGTTAATTTTGTCAGTACTACTTTTCATTATGGTCTATGTGTTGTTCTAAGCTGTAGACAGTTTGCGAGTGAATTTAAGTTTTTCCCATTTTTGCTGCAGATTTGATGATGGTCATTAAAGACCGAAACCGGTAATCTGTTAACAAGAAGTTTGTGACCACAGACGTAAATTAAAGAAAACTTATATAAGACATAAAATGAACTTCTTACAGACGTAAACGACCATTTGGTTTCTCCCACGACACAAGTAAAGCCAAACAGAAAATAACGGTAGATACAGTAACATCGCCTGTAGCCAATGAGGCACAAACATGGCAGCAGGTAGGCTACAATAGACTTCGCATTGTGTTACGCACAGTAGTTCAATTCTGTACATATGACGTCCAAGCTTATCTTCACAGATCCGGTATGCAAACGCTTAGCCACGTTCACTTTACAACAGATGTTCAAAGCGATCAGCTTGTATTTACTTCGCCACTCGCAGGATCGTATTTTGCTGGATCCTGCGCAACACACCTGCACCCACCAATGCCGAGGCGGCATGCACACTAGGTATTAGGTCGTTTACATTCATGAATGTTAAAGTGTCCCACAGGTAAATATCCAGTGGATTAAGGTCCACGGTACATTGAGGCCAGAACATTGGACCTCCACGATTCATTCATTTCCCTGGAAACGCATCATTTAATTAGTTACAAACATTCATTACAATGTGTGTCGATACACCACCATGCTCACACCATTGCTGTGGCGAATACAAGTGTGACTTTTTCAACGAGTCAGGCAAAGTATTGGAAAGAAACGTACGATATAATGGCTCATTCAACTTGTCCAGCAGTAAGTAAAGGCCCGAAACACCCTCACGATTCCAACCGAAAGGATTATGTATTCGTCGAATATGGTCTTCAGGCCGCTGATGTTGAGTTAACGTGTAGTGGTATAGATGTTCTTCATCGTGCGACACTTCAACGACCAGTGTTTGAGATACCCTGAAATGCCTTGGCGAGGTGATCGGTTTCAAGAATCGCGTCCTATGTTTGTGGAGTACGTGTAGTTCTTGGACGACCTATGTCCATTACTCGTGGATGAAGATTACCTTTTTTCCGAAGGCATTGCTCCTCTCAATGAATAACATTCGTATAGGGATGGTGTTTTTGAGAATACCATGCAGTATACGCATCAGAAGCAGCAGCAGCAGCGGCTTGCTTACTGGATGCATACATCACATTAGGCATACAGACGTATTCATTGTTTTTTTATTCCATCGGTAAGCTGCCTTAAATGTACTTGACAGGACCAGTTCGGGTTGTGAACTGTTCGGTTTGTAGACACATAGATGCAGTTTAAGTGGGTCACACTCTCATATGTCAGGCTACTATTATGTGACAAAACGATGTCCTGCTTCTAAACAACGAGCACTAGGGAACGGACTTCTAAAAACTAAAAACTAACCAGACGAGTATTCGAACCATACGTCCATAGTGGATGAGGTTTAATATTCCAGAAGCCTACTCAGTGAGCTACGACGGCTGGTACCATAATGTGGGTTGACACACGTTCTGATGTGCTGCACAATATGACGATGTTGATGGTTCCTCGATTTCATATATGTGTTTTCAAAATGCACCCAATCTGATTTCGCCAGATAAACATTTGTCTTGACGCTGGATGAGCAATCGCATGCCAGCATCCAAGCTGTGACGTTTTTCCTTCACACTGTATACCAAACAAATAACTGAGGACGTTGGATAATAGTGCTACTCTGGGATGAGGAGATTGGCTCAGGAGTAAGTAAAGTCTTTCTTCTAAAGTTACAAAACAATATTCGTGAGGTAGGACTGATCCTCTAAGTCTACCAATAACTAAATCAGAGATTCTTCCAAATAAAAAAACTGTCTGTAGTAACCATACAACTTCACCAAACCAAGCCCGTACGTCTCGTGAAGAGCGGCGCGGAGTCCACGTTGCCGTCACCTGAGTCCGAGGACGAGTAGAGGCGCCGCGAGGATGGCTCCGGTACGCTGGCGGCGGTGGACGATGATACCAGTGGTCTCGCTCGGCGTGAACTGCCTCCCCGGGCTCCTGCGGCAGCCTAAATACTGCTTGGCGCATGGATAAGGCTGGCTCTATTTGCAGTCACGTGTCGAGCAGAAGGGAAGAGGCCCGCGGCTGTAGCCACTTCTTGCGGCGCCGTGGACGCCTCCTGGTGGTCTCTGGGAAGCGTTTGTGTTTCCGCGACGACCGGCCAGGCTGACCCCTACTTGGTCCGGGGCCCGCTGTATCGGTCTGCTTCGCGGGAAGCGGGAGTTGCAGGCGCTTATTCTGGACACAGTAGAGGTAATTGAGGACGTTGGATGTTAGTACTGCTGTTGGATGCGGAGATTGGCTCAAGAGTGGAATTCATAACCACATCAAAGAGAAAAATGAAGGAAAAAGTTGATCGCACAGCGCATTACCTTTACACCCACACGTTGCTCATACTTACGAACCTTACCTCCATTTTCTTGGTTGCTCCCATACGAACGTTAATGAAGATGTCTTGATAAGCATCGGACCATGAGTCACGTAACGGCTGCCATGCCGGGCTGCAGAGCAACTTCAAAAGAACGCATCCTCGGTAACTTCTCAGAGCGCGGTGTAAACACGCTGGCCGCCGGGCCAGTGGCGAGTGTTAATTTCCGGCGCGGCCGCATGGCGCGCTGGCGGCAGCGTCACACGCAGCTGTCACGGGCGTTCGCGCAGGTACCGGCCCGCCCATCTGCCTAATAAGGTCGCCGGCTGTACTGCGACGCACCGCCTGCGGCAGCGCCGCGCGCAACAATGAAGATAAAATGCGGCGCGCCCAGCTGCTGCGACCGCAGACACTGATATGCAAAACAGCGCGCCAGCCAGTTGTAAATATTTATCTTTACGGTCTGTCCGAGAATTAAACGCAGGCGCCTCAGCTATTTTCCGAGCCGTTGTCCGTTACTTTCCAGCGGTTTGTATGCAGGGGCCACGGGAGGCCAGTGGAACGCACGTGACATCTGTATTTCTGCAGCGTTAACGGTGCGAGATTGTTGAATGGTGCCGTGTCGCCAGTACTTGATAGGGTAGGCAGGCGGAATCATATGGAGCGGAACCTGTTCCCATAAACCACGCGGCGTCGCTGAATTACGTCCACCGCGTCGACCTGTGATTTCATTCACATTATCCGCCTCTCCCGTTGTTCCAATATCGGTAGGAAGCGCTAGGTCGATATCTCGTCAATCACTTCTCGTTATATGCATCGTCGTCCTTCGCTTTATGGCAGCCTAACAGCAGAGTGCATGCCCATTACAATACGGGAATTGGGTTTCGCAAAACACAAAGTCTTTTTACTGCCCAAACATGTTTCGGAACATTGGTGCCATCATCAGTTGGCCACATGCGATTGGCTTCGTAGCGTGTTGTTGTTGTGATCTTCAGTCAGAATACTGGTTTGATGCAACTCTCCACGCTACTCTATCCTGTCCAAGCCTCTTCATCTCTGAACAACTACTGAAACCTATATGCTTCGGGATCTGCCTACTGAATTCATCTCTTCGTCTCTCTCTACGACTTTTACCTCCCACACTTACCTCTAGTACTAAATTGGTGATCAATGACGTCTCAGAAAGTGCTCAACCTAGGATGAAACCTCAATAATATATGACTCACCACCAATCATGCATTCTGTGTAAAACGAGGCATAATTCGAGAATGGACAGAGATATGCCCAAATGGAAGAAGTCATTGTATATTTCGTGTAATTCTCAGTATGCCCGATACGTCAGATGATAACCTTTCTATTTAATGACTTCCAAAGTGTCCCCCACGATGGTAAGAAAAAGCCTCTTTCTCTCCCAACTCGTACTACAGCAGGGTAAATTTCTGTTCATCCACTTAGTTTTGTGTTAGAACGGTCATTCCACTCTAATTAACCATCCCATACTTCTTGCCCTCAGTGTTCAAATTGTTCAAATGCCTCTGAACACTATAGGACGTAACAGCGGAGGTCATCAGTCCCCTAGAACTTTAGAACTACTTGAACCTAACTAACCTAAGGACATCACACACATCCATGCCAGAGGCAGGATTCGAACCTGCGACAGTAGCGGTCGCGCGGTTCCAGACTGAAGCGCCTAGAACCGCACGGCCGCTCCGGCCGGCGCACTAAGTGTTGTTGTTGTCTACAGTTTTGATGCTGCCTTCCATGTTAGTCCATTCTCTACAGGGCTCTTTATATTTGCATAACTACTGCAAGCTGCATCGATCTGAAACTTTATTTCGGACTGAAAGTCCCGATAGAGGTAGGCAACCATTAAGACAAATACGATAAAAATTCTAAAAATGCTTGTTGATTATTGAAAACTGAAGGCGGGAGGAGATATAAGATTAAGTTTGGAGCTTGCAATAAGTTTAGCATCAGACAGACTGGGAGTGTGTTCCGAATGCGATATAGGGAACACGGTTATTCTAGCTGTGGTAGCGCTCTAGGAGCATATTTACTTCAGTGCAATCATCAGCTTCGTGACACTGAAAACAATTTGCAGTTTCTTCATTATGAGAATGAAGGTGTTTCAGAAGACCTAGAAATTTTCGTACACAGACGGCGCTTCCATGATTGAGTACTTAATGAGCAGATCAGTGGAACAAGAGGTTGTGTTTTTCTTATATTTGATAATTTCCTCAATTGCCATTTGAAATAAAAATTGTGCACTCTTTGCGTCAACCGTTTACAACACCAAACGTTCGGCGACATTTGCCGCAATTTTGAGTTTCTGTTAATATGCTGTAATTGTCACTTGTGTAATATTTGCTGTCATATCTTACATGAAATTTTGTCCTTGAGCTTTACTTTTTTCATTGTTAGTAATCTGGATATACAACTTGTATTAAATTCCCTTATGATACAGGCAGCCTGCCACATGGCGTTATCCTAGCCTGAAATGCCTTCTATCGGCCACGGTACACGTTAAGCGCTTTTCTGGCTCTGGTACATTTAGTTTTTGTCTGTGCGAGTGAAAGTTATTGCACCTGGTACATCACACGCATTGTACGTTTGTGAATATTGTAATTGTGTGTGTTTGCATTTGTATCGTGGGAAGAGTTTGTAATTGCAAATTCTAGTTACTGACATGTCACCAGACAGTGGGCTGGGCTCAAAACATGTTGAGAATGTGGAAATAAAAAACGTCTGGAAAACCAACTGCGAGATTTCTTCATCAATCAACAAGCATTTTCATGGTCATTTTTATTACGATTCCATTTGAATCGTTTACTGCATTCGTCCCTCGGTCTCTGTCTACAGTGTTTACCTCCCACACAACCTTTCATTACCAAAACGACGGTTCCTTGATGCCTCAGAATGTTTCCCATAAACCACCATCTTTTAGTCAAGTTGTGGTACAGATTTCCTTTTTTCCAAAATACGATTCCGTACCTTCTAATTAGCTACACAATCTACCCGTCTAATCTTTAGCATTCTTCTGCAGCAAGACGTTTCAAAAGATTCGGTACTCAAACTGTCTGAACTGTTTATCATCCACGTTTCACTTCTGTACAATGCTACACTCCACACAAATAGGTTCAGAAAAGAATTACTACAGTCTGGAACCGCGCGACCGCTATGGTCGCAGGTTCGAACCCTGCCTCGGGCATGGATGTGTGTGATGTCCTTAGGTTAGTTAGGTTTAAGTAGTTCTAAGTTCTAGGGGACTTATGACCTCAGAAGTTAAGTCCCATAGTGCTCAGAGCCATTTGAAAAGAATTACTAATACTTAAACTTATTGTAGATCACGAATTCGTATTTTACAGAAATGTTTTTCTTGCTGTACCCAGTCTGCATCTTATATCCTCTATATTTCTGCCAGCATCGTTTTGTTACCCAAACAGTAAAATTCGTCTACTACTTTTAGCAACTCATTTCCTAATCTCACATTCTCAGCACTGCGTGATTTAATTCGACTACAAAAAAATGGTTCAAATGGCTCTGACCACTATGGGACTTAACATCTATGGTTGTCAGTCCCCTAGAACTTATAACTACTTAAACCTAACTAACCTAAGGATATCACACAACACCCAGTCATCACGAGGCAGAGAAAATCGCTGACCCCGCCGGGAATCGAACCCGGGAACCCGAGCGCAGGAAGCGAGAACGCTACCGCACGACCACGAGCTGCGGACAATTGGACTACAGTTCAATACACTTGTTTTACTTTCGTTGATGTTCATCCTAAAAGACATATTTCCAAGATATTATCATTCCGTTTAGTAGGTCTTTTAAGTCCATTGCAGTCTACAACAAAATTACAGCGTCATCAGCGAAACTTTTTATTTCTTCTTCCTGAATTGTACTTGCATTCACAAATTTCTCATTGGTTTTGTTCTCAGCTCGCTCTTGGTTTGATGCGACCCGCCACGAATTCCTCTCCTGGGACAACCAGTTCAACACAGAGAAGCAACTGCAACTTATGTCCTCAATTATTTCCTGAATGTACCCCATTCTCAGATTTGCTGTACCGTTTATAATATCTACAGCTACCTCTAGTACGATGCAAGTTATTCCCTGTTGTCTTAACAGATGTCATGGCATTCTATCCCTTCTCCTTGTCAGTGTTTTCCAATCATTCCTGCATTATATGTTAAAAAACATAAAATGAAATACTTGAAAATGGCATAGAAGGCCGAAACCCACACACATTGAGAGTCCCATAAAAATTTAATCATGTTTACAGACAATTCATGCATTCGGGGAATCGAGAATCTCAACGATTTTGCTTGTTATAGACATTGACAGGCAAGATATCGATCTCAGGGCCTCCATAATTTTCGATAACGTTTTAGTTTCAAATTTTGGAATTGGGATAGCAAATGACAAAAGATTTTTTTTGTTTGATACAATTAAAGATTAACAGCTTCATGAATTTTTTTCCTTTACTTGTGAGAAAGTTGGCTTCTAGACAAGTTTTATGATTCTAGGTAAAGTACCGTGTAGGTTTCAATGAGTGAGTTTGTGAGTATCAAAATATGTGACATAAATGGCCGTATCTCCTGAGTGTACTGACTTAGAAGCTTAAGATTTTTACATCACCAAGATTCATAGACCTCAGTAGGTGACATAAATTTCCTGAGAAAAAGGGTATTCAGTTGTCGGACAGACGGGCAACAGTCTGATAATATGAGGTTTTCCGCTTTTACCGATTGAGGTAAGGAACCATAAAACTGACTTTTTTGCCTCTGTACAATGTGTCAATATACTGTAAAAATATCAAAGGTATGGAAAATGTATTGGGTATTTAGAAAAAGCATTGTGTACTTCCTTTGGAGCTCCTCCTCGTATGTTAAAGTTTACTGTGTGTCGAGAAGCATTTCCTGTAGTATGCACAACACGGTTGTGGAGATGAAGCAGCGATTAGTATGATTAATCAATTATTCTAAACCAGTCTTAATAGCGTTTTTTATTATTATACCGCCAGCCGGTTTCAACCCGACGTAGGGGTCATCTTCTGGGCGTTTACACTAGGAAATTATAGAATGGATGGAGAGCCATGACATAACGCTACCCCGTCAACGGACGCCGTGGCCAGGGCAAAGACAACACCATAAGAACACACCAGCTGCTACCATGACGACGGCGCCTCGCTACACAGACCAGAGGGCGCCTGATATTCGCTTTATAATCCATGGCAACGACGTCCTCACTACAAACAGTAGAGACCTTTGTAGCCCTTCCGTATCAGCCGTTTTAGTAAATTGTTTTCTACGTAAATGTACGAATAGATATAATACAAGGCGACAGCAGTTTTTGTGTGTCACAACTTGTTTTAATTCATACTTGGTACATAATGTAATATACTTTTACGAATTTTTCGAGTTGACTACGGAATATTTGTTATTATTTTATAATTAACCCAATAATTGTAACTCTTTTTAAATGGAGTTGTTCCGTTTGCTGTTATTTACTGTCACTTAAATTTATGTTAAACCAAGGCGACTAGTAATTACATGTAATAAACTGTATTAAATGCCGTTGATCACCGATGGGGGTGTTGTTTTCTGTTCAAGTGATCTCAGCACGCTATTTAAGCCCATACGAAGGGTTAGTCTCGCATAATGTCCTGCTGTTGTGTAGATAGGAGTGACACCACCAGCAGTCGACCAATGGGTAACATATTTTAAATTTACGTAATTTTAGCTGTTGTATAATGGAGTTTTTCTGGCGGATATCTATAATTTCACAGTGTAAACGCCCAAAGATGACCCCTACGTCGGGCTGAAACCGGTTGGCGGTATTATAATAATAATAAATACGTTTAAGACTGTGATTACGTAGGCTTTCCCGGCGTAATAAGTCTTGAAAGTCTTTTCGGGTTTGCTGCCGGATCCTAAAGTCAACTTGACTCGATATTTCGGCGATCCAACTGTTCTCTATCTTCAGGAAATGCTGCTTCTGCTGATGAGTCCCGCTGAGAACTGACGCCAGGTTGCAAATCGACGTCCTATATAGGCCACCGTTCAGTACATGGCGCATGCGCAGCCCATCACGATTTCTGCCTTCCAAAACAGGGAGGTGGCGCCGCCCTTAGTGAAACACTGCTGGCAACATTACGCAATCAAGGCCGCACCGAAGAACGTTCAGTTTTGATGCGAGATAACACAGGATTCCAAGTTTTGCTTAGAGGAAACCCATTGTCTTTGTTGATTAAATTATCAGCCAACCTAATTTCAATCGCCTCTTTATAGACACTGTTCCAAAAACCAGAAATGTTGGCAACCACAACAGTTTCCTCAAATTTCATTTTGTGTCCCTCATTTAGGCAGTGTTCTGCTACCGCCGATTTTACCTCCACGTATTTTTTATTTAACGGTAACATTTTTGAACAGAATGACCGAGTGGCTATGGGTAGTCCTTTGTCACCCATAGTCGCCAATTTATTTATGGAGGACTTCGAGGACATAGCACTGAGGACTTCAGCTTTGCAACCGACGTATTTCCCACGCAGACAGCTTAACCCAAGAACTTGAGCATTTGATGACTGTTTTTAAGGAAAATGGATACACCGAGAAACAGATTCGTCGGGCTATGGAGTTTGGACCATCTCCGGAGGTGAACGAAGAGGAACATAGATCTGTGGCCTTTCTTCCTTATGGTGGAGGCTTATCGTTTAAGATTGGACGAATTTTAAGGAATTTTAACATAAAGGGTGTGTTCCGTCCACCTTCTAAGATTATGGCTCTGCTTGGCTCTGTGAAGGATGATTTGGGACTTAGGAAACCCGGCGTGTACAAAATCCCGTGTCAATGTGGGAAAGTTTACGTTGGCCGTTATATTCGTACAGTGCATGACAGGTGTGTGGAACATCGCTGTCACACGAGGCTACAACAGCCGGAAAAATCGGCGTTAGCTGAACACTGCCCAAATGAGGGACACAAAATGAAATTTGAGGAAACTGTTGTGGTTGCCAACATTTCCGGTTTTTGGAACAGTGTTTGTAAAGAGGCGATTAAAATTAGGTTGGCTGATAATTTAATGAACAGAGACAATGGGTTTCCTCAATGTAAAACTTGGAATCCTGTATTATCTCGCAACAAAACTGAACGTTCTTCGGTGCGGCCTTAATTGCGATATATCGTTGCCAGCAGTGTTTCACTAAGGGCGGCGCCACCTCCCTGTTTTGGAAGGCAGAAATCGTGATGGGCTGCGCATGCCTATATAGGACGACGATTTGCAACCTGGTGTTCTCAGTGGGACTCATCAGCAGAAGTAGCATTTCCTGAAGATGGCGAACAGTTGGATCGCCGAAATATCGAGTCAAGTTGATTTTAGGATCCGGCAGCAAACCCGAAGAGACTTTCACGATTAAGACTGTTTTTGAATAATTGAGTTCCTGTATATATTTACGGAAACCTGAAAATTTTAATCAGGTAAGAAGGTGTTCATCTGGATTCGTCACTAAACTGAAACGGAGAATTCATTAGAGAGACGGAACATGTAGGGGGGGTGCCGGTACTTGTGCGCCGCCGCTTCTACAAGAGCGGAATCTGCACGATGAAAACTGGGAGTGGAGTTGGGGCCCGCTGCCTTTTGCTGGCTACCTGGAGAAGGGCTCTCCAGGTACCTGGAACGTGGCAAGTGGGGGCCCAGCCGCCAGTAGCTGTTGGCTGCATATTCGGGGCGCCCCTTCTCGGCAGGAGGGTCTCTACAGGGCAAGGGTGACGGTTCCCCAATGGACGGCGTCTCTCCACTGTAGCCCGGGACGCTGGCCTAGGGAGCCGAAGGAAATGTGCAGAGATGAAAGTAGACATTTAAGAGCGGTTTCTGCGGGGCTCCCTAACGCAACACACTTGCGTGGTCGAACGGGAAATCACATGTTTGTGCTTCACCTACATTTTACCTGTGCTGTAGCATAATCCTCGTCCGCTGTTCGCGTCGTTCTACAGTCATGTCACGAATACCGAAATCCCCTCCCAAGTCTGCAGCGGTAGATGGTGTGTTATGCGGATACTATCCTTACGTGCGTGCAGGTGTTTTTCAGCATATTGTCTTGGGCACAATGCATAACACTGGATGACCTAAAACGGAAGTCTAAGTGCCTACAACGGTCAACGGACCATCTCGTCCCAGTTACAGATGGCCAGTAATACACTTGCACTTCTGTTCAAATGGTTCAAATGGCTCTGAGCACTATGGAACTGCTGAGGTCATCAGTCCCCTCGAACTTCGAACTACTTAAACCTAACACACACATCCGTGCCCGAGGCAGGATTCGAACCTGCGACCGTAGAGGTCGCGCGGTTCCAGACTGTAGCGCCTAGAACCGCTCGGCCAACTCCGTCCGGCAGAAACGGAACAGAAAATGTCATAAAAGTCTATATAGCAGTTCTATGCAGCTCCCCTCCGAAAGGTAGCGAAAATTGTATTTTTTTACGTAACAGCGTGATTGTCTTTGACATAGAACTATAATGTTTGTATAATTTCTCATAGCACATAGCTGAAATTTTATGGTTTATAATCTGTGACATTATGTAATTGAAACAGTAAGCTTTAAAATTACGGAGACAATTTGGAAAATAAGAGATCGGTCGCGAAGCTTTGCACAGATATGTGTCTAGCACGCCCGTAGATAGCGTTACATCGCTGTTCTCGGTTCTGCACGCACAGTGAGAGAGCAAAAATGCACAAAAAATTGTGTGTCAAACCAAGTTTGGATGCACGGTGACAGATTTAGCCGGATTTCATGCAGCTCCTCCTACGGACGTTATCAGGCAGTTTCTTTTTCTTCACAATTCTTTGTCGCACACTGCACGGGCAATGAGCACACTACTGTTGTTTTCGATGGGAAGTGTCTGAATAATAATCATTCAGTCCGGACCTGTCTCCCTCTGCTTTTCATGTATACTCAGACGAACTGCTAGCTATGAAGAAGACATTTTGACACATGCGACGACCTGCAGTCCATCGTAGAAAATTGTCGGAAAGCACAGAGGCTACCTTCTATGTTCAGGGTATTGAGAAGTTGGTACAACGCTACGACAAAAGTAGGACCGATGACTGTGTGTAGAAGTAGCTGGGAGGGATAGGTAACAGCTGAAAATAAGAGTTTTGATTTTCCATTTCGCGACCGGTTGTATTTCACTTTCCGAATAACCCTCGAACAATAAAGAAACCTATCTTGTATTAATAACGCCATAAGCTTCCTGTCGTTTCTAAATTACTGCATCCAGCACACCTCTTTCCCTACAAAAGTATTACAGAGATGGGTGGCACCGCATGCTGAACAGATTTTCCTCACATAAAATGTGAGACGTTATTTTTAGAGTAACTAAATCGACAGATGTAAAAGTAGTTACAATCCATCGTCATGAAACAGTTTCGGAAAACTCAATTCAGTATTACGCTATAGATTAGATAGCCCGATTAATGTGTGTTGCTTGACTTTCGGATATACACACAGAAGAACCAAAAAAACTGCTACTCCGGCCGGAGAGGCCGAGCGGTGCTAGGCGCCACAGTCTGGAACCGCGTGACCGCTACGGTTGTAGGTTCGAATCCTGCCTCGGGCATGGATCCTTATGTTAGTTAGGTTTAAGTAGTTTTAAGTGAAACGTCCCCTTAGAACAACTATACATGACTGGTTTTTTTTTTTTTTTTTTTTAATTTTTTAATTTTTTTTTTTTTTTAGCGCATCGCAATCTGACTTTCAGTAATCCCCACAAGAGAATGGCCCTGACTAAATTAACCTATACGTTTCACAAATCACTTACCTCACCAAAAATCTTCGTTACTCAAACTACTGCAATAAAGCGAGCGCCACTATTGCCAGCTAAATAAAACATTGAAACTACAGAAGGCACTAACTACTCAGAGGCACAGTTAGTAAAGGAAAGATTTTGATAGAGAACAAACAATGTATTTACCTCAATAGTGTTCAAAAGTCATAATGTATATAGCAGTTCATGACATCCAGTTTTACAAATTTCAAAACTCCATCTCTCTCCCCACATCTACCATCGCTGGCGGCTCACCTCCAACTGCGCAACGCTACGCGCTGTTAACAGCCAAATGCCCAACACTATAATGGCAGACAACAATGAAAACTAGCCACAGACTGCACACAGCACAGCCAGTGATTTTCATACGGAGCGCTGCGTGGCGTTACAAATATAAACACCTAAACAGCCTCCTTACATAAGTTCTAGGGGATAAATGACCTCAGAAGTTAAGTGCCATAGTGCTCAGAGCCATTTGAACCATTTTTGAAACTGCTACATCTGAGTAATATCGTTTAGGGTCCCCCCGAGCACGCAGAAGAGCCTCAACAAGACGTGACATGGACTCGGCTAATGTCCGAAATAGTGCTGGGGCCAACTGATTCCATGAATCCTCAAGGACCGTCCATAAATTCGTAAGTGTACGAGATCTCTTCTGAAGAGCACGCTTAAGGGCATCCCAGATTTACTCAATAATTTTCGTGTCTGGAGAGTCTGGTGGCCAGGTGGAATTTCCCAGGTCCGCCGGACGATGGACATAAATGGATGCAGGTGATCAGACAGGATGCTTACGTACGTGTCACATATCAGAGTCGTATCTAGACGTGTCAGGGATCTATCCCATATCACTCCAACTGCAAACGCCCCATACCGTTACAGTGCCTCCACCAGCTTGAGCAGTCCCCTGCTGATATGCAGTATCCGTGGATTCATGAGGTTGTCTCCATACACGTACACGCCCTCCGCTCCAATCTGAAACGTGACTCGTCCGACCAGGCAACTTGTTTCCAGTCATCAACAGTCCAATGTCAGGGCGAGGCGTAAAGCTTTGTGACGTGCAATCATCAAGGGTACACGAGTGGGCCTTCGGCAACGAAAGCCCATATCGATGACGTTTCGTTGAATGATTCACACGCTGACACTTCTTGATGGCCCAGCAATGAAATCTGAGCAATCTGCCAGGGTTGCACTTCTACTGCGTTGAACGATTCTCTCCAGTCGTCGTTGGTCCCGTTCTTGCAGGATCTTTTCCCGGCCATGTTTACCGTATACTTGGTATTCAAGGTACACACGTGAAATGTTCTTCTGCCTATTTACATATCTCTGTATTTGAATACGCATGCCTATACTAGTTTCTTTGGCCCTTCAGTGTACTTACATACTGTCGTTTAGTGACTGGATTTGGGTTTCCTAGAAATTTAATTCTCTCCTTTACCAAGTAGGACAATATGTGACACTGAAGTCAGCTGCAGCTCGAAACCACACTGTCGCCATTTTCTGGCAGTCAGCTCCTCAGCGGGTCCACGTTTGCTTGGACGTCTTTGCTTCTACTACCACGTACTTCCATACGTGTCAGTTCTTGCTACTTATTATGACACACCCGTGTGTCGCCCCTCTCAGGAGGAGAGGAGCAGATTAGTCTTTAACGTTCGGTCGATAACGAGGTCATTAGAGACGGAGCACAAGTTTGGATTATGGAAGGATGGGGAAGGAAATCGGCCGTGCCCTTTCAAAGGAACCATCCCGGCATTTGCCTGAAGCGATTTAGGGAGACCACGGAAAACCTAAATCAGGATGGCCAAAGATGGGATTGAACCGTCGTCCTCCCGAATGCGAGTTCAGTGTGCTAACCGCTGTGCCACATCGGTAGGTCGTCCTTCCGATCCTAGCGCTCTAAGCCGCCGCTTGTATTTGGCCTTAAGCTGGTCCTGGTCTCTGGAGAATCAAAGTGTGGCAAACAGTTCCATCTTTGACATATTAACATCCTTGCTGTCAAGATTGCTTCTCTTAGAGACCTTAGTGAGATGCGTTTCTCGACTGTGCTGAGAATACAGAGCGTTTATTTTTTTTAATTTCCTCCACAGCGGCCTAAAGCCGCGCGTTTTTTGTTCCAAGTTGACACATTCTGTATTCCTTCTCGAAATCACGTTGTCAGTGCCTCACGGAGCTGTGAGGAGCATAGCTATCGATATCTTCCCCGCTTGATGGCACAAAGTGTGAGCAAAAGCTTCGGCTTTTACAGGCAGAATTGGTGTGACATCGTATACTTTTCATGCGTGGCTGTATAATTCTGTGCGACAGTTGTGTAGCGCTGGCATTCACGAGGAATCACTCCAAGGGAACATTCCTAAGTGTCAATAAACAATCTTGATGAAGCTTAGTGTGTGTATACAGGGGGAAAAATAGTGCAGTGATTAATGGTTCTTTTGCCGGCCGCGGTGGCCGAGCGGTTCTAGGGGCGTTAACCCAAAATCGCGTGACTGCTACGGTCACAGGTTCTAATCCTGCCTCGGGCATGGATGTGTGTGATGTCCTTAGGCTAGTTAGGTTTCAGTAGTTCTAAGTTATAGGGGACTGATGACCTCAGATGTTAAGTCCCATAGTGATCAGAGCCATTTGAACCATTTGATTATTGTCTTTGTTTGTGTTCAAAGTCACTTTTAAGTGTTAAAAGACACACCGAAAAGTGATTTGGCATTTTAGGTTTTTAGGGAGTATATTAGAAATAGTATATATAAAAATGTTATCACGTATAAGTTGATATATAATTAATATTCTTGAAAACTGTTTGATCAACTTTTGTAATAATTCGATATTTTGCAAACACCTCACCACCATTAACAATTTTCAATAACTGAAACCTCTCTTCAACCATTAATTTAAGAAGCTTTCAAGCCACATACATCTCTGGTAATAAAGACTGTTTCTGAAATACCGTTTTTGTTAAATAAGCTGTATACAATGTGCTGTCGTAATATTTTTACTATACCTAATTAAATTTCTAAACTTTCATTAGTATTCCACCTATTTATTCTACTTTTATTTTTGTTGTGTTTTAAATTATTACTTTACGTTTTACATTCATGGTGTTTAGTTTTTTATCTTACCATTTCACATACCTGTATTTTGTTAATTGAAAATAATAAGTAGCTTATTACTATGATATGAAATAATTACAACAACGATAGTCTGTGAGGAAATGCTGAAGACAACATTGTTTTTACATCATGCACATGAAATAAGCGAAATTTCGAGACGTAAAAATCACGACCGTGAAGACAATATAAAACGAACTTCGGTAGGATGTGTCACTGTCACATGTAGCTTTCTAAATATCCTGATATGTGTCAGACATATTTCAGTACCTTCCTACGCTTTGCCGAAGAGAACTGATTATCATATTTATTATATTGATCGTCAGTTGGATATTGGCATTACAACCATTCAACAGAACTAGAACTGAAAATATTCTTACAAAGTTCTTCCAACATCGAAAGCTGTATCCGACCCACAGTTGTACCAGAGTCGCCGAACTCTTTGGTATCACCAGACGAGCACGTTACTTGTATTCACATAGGACGCTCTAAATGGTTCTTTGACACTGACCACGGCAAGAATCTAACAATAGTACAGATACTTCTTCCCCACTGGGAAAGAAAACATCTTCCAAATATTTTTTGACCTGGTAAGACGTTTGTTTACCAGATTTCGATAGTGTCACAAGGACATTTGGAGCTTCATAACGAGACTCTCTTTTTCTCGGTCCAAATTCACCATTAATTTCTTTTAAAACTATGAAAATGTAGGTGGTCAATGTGAAGAAAGAAAAACGTTTTGAGCGTCGTATCCACTGACAATAAATACCTGTGATGTCAAAGGACTCGACGGTACAGGTACGGCAGGGAACATATACGTAAAAACTGTGTGAGATAGTTTGCAGATATAGTTCTGCTAATTGATTACGATGGCAATCTCCACATGAGAAACAATAAAATCAAGCTGCAGTCACTCGTCATAACCAATTACCTTCGCCAAGGCTTACCAACGTACTGAAATATGCCAGACGCGATATTTTAGAGCATCACCCGCCACATTTCAAATCCTACTGAATTTAGTTTTATAGCCACTTCTTCAAAAAATGGTTCAAATGGCTCTGAGCACTATGGGACTTAACATCTTAGGTCATCAGTCTCCTAGAACTTAGAACTACTTAAACCTAACTAACCTAAGGACATCACACACATCCATGCCGGAGGCAGGATTCGAACCTGCGACCGCAGCGTTCGCGCGGCTCCAGACTGTAGCGCCTAGAACCGCTCGGCCACTCCGGCGGCTTCACTTCTTCGTCGTCCATATTGCGTGAAGAAATTAGGTTCATTTTATGCTCATGATGCAAAAACGTTATGTTTTAAGCATTTGCTTACAATTTATCACTGTTGTAATTATTTCCAAACATAGCAGTGAGTACATACTACACTCCTGGAAATGGAAAAAAGAACACATTGACACAGGTGTGTCAGACCCACCATACTTGCTCCGGACACTGCGAGAGGGCTGTACAAGCAATGATCACACGCACGGCACAGCGGACACACCAGGAACCGCGGTGTTGGCCGTCGAATGGCGCTAGCTGCGCAGCATTTGTGCACTGCCGCCGTCAGTGTTAGCCAGTTTGCCGTGGCATACGGAGCTCCAACGCAGTCTTTAACACTGGTAGCATGCCGCGACAGCGTGGACGTGAACCGTATGGGCAGTTGACGGACTTCGAGCGAGGGCGTATAGTGGGCATGCGGGAGGCCGGGTGGAGGTACCGCCGAATTGCTCAACACGTGGGGGCGTGAGGTCTCCACAGTGCATCGATGTTGTCGCCAGTGGTCGGCGGAAAGTGCACGTGCCCGTCGACCTGGGACTGGACCGCAGCGACGCACGGATGCACGCCAAGAGCGTAGGATCCTACGCAGTGCCGTAGGGGACCGCACCGCCACTTCCCAGCAAATTAGGGACACTGTTGCTCCTGGGGTATCGGCGAGGACCATTCGCAACCGTCTCCATGAAGCTGGGCTACGGTCCCGCACATCGTTAGGCCGTCTTCCGCTCACGGCCCAACATCGTGCAGCCCGCCTCCAGTGGTGTCGCGACAGGCGTGAATGGAGGGACGAATGGAGACGTGTCGTCTTCAGCGATGAGAGTCGCTTCTGCCTTGGTGCCAATGATGGTCGTTTGCGTGTTTGGCACCGTGCAGGTGAGCGCCACAATCAGGACTGCATACAACCGAGGCACACAGGGCCAACACCCGGCATGATGGTGTGGGGAGCGATCTCCTACACTGGCCGTACACCTCTGGTGATCGTCGAGGGGACACTGAATAGTGCACGGTACATCCAAAACGTCATCGAACCCATCGTTCTACCATTCCTAGACCGGCAAGGGAATGTGTCAATAAAGTTTCCCCTTCCTGGGACAATGAATTCACGGTGTTCTTATTTCAATTTCCAGGAGTGTATTTTCAACTAACAAAATACACGTACGTGAAACAGTAAACAAAAGAACAAAAAATACATGAATTTAAGAAGTGAAACAACAATTTTAAACGGGGAGAGGGAGAGGGGGCGAGAGAAGCTGTACGAGTTGTGCCACCCCAAACTGGTATCTATTTCTTACAGCTTTCAAATTTGAATTTCATCGTACGCCGCACCGTGTTTTGCTTTCGGCGGGGGTGCACGGACGATGCTCATGAATATTCTGCACGACAGCCGGCTAGTCGATAGCGCTACAAAAGCCGCATGGCCCCTACTTGATGCAATATTCAGTGATGAAACGGAGAAATGTTACAGGTAACTCCGGCGCGAATATCGTGTTCGTGTAACTGGCGATATCGCTCTACGGGACCTAAATCGGTCTGGGCGGTGAAGCTTTCTGCAGGTATAGCTTTGAATACTAATGCCAATGAAATTGCCGCGGGTCTCTGGTAATGATCGACTGACAACGTCACAGAATGCGACTTACGCCGACACTCCATGTGCATTCTATCGCATCGAAGACAGCCATCAGAACCGGGCAGTAAAAAAATCGTCCCTTTTGATAGTGAATGGAAGCTTCACATCGTGAAACTTCATCACTACAGACCGTGATTTACTGCAAATGGCGTTTAAAGAGACACATTGTCCACGAAACGTCACCAATATACAATTTACTTCAGGTAGAAAGGAAAAGTGACTAAGGCCGTCCATTCCTGTATCGCACACGTAGGTAGAAACAGAGGCATTAACTTCACAATACAGAACAATGAATTATTTACTAGTTGTGGTACTCACCAACGAGAATAAAATCCTAGTGCTGACTTTGACCTGAATTATATACTGGTCCAAATATCTTACGAAATAAGCATCAAACGAAAAAAAATACAAAGAAGGAAACTCGTCTAGCTTGAAGGGGAAACCAGATGGCTCTATCGTTGGCCCGCTAGATGGCACTTCCATAGGTCAAACGGATATCAACTGTGTTTTTTAAAGTAGACACCCCCATTTTTTTTACATATTCGAGTAGTACGTAAAGAAATATGAATGTTTCAGTTGGACCACTATTTTCACTTTCTGATAGATGGCGCTGTAATAGTCACAAATGTATAAGTACGTGGTATCACGTAACATTCCGCCAGTGTTGACAGTATTTGCTTCGTGATACATTACCCGTGTTAAAATAGACCGTTTACCAATTGCATAAAAGGTCGATATCGTGTTGATGTATGGCTATTGTGATCAAAATGCCCAACGGGCGTGTGCTATGTATGCTGCTCGGTATCCTGGACGTCATCCAAGTGTCCGGACCGTTCGCCGGATAGTTACGTTATTTAAGGGAACAGGAAGTTTCCAGCCACATTTGAAACGTCAACCACGACCTGGAACAAATGATGATGACCAAGTAGGTGATCTAGCTGCTGTCGCGGTTAATCCGCACATCAGTAGAAAACAAACTGCGCGAGAATCGGGAATCTCAAAAACGTCGGTGTTGAGAAAGCTACATCAACATCGATTGCACACGTGCTATATTTCTATGCCCCAGGAATTGCATGGCGACGACTTTGAACGTCGTGTACAGTCCTGCCACAGGGCACAAGAGAAATTACGGGACGATGCCAGATCTTTTGCACACGTTCGATTTAGCGACGAAGCGTCATTCACCAACAGCTGTAACGTAAACCGGCATAATATGCACTGTTCGGCAACGGAACATTCACGATGGCTGGTTTCCTCCTTCAAGCCAGGCAAGTTTCGTTCTTTGTAGTTTTCTCGTTTCATGCTTATTTCGTGAGATATTTGGCCGGGTCACGATCGATTGACCACCCTATATACATGGTGTTACAAAAAGGTACGGCCAAACTTTCAGGAAACATTCCTTACACACAAATAAAGAAAATATGTTATGTGGACATGTGTCCGGAAACGCTTAATTTCCATGTTAGAGCTCATTCTTCCACCTACGCTCAATGAAGCACGTTATCATGATTTCATATGGGATACTCTACCTGTGCTGCTAGAACATGTGCCTCTACAAGTACGACACAACATGTGGTTCTTGCGCGATGGAGCTCCTGCACATTTCAGTCGAAGTGTTCGTACGCTTCTCAACAACAGATTTGGTAACCGATGGATTGGTAGAGGCGGACCAATTCCATGGCCTCCACGCACTCCTGACCTCAAACCTCATGACTTTCATTTATGGGGGCATTTGAAAGCTCTTGTCTACACAACCCTGGTACCAAATGTAGAGACTCTTCGTGCTCGTATTGTGGACGGCTGTTATACATTACGCCATTCTCTAGGGCTGCGTCAGCGCATCAGGGATTCCTTGCGACGGAGGGTGGATGCATGTATCATCGCTAACAGAGGACATTTTGAACATTTCCTGTAACAAAGTGTTTGAAGTCACGCTGGTACGTTCCGTTGCTGTGTATTTGCATTCCATGATTAATGTGATTTGAAAAGAAGTAATAAAAGAGCTCTAACATGGAAAGTAAGCGTTTCCGGATACAAGTTCACATAGCATATTTTCTTTCCTTGTGTGTGAGCAATGTTTCGTGAAAGTTTGGCCGTCCCTTTTTGTACCACCCTGTATAAAAAGCCGAAAAAAAAAATAAAAACCTCGAAAGACTACTTCGGTCTTCATTTGATGACAGCATATGCCGCCTGGGGTACAGGAGACTCAGTGATAATACACTCCTGGAAATGGAAAAAAGAACACATTGACACCGGTGTGTCAGACCCACCATACTTGCTCCGGACACTGCGAGAGGGCTGTACAAGCAATGATCACACGCACGGCACAGCGGACACACCAGGAACCGCGGTGTTGGCCGTCGAATGGCGCTAGCTGCGCAGCATTTGTGCACCGCCGCCGTCAGTGTCAGCCAGTTTACCGTGGCATACGGCACCATCGCAGTCTTTAACACTGGTAGCATGCCGCGACAGCGTGGACGTGAACCGTATGTGCAGTTGACGGACTTTGAGCGAGGGCGTATAGTGGGCATGCGGGAGGCCGGGTGGACGTACCGCCGAATTGCTCAACACGTGGGGCGTGAGGTCTCCACAGTACATCGATGTTGTCGCCAGTGGTCGGCGGAAGGTGCACGTGCCCGTCGACCTGGGACCGGACCGCAGCGACGCACGGAAGCACGCTAAGACCGTAGGATCCTACGTAGTGCCTTAGGGGACCGCACCGCCACTTCCCAGCAAATTAGGGACACTATTGCTCCTGGGGTATCCGCGAGGACCATTCGCAACCGTCTTCATGAAGCTGGGCTACGGTCCCGCACACCGTTAGGCCGTCTTCCGCTCATGCCCCAACATCGTGCAGCCCGCCTCCAGTGGTGTCGCGACAGGCGTGAATGGAGGGACGAATGGAGATGTGTCGTCTTCAGCGATGAGAGTCGCTTCTGCCTTGGTGCCAATGAAGGTCGTTTGCGTGTTTGGCGCCGTGCAGGTGAGCGCCACAATTAGGACTGCATACAACCGAGGCACACAGGGCCAACACCCGGCATCATGGTGTGGGGAGCGATCTCCTACACTGGCCGTACACCTCTGGTGATCGTCGAGGGGACACTGAATAGTGCACGGTACGTCCAAACAGTCATCGAACCCATCGTTCTACCATTCCTAGACCGGCAAGGGAACTTGCTGTTCCAACAGGACAATGCACGTCCGAATGTATCCCGTGCCACACAACGTGCTCTACAAGGTGTAAGTCAACTACCCTAACCAGCAAGATCTCCGGATCTGTCCTCCATTGAGCATGTTTGGGACTGGATGAAGCGTCGTCTCACGCGGTCTGCACGTCCAGCACGAACGCTGGTCCAGCTGAGGCGCCAGGTGGAAATTGCATGGCAAGCCGTTCCATAGGACTACATCCAGCATCTCTACGATCGTCTCCATGGGAGAATAGCAGCCTGCATTGCTGCGAAAGGTTGATATACACTGTACTAGTGCCGACATTGTGCATGCTCTGTTGCCTGTGTCTATGTGCCTGTGGTTCTGTCAGTGAGATCATGTGATGTATCTGACCCCGGGAATGAGTCAATAAAGTTTCCCCTTCCTGGGACAATGAATTCACGGTGTTCTTATTTTAATTACCAGGAGTGTAGTTTCAACAGATGTCATAGTGGCATAGCTACGTGCTTGCCATCTGTGTCCATCCTTTAATAGGGAATGCTCACAGCCAGAAGCGTCAATATGGTACATTCGTGCATTCTTGCTGCGTACAGCCAACTGAGCAAGTTTGAAAGAGGTCAAACTGTAGCCTTCTGAGTGGTGGGTTGCTCCTTCCAGAGAATTACCACCAAGTTGGACGTGCTGCGTCAGTTGAAGAACAATGTTGGTATTAGTCGTCACGTGAACAGTGTCACATCCATAGAGGAGGCTTTCGACATTTACACAGCGCTGACGCCTTCAGGGATCGTGGTGTTGTAAGGGCAGCAGTGGCAGACTGTACAGCAACCACAGCACAGATAAGAGGGTTGTAAGCCGACACGTGTCAACACGAACTGTTGCGAACCGGTTATTAGCAGTGGGACTGCCAGCATGCACACCTCCAGCCTGCCTTCCATTCAAGCCACAGCCTCGATGTACACTGCTCGGCTAACGCGGTCAGAGGAAAACCCGGAAGATGGAATGATGTGCCGTGGTCTTCAGTGATGAAAGCAGATCCTACCAGCACGCAAGCGATGGTCGTTTGTATGTGCGACGTACACCTGGGAAGTGGTGCCTCGTAGAGTGAATCCGCCTAAGATACACTAACCCCAACCCATGACTTAGCAGTGCGATAAGCTACAGCTCTCGTTCACCTTTGCTGTTTCTGGAGGGGATGCTAACCATCATTCAGTATGCGCAGAATGTTTACAGACGTGTTCTTTCGCCCCTATTGCAACAGAAACGTGGTGTGTTGCTCCAACAGGATAATGCTTTCCCGCACACTGGCAGTGAAACTCAACTCGTTCTGCAAGACGTGCAACGCCTTCCCTAGTCAGCACGATCTCCAGACAGCACGGTCTCCAATCCAGCACATTTGGGATATGGTTGGACGAGTAGTGACGGCATTCTCCATTTGTACGATCGACTGGATACCTGTCAGAGCCTGCACCACGTATTAAAATGGGTATTTCAGGATGGATCGATACCTGGTACCTCAGAATCACTTCTACTATTTATCTGTAAATGCAATCATTTCATGCCCTGTTGCGACAATAAATCTTTAGTGAACAGGAACTCTCCAAAAGGGAGACAAACTTCGTTCCACCAGTGTATGTTTCACTATTGAGATATTTTACCTTGTATCGGATTAAGTTTGTTATTACGAAGTGGTATGAAAAACAACTACACAACTATTATCTTGAATAAACATGACGAATACATCGAACAAGTCCCAAAACACCTATGAGGATCTATCCAAAAGGAATGCACAACATTCTTTCAACTTTGTCCACACATTTGTTGTTATTATTATTATCGTATGCATCAATTACAGTAATACACATATAGCAAAACAAATAAAAATATAAAAAAATGAACATGTGAAATTATCGTATATACAGTGCACAAGTTTTAAAACGGCTCAGACTATACTCGATCCAGCGGATTGCCTCGTGGGATGCTCGATGGAGCTTCTCAATGCTACCAGGGAAGCGTCTGATTGGACATTCATACACAGTGTGGCGCATTGTTTGGGTGTCACCACAGTCACACACACTATCACTTGTGCATGTTGTATTTGCACCTACCAGCTTCAGTCCGAGAACTGTTTAACTGCACCAACACCTCCCTTTGTTGGTGGAAGCCTGCAACTGGAACTGTTGGATTGTCTACAAGTTCGTGGTCTCGGGTTCTTGTAGCTTCGGTCGCAGGTTCGAATCCTGCCTCGGGCATGGATGTGTGTGATGTCCTTAGGTTAGTTAGGTTTAAGTAGTTCTAAGTTGTAGGGGACTGATTACCTCAGCTGTTAAGTCCCATATTCGCTCAGTGCCATTTGAACCATCTTGTAATTTGCCACTCATGTTTCCACTCTGCGTCCTGGTCGAATCCTGTGGATAGCATGTGGACTTACATTTCATATGCTAGTCTTTTAGACCTGAGGCGTTTCCTGGGCAGTAATAGCAAATCGTCATGAAGAGGGATCGAGTTGTTTTCAGAAACTTGCAGACAGAGGTTGTTAAGAGCAGCCTTTCGTCGCAGGTCTGGTGGACAGATGTCTGAAAGCACTGGTAGCCAGCAGGTAGGTGTAGACCGGACTGCACCACCAATTACTCTCATAACTGAGTTCAGTTGGACGTCTACTTTCACTACGTGGGCGCTTCGGAGCCAAACTGGTGCACAGTATTGTGCTGCAGCGTATACCAGTGCAAGGGATGCTCCTCGGAGGACTTATTTGGTTGCTCCCCATGTACTGCCGGCCAGCTTTCTCACAAGGTTCACTCGTGTTTGTATCTTGAAAGTTGTTTTTTGTATGTTAATGTTCTGTCCAGAGTGACTCCCAGGTATTTTGGGCTTTCGTTGTATCTGACTGTGCCAAGAGGGCCGAACTGGGGACTGATCTTTGCTGATGAAAGGCGATAAGAGACGTGGAACAGGCTTACCTCGGTATTTGAAACATGTTTCAAAATACTTATGAAGTTTAGTAAGGCTGTTCGTTAGGTGTTCTTCACATTCAGTAAGGTCTTCACTCTGATATGAAATTGCCATGTCATCAGCATATTGAAATTTTCGACAGGTCAAATTTGGCAGGTCAGCTGTGTAGGGGTTGAATAAAAAATGGTTCAAATGGCTCTAAGCACTATGAGACTTAACATCTGAGGTCATCAGTTCCCTAGACTTAGAACTACTTAAACCTAATTAACCTAAGGACATCACACACATCGATGCCCGAGCAAGGTTTCGAACCTGCGAGCGTAGCGGTCGCGTGGTTCCAGACTGTAGCGCCTAGAACGGCTCGGCCACTCTGGCCGGCGGTTGAGTAATACTGGAGCAAGAACAGAGCACTAAGGTAATCCGTCATTGAGTACATGCCATCTGCTTTTCGCTTCTCCTTGATGTACTTCAAACCGCCTATTGCTTAACATGTTGCTTAAGAGAGCAATCCTTTGCAAAACTCTAGGCAACCTCATACGTAACACGTGAAGCAATATTTGTTGTTCGCTGAGGTCATAGAAACATTTGTCCCTCTCGTACTAAAATTTAAATCGCTGTTGTAGCACTCCATCAAGATGGCTGCTGCACCTGGCGTTGTCTGAGGTACCGAGCTGTTGTGGAAGTCCTGTGTTGTGAGAAACATTCGCAGGAGAAGGTGTATGCGGACGACGCTGTTGGTCGCAGTACAGCAGATTATGTGGTGAAAGTGTGCACCCAAATATTGCTGACCTAGACAGAGACCGAGTACTGAAGATTTCTGACACTGTGCAGCGTACAGACGATCTGATTTTGGCTGACAATCTCGTAACAGTAAACGAATTGTCAATCCGAGTAGGGGTAGGAGAAGCGATAGTGTGCAGGATTTTGAGGCAGTTGAA
This sequence comes from Schistocerca gregaria, assembly GCF_023897955.1. Classification (NCBI taxonomy): domain Eukaryota; kingdom Metazoa; phylum Arthropoda; class Insecta; order Orthoptera; family Acrididae; genus Schistocerca; species Schistocerca gregaria. Next base: position 163,950,011 of record NC_064922.1, read on the forward strand.
GCTGAAAAAGATTTGCATCCAGTGGTTTCCCAGAATGTTGACGGATGCCAACAAGAAAACACGGAAGTACTCGTACTTACTTAAGAGAATCTCGACAGGACTTGATAACTGGTTGAAATGGTTCTGAGCACTATGGGACTTAACTACTGAGGTCATCAGTCCCCTAGAACTTAGAACTACTTAAACCTAAATAACCTAAGGACATCGCGCACATCCATGCCCGAGGAAGGATTCGAACCAGCGACTGTAGCGGTCGCGTGGTTCCAGACTGTAGCGCCTAGAACCTCTCAGCCACCCCGGCCGGCGATACTTGGTTGCACCTCTTTGAACTGACGACTAAAAAGCAATCAATGGAATGGCATAACGCTAAAAGGCCACTTTATACTTTAGAAAAAAATTTTTTTTTTTCTTTGATTCAGAAAGACTACGGTTTATATTAAACTACATGCTCGAACGTGCCACGTTCGGCAGAAATACGCTGTTTCTCTGCTCTTGCATCACAACTCCTGGCCACATGTCACTGAGAAAGCCGCCAATGAGGTCCCAAAGCGTCGATGGACAACAAGAAAGACCTACTCTGCAGCCGGGTTCCTGCAGTTTATGGTTACCACGTCTTCGGTAAATTGAAGGAATCCATTCGCAGAAGGTGATCTGAAGGCGGTGACTGCCTTGTAACTGCTACAAACCAGTGGATCAAACATGTTGGTCCTGGCCTCTTCCATGCTTTAGTTCCACGGAGGGGTAAGCCAATTTAAAGAGACGGAGATTATGTGTAAAACCGACATTATTTCTCTCACTAATGCATCAACATACTGGATAATTCCAACGGTCTAGAAAATGAATTCAATATTCGTAAAAGCATAGAGTATTTTAAATGATAATTAAATCGACAACACCCTAGCTGCAAACAGACGTTGATATACATCATTGGGGACATGTTAAAAATGTGTGCCCCGGGACTCGAACCTAGGATTTCCTGCTTACATGGTAGACGCTCTAGCCATCTGAGCCACCGAGGTCACAGAGGATAGTGCGCCTGCAGGGACTCATCCCCGTAGGGTCCACATTGCCGACATGTCCACACTACTACATTCGCAGTGCGCCTAATAGATGTTTGCCCATCACACTCATTACTCGTGGCAGATTAATCTACCAAGTCCCGCACTAGCTCGGGAATAGCGTGTGCGTTCGCACAGGAAGGTCAATGGCCCGTGTAGCCAAATTTAACTATATGTAAAGGTAGTACCTGTTTCCGAAAGACCAGAATGTGGGTCTCACGGGGAGAATGCAAGGGATAAGTCCCTGCAGGCGCACTATCCTCAGTGCCCTCGGAGGCTCAGATGGACAGAGCGTCTGCCATGTAAGCAAGAAATCCCGGGTTCCAGTCCTCATCGGGGCACACATATTCAACATGTCCCCAATGATGTACACTCCTGGAAATGGAAAAAAGAACACATTGACACCGGTGTGTCAGACCCACCATACATTCTCCGGACACTGCGAGAGGGCTGTACAAGCAATGATCACACGCACGGCACAGCGGACACACCAGGAACCGCGGTGTTGGCCGTCGAATGGCGCTAGCTGCGCAGCATTTGTGCACCGCCGCCATCAGTGTCAGCCAGTTTGCCGTGGCATATGGAGCTACATCGCAGTCTTTAACACTGGTAGCATGCCGCGACAGCTTGGACGTGAACCGTATGTGCAGTTGACGGACTTTGAGCGAGGGCGTATAGTGGGCATGCGGGAGGCCGGGTGGACGTACCGCCGAATTGCTCAACACGTGGGGCGTGAGGTCTCCACAGTACATCGATGTTGTCGCCAGTGGTCGGCGGAAGGTGCACGTGCCCGTCGACCTGGGACCGGACGGCAGCGACGCCCGGATGCACGCCAAGACCGTAGGATCCTACGCAGTGCCGTAGAGGACCGCACCGCCACTTCCCAGCAAATTAGGGACACTGTTGCTCCTGGGGTATCGGCGAGGACCATTCGCAACCGTCTCCATGAAGCTGGGCTACGGTCCCGCACACCGTTAGGCCCTCTTCCGCTCAACATCGTGCAGCCCGCCTCCAGTGGTGTCGCGACAGGCGTGAATGGAATGACGAATGGAGACGTGTCCTCTTCAGCGATGAGAGTCGCTTCTGCCTTGGTGCCAATGATGGTCGTATGCATGTTTGGCGCCGTGCAGGTGAGCGCCACAATCAGGACTGCATACGACCGAGGCACACAGGGCCAACACCCGGCATCATGGTGTGGGGAGCGATCTCCTACACTGGCCGTACACCTCTGGTGATCGTCGAGGGGACACTGAATAGTGCACGGTACATCCAAACCGTCATCGAACCCATCGTTCTACCTTTCCTAGACCGGCAAGGGAACTTGCTGTTCCAACAGGACAATGCACGTCCGCATGTATCCCGTTCCACCCAAAGTGCTCTAGAAGGTGTAAGTCAACTACCCTGGCCAGCAAGATCTCCGGATCTGTCCCCCATTGAGCATGTTTGGGACTGGATGAAGCGTCGTCTCACGCGGTCTGCACGTCCAGCACGAACGCTGGTCCAACTGAGGCGCCAGGTGGAAATGGCATGACAAGCCGTTCCACAGGACTACATCCAGCATCTCTACGATCGTCTCCATGGGAGAATAGCAGCCTGCATTGCTGCGAAAGGTGGATATACACTGTACTAGTGCCGACATTGTGCATGCTCTGTTGCCTGTGTCTATGTGCCTGTGGTTCTGTCAGTGTGATCATGTGATGTATCTGACCCCAGGAATGTGTCAATAAAGTTTCCCCTTCCTGGGACAATGAATTCACGGTGTTGTTATTTCAATTTCCAGGAGTATATATCAATGCCTGTTTGCAGCTAGGGTGTCGATTTAATTATCATTTCATTCTAGAGAAGCTGCACCGTCATCAATGGTATCTGTTCGTTCGGTAACAGATACTACCTTCATATTGTGTATTTCCTTTGGAGTGACCCTCGGTGGTGCACGTTACATCTACATCTATATCCATATTCCGCAAGCCACCTGACGGTGTGTGGCGGACGGTACCCTGAGTAATTCTATCGGTTCTCCCCTCTATTCCAGTCTCGTATTGCTCGTGGAAAGAAGAATTGTCGGTATGCTTCTGTTTATGCTCTAATCTCTCTGATTTTATCCTCATGGTCTCTTAGCGAGATATACGTAGGAGGGAGTAATATAGTGCTTGACTCATCGGTGAAGGTATGTTCTCGAAACTTTAACAAAAGCCCGTACCGCGGTACTGAGTGTCTCTCCTGCAGAGTCTTCCACTGGTGTTTATCTATCATCTCCGTAACGCTTTCGCCATTACTAAATGATCCTGTAACGGAGCGCGCTGCTCTCCGTTGGATCTTCTCTATCTCTTCTATCAACCCTATCTGGTACGGATTCCACACTGCTGAGTAGTATTCGAGCAGTGGGCGAACAAGCGTACTGTAACCTACTTCGTTTTCGGATTGCATTTCCTTAGGATTCTTCCAGTGAATCTCAGTCTGGCATCTGCTTTACCGACGATCAACTTTATATGATCATTCCCTTTTAGAACACTCCTAATGCGTACTCCCAGATAATTTATGGAATTAACTGCTTCCAGTTACTGACCTGCTATTTTGTAGCTAAATGATAAGGGATCTATCTTTCTATGTATTCGCAGCACATTACACTTGTCTACAATGAGATTCAATTGCCATTCCCTGCACCATGCGTCAATTCGCTGCAGATCCTCCTGTATTTCAGTACAATTTTCCATTGTTACAACCTCTCGATACACCACAGCATCATCCGCAAAAAGCCTCAATGAACTACAGATGTCATCCACTAGGTCATTTATGTATATTGTGAATAGCAACGGTCCTATGACACTCCCCTGCGGCACACCTGAAATCACTCTCCATTGAGAATGACATGCTGTGTTCCGTTATCTAGGAACTTCTCAATCCAATCACACAACTGGTCTGATAGTCCATATGCTCTTACTTTGTTCATTAAACGACTGTGGGGAACTGTAGCGAACGCCTTGTGGAAGTCAAGAAACACGGCATCTACCTGTGAACCCGTGCCTATGGCCCTCTGAGTCTCGTGGACGAATAGCGCGAGCTGGGTTTCACACGACCGTCTTTTTCGAAACCCATGCTGATTCCTACAGAGTAGATTTCTAGTCTCCAGAAAAGTCATTATACTCGAACATAATACGTGTTCCAAAATTCTACAACTAATACCTGCAAACTGGAGGAGAAGCACAGGGCAAAGTAAGTGTGCAGTCAACGTTAATGCTAATGACGTTGGCTGTATAAAATATGTATAGACGGAGAGATCGTTACTAGGTAAGTGGAAATGGGAAGCTGCATAAGGTTAATCAGAAGCGGGTAATCATACCCAAAAGAATGGTGGATGGTTTACGTACTGCATTAAATTGTTACGTACAGTTGAGATGTCGTAAAACTGATATTATCTACATCTGCATAGAAGCCACCGTATTGCAAATGACAGTAGGTACCTTGTATTACTGTCAGTCATTCTCTTTCGTGTAACTTCCGCGAATGAAGTAAGCAAAAACGACTATTTGTCTGTCTCCGTATGAGCTCTAATTTCTCTTACGCCTTCGCTGTCTTTACGCAAGATGTAGGGGGACGGGGGCAATATAATCTCTCGGAAGTCTGTCGCAAGTCGTGGTTATCAATAGTTTTTCACGAACAGAACATCTTCCACCTGAGTTCACTGAACATTTCCGTAATACTCGTGAACTGATTAAAGCTACCTGTAACAAATCCAGCAACACGCATCTGAACTGGTCCAACGTCATCTTTTAATCTCATTTGGTACTGGTCCGTAACAACTGAGCAGAACTCAAGGAAAAGATCCACAAGGGCTCTGTTGGCAGTCTCTTTTATAAATCTACACTCTCCTACAATTCTCCAACTAAACCAGTTACTTTTCTTGCAACCGGCCTTACGCATTCGTTCCACTTGCGGCGTGACGCCTACGCATTTAATTGACATGACTGTGCCAGGCGGCACGCCATTAACACTGTATTTAAACATTAGAATTTTTTTCGTGCTCACCCGAGTTAACTTACAATTTCCAGCACTGAGAGCAAGCTGCCGTTTATCACACCAAGTCATCCATTATTCTCGTACAGTCACTGAAAGACGACATTTTCCGTACGCTATAGTTCCACAAACAAACAGTAATCACTGTTAACCCTAACCATCAGATCGCTATGTATATAAAAAGCTGGAGCGGTCCTATCGCCCTTTACGGGCACTCCTGATGATATCCTTGTCTCTGATGAACGAAGTACTGTATTCTATTACTTAAAATCTTGGAGCCATTCACGTATCTGAGAATCTATTCCGTATGCTCGGACGTTTTGTTAATAATCTGCTGTGGACACTGTGTAAAATGCTTTCCAGCAATACTATCATTACGAAAAAAAATTACACTGTATTTCTTTCAGGACGTAAGTAAGTAAATAAATAAATAAATAAATAAATAAAGTAAACATAGTTTTCCTTTGTTTCAGGTCGCCTGCAGTGGAATATCACCACCACAGCAACTTCTCCAGGTGAGAATTTCATAAATGATCTAAGAGTCAAAATGACGAAAGTGTACCATGATTCCTGCTTCACACAGGTGTTCTGAAAATAAACATACTAAGCTCTACGAGTCTGCTTCAGGTTCCTGACTATCTTCTCGTAATGACGAGAATCGTGATATTAAACCTTAATAGTACGAGACAGTAGAGACCTCCGTGCTCTCGAAGATGTGATTACTACTATCTCGTCAACAGTTCCTTGTCGTATGGAACAGGAATTTAACTAGTGACAGCAATCGCCCTACTTGGTGAAGCTGAACAGAATTACTTTTGTCTAAACGCTTGGAAGCATAGATGATTATCCAACTGTATTAGCTGAACATTGTATCTAACGTAGATTGTACAGACATACGACTGCCTCCTTTTCGGTTTTATGTATGATTGATGTCTCATAACTCTACGAAGTATAGGAGCCTTCTCCTACGGCCGCGTTACGTACGAGCTTTCATCCCATCTGTCAAGTGCTGATAATGTCTGTGACAAAGGATGACACGAGCAATAGAAGCTCATGTCACTTTCATTCTTTTAAATGATGTTGACGACCGCTGTGTATTCGGTCCCTGTTAGCAGTTGAAAATGACCTAATTTCGAAATCGCTAGAGTAGATATTATAAAATATAGCACCGTTGAAGGGGAAAACGAAGTCACCTAAGAAATGCATTTGTTTACATTTAATAGGTATAAAGTTTGAGTTTGAAAGTTGGTACAATAATCATGCCACATAGTAAACTGTCGCATGCTGTGAGTTATGCGTATTCTATCTTAGAACAATAAAAAATTACTTTCTTAAGTTAATTGTGTTACAAAATTACCAAGTGGTTCTCTTACGGAACACATTCCTATCATGCTATCCGTACGAAATGTAAGAGGCACGTTGTAGTGTGTGATCATTTTACACTTCAAAACATGATGCTGGAGTAATATAGAATCTATGGCTTGTGTCTCCAAGGATTTAGAACGGATTCGTTTTATTGATTAACTGGAGAATACTAGACTACTGTTCTGGAAAACCATATAATCCATTTTTATACTGCGCTGTATCTACCAAAAAAGAAAAAAAAAGGTGCAATAGGGTTGGAAAGCTAAGGCCTGTGTAGTAGTAATTATTGATAAACCTTCAATATTGACCTTATATAAACATGAATGACTCCCACCAACTCAAACATTCAAATAAATATATGGCAGGAAATCGTATTGCATCCAATAATTTGGGCATGGTAGTTGTAGATGGCGATTTTGCAAACCTAGAATTGACGACTTGAACAGGTGAAGAGTGTAATTACTCAAATTAGTTTCGAGATATTTAAGTTTAAGCTGGTTCCTTTAAAAGAAAAATAGTTGTTTGTTGCATTACGCTTCACTACACTCCAAAAGTCAGTTGTTTTTATGTTGATATTATGGATCGGTTTTAGTTATCTTTGAGTGGCTACTTTACTCTATACTCAGAATATTTTCCTAAATACTGACTTTATTGTCTTAATTCAAAAGAAATAACCTCATTTTACAAGCGAAAATCTGTGTCCAGGCGTGCATTACTGCACATTCAGCTTCCTTAAATACTCTCGTAAACCACGCATGTTCATTTCCTCTTATAAATTAAAGGAGGGCTTCAGCGTATTTTACATTCCATTGCTAAAAGCGTACGTAAGGAGCTGGAATCTTAAAGCGTAGTGGTTGCAGACTTGGCATCTTTCAGCAACTCAAATTCATCATAGAAATGGGCTGTAAACCTGAGAACCTGATTCAGTTACATCTGTAAAATTACAATAGTATGACACACTTTGGACTGACATCTCCAGTAATTTAGCTTTCGGCGTCACATAACAGTCACTTCTGATACCCTCGGTTCCACAAATTTTTTCTTCGCTTTGAAATGCCCATGAGAAACGAGACAAAGTTTCATATATACGCGGCAGATCTCCTCTGCTGACGATGCAACAAAAATATGTTAGATCAAATTCTGGAGCACTTACACAAACTCTCCAATATCGGTCAACAACCACGCCTGAGAGGAAATGAAAGTGCTTATCTCAACAGCTTAATGTATTAGCGACATTCTTAGATCAGAACAGCACATGTATCAGTGGTACAGCGGTACCGTCCTTCCGATTCATGTTATTGGTGCCAGCGAAAGCGTTGATGCAGTTTACCGAATAACTAGCTCTTTTCCGTTGTTCCATACATGACGTCAATTGCACTGGATGGAAGCATTCAATAGAAAAACCATTGGTCTATTTCCGAAAGTGCTCTGATGTTAAATAGGGCTATTTCGAAAATTAAATTCACTTCAGCCGTCAGACTTACTGATCTACTGTCAGCCGGAGATCAATTCACTTTACACCAGGATACAGCGTGGGTCCAGATTTGACTAAAGAACGATTTAATTATATACATTTGTCTTTGCGTAATGCGATAAGCGGTTCTCTTACGCAATAATTTTATGGTGGAAAGATTCAGTGTTACACAAGAGTTTTACATTAAGGTTTATGAGCTGAATAACATACATTTCGCAGCAATTTGTGTAGCATACACAAATCTCCCGGTCTCGTGAGAGCGAAGTTAGCGATAAGTAGGAGGAGGTGGGTCCGACGGCTTTATGGTTGCCTTGCATGCTCGCTTCGTGCGGCAGAACCCAGCACTGAATAAATGCCGAGCAATTACATAATTATTGCGCTCCTATCGGGACTGCTCACACAGTGTTTGCTGTGCAGAAAGCCGAGCTTTTAGTTTACGAAGCACGCCAGCTGACCACAGTCGCACTTAATGTTGTACCTCAGCAGTTAAGACCTTGACCGCAAGGTCATTCATGTATCTTGGATTGTTTGACATAAACGTGAACTGCGCAAGTACCGGGTGATCAAAAAGTCAGCATAAATTTGAAACTTAATAAACCATGGAATAATGTAGATAAAGAGGTAAAAATTGACACACATGCTTGGAATGACATGGGGTTTTACGAGAACCAGGCACTCCACCCCACATTGCTAGGCATGTAACATCTCTTGCGCGCGTCGTTTGGTGATGATCGTGTGCTCAGCCGCCACTTTCATCATGCTTGGCCTCCCAGGTCCCCAGACCTCAGTCCATACGATTATTGGCTTTGGGGTTACCTGAAGTCGCAAGTGTATCGTGATCGACCGACTTCTCTAGGGATGCTGAAAGACAACACCCGACGCCAATGTCTAACCATAACTCCGGACAAGCTTTACAGTGCTGTTCACAACATTATTCCTCGACTACAGCTATCAATGAGGAATGATGGTGGACATATTCAGCATTTTCTGTACAGAACATCATCTTTGCTTTGTCTTACTTTGTTATGCTAATTTTGCCATTCTGACCAGATGAAGCGCCATCTGTCGGACATTTTTTGAACTTTTGTACTTTTTTGGTTCTAATAAAACCCCATGTCATTCCAAGCATGTGTGTCAGTTTGTACCTCTCTATTTACATTATTCAGATTTCAAATTTATACTCACTTTTTGATCACCCGGTAAATCTTCAAGAGAAATTTGTTTTTATTTTCGCTCGTGCAAAGAAATTACACACTGAAGTAGCGGGCGAGGGTCCAACGAAGATACGAAGGCTCAGCGAAGCTAGTGAATAATTCCGTATCACGGTTTCTCATTCAGGAAATGTGTCAGTCTGCTGGACACAAATAAAATCTACTGTGCCCAACAGTCAAGAGAATGGTAGGTCTTCCTTGCTGAGGATTTCAATGATTTTTAATTGGTGATTAAAAAAGTAACATTCCTCAAGACTTTCAAGAGAATGTTTATATGTCCATGGCACCACAAACTAACTTTATTCTGGTCTGTAGCAAGTTGTGGAACGCCGCAGTTTCAAAAATATTATTTTCGTCTAATCACTGTAATCTGACATACATACATAGGCTTTCGCATCCGGTGTCTTCTGGGTGTTGTACCGCGTAATTCGGTAAAATACTTCAATTATAGAATGTAGATATCTATTATTCTCTGAAATGATAATAGTGCACGTGCATTGCTACACTATGATAGAAAGAACGCAAACATTTATAGACCAAAAAACTTAATTTAGTTCTAAACATTCACGCAACCCTTGCCAGCCGTTTGGTCCAACGTCGTTCTGTATTTTCCACTGACAAATTTTCACGTTTTTAATTAATGCAGATCTCTTGCGACCAGGAATTTGGAAGTCAGGAGCTAAATAAGGAGATTAATGTGGATGCGGAACCAATTACAATCTCAGTTCATACACTTTTGGCACCTAGTCTCTTGGTTAGTGAAAGGGTTCATTTTAATTTTGTAAGAGACGTTCAATAAGTAATGCAGCACATTATTTTCCTCGGCCACATTCGGTTGAAAAAATATGAAACACGTTGTGTGACATGGTGGAATACTCCCGCTTCAGCCCCTACAGCAGCGGTTCCCAACAAAATTTTCTCGAGGACCCCCTCATCGAGCATGATTAGTACCTTGTCATATCACAGAATTAAGTACCTAAAAAGCCAAATTAAGAGTCTTTTGTTACGTTTTCTGTTTTTGGTACTTAGAAAAAAAATTGACTTATTCATTATTAAAAAAATATTAAGCTTAAAACTTTTTCAATTTAGCCATCATTAATATTGTTAAATTTTTGATTATTGTTCAAAATCTTCAAATCTGGGTGTTTAGTATAATAAACTCCGTAAAAAAATAAAAATTGAGTATGAACTGAAAATGACAGGAAAAAATTAAAACTGAATTTATTGGTCTTTCAAGTGTACTACATTTGAGATTGCACTGAGTAGACATGTGTGAAAAATAAGAAAACACTTATTTCATACAAGGTATTATTTATTTGAAAAAATACAGTTACAACAGAGTACTCCATCAGTATACAGGTAGTTTTAATTTTCATTTCTTAATGAGATGAGTGCAGTCTGACAATTGAGTCCATTATTTCTGAAATATTAGGTTCCAAACTTGAAACTTTCATTCTGAAATCCGACCACATGTCGAGCCGATTACTATACTTGTTTTTCAAGAAACACATGGAAGAAAATGCTTGCTTACACCGATATGTGGTTGCGGATCCCTCTGGCATAGGTCGTGGAGCCCTGGGGTTCCGCGGACCACCTGTTGGGAACCATTGCCCTACAGTTTTATGACGTTTCGACAGGTGGCGGCGAGAGCTGTCATTAAGTTTCTTTTAGCATAAAACTAGAACATCGCAGATATCCGTAGGTGCTTGCAAAACTTCAGAGGAGACCTGGCAATAAACAAAAGCAGGGTGATACGTTGGGCGAGGCGTCTGTCATCGACGCAACAAGGCCGCGCAAACCTGTCCAATCTTCCGCGTGTCAGCTAGCCGCAAACACTCTCAAGGGGTTTGAAGAAGCTACCACAATGTGCTCGTCTCCTCAAAAATGCAAAGTAGCGTCTCCTTCTCAGTGACTAAGTAAGGCCTCACAGAAGCCTGCACACCTCAGAGGGGCTGGCCTTCGCACTTTCCGACTTCACAGGAAGTAATACATGTATAATGGGGAGGTTATTGATGCAGCAAAATGTGGTCTCCGATGCCGGCTAGTCGATTAGTAGAATAGTACCATGTGGGCATACATTCCCTCCCAGTACAGTTGTCTAAGGGCGTCACAAAATCATAGATAAAGTAAAAAGACAAACACAAACGGTAATAATGAGCAATGAGCATGTTCAGATGGAGATCCTACATTACGAGCCTTTATTGATGCAATTCTCATGACCCTTGTCGCAACAAGTATTTGTTTCCAGACAGGTTTACAGGATTTATTTTTCTAATCTTCAGTAATACTGAATCGTTTTAAAATGTAGGACACTTCCTAAAATACATGCCGCACTTTCATTCTCTTCAACCGCTATAAGCCCCACCCTAATTTGACGTTCAGGTAGTTACTACTCGCATTTGTGATAGATGAGCTGTTTATCATTAATTTCTTTACCCTTTATTCAAACTCCACACTTGGTGAGTTATACACGCTTCTGACAGTGCTCCCTCTTTGGTTTTAATAGGAACTTTAGTTTTCATTCCTTTAGTATACACGGAATGGCAAAATGAATGACAATTTGGGAAGCGCTCGTGCATCCTCGACGCTACACATGGACTACACGCCGCTTCCAGAAGTCGTGAGAAGCAAAACGTAGGCACACACGCCATTTTCGTACCCCGCTAATGAGATTGCTTTTTACCATAGCCTTTTCCGGTGCTTTTCAGTTTTTGCAGCTTAGAATTCGTAATTCCGCGCTAGCCTTTCCGTCCAGGACACCATGGTAAAAAACGAGAGAAGAGAGAGAAAATGAAAAAGAGGACGGGGAGCAGCTTAACGAGGGATATGGATGGGGCCTAAGAGTACAGATTCTCTAATTCTGTTTGCTCTAAAACATGAAAGCCTAACGAAGCTTTAGTGTACACACAGCTGCAACGCGAGCCGTCCTCATTAACGCACCGTAATCGCCTATTTGTAGTATAACTTGATTTAAAAAAAAGAGACAGAAAGACAATGGATGGAGGTTTCTGAATCATCTAGGCAACTATTTCAAAACACCACAATTTTTCATTTTGACTGGGCTCTCCCATAAATGTCTACGAATGTCTGTTCAAATGGGTATTCAGAACAGTGGGCGTTGACTAGTCTCATCGACATTTTTTAAGACACTTACGCCACTGCTAAACAGTTCACCAGAATAACTGGTCATTCACTGTTCAAATATTCTCTTCTACGCACGTGTTTTGGTCACAACCCATCCTCAGAAAAGTACAAAGAAAAATTTTCATACGAAGTATGTAGTCGCATGTGGCAGCCATCGGCATCGCTTGAGTACTGATACTGACGCCTGATACATTTGACTCCACACATTGTATGAGGATTTTCTTTTTAATGTTCTGATGAGCTGTGCCCGAAATGCGACAGTAGAGAAGAATTTTTGAACAGTAAGTGACCAGTCATTCTAGCGCCCTTTAAAGATGTGGCGTAAATCTGTTCAATTTTACGTCATGGTAACTGAGCATCTGCAAGACGTTATGTCGCAACTTAAGTCACTGTATACTATTTGTTTAGTAAATCGCGGCCACGCTTTGCTGTATGTCATTCTGGTGGAATTGAAAAAGAAAGAAAAGAGAAAGCACACAACAGAGAAATCACACGTTTCTAATACGTATGTCCTAACTCCCTTCTCCGTTCTGCTTCCGTCGATCTTTTCCTGCGCGCAGTCCGGAACCGTGCGATTGCTACGGTCGCAGGTTCGAATCCTGCCTCGGGCATGGATGTGTCTGATGTCCTTAGGTTAGTTAGGCTTAAGTAGTTCTAAGTTCTAGGGGACTAATGAGCACAGCAGTTGAGTCCCATAGTGCTCAGAGCCATTTGAACCATTTTTGATCTTTTCCTCCCCTCTCTTTGTCCATCTCCTGCTCCTTCCCCCATCTCTATCCGCCATCTCCTCTTCCCTTTCTCTGTCCACCCACCTCTCTCCTCTCTCTCCATCTCATTCTACACCCCCTCTCTGCATGTCTTTCCGCCCATCAGCAGCTGTCCCCCTTTCTGTGGCTGTCTTCTCCTCCCTCTTCTCTCTCCATGTCCTTCTGCATTCTCTTTCTGTCCATTTACTTCCGCTTTCATTATCCATTTCGTGCCACCCTTCTGTCCATCTCACCTACCCCTCCCCTCTCTGTCTGATCTTGAGCTTCGTTTAGTGCGAAACTTCCTGGGAGATAAAAACTGTATGCCGGAATGAGACTCGAACTCGGGACCTTTTCCTTTCGCGGGCAAGTGCTCTACCAACTGAGCTACCCAAGCACGATTCACGCCCTATGCTCACAGCTCTGATTCCGCCAGTACCTCGTCTTCTACCTTCCAAACTTCACAGAAGCTCTCTTTATTGTTATTGCATATTCAAATTCTATAGCAGTAGTGTAATCATAAGGTACAAATACAATTTTCCTGTTTGCAACATACAGGGTGAGTCACTAACTGTTGACACCTAGAATAACTCCGGAACTATGATAGTAGCTGAAAAGTTTGTGGGACAAATGACGCATAGACCAACAAGGGCCATAATATTACGATGGTTTTTTGTTGCTAGGTAGGTTTGCGTCAGAGATACGAAGACCAAGTTTGTTTTATTAAATGGGATGCTATAGTTTGGTACTTATTTTCTGTTTGCGGCTATCCAGACGAATCCAATGATGTGTAACAGTAAGGTATTTGAAGGTCAGCTAAGGCCAAAAGGTGGCATGAACGTTCATTTACAGAAGTTGTTCGAAACGATGACCATTGGTATCAGTGCAGTGCTGCAATCTTTCATGGATTGAGTGGTATTTCTTATCACTTGGTCACTTATCGAAGCATATTCCTTTACAATTCTCTCTCGTATATCGTACAAATAGTAAATATTCACCGAATACTTCGTATCCATCTAACGTGCGAATGAAATGTAAACACCAATCGACGGTTTCGCAATAGGAATGGTAAGACTGGTATCGTCGAATCAAACGAATGTGAATGATGCATTCCTTCGAAGAACAAGTCGATATACATCTCATTTACGGTGAATGCCAACGAAATTCAGTGAGAGCTAGAGACTTACACGCAGAAAGATATCCCCAGCGTACTCATCCTACACGTCGTACATTTAAATACGTGTATGGTAAATTGAGAACAACTGGATGTTTAACGCATCGGAAACATGTCCGAAAAAGGAAAGTTGCTAACGAGGAAACGGAAATTGGTACTCTAGCCACTGTGGTTTGAGATCCTTTTGTTAGTTCGCATCAAATCGCAAGGGAATCTGGCACGAGCCAGAGTAGTATTGTTCACGTTGTGCATCGCCATAAATATCATCCTTATCATATTAGTCTCTACCAAGAATTAACTGGTACGGATGGTATGCGTCTCAGTGAATTCTGCCAATGGGCTCAACTTCAGACTCAGACGGATGAGACATTTATTAATTTGATTTTATTTACTGACGAGGCTACATTCACGAACCACGGAAATGTAAATTTGCATAACATGCATTATTGGGCAATTAAAATCCATGCTGGCTTCTGCAAGTTGCACACCAAAAACCGTGCCCGGTGAATCTGTGGTATTGGATTCTGAAGGACAGAATTATAGGCCACTATTTCATCGAAGGAAATCTTGTGGTAGGATGTACGCCACATTCCAGGAAGAAACATTAGGTCTGTTATTGGAAGAAATACCTTTAGGAACAAGGTAAAGAATGTGGTATCAACACGAAGGGTGTCCCGCACATACTTTCTGATGGCTAGAAATGAGCTGCAGAGACAATTCGCAGATCGTTGGACTGGACACGAAGATATGTCGTGGCCGCTCGTTCGCCAGACTTCTCTGCATTTTTTTCTTGTGGGGATCCGTAATAGACATTATTTACAAAGACGTTCCAACTACACCTGAAGATTTGCGAGAGAGAACTGTCAGAACATGTGCTTCGATAAATGTCAACGTCATAAGGAATACGACTCAATCCATGATATGAAGTTTGCAGCACTGCATTGATACCAATGGTCATTACTTCGAACACATTCTGTAAATGTACGTTCGTGCCACCTTTTTGACCTTCGCTGACCTTCAAATACCTTACTGTTACCCGTCATTGAATTCGTCTCGATAGCCGCTATCAGAAAATAAATACCAAACTATAGCATCCCATACAAAAAAAAAAGTTGACCTTCATATCTCTGACGCGAGCCCACCTAGCAACAAAAACCCTGCCGGCCAGTGTGGCCGAACGGTTCTAGGCGCTTCAGTCTGAAACCGAGCGACCGCTACGGTCGCAGGTTCGAATCCTGCTTCGGGCATGGATGTGTGTGATGTCCTTAGGTTTGTTATGTTTAAGTAGTTCTAAGTTCTAGGGGACTGATGACCTCAGCTGTTACGTCCCATAGGGCTCAGAGCAATTTGAACCATTTTTTGAACAAATACGAACGTAATATTATGACCCGCGTTTTCCCATGCAACATTAATTCCAGAAACAACTGTAGAATCTCGAGGATGGCTGCGTGCATGTCCCTCGCAATACATGACCAAAAGTTTTGATGAGGCAGAGAACGTGTTGGCCAAAGTATGACAGACAGCTCGGTCGAAATGTAGTATTGCGATATCTTGTTGGAAAATGTCACGGAGATCTAGACGATAGGGCACAATCCCTGGCCTTCTAGTTCTCTTCATCCTCTTCCATTTGTATAGGTGCGCAGGAATAATGCGTTGATTAAATGTCAGTTCTGACCCGAGTTGAGAATGAAGAAATTACACTCTGTAACTGATTCGTTAGCATCTTCTGTTCAATACGTCACGAAAATGAGTTTTTAGATTGGCAAAAATGGGTCTAATAGTGGAACAAACAGGGTCCATGTACGCTGAAGTTAAGTGATTTATTATTTTGTACACGCAGGCTACAAGCTGTTTCGAGTATGTTACCGGTCCACACAAGTAACTTTCTGCTACAGTTCTTGACACAAGAGTTCTAAGAGTGACCAAAAGCCCCCAAAACAATTTAATATACGTCAGAAGACTAAATACTTTGTCTCAAACTCAAATCTGCTCTCAAGGAGAAGCACTTTTAAGGATGTTGTATTAATTCATCTGAATGTAGCGGTGATTCTAAACGCAATTCAAGTTGATGTTTTTGCCAAAGTGTTCCTCTAACTACAGATACACTGACGGGAAAAAATCAGAACACCAAAAAATAATTAATGCAGCGCAGTGACATTTTGGGAGTATGTTTGTCTAGGTAACATATGAAGGGCTTATTTCTATAGAGGTACAAGCCCATTAGCTCCACTTTTCTGTCTATAATGCTTCTAAAATTAATGAGCCAAACAAACAGAAAAAAGGTTCATCTCTAGCAAGAAGCCATATGCTTCAATATTTCTGGTATTTCAAGTGCAGATTTTTCAGCGCTCAATTAACTTTAGGACTCTGTATCTCAATATGGACAAAAATGGACTTGTACCACTATTGAAATCAGCTCTTCATGTTTAAGTGATTAATACTGTAAGATCTCAGGTTAATATAAGCCCGAAATAAGCCACTGGAAATCTCAAATGATGGTCTGTTAATAACTGACCGCGCGAATGTTGAATTGAAGTACGCAAACGTGCATGCATTATGTCAGTTTGCTAGATGAAGTTGTGCCTGTTGTATGGTTAATACTCTTTATGGATGACACTAGAATTGTTGTCCGATGATGTCTCATATGTTCTCGACTGCAGACAGATCTGGTGATCGAGCAGGTGAAGGCAACACTTCGACCCTCTGTAGAGCAAGTAGAGTTACAACAGCGGTAGGTGGGCGAGCATTATCGTACTGGAAAACACGCTCTGGAATACTATTCACGAATGACAGCACTATAGGTCGAATCAGCAGACAGTATAATTTTGCTGTCTGTATCACCGAATTCAAAATTCGTCTTATACGTATGGCGATTATTTGTTGGATACTGGTATAAGCGAAAATGTCTGTGCTTCAACCTTAAGTCGATTTTAGGATCTATTTCTATGACTTATCGCTTTTTCGCCAGTGATAAATTGTCAAAGTGAATGATGCTGTATTACAACGTGACTTGGAGACAGATGGTGCCTGTACAACTGGCTCCGCTAACGCATTTCAAAGGTCGAGGATAGGCGAGGATGTTCCACCTTCAACAGCACCATGACTAGTGAAGCACTGACGATTCCGATCGATCTTCCAGTTTGGGACAGCTTCACATCTTTACTCACTCAAAAGAAATAAGGGAAAAGTCAAAGACTCCAGCCCTAAAAATTTATATTGCGATATCTTTAACACAGTTCTTTACAACAGTAATGGTGACGTGTGGTGTAATGATTACTAAGACGTCCACAAAATTCTGGATGATTTAGTGACAAGTGATTTATTAGCTTTACCAGTATTAAAACAACACTTTAAAAAAATAAGTATTTTGGTCAGTGATGGATATGGCTTTCTGGTAACCAAATCAGTGAGAGCTAGACTTCATTGAATTTTGTTTAGGATCAGTGACAGGTATTTAGATGTTCATAAACTGAAATTTTTCCACAAAAGAAAATTGCTTCATTAATTGATCTCTGTAATATTTGAGCAACAACTTCCGAACATAAAAATATTTTCATAAGAGGCACAAAGAGACGGTACTTACCAGACCAGCGTAGATTGCAAGAACGTGTTTTAATGAAACGATGTTTCTCCAGCGGCTCTGGAACTTTGCAGGGCAGTAATCTGTCTGGATAGTTCAGCGACTGCTGCCAGAGCCTCGGAGCCAATTAATCCAGACTTTGCGCATCTCGGCAAGTTACAAGTAATCCTACTTATTATCAGAGAAAGGCAGACCAGCTGGAGTGAGATAAAAACACAAGAACGGGATTAGTTTAGCATAATCGGATTAACGTAAATATTTCAGTAAGAAGAATAACGCCGGGCATACCAGCGTTATCGCAGAGCAGGAAGACGACACACGATTACAAATTGAGAAAAACATGAAAATAACGTCACATTCTAATCTCGGGGACGTTGCAGTATTTACACATTTGTAACAGTGATTAGCCTGTTCATTTGAAAAAAATAACATTGGTGAACGATTCACTGTGTCCAGCAGTGGTCGTCACATATTTTTGCTCTAGAGACAATACGACATTCTGGAGAGGCACCTCGGGCTGTACATCAATTGCTAACCTACATAAATTTGTATGTTATAATTAAATTTTGATCAAGGAATTTGAGTCTCATCGTTATCTACGATAATGATGGAGGCTGAAGAAATGAATTAAAATTAGCGCCACAGCCAGGACGTAAACCCAGGCCTCCTTGCTTACTACGTAGGTATGCTAGGCCTTTACACCCTAACAGCGACGAGCCAGGTTAGGAAAAAATAAGCTCAAGATCTGAAATGAAGTTTGTGTGAGGGAGGGCATCCGACTTGGGTAGTCTGTGCAGCATTGATGCGTGTCGTGCTGCGGTGGTGTAGTGGCTATAGCTCCTGGCTAGTAAACAAGACGACCTGGGTTTAAGTCCCAACTGTAGAGCGAATTTTAATTCATTCCGCCAGCTTCCATCATGTAAATAAACTTGTATGTTATGAGCCTCCCACAGACTACACTACTGGCCATTAAAATTGCTACATCAAGAAGAAATGCAGATGATAAACGGGTACTCATTGGACAAATATATTATACTAGAACTGACATGTGATTATATTTTCACGCAAATTGGGTGCATAGATCCTGAGAAATCAGTACCCAGAACAACCACCTCTGGCCGTAATAATGGCCTTGATACGCCTGGGCATTGTCAGAGCTTAAATGGCGTGTACAGGTACAGCTGCCCATATAGCTTCAACACGATAACACACTTCATCAAGAGTACTGGCCAGGTGGGCTCCAGCTGTGTACTACCTACCCCAGAAAATTAATAGAGTGATTTTCAAGAAGAAAACATTGAGAATTAGTATTTGTATGCGGAGAAAGGTATTTTAGAAGCTTTGCCTAGCCTTTTTAAAGTGGAGAAGATGACTGGATTATAGGCAACACATGTAGCATAAGATTGCCGCGTAGTGCCTACGCCCTGCCCCCTCTCAGGCTCATAACAGATGAGAATACACAAACAAAAAAAAGTTTTGCATCACCTTGGTTCCGAGAGTTCCTCAACTTGTACGGAAAATTGGAATAGAGATCAACATAAACATCATTTCCGCCTTTCTCTTGCTTCTCAAAACCACACATTGCATGTGGTACCACCATGTAGCGAGACCTTCAGAGGTGATGGTCCAGATTGCTGCACACACTGGTACCTCTAATGCCCTCTTGCATTGATGTATGCCTGTAATTGTCGTGGCATATAATCCTCACGTTTATCAAGGATTGTTGGTCCAGACTGTCATCAACGCCTATTCAGCGTAGATCTCTCTGAGTGGTGGGTGGGTCACGTCGTCCATAAACAGCCCTTTTCAATATATCCCAGGCACGTTTGATAGGTTTCATGTCTGGAGGACATGCTGGACACTCTAGTCGAGCGATGTCGTTATCCTGAAGGATTTCATACACAAGATGTGCACGATGGGGGCGCGAATTGCCGTCCATGAAGATGAATGCCTCGCCAAAATGCTGCTGATATGATTGCACTATCGGTCGGAGGATAGCATTCACGTATCGTACAGCCGTTACGGCGCCTTCCATGACCATCAGTTGCGTACTTCCGCCCCACATAACGTCACCCCAGAACAGCAGGGAACTTCCACCTTGCTGCACTAGCTGGACAGTGTGTCTAAGGGTTTCAGCCTGATCGGATTGCCTCCAAACACTAGACGATTGTCTGGTTGAAGGCATTGCGACACTCATCGGTGAAGAGAACTTGATGCCAAAACTGAGCGGTCCATTATGCATGTTGTTGGGCCATCTGTACCACGCTGCATGGTGTCGTGGTTGTCAAGATGGACCTCGCTATGGGCGTCGGGAGTGAAGTCGCGCATCATGCAGCCTTTTGCGCACAGTTTGAGTCGTAACACGACGTCCTGTGGCTGCACGAAAAGCATTATTTAAAACGGTGACGTTGCTGTCAGGGTTCTTCCGAGCCATAATCCATAGTTAGCGGTCATCCACCGCAGTAGTAGCCCTACAGAGGCCTGAGCAGGGCATGTCAACATCAGTTCCTGTCTCTCTGTAACTCTTCCATGCGCGAATAACATCGCTTTGTAAATAGCCTTCACGGGTTTGCCGCTGGATCACGTTGTGCAAATTCCACAATATTTCCTCAGAGCACCTGTCCAACGTCTTCAGGTGGTTCAACCTTGCTGGTGGCTAGGCACGACTGACGGTATCCGCAAGTCTACCTATCGTTTCCAGAACACGCGCGCGAAGAATGCGCAGCCGCGGAAAAAGCGCGTGCGCAATGATTTGCCATATTCAAGCTCCCTCTGCCAACAGTGTGGCCAGATGTTACTCATCAACGGCCGTACTAGGCCAGTGTTATGACGGGCCTCCTATCGAAGAATCTTGATTTGCGCGTCGTGATTTAATAGCAGTCAATGCAGGATTCCAGGCTGTGCTCGGTTGAAATCCTAAATCCTTGTTGATGAGATTATCGGCTGTATGGATATGTACTGCTTCCTTAATCACGCAATCCCAGGAAGATGACGCCGGGGATAAAACTTCCGTCGTTTCATAAAGCATACGATGTCCTGTATTCAGACAACTTTTTCGGTCGACTATGACTATGCTACAGATAGTGAGCTCTGTTTCCATCTTGCAAGCAAGACTGGCAGCCTTTACACCTTATATTAGCCTCTCTAAACCAGAGAGAATCTCTTCTGATCCATAGTGACACCCATCATTGGTACCGACATGAGCAACCACCTGCAGTTGGCTGCACCCTGTGCTTTTCATGGCATCCGGGAGGACCCTTTGCACGTCTGGAGTGACTCCATCCGATATGCACACGGAGTGCACATTGGTTTCCTTACGCTTCTTGTCAGCCAAGTCCATAAGGGGCCCCACAACGCGCCTAATGTTGGAGCTCCCAACCACCAATAAGCCCACCCTGTGTGATTGCCCAGATCTTGCACGCTGAGTGGTTTCCTCTGAAACAGGACAGGTGACAGCATCTGGCTCAGCGCCAGTGTTAGCCACAGACAGCACCTGGAACCTGTATGTCAGACAAACCGAGGAGGGCTCGTGCGGCCGCCTGTGAAGTCTTTCCCCGCCTGCTTCGCCCCAGGGTGACGTCCCACTCGACATCAAATGAGGGGTCAACCTCAGTGCGAGCAGTAACTGGGCTGGCCACCAGTGAGGAACGAACGGAGGACTTGGACGTGCTACACTTCTGTTTGGTCCCTATGGTCGGCCCACAATAGAGGTGCCCATCCACTGCAGCCTCAATCTGCGTAACTGAGGCCGTCACAGCCTGGAGCTGATAGCGAAGTGTCACCAACTAGGCTCGCACTCCTCATCCATACTAAAGACCATGGAAAACGAAACTATACAGATAAAAGGACTGTCGACTCCTGCTGCACAACTGTACTGTAGATCATGCCAAGAAAGTAGGAACTGTGTGTAATAAATTAGATTAATACGCAGAGATTCAAAAACCTGACTACTGAAGCACTGAGGTGAAACAAAATAATTCCTTCCTGATTAGGAACTTAAAGTGACAAAATGGGTTTACTTTCCGACGCAAACGAAAACGTGACTATTAGATATTAAATTAACATGCAGAAACTCAAGAAACTAAACTATTAAAGCACATAGATGGTGTTGTAAAATTCACTCCTGTTTAGGAACTCGTAAAAGTCACAGAGTCGGTTACTTACCAGTTGCTGCTTCTGTCTTCTGCTACTTAAGCATTTTATAGTGTCACTCATGTCCTTGCCCTCCCCTTTTATTAACAGTAACATGGGATCTACATATCTCCAGGGAGGGTGTCAGGACAAGTATCATGGTATAGTTGATCCAGCAATGGAGAGAAGTATTCGGGTGGGGGGATGGAGGGGGAGGGAGGAGGTAGGAAGTGTGAGGCCATAACAAATTTTACGCAGCCGATGTTCACATTTTACTCATCAAGAATGTAGTTCCTGCGTTCGCAATTAAATTTTTGTAATGTGTGACAGCACCATATGTATTCTAATTATTACGATTTTACCCCTGACAGCCGGCAGCGGTGGCCTTGCGGTTCTAGGCGCTTCAGTCCGGAACCGCGTGACTGCTACGGTCGCAGGTTCGAATCCTGCCTCGGGCATGGACGTGTGTGATGCGCTTAGGTTAGTTAGGTTTAAGCAGTCCTAAGTTCTACGCGACTGATAACCTAAGATGTTAACTCCCATAGTGCTCATAGCCATTTGAATCACCCCTGACGCCATCGAAAACCTGTAAAAATTTTATTGTGATGTACCGCGGCCGAGACCGCCTATGCCCTTATACTCGTACAGGGTGGGGCAAATAAGTGGCCCGGACGAGTGTGTACGATTGGACGTGAATGCACGGATACAACCACACCCCGTGTCGCGGCACAACACAAGTAGGTCCGCCACGTGTTCCACACCAGTTCAGAGCGTAGTACGGGCTGTGTCACTGTGTCACCGTAAGTGGAGCAGTGTAAAGGGGACAATGGTACTCACAGTGAAGCAGCGGATGTTCGTCGTCGAAAATTACGTGACAACGAAGTCTTGGAAGCGTTGTGGTCACTTGTTTGCTGAGAAGTGTAACTTTGTCAAAGCCCCAGCAATGAGTGCCATGCAAGATTTTGTCCCCAAGTGGTATCAGAGAGGATTTGTTTTGAACAAGTCAAAAAACATTCCGAAACATGCCCGCACACCAGAAAAAGTGTCTGTAGTTCGCCAGGTTCCTTTCAAATGAACCCGACGCCTGTCGTATGAAGCCGGAATATCACATCGATCAAGCAGACGAATGTCCCACCTGGATGCATACATGCATTCCCACAGAGTGTTTATCGTTCATGGATTCAAACCAGCAGATGTTCCTCAACACCTCCAGTTTTGTGAGTGGCTGTTCACTGATTGTTTGATATGGATATGTTCTTTGAGTTGTAATGATGCCTGGTTTCACCTGAATGGTTATGTCCACTCCTAGAATCACTGGTTCTGGCAACGGAGAATCGGCATAACTTCCACTAAACAATATTGCATGATCAGAAGGTTGGGGTTTGTTGTGCAGTGCCTGCACGCCGCATTATTGGACCCACCTTATTTCATCAGACCCTGCTTCGGTGTGTGACGCTGCAAACATTTTGAAACCACTTGTAGCAGGATTAACGGAGGAGGAAAAGACTTACAGTTACTTCCGACAGGATGGAGAAACTGCCCATTCAGCCGGCCGAACCTTCGAGCATATTTTCACAACCTTAGCCTGACAGATTTTGTTTCCAGACGTCAGTCTGGTCAGGGCCCTGGGTGGTCACCCAGGTCACCTTATCTGTCACTGAGCGAATACTTTGTGTGGGGAGCCCCCTCGTCTAACGTATATCGCAACAACCCTCATAGTCTTCAAGAACCGCAGTACAACATTTTGGATGAGACTGCAGCAATTCCAGCAGTCCATCTTCGATCCACCTTCATAAACTTGCTGACCGAAACTGCCAACTGTCAACTTCAGCTATAGTCAGGTTAGTGCAGTGTTTCCTTTCCTCTGCTGTGTTTCTTTGTACCCTGTAACTCTGTTCTCCGGGCCACTTTTCTTTGCCCCATCCTGTACTGCTGTTGATACACTACTGGCCCTTAAAATTGCTACACCAAGAAGAAATGCAATGATAAACGGGTATTCATTGGACAGATATATTATACTAGATGTGATTGTATTTTCACGCAATTTCGGTGCATAGATCCTGAGGAATCAGTACCAAGAACAACCTCCGACGGCCGTAATAATGGCCTTGATACGCCTGGGTATTGAGTCAAACAGACCTTGGATAGCGGGTACAGGTACAGATGCCCATGCAGCTTCAACACGATACCACAGTTCATCAAGAGTAGTGACTGGCGTATTGTGACGAGCCAGTTACTCTGTCACCATTGAACAGACGTTCTCAATTGGTGAGAGATCTGGAGAATGTGCTGGCCAGGGCAGCAGTCGAACATTTTCTGTATCCAGAAAGGCCCGTACAGGACCTTCAACATGCGGTCTTGCATTATCCTGCTTAAATGTAAGGTTTTCGCAGGGATCGAATGAAGGGTAGAGCCACGGGTAGTAACACATCTGAAATATAACGTCCACGTCAATGCGAACAAGACGTGACCGAGACGTGTAACCAGTGGCACCCCATACCATCACACCCGGTGATACGTTAGTATGACGATGACGAATACAAGCTTCCAATGCACGTTCACCGCGATGTCGCCAAACACGGATGCGATCATCATGATGCTATAAACAGAACCTGCACGCATCCAAAAAAAATGACGTTTTGTCATTCATGCACCCAGTTTCGTCGTTCAGTACACTATCGCAGGCACTCCTGTCTGTGATGCAGCATCAAGGGAAACCGCAACCATGGTCTCCGAGCTGATAGTCCATGCTGCTGCAGACATCGTCGAACTGTTCGAGCATATGGTTGTTGTCTTGCAAACGTCCCCATCTGTTGACTCAAGGATCGAGGTGTTGCTACATGATCCGTTACAAATGGTTCAAATGTCTCTGAGCACTATGGGACTTAACATATGTAGTCATCAGTCCCCTAGATCTTAGAACTACTTAAACCTAACTAACCTGAGGACAGCACACAACACCCAGTGATCACGAGGCAGAGAAAATCCCTGACCCCGCCGGGAATCGAACCCGGGAACCCGGGCGCGGGAAGCGAGAACGCTACCGAACGACCACGAGCTGCGGACGATCCGTTACAGCCATGCGGATAAGATGCCTGTCATCTCGACTGCTAGTGATACGAGGCCGTTGGGATCCAGCATGGCGCTCCGTATTACTCTCCCTATAACCCACCGATTCCATATTATGCTAACAGTCATTGGATCTCGACCAACGCGAGCAGCAGTGTCGCGATACCGTAAACCGCAATCGCGATAGGCTACAATCCGACCTTTATGAAAGTCGGAAACTTGATAGTACGCATTTCTTCTCCTTACACGAGGCTTCACAAAAACGTTTCACCAGGCAACGCCGTTCAAGAGCTGTGAATGCTCTGAAAAGCTAATCATTTACATATCACAACATATCCCTGTCGCCGACTAGTGTGGCCGAGCGGTTCTAGGCGCTTCAGTCCGGAACCGCCCAACGGCTACGGTCGCAGGTTCGAATCCTGCCTCAGGCATGAATGTGTGTGACGTCCATACGTTAGTTAGGTTTAAGTAGTTCTAAGTTCTAGGGGACAGATGACCTCAGATGTTAAGTCCCATATTGCTCGGAGCCATTTTTCTTCCTGTCGGTTATGTTTGGTTTCTGTAGCACGTCATCTTCGAGGTGTAGCAATTTTAATGGCCAGTAGTGTAGTTCATAGCCACACTGGTGTCTTCTTCGAGTGCTCGTGAGGTAAGTTCTAGACAAGAGGCTGGTACCTCGCTGGTGCCGCAAGGTGGTGGGTTCCATTAATGGCCTGAGGCAAACAGTAGCGTTGAGGCCGGGCAGTGGACGGCGGCAATTAGCCGCCAAGAGTGGCCGCCTATCCGATCGGCCCGCTCTCCAGACCACCGCCGGCCAGCGCAGCGCAGCACTCGCCGCCGCTCCGGAGAGCCTGAAATATTCAGCGGACAAGCTGCCTCGTTTGCCGCTCGCTTTACGGCCGCCAAATACTCGCGCCGGCCGCTGCGGCTATCCGCCCGATGCCGGAACACGCGACTCACACAGCACGCGCCGCTACGCCACTAAACGACTGCACCGCAACGCGCAGCGCCGCTTTAAAATGGATTTCGCTTGTTCGCCAGGCTTTCCTCCATTCGCTCTCTCTTTTTTTTTCTGCGCCGGGCAGTTTCGACAAGTCTCTAGAGTGCACTTACCAGTCACTAGTCGTGTTACAGTAGTTGGTCTCCGATGCGACATTTACCTCTTCAACAGGCACACTGCAGCCTGCCTGCCAAAAGCGGATATAAAATGTTGAGAATAAACAGCAACAAATGAAAAATCTGTTGGTCATAAATTTGTAAAACATGTCATTAATAATCCATCACTAACCTATGTTCTAAACAGGCACAACATTCATGCCGTGTGCCTCAGTAAGGTCTTCCAGGGTGAACAACACTTTTACTTTCAGTACTTCATATACAGTAATTACTGAATTATTGCCGGAGCTTTATAAATTCTATGCTAATCGCTGCATTAAGAAGTGTAAGCTTACGTTACAGTTTAAACAAAGTAAGCCAAGTTTTAAAGTCAGAAGTTGTAATATACTAGGAAAAAAAACGCCCCATCCGAATGAGATGGAAACAGGCAGAAGTAACGTATATGTACAGACAAATAAATGAACACGAGTTCAGAAATATTTGATGATTTATTCAAGAGAAAGGGCTTCACAAATTGAGCAGTTCAGTAGCTTCGTGGTCCACTTGTGGCCCTTGCGCAAGCAGTTACTAGGGCTGTTATTGATTAATAGACTTGGATGTCATAGATAGGAGTGACTTTTTACTGAATGAAAATTTAAGTTCTGTTTTGAAGTTAAGGGAAAGTACTAGTTAATCTTTGACTTGGTGATATGACGCAAAAGTAAAAGGAATTAGTTTTCTTACTCAGGAGGGGACTAAAGTGGTCATGAAATACGCAACTAATAATGTCCGATAAGTGAGAATTTTAACATGACAGCCAGAGATATTTGCACTTTCTGATCTTGGCTGCTTTGACATTTTGGATCAAAATACAATGTCATGTGACTAGCTGCTTGTATATGCCTGACAAACAGCAGATGAAGAGCTGATTTGGAATACTATAATTGAGTGGAATATGATTTTATATTTGTAAGTATAAAATGTGCGTACTTTTCCTCACTTTGATCCCTGAGTTATCTGTATGCACTAAACAAATTACCGAGAATACTAAACAGGCCGAATGCTACTAAAGGAAGGAATATTGTGGTAATTACATATGAGTTATGCAGAAGAATTTTTGCCTGGATGGATGAAAGCATGTGATTGCTGTTTTTTGTAACACCTGTGATATATGACCACATTGTAGAAACAGTCTCAAGAATAAATATTAGTTGTAATTTACGTGATCAAGATAATTATCATTGTGCATTAAATACTGAAAAATGTATTGCAGTATATAAATTTTTCCTGCAAAATTGATACTATAAGAACATGCCAACACTACTAATGTATCAGAGATTAAATATATTAATACAGATATTTCAAGTATAGTTATTTCTCTATGCATATAAATTATTTGAATCAAACAATGGAAAATCCAGGATGGAATGTAACAATACGAGAGAAGGAAAGTTGCTACTCAGCATTAGGCGGAGATCCTGAGTCGTGATAGGCACAATAAAAAGGTTCACACAATCATAGCTTTCGGCCATTAAGGCCTATGTCAGCAGTAGACACACATACACACAGGCACACACACACTCACGCAAGCGCGATTTGTACACACGTCTGCAGTCTCAGAGAGCTGAAACTACACTCAGTAGTAGCGACTCAGCATTCCCGCTATATGGTGAGTAGCAACTTTCCTTCTCTCGTATTGTTAAATTACATTAATGTTGTATAATTGTTTTCTAAAAATTTTAAAATTAATAAATACTTTTCTGTTAGCACCTGGTGTGTGACACAAAACTGTCATTTTCCTAGGTGTCTGCGTCATTAGTAAATGTAATTTGAACGCTTTCATCCCAGAGAAGTTAAAACTATTAAGATTTAGGGCCCAAGATTCTCTCCAACTGCCACGTTAGAGCGTCAAAATCCCTATCTGTTTGGAATACCTCGCTCATGACTCCATCTGCAGAGAAAATCGGGCGACCTTTTCACCGAAGGCAAGCATGAAGCAAGCAGTAGAAACTCTCGCCATGTGCGATCATCATGATTAAGGCATTAAGAAACGCTTGCCCAGGTTGGGTTGCAATCGAAGCGCAACAAAACATGACGTAGCATATCATCGACGTACCGCTGTGATGTAATGATGCTGTGGGTGACAAACAAAGGCGTCCTAAAAAGAAATAGCACCTTTGGCCGTTACCCGTAGTTGTCGTTTGTAACGCCGCAAGCAAAAAAAAAAAAAAAAAAAAAAAAAAAAAAAAAAAAAAAAAAAAAAAAAAACCAACTTCGTGGAAACTTGAAGTAGAGTGACAACAACCATTAGTGATAAAAAAATTACACTGTTAATGTTTTGATTAACAACTATAACACTTAAATACTGAGAGTAACATACAAAAGAGGGGATTAAAGGAAAGCGATGCCATGCATTATCTTTTAAACATCTATAGAGTAAATTTACATTCATATGAACGAGGTTAAATCCAAGGAGGTAATTCGGTCAAAGATAATATTTACCATGGAAGAGAGTTGTATCCGCATCGGAAAGGAAATTCAATGCTCCTAACAATGCAACTCGGATATGGAAATGTTTAGTTATTTGCTCTTGCGCCACTCTAGAGAACTATCGCGATAGTCTTCTGGAAGAAAACGCTATTAGATTGTTTCAGTTGTGAAAGTTCGATAGTTCGTGAGGGATAGGCTAAAGCCACACTCAGTCATTCGACTGAATAAAGTAATCTTTACCGTTGTCAACGAGACGGTGATTTTAACTGAGTGATACTGATTTACTGGACTTAACCTCCGGACTGAAGAACAGTTGCGAAATTCATAGTAATGGATCAGTGGCACGAAAAACTATTCGTTGTCTTGAGTAGGACACAGTAATACAAAGTCATGAAGAAAAACCAATACGCCATTCAATCAAAAGTTGTTGTCAACGTCAAGATTACTGGACTGATTAGAAGTTAATCTTGAATGACATATCGGTGTGTGTGCGTGATAGGGACAAAAAATTAATTACAAAAAGGTTAATAAACTATTAGTGAAGAGATAAATCAGATGTGTCGCCAACACGATTCAAGGAATAATATTACGTATGTTCATGCTAATGATTGAGTCCTTTAAACATTTTAATTGACTGTGTGAAGACAGGAATAAGAGACAGTGAAAGGTAAATAATATAAAAATCAGCATTACGGCGTGTTACAAGGACGTTACTTCAACATAAGTGATCTCTGGAGTTACGTTGGACCGTTGTTAATAATTTGAAGTA
Source organism: Schistocerca gregaria (assembly GCF_023897955.1). Classification (NCBI taxonomy): domain Eukaryota; kingdom Metazoa; phylum Arthropoda; class Insecta; order Orthoptera; family Acrididae; genus Schistocerca; species Schistocerca gregaria. The sequence goes on from NC_064922.1 coordinate 163,979,331, forward strand.
GCAACGGCATAGCAACGGAATTACGAACAGCAATTATTAATCCTCGCTAAGGATGATGTGAACAACGACCGTGATGATAGGATTAAGAATCAAGATTTCACTACTCAACAAAACTAACCGGACATAAGATAAAAGATAAACAATTGCAGTTGATCAGTTAACAGAAACTGTTAAGACCGTTACGGAAGAACAATAGAATATTTCTCAACTACGGGAGGAGCTGTGTTTTACAAGAGTTGCAGGTGCTGTTCCACGTATTACTTACGGGTACGAACAACATTACGAGTCGCGTCTCCTCCCCACGAGTGCAGAAGGAGGGAAGGGACGTCACAGTGCTATATAGTGGGCGACAGATTGGTAAGCCACCGATGCCTGGGTCGCATCCGGACACGTATACGCTGATCATCGGGGATCAGTTAGTAGCAGGACTCTTCGCTGAAGACAGTTCTACTCCAGTCAATGAGATTGCAGGCCAGAGACGCCTTTGGACACTCTCCAACCCGACAACCAGGAGTGTTGGCCTGAGGTGTCATTCCTTTTCACAGCAGAACTAATTTGATTGTCGTCCGGGGCACCCTTATAGCACAGAGGTATGTCCACAATATTCTACGCGTCGTCTTGTTGCCCTCCATCGCAAGTGACCCTCGGCTTACTTTTCAGCAAGATAATGCCCGATCGTACAACGCGAGAGTTACCACTGCTTGTCTTTGTGGTTGCCAAACCCCATGCTGGCCAGCACAGTAGACAGTCCTCCACCCAGTTGAGAACGTTTGGAGCATTATCGGCAGGGTCCTCCAACCAACTCGGGATCTGACGATCTCTCGAGCAAATTGCACAGAATTTGGAACGACAACGCTCAGGAGGATGTCCAATAGCTCAGTCAATGCCGAACCGAGCGTTTCTTGCATGTGGACCAGAAGACTGACTCGATCAATTTGCGAAGCTGTTGCTCCTGAATAAATCATCCAGTTAGCATGAAATTGCAATCATTTGTGCGTCAATATACACTATGTGATCAAAAGAGTCCGGACACCTGGCTGCAACTTACAAGTTCGTGACGCCCTCCACCAGTAATGCTGGAATTCAATTGGCCCACCATTAGCCTTTTGACAGCACTCTCGCAGGCATATGCTGAATCAGATGCTGGAAGGTTTCTTGGGGAACGGTAGCCCATTCTATATCTCCCTCTACATACATACTCCGCAATCCATCATACGGTGCGTGGCGGAGGGTACCACAACTAGCATCTTCTGTCCCTGTTCCACTCCCAAACAGAACGAGGGAAAAATGACTGCCTATATGCCTCTGTTCGAGCCCTAATCTCTCTTATCGTACCTTTGTAGTTTTTCCGCGAAATGTAAGTTGACGGCAGTAAAATTGTATTGCAGACAGCCACAAATGCTGGTTCTCTAAATTTCCTCAGTAGCTATTCACGAAAAGAACGCCTCCTTTCCTCTAGAGACTCCCACCCGAGTTCCTGAAGCATTTCCGTAACACTCGCGGGATGATCAAACCTACCAGGAACAAATCTAGCAGCCCGCCTCTGAATTGCTACTATGTCCTCTCTCAATCCGACCTGATAAGGATACCAAACGCTCGAGCAGTACTCAAGAAGAGGTGGTATTAGTGTTTTATAAGCGGTCACCTTTACATATTACCATCTTCCCAAAATTCCACGAATGAACCGGAGACGACTACCCGCCTTTCCCACATCTGCCATTACATGCTTGTCCCTCTTCATATCGCTCTGCAATGTTACACCCAAATATATAATCGACGTGACTGTGTCAAGCGCTACACTACTAATAGAGTATTCAGACATTACAGGCTTCTTTTTCCTATTCATCTGCATTAATATACATTTATCTATATTTAGAATTAGCTGCCATTCTTTACACCAATCACAAATCCTGTGTAAGTCATCTTGTATCCCCCTACAGCCACTCAACGACGACACCTTCTCGTACAACAGCGGACCTACCACATTTCCCTGGGGCACTCCAGATGATACCCTCACGTCCAATGAACACTCACCATCGAGGCCAACGTACTGGGTTCTATTACTTAAGAAGTCTTTGAGCCACTCACATACTTGGGAACCAGTCCCAGATGCTCGTACCTTAGGAGTCTGCAGTGGGGCACCGAGTTAAACGCTTTCCGGAAGTCAAGGAATATGGCATCTGTTTGATACCCGTCATCCATGGTTCGCAAGATATCATGTGAAAAAAGGGTGAGTTGCGCTTCGCAGAAGCGATGCTTTCTAAAGCCGTGCTGATGCATGGACAGCAACTTCTCTGTCTCAAGGAAATTTATTATATTCGAACTGAGAATATGTTCGAGAATCCTGCAAGAAACCGATGTTAATGATATTGGTCTGTAATTTTGATGATCCGACCTTCTACCGTTCTTATATACAGGCGTCACCTGCGCTTTTTTCCAATCGCTCGGGACTTTACGTTGGGCAAGAGATTCGAGAGTGCTGCGCTGGGGAGAGGTATCGATGTCGGTTGGTGATGCCTGGCTCGAAGTCAGTGTTCCAAAACATCCCAAAGATGTTCTGTATATAGGTTTTAGGTTAGGACTCTCTTACGGCCAGCCAATTAAAAAGATGTTATTGTCGTGTAACCACTCCGCCAGGGCCGTGTATTATGAACAGGTGCTCGATCGTATTCAAAGATGCAGTCGCCACCCCCGAATTGCTCTTCAACCGTGGGAAGCAAGAAGTTTGCTTAAAACATCAATGTAGGCCTGCCTGTGCTGTAATGCTGCCACGCGAAACAACTGTCATAGTACTTACTGTGGGTCCTGATGCAGTTTGGAATTCCTGTGTGATTGTGTGGATAGATGTTTGCCTATTACACAGTACGGCCCTCTTCAGCTGTCACCGGTCTCTGTCAGTCAGCAGACGAGGTGGGCCTGTACGCTTTCGTGCTTTATGTGTCTCTTCACGTTTCCACTTCACTATCTCATCGCAAACAATGGACCTAGGGATGTTTAGGAGTGTGGAAATCTCGCGTACAGATGTATGGCACCAGTCACCCAATCACCACACCACGTTCGAAGTTCGTTAGTTCCGTAGAGCACTCCATTCTGCTCTCTCACGATGTCTAATGACGACTGAGGTCGCTGATATGGAGTACCTGGCGGTAGGTGGCAGCACAATGAACCAAATATGGAAAACGTATGTTATTGAGGGTGTCCGGATACTTTTGATCACATAATGTATGTACTTCACATCTACCAACTTACATTCAATCGCAAAATTCCTTCATGGTGCGTCGTTTTCTTTCTAGTCTTTGAATTTAAATATTCAGGTTAAGTTGTAGAAGAGAGTAGCTAATGAGGTTTATTATCAGTTTTGGTTCAAATGGCTCTGAGCACTATGGGGCTTAACATCTGAGGTCATCAGTCCCCTAGAACGTAGAACTACTTAAACCTAACTAACCTAAGGACATCACACACATCCATGCCCGAGTCAGGATTCGAACCTGCGTCCAGACTGTAGCGCCTAGAACCGCACGGCCACTCCGGCCGGCTATCAGTTTTGTTTCACTGGTTGAGATTTCCAATTTCTTGCTTCATGTTAGATGCACCAAATAACGTATCTCCACGCTAAGCTCTACTTAAGGAGTTAAGTCTATACGAAAAGTATTCCACTGTCATATGTAGCGATTACCTAGTTCATGATTAGGATGAAACTGCTTCTTATTGTCACTGAGAAGTAAATGAGTAGGAAAGAGGATGCTAGCATTACAAAAGTCTTATTAAGGGTTCTGTAAGATGAATGTTTGCTTTTGTCGCACATTTGTAGGGGATTAGAAAATAAGTAACGCATGAAATCAATAAAATTATTCGATACTGTTCAATCCATTTCCATATATGATGAGCACAGCTTGATTTCTAGAAGGATAAAGAAGGAAATGAAAATAAATTTCAGTCTAGCAGTGGACACAGTCACCTAGTCAAAAGGCATAGAAGACGTGTTGATTGAATTGCAATTAGCTTTAGGGCAGAATATGGTCAAGGATGGAGGCAATATGAAACTTGTCAATATGAAGAAAGCGCTTATTGACATACTAAATACGAAAATGTGGAACATTCAGTAGCAGAAGCGAATGGAGTACATTGTCCCGTATTCAATATTGGTTGATACCAGAAGCAGAGTGGAGCAGGGGTAACAAGTCGCTCTTCAACGAAAGCTTTCTGAATGACATCGAAAATTCGTACGGAATTGAGAATTAATTCCTTGGAAATAAGCAGAGGAGTATGTACTGTACTGAAGTTACACGTGCAAAAGTTGAAGGTTCAGTGAATGATGTGTCATATTTCGGCTTCGGCACAAGCAGAGACAGGCTGTCAGAAAGTCAACGAGTGATATATTAAATATTTTCCCGTTTTCTCCAGCACAATGATTTCATTAGCTTGTCGTTTACATAAACGACGAGTCCCGTTGCGGCTATGTGCCATTTTCAAGTCATTCTACAAGAAACAGTTTTATAAAATTGTAATAGACAAGTTTATGTGTCGCAATACAGTGTTTTAGAGTGTCTGCTGAGAGTGTGTCAGTTTCCGTGCTGTTGAGGCTTGTTATAACTTCATAAATCGTACGCACTTCTTTTTGCACTTACCTTAGTTTGACAACACCATCCACTCCACTGGCACATCTTTACACTTAATTTACATTTCATATTCATCGAATTCCACCGATGATAATTACATATAAAAATCGTATTATTTTTAGTTTTCATGCACTGTACGAAGATATGAATAGCCTTAGAGATCAACAGCTTTTTATTTATTTCGTGGCATCGTGAGGTGATGAAAATTATACTTTCTCTTTTAGAAAATCAATAAAGTGTTCTAAATATTGCTTGTGCTTTAGTTTATTTTGTACATTAAGAATTTTGTCTGGAGATGTGTCTGTGTGGATATAAATTTCGAGTTTTTCCAAAATATTCCTTATGTTACCTTTAGGTACACAGAGTACAATTTACATTGCATTTTCTATTTTTTCTGCTTATTGTATATAATCGCGTAAGCGTATGTAAATTAGGGATTCATTTGTTTCAAAATTTCGCGTGTTTTCTTTAAATGTAACTGACAAATTCCTACCCGTTTGTCCGACGTAAATCTGGTTGTAATCATTGAATCAGATTTTGTAAGTTCTTGGCTCCGAAAGATCTGGAATTTTTTATTTCCCGCTGGTATCTTTGTTTAAAAAGCGTTACTGGTTCAGCACGCCATTTTCGAATTCATTCATTTAAATATTTTATAGAGTTCTTCTGAAATTCGTCCAACGTACGATGCTGTTGCGTAAGTATTTTTTGGATTTTATTCTCTTATCAGTGTTATTTCTGTGTTTATGTTTTGTACTTCTAAGTGTATAGATTCAACAAACGGAAAGGATAATTCACAATGCCTCCCGATGCCACGTGGTAAATAAAAACATTAGTACCCTGGAACTAATTTATATCTTCGCAAAGCACATGAAAACATAGAACAATACAATTTTTGAATGCAATTATTTTCGCTGAAATTACGTGAAAGTGAAACTTAAATGCATTGTAAATATATAATCTTGCTGTTAGTCTAACATAAGTACAAATAAAAAAGTGCACACAATATATAAAGTTAGAAGATAGCAGCGCGTAGATTGGGACACAATCTCAATAGACATTCCGTACATAATGTATTGTCACACATAAAGTAGACGTAAGCAATGTAACTTCTGTAATTCTACCCGGAAAAAAACTGTTTTTCCTTTATTGCAGGATAACTTGAAAACGTTTGTGTAAATAACGAGCACACAATCGTTGTGCAACATAAAACGGAAAATATTTACTGTGTCATTTACGGACCTGATGATAGCTGCTGGTCAATCTGAAAAGAAGCTTTTAGAATAGAAAATCCGTAAAAGGACACCCTTTTCTTGACAGCGCATCATTTTAAATTGGAAGCAGTATAGTCAAGGTGCGGAAGGTAGTAGTCTTTCACTTCTTTGCCTCAAAGAGCTGCTTTCCACTCTACTTTTTTCTTTTTGTTGTAGCACTACGTCAGGCGCTGTGTTCCGATGCGATTTTGATCGCACTAAATTGTAAAAGCTGTCGCCGATACAGCGGATTTACCCGCCATTTGTGTGCAAATCAGATACGTTAAATTTACCAGGCTCTTAGATTATAAAAGTGGGACAAGGATTGCTAACGATCGTGTTAACCCAGACCTTACAGGAAAGTCGCTGCGCTGATCAGTTATTTCAAGTCACGAGACGCCATCTCGGGTAAAGAACTGTCTGATTATGCGGTTATGTTAACTTTATGTTCACATCATCCGTCTGACAAGCCTTTGGTGGTATCTACCTGTCGATTCTATAGGACACCTAAATTGCCCACCAATCTGTGTGGACCTATGCTTTTGTTTCAGTTATGGCGGAAAGCAAACAGTACGAAGTGGTAAGGTGGGATGAGAAATAGCATGAGGATCGCTAACACATTAAGATCCATGTGTATATTATAATGCTAGTGGCTCTGAGCTCAACCTGCATATTACCCTCATTTCCCACAGCTTCACATCAGTGTGCACGGAGTGCGATTAAAGTTTATCTTTTCTATATGACGGAAATGTTTTGAGGAGCATGAACAATTTTTATAATGTAAAATGTTCTGTAGTGTTTATAATAATTATTGTGATTCTAGGTATGAATCAAATAGTTATATATGTACCTGCTCATTGTACTAGAATGTAAGAAAATCATTTTACCATCCAAAATGTAAAAGCTGTTCTAAGAGCACGATTTGACAGTTGAATGCAAGTCAGAGTGTAACTCTGTTACATCGTACCTCATACTATTACAAATAACAGTTACCACTAGTTACTGAGCACTGATATAAATTACAACAGAATACCAATTCTGATTTTGATTCGTTCAGTTATAAGTAGGTCGGAATTTAGTAGAGATAAGAATGAGAGATCAACCTTAAGAGACGCTGGTAATTAATTTTCCCTACACAGTGGTCAGCAACCCATCCAATGTGTATATCGTGATACCCGGAATAAGAGTACCTGAGATTTAATGTGTTTTTCATACAAGAAAATAGCTTTCTAAACAACGCTTACACGCACAAAAGCAGCTATTTTTTTGCTTTAATCACCGGTTTGCCTTCGTCAGTAGATCGTTGCCTTACCACCTTTCTCATGCATACATACATGCATCTCCAAAGGAATTTCTGTAACAATGCAGGCACTGCAGTGTCGTATTTATCCGCCGACACTGTGGAAGCGACTTTGAATTCACATGTCTCCCCTGCACGGGAATATAAATAATAAGTTGCGTGTGGTGCTGAGTCGTGATCAGGTAGCCTAATGGTAAGACGACCGCTAGCGGTATGCGGAAAATCAGGCTTCGAGTCCCGGTCCGAAAATAATTTTCACTGTCGTCATTGCATTGTAAAGCTGATGGTTATTAACATTCGCAGCTCCGACTACATGTCATGTATTTCTCATGTATACTTGTGGTTGGTGGCAAATTTTGTTCCCAGTTCCATTTCAGTTGTTATAAGCTCGCTATTTGTTGCTCGTCCCTTCAGAATTTTGTTGTATTCGGGATCTACAATGTACGGTGGACATATAAGTGAATGAACGAAAATTTCGATGCACTACGACATCCAATGGAACCGAGCTGCTGTAGTATTTATCTTACATTTTCAAAACTTCGGTCTATGCTTGGTTCCTTACGGATATCGTGGTTGCTACTGTGTCGACGTTGCTCAATATCTTTTTAATTTCGTTTCCTTTTCCACTGCTTTGTTAGGAATACTAAGATGCATATTTAAATTCAAAAATTGCGGTCATAAAACGCTTTAATTAGCATTCTACCACATATATTGATACTGCAGCATGTTCGAAATAATCACAAGTCTTTTCTTTTTAAATGCAGTATCATTTATCCATTTTTCTATACAAATTTCAAAATGTCTCAATTTCCATGATTGTTTTTACTCAGACTCAAGACCACAACTTTTTCTTATTTACACTGTACCAGATACCAATAATATTTCCGAAATTATGTGACCACGAAGTCGTCAACTGAAGGTTACAAATTTTCTCTCCAGTCCTTTATTTTTAGTTCGGGTTCTCTGAAACTGCTATTATATGACTCGTAGATGTACATAAATGTTCTGTGTAATTCTAGGAACATACAGGGTGTTTCAAAAATGACCGGTATATTTGAAACGGCAATACAAACTAAACGAGCAGCGATATAAATACACCGTTTGTTGCAATATGATTGGGAGAACAGTGCAGTTTCAGGCAGACAAACTTTCGAAATTACAGTAGTTACAATTGTCAACAACAGATGGCGCTGCGGTCTGGGAAACTCTATAATACGATATTTTCCACATATCCACCATGCGTAGCAATAATATGGTGTAGTCTCTGAATGAAATTACCCGAAACCTTTGACAACGTGTCTGGCGGAATGGCTTCACATGCAGATGAGATGTACTGCTTCACCTGTTCAATTGTTTCTCGATTCTGGCGGTACACCTGGTCTTTCAAGTGTCCCCACAGAAAGAAGTCACAGGGGTTCATGTCTGGCGAATAGGAAGGCCAATCCACGCCGCTTCCTGTATGTTTCGGATAGCCCAAAGCAATCACACGATCATGGAAATATTCATTCAGGAAATTAAAGACGCCGGCCGTGCGATGTGGCCGGGCACCATCTTACATAAACCACGAGGTGTTCGCAGTGTCGTCTAAGGCAGTTTGTACCGCCACAAATTCACGAAGAATGTCCAGCTAGCGTGATGCAGTAATCGTTTCGGATCTGAAAAATGGGCCATTGATTCCTTTGGAAGAAATGGCGGCCCAGACCAGTACTTTTTGAGGATGCAGGGACGATGGGACTGCAACATGGGGCTTTTCGGTTCCCCATATGCGCCAGTTCTGTTTATTGACGAAGCCGTCCAGGTAAAAATAAGCTTCGTCAGTAAACCAAATGCTGCCCACATGCATATCGCCGTCATCAATCCTGTGCACTATATCGTTAGCGATTGTCTCTCGTGCAGCAAAGGTAGCGGCGTGGAGGGGTTGCCGCGTTTGAATTTTGTATGGATAGAGGTGTAAACTCTGGCGCATGAGACGATACGTGGACGTTGGCGTCATTTGGACCGCAGCTGCAGCATGGCGAACGGAAACCCGAGGTCGCTGTTGGATCACCTGCTGCACTAGCTGCGCGTTGCCCTCTGTGGTTGCCGTACGCGGTCGCCCTACCTTTCCAGCACGTTCATCCGTCACGTTCCCAGTCCGTTGAAATTTTTCAAACAGATCTTTTATTGTATCGCTTTTCGGTCCTTTGGTTACATTAAACCTCCGTTGAAAACTTCGTCTTGTTGCAACAACACTGTGTTCTAGGCGGTGGAATTCCAACACCAGAAAAATCCTCTGTTCTAAGGAATAAACCATGTTGTCCACAGCACACTTGCACGTTGTGAACAGCACACGCTTACAGCAGAAAGACGACGTACAGAATGGCGCACCCACAGACTGCGTTGTCTTCTATATCTTTCACATCACTTGCAGCGCCATCTGTTGTTGAAAATTGTAACTACTGTAATTTCGAAAGTTTGTCCACCTGAAAATGTACTGTTGCCCCAAGCATATTGCAACAAACGGTGTATTTCTATCGCTGCTCGTTTAGTTTTTATTTCCGTTTCAAATATGCATATACATATAAATATACATTTTTAAAACACCCTGTATGTTTACTAGTACTGTTTTTAATTTTATTCTTCTCCAATAACTTTGTAATTTAAAAACATTCAGTAGATTACTCACGTTAAATTTTAAGCAAATTTGTATCACTGCTACAAAAAAAGGAAGAAAAAGAAAAAACTGTATCTCGATTTTTGACTTACTCTTTGTTCAAGAACTTGGACTTTGTGCGGCTCAAAAGCCATCGAGATTTTGCCTCTGCGACTCGCGGGTACTGAAAACTTGCCAACCACTGCTCTAGATATCAGTCACGCTCACGTGTCCAGAAATGTGACACAAAAACGCTCCTGCGGCATGTGATAGGACGTGATCAGAATACTAAATCTACTCGCTACTATTTGCACTCTGTGGTACGTGTGTGAGCACTCGACCGCTGCTCTACGTATTGCTTTCCAATACCTTTGCTCCAGTCACGTCTGTATTGGTGGGTGGACAAATTTTCGCTACTGTGATTACGTGACAAAAATCTGTTACTTAGTGACAGTTGTTCGTTGGGCTGGTGGACCTGGATTTGGGGCAGGTGGTTCGGAGGGGAGTGGGGGAGGAGGTGGAGGGGGAGAACGTCTTTGGGTACCTGATGTCTGCAATGTAGCAGGTGTCGCTGGCCAACGGTTAAAGCAGAGTGGGACGCCAAGCGAGAAACCGTTCCAGTAAATCAGCGAGCGGGTACAAGTGGAAAAGGGAGTCTAATTAATCTTATGTAAAGAGGATTAGTTATGATAAACGAGACGTTAATTAAAGTGTCTGGTTACCAGTTTTATATGAGAAGCGAAAGTAGAACTACAGGATGTCCCTAAATTATTTATCCGATTTCACAAAAATGCGTTTTATATGTATGAAGATAGAAACTGGGGGTGAATTTTGACATTTTCCTGTTGGTCAGAGTACAATTGGTAAATCTGATGACCAGTTTCTGAATAAAATATGCTTCCTCTGGTAACATAAAAACAGTCCAGGATGTTTCCTAGAATGTAGTTCCCTTGACCAAGCTGTGCATCATACCTGTCTACTGACGAAAGGTTTCTGCGTATAAAACTTACACGAGGTGCTGAAAAGTAATGCCTCCGATGTTTTGTGTAAATCTTCTTAAAGCTTTTTAAATAAAACAAACGTTACAAACATTCTAAATCTTTATTCTTCGTGTCAAAATACTTATTTTTCGACATAGTCACCATGGCGAAGAAATACATTCCTCCCAACGAGAGACCACTTTATTGGTACAGCCACTGTAAGACGGAGCCACTACACCTCTGTTTGACCCGATTGATCACTGTCAAATTGAAGTCCTGGAAAGTGTTTAAGTTTTGGAAAGAGATGAAAGTCGAAATGGGATTAGTCGCGATCGTATGGAGACTGATAGGTGGCAGTGAAGCCAAGGCGTCGGATTGTTGAAGGCGTCGCAGTAATCGTGTGTGGTCTGGCACTGCCGTTCTGAAACAGAATATGCTCTATTCTTCCAGTTCTAAACTCGATCACGGCATGCTGTTTCTCAAGGACAGGCTTAGCCACGTCACACAACGCCGTGTTACACCCTGAAATTCAGAGTCCCCTAGTGTCAGAGTGCTGCAAATATGTAGAGATGAAGAATAAAGATGTAGAATATCAATAACGTTGGTTCTATTTTATTTAAAAAGCTTTAAGAATTTTTAAATAAAAAATTCGGAGAGATTACTTTTTAGCACATCCTCGTATACGATGGTTAGTGAGAAAGATTTTATAGTTACCTAATAAAAACCAAGCTGTGACTATAAAATTTGGTGCCAGTCTTTCTCTAAAATTTAATAATTCAACAAATTTTGTTCTGCATTGGAAGATTCCCGTAATTCTTGTTGGCAAAAGTCTGCATTTAGACTGTTCAGGAAATGTTGTACCTTTAAAATGACCTCGACCTCATTTCGAAAACGTCTAGTTCCTGTATCAGAAGAAAGAGTGAAAAGGTAATGGGTGGCACTGATGGTCAGTTTGATGGCCCAAAGGAGCAGCAGGTGTGACTGAGCTGTGCAGAGTGATCTGAGGCGTAATTGTGGGGTAGAAACACCGCTCTGGACAGCTTATCTCGGCACCTCGTCTTGACATCCTCTGGTAATCCCGTCAGCAATATTCGGTAGTTTGCTCCTGTGATGGTTTCTCCCTTCGGAAAACAATCTATTAGCACGACATAGTGGTATTAGCAAAAGACATTCAGCATCTCCTTGCCGACGACTCTGAAGTCGGGTATTCGCTTTTCTCGGCGGTGGTGCGTCTGCATGTTTCCCATGTTTTCTTTTTTTCTCTTTTGTCTTGGAGCCCTTCGTGGTGATTAAAGACCTGAAACGGCCACAACAATTACGCTGCCGTTTCCGTTCGTCAGATTTTTTGAACGAGTGTCTGTTGAGGAATGCATGCAAGATCTGACCCATGAGGGATTCTCACTTTTTCCGCTATCACCTCTCCTGTGTTTCCCCCGTCTTCTAGCACCAGACGCTCCACTTTCTCGAATCACGGTTCCTTGCGGGGAGGTAGTCTGCCACCTCGTAACTGACACTTGTTTGACCACACCGGAGGCGTCAACGCCACCTAAATACTGTGTCACATGCTGTCTGGCTACATTAATACGACCAGCTTTTGCTACGCGGACCATTCCGAAACATGCAGTCTGGGAGCCTCTGGAAGGTGCTGGCAGAGATGTGGAGCAATGCCAATTCAAGTAATGGCCACCTGCATTAAATGTCTCGGTTGAGGATCCATGGCGCGAAGTGATCGTACAGCTTCTCGGATGGGTTTAATTGGGGGGCGGGGGAATACAGTACACTCATCCTGGTGTTCTTCGAACCACGCACGTACACTGCTAGCTTGTGACACGTTGCGTTGACCTCTTGGTGGATGCCGTGGGGAGGAAAAAGGCACTGTATGTGGGACATGGTCACCAAGTATTCATGCATACTTTATGCCATCCAGAATGACGAGATCATTCAGGAAACGCCCAGAAAACATTCCCAAGACAATGACGCTCCCGCCTACGGCCTGAACCCGTCCGTCGATTGTTTCAAGGTTTTAGCGTTCAGTTCGCTGGAGCCTAAAACGGCATTCATCTGAGTAGGCCATCGGTCACCAGTCAGTGGAAGCCCATTAGCGGTATTAGCATGTAAACTCCATACAGCCTTTGTCGCCGGGTTCGTAGTGATCAGTCACGCTTTACTCTGTGGCATTCCTGGAGAACGTTGTCTGCAGTCATTTATAGTGCCCACAGGTACGGAGGAGATTGTGAGCCAGCATTAGATATTTTCTCGTGGTTATGGTGTGGCTCGCTTATTGCGCTTGATTAAACACTGTATGTGGCAGGGTACGAGCGCATTTTATAGCATCGGTCCCACACACTAGAAAACCTGAGGGTATTGTATTGTATGTTAACCGGGGATCTAGAAACGACGGAGACGCTCCGTCCCCGCCGCAGCCGCAGTGGTCCACAACCCCACGACGACTACCGCAGTCCACTTAACCCCTCCGCCGCTCCCCACCGAACCCAGGCGTATTGTGCGGTTCGGCCTCCGGTGGACCCCCAGCGTACGTCTCAAAGCAGACGAGTGTAACCCCTATGTTTGCGTGGTAGGGTAATGGTGGCGTACGCGTACGTGGAGAACTTGTCTGCGCAGCAATCGCCGGCATAGTGTAACTGAGGCGGAATAAGGGGAACCAGCCCGCATTCGCCGTGGCAGATGGAAAACCGCCTAAAAATCATCCACAGATTGGCCGGGGATCAGGCTCTCCTTCCCGCCCGGAAAGCCGTGCGTTAGACCGCACGGTCAACCGGGCGGGCAAACTTGAGGGTACTCACCTTGCTCAGAAGGAGCAGAACTTGAATCTACTTGAGGAGCTGGAAATTGTTAAACATTTCGGTGTTGAGAAAGACAGGTTGCTGAACGATCAACTGAACAGCACTAACCAAATGTATTATAATAAAATGTTTCCAGTAATCGGAATTGACCTCGCTCCAGGCGTGCTAACCAGCGTCCAAAATCACTACCTTGTCTGGTGTCGGATCCTGAAGAGAATGGGCTGCCATTTTTACACAGACATTCAGGTACCTCATTAAACTGTTCCCTGAATCGTTCAAGCTGTGGACACACCCCTTAATAATTTCGACTAACACATGGGCGGATACTGATGATCAGATACTGTACTCCAGACAGGCCAGAAACGGATTCAGACAAATAAAACATTAAAAATCAGAGAATGAATTGCAATGTTACGGCCAAAATCAGAAGCTACAAAAATGTCTTCTTGATTTTGTACCCAAAATATCACTAAAATATGTCTTAAGCGTTAGTTAAAGATTCAGCAGCGTACACACATCAGTATAACGATAGAGAACTTTGGTGTATCAGAGGAAATCTGTAAGTCACCTGCTTTTTCGTAGCTCGTCTCATCCTGTTTCTTCAGAAAGATTCATTTAGGGCTATGTAGAGGAATCAGCAAGACCAGACTAAATTATCTTTTCCTAACTCTGCAGTATGTGCAAGGTGGCGCTTATTATAAGTACCACTGCCGAAAGATAACAGTAACAAGTTGAACTAAGTTTAATACAGATATGAAAAAGTACATATCTTGATTATTACCGCAGCACGAAGACCTCATGAGATCTCCTTATGACTCCTGTTTGCCTGGATATCCTGAAGTCATCACGTGAAGCCTTCCCTAGCATGCCCTAAGGTATCCTGCAGAAGTGAACTTATTTCACGGGGAGTGGAAGGCTTAGTTTTCCTCTGTTCTCTGTAAACGACTGTCGGAAACCCTTTCTTCCACGCAACCTCGGCGGATGTAATTCGGAGCTGTTAAAACTGTGGGACATGATGTCCACGTCACATCACCAAAGTGGGATATCAGACGGTTTGGACATGTTTGTACAGCTGTATTTCAGCGTGGTGTATGAGGCGTCGCGCCATCCTGCTAAAACCGAAAGTTATTCAACAACCATCATTCCTGAAATTTCACAATGAGGAAATTCTGCAATATTTGGCAGTAATGGTTGGCATTAACTGTTGTTACACTTCCGGCCTCATACTCAAAAAAACATGGGTCGATAATCACATGCATGTCAACACCGCACCATATCACAGATTTTGGACTGGCCTGAAGCTTTTCGTATCATTCATTCTTGTGACACGAAGTTTCGGAGAAGAGCTTCTGTAAAGTGTGGAAGGTAGGAGACGAGGTACTGACAGAATTTAAGCTGTCAGGACGGGTCGTGAGTCGTGCTTGGGTAGTTCACTTGGTAGAGCACTTGCCCGCGAAATACAAAGATCCCGAGTTCGAGTCTCGGTCCGGCACACAGTTTTAATCTGCCAGGAAGTTTCATACCAATACAACAAGTTTAGCTTATTAATACATCTAGCCATGAAAAAAATTACTTCATTTGCATCTTCGTTAATGATTGCAAGAATGTCACTGCAGTGTCTCTGAACTCTTGAACCAGCTAGCGTTTATAAGGATCCAAAAGACATATGTAATGTTTAAACACGTCGCCGTACGGAATGTCTGGGACTGTGTTCGAGCGATGCCCGCAATAGTTTTGAGTATTCACATTTCGAACACTACTTCCCCAGTCTGGTGACCGCCGATTTGAAGTTATATCAGTGCCGCACCATTGTCACCTCCACCTGAGATTGCTCTGCCTTTCGCCAACAGGAAAATAGCGGCTTCTACTATTCGTCACAATTCCTGCTTATCCTCTGTAACATAACCAGTTCGGTTAAACGCCTCCATGACCGAATTTCACGGCCAGCAGATCACCGCTCCATGTCGTAGTAACAGCCTGATTGCGTCCTGTTCAAATAACTTACAGGTTTGCTGCTGGGTGACGTCGTCAACCACCGCAGATATTTCGACAGGAGCACACCCTGCCATTCTCAAGGCACAACTGCAAGGAGGAAGCAATGTCCAAGGGAATATAATACCTCGGTTCACAGAGGAGAAGCAAGGAAGATTCCACACACAGAACAAGTCACCGCAGAGTCAACACACAACCAAAGATAGCCAACATCACAAACGTCAATAGTGACTATTAATCAACAGGTGACGTAGCACTCTGTCCCTCTGTTTTTGGATGAGAGACAGAGCCGGATTCCAAGCAGCATTTAAGCAAAATCCACCCTCTCTGTTTATAAGATTGCTTGATAGTTTGATTTCAACAGCTTCCTTAATAACACTATCCCAATAGCTGGACGTCCTGTAAGCCAGAATCTCCGTGTTGTTGTATTCCATAGGATGACCGGAGTCAAGGCAATGTTCTGCAATAGCGGATTTGCTCGGCTGTTGTAAGCTTGTGTGGCGCTGATGTTCAACACACCGGTCTTCCACAATCCTGATTGTTTGACGAATACATGACATGCCACAACTGCAAGGAATACGATAGACACCAGCCTTACGCAAACCAAGATCACCTCTTACGGACTCCAACAGGGCCTTAATCTTAGAAGGTGGTCGAAAAACACATTTCACATTTCACATTTCCGCAAAATACGGCCAATCCTGTTGGAAATGCTTCCTGCGTAAGGCAAAAAGACCGTAGACTTAGGTGCCACTTCGTTGCTATCGCCACTCAACCGTTGCACAGAAGGTTGATAGCGCAACGCACGTTTGATCTGCCTCTCACTATAACCATTCTGACGAAAGGTGACTTCGAGACGTAATAGCTCTGCTGCCAAACTTTCAGGGTCTGAGATAACGTGGGCCCTGTGAACCAAGGTAGGAAGTACTCCTTCACGCTGAGCTGGATGGTGACAACTATCAGCTCGTGGGTGGGCTTCCTATAAACAGAATGTCCCAACGTACCATCAGACTTCCTTCTGACCAACACATCGAGGAAGGGAAAACATCCATTCTTTTCCACCTGCATAGTGAACTGAATATTCGGGTGGATTTAATTCAGGTGTTCCAAAAGCCAGTTTAAATTCTCATTACCATGAGGCCAAACAACAAAAGTATCGTCTACATATCGAAAAAAAACACGCAGGTTTCAAGGCCGCCGACACCAGTGCACGTTCCTCAGAGTCCTCCATAAACAAATTGGCCACAATAGGTGACAATGGGCTTCCCATTGAAACTCCATCAGTCTGTTCGTAGTACTGACCATCGAATAAAAAGTAATTGGAAGTCAGCACATGTCGAAACAAATTTTTGAACTCGACACCAAACTTAACCTCAATTGCTAATTGCTTCCTGTTCAGCGATGTACGCATGGGCAGCATCGAACAATTTGGTCGGGGTTGCCAACGGCAATTTTCAAATGCAGTGCACGCCGCCTTGTAGATGAGGGCATAAAACCACTGCCCTACATAAATATCTTATTCATTTGTAAGTATTGCAACAAATGTTTGGCTTGAGTTTACCCTCTAGGTCATTTCTCGAGAACAGTGCTTCCGGAATTGGACTGGAATGACTATCTCCGTCACGCACACATGCTTACTAAGCAAAACTGTAAAGAAACGTTTTCACCTATAGTCATGCTCCGAAATAAATTCATCTTTCCCTCCAGTGGAGTTCAGCAAGTGCAGTTATTATCTGCGTCTCGTTTCAGTGTTTACTCCTGATACTTTACTGAATAAACTGTGCTAAATTTATGGATTTTCATCTGTTTGGACGAGCGACTTCAGCTGATGATATATACGAGAAAAAGTGCCAGCATAGCTGTAGCTTGAGAACACGTTTATTTGCTTGACGCATTTACAGTGAGTTCCTTGTTAACTAGCACGCGCGAGCTAGCTTCCATCAGTTGGCGCCACTGCCAACCAGTCGTATGAAAGAATAAAGAAATTCTCTAGGTACAGCTGTGTTGGTATGTTTTCTCTTATGAACTGTGCTACTTCAGTCATTATGCATCGTCTGTATGTATGAAAATTACAGTTGACAAGGCAGCTGAATAACTGCGGCCAGATATACACCACTGCTTTTGAAACGTTACTGACTGTAAGCGGAGTGTGCATCAGCGGGTAGGGACACTGAACAGAAATTGCCAATGCAGTAGTAGCTTTTTACTAGAGTAGCATCTCAGCTCAATTCGAGTGTTAAGACTATACTCATTTGAAATGACGGAAAAATCGTTCCTTTCCCTGTACCTATTGTGTCTTTCAACAGTTCACTCTCTTAGCAGAGTTTCATGGTATGAAACTAAAACAGTCAATCAGCAGTGATTTCATTTGTGCTCGGTATGTTTCCACTCTTTACTGCAATACCGAAATACATAAACGTGCATTAAATTCTAATATTATTTGTTTACAAACCAAAAGAGAAATTAACAGGTAGGAAAAGTTACAACCATGGACGTTATCGGGATGTGAAATAAATATCTGTAAAACAAAACCAAGCACACCAATTTCTTCAGTTTTTTCGCGTATAAAGGTAGAATGCCAATCCAGTCCAGCAGTTAAATTAATCACACAGACCTTCCATCGTTCACCGAATTCTTAATAATGAATATAACACCGACATACAATGTTTTAAAAATTTAAGTTCTGAGATAATGAGTAAAACGATTAAACGTATTGTAAAATACGAGTACATTTGTCCGTGTGGTTGAAGTAGTTGGAGGTCCAGTTATGTGAAGAAATGCAGCGTGAGGTTAACAGATCCGTAAACTTAAAGTGTAAAATTAAACAGCGCTGCCGACACACCTGGAGCTTTTTGAAACAGGCGTGAACAGAGGTTCAACATCAGAGAGAGCGACAGAAAATACGCAGCTGTTAGCTTCGATATCGGCCCGTCTCTTACCATCCTTTCTGGTATCCATTTCTTTCTTCCTTTCTTATCCTTTTTTTTTTTGTTGGTAAAATTGACGTTGTCCCTTTAATGGCCCACCTCCCTTTCTCCGTTTCCTCCTTCATTTTGTTCATTCTCTTTTTTTCCCCTAATTTTCTGGTGTTTTTCTGGCGCAGCAGAAACAGCTAGTGGAGGAGAACTCTCTCTCCCTTTCGTTTAATCTCTCGCTTCCTCTTGTGTATAGCCCTCCTTATCTTTCACTCTTTGCGTGTGTGTGTGTGTGTGTGTGTGTGTGTGTGTGGTGGAAGGGGTGAGCTGTGCGGGAGTGTGGAGTGGGTGGCAGTGGGTTGGTTGGACAGAACAGCGCTCTCGTGGCCGCGCGGCCCTTCAGACCGGCACCAGTGACGTCATCGTTAAAGGGAAGCTGCGAGGCGGCGCTACGAGCCTGAAATGAAGCGACAACGGAGCTTGCCGTGGTTTTAGCGCCCTGGCGAACGTATCTTTCGCAGAATCGTTGTCTTCCATATTTATAGGAGCATACAAGGGGGCAAGGGCATAGCCACAAAACTATTAAACTAAAAGAACATTACATCTGTAACTGAGCGACCAAAATCCAATTCTATAACTTAACAAAAACGGAATAAAATTCACGATTTCTACAATTACTTTCAAAAGTGTAGAGGTAATGGATGAAATAGGTTATGTATTTAATTTAGCAAAAAATGTAGAGTGGAAGTCAGTAACTGGGTAAGTTCTAAAAGTACACTACTGGCCAGTAAAATTGATACACCACCATGATGATGTGCTACAGGCACGAAATTTAACCGTCAGGAAGAAGATGCTGTTATATGCAAAATATTAGCTTTTCGCAGCATTCACAGCAGGCTGGCGCCGGTAGCAACACCTACAACGTGCTGACATGAGGAAAGTTTCCAACCGATTTCTCATACACAAACAGCAGTTGACCGGCGTTGCCTGGTGAAACGTTGTTGTGATGCCTCGTGTAAGGCGAAGAAATGCGTACCACTGCGTTTCCGACTTTGATAAAGGTCTGATTGTTGCCTATCGCGATTGTGATTTATCGCATCGCGATATTGCTGCTCGCGTTGGTCGAGATCCAATGACTGTTAGCAGAGTATGGAATCATTAGGTTCAGGAGGATGATACGGAACGCCGTACTGGATCCCAACAGCCTCGTATCACTAGCAGTAGAGATGACAGGCATCTTATCCGCATGGCTGTAAGGGATCGTGCAGAGACGTATCGATCTTGAGTCAACAGAAGGAGACGTTTGCACGACAACAACCATCTGCACGAACAGTTCGACGACGTTGGCAGCAGCTCGTAGACCGTGGCTGCGGTTACCCTTAACGCTGCATCACAGACAGGAGCACCTCCGATGGTTTACTCAACGACGAACGTGGGTGCACGAATGGTAAAACGTCATTTTTTCGGATGCATTCAGGTTCGTTTTACAGCATCATGATGGTAGCATCCGTGTTTGGCGACATCGCGGTGAACTCACATTGGAAGCGTGTATTCGTCATCGCCATACTGGCGTATAGCCCGGCGTGATGGTATGGGATGCCATTGGGTACAAGTTTCGGTCACCTCTTGTTCGAACTGACGGCACTTTGAACAGTGGACGTTACATTTCAAATGTGTTACGACCCGTGGCTGTACCCTTTATTCGTTCCCGGGGAACCCCTACATTTCAGCAGGATAATGCACGACCGCATGTTGCACGTCCTGTACGGGCCTACAAATAGGCTGCCCGGTCCAGCACATTCTCCAGATCTCTCACCAATTGAAAACGTCTAGTCAATGGTAGCCGAGCAACTGGCTCGTAACAATACGCCAGTCACTACTTCTGATGAACTGCGGTATCGTGTTCAAGCTGAATGGGCAGCTGTACCTGTACACGCCATCCAACCTCTGTCTGACTCAATGCCCATGTGTATCAAGGCCGTTATTACGGCCAGAGGTGGTTTTTCTGTGTACTGATTTCTCACGATCTATGCATCCAAATTGGGTGAAAATGTAATCGCATGTCACTTTAGTATAATATATTTGTCCAATGGATACCAGTTTATCATCTGCATTTCTTATTGGTGTAGAATTTTAATGGCCAGTAGTGTAATGTTTTGAGTTAGACGTGATAAACCAAGCTAAGAGCCGTTCCCAGAAATCTGAAAGCCGGTTAAGCGCAACGATAATTTCTAGTAGTGCATATTAGACCCGGAAGATAGCATGAGCGGTGTATGCCTGCCCACTGGTGAGGCAAAAGCGGGCTAAGTGTCGCAGTGCTTTGCATTTGTTTCCACTGCACCAGACACTTGTTGTCTTATACAGGCGTTACCGGTTTCTTTTCGCTACAACAACAAAAATGGTTGAAATTGCTCTGAGCACTATGGGACTTCTGAGGTCATCAGTCCCCTAGAACTTAGACCTACTTAAACCTAACTAACCTAAGGACATCACACACATCAATGCCCGAGGCAGGATTCGAACCTGCGACCGTAGGGGTTGCGCGGTTCCAGACTGTAGCGCCTAGAACCGCTCGGCCACCACTGGCGGCGTATAACAACAAGAAGCAAAGAAAAAACTCTCATATATCGATCTATTCACGCAAAATTATCTTTGAAACATACATTCCAAAAATAAAGTACTAATAATTGGTTACCTTTTTAAGCAGTCCATAATATAATAATTGCATAAACTGTTTACATGTGTTGCAGTTTATACATTTTCGTATAGCTATATTGTAGTGGATTTCTGGGTTAGCGCTTTTGTAGTGGATTTCTGGGTTTTAAGTCATCACTTTAGTAATCGGACATTTCATATGATCCAAGATCGTAAGGTATATCTATCTCAGCGTACTCAGTTTTATTACAGGACATACCCTCATATTAGAGAGACCTTTGGAGAAAGGAGAACCACTTGTATGAACATCAAGAGCTCAGATGGAAACCCAGTTCTAAGCAAAGAAGGGAAAGAAGAAAGGTGGAATGAGTATATAAAGGATCTATACAAGGGTGATGTACTTGAGGGCAATATTATGGAAATGGAAGAGGATGTAGAAGAAGATGAAATGGAAGATATGATACTGCGTGAAGAGTTTGACACAGCCATGAAAGACCCGAGTCGAAACAAGGCCCCGGAAGTATACATCATTCCATTAGAAATACTGAGAGCCTTGGGAGAGGCAGGTCCCACAAAACTCTGCCATCTACTGAGCAATATGTACGAGACAGGCGAAATACCATCAGACGTAAAGAAGAATATAATAATTCCAATCCCAAGGAAAGCAGATGTTGACAGATGTGAAAATTATCGAACTATAAGTTTAATAACCCACGGCTGCAAAAGATTAACAAGAATTCCTTACAAACGAATGGAAAAACTGGTAGAAGCCAACCTCGGGGAAGATCAGTTTGGATTCCGAGGAAATATTGGAACACGTGAGGCAATACTGACCTTACGACTTATCTTAGAAGAAAGATTAAGGAAAGGCAAACCTACGATTCTAGCATTTGTAGACTTAGAGAAAGCTTTTGACAACGTTGACTGGAATACTCTGTTTCAAATTCTGAAGGTGGCCGGGGTAAAATACAGGAAGCGAATGGCTATTTACAACTTGTACAGAACCAGATGGCAGTTATTAGAGTCGAGGGACATGAAAGGGAAGCAGTGGTTGGGAAAGGAGTTAGACAGGGTTGTAGCCTGTCCCCGATGTTATTCAATCTGTAGATTGAGCAAGCAGTGAAGGAAACAAAAGAAAAATTCAGAGTAGGAATTAAAATCCATGGAAAAAAATAAAAACTTTGAGATTCGCCGATGACATTGTAGTTCTGCCAGAGACAGCAAATTACCTGGAACAGGAGCTGAACGGAATGGACAGTGTCTTGAAAGGAGGATATAAGAGGAACATCAACAAAAGCAAAACAAGGATAATGGAATGTACTCGAATTAAATCGGGTGATACTACGGGAATTACATTAGGAAATGAGACACTTAAAGTAGTAAAGGAGTTTTGCTATTTGGGGAGCAAAATAACAGATGGTGGTCGAAGTACAGATGATATAAAATGTAGACTGACAATGGCAAGGAAATCGTTTCTGAAGAAAAGAAATTTGTTAACATCGAGTATAGATTTAAGTGCCAGGAAGTCGTTTCTGAAAGTATTTGTATGGAGTGTAACCATGTATGGAAGTGAAACATGGATGATAAATAGTTTGGACAAGAAGAGAATAGAAGCTTTCGAAATGTGGTGCTGCAGAAGAATGCTGAAGATTAGATGGGTAGATCACGTAACTAATGAAGAAGTATTGAGGAGGAGTTTGTGGCACAACTTGACTAGAAGAAGGGAATGGTTGGTAGGACATGTTCTGAGGCATCGAGGGATCACCAATTGGGTATTGGAGGGCAGCGCGAAGGGTAAAAATCGTAGAGGGAGACCAAGAGATAAATACACTAAACAGATTCAGAAGGATGTATGTTGCAGTAGGTACTGGGAGATGAAGAAGCTTGCACAGGATAGAGTAGCATGGAGACCTGCATCAAACCAGTCTCTGGACTGAAGACCACAACAACAACCCTCATATGGCGAGAGTAGCAACACATAATCCACCAGGAAATATCGTCGAACATGATGGATGGTGGTGGACTGGCCTGCGCGTTCTCCGATTTAAGTTCCATGGAGCACGTGTGGAACGCGTTCGTGACACATGCTGTAGCGTGCACACATGCACGAGCGACCATCCAACAGTCGTCAACCGCTCTGGTGGAGGAATGGAACGCCCTACCACAAAAACTCCTCACCAACCGTGTGATCCGAATGGGAGAATGTCAGAGAGCATGCACACTGCCTTACATGGTGACAATACAAACCTATTAAGAACCACATGCCGCCTTAAAGACTGCGATGGAGCTCCGTATGCCACGGGAAACTGGCTGACACTGACGGCGGCGGTGCACAAATGCTGCGCAGCTAGCGCCATTCGACGGCCAACACCGCGGTTCCTGGTGTGTGCGCTGTGCCGTGCGTGTGATCATTGCTTGTACAGCCCTCTCGCAGTGTCCGGAGCAAGTATGGTGGGTCTGACACACCGGTGTCAATGTGTTCTTTTTTCCATTTCCAGGAGTGTACATTCTCAGAAATTTCTTCGTCAAATTCAGGCCTATGTTTGATACTAGTAGACTGCTCTCGACCAGGAATTCCCTGCTTGCCACTGCTAGTCTGTTTTTGACGTCCGCTTTGCTCCGTCCGTCATTGGTTATTTTGCTGGCTAGGTAGCAGATTCGTTAACTTCATCTACTTTGTGACCATCAATCCTGATGTTAAGTTTGTCGCTGTTCTCATTGCTGCTACTTCTCATTACTTTCGTCTTCCTTCGATTTAGTGTCAATCCGTATTCTGTACTTATTAGGTGCTTTTATTTCCATCATTGTACTGATAGAACAGTAGGAACGAAAGACTACATTCCTGTTTTATATCCTTTTTAATCCTAGCATTTCGTTCTTGGTAGACCACTCTTACTATTCCCTCTTGGTTCTTGTAAATATCGTGTATTACCCGTCTTTCCATATAACTTACCCCTATTTTTGTCAGAATTTCGAACACCTTGCACCATTTTACATGGTCGAACACTTTTTCTAGGTCGACAAATCCTATGAAATTGTTTTGATTTTTCTTTAGCCTTGCTTCCATTAACAGTTGCAACGTCAGAGTAGCCTCTCTGGGGCCTTTTTACCTTCCCTAAAGCTCAGTCCTTTATAATGCATAGAATGATTTGTATTTCAAGGACGATGTTCGAATCTCCTGACCATTTGAGGAATGTAAACGTGTAGGTAGCAACGTGATATCGAAACGTTTCAGTCCTTTTACGTGGAGCGAATAGCCTCAGATGGTCAACAATGAATATGACAAATTGTACAAAGTTGTAATAAACAAACCTTATGTAATGTACAGTTTTAATTATGGAATACTGCATACGTAGTTTCTTTTATGAAAATGTAATCGGGAAAAAAATTACAAGCGGAAACATGTGTAGGGGCTCAGGAGGTCACAATTTTATATTCGAGTGACAAGGCTCTAACTTTAGAAGGATCATTTGCTTGAAAAGAGAAGAGCTATGTGTTGAAGTAGCGGCTACGACCTTCCAAACGCTAGTGTTATGAGCTTTAGCGATACCAGAGGATATTTCGACATCGCAGTCAGGTTGGTTTTAAAGTATTGCTTGGAAGAGTACTGATTTGTGTTTTGCATTGTGGTGCTCCCCAAGCGACGGCGTTTCTGATTTTTACTCCCAACATGTATAAGATTAAAGATATGATTATGTCGGAGGTAAAAATGATCATTCATGTCACTTTTAATTAGGAATGGCGATCCAAGCACGAATTAAGATTAAATACAAGGGAAAGGGACAGAACCTGCACTATTATAGGAAAACTATGGATGAGTACTAAGGCAAGCCACTGATAACTACAATACGGTCCACAATTAACAGTCGAAATGTGGTACCCATGCAGACTTCCTGCGTACATTAATTTCATCTTAACGTTACACGTGATTGGTTCTTCATTACACATCATCATAATTTGACATAATTTTTATATGAAAGCTGTTTCTAGTAAAAAATCTGCGAGAGAGTCTTCACTCGTAGTTCACACATGGCAGTTACTAAGTGCAAGGCGGGTGTATCAATGACCTGGGTTGGAGCATGGAATATTTTTAACATTCTGGAAGACAAATAGTATTTTTAATATTTTGGAAGACTAATAGTGAGTTGAATGTAGCCATAAAAACGTTCCAGTTTGGATCTTGTTAAAGACATATTTGTTGCCGACTTTTTCTCGCCTCAATGTATGTATGTTTGTGGTGGTAGATACGTTAAAACATTTCCTACGGAACGGACATCACACTCTTATTGATTCAGTGGCCATAAATATCAAATTTCGAAGGAAAGGTAGACACCAACCACAATCGGTCTAATGCTGCATAAATTTTCAACTTTCACTATTGAATTATTTCGACGAGCGATTTCGGCTGACATCGGACTTTCCCCCGAAATTCCATCTGTCTTTAAAGTGGACATTTGTGTTAGTTTCCAGTAGGTCATATTTCTAAATGTATTGAATTTCTAAATTGTTTGTTATAATATTATTGCTTGATTTATGATTTCCCAATAAAAAAATATAAGATGCTGTTAAAAAAAAGACTGCTGTCCTTATCTTCTTAAAGAACGATGTTACAACAATAACAGTCATGCTGGTAAATTTCCCCATGGTAGTTAAACATGGAGAAGAAATAAAAACTTTGAGGTTCGCCGATGACATTGTAAGTCTGTCAGAGACAGCAAAGGAACTGGAAGAGCAGTTGAACGGAATGGACAGCGTCTTGAAAGAAGGATATAAAATGAACAGCAATGAAACCAAAACGAGTATAATGGAACGTAGTCGAATCAAGTCCGGTGATGCTGAGGTAATTAGATTAGGAAATGAAATGCTTAAAGTAGTAAAGGAGTTTTGCTATTTGGGAAGCAAAATAACTGATGATGGTCGAAGTAGAGAGGATATAAAATGTAGACTGGCAATGGCAAGGAAAGCGATTGTGAAGAAAAGAAATTTGTTAACATCGAGTATAGATTTAACTGTCATGAAGTCGTTTCTGAAAGTATTTGTATGGAGTGTAGCCATGTATGGAAGTGAAACGTGGACGATAAACAGTTTGGACAGGCAGAGAATATAAGCTTTCGAAATGTGGTGCTACAGAAGAATGCTCAAGATTGGATGGGTAGATCACATAACTAATGAGGAGGTATTGAATCGAAATGGGGAGAAGGGAAATTTGTGGCACAACTTGACAAGAAGAAGGGATCGGTTGGAAGGACACGTTCTGAGGCATCAAGGGATCACAGATTTCGCATTGGAGGGCAGCGTGGAGGGTAAAAATCGTAGAGGGAGACCAAGACATGAATACACTAAGCAGATTCAGAAGGATGTAGGTTGCAGTAAGTAGTGTGAGATGAGGAAGCCTACACAGGATGGAGTAGCATGGGGAGCTGCATCAAACCAGCCTCAGGACTGAAGCCTACAGCAACAACAACAACAGTTAAACAATATTCGCTTTGTAAATTTTTTATTTTGCTTCTGGATAAAAGACTATTTGTGGTGATCAGGATTAATGGTACACCCTGTGTGGTAAGATAGCTTCCGCTGGTCTTGAATGTACTGGTGAAGGTTCTTTCACTAAATAGTCGATCAGACGCTGTCCCAGGTATTTCTAAGCAAATGTCACAGCGTTAAGAGAACCTCTGAGAGGCCAAATAACCCTTACTGGACGACTAGACGTGCGGAAAGGTAGCCTGGACTGATGGGATGCTGTACACATGTAGCTACACACCGATGGTGAGACAGGTGACCGTCATTTAAAGGGGTGCGCCCCGTCTGTGAAAAGAGAAATGATCAATTAACAGCTGGGTGAGGTATTGTCTCAGTGAGTCTTATTTACGTGAGATGAAATGGCCCTGTTATGTATGGCGTCGTGTCTACCAGGCGAAGGTTGCGGGAAGCTACTGCCCGATTATTTGCACATGATTACCCATCTAGAGCACATCTTAGGCAACGTGTACTTTGAGCAAATTAAGACAGTATTTTACATCTCACGAACTGTGTATAAATGGTTCCAGCAAGACCACTCGTACTTGAGTGTCGCCAGTTTAATGACGGGAATAAACGTTTTCCAAGACGTCCGGTATGGCCGAGAGGTGTCAATGCACTTCATGCTAGAACCGCGCGACCGCTACGGTCGGAGGTTCGAATCCTGCCTCGGGCATGGATGTATGAGATGTTCTTAGGCTAGTTAGGTTTAAATAGTTCCTAAGTCTAGGGGACTGACGACATCAGATGTTGTCCCATAGTGCTCGGAGCCATTTGAACCATTTGAGAGGAGTGGCGAGGGTGAAGTAGCTATGAGAAAAAGAAAGGGTATAATGAAATGAAATGTCGTGTGACGAGGGCCTCCCGTCGGGTAGACCGTTCGCCTGGTGCAAGTCTTTCGATTTGACGCCACTTCGGCGACTTGCCGCGTCGATGGGGATGAAATGATGATGATTAGGACAACACAACACCCAGTACCTGAGTGGAGAAAACCTTCGGCTCAGCCGGGAATCGAACCCGGGCCCTTCGAATTGACAGTCTGTCGCGCTGACCACTCAGCTACCGGGGCGGACGACGAAAGGGTAACATTCTACGAGTCGGGGCGTGAAATGTCAAAAGTCTGCACACGGCTGGGAAGTTAGAGAATCTTAAAAGAGAAATGCAAAGGCTCAGTCTAGATACGAAGTGAAGTGAAATAAAATGAAGGACTTCTGGTCAGACGAATGTAGGGTAATATGAACATCAGCAGAAAATGGTGTGAGTGACAGTCCTTGTAAAGTTATGTTTTCGAGGTAGCAACGTCAGGAAGGGAAATTGTTTGCAGATTGCAAAAGCAAAAAGCTGATTATTTGGAGAAACAGTGAAGTAGTTGGTTCCAATTACTTCCACTATTCTCTTTTCTGCAATTCTAAGAAGAATAATTCTATAAAATTCCTGTCGGGGTGTAGTGCTGCATTACCCCACCACTATCACATAAACTTACCAAAGCCAAAACACTGGTTCAACATTTTTCACTAGGACGCGACCCACCACGCAGGAAAACTTTATGAAAACTGACTCCGGCCGCGTAAACCTACAAGCATACAATGTTGACTCCATCACTGTCGTCCATAACAGCACTGTCTTTCGTTCGTCGTATTAGGCAGCCGACCAGTATCGTTCACCTTACTTACTGGCGACGCTAATCTCCTCAGCCTATCCACCAACTCGTCAGCTTTGTGCTAGGCACTTTTATCCTCTTGTTTTATTTTTTTTAAAACATCCTCAGTCCACTGTTTTTAAGTTCTTTATGTACGTTGGTACATGTTTCACGGGGAAATATCGTCAGTTTCAGCTTTCCTGAGTCGCCTTCCGAATTTCTGCTGTAACTAGCGAGTGCAGAAACGACTCGCTTTTGAGAATTCAGAATATTGGCAGCATTCAATAGGAGCCCGGCAAAGCAGTTCCACCTTATTTCGCATTCACGTCTCAAAAGTCTTTGATGTCGTCTCCTTCTATAAGAAGATACTCACTGACATCCTTCAAAGGGCCGTTCATATTTCATGCCTGCTTTTACTTCCCTCTCGCCGTTTTCATTATTCTATACGTTCCCCTTCACGCAACTCCGCTTACGACTTACGTAAGTCATCAACTCATTATGTGTAAGAAAACGTATTACACCTAAATTTTCTCGCTGTTGAATTTGAGATACTTTTAACAAGTGTTATTGTCAAACCACAAAATATCTAAGATGGCCCTTTACACAGCGACTGTTTGTCTGTAAAGTAAAGGCAAAGGGAAGTGAGATACGTACTGAAGTCAAATGAAGAGTTAACGAAAGTAATTCGAAGTGTTTGCTTCTTGAGCATATATTTTACGTAGAAAATTATCACACAGTAAATAATTACTACTATCAAAAACAAAAGAAATAAAATGCCGGCCGTTGTGGCCGAGCGGTTCTAGGCGCTTCAGTCAGGATCCGCGCTGCTGCTACGGTCGCAGATTCGAATCCTGCCTCGGGCATGGATGTGTGTGATGTTCTTAGGTTAGTTAGGTTTAAGTAGTTCTAGGTTCTAGGGGACTGCTGACCTCAGATGTTAAGTCCCATAGTGCTTAGAGCCATTTGAACCAAAATACAATACTGAAGTAGATCATACTAGCGTCTTATTTCTTTCTGGGCGCTGCGTCTCTCGCTGTATAGGAATACTGAATCAGTTTTCCAGGCAGTCAAATATAATCACAAGCTGCGACATGGTCGCGAATAAAACAGTGACCCGAATATAGAATACGTTTCCTTTACTTTACGTCTATGTTCACAATTTTTTTGCCATCAGACTACCGATTTCAGTAG
This sequence comes from Schistocerca gregaria, assembly GCF_023897955.1. Lineage (NCBI taxonomy): Eukaryota > Metazoa > Arthropoda > Insecta > Orthoptera > Acrididae > Schistocerca > Schistocerca gregaria. The sequence continues at coordinate 164,008,825 of NC_064922.1, forward strand.
ATTTGCAGCAAAATAGGGGAAAAAACAACTACACTAGCAGATTGTCTACAGCTTAATACAATAAAATAGACTATAATGGAAAGTGCTAATGACATACATGTGCATTTCTGCGCTTTAGTATGAAAAGGCACCCCTGTTGTATAAAAACATGTCCTAAGGTACTGGAGCCATAGTCGCATCATCCAATGTTAAACGCAAAATCATCACCAGCAGCGTCAAATATATAAAAATAACAGCATATGCAAGAGTCATCTTGTCAGCAGCACTACTGTTCAGAGCAAACAGCCGTACAGTAGGCACAAAATGGTTGTGTTGCAAGTTCATTAACTATATAATCTTACTCATGCACTGGTGCGGAGTTTTATCATTCTTTTCTTGCAATGGCGTGGCGCAGGGTACGAAGGACCCTCTGGTGGTCACGTTCCTCTAACGTATGCGACATTCTGGTGTTAGTGCAAACAGAGGGCGCAGATTATGTGCGACAGTCTATTTTCTTTCATTGTCTCTTAGTTATCTGTTTGTTTTATAGTTTTTATGTTATTCTGTGGACTCTGAAACCTGTTTATTATTTATGTCATTATCTACAATATTGCACTTCAGCGTATGTCAACTAATCTCTCTTAACTCTTCCGCTTTTTAACAATCACTGAAGAATATGTGTATGCCTACAGTAGCGACATGTGGGGAACTTGCAACACAAACAAAGTAAGCCGAAACTTATATATAACACGTTAATAACTTATTTGTAGCTGCGAGAGAATTTTCCACTTGAACAGTAACAACAACTCGCAGTTCACTGAAGTGGTGAGGGATCTATAGGTCACGCTTTGGTCTCTAGCAGAACAACTTTGCCTTAGGAGGGCATGGTTCGCTCGGATATTGGAGACGTGAAGGAAGTTATAGTGAGACTGGGAAGGTGAAACCGCTGGGGTTGAGGCGGCCGAGTAGGATCATGGCGGCGAGGGGAGTATTTTGCCGGATGTTGATGGCAGCTACAGATTTGGCAGGTAACAGCCATACTCTCCGAGCGTGGCAGCTATACCAGGAAGAGACACTCGGCGAGTTTCTGGATTGCGAACCATTGTTACCTCGGTTGCGGCCGGCAAGAAACCTTTGGACGTGTGGGGTGAGTACCAACGGAAGGAGCGCGTTGTGTCCTTCAGCGCCCGACCGGACCTGCAGGAGGGCGGTGGACTGCTACTGTGTTGAAGTTGTGTGTCGCCTCCACGCGATTCTTCCTGGATCGTTGTACGGATACGTCTGATGCGCTTCCGATTTGGTTTATAGGGTGCGAGTGAACCTAGAATCGTCAGTAACCATAGCTGTAATTGATATTTCCTGCCCCAATACTGTAACTGTTTAGTTCGGTAGTTTTCTGGTTATTTGTACCAGGTTCATGTCCGGTTCAGTTTCTAGAAAAAGTAGTTCTAAGGAGGTTAGTTCACAAATAAAGACGTTACAACTGTTTAAAAATAGGGCGTGACGTATCAGACACCCTGTAGTCCATTTAGGAAAAAAGTCAGAGTCGGAAGACCCGCAAGCAATAAACCTTAAAGCTTGCTTAGGTATCCAGCAGAATTCTTCACATTGTCTTCAACAGCTAAAAGACAACCTCTACTCATTATGGATATATTTCGGGTCTGGGTCATAACTGTCACACCCTGGATAGATCAGGCAGTGCAGAAGTGTAACCAGTACAACACAAAATACCTGCAAGTACAAATACGTGGATTTACAGCAATATATAGTGGTATAACTATTAAGAGCTTCCAGTCACGTCAAGTGGTTCAATCCCCATGCGTTTTGGCTATGCGCTTTCGGCCTCGGCCATTGTCAAGTGCTGACTAATATTTTGAAGTGCACCGAATCAGAGCTTACATACATTGTGATGACTGTACTACGCTAGAAATTTTGAAACGAACCTTTTGCAGCCAGCTAACATAAGCCACCTGACTGTGAAACGTGCTTCCGCTGTACAGTGTAGTGACAACATGGCAAAGTAGTATGCACATATACAGATGGCAGCTGTGTCACGTACAAGGGCATAAAAGGGCAGTACATTGGCGGAACTGTGATTTGTACTAAGGTGTTCGACGTGATTATGGTCGCATGACGGCAATCAACAGAATTTGAAGGTGGAACTGCGGTTGGAGATACACACATGGGACATTACATTTTAGAAATCGTTAGGGGAATTCAACCCACCACCCCTCTCCCCTCAACAAACCATGGACCTTGCAGGGGAGCCTTTCGTGCATCAGCGACACAGTTAGCCATACTGTAGATGCCACGACAACGGAGAAGTATCTGATGAGAGGCCAGACAAACGTGTGGTTCCTAAAGAGGGGCAGCAGCCCTTTCAGTAGTTGCAGGGGCAACAGTCTGGATGATTGACTTATCTGGCCTTATAACACTAATCAGAACGGCCTTGCTGTGCTGGTACTCCGAACGGCTGAAAGCAAGGGGAAACTACACCTGTAATTTTTTTCGAGTGTATGCAGCTTTACTGTATGGTTAAATGATGATGGCGTCCTTTTGGGTAAAATATTCCGGAGGTAAAATAGCCCACCATTCGGATCTCCGGGTGGGGACTACTCAGGAGAAAGAAAATTGGCATTCTACGGATCGGAGCGAGGGATGTCAGATCCTTTAATAGGGCGGGTAGATTAGAAAATTTAAAAGGGGAAATTTATAGGTTAGTCAGATAAAGTGGGAAATAGTGAAATTTGGTGGCAGGAGGAACAAGACTTCTGGTCGGGTGAATACAGGGTTATAAATACAAAATCAAATAGGGGTAATGCTGGAGTGGGTTTAATAATGAATAAAAAAATTGGAGTGCGGGTAAGATACAACAAGTAGCATAGTGAACGCATTATTATGGCCAAGATAGACACGAAACCCACGCCTACCACAGTAGTACTAATTTATATGCCAACTAACTCCGCAGATGACAAAGAGATTCATGAAATGTATGATGAGATAAAAGAATTTATTCAGATAGTGAAGGGAGACGAAAATGTTATAGCTATGGGTGACTGGAATTCGATAGTAGGAAAAGGAAGAGAAATTATTAGGTGAATATGGATTGGGGTAAAAAATGAAAGAGGAAGGATCCCGGTAGAATTTTGCACAGATCATAACTTAATCATAGCTAAAACTAGGTTCAAGTATCATGAAAGAAGGTTGTATACATGGAAGAGGCCTGGAGATACTGACAGGTTTCAGATAGATTATATAATGGTAATACAAAGATTTAGGAACCAGGTTTTAAATTGTAAGGCATTTCCAGGGCCAGATGGGGACTCTGACCACACTCTATTGGTTATGAACTGTAGGTTAAAACTGAAGAAACTGGCAAAAAGGTGGGAATTTAAGAAGATGAGACCTGGATAAACTGACTAAACCAGAGGTTGTACAGAGTTTCAGGGAAAGCATTAGGGAACGATTGAAAGGAATGGCGGAAGTAAATACAGCAGAAGAAGAATGGGTAGCTTTGAGGGATGAAACAGTAAAGGCAGCAGAGGATCAAGTACGCAAAAGGACAGCGGCTAGTAGACATCCTTCGATAACAGAAGATATATTCAATTTAATTGATGAAATGAGAAAATATAAAAGTGCAGTAAATGAAGAACGCAAAAAGTAATACAGACATCTCAAAAATGATATCGACAGGAAGTGCAAAATGGCTAAGTAGAGGACAAATGTAAGGATGTAGAGGCATATCTCACTAAGGGTAGGGTAGATACTGCCTGCAGGAAAATTAAAGAGACCTTTGGAGAAAAGAGTACCACTTGTATGAATATCAAGAGCTCAGATGGAAACCCAGTTCTAAACAAAGAAGGGAAAGCAGAAAGTTGGAAGGAGTATACAGTACTTGTGGACAACACTATGGAAATGGAAGAGGATGTAGATGAAGTTGAAATGGGAGATATGATACTGCCTGAAGAGTTTGACAGAGCACTGAAAGACCTGAGTCGAAACAAGGCCCCTGGAGTAAACAACATTCTATTAGAACTACTGACAGCCTTCGGAGAGCCAGCCCTGACAAAACTCTACCATCTGGTGAGCAATATGTATGAGACAGGAGAAATACCATCAGACATTAAAAAGAATATAATAATTCCAATCTCAAAGAAACCAGCTGTTGACAGATGTGAAAATTGCCGAACTATCAGATTAATCAGTCACGGCTGCGAAATACTGACACAAATTCTTTACAGACGAATGAAAAAACTGGTAGAAGCTGATTTCGGGGAAGATCATTTTGGATTCCGTAGAAATATTGGAACACGTGGGACAATGCTGACCCTACGACGTATCTTAGAAGATACATTAAGGAAAGGGAAACCTACGTTTCTAACATCTGTAGACTTAGAGAAAGCTTTTGACAATGTTGACTAGAATACGCTCTTTCACATTCTGAAGGTGGCAGTGGTGAAATACAGGAAGCGAAAGACTATTTACAATTTTTACAGCAAGCAGATGATAGTTATACGAGTCGAGGAGCATGAAAGGAAGTGAGACAGGGGTTGTAGCCTATCTCATATGTTATTCAATATGTACACTGAGAAAGCAGTAAAGGAAACGAACGAAAAATTCGGAGTAGGAAATAAAATCCATGGAGAAGAAATAAAAACTTTGAGGTTCACCAATGACATTGTAATTATATGAGAGACAGCAAAGGACTTGGAATAGCAGTTGAACGGAATGGACAGTGTCTTGAATGGAGGATATAAGATGAACATCAACAAAAGAAAAATGAGGATAATGGAATGTAGTCAAATTAAGTCGGGTGATGCTGATTGAATTAGATTAAGTAATGAGACACTTAAAGTAGTAAAGGGGTTTTGCTATTTCGGGATCGGATCAAAATAACTGATGAATCTAGAGAGGATATAAAATGTAGACTGGCAAAGGAAAGCGCTTCTGAAGAAGAGAAATATGTTAACATCGAGGATAGTTTTAAGTATCAGGAAGATTTTTCTGAAAGTATTTGTATGGAGTGTAGCCATGTATGGAAGTGAAACATGGACGATAAGTAGTTTGGATAAGAAGAGAACAGAAGCTTTGGAAATGTGGTGCTACAGAAGAATGCTGAAGATTAGAGAGGTAGATCACATATCTAATGAGGAGGTATTGAATAGAACTGGGGAGAAGAGAAATTTGTGACACAACTTGACTACAAGAAGGGATCGGTTGGTAGGACGTGTTCTGAGGTATCAATGGATTACCAATTTAGTATTGGAGGGAAGCGTGGAGGGTAAAAACCCTAGAGGAAGGCGAAGAGATGAATACACTTAGCAGATTCAGAAGGAAGTAGGTTGCAGTAGGTACTTCGAGATGAAGAACCTTGCACAGGATAGAGTAGCATGGAGAGCTGCATAAAACCAGTCTCTGGACTGAATACCACAACAATAACATAGGGAATTCAATATTCCGGAATCGTTAATTGTATGCCAAGAATACCAAATTTAGGCATTACCTCTCACCACAGACAATGCTGCGGCCGTCGGCCTTCACTTAGCGACCGAGGGCAGGGGCTTTTGCTCAGAGTTGTAAGTGCTAACAGACAAGCAACACTGCGTGAAATAACAGCGGGCATCAATGGGGGAAATACGATGAACGTTTCTGTTAAGACAGTACTGTAAAATTTGGTGGTAATGGGCTCCGGAAGCAGACGACCGATGCAAATGCCTTTGTTAACACAACTTCATCGCCAGCAACGCCTCTCGTGGTTTCGTGACCGCATCAATTGGACCCTAGACGATTGGAAAAGCGTGACATGGTCAGATGAGTCCTGATTTCAGTTGCCAAAAGCTGATGGCAGGGTTAGAGTGTGGCACAGACCCCACGAAGCCCCAGATGCAAGTCATCAACAAGGCACTGTGCAAGCTGATGGTGGTTCCATAATGGTGTGGACTTTGTTTGCACGGAATTGACGGGTCCTCTGGATGTTCGGCTACTTCGAGGCCATTTGTAGCCATTCATGGACTTCGTGTTCCCAGACAACAATGGGATTTTTATGAATAACAATGCCCCATGTCACCAGACCAAAATTGTTCGCTATCGGTTTGGACATTCTGGACACTTCGAGCGAATGATTTGGCCACCCAGATCACCCGACAAGAATTCCACGGAACATTTATGGGACATAATCGACAGGTCAGTTCGTGCCAACATCATGCACCGACAACCCCTTCATAATATGAACGGCTATAGGCAGGGTGGCTATGTATTTCCGCATAGGACTTCCAACGAATTACTGAGCCCGTTCAAGTCTAGTTGCTACACTACGTCTGGCAAAAGGAGATTCAACACGATATTCGGACGTACGCCATGACTTTTATCAGTGTATTTTTCAAGCACTTATCATACTCTGTTCTTTCGGAATCGTACTTAATGGTCAGCAGGTAAAAGCGGAATACCGTATTAGCATCCAGAAACACTGTAATATTGGATGGTGCTGTGGTGGTTTAGCATTACTGCAACAATAAACCCCGCCGTACTTTAAATATAATATTGTCTTGTAACTTGGTTACATCGGTGGATGAAATAGCATTAGAAAGTCAGAACCACCCCACTCATGAACTTGGCAGCGTTTTCTATCTTTTTGAACTTACAGAAGTACTTTCAGACAGGTATGTCGTGGAAAGCAGCGTGGGACACTTGAGTATTTCATACAGAATGTAAAATGTTTAAAGACCAGGGCTTGTACTTAGACAACCTGGAAAATCGCGTTTACTTCTCACCGAACTTCAGATAAGCGTTGCTGTCAGCCTGGAATACGTGTTTACTTCGTGCAGTACTTGAAATACACGTTACTGGTGTTTAACAAATCAATACTATATAGTTAATACCTACTTACCTGTGCGCGGGAGAGTGGGTTTTGAGTCTTAAAGAATATTTGTAGCTGCGAGAGTAATTGACGTCTAAACATAACTGAGATTATGAACTCTGAGTTTTGTTAGAAACGTAATACAGGGAAAAAATGATTCAAATGGCTCTGAGCACTATGGGACTCAACATCTTAGGTCATAAGTCCCGTAGAACTTAGAACTACTTAAACCTAACTAACCTAAGGACATCACACACACCCATGCCCGAGGCAGGATTCGAACCTGTAACTGTAGCAGCCCTGCGGTTCCGGAGTGCAGAGCCAGAACCGCACGGCCACCGCGGCCGGCAATAGAGGGAAATACGACATTCGTTCATTGTTCTCTGAAGAATGAAGGCTCGAAATACTTTCCAAGGTAACTCGATTACTCTCTTCAGTTACGTCAGAACATTTTTCAGAAAACTTTCAACTGGAAGACAGAGCTGATCTCATTGCGCAGTACCCCTCATCAATATTTTCATGTTGCTTTAACGTCGGCTGCATGTCAAACGTAAAAACTCATAAAGGTGGTACGTTTTAGATAGTACGTATTTACTGCAGTCTGTCAGACGTGCCTTTTAAATTTCCACGTCATACTACATTCGGAATTTATCTGTTGAAATTTATTATGTTGTGACAGATATCTCCAATACGTACATACACTTTTCTTAGCCGTTAATTATGTGATTACTTGGTAATAATTTGTAATTGATCCTATATTTTGCCATAACAGTATTCATAACAAACGTAAAAGTACAGTAAAATTGAAGAGTTATCGTACCTGAGTCAAGTGCAGATGGTACACTGCATCAACGCAACTCGTTGTCAACAGCCTTGTGGCATTAGGGAGACCCAGTTTTTGCGACACGTTCCAAGACTCTGATCGCGCGGATAGCTTAAGCTGACTTTAGATAAAGTTTCTACTGAAATATCCTGCACGACACAGGGAAAGTCTCAAGGTTTCTCCAGAAAATGTTATCGCCAGCATACAAGACTTTCGTCCAGGTGTGTCAACAGTCACTGAAAATGAGTCAGTGTAGGTGCTGGGTTAATTACTTAAGCTCTTTGTAAAGTTATGTCCCTACGGATGAATAAAAACATTGACAGAAATACCGTACAGTCAAACGATTAATTAACTCGTTTCACCAATCGAACATATTTTCGGTGGAACGCTATGCTCATTAACAGCGCAAACGTTCGCCAGTACAAGAAATCACTTTTACTATCTACAATAGTATTCATATGTTAATACTCTGCAGTTTGCTTTGAGCTTCGAACGCCTCGAAACCTGCATCTAGTCTCACATCTTTTACAGTATCGACGTTACGATACAGAGTAGTTAATATGTAGTCCGATTAAAATTACTTGATAATTGACATTTCACGCGCTGGACCTGGAAGAGAAGGAACCAATGTGAAAAGGGTACTTCCGCGTTCCAATTAATTCCACTTTCACTGTATTTGTATCGGTAGCAGATGAATCTGTAACTCCGAAACCAGTGTTTGTTTGCTTGCTGGTACTGCTTTTTGTTCATTAAATTAAATTTTCAGCTTCAACTCGTCTGCACAACACTCCTAATGATCACGTTTGCAAAAAAATAATTACTTTAGTGTTCTCAGTTACCCCATAAATGTGTACAGTGAGGAAAGAAACAAGGTATGCTATCTGAAGCGCCAAAGAAACTGATACAGGCAAGCATATTCAGATACAGAGATATGTAAACAGGCAGGATGCGGCGCTGCGATCGGCGACGCCTATATAAGACAAGTGTCTGACGCAGTTGTTACATCGGTTACTGCTGCTACAATGGAAGGTTATCAAGATCTACGTGAGATTGAACGTGGGTTATAGTCGGAGCACGAGTGGTAGGACACAACATCTCCGAAGTAGCGATGAAGTGGGGATGTTCCCGTACGAACATTTCACGAGAGTACTGTGACGATCAGGAATCCGGTAAAATATCAAATCTCCGACATCGCTCTTGCCAGAAAAAGATCCTGAAAGAACTGAACAAAAGGCGACTGAAAAGAATCGCTCAAGGTGATAGAACAGTAGCCCTTCCGCAAACTGTTGCAGATTTCTATGCTGCGCCATCAACAAGTGTGAGAGTGCGAACCATTCAACGAAACATCGTCGATATGTGCTTACGGAGCCGAATAACCACTCTTGATGACTGCACACTGCACGACACAAACCTTTACGCCAGCTGGTCCTGGCAGAGGTTCGACTCCTCCCTCGGGCATGGTGTGTATGTTTGTACTTAGGACAATTTAGGTTAAGTAGTGTGTAAGCTTAGGGACTGATGACCTTAGCAGTTAAGTCCAATCAGATTTCACGCACATTTGAACATTTTTGCTTTACGCCTCGCCTTCGCTCGTCGACACCGACATTGGACTGCTGATGACGGGAAATGCGTTGCCTGGGGCCAGACGAGTCTCGTTTCAAATTTTGTTGAGCGGGTGGGCAGGTACGGGTAAGGAGACAACCCCATGAATCCATGGAACCTGCATGTCAGTAGGGGACTGTTTAGACTGGTGGAGGGTCTGTAATTATGTGGGGCGTGTGAAGTGGGAGTGATATGGGACCTCTGATACATTTACATATGACTCTGACAGGTGACATGTACGTAAGCGTCCTCTCATATCACCTGCATCCATTTATGTTTATTGCGCATTCCAATGACTTCGGCAATACCAGCAGGACAATGCAATACCCCAGACGTCCAAAATCGATACAGAGTGGCCCAGGGACATTCTTCTGAGTTTCAACACTTCCGCTGGACACCAAACTCCCCTGACATGAACATTAATGAGTATATCTGGTATGACTTGCTACGTGCTGTTCAGAAAAGATCCCCACCTCCTCGAACTCTTACCGATTTATGGACAGCCCTGCAGGACTCACGGTGTCAATTCCCTTGAGCAGTACTTCAGACACTAGTTGAGTCCACGCCGCGTCGTGTTGAGGCACTTTTGCGTACTCTCGGGGGCTCTAAAAGATATTGGGGTAGGTGTATCAGTCTCTTTGGCTCTTCACTGTATATTGTGCATGTCAACAAAGTGAAAGATTATTGAAATGTCTATGAAACAGAACTACATAAGGTTGTACCTCCATGCAGCATATAATTCTTGTTTTATAAGACTGTCAGTGCATTAGTTTCACTGCTGTTTACACATCTTCTCAATCTTATCTATGATGCGTGAATCAGTGTGTGACGAATAACAGATATTTAAAGGGTGAAAAAGCTGTTGTAATTTTTAAAAAATATTCCTACATTGTACAATACTACAATTGTGATTAAGGGATTGGTTTAAAACGCCCAGATCCCGTAAAATGGATATTTTGCTTTAACGTGTATATAAGTCACTTCTTAGCAATCAGTGTAAATATAGGCCAACCTCTACAACAGTAGCCTATTTGATTTTTTGCAGAATATTTCTCGTCAGTAGTCCTGCTAAATTTTCAGGAATAGCCAAACTTCTCGATTGTAATGAACGGCTACTTTGACCCTCTGCTTCATTTTACTTTTGGATTTCATTTGGAGGTTTTCAAAGGATATAAGCCTATGACATGCCTTAGATAGTTTCACGTTCCATGCATCATATGCACGATAAATCGTAATGATGCGGAACGAGTCATTTTGTCTTAACAACCTTTTGAATGTAAAACACTAATTAAAATTGTGAACGGCCGGGCTAGTTGACCCCGCGTTCTTCTTCCCGTCAGCAGATGCCAGTCTGGGTTACCAGTTTGCTGCTCCCCTTCGTGTTCGCTACTGTGTGCTTTACGCTCGCTGGTGATACACGGCGTCCTGTACTGCTCCACCGCGGCTCTCGGGGTCACAGCACAAAGTGTAACGGTTCTGGTGTTCATTGCTTATTTATTTACCTAGGCAGTATTTCGTAGTATTGTCTGGTGTCACTTTGTCACTGAGTTAGGTTTTACTGCGCCTAGCCCGACCGCTGCTTTCTAAAATGTTATATGGAACTTATTTTCAGATTTTTTATGTGTACTATTATGTATAATAACTATTATTGGCTCCTGTCTCTTGTTTACTTTGAGTATATGCCTGACGATGAGCAAATAAGAGCCCGAAACTGGCCGTGTTTTAACTACTGGAAAATAAAGAACCTTATAACTTAAGCGATATTTTCAGCCACGTTGAAAATAATTATGACAGTCTAGATGGTACATTTATTCAGAGGTGACCCTTTTTGATCGTTATACACTCCTGGAAATGGAAAAAAGAACACATTGACACCGTTGTGTCAGACCCACCATACTTGCTCCGGACACTGCGAGAGGGCTGTACAAGCAATGATCACACGCACGGCATAGCGGACACACGAGGAACCGCGGTGTTGGCCGTCGAATGGCGCTAGCTGCGCAGCATTTGTGCACCGCCGCCGTCAGTGTCAGCCAGTTTGCCGTGGCATACGGAGCTCCATCGCAGTCTTTAACACTGGTAGCATGCCGCGACAGCGTGGACGTGAACCGTATGTGCAGTTGACGGACTTTGAGCGAGGGCGTATAGTGGGCATGCGGGAGGCCGGGTGGACGTACCGCCGAATTGCTCAACACGTGAGGCGTGAGGTCTCCGCAGTACATCGATGTTGTCGCCAGTGGTCGGCGGAAGGTGCACGTGCCCGTCGACCTGGGACCGGACCGCAGCGACGCACGGATGCACGCCAAGACCGTAGGATCCTACGCAATGCCGTAGGGGACCGCACCGCCACTTCCCAGCAAATTAGGGACACTGTTGCTCCTGGGGTATCGGCGAGGACCATTCGCAACCGTCTCCATGAAGCTGGGCTACGGTCCCGCACACCGTTAGGCCGTCTTCCGCTCACGCCCCAACATCGTGCAGCCCGCCTCCAGTGGTGTCGCGACAGGCGTGAATGGAGGGACGAATGGAGACGTGTCGTCTTCAGCGATGAGAGTCGCTTCTGCCTTGGTGCCAATGATGGTCGTATGCGTGTTTGGCGCCGTGCAGGTGAGCGCCACAATCAGGACTGCATACGACCGAGGCACACAGGGCCAACACCCGGCATCATGGTGTGGGGAGCGATCTCCTACACTTTCCGTACACCTCTGGTGATCGTCGAGGGGACACTGAATAGTTCACGGTACATCCAAACCGTTATCGAACCCATCGTTCTACCATTCTTAGACCGGCAAGGGAACTTGCTGTTCCAACAGGACAATGCACGTCCGCATGTATCCCGTGCCACCCAACGTGCTCTAGAAGGTGTAAGTCAACTACCCTGGCCAGCAAGATCTCCGGATCTGTCCCCCATTGAGCATGTTTGGGACTGGATGAAGCGTCGTCTCACGCGGTCTGCACGTCCAGCACGAACGCTGGTCCAACTGAGGCGCCAGGTGGAAATGGCATGGCAAGCTGTTCCACAGGACTACATCCAGCATCTCTACGATCGTCTCCATGGGAGAATAGCAGCCTGCATTGCTGCGAAAGGTAGATATACACTGTACTAGTGCCGACATTGTGCATGCTCTGTTGCCTGTGTCTATGTGGCTGTGGTTCTGTCAGTGTGATCATGTGATGTATCTGACCCCAGGAATGTGTCAATAAAGTTTCCCCTTCCTGGGACAATGAATTCACGGTGTTCTTATTTCAATTTCCAGGAGTGTATGATCAACTTCAAACTTAGCCATATGTTGAATGAGGCAGAAACATCAGAATGGCGGTAGTCAACTGTTTCATTTGACTACCTCCCTTCTGACGTTCCTGCTCCACACAGCCACTGTTCATCGAAGCCGATAGGTCTGAAGATGATCATATAAGAATAGAAGCCGTTCAACTTTGAATAAATGTGTTTGCTATCTAGACTGTTATAATTATTTTCAAAGACAGTAATCCAGTAATTGTGTTAACATAGAGATCTTGGCAAATAAATTGTTTTTGTAAATAAGACTACAATCAAAAAAATTGTAGGTCACTCCTGGACTGAATGATTGTGCCATAATAAATTGCAGTTAAAAAAATCTGCGGAGAGTTATCTCTAAAAGTGCAAAACAGCGAAACGGAACTTTATTTCGACTTCCCTGTTGGCGCCCTGGACAAGAAATGGGTCCCTGAAATTTGCTGGCCGTCATCTGCTACACTGCTCATAGGCTGGTGAAAAGGATCAGGTCATATATAAAGTGTTGTTACTGTGATTTGAGGGAACACACGTCTGTTAGATTTTTCAGACGGACATAATAGAAATCACCTCTAAAACAAGGCGTTTTCTAATTCTAATTTACAATGTATTAAAGGGTATTCCGCGGATATTGTCCGCGATTTATATTTTTCGAACTGACTGAGCTATATTCCTTCTTGATTAAGAGGATAAAATTTTCTCCTTTGCGATGTGAATGTGAGTGTTCATCTCGACCAGCATACTGTTTTTTTCTGAGTATTTACTCCAAGTATAGTGAAATGATGTTCTGTTATGATAATTAGTCCGCTTGGCAGACTTAGCTATGATTTCAGTGCAGATGAGGAGCCCTTGTTGATAATTCCGGCAAAACTAGTCTCGAAGTAGTACTTCTCCTCATTGGAAAAAAAATTCTGCTATTTTAGTTGATCCTGCACTTACTTTGAAAGAGGCACGTGATAATTTTAAACTGCTACTCTCACTTAAACAGTACAACTTTTTTGCCTTTAGTATAGGGAAATATTGTTAAAAGAGTACGTCATTTTGCCAGGTTCATAGAGGGTTATACATAATAGCGTCTAACGGGTCAGAAGACGATTGCACAAAAACTGTTAGGCCCATATCAGTGTTTAAACCATCTCTTCAAGACTCGATTTGTAACACCAGCCGTGGCCTACCAGTAAGAGCAGGTTTGTTCGAACGTGTTGACAGGTCATCCCCTCCGTATGCCGCATCGAATTAGCTCGCCCCTGCAAATAGGCAGCCCAGTGAAGCACAGTGAGCCATTTTTCAAGGCGGGCTGCTGCCGTTTCACCTTCCCGGCCAGCAGCCACTTTAATGAAATGCATAGATGCGTTCTATTACCTGTATTAGAATTTGGCGCATGACAAACAATATCCACATTGAGCACATGTAATGCCGGTTAAAATCGTGGTGAGATGACCTGTCTACTGACACGTGACTGTTTTATGTATTATTTGTAGCTTTCGCTCAGTCGTCTCCTGCAACTCGAGAAGCGACAGGTGGCTATAGTTGAACTGACGGTTTAACGATCAGGTGGCAGAGTTCTTTGATGCCGGGATGCAAAATCTGGTGCCACACCATTAAAAATTTTTAAATGTTCGTCATGACTATGTTTAAAAATGAAAAAACATGTGTGTATAGCAAATTGTGAAACAATTTACTTTCATAAATGAAGTTGCTCCTACTTCATTACCAATCGGTTCTTACTTTCGAAATGACCTTCATACTACGAAAACTATTGTTCTTAACAAGGATACCCTCACGACGGTCCCGCTGACGTTTCACCCCTGCGATTGATGTGCCGTTAGAAAAAGTGGGCATGTAATATTAACAATAACTGAGTGTCATCGCGAAACCCAATAGGTATTCATATTTGTTTCATTTTGCTCGACTTTACCTCGCGTTATCGGAATGGCGCAGAAAAGGTGGAGCAAAACTATTACAAATAGGGGTGGAAATGCTACGTAGGATGTAGTAGAAGTGTGGTAGTGCGTGTATGCGCGTGTTGGTGTGTGTGTGTATGTATGTGTGTGTGTGTGTATGTATGTGTGTGTGTATGTATGTGTGTGTTTGTGTGTGTGTGTGTGTGTATGTGTGTGTGTGTGTGTGCGTGCGTGCGTGCGTGCGTGCGTGCGTGCGTGGGTAATTGAGGATCCTCAGCGTACCAGTATTTAGAACAGCTGCAACCGTAGCGTTTCGACGACAGCTGCTTGCTTATCCCTGAATTTCAGTCCCCTGCCGACGTTGCTGGCAGCAGCCAGTGCTTTCTGCGACCGCGTGAGTCTGCCATCGATCCCACATGGACCACTGGCCGCCATCTGCTCCCGTATCTCATTTACACACAATGCTGCCTGTCATACGAAACAGGATTTCTTGAATGGAACTACGTTCACGTCAATTTAATACCGTGCCATTTCAGAGTAACGAATTATTAATGGATTTAACGTTAGTAGCAATATCTCATTTTTGCTGACCTTTCACAATATGACAATCTCATTTACAGCGTCAGCTCTCTGGCCTCCTTTCTTTTCTTTTTTTAAAAAAAAAAAGCATTTGACGTACCTGAGTCACCTATTCATAATTGCAGAACTTATTTCTTTTCATCTGTTGGGTATCTAAAAATGGCACCGTTCTGTTGATTCAGAAGACGAACAAAATTAGCGGATGTTTGGGATAGGGCCGATATTGCTGTATTCCCTCGCACAGACAGTGATCTGGTCCTGTGTTTCCTATCAACGACGAAGCGAAACACTCGATGATTAAAAGCGCCTCCAAGCCCCCAGACATTGCCAACGTCAGAAGTTATCGACAGTGAATATTAATTACCAATATATGAGCAAGTACCATTGATGCTGTCCTTCGGTTCTTTGGCCACAGAGAGCAGAATTCCAAGTTTCGCCTGGAATGATGCGTTCTAGTTTCTCTTCAGTTCTGCTCACAGATAATCTTCCAAGGCACTTGTAATGCAGTTGGGATCCTTTTTGCAGGCAATCACAGAGCATTTTCAAGCAACTCAGGGGAGTTGCAGCCGTGTGATGTCACTTTTAAGCCACATTCGTAGCAATAGAGCGCTGTGCAAGAGAAGCTGGACCCAGTACAAGCGGAGCTACGCCGTCCAAGTACCGTAACACGGCATATGCAGGAAGATAAACCACTCACAGTAATAAAAACAGCGCCACCAAACAACCAAAGATAACCAGCGTCAGAATCTGTCGACAGTGATGTTAATTACCAACAGGTGAACACGTGGCATTAACTCCGTCCTTTTGTTGTGTGACCAGGGACAGTGCAGAATTCTAGGTTAAGTTCAAGCACAAACGCGGTGTCCTCCATAGATAACAACGCTCCCCACCCTCCCCCCTTAGCAGACTGTAGTGGCCTCACACTGAGGCCAATATAGAGCCGATTTTGGAAGAGCTTTGCCCACTTCGTGACCTCAGCTGTAGTAGTCGGCACAAATCGAAACGTTTCAGATGAACTGTACTGTCGTAAATATTCCAACACCGTACTACAAGAGAGCAGTTCTTCACGTAGTGCATCAAGTGATGCTTTCATAGTCAATGACTGTTTTGATTCTAGAGTACTCCTGTGGCAAAGAATGTAATAAAGTGAACTAAAATTCCATGTGATGTAGTGTGATGGATCTTGTCCCAGAGCAATCAAAGAATCCGTAGTTACAGTTTGACAAAAGTAGTTTCGTCTGGTCACAATAAATCTGTTTATAGGGTCACTTGCTAACTCAGCTGGAAGTCCACTCTAGAATCTATGTGTTGTTGTGCTCCATAGGCTGACCAGTGCCAAGACAGTACTCTGCAGCAGCACATTTTCTCCGCTGTTTGTGCTAATTTCACCTCCACGGTCCTGATGGTCTGACCAATGTAATGTTTGTGAACATAAGGTCTTAGCTTTTAACCAGAAGTCAATAAACACAATAGATACACGTAACAGAGACATTAGTCATCAATAATAAATTCTCCTTGACTATTTACAACAGTCCGACAACGCGACTGAAGAAATCACGTAGTTTTGAAGCGAAGAACTTGTCGAGCCACGTTAGGAACGCATTTTCATCCGGAAAAGAAGATCCTTGAAGGTTGTTCGTTAGAGAGAGGAAATTGTGAAAATATGAAAGCGCCAGATCAGGTGAAAAAGGTCGTGTGGAATGACTTCCCAAACAAACTACATAATGTTTCTTTTTTTGTTAGTAGAGCAGAAAGTGGGCGGCCATTATCATGGAGTAACATCACTTGACACGGTGTTCTTGGCTGTCTTTCTTGGACTGCGTCCGCAAGACATCTCAGTTGTTGATACACTAGTAGCCATTAAAATTGCTACACCAAGAAGAAATGTAGATGATAAACGGGTATTCATTTAAAACATATACTAGAACTGACATGTGATTACATTTTCACGCAATTTGGGTGCATAGATCCTGAGAAACCAGTACCCAAAACAACACCCTCTGGCCATAATAACGGCCTTGATACGCCTGGGCATTGAGCCAAACAGAGCTTGGATGGCGTGTACAGGTACAGCTGGCCATGCAGCTTCAACAATATACCACAGTTCATCAAGAGTAGTGACTGGCGTATTGTGACGAGCCAGTTGCTCGGCCACCATTGACCAGACGTTTTCAGTTGGTGATCGATCTGAAGAATGTGATGGCCACGGCAGCAGCCAAACATTTTCTGTATCCAGAAAGGCCCACAGGAACTGCAACATGCGGTCGTGCATTATCCTGCTGAAATATAGGATTTCGCAGCAATCGAATGAAGGGTAGAGCCACGGCTCGTAACACATATGAAATGTAACGTCCACTGTTCAAAGTGCCGTCAATGCTAACAAGAGGTGACCGAGACGTGTAACCAATGACATCCCATGCCATCACGCCCGGTGATACGCCAGTATGACGATGACAAATACACGCTTCCAGTGTGCGTTCACGGCGATGTCACCAAACAGGGATGTGACCATCATGATGCTGTAAACAGAACCTAGATTCATCCGAAAATATGACATTTTGCCATTCGTGCACCCACGTTCGTCGTTGAGTACACCATCGCAGGCGTTCCAGTGTGTGATATAGCGTCAAAGGTAACCGCAGCCATCGTCTCCGTGCTGATAGTTCATGCTGCTGCATACGTCGTCGAACTGCTCGGGCAGATGGTTGTTGTCTTGCAAACGTCCACATCTGTTGACTCAGGGATCGAGACGTGACTGCACGATCCTTTACAGCCATGCGGATAAGATGCCTGTCATCTCGACTGCTAGTGATACGAGGCCGTTGGGATCCAGCACGGCGTTCCGTATTACCCTCCTGAACCGACCGATTCCATATTCTGCTAACAGTCATTTGATTTCGACCAACGTTAGCAGCAATGTCGTGATACGATAAACCGCAATAGCGATAGGCTACAATCAGACCTTTATTACAGTCGGAAACGTGATGGTACGCATTTCTCCTCCTTACAGGAGGCATCACAACAACGTTTCACCAGGCAACGCCGGTCAGCTGCTGTTTGTGTATGAGAAATCGGTAGGAAACTTGCTCATGTCAGCACGTTGTAGGTGTCGCCACTGGCGTCAACCTTACGTGAATGCTCTGAAAACCTTGCATTTGCATTTCACAGCATCTTCTTCCTGTCGGTTAAATTTCACGTCTGTAGCACGTCATCTTCGTGGTGTAGCAATTTTAATGGCCAGTAATGTAATAAACCTTAGGAGTGACGGTTACACCTTGGGTAAGTAAATCGTAGTACAGCACACCGTCGCTATTCAAGCAGAAGCACTACACTATCTCTTGCGGATGCACGCGGGTCTTTTGCGGCGAGTTGCTGTTTTGCTTAGTCTCAATCATTCCGTTATTTTCCTTATATTAACTTAAAGACGCTATTTCTCGTCACCAGTAACGATACAGTACAGGAACGGACGATTTCGCTCACGAGATAATTGACGACGAACAAGCAGAGATGCACACGGCCACCTACTTATTTTTGCGATTTTGGGTGAGAGTATGTGGTGCCCATACATCTTATTTTTGAACCTTCCTCACTGCATTAAAATGTCGCCCGATGGTTGAATGAGCGCCCTCAGCCCCAATCACTATCTCAAAAGGACAAAATCACCATATTTAAACTCATACAGCAACAGCAAACGAAAAATAAAAAAGTAACCATCGATAAATAAACCTGTTGCCCCCTGAATACTAATATGCAAAATAAAAACTCTACTGAGAAGCCCCGATAAACCCGCAGGACAGGACAGATAGTTTAAACTGTGGAAAGGGGCCAAAATAGGGGGCTGTCAGTTACACTCGAACATATAACTGTATTAAACAGCTTTAATGTTTGGGACTTAATTACTGGCAGAAAGACACTTTAAAAATTGCAGAAGGCCAATAACTTACAACACATGCATAATCAGAAATTTGAAAGGCAAGCCTTATCTTACAATAGTTCTTTATTTAGGCTGAAGGCCTAAAGAATCAGATACTTCAAGAGCAAACAAGTTAAATTCAAATCGGCTGAAGACCTAACACTTAAAACTCCATAACATTAATTTCTTTTTAAATACTAAAGGCCTTATGTGAAACAGTTCTGTAATTAATGCTGAAGGCCATAAGAGCAAAACAACTCAAACACGATATCGGCTCAAAGTCCAACATTTAAAATTCAACAACATTAAAATTATTAAAATGCCAAAGGCCTTAAGTGAAACAGTTGTTTGAACTAGCCTGAAGGCCTTAAGAGCAAAACAACTCAAACTCAGAATCGGCTGAAGGACCAACAATTAAAATTCAACAACATTACAACCTTTAAAATGTCAAAGGTCATACGTGAAACAGTTCTTTAAATTAGGCTTAAGGCCTAAAGAACCTTACGCCTTAAGGGCAAAACAACCTTAATTTAAAAACAAAATCGTCTAGAAACCATACAAGTACAAATAACAAAAACAAATAAAAATAGGCAATACACCCAAGAGTGCTCAGAATTTCGAGGGACGGCCTGGAATTCAAACACTAACACGTGCGTAAGTGACACAGGCTGTCGGGCCAACCATTCACGATACGACGACAACCCAACCGACCAACAGACCCACCGACAAGATAACTTACACCTCATCCGAACAAGGCACAGTTCAACGGAACAACGTCGTAGATTTTGACGCCCACAACCAATCATACGAGCTGTCAAACTACACACTCCGCTGGACAGCAACAAACTACACTGCCTGAAATTTACGTAAACTGCCATTGCAGGTAACCGGAACGTTAACGGCCACAAGGCAAAATTTCCACTGGTGCACTTCAGTTCAAGTAATCAAATACGGTAAAATTCCACCGGAGAGTGGCTAGAATTTTCCAACTTGAAAACCACGTTGTTGCTCACAGGAACATGCCAACAGCCGAGAACGAACTGCAAATGACACAATGTAAACAGTCTTGACTTGCTGGTAGATTAAATCAAAACTCAACGTTCGTGTTCAGGGACGGTGAGCCGCGGACCTCGTGGCAATGGCAACAGCTCCACACGCTCCGACACCGCCTAGGGACCGCCAGCACCCCGGCTAAACTACGTCCCGTGGAGAATTCCTCGCTGCCCCATGTCAACCGACCGACTGCCAGGCCCAGAAACGGTAAAAAGGCCAAATATACGTCGGCCGATGAGACCACTAACCGAACGACCAACCGATGGTCGTCCTACTCCAGTCTCCCTTCGGCAGACAGTTTATGTACGTCGCCAGCGGTCGACGAGCACTGGCTGTCCGAGCCTCACCAGCGCTCAGTCACGACGACACTGCTGCTGCGTCCCGACTGCACTGCTGGTCCGTCTCTACCTAACTGCCAGACACACGACGACCCGGAAATACTACCGGTCGCAGCGATGGTACGACAGTGCATCTGTCGATACGCGTTGCTGCTGCTGCTGCTCACGGGTAAGTAAGGCAGGAAGTTAGTGACGCCAGTAAATGGAATGAGAAAACGAGGCGGCAGTACCACAATAGAAGATGACAATGACTAAATGGCAGGAACACGAGCCGTGCACGGCTCAACTATGAACTTAACGCGCCCACTCAGTATACATTACTGGCCATTAAAATTGGGTGCGGAGATCCTGAGAAATCAGTAGCCGGAACAACCACCTCTGCCGACCGGTGTGGCCGAGCGGTCTGGAAGCGCGTCACAGGTTTGAATCCTGCCTCGGGCATGGGTGTGTTTGATGTCCTTAGGTTATTTAGGTTTAAGTAGTTCTAAGTTCTAAGGGACTGATGACCTCAGATGTTAAGGCCCATAGCGCTCAGAGCCATTTTTGAACCAACCACCTCTGGTCGTAATAACGGCCTTCATACGCCTGGGCATTGAGTCAAACAAAGCTCGGATGTCGTGTAGAGGTACAGCTGCCCATGCAGCTTCAGCACGATACCACAGAGTTCAAAATGGTTCAAATGGCTCTGAGCACTATGGGACTCAACTGCTGTGGTCATTAGTCCCCTAGAACTTAGAACTACTTAAACCTAACTAACCTAAGGACATCACACACATCCATGCCCGAGGCAGGATTCGAACCTGCGACCGTAGCAGTCGCACGGTTCCGGACTGCGCGCCTAGAACCGCGAGACCACCGCGGCCGGCGATACCACAGAGTAGCGACTGGCGTATTGTGACCAGCCAGTTGACTGGCCACCATTGACCAGACGTTTTCAATTGGTGAGAGATCTGGAGAATATGCTGACCACGGCAGCAGTCGATTTTCTGTATCCGGAAAGGCCCGTACAGGACCTGCAATATGCGGTCGTGCATTATACTGCTGAAATGTAGGCTTTCGCAGAGATAGAATGAAGGGTAGAGCCACGGGTTGAAACACATCTCAAATGTAACGTCCACTGTTCAAAGTGCCGTCAATGAGAACAAGAGGCGACCGATGGCACCCCATATCATCATGCTGGGTGATACGCGAGTAGGGCGATAACGAATACACGCTTCCAATGCGCGTTTACCGCGATGTCGCCAAACACGAATGCGACATATATGATGTTTCATCCGAAAAATGACGGTTTGCCATTCGTGCACCCAGGTTTGTCGTTGAGTACACGGTCGCAGGCGCTCCTCTCTGTGATGCAGCGTCAAGAGTAACCGCAGCCGTGGTCTCCGACCTGATCGTCCATGCTGCTGCAAACGTCGTCGAACTGTTCGTGCAGATGGTTGCTGTGTTGCAAACGTCCCTATCTCTTGACTCAGGGATCGAGACGTGGCTGTACGATCCGTTACAGCCATGCGGATAAGATGCCTGTCATCTCGACTGCTATTGATACGAGGCCGTTGGGATCCAGCACGGCGTTCCGTATTACCCTCCTGAACCCACCGATTCCATATTCTGCTAACAGTCATTGAATCTCGACCAACGCAAGCAGCAATCTCAAGATACGATAAACTGCAATCGCGATAGGTTACAACCCGACCTTTATCAAAGTCGGAAACGTGATTGTACGTATTTCTCCTCCTTATACGAGGCATCACAACAACGTTTCACTAGGCAACGCCGGTCAACCGCTGTTTGTGTATGAGAAATCGGTTGGAAACTTTCCTCATGTTAGCGCGTTGTAGGTGTCGCTATCGGCGTCAACCTTGCGTGAATGCTCAGAAAAGCTAATCATTTGCATATCACAGCATCTTCTTTCTGTCGGTTAAATTTCGCGTCTGTAGCACGTCATCTTCGTGGTGTAGCTCTTTTAATGGCCAGTAGTGTATCATGCCACAACTACAAGAGATAGGGTGGACACACGTATTACGACAACCAAGACCATTCTACACTAACTCTAAAACGGCTCTTAGCTGGTAGCTGAAAATCGTACTTCACATCGTTTTTGCGCAGGATACGACAAGTCCTGCTGAAAATGCTGCCTTTGTAAGGAAAAAAATCCGTAGAGTTCGTTATCAATCAGCGGTCGATAACGACATGCGCACCTGATCCGTCCTCCACTATAGCCATTCAGGCGAAAGACGACTTCTAGGATGCCCCTGACATACTGCCATGGTATGAGATGGTGTGGGACCTATGAAACAAGGTGTGAAAATGCTTCGTTGGTTGGTCACAACTACCAGCCTGAAGACACAAATCACTCTGAGATGGCTTCCTATAAACGGCATGTTATTGGAGCTGCATGCAGTGTCTTTACCCGGAACTGACAGCCATTAAGAGAGTCCTATATTTTATTAGACAGACCTCTCTCGACAGCGTTTTAACTTGCAGTTGTTCAGTGAGCAGACTCCAGCTATTGCTCTTGCGACTATATATCTGCTATTCATGAGCAACGGTCATTCTCTCGTTTCCAAGTCACCTCGCTATCCTAGGGAATAAATTGGACGACTGTTTAGCTAGAGAAGCGATTACTCGACCAACGTTTGTTTTGTCGATCCTAAACACACATTTTTGGGGTTCAAATAAGGTTTTCCTCACTCGGAACGACCTAGTAAACACCTTACTATCATGAAGACGTGCATGATGCTGCTCCTGTACCGTGGCCCACACAGGGAATACATCATCCTAAGTTACGTCTCCTGCACTTTCGTCATAGCAGATTAACCGGTAGTTTTAACTTCTGTAATGGCCACCCACACCTTTCGCTACAGAATCTTACTGGCAGGAGCTCACATCTTGGAGGAATGCCCCCACGTTCTGGCACTCCATGTTGAACATGGTCTTCCAGATTCTTTACCTGTAACATTTGCGGACGACACATGGACAGTTGAACTGGTTCTATGTTTTTTTCCGAGAAAGTGATTTTTATTCTCAGATATTACGTTTTAAACTACTTTCGTGGCAGGGAGAGGGTAGTTGGGGAGCCTCCTGCCATCCTCTGCCTTGATTATCCCTCTGTTATTCTGTTTTAATTGCTTTTAGATGCGGTTAGTTCTTTTTCTGCCTATTTTACGTTTTATACGTTGCTCTCCGATGCGGGCTAGACCTTAAGGATTGCTTATCCTTGACTTGCTTATTATGGAAGAGCAGTGGAACAGGCTTTTATGCTGTCTCCCAGATAGTAGGTGTTATTACCTGCTTTAACGTTTTAATTATAACAGGTAGGGGTGGGATATATGTGAAAGCGTCGCATCCTGCTGCACGATGGATGCCGGGAAAAACTCGCCTGCCCCTATCCAATTACTGACCTCACTACTTCTCTCAACTTATTTTACTATTGCTGGCCAATTGATGTTGGTTACAGTTTTAGAATTCTCACTTTTACTGTCTCGAATCGCCCGACTGAAAGATATTCTTATTCCATGACTGTCTTAATACTCAGACGCAGGTACGCACTGAGGGTTCTCCGAGCGCATTCCAGCCCGATCAATATGCTTTTAAATGCCTTTAAATTACTTTCAGTTCTCACATCGTACTGCTTTCAATGCACCAATTTTACTGCACCCTACAGAATTCCATAATTCGCTTGAAGGGGACTGATGGCCTCAGAACTGAACTCCCATAGTGCTCAGAGCAATGCGAACCGTTTGAATTCGCTCGAACCTTTCTCTGACGTCACTAACTCCCAATGACCTCTCTGTTGAATGAGGACTGATGACCGCATTAATTAACTTCTTAACCTCGCAACCAACCAACGAACCAACGACCTTTAGGTGTCCTGTTGTTGACCCAATTACATCACTGAGCGAGTTGGAGCACATTCAGGAAGACGAATGTTCAAATTCGCCTCGTGTCATCCAGATTTAGGCTTTATATGATTTCCCCAAGTCTCTCTAGGCAAATGCGGGAGAGGCTTCTTTGAAAGTGAACGGCATATTTCCTTCTACATCGGTAACAAAACAATGTAAGGTTGTGCTCCGACCCCAATGACCTCCTTGTCATTCGAATGTTAAACCCTGTTCTTCTTTTTTTCCAGTGATATCATCAACTACGTTTGCAGTATGGAGGGGATCATATACACTGGACCATGGGTCACTAGGAACATTCTGCCTGAGCGGATGAATCACGATTCTTGTTACACCCGGCTGGTCCCAGCGGAGGTTCGAGTCCGCCCTCGGGCATGGGTGTGTGTGTTTGTCCTTAGGATAATTTAGGTTAAGCAGTGTGTAAATTTAGGGACTGATGACCTTAGCAATTAAGTCCCATAATATTTCAAATAAATTTGAACAGCTTGTTACAGCAAGCCTTTGGATATATCCGGATACCCCTTTCTCCATGCGAATGGCTGCTCGGAACATCGACAGCGCCATGGACGCAGGTCAGTGGGGATAGAGTATCGTACTAGAAGAGGGGGGGGGGGGGGGGGGGGTTCACTGAGCACAGCTTCTATGGGACCGTTGGTAGTAATCTAAAGCATCAAGAGAGCTGTGTTTACATGAGTACATCACCTGCATTTGTTCATGCCTCATCTCTTTCCTCAGAACGATGGCATCTTCCAGCCGGATAGAAAAACCGTTCCTGTCACCAGATTCATACCACTGTAGTCTGAGGAGTATAACAGTGATCTCTCGTAAATCTTCGCCGGCAAGTTCACCTGATCAGAACCCAGTGGGGCGGCAGCTCCGCGCTCACAAACTGCAGGTTCATAATTCACAGCTACTCCGTGAACTGTGCGTAAATATCTTGAACCATAGACCTCTGGAAATCTACCAGTGATCCATGCCACGCGGAATCGCAATTACGAGCGATGTTTGGAAAGTAAGATCCTATCGGGGGCGAAATGGAAACTACGGTGAAAATCCTTCACAGATTTGCACATAAGGGTTGGGCAGTGTGTCTAGCATGCCCGTCCATCACATCACGTAGCTCTTTTCGGTTAAGAATGTGTCACCAAGCAAGAATCGTACTATTGCGGTTTGAGGAGAGTAATAGTGATCTCACGTAAATGTTGGCCGGCAAATTCGCCTGATCAGAACCCAAGGGGTAGGCTGCTCCTCGCCTAGGACAGAGAGCAAGTAAAGATGTATAGAAAATAGTGTCTCCTCCCAAGTATGAGGGCCTGGTGAGAGATTTCACCTGATGTCATGCAGCCCATATAACTTAACAGTCATGCGTTTCCTTCTTCATGACAGTTCTCGAAAGCATTTTGCAGGACCAATGAAGATGATTCTGCAGACTTCCAGATTGGAAGCGTTTTTTCACCCACAGTACAGCCTCTAACTGGCTCACATGAACCGCTGGGTATGAAGAAACTATTTTGGCTCAGAGTGTAAGCTGCAGACCAGCGTAGAGAATTGGTGGGAAACACAGGTTGCTTCCTTCTGTGACGATGTTATTTGAAAGTTGATACAACATACAGACAAATGTATAAGGCGGAGCGACGGATAGAGTAGTAGCTGGGGGGTGTAGCTAACTTCGGGAAATAAAACATTTTTGTCTTTCGCAGAGGTTTCCATTTCCTGACCGATAGGTTCCTAATTTCCGAATATCCCTCGTACACTCCGTTCCAAGGTGGACCAACACTTTATCGAGCATGTGGTCATTAAGTTTTGACTCATCCATTTACTCAGTCATGAACTCACCAGCTGCAATTTGGAGGATGGCAGGACTTTGCTAAATACACTACTGGCCATTAAAATTACTACACCAAGAACAAATGAAGATGATAAACGGGTATTCATTAGACAAATATATTATAGTAGAATTGACATGTGATTACATTTACACGCAATTTGAATGCATTATTCCTGAGAAACTGGTATCCAAAACAACCATCTCTGGCCGTAATAACGGCCTCGATACGCCTGGGCACTGAGCTTGGATGGCGTGTACAGGTACAGCTCTGCCCATGCAGCTTCAACACGAGACCACAGTTTATCAAGATAGTGACTGGCATATTGTGACGAGCCAGTTGCTCGGCCACCATTCACCAAACGTTTTCAATTGGTGAGAGATCTGGAGAATGTGCTGGCCAGGGCAGCAACCGAACATTTTCTATATCCAGAAGGACCCGTATAGGACCTGCAACATGCAGTCTTGCATTTTCCTGTTGAAATGTGGAGTTTCGCAGGGATCGAATGAAGGGTAGAACCAAGGGCAATCTGAAATGGAACGTCCACTGTTCAAAGTGCCGTCAATGCGAACAAGAGGTGACCGGGACGTGTAACCAGTGACACCCCATACCATCATGCCGGTTGATACGCCAAAAACAATGGTTCAAATGGCTCTGAGCACTATGGGACTTAACATCTGTCGTCATCAGTCCCCTAGAACTCAGAACTACTTAAACCTAACTAACCTAAGGACAGCACACACATCCATGCTCGAGACAGGATTCGAACCTGCGACCGTAGCGGTCACGAGGTTCCAGACTGAAGCACCTAGAACCGCATGGCCACACCGGCCGGCGGTTGATACGCAAGTATGGCGATGTCGAATACACGCTTCCAATGTGCGTTCACCGCGATGTCGCCAAACACAAATGCGACCATCATGATGCTGTAACCAGAACCTGATTTATCCGAAAAAATGGCGTTTTGCCATTCTTGCACCCAGGTTCGTGGTTGAGTACACCATCGCAGGCGCTCCTGTCTGGGATGCAGCGTGAAGGGCAACTGCAGCCATGGTCTCCGAGCTGGTAGTCCATGCGCATAAGATGCCTGTCATCTCAACTGCTAGTGATACGAGGCCGTTGGGATCCACCACGGCGTTCCGTATTACCCTCCTGAACCCATATTCTGCTAACAGTCATTGGATTTGTACCAACGCGAGCAGCAAGGTTGGGATACGATCAACCGCAATCGCGACAGGCTACAATCAGACCTTTATCAAAGTCGGTAACGTGATGGTACGCATTTCTCCTCATTACACGAAGCATCACAACAACGTTTCACCGGTCAACGCCGGTCAACTGCTGTTTGTGTATGATAAATCGGTTGGAAACTTTTATCATGTCGGCAGGTTATAGGTGTCGTCACAGGCGCCAACCATGTGTGAATGCTCTGAAAAGTTAATCATTTGCATATCACAGCATCTTGTTCCTGTCGGTTAAATTTCACTTCTGTAGCGCGTCATCTACGAGGTGAAGCAATTTTATTGACCAGTAGTGTATGAGCGTATGGTGGAGAGATTCCATTGAACCATACTCCAGATTTTTGTCAAATCATTTTTCTAGAGTATGCCATGCTATGAAAGGGAAACTAGGATAATGTTAGGGTACTAGACGTGAAACTGGAATTTAAGGAATATGACTATAACGAACTGGAGATAGAGAAACAACCGTAGACGTCCTTGAGGAGATAAGTGAGAAATGCAGCTGCCCAAGGAAACAGACACATTGCGAGACACAAGAAATGGGCGATTGCAGAGTTACCTTCACTTTCTACTTCTGAAGCCAGCTGATCATCGGGGACTAGTGCTTACGCAGCAGGCGACACTGCTGACGCTGTGTTCCCGTTTTCCGGCTCCGGCCGTTCGAGCAGTCTTCGGCCCGCGATTACACACGTCGTTAGCAGCATAACGGCCCCCGCACTCAGCTCGCCATTTCCGCGGCGCTGCTCGCTACCGACGCGAGGTGCAAAAATTAACGCGACCATTCTGCTTATCGGGCACTTTGTACGCAAAGTGTTCCCCAGGAACCCGGGGCGAGGCCTTGTCTGCGAGCAGACTCCACATTTAATAAAGATTTCCCTTCCTCCCGCGGGTCTGACGTCAGCAGCAAGAGGTGACGCCCTCAGATACAGACGGAATCGCTAACGGTTACGGCGCGGCTGTGTCCGCAGAATTCCAGCTCCAGCCACCTTTCTGTGAGACAGCGAATACGGAATGAGCGTCTGGAGACCCAGCGCATGCAAATAGCGCCCGCCTAGGACGGCTTGGAAGCTCGGAAGCCTGGACTGTAGCAGTTTGCTGCGGGACGTCTGTGAGGCATTTTCGCGCCCCCGTTCCCCTCCCGCCACTAGGAATGAGGCGCGGCTAATTAGCAGTCCGGGCTTTTAAGCAGGTGACTGCGTGTCTTTAAAGGGGCCGACATCCCTTAGCAGCGCCGCGGCGCGTGTTCCAGATTATCTTGTATACACTGCTAAACCAGGGATTAGCTCTGTTCAGCAGGGTACCGGACAGACTTACTTTAAAATGAGAAATATTCGTGAAACAAATTGCGTACAATTGAATGACACAAATGGTTCTATGGAGATATTATGACTCAGCAAATAATATACTCATTACATGTGGCGAAACCAAGATGAAACCACGACCGGACGTCGTGGGGATGCGTGGTCAACCCTCATTAGAGGTGTCGGACGTCGTAGGCTGGGCAGCCGGCGAACTCTGGCGGAAGTACACAGCTGGCCATTAAAATTGCTACACCAAGAAGAAATGCAAATGATAAACGGGTATTTATTGGACAAATGTACTATACTAGTACTCATATATGATTACGTTTTCACGCAATTTGAGTGCACATATACTGAGAAAGCAGTACCCAGAACAACCACCTCTGGCCGTAATAACGGCCTTGATACGCCTGGGCATTGAGTCAAACAGAGCTTGGATGGCGTGTACAGGTACAGCTGCCCATGCAGCTTCAACACTATACCACAGTTAATCAAGAGTAGTGACTGGCGTATTGTGACGAGCCAATTGCTCGGCCACCATTGACCAGACGTTTTCAATTGTTCGGAGATCTCGAGAATCTCGAACACTTTCTGTATCTAGAAACGCCCATACAGGAACTGCTACGTGCGGTCGTACATTATCCTGCTGAAATGTAGGGTTTCGCAGGGATCGAATGAAGGGTAGAGCCGTGGGTCGCAACACATCTGAAATATAACGTTCACTTTTCAAAGTGCCGTCAATGTGAAAAAGAGGTGACCGAGACGTGTAACCAATGACATCCCATGCCATCACGCCCGGTGATACGTTTTGCCATTCGTGCACCCACGTTCGTCGTTGAGTACACCATCGCAGGAGCTCCTATCTGTGATGCAGCGTCAAGAGTAACCGCAGCCGTGGTCTCCGAGCTGATAGTCCATGCTGCTGCAAACGCCGTCGAACTGTTCGTGCAGAGGTTGACTTGCAACTGTCCCCATCTGTTGGCTCAGGGATCGAGACGTGGCTGCACGATCCGTTACAGCCATGCGGATAAGACGCCCGTCATCTCGACTGCTAGTGATACGAAGCCGTTGGGATCTAGCACGGCGTTCCGTATTACCCTCCTGAACCCACCGATTCCATATTGTGCTAACGGTCATTGGATCTCGACCAACTCGAGCAGCAATGTCGCGATACGATAAACCGTATTCGCGATAGGATACATTCCGACCAAAGTCGGAAACGTAATGGTACGCATTTCTCCTCCTTACACGAGGCATCACAACAACGCTTTACCAGGCAGCGCCGGTCAACTGCTGTTTGTGTACGAGAAATCGGTTGGAAACTTTCCTCATGTCAGCTCGTAGGTGTGAATGCTCTGAAAAGCTAATCATTTGCATATCACAGCATCTTCTTCCTGTCGGTTAAATTTCGCGTCTCTAGCACGTCATCTTCGTGGTGTAGCAATTTTAATCGCCAATACTGTAACATCAGACTGTAGTGCTGGACAGAGGATAGGTGTGTCAGGACACACAGTGTACCGACACATGTTAACACCACGACATCGACAACTACGACTCAAGTTTCCACCTATGGCCTTTGAACACTACCACCAGAAGTTCTCCCCTGTTCATATGTGAATACAGCACTGGTGGAATATAGAATCCTGACACACTCTGAGTATACATTGATCAGCCAGAATATTATGCCCACCTACCTAATAGCCGGTGTGTCCACCTTTGGCACGGATAACAGCATCGACGCAGCGCAGAATGGAAGAAATAAGGCCTTGATAGGTCACCGGACGGAGTTGCCACCACATCTGCACACACAAGTCTCCTAATTCCTGTAAATTCCGCGGAGGGGCGATGACCTTTGACGCCACTTCCAATCACATCCCAAAAGTGGTCAATTGGGTTCAGATCGGGAGAGTTGGGAGACAGTACATCAAATGGAACTGACCACTGTGTTCCTTGAACCACTGCATCACACTCCTGGCCTTGTGGCATGACACATTATCATGTTGAAACATGGTACTGCCATCAGGAAACATCATCGTCATGAAGGGCTGTACATGGTCTGTAACCACCATGGTGCCTTGCACAAGGTCGGCTGGAGCCATGGGTGCCCACGTGAATGTTAGGTAGAGCATAATGGAGCCACCTCCAACTTGTCTCCGACCTGCAGTACAGGTATCAAGGAGTTGTTCTCCTGGAAGATGACAGATTCTCACCCTACAATCAGGATGATGAGGAAGATATTGGGGTTCAACCAACCACGTAAGCTCTGCCATTGCACCAATGTGCAGTGCTGGTGGTTAAGTGCCCACTTCAGTCGTAGAGTTTGGTGTCGTGATCTTAACATGTATCGTCATCTACAGAGACCCATCATTAGGAGAGTTTGGTGTACTATGTGTTCTGACACACCTGTACTCTAACCAGCACTGAAGTCTTATGTTAGTTTTACCACGGTTCGCCAGCTGTCCTGTTTCATCAGTCTGCCCAGCCTATGACGTCCGACATCTGTAATGAGGGGTGGCCGCCCACCCTTATGACATCTGGCCGTGATTTCACCTTGGTTTCGCCACATGTTTTAGACATTCTCCACAGCTCTCCTCGAACACCTGAGAAGTTGTGCAGTTTCCGAAATGCTTGTGACGAGCCTCCTGGCTATCACAATCTGGCCTTGGTCAAACTTAGATCTCGCGCCTTCCCCATTCTACACACGGACAGTAAGCTCACTGGTACTGCATGCACAGTGTGCGTGTCTCACTGGCAGTCATTCCTCACCAGGCGACATTGCTACCACCTGGACGGATTTAAAGCAGTAGTAGGTCGATAGTCATAACACTTTGGCTGATCTGTGTATCAACCTAAATCTACGGAACTGATATTCAAGTATCTACAATTCCTTGGGGTAACTGCAAAGAAACCTTGGATTACAGAAGGAATACTAAAAGTGATCGACGAAATAAGAAAGTATAAAAATGCTCACATAAACTCTACTGATGAATGGAATAAATAGGAAGCACAGGGAAGCTAAGACGAAAAGACTGCGAGAAAAATGTGAAGAAATAGAAAAAGGAATGGCAGTCGGAAGGACACGTCCGGAAGAACAGACAACGCACATACAATGACAATATCTGAACGCCTTGACAGGATTTAACAATATACCTTCAGTGTGGGTCCAGCCTAGGTCCGACCTCTTTCGAGACTCATGCTGCGAGTAATTAGGATGGTGGTCGGAGGGCAGCTACAAGTTCGGAATTTTGGTTCGATGGGAAGAGTGTTCGGAAAGCAGTGTAGTGTGGTTTGTCGTCGGGTATTAGTTTATTAATTTTTATATTTTATGTTCTCGAACTTAGTTGAGCACGATACTCTGACAACAAAAAATCATACTCAATATTTTACACTCCTGGAAATTGAAATAAGAACACCGTGAATTCATTGTCCCAGGAAGGGGAAACTTTATTGACACATTCCTGGGGTCAGATACATCACATGATCACACTGACAGAACCACATAGACACAGGCAACAGAGCATGCACAATGTCGGCACTAGTACAGTGTATATGCACCTTTCGCAGCAATGCAGGCTGCTATTCTCCCATGGAGCCGATCGTAGAGATGCTGGATGTAGTCCTGTGCAACGGCTTGCCATGCCATTTCCACCTGGCGCCTCAGTTGGACCAGCGTTCGTCCTGGACGTGCAGACCGCGTGAGACGACGCTTCATCCAGTCCCAAACATGCTCAATGGGGGACAGATCCGGAGATCTTGCTGGCCAGGGTAGTTGACTTACATCTTCTAGAGCACGTTGGGTGGCACGGGATACATGCGGACGTGCATTGTCCTGTTGGAACAGCAAGTTCCATTGCCGGTCTAGGAATGGTAGAACGATGGGTTCGATGACGGTTTGGATGTACCGTGAACTATTCAGTGTCCCCTCGACGATCACCAGAGGTGTACGGCCAGTGTAGGAGATCGCTCCCCACACCATGATGCCGGGTGTTGGCCCTGTGTGCCTCGGTCGTATGCAGTCCTGATTGTGGCGCTCACCTGCACGGCGCCAAACACGCATACGACCATCATTGCCACCAAGGCAGAAGCGACTCTCATCGCTGAAGACGACACGTCTCCATTCGTCCCTCCATTCACGCCTGTCGCGCCACCACTGGAGGTGGGCTGCACGATGTTGGGGCGTGAGCGGAAGACGGGATAACGGTGTGTGGGACCGTAACCCAGTTTCATGGAGACGGTTGCGAATGGTCCTCGCCGATACCCCAGTAGCAACAGTGTACCTAATTTGCTGGAAAGTGGCGGTGCGGTCCCCTACGGCACTGCGTAGGATCCTACGGTCTTGGCGTGCATCCGTGCGTCGCTGCGGTCCGGTCCCAGGTCGACGTGCACGTGCACCTTCCGCCGACCACTGGCGACAACATCGATGTACTGTGGAGACCTCACGACCCACGTGTTGAGCAATTCGGCGATACGTCCACCCGGCCTCCCGCATGCCCACTATACACCCTCGCTCAAAGTCCGTCAAGTGCACATACGGTTCACGTCTACGCTGTCGCGGCATGCTACCAGTGTTAAAGACTGCGATGGAGCTCCGTATGCCACGGCAAACTGGCTGACACTGACGGCGGTGGTGTACAAATGCTGCGCGGCTAGCGCCATTCGACGGCCAACACCGCGGTTCCTGGTGTGTCCGCTGTGCCGAGCGTGTGATCATTGCTTGTACAGCCCTCTCGCAGTGTCCGGAGCAAGTATGGTGGGTCTGACACACCGGTGTCAATGTGTTCTTTTTTCCATTTCCAGGAGTGTATTTTCTCTGCTGACTATCAAAGTTATTCATTGACTGTTAATGGTAATTTCCTCATTTTTAGATTTGCAAGTTCAATTTTGTACAGCATGAGATGGAAAACGTAGTGGGATATGTCGAGCAGGGATAACACTGTGGTGATATACCAGTATACCTCTCGGCAACAGCATTTGGCGCTGAGCAGCACGGAACTCCTCATACAGTTCAGAAATAATAAACCGGCTTCTCCTCTGTTAATGTTGTCTTCAAATTCCTAAATAATACACTAAAATTTTGTCATACGATCCAAAAACATCTCTTAAGGCTCTAGTTCATAATAAAAATTGTAATTCGTTTTTCCAATGAAGCTACTTTATTAGTTTCCCAGTTACGATGAATGTTTATTAGTGTTATAATCTTTGTATATTTGAATGAGCAAGCCAATCTCGTAAACAAAATTCCACTCGAAAGAATACCAACAATACGATGTGCATACATACTAAAAGAATGGATCAATGTGCACGTGTGTTCGACATCTCCTCCTAAACCACTGAACCGATTTCCACCATACTTGGTGCACATATCGCTTACTGTCTAGAAAGAATCACTGTGGGACAAGAACCATCTGCCTATCAAAAGAGTGGAAGTGGGGGTGAAAAATCAGTGTAGACCACGACGCACAAATAACCATAATGTATTCACTTTTCGAAAACGAGATCGCTTACTGACTTGCAACAATCATTACACATACGCGTATTTTTTATCGCCCACAACCTCCACAAAATGATAAAAACTAATAAGTTTTTCGCTTGCTATATTTTGATGTCATGCAATAATAGTACTGCATGAACCATAACCTTTTATTTTATTATTTCTTTATTACTAACTATATTAGCGACACATTTTGCAGACAGTATTTGCGTATACAACTAAATGCATCAGCAAAATTACATCATTATACGACACATCGTTCAGAAGATATAATGTAATTAGATACGTGCAGATGAAGTTGCAGGGCGAACTTTGCTAGGGATAGAGGTGAAATAAGTGTCCAGATACGTTAGATGTGTCTGAAATACAGGCTGTTTCAGAAGTGATGGTCAGTATTTAGGGATATGACAGGAATGGTCTTAAAAAAGTCGAGTAAACAAGGGCTCTAAAACGCATACCTCAAGAGCTATAAGCAGTTCTTGATCTTCGCTACTGTGTAACAAATCTCTTGTTCCCAGACTCTTTGCTTTCCATGTTTTGGGAAGTTGTAGTATCGACCAAAACAAGGAAAAAATGTCCAGTAAACATGTTCTCTAAAATTCATACCTCAAGACTATGAGAACTTGTTCATCTTCGCTATTTTGAAACACAACTCTAGTTACGAACGAGTGCTCATAACTTTTAAGTTATGCATTTTAGAGCACATGTTTAATGGGCATATTTTCTTGTTTTGGCCCATACTACCACTTCGCAAAATATGGAAAGAAAAGAGATTACAGTAGAAGAGATTTCTTTCACACTAGCGAAGATCAAGAATCGCTCATAGGTATGCGTTGTAGAGTTCTAGTTTACTTAGCTTGTTTGTTTCGAAAGATCGTTCCTGTAGTATCCCTGAATATTTACCATCACTTCTCAAACATCCTGTAAACATGACATACGGATGCGTGGTAAAGGCACAGACAAAAGCTGCTCCTAAACCCCTGGATTGATTTTGGATTTGGTATTCATATTACTTATTTGCTGGAGACACATAATGTGGGCTAAGAACGAGGAGCCTCCTATTTGTGGGCAGTGATGACGTGGAGAGGGAAGGAGAAGACGGACAGACAGAAAGGGGCAACTAGGAAGTGGACACAGATATTGGGGATGAGTAAATGGAAGAGAGAGCGCAGAGGAGGAGATGGAAAGGAGAGGAGGCGGGAAGTGAGAAGGAGGAAGGATGTGAAAAGAGAGTGGGGAGGAGGAGTAAGTAGATGGGGTAATAGAAGTTGGAATAAACACATACCCGGGTAATGCCGGGTAGTCAGCTAGTTTCCGATAAAAATTTTCGGGTACTGCAGATACAATACAGAGAGCTCCAGAGAAATATAGACGCTCTTTGACAGTCAATATTAATGGCCCAAAATGACATACCGTTACAATTTTTTCATGGAAGGGAAGGTTGTATTATGTGTTCAAAGTGACAGCCATTAGCAGCCTAACGATACTGCTGAACTGTTAAACGAAATACGGCTGTCAGTGTTGTCTATGCAATAGTCGCACAGGAAGCCTCCATGGTTTCTCGTAGCTCGTTCACTGTAGATGGCTTCTGCTCATAAATTTCATTTTTCAAGGTACCGCATAGTTATATGTCAAGAAATGTAGGATCTGGATACCATGGGGGGGGGGGGGGGTTCTCAACAGTTCCTTGTCGACCTATCCATCGTCCAGGTAGATATTTATTCAAGTAGGCTCTGGGATCTCTGTTGTATTGAGGCGAAGTGCCATCCTGTTGTAGATAACGTCTTTCACTTCCAAACACCTTCCAGATGGTAGGTAAAATCGATGTTTGCAGCATATGAAGATACGCATCACCAGTTACAGTACCTTCGAAGAGGAATGGGCCGATCTAACCGAGCGATGACAGACCACACCACACATTAACATTCGGTAGGGTGAGACGTTTGTCTACATGAAATTGAGGATTTTCAGAAGAGCAGTACACGCACTTGTGGTAGATTTACAGTACCAGTAAGTTTGAATTGCGCCTCGTCAAACCAGACAATCACATCTAAAAACCATTCATCCTCGCGAAGCATGCTCTCAAACCACTCGCAGTACTCTATTCTTCGACCCGGATCTTCCTCGCGCTTGCAGCGTTCTTGACTGGACACTGTTCCACTTTGCATCCTTCAGAATTGGTCATACGACTGATCGACTTACCTCCCTTTCACGTGGACGCTGATTCACAGATTTTTGAGGTGACGTAGTAAAATGTTGCAACACAACTTAGCTGGAAGCTGAACATGATATTTTTGGTAGGCCGAACCTTCCCTTATACTCATCCTGAATAGTATCGTCAGCCTCAGATTAGATTAGATTAGATTAGATTAATACTTGTTCCATAGATCATGAATACGACACTTCGTAATGATGTGGAACGTGTCAGGTTAATGAAAGATGTCTATACAAGATAATACATTACACAAAATATTGCATGACACTAATGCTTAATTTAGTTTTTTTCCCTCCCTTAATTTATATCTAAAAATTCAGCCAATGACTAGGAGTTGTCATCTAGAAATTCTTTTAATTTATTTTTAAATGTTGGTTGACTATCTGTCAGGCTTTTGATGCTGTTTGGTAGGTGACCAAAGGCTTTTGTGGCAGCATAATTTACCCCCTTCTGTGCCAAAGTCAGATTTAACGCTGCATAGTGAAGATCATCCTTTCTCCTGGTGTTATAGCTATGCACACTGCTATTACTTTTGAACTGGGCTGGATTATTAACAACAAATTTAATAAGTGAATATATATACTGTGAGGATCCCTAGATCCTTAAATAGATGTCTGCAAGATGACCGTGGGTGGGCTCCTGCAATTATTCTGATTACACGTTTTTGAGCAATGAGTACTTTTCTACTCAAATTTATCCCGAATACGATTAATTGTTGTACGTCTTTGAGGCTGAGAGCCGTACACCTTACGCCAAGGGCGTCGTACCTACATCATTTTTTCGTACTTTAAGTGTCACTTCAATACGGGCTTGCGTTTCTCATTACGGCACTGTCATCTGCCGGAAAATAGATCTGTTGAGAAAAGGACGATTCCGCGCGAAATTGCAACAATATGTCAGTTTGTTCCGCAGATATTAACTATCAAAGAGTGTCTATATTTTTATGGACCCCTCTGCGTGTGATATCTACATACTTTTACGTGGCAGCACCACTTCCTAAAGCCAGAGTTACAAGGTGGACCTGCAGTCGCTTTGTAATCGAGAAGTCGAGTGACGTGTGAGAGTAAGTGGTGCATTGGAAGCCTGGAAGCATCAGCGATCAGCATAATCTGCTAATACATTATACTAGTTGAGTGAAGATTACGAACGTTTAATTTCTTAAAAGCTGCTGGCGGTAGCGGGTCATAGAGTGCGTGTGTCGCTAAGGAATGCTGGCACCTCTTCAGTGTGTCGTGACGTCACTGCCGCCAAGTCAGTGCCCCGTTGCGTGCCGAGATGGAGACTGTGGTACGGTCCACCGGACGTTCAGTGGTGACCCAGGTCACGTACCACCTCAGCGGTCTCGATGACCGCCTCGTCATGTGCACAGGTGGAGCTTACCGACTCTGGCCAGGGACGCCGGTTGTCGTGGAGAGACTGCAGCACATTTTCACCTGTCAGCAAAGAGGCTGAGCGGCCGATGTGAAGGTGGCAGCTTGTAGATCATCTACGATAACACAGAGAAATAGGCGTGCTGACCGTTCATCAGTCTTCTCATCTGCGATGACCCAGTTGGCAGCAACGCCACACTGTAGATGTCGCACGCATCAGACTTGGCTGCCTCGGAGTTGAAGTGGGCATTATCGAACAGTTCCTCTTGTTTTCAGTGAAACCCATTCGACTTTCTGTCTGGTTCTTCGACGTGGACAGAATGGCAGCAAGACAAACTGTGTTCCGAAAGCTGCCTTATATACAGGGGCGGAGCCTATGACGCGGTGGCTCCGAGTACATGAGCGTCTGCTCCTTGTCTCGCTGTGGTACTTTCAGTCATGACTGTAGGTCACCGAGCTCTGTCTTTTTATCGACGTTTGACTTCGAAGTGGTTCTCGGTCGCGGAGTTACATTGTGTTACCTCACAGTGCCTTGCTAAACAGTCCAAAAGTACTTGTATTTCTGTCTGATAAAAAACATTGGCTAGCTGCGAATTGGACCCGAACACTGAGGGTTCCGCACAAACTTAATTATGGATATAGACAGTTCATCCAATCCGAGAATCGAAGATTTTGACGTTTTTTGACAATGGCTCTGGCAATATATCAGTCTCAGGGATTCCAAGGCTTTCAAGAACACTTTAAATTTTTCATGTTCATAGGTGGGATAACAAAAGACAAAAGAAATATTTCTTCATGTAATATAATTAATAAACAATAATTATCTGATTTCTTTCCTTTAGTTCTACTGTGAAACCTTTCTTATTGCCTAATTTCGCGATTCTATATCAAGAGGGAGTGCCCTATAGGTTTTAATGAGAGAGGCTGCTAGTATCAGAATATGTGGAATAAATGACTCAGAAGCCGGCCGGATTGGCCGGGCGGTTCTAGGCGCTTAAGTCTGTAACCGCGCGGCCGCTACGGTCGCAAGTTCAAATCCTTCCTCGACCGTTAGGTTTAATTAGTTCTGCTACAGGGGACTGATGATCTCTGATGTTGAGTCCCATAGTGCTCAGAACCATTTGAACCAGTCACTCAGAAGGTTAACATTTTTACACTGCGAAAGAGGAATACACTTCTGTAAGTGATATGAATTTCACCTTCTTACGTCTACCTGTCACTGAGAAAGAGAGGTCTTAACTGAAGGACAGGCAGACACACAATCTCATAACAAATGCCTAAAAAAATTTTTTTGGCGTGCTGCAATTACTACTTAATAATTTTCGGCTTAGTTCCTTTGGCTGTAATGCGAAGCCTCGGTTCTCGCCAAATTTCATGGTTCTAGACCAACGGGAAGTACGTTTTGATGAGTGAGTTTGCGAGTATCAAAATTTATGACATAAAGGGCGGCATGTTTTGACTGCATTGACTTAGAAGCTAACGGTTGTCACATCACCAAGAGACAATAGGCCTTAGTATGTAACGTAAATGTCAAGTTGATAAGTCTAATAGCTCCTGAGAATCATGGTATTGAACAGTCAGACAAACAGAAGGATGGACATCAAAGCGATCCTATAACAGCTCAGTTTTCACCAATTCGGGTATGCTACCAAAAAACTAGAACAAATTGTGCCTAATGTGCCGCCGTAAGCTGTCGCCTGCACGCCGGTCAGCAAAGATGTAGCAAGAAGATCGGTGATAGGTGCTGGATCGGGCGCACCTATCAGGAGAGAGGCCAAACACACAGTCACAAGCAATACGCCGCCAACGTCCTCTCTACCACAAGTATTTAGAACGCCGCCACTGACTGAAGGGCTCAGTGACAGTGACAGTCTCAGTCAGTAGCGCAGTCGCTCAGTCACTGGTGCACTAACTCGCACTCTAGTTTGGCGTCTGTCATTCAGCGCATAGTGGGACTTGTACTTCACCAGCAGTGATGCTAACATGGACTGTTAGTGAAGAGCTTGTAACTTAATATGGACTCTTAAAGGTAAGTAGCTTCCTGTTTATGTAAATAAAGAACCATGTTAACTCATGTGGGCAGTTGTGGTGCAGAATTAGAATACTCCCCATCAAACAACATCCTCTCCTTTGATTATTGTGGTAGAAGACTCAACACCTAACATTAGTAGGTCTTAATTTACGAAAAACACACTACTGACCATTAAAATTGCTACACCAAGAAGAAATGCAGATGATAAACGGGTATTCATTGGACAAATATATTATACTAGAACTGACATGTGATTACATTTTCACCCAATTTGGGTGCATAGATCCTGAGAAATCAGTACCCAGAACAACCTCCTCTGACCGTAATAACGGTCTTGATACGCCTGGGCATTGAGTCAAACAGAGCTTGGATGGCGTGGACAGGTATATTTGCCCGTGCAGCTTCAACACGATACCATAGTTCATCAAGAGTAGTGACTGGAGTATTGTGACGAGGCAGTTACACGGCTACCATTGACCAGACGTTTTCAGTTGATGAGAGATCTGGAGAATGTGCTGGCCAGGGCAGCAGTCGAACATTTTCTGTATCCAGAAAGGCCCGTACAGGACCTGCAACATGCGGTCGTGCATTATCCAGCTGAAATGTAGGGTTTCGCAGGGGTCGAATGAAGGGTAGAACCTCGGGTTGTAACACATCCGAAATGTAACGTGCACTGCTCAAAGTGCCGTCAATGCGAACAAGAGGTGACCGAGACGTGTAACCAATGGCACCCCATAAAATCTCGCCAGGTGATACGCCAGTATGGCGATTACGAACACACGCTTCCAATGTGCGTTCACCGCGATGTCGCCAAACACGGATGCGACCATCATGATGTTGTAAACAGAACCTGGATACATACGAAAAAATGACGTTTTGCCATCTGTTCACCCACGTTCGTCGTTGAGTACACCATCGCAGGAGCTCCTGTCTGTGATGCAGCGTGGAGAGTAACCGCAGCCGTGGTCTCCGAGCTGATAGTCCATGCTGCTGCAAACGCCGTCGAACTGTTCGTGCAGAGGTTGACTTGCAACTGTCCCCATCTGTTGGCTCAGGGATCGAGACGTGGCTGCACGATCCGTTACAGCCATGCGGATAAGACGCCCGTCATCTCGACTGCTAGTGATACGAAGCCGTTGGGATCTAGCACGGCGTTCCGTATTACCCTCCTGAACCCACCGATTCCATATTGTGCTAACGGTCATTGGATCTCGACCAACTCGAGCAGCAATGTCGCGATACGATAAACCGTATTCGCGATAGGATACATTCCGACCAAAGTCGGAAACGTAATGGTACGCATTTCTCCTCCTTACACGAGGCATCACAACAACGTTTCACCAGGCAACACCGGTCAACTGCTGTTTGTGTATGAGAAATCGGTTGGAAACTTTCCTCATGTCAGCACGTTGTAGGTGAATGCTCTGAAAAGCTAATCATTTGCATATCACAGCATCTTCTTCCTGTCGGTTAAATTTCGCGTCTGTCATTTTCGTGGTGTAGCAATTTTAATGGCCAGTAGTGTAAATGTCACAGACAACTTTGTGTCACAGTAGTGGACATGTAAACCACTGGATCCATCTGAGAACGAGGTTAAAAAAACATCACTGACACAGATATCCATTTCAGTCTGGATAGCATTCAAATTTTGCTGCTCCTAGTTGACTTTTTTAGTCTTTCTGTTTGGCTTTTATGTATAATTTACAGATTATGAATGAGATGGAAGCTACGGAAGGGCTACAGTGTCCTGTAAAAGGGAGAAAGGCCTGCCACAGGAGATTGCATACTCGGCTCCGAGGGCGAGCGTAGCTCGGGTGGGGTCGACAGCGGGCCAGCTGTGCCTTCCGTATTCTGAAAGGCACGCGCTCGCCCGCGGTCCGGCAGTGGGGCAGAATTTACAATGGCCCCGCCGGCTGTTAACACGGCATCAATTTGTCGGCCGCGTCGCGCGCCCCGCTGGCGCGTACCTGCAAATCAACTTGCTTAACGAGCAGAATTTTCTATATATGTATATATATATAGGCGGCGCGGTGGGGCGGTGTGGGGGGCGGGGGGGAACACCTATCGATCTCCGATACTGAAAGTACGGCGCGACCGCGTCACGTAATACGCACCTGCGGCGGCCGTCGGCGTGGCGCTCAACGGCCGGCTCACAATCACAGACGCTGTCTGCCTGTCTGTCTCATCTGTGCGCGGAAAACATCAGCGGCGTATTGTGTAACGCGCCACAGAATGAATTCGTGTGTTTCCTGTGTTTCCAGTCACCCCAAATATACTGCGCTAAGGTACCAGCAGGAAAATGCTCCTATTGCAGCACAGAAAGGCGAATATGCACCTGTTAAAAAAGACTCTGTAAAGTGGGGTACCATCTGCCTCTTTCTACTTTTCTCCGCAATTTTAAAAATTTTGCAGAATAAGGCATGCGCTCTCCTTACCATGCAACTCACCTTTCATTTCCATAAGCTTCCGTTACTGTAACTCACTGACACCCACTAATCCACTGCTGTAAGTCGCTCCTACGCATCCTCTCCCACTTGCCCCTTTTCATTCACTCATTCTGCCCGTTTCACTATTTTTAGCTCTTTGTGTATAACTGTCACTATTTCCTGTCTCACAGCCAGAGTCCCCATTCGTTCTGTCCTACTGCTACTTTTGCCTTCTCTCGCCGCCTCCCTCTTGCTCACTCTTACTGCTAATGCCGGTGTTACACTATCAAATTTCTTTGTCAAAAATCGTTGTCAAAGATATTTGATGGTGTAGTAGGGAACATTGTCAAATGTCGTCCAATATTTGATCAAACCTTTGGACTCGCTGTAGATTTGATCAAAGAAGTCGCTTGTCTTCCGTTCACTGCAATGTGACTTGTTACCACATCGAGCGTGAGCATCGCTGCATCTTTCTGTCGTCTGCAGAGGTTTTATTAACATTGCCGGTAAATGCAATTGGTGTGTGCCGACAACTACAAAATTAATAGAGATGTATGAAGCTGATGAGGCCCTTTACAACGTGAGGCACCCTGGATACACAAATAGATTAAGAAGATTGGAGACCTAACCTGACCTAACCTAACCCTCTCCAGTAGCAAGGAACCGGAGTGTTACAGTGAGCCTGTCTTCTGCAGATGTAGCAGTCCTTAAGTGAATATTGTGCTTTGTGGTATGAGGATACACTTCACTGAGCACATACAGAAATGCTCATCCTTTTCTTCCCCCTACTTCTCTTCCACATGTGCACACAGTGCAATTGTAGTACATGCAACTGCTGCGGTTAATATATTTGACGAATATTTAATCACATCTTTGACAAAGAAATTTGATAGTGTAATACCGGCCTAACACAAGAGGCGCCAAAGAAAGTGGTATAGGCATGCGGATTCAAATGCATAGATACGTAGGTTGGAACTTAAATTGTTGCAACTATTTATTCACAACCAATACAAGAGAATTATATGTTTGCACCTGTTACTGTCTTTCAGAGTAGTCACCAGCGTCGTGTAGAACCCTTTGCTAGCTATGTGGGAGGCGTAGTATACCGTTAGCAGAGCCTATTCTGTTAATGCTGCGAATGGAGCGGTCAGTTGACTGTCGAATCTCTGGAACTGCTATGAAGCGAATGCCACTAAGTCGTTCCTTCATCTTCCGTATCAAATCAGGGTCACAAGGGCTTAAGTCCGTGGAGTATGGTGGATGGTACAGTACTTCTCAGTCCCATCGCCCGAACCGAGTAGCCACAGCTTGCACTGTATGCGCTCGCGCATTGTCGTGTAAAATGATGGGTGGTTTGCACAGAAAGTGCCGCCTATTCTTTCGTAAAGTTCGTCCCCACTCGTGAAATGGCCGTGCGGGAAAACCCCAATTCATCGCTACCTCAGAGATGCGGTGCCCCATCACTCGTGCAGCAACTATAACACCATGTTAAAACTCACTTATATCTTATT
This sequence comes from Schistocerca gregaria, assembly GCF_023897955.1. NCBI lineage: Eukaryota > Metazoa > Arthropoda > Insecta > Orthoptera > Acrididae > Schistocerca > Schistocerca gregaria. The sequence continues at coordinate 164,052,458 of NC_064922.1, forward strand.
ACCTGTTACTGTAGCAGCTGTAACCTAACTAACAACCATAGTACACTTGTTGTCTTGTAAAGGCGATGTGGACCGCAGCGGCATATTTTGCCTGTTTATATTATCTCTGAGTACACATGCCTATACCAGTTTCTTTGGCTTTTCAGTGTACAATAAAAAAGTATGAGGCGTGTCTGTAAAAAAGTCTGCAATTCTCTCTGATAGTAAACACGAATATTGGCAATGAATGTTACACGGTGGAAAAGCTGGTTCAAAATGGTTCAAATGGCGCTGAGCACTATGGGACTTAACTTCGGAGGTCATCAGTCCCCTATAACGTAGAACTACTTAAATCTAACTAACCTAAGGACATCACAAAGGCAGGATTCGAACCTTCGACCGTAGTGGTAGCGCGGTTCCAGACTGTAGCGCCTAGAACCGCTCGACCACAAAGCCGGCAGAAAGGCTGGACTATAGTCTATTTGTAGACGTCATCACCACTGCTATCGACACACATTTTCATTTGGTGTGGTATTTTTATATACCTCTGTCATAGTACTCTGTCGATTCACTGCACAGGTAACGCTCAGCCTCATTTTTCAACACATCGTATGTATGGAAATGCGTTACATACCTGTATAGGTGTGACGTACACTCATGAGAGATGAAAATAGCTAGGCAGTTTTGTGAAGATTTCCCATCCCATTTAGGCCAGTAGATCGGCTGTTGCATGGATAATTTGGGAATGGACGTAGTCGTGATGAAGACACAGTCCCTAATGAGCATTCCCTTCATTCGATTTTCAATGGCATAAAGCAGTTGTTTTAAAGTCTCACAGCAGCCAACAACGTCAATTTTTGTACCGGTAGGCATAAATTCGTACAATGATAAACCTTTTCTGTCCTAGAACACAGTGGCCATACTTTCTCTGCAGAAAATGTTTGTTTGAACTTTCTCGGCTTCGATGAATTCGAATGCCGTCACTGACGAGAATTTTCCTTATTTTCAGTTGACGTGAACTGTACTCAGGTTTCCTCGTCAGTGACCAGTGGATCCAAACATTCCTCGCCCTGTTCTGCACAGCAGTGCAGGTATCAGTATACTGTTTCAATACATTGCCATTTGTGGCCTTCGCTGAACAATTTGGAGATCCACCTCACACACATTTTCTGACGATGCAGATCTCTGGCACAAACTTTGTAAATCGAACTCTTACATTCAAGAATTCATTCGCGCAGCTCGCGAACTGTCACAAGCCAGTTTCACGCTTTTCTTTCTGCAACTCTGCAATTATTTCGGCTGAAACCAAAGGCAGGCCAAAACGCTGTTCTTAATGGACGTCTGTGCGTCCGTCCTTAAACTCTCTTTCGCACGTTTCTGACATCCACAAACTGTGGCCCATTGGATTCGCATGACTGACTTTGAATATCAGTGGGGGTAGTGCTCTGGGCACACAAAAAAGGATCACTGCATGCAACAAGCCCCTGGTGGGAGAAGCAAGAGGGAGCTCCATCACGAACGGCTGCCCACTCAAGACTGAGCGTTGTGGCGGGCTCGGGTTGGTGGGTATTTCAGGGGTGGTGGTGGGGGCGGAGTGCGGGGGAGGGAAACCAAGCTACACGCCAGTGTTTCCAGATTTTGCGTAAAAGCGTTCCTCACGGCTCCAGCGCTTCTCAGCTCTTATTTCACGGACGCGCCTCGTATTTCCGCCTCTCTATGCGGATGTTACATTTGTAACGAAATTATAGTTCGCTCTAGCACCTACAGTGACTCCTGGAATGTCATTTATTTGAGTCAGACAAATCTAAGAGGCACAATACTGCGTTTTATTTACTTTAAATTGCCAATTGTGTCGAAGTTGTTACTTAAATATTGTACTTCACATGTGTATTTATTTATTGATTTATTTAACCTGATCAGATTAGAGCCTGCAGTACCTCTCTTGCAGCAAACAATGTGTTTAAATACACACATAATACATTATAGCTTATGTAGGTATAAGGATATTAATTATAGCGTTTCAAATGTTGCAGTGTTGGTAATGGAACTGAAAAGATGATATGAAACTTACATATCTAAGGCAATTTTCAATAAAAGAGGATAGTAAGCACTAATACCGGTAATAATAGTAATGATTCTATTAATGCCACTGATAATAATAGCAATATTGTGGGTAGATATTACAAGAATGCTATCTACAAAAGAATTCAAAATCAGAGACTTATTCTACAGCAGAAGTAACTAAGGACACAGTGTGCAAACATGGAATTAGGTTTCATGGGAACAATTTTTTATTTTATTTTGTTATTTTTAGTTTTTGACTTGGGTGATGTGTCTGGGCACGACTTCTTCTCAAGTACAAACCTTTTCGAGTCATACTCTAACTCATCATTTCCAATGCTTCGTTTGACATATTCAATTCTCTCTCCTCCCCAACAATTTAAGCTCTCTATGGCTCCCTCCAGTACCTATCGTCCTGTCGTTGCTTCTTCTCAGCATTTTCACATAATCCTCTGTGTAGCCCTCTTATTTCTCATCTTAACAGTCGACTTAATTTTCTGCACTACCACATCTTCATAATTTCGATTTTCTTTTCTTTATGATTTCGCCAGTGCCGCCGATTCAGTAACTGTGCTCCAACAATACATTCTCAAAATTTCTTCCCCGGATTATAGCAAAATGTGAAGAAATGGACAAAACTCACATGTCATATCTTTGACTCGTAACTATACACGCACCTTAGTGCGCGGCTATCAAATCAAATCTAGAGAAAAAGAGCATATGGACATTTAAACCGATCAGATTAAGGCCTATAGGATCTCTCCTACATCGAACAATGTGTTTACAAACAGTCGAAACGCTTTCAGAACAGCAGTTTGAGATTTACAGAAACGAGTATAGGGCAACTGGTGTCAGATAGATAAGCTATGTTATAGGAACAGACTTGAAGAAAACAATCTACATTAAACAAAAATAATTGAGACCAGCTGTTTATAAGCTTTTAGTCTGTTCCTATAACACGGCCAATCTGTCCATGTGACTCCATTTGCAGGATACTCGTTTTTGTAAATACCCAACTGCTGTTCTGAAAACATTTCGACTGTTTAACACATTGTTCGATGTAGGACAGGTCCTATAGGCCTCAATCCGATGTGCTTAAATGTCCATATGCTCATTTTCTTTAGATTTGATTTGATAGACATGTACTAAGGTGCGTGTTTAGTTACGAGTAAAAGATATTAAATGTGCGTTTTGTCCATTTCGAATTATTCATTCTTCACATTTTTCTATAATCTGGGCGACAAATTTTGAGAAAGTATTGTTGGAGCACATCCTTACAAATTTCTGAATCGGTGGCACCGGTGAAATCACAAAAAAATCAGAGTGATGGAGATGTGGTAGTATAGAAGATGGTGAAAATTAAGTCGACTTAAGATGAGAAATAAGTGGGCTATACAGAGGACTGGTACTAAAGGATTATGTGAAAATTCTGAGAAGAAACAAGGACAGGATGATGGGTAACATAAGGGAATAACTTCCATGGTACTAGAGGGAGCCATAGAGAGTATAAACTGTTGGAGAAGAGAGAGAGAATTGAATTTGAAAAACGAAACATTGGCGATGATAAGTGTTGTGTTACTAGAGGAGGCCGAAAGGCACGCGATTTATCTCACGCAGGCTGGCGTGAGGACTGGAACAGGACAAGGAAATTAGAATTTAGAAACAACAGACGTAGCTGGTGGAATACTTAACTTTAATCCATTAATGACGAACGTCGCTCTTGACGGTACATGATGTACAATATCAATATTAACTGATAATGGCGCCTTGCTAGGTCGTAGCAAATAACGTAGCTGAAGGCTGTGCTAACTATCGTCTCGGCAAATCAGAGCGTAGAAGCCAGTGAACCATCGCTAGCAAAGTCGGCTGTACAACTGGGGCGAGTGCTAGGAAGTCTCTCTAGACCTGCTGTGTGGCGGCTCTCGGTCTGCAATCACTGATAGTGGCGACACGCGGGTCCGACGTATACCACCGGACCGCGACCGATTTAAAGGATACCACCTAGCAAGTGTGGTGTGTGGCGGTGACACCACATTCTTCCCCCACAAATCGGCGTACGGTTGTGGCATAAGCTTCCGCCCGCCTTGGGGAGGGCCCCATGTCGATGTATGCGACGAGGTGGGGAGCCTAACAACAGGCGAGGCTGTGCCACCCGCACCCTGCCATTCGGACGGCGGGGAGCTAGGAAATGCCTGAAAACTTGCTCCAGGGTGCACGCCAACATGCGGTGTATGCGCCCGTAGAGAGACAGGAGGGGCCGAAGGGTCGACCTCGGGGCACCCGACGGGCGAAGACGACATATGGTCCGGAGCGGGCAAGAGTTCCATGTCGGAGGACAACTGGTCACGGGAAGCGATTGGCGGCGCGTGACCCAGGGGGGCGCCCGACGGCTGCAGCGGCGCGTCCACTGCGGGCGTCGCCGGCGGGAGAACGGGCGGCGGCGGCGGCGGCGGCGGCGGCGGAGGCAGCGGTGGCGTGTCGCCATGGGGCAAAATGGAAGGCAGCGTCGGTAACATCTGGGGCTGAGGCAAGCCAGTAGATGGGTCCCCGGGGCGCTGACCGGACGTCACCATCGCTGAAAGCAGACGGCGAGCGGCAGATCCCGTGCGACGACAGAGGTGCAGCTGGTTGAAATGCCGACGCACCTCACCAGAGGCCCCCAAAACCAGATACATAGCGCGTCCGAGGCAGCGAAGAATGCGCTTTTCGAGCCAACGCCGTGAACCTCGATAGTGGCGATAGTAGACAACGTCGCCTGGAGCAAAAGCAGGTGTCTGCCGCGGCACATGAACCCGATGCGGCGGATGTAGCAAAGACATCAAGGTCCGATGAGGGCGACCGTGGAGCAACTCAGCCGGCGAGCGACCATCTCGTGGCTGAGAGCGATACGAGGACAAAAAGAGCAATAACGCGTCCTCCCGAGAATGCGACTCTTTTAACTTCAACATCTGTGACTTGAAAGTCTTGACCAATCATTCAGCTTCACCCTTTTGACTGTGGCGAAAACAGCGCGGACGTCAGATTTTGAGTACCATTGGCTTTGCAGAATGACTGAAATTCTGCGGACATGAATTGCGGGCCATTGTCGGAAATAATAGTCTGTGGAAGACCTTCAATGCAAAAGATAGCGGATAACGCTTGGATGGTGGCAGATGACGACGTGGAAGACATATGGACAACAAAAGGAAAATGACTGAATGAATCTACCACAACCAACCATCGAGCATTCCAGAATGGACCAGCAAAATTGATGTGTAAGCGTTGCCAAGGGGAAGTGGCTTTTGGCCATGCAAAGAATTTCCGCCGTGGTGCTGATTGTTGTTCGCCACACACCATGCAAGAAGAGCACATATTCGTAATCGCGGCATCCATTTCGAACCAAGTACAGTGCTGACGAGCAAGTTGTTTCGTTCTCACTATCCCCCAATGTCCTTGGTGGAGAAGCTGTCAGACAGAGGACTGTAACGAACGTGGTACCACGACCCTGGACTGATCATTATCAGAACGCATCATCAAAACACCACGTCGTACAAAAAGTCTCTCCTTGTGAGCAAAAAATCGGCGAAACAACGAGTCCCTGATCCGTGACTGTGACACGGGCCATTGCGTAGCAACAAAACGCACAATGGGAGCAAGGACAGAGTCGACAGCTGTGGCTGTAGCTACACGATGAAAATCAATCGGAAACGATTCGACCACGTCATCGGTTTCCGCATCAATGAACATACAAGCAAGTTCGGAGGAATCGAATGCCCTATCCTCAGCAATAGGCAAGCGGGACAACGCATAGGCGTTTCCGTGCTTAGCAGTGGACCGATACAAGATATCGTAGCGGTACTGCGAGAGGAAAATAGACTAGCGAATGAATTTCTGCTCTGTACGTGAAGGTACAGGCTTGGTCGGATGAAAAGCAATGTCCAAAGTTTGTGGTCTGTGATTATGGTAAAGTGACGACCATACAAGAAATCATGAAACTTTGTAACACCAAATACGAGAGCCAATGCTTCTTTCTCCATCTGTGAATAATTTCTTTGAGCAGACGAGAGCAATTTGGATGCAAAGGCTATAGGGCGATCGTGCGATCCATCTTTGTGCGCACGCACAGCACCGATCCCGAAATCCGATGCATCCTCCATCAACAAGAGGGGCTTCTGGGGATCGAATGGCGTAAGGCAAGTATTGGAAATCAACACCGATTTCAACCGGCGAAAGGCGCGTTCGCATTCCGTCGTCCAGACGAACGGAACACCCTTACGGCGTAAGCGATGAAGCGGAGCTGAAATGGAAGAGGCATGCGGAACATAGCGGTTATAATATGTAATTTTTCCCAGCACACTCTGTAGCTGCTTCAAATTCTGCGGCGAAGGCAAGTCTTGTATGGCACGGAGGTGCGTTGGACTGGGATGTATGCCTTGGGCATTGATTACATGTCCAAAGTATGGCAAGTCCCGAGCAAAAAACACACATTTGTCCTTCCGCAAGCGAACACCATTTTGTCGCAAGACCTGAAATAATGTTCGGAGATTGGCCAAATGTTCTTCTTCCGTCTTTCCGGAGATCACAATATCGTCCAGATAATTTGCTGCAGTAGGGACCGACGCACAAACAGTTTGTAGATATTGCTGAAACAATGCAGGGGCGGATGCACACCCGAATGGCAGTCGTTCGAATCGATAGAAACCAAGATGCGTGTTAACCACCAAAACGCGCTGGGATTCTTCGTCCACCGGTATTTGCAAGTACGCATCTGCTAGGTCCAACTTCGAAAAATATTTACCCGGGCACAGTTTGTCAAAAAGATCTTCCGGGCGGGGTAAAGGAAAAGTTACAATCACTAGTTGTGGATTCACTGTTGGCTTGAAGTCCACACAAAGTCTCAACTTTCCGAAAGGTTTTGGCAAAATTACTAAGGATGAGGCCCAGAGAGAAACCTGCACACGTTCAACTACACCTAACGATTCCAATTCGTGTAATGTTCTTACGACCTCATCACGCAATGCGTGGGTAACATTGCGCGCTTAGAAAAATTTCGGTTGCGCGTTTACTTTCAGTGCCAAATGTGCTTCATAGTTCTTAGCGTAACCGAGGCCCGGTGCAAAAATGTCTGCAAATTCTTCACATAGACGAGAAACACTGTCTGAAGGCACAGTCTGGTTCACTGATAGGACCTGATTTACTATAGACAAGTTAAACAGCTGAAATAAATCGAAACCAAACAAGTTCACTGCATAAGAAGAACGAAGGACGTAAAATGACACACATATTGTTTGTCCTTTGTATGTTGCAAGAAGGCTGCACTGTCCTAACACAGGGATACCATGACCTGAATAACTACTTAACTTAACATTTGCGGCACGCACCGGAGGTGTGCCCAGCAGTTTTTATGTGTCTTGATTGATCAGTGAAACTGCAGCTCCGGTATCGAGCTGGAATGGTATCACTTTGCCGTTAAAGTCCAAGTTCACAAAACGTTTACTGTCCTGCTGACGACAAGAGCGACTGTCTCGTGCAACGTGAACTGACACTCGTACATAATCACGTGCGACTTGACGGGAGATCCGGCAATTCGACGCACACTATTTTTGGGACGAACACAGTCACTTTTAGAGTGGCACTGGGCGGAGTGGAATGAACTACATGAATTTCAATGGGCGAAGTTTCGCGAGCCTGAGTATCCTTGGTTCGATTCCAATTCCGGCGCGAAACAAAGGGCCTGGAACGGTTTTGAGCTTCCGATCTAAGCTTTTTCTGGCAAACACTCTGAACATTTACTTTTTTATAACAATAAAAGCAAATAGCTTGGCGTGACGAATGTTTAGTAGCACACTGCGGGCATGATTTGATCATTGCATTTGCTTGCCGGCGCGACACACGTGGCTGAGAGCCTGGCGGCATCGGCGCGGACGGGCGCGAGGGCTGTTTACTGCTCCGTGCAGCTCGCCTGGCGGGCCGGTTAACCTGACACACTGCTGGCGAAGTTTCAAATGATTCCTGAGCAAAGTCAAGGGTGTCCTGCCGATCCAGGATGTCCATCACTTGTTGAAAGGAGGGATTGACTAGTTTCAAAATCTGTTCCCTTATACGAACATCAGAAACGTTCTGTGCAATTCCATCACGTGCCATAGTATCTGAATAAGGGAGTCCACATTGACACTAAAAATATGCATCTAATGCAGACAAAATTTCTTCGTAGGACAGAGTTGTTACGTCGTGTCAGGGAAATAATTTGACTATCACAGGGTACGTTTGTACGCCGACCAAAGACAAAAATGGCTGCCGCTCGTTACCTTGAATTCGGTAGGCGGCGAGATGGAGTCCAAATTGGCGTGACTACCCCGTCCAGCTTTCCAGTGCAGCATCAAAAGGTCGAAAAGTGGGTGCAACAGCGTTTTGTGGCTGCATTAGCGGTGAAGAGGCTGCTGCCGCATCGTTTTGCATCGCACGTGGACCCTGGACGAGATGTCCAAGGGCATCCAGTAAGGCCTGCGTCTGCTGATTCTCTAAGCGATAAAATTCGGACAGTATATCTGGAGATTGTGGCGAAGCCATTACACAAGTAAATCAGGGCAATATCGATAAGAAGTCTGTTTTGCCTCGTCGCCAATGTTGTGGTTGGCAGGAGAGCCAACACCGTGTTACTAGAGGAGGCCGAAAGGCACGCGATTTAGCTCACGCAGGCTGGCGTGAGGTCTTGAACAGGACAAGGAAATTAGAATTTAGAAACAACGGACGTAGCTGGTGGAATACTTAACTTTAAACCATTAATGATGAACGTCGCTCTTGACGGTACATGATGTACAATATGAATATTAACTGATAATGGTGCCTTGCTAAGAAGTAGCAAATAACGGAGCTGAAGGCTATGTTAACTATCGTCTAGACAAATGAGAGCGTAGAAGTCAGTGATCCATCGCTAGCAAAGTCGGTTGTACAACTGGGGCGAGTGCTAGGAAGTCTCTCTAGACCTGCCGTGTGGCGGCGCTCGGTCTGCAATCACTGATAGTGGCGACACGCGGGTCCGACGTATACTACCGGATCGCGGCCGATTTAAAGGCTACCACCTAGCAAGTGTAGTGTCTGGCGGTGACACCACAATGAGTTAAAAAAAGACTCTGAGATGAAAAGGTTGGTACTTGAGAAAAAGTCGTGCCCAGAGACGTCACCCAAGTCAAAAACTAATAATAAGGGATGAGTACAAAGATAAAGGAAGCAGTCGTATGAAGTTCACTATGTTCCTCATTTCTGTGATATACTGCGAGAGATTATCGCACGGTGAAGTTCCGCTACTGGAAAGGACTTTGTGCTGATAAGAACAAGCGTTTCCACTGTGGTGATCAGATAAAAGCGTTAAAATCGATGAGAGACATGAGGGCCTGATCAGGCGATGAAGATGACGATGCAAGGAAATCTCAGTACCTGTCTGCATCATCTAGCTGTACGTCAGATGGCGAAATATGTTCAAAACCGGATACAGGGGTATATCACCAGCTCTGAATACCGAGAGCTTTCCTCGTTTCCTCGCAATGATGAGAATAGTTTCACAGTTTCCTACACTGATCTATACATCATCACTGGTCGAATCGTCATTAAAGCTTCCACTTGCAAGTAGCAGCTAGTCAGAAGACTGATGACCCCTTCTCCTTCATGCCCTTCAGAGGAGGGACAATAAATCAACATTCCATTCCATTCCCACATACATTTGAAGTAGCTTACTGGACTGTAGCACAGGATTTACTTTGTTTAGTAAACTTATCTAAGGTACACTACTGGCCACTAAAATTGCTACACCACGAAGATGTCGCGCTACAGACGCGAAATTTAACCGACAGGAAGATGATGCAGTGACATGTAAATGATCAGCTTTACAGAGCATTCACACAAGGTTGGCGCCGGGAGCGACACCTACAACGTGCTCACATGAGGAAAGTGTCCAGCCGATTTCTCATACACAAACAGCAGTTGACCGGCGATGCCTGGTGAAACGTTGATGTGACACCTCGTGTAAGGAGGAGAAATGCGTAGCATCACGTGTAGCGTATCGCGAGTGCGGTTTATCGTATCGCGACATTGTTGCTCGCGTTGCTCGAGGTCCAATGACTGTTAGCAGAATATCGAATCGGTGGGGTCAGGAGGGTAATTCGGAACTCAGTGCTGGATCCCAAGGGTCTCGTATCACTAGCAGTCGAGATCACAGGCATCTTATCCGCATGGCTGCAACGGATTGAGCAGCCACGTCTCGATTCCTCAGTCAACAGATGGGGACGTTTGCAAGACAGCAACCATCTGCACGAACGGTTCGACGATGTTTGCACCAGCATGAAATATCAGTTCGGAGACCATGGCTGCGGTTACCAGTGACGCTGCATCACACACAGGAGCGCCTGCGATGGTGCACTCAACGACGAACCTGGGTGCACGAATGGCAAAACGTAATTTTTTCGGATGAATCCATGTTCCGTTTACAGCATCATGATGGTCGCATTCGTGTTTGGCGGCATCACGGCAAACGCAGATTGGAAGCGTGTATTCGTCATCACCATACTGGCGTATCACCCGGGTGATGGTACGGGGTGCCATTAGTTACACGTCTCGTTCACCTCTTGTTCGCATTGACGGCACTTTGAGCAGTGCATGTTACATTTCAGATGTGTTACGACCCGGGGTTCTACTCTTCATTCGATTCCTGCGAAACGCTACTTTTAAGCAGGATAATGCACGACCGCATGTTGCAGGTCCTGTACGGGCCTTTCTGGATACAGAAAATGTTCGACTGCTGCCCCGGCCAGCACATTCTCCAGATCTCACACCATCTGAAAACGTCTGGTCAATGGTGGCCCAGAAACTGGCTCATCACAATACGTCAGTCACTACTCTTGATGAACTGTGGTATCATGTTGAAGTTGCATGGGCAGCTGTACCTGTACAAGCCATCCAAGCTCTGTTTGAGGCGTATCAAGGCCGTTATTACGGCCAGAGTTGGTTGTTGTGCGTACTGCTTTCTCAGGATCTATGCACTCAAATTGCGTGAAAGTGTAATCACATATCAGTTCTAGTATAATATATTTGTCCATGAATACCCGTTATCATCTGCATTTTTTGTTGGTGTAGCAATTTTAATGGCCAGTAGTGTATTATAGCCATGGTATTAAATTAGAAGAGTTCTGAGGTAACAACATGGCACAAGTTAGAAAGACGACAGTAGTCTCAGTCTTTCGTTTGAGAGGACACAGCCAGTCTAACACCAGGCATGGGAAGATGTCTGTCTGGCCAGAAAAAGTTGTATCAATAGTATTTGACAACACCATTTTCTCAAAATAGTCATTACAGAATGGGCGTCGCTCTTCCATCTCCCGCCATCCTCGAGAAAATAGACAATTTGTGTCAACGGAGAAACCGTAGGAAGACATTATGGCCCAAATTAGAGTGTTCTAAGATGTTAAATAGCAGTCTGAAGTAATAAAACTCTTAATAAATGGAGAAGTGTATTGTAAGAATATTGTGTAAAAAGATAATGTCTGTGTCGCCCGTGGCAAGGACACAAATAAAGGACAGGGGAGGGGAGCGGCTGTCTCATCGGCCCGGCTGCCTTTTGCTCGGGGGAGAACACACAGTGTCCATCTGATGACAGATGGAGTAGATCTGAAGCTGTTCTGGAGAGACTGGAACGAGAAAACCCCTATCTGGGACGGAAACCGTCGCCTCTACCGCCGGAATCCAGTGCTATAGCCGCTAGACTACCATGGTGGCATGAATGTTTTATAACAAGTCATCATTTGGCAACAAGGAGAGGGAAACTCACGTGTGACGAGAGATGAGGCCAATATCAACAATCTCAATCCGGGGGTGTAGTTGAGTGTAATGCGGGCAACAGCCCGTTCAAGCCGCTATGCAGAACCCCAATCTCGGCTGCGATATGCCCAAAGTGTTCCGCAAGATTGACTGAGTACAACCTAGGATAAGCAAATACTCAAGTGAAGTACGGCAGTGTGCATCTGATGACAGATGGAGTGGATCTGAAGCCGTTCTGGAGAGACTGGAACGAGGAAAACCCATAAACAGCACCAACCGTACCCGTCCTGACCGACCAAGTGATACAGGAATGGAACTGCATCCCACAAAATTTCATCTGGCATGTGCATAACACATTGCATGCACATTTCTACATTCACATTCAACATTCTGCCGGTTACACCCGTCATTCATGCACCAGCGTTTCATCTTTGCAACGGCTTATCTCGCGCTTATATTAACCTGTGATCTTGCAATTTCATTACTCTAAATTAATTAGTTTTTAGTGCTGCGATTGTTTTCTCACATGACATTCAACAAGGCCTTATTTAATTCATACTTACTTACTTATTAACTCACTGGTCACACGCAGCAACGTATTTTCGCCATCTGTTCCTGTGTTGGGCTATTTCCTTCCATTCACCTTCAATACCTAGGCTCTTCAAATCAGCCTTCACATTGTCCTCCCATCTACGCCTCGGTCTCCACATAGGACATTTCCCTTCTAGGTGCCCTAGCAGTACTCCGCGCGCTTCCCTGCCCTCATTCATTCGAGCTACGTGACCCGCCCATCGCTGCCTACGTGATTTAATAATACTGATTACGGCAAAGCTTGAATAGACTTCGTGAACCTCTTCGTTATGCAATTTTCGCCACTCTCCGCTAATGTCATCCCTTTTTGCTCCGAATATTTTCCTCAAAATTTTGTTTTCAGATATTCGAAACGGCTTTTCATTTTGCACAGTGAGAGACCAAGTCTCATACCCATATAGTATAACTGGTAGAATAATAGTTTTGTATATTCTAATCTTTAAATTCCTAGACAATATCCGTGATGAAAGTAATCTATTCAGTGAGAAGAAGCACGCATTTCCCGCCCGTAATCTCTTCTTCACTTCGGATTCAATCTCATTTCTCGGAGTGATGTCCACGCCTAGATACTTAAATGTGTTCACTTTTTCAAACTGCATGTCTCCAACTCTTATCATTTCCCGATCTACTGCTGTTGGCATTCTAGTAGTAACCAGGTATTTAGTTTTGTCTTCACTTATCCTTAGACCTACATATTCACTAGCCTTGATTAACGCACTCGCATTTGCTGTTACAGATTCTTTCCTATCGCTAATGATGTTTAGATCATCTGCATATCGTAATATCTTAATATTTCCATTTAACTCCATACCCTCTGAATTATCTGCTGCCATTCGTACAATATATTCTAGGACTAAATTAAAAAGTAGCGGAGACAGGGCATCTCCCTGCTTAAGTCTGTTCTTTATTACAAATTCTTCTGACTCCAATTTCCTCACGCGTACTCTACCTTTTGTGTTTTTCAAACTCGCTTCTGTAAGTCTAACATACTTCTGCAGTATTCCAAGTTCCTATTTAATTTATAATTTCGCTAATTGTAGGACAACCTGGAGAACAGATGGAGGTACTAACCTAAGAAAAGAGCTGTTACTGAGAACGTGAGTTCATAACCAACCCCCAAAATTCACATAGCGCTACAGAAAGGAGGGGCCATAACTCTGCGTTAAGCTGCCAGCGGTGATATGGAAATTTAAATCCGGCGGTACGATCTCCCACGAGACGGCGGGTTTGGACAACTCCTCGATCCTGCTGTTCGGCTGGACTGTTAAGCCCGCCCAATGGGCAGCTGGCGGCCAGTGCCGCCGCACTGTGCTCCCCGGCAGGGGACGCCATGGGTTATTCAGGCGCCACACGCCGCAGCTGCCCTATTTGTTGCAGCACCGTGCCGGCCTCAAGTGTTGCCACGTTCCATTTGCGGCCATCACTTATTCAAGGCGCGGCCTCCGTGCGCACTCTGCCGCTTCCGAAACGAACGTAAAGCATTTCTGGCGGCTGCCGCAGTACCGCCAACTAGCGGCAGAGGCCCGCAATTAAAGAAGGGGGTGGCAGGTGCCAACAGCACACTGCTGCCTCTAATTACTGCCTCCGTGCCTCGAACCTCTGCCAAAGCTGCTAGCTGAAGCCTCTGATGGTCATCGAGTGCCTATGTGCACAGAAATTGCTTCCTTGCTGGCACAGCAATTGCTTCCTTCAACACACACATTAGAATCACTATGTGTGAACTGCTGCGACATCTTACATTTAAAACTAGCTGCACCTGTTGGTCCACTCGTTCAGTAGCTTTGTTATGATGAGAGAAGCTGAGTCAACAAGCTGTTTCATCAGGTGCAATAACGTCAGTTGCCCTCACATTTGAGTAAGCGTAGCTTGGTAGCTTCCCCCCCCCCCCCCCCCCCCCCCCCCCGCCACCACTCCAACCGTTCAGTCAGTGCTCCAATACACGATCATAGCTGTTGAGCGGTACATGCTAAGGGGTGTGGGCAGGAATCTAAGCACTTTGCTAGAACCTCAAGGTTCGAGCAGTCTCTATACCAAATTTCATCGAAATTGGTTCAGTGCTTTCGATTCGAATAGATAACGTTGTCGTTGTTGTTGTTCTGGTCTTCAGTCTAGAGACTGGTTTTATGCAGCTCTCCACGCTCCTCTACTCTGTGCAAGCTTCTTCATCCTCCAGTACCTACTGCGACCTACATCCTTCTGAATCTGCTTAGTGTATTCATCTCTTGGTCTCCATCTACGACGGCTGGAGTGGCCGAGTGGTTCTAGGCGCTACAGTCTGGAAACGCGCGACCGCTACGGTCGCATGTTCGAATCCTGCGTCGGGCATGGATGTGTGTGATGTCCTTAGGTTAGTTACCTACCAACCGATCCCTTCATCCAGTCAAGTTGTGCAATAAAATTCTCTTCTCCCTAGATCTATTCAATACCTCCTCATGAGTTACATGATCAACCCATCTAATCTTCAGCATTATTCTTTAGCACCACATTTCGAAAGCGTCTGTTCTCTTCTTGTCCAAACTATTTATCGTCCACGTTCACTTCCATATATGGCCACACTCCATAGAAATGCTTTCAGAAACGACTTCCTGACACTTAAGTCTATACTCGATGTTAACCAATTTCTCATCTTCAGAAACGCTTTCGCTGCCATTGCAGGTCTACATTTTATATCGTCTCCACTTCAACCATCATCAGTTATTTTGCTCCATAAATAGCAAAACTCCTTTACTATTTTAAGTGTCTCATTTCCTAGTGTAATTCCCGTAGTATCACCCGATTTAATTCGACTACATTACATTATCCCCGTTTTGCTTTTGTTGATGTTCATCTTGTATCCTCCTTTCAAGACACTGTCCATTCCGTTCAACTGCTCTTCCAGGTCCTTTACTGTCTCTGACAGAATTGCAATGTCATCGGCGAACCTCAAAGTTTTTATTTCTTCTTCGTGGATTTTAATTCCTACTCCTAATTTTTCTTTTGTTTCCTTTACTGCTTGCTCAGTGTACAGACTGAGTAACATCGGGGATAGGCTACAACCCTGACTCACTCCCTTCCCAACGTACACATTCTAATTTATGAAATTACATTGAATTAAACACATTGAGGATTGTATAAGCATCCTGTCCATTACACTGAATCATATTACGTCGAATATGGCAACCAATTAAAACATTTGCACAAATCAGATAAACTTCAAAAGCCATGCTTTTTCAGAGGGTAAATATTTGTCCCCAAGTCTGGTAATCTTCTTCAAATCGTTAAATCGTTAAATATCTTATACTACACACTTTCTGAAGTCACCTAAGTTCTTAGACGTCAAGCAATCTCCGTACCAAATATTATTGACATTAGTTCAGTGGTATAGTCGTGAAATCGTAAAAGATAATTACTTTCGCATTTATAACAACACTGTCCTGTCACATTAGCGTGGCCATCTGCTTTCGTCTGAACAATCACCTTTGGCAGTGCAGACCACTGCGTGACCAGGAAAGGAGCCAATGAGGTTCTGGAAAATACTGACATAGATGGGGAGCCACCCCAACTCCACTGCAGTGGCGAGCCGCACAAGGTTTCTCCATTGAGGATCCATGGCACGAACAGCCTGGTCGAGATGAAGCACAGATTCGCGATTTGGTTAGGCGAGTTTGGACCAACTGCTGGCAGTGCCCTCTTTCAGGCAGACCGTGCAATTTCAAAGTTCCAGGCTGCAGTCCCGTCCCGCCCCAGTGTTGTGTACCTGGGGGTGGAATGTAGCCCGAACAAGTACATAGAAACAAAGTACAAGTTTATGTAGAATACTTATGACATTGCTGCCAGACTGGCCCCTGTAAGGGTAGACGAGCACAGGTCCGTCCCGACGCTCAACTGACCTGGCATACTCCGTCTCAACCTAAAATTGCCCATCTATTTACACTGGTTTCCCCTCACTTCTGACGCAGTGTCAGAGGGAGACTGAAAGTGTGGCAGGGACAAATTCCCACGCGTCAGCCACTTACAAATCACCCTCCTGGCTCTGGCCTAGTGCCCCGCCTCATACATCGCAATAACTTCAAGCAACGCTGCAATTTCCTGCCTCGTTGTTGCTCCACTCAAAACAAATCATGCGTGCAATACCGCCGTCTCAGCTGGCGCCCAAGAGTGCCACTTTTACCTTGCCTGGCGTGCTGGCTGTCGTCCACGACACTGCCAGCGGTCCTAGATTTCATTGCCCAACTGCGCCTTCATTGAATTTTGATACCATTTCCCTTTCCCTCGACTAGGACTGGCAGTAGCGCAGCGCATCGTGCTGTTCGAACCAGGCATGTTCATTGCGAGCTGTGTGACACTTTGCATTGATCTGCTGGTAGATGCCATTGTACTGAGGAAAAACATACTGCGTGTGGGGAAGGACATGGTCCCCAGGGATAGATGCATATTGGTGTTGACCCATTGTGCCTTCTGAATGACGAGGTCGCTCGGGTAATTCCATGAAAACATTCCCCTGACCACAACGCAGGCAGGGGGTTTGCTTTCACGCCATACAGCCAACCGGTCTCTCTCCGATGGAGCATAAAACATGACTCGTCTGGATAGTCCACCTGCCATCAGTCAGCGGTCGCCCAGTTGCGCCACTGGCGTGCGAATTCCAGCTTCCGGCGCCGATGAGCAGCAGTGCTCATGGTTGCATGAACTAGGCGCCTACTGTGGAGGCCCATTTCCAGCTACGTTCACTGAATGATCGTTGAGGGGACGCTCCTGATAGCCCCTTGGTTTCTCTGGGTGGTCAGTTGCTCGGTTACACATCTATTTGCCCGTTGTATTGTAGTGTATGTTAACGAGGGGCCTAGAAACGACGGAGAGGCTCCGTCCCCGCCACAGCCATAGTGGTCCACAACCCCACGCCGATTACAGCAGTTCACTTCACCCCTCCGCCGCCCCACACCGAACCATTATTTCGAGGTTATTGTGCTGTTCGGTGCCCGGTGGAACCCCCCAGGGAACGTCTCCCACCAGACGAGTGTGGTAACCCTTATGTTTGCGTTGTTGAGTAATGTTGGTGTACGTAATGGTGGTGAACGCGAACTCGGAAAACTTATTTGCGCAGCAATCGCCGACATAGTGTAGCTGAGACGGAATAAGGGGAACCAGCCGGCATTCACCGACGCAGATGGAAAACCGCCTAAAAACCATCCACAGACTGGCTGGCTAACCGGACCTCGACACAAGTCCGCCGGGCGGATTCGTGCCGGGGACCAGGCGCTCCTTCCTGCCTGGAAAACCGTGCGTTAGACCGCACGGCTAACCGGGCGGGCTTCTATTTCCCCACTCACATTTTATTTATTTATTTATTTATTGCCAAATTATAGACCTGTTACCTGAAGTTTAAAACAGGTCGTACATCTTACAATTTTCGTTTTTCATCTTTTTACAGTTCTCTTTTTGTTTCGTTTTATCTACAACATTTACAACGAATTATACTTTTCAAAATAACTATAATTTAAAGTTGAAATGTAAATAAAAATTTGTTGTTTTTTAAGAAGAATATAAAAAGAAGATAGGATCGAGGAGAGATTTGTTAGTGCCATCACCGAATGTGATTGACGTTGAATACCTCAGAATGGTTACTTAGAGCCGTTGACCACCAGTCACACATACAGACACACACACACACACACACACACACACACACACACACACACACACACACATGGTTATTAGAAATAATGTTGTTTTATCCTATTTTATTTCTAATCCTATATATTAACTACTTTAGCTGCCCATCCATGTACAGCATTTGGTGTTTTCGTGGCTAGATGGCCAGCACTTTTGCTTATTTACTGTCACGTCTCAGCTTCCTCCTCCTGTTCTTCCTCATTGTCACTATTTTCGGTGCCACTGTGGGTATCGCTGTGCATCCTCTGGAGATTGTTGTTACACTGCACATAGGCATGTATGTAATGTCGTGTCCACATGTACTCTTCATTTGTTGTTTTTAAAATATTGTTTGTCAGTGCGCTTAATTGTGCCCATCATTCTTTGTCTCTTATTGCTGTGTATGTATCTATGTCTGTATCTGTGTAGTCTAAGTTTAGTGTCTATTGTTCGCGTATTGCCTGCAGAAAAAACAGTGTGTTCTTGGGAACCTTCTTCCCCGCATGTGCATGGAGATGTCTGCCTCAGATGTGCGTGGGATAAGGCCCTATACACATTTACGCAGTTGTCAGTTGTGATTCACACTTGTCATCTGTGGCCCGTGGTACACCACAGTTGCCTTGCCATCTGTTTCAGATAACGCCATTTTTCCAGGCACGGTATACTTTAACCATGGCGGCACGTGAACAGTTTACAAACTTAGCAGTTTCAAAAATGGGCCGAAAGCCAATGATCATGCCCCTTTGGGCGTCTGAGAAATCACTCCGCATTACGAAAACGACTGCACTGTTTTCTGCCGCCCTGGATTCGATTCAGATACCCTCCACTGCTACTGCTGCCACCTGCCGTCTGTGAGTGTTTATCGCACGTTGACGTCGAACATAGGCGGTGGTCACATTTTGTGACTGAACCGTTATATGTGTGGATACTAAAGTGCGCGTCATTTACGACGGCGGCCGAGTTTAGGTTCGTTCTGCGCACCTGACGTCACAAAACACAGTCAGCCAATGAACAGAGATCGACGTTGCCAGAGCTCGACTGCAGTGCACAGCACGGACGAGCGTCTTCAGTTTGAGAAACGTTCAGTCATAAATAAAGTAATTGAACAAACGCAATGTCTTGTCAGCAGACTTACTTTAATAGAAAGTTTGGAAAAAGCATTCTTTATACCAATTGATTCATATTCTATTAATTAATTAAACCAAACAAGCAATAAGCCTCCAAATTCAGGCGATAGCAAGGAAAGGTGTTTGTATCATTCTCACTAACCGCTTTTGGGCAATAAAGAACAACGGTAATTGTTTATTTCCTATTGTACTTCGACGAAACGTGAGTAATTCATAATCATACCAACAGTGTTTGTCGGTATTTTGCGTGATATTTTACAGTCCTCCGGGAGACACATTGAATGGTGAGTTACGTTAGCGTAATGGTTGAAAAAGTGTATGGCTGCTAAGTGAAAGGTTGCGAGGTCAAACCTTGTTTGGCGCTTAAAATTTTCGTTATTTAAAAACAATATCGAAGTCTCTTACTTCATGAATTGTATTTGTTTCAATGATTTTGTTAAATTTCTGGTAGGAACTAAAATAGACCATATGGAAAGTATACGCTATGGACTTTTACCTCTGCAAACTCTTCAAAATTTCGTGCAGTGGTTTACTACGTCTAATGCTGCACAATAACTGCGTTGAACATCGAAACAAAATTAAGTCATTTATGGGGTGAAGGTATCAGTCAAGAAGATGCGTAAAAATCAAATTTCTGGGCCAAATAGTTTTTGTGAAATCGAAGGATAAAGTGTGTCAAAGCAGTCGAAACACCATGTGTTTGAACAGGCGAGCAGTGCAATGATGACAAAATCGCGCCCATCGCGGAATGCGGGGAGCAAGTCTCTGTAGCAGCGAAAGGGTTAATGCGGCCGTGGTGGCCTTACTTCATAGACGGCGCGCTACCCCCTAAACGGAAGTTTGCGAACCATAGTATGGTGCTGCTTCTCTTGGCGCTTACAACTGGCAACGCAGCCATCACCCGCGTCTGGGCGAGCATGCGGGAACCGCCAAGATAAAAGAATTGAGCATCCTACAACAACTGCTAACCCAGTCATGTTTCAGAGCTGTTCCTCAGGGCGTAGACAGTCGAGCATTTGCAAACTGGTGTCATATGTAGGTGAATAACCTACATTAATTTGTGTCATGTTAACGTATATGAAATCCCTCAATTACAATAGTGTCAGGCAGCTAATGCTAGAGTTTACTCGTTCCAGATTAAGAAGCGGCTTGTTTGAATCAGACTTTCACATGTAACAGGCAGTGTGACAAGAAAACAGTATGTAACAACTGACCATAGGTCACAGAGAATTTCTTAGATGGACGTCGAAGGAATTTTGTAGGCCTTAGGAAGACATTTGAATTTAACGTCACACTTAAGGAGAGCGCACAAAAGGACCTGCCATGCTACAGGGTTTTGAAATGGTAGGCAGCCTAGATTTGGAAGTGGTAAGGTGCTGTGTGTACCAAACAAAACTTTCTTTAAATTTTCAATTTTTAGCAGATTTTTAATAACCAATCATTTAGAAGTTTGTTCCGAAGGCACTCCAAAAACTATTTACAATTATTTAGTATTATATTTCAGAATAAACGTTTTAGAAATATTTTAAAATTCCGTAAACACTTACCTCGAGCAATCTTTTAATTTCCGTAATGAGCAAGAAACTGAGTATTTAAAACAATAATTCTCGTAAGAGCTCATAACAGATGCACTTTTCAACAGTTTTGAAACAGAATTACGAGGACCTGATAAATAATGCGTTAGTGAACAGAAGATTTCCGGTTTAGTTCAGATAGCACAGCACACAACCGCTTGGTTGACTCAGATACACGTAATACACCTTAAAATTGTACAACAGAAATAAATTTCAAATCACACACAGATTTTTGGACTTGTTATAATACTCGTACATTTAAATTAAAAGAAAATGTGTCCATTTAACCAACACGAGTTTAAAGATAAACATACGATTGAAGACACACATGTTTTAAAACAGTTTCAACACTTGAACACTCAGCGAAAACGCACATTCAGTTTTAAAGACTCGAAGCAGAAGTTATTCTAATACAAAGGATTTTAGAAAATATTGAACACCTGAACAACCAAAAAATTAAAAACAAACAATTTTAAAGAATTCGTTTCTCAGCTTAATCAATTAAGAACGGAAATAGAACCAGCAACATGTGACCCCTTTTACAACAGTCTTCAGAAAGACTCGCCCATGTTATGATTTCCAGGGATGCTGATTCATATTAACATCGGCTATCAAACTAGCGGGCACTAGTGAAAGCTTCACAGAGCTGCAGGAAATAAACCAAAAACAAAGGCCTCAGAAAAGGAACAGACATTTTTAAAAAATGTGGTTCAAATAGCTCTGAGCACTATTTGACTTAACATCTGAGGTCATCAGTGATCTAGAACTTAGAACTAATTAAACCTAACATCGCACACATCCATGGCCGATGCAGAATTCAACCGTAGCGGTCACGTGGTTCCAGACTGAAGCGCGTAGAACCGCTCGGCCACAACGGCCGGCTAAGGGATTTTTAAAAAAATGTTCAAATATGTGAGAATCCCTAAGACACCAAACTTCTGAGGTCATCGATCTCTAGACTTACACACTACTTAAACTAACTTAAGCTAAGAACAACACACAAACACCCATGCCCGAGGGAGGACTCGAACCTTCGGTAGGAGGGGCCGCGCAATCCATGACTGTGCGGCGAGAACGCGTGACAAGAGTGTTTTCGAGAAGCACATCCAACACTGAATCACACACAAATCAAAGTGTTTGCCATTTATTTATATGCTAAACCTTCGTGAATAAGGAACGCTAGCAGGACCACGCCCACCAACCGTGGCAGCAGAAATGGGAAATTTTCCAACTCAGAAGTCGCAACAAGCGAAGACAAAGCCAGAGGGAAACAATGATTCTTCATATGGCGTCGGCGCGCTCTTCACGTGAAACGATCGCCGATCACAACATGGCGTTCGATACTTAGTCCTCGTTGAGAGAAACATGTTAACGCCCGGAACCGCAAACCGACATAAGACCCATCAGAGAGCCGTGTGTGCAATTAAATGCCCTCAAAGAAAAGCAAGGCCGCCCCTCGCGGAATGCGAAGAAAGCATTCGCTAAGAAATAAAAACCGGATAAGTTCAACGAGCAGCCTGAATCGATATGAGCGAACACACTCGTTGTAAACAGTGAATCCTGTAATATTGCTGTGCTAGCAGGAACGGACTGCAGTTCAACGCATTTCTTCCTGATGATCACAGTAGGTGCTAAAAGTTGGAATTTCTATTTAATAAATAATATGTATTTTACATACATACGTAATTAAAAACTACTAAACTGATCTCTCAGTTCTGAACAAGCACTCTTTCTTTCACCTTTAGACATCCAATTATCATGTAACCCAGGAATGGTCTTGCCATACGCTACTCCCTTTCTTCTCCCACCGACATTTTATGGCCAAATATTGTCAGTCCTCGACATGCCCTGTGAAATGTCGGAGCATCACGCTACAAATGTTGATGTCACATTTTAACAATTTATGATTACGAGAGAGAACATCACCACGGCAAAGCACGCGTGATATAGAATATGTGATCAAAAGTATCCGGACACCCCCCGAAAGATGGGTTTTGCATACTAGGTGCGTTGTGATGCCACCTCCTGCCAGGTACGCCATATGAGCGACCTCAGTAGTCATCAGACATCGTGAGAGAGCAGAATGGAGCACTCCGCGGAACTCACGGATTTCGAACGTGGTCAAGTGATTGGGTCATACGTCTGTACACGAGATTTAGATACTCCTAAACATTCCTAGGTCCTCTGTTTCTGATGTGATAGTGAAGTAGAAGTGTTAAGGGAGACGTACAGCACAAAAGCGTACAGACCGACCTCGTCTGTTGACTGACAGAGACTCCAGACAGTTGAAGAGGGTCGTAATGCGTAATAGGCAGACATCTATCGAGATAATCACACAGGAATTCCAAACTGCATCAGGATCCACTGCAAGTACTATAACAGTTAGGCGGGAGGTGAGAAAACTTGGATTTCATGGTCGAGCGGCTGCTCATAAGCCACACATCACGCCGGTAAATGCCGAAAGACGCCTCGCTTGGTGTAAGGAGCGTAAATATTGGACGACTGAACAGTGGAAAAACCCTCTGTGGAGTTAAAAATCACGGTACACAATGTGACGATTCGATGGGTATGGCGAATGCCCGGTGAACGTTAACTGCCAGCGTGTGTAGTGCCAAGAGTAAAATCCGTTCGCGGTGGTGTTATGGTGTGGTGTGTTTTTGATGGAGGGAGCTTGCACCCCTTGTTGTTTTGCGCGGCACTATCACAGCACAGGCCAAATTGATGTTTTAAGCACCTTCTTGCTTCCCACTGTTGAAGAGTAATTCGGGTATGGCGCTTGCATCTTTCAACACCATCGAGCACCTGTTCATAACGCTCGGCCTGTCGCGGAGTGATTGCACGACAATAACATCGCTGTAATGGAATAGCCTGCCCAGAGTTCTGACCTTAATCCTATAGAACACCTTTGGGATGTTTTGGAACGCCGACTTCGTGCTAGGCCTCATCGACCGATATCGATACCACTCATCAGTGCTCACTCCATGATGAATGGGATGCCATTCCCCAAGAAACCTTCCAGCATCTGACTGAACGTATGGCTGCGAGAGTGGAAGCTGTCATCAAGGCCAACACCATATAGAATTATAGCATCACCGATGGAGTGCGCCACGAACTTGTAAGTCATTTTCAGTCAGATTTCGGGATACTTTTGACCACATAGTGTAGCAATCCAGTTCCATATAACTGGAAGACTAATCGTGGAAGTGCTGCACGATAAAGAACTGCATCCACATAACTAAACGTTGACGCTAGCGTCCAGGAGACCGCATTCTACGAGTACAGTTTCGTGAATGGGTGTTGCAACAAGTGAAAGATAACGAACATTTTATAAATAACGTGATATGGACTAGCGAATCTAGCTTCACCCGTCAATGTATTTTCAGCCTCCACAACAGCCGTTATTGATCGGAATATAACCCACATGACCACCATTGAAGGTGGCTTTCAGGCCTGTGGGCTGGAACAGTAGGAGGAGTGCTTTTGAGCTAGGCAAGTGTTTTAGCAATTCTCTGTCTAGAAAACGTTCACTTGGTGTTGACGACATTTACTCTGATCATCCAGAATATTACGACCACGTACCAAGTAGCCGGTATGTCCACCTTTGGCACGGATAACAGCGACGATGAATCGTAGGAAGGAAGCAGTTAGGCCTTGGTAGGTTGCTGGAAGGAGTTGGTACCACATCTGCACACACAAGACACCTAATTCCCTTAAATTCCAGGAGAGGAGGTGATAACTCTGATGATCTCATCCCAAGTGTGTTGAACCAGGTTGAAATTTGATGATTTGGGAGGCCACCACATACATGTGAATTGTAACTCACCTTTTTTCCTCGAACCAGACCATCACACTTTTCACCTTGTGACAGGGCGCATTACATAGTTGAAAAATGCAACTGCCGTCGAAAAACATGATTGTCATGAAGGGGTGTACGTGATCATGAAAGGGTGTAGGATACTCCTTGGCTGTCACGGTCCCTTGCACGACCCATGCATGCCCACGTAAATGTTCCCCCAGAACGTAATGGAGCTGCCACCAGCTTATCACCGCCCTTCCCCTGGAAGACGACGTATTCTTACTCTCTCATCAGCATGATGAAGAAGGTATCGGGATTCATCGGATCATGCAACGCTCTGCCAATGCTCCAATTTCCAGTGCCAATGGTCTCGTGCCGATGCTGTGGTGTTAACATTGGGACGCATAGGTCGTCGCCTGCGGAGGCTCATCATTAGAAGTGTTCGGTGCACTGTGTGTTCAAACTCACTTGTACTCTGCCCAGTACTAAAGCCTGATCTTAGTTCTACCACAGCTCACTGATGGTTCACCGTGCGTCTGTCTGACTAGCACTCATTCCCCGCCAGGCGATGCTGCCATCGCCTGGGCGGGTTTACATTGGTAGTACAACAGTGGTTATAATGTTCTTGCTTATCCGTGTAAATGGCAATCGGTTTCCAACTCGACAATTTTAGCTCTTAGTGAATGCGAAAATTTCGAAGGGAGCTGAAGGCAATGGACGTTTGGACTCGGATACCTAAATAAAGGCCGTTGCTTACAGCGGTCTTTCGTTGATCAAAGAGCACAGAAATTGGACAGTAGCGTTCTGTACACTTGTATTGTGTTCCGAGGAGTCTCGATTTTGCCGCTTTTTAAATGATGCGAGGCAAAGAAGGCACCGGGGACCCAAGTAGGAGTTTGGATGATGTAGTTCAGAGCGGGGGTTGCTGGGCAAAGTTTTGGTGGCGTTTTTCGTACCATAACGTGTGTTCACTTCTTCAGGTTACCATGAACGTCAGCGAAAATGTTTAATTCAACATCAGGGGTGACGAACCGTAGTGGTTCTTCTACATTTTAATGATGGGAATGCCGAGAACATTCCCTTCGTTCAAGATGACAACAGTCATGTTCGCAGGGCACCATGCATACCTTCCTGGCTTGATCAGCTCTTACCAGCACTGTGGTACTTCGACTGACCCGCTAAATATTCATTCCATAAGGAAGGTGTGAGACTACGTGGAACAATGGTCTGCACATTCCAGTGGATATCCCTAATTTTTTTAACTCTGAGGGATCTAATCGTCATAGAGTCGCTTGAGCATACATAGGGATAGTTACGGCCTCTTTCCTGCGCCTAATTGAGACTTCTATCAAGGATATTGGCGATATTACACGGAATTAGTGTGATGTCTTCCACGTGAATTATTATTTCCCGGTGTACTTACCTACATAACTTCATCAGACAAAACTTTAGTAGGCACGGGTATATATGTCGTTAAGCCTTTATAGTGGCGCAGGGATTGAGTCACATTATCAAACCGCGCACGTCTTGCCTCTACACAAGCATAAGGCAGTAGCCATCAGTAAAACATTTTTGGCTCAAACTGACATTCTACGTAAATATGTGTAAATGTAAGGACGTGATAGAGGAGGAAGAGTGGGCAATCACGTTTGTCCAACCCATAACCATACAGTGTATGAAAAAGCTGGATTTGGTGGTATTTCGCGGCAGAGTCGAGCGTGCTTACAATCAGTAGTGTCGCACTCGTGACCACGAAACCCAGTGTTCGAATTGTGGTCGGAAAAAGATTTTGACTGAGAGTTACCGGAGATGTATTTCACGGCTTGTGAATCAAAATATCTCCCAAACCTGACAGGAATTGCTGCAGGCTGTGGAAGAAGGTCCGTCCCAAACTGTTAGTAGGAAACATTGAGACGCGAAATGCATACAATGAACATGTAGATTAGGCCATCTAGCAAGAGGCCCTTACGCTCATGGGAACATGAGGACGACAGTAACGAAGTTTCTAGGGCTGGTTTCCTGAACACTGTCCCACTCTATTACATCTCAACTGGTCTGGAAAATCACCAGACGTGCTCCACACAGAAAATCTTTGGGACATGTTGGAAGAGCCGGCAAAATGCCGACGTCAGCACCGCGTGATTTGGTGGAAATTTGCGAGCAAATTATCAGCGAGCGTGGATGCACAGCATTGTGGATCCACTTTCTAACCGTATCCAGCCTGCTATCAAGCCCATATCTCAGTCAGACTCTCAAGCCCATGGGCAGAATTGACATTAAATGATGCTCATTATGAAAGAGTGACTAATTTTTTGTCCGATGACCTCATTTGAAATCATCGGCTAGATCACGTTTCGGTATGTCCGAGTTAGCAGCTGCTCTCGCTTAAAAAAAAGAAGCTTCGCACTATGTATTTATAAAACTCATTCTAAAGACGAAATACTTTGCACCTTCACTGCGTCGTCCCGATACAGCGGCCCAGTAAACTGCCGCTTAATAATTTTCCCAACTGATAGGACTAGATGTGAATTTTATGTTGCGTTGTACGTCCTGTAACTCATACAGCGTAAGCGGGATAAGGAGCTCTAAAAGCTTTCTGACATTTTTATTCAGTTTTGATGATGTCTATCAAATTGCTCTACGACCATTCAGGTTCAGCACAGAACACTGTATAACAATCCGCAAGAGCTTTGGTGGGTGTGTATTTCGGTGCATCATGGAGTGCGTGGCTGTGGTATTTGTGAGAGTGGTCTCGCCCTAAGCCCTTAAGCCGCTGTACGTCGCCAGCTGCGTGCGTTGTCACCATATATGTGTGACCCGCAGGTCCACGACACCTTCCTAAGAAGCATTCCCCTGGCGTGATCTAGATGTATGGACGTTTCTAAAAATAAGAGCGGTTTCATAAGCTTTGAGCACAATTCACCAAGTCTGGGAGTGACAGTGGGGAAGGGGGGGGGGGGGGGGGGAGGGGGTGAACTATGTCTCACATTTACTGTGAAAAGTTTGAATTAGATCTAGCCTAATGGCTGAAGTGGGGAATCATGGCCTCCGAAAGTACGTGTTATAGTTAGAACCTAAATGGAGTGGAAGTATCGATTTGTAACTCTTGTGTATTTCTTTCGCGTCGGAAAGGTGTCAACAGTTCACTTATAAAATTATCTCCCTGCTGCATCAGTTAATAGAACCTTGTTTTTTTTTTTTCGTGAAGTTTTACGAGTCACTGAATAGTATTCCTCTACCCAGAAAATGTATTCATTTTAATGACTGGCTTTTGCTATGTACTGCGTAATAAGAATCAAACCGGTTTAAAAAGAAAAGAGTGTGAGCAGAAAACGTTCACGCCGTGGATTTATTCGTGAAAACGTGCAAGTACAATAATGTCAAGTGTTTCGTGTTGACACGTAATTTAATTTTCATTAATTTTAATAAAGTGGCTACACAGAATATTACAGGATGTTAACCCCGATTTCAAGTTTGAATATTAATCAGATGTAACGTTTGCTTTTTGTTACATATCTACTAGAGATTCCACGAAGTTTGTGTACAGCTCCGTCTCATTCAACACCTTTGTCACAAGGCGCACTGCTCACTGTGTGAGCTATATCGTAAAAATGGCTCCCCCTATGAGAGACCTCAATGTGTTTTGTGACTCTGTTTAACAGCCGTAATGTCTGTATGTGGGGCCCAGAAAATCCTCATTGGTAGAAAAACGCATTCGGGACAGACAAAAGGTTAACGTGTGGTGTGGGGTAATGCGTGATCGAGTGTATGGCCTATTTCTCTTCCTTGAAAGCAATGTAAGTGGATGTGTCTGGTTAGAAATGATGGTGAACTACGCCATTGCCCACCAACTGAATTTGTAAGACACTATCACTTTCGGCAAAATGGCACTTATCCCCTCCCCAGTTCTTTGCGATTTTATGAACGAAACCTTCCTCGGCAAAATGGCACTTATCCCCTCCGAAGTTCTTTGCGATTTTATGAACGAAACCTTCCTCAACAGCTGGAATAGAAGAGACGGTCCAGTTCCAATAGATGCCATTGGCAGATTCACACCACACATGTTGCAGAATTTGTCGTAAGAGACTGGATACCCCCACAATTAACACAGTGGTAACTTTGGGGTGCTCTTGATGGTGTAACCGACAAATTAAGGAGACCATTGTTACACCTTCTACAACTATCAACCAGAACGTTCGGACCACCTAAGTAATAGCCGGGAAGTCGATGTTTGGCACGTATTTCCCGTAAATTCCGGGGAGGGTAGCGATGCGGTCTGACGCCACTTCAGTCACATCACACATGTGTTTGATCGGGTTCAAACCTGGCTACTTGGGGGCCTAGCACATTAACTGGAACTAACCACTGTGTTCATCAAAAGATTCCATCACATTCTTGGCCTTGTGACTTGGCGCATTGTCATGATGAAAAATGCCACTGGCGTCGGAAAACATGAGCATCATAAAGGGGTGTATGTGGTCTGCAACCAATGTACCATACTGCTTGAACGCTACGGTGCCTTGTACGAGATCCACTGGACCCATGGAGGCCCATGTGGATGATCCCCAGAGATGGAGCCGCTGCCAGCTTTTCTCTGTCCCGCAGTGCAGATATCAAGAGCTGTTTCCCTCGACACAACGGATTCGCGACTCCATCGGCATAATGAAGAAGGTATCGGAATTCATCAGACGCTCTTCCACTGCACCAACGTCCGTTGCCGACGGTCAAGGCTATCACAATCTGCCGTTCGGCAAACTCAGATAGATCGCGCGCCTTCCACTTTCTACACATGGACAATACGCTCATTGCTACTACATGCATTAGCAGTCATTCTTCGCCATGTGAGACTGGTACCGAGTGGACGCGTTTATTTCGATAGTAGGTCGGTGGTCATAATTTTCTGGTTGATCAGTGTAAATGATGCAGCGTGTAAGCTATATTGAAGGGTTATGTATGGTTCAAATTTTAATGAGTAGAGGCATATGCGGTGTAGCACATGTATCATTTATTGTATCAAAAAAGGAGTTTAATGGTCTCGGAATAGATAAATGGCAAGTCTGAATTGTCACTGGTCGCGATGTACTTGCTAAGTAATCGCTTTCCGCTGTTTTATTATTTCCTTTTTGACGCTACCGTAACACTCGCAATCGCTCGAAACTGAACGTTTTGGATTCCGTTCGATGCATTTTCTACAGTTCAGAAGACATTTACGTAAATTTTCAATTTAATACCTATTTTCACTTATATTTTGGCCTACGTTTTTACTGTCTTACTTTGGGTCGGAATAGCGCTTTTAAAGCTCTTCACAATGAGGTCGAAATCGGTGTCCTAGCTATATGCGTTTCCATGCTAACCCATTTTATGACTTTATACATTGCTAATTCGTAACAACTACATGCAAACGCCTGCAGTATTTCGATGACGTCACAAGCAAAACATATACTCTGCAATAACCAAGTGCACACAGAATCTATCCATTGCGGATCAACCATTATTTACAAGTTAGTAGCCTCGTAGTTATTAGAGATTCAAATCGACCGACGAGCGAATAGATGTTTTCACGTCAAAAAGTAATTCATTAGCTATTTGTGTTGTTATTTTTATATTATTCTGTGTACTCGGAAAGCTGTTTATTATTGTTTTCGTTATCTATAACGTCGCCAATTGAGCGTATGTAACTACGAGGAGTTTTTCTTATCAGTTACTTATTATTATTTTTCCTGTATTCTGTATGCGACACCTTCAACAAATTATTTTAAATATTCCAAATCTATAAATTTACTTTACTTCACGTCTGTGGTCCAAAATTTCTTTGTCATCAGACTACCGGTTGCGGTCTATAATGACCATCTTCAGATTTGCGACAAAATATGAGAAAACACAAATACACTAGAAGATTGGAAGATTGTCTTAAAACAATAAAATAGACCATAATGACAAGAATTACTGACATACATGCGCATTTGTGCCCTTTAAATATGAAGAGGCATACCTGTTTTATATTAACATGTCCTCATGTGCTGGGGCCATAGTGGCATCGTCAAATGCTAGACGTTGGCTGTGGTGGCCGAGTGTTTCTAGGCGCTTGTGTCCAGGACCACGTGGCTGCTACGGTCGCAGGTTCGAATCCTGCCTCGGGCGTTGATATGTGTGATGTCCTAAGGTTAGCTATGTTTAAGTAGGTCTAAGTTTAGGGGACTGATTACCTCAGATGTTAAGTACCATAGTACTTAGAGGCATTTGAACCAAATTCTTGAGGCAAATGAGTGCCAGCATCGTCATATATATATAGCACACCTCTTCAAAACAAAGTGCCGTACAGTAGCCACAAAATGTTTGATGTTTGTGTTGCATGTTCTCCAGATGTCGTTACTGTTGGCGAACACAAATTCTTGAATGACTAATTGTGCGATGTGAAATAAAGGGGAATACAATCAGTAATGTCTGTAATGGGCTTTTAAACTATGTAAGAGGTATTACAGTAATAACAAGCAGTTAAATAAAACACGACAAAACATTGGTTGTTAAAAAGGAAAAAGTTAAGAGACAATAAGTGACATACGCTCAAGTAGTAATATCGTAGTTAATGAGTTGACTAATAAACAGCATTCCGAATACACAGAATAATATAAACATTACAAAACAAATAGCTAATCTAGTCCAATGGATGCAAACGGAGTGTCACACATCCTCGTTTCATTCTACGCTGTATATGTTTGCGTTGGAGCAAGCGTCGATTCTCTTGATGCCTTTAGGTATTTCGCTACGGCCTCGCTCGAATTCGTAATGGAATCACTAGCTTTTGTACTAAACTTGCTTTCCAACATACATGGACTGTCGTACTTTACCAAGTGTTTTACTGAACCCGTGTTTTGCTTAATTTCCAAAACACCTGTAGGTCACAATTTTTTTAAAATCCGAGATATTATATCGATGCGTACTTTGTCAATACGGAGCCCCGTGCGTTAATATTTTCGTATACGCAAAATATAGCGGATTCCCTGTATGAAAAATATTTTCCGCGGGAAAGTGCTAATCCGTGCAACGGCAGCCTTGCGCATTTGCCCGTCCGCAGAGGCGCACAATAGGAAAACATCTCTCCAGCGTTCGATAATCGATTGCCATTAGCGCTACAATAGTCCACAGACACGACAGGGGCATTTATCAGCGCTCGTTGCTCGCAGTAATGTTATTTGTGCTCGGAGGCACCGGCTATCGACGACGGGCCCGAGGGGTGGAAAGAGAGACGCGTATCGGTCACTCTCGTTGGCTACTAACCGACCGCGTTCGTCAGTGGAACATCTCTCACGCTTTCCGTTTGCACTTCTATATCATAGCCGCAAGAGTCGTTTGAGGTTTTACCTCCACTGTGTGCCTTCTGCTGCCATCGAGGCTTACAGCGTGCGGTTCCGAAATAACTGTGGTTATGCATTTAAAAGCGACCTGCCGGCGAATGAATCGTATTAACAATCTAACCGCGGAATGTATAATACACGCCCCAGTGACTGCGGCCCGCTGCACCCGTGTTCTGATGTGGTATCGTTGCACAGTGCTCGCGCACGGGTTGTTGTGCTGTGTCTCGCGTTTCAATAAGGCCGTCTTGGGTTTCAAGTACATTGATACCATGCACGATTATTTCAGAGCTTTATCGTAAATGTCGAGATGTCTAGCCCGACGAGCCCGAGCTGAAATCAGTCAAAAGCGTTCGTGCATTACGACGACGGTGTCTGTGGCGTAAATGGGATATTCGTTATTAAAACTACAGGTTCCGAAGTGATTGCAGTGAAAGAAACATGGATTTATTTCCGTTCTCCATGCTGAGTACTGTATCCCAGTTGTGTCTGTTATGTGTCCCTTTTCGAAAACCACTTCGTCTCGAATATGTCACTAGACAGTCTCTCACAGACCATAAGTTATTTGTTGCATTTAAGAAGAGAGCGAGGTGGAAAAAAGGTTCATATAGTGTTCTTGCATTCTGGAAGACTGATTTTGAAAATCCCTGACCGGTCAGTCCAGACGTAGATTTTCTGAGATTTCCCTGGACCACTTGATGGGTGGACCACGTTAAAACTTCGATAATTAAAAAAAATGCAATTGTAATCCACCCCCTCCTTCTTTATTACTTCTATTGTCCACATTAGTCTTTTATGAAGTTTTGAGAGGAGCAAAGATTACAATAAACTTTCTAGTTTACTTAGCTTCTGATGTAGGGTTGGCCTTAGTTCTAATTGTCTAGGGGTCTAATTCCTTAAGCTGGAAGTGTCACATTTTAGGACCTCACGGTTGGACTGACCTAAATACATTTGAAGATTGTTGTTGCAGAATTTATGTTTTTGGGTAAATCTATTTTTTCACATTTTAGTACATCATAAAGTCTTTTGATTTTTCACATTAAAATAGCCGAAATTAAAATGTTCGCACAAAATTAGAAAAATACGTCTGATCACATCAGAGGCATGCATACGATTCCCACAATCAATGGAATTAACCATATTCCAAAGCGTTTACAATTTTTCTTAACAAACAAATTTCTACTGGTTTCCATTATATTATTAATTTCTATTATTATTTCATAAATGAATCCAGAAATAAACATGATAGGCAGTACAATACTACTTAATTAATCATTTAAATTTTAAGTGTGCCAGTAGTTCGTAATTTCAAATGTTTCAAAAAAATACTTTTAATTGTACATTCACAAGTATTTATCGATTGTAAAATCGAAACTAAATCAATTTATAAAGTAATTCGTTTTCACAAATTTAACTTGAAATATAACATACTGTGTATAACATTATATGAAGGCTTTCAGAAAAGCAACTGAGATAATACTGACCTCTCCAAAATTCGAAAAATAATAATGGTATCGACAACTACTGTTGAGGAAAAGTAATGCTAGAGGAGGATGTCCCGTTACAACATCCTTGGAGTGTTCGACAATGTTCCCGGACGCATTAAGTTTTGCCACCTGTCGCCGTGTCAGGGTACGCCCAGCACTGTCAAACTCGATCGTTTTGGTGGTCCAGGTATCATGTTGTCGTGAGGCAAAAAAGTTGCATGGACGTACTGACTACCAAATCTTCGAATAATGTACATTCACCAGTCAAAGTTATGGTGACGCTGTACTTATTCTCTATGTGCATCATTTGAGAGTGTATTCGGCCTTGACTTCACTTTTATGAATGACAATGCGCGATCTCGGCCAGCAGAGCAGGTGGAGCGGCTCTTGGATCAAGAGAATATTCGATGACCGGTCTGCCTGTTTCCCCGAGTTAAATTCCATGGAGCAAGTGTGGGATGCTTTGGTGAGACGTATTTCAACACCTCCACACTCAATAATGACGATCCAGTAATTGCTGCCATGAAACGCCTTAGAAACCTTGTGGCCAGAATGTGAGCCCGTTACAGATCACTTATTGTCGTCAACGTTGATAACACACCTTATTAAGAATAATGTCCCACGTTTTGCGATGTCCAGGGAACCATCATGAATCGCGGTGAATTCGATGAAATTACTGTCTGTGAATAACAATATCATTTCTGTCCTTCTCGTGTATTTCTTTTACTTACCTTCTGTACCATAGCACAGGCTGTAAATACCGCTTCAGTTGTAAATTTCTTTATTTTCACAAGACCGGTTTCAGATTGTTATAACCGCATCCTCAGGTGTCGTAGCTGTCATCGCCGAACACCGTGTGTACCAGGCGGGGTGTGCTGCCTATGAGCGCAGAACAGGAAGACCCCTGAGGATGAGCTTATAACAGTCCGAAACCGATCGCGTGAAAATAAAGAAATTTACAACTGAGGCGGTGGTTTGAATCTCTCCCATAATGCTCGGTTGCGGAAATTCTTCCAACAGGATTGATTCTGTACTATGCTGTAGCAGTTCTCTCTGTGTTTGGTTCTCGTTTCATCGACTAGTGTCACTTGGCAGTGACACATCGCCCTGAAGTTGCTTCCACTCTTACATTTTGCAGAGCAGTGTGCATGGTCAGATGGATCCGATTGGAAGCTCTTTGAAGCTTTTTGCCGTTCTCCATAGGACCGTTGCAACGCCAGAAGATTATAGCCAAATTCAGAAAGGCCTGCAGGGACTGGTCGTTGAGCCTGAACATAAATGAAAATAACATATTGCACGTAAATAATCGAAGCGATCTATTACTTTTCGATTTCGCTGTTAGTGAAAAATCGCTGGAACCAATAAAAACCTTAACATGACTTGGAGTAACCATGTGGAGAGACCTAAAGTTGTGTGATTACATAAAACAAATTACAGAAAAAGAACATTGCCGTTTGAGTTTTGTGGGAAGAACTTCGCTCCCTAACTCGTTCGAGGTTGCAGGCGTCTTCGTCGTCGTCGTCGTCCTCCTCCTCCTCTTCCCCCCCTCCTCCCCCCTCCATGCCCTCACCTCTTCTTCCAAACCTTCTCTCTGCCCAACCCATCCTCCCAACTCTGTATGCTCTTTCCCAATCTATCCATCTCTTCCTCCCCCTCCATCTTCTCTATCCATCTCTACATCTTCTTCACCCCTTCCTCTATCGATATTCTCCTCCCCTCCCTCTGTCTCTCTTTTTGTTTCCATCCGCTTTCTAGCCTTCTACCCACTCCATCTGACTATTGCTTCTTACCCCACTGAATGTATATCATCTCTCTCAAATTTTTGTCCATTTTGTCCAGCCCCCTCTCTCCAACCACCTCGTCCTCTCCCATTTCTCTGTCCAGCTCATTCTTCCCTTCCCTCCCCACGCTCTGCCGTTCCCCTGTAAAGCACACTGATGCTGCAAGCACAAAATTCCTCCTACCCCTCTCTCTCTACCTGTAACCATCTCCCCACACTTTCTCTCCACCTCATTCCACCCCTCTATAGCTGTCCATTTGCCCCTTCCCCGTTTCTGTATCGACCTTATCCTCCTTCCATCTCTCTGCTCAGCCTTGACCCTCTCCTCATGTAGGACTTGCAAACGAGTTCAATAAAGCAGGGCGATACTAGTTTTACACAACGTGTCTGCCATGCAGAGCAGCCTACACATTGGAGGTTGGAAACACCGTGTCTTGTCCCTGATGTGTAGCCTACAAGCAAAGTAGGGTGGTGAGGCAGTCGATACAATTGCCACACAATCTCCTGTCCTCCACAGCAGCCTATAAGCCTATACACTAGGAGTCCTGCAAATACCCATAATCCCACTCCTACTGGACCTAGGAGGTTATAAACCTCACAGCGCTGATATTCGTGATACTTGTATTTTGTGCCAAATTTGGATGAGATCAATCAAGGGGTTTGGGAAGAGATCTCATACAGAAATACACGCAGAAATGTTAAGGAAATGTAATTCATCGCCGGCCGATGTGGCCATGCGGTTCTAGGCGCTTCAGTCTGGAACCGCGAGACCGCTATGGTCGCAGGTTCGAATCCTGCCTCGGGCATGGATGTGTGTGATCTCCTTAGGTTGGTTAGGCTTAAGTAGTTCTAAGTTCTAGGGTACTGATGACCTCAGATGTTAAGTCCCATAGTGCTCAGAGCCATTTCAACCATTTTTTTATTTTTTTTTGTGATTCATCCACAAATTAAATGGCTGGGGGAAGCAGTGTATCTTAAGCAAATATAGATCATCCACGAAAGAAATGGCTGTATGAAGCATTTGTTACATCAATTCTCATTACTCATGAGTCTGGGACTCTTACCAAGTGTGATTAACAGAAGAGATACAGGAGATGCAATGGGGTGAGATCCGACGGTCTTTTTGGCAGTGTTTGGAAAGCACTAAGATGAGCAGTAAAACTTCTCTCAGTGTGAAAG
The DNA here is from genome assembly GCF_023897955.1 of Schistocerca gregaria. Taxonomy (NCBI): domain Eukaryota; kingdom Metazoa; phylum Arthropoda; class Insecta; order Orthoptera; family Acrididae; genus Schistocerca; species Schistocerca gregaria. Next base: position 164,088,804 of record NC_064922.1, read on the forward strand.
TGGGCATTATCTTGCTGAAATATAAGTCGATGACGGATTCATGAAGGGCAATAAATCTGGGCGCAGAATATCGTCAACGGCTGTACTGTAAGAGTGGCATGGACGACGACTGAAAGGGTCCCTCTATGAAATGAAATGGCATCCCAGACCACTAATCCTGCTTGTCGGGTCTCATGGCGGCCACCTTTCAGGTTATCATCCTGTCGCTGTTTGGAACGTCTACAGACACGTCTTGTCTGATCATAGGGGATCAATTCGAAGAGGAACTCTTCATGATATCAGTTATAGTTCAGTCAAAGAGATTACAGGTCGAATTGCACGACGCCACTGCAAATAGGCTTGTCGGTGTACAGAGGTCACGGTACTCTTCACAGTGGGCGTCGTGAGTTCAGCCCTCTTTTCTGTAGGCTGTAGATGGTCCTTTTGTTAACTGAAGCACCAGTTGCGCGTCGGATCGATGATGATGTATCCGGGTCTATGAGTGACTAATCGATGATTGCTTGAATCTCACGTTCTGTAGCATTTCTACGTCTACCAGTGCATTCTTGACAAAATGTTTGACCGTGTTTCAAATCGTCGAATATTGACATTGCTCCTATTAAGATATCCTGTGATTCGCCGATTACTCCAACCGGCTACTTTGAGCCCAGCTGCAAGTCCTCTCCCAAATACTGGAAACTGCTATATCGTTCTTTCTCCTTTCCTAGAGGCATAGTTGCTGTGCAACTGCGTAATGGGAATAAAATTAACGCAGACTTCATGCTCAGGTATCGAGATGTCCCCTTGCTAACTGCGCGTTGAAACAGCGTTGCAACGTCACGCATTCATCCATCGGCCGCCAAAATTTCCAGGTATGCACTACCCGTCTATACCTGTAGGAATATGCATTTGCATAACGGTTCCATTGTGATTTTTTTTTTTATAGAATATATTACACATTTGTGTCACTGAACACAGTCTTTGAGCCTGGCTTTTTTCCTGCACTGTTGCACGTTAAGTTGGTCTGTAACCGTGTGACGGTAAGCTACAAAAATTACTACATTTTACTTGCATTCTTTATTTAACGAAATTTTCATCCGTTGAGTTGCTTCATCAGTGTAATAATTTCTCCTGCGGCGCAAAACTGTATCCAAATCTCGCGATTGAAGTAATGCGCCCTTTTCAGTGGGCTGTTTCACTGCTGCTGAATTCTCGTCGTCTCAAATGAAAAATCATGTGTCCCATGAATAACTCTACATGTAATTATATATCTACATCTATACCTATATAGATACTCCGCAAACCACCGTGGGTGCGCGGCGGAAGGTACCCTGTACCACTACTAATAATTTATTTTCCTGTTACACTGATGACATTACTGTTGAGATTACGTCCGACTTCTTAAAATTTCAGCGTGTTTCATCTATCTCATGTAATCGGTACAGCACGTGAAACAGTTTCGTCACGGTCCATTCTCCGAAGAATCGTAACAATTACGAGCTACTTTCACTTATTCCAGGAAAAATTTTCATGAAAATCCAAAGCACTGCGTTAACTCTGAAATTTCTTAAGTGCAGTTCATATATACCCATTTGAGTCATCCCATATTGTTTATGTAGACAGGATAATACAGCTGCCCTACCTATAGGTTTTAAAGTAACCCACAACGACTGCAAATACCACAGAGAAAATTTTCATATCTCTCCCTCGTTACACGTGAACTATTAGCGTTATTGGAAAAATGAATAGGACCTTTTTGTAAGAAATTCAATGTAATAAATTTTGGATACGTTTTCGCTGGAGACTGTTGTTCTCATTTATTCAAGAAAAACGTACAAAAGTGGCATAAAATGCATTTATCTTGAATAACTCGAAAACCATGGCCTCTCTATGAAACGTACCTCAGTACAAAATTTAACTACATAATGGTCTTCAGTTTTGTGTAGGGAGCGAGAGAATATGAAAATCTCGTGCGTGGTTTTTGAACGCGTTTCAGGCTACATAAAAATCCTTAGGTAGGGTCAGCTGAAACAAGCTGTGTAATGAAAGAATTGCACTGCCTCGCCGGTTGCAACGTACACAATTTCGTTATTTATGAACCGTTGCATCTGATACACAATAGGTTTAATAATATCTGAAATAAATTTTGCTGATGCGAAGCGCTTTGGTGGAAGACTCCAGCGCGTAGAGCTAACAAGTAACACTTTGAAATGTGTGTTAGCAGTGTTGCCTGTAACGCCGAAAGTAGGTGTGTGTGTGTGTGTGTGTGTGTGTGTGTGTGTGTGTGTGTGTGAGTGTGTGCAAGAGAGTCTCGCAACTGGCTCGCAGTTCGACCACGCCTGCTCGCCGTATTTAGAGGCGGATCGTTGCGTGCAGTTGCGTGGGTGCGTGCAAGCAGAGCCGCACGCATTTCTCATGCTTACCTCTGAATTACGGCGGGCCGGCCCTGCCATAAAGCAGATTGTGCTCGTCAGCGGCTAAAGCTGCACTCGCGCGCACTCCGAATGAACGCCTGCGCACATGATGTTCCCTCCCACTGATGCACTACACGACACGGCCTCTGCATTGTGCCACGTGTACGCCAGGAGCTTTCGTTGCCGTGTAATACGTTGTTTGCTTCGTGGCAGTTAAGCTAAATAGGACTAGTACATACAGTGTGCATCCAAAACAAGAGTTCACACTTTGAACTCTCACAACAGATTTATTTGCGTAGCTATAAACTTACTTCTTGTACGATGGTTTTATGGTTCTTATGTTTTCAGTTTCACAATCTCTGGATTAATAGCCTAGAAGAATTAGGAGTCAATAGGAAGAAAACAGATGTCATCCAGGAAACAGCCTTCATCCAGGAAACTTATCAAAAACCACTTCAAAAGTTAAATCCATGGGAGAGATCTCAAACTCATTCCAAATTCGCACAGGAGTCTGACGAGGAGGTGGCTTATCGCCATTCTTCTTCAACATTGTACAGAAAAAAGTAATCAGAGGATGGGAAAACCATGTGAGAGGTAATATAAAAGGTCACTGTGGAATTCCTCTCCTTTGCTGATGACCTGCCTATATTAACAAACAACAAATATGAAGCTAAACTAGACATGTATAAACTACGCTAAATCTGTTCTAATGCCAGACTCCAAATTTTCTGTGGGAAACAGTATATAGACACCAAATCAACTTGAAAACCTCCACAGAAAACACAGATTGGAAAAATCTCACCGGTCACTCAATTTAAGTACTTAGGAGAAACCATTCAATTTACAGGACTCGTACCCAACACAGAAAGAATATTCAAACTACAAAAGGCTTACAAACTGACGTAGAATCACTACAGCAAAAGAGCGACATCTTGTTTTACCAAAAGTTTAGTATGCGACAGAGACCACAGTTATCAAGGCGAAGGAATGACAGACAAACAGGAACGAAAAATACTTAGAAAAGCTTTTTGCGCTGTTCTCCGAGGCGGAACTTGGATCAGAAGATCTACTAAGGAACTCAAAGGCAACACACAGACAGCATCACAAATAAATTTAGGTAAAGACGCCTACAGTTATAGGGACACCTATGTAGAATGGACGGATGGAAAGAGACTCAAAGAAATTTTTTTAATGCAAGCAAATTGAAGACCAAAAATGGGTGAAGAAACACAAGAAGACCTGAAAAATTTTAATTTTCAGAAGACGAAATTGAGGACAGAGAACACTTCAGAAGTAAAATACAAAACAAGAAACTTGAGCAAGTCTCAACGAAAGAAACAACAGAAAAAAATGGTCAGACTAAAGGAAGAAGAAGCACAATGAGTAAATGAAGAGGTTTGGATAAAAAAAAAGAAAAATACGGAAAGGAAACGAAACGGTGATTGTTGTTTCAATAAAAGCGCTTGTCTCTGTAACCCAAAAAATATTCAGATGTGTGTGATATCTTATGGGACTTACCTGCTAAGGTCATCAGCCCCTAAGCTTACACACTACTTAACCTAAAGTATCCTAAGGACAAACACACACACCCATGCCCGTGGGAGAACTCGAACCTCCGCCAGGACCAGCCGCACAGTCCATGACTGCCGCGCATTAGACCGCTCGTGTCTCTGTAACTTACAAACCAATAGATGACGGGAAAATTTATTGCGGTAGGTCAAAATAAGCTATGAACATAGTTTATTGTTTTATTCTCCAAAGAGCTACAGCAAAGAGATATATTTTATCAAACGGAACAATGGCTGGGCCTCTCATGTACTGGGATGATTAAAACCAGCTGTGTACAAATCAATTTAAATCACATTCCTCCTTTTTTTAGGTTGGGAGTTACAACTCTCAAAAGTTTCACGGGTGGATACCGCACGCTGTACATAATGAAATGCACCTTCTAGAGGTGTTGCGGTCGAGATGCAGTGTCGCCTGTGTCACGAAGTGACGAGCTTCCTCGATAAGCTGTTAGACTGCCGACTATTGCCGTACGCGGCCGTGTGCGCTACAGGTCGAAACTAGCAAACGGGGTTCAGCGTGCTGCGCTTACTGACGTTGGATGAAGATGTCACAAACGTACAACGAGTGAATTGACATGTTGCTGATGCTCGGAGAATGCCGACACGATGCCACTGAAGTAACCACGGCATATGCCGTGAGTTGTCCTCGAAGAAGTGCTCGGGCAGTCATTAAGTTCTTACGACATAGGGAAACAGGCAGCTTGGAATGCTGCAGAAATAACAGATAAAAACCTGCAAGAAGTGAAGAGACGGTGTTGTTTGTTTCAGCTCTAACACGCGACAATCACCATGTCAACTTACGAGTCGTTCATGAGTCGCTGGTTGTAGCCTTACATCTGTGTGGCGTGTACACTACTGGCCATTAAAATTGCTACACCAAGAAGAAATGCAGATGATAAACGCGTATTCATTGGACAAATATATTATACTAGAACTGACATGTGATTACATTTTCACCCAATTTGGCTGCATAGATCCTGAGAAAGCAGTACCCAGAACAACCACCTCTGGCCAAAATAACGGCCTTGATACACGCGGGCATTGAGTCAAACAGAGCTTGGATGGTGTGTAGAGGTACAGCTGCACATGTAGCTTCATACCGCAGTTCATCAAGAGTAGTGACTGGCGTATTACGACGAGCCAGTTGCTCGGCCACCATTGATAAGACGTTTTCAATTGGTGAGAGATCTGGAGAATGTGCTGGCCAAGGCAGCAATCGAACATTTTCTGTATCCACAAACGCCCGTACAGGATTTGTAACATGTGGTCACATTTTCTGTATCCACAAAGGCCCGTACAGGATTTGTAACATGTGGTCGTGCATTATCCAGCTGAAATGTAGGATTTCGCAGCGATCGAATGAAGGGTAGAGCCACGGGTCGTAACACATCTGAAATGCAATGTCCACTGTTCAAAGTGCCGTCAATGCCAACAAGAGGTGACCGAGACGTGTAACTAATGCCACACCATACCATCACGCAGCGTGATACGCCAGTATGACGATGACGATTACACGCTTCCAATGTCCGATCAGCGCGATTTCGCCAAACACGGATCGACTATCATGATGCTGTAAACAGAACCTGGATTCATCCGAAAACATGACATTTTGCCATTCGTGCACCCAGGTTCGTCGTTGAGAACACCATCGCAGGCGCTCCTGTCTGTGACGCAGCGTCAAGGGTAAACACAGCCATGGACTCCGAGCTGATACTCCATGCCGCTGCAAACGTCGTCGAACTGTTCACGCAGATGTTTGTTGTCTTGCAAACGTCCCATCTGTTGACTCAGGGATCGAGACGTAGCTGCACGATCCGTTACAGCCAAGCGGATAAGATACCTGTGATCTCGACTGCTAGTGATACGAAACCGTTGGGATCCAGCATGGCGTTCTGAATTACCCTCCTGAACCCATCGATTCCATATTCTGCTAACAGTCATTGGATCTCGACCAGCGCGAGCAGCAATATCGCGATATGATAAACCGCAATCGCGATAGGCTACAATCCGACCTTCATCACAGTCGGAAACGTGATGGTACGCATTTCTCCTCTTTACACGAGGCATCACAACGACGTTTCACCAGGCAACGCCGGACAACTGCTGTTTGTTTATGAGAAATCGGTTGGAAACTTTCCTCATGTCAGCATGTTGTAGGTGTCGCCAACGGCGCCAACCTTGTGTGAATACTCGTAAAAGCTAATCATCTGCATGTTACAGCATTTTCTTCCTGACGGTTTAATTTCGCGTCCGTAGCACGTCATCTTTGTGGTGTAGCAATTTTAATGGCGTGTATATGATATTAAGTACGTAAACGAGAAGGAATTATCCTTAATGTTTGTTAGAAGTATCTAAATGGGCCCATTATGAAAGTCTGGATGAATGTTGGCTGGGTAATTTGTACTTGGGGTTGAACAAAACGAAATTATTCGGACATCTAAATGTATATGACGTCATGCCTCTGTCTCTGAGCACTATGGGACTTAACATCTTAAGTCACCAGTCCCCTAGAACTTAGAACTACTTAACTAACCTAAAGACATCACACAGCACCCAGCCATCACGAGGCAGAGAAAATCCCTGAACCCGCCGGGAATCGAACTCGGGAACCCGGGCGTAGGGAAGTGAGAACGGTACCGCACGACCACGAGATACGGGCATGTCTCTGGATTAGTGTAGTACAGAAATATAATTTGTCAGGTACGTTATATGATACATGTAAAAACTGTTTCCAAAGTTTGTTGCGAATACAGTTAGTAGTAAATAAGTTACAAATTAAAACTTCAATCTGAAGTGTCACTGTGGATCAGATTAAGGAGAAGCTAGCTGTTCACGGATCTAAATGTCTATGACCTCATATTTCATAAAGTGTGTGTCGTACAATGGTATGTTTTTGCAGGTACATTCAGTGGTGTGTGTGGATACTGTCTGCAAACAGTATTGCGAATAGACTCGGTAATGAAGAAGTAATTTTAGATATATGTGACGATGCTGTTCTGAGTATATTTATATGTTTTGACGATGCCATTAACTCCTTGTCACTTTAGGACATGGTGACTTAAGATGTTAAGTCCCATAGTGCTCAGAGACAGAGGCATGACGTCATATAGTAGAAAACATCTGAGGATGATCATTACTAACTGAAACCGACCATCGTCAAAAGAATTGATACTTTGATCAAAAATTGGAATAAAAAATATTTGAATGAATTAAAACGTCGTGTCTGATGCTGAGGTTACTTCACGAATACCGAAAATATAATGAGTGATAAACTTTTTTGCTGTCAACATTTTCTGGGGGGGAGGGAGTGTCGTGGGAAGGCATGGTGGGGGGTTAGCTAGAAACAATTTTACTGAGGTTTGAAATTGCGTGTAAAGGTCGTTGGAAGTCGGTAAATGCTTCCATTCTCAAATACTGTGCCAATAAGGTCCGAGTATTTGCACCTCGTCAGTGACGTTGTCTCAACATAAACACACATTTCCAAACTGTAAGGCTTGGGTTGTTGTATTACACTTTTATCATAAGATTGTATCTCTTAATGAGCAGATTATTACAGTATTGTAATTTTTTAAATTCAGGTAGGAACTACGAGTTAAATGGAAAATTGAATTTTTGTTGCTATATATGAAGGTGGTATCTGTTCCCGAAAGAACAGATATCATTTAATGACCGTGCAGCTTCTCTAGAATGAAATGATAATTAAATCGACACCCTAGTTGCAGGCGTTGGTATACATCATTGGGGACATGTTCAAAATGTATGCCCCGAGCTTCTGCCATGTAATCAGAAGTTCCCGGGTTCGAGTCTCGGGCGGGGCACTCATTTTCAACATATTATCATTTCATTTAACTTTTGTTGCCATTGGAAGCAGCTAGTTAGGCAACGTGCAGCTCGTACGGGCTTCCGGATTCCTGCTTCTTGGTAGTTGCTTCGTAATTTTCAGGATTTAAAGGGTTAAAGCTGCCAAAATAATGCTGTTAGAATAACCTAAGTAACTGACTTAAAATGTCAGGTAACATGTTTCTCCATTTCCTACGGTTGTCCCAGAAGAAAAAGTTCATCTCGTGACAATGTTTTCGGAAAAGAAGACTTAACCGCTACGCGTACTGACATCGCGAGCATGGCTCCCAAACACGTAGGTCGCAACGGCCTGCCGATCGACGGCAGTCGTGGAGTTACCTGTGCAGACGTTATTGCAATTCCTTTAAATGTTAGGATGAAACGGAGATCACTATCACTGAACTATGTGACATTCGTTTAATTTGTGGTAAGACAGAAGGTGTTGCAAGGGCAGCTGTACGAATTTATAGAGAACGCTTCCCACAACGAAGACTACCTGCACGATCGACATTTCTCGCTGTTCACCAAAAGTTTGTATCATCGTAATTCCCTACTTTTACTCGGTTTATTTGCGATTGACTAGTAACAAAGTGCAGTCTGTTCTGATACTCTTTCGTTTTATTATTAAGTAAATCAAGACAGAATACAGCTTAGAGGTATGTATGTAATTTGCATAGACAGAGAGGTACTTGCTGTCTACTACTCCCCTCAGAAGGCAGAGGCCCACAGCGCGAAGAACGTACATCGGAAACTGAGGAACAAATTCAGGACCGCATCCACGAAGGTCCTACTCATATTTGACAACCCAGTGAGTGTTTACATTGCTTGTTTAGGGAGTACCTGGCCGCCGCGCTGCATCGTTGTGCACGTCCAGTGTTAACACTGCACTGGATCGTCCGTAAACTTTCTCTCACCCGCCACGTCGACCTTGTTAATACACAAGCAAGATCGTGTATCGTTAGCTCACAACGTAAATAGAAATGCATCTACTGCCAAACCTACAAATATCTGTCTTTTAGAAACACAGAAATAAAGAACGTGATATAAAGACATTTGATTGGACTTTTTGTCAAGCACAGATAAGCATGTGTATAATTTTTCCAGCTGGTACCGTTTACAAACTGTATGTAAGTTAGTTATGAAACAACTCTGCTCCTCTTCAGTAGTATTTTATTTATTTGATCGCGAACTGGCCTTCACCTTGAGAAGGAGTAAGTAAGAAGAAAGTGAAATATGGTTGTAGCCTCTTCCTGATGTTATTCAATTTATACACTGAGCAAGCTCTAAAAATACGAGAAGAATAAATAAATACTTCAAGATTTTCTTGTAAGGTGATAACGGATTATGAATTAGGTTATTCACGGCTTTTCTCAATTACTTCAGGCAAATATCATGAAGGTTCCTACTATAGTTCACAGTCGACTACTGGTCCCATTCTTGTCAAAATAGACCAGTAATTTTGCAAATGTCTGTATATATGTATTACTCCACTTTTGCTGTTGTTCCATTTTAATGGCAAGACCTGCCCAGTATCACTGCAAAAGTGATCTACAGATGAGCCACCGCTACTGCTACTGTTGGGAAGAACTGATGAGCGGAATGGATAATTCTCGAAAATGGTTAATATGGTGATCATGAATAAAAGTAAAGCAATGGAAATACAAATATACAATGTAGTCGAAGTAAATCAGATGATACCGAGGGGATTAGTTGAAGAAATGAGACACTAAAAGCAGTGAATGAGTTACGCTATACGGGCAACAAAATAACTGAGGACCGTCGAAAAGAGGATATACAGTGAGGTGAAAAAAGTCGTGGGATAAAACACAGCGTCGCACCTCCTTACGCCCGGGTTAGTGCAGCAACTGGCTGTAGCATGGACTAGTTAAAAGTCCCCTGCAGAAATATTGAGTCATGTTGCCTCTATAGCCGTCCGTAATTGCGAAATTATTGCCGTTGCAGTATGTTGTGCATGGACTGACCTCTCTATTACGTCCCATAAAAATTCGGTGGGAGTAATGTCTGGCGATCTGGGTTGCGAACTGTCTAGAATGTTCTTCAAACAAATCGCGAACGATCGTGGCCTACTGACATGGTGTCATCCATAAAAATCCTATCGTTGTTTCCAAACCTGACGTCCATGAATGGCTGCAAATAGTCTCCAAGCAGCTGAACATAACAGTATACAGCCAACGATCGGTTCATTCCATGTAAAGACAACGCACACCATTATGCAGCCACACCAGTTTGCACAGTGCCTTGTCCACATCCTGGGTCATGGTTTCGTGAGGTCTGAACCACACTCGAACCCCACCATCATCTCTTACCAACTGAAATCTGGACTCATCTGACCAGCCCACGGTTTTCCAGTTGACTACAGTCCAACCGATATGGTCACAAGCCCAATAATGGCGATGCAAATGATGTTGTTTGTACTCTTAGCAAAGGCACTCGCGTCGGTTGTCTGTTGCCATAGCCTATTAACACCAGATTTCACCATATTGTCCTAACAGGTAAGTTCGTCATCGTCCCACATTGACTTTTGAGGTTACTCCGCGCAGTATTGCCTGTCTGTTAGCACTGACAACCCTATGCAAACTCTGATGCTCTAGGTCGTTAAGTGAATGCCGTCGGCGACTGCATTGTCCAGTTGTATTGTATAGTATTGTACGTTGACCGAGGATCTAGAAACGACGGAGAGGCTCCGTCCCCACTGCAGCTGCAGCGGTCCACAACCCCACGACGACTACCGCAGTCCACTGCATCCATCTGTTGCCCCACACCGAACCACTCTTTGAGGGTTACTGTGCTGTTCGGACTGCAGTGGATCCCGCAGGGAACGTCTCACACCAGGCGAGTGTAACCCCTATGTTATTGCATGGTAATGGCGGTGTACGCGTACGTGGAGAACTTGTTTGTGCAGCAATCGCCGACACAGTGTAGCTTAGGCGGAATAGGGGGAATCAGCCTGCATTCACCTAGACAGAAGGAAAACTGAAATTTCGTAAATAGATCTCACCGCGGCGAAAAACGTCTTTGCTTTAATGACTTCCATCTCAATTCGCGTATCATATCTGCCACACTCTCTCCCCTATTACGTGATAATACAAAACGAGCTGCCCTTTTTTGCACCCTTTCGATGTCCTCCGTCAATCCCACCTGGTAAGGATTCCACACCGCGCAGCAATATTCTAACAGAGGACGAACGAGTGTTGTGTAAGCTGTCTATTTAGTGGACTTGTTGCATTTTCTAAGTGTCCTGCCAATGAAACGCAATCTTTGGCTCGCCTTCCCCACAATATTATCTATGTGGTCTTTCCAACTGAAGTTGTTCGTAATTTTTACAACCAGGTACTTAGTTGAATTGGCAGTCTTTAGAATTGTACTATTTATCGGGTAATCGAATTCCAACGGATTTCGTTTGGAACTCATGTGGATCACCTAATACTTTTCGTTATTTAGCGTCAACTGCCACCTGCCACACCATACAGCAATCTTTTCTAAATCGCTTTGCAACTGATACTGGTCTTAGGATGACCTTACTAGACGTTAAATTAGAGCATCTTCTCCGAACATCCTAAGAGAACTGCTCAGATTGTCACCCAGGTCATTTATATAGATCAGGAACAGCAGAGGTCCCAGGACGCTTCCCTGGGGAACACCTGATATCACTTCAGTTTTACTCGATGATTTGCCGTCTATTACTACGAACTGCAACCTTCCTGACAGGAAATCACGTATCCAGTCGCACAACTGCGACGATACCCCATAGGCCCACAGCTTGATTAGAAGTCGCTTGTGCAGAACGGTGTCAAAAGCTTTCCGGAAATCTAGATATACAGATCCCCTGTCGATAGCGGCCATTACTTCGTGCGAATAAAGAGCTAGCTGAGTTGCACAAGACCGATGTTTTCTGAAACCATGATGATTACGTATCAGTAGATCGTTTCCTTCGAGGTGATTCAAAATGTTTGAATACAGTATATGCACCAAAACCCTACTGCAAACCGACGTCAATGATGTAGGTCTGTAGTTCGATGGATTACTCCTACTACCCTTCTTAAGCACTGATGCGACCTGCGCAGTTTTCCAATCTGTAGGTACAGATCTATCGGTGAGCGAGCGGTTGTATATGATTGCTAAGTAGGGAGCTATTGTATCAGCGTAATCTGAAAGGAACCAAATCGGTATACAATCTGGATCTGAAGACTTGCCTGTATCAAACGATTTGAGTTGCTTCGCAACCCTAAGGTATCTACTTCTAAGAAACTCATGCTAGCAGCTGTTCGTGTTTCATATTCTGGAATATTCCCCGGTGAAGGAATTTCGGAAAACTGCGTCCAGTAACTCCGCTTTAGATGCACAGTCGTCGTTAACAGTACAATTGGCACTGTGCAGCGAAGGTATTGACTGCGTCTTTCCGCTTGTGTACTTTACATACGACCAGAATTTCTTCGGATTTCCTACCAAATTTCGAGACGATGTTTCGTTGTGGAACCTATTAAAGGCATCTCGCATTGAAGTCCGTGCCAAATTGCGAGCGTCTGTAAATTTTAGCCAATCCTCGGGATTTTGAGTTCTTCTGAACTTCGCATGCTTTCTCCGTTGCCTCTGCAACAGCGTTCGGACCTGTTTTGTGTACCACGGGGGGATCAGTTCCATCTCTTACGAATTTATGAGGTATGAATCTCTCAGTTGCTGTTGCTACTATATCTTTGAATTTAAGCCACATCTCGTCTACATTTGCATAGTCAGTTCGGAAAGAATGGAGATTGTGACACTTTATCAGCTTTTTTAAATAAAATCATTTTGCGTTTGTTTCTGGTGGATTTGGAAGAAACGGTATTGAGCCTAGCTACAACGACCTTGTGATCACTAATCCCTGTATCAGTCATGATGCTGTCTATCAGCTCTGGATTGTTTGTGGCTAAGAGGTCAAGTGTGTTTTCGCAACCATTTACAATTCGCGTGGGTTCGTGGACTAGCTGCTCGAAATAGTTTTCGGAGAAAGCATTTAGGAGAATATCGGAAGATGTTTTCTGCCTATCACCGGTTTTGAACAAGTATTTTTGCCAACATATCGAGGGAAGGTTGAAGTCTCCACCAACTGTAACCATATGAATGGGGTATTTATTTGTTACGAGACTCAAATTTTCTCTGAACTGTTCAGCAACTATATCATCGGAGTCTGGGGGTAGGTAGAAGGACCCAATTATTAAATTAGTTCGGCTGTTAAGTATAATCTCCACCAATACCAATTCGCACGGAGTATCTGCTTCGACTTCACTACAAGATAAACCACTGCTGACAGACAAAAGCACTCCACCACCAATTCTGCCTAATCTATCTTTCCTGAACACCGTCTGAGATTTCGTAAAAATGTCTGCAGGACTTATTTCAGGCTTTAGCCAGCTTTCTGTACCTATAACGATTTCAGCTTCTGTGCTTTCTATTAGCGTTTGAAGCTCAGGGACTTTCCCAGCACAACTACAACAATTTACAGCTACAATTCCGACTGTTCCTTGATCCAAGCACGTCCTGTATTTGCCATGCGCCCTTTGAGATTGCAGCCCACCCCGTACGTTCCCGAGGCCTTCTAACCTAAAAAACCGCCCAGTCCACGCCACATAGCCTCCCAGTCCAGAAAGCCGTGCGTTAGACCACACATCTAATTGGACGGGCTGAGAGCCAATTACTGAAATTTGGTATTCTCGGGACATGTTGAGATCATGGAACTCTGAATACTGAATTGCCTAACGATTTACGAAAGGAAATGTCCCGTGTGTCTAATTCTGTCTACCATTCCGCGTCCAAAGTCTGTTAGTTCCCGCCGTGCGACCATAGTCAGACCGAAAACGTTTTCAAATGAATCACCTGAGTAAAAATTAGAGCCCCGCCAATGCACTGCCTTTTTAAGCCTTGTGTACGCAATATTACGTCCACACGTATATGTACACAACGCTGTTCCAAAACTTGTTACCTCAGTGTGAAATGCAGACTGGCAATATCAAGAAAAGTATTTCTGAAAAAGAGGAAGTTTTTCAGTCACGAATATAAATTTATGTCTTGGGAAGTCTTTTCTGATGATATTGGTGCCGATTCCCGCCTTGTACAGAGGTGAAACGTGGACGAAAAACTGTTCAGGAAACAAGGGAGTGGAAGCTCTTAAAATATGGCCAGAGTACAGAAGAGTATTGAAAATTATATGGGTAGATAAAATAACTAAAGATGTTATACTGCAACGAACTGCGAAAAAAGTTTAAGGCACAACTCGATTCAAAGAAGCGATCGGTTGACAGCAAGCATCCTGAGGCATCAAGGAATTTTGAAGTTGGTAAGGGAAGAAGTGGGGGGGGGGGCTGCAAATTGTAGAGGGAGAGCTAGGGATGAACGCAGTAAGTGGTATCGAGCGCTGCATCAGCCTACGGACTCAAGACAACAAGAAGCAGTTTGCGCTGTTGTCTCGGCGTGTCCCCCAGCAGGTGGCAGTCCTCGACAGCTCGGTTCTCGGACGACACCCGCTAAGCGAAGCCTCCTGAGCAGGTAGGGTTTCCACCGTGTGTGTTGGCTGCCCGGTCAGCTGGTAGACACAGGAGGTGCCTGGCGCGCGACTGCAAACAAAGGACTGCGGCGGGTATCGCAGCAGGCTCCTCGACCGGCGGCTAATCCATTAGGCGCGAGAGCGCTGCAGGTCTCCCCGTGACATGCATATTTATGGCGGCGCACGTGGAAATGATTTGTAGCGTGAATATTCATTCCGCAGGAGAGCCTGCTGGCGCCAGCTGTTTTTGAAACTTACATTACCGCCGGCCTTACCGCCGGTGCCCGTGGAGTCACCAACACCAACACACACAATCACACTTACTCACTTGCGGACATAGCATGCTTCACTGTACCCTTTCAACGACCCAAGTCTAAGCAACTGCATAGTCAATCGGAGCACCACATTGAGGTACTGTGACAGTGGCCAACTCTGTAACACTTTTTGTAATGTAACATAACGTTATAAAAATATGTACTGTAACGTTTAGTTTTTCAAGTGTATGGGATTTTGTAACCATTACACTCTAATTTCGATAACAGTACACTTTTTTGTGCAATAAGCTAACCAGAATTTGATTTGGGATCTTAATGGTAAGAAAGCTACGGTCTTGGCGTGCATCCGTGCGTCACTGCGGTCCTGTCCCAGGTCGACGGGCACGTGCACCTTCCGCCGACCACTGGCGACAACATCGATGTACTGTGGAGTCCTCACGCCCCACGTGTTGAGCAATTCGGCGGTACGTCCACCCGGCCTCCCGCATGCCCACTATACGCTCTCGCTCAAAGTCCGTCAACCGCACATACGGTTCACGTCCACGCTGTCGCGGCATGCTACCAGTGTTAAAGACTGCGATGGAGCTCCGTATGCCACGGCAAACTGGCTGACACTGACGGCGGCGGTGCACAAATGCTGCGCAGCTAGCGCCATTCGACGGCCAACACCGCGGTTCCTGGTGTGTCCGCTGTGCCGTGCGTGTGATCATTGCTTGTACAGCCCTCTCGCAGTGTCCGGAGCAAGTATGGTGGTTCTGACACACCGGTGTCAATGTGTTCTTTTTTCCATTTTCAGGAGTGTAGCTTTGTGACCAGGTCATGTGAAATGCGCGTAATTGTAACTTCCACCACCAATGGCAGCAATTGGCAAGAACACACTGACGCTGCGCTACCTGATGCGTGTTGTTTCGGGTAACAATTAAAAAGCTAGTCACAAAGTAGCACCTCAGCGAGAAACCTGCCCACTAAGTATTTGGGCAAACCCTCGAATTAAAAGAGTAACTCTGACATAGTCGTTCCTGATATCATTGCGTAGGCTTCCGCGGCCAGAGTGAGTTTTCTGAGTGATTCCTTGATTTACTGGAATGTGTATGAAATCTTATGGGACTTAACTGCTAAGGTCATCAGTCCCTAAGCTTACACACAACCTAAATTTCCTAAGGACAAAAACACACACCCATGCCCGAGGGGGGACTCGAACCTCCGCCGGGACCAGCCGCACAGTCCGTGACTGCAGCGCCCTAGACCGCTCGGCTAATCCCGCGCGGCAACTTTACTGGAAAAAGCAACGTATCGGCCACTGTTACAGTGCCTTCTTCTGGACTCGGAAGAGGGCCGTGTCCGAAACGTTGCTTTCTTCGCTATATATTTTTAGTAATAATTTCTTCAATTCCAAAAAATAAACAGCCGGTTGCGATAAAAAGTGGGGATTATAAGATCATCTGGCAAGGGTGTCAGTCCTGCCATACCAGACAGACTAGTAGGTTAATCTGTACTAGGCTCAGAGAACACCGCAGAAGCTGGAGTTTAAAGAGGCCAATTTTAGTCTTTGCCGAACACTGCACAAACCAAAAGAGGAGATACGTGACTGTTGTAGAACTCTTACATGCAGCGGGTAAGGTGCAAAGCTCACTCAATAAGAAACGTTAGAAATTAAGAAACATATGTGTGTATCCCTACATTTACTACTGAACGAGCACACTCAGTCCATTTATTCACCCCTTTAGCTACATATTACAACCCCTACGTAGAATAACCATCGTGCCTTCATTCATAAACTGAAACCTTGCAAATTCCCATTCCTGTGCACATACCTCTACTTCAGTGTATGTTTATTCATAGTTGCTATAAATGTTGTCCTAATGAATGTAACTGTGTAAAATTGTCAGTAGATATAACTTTTACAGTTTAAGTAAAGAATCGACAGAGTTGATGCTGCGGTCTTCAGTCGTGAGACTGGTTTGATGCAGCTCTCCATGCTACTCTATCCTGTTCAAGCTTCTTCATCTCCCAGTACCTACTGCAACCTACATCCCTCTGAATCTGCTTAGTGTTTTCATCTCTTTGTCTCCCTCTACGATTTTTACCCTCCATGCTGCCCTCCAATTCCAAATTGGTGATCCCTTGATGCTTTAAAACATGTCCTACCAACCGATCCCTTCTTTTGGTCAAGTTGTGCCACAAACTTCTCTTCTCAACAATCCTATTCAATACTTCCTCATTAGTTATGTGATCTACCCATCTAATCTTCAGCATTCTTCTGTAGCACCACATTTCGAAAGCTTCTATTCTCTTCTTGTCCAAACTATTTATCGTCCATGTTTCACTTCCATACCTGGCTACACTCCATACAAATACTTTCAGAAATGACTTCCTGACACTTAAATCTATACCCGATGTTAAAAAATTTCTGTTCTTCAGAAACGCTTTTCTTGCCATTGCCAGTCTACATTTTATATCCTCTCTACTTCGACCATCATCAATTATTTTGCTCCCCAAATAGCAAAAATTCCTTTACTACTTTAGGTGTCTCATTTCCTAATCTTATTCCCTCATCATCACCCGACTTAATTCGACTACATTCCATTATCCTCGTTTGTTGATGTTCATCTTTTATCCTCCTTTCAAGACACTGTCCATTCCATTCAACTGCTCTTCCAAGTCCTTTGCTGTCTCTGACAGAATTACAATGTCATCGGCGAACCTCAAAGTTTTTATTTCTTCTCCGTGGATTTTAATACCCACTTCGAATTTTTCTTTTGTTTCCTTTACTGCTTGCTCAATATACAGATTGAATAACATCGGGGATAGGCTACAACCCTGTCTCACTCCCTTACCAACCACTGCCTCCCTTTCATGCCCTTCGACTCTTATAACTGCCATCTGGTTTCTGTACAAATTGTAAATAGCATTTCGCTCCCTGGTTTTACCCCTGCCACCTTTAAAATTTGAAAGAGAGTATTCCAGTCAACATTGTCAAAAGCTTTCTCTAAGTCTACAAATGCTAGAAACGTAGGTTTGCTTTTAATTAATCTGTCTTCTAAGATAAGTCGTAGGGTCAGTATTGCCTCACGTGTT
This sequence comes from Schistocerca gregaria, assembly GCF_023897955.1. Lineage (NCBI taxonomy): Eukaryota > Metazoa > Arthropoda > Insecta > Orthoptera > Acrididae > Schistocerca > Schistocerca gregaria. The sequence goes on from NC_064922.1 coordinate 164,106,499, forward strand.
CCAGTGATTCTACAGAATCCAAACTGATCTTCCCCGAGGTCGACTTCTACTAGTTTTTCCATTCGTCTGTAAAGGATTCGTGTTAGTATTTTGCAGCTGTGGCTTATTAAACTGGTTGTTAGGTAATTTTCAAATCCGTCAACACCTGCTTTCTTTGGGATTGGAATTATTATATTCTTCTTGAAGTCTGAAGGAATTTCGCCTGTTTCAAACATCTTGCTCACTAGATGGTAGAGTTTTGTCAGGACTGGCTCTCCCAAGGCCGTCAGTAGTTCCAATGAATGTTGTCTCCTCTGGGGGCCTTGTTTCGACTCAGGTCTTTCAGTGCTCAGTCAAACTCTTAACGCAATATCATATCTCCCATTTCATCTTCATCTATATCCTCTTCCATTTCCATAATATTGTCCTCAAGTGCATCGCCCTTGTATAGACCCTCGATATACTCCTTCCACCTTTCTGGTTCCCTTCTTAGCTTAGAACTGGGTTTCCATCTGAGCTCTTGATGTTCATACAAGTGGTTCTCTTATCTCCAAAAGTCTCTTTAATTTTCCTGTAGGCAGTATCTATCTTACCCCTAGTGAGGTAAGCCTCTACATCCTTACATTTGTCCTCTAGCCATCCCTGCTTAGCCATTTTGCACTTCCTGTCGATCTCATTTTTGAGACGTTTGTATTCCTTTTTTCCTGCTTCATTTACTGCATTTTTATATTGTCTCCTTTCATCAATTAAATTCAATATTTCTTCTGTTACCCAAGGATTTCTACTAGCCCTTGTCTTTTTACCTACTTGATCCTCTGCTGCCTTCACTACTTCATCCCTCAAAACTACCCATTCTTCTTCTACTGTATTTTTTCCCCCATTGCTGTCAATTGTTCCCTTATGCTCTCCTTGAAACTCTGTACAACCTCTGGTTCTTTCAGCTTATCCAGATCCCATGTCCTTAATTTCCCACATTTTTGCAGTTTCTTCAGTTTTAATCTACAGGTCATAACCAATAGTTTGTGGTCAGAGTCCACATCTGCCCCTGGAAATGTCTTACAATTTAAAACCTGGTTCCTAAATCTCTGTCTTACCATTATATAATCTATCTGATACCTTTTAGTATCTCCAGGGTTCTTCCATGTGTACTAAATTCTTTCATGATTCTTGAACCAAGTGTTAGCTATGATTAAGTTGTGCTCTATGCAAAATTCTACCAGGCGGCATCCTCTTTCATTTCTTAGCCCCAATCCATATTCACCTACTATGTTTCCTTCTCTCCATTTACCTACACTCGAATTCCAGTCACCAATGACTATTAAATTTTCTTCTCCCTTCACTATCTGAATAATTTCTTTTATTTATCGACAGAGTAAGTTGACTTATTTATCTTTGCCTGTTTTCCATCTTTGAAATCAGTCGTTTACTAGAAAATAGCATTAAAACCCGAAACCTAGATCGTTCAATAATAATAGAGTTTATGAAACAGAGCAAAAAAGCCTATCAGTTAGTTAATATAATATATGCAGTCCAGTCACACTAATGTGATTACTTCCTATGTTTGACGTTAACGTGCATCAACCACTCACTGACGGCAGATGGTAGCACTGGCAACGGGGGCGGGGGTACATAAAGCGTGTCGGTTGACGCGGAAAGCAGTGCAGTGTCTAAAAGAGGGAAGGAGCGATTTATCTGACGCCCAAAAGGACATGATCGTTAGCTTTCGGGTAAATGATGGAAGCACTTCCCAAATAGCTAAGTCTATAAACTGTTCGCCTCCTGCCATGGCTAAAGCGTATCGTGCATGGAAAAATGGCGCTACCTAAAACTGGACACGGAAGACAGGGATGAACGACGGCTGTGGACACGTATACAAGCGAATGTACGTGCAACTGTTGAGCAACTGATCGCCCACATGAACTATGGAGTTCACATTATTTTACCGTCAGTGGCAGTTCGGCGAACGTTGCTGCGTATGACATTCCCCAACAGGCACATTGTTGATGCACCGACTGTTGTTCATCGGCGACGAAGGCTGTAATTTGCACGCTAATGCCGCAACTCGACGCCCACTGAGTGGAAACACGTGGCGTTTTCAGATTGTTCACGTTTTCACCTCCATCGAACGAATGGCCGTTGGCGTGTACGGCGAAAAGCATCTGAAAGCAAAGAGAACAGGGCGGAGAAGAGAGCATTACGATCTGTGGAATGTTTTCGTGCCATTCCCTCGCGATCTCAACATTCACAATGGATCAGCACAAGTATACATCTATCCTTCGTGGTGTAGCAATTTTAATGGCCAGTAGTGTACGTCTATCTCATGATGTTTTGTGTAGGCTGTCATGACTGTTGAAACAGTTGCTCTTGAAACATTCATTAAGTCGGCTGTCTTGGTTTATGATGCTCCCGCCAGTCGGACCCCACAATCTGCCCTGTTTGGAATTCTATTAGGTCTTTCATTGTACGCCGAACTCGGCTTATGAATGCAAATACGATGCGTGCACTACTCGTAAACAACCTGCACTGATGTCTAGTCCGCACTGAACACACACAGTCCTGCGAGAACACGCGCCTTACGTGTGTTGTTGACCGTCAAATGCAACCAACCCATTACTGCCACTGTTCACATTATTTTTCCTATCCCCTGAACATACATTAGCATTCGGCAGTGCCTGTAACTTCGACGCTCTGTAGCGTTGTTGGATGACGCTTTCAGACTTGGGTTCATATGGAAAGCTTTATCTACTAATTCCCCTCCAGAAGCTCTGAAAGTGTGTAACTTGAATTGTGAAACACACTGTATATTCTGGACGGTTGCAACGTTTCACTGTGCGAAAAGTACGAGGCGTGATTATTAAGTAAGTACCGTTTTGTCGGCTTTCTGCGCACGTGCACTGGGAACCTACATACACTCCTGGAAATTGAAATAAGAACACCGTGAATTCATTGTCCCAGGAAGGGGAAACTTTATTGACACATTCCTGGGGTCAGATACATCACATGATCACGCTGACAGAACCACAGGCACATAGACACAGGCAACAGGGCATGCACAATGTCGGCACTAGTACAGTGTATATCCACCTTTCGCAGCAATGCAGGCTGCTATTCTCCCATGCAGACGATCGTAGAGATGCTGGATGTAGTCCTATGGAACGGCTTGCCATGCCATTTCCACCTGGCGCCTCAGTTGGACCAGCGTTCGTGCTGGACGTGCAGACCGCGTGAGACGACGCTTCATCCAGTCCCAAACATGCTCAATGGGGGACAGATCCGGAGATCTTGCTGGCCAGGGTAGTTGACTTACACCTTCTAGAGCACGTTGGGTGGCACGGGATACATGCGGACGTGCATTGTCCTGTTGGAACAGCAAGTTCCCTTGCCGGTCTAGGAATGGTAGACCGATGGGTTCGATGACGGTTTGGATGTACCGTGCACTATTCAGTGTTCCCTCGACGATCACCAGAGGTGTACGGCCAGTGTAGGAGATCGCTCCCCACACCATGATGCCGGGTGTTGGCCCTGTGTGCCTCGCTCGTATGCAGTCCTGATTGTGGCGCTCACCTCCACGGCGCCAAACACGCATACGACCTTCATTGCCACCAAGGCAGAAGCGACTCTCATTGCTGAAGACGACACGTTTCCATTCGTCCCTCCATTCACGCCTGTCGCGACACCACTGGAGGCGGGCTGCACGATGTTGGGGCATGAGCGGAAGACGGCCTAACGGTGTGCGGGACCGTAGCCCAGCTTCATGGAGACGGTTGTGAATGGTCCTCGCCGATACCCCAGGAGCAACAGTGTCCCTAATTTGCTGGGAAGTGGCGGTGCGGTCCCCAACGGCACTGCGTAGGATCCTACGGTCTTGGCGTGCATCCGTGCGTCGCTGCGGTCCGGTCCCAGGTCGACGGGCACGTGCACCATCCGCCGACCGCTGGCGACAACATCGATGTACTGTGGAGACCTCACGCCCCACGTGTTGAGCAATTCGGCGGTACGTCCACCCTGCCTCCCGCATGCCCACTATACGTCCTCGCTCAAAGTCCGTCAACTGCACATACGGTTCACGCCCACGCTGTCGCGGCATGCTACCAGTGTTAGACTGCGATGGAGCTCCGTATGCCACGGCAAACTGGCTGACACTGACGGCTGCGGTGCACAAATGCTGCGGAGCTAGCGCCATCCGACGGCCACCACCGCGGTGCCTGGTGTGTCCGCTGTGCCGTGCGTGTGATCATTGCTTGTACAGCCCTCTCGCAATGTCCGGAGCAAGTATGGTGGGTCTGACACACCGGTGTCAATGTGTTCTTTTTTCCATTTACAGGAGTGTATGTTGTCTACATACTGACGCCAGTACAGTCTGACTCATCCTTGTTTCGTTGTGTACTGAGTGTTTAAGATACCTCCGATAATTGTGATTCCCGCCGACTGTGAAGTACGGGATGTTATAAGATTTCTTAGTGCTAAAGCCCTAAAAACGATCGATATTCATCGTGAGATCTGTGCAATTTACGGAGAAAACGTTAGGACTGATGGAATGGTAAGAAAAAGGTGAGAGCATTTAAAGGTGGCCGCACAAATGTACATGGTGAACAACGGAGTGGGCGTCCTTCAGTCGTTAATGAAAGTTTGGTGCTGGAAGTGGACAATAAGGTGATAGAAAAGATATGCTTTACGATTTTCTCCTTTTGGGATGAATTTCCTAATGTTTCTCGAAGTGTTTTGTATGGCATTATGACCGAGCGCTTGAATTACCGAAAACTGTGCGCACGTTGGGTACCGTAAATGTGGATGAATGTGCACAAAACCAGCGGTTTAGACAGTGCATTGACTTTCCTTGGACACTCGGGGTGGCCGAGCGGTTCTAGGCCCTACAGTCTGGAACCGCGTGACCACAACCGTCGCAGATACGAATCCTGCCTCGGTAATGGGTGTATGTAATGTCCTTAGGTTAGTTAGGTTTAAGTAGTTCTAACTTCTGGGGACTGATGACCTCAGAAATGAAGTCCCATAGTGCTCAGAGCCATTTGAACCATTTTTCTGACTTTCCTTGAGTGGGACCACAACGACGGTGATGATTTCTTAAGCCAAATTGTTACGGGCGATGAAACATGGGTGGCCCACGTCAAACCAGAATTTCTGCCCGGAAAATCATGTACACAGTTTTTTGGGACAGAAAATGAGTATTGTTTGTCTAATTTCTGCCTCGTAATGAGACAATCAATGCAGCAGCTTACCAGGGAAGACACTGCACAATCTGCGCCGTTCAATTAGAACAAAAGACGTGTGATATTGAGCAAGGGCATCTGTTTGCTGCAAGACAATGCCCATCCACATGTGGCGAATCAGACCAAAGATCTCATCTTTTCGATGGGAAACTCTAGATCATCCTCCGTACAGCCCCGATCTTCCGCCCAGTGACTACCATGTTCTTGCACTTGAAGAAACTCCGGGGCGGTCAGTGTCTTGAGACGAACACGAAGTCAGAACAGTGGTGATGCAGTGGTAAACAAGTCAGGCGGCAGGCTTCTATGAGGAGGGTATTCAAAAAGTGGTACAATGTTATGACAAGTGCCTCAATATTGACGGAAATTATGTAGAAACGTAGATGAAGGTAGAGGCTCTCATGTAAAAATAAAAGTATTGGGATATTAACACGTCCTTTTTTAATGTCAAAACGGTACTTGCTAAAAAAAAAACACGTCTCGTGTCTACTCCACCACTCCCACAAACCTACCCTTTCATGTTGTCTCTCTCTCTCTCTCTCTCTCTCCCCCTGTCCCTCACTCTATCCCCATGCATTCGGGCGTGAGCAGAAGCTCGCCACAGTACACAGCTGCCTCCGCCTGGACTCTGACTTCTCCGATCGCAGCCGCAGAAATGAAGTGCAAATATAAACACATTCGGCAGTTTTTGACGTCTGCAGCGAGCCGGAGCTTAGCAGCATTGCAGGCCGCGCCACGCCTGCCGATGCGTCAACGTCAGGGCGCGCTGGTCCAGGAGGCACGATTTATGCGTCGCTTTTGCAGTCGGCAGCGGCCGGTCGGCATATATATCACGGCAGCCCGGCCGCGTTATCGCCTGTTTGCAGAGCACCCTCCGCCACGCACCGCCCGCCATCCGTCACGCTTCGGCGCGCGTCTATGACGTGCGCTCTTGCCGCGCCGACGCGCTGTCATTGGGCTTATCTGCGCCCCAGTTGTAACCCTACTTGACCGGATTTTCATCACATTTCATAGAAAGAACTTTCACGGAGGAGTCTCTTGGGGCCAATAACTCTGTGTGCATCTCATGCCACTGTGAAAGCGATGGACTGAAATAGAGTTAACCGCTACTTTTTTCACATAGCCGGCCGGGGTGGCCGAGCGGTTCTAGGCGCTACAGTCTGGAACCGCGCGACCGCTACGGTCGCAGGTTGGAATCCTGCCTTGGGCATGGATGTGTGTGATGTCATTAGGTTAGTTAGGCTTAAGTAGTTCTAACCTCTAGGGGACTGATGACAACTGCAGTTGAGTCCCATAGTGCTCAGAGCCATTTTTTTTTCTCACATAGACTAATTTCATCAGTTTTTTTTAAGAATGAAACTCCCCCAACTGTACAGGCATGAAGAAAGCGTTGACGCAACGTCGAAACTAGTACCCAAATAAACATGAAATCTTAAGTACTGCTGGAGGAGTTTCATTTTTAATAAAAAAATATACCAGCTGATGTCCCACCAATTTAAATATGGATGTACGAAGAGTTTCATGAGTATACACCGTTTCCCAAAAACGAGGACACACGGGATGGATAAAAACATGGAAATACCAAAATCATGACACGTTACCAGGCATAGGGAGATTCACACTGAAGAGCCAAACAAACTGGTACACCTGCCACATACCGTGTAGGAACCCCCTGAGCACTCAGAAGTACTGCAACACAGCGTGACATGGACTCGACAAATGTTTGAAGTAGTGCTGGAGATAACAGACACCATGAATCCTGCAGGGCTATCCATAAATCAGTAAGAGTACAAAGTGAAGATTATTTCGGACCACCTGCAACCCTTCTTGGTGAAGTCTTCTCTGACGGCGATGATATCTTCCAGCAAGATATCGCTCCGCGGCCACCACAATAGTGCTGCAGTGGTTTAAGGAGCGTGATTGTGATCTCACATGGATGTATTAGTCTATAAATGCACCTGATCTGCACCCACTGAACACATATCTAGCGCCGCCTACGTGACCAAAAATCACCATCCCGTATTTTGTTGTAATTTAGTGACTTGTGAGTAGACATCAGGTCTCACTTCTGTAAACCTATCAAGCACATGTAGACTCCATGTTAAGCATTACCACCGCTGTACTGTGTTTGAAAATTGGATCAACACGCTATTAACCAATTGGTCATAATGTTTTGGCACATTGGTGTACATATATGTAGATCACATGAAGAACTATTGAATTTAACTGTGGAGTAATACAATTCATGGCCAAATTGTCCACGAGAAAGAGTAGATTTATGGGCTACATCGTGCGTTTTTGAGAAGTAGTCAGTTTGATGATCCAGGGGAGTGTGACTGAGTGTGTTTTTGTATGTGTGTGTGTGTGTGGGGGGGGGGGGGGGGCATGTCCAAACAGACGCAGACGTGTTTTGGAGAAGTTAAATACAGACAGCAGAATAGACGAGCGTGGAGAGATGCAGGCATCCATTCTCCAGGATAAATGCCACAGCAGTAACATGAGAGTTAACGATTACAATATATTTACTCAGACACGTCGATCCAAGGACCACGTCGCTGTCTCTACTTGCACTATCAAAACAAACACCAAGGACTGGTAAGGCAGCAGTGCTGACGTCATTTCCTTGTAAAATGGCTTGGGAGCTATCCCTGGCTAAATAGAAAAGGAAAGAAAGTACGAAGACTGCTTTCGATAATGCTACAAAAAGACATGTCCAAGGGGGGCACTCAGATACGGGTCTCTTCCGTAATGTTACTTGTTCGACAAGTATCTGAGTTTCTGCACCCTCTGTGCAGCGTTATTCTTATTGAATGAAACGGTAAAGGAAATGAAATTAGCTACAAAAGTAGAGGAGGAAGAGGTAACAGGGCTAAGATTATCGAATCCAGTAGGCTGCATTCATATTCATACAAATACACACATTAAAAAAATTTAGCATACTCTAGCTCCCATAACTCCTGAAGATAGCCATTGACTGTGGATATTGTATCACAGACACAGTCCGTTTGATTATTCAGAGATGTCACTAAAGCTGCCCAAAAATGTAAACAATCATCCATGAGCAGCGCCTATTAGACGGAAGGGGTCCGACAGCCCATCAGTTCCAGACATTCCAACAGGAAGGAGGTACGCGGCTCGTGTTGTCTTTACTTCAACCATGCCTAGACGTTCAATACCGCATTTCGACCGCATCCGCGTTGTGCCAGGAAGTGCTCTCGACAAGGAAGTGTAGCAAGGTGGAGGGATCCTGCTGTTTTGGGGTGGCATTATGTGGGGCCGACGTACGACGCTGGTGGTCATGGAAGGCGCCGTAACTGCCATACGATACGTGAAAGCCGTCCTCCGACTGATATTGCAACCACATCAGCAGCATATTGGTGAGGCATTCGTCTTCATGGGCGACAATTCGCGACCACATTGTGCACATCTTATGAATGACTTACCTCAGGATAACAACATCGTTCGATTAGGGTGGAGACCATGTTTTCCAGACTTGAATCCTATCGCACTTGCCTGGGAAAGACTGAAAAGGGATGTGGTCCACCAAACACTCTAAGGCCTCTAAGCCGAATTGCCATTGAGGTGTGGGACAATCTGGACAAACAGTACCTTGGTGAACTTGTGGATAGTATACCACGACGAATACAGGCATGCATCTATGCAAGAGGACGTGCTACTGGGTGTTAGAGGAACCAGTGTGTACAGCAGTCTGGACCGTCTCCTCTGAAGGTGTCGCTCTATTGTGGTACAACATGCAATGTGTGGTTTTCATGAGCAATAAAAATGGTTCAAATGGCTCTGAGCACTATTGGACTTAACATCTCAGGTCATCAGTCCCCTAGAACTTAGAACTACTTAAACCTAACTAACCTATGGACATCACACACATCCATGCCCGAGGTAGGATTGGAACCTGCGACCGTAGCGGTCGCGCGGTTCCAGACTGAAGCGCCTAGAACCGCTCGGCCACCAGCGGCCGGCAGCAATAAAAATAGCAGAAAGGATGTTTATGTTGATCTCTATTCCAGTTTTCTGTACAGGATCCGAAACTCTCGCAACCGAAGTGATGCAAACCTTTTTTTGATGTGTGTAATATAAAAGACGTATTTTGCACATTCTACTGAAACATGTTTACTGTTTCTCAAAGTAATCTGCCTTAAAAGTACAAAGTGGACAGCAGTCAACAGTTAGAGATAAAGATGTATCCTATCAATATTGTTCCTTGTTGCATGACACGTTTTCCAACATGTCTGAATCAGCCAAAAAAAACGTCTATTTTAGAATCTTGCACTCATTTGGAAATATTTCTACGGACCACAATGACCTTAATATTTAAAACCTTTGCAATATCGGCACGTAAACTTTATTCGTTTCTAAAGCAGGAAGAGCGGGCCAAATATCAACTGAAGAAATGAATCTGGATTTAAAAATGTGTCCTGTGTGGAACTAAGAGATATCAGATTAAATGTCAGAATTACGTTTGAGCAACAGGCTAAGAGTGTGCTGCATCTTCGAAAACGTTGGTTTAATTAAATGAGTACTCATCATATTTTCATATACACTCCTGGAAATGGAAAAAAGAACACATTGACACCGGTGTGTCAGACCCACCATACTTGCTCCGGACACTGCGAGAGGGCTGTACAAGCAATGATCACACGCACGGCACAGCGGACACACCAGGAACCGCGGTGTTGGCCGTCGAATGGCGCTAGCTGCGCAGCATTTGTGCACCACCGCCGTCAGTGTCAGCCAGTTTGCCGTGGCATACGGAGCTCCATCGCAGTCTTTAACACTGGTAACATACCGCGACAGCGTGGACGTGAACCGTATGTGCAGCTGACGGACTTTGAGCGAGGGCTTATAGTGGGCATGTGGGAGGCCGGGTGGACGTACCGCCGAATTGCTCAACACGTGGGGCGTGAGATCTCCACAGTACATAGATGTTGTCGCCAGTGGTCGGCGGAAGGTGCACGTGCCCGTCGACCTGGGACCGGACCGCAGCGACGCACGGATGCACGCCAAGACCGTAGGATCCTACGCAGTGCCGTAGGGGACCGCACCGCCACTTCCCAGCAAATTAGGGACACTGTTGCTCCTGGGGTATCGGCGAGGACCATTCGCAACCGTCTCCATGAAGCTGGGCTACGGTCCAGCACACCGTTAGGCCGTCTTCCGCTCACGCCCCAACATCGTGCAGTCCGCCTGCAGTGGTGTCGCGACAGGCGTGAATGGAGGGACGAATGGAAACGTGTCGTCTTCAGCGATGAGAGTCGCTTCTGCCTTGGTGCCAATGATGGTCGTATGCGTGTTTGGCGCCGGGCAGGTGAGTGTCACAATCAGGACTGCATACGACCGAGGCACACATGGCCAACACCCGGCATCATGGTGTGGGGAGCGATCTCCTACACTGGCCGTACACCTCTGGTGATCGTCGAGGGGACACTGAATAGTGCACGGTACATCCAAACCGTCATCGAACCCATCGTTCTACCATTCCTAGACCGGCAAGGGAACTTGCTGTTCCAATAGGACAATGCACGTCCGCATGTATCCCGTGCCACCCAACGTGCTCTAGAAGGTGTAAGTCAACTACCCTGGCCAGCAAGATCTCCGGATCTGTCCCCCATTGAGCATGTTTGGGACTGGATGAAGCGTCGTCTCACGCGGTCTGCACTTCCAGCACGAACGCTGGTCCAACTGAGGCGCCAGGTGGAAATGGCATGGCAAACCGTTCCACAGGACTACATCCAGCATCTCTGCGATCGTCTCCGTGGGAGAATAGCAGCCTGCATTGCTGCGAAAGGTGGATATACACTGTACTAGTGCCGACATTGTGCATGCTCTGTTGCCTGTGTCTATGTGGTTCAGTCAGTGTGATCATGTGATGTATCTGACCCCAGGAATGTGTCAATAAAGTTTCCCCTTCCTGGGACAATGAATTCACGGTGTTCTTATTTCAATTTCCAGGAGTGTATATCGTCTCCTGTATGAAGACCGCGAGTATCGCTACAACGTAAGTGTCTCAACATACCATCCACGTAACACTAGTTCAGTGGGTTTAATCTGAGGCATAACGAAATCTGCAAGAGGCTTACGAAACAGCCCAGCGTTGCTAAAGAGATGCGCAAGAATAGCGAGCGCTATCTGTTATCTTCTGACACGTTCATATCGCAGCGGTATTTCTTTGCTTGCGGGGGATCGATTTTTGTCTAAAACTGGCAACGAGAGACAGGTCACGCCACACTTTCTCCTGCTTGTACCGCAAACGTTCCCGACAAATCTACGAGTCGTTCACAAGCAGAGAATTCTTCGTCTAAGGAGAAAGAGCCTTGCAGTCGTTTTTACGAGACATCAGTTTTTACTTTCGAGTTGAGCGACGCATCTGATAACATTTTCTAAGAGTCTTTACAAGACATGCCATAAAATGAGGTGAATACATATAGTTTTAAGAGTAAAAAGAAAAAGTACTTTTTTTAATCGATATATACGAAAATTGAAGTAATAGGTACTGTAGGTCTTGTGCCGAAATTTTAACTTATAATAAAATTTTGAATCTTGCTCATACTATTACATCATAAAAAATGAAAACTTGATGTTTCCATTCACTCACCAGAGAAGAGTGAATAGAAACCGTCGTGTTAATCTTATTATTTTTTTCTATTTATTGACGTGTATCGTGACATATCCAAATCTGTTTAAGATCTACGAGAATAAGAAACAAAATTTATGTGGTTGAAAAAAGTTTTTTTTCCAGTACAAATGAATATCTTGCACTGATTCAGTTTTTTATGCTTTCTAAGTTAATATTGTTATATCTATAACAATTATAGGATAACATTAACTTCATGAATTTGGTTTGTTTTTTAATACACTAAGGCACTGACATCACGTTTAAAAACACTGTCTGTGAATCAAGTTTTTCCCCCAGAAGTAACAAGGAGCTTTCGAAAACTTCTCCTTGACTGAAGAAATTACTATCTGCTGAAATAAATGAGTTTAATTGGCCCTATTGTTTTCAAGAAAACATCAACATAACCTTTGTCATGTAAATAACAAATTTTGCATGCACAAAATCTAAATGGTTGCTTACTTTTTCTATGTACTTCCGTCACAGCACTAGGTCTTGGGATGAGAGAAGTGCCAGGTTGTTACTGATTTCCATAAAATTCTTGGTTTTCTTCTGAATAAACACCGACGATTACCGTTTCTAGTCGCCCCACAAATTCCGAAAACACCGCCCTTCACTTTCAGTTAACGAAACACCAGTCGGTTTAAAGTGCACATTAAAATTAACCTTTGGGTTAATGAAACGGAATTGTAAAATTTCTTACTAGCTACTTAAGGGGACGTTTACTGAATTTTGGTTCAAAAAATCTATTTTTAAATTGCATTTTTGGATCCATAAGAGTGTTTAAAATCCACCCCTGAAACGTTTTTTTTCCGAATGCGGAACGGAAATGTTTGTTATTCGCGGTTGAATTAAAAAATGCACCTGCCTGAAATTGGCCTTTTCACTCACAAGTTTTTTTCGGGAATTTCGACTTTGTAGCCGCGAATAATTATTCTGTGTGCTTGCCCAAGGATCAAGTGATCAAGGAGTTTTCGACGTACTACGGCTTGCAAATCCAATTCGGTGGAACAGATGAAGACAGCAATATGGGCAACGTATTTCCACAAGTGTTCAACGGATCACCACCCTCAACACTAAAACTGTCCGGCTGGGGAAACTAGTTGGTGCAAGTGGCGCATTGCAGAGACTACCGGACATTTGGACGAATATCAACACTACCAGCCGCTCTCCAAAGAAGTTCAAAAAGTGATTCATCCAATGTACGAGGCCCTTTCGGAGGACGAGTTATTTTACCGGTGCTTGGGAGGAAACACACAAAATTCAAATGAAAGTTTGAACGCGTGTATTTGGAAGTTAGCCCCCAAGAATTTGCATACTGGTGCGAAGACTGTGGAGATTGCGACTTTCCTGACAGTGATCAGCTTCAGCGAAGGGTATTCAGCAATTCTGAAGACCATGACAACGATGGACGTCACCCTGGGGCTCTATTCAACGCAGTTCGCCAAGCATTCGGACCACCACCGGATTCAAGCGCCCGAAAACCGACCGGCCGTACGAGCGGCTCTGGAGCAGCGCAGAATGGCCCAGATCGAGCAGAACGCCATCTATGAGGAAGGACTAGTTTATGGACTCGGAATAGCAGATTGAACGTAAGCTGCATAATATTGCACTTATATGTAGTCAAAACTTCAAAAGCTTCTCGAAATGACCTTTTTTTTATAGCGCGGTTTGGTAACTTCAAATCTGCTGAACCGATTGGCATGTTTCTTTGTTTCCGACGAAGCTAACTAAATTGTCTAGGAGATGTACCACTTTCATTCCGCTCTATCAACTTTAAATATTTTTATTTGGCCGACGAAGTCGGAAAATCGATTAAAAAAAACCTATTTTGTTTCAAATGTCCGCCATTTTGTTTCCTATGGTCCAAATAACTTAAGCGAGGTACAACTCCTAAAGAATCTTACATACTTTGCTAAAGTCAATTTCGATTTCAGACGAGCCGGCTGACCTGTGACATATCGCGCGTGGTGGTCTACATAGAAATTTGGTTTCGTCCCGACGGCACTTCCGCCTTTGCTCTTCGACATTTTCGGTCAAAAAAATTCCAGTTTGTAGATGAAATATCAATAAACATTTTGACCAAATTTGACATTGATATCTATAACACATCCCGAGGAAAAAAAAATCTCTGAAAAAATGCTTTTTTCGGGCCAAAGATAGTATACCTCCCCTTAAAATTAAAACAATACATTATAGATTCATACTTACTAATAAAGCTCGAAGTAAGCAAATTCGGGACCGCATCTGACGTTTGTCATAAAGTGAACGAAACATCAGCTGAGAGCGTTTACAACCTTGAAATTCATGACTTTAGTGTGACACTGGTGCAAAACCAACCTAGAAAAATAGATCTCTGAGCGATATTTAGATTTGTCTTCCGACGCCATAGCTTGGAACATTTTGGAAAGTTACGTTTCTATTCACCCGACTGTTTCTCTTCACACCATTTTAAACTACGAAACACGTGGCGATGGAGCCTGATCGCTGTATTGTATTTATCTGTTATGTATTCCTACTGTTGGACGAGGCGAATTGCCTGAATGTCTGTCAGTAAGGAAGGGATGTTAGCGTTTAACGGCCAGTCGACGGCTAGCTCACAAGAGCACAAGCTCGAAATGGGGCAGAATTGAAAAGGGTGGTGCCCGTGCTCAATTCGGAGGAACCGTCAAGGAAATTACCTTCAACGAATTTAGGAAACTACGTAGAAATTATATGTGGCTTATTGGATGGCGATTTGAACCACTTTCCTCGAAACTGCGACTGCTGTTGCGAAGCGACGTATATTTTTGAGGGTTATGTGTTGGATTTCGCAGTACCCCTTTATTAGCTTAGCCCTTCCATTTCCCTTCGATCCTGTCCCCTTGTTACGTTGCAGTTCAACTAAGGCCCTGTTTGCTGCAGATTTTATAAACCCCATTGCAGCTGAGCCAGCAAATGATGACGTCAGCAAATGCGAGCTGATGCCGTTTCTCATGTGACTGACCCAAGACCAGAAAAGTTGGGGCTTGCAAAGACACTTTGTCAGAGAGTTCAGGCTTTTCACTGCCTAATCGAGATGTGTGTCATATTATGCTGATTCGACAAGACGTTTCGGTACAAGTGCAACTATCAATTGGCGAACTCGCTATTGTCGATGCCTGATGGATATGTGAACCATATTGCGCAAAGCTGCGAGTCAACTGCATTGGTCTCCATCGCCTGTGCGCTACCGCTGTTGTGGAGCAGTTAGACATGTTACGTCAGGTTTTTAAAAACAGAATTCACACAGTTAATCGCTCGATAAACTACGTAATTTCTGTTTGTGTCCGCAACAATCTAATCTGGCAGGTTCTCTGACCGTAATACACCGTATCCGCACATGTTAGAAGAACAACTATCTAAAATCTAGGATTGCTTACACCTCAGCTGCATTGGTAGCTTTCCGACTTCATCTATACAAACAATAAGCAAGTTTTGTTAATTGAGTATTACTACATAGTAGATGATTTACATGTAAATATTTCAAAAATCCTTGGATTTTCTCGTGTATTTCTATCGTGCTGATATTTATCCCCATAGGCTACAAATATCATTTGGTATGTACAGTTTCCTACCACACATGGTTGGTGACTTCTCATCTTGAAATCATCAGTGTCAAAAACCGATGAGCATCCATGTGTAAGCAGTTCTCTCTTATCTCCACAGAGTCTAACGCTTCGTAGAACTCTTATGAAAATCATTCAGTGGTCGTAGATATCATTACATGACAATACAGAATATTTACATTTAAAGTTATATTTTTACACACCTTGACAATTTACTTACTGACTGAATAAGAGCTGTCGTTCAACCTAAATCATAATACACATCACGTCTTTCTCTTTTTTTATATGTCACTTACGTAGTGAAAATGAAATTTGTTAATAGCCTGCATCATGTCATACGAGTGGAACGTTTTAAGGTACGGAGCTAATGGAACCAAAGAAAATACGGAGTGAAATTACTGAAGCAAACTGCTAGTTTGTATGAAATCTGATCAGACGGTCAGAAACAGCAGGTAATCATAGTGAGGAAAAATTTCTCTATTGCTGCTCTGAAGACAATGCGAGTACGCACATTATGAGCCCTGTGCTGTGGACATAACAAATTCTCAACAGGAAATTACATAGATTTTGTTCCAGAGGAAGTGCGAAAGGTAAACTGTTAATGGGTAAGGGTAATACTTAATGTTTACTGTTTATAGTTTGCCATTCTCACTTTTCCCGGTTTATCGTTTAACAGTTTCAAGAGACATTATTACTGAATTCATCGGACTGAGGGCATGGATGTGTGTGATGTCCTTAGGTTAGTTAGGTTCAAGTAGTTCTAACTTCTAGGGGACTGCTGACCTCAGCAGTTAAGTCCCATAGTACTCAGAACCATTTTTTTCATTGGACTGAGAGCAAAAATGCGCGCTGTTGAAACTGAGGCACAATGCGTAATATATTATATTATTGTTGGTTAGTTAATTACAAATATTATTGTTTCAGTTGGTTTAACTTTTTCCTTATTTCCTTTTATCTTTACTCTCATGAAAACCTGGAAAATATAAATATTTCGTCTTACCATAGGAGAGCAAGAGACATATTCCGCAGCGGCGATTTCGCGAAAATTCCTCGTTGTTATCTGCTCCCCCTGAAATCTCTAAAACCTTTACTCGCTACGCAGATCGTTCGGCACAACTGTGTGCTATGTTGTTTGATGACAACAATTTAGCAAGTTAAAGTTTGTTAATTCTGAGATAAACTCTCGACGGATTATGACCGTGAAAAATGCAGGTTCGCACTATCGTCCAAACTTCACCTCCGAGAGATCTCGTAATATCTGTGCCATGATAATTAACTAATTTCGGTTTGGAGATATACACACCTTAAATACTTGATGTTAGTTATTGGATTTTATTTTGTGCAAAATGCTATTGGAACGTTTACTATATATCTTAATGACGTCTCATAACAACACGATCTCTCTCGTCCTCTCACACGTCCGATCATTCAAATTCCATCACAATGAGTCCCTCAGTACTAAGGATTTAGTAAATATATCTCATTGACAGAGCAAAACACAAAAGGGTTGAAATATGCTAACGTACGCACAGTATTGGCGTGCTTTCGTGTGTGTGTGTGTGTGTGTGTGTGTGTGTGTGTGTGTGTGTGCGCGCTTACGAAATTATTGATAAACAATTGAATACTTCGAACGTTGCACCCAGTTGAGAAAATTTGCCGACGACGCCATCTTGGATTTTTAAAAATTTGTCCATCGTCTTGTTACATATTTTTAAATTTCCCGCCATCCACCATCCTTAATTTTTTAAATTTTTCGCTACCTATCTTTTATTTTTAAATTTCCCACCATCCACCACCTTTATGATGCCATTGCAAAATGTGTGAAGCTAGTGATGTCATCATTATGACGTGGTTCGTGATGTCATTGGTGACCTGGATCACATGACGTCACAAACGGAAACAATGCTGTCCAGAACTGGCACTGAATGCCCACTGACAATTGATTCCCTTCACACTGAATATTAACACACACTCTAAACAGCGCTCTAACGCAAAAGCGGATGGATATAGATAAGACTAGAATCGAATGGCACTGACATTTCAGGTCTCTCCTTTATGTCTGTGACGTGTTGTAGACAGAAACCACTAGCGTATTTCGAAGTAACGCTTCACAGTACAAAACTGTTGACCGTAAAACAATTACCAGCTTCTGTGAATTACGACGTCCGCTCTCACGAAAGCAAATTGCTGTAAGCCGAATTTATGAGCAATTCTCTGCAGGACACCAGCAAAGTAAATAAAACTGCAAAGATTGCCCTTTATGACACAAACATGCGTTTCTGTCAGTCGGATTGCTATCTGTAACATCGTAAAGCATCATTAAGCTAACCACTGGTTGTTTCATTCGTCAGGAGGATCAAAACAGGGACATTTCGTGTGCTGCGTGTTCAGATAATCATACCTGACGGTACAGACCGCTGTTTCTGCATCACAAGTGACGGCGATAAAACAAGTACGTCGAAACGTGACCACACTGTGAAACTGTACTGCCCTGCACTTGAGTTCTTTTGTGTATGTACATAACCATTCGTAATAATTCACAGAGTGGTAAAGATAACTCAACATATCGACGTTGTTTGGACTGACCTATATAACACACATACATAATTTGGGTAATGTTGCAAATCACACAAGTCGAATAAAATCCAATTATCACAGGTTGCACAAAAACTGCTAACACTTAACAAGTAAACGTCATTTAAGGTACGTGTAACCCAAGAACACCAGAGAATACGTCAAAAATTCAAATCTATGAAGATCAGTACTATAGTGAATGAAAGACTAATTCAATATTGGCAATATGTTGTAGCTACTATAAGGTCTTGAACTACAATGAGGAGAGCATAAGGAGACCTAACCTAGATCACGCTTCAATGTAAATCACTAAAATCCAATAAATCGTGTGTCATTCAAGTGATATCGTGTAAGATAAATGTTTTTTTCGCATAAGAATAACATAAAATAAGGGATGTATTTAGATAGTAATTACAAACAATGAACGTGTCATCCAGTAGACACAATAACATAATTTCACCGTGTTTGTCCATTGACATGACGACTGAATTCCATTGTCTTTGTCATTGGGGATGAGCACTGTACATATGCAAGGCGAGACAGCTAAGCTATGCCACCCGAAATATATCTAAATGAATAAACGTTCAGAGGTATGGTTTTCCACAAGTTGCAGCTGACAGTATAACGAATTTTCTAACGCTAGTAAGTAATTAAAGAAACTTTCTTTTCCGACTTCCATGTAAATGGAGAATGTCTCAGTAGATTCCCAAGCAAGTTATTTGACTGCTAGAAGAGCAGAACACACACTGATGGGCTTCAAGAACTATATCTGTGGTACGTATTTGCGTACGTCTGGTATAATAGGACAGATTTTTGTGGAATCTTCTTCTGACGGTGGAACGAACGGTGGAACAATAGTTTGCGGTGCTGTTGTCGTGATACTATTTGATCAAGTACCATACACGTAATGTCGTTGAACTTGTCTCAGGTCTCAGAAGCTTCTTTCGAATGTAGTAGAAGATATGGAACGAAGTAGGTATCGTAATTCGCAACTAAAAACGATAAAAATTACTTCCGAATAACAGGACCTCCGACACATTATCCGCTACAACCTGACGAAAACCGCACCTCTGTGTGTTTATTCATTCTGGATATATTGGCGACGGCCTGTCTCAGTTGCGTCATCCTGCATACCGAACGGGGTGGCGCAGTCGTTAGCACACTGGACTCGCATTCGGAAGGATGACGCTTCAATCCCGCGTCCGGCCATCCTGACTTAGGTTTTCCGTGATTTCCCTAAATCGCTCCAGGCAAGTGCCTGGATGATTCCTTTGAAAGGGCACGGACGACTTCCTTCCCCGTCCTTCCCTAATCCGATGAGACCGATGACCTCGCTGTCTGGTCTCCTCCCTCACAACAACCCAACCCATCCTACATAATAAAAGAACAATTATAAACTGAAGTACGTATTTCAGAACAATACACTGTCTAAGAAAGCCGACGTAGATGGTAAAAGCCGGGTTAAAAATGATAGTAAACTTCTAATACTAGAGACAGTAAAGTCAAATAGTGTGTAAATAATGAAAAAAATTACATATACAATATAATGAAATAATATTATGGAGTTATATAAGATATAGGCACATATTATTGGTCAGTAATGAAACAGGAGAGTGAGAAAACTTAGGCCTCAGGCTATAGATACACAAACCTTGGGTTTGACTAATTATAAAAATTTAATCTGTACTTTTGACATTTCAACTGATCGTACAAACAAAAACATATCGAGGAACTGTGTACAATATAGTTCATTTTACACAGATATTAATGAGAAGTCATATTACATTAGTTCGTGTTTAGACATGGAGTCAAAGGCAATATGTATAGGTGATCATGTATACATCGAGTTTTGTGATCAGCAGTATCATAAGTCCAAAATAAAATATATCATAGTTGTAACATAGTTATCTTTACTAACCTATTACCATCTGATAAAACAATGTAAGTGATTTTATTATTGAATAATTTTTCTTGATCCTTTACTTCTGCATAGATTATATTCGTGATCCTTACACGTAATGTTTGTTGGAGACAACACAATCGTTGTGCAGTCACTTTAAATGCCGGTTCTCTAAATTTTTGTCAGTACTGCTTCTGGAAGAGAATGTCACCTTCCAATTGAGTTCCCAAAACATTTCCACAACGCTTGTGTGGTGCCCGAATCTACCAGTAACAAATCTAGCATACCACCACTGAACTTCTTCGATGTCTTTACTATGACCTGGTACGGATCCCAAATACTCCAGCAATATTCAAGAGTAGGTCGCACCAGAATCCTATCTGAGGTTTTCTTTACAGGTGAACCACCCTTCTGTAAAATTCTTCCAATAAACCGAACTTTACCATTCTCCTTCCCTACCACAGTTCTCACATGCTCGTTCCACCTCATATCACTTTGCAACGTTGCGCCCAGATATTTAAACCACGGGACTGTGTCAAGCAGGACACTTGTAATACTGTATCCGAGCTTGACAGCTTTGTTTTTTATACTCATCATCATTAGCTTACATTTTTCCACCCTTAGAACTACCTGCCATTCTTCATACCAACTACAAATTTTGTGTAAGTCATGTTATATCCTCCTACAGTCACTCAACTTCGACACCTTACCGTACACCACAACATTTTCAGCAAACAACCTCAGATTGTTGTCGGCCCCGTCCGCCAAGTGATTTATGTTTATAGAGGACAACACGTCCCGTCACACTCCCGGGGGCAAATTCTAATGATAACCTTGTCTCTGGTGAACACTCGCCGTCGAGGACAACATACAGGGTTCTGCTACTTAAGAAGTCTTCTAGCCACTAGCGTATCTCTGAACCTATTTCATATGGTCGTATCTTCTTTAACAGCCTGCAATCTGGAAACACTTTCCGTGAATCTAGAAATACAGACTCTGCGTTTCGTCCTTCATTCATAGTTCGCAGTATATCATGTGAGAAAAGAGCAAGCTGAATTTCACACGAGTGATGCTTTTTAGAACCATGCTGATTCGTGGACATAAGCTCCTCAGTCTCAAGAAAATTTATTACATTCGAACATAGAATATGTTCAAGAATTCTGCAGCAAACTGTTGTTGAGAGTATTGTAGTTTTGTGGGTTCGTTCTTTTGCTCTCGTATACAACAGTCACCTGCGCTTCTTTATAGTCGCTTGCGACTTTGCGCTGAACGAGTAATTCGCGATAAATGCAAGCTAAGTAACGGGTCAGTGACGTAGAGCACTCTTTGAAAAACGGAACTGGGATTTCCTCTGGCTCTGGTAACCCACAAGGACGTGTGAGATTTCGCCTGATTTCATACAACCCACACAACTTACCTGTCAGGCGTTCCCGTCTTCATGGCAATTTTCGGCAGTACAGCGCAGGAGCAAATATGATGCACCTGCAGCATTTTCAGTACGAAGCGGTTATCACACACCATGCAGCCTGGGGTTGCTTACCTCCGATTTTCATCACTGCTCACATGAATCGCTGGCTATGAAGACAACATTTCGGCACAGTGCAGAGAATTGGAAGAAAGCACAGGCAGCTGTCTTGTATGATGAGGGTATTGAAAAGTTGGTATAACACTACGACAACCCTCTAAGTCGCCGCGACGATTATATATAGAAGTTGCTGGAAGGTTTAGCTGACTGTTGCAAATAAAACATTTCTGATTTTCACAATGGATTCGCGACCGATCGGACCTGACTCTCCGAATAGTCCTCGTATACCTCGTATAAAGGCTATGTTCTGGCCGTCTTTTCACCCGCCTTCTTCAGTGCTGCTAAACTACCATTTAGTGTTTCATAATGACTCACGAAAAAATTTATTTTATTCAAGTTGACAATAGTCGCGGAAGCCTACGCTCTCATACATAAAATTCCAGACACTGCATAACGTTTAGGTGAAAAGTAGCCCACAGAAATCCCTGACAACTTCGTAACCGCCATTAACTGAAGGTACTTTTTCGGGAAATCATCTAAAAGGATCTCTGTCATTATAAATTTTCCGTCATCTAAGAGCACAAGTTCGCAGCTCGGCCTAAGAACAGCAGGTCTGCCGGCGTTTCCTGGTTTGTTATCGGGACATTTGGACGCTACACGTTTCATTTCTGGTGATGAAATCTCGTTCACGTTGTCCGGTTATGTTAACGCACAGAACAGGTGTCATAGCTTGACAGGTGGTGTTAATTCCGTGAATTAACGTAGCTGGAAAGCCTGAAAGATGTCTGATCAATATAAACGAAAATCTGGATATCCAGACATCCTGATACCACTTCACCGACAAGAGAGTAAACACCAGCACCCAACAGAGAAATGAAACTCGGAGATAAATAGTTCAGTTATGTAGACAGGAGAAGCTCTTAAAATGTGACGTTGCAGAAGGTTGCTGGATATTCAGTAACTTGTCAGGATTTAATGATCCCAAACGGGGAGAAAAGCAATTTATTATGGTCGAACTAGATTAAAAGAAGCGACCAGATGGTATGACACAGGCTCACGAATTAAGAAACTTTCTTCTGTTCACTTGCATGGACCGGGGTCAGAGATTTTCTCTGCCTCGTGATGGCTGGTTGTTGTGTGTTGTCCTTAGGTTAGATAGGTTTAAGTAGTTCTAAGTTCTAGGGGACTGATGACCATAGATGTTAAGTCCCATAGTGCTCAGAGCCATTTGAACCACTTGCATGGACGATCCTATAATAGTTTAGAAAGGTCAACATTTTCCGCTTGGACTTGAATACCCGTATGATCACAACCGCGTATCTACCTATGATGCCGTTCTCGATTGGAAACTCACTATGAAATACATCAATGTGCATAATTGATTTAAAGAGGACACTGTCCTAGTGTAAACCTTGTTTACGTATTCTATATGTAAAACACTACAGAGCCGCCTGCACCTAGATAAAGGGATGTAGCGCTTCACATAACTGTTACTATAAATGACAGGAACTCGAAAATACGTATGGAACATGTAAACGAGGTTGACACTTGGACAGCGTCCTATTGAATGGGACGATGTGGACTGACACACTTTATAGCGACGTACTACCTGAGAATGGCATCTTATGCGGAAATCGTGATCGCCATTACTATATAGGCTCACCGGAAGAAAAAAATGGTCACCCCTAGAAAAACCATAATAATCATCATTTAATACCGTGTAATTCCGCCCCTCGACTTCATAACCGCCTTGTTTCGGTTGAGAAGTGAGTCACAAAGTTGTGCAAACACGTCGCATCCAGGTTAAGCCACACTCGCTGAGGATTTGATCGCGCAGTTCCACTATGACCCACAGATACTCTGTGGGTCATGATTTGTCAGATAAATATAGCGGTATTGGTGTAGGAGAGTGTTCAGAAATCAATCACATATTCTTCCAGCGTTAAGAACGTTGCTGTGGTCGTCTTCATGTGTCTGTGCGTGCAACTACCTCTTGAAAGGAGACCGTCTCCAAGTGTTCATTGAATGAAGCTCCCTTCGCAAAGTTCTCCCACTAACAGGTGGGGATTCACCTCCATTCACTGCCTGCAACAATGCCTATAGTGATTGGAAGCGGTTTTGATTCGCAAACAGTGAAATGCGTTTCCACTCTGTCAGCCTCTTTCTCCTAGCACATTTCTGACGTCTTGTTTCATGGCGATGTGTATTATACCACTACCTGTAGACCCTTTTGAACAATCCGACGCGGAACGCCAACGAATCCAGCAACTTTTCACACCGTATGGCCATGAGAACGGCCAACATTTACCCACGTTTTCGAACAATGCCCACCTGAAACAAATGTCTCACATATTGATACTGCACCGCGTGCACGGTTATGAACGCGACTCGATCGCTGCGCCGTCTGTAAAGGTGTAAGAATGCATATGTGCGTACGCATTGTAGTGACTATGTCCTGTAGGCTTTGATTTTGAAAGAATCCAGGAGAAAATGTTTGTCCTTTCTGGCAGTCGCCAGTTTGGTAATGGAGGGAAAGGTAAAGCGTAAAAACTGTAGCAAGACACAGAGACTTTCTGCTGTAAGCAGGTTCAAACTGACGTACATTATGTGATTAAAAGTGTCAGGACACCTGGCTGAAAATGACTTACAAGTTCGAGGCGCCCTCCATCGGTAATGCTGGAATATGGTGTTGGCCCACCCTTAGCCTTGATGACAGCTTCCACTCTCGCAGGCATTCTTTCAATCAGGTACACAAAATGTCTTGGAGGTTGGCAGCCCATTCTTCTAAGACTGCTGCAATGAAAAGAGGAATCGATGTCGCTCAGTCAGGCCTGGTACGAATTCGGTGTTCCAGAACATCCTAAAGGTGTTCCATAGGATTCAGGTCAGGACTCTGTGCAGGCCAGTCGATTACAAGGATGTTATTGTCATGTAACCACTCCGCCACCGGCCGTGCATTATGAACAGTTGCTCGATCGTGTTGAAAGATGCAATCGCCATACCCGAATTGCTCTTCAATAGTGGGAAGCCAAAAGGTGCTTAAAACATCTGTAGGTCAGTTCTGTGATAATGCCACGCAAAACAACAATCGGTGCAAGCCCCCTCTATTAGAAACACGACCACACCATAACACCACCGTCTCCGAATTTTACTGTTGGAACTACATACGCCGACAGATGTTTACCGGGCATTCGGTATACCCACAACCTGCCATCGGATCGCCACATTGTGTATCATGATTCGCCACTCGGCGCAGCGTTTCTCCACTGCTCAATCGTTTAATGTTCACAATCCTTACACCAAACGAGGCGTTGTTTTGCATTTAGCGGGTTGATGTGATGCTTTTGAGCAGGCGCTCGACCATGAAATCCAAGTTTTCTCACCTCCCACCTAATTGTCACAGTACTTGCAGTACATCCTGATGCAGTTCGGAATTCCTGTGTGACGGTCTGGATAGATGTCTGCCTCTTACACATTACGACCCTCTTCAACTGTTGGCTGTCTCTCAATAAACAGACGAGGTCAGCCTGTACACTTTGGTGCTGTACGTGCACCGTCACTTTTCCACTTCACTATCACTTCGGAAACAGTGGACCTAGGTATGTTTAGAAATCTCACGTACAGACGTATGACAGAAGTGACACCCAATCACCTGATCAAGTTCGAAGTCTGTGAGTTCCGCGGAGGGCCCCATTCTACTCTCTCACTATGTATAATGATTACTCAGTTGCCGGCCGGAGCGGCCGAGCGGTTCTAGGCGCTTCAGTCTGGAACCGCGCGACCGCTACGGCCGCAGGTTCGAATCCTGCTTCGGGCATGGATGTGTGTGATGTCCTTAGGTTAGGTTTAAGTACTTCTAACTTCTAGAGGACTGATGACTTCAGATGTTAAGTCCCATAGTGCTCAGAGCCATTTGCACCATTAATCAGTTCGCTGATATGGAGTACTTGGCAGTAGGTGGCAGCACAATGCGCCAGATATGAAAAACGTATACTGTTGGGGATGTCAAGATACTTTTGAGCACATAGTGTAGCTTGCAATAGATATGCATGCGGCAATAAATGAGCTTTACAGGGTAGACTAGCGCTGGCTGCTGCATCAAACTAGTGTTCTGACAAAAGGTAAAACAACACGCAGGCTGAATGCTGCAGCAAATGTCCATCGCATAGTGTTAAGAATGGTCGTTAGTGTGTACCATCTGAGCCAGTTGCTGTAACTGTTACGATTACAAGCGCAGCAAGTCTATACAATGATTTCCACACGGGGTGCGGAGTTCCAGGGAAGCTAACTGAGCGCTAGTACTCGTTATTGAGTCTGTTCGCCGCTGCCGGTTAATTGCGAGCCAGTTAGGCCACAGAGCGGGAGACACACGCGCGGGCGAACAATGGGGGAGTACGGCGGGTGGAGTTGAGTGGGAGAGGCAGCGCCCGCTGCTCCGCACCTTTTGTAGCGGCAACACACTTTGCGCGGCTGTTGTGCGGGAAGGCGCTCTGCCAGGCGCAGGTGACGCATTGTGCAGCTCGCGAAGCGGCTGCTCGCGCTGTGCGGTTGGTTTCATTGTGATCCGCGTAACGAGGCGGATGGCGGCGCCTGGGTGTCCGCCGCAGCGGCCGGGTCGGCAGACGAACGGCTCCTCCAGGGCGTGTCCCACTAACCGAAGCCGCCTGCCGCACAAAGGGCCGGCTGCTGGGTGACAAGTGCAGTTGGCTCCAAGTTTACTCGAGAGAGATATACACTATACGACGATTCCGGCCGCCTCTATCTTGCACCGTGGATGGACCACCAAAAAACTTATAAAAGAGACGATCAAAAAGTTTCCGTTTGAAGGTGTTGCTACAGAGTGAATGCAATGTTTCGCGGGTATATAACCAGCGAAATGTAGCTACGGGATTAGTGTGTCATACGTATCTTTCCTACGTGCGTGCGGTAAATACGGTTACATGAACGATGGTAACGTTATTACCAAAGTGTCCAAACAGGACCAACGTGGTGTTATTCTATTCTGGCTTCGTAAGGATAAACACCTTCTAAGGGTACAGTATCCTTTTATAGCAGTATCGATCATACACTCTACGCAGCGATCATAAACTAAAGCAAAGTCTGCAGTGCAGTCAACAGCGTGCGAGAGGATGAGCGAGAGTCGAGTGTTAGAGTACGTGAGTGGAAGTCGGGTGCGAGAGAGGCTAGAGATGGTTGCTCGGTAGCGAGGCTGGCGATTTGTGGCAGAGTAGAGGGGTAATGGCACACAGTATTTGATTTCTGTTGAGTGTACATAAATGTTGGTTAACAAAAGGGTGTTTTAATTAATAAAACCCATTATTTGAGACAGGACATGGTACCATTTAGTAGGTTTCCTTAGATTTCACAATAACAGAAGGGCACAACAATGAGTTTGATGCAAAGGAGTTATCACTGGTTATGCTAAAATAATTAAATAGAACTTCATCTTCAGCTTATGCGAATAATAACGTTCGGTGTGAAATTTGGGGGAGAGGGGGATGTTATATATGGCGACCGTGACAGGACAAATTGACGGATGATACCTGGCAATTTCGGGCGCTGAAGACCTTGCTGTCGTGAGCCCAAAAACCCCTCTGCTATACCTGGCAATTTGCGAAACTGGGGAGAGGTAATATGTGGCCACCGTGACAGTCTTTGCTTTAGTTTTTGATCGCTGCATAGAGCGTGTGATCGATACTACATAAGGGTGCTGTATCCTTACAACCTGCAGGCATCCACCGGAGAATGAAGAAAGTGTATAAGGTAGTGAAAAACCATCGTTGTGGAATGGTGCGCGAAGCTCCATGCTCGTCGTGACTCCAAACAAGATGGTCGTGGATCTGGTAGGCCAGTCTCATCCATACGGACAACTCAAGTGGGAGAGACTCCAACACCCGCCTTATAGTACTGATCTCTCCCCATGTGGTTATCACGCCTTCGGTCCCTTAGAAAAAAGGCCTGTCAGACGAGGATGTACAGCAGGTATTAAGGACTTGTCCACGCAACAGGACACCGAGTTTTACCAAATTGATTTCCTCAACCTGGCGCGTTGGTGTGATAATTGCCTCAGCGCTCACGAGCGATTTTTCCCGATTGACACACCGATTCAGGACTGTGCGGTCTTCGGACGGAAACTACACGATACCTTCGACGACACCTATACGCATCTACATTAAAAAATAAAAATCTTAAACATGGCTGCGAAACATCAAATGCGTAAATTTGAATAGGTTGAGAAATCAGCCAATCAGTTGCGTATAAAGGTTTATTATCCCTAAACCGTGGTTTAGATATTTGTAAAAACATCTTATTCAGACGTGATGGCCTTATTACAGCACATGGTGGCACAATAGATTAGACGAAACTTCAAAAACGATAGTACGATATACGGAATCTGACGCTATCTGAAGCCATGGTTTGCGTTAATTCTTGTTTCATCAATTTTGCTTATGACAAGAGCCGCTCACCTTTATCTAATATATTGTGCCATCACGTGATGTAATAAGGCCATTATTTCTGAAGAAGATATTTTTACAAATATCGAAACCACGGTCAAGAGCTAATAAACTTTATTTGCAACTGGTTGGTTGATTTTTCAACCTATTCATACCTATTTTACTAAACCTCTTGTCGAGAACCCGGAACCTAGAACCTGGAACCAAGTGCCAATTCCAGAATGGTGCAAAAAGAAATTGGATTTCCAATCTCCAGCGTTATTTTGATAAAATTTAAAAATTTCAAATGCAGCCAAAATCTAATCGTTAAGAGGCATTATCTTATGTTAAAAGTTGAACACTATACTGAAAGCATTAGAGTCGTAAAATGTTTTTCTTAAGGCAGCGTAATTGACGGTGAGCAAATACACGGACTTCATTCGTCTAGTATTTAAGATTGAGACCACTTAGCGACTTCCAACAAAGTTTACACACATTGTCAAACTTTTAGGAACCTTTTTTCTCGCAGATACCACCAAATAAATGACGAAATAAAGGAGTTCATCGCTTATTACATTTTCACTGTTCGTGCAGTCGAGCATCAGGCACGACATTTTAATCTTTATTTCTTTACTACTAACTCTATTCACAAATCACTTTGCAAACAACATCTACACATATAACTTAATGTGCCTGCAAAACTATATCATTTTGCAGGACACACAGTTCAGAAATTATGCCGTCATAAACATTTACGAGCGTGGAAAAGTAGCTTCTTCCTAAAATGGAGAGCAAATTATCCAGTTCATATTCGTCCGGTCTTTCATTTTCAAACTATTCCTAAACTTTTCCTCAATTACGCACTTAAAGGTGAACATTTAACGCATAAACCCATTTGTAAATGAATCGTACGTTTCAACATATTTTGTACATGGGGTCGATTCTTCAAAAAAATTGGTGCTTTACTGCTACTTCACTAGCCACTTTACGGTGTGTGACGGAGGATACTGCTGTTGTAGTCACCAACAGACCCCTCACACTGACAGATGCAGTGAGCTTGGGGTGCATTCTACCTCAGCCAATAACGTAACACGACTTTTCTATACGCTTATATGGAAAAGAATCGGCATTGCCGCAGTTATCTGTTATTTTGAGTTAGTGTTGCAGTGCATAGTGTTAGCGTGCTTTGAGTGCTTGCATTCCACGCATTCTATGTTTAAGTTGCCCTTCCGCAGCTCATTGATTAGTGTGGACGGAACGGAAGCTCAACAATCTCGATCAGGGGGCTGGATAACCTCTGTAATAAAAAAGGCAAGTTTGAGTCTATGGTGGTGTGTCATGCGCTATACGCAAATAGCAACTCATGAAAAGTATCGACGAAAGGTATAGATAATACGAAAGGGAGAAAAAGGAAGTGGTTAGCCTTACTGTCTCTCGATCCTGAGTTCCCGAGTTCCATTTCCGGCCGGGTTGAGAGGTTTTTTTTTCCGCTCAGCGACTGATTATTTATGTTGTTCTTATCGTTTCGACTCATCATCAGCGACGCGCAAATCGCGCAAACGCCGAAAATAGGGAAATTTCCACTAGGATGCTGAACTACCACAGACGCGGTCTCCCGGCCAGTGGTGCCATATGATCACTTCGTACCCGAGTAACTGAGATAATGGTATCTTTTAGTACAGCAGAGATGAAGTATAGAAAAAAGATACTCTGAAAGTCATGCACGCGAATCTGCATATATTGAGATTACGTTTTTTCTTTGAATGGAAATGGGACATTGGAGGCTAGTGAAGTAATCTACTTACGAGACCGCTCGGTCACACCGGCACCATATTCCGTGAGTGATTCTGACTCTTCAGCATTTAGTAAGACGTGCCTGTAATTGTTATGATTTCACTGACAGTAATTTGGAGGGAAACTTGGCGCCACCCGTATTCAACCGATGTATTGCACTTTTCTACATTATCATTCCCAGTTCTTGGCAGTAACAGGCCGGAAGGAGGGAAGATTCTGTTGTTTTGTGGAAGAAGTCACCTGATATATTGCGCTCGCTGAAAAGCCTTTAGATCTTCGCCCACACTAACTCTACGGTACCTGAATCGCAATTATAGGGCGACAAGCGGACGACCTTCGGCCTTATCTGCTGGCTTATTCGCACGGACTACTGTTCAGATAAATATTATTGCAGGGGAAATGTATACGCTGTAGCCACTCAACCATTCATTCTTTAATGTCAACCTTTGTGGGAGTTTATTCAGTCTGCTTGTTACACTAAGGTATGTTACAAACTACAACAGTACAGCAAACAATTGCTACGCTAGTTAACGTTAGCTGCGAACAAAGACAAAATGACTAACGGCCGAAGGATTCCGACTTCAGGGATCGTTTAGGCCAGTTGATTTTTTTACTTTTTTCTGTATCGCTGAGCTAACGTTGTGAGGGATCCCTCCTTGCCTACTGAATTATAAAGAAAGCCTACTTTTGCCCCCTTCGTTCACGAATGTTGCGTGGGTAAAGCAATTGTCGGTAATCCTCCAGGTGCAGTCGAATTCTGATTTTGCCCTTCGTGGTTATTTCGAGAGGTGTATGTTGGAGTTGGATGAGCACAGAATACAGAGTGATTATAATCTAAACAAAGACGACATTAATGCAGCAGAAATATGAATAACGATTAACCAAAAACCAAATTACCTTCTATATATTGGGAGATGAATGAATTCTGCTACCGTGGTACTACAACACGAACGAAGCAGTGATATAAGAAGAACATGAACAAAGGAAACATTTAAAATTCAATTAAAACATTTTCTTTTCAACAGAAACGATGTTTCCCGCATTTAAATTCCATTTCCGGTACCACTTTCTAAAAAATCTAAAGGGCCAACATGCAAAGAGTGAAATATGTTTTTGAATAATCCACGGAAGCAAACTCAAAAGAAACGTACGAACCTCGAAGGAGTTATCCGAATGGGAAGCAAATCGGTATGGTTGATTTACATGTACAGACAAACAAATGACTACAAATGGTTCAAATGGCTCTGAGCACTATGAGACTTAACATCTGAGGTCATCAGTCCCCTAGAACTAACAACTACTTAAACCTAAGGACATCACACACATTAATGCCGAGACAGGATTCGAACCTGCGACCGTAGCCGTCGCGAGGTTCAAGACTGAAGCGCCTAGAACCGCTCGGCCACCTCGGCCGCCCAAATGACTACAATTTCAGAGTAGTTCAACGATTCAATGATTAATTCAAGATTAACTTCACAAATGGAGGAAGTCAGTAATGTGCTGTTCCACCCTTCCCTTTGTTGTTGTTGTGGTCTTCAGTCCTGAGACTGGTTTGATGCAGCTCTCCATGCTACTCTATCCTGTGCAAGCTTTTTCATCTCCCAGCACCCACTGCAACCTACATTCTTCTGAATCTGCTTGGTGTATTCATCTGTTGGTCTCCCTCTACGATTTTTACCCTCCACGCTGCCCTCCAGTACTAGATTCGTGATCCCTTGATGCCTCAGAACATGTCCTACCACTCGATCCCTTCTTCTAGTCAAGTTGTGCCACAAACTACTCATCTCCCCAATCCTATTCAATACCTCCTCATTAGTTGTGTGATCTATCCATCTAATCTTCAGCATTCTTCTGTAGCACCACATTTCGAAAGCTTCTGTTCTCTTCTTGTCTAAACTATTTATCGTCCATGTTTCACTTCCATACATGGCTACACTCCATACAAATACTTTCAGAAACGACTTCATGACATTTAGATCTATACTCGATGTTAACAAATTTCTCTTCTTTAGAAACGCTTTCCTTGCCATTGCCAGTCTACATTTTATATCCTCTCTACTTCGACCGTCATCAGTTATTTTGCTCCCCAAATACCAAAACTCCTTTACTACTTTAAGTGTCTCATTTCCTAATCTAATACCCTCAGTATCACCCGACTTAATTCTACTACATTCCATTATCCTCGTTTTGTTTTGTTGATGTTCATCTTATATCCTCCTTTCAAGACACTGTCCATTCCGTTGACCTGCTCTTCCAAGTTCTTTGCTGTATATGAAGTTGTTATTCGGCTTCGGATTGATTGATAGAGTAGCTGGCCGGCTTCCTGAGGGATATCGTGCCATATTCTATCGAATCCGCGAATTGGATCGCCCTAATCCCAAGGTGGTTTGAGGGCCCTGCGCACAATCCTTCAAACGTTCTGATTTGGGGAGAATTCCAGCGACTTTCCATGCCATGGCCTTGTTGAAATGTAAGCCCAGAATGACCTTCCATGAAGGTCATCGAGACGGGGCGCAGAATGCCGTCTACGATCCGCTGTCTTGTAAGAGTGCCACAGACGACAACCACAAGGGTGGATCTTCTCATGAAATTTCAGTCACCAAGTTTCTCCTACGAATGTTACAATCTTTTGCTAACGCCAATCTACGTAGGGAGAAACGATCATCATAGTGAAACAAGAGAAATCCGAGTTTGCACGGAAAGGTACAGGTGCTCGTTTTTACTGCACCCTGTTCGAGAGTGGAATAATAAAGAATTATTGTGAAGCGGGTTAGATGAACCCTCTGTCAGGCACTTTAGTGTGATTTGCAGAACATCCATGTCGATATAGATGTAGATGTTATGAAAAGACGTGGAACCCGAGACCTTCCTACTGGCTATCGGGCCGTACGTCGGCCCACAGCCAGGTTTGTATTCTACCACTCCTCGTTTCAATTCTACACACGTCAACGGACTCCAATTTACTGAACAGAGTAGAATAGTCTTCAGTGGTAAGTTCAGCCTCGAACTGAGTCCCGAAGACCAACGAAGACATGTTTGGGAGACCCTCCCAGCAGCGCCAGCGTAAAAACCTCACTGTCACCTTCCATACGCTCCTAGGGCCAAAAGTGACGGTAAGAGATGTCATTTCTTCAGAAAGCAGGACCGCTTTGATTGTCACCCTGAGCATCCTTAGAGCACAGCGGTACGTCTACCATGTCCTACACACCGTTTTGTTGTCGTTCGTGGCAAGCCATTCTGGGCTTACATTTCAGCATAATAATTCCCGCCTACACGCGTTGAAAGTTTCTATTACTTTTCTTCGTGCGTGCCACATCTTACCTGGGCAGGGAAGGCAGCCGGACGTCCCCGCAAACGAGAACTTATGGAGCATTAGGGAAATCCAATCAGCTGCGGATTTTGACGATCTAACGCACTAAGTGGACAGAATTTGGTTGTATATCCCTCAGCACGTACATCCAACACCTGTATGAATCAGTGCAAAGTAGAATAAGAGCTTGCATAAAGGTCAGAGGCGGACCCACGTATTAGTGGCCTGTCCAATTTTTGTAGCTCTTTCCCATGAACAAATCATCCAACTTGTCTGAAATCATAGTCATTTATTTGTCCACGTATAAACTTCACATCTACGGATAACAACCTCATTCCGATAATTCCTCTGTGCTGCGTCTTTTTTTGTTTTTGTTTTAGAATTTATATTCATTTGGCATTGACTTTTGCAATTCTGTTAAGTGAGGTGTCATAACATTGATTAGCGTGAAGAATGTTCCAATAAACCATTGAAATAATATTATAATTTCGAATATGTTTACGTATCTGAAACTGTCTAACTTTCTCCCATTATTACACTTTCCATTTGTGATTTTTTTGGCTTATTTTGATTTATTTTCTATCCTACAGTCAACTCAAACATCCAGTTTTATTATCTTCCAACGGATCAGCCACACAGTCACCAGCGCGTCTCTGCCTTGTCGGGTCATTTGTGTCCTCGACTCGTTTACCCCAAAACCAAGATTGCTGCGTATTTCGGTCGCTTATTTCGCTTGTTATCCGAATGTCTACGAGGCCATTTCCCCTGCGGTCGACATTCCCATCTCTGGTCCTCGGGCATCGCCAGCCGCCGCGGTGCGCGAAAAACCGCGGACCAGAAACGGGCCGGCCGGTCTGATGCGACGCGGCGGTCTGGCCGCCATTTGCAGGAAACCGCAGGAGTGGTCATTCCCCGTCGCCACCACACAGAGCGCGTAATGCTGTCCGTACCCACTGCCACAATACCTACCAGAGAGGGCTGACCACTGACTGCTGGTCGTGGCTTCTGCGAACCCTGGCGTTTGTGTGGGAGGGGGAGAATCGTCTTCCATCGATAAGACCGAGGCACAACTCTTCGATTGCTCTACTGTGTGGATGGAGTATATACAAGAGGATCTATAAAAGGGCGATGTACTTGAGGACAATATTATGGAAATGGAAGAGGATGGAGATAAAGATCTACATCTACATCTACATCCATACTCCGCAAGCCACCTGACGTTGTGTGGCGGAGGGTACCATGAATACCTCTATCGGTTCTCCCTTTTATTCCAGTCTCGTATTGTTCCTGGAAAGCAGGATTCTCGGTATGCTTCTGTGTGGGCTCTAATCTCTCTGATGTTATCCTGATAGTCTCTTCGTGAGATACACGTAGGAGAGAGCAATATACTGCTTGACTCTTCGGTGAAGGCATGTTCTCGAAACTAACAAAAGCCAGTACCGAGCTACTGAGCATCTCTCCTGCAGAGTCGTCCACTGGAGTTTATCTATCATCTCCGTAACGCTTTCGCGATTACTAAATGATCCTGTAACGAAGCGCGCTGCTCTCCGTTGGATCTTCTCTATCTCTTCCATCAACCCCATCTGGCACGGATCCCACACCACTGAACAGCATTCAAGCAGTAGGCGAACAAGCGTACTGTAACCAACTTCCTTTGTTTTCGGATTGCATTTCCTTAGTATTCTTCCAATGAATGCATCTGGTTTATCGACGATCAAATTTATATGATCATTCCATTTTAAATCACTCCTAATGCGCAATCCCAGACAATTTGTGGAATTAACTGCTTCCTGTTGCTGACCTGCTATTTTGTAGCTAAATGATAAGGGATCTATCTTTCTATGTATTCGCATCACATTACACTTGTCTACATTGAGATTCAATTGCCATCCCTGCACCATGCGTCAATTCGCTGGAGATCCTCCTGCATTTCAGTAGAATTTTATATTGTTACAACCTCTCGATACACCACAGAATCATGTGCAAAAAGCCTCAGTGAACTTCCGATGTCATCCACCAGGTCATTTATGTATATTGTGAACAGCAACGGTCCCATGACACTCCCCTGCGGCACACCTGAACTCACTCTTACTTCGGAGGACTTCTCTCCATTGAGAATGACATGCTCCGTTCTGTTATCTAGGAACTCCTCAGTCCTATCACACAATTGGTCTGATAGTCCATATGCTCTTACTTTGTTCATTAAACGACTGTGGGGAACTGTGTCAAAGTCAAGAAACACTGCATCTACCTGTGAACCCGTGTCTAAGGCCCTCTGAGTCTCGTGGACGAATAGCGCGAGCTGGGTTTCACACGACCGTCTTTTTCGAAACCCACGCTGACTCCTACACAGTAGATTTCTAGTCGCCAGAAAAGTCATTATTCTCGAACATAATACGTGTGCCAAAATTCTACAACTGATCGACGTTAGAGATATAGGTCTATAGTTCTGCACATCTGTTCGACGTCCCTTCTTGAAAACGGGGATTACCTGTGCCCTTTTCCAATCGTTTGGAACGCTACGCTAATGTGGAGACCTACGGTACACCGCTCCAAGAAGGGGGGCAAGTTCCAACGCGTACTCTGTGTAAAATCGAACTGGTATCCTATCAGGTCCAGCGGCCTTTCCTCTTTTGAGCGATTTTACTTGTTTCTCTATCCCTCTGTCGTCTATTTCGATACCTGCCATTTTTTCATCTGTGCTGCAATCTAGAGAAGGAACTACTGGGCAGTCTTCCTCTGTGAAACAGCTTTGGAAAAAGACATTTAGTATTTCGGCCTTTAGTCTGTCATCCTCTGTTTCAGTACCATTTTGGTCACAGAGTGTCTGGACATTTTGTTTTGATCCACCTACCGCTTTGACATAACACCAGAATTTCTTAGGATTTTCTGCCAAGTCAGTACATAGAACTTTACTTTCGAATTCATTGAACGCCTCTCGCATAGCCCTCCTCACACTACATTTCGCTTCGCGTAATTTTTGTTTGTCTGCAAGACTTTGGCTATGTTTATGTTTGCTGTGAAGTTCCCTTTGCTTCCGGAGCAGTTTTCTAACTCGGTTGTTGTATCACGGTGGCTCTTTTCCATCTCTTACAATCTTGCTTGGCATATATCTAACGCATATTGTACGACGGTTTTGAACTTTGTCCACTAATTCTCAACACTATCTGTACTTGAGACAAAACTTTTGTGTTGAGCCGTGAGGTACTCTGTCATCCGCTTTTTGTCACTTTTGCTAAACAGAAAAAGCTTCCTACTTTTTTTTAATATTTCAATTTACGGCTGAAATAATCGATGCCGTAACCGCTTTATGATCGCTGATTCCCTGTTCTGCGTTAACTGTTTCAAATAGTTCGGGTCTGTTTGTCACCAGGTAGTCTAATATGTTAGCGCCACGAGTCGGTTCTCTGTTTAATTGCTCAAGGTAGTTTTCAGATAAAGCACTTAAAAAATTTCACTGGATTCTTTGTCCCTGCCACCCGTTATGAACGTTTGAGTCTCCCAGTCTATATCCGGCAAATTAATATCTCCACCCAGATCTATAACATGGTGGGGGAATCTACTCGAAATATTTTCCAAATTATCCTTCAGGTGCTTAGCCAAAACAGCTGCTGAGCCAGGGTGCCTATAGAGACATCAAATTACGATGTCTGAGCCTCCTTTAACCGTGACCTTCTACTGTTTACGTCTGGTTTCAGTCAACTTTCTGTCCCAAGTACTATATGGGCGTTGTGACCGTTTATTAATGAGTGCAGCTCTGGGACCGTTCTATAGACGCTCCTGCAGTTTACTATTAGCACATTAATACTGTTTTTCCCTGTTGCATTTTGCCTACTCCTACCTTGCCGCGTCTCAGGAGGCGTCTTGTCGGGCCTAGGGAGGGAATTCTCTAACCTAAAAAACCCCCATGTGCACTCCACACGTACTCCGCTACCCTTGTAGCCGCTTCCGGCGTGTAGTGCACGCCTGACCTATTCAGGGGGACCCTACATTTCTCCACCCGATAGCGGAGGTAGAGAAATTTGCTCCCCTGATCTCGGCAGAATCGTCTGAGCCTCTGGTTTAAGCCTTCCACTCGGCTCCAAACCAGAGGACCGAGATCGGTTCTGGGAACGATACTACAAAAGTTAGCTCTGATTCCATCCCGCGAGCGAGGATATCCGCCTTCACCAATTCCGGCAACCGCCTGTACGAACAGAGGATGACCTCTGAACCCAGACGGCAGGAGTCACTGGTGCCGACATGAGCAACAATTTGCAGTCGGGTGCATCCAGTGCTCTCTATCGCCGCCGGTAGGGCCTCCTCCACATCTCGGATGAAACCCCCGGGCAAGCAGACAGAGTGAACACTGGCCTTCTTCCCCAACCTTTCCGCTATTTCCCTAAGGGGCTCCATCACCCGCCTAACGTTGGAGCTCCCAATAACTAATAAACCCCTCCCCCCGTGTGCCTGCTCGGACCTTGCTGATGGAGCAGCCACATGTCCACTCACAGGCAGAGCGGGCGATGCCACACGGCCAGCCTCCACATTGACCCTCCGCCTCGTGCGCCGCGAACGCCGCTGAACCCGCCACTCCCCTTGGGGAGAGGGTGGCCCAACCGCGCCCAGAACCCGCGAAGATGTCTCGGCAGCAGGGACAGTGGGTGAAGGATGTAACACCTGAGGGGTACTATGCGACGCACCAGACTCGTCAGTGCCGCTACACTCCGAGGCAGCAGCCTGAAGACGGCTGACCGCGGCCATCAACACGGTCATCAATAGTGTCTGTTCTTTCAGCAACAGATAGTACCTACATACATAGCAACAAAAATTCGATTTTCCAACTGTCGCGTAGTTATTGTCCAAATTTAAAAATTTATAACCTGTAATTATCTGCTCTTTAACAGGTACAATCTTATATTAAAAGTGTAATACAACAACCTAAGTCCTATAGATAGGAACTGTGTCTTTCCGTTGAGACAACGTCACTGACGAGGTGCAAATACCCGGACTTTATTGGCACAATATTTGAGAATGGAAGCTGTTACAGACTTCCATTGAGCTCTACGGGCAATTTCAAACCTTCGTGGAATTGTTTGTCGTTGACCCTCCACCATGCCCCGCCCCCCAATCCGCCCCCCTCCCCCCCACCTCCGAAATGATGACAGGAAAATGTTTATTTACGGTATTCGTGAAGTAAACTCAGCATCAGACACGACCTTTTAATTCATTCAGTTGTTTTTCATTCGAATCTTTGACCACAATATCAATTCTTTTGACGAAGGCCGATTTCAGCCAGTGATAAGGCTGTAATGGCATCGTCAATACATATAAATGTACTCAGCACAGAATCGTCACATTGATCTAAAATTACTTCTTCGTTACCGACTGTATTCGCAATACTGTTTGCAAACAGTATACACACAGACCACTGAATGTACCTGCAAAATCATACCTTTGTGCGACACACACTTTATGAAATAAGAGGTCATAGACTCTTAGATCCGTGAACAGCTAGATTCTCCTTAATCTGATCCGCAGCGAAACTACAGCACGAAGTTTTAATTGATAACTTGTTTACTACTAACTGCGTTTGCAACAAACTTTAGTTTTTAAATCTATCACAGAACGTACCTGAAAAATTATATTGCTGTACTACACTTAGTCCAGAGATATGACGTCATAAACATTTAGATGTCCGAATAATTTCGTTTTCCTCAAAACGAAGTTCAAATTACCCAGCCTACATTCATCCAGCGTTTCATAATGGGCCCGTTTAGCGACTTCCTACAAACTTTAAGGATAATTCCTTCTCGCTTACGTACTTAACATGATATACACTACTGGCCATTACAATTGATACACCACAAAGATGACGTGCTACGCACGCGAAATATAACCGACAGGAAGAAGATGCTGTGATATGCAAATGATTAGCTCTTCAGAGCATTCACAACAGGTTGGCACCGGTGGCGACACCTACAACGTGCTGACACGAGGAAGGTTTCCAACCGATTTCTCATACACAGACAGCAGTTGACCGACGTTGCCTGGTGAAACGTTGTTGTCATCCAACGTGTAAGGAGGATAAATTCGTACCCTCGCTTTTTCGACTTTGATTAAGGTCGGAGTATAGCCTATCGCGATTGCGGTTTATCGTATCGCGACATTGCTGCTCGAGTTGGTCGAGATTCAATGACTGTTAGCAGAATATGAAATCGGTGGGTTCAGGAGGGTAATAAGGAATGATGTGCTGGATCCCAACGATCTCGTATCACCAGCAGTCGATATGACAGGCATCTTATCCGCATGGCTGTAACGGATAGTGTAGTCACGTCTCGATCCCTGAGTCAACAGATGGGGACGTTTGAAAGGCAACAACCATCTGCACGAACAGTTCGATGACGTTTGCAGCAGCATGGACTAATAGCTCGAAGACCATGGCTGCCGTTACTCTTGACGCTGCATCACAGCAGCGCCTGCGATGGTGTACTCAACGACGAACCTGGGTGCACGAATGGCAAAACGTCATTTTTTCGGATGAATACATGTTCTGTTTACAGCACCATGGTGGTCGCATCCGCGTTTGGCGACATTGTGGTGAATGCACATTCGTAGCGCGACCGCTACGGTTGCCCGTTCGAATCCTGTCTCGGGCATGGATGTGTGTGATGTCCTTAGGTTAGTTAGGTTTAAGTAGTTCTAACGTCTGGGGGATTGATGACCTTAGAAGTTAATTCCCATAGTGCTCAGATCCATTTGAACCATTTTTTGTTGTTCAGGTCTTCCACAACAACATGCATCGAATGGGCTGGGTGACCATCGTCCTTTACCCACATTTGGACTCCGATGTCTAGACACACATGTTTAAGGAGAGCACCCAAACTGTCTACTATAAAAATCTGATACATCTGAGTGTAGCTGTGAAGTAGTGCGAACTGATGAGTTTGCCCCCAAGGATTCCACACTAAACATTGAAATAGTAATGACGTCGACGTTAGACAATTCGTACGCACCGAGGATTGTCTGCAATCCAGTAGTGCATGTTATAACGGTTCACTGCACCATAATTTGTGAACGTGGACTAGTCAGAGAGTATAACACTAGTTAAGATCTTTGAATTTTTTGAGGTAAAGTCGAAGTTTATTATGTATATACTGTAAAGATTTAATAATGTTTAAGAAAATGAAACTTCATAAAATACACTCCTGGAAATTGAAATAAGAACACCGTGAATTCATTGTCCCAGGAAGGGGAAACTTTATTGACACATTCCTGGGGTCAGATACATCGCATGATCACACTGACAGAACCACAGGCACATAGACACAGGCAACAGAGCATGCACAATGTCGGCACTAGTACAGTGTATATCCACCTTTCGCAGCAATGCAGGCTGCTATTCTCCCATGGAGACGATCGTAGAGATGCTGGATGTAGTCCTGTGGAACGGCTTGCCATGCCATTTCCACCTGGCGCCTCAGTTGGACCAGCGTTCGTGCTGGACGTGCAGACCGCGTGAGACGACGCTTCATCCAGTCCCAAACATGCTCAATGGGGGACAGATCCGGAGATCTTGCTGGCCAGGGTAGTTGACTTACACCTTTTAGAGGACGTTGGGTGGCACGGGATACATGCGGACGTGCATTGTCCTGTTGGAACAGCAAGTTCCTTTGCCGGTCTAGGAATGGTAGAAGATGGGTTCGATGACGGTTTGGATATACCGTGCACTATTCAGTGTCCCCTAGACGATCACCAGAGGTGTACGGCCAGTGTGGGAGATCGCTCCCCACACCATGATGCCGGGTGTTGGCCCTGTGTGCCTCGGTCGTATGCAGTCCTGATTGTGGCGCTCACCTCTACGGCGCCAAACACGCGTACGACCATCATTGGCACCAAGGCAGAAGCGACTCTCATCGCTGAAGACGACACGTCTCCATTCGTCCCTCCATTCACGCCTGTCGCGACACCACTGGAGGCGGGCTGCACGATGTTGGGGCGTGAGCGGAAGACGGCCTAACGGTGTGCGGGACCGTAGCCCAGCTTCATGGAGACGGTTGCGAATGGTATCCCAGGAGCAACAGTGTCCCTAATTTGCTGGGAAGTGGCGGTGCGGTCCCCTACGGCACTGCGTAGGATCCTACGGTCTTGGCGTCCATCCGTGCGTCGCTACGGTCCGGTCCCTGGTCGACGGGCACGTGCACCTTCCGCCGACCACTGGCGACAACATCGATGTACTGTGGAGACCTCACGCCCCACGTGTTAAGCAATTCGGCGATACGTCAACCCGGCCTCCCGCATGCCCACTATACGCTCTCGCTCAAAGTCCGTCAACTGCACATACGGTTCACGTCGACGCTGTCGCGGCGTGCTACCAGTGTTAAAGACTGCGATGGACTCCGTATGCCACGGCAAACTGGCTGACACTGACGGCGGCGGTGCACAAATGCTGAGCAGCTAGCGCCATTCGACGGCCAACACCGCGGTTCCTGGTGTGTCCGCTGTGCCGTGCGTGTGATCATTGCTTGTACAGCCCTCTCGCAGTGTCCGGAGTAAGTATGGTGGGTCTGACACACCGGTGTCAATGTGTTCTTTTTTCCATTTCCAGGAGTGTATATATATATGCTCGTAAAAGAACAGTTGTACTTTGAATACTGGTTCATACTTAGGGAAGTTGTATTACATAAAGCAAAAGGTGTAGGGAACCCCCTCCGCTGCGGAAGAGGTTTGGTGCGCGGAAAAAAGGTGGTTTTGGCAGTCAGTCTTGGTGGCAAGAGACAGAGAGAGCAGTCAGTGGCCAGCAGTTGTACAGTCAATACCGTGAGTGGCAAGTGAGGCATTCAGAAACCTATTTATGACGGAATGGCCTCGGATGTGGTTTCGACTGTAGTATGGTGCTCTTGAATTATGAAATGGCTCTAAAATGATTACCGAGCGAGTTAGCGCAGTGGTTAGCACACTGGACTCGCATTCGGGAGGACGACGGGCTCAAACCCGTCTCCGGCCATCCTGATTTAGGTTTTCCGTGATTTCCCTAAATCG
The DNA here is from genome assembly GCF_023897955.1 of Schistocerca gregaria. NCBI lineage: Eukaryota > Metazoa > Arthropoda > Insecta > Orthoptera > Acrididae > Schistocerca > Schistocerca gregaria. The sequence continues at coordinate 164,148,479 of NC_064922.1, forward strand.
TTTCAGCCAAATGCCGGGATAGTTCCTTTGACAGGGCACGGCCGATTTCCTTCCCAATCCTTCCCTAACCCGAGATTGCGCTCCGTCTCTAATGACCTCGTTGTCGACGCGACGTTCAAAACTAACCACCATCTAAAATGGGTAATACTTCGCCAAGATGAAATCTGAAAAGAGCCTTAAACTGCAGGAGATGGTGTGTACAGGTACAGCTGCCCATGCAGCTTCAGCACGATACCACAGTTCATCAAGAGTAGTGACTGGCGTATTGTAACCAGCCTGTTTCTCTGCCACCATTGGCCACACGTTTTCAGTTGGTGAGAGATCTGGAGAATGTGCTGGCCAGCGCAGCAGTCGAACATTTTCTGTATCCAGAAGGGCCCGTACAGGACTTGCAACATGCGGTCGTGCATTATCCTGCTGAAATGTAGGGTTTCGCAGGGATCGAATGAGGGGTAGAGCCACGGGTCGTAACACATCTGAAATGTAACGTCCACTGTTCAAAGTGCCGTCAATGCGAACAAGAGTGGCCATCTCCTCCTGCGTCCGTACACAGCAGACACACATGGTATCCACCCTAAGGAATCAATTTACTGAAGAGAGTTAATCAACTTTTAACGAGACTGCTAATTCACTAAAGGCGGCTGATTATTGATTGCCTAAACTGTGATTGCTAGCCACCTCTTGTAGAAAACAATGAAAATAGCACTACCTGTCTCTGGACTGTATTGAAAACAAACACTAGCACTACTGGCACTATGGCTGACTAAAGGGACTGTCTGTGACTGTATTCAAAACAAACACGAAATCTATGGATCACTATTAAAAGCACTCGACAATTAAAGCTTCCTAAAAGCAAAAACACACGGAAGAAGAAGTGACAAGTAAGAAAAATACAGTTAATACTTAAATTAAGGTAGCTCGCTGCACAGCAGACGTGAAGCAGACGGCAGTTAGGACGACACTGAAATGGGAGATATGATTCTGGGTGAAGAGTTTGACAGAGCACTGAAAGATCTGTGTCGAAACAAGGCTCCGGGAGTACAAAACATTCCATTAGAACTACAGACGGCCTTAGGAGAGCCAGTCCTGACAAAACTCTATCATCTGGAGGGCAAGATGTATGAGACAGGTGAAATACCCTCAGACTTCAAGAAGAATATAATAATTCCAAACCCAAACAAAGCAGGTGTTGACAGGTGTGAAAATTACCGAACTATCAGTTTAGTATGCCACAGCTGCAAAATACTAACGCGACTTCTTCACAGACGAATGGAAAAACTGGTAGAATCCGACCTCGAGAAAGATCAGTTTGGATTCCGTAGAAATATTGGAACACGTGAGGCAATACTGACCTTATGACTGACCTTATGACTTACCTTAGAAGAAAGATTAAGGAAAGGCAAACCTACGTTTCTAGCATTTGTATACTTAGAGAAAGCTTTTGACAATGCTGACTGGAATACTCTCTTTCAAATTCTAAAGGTGGCAGGGGTAAAATACAGGGAGCGAAAGGCTATTTACAATTTGTACAGAAACCAGATGGCAATTATAAGAGTCGAGGGACATGAAAGGGAAGCAGTGGTTGGGAAATGAGTGAGACAGCGTTGTAGCCTCTCCCCGATGTTATTCAGTCTGTATATTGAGCAAGCAGTAAAGGAAACAAAAGAAAAATTCGGAATAGATATTAAAAACCATGGAGAAGAAATAAAAACTTTGAGGTTCGCCGATGACATTGTAATTCTATCAGAGACAGCAAAGGACTTGGAGGAGCAGTTGAACGGAATGGACAGTGTCTTGAAGGGAGGATATAAGATGAGCATCAACAAAAACAAAGCGAGAATAATGGAACGTAGTCGAATTAAGTAGGGTAATACTGAGGGTATTAGTTTAGGCAATGAGACGCTTCAAGTAGTAAAGGAGTTTTGCTATTTGGGGAGCAAAATAACCGATGATGGTCAAAGTAAAGAGGATATAAAATGTAGACTGGCAATGGCAAGGAAAGCGTTTCTTAAGAAGAGAAATTTGTTAAAATCGAGTATAGATTTAATTGTTAGGAAGTCGTTTCTGAAAGTATGGAGTGTAGACATGTATGGAAGTAAAACATTGACGATAAATAGTTTGGACAAGAGAGAATAGAATCTTTCTAAATGTGATGCTACAGAAGAATGCTGAAGATTAGATGGGTAGGTAGATCACATAACTAATGATAAAGTACTGAATACAATTGGGGAGAAGAGAAGCTTGTGGTACAACTTGACTAGAAGAAGGGACCGGTTGGTAGGACATGTTCTGAGACATCAAGGGATGACAAATTTAGCATTGGAGTGCAGTGTGGAGGGTAAAAATCGTAGAGGGAGACCAAGAGATGAATACACTAAGCAGAATCAGAAGGATGTAGGTTGCAGTAAGTACTGGGAGATGAAGAAGCTTGCACAGGATAGAGTAGCATGGAGAGATGCATCAAACCAATCTCAGGACGGAAGACCACAACAACAACAACTAGGTTGCCATAAACAAACAGCAAGCAACTATTCGACAACGACTGAGAAGACAGTTGGAATAGGAGAGTCATTCACTACCGACTGAGTACAGGAATGGCTCCGATATGGTAAAATGCTGCACCGACTGTCTCGCCAAAGTTTCGTCAGGAAGATGATTGGGATTCTCTGTTGTTTCAACAGATATTTGCAATTTTGTTTTTTTTTAACTATTCTCGTAGGGTCACCCCAAATAAAAAGTATCAACCGAAAACGTCAGTTTGTCAAGCTGTCTACTGAGAAACGCTACCATACTGAATGCTTACTACCTGAGCCCCCATTTCACTCTGTTACTCGCTCCTGTGAACGGGGGCGCGTTATGCTGATCTGGGTGCCTCTCGTGTCCATCTAGAAAAGCTAACCTGAAGATTCCTAAATAAGGCGAAACGCGTCGTTGAAAAATAAAAAAAAATAAAATGGCAAGCAAGACTGTTTTTAACCAATAGTGTTAAGCACTGGTTTGCTGTATGCCATATATGGATTGGATGAACTTCTATACTGAATATTGTTCTGAAATGCACTTAGCTCACGTGTTTACACATGTGATGCCGATAGCTATAGATGCCTATCAGGATGCTCGCAAACATAAAAAATTACTGCGTGTATTTAATGCTACAGTATGTATAAATACTCGTAGTCACGACATCATAAAAAGTTTGGAAATCTGTGGTAAGGTCTTGTAGGACCAAACTGCTAAGGTCATCGGTCCCTAAGGTTACACACTACCCAATCTAACTTAAACTAAGTTACGCTAAGGACGACACACGCACCCACGCCCGAGAGAGGACTCGAACCTCCGACGGGGGAAGCCGCGCGGACCGTGACAAAACGCCTGAGACCGAGCGGTGACATCGTTAGAAACTTCCATATAATAGGGTAATAAAGCGCTAGGCTAGACGAAGAATGAGTTACCAAGCCACCTGTTTACGCTGCTGGTATACCTTGGTCGTGGTCAACGAAACTATTCTCTTGCTAACGTTTCGCCCAGAACTGCTCTCGACATCTTCAGAAGTGTTGCTCCTCCGTTGAGTCTTACCGACTTAAGGGGACGGATGTCTGAGAGCGACATATATACTGCAGAAAGAGGGATGAGGCCAGATTTACACGTGACAATCAGATATGATCATTGTCAAAGATTGTCGTCTTGTCAAAGATTTTAAAAAAAGTTTTGCGATACTGTACAGCTAGTGTCCATACGTGGCTGCGTTTCATGCTCTTTTCTTTGTTATTGAATTTATCCCTATGTTTATGCATTTGAATAGTTTCTCTACATAATCGCCGTAGATGAATCTTTTGATCAGAAAAATTCACTTCATGACTTCCTCTCTGAAGAGTACACTCTGCTACAGCCGATTTGTCTATTTTTCCCTCCTCAGCAAAGACTTTTGTTCTGTTTTAACCGTATATTCACGATTCTCTTTGTTGTTTCAATATAAACTTTACTAAACGTACACGGAATTTTGTATATCACACATGCTGACATAGAGGGGCGCTTATCCCTCCCTGATCGGGGCGCTTGTCCCATTTTCTTTGTTGGTCTGAAAACGGTCGAGCGTCATGTTTATTTGAAACTTTTCCGGTCTTCTCTCTTACTTGTTTAATGAAACAAAGACAAACTGTATTCTTCCAACCTTGTTTTTCACGTTTGTCCTTCGGCCTTCCGTTATTTGGTCGTCGAATTCTGTTCACTTCTTTCGCCGAGTAATCATTTTTCTCAAAAACCTGCTGTAACAGTTTTAATTCTGCGGCCAGGTATCCCGGCGTGCAAATACTTCTGACCCTATAGACAAGACTTTTAATGACACCTTTCTTTTGTTTCGGATGGTGGTTAGAGTTCTTACGTAAATATTTGTCCATATGTGTTACTTTTCGGAAAACCTTCCGTTCCAAACCTTCATCGGTCCATCTCATAACTAAAAGATCCAAGTAACTCACAGTTAACGGACTCCATCTATCGTCTTGTATAATGTATCGTGTCTACTGATAAGGGGAATGCTAATGTTCACATGAATAAAGAGGTTTATTATAGAAGCAAAATTCTGAATCTTTGATCGTCGGGACCGTACGAAATATTTAAGAAAGACTGAACAGACGGGTACTGAGGAAGCAAAGGAAGTGATAAAGTCATATAATTTTATGTAAAAAGACGAAAAGTTATCATTATTTAGGACTGAAACTTTGTGACATAGACTTTATGTCCTACGCAAAACTCATAAAATTGATCTTCCTATGAGGCCCATTGTTAGCACTACCAGTTCTCCCAGGAATGAAATACCAGGAAATCTGGCAACTCATTTAGAACCATATACTGGGAAAATTGAATCTTATACAAAAGATTCGCGTCATTTTATAGAGAACATTTAGGGGCTACTTCTCGCTCCTGAAGATATCCTTGTCAGTTTCAACATAGTGTCTTCATTCAATGCGAAATTATGATTTTTATAACGGATATTGTTCCAGAAGATTTGCGTGCTCATTTTAAACATTGAGTTACTTACAGTCAGTTCCAGTGGGATTATGAATTTTATGAAAAATGTGTTGGTGCAGCAGCGGGTAACCCATTAGGTCCTGCTATAACTAATTTCTGTGTAAAGAAATTCAAACAGTCATCTTTAGAAAAAGCACATAAGAAACCCTCCGCTGGTATTGGTTTGGGGAAGACACATTAGTGGTCTCGCCACATGGTAAAAAAGCTTTGTACGATTTCTTTTGTTTTATATATAATTTAAATCCAAAAATCCAGTTCATCACGGAAAGAGAAAGTGACAATAAAATCTCTTTCTCGGCCTAGTTATGAGACAGAACGACAGAAGATTGGAACATTAGGTTTATCGAAAAGTACCACATACAGACAGGTATTTACATAAGATTTCAACTCTGGGCCATCAACAACAGTCAGCGTGCGAACCATTCAATGAAACATCATTTACAGGCTTTCTGAGCCCAAGGCCCACTCGTGTACCCTTGTTTACTGGACGACACAAAGCTTTCGGCCTCACCTGGGCTCTTCCACAGCGAAAATGGTTCAGATGGCTCTGAGCACTATGGGACTTAACATCTGAGGTCATCCATTCCCTGGAACTTAGAACTACTTAAACTTAACTAACCTAAGGACATCACATACTTCCAGGTCCGAGGCAGGATTCGAACCTGCGACCGTAGCGGTCGCGTGCTTCCAGAATGTAGCTCCTAGAATCTCTCGTCCACACCGGCCGACCTTCAACACCGACATTGGACTTTTGATGAGTGGAAATATGTTGCGTGGTCGGACGAGTCTCGTTTTCAATTGTACTGAGCGGATGAACGTTTACGGGTATGGAGACCATTTCATGGATCCACGGACCCTGCAGGGGACTTTTCATGCTGGTGGAGGCTCTGTGATGGTGTGGGGCGTGTGCAGTTGGAGTGACATACCTCTAGATACGAGAGGTGACACGTACCTGAGCATTGTGTCTGATCACGTGCATCCACTCACGTCCACTGTGTATTCCGACGGACTTGGGCAATTCCAGGATGACAATGCGATACCTCACATGTCCAGGATTGCTACAGAGTATCTCCAGGAACACTCTATATTGAGGATATATGGGATGACTTGCAAAGTGCTATTCAGAAGACATATCCACTCTCTCGTAGTCGTACGGATTTATGGACAGCCCTGCAGCATTCAAGGTGTCCCTCCAGCACTACTTCACATTACGCGAGTCCATGCTACGTCGTGTTGCGGCACGTCTCCGTGCTCACGGGCTCCCTACACGACACTAGGCTGGTGTGCCAGTTTCTTTGGCTCTTCACTGTATATGTTTATTTAAGTCTGCAATCGAATCTCTTTTAAGCAGAATGGAGGTACGGAGTGCCGTTCTTAATTCAAAAGTGGTCATTAAAATTGCTACACCAAGAAGAAATGCAGATGGTCAACGGGTATTCACTGGACAAATATATTATACTAGAACTGACATGTGATTACATTTTCACGCAATTTGGGGGCATAGATCGTGAGAAATCAGTACCCAGAACAACCACCACTGGCCGGTCTTGATACGCCTGGGCATTGAGTCAAACAGAGCTTGGATGGAGTGTACAGGAACAGCTGTCCATGCAGCTTCAACACGATACCACAGTTCATCAAGAGTAGTGACTGGCGTATTGAGACGGGGCAGTTGCTCGGCCACTATTGACTAGGCGTTTTCAATTTGTGAGAGATCTGGAGAATGTGCTGGCCAGGGCAGCAGTCGAACATTTTATGCATCCAGAAAGGCCCGTACAGGACCTGCAACATGTGGTCGTGCATTAACCTACTGAAATGTAGGGTTTCCCATGGATCGAATGAAAGGTAGAGCGACGGGTCGTAACACATCTAAAATGTAGCGCTCACTGTTGAAAGTGCCGTCATTGCGAACAAGAGGTGACCGAGACATGAAACCAATGTCACCCCATACCATCACGCCAGGTGATATGCCAGTATGGTGATGACGAATACACGTTTCCAATGTGCGTTCACCGCGATGTCGCCAAACACGGATGCGATCATCATGATGCTGTAAACAGAAGCTGAACTCATACGAATAGCTGACGGTTTGCCATTCGTGCACCCAGGTTCGTCGTTGAGTACACTATCGCAGGTGCTCCTGTTTGTGATGCAGCGTCAAGGGTAACCGTAGCCACGGTCTCCGAGCTAATAGTCCATGCTGCTGCAAACGTCGTCGAACTGTTGGTGCAGATGGTTGTTGTCTTGCAAACGTCCTCATCTGTTGACTCAGGGATCGACACGTGGCTGCACGATCAGTTACAGCCATGCGGATAAGAGGCCTGTCATCTCGACTGCTAGTGATTCGAGGCCATTGGGATCCAGCACGGCGTTTTGTATTACCCTCCTGAACCCACTGAGTCCATACTACAGTCATTGGATCTCGACCAACGCGAGCAGCAGTGTCGCTAGACGATAAACCGTAATTGCGATAGGCTGCAATCCGACCTTTATGAAAGTCGGAAACCTGATGGTACGCATTTCTCCTCCTTACACGAGGCATCACAACAACGTTTCACCAGGTAACGTCGGTCGACTGCTGTTTCCGTATGAGAAATTGGTAGGAAATTTTCCTCATGCCAGCACGTTGTAGGTGTCGCAACCGGCCCCAACCTTGTGGGAATGCTCTGAAAAGGTAATCATTTGCATATCGCATCATCTACTTCCTGTCGGTTAAAATTCGCGTCTGTAGCACGTCATCTTCGTGGTGTAGCAATTTTAATGACCATTAGTGCATATAATCATGCCTTTTCTACTTGACTCCGATATTGTAGACAGGGTGGAACAACGGCTGTAGGAGGAGATAAATCCGATGCTTCAGGGACCTTCACTGTAGGCACTAGGTCAGCGGATATTACTTGCCAGGCCACGCAGCTGGGATCGCGGCTTCGCCTTTTCATACACCCACTCACCTGCACCGTATGAGTAGAGGTCCAAGAGGGGAACAGGCTAAATCCACCCAATGCCTGGATCGCAGCCAGTCGGGAGACGCTGGTGATACAGGAAAAGTTTCACGCCGAGGGCGGAAAGGGTGCCCAGCAAAAGAACCGGATGGAGAGTTCGAGTACAGACCTGGAGAACCCGGAAGCTCTCCCAGCACGAGAGCCGTCTGGCAGTGAGTGCCCTACCCTTTCGGCAGGTGCCACGCTGTAACTTCAGCATGTGGAAGCCAGGCAGCCTCTCCAACCCGTATCACTCAGGGTTCAATGTGGGCGTAGTGAATTGCAACATCCGGGCAGCTGCTGCAGTGCTGTATGAACCTTGCACACGAGAAGAATAGCCCACAAGTGCCTGGATCAGGGCGTGGTGTGGTACTGGGCTCCGGAAAAATATAACTCTTACACTGGCGTTTTCTTCCACCTACTAGAGGCCTCACAGAAATCTGACCAAATTTAAAAAAAAAACTCAGTATTCAAGAAATCAAAGCACAGTTTAGAGAAAGCAAACGTAAGTGCTAGGAAGAATCAACTAAACTTATTACAGTTAAAAGAATCCTGAAAGACAATTCACCATGATTTTAACAACCATTCGTCAGTTAACCTATTACAGTTACCTCGGCAGTCTTCAAGGAAACTGAACGCAGTTAAAAACAAAACCATCTTCCAGACTGCGATTTTCACTCTGCAGCAGAGTGTGCACTGATATGAAACTTCCTGGCAGATTAAAACTGTGCCGGACCGAGACTCGAACTCGGGACCTTTGACTTTCGCGGGCGAACCGACAGGAGAGCTTCTGTAATGTTTGGAAGGTAGGAGACGAGGTACTGGAAGACGTAAAGCTGTGAGGACGGCGCGTGAGTCGTGTTTGGGTAGCTCAGTTGGTAGAGCACTTACCCGCGAAAGGCAATGGTCCCTAGTTCGAGTCTCGATCCGGCATACAGCTTTAATGTGCCAGCAAGTTTCAAAACCATCTTCAATTCAAAGTCATACTTTACCACTTACATGATCAATAGATACATTAACTTCAGTGAATAAAAGTAATAAGTACAATCTGCTTCTATGTAGTAAGGCCACTGATTCAACATATCAGTCAAGGTCGGTTCACAAATTACGAAAGCAACTCGCGCTGATCGGCGTCTTTGCTACAACATAAAGGAAGCAGAATAATGCATATGCCCTACATGTAATTACATAAATGGAATATACCCATTCAAAGGGCCATGGAAATGAAATTCATAAAGAAAATGATTACAGGTTAAGTAGTACACTCCTGTGTGCATGGAAATCGCAATATGTATGTGTTATCAATTCATTTGTACAAGAGAAGTTCATGTTATACTAAAGACAAGACGTGGTGTGTGGTGTTAAAGCTAATGAGCCTCTGGAGAAGTAGCTAGATACAAGTTGGCGTCACCACACCATAAAACCCTTATAAAACTAGTCGATAACCTCTAATACTGTCATTCGTATTTTAGTTTGGTAAAGCATTGCCAGAGACGTTGTAATAGAATGGATTCCCAATGAAATAAAACCACTGGTAGAGGTTTAACGTACTAAGATACACGAGGTTGAACATAATTCAGTTACGTGATGAAAGTCCAGAAAATCATCTGCGGGATACGCCTTAGTAACGTGCAGCCAAGAGTTTAGGGCTTGTATGCCGGTTACCTCCAATCCACTGTGACGCACCACGCACAGGGTCAATGACTGCCAAATGACACACTTCCTTACGGCTGAGCCAACCCCACCCCACATGAGCGTACAAAAGCTGGATGTGACCCGTCCGTTGTGCAGCTGACCACTTCTGCCCCGAGGTGCTATGCAGGTTACCTAAGAAGACTTAATCTTTCAGGCATGTATGGCACAAAATTTTTTTAGCTGCCTCTTCATATGCCCCCTATTGGGTCGTTCCGAAATCCGTCACCCGACGACGAAGAAGCAAGGTCTCTGGCCACATTCGTAACTCATTCGTAACGCGGTGCATGGCTCAAATATGATTTTAAAGATAATAGGCAGCCCATTTCGGCAGTTCGAGAAACAGCTTGCTTGAACGGACACGGAAGTCAAACAAAACGTTTACTTAGTCGTTGAATTTCATGGACAAAAATAGTCGCGAACGATTACTCAATGAGAAATTATTTCTTAATGTCGAGAGTACATTTTTCTTTGTTCCTAACTAGTACCGATACATATGAAGACTCATAAAGCGCTAACATCAACAACATATCAGGATAGTGTCATTCCGATAACACAGAAGGCATCAAAGACGCAGGGTGAGAGAAATTCTGGAGTGTTACTTGCTGCCAGCCAAGTTTCTGACATAAGGAAACTGTCAGTTCTGCATAATTCACGCAGGTAAAAACGTACAGGCCGCACAACCAGGCCGGCCGCTGTGACCGAGCGATTTTAGGCGCTTCAGTCCGGAATCGCGCTGTTGCTACGGTCGCAGGTTCGAATCCTGCCTCGGGCACAGCTGTGTGTGAAGTCCTTAGGTTAATTAGATTTAAGTAGTTCTAAGTCTAGCGGACTGATGTCCTCAGATGTTAAGTCCCATAGTGCTTGGAGCCATTTGAACGCACAACCAGTTACAAATTAATTTCGCCCTTCTTAAATACAGTGTGATCACATGGCACCTCTGTGACTTCCAGACACAATAAAAAAGATATGAGGAACAGATACGTGTTGGAAGAAAATGAAACATTTACAGCCGCTTTTAAGATCTCATTTATTGTCAGGCTAGCAGTTTCGGCGCTTCAGTGCACAATATTCAGGCCCTAGTTAATGCTGAAGTTGTTACCACGTTCCCTATATAGGATGCAGCACTGGCTAACATAACCGGTTTACGCAGACTACCTGTAATTATCATCTGCGTAAACCGGTTATGTTGGTCGCTGATGCATCATATACAGGGTGTTTCAAAAATGACAGGTACATTTGAAACGGCAATAAAAACTAAACGAGCAGCGATAGAAATACACCGTTTGTTGCAATATACTTGGAACAACAGTACATTTTTAGCCGGACAAACTTTCGAAATTACAGTAGTTACAATTTTCAACAACAGATGGCGCTGCAAGTGATGTGAAAGATATAGAAGACAACGCAATCTGTGGGTGCGCCATTCTGTACGTCGTCTTTCTGCTGTAAGCGTGTGCTGTTCACAACGTGCAAGTGTGCTGTGGACAACATGGTTTATTCCTTAGAACAGAGGATTTTTCTGGTGTTGGAATTCCACCGCCTAGAACACAGTGTTGTTGCAACAAGACGAAGTTTTCAACGGAGGTTAAATGTAACCAAAGGACCGAAAAGCTATACAATAAAGGATCTATTTGAAAAATTTCAACGGACTGGGAACGTGACGGATGAACGTGCTGGAAAGGTAGGGCGACCGCATACGGCACCCACAGAGGGCAACGCGCAGCTAGTGCAGCCGGTGATCCAACAGCGGCCTCGGGTTTCCGTTTGCCGTGTTGCAGCTGCGGTCCAAATGACGCCAACGTCCATGTATCGTCCCATGCGCCAAAATTTACACCTCTATCCATACAAAATTCAAACGCGGCAACCCCTCAGCGCCGCTACCATTGCTGCACGAGAGACATTCGCTAACGATATAGTGCACAGGATTGATGACGGCGATATGCATGTGGGCAGCATTTGGTTTACTGACGAAGCTTATTTTTACCTGGACGGCTTCGTCAATAAACAGAACTGGCGCATATGGGGAACCGAAAAGCCCCATGTTGCAGTCCCATCGTCCCTGCATCCTCAAAAAGTACTGGTCTGGGCCGCCATTTCTTCCAAAGGAATCATTGGCCCATTTTTCAGATCCGATCACGCTATCTGGACATTCTTCGTGAATTTGTGGCGGTACAAACTGCCTTAGACGACACTGCGAACACCTCGTGGTTTATGCAAGATGGTGCCCGGCCACATCGCACGGCCGACGTCTTTAATTTCCTGAATGAATATTTCGATGATCGTGTGATTGCTTTGGGCTATCAGAAACATACAGGAGGCGGCGTGGATCTGCATGTGAAGCCATTCCGCCAGACACGTTGTCAAAGGTTTCGGGTAATTTCATTCAGAGACTACGCCATATTATTGCTACGCATAGTGGATATGTGGAAAATATCGTACTATAGAGTTTCCCAGACCGCAGCGCCATCTGTTGTTGACAATTGTAACTACTGTAATTTCGAAAGTTTGTCTGCCTGAAAATGTACTGTTGTCTCGAGCATACTGCAACAAACGGTGTATTTATATCGCTGCTCGTTTAGTTTGTATTGCCGTTTCAAATATACCGGTCATTTTTTAAACACCCCGTATATGGATCGCGATAACCAGTTCAGTATCATTTAACGCCTGAAGACGGTGCATTGAAGAACAATAAATGACATCTTAAGGACTGCTGTACATGTTTCATTTTCTTACATGCCAACAGTCACAAGTATAGACCAACAAGGTGTGGATTTGGCCTTGTCGTAAAATACACTAAAAAGCCAAAGACTCCGGTACACCTGCCTAATGTTGTGTAGACCCCCCGTGAACTCACGGAAGTGCCGCTACACGACGTGGGATGGACTCGGCTAATGTCTTAAATAATGCCGGAGGGAACTGACAACATGACTCCTACAGGGCTTTCCATAAATCCGTAAGGGTAGAAAGAGATAGTGATCTCTTCTAAAAAGTCATCCCAGATATCGTCAATAGTGTTCATGTCTGTTGAATTTTGAGGTCAGTGGAATTGTTTACACTCAGAAGAGTGTTGCTGGAACCAGTCTGTAGCAATTCGAGACGTGTGGTATGATGCATTGTCCTGCTGGAGTTCCCACTTTCTAACTCACTTAAAGTTTGATAACCTGCCATTTTATCAGTAGCAACTGATCAAACAAATGCGCCAATCATTTGCTGTCTTGTATAGGCGTTGCCGACCGAAGCGCGGTATTCTGCCTGTTTACATATCTCTGTATTTGACTACGTATGGCTATGCGTTTGTTTGGCTTGTCAGTGCAACTGAAAAAATTTTGTACAAAAACTTAATATGTTTCTATATGGACTCCTTTATAGCCCGTAAAATGTCTAGAAGATACTGTAGCCCAGCCTATGCACGCACAAGCATATCTGGGGTTATGGAGGCTATTGCTGTCACAGTTCTTCTGCAGAGATTCTCAAGATGACATACAGGCGAGGTATACACAATGTCTTTCACACAGTTCCACAGAAAGGAAACCAGAGGGATTACAAGACAAAGGTTATGTCCGGAGATTGTGGTAGTCACTCGGTTGTCCCGTTGCATTTTACTCATTGCAGTGGAAATGTTCCATCCAGGCAATCATGAGAATTTAAACTGCAGTGGTGTGATGCACCATCCTGCAGGAAGACCACATTTGGCTGAAAAAGATGAAGCTGACGGACAGCAGATAGCTCGAGCATGACGATGTAAATGGTTCTTTTACTGTTTTGTTCATGAAGCGCACTGCAATCATTCACTTTTTCACTGTCTCTGACATGTTTGCGAATAATATGGAGGTTTACGAACCATAGATGTCAATGTTTTGTCGAATAACCTTCCCACATGGGTGCAAGATTGCTTGACCAGAGAAAATGACACTTTCTAGGTAGTTGGTGTTTTCCAATATCCAGACCAACCTGTCAGTCCCAAATTCGAGTTGAAGATGCAGGTCGTGTCGCTTGAGTGCTTGTACAATTTAAAAACTTCGAAAGCGCGAAATGAAGTCTTTTATGCAGAACCTTGTGAAGTTAGGGCGAAGGGCGATTCTCTCTCCTGATGCTCGGCAAAATGACTTTGATGGACCTCATTGAAAGTCCTCTCATATTTCTTGTACTGTTTCATCGGGTGTGGTCACTTTGAGATTCACAACGAAAATTTATTTGGTGATGAGTGGGTGATTTCGTTTCCGAAAGCCAATGGACTTCCTCTTGAGATATAGTAATTTCTGCTAATTACTCTACACCTGGTATAAAATAAAAAGAATATTTTAGAAAAGGATCTGCACAAAACGTTTTGAGTTCCTTTACATGATGCCGCAAATTACAACTAAGTCTTTTTTTTTATTTGCGTTTGGAAACGAGGGAGGGCTGACGTGGACAACCTGTATGTTCTTGTAATATTAAACAGATTTCATTCTCTCTTACATACAAAGAAAGATCGTTGCCTCAACAGAGTATGTTTATTCCTGTGAAAAGCGGATGGCTGACAACCTGCTCGCTCGTCACCCGCTGTGGGAAGTCGCCATGGAGAGTGGGGGAGAAGTCACGTGTTGACTAATGGCCATTGTCGGAGAAAGTCTCGTCCAAGCCACAAGCGCCCTCCCGCCCCGGACGTGGTCTTGTTCTGTCTCATTTGTGGGCTTTAGTACCGCAGCGTCTGATTAACACTTCTAAAACATCGTCTCGCTGGTCTCTTGCAAGCCAACATGGGCGCGCCCACCTGTTCACGAATAAGCAAGAAACTTTCTTTTGTTCATTGAAATCTACTGATTATGCCTTAACAGTCCGTGAAGGATACCCACAGTTTGTCTAATTTTAACAGACTCCCTCTTCACCTATACACGAAGCATATACTGTTGCAACACACCTAAGTTGCGGTACTTATATGAGGTATTCTAACATTGCCAGTCTCGGCGGAGAATTGCTGCCTTGCAGAGCAAATATCGTCTTGCCTGGTTCTGAAATGTGACAGCAGTTTGTTTCTTCTGCACAAGTAAAAAATTTGGCTCAATAAGATGGAAAATATTGTATTCACCAAACATAAAAATATGGCAGATAGAGACCACCGAAGTAGTTACTGAATAAGTCGGCTTTCTGGAAGGTATCAACTATGGATGGTAGTGCTAGGCCAAGTACGGTTTGCCAAAGCTGTGTCAAAAATTAATGGCAACCCAGATTAGCAACAGTTTACAGTGACCTACAGATAAAAGCTTCCAATATTTAACTGAAGTATGAATATGATCTATTTCGGTATAAATAAGTGTTCAGCTGCACAGATTTGTCCTCGAACCTGGTATAGTCCTAAATCCAGTTAACTTTAACACAACTTGCATAGGCCGGCCGCGGTGGTCTCGCGGTTCTAGGCGCGCAGTCCGGACCCGTGTGACTGCTACGGTCGCAGGTTCGAATCCTGTCTCTGGCATCGATGTGTGTGATGTCCTTTGGTTGGTTAGGTTTAAGTAGTTCTAAGTTCTAGGGGACTGATGACCACAGCAGTTGAGTCCCATAGTGCTCAGGACCATTTGAACCATTGAACTTGCATAGTACCCTATGACTCTTCTTGCCGCCGACCACAGAGGAGCCCTGAGACACCAATGAGGCGTGCGACTATTTGTATCCTAATGTGGCACGTGGATGTCCACTTGCCAACTAAATCTGTGACTTGAAGCGAAGGCCTAACACAGTCCCTGTCTGTACACCATCTATAGAGTCAGCCTTACCTATGTTGCGCTTGAGTCGTAGACAGTGTGGCGTTCTTCTGCGTAAGCTGTATGTACCTTCTCGAGGACACAGCAGAAGTAATACGTAATAAGGTTAATAGACTGTATAACACAACTAATACGTCACTTTTACGAAAACCTGTAATTATCTCACATTACTTCAAATGGTTCAACTGTCTCTAAGCGCTGTGGGACTTAACATCTGAGGTCATCGGTCCCCTAGACTTATAACTACCTAAACGGAACTAACCTAAGGACATCATACACATCCATGCCCGTGGCAAGATTAGAACCTGCTACCGTGGCAGCAGCGCGGTTCTGGACTAAAGCTCCTAGAACCGCTGGGTCACAGCGGCTTGCCTATCTGACATTGCGAGGTGGTAGTTTGAAATTTGGCCAAAATGTGCCTACAACTTTTCTTTGTGTGAGTGCCAAAGCATGGCACCCCGCACTTCATAATAGGGCACGGCAATGCTTCAAGCAGCGACAGAAAGGCCAGAGTTGAGAAGTTCATGTGAGGTGTAAGGTCAGTTAATGATGTTACACTGACTTCACATTACACGACATTTCTGCCCAACTTCACCGGTGACGTGTTACACGATGGAAAGACTACCACATCCTCTCTTAAGCACATTTCGCCCTCTCTTTTGACGCCTCTGCGCTGGAGGTCAGAATGTGTGGCCAAGCTTTGAAATCACGTTATTGTCTTACGAATGGACGAGGAAGGCATTTGAGACACCGCATCTCAGAATCGACACGACAATGTCTCAGGAGGTGCTGCAAACGACTCACACATTTCGCGGTCGGAAACGACGGTTCTTAGTGCTATGAACAACAGGTCGTCATTCTTGAGGGTGTTCCACACTGATGATGCCCTCGGATGATTCAAACTTCCCTAACGATTACGATATCAATGCACATGATCTGATCCCTTTTGTGTGTAGCTGGATCGCGAGTTTTGCTCCGGTAAGCAGGGTGGACCACTGGAAACTGTTCAAAACTATTCGTTGAAATTTGAAGATGTTCCGGATTAGCAGAGGGTGCTTTCTCAGGCCCCCTGAGTGGCGCTCCTTCTTTGGCCTGATAGCAAGGGGGCCCAACATCGACACGTGCAAAAACAAAGTGGCAAAGAATCCCCGCAAGCACCATTTCCCCTGCCTCCCAACTTACATAGCATCCTCGGCGCCACCTGTGCACATTTGTGAGGACTTAAAGAATGTGCAGTACCTGTAGAGAGACCCATTCAGAGGATTGGCGCTCCACAGATGCTCTAGCGCCTGCAGGTACACAGCCCTTCGACAACCCTTAGTTTCCGCATGCCCGTCAACTTGTACTAGACTTATAGCGATGAGGCACTCAGCTGAATGAGTAACAAAATCTCTGTATAGGTACATTTGTAAAGTAGTCAGATGAGTTGTTCAGGTGGCACCAACTGTTAGGCTAAACTGGAGAGAATTAGAAGCACCCTTTTCCATTTTACTAACGCACCTGTTAATGTTCTGTCCTCCCTGTAATCTCCCCAAAGAAGGACGCGCAATACAAGAGCTGAGAAATGGTAAACACTCTTTGCTGCTTTGGATCAGCTTCAGATTTCGTCGAATGGTTTTGGACAGACCCTTGTGGATCCACCCTGTATTGTTGTTATTGTTGTGGTCTTCAGTCCTGAGACTGGTTTGATGCAGCTCTCCATGCTACTCTATCCTGCGCAAGCTTTTTCATCTCCCAATACCCACTGCAACCTACATTCTTCTGAATCTGCTTAGTGTATTCATCTCTTCGTCTCCCTCTACAATTTTTACCCTCCACGGTGCCCACCAATGCTAAATTTGTGATCCCTTGATGCCTCAGAACATGTCCTACCAACCGGTCCCTTCTTCTTTTCAAGTTGTGCCACAAACTCCAATTCTATTCAATACCTCCTCATTAGTTATGTGATCTATCCATCTAATCTTCAGCATTCTTCTGTAGCACCACATTTCGAAAGCTTCTATTCTCTTCTTGTCTAAACTATTTATCGTCCATGTTTCACTTCCATACATGGCTACACTCCATACAAATACTTTCAGAAACGACTTCCTGATACTTAAACCTATACTCGATGTTAACAAATTTCTCTTCTTCAGAAACGTTTTCCTTACCATTGCCAGTCTACATTTTATATCCTCTCTATTTCGGCCATCATTAGTTATTTTGCTCCCCAAATATCAAAACTACTTTAAGTGTCTCATTTCCTAATCTAATTCCCTCAGCATCATCAGACTAAATTCGACTACATTCTATTATTGTGCTTTTGTTGATGCATAGCAGAACAGAAATTGTGGTCGCACTACAGTCCAAAGGAATCAGATCAAGTAAAATGCGGTTGCAGCCCACGATGTCCTTAGAGAAGGGATGAATCGTCCGGTGGGTTTCAGCAGTGTGAAACACATTCAAAAACGTCGTCCTGTTGCAAATAACCCAGCAAGCAGTCTTTTCCCACCGCAAAATGTGTGGTTATCAGCGCCCAAACGGACGATGTGGTTCCATTGACGCCGTTTATGTCAGCTTCTTTCGTCTTGTTTCTGAATGGCGGTATCTGAAACGGATTCCTGGGCCTACCATAAGAAAATCGCGAGATTTCAACACAGGGCGTCGCATTCTGACCTCTATCGCAGGAGCATCAAAAGAGAGAGTGAAATGTGGGTAAGATGGGTGTGGCAATTTTCCAGTCGTGTCACCCGTTTGCGGTGGCAGTAGCATAATTTTGTAGAAATATGGTGCCAATGTGTCATCATTAACACACTTGAAACCCACATGAACTACTGAACACTGTCCTCTGCGTTCGCTTGTGCTGGCACCTTGATGCTGGCAGCGTCGCCTACCCCGACGGTGAAGTCGTAGTGCGACATGCTTTTTCTGCATTACAGAGCAGCGTTGTAGGCAGCTTTTTCCAAAATTTAAAGATTCTGCTACCCAAATAAGAGAAAATTATATCACTGATCACTCCGTCTTCAGGCCTCGGATGGCCTACCGGGACCATCCGACCGCCGTGTCATCCCCAGTGGAGGATGCGGATAGGAGGGGCGTGGGGTCGGCACACCGCTCTCCCGGTCGTTATAATGGTATTCTTCACCGAAGCCGCTACCATTCAGTCGAGTAGCTCCTCAATTGGCATCAAGAGGCTGAGTGCACGCCGAAAAATGGCAACAGCGCATGGCGGCCTGGACGGTCACCCATCCAAGTGCTGATCGCGCCCGATAGCGCTTAACTTCGGTGATCTCACGGGAACCGGTGTAACCACTGCGGCAAGGTCGTTGCCGGTAAGAGACAATTAGAGGTTTCAAAAATTGACCCTTTAATTGCGCTGTGCTGTGTAAAGCCTAGAATTTTATCTTTGACAGAGTGCGTTGAGGAATATCCGATACATGTCTTTTCGGCTGTGGGTCTTAAACCGTAGTGTTAAGATAATGTTGACCAAGAAAGTAAGAAAAAAGAGGCTTATTTATTTTTAAAGGCGTTCTTTCGGTTTGTTGACACTGTTGGCACAGTGGCCGAAAGGTTGGAACTTTGTTATATGGTACCTTGTGATACGATATGATGCAGTCTGCAACCTAAAATTCAGTCGAAAGAGCTGGCTTCCTTTCCTCAGGGAGCAGACAGGTGTAGACTATGGAGGGCACGTTGTGACGTCCAGTACCTCTTCGCAGACGATTCACGCACTGCATGCTGTAGTTCTCTTCCCCTTTGACGCTCGCCTTGCTACCGACAGGAGAGGTGAGTGAAGACGCTACCAGCGCAGCGAATAGGAACGTGGCTGGCGATTCGGCTGAGTGTTAAGACCGCCGCAGACACTGTGCAGGCAACAGGTGGGGGACTCGTCACGCTTTCGTCGCGAAGCGTTCCTAGCGGCGGACGGAAGAGGGCGCGCCAGGCGGTACTGCAATTCATTTGTCTGCCTACGTGATCCATGCGTTGTACCTTCGTGACTGTACAATATGTGGCTGTCGATATGGAAGATATGAAGGATCCAGTACTGGAGTTTATCACAGGTTTGGAAGACACTATCAAGGCGGTATATACAGACAATATTTGTAAAATCATTGAGGGAAGCGGCAACCAAACCAGTTTTCAAGCTGTCTTTCTGTTTTGTTTTTTTTTAGTAAGTTTTAAGGCCGTGTGAATATTGGAATTTCCAAAATCAAAAGTGTTATTATGAGAGAATTCGGTAAGTATGCAACCCCCCTTTTTTTTTTAAAAAAAATGTGCAACTTGTTGTGAAAGATGGTGGAATATTCCCACTTTAGTGATTATAGTTTCATGGAGTTGCCATTCATGGCTGCGCTATACATAGCCTTCAAAATGGCGTCTATACAGAGGTTTGTTCGAAGCAGAGGCTGTTACTCAGTTTCTTTCGACGAAAACCAGAGCATAGCAGCTACTCGTAGGCACATGGAGAGTGTCTAAGAAACCTGGCAGTGAACAAAAGCATGTTGAGTCGTTGGGTGAGGCGTCTGTCATCATTGCAACGAGATCGCACAAACCTCTCCGATCTCCCGCGTGCCGGCCGGCCGCATACAGCTATGACTCCCACATTGTTGGAACATGCCCGATACTGTCATCCCAGGTGATCGACGGAATACAGTGAAACATCTCGCAGCTCCACTGATCGTCTCTGTTGGTAGTGCTGACGCACTCGTCTTCGAGGTGTGGGCCCGCTGGGTTCCTCACAGCCTAATAGTAGGCCATAAAGAGCAACGAAGGACCATCTGTGCGGAATTGTTTGCGTGTTAAAAGGCTTACCGTGGCAACTTTTTGTCGAACGTCTTCACAGGCAATGAAACATAGGTTCATCACTTGGAACCGGAAATAAAACGAAGATCTATGGAGTGGCGCCGAGCCACATGTCTTCTGGAGGAACAGTTCAAAGCCATACCCTCAGATGGTAAAGTCATGGCGACGATTGCATGCTTTAACGGCGATATCCGTTAATACAACATTCTCAGGTTTCAAGCCGCGTCAAGTGATTTACTGCCCACGAGCTTTCGGCACAGATCTCCTCAGTCATTGTCAAATGGATGACTGTCGTGTGGTTGTCATTGCCGTGCTTATATAACCGTGCCGTCGCTCGTGACGTCACTGGTGCTCGGTCCCGCACCATATATGCCAATGTTTTGGCCGCGCGACCGCTGGTCCCGCTTCAGCTCCCTCAACACCGGGTCCCACGCTGTACTCAGCTGTAGTCCACCGTCTCTAGTGAAGGTGTTGTCAGAAATTCTAATCTCTATGGCCTCGTTTGCACGCTATCCCAGAAACCATTAGTCCGTTTAATATCTGACGTCTCATCGAATGCAATTCGGTGTCGGTTTTCCAGAGCATGTTCTGCTGCAGCCGACTTTTAGGGACAGCGCACACGGCAACATCTTTCATGTTCTATGCGGCGCTGTTGAGTAGTGCGAACAGTCTGGCCGACATAAAACTGCCCACACTGAGGACGTTAGTACATCGACCTGAAACCGTCTCCGACGCTGAAAACGTGCCGAGAGAATTGATCCACTTCGCAAAGTTTTCAAGGAAAACAACGAACAGATCTCACAAGCACTGTCATCCAAGCCTCTAAGAAAGAAGACCTCTGAAGAAGACACCAAGCAGGTTGCATTCTTACCGTTTTGTGGCTCGACAAGAGGGAAGATTAGTCGGCTCCTGAAGAGGCACAAAACAGACAAAATCTTCAAGCCTCCGGCAAAGATCCGGCAACTAACGGAATCTGTAAAAGACGAGTTAGGACTCAGTATGCCAGGAATTTACGAGATACTGTGATAGCGTGAAAACGAGGCCATAGAGATTAGTATTTCGGACAACACCTTCAATAGAGACGGTGAACTGCAGCTGAGTACAGCTTGGGATCCGGTTTTGAGGGAGTTGAAGCGGGGCCTGCGGTCGCGCGGCCAAAACATTGGCATATATGGTGCGGGACCGAGCACCAGTGAAATCACGAGCGACAGCGCGGCGATATATGTACGGCAATGACAACCACACGACAGTCATCCACTTGACAATGGCAGAGGAGATCTCTGCCGAAAGCTTTATTAATGGCAACGATGTTCAGGACTGAAAGGCTTATTCGGTTTGATTTTCTCCCTTACGGTACAGCGATCGATTCTGAAATTTATTGTGTTACATTCAGGAAACTGAAGAAACGACTTCACTTGGCAACAAAAGTGCCAACCAAGTTCTCCTTCTCCATGACAATGCAAGGCCTCACACAATTCTGCGCACCCAAGAGGAGCTCACAAAGCTTCATTGTACTGTTCTTCCTCATCGAACCTACAGCTCTGATTTCGCACCTTCCGACATCCATCAGTTTGTCGCAGTGAAGAATGCACTCCGCGGGAAGCAGTACATGGATGATGGGGATGTTACTGACAGAGCAAGACGTTGGACAGAAGCCTACTGATATCATGCGGGAATAAAGGCAGTAAGGTAGTGTAAGGAACAGAGACCATCTTGAAAAGTAGGATTTTTGTAGCCAAAAAAGTGGGGAATAATATGGTATGTTGGAATCCTGCATAAAACCAAGTAGCTTTCAGAAAAAAATGTGTGGCATTACGTATTGAACGCCGCTCGTATCATTAACTAAAATTCAGTATTTGATAACTAAAATCTATATTTGTTAACAAGCATACACAATGTCCTAGGAGGAATGGCGGATATACGATCATTTGAAGCATAGCCTCCAAAATACAAGACTTGTGAGCAGTTTTTCATCTTCAACGCTGTGAAAAATATCTCTTCTACTGCTACCTCTGTGCTTTCCGTATTTTGGGGGAAATAGTACGGATCAAAATAAGAAAAATATCTAGTAAACATTGGCTCTGAACGCATATTTCTTTCAATCTATTGAAGCGAATGCTGGATGCTATCTGTGGACAAGGTCCACTCATATCACTCCTCGTATCCCTCCTTCATACATGTCCTCTCTGTGCTTGCGTTCACTTTCTAATCATGTCGTAAGAAGTTAAAAACCGGATTTTCCTCCCTTCCTCGATCGAGGTCCAACCTTATTGACTGTAATCTACCGGTGTTCGTGAGATAGTAATACAGTGTTAATGGTTCTCATGGTCCACTTTACCTCAATTACTCTGGGGTCTGCCCTCTGCTGAGCTGCAAATCCGTACCAATTATTCTGGATGCAGTACGGGAACATGTACGGCGTTGACAGATGCAATGAAACAATACTCAAAATTATTATATGTATTACTGTTAACACAAGTTGTTGCCGCTTCTACAGCGTCAACTGGCCGGTACGTAATTTGCAAAAGTAGCGTACTCACTGCTGGCAAAGACGCTGCGTCAGCTTGGAGGGAAAGCCGGTAACTCTTGGTACGGTGGTTCTGACGCCCTGTGGCGAGGACGGCATGCACCGCCTGTAGTTCTGCTTACGGACACGGCGTTCATAACGCCTCGTGTGTTCGCATTCACATACCGGCTCGGGGAGTACTCAATCCCTCCCATATCACTGTCCACGTTGTCCCTCCCAGGCGACCTCGGATGCCGTAGTGGTAAATGCTCAATCCGGCTGTAGGCCATCAGAAACGTGGCGAAGCTGGAGTTTAGGGCAGCTTGTACCCTGGACCGGACTCGAAGTGGTGGACTTTTGGATTATCCATCAGCGTTGGCTGCTGTGCTGACGTCAGCACTGGATGCTGGACTCCATCAGTCGTGGCTTCGGATCGCTGACAGTCTCTTTGGGCATCAACTGCAAGACAAAAACTAAAACAATGTCACACACAAAATGTTACAGAGAATCGAGTGCAAGCGATAGAACGTCATCTGTCCTTATGAACGAGTGCCCAAAACAAGTTGGGGTGGAGTATTTATGTCGCAGAGGACAGGCTCTGTTCTGCGACGTCATTCACAATGACCGAATTGTTTCTGCTTTTCTCGAGTTGTCAGCGGTCTTCAGTTCCGCTTCATTTGCTTAACAAATTTGTTACAGGGTCTGAATTGCTTAGTCAAACTCTCACTCGTTGTTGCGTCCTACCTTGTGTCTCTTTTCTAATGTTACGGAAGAAACCAACGCGATTCTGCCCTCATTTCAACTGAACTGTTTGCAGTCTCTCTTAAGAGTGGAGAGGTGGCTGTTCCGCCTGACCAGGTAACACTGCTGAAACGTTTGTGTTTCACGGCTGGCAGCAGGCGACACTTCATTAAAGCTGTCGGCTAGAACTTAATTTTTTTTTTGCTCTCTGCTAATTTTGTCGCGTAATAATACTGTACAAGTAAAAACCGATGAAACATGTGAAGTGAGATGCATTACTCGGTGAAATGAGAGGTGCTTGTGGAAGCGCCGTTGTTAATGGACTTCCTGCTTGGCGTGTGGCCACGCAGTTGATCTGCATGATGCAAATACTAATCAACTGGCTGGAGGAGCATGCAGATGCGGTTATGCGCGTAGCAGTACCAACAGCGAAATCTGATACGGGCCATAACATATATGTACTAGACAGAAAGCTGATTAAATAAATTATTACAAAAATGATGAGAATAGCATAGTAAAACATAATGTACCCGTTTGGGTACAATTTTTAACTATGGCCACTTTCATGTGTTTAGTAATTGATACGAGCGTAGCCTAATGGTCGTAGCTAAGCTGTAAGATATATGGACAGAACAGCAACAATGTTGTGACCAAATAAATTCAGGTTCCATATTTCTCTGCATACACACAGAGTAAGTTTTGACAAAATACCGTATTTGTCGATAGTCATAACAGGTTTGTTCTAATAATTAAAATAGTAAGTAGTCGAAAAACATGAAATTCACTAAAATGTCAAGCAAATACACGTGGCTTGTTAAATTATATTACCTCTCAAATGTCCGCACCTGGTAGGTGAGTGGTGAGTGCGACGGAATGTCATGCCTAACAGCCCGGGTTCGATTCCCGGCTGGGTCGGAGATTTTCTCCGCTCAGGGACTGGGTGCTGTGTTGTCCTTATCATCATTTCATCCTCATCGACACACAAGTCGGCGAAGTGGCGTCAACTCGAAAGACTGGCAACAGGCGAATAGTCTACCCGGCGGGAGGCCCTAGCCCAAGGCATTTCCATTTGCCTGTCAAATGTCATAAAAATTAGATTAAAAACTAAGTACGAGTTCGAGTCGAACTGTTACTTCATAGACCTTCGTCGTTACGTAGCTCGACGCTAACCACTTAACCACCATAAACTCTAGCGTTCGGCCCCTGCCCACAAATACATCAATTACATAATAGGCATGTAAAACTACTGTAGCTATTTTCTCGCAATTGTCAGTGCAATGCACCTTACTACTTCCGCGTCATGTTGTTTTTATGGCCTACTAAATGTTTACAAAGTTTGAAGTAAGTCTGTGATCCTAATGTCATGGCCTCCTCTTGTGAGTGTAACTTACTGCAAGGTATAGGATTTGTGGTGGCACGAATTTATTTTTATTTTTAAAGCGGCTTCATTTCATGTGCTACGTCAGTCATGTGCTATTACTGGAGCCCATAGTTTCATTTATTACCTTGTTGGGTATTTATATTGTGGTCGTCAATCCACCCTAATCAGGCAGTTGCTGTTGAGAGGGAGGCCCGTGTTTTATCTTTAAAATTTTTGTGATAAGGTAAGTTAGCAAAGAATACTTACAAGCACGGGCAAGCGTCCTATTCAAACAACATTAATCTTTAAACAGGCATTAAGTGATTCGCAAGTTAATTAAATTCTGAACACATTAAAGCTCGCAAAAGGAGACTACAATAATGAGATAAAGTTTAACCAATCATGGATATCATAATTTTTTTAAAAAAATAAAATACAAACAGATGCACCCCTTCGGGACAGATTTTCAAAACAGGTGACGTCACATAGGCACGGGCTAATTCAAGTAGCAGAAAGGGTGGGTGTTAAGAGCCCGTGCTACAACACAATTTCAGAGCAGAGATGGGGGCGGAGAGAAAACGGCAAATATTGATCCTCAAAGGTAAAATAACTACGATGTATAGAATAATAACCTATTTCACGACCACTGAAATAAAATAGTCAATGGTGAATCAATAACTAATGTCCTCGACGTAACCTTAAAGGACGAAGGCGAATAGCATTATACCAAGTCAGCTTAGAAATTTAAACTACACTAGTAGGTTAACGTATGCTCACTGAAACTAAGGAGTTCAATTAAATTACCCCTTAACAGCACTCCGTCGTCAGGCCACGAGTGGCCTATCGGGACCATCCGACCGCCGTGTCATCCTCCGTGGATGATGCGGATAGGAGGGACGTGGGGTCAGCACACCACTCTCCCGGTCGTTATGATGGTATTCTTGACCGAAGCCGCTCCTCAATTGGGCTCACGAGGCTGAGTGCACCTCGAAAAATGGCAACAGAGCATGGCGGCCTGGATAGTCACCCATCCAAGTGCCGACCACGCCCGACACCGCTTAACTTCGATTATCTCACGGGAATCAGTGTAACCACTGCGGCAAGGCCGCTGCCCACCCCTTAACGGGATACTGATAAACTTAAACAGTCAGAGACTACCATTTCACTGTTTACCTGTGAACAAGTAATGCAATTCGACAACACAGAATGTACAGATTCAATGCTAAGATTGTACTTTGAACCAATAACGTCCACACAGCCCAGTGTGCCAGGAAAAACATTATAGTTTCACCATACTGGCTTATGCCGTCCGTCACTCCGAACAGGAATAGCAGCAATTAATACACCTCGCTTACTCGAAGTCTATCACATCACAAAATCCAGATAAACCAAATCTTGTATGAAATCCTTTACAGATCCAAATCAGGGCCGTACGATTCGATTCGGGTAATGTGGTCGAGTCCATTTCCCACACTACAAGCCAGGTTCGGTCTTGAAAACGTGCCAGACCCATCACAACCTCTGCGTCGTGCCCCGGCCTGCTCAACCACGCTCCCCCTGATTCTCCAGCGCCGCGCGGCTCTCCGGCTGCCCCTCTCTAGCGCCACACGCCCGTCGCGGCTAAAAGACACGTCAAACGGTCGAGCCCAAAAATACACCATGCCGACCCGGTCGATCAATCGATACGAGCCGGCACGGCTCATATACTGGGTGATCAAAAAGTCAGTATAAATTTGAAAACTTAATAAACCACCGAATAATGTAGTTAGAGAGGTAAAAATTGACACATATGCTTGGAATGACATGGGGTTTTATTAGAACCTAAAAGAAAAACAACGTTCACAAAATGTCCGACAGACGCGTGAAAGATCTCTTGCGCGCGTCGTTTGGTGATTATCGTGTGCTCAACCACCACTTTCGTCATAGTTGGCCTCTCAAGTCCCAAGACCTCAGTCCGTGCGATTATTGGCTTTGTGGTTACCTGAAGTCGCAAGTGTATCGTGATCGACCGACATCTCTAGGGATGCTGAAAGACAACATACGACGCCAATGCCTCACCATAGCTCCGGACATGCTTTACAGTACTGTTCACAGCATTATTCCTCGACTACAGCTATTGTTCAGCAATGATGGTGGACATAATGAGCATTTCCTGTAAAGAAAATCATATTTGCTTTAACTTACTTTTTTATGCTGATTATTGCTGTTCTGATCAGATGAATCGCCATCTGTCGGACATTGTTTGAACTTTTGTACTTATTTGGTTCTAATTAAACCCCATGTCATTCCAAGCACGAGTGTCGATTTGTACCTCTCTATCTACATTATTCCGTGATTTATTCAGTTTTTCAAATTTATGCTGACTCTTTGATCACCCAGTATTACCATGTTCGACGATGTTTTTTTTTTTTTTAAATATTTTGTAAGGGTTCGACCTGTTAATCTTAATTATTAAGGTGTAGACATGTCAGATTCTACGGCTCCCTTGTTAAATCTTTCTTTTCCAGTGAACAACCTGTTACACAATAATTTAATTGAGTCGAACTCTTGAGTTGGGATGTAACAAGGTCGTAGTTAAATTAACGTAACAGTGTACACAGTGTGGAAACGAAAGGGAGACGCTGAGGTAATGAAGGAGCTGGTGCTGGCAAAGCCCAAATTTCAAGTCGCCTCACAAACTATTCCCGGAAATTTCACGGACAGACAGCGCAGCGCTGTCGCACTGTCCTTTCAGCGAAAAAGAGAGGAAGAGAGACAAAGAAAGAGAGAAAGAGAGAGAGAGAGAGAGAGAGGGGGGGGGAGGGAGGGAGAGAGAGAGAGAGCGAGGGAAAGAGAGAGAGCAGGTCACGCGTACCGAAACCGGAGGCAGCAGGACTGGCGCCACAATTACGGACGGGGACGTCACGTGCAGCGCACGTGCTGCCCGCGGGCGGCAGAAGCGCCGGCGCCTTTTTGCAGGCGTCGCGACGCCCGCCTCTCCTCTCGACGCGTCGTCGCCTCGCCTCGCCTCGGGGCCGGAGACAAACTGCGCGCGCGACCGCCCCCGCCTATCTCGTAATCTGTTTAATTGAGACCGTTTAGTAGCCGGCTACGGCGACGACTTGCGCCGCTGCACTGCGAGCGCGAATTAATATCCCAGCTCCCCCCCTCAAACTCCCCCCCCCTGACCCCCCTTTCCCACCCACACCCCACAACCTCCACCTCCCCCACCTCGCCGCCTTCCGCTTCCTCACTGTGCAACACCCGCTCCGTTTGTAAATTATTACCAGCCGTAAATTATTTTCCGTAGCAGCCTTACACGTGGCCGCGCCGGACCAGTAACGGGATTATTCACTAACTGCATTATGCGCAAAACAAGCTGGCGAGCCGTTGACTCTGCGCTCACACATCGCCGGGAATACGTCGCTCGAACGCGCCGCTTGCGCTTCCAATAGCGAGATCGGGGATAACAGAATCAAGGGGGAACTGGCCTCCGCTCGCTCCGACGATGGGTTTGAAATATACTGCGTTATCAAATAACAGTGAATGGATTCTTTTTCATCGTGGCGTAATATATCAAATACGCTGTTCTCGATTCTCTGTCGAAATGGATATTTTAAGAGATAATGAAATCTGAATACGATAGAATCAAACAAAGCAGTCCATTTACTTTTTTTCCTACTACGGCCACAACTTAAAAGCAGAGGGAAAACTTGATACCTTCTATGAAGACAGACTGCGTCACTGGCACGAAATTGCACTTGGAGAATGTAACATGTGGAGTCCCACAAGGATCGGTAGCAGAGCCACTCTTGTTCTTAAACTACTTAAATGGTTTCCCAGTGCAAAGTTTACTGCTGGCAGAAGTCTGCTAATCAACGTTTCAAACTCAGCCTTATCAGATGTGGCTTAGACGGTAACAGACCCATATTTGGCGATTTCGAACAAACAGTAGTGACCCGTTGTCACGAGAGTGGTCAAACATCAAATGAGGCACATCGCGTAAACTTACCAGAGTACCGCCGCGCGGGATTAGCCGTGCGGTCTAGGGCGCTGCAGTCATGGACTGTGCGGCTGGTCCTGGCGGAGTTTCGAGTCCTCCCTCGGGCATGGGTGTGTGTGTTTCACCTTAGGATAATTTAGGTTAAGTAGCGTGTAAGCTTAGGGAATGGTGACCTTAGCAGTTAAGTCCCATAAGATTTTACACACATTTGATCATTTTTTTAACCTGAGTACCATTTGGAACGGAAGTTAGAGTGGGGTCAACACATGTGTATTACCAACTGGCTAAAACGGTCACCTGGTCATCTAGTTCCAGTAGCACGTCACCCATCTAACAGCTAGCACGGAAACAAATTTGATTTTCAGTATTTCACATAATAATTGACATAAATCAGAAATTCAAAACGTCGTCATAACCTGAGTAAATCTGATTTTTTTTATTTCGTCCGTTTCAGTTGCACTTATATAAAATTCTGCTGCAGTGTTTACCAATTTCGAGCTGAAACGCCCGCTCTCTTGCCACACACCTTGCTCTTAATAGTAATCATTCATATAGTGTGGTGCCAAAAGACACGAACAGCCTTTGTAAACCATATACTGCGATTCTTCTGTTTTAATTATTCGGGAGTTGACTGTCCGGTTTTAAACTTTCTTTGCTTTTGCCTTTAATTTGATTGGGAAACCGTTGAGATTGAACTTAACATATACACGGATGGAAATGAGAAATGAAAGGTTGCAATAAATTTTTCATCTGTGATTATTACTTTACGTATGAAATATTATATTGCACATTAATAAAAATGAAGTTCTTTGAATATTCCAAAATATTTTACTTTTATTCAAGTAATAAACCTGTTTGTGCAAGAATGAAAATATTATTGTCCATCGAACGTAGCAAACATTTTCACGTTGCAGTGGATTTTTGTTTAACTAGATACACCCCGACTAGCTTTGAAGCGTGAGACTATCTTTACTATATGAAAATGTTTTCTTTTTTTATGTTGCTAAGCTATCATCAAAATTACTCACTTTTAAATACACTTTACGATATGTTCAGAATTTATCACTTTTTTGAATGAAAATTTACAGAAGCTGCAGCTTGTATCCTCTTGTGAATACACAAGATAAAATCTACTATCTCTTTTTATTCTGCGTCTGGAATGCTGTGAAAAGAAATACTTTATTATTTTCGTTCACCTCTACCACCTTTTTAGGATGTGGTCGTTGTAGCGATCGTATATTTAACTCTGCCACTGCTGCAGGCTGCTTGCACGCGTCGCAGCTCCGCACCGCCAGCGATATCCAATAAAATGCTGAAATTTCTTAAATAAAATGGTAATGTCCGGTGCGAACTTTACAGTAATTGTGACAAACAGATTGTACTAGATAAATATATTTTAACAGAAACAATTAAAATCTTTACACACCTTTTACAATTCCAGCTACAAATGGCGTCGATCATCGACTTATGACAAATGAAGACTACTTAAGAGTCTAATGCAACGTCACGGGTTCCTCTCCATTCAGTCCGTGCTGAAGACGAGCAGTTATTACGATATATTGCCTATTTATATCTTAACTAATTCTCGTACAGTCTTTGTCAGTTTTGACTACATATCGTTTCTCCTGTGGCGGTTTTCACATCCTCCGCCACAGATAGTATTTCACACTCTTTGAATGATAATTTATAATAGCAAAATTCATAATCATCTTTTTTCTCACATAATGAAGTGTCCTTTTGAAATTCAATTAACAGACATTACTACGAAAGACTGCCTGGGTAGCCGGCCGCGGTGGCCGAGCGATTCTAGGCGCTTCAGTCTGGAACCGTGAGACCGCTACGATCGCAGGTTCGAATCCTGCCTCGGGCATGGATGTGTGTGATGTCAGGTTAGTTTGGTTTAAGTAGTTCTAAGTTCTAGGGGACAGATGACCTCAGAAGTTAAGTCCCATAGTGCTCAGAGCCATTTGAACATTTGAACTGAGTCATTTTGAATAACTTTGTTTTACTGTTGCAAACTGTGTACATGTCTTGAGGTAGTTTAACTCACTGTGCACAAATTACCCGTATTCTATTAAAACAGTTTTTGAGAATGAGAACACATAAGGACTTGCTACAAATTTTGCACATGATTAAAAATCTCTCTCAAAACTTTTTCTCGCGGAGATCACCCACTAAACAAAGAAAGCAAAATAGTTTACCTTTCTGTACATTTTCGTTGATCACAGCAAATCTTCAACATCAGGCAAGACGTTTTACTTTATTACTTCTTTACTACTTATTGTATTCGCAACGCGTTTTTCAGACGGCGTCCACACACGCCGCTGAATGTACCTGCAAATTTATATATTTGTACGTCATAAAGTTTAGAAGATATTGCGTCATGAACAAGAGATTCACGAAAAACTGCAATGCTTTCAACCGTAATGGTTTAAAGGTCGAGAATGTTTAACGTCAAATATTTAAAACGTTAACGCATTTGTAAGGAAATGAGAGGTTTCGAGCTTGTTTTAGACATGAGAGTTAAATTCTTTAAACAATTGGTTGTGTACTTGTAATAAGAAGACGCTCAGCACATATTGCACTGAAATGCAATTGTCATTGTGTTACCCTAACGGTAGTAATGTTGTATTACTTTATATATTCTCACTTGTTGGTCTGCCATGGAATTGTGACCTACTTGGTGCGTGTACCCGTTCATGAGAGAAAAGGGGCTTAACGATCACACGGAGACACACGACGACAGACAGACAGCAAAGTGATCATATAATGAGAAATCTGGGACTACCACGATCAGGGAATGACACGGAAGGACGAGGCCCCTTTAATTAACAACATTTACCCTTGAACAACGACAACATTTATTTTTATACACTTTCTTTGATAACAAGCTTCTTTTGAGAAACAGGTAGAAGAATTGTAGTTAATTTGCCATTACGCGGTAGTTCAATATGAAGAGTGAGACAGCCGTTAAATTACAGTAATAATAGACTCAAACAAATTCAAGAAATATGACCTTAACAATATTGGTAATTTCAAAATTTCGAAATTAAACAATTGTGACGAAACACAAACCAGAGAGGCCATCGAAATACACTCCTGGAAACTGAAATAAGAACACCGTGAATTCATTGTCCCAGGAAGGGGAAACTTTATTGACACATTCCTGGGGTCAGATACATCACATGATCACACTGACAGAACCACAGGCACATAGACACAGGCATCAGAGCATGCACAATGTCGGCACTAGTACAGTGTATATCCACCTTTCGCAGCAATGCAGGCTGCTATTCTCCCATGGAGACGATCGTAGAGATGCTGGATGTAGTCCTGTGGAACGGCTTGCCATGCCATTTCCACCTGACGCCTCAATTGGACCAGCGTTCGTGCTGGACGTGCTGACCGCGTGAGACGACGCTTCATCCAGTCCCCAACATGCTCAATGGGGGACAGATCCGGAGATCTTGCTGGCCAGGGTAGTTGACTTACACCTTCTAGAGCACGTTGGGTGGCACGGGATACATGCGGTCGTGCATTGTCCTGTTGGAACAGCAAGTTCCCTTGCCGGTCTAGGAATGGTAGAACGATGGGTTCGATGACGGTTTGGATGTACCGTGCACTATTCAGTGTCCCCTCGACGATCACCAGAGGTGTACGGCCAGTGTAGGAGATCGCTCCCCACACCATGATGCCGGGTGTTGGCCCTGTGTGCCTCGATCGTATGCAGTCCTGATTGTGGCGCTCACCTGCACGGCGCCAAACACGCATACGACCATCATTGGCACCAAGGCAGAAGCGACTCTCATCGCTGAAGACGACACGTCTCCATTCGTCCCTCCATTCACGCCTGTCGCCACACCACTGGAGGCGGGCTGCACGATGTTGGGGCGTGAGCGGAAGACGGCCTAACGGTGTGCGGGACCGTAGCCCAGCTTCATGGAGGCGGTTGTGAATGGTCCTCGCCGATACCCCAGGAGCAACAGTGTCCCTAATTTGCTGGGAAGTGGCGGTGCGGTCCCCTACGGCACTGCGTAGGATCCTACGGTCTTGGCGTGCATCCGTGCGTCGCTGCGGTCCGGTCCCAGGTCGACGGGCACGTGCACCTTCCGCCGACCACTGGCGACAACATCGATGTACTGTGGAGTCCTCACGCCCCACGTGTTGAGCAATTCGGCGGTACGTCCACCCGGCCTCCCGCATGCCCACTATACGCCCTCGCTCAAAGTTCGTCAACTGCACATACGGTTCACGTCCACGCTGTCGCGGCATGCTACCAGTGTTAAAGACTGCGATGGAGCTCCGTATGCCACGGCAAACTGGCTGACACTGACGGCGGCGGTGCACAAATGCTGCGCAGCTAGCGCCATTCGATTGCCAACACCGCGGTTCCTGGTGTGTCCGCTGTGCCGTGCGTGTGATCATTGTTTGTACAGCCCTCTCGCAGTGTCCGGAGCAAGTATGGTGGGTCTGACACACCGGTGTCAATGTGTTCTTTTTTCCATTTCCAGGAGTGTACTTAAACACCCTAAGAACATGAATAGGGAGGATGGACTTAGGCTTGCCCAACTTGCGTGCCAGCAATCAGAGCCCAGCAGACCGCACTATGAATACGAGGGTCGAGCACTACCGGCGAGTAGCTGCCGCCGTGTTGCCGACATCCAGCACCTGGCAAACACGAGCCACCGTATAATACCTCGGTGGCCACCAATCATGGCACGTAACACGAGAGCCAATAGAGGTTACGCTCCACCTCCACTGCAATAATCTATTAAAATCAATTTCCCCCTCCTTCTTCCTTAAGTGATCAATTACACGATCTATCTTTTTAAAATTACGACGTAATGGCATACGCAGTGAGCAGTAACAACAAAATATCAGGGACACTGCATAGTTAGAAAGCACCAGTAGACCTAGAAGAAGGCAGCTGCAACCGTGGGCGAAAAGTTGGTTTTTATCCTGCAGCAGTATTTTTATACATTACGGTACCATACCCAGAAAACTTTCATGTCGACATTTCTAGATATATTTCTTGAGTGGAATTCAACTCCAAGACATTAGGGCGGACCTCCAAAGATAAATATTAACAAAGTTAACACAGCAATTAGCCAAAGGCTTACAGCAAAACATTCACTGTGATACTTAGAACGAGAATAGAGTATGCTTTAAACATTAAAGAGAAAATTTCCTGTGCGAAGCCAGTTAATCAAAGGGCTCTTGGGTGACCACATAAACTCGTTTACAATGCCAGTCACATAACATAAGACACTCGAGCACAGCCAGCCAGGACGAGTAACTGTTTTCAAATGGGAAGCAGAGCAAGCAAATGCTAGAGAGGCGTGCACAGGACCGCAAGTAAAAGCTAGTCCCTCGCGGCAAAAAGCCCCCAACGCGGAATACTCCCTCAGCAACTTAGTAAGTGCTGCTAACAACCGAGGAAGATAAGTGTCTGGATTAAATTGCGAATAAAATCATGAATAGTGAATTGCAGAAAGGGAGCTGTTACTTCTTCCATTAACAAATACATAAAGAGCCAAAGAGACTGGTACACCTGCCTAATACCTTCTAGCGCCCCCCGAGCACGGAGAAGTGCCGTAACACGACGTGGCATGGATTCGACTAATGTTTGAAGTAGTGCTGCAGATAATTTACACCATGAATCCGGCAGGTCTGTCCATAAATTCGAGAGAGTAAGAGGGCTTAGTGATCTTTCCGGAACAGCACTTCGAAATGCATGCCGGATACGTTCAATATCGTCCATGTCCGGGGAGTTTGGTGACCAGCGGAAGTGTTTAAACTCAGAAGAGTATTTCTGGAGCCTTTCTGTAGCAATTCTAGTCGTGCGGGGTGTCGCATTGTCCTGCTGGAATTTCCCAAGTCCGTCGGTATGCACAATCGACATGAATCGATGCAGGAGATCAGACAGGATGCTTATGTACTTGTCACCTGTCAGAGTCGTATCTAGACTTATCAGGGGTCCCATATAACTCAAACTGCACATTCTCCACACCGTTACAGAGCCTCCAACACCTTGGACAGCCCCAGCTAACATGCAGGGTCCATGGATTCATGAGGCTGTCTCTATACCCGTCCGCCATCCGCCGATACAACTTGAAACGAAACCCGTCCGACCAGGCAACATGCATCCCCTCATCAACAGTCCAATAACGGTGTTGACAGGCCCAGGAGAGAATTAAACTTTTGTGTCGTTCAGTCATTAAGGATACGCGAGTGAGCCTTCGGCTCCGAAAGCCCATATCAATGATGTTTCGTTGAATACTTCATACGCTGACACTTGCTGACGGCCCAGAACTAAAATCTGCAGCAGTTCGCGGAAGGGCTGCACTTCCGTCACGTTGAACGATTCTCTTCAGTCGTCATTAATCCCGGTCTTGCAGGATCTTTTTCCGACCTCGGCGATGTCGGAGATTTGATGTTTTGCCAGATTTCTCATATTCACGAAACTCTTGTAAATGTTCGTATAGAAAAATTCCCACTTCATCGCTACCTCGGAGATGCTATTTCACATCACTCGTGCTCCGACTAAAACACCATATTCAAACTCACTTAAATCTTGATAACCTGCCATTGTAGCAGCAACAATCGATCTAACAACTACTCCACAGACTTGTTCTTTTATATAGGCATTGCCAACAGCAGCGCCGAATTCTGTTTGTATATCTCTGTACTTGAATACGCACTGA
Source organism: Schistocerca gregaria (assembly GCF_023897955.1). NCBI lineage: Eukaryota > Metazoa > Arthropoda > Insecta > Orthoptera > Acrididae > Schistocerca > Schistocerca gregaria. The sequence continues at coordinate 164,183,996 of NC_064922.1, forward strand.
CTATAACAGTTTCTTTGGTGCTTCGTGTATATTCGAGACCGTGTCATTCTCTTTACAGTTTTGGAGGAGACGGTTCTTTAGCTCTAAGCGAGATGTATGAGGTTCAGAATTGCTCTGAAGAATGAATTTCCCGACAGTTTTGCAGGATCCGCCTTATATGACTTATCTACTATATCTATCTTTGTATTAGCCTATCGTGAATGCCCTCATATCTAGAAACATATCGTCCAAAGTCCTGCATTGTATTATGGGCAATTCGTATGAAGACACAAGGCAGTATTGAGAAAATTAGTAGTTTCGGAAAGTCCGAATAGCAAGTTCCACATTATTTTCATTTTTGGATTCTGAATGCAAAAGGTCTGATTACTTTTAAATGCTGTTGTAAATTATATAAAACAGTATATTAATGGCTAAATTTAGTCACGTTTAATATTTTTCAGTCGGACATCAGTTAAATGAATTAATAGCCGATATCATGCAAGCCAAACGGGCCGACTTGGGGCAGAAGAGGCGCCACAGGACATTTTAATTTCCACTGTCTATGCTTTTACAAATAAAATCATAAAACCTTGGGAGCATGACCAGGAAGGGTTCAGGATTCACACTCTTAATAGTGGAAGTTCAAAAACAAAACAAAATATTTATTTTACATATCAAATTCGATAATTTTTTCACTTCCTATTGGCTCGATTTGTTGTTACACGTACACTTTTCTTCATCAGTAAGAGAGATTATTCGATGAATTTCGCACAGAATACAAACCATACTTATAGGTGTATGAAACTCTAGAACTTTCCAAATCTATTAAAAACTGCGGCAAAAATTCAGGTAATTTACAACAGAATTTGAGTTTTTTCCAAACATGAAATTTCAAATATAACATTTCACTCATTTTTTCGTAAATTAAATAAATTCTAGAGTTTCATGCACCTGCAAGTATGGTTTCTATGATGTGCAAAATTCATCGAAGAATCTATCATACTAATGAAGAAAAGTGTACCTATAGTAACAAATAAAACCAATAGTAAGTGAAAAAATGATGAAATTTCACGTACAAATAAACTTTATTTTGTTAAATTTTTCAACTTCCATTATTACGAGTGTGAATCCTGAGTCCCTCCTGGTCATGCTGACAACGTTCTATGAATTTAATTGCAAAGGTATAGAAAGTGAAAATTAAAATGTCTTGTGGTGCCTCTCCTGTCCCGAGTTGGTTCGTTTGACGTCCTATCTCCGTTAATGAAACGGCAGTAGTAATATAATGTGTTTGGATTTGCCTTGAGAATAACCAGATGTATGTTGCTATCTTATTTTAAGAACCATATGGTTTTAAGTGAAATTTCTTCTGTAAAATTTGGCTTCCATTGATAAGTTAGAATTATTGGACCTCTAATCTGAATTTGCGCAAGATTTGTCATTCTTTTTGATATGCTATGTAAGTTTTCCTTTTGAGACTTGACGTGAAAAAATGTGGTAACTTCGGATCCTGGTATATTTACATCTAAGACAGTCTAGAATTTATTTTGTAAACTGCTACGACTACCTTTTAACAACTGTTTGGTTTAGTAATTTAGTCTCCATTACTGTCCATTCATTAATGTATGGTTTTGAAAGTATTAAAACTACGCGGTACATTGTCCAGTGTTCACATAACAGTGTTTTTTAACATATGTAATTGCTTATTTGTGTGTATGGGATAATAATTCTACACGATGAAAACTGAAAACTTGATCCATCTTCCATAGCGTGTGTTTCTGTAATAAAACAATGACATTGTCATAGTTGAATACAATCATATCATTGTCTATAATATGTCCACTTGAGTGGACGTTACTAAGATTGTGTTCTTAGTGCTCAAATTTTGAGTAGTATAAGCAGCATCTTAAGTCAGCAGTTTCATTCCATAACGGAAAATGATAACTATTGTGGCAAATAAAGTGCAGTTCATAACGATGAGCCGGGCTACATATTCTATAGTAGAACAAGGATTCTGAACTAACATGTCAATACTTGGAGGATGATTTCCTCACAAACAATAATACACCTATGTAATTCTTTTTTCCAATTATGGATCTATTTAAGTTGTAAGTTTGGAGACTTATTAAAACTGGTCTTTGTAAAATGAAAGCATCAATAATTTTTTTGAGTGTGCTGGTTTCGCAATTATTAAAAGGAAACGTAGCAGATGTAATCTCGTTGACTTTTGTTATTGCTGTGACCCATCAACTCGTCTCTGAATTCTGATTACATGATGCGTAATGTCCATCCATCCACTCCTGACTGTTTTTTTAGTCCTCAGTTCTTCTAGGTGCTATCTTTGATGTCCTCTATAAACATTCTTCTTGATTTTCCTCTACGTCTTTCATCTTCTGTTCTTCGATTCATTACAGATTTTTCTATCGACTCTCCAGCTCACTTGATATGCCCAAAGTACCGTAATTTCATCTGCAGCTTTGGTTTCCAAAGATATTTTTGTTTATTTTTCCATGGCTCCCTATTTTTCTCTTCCTCAGTCCAATAAATACTCAGGATCGGTCTCCACACCAACATTTGAAAAGACTCCATTTTTTTTTGCGAACAATTTTTTTGATTGTTAGCAACTTACATCCCTACAAAACTATGCGAACGATTTTTAAGGCTTAATCCATTTTTATTTTGGTCAGTACCGACAATCTCCTTTGGTTCAGCAACTTCCTTCATTTAATGGTAGTGTCTATTCCAAATTATACCCTTCTCTTTAATTCTTCAGCTCAGGAATTTGCAGTCGTATATCCTAAAAATATATAAGTATTTATCTCGTACTTAATGCTCTCTTCATCCGTCACCATTCCCTCAGTCCGTCATCAGTCCCGTTGCACAAGACTTTTTTCTTCAAATATAACTTCATATCGACTTTTTCTCTTCCTTGTCGTATTTTTTCCAGCACTCTTTAAAGTCCTTGTCTAAAAGATCGGATTAAGTAAGCTGGTTCTGTAATTCCCATCAAAAGATGTCATTCCTGTAGTTATAAAAATAGTAACCCAGATTTGCTATCATGTATCTGAGCGACGGTACTATACGCAGAATAGCTGATTCGAAAACTACTGCATTCTTGTTTCAAATACTTCTGTGGAGACCTTTAGACTGGACGTTTCCTGTAGGTGTTATCCAAATGTTGAGGCTTATGTCAGAAAAAAGGTTGAAACCGGGACTCCTTATTTTTTACGGATAACGATGAAAGAACAAGCACCACAATTCGAGATTTGTACACATTGATACAAGTAGGAGGGTTTTACATGTGTCCTCAGATAAGTTAGGGAGAGGTACGGTTGTTGCAACGTGAAAAAAGCCAAAGCCTTCTTTTTCGAATAAGAATAATCACGGCCCCACCTGGTTCTTTATAAGCGTCTTGTCTCCTTAATGACCAATTAGGCACTTGAAAGCAGTTAGATGGTAACGCTGTATACAGGACCCAATTCTTGGGGCGCAGTGTCCGTCTATCGCCACTAATTGGCTTCACTTCTTAAAATGGCATTTCTAGCCACCATATCTCGTAACAGTGTTGCAAGAAGCGTCCACCTCAAATAGTAAAGCACTTAAAAGAGACTGCTTTCAAATAATACCTACCAATCGTCGCACAAATCTCTGGAACTGAATTACAGCGCCAAGATTCGCAACCGAGTTGTAACTGTGCATTGTTCCTGCCCACAAAAGCAGTTCCCTTTATTCGCGTTTCGTGAAGAGAGCTATCTTGCGTGGTCAACAGCAGCGGTTACGGCTAAAATGATATGTGGCCGCCATGAAGCAAAGTTCGGTGTCGAACATCCAAGGATGTATTTATGATTTCTCTACCAAATCAGTTTGTTAGTTTTTATAATAACTATAGTAACCATGCAAGTTCACACTAAAATTTCTGCCTGTTTTATCTTATAGTTCCCAATTAATGAATAAATACTTGCACTAGTATGAAAAAATAAATGTTCAGACGAAAAGGAAACATGCTTTAGGTTGGGTTCTGCAGAAATATACGGATACGCAGACCTGTGCTGACCTCACGACTTCGCTTACGAACTGAAGAAAGGCAATCTTACTTTTTTAGTATTCGTAGTCTCTAGGGAACTTTTCACAGTTTTAATTGGTTTATACTATTTGAAATTCTGAAGGTAACAGGGATAAAATAAAGAGAGCGAAACGTTAACTTGTACGGAGACTAGACTGCAGTACAAGTCGAACAACATGGGAAAGAAACAGCAATTCTGAGGCGAGTGGTACAGGATTGTAGGATGTCTCTAACGCTGAGCAAGCAATAAAGGAAACCAAAAAGACCTTTGGAAATTAAATTACAATGTCAGGGAGTATCACTGAAATCTCTGAATTTGTTGACTACCTTGTAATTCTTCCAGAGACGGCAAAGGACTTGGAAGAACAGTTAATACAATTGGATGATGTCCTGAAAAGAGATTTAGACGATCGTCAACAAAATTAAAACGAAGGTAATGGAACGAAGTCGAATTAAGTGTTGAGCGCATTAGATTAGGAAATACCACACTAAAAGTATTAGAGGTGTTTTGGTGTCTGGGAAGGAAAATAATTGATGATCGCTGAAGCACAGAATCGTAATGCAGACTGACAACAGCACGAAAAACATTTCTGGAAGAGAGGAATTGCTCAGCGTCGAACATAAATTTATGTGTTACGAAATCATTTCTGTAGTTATTTGCTTGTATAGGTATGCTTGCTTCTATAGGTCTTTGCTTGTACGGAACTGAAACGTGGACGATAAACAATTCTGATAAGATTATAATAGAAGCTTTTAAAATGTTGTCCTACAGAAGAATGCTGAAGATTAAATGGGTAGATCGAATAATTTATGGAGAGGCACTCATACGAATAGGTGAGAAAAGAAACTTGTGGAACAGATAGACTAAAAGAAGGTATCAGCTTATGCATGTCGTGTTATGAACTCTTTGGTGTGACGTCATAAGCGCGTGACTGCGTGTGAGATCGCTCTCCAAGTTTTTATATATTTTTAGGTTTCAGATATATACTTTAACGGTTTTTCGTGATAATATTTACTATATAAGTGATTTATTAGTGGTTTCTTCATTCACCTCTGCCTTTCTTGTGTTGTGACCTGATATTTGTATTTCGTATCGAGCAACTTAACCTCTTACCCGTGTTTACATTCCACGCTGACCAGTTGCAGCTGTAGCGGCGCATCGAAAGCTAAGTACTAATTAATTGTTTGTGTATAATAGTTTATTTAGGAACTTTAGTAGTCTTCAATCGGTGTTCTTAGTGTTTTCCGGTGAAATAACTTCAGAAGAAATTTTTGCGAACTGCTTTCAGTTTCGTTACTGTGTCACTAGACGTTTGATTTTCTTTCTGTTTTAGTGTTTTGTTATATTCTCATTTGTTGGTGATTTATATTGTCAATAATAGTAGTTACTTCACTTTTAGAGCAAGTTTGCGATTATTGTAGTCAGTATTTAACATATTCTTATTGTAGTAGCGGAACTTAGATAAAGTTGTTTTCTTGTTTCAAGAACTGTAAAATTTTACCATGAGTGAGAAGTGTGGGCTTTGCCGTAGGTTCGTGAGTAGTGGATTGCGGATAATTTGATGCTAAATCTCAGTAAGACTCAGTTTTTACAGTTTCTAACTCACAATTCAACAAGAACCGATATTTTAATCAGACGGAATTGGCATATTATAAGCGAGACGGAACAGTTCAAGTTCCTAGGCGTTCAGATAGATAGTAAGTTGCTGTGGAAGGCCCATGTTGAGGATCTTGCTCAGAAACTAAATGCCACTTTATTTACCATTAGAACAGTATCTGAAATAAGTGACATTTCAACACGAAAAGTAGTCTACTTCGCATATTTTCATACACTTATGTCAAATGGTATTATTTTTTGGGGTAATTCTTCTGATTAAAAAGGGTATTTTTGGCATAAAAACTGGCTGTTCGAGCTATGTGTGGTGTAAGTTCGAAAACCTCTTGTCGACCCCTATTCAATAGTCTGGGAATTTTGACATTGCCCGTACACTATATATATATTCATTAATGTCGTTTGTTGTTAGCAATACTAGCTTATTCCCAAGAGTTAGCAGCTTTCACTCAGTTAATACTAGGCAGAAATCAAATCTACATGTGGAATGCACTTCCTTGACTCTTGTGCAGAAAGGAGTGCAGTATTCTGCTGCATCCATTTTCAATAAGCTACCACAAGAACTCAAAAATCTTAGCAGTAGCCCAAACACTTTTAAGTCTAAACTAAAGAGTTTCCTCATGGCTCACTCCATCTATTCTGTCGAGGAGCTCCTGGAAGAGCTAAAAAAATTAGCAAATTCCAGTGTTACATTTTTTATTTTGTTTATTTAAATTAACGACTTGTCGCCTGAATATGTTTCTTATATTTCATTTTATCTGTTTGTACAATCTACAACTGAATATTCTTCTTATATTTCATTTTATCTTTTTCTACAATCGTGTTATAATTTCATGTACTGACTCGTTCCATGACCATGGAGACTTCTCCTTAATGTTGTCCCACGGAACAATAAAAAAATAAAATAATAAATGAACCCTCTGAATAATGCCACGTGCCGTGACGAGCTTATGGGTGGAAACAAAGAATGAGTCTAGAAGTAATTAATGGATATGAAATCCTTTCACAGATTCGGGACCTTTCCATGGAGAAAAAACCGCTGCTGAATCCATGATTTGCTTATCTGTTTTATTCCGACTTGTATAAAAATTTAGCCACCAATTAAAGTGGAAAAATATTTACACCAAGGAAATAAACTTTATAATAATTGTTCTTTGAATGCAATGGAAATCAGTGCGTTACAGACACATAACGTCTATCCACAAGAAATGTAGACTGGAACTAAAAAAAAAAGTCATGATGATTTCTCCATTGGCAAAAGATTCCTCAATAGTAAACCATTCGGATCGCCGGGAAGGGACTCCAAAGGGGGAGGTGACCATGACAAAAAGATTAAATAACCAACGGAAGAATAACATTCTACGAGTCGGCGTGTGGATTGTCAGAAGCTTGAACGTGATAGGGAAGCTATAAAACCTGAAAAAGGAAATGCACAGGATGAAACTAGTTATAGTAGGAAGTGAAATGGAAAGAAAACAAGGATTTATGATCCGATGAATATAGGGTAATATCAGAAAATGGTATAACGGGAGTAGGATTCGTTATGAATGAGAAGGTAGGGTAAAGAGTGTGTTTCTGTGAACAGTTCAGTGACAGAATGGACAACAAACCAACACCGACAATGATACTCCAAACTTCCAGGCTGTTAGACCGTGGTCGATGTATGAAACTCTCCCCTGACGTTTCGTCTTCGAGTGCGGGAGACATCATCCGAGGTAAAGCGGCGGGCCTATCAGTCCAGAAAATGTAGGTGAGGACAATACCGGCCGTGAAATCCTACACTGCATGACCAACAACGATAGTTCAAGTATAATTGCCGACGTTGCCAGCTGAAGAGGCGGAGAAAGTAACTAAGGATACTGCAAGAGTAATACAATACGCGAAGGGAGATGAAAATTTAATAGTCGTGGGGGGAGCGTAATACATCTGTAGGGGAAGGAGTAGAAGAAAATGTTACAGGAAAAAAGAAATGAGTTAGGAGAAAGACTGATTGAACTCTGTAATAAATTCCAGCTATTAATAGCAGATATGCTGTTCAAGAATCACAAGACGCGGAGGTATACTCGGAAAGGGCCACGTGATACGGAAGTCTTTCGGCCCTAGTTCTATCCATACATGGAAATAAAAAAAAAAGGTTCAGGAGTGGAATTAAAATTCAAGGTGAAAGGATACGATTCGCTGATGAAATTGTTGTTCTCAGTGAAAGTGAGGAAGAATTACATGATCTGCTGAACGAAATGGTCTAATCAGTACAGAATATGGATTGAGACGAAATCGAAGAACGACGAAAATAATGAGAAATAGCAGAAATGAGAACACCGAGACACTTAACATGAAGGTTAATGGTCACAAAGAAGTTGGAGTTAAGTAATTCTGCTGCCTAGGCAGCAAAATAACCAATGAAGGACGGAGTAAGGAGGACATCGAAAGCAGACTAGCACCGGCAAAAAGGGCATTCCTAGGCAAAAGAAATCTATTAGTACCTTAATTTGATTAAGAAATTTCCGAGAATGTACGTCTGGAGCACATCTTTGTATGGTAGTGGAACATAGAATGTGGGAAAACCGCAACAGAAGAGAAGGGTCAGAGTCCACATTTTCCCCACGGCCTGATACTGGGGAGAATGTTAATACGAGATCTCAGTGATCTACTTATGTCCGCAGCTAGCATAGTGCCTGAAGTGCATAATTCATATTACTTGATAGTTCCACTATGAGGCAATAAATGGCAACTCTATTCTAATTTTAGATTTTCACAAATGGCAACTACGTCAGGATGCGTTCATGCAGAACAGTGTTAAGTGCCTAAAATTTGGCTGATATTTTAGGAATATGTGCGGCAAGCGTGCGTGGAAAATGTTTTGCAGGAACGATTTGTACAAATCCGAGGATATTATGGTTAACTGCGACTTAGATAAAGCTCCTAAATATTTGTTCCCATTTCATCCTCTGATTGGTACTGCATCCAATATGTGTGATATGAAGAAACAAGCAGTCTTGGTTGCACTGTTAAAAATTTTTATTACTTCCCATTGACGCGTTTCACCTTTATTCAGGCGTCTTCGCATAGGCCTACGGAAGAAAACAAATTCGATAACAGTGGCGTGATTTCATTTTGTATTTCTTTCGTTGGCCAATCAGGAGATGTCTAAATGAAGGTGAAAAGCGTCATTGGAACGTAATGAAAAAAAGTTAACACTACAACCAAGACTGCCTGTTCCCACTCCTAAATATTTTCCAGCACTCAAGTGCGCTCCAGAAATTCTTGATAATCATGTAAATGTTAATTATCATTTAAGCAAGTAAATGATGTTAATCTGTGTCCTTGAATATAGTTTACGTGTGGTGACAGAAATGTTACAGCCGTCCTTCGAACTGTATGCGTATTGTAGTAAGGCGACAGTAAAATTAATTTTATATAGTGCTGAATAATAGATCAATTTTCATGGTTTATTATTTCAAAAATTGGCAGTACAAATCTTAGTATCAACTGAAACCGTTCGGACGTTATAAATTATTATTTCTGAGCGGTTTCACGGCAGTACTTCGTTAACTCGCCCAACGAATAAACAGTCGTAAGTCAATGTTAAGCACACCCAACTTGCAAGCAAACAGTTTTAAGTACACACCGGTATATTTCTAAGAATTGGATAGAATTTACGATTCTCTCAAAATATTTGGAAACAGTGACTTATTTGAACAAAATTTCGCAACTGGTGCACATGAAACATTTCGTTTCTCAAACTTTATTGAAACTTCACTGCGCCATTTCCCGAAATAAAATCTTGTCCCTTTCCGTTGTTTACAATCGAAGCCTTTAAAAAGTTTGCGTTTAATAAATAGACTGATTGAGAAAGCAGGCTTTCTCGGCGATGAAGCTTGCAGGGTAATCTGGCGAGAAACGACTTCGTCTTCTGACAAACTTCCTTAACGCCACCCTCAGATGAAGTGTTGCAAGATGCCGCTGCCACTCGGCTGATAACTCGAGAAAATTTCATCGGAAAAAGTGTGGGCTGAACTTTTGTAACACGATGAGTCCTGAATAAGAGCGTTATGTGGAAATGAATCGTAGGCTGCAAACAAGGAAGAACACTACCATATGTAGAATTCAAATTAGAAATTTCTTACGTCGTAGATGATCGGGGCTGCAAATAATAATATTTGATAGCACTTACAAACTTAGTTCTATATACTGAAAGCTAGTTCTGTATCTACACTTCGCAAATCATCTCTCGGTGAGTGGCGGACGGTGTTTCAGGTACACTCGTAAATTATTCCATAATTCCAGTCGTGAATTTTGGATGAGAACATCGACTGTCTGTCGGTATTCGAGCACTTTACAACAGTATGTAATGAGAGATTACCTCTAAAAAACTAGGTCTACCATATTTTTTGGATACAACTCAAGACATATTGTCACATTTCTTGGCTCCAGCTCAGGACATAATTTTGAAATTACTTGAAAGTCTAATCAGTTTATTGAAACTTTATTTATTCAGTCCTTGATTTTTTTCGGACGTGGTTTGTTTATTTCAGTTGTATCAAAAAATTCCCAACAGGCAAGCTCTGAATTAACTTTAACATTCAGCAGACGTGGAACACCTGATCAGGAAACTCTATTTCTTTCTGCAGACCAAATGTTCTCCATAATTAAAGAAAAAGACACTCTCTCGGCCGTTAGAGGTGGCCGAGCGGTTCTAGGCGCTACAGTCTGGAACCGCGCGACCGCTACGGTCGCAGGTTCGAATCCTGCCTCGGACATGGATGTGTGTGATGTCCTTAGGTTAGTTAGGTTTAAGTAGTTCTAAGTTCTAAAGGACTGATGACCTCAGAAGTTAAGTCCCATAGTGCTCTGAGCCATTTGAACCATTTGAACACTCTCTCAACCGCAGTAGATGTCCCCGGCAAAGGCATCGCAAATTCAGTCGTTTTAGAAATATTGCAAAAAGAAATACCTTGTTTTGAAACAACATAAGAATTGCTGTTATGTTTGCTGAAGCAGTAGGACTACAGCATTCATATGTTTACCTCTTTACTCATGGGGCTTTATATCAGCCTTAATGTGCAACAAAAAATTAGTACCCAGTGTGCAATAAACGCTTACATTGATACAGTCACCAAACCTTTTCACAAACTCCTCTCACGGATTAACATCGAACACACACATTATTTTGCCCATTGCTAAACAATGAGACAAAAAATGATTTGTATACATATATGGATGTTCCGAAAGAAGACACACCATTGATGACCTGCAACCGCCTAGAACGAAATTAGAATCATATTAATACCTTCGACTGCCGACGGGCGTTGATATATATCAACGTGGACACGTGAAAATGTGTGCTCCGACTGGGACTCGAACCTGGGATCTCCTGCTTACATGGCAGACACTCTGTCCAGCTGGGCCACCGAGGGCACGAAGGATTGTGCGCCTGCATGGACTATCTCGAGCACGCCTCCAGCGAGACCCACATTCTCAACTTGATAACTTGATTAGAGATAAAATTACCAAAAACAGGTCGGCAAGTTACTGCACACATGTAAACGACACAAACGCTTTGTCCTGTAGTCTTGTTGTTAAAAGTGGTGGGAAAGCTGTTAGTCACACCTCCCCGTCGACGTCAGTAAATGCTCCACGATCGGTTAAGGGGAACAATCTTAACAGAACGTTAAAACGCGCATATCGAATATATAGGTCTAAAATTAAAACAAAATCCTCACCAGCCATATAATTCTCAAAGCCCGGACAGTTCTCCAACCACGGAGAGCACTAAAACACCAGAACTGTGCGGGCTGAAACCACACGTATGGTAAACCTTAAAATAAGGAGTGTAGCGACAAGAATGAACAGCGTAAATTTTGAATGAATGAAATTAGTTACTTTAATGTTGAAACAGGTCTGTATTTCAAACTATCAGTACAAAGGGCACTGATTATTTCGATTTCAAACTGCTAGCACTATTTAATATACTACATCGATAGGAATTATAGACAATGTAAAAAAAATCGAAATATCTAACGTTGCGCAAGTGCAGCAAATTGGAAGGTAGCGCATGCTACAGTAGTTCTGGAATCGTGGAGACATAATTTTTTTTTTTTTTTCGCGTCTCATTTTTAGCGATGAGCCAGCTGTCCACCTAAGGGCCACAGTTGATTAGCACTGAACTCGAATTCTCAGGACGGAAAAGACTGTAACATCTCGTATGCTTTCCGCCCTCTATCGTCTGTAGTAATTACAATAATAAAGTTATTGGTAAATATCAAGTAATAATCGGGCGATTAACCTCGGCCGGATATAACGTTAGCTACAGATGACGTAGAGTGCGCATCGCCACTTACCTTATTAATTTTTATGAGTTTCTCGTTCCCGTAGAGCAAGACTAATATTACGTGGTCTTGCGGTAGCGTTCTCCCTTCCCACGCACGGGTTCCCGGGTTCGATTCCCGATGCAGTTAGGGATTGGTCCTGCCTCGAGATGACAGGATGTTGTGTCGTCTTCATCATCATCCCCATTACAGTCGGAGGAAGACAACGGCAAACCACCTCCGCTAAGACCTTGCCTAATATAGCGGTGCGAGTCACCCGCATCGTTCCCTATGCTCCTCGGAGTATTGGACCTCATCATCATTTAATGAATAATGCTAATGTATTCGAAATTGTGTCCCCAGGTCCAGAGCACCTTCCACAGTGAAATAATTGTTGTATAAGATACTCTTCACAAGTATAGTCTTATCTGTTCAATAGACCACGAACCACAATTACATGACATTAAGAATTGTGCGCCGGAAGGAGTGGCCGAGCAGTTCTAAGCGCTACAGTCTGAAAACGTGCGACCACTACGGTCGCAGTTTCGAATCCTGCCTCGGGAATGGATGTTTGTGATGTCCTTAGGTTAGATTGGTTTAAGTAGTTCTAAGTTCTAGGGGACTGATAACCTCAGCAGTTGAGTCCCATAGTGCTCAGAGCCATTTAAACCATTTAAGAAGTGTGATTTTATAAGCCTTTATGAGCAACGTTAGCGTGGCTCACCGAAAGTTAACGTTCTTGTCCGGGTTCGCTACAAAAATTTTACGACCCATTTATGTTCAATGGGCCAGATTGGCTGGTTGGTTGATTTGGGCGAGGAGAACAAACAGCGAGATCACCCTCCCATCAGATTAGGGAAAGATGGGAAGGAAGCCGGCCCTGCCCTTTGAAAGGAACCATCCCGGCATTTGCCTGAAGCGATTTAGGGAAATCACGGAAAACCTAAATCAGCACGGCGGAACTAGGGATTTAAAAGTCGTCCTCCCGAATTCGAGCCCAAAGTGCTAAAAATTGTGCCACCTCGCTCGGTAGATGCACAGGACATAGTACGTTAAGTGTTGTGGCATTCAGATTTTACAACATACATGGTCCAAGTGTTTTAACAAACTTTTATTTGGACATGCTTTAGCAGTGGTTAATGCCACAGCTTGATACGGATTTCCATGATTACGTGTTTGTGCAAGATGATGCACCACCAGATTGGTGTACAGAGGTTTGCAGACTTTTAAATAAACATCGTCCAAACCGTTGTGGTGCGGTAGTATTCTCGCTTCCCACGCCCGGGTTCCCGGGTTCGATTCCCCCCGGGGTCAGGAATTTTCTCTGCCTCGTGATGGCTGGGTGTTGTCTGATGTCCTTAGGTTAGTTAGGTTTAAGTAGTTCTAAGTTCTAGGGGACTGATGACCATAGATGTTAAGTCCCATAGTGCTCAGAGCCATTAAACCGTTGCGTCGTTTATACTGGACATGACGCTGATGTGTTCCGCTGTTGGCCAGCCTGTGATTTTTGTAGGTTCAAGACCTTATATTTACCTAATTTACCGAAAACTATTCCAGACTTCAAATGACGCATTTCGAAAGCACTTGTGTTGGTGACTTGTCCTATAGTATGGCGTAAAGTGGATTAAAAGTTTAGATAGTGTAAGAAGGCAGTTTAGGTTTTTTTGCTGGTAACGCCACGTAGCGCTCTGTATGAAAATCACTGACTATGGTGTGTGCAATCTGTGGCTGGTTCGCATTGTCGGAATATTCGCTATTGTAGGGTTGGGCAGTTGGATGTGAACAATGTGCAGTTAGAGGTGTGCAATCAGCAGTGGTGGATGCAGGGAGAGAGATGGCGGAGTTTTGAGAGTGGATGATCGCGACATATATATATAATGACTTTTGAAAACTATTAAGGTAAATACATTGTTATCTTTGATTTGCTAACTATGCCTATCAGTAGTTAGTGACTTCTGTAGTTAGAATCCTTTACTTAGCTGGCTGTATTGGCACACGCTGTATTGCAATAGTTAGAGTAATGAAGATTTTTGTGAGCTAAGTGATTCATGAAAGGTACATAGGTTATTGCTAGTCAGGGCCATTCTTTTGTAGGGATTATTGAAAGTCAGATTGTGTTGCACTTAAAAAAATTTGTTTGTCAGTTTAATGTTGATCAGAATAAATAAAGAGACAAATGTCTTAGTACATTCAGTTTTGCTCAGCTGTTTGAAAATCAAATAATGTAGAGGTTTACCAGCATAGTCATTCTTAATTTTTCCGAGTGGATGTTTCATATGGCGACCCTGCCAGGATTCTTAAATTTTTTACATTTACATGTAGTAATGAACAGCTTATAGTCAAAACCATCTTGTCGGTGAGTCGCATATCAGTGACTGTTACATTGAGTCAGCGGTTCCATCTCAAAATTCGGTGCAGCTTGCCAATTTATTTCATGATTTCCGAAATGCCCTGTGTTATTATTTTGTAGCTGTTCCGTAATCTATGTCCCTCTTTCCGTATTGGAGCTCGAGTGTCCGCTGAAATATTTAATTCTTGTGTTACCTGTGTCAACTGATCTTGTACTTCCCAGATTGCTCTTTTGTGTTGCGTATTAATTTGATTCTGATTTAGTTTGAATTTCCTAATTAGTTCATACTCTTCTGTGTTATTAAAGACTACTGGTCCTGTGTCATTCAGATTATCATCTACCTTCTTAGGTAAATTATTTAGCGTATCCAAAAGTTCGACTACTTTCTCTGATAATGAACTAATTTCCTCCACTTGTATTTCAGAGTATCTACTGTGTCCTTTACGTTTTCCTTAGTTTTTGCAAGTTGCGTAACCAAATCGGTAGGTGCAACTGAGTCACTTTTAGCCCACAAGGTAACATGAATTTCATGAACAATAGTTCACAGTTCTTTCATGGTTGCTTTGTGATTCTGTAAGGCATTTTCATGCCATGAAAAGATAGGTTAAAAATACTCACACATTTGTTTTTACATCATTACAGATTGTTTGACATTTCGATTCGATGTTATGTAACTCAGTAGTTACATCTTCATGTGTTTGTTGA
Source organism: Schistocerca gregaria (assembly GCF_023897955.1). NCBI lineage: Eukaryota > Metazoa > Arthropoda > Insecta > Orthoptera > Acrididae > Schistocerca > Schistocerca gregaria. The sequence goes on from NC_064922.1 coordinate 164,199,010, forward strand.
AGTGTTTCTTTAATTTGTTTCTGATTTTGTTCCCTTTTTTGCTGTGACTGTTTCTGATTTTGTTCCATTGCATCTAACTTTTGAAGCTGTTTGTCTCTGATTTTGTTTGATTTGTTGCATTAACTGCCATAAAAATGTATTAGTGTCTGGAATCTGTTCCTCTATGCTTTTCAGCAGAGCATTTGCTCTGGAACATTCGCATTTTGATAAGCATAAGATGTGTCTTGACTTAACTGAGAAAAAGGTGAGGACACAAAACCTGAATCTACAGTATTTGCAAAATTTTGCATAATTACCAAATTACTATGTTGAACATTAATTACTTCATCACAAGGTGGCGCTAACACACAACTCTCGTCTTCACTTCCTTTCTCAGTTTACTTTCGAGCCTAGTATTACGTGTTTCACACACCGTAATTGTCACAATATTTCACACGATAACACAGAAAAGCACAATTTGTAGAATAAAATAAGAAAACACATTAAAATGGTACTGAAAATAATATCTAATTAATTGCAAGCACAGCAGAGAAATATTTGGTGCAATTCTACATGCATGCCACAACTGTTTTACTGTACAACAATGAAAAACTACAACTGCAGCTCGATTTGTATTATCACGTAATAGGGGAGAGAGTGTGGCAGATATGATACGCGAATTGGGATGGAAGTCATTACAGCAAAGACATTTTTCGTCGCGGCGAGACCTTTTTACGAAATTTCAGTCACCAACTTTTTCTTCCGAATGCGAAAATATTTTGTTGAGCCCAACCTACATATGTAGGAATGATCATCAAAATAAAATAAGAGAAATCAGAGCTCGAACAGAAAGGTTTAGGTGTTCGTTTTTCCCGCGGGCTGTTCGGGAGTGGAATAGTAGAGAGATAGTATGATTGTGGTTCGATGAACCCTCTGCCAAGCACTTAAATGTGAATTGCATAGTAGTCATGTAGATGTAGATTCTCTCTACAGTTACGCGTCAGCAGTAAACAATAGCTACACAAATTACACAAACTACAAGAAAAAATCAGAAGATTCCAGTGAGGTATCCTCGGCTAAGGGTCGACATGTGAAACATCCCCTTAGAAAAATTAAGAATGACTATGCTGGTAAACTTCTACATTATTTGATTTTCAAACAGCTGAGTAAAACTGAACGTACTCAGACATTTCTCTCTTTATTTATTCTGATCAACAGTAAACTGACACACACAATATTTTTTTAGCGCAACGCAATCTGACTTTCAATAATCCCTACAAAGTAATGGCCCTAACTAAGAAAAACTTATACCTTTCATGAATCACTTAGCTCACAAAAATCTTCGTTACTCAAACTACTGCAATACAGCTCCAATACTGGCAGCTAAATAAAAGATTCTAACTAGTGAAGGCACTAACAACAGATAGGCATAATTAGCAAATGAAAGGTTTTGATGCAGAACAAACAATGTATTTACTTTAATAGTTTTCAAATATATATATATATATATATATATATATATATATATATATATATATATATATATATATATATATCAGTTCATGGCATCCAGTCTTACAAATTTTCTTTTTCTGACGGACAGATGTCCAGATCGTCCGCTCTCAAAACTCCGCCATCTCTCTCCTCACATGCACCACTGCTGGCGGCACACCTCCAACTGCACGACGCTACGCACTGTTCACATCCAACTGCCCTACCCTACAATAAGCGTATATTCTAACAATGCCAAGCTGCCACAGATTGCACACAGCACAGTCAGTGATTTTCGTACAGAGCACTACGTGGCGTTACCAACATGAAAACCTAAACAGCCTACTTATATAGGCCCAGTGCTCCTCACAAAAAAATTTCAAGTTGTTTTGGGCATTGACCAATATATATTTGGTAAATTTATTTTTATATTAACGCTAACAAATTCATCACATGCACACACTTATCGATACAATGTTGGTCAAAAGCAGAAATTGTTCTCATAAATACGGTCCTGAACATTCATCTCAGTAGTAATTACAATGCACAAATTCTGATCAGTAAAAGAAAATGCACATGGAAGTATTGGATTTCCATGCAGCCTAGAAGGAGTAGTGTTGTCCTTCCAGTGGAAAGACAATGCTAACTCTTGACATGCAGAAAGGTAATGGGCCACAACAGAGCAAACCCACAGCAGAATCAGTCAAAATTTTAAGAATATTGGTAGGTAGGTCATCACACAGCAGACCCACTGTGGTCCTGGTAGATTATGGTATTGGTGGGCCACCAAAGATGCAGACCCACTGTAGTCCTTGTAGAGATTACGGAATTGGTGGGCCATGAAAGATGCAGACCCTCTGTAGTCCTTGTAGCCATCTGTTGCGACTGTGCGGGTGCACAGTCACCATCGAAGAGTCTTGCGGATAATATGACAAATCCATGAACCGCCACTGGTGCACTCACAAACTTTTTTGAATGACCTTAGAACCAGCAATGCTATTAACCAGTCCCTTGCTGAATTATCAACACATGTGCGAGGACTAACAGTCCCCTTTTTTCTCACATATTGTGCATATATAATGACCGACAAAAATGTGTGCAGTGAAATGAAACTTTATTTGAAGAACTGGTGTCCATACAATTACAAATTTACGACATGAGAATACAGTTACAAAGGTACAGAAAACATCATTAAAGAGCATAATAATACAGATAACTTCTGCAGTAATGCAGGCTTCACAAAAGAATAGAAATAAACATATACATCAGTGTTACAGGAATTATGACATAAGTAAATAAATAAAAAAATTAGAAGACCTTTCGAAAGATTAACTTCACACACGAGCATTGAAACAGAAAAGAATAAATAATGTCTAAACATCTTTACAAAGTAAATAACATAGTATTAGAAAAATTCTACAATATAACTCTTATCAGATAAACACATAGCGACAGTAAGAATACAAAAACACAAGGGTACACAGACACATAGCAGGATAACACAAAATTAAAGGACAGGGTTTGTTTTCAGTATAAAATTTCGTACTGCAGTATTTATGGTATTCGATTTGCAAAAAAAAACTTTCTTTACATCTTGGCGATCTCCCTCAGTTCATCAGTATTCCCAAAAAGTCCTGTCTATACCTGCTTTATGTATTCTATTCATATCCTTTTTTAAAATAATTATTTTTCATTGTGCACTAAGTTGTCGTTGCCAAACCTTTTGTTATATAACTTCTCAATGCATTTCTTCCACTTCATCGCAACCGATTCTCTTATATAGTCTACCCCTCTTAAGAGAACTTAAATCTACTGAGCTCAGATGTATGTATACTAAGGGACGAGCCTATGCAGCAGCACAAAACAATTAACACAAACAGCAATGACAAAAAATGCAAATTGGCGAAGCAAGCAGCAGTATATCTAAATTAGCAAAGCAATAGTAATGCTCTTATCTAGGTAGCTGCGAAACTTACCTGATACGTCTCTTTCTTCCAGCATTCGTTTATAGTTCTAGCCTTGGCAGTCTTAAATAGGATTACGTACTTCGACCGGTAAAGACAGAAACCTTATAGGATCACTTTGTATTCTGTATGTCTATGCGACTGTTAAAGCTCCGTTTTCTCAGGTACGGGTAGAAGTATAAGGTTAAAATTTACGTCACACACTAACATCTACGGCCCCTTGGCTGTGAAAATAATTTGAGTTATGTATGTGCAGTGAAAAACTACGGATATATAGGGCTCATTTTTTTCATACACGCTAACAAACTCATCAAGACCTATAGATGAATACTGTATATGTGTAAGTAGGCTGTTTAGGTTTTTTTATTGGTAACGCCGCCGCCACGTAGCGCTCTGTATAAAAATCACTGGCTGTGCCGTGTGCAGTCTGTGGCTGGTTTGCATTGTTGTCTGCCATTGTAGTGTTGGGCAGCGGCAGCTGGATGCTAACAGCGCGTAGCGTTGGGCAGTTGGAGGTGAGCCGCCAGCAGTGGTGGACGTGGGGAGAGAGATGTCGAAGTTTTGAAATTTGTAAGAATTGGTGTCATGATATATATATATATATATATATATATATATATATATATATATATATATATATATATATATATATATATATATATATTATGACTACTAAGGTAAATACATTGTTTGTTCTCTATTAAAATCTTTCATTTGCTGACTGTGCCTATCAGTAGTTAGTGACTTCCGTAGTTTGAATCTTTTAGTTAGCTGGCAGTAGTGGCGCTAGCTGTATTGCAGTAGCTTGAGTAACGAAGATTTTTGTGAGGTAAGTGATTTGTGAAACGTGTAGGTTAATGTTAGTCAGGGCCATTCTTTCGTAGGGATTTTTGGAAGTCAGATTGCGTTGCGCTAAAAATATTGTGTGTCAGTTTAAGCTCAGTCTTGTATAAATTTTTCTAAGGGGACGTTTCATATGTATGTCGTTCCTGGTGGTCTAGCGGAACTTGTGCCTCGAACGCCGAGCGGGAATGTTGTTAGTTAATCGTCTCACCGCCGCGTAGCGCGCGCCTGGGCACCTTTTCCTCAGTCTTGTTTGTCTCCCCGTCTGTGTCACGTCACTGTCTGTTTCGTCCGCAGCGATACTTCTTGTGTGCGTCCGATAGCAGCGGCGTAGTCTTCTCATTGTGTCCGTTATTGGATCGAAGTGTGTTGCAAGGAAAAGTATAGTACGCGTTAGCTTCCTTAAATTCACTCGTACCGTGCAACGCGGATCGTTGGAGATTCACGATTGGCTCGTTGATACAACCCATGTAACATCTGAATACTTTCATATTGCATATTTCGTTTGTGATAAGTATATCTTTTTTGTAAAGTTTCCGGATCCACTATACGTAGATAGCTTACTTTTGTGTCATAGTTCTCAAGTTCCCTTCAAACATAGTGATGGTTCTACAAATATGATTCTTGTTGCGAACGCGGATCGTGGTTATGTAAACGCCAGAGTGTTCAATCTCCGGCTGGAACTTGATGACAGTTCACTCAAGGTGTAGGTTGCTAAAAAAAATAAGGCACACCTAGCGTTTAGGTATTTCTTATTCAGTATGTGTGAGTGGTAAGATTCCGATATCGTATGTGCAACGTTTTACAACTATATTCAGTTAAAAAATAGATGAATATTAAAAGTTTATTTAATTAATAGCATCACTTTAAAGTAAATGTTTAACTCTTGCAAGCGGCCTTGTTAGGAGACCTTGTTCCTAATATGGCCCGTAGCCACAACTTGTTCGAATTAACATTCTGGGACATCTAAATGACAGGAAAACTGTTTGAATACACTGCAACAGTTGTAATTTTGTTTTAGATGTAAGTGAACTGAGATGATACATATACTTTTATAATTGTTCTTACAAACGCTTCTTACAGAACTGTTGATACTTACTGCTTATTAACTCTTCAGATTATTAAATTTAATCAGCAATCAAAATTGCTCTGATAGCAGTAAGTTTCCTTATCGTAATAGGAACAGTAATTCTAATCATTAGATTTTCAATGAATTCATGAATAATGACTCGTGAAGCTGGTTTGGCTCATTGAAATCATTTTTAACAGGTGAGGCACAGGAAGTTTCGCACTTTGTCTTTTGGTGTCAACCCTACACAATCTTCTTACATGTATTTCATACATTTCTTGCAAAGTCTCATGCAGAATATCCTGTCTTCACAACACACATCACAAAAGCAGCCAACCTCTTGCAACACTTTCTTAGAGCCAGACCTGCTGCTTGCTTCAGCCGAGTCTTTATTTTTGCATTTTTCTTCTGAATATTCCTTACTGACAGTGAATTTTTTTGCGATGTTTGTCTTTCTTAGATACAAGGCATTCGTTGGTACGATTTTTCTTTTAATTCTCCGTGAAAAATGCCTTACATACGACTTGCACCTTGTAATTTAATGCCTTTTTCAGTGGTGTTTGGTTATTTTCTTCGGTTTTGGAGTTTGCAAAATTTCCTTGAAAGAACAATCGAGATCCTCAGCTGCATTACTGCCTTCAAAAGTCACTTGAATCCTTTACTGAATATGACGCGCTTTCTGATGAAATGGAATCAATGGACTGACGTCTCTTTATTTCGGGAAGCCTTTGGGAATGATTGACTCTCTGGCAGTTTCCCTGTTTCAGGGGCAATTCTCATGTTGTCTTCTGGACCAGGACGCTCTGATAGACCAGAGGAAGCAAACGCAGTGTCTAGAATAGCTTCTGGGTCAAAAGTATAAATCCCTTTTGCACGGAAGCCAGACATGACATTTACTGAGGATGCTGCTTTTGGCCATTCCTTGCTGAAGATTTTTCCAAACACACGTCTGCTTTCCTCCCTTTCATATGTAGACCTTGAATACTGATTTATCCATGGGTTGCAGCTCGTGTGTTGTGTTGTTTGGCAAGCAGCAAAGTCTGATATTGTGCTCTTCAGCAACATCACAGATTTCAAAGTCCAAATGTGACGATGCTCCACCAAATGTCAAAATAATATCTTTTTCAGGCTTTTATTTGACAAAATGATATATCTATTTGATGAATGTCAAAGTAATCATTGAGCCCTTGTGTGTCATTTCTATTGCTGTCCTTGGTGGCAAATAGTCTTCCCATTCTGGCTTGCGTCGCTTTTCTTTGAAAAGAATCCTAGGGGGAATAACCTGCCCAATTGCATTACCACATGAGACAGTGGTAACATTTTACCCATATTTTGGGGCAACAAAGTGCAAGCGTTTCTCGCCATTCTTCGCTAATACTTCAGGAGACTTGAGGAATGAGAGGCGACATCCCTTTTCGTCCATATTGTAGATAAGGTGGGGTTTGTCAAATAGTTTAAATTCAGACAACACCGTTTTCAGATTCTGAAAATGATCATTTACAATATTCTTGATTAGATTTGCAGCTCTTCCTGGATTCAAGTGTCGTGCCTTCCTTCTTGCAATGTCTGAGTGTCGTTGTAGGAAGAGCTTGATCCACTTGCGTCCAGACAATCTCTTAGTCTCATTAAAAGGATTCTGCACATTATTCTTTTCACAATATACATGTACACATTTGCTGAGCACTTTTGCTTGAGGAAATGGAGTTTATGTTGCTAAAATTTACCAAAATCCTAAGAGAATTTAATCTAAAAATAAATAAGAAAAAAAAACTATGGTAGTTGGGAAGACAAAAGAAAATGGTAAAGTTAATATTAAATTAGAAGATGATGTTCTAGAGCATGTTGAGAACTTCTGTTATTTCGGGAGCACAATCACTGACGATAATAAATGCATCACAGATATAAAGAGAAGAATAGCCTTGGCAAGCAAGCTTTCCAAAATAAAAGGAATTTACTAACAGACAATCATATAAGCCTATGAAGTAGGAAAAAGTTTGCCGAAAACTTTGTCTGGAGTGTCTTAACATACGGATATGAAGCGTGGACTCTGGGAAAGGCAGAGAAAAAGAGCCTGGAAGCAGTGGAAACGTGGATATGGAGAACAATGACGAAAACAATCTGGGTAGATAGAAAAAGTAATGAACAGGTCTTAAGAGAAGTTAATACGGACAGAACGCTGCTAAGTTATATAGGAAGAGGAAAATAAAAAATGATAAGGTTCATAATGAGACACAACCAGTTCCTAAAGAATGTATTCGAAGGGAAAGTTTTAGGGGAAAAAAGAGGCAGGCCAAGAGCAACGTATTTTAATAACATCGAAGAAGATATGGGGATAAAATCGTATGAAGAATTGAAGAGGATGACTATGGAAAGAGAGATGTGTTTAAATCGACAAGGTATAGGCTTTATGATGGTGATGATTTGCTGTAATTCGATACCCAACTTTAGCGAGCCCAAACAAATTTTTCCTAACAACCTTTTGGTTGTTAGTCCTGAACTTAATGTGGTAGCGTAACGTACGTCGAGGAATCCTGTATGTTTTCTAAGTGGCTCACTCAGGCATCCCTTCAGCAACAGCTTCCATAGCTCGCTTTAAATTATCTGCATCCCATGTTGCACTTTTTTTCTGTGGCTCCATCTGAAAACAAACATTTGCTGTAAGTGTAACGTTTCTGAATTAGGGTTGTAAAACAGGGATTTAATTAAAGTACCGTACTTCAATTATAGCTACTAAAAATTATTGATCTAAATGCAGAACGCCCTTTCAAGAAGGTTACCAAGATTCTCAATGGAGAGAAGTCTTCCGAAGGAAGAGTGGCGCAGGGGAGTGTCGTAGGACCGTTGCTGTTCACAATATACATAAATGACCTTGTGGATAACAACGGAAGTTCTCTGAGACTTTTTGCGGATGATGCTGTAGTATATCGAGAGGTTGTAACAATGGAAAATTATACTGAAATGTAGGAGGAACTGCAACGAATTGACGCATGGTGCAGGGAATGGCAATTGAATCTCAATGCAGCCAAGTGTAATGTGGTGCGAATACACAGAAAGAAAGATCCCTTATCATTTAGCTACAGTATATCAGGTCGGCAACTGGAAGCAATTAATTCCAGAAATTATCTGGGAGTAGGCATCAGGAGTGGTTTAAAATTGAATGACCATATAAAATTAATCGTCAGTAAAGCAGACGCCGGGCTACGATTCATTGGAAGAATCCTAACGAAACGCAGTCCGAAAACAAAGGAAGTAGGTTAGAGTATACTTGTTCCCCCACTGCTTGAATACAGCTCACCCTTGTGGGATCCGTACCAGATAGGGTCGATAGAAGAGATGCAGAAGATCCAACGGACAGCAGCGCGCTTCGTTACAGGATCATTTAGTAATCACGAAAGCGTTACGGAGATGATAGATAAACTTCAGTGCAAGACGCTCCAAGATAGACGCTCAGTAGCTCGATTCGGGTATTTGTTGAAGTTTCGAGGACATACCTTCACCGAGGAGCCAAGCAGTATATTACTCCCTCCTATGTATATCTCACGAAGAGACCATAAGGATAAAATAAGAGAGATTAGGGCCCACAGAGAGGCATACCGACAATCTTTCTTTCCACGAACATACGAGACTGGAATACAATGGAAAACCGATAGAAGTACTTAAGGTACCCTCCACCACACACCATCCGGTGGTTTTAGGATTATGGATGTAGATGTAGATGTATAAGGAATTTAAAGTGATGTCTTTTGACGTTTCTTGCAACGACCAACTAATAGCTCAGTAAAAATGTATAAAATAATTTAGGTTTAATTTAGAAATAGTAAATACGTTAAATAAGAGTTACATGAGGTTCTCCAGGATGCACTAAAAAGAAATACGCATTGTCGTTGTGCTCAGATCTATACAACAGGGTGCCTGGGCCTTATTGCCGTCCGCGGTGGCCGAGTGGTTCTAGGCGCTTCAGTACGGAACCGCGCGACTGCTACGATTGCAGGTTCGAATCGTGCCTCGGGCATGGATGTGTGTGATGTCCTTATGTTAGCTAGGTTTAATTAGTTCTAAATTCTAGGGAACTGATGACCTCAGATGTTATGTCCCATAGTGCTCAGAGCCATTTGAACCATTTTCGCCGGCCGCGGTGGTCTCGCGGTTCTAGGCGCGCTGTCTGGAACCGTGCGACTGCTACGGTCGCAGGTTCGAATCCTGCTCCGGGCATGGATGTGTGTGATGTCCTTAGGTTAGTTAGGTTTAAGTAGTTCTAAGTTCTAGGGGACTAATGACCACAGCAGTTGAGTCCCATAGTGCTCAGAGCCATTTGAACCATTTTTGAACCATTTTCTGGGCATTGTTTGCAGCGCCACGGATCGGCCCTACCGGGAACAACCAGTTTAAAACGCGTGTTCTTCTATTGCTTAAAAGAAACTTATTATTTGGAAGATAATGCCACTCTGTTAATACAGCACAAGTTTCTATTCATAAATACATATTTACTAGTAAAGATGCTTCATAACCGAAACGGTCGCATTAGACGAAACGTAGCTTGAAAACAAGAAGCAGCCCCCCTTCTTTGAACGCCGTAGCACAACTGAAAGTAAAATGGCCGACACGAGAGCATTTGCGGAAATAGTTGTAGCGATGGCCACTAGATATCACAAGCTACCACTACCGAAGATATTTAGCGCTGTTTTCAAACTTTCCATGATAGAAAAAGAGAGTGGACTTTATTAGGAATCGAGCCTTAATTGGCACATGTACCTTATATGAAGCGAACGCTGATCTACTCGGAACCGGTTGCAATATTATTTTAGAGGAATCCGTTCAGTGTAGATAGTTGTTAAACTTAAATTACAGGTCATTTACTGGTCTGCGGCTACCGCATTCATATCACGTATATTGGACCATTGGGTACATGCTGTCTCGCAATGAAACTGACCACCTTAGATCTAATTGCCCGCAGCTAGTTTGTATACTGAAGACCTACACCTTGCTGCACTCGCTGGACAGTGTGTCTAAGGCGTTCAGCCTGGCTATGTTGCCTCCAAAAACGTCTCCGACAATTTTCTGGTTGACGGCACAGGCGACACCCATCGGTGAAGAGAACGTGATGCCAAACCTCAGCACTCCATTCGGCATATTGTTGGGCCCGTCTGTACCGCGCTGCATGGTGTCGTGGTTTCTAAGATGGACCTCGTCATGGATGTCGGGAGTGAAGTTGCGCATCGTGCAGCGTATTGCACACAGTTTGAGTCGTAACCCGACGTCTTGTGGCTGCACGAAAAGCTGAGCCATAATTCGTAGGTAGCGGTCAGCCAGTGCAGTAGTAACCCTTGGGTGGCCTGAGTGAGGTATGTCATCGACAGTCTCTGTATCTCCTACATGTCTGAACAACATCGCTGTGGTTCACTCGGAGACGCCTGGACGCTTTCCTTGATGAGAGCCCTTCCTGGCACAAAGTAACAAGGCGCAGTATCGACCGTCTACAAACAACACGATCCGTGTACCAACTTCCTGGTGGAATGACTGGAAATGGTTCAAATGGCACTGAGCACTATGGGACTCAACTGCTGTGGTCATTAGTCCCCTAGAGCTTAGAACTACTTAAACCTAACTAACCTAAGGACATCACACACATCCATGCCCGAGGCAGGATTCGAACCTGCGACCGTAGGAGTCGCACGGTTCCGGACTGCGCGCCTAGAACCGCGAGACCACCGCGGCCGGCAGGAATGACTGGAACTGAACGGTTGTCGTACACCCTCTGTCTAATAGGCGTTGTTCATGCATGGTTGTTTACATCTTTGGGCAGGTTTAGTGACATCTCTGAACAGTCAAAGGGACTGTGTCTGTGATATTACATCCACAGCCAACGTCTGTCTTCAGGACTGCTGGGAACGGGGGTGATGCAAAACTTTTTTTGATGTGTGCATTCACATTCTTACAACACCTGTTCGTACCCGTGATGAATTCATTTAATTTTTTTACCTTACGTAATTTAATTTTAATAACGTATTCTCGCTTTCAGTGTATTTAAAATGATTACGTAGCAATAAAAATATTTCAGATAGAAAGTTTGAAGCAAACCATGTGATTTCAATCTCCATATTGCAACAGATTGTCTCCACCTAAGAGCCACTGTCTCCTCTTTTGCTCACCATGAAACTCAAATTAATGTATATCTGATTAGACTTTAAAGTGATGATATACTCAATTAGATAACTTCTTAACTCTTCATATCCACATTCAGAAAACCTTAATTACGTCTACTTATAAAGCTACTGTAAATAAACTTAAAATGTCAGTTGCACGCCTGGTTTAGTTTCTCCATTGAGTAACTAAACACAATTTTTATATCACATTTTTCTAGTCTCGGGTCACCTATAGCTGCAATCATAAGCATTATGTTTACAAGAAAGTGTGCCTAATTTGTATAAGCGCTGTTCCTTATGTTCCGATAGATGAATTATATTTCGTATTCTATTACTCGTGCGTACTTGCTGTTCAATCTGGGATTTCTTTTTTTTTTTCAGGTGAGGTGTTGTTGCTGTTACGGAATTTCTAATCACCACCTCTTCTAAATGGTATGTACATGAATATGGGTATTTAACGCGTGAATTTACAACGATGCCCAGTACACTTTTTACTGTCTCCGAATATCTCTACAAATCCAGTTATTTTACTTTTTCGTCCTTGTAAGTCTGAATATTTGTAAAAACTCGAAGGTTTCGGACATTGAGGATAGCTTAGTCAGGTTCTATACAAATAATATTTAAACTCTCAAAACACTCGTTAAAACAACAGCTATAAATTGGAGAATTTAACTCAGTGAAGAAAAACAGCAGCATTTATCCTCAGAAGATTCTGTTGCAAAAAGTTAGTATTATTACTGATACTCCGATGAGAAATCAAAACCGACTTACTCACGACACTTTTCAGTGATTTTAATAACAACTTTGCAATAATTTATACAATGACATTTTGTGAAATGCAATTCTTTTTTCTTAGGCTACTTCAATATTGTGTGAACACGTAGGTTGTGCACCAAATTGTTGTAATCAAGTAGAGGTCTCTTCTCCTGTATGTTGATGCCTTGATTAGCTCTGGCAAAACTTAGAGTAATCCCTTCTTCTTATTTGTAGTGCTGTTCTGCAGACTAACTCGATTTTTTCCCCCTCCGTATTTGATTTTAAATTGATTTGAAATTAACAGTTTGTAAATTATTGATATTCGTCGGTATGACGTAATGTATCTACTTTTTCTCCTATCATATTGAAGAGTTGAGTAAATGGTTTCACTGATACTCTCTACGGACATATTTTGTGTCCTTATTAGAGCCATAGACCACAATCTCTTGCAACAGCTAAACACATCAAAGGAAGACGAGTATAGTGATTTAACGCTTTTTAGTGATGGCCTTGGAAGTTTTCGGAAACAAACCCTAGAAATGTGCTGAAACTGGAAGACAAGGCACCAACAGTCGACTATTGCTGTGTGAACAGCGCAAAGTGATACTCCGATGCTTGGCTCCGACATTGTAACGAACATGTATACTGCTTACAGTTTTCAACAAAAGTTGTTCACTTAAACATAAGCACGTACAAACATTTGAAACAGTTTTCCCACATCCATTCCGATAACGTAGAATTAACACACACAGGATGTCCCACAAAGAGAATTACACTGTTTCAACTTTAATAACTCGAATAAGAAGAATAAAAATTATGAATTTTAAGACATATATGTGGCCACAACATCAGTGAATATGTTTTACCGTTGAAGATGTTTAAAACGCCCTCCGTCGTTAGCAATACAACTACTGAAATGGTGGGGTACAGATCGTCACACGTGAGTTACGGTTGCCGTTGGCAAGGTTTCAGAGGCAGTCAAAATCACCTCTCTCACGTCATACAGCACAGGCGGCTTTGATCCTCACAGAAAGAAATCTAACGGCGATAGATCGGAGATCTGGGTTGAAACTCAACACTTCTTAGTCGATACATCTATCTCTCAACAAGTGTCTCATCCAGGAATCACCGCACATGACGATAATAAGTGACGGTGCGTCGTCTTGTTCAAGGGGAGAAAGAAAAGAAAAATTTAATCTCAGTACAAATGTTAAACAGCTCGTACAATTCTTTTCTGCAACATGGTAAGGTATTTTACACATCTCACTGTTCTTTCAAAACATTTTATCGCTACAAGTCTTTCACAAACATTCCACATCACACTGATAATCCAGGGAGATTAAAAGCTCGTTCTTCCGCAAAATGGGGATTATCTCTTGCCCAGTACACACGTTAATGGCGATTGTTGTTTCAATTAAATTTAAACTTCGAGTCACAGACCTAACGACGACAGTCAGCTGTTCACTATCCCAAATCCGTTAACAAAATTCGAGGCACCTACCCGGATCGTTCTCATGTATCGAGTGTATCAAAGCTTGGAATGTAGGGTTTCCTCGTTGCTTGCTTTAAAATTCGATGAGCACTTGATTTTTGTGAACCAGATACACGCTCAGGTTACAGTATGGTCTTTTGGGATTTTATGAAAGCTTGTACCACTGAGTCCACCCTCTTTCGTCCGCTCCTGATTTCTGCCTGTCACAACGTTCCCTCTTCAGATCAAGCAAACTTCCCTCCCAAATTTGTAGCTGGATTTCGTTAATGTTAAGCGTGATGGTGGCGCAGTATCAAACTGTCCGCGCCATCGCCCCTGCATTTCTTTCATATTTTCCGGTTTCCCATAACACTAAAACCCTCTTGCATTTCTGCAGGGGCACGTTTCCAGCGATCTTCTCGTTTACATATAGTTACTGGCAGGGTCGGTTCTAGAAGTCGGTCAATGGGGGTGTGGGCTAATGGCGAGAGGGGGGGGGGGGGGAGTTTGAGCGGATGGAATATCGCTTAACAAAAGGAGAGTTGGGGTCCTCCACCGACAAACTGATAAAATTTGGTGTTGCTTAAAGTAGTTTTTGGTAAGTGTCTTAGAGTTCCGGGTAAAAACGTGTCTACAGAATGTGTGTGCCCTGGAAAATAATACGATTTGACGCAGATGTCCGGCGATTTCGAAGTTTTTGTCTGGGATCGGCAATTTAGGTTCAAAATGGTTCAAATGGCTCTGAGCACTATGGGACTTAACCGCTGCGGTCATCAGTCCCCTAGAACTTAGAACCACTTAAACCTAACTAACCTAAGGACATCACACACATCCATGCCCGAGGCAGGATTCGAACCTGCGACCGTAGCGGTCTCGCGGTTCGAGACTGGAGCGCCTAGAACCGCTCGGCCACTCCGGCCGGCAGCAATTTAAGTGTTGGTAGGCATACCCGGCATATGATGATTATTGTAAGTGGCACTTGTACATTATTATACACATAGTGCATATTAATAAATAATAAGACGCCCACTTCAAGTTGAACGATATTTATTGGTTTACATAGTAAGCAGTTTTCTGCCCTTATTCACTTGTTTGAAATACATTGCAACCTATATTGTTACACAATTATAAAAAAAATGATTAAATATGTTGAAGTAATATATTTGCTGATTTCTGAAGTCGTTTTATCCAGTGTAATATGATACTCCATTGTGGGGGCTAGGGTATAGCCCATAGCCCCCCCCCCCCCTTGCCACCGTCCCTGGTTACTGGCAGCTGAAAATAAAGCGAAGAAGAACAAATGAGTGGCTACACGCTAGTCATGAGAGCACCGTATGATCCCAATTGAATCAGGTTATCGTTATCACCTGATCTGTTATTAAAGTTCAAAGAGTTTAAATCCCTTTGTGGTACACCTTGTAATTTTACCTACAAAAATTATGGCTGGTCGTGTGTCTATGGCGTATGAAGTAGGTGCGATGGAAAATGTTTTATCTTAATAGCGGAGGACTGTCTTCTTGCTGCATATAACGACGGAGCCTGGCAACAGAGCTTCGGTAGGCGATGATCACAGCGTGATAGTCAATTCCAGCAGCCTTGCGTTTCGAGTTTGACAGATTTTTCGAATAGTTCTGCGCGAATGTTTTCGTACGAACATTAGCCATCTTTGCAACAACGTACTTGTCTTCGAACGAGTTCTCGCGTGCCGTTCAAAAAGCTGTGTCTTCCATTACAAGCAAGCAAAAATTCACCTGTGCTTCCAGCTTTAGGTTGATGCAGTTGAAGAAAAGGGTGTAGACCATGTACACAAGCACTACTACTCGCACTCCCACGTGAGAGACGTAACGAGTATCTCCCGAATCCCGCAGAGCGAACACGACACACAGACCTCGCGAGCACAGCCCGATTGAAGGTAGGGATGAAAGGGAAGGGGTTGTACGGATGGGGGTGACGGGGGTGGAGGACTGCGCATTTGCATTATCACCTCAATAACACCCTGAGAGTAAATATTAATT
This sequence comes from Schistocerca gregaria, assembly GCF_023897955.1. Lineage (NCBI taxonomy): Eukaryota > Metazoa > Arthropoda > Insecta > Orthoptera > Acrididae > Schistocerca > Schistocerca gregaria. Next base: position 164,214,741 of record NC_064922.1, read on the forward strand.
ACCGGAATGAAGAATTAATAATATAATTTCCATCGGCTTTGCAGTAATTTTAAATCATAAATAATTTAATTAAGCTGCATTCCATATTAAATTTTAATAATAAATACATTAACACACTTTGGTTTCAAATATTTCATAAAAGATTCCGTTTTATTAATAGGATGGAATACATTATTATAAGCATTTCTGGCGGCAATTTGTCTGCCGTGCATTTCGGAGGAAAACTTCAAACCGTCTATTGACCTAAAGTTCCTCGTTTACTACTTTACAACTGTAATGACAAGGTCGAACGAATACCTTCAGAAACTCTTCTCGTCGCGTTTCAATCGCATAGGACATTTGCTTGAGTTGCATGGGCTAACAGTATTGGATAAAGAATGACTTTGTCAAATGTCAGTCACGAAATTGTAATATACGCCCGTTCAATAAGTAATGCAACTCCATTTTCTCTGCCAATTTCGGTTGAAAAAAATGTTGAATTTTTTCGGAGTATCGAGAAATATTTACCCTTCAGTGTCTGTTGTTTCATGAAGTTCCAATAAGTGGCGGTGCTTTACATAACATTCAAAATGACTTCTGTAAGCGAGGTGTGCTCCAAGCACAAATCTGTCGTTAAGTTTCTTTTGGCGAAAACAACAACATCACGGATATTCAGTGGTCCTTTGATAATGTCTACGGCGACTTGGCTGTGAATAAAAACACGGTGAGTTGTCGGGCAAGGCGTATGTCGTCATGCGGAGTGTCGGAGTTTAATTTCTTGGGTGTCTATTCATCGTTGCCACTCTGCAGACTGCAAATTAAAATTCATCTACCTCAGCACGGCGTCTGCTCAATGCCCCTTCACTCGGTAACGTAGATACTTACAAGATGATGTAAGAGCAACGTTGATAAAAAAACCACGTAATATCCACAATTATTGAGGCCGCTCAACTGTAATTATGAAAGGAAGTTCTGTAGAAATATTGTCATCCAATTTTATCGCGCAGTAAGAAAATGGAATGGCTCTGGAAAATAATGTGTGAAATGTCCACACAATAATTTTTATTTTGTCCTTGATAACCAAAGAAAAGGTACTATTCAGTCCACATTTAAACTATTAACTATTTCCTTCCAGTTCAAGATTCATACACACATTTCACACGCAGAGCAGCCAGAAATCTGTCCAAACCCGACCCAAATTAAACAATTTTTTCAGAGTCATTAATTCCACCACTAATATGAGTTATTACATTCGGTCCTTCTTGAGGATTGCTAAAAGAAGAACTGCTCGCCAAAACTGCTCAATAGTTCAATACTGGAACATGCCATCTGGATACTATGGCGGCCAATATTTCACACCCAAATATCTGTCCAACAGATTTAGTCAAAATACCTGAAATTTCGCCAAGCAGTCCTCAACAATAACTGCAATCGACTTAGCTCACCCGTAACTCAAAGACTAAGTAATCCTTCGTCTTACACATTATTTTTACTGACACTAGTAACATTACCGTCCGCTTTCAAAGCTGGCGAGCGACTTCCTTCTTCCAGCCTGACTCCCAATATAATTATCAGGTAAAGTATGGGAACCGTCTCAATTCTGATAGGTTGACTATACTGACTGCCCATCAGAATAATCACTCGTGATCATATTCGCACCAAAACTGGTCTGCACCAATCCTTAGACGCATTTGCGTCAATCTGACCTACAGATATTACAGTAATGTTTAATAAATTAAAACAAAAGACAATACTTCTGGAAATATTCTTTAGATACAGATTTTACTCCAGCTGAATTTCTGTCTGCCCTGTTACAATAGCAATCACAACTATACATACGTCATCAGCAAAGTGGGTAAATCCCCCTAGGATATTTTCCCACAACAGTCTTGTGTAACTCTTGCACGTTACTTAAGACAGTATATAATGCAATATTGAAATTTGACGAATGTCCCACATGCGTACTCTCATTTACACAAAGGCCCACATCACAAATAATGAAATAAATATATTTACACCCGAAAGTAAGGATAAGGATTGGAAATGAAATGTCAGAAGGAAGCAGCATTGGACGAGGTGTTAGACTAGGTTATTGCCTTACCCCACTGTTGTTTAACGTATACCTTGAAGAGATTATTACGAAAATCTTAGATGCGAAAAGAGGAATATGTATTGGTGGAAAGAGAATAGAATGTATAAGATTTGATAATGACATGGTATTAGTGGCAGAAAGTGAGCGGACAGTGAATATCATGCTCAAATATCTGAATGAAGCTTGTGTGGAATATGCGATGCAAATAAACACAGCAAAAACAAAGAGTATCGTCATCAGCACAAGACGCAGACTGTCCAGTATTAAAATAGGACAATCTACCATTAGCCAAGTAAGTGAATTTAAGTATCTTGAAAGCACAATAACTGAGGACTTGAGATGTTGCCAGGAGGTGAAAATTCGAATTGCCATAACGAAGGAGGCATTCAACAGAAACAGGAGACTTTTACGTGGCAAATTATATAAAGGACTAAGGAAAAGGCTTGGCAAATGTTTTGTCTGGAGTGTGGAACTATATGGGGCAGAAACATGGACGCTGAGACGAGAGGATGAAGAAAAGGTTAGAAGCATTTGAGATGTGGATGTGGAGGAGAATGGAGAGAAAAAGCTGGATGGAAAGAATGAGTAATGAAAGAGTATTGGTTTAGGGTTGGTGAGAGAATATGTCTTCTGAAGGTTGTAAGAGAAAGGAAAAATAACTGGTTGGGACATTCACTGAGAAGGGAGTGCTTGATATTAGATGTTTTGGAAGGATTGGTTTGTGAGAGAAGACTGAGAGGAAGAAGGAGATACAAGATGATAGACTACATAAAGGGAAGAGGAAATTATGAAGACCTGAAGAGGATATCAGAATACTGGACAGCCTGGAGAACTACGATGTGAAAATTGCCTTTTGGAAGAACACTGATGATGATGATGATGATGATGATGAGTAGTTCTTTCTGAAGTTATTCTAGTTTTCATACGATGAAAATTGCAAGGTATTTGAAGTTCTTAAATTAAATATGAATTAAATAATTCTATATCCTTGTACTTCAGGTGAGTATTTCAAAACTAAAAACAAGTCATAAATGTTCCGAGGTGAATTTCCTTTCTCAAGTGTAGTTTTTCTAACTTTAAAGTAAATTTCTCTATCTCCGGAAATATGCCCGCTAGAAGGCTCAGAGTTTTACAGCACCTTCCTATTAATAACAAAATGCAGTATACAAATTTTGAAAGCGATTAAACAAAAACTACTGCCTTTATTTAGATTCTTATAGGTGGTGAATGTATGCATTGAGTAAGAGACATTTAATAACTTTCCCCACTGCAGGCAGTAACAGATGCGAGTGTCTCTCCTGGGTAGGCCGCTATATGTCAGCCCCCAAAGTTACATACAGCAAGCTATCCTAAAACAAACGTTCGCTGGGGATAACTTGCGACGCTACAGTCATCGCAACAAGTCGCGGAAAACTGTCCGATCTCCCACATACCGGCCTGCCGCACAGAACTGTCACCCTTGCAACTCTGGAACGTGCGGACACCCTCACCTCACTGCTCAACTGGACGTCTCTGTTGGTAGTGCAGACATTTCTCCACTAGCTGTGGTACTGAACGATGTGTGCCAGCTGGTTTCCTCGCTGCCTAGCAAAAGAAGACCATTACGAGCAATGTAGGACCATGTGCGTGGCATTGCTTGCATGTTACGAGGCTGATTATGATAGTTTTTTTGTCGAAGATAGCCACAGGCGATGAAACGTGAGCTCATCACTTCTAACCGGAAACAAAACATCACTTCCCGGAATAACCCCAGACTACCTCTCTCCCGAAGAAAAATTTCAAAGCCGCACCCTCAGCTGATAAAGTCAAGGCGACGGCCTTCTGCGATTCTAAATAGGTTATTCTTTTTGATATGCTTTATCATCGTGCAACTAGCAGCTCTGAAGGAATTGTGCTACCCTCGGAAAACTGAAGAAACAACGTCAGAGTGTATATCGCCACAAAAATGCAAACGTAATTGGCCAGCTCCAAGACAACGTAGGGCCTCACGCAAATCTGCGCGTCCGAAAGGAGATCGCAAACCTCCATTCGACTGTTCTTCCTCATCCACCCTACATCCCGGATCTCAGACATTCCGACTTGCATCTGTTTGGCCCTACAATGAATTATATTTTAACTTAAGTTCAGTCTTGATCACAACACTTATGTCTCAATAACATAGGTGACCGGTTTCGGTTATATTTATATAACCATCTTCAGACTCAGACTTCCTTGGAGGATGGTAGGTGGAGCTCTGCTGCTACGAAGTCAGTAGCAGGTGAGGAGAGCACCTGTGTTATTGAGACATAAGTGTTGTGACCAAGACTGAACAAGTTAAAATATAATAATCTATTGATCACTGTATTCCAAAAATGTTTACCAAAATCCTACAATGAATGCTCTGCGCTGGAAGCAGCAAGTCAATAATAGGGAGGTCACTGCTGCAGCCAGACGCTGGCACCGACGTCGAATAATAGAGTGGTACTACGCGAACACACAGTCACTCCCATTAAAGTGGCGTACAGCCGTCGCATTGAATGGTGATTATGTTGAAAAATATTGTTTTGTAGCCACGAGAGTTGGGAGTTATATGGTGTACAGGAATCCTGAATAAAACCAGACTGTCTTCATAACAAAAAGGTGTTGTATAACATATTGAACGCCCCCCCTCTTCCTCCTACTATAGTCAAATAGCCACTTCTGGACAAACATATAATGTAAATTAACAGAAATATGTAATTATGGAGACAAATTTGTTAACATCCTGAGAAACGTGATACCATTCTGTAAACTAATTAACAAGTTCCTGTATTGCACCCAGAAAGTGACAGTAACGCATGGAGAATAATTTTTGGTAAGTACGAAATATCTGTGATCTTTATGTACATTGGTTGCTCAAAAAATATATGCGATATCCCCATAATATTGTGAAAGGCCACACTTTACATATCTGATATGATTTTCCTTGGCAGTATGATGAGTTGTACGTTCCACCTGCTTGAGACATCTTACAGCAAGCTGAATGTTTTACCAATACAGATTATATTGGTTCGATAGTCAGTCACTCTCCATTATAAAAAGAGGTGGGGAGTACGGTGTACTGAAAAAAGTAGCAGTAACAGTGGAATGGGTCCGAGAGGAGAGATCACTGACTTCGAACGTGATCTAGTCACTGGAAGGAAGAACCGCAGATAAACCAAGACCCCGTATACTGACACAGTACCATGGAACTTTGAGGCGATCGATTGTAAACATTCTAATGAGATCAACAGAAGTATTCACACGTGAGTTCCAAAGCTCTAGCATCAATGTAGGTAGCACAATAACAGCGCTTACGGATTAAAATGAACGTGGCAGGTCCTCGTAATCCGCAAATTTATGTAGTCAATACTAGGCGATGTTTGAGGTTGCGTAAAGAGCGACGGAACTGGACAGTTATCATTTGAAACAAGTAATTTGGAGTGATGAATCGCGCTATGACTTGCGACAGTCCGATAGAAGGGTTTAAGTGTACATTACCTGCCATCATTTGCACTGCCAACAGTCGAGTACGCAGTAGGTTAGAGTGCGGTCCCCTCAATGCGCATAAGGGAACGATAAATGAGGAAAGATATGAACACATTTTACACATTTAGTATTGTCTGCAGTAGAAGAAGAGTTCGGAGACGATGACTGACTGAACCAGATTAGCAGTACACCCTGTAATAAAGCAACGTATGTGAGGCAGTTGTTTGTAGACAGTAACATTTAGGAAATTGACGGGTCCGCCGGGTGTCCGGACACGAACACAGTGCAACAGCGTCGCATGAGCTAGAACATCGACTTCATTCCTGACCGCAGTGTCGAACATAACTAAATTCTTGACCGCAGTGCCCAACGTCACTAGATTCACTGGTTTCAGTCGCTGAGAAAGAACGGTCTGCCATTCCTCCAGAGACATTCAGATACCGCATTAAAAGCGTCCTCAGCAATCGACATGAAGGCCACCGGTGAACGCTTCCTATATTTATGTCCATCAATAGGTGTCCAGATGTTTTTGATCAGGTAGTGTTACTCGGGACTGGTTTAAGGCCCAACCGAAGCGAGGGCACACTTGGGGAGTCAAGTTAAAAGGAGCACACCTGTATACGTGTACAGGGAGTATCATAACTTGAACACTGACGCAGGTGAACGTATACTATAAAAGCTAAACTAAATTCCTCCCGCACAGGCCATGAAGGCCCAAAGGTAACGACTGGACGCCGTCTCATCCTCAACCCACAGGCGTCACTGGATGCGGATATGGAGGGACATGTGGCTAGCACACCGCTCTCCCGGCCGTATGTCAGTTTCCGAGACCAGAGCCGCTGCTTCTCAATCAAATAGCTCCTCAGTTTGCCTCACAAGGGCTGAGTCCACCCCGCTAGCCAACAGCGCTCGGCAGACCGGATGGTCACCGATCCAAGTGCTATCCCAGCCCGACAGCGCTTTACTTCGGTGACCTGTCGGGAACCGGTGTTACCACTGCAGCAAGGCCGTTGGCTGAATACATACGATAGAAGAACCAGAAGCGATCCAATAAACGTGGTCTGCAACGAGCTCTTGGCGACATAAATGCGAGTATGTTGTTAGCTATTGATGACTCCAGATACAACGATGGTCCTAGTCAGTATAGATGTATTTGAAATGTTATATTTCCGATTCTGTCCCCATATAATTGAAATTCACCCATGGCCCCGGGGAGCATGGATGAAAGGTATCTTCCAGAACTGAAGCTGATACAGACATACCTTAAAGCAATACTTTTTCGAGAACGATTCTGTAGATTATAAGTTTTAGCCATTAACGGAAATATGAGAATAGTTATTATCGTTATAAACAATATCCAAAATTAGTATTTTATTTTAAATCCTAAAAGAATATCAATATTATTGTTCTGCCTAAGAGAAATTATCAGTTCATACACTAAATAATTGTAGGAATTATACATCACTTTATTTAAAGAACATTACTCTGTCATTTCGCCCACAGAACTCTCTTCAGTTGCGCACATAAACATTTTGAATAGGGTTATCAGTTTTAAATTAGTTTCAAGAAAAATATTTCACAATTTAAATAGCTATAGTGAGTTATGTTCACATGGAACATAAAAGTCAGGCAGTTAACTGTGTGTTGTGTTTAAAGTATCAGTATAACAGCACTCTGTCTTCAGGCCACGATTGGCATGCCGGGACCATTCGACCGCCGTATCATCCTCAGTGGAGGATGTGGATAAGAGAGGCGTGGGGTCAGCACACCACTCTCCCGGTCGTTATGATGGTATTCTTGACCGAATCCGCTACTATTCGATCGAGTAGCTCCTCAATTGGCATTCGAGGCTGAGTGCATGGCGGCCTGCATGGTCACCCATCCAAGCGCCGACCATGCCCGACAACGGTTAACTTCGGTGATCCCATGGGAACCGGTGGATCCACTGCGGCAAGGGCGTTGCCCAAAGTATCAGTATAAAAGCAGATAATATTTTCTTAATTCCTGTCCCACCTTTTCCGATGAAAAGTGAAATGATTTGTAAATTGCAGAATTACAAAGAACTGTTTTAAAAAAACAATAACAGAAATTTTATGTTTGCAGTTCTTACACCCAGTTTAATAGTTAGGACATTTTAATTGAAACTGCAACAAGATAATAAGTCTACTTATTTCTACCTCCACGGAAAGAGTTAAGGATAGTAGAAACTAGATTAAATGATATGAGTTGTTTCTTCTTTGAGCAGTTCGCTCTGGAACAAGATTTTGAAATTTATTTATCTTACGGAAGAGTCTATTTGTAGAACTTACTTCAAATAAACTTTATTTTAGAATTTTTTAGAGGTCCTACCGAGAGCCCATGGAAAGGCAGCTAATGTCTTTGCGAGAGGAGCCGGCTCAAATACTTTGCTTATGCGAAAAAATCTTTGTGGGCCACCTCTGTTTATATTTACTGTGAACAGCGCTTCCTGTCAACTCATAAACTGAATGAAGCACCCACCAGTAGGCTGTGTAAGGTTACTCCGCTCTAAAAACAAAGAAATTTGGGTCGAAGTGCATTACGAAGAAAAAGTGACATCTCGAGCACAGCAAAACAAATTTTCCCACTTGCGGCGTAGAAGGAAGATGCAAGTAAGCGTGCTGTTTTATTTTCCAAGACCAAAATTTTTCTTTCTCCTTTTCGCTGCTACACATACGCACCCAGAGCACTGTGCAAACATCGGACATACGCACACCTCGCTCAGATGTTTACCTCTCCTCTATTATTTTTCCTTCGGTCGACAAAGTAGGCCGCTGCGTCCTTTCCGCGAACCCGGGTTTCTGGAGGCCTCTGCCGAGTCTTCGTGTTCTTGGCGATGCCGAGGGCTCGTCACGTCCGCTATAGGGCGCCCGCTGGCGCTCTCTCAGAAGAATAAACAGCGGGACCGGCCTGTCGGGAGGCCGAAGACACACAGCGGCCGCCCGCAGCGCGGGGCTTTATCGAAGAGTGGTCCGTCAGTCCGGCCGCGCGCAATGGCTGCCGCCAGATCTCTCGCTTGTTATTGCAGACGCCAGCGCCGGGCGAGCACGCCGATGCTTCAGCCCAGCGGACGTCGCTCCCAATAAAAACATGGAATGGGCGGTGCCTTGATTACTTTCTACGAGGTTCTGACGCAGACGGGGGCCCGAGCCGGCGAGATTAAACTAGCGCAAACAATTGGGGGAAGAAGGACCGGAGAGGGAGAGAGAGCGAGAGAGTTGAAGATGGCGTGGCCTCACAGGAAGGAAGGCAGGCTGAGGTGTGTGTTCATTCATAACAGTCCTCCGGGGGGGGGGGGGGGGGGTCTCAGTCGGCTGAGGAGGCGGGAGGGAATATCCTTTCCTTCCTGCCCCCACTCCACCTTACGGCCCGCATTCTATTGGCCACCGTCAGCAGTTTTGGAGTGAGGTGCATCATCTCGAACTCCCATTTCTCTTTGCTGCTGAAAGCAAAATGGTAAGCGGGGGAAACCGATCTCGCTTATACCTAGTGACCGATTCCTTAGCTTGCCAAGAGCAAAATTAGTTCTACACGTGTACGTACACCCCAGATGGTACTCGAAAGACCAAACCTACCAAATGGCAGTCTCTCTTTTGCCACACTGAGGAAGAGAAAAACGTACCTTAATTATAGGATTATACACGAGCGAAAGGAGCTGGTACACCTGCCTAATATCGTGTAGGATTGCAGCAACACAATAGGGAATGGTGTCGAGTAATGTCTGAAGTCGTGCTGGAGGCTGATGACACCATGAATTCTGAAGGGCTGTCCATAAATCCGTAAGGGTACGAAAGGTTGCGGATCTCTTCTCGACCGTGCGTTGCAAGCCATCCCAGACATGCTCAATAATGTTAATTTCTGGGGAGTTTGGTGGCCAGCGGTTGTGTTTAAGCTTATAAGAACATTCCTGGAACCACTATGTACGTGTCGGATGTCACATTGTCCTGCTGGAATTTCCAAAGTCCGTTGGAATGCACAATGCACATTGGACATGAATGGATGCAGGTAATGAGACAGGATGCTTACACCAGTGTAACCTGTCGGAGTCGTGTCTAAACTTATTAGCGATCTCATATCACTGTAACTGCACGCGCCTCACACCGTTACAGAGTCCACATCTACATCAATACTCCGCAAGCCACATGACGGTGTGTGGCGGAGGGTACCTTGAATACCTCTGCCGGTTCTCCCTTCTATTCCGGTCTCGTATTGTTCGTGGATAGAAAGATTGTCGATATGCCTCTATGTGGGCTCTAATTCCTCTAAATTTATCATCATGGTCTGTACGACAGATATACGTAGGAGGGAGCAATACACTGCTTGATTCCTCGGTGAAGGTATTTTCTCGAAACTTCAACAAAGGCCCGTACCGAACTACTAAGCGTCTCTCTTGCGAGTCTTCCACTAGATTCTATCTGTCATCTCCGTAATGCTTTCGCGATTACTAAATGATCTCGTAACGAAGCGCGCTGCTCTCCGTTGGATCTTCTTTATCTGTTCTATCAACTCTATCTGGTACGGATCCCACACCGATGAGTAGTATAAAAGCAGTGGGCGAACAAGTGTACTGTAACCTACTTCTTTTGTTTTCGGACTGCATTTCCTTTGGACTCTTCCAATGAATCTCATTCTGGCATATGCTTTACCGACGATGAATTTTAAATGGTTATCCCATTTTAAATCACTTCTAATGCCCATCCCCAGATAATTTATGGAATTAATTGCTTCAAATTTTTGACCTGCTAGATTGTAGGTAAATGATAAAGGATCTTTCTTTCTATGTAGTCGTAGCACGTTACACTTTTCTACATTGAGATTCAACTGCCATTCTCCGCACCATGCGTCAATTCGTTGCAGATCCTCCTGCATTTCAATACAATTTTCCATTGTTGCAACCTCTCGATATACTACAGCATCATTCGCAAAAAGACTCAGTGAACTTCCGATGTCATCCACAAGGTCATTTATATATTCTGTGATTAGGAACGGTCCTACGACACTTCCCTGAAATCACTCTTACTTCGGAAGACTCCTCTCCATTGAGAATGACATGCTGTCATCTAGGAACTGTTCGATCCAATCACACAATTGGTCTGATAGTCCATATGCTGTTACTTTTTTCATTAAACGACTGTGGGGAACTGTATCAAAAGCCTTGCGGAAGTGAAGAAACACGGAATCTACCTGGGAACCCATGTCTATGCCCCTCTGAGTCTCGTGGACGAATAGCGCAAGCTGGGTTTCACACGATCCTCTTTTTCGAATTCGATGGAGATTCCTACAGGGCCGGCTGGAGTGGCCGAGCGGTTCTCCGCCCTACAGTCTGGAACCGCGCGACGGCTACGCTGGCAGGTTTGAATCCTGCCTCGGGCATGGATGTGTGCGATGTCCTTAGGTTAGTTAGGTTTCAGTAGTTCTAAGTTCTAGGGGACTGACGACCTTAGAAGTTAAGTCCCATAGTGCTCAGAGCCATTCCTACAGAATAGATTTCCAGAAAGGTCATTATACTCGAACATAATACGTTTTCCAAAATCCTACAACAGATCGACGTTAGAGGATAGGTCTATAGTTGTAGTAAACGGCGTTTCATGTGCTTCGCACAGACACTCTGGAGAGCACTGGGGGAAACAAAGAATACGACAAATGCACAGATTCTGTAACTATGGATGTACCAAGTGGCCTGATAAGGGGCAAAAATCGAGCACTGATCAAAAAAGTCAATCTGTAAGGACCGCTTCGCCGGCAACAAAAGCACATTCCGCATCCCGGTCACACATATAGCAGTCAATGTAAATGTATTTGTAAAATAGGTCTCGACCTGCAGAAAACTGGCGGCGGTATGAGATGGAGTTGTCATACCACCTGGAATACAGGAGATTGTGTACTCATGCAATCGACAACTGCGTTTGCGTTGTGGAAGAGGAATGGTACCTATTACTTATGCCCTATCGCCAGCTGGAAGTAATCTCACAGCGACGCTGCCAGTCTGCGAAGTGCTTTACCTGGTGCTTTAACCATATGTCTCATCAAAATATAATAGGCACACAGACATAAGGATTGCTGAGTGAAGGTTCAGCCTCTCCGTTGATTACCTTATACTAAAAGTAGCAGAATGCGAAAATAGCATGGATATCGGTGCGTCTCCCATACGCTCATCTATTTGAACCTTCTCTACTTAGAGCTCACACCACGAAGTTAAAGAGCTTGATTGAATTTTCTCATCTTGAGAAATCAAAAGGAGCAATGTCCTTTACATCGTAAAAATTTTCCGTAGCCAAGATGGCACGAATATTTTTTTATTCACAACAGCCATTACGGCAGACTTTGCTGTCACCTTCAGATATTAAAAAAATTTATCAAAATTTTTTGTTATAAAACGTGTTCATAACTTGAGGTGAGGTTCAGACTCAAAAAATTTTGTTACAAAACGTATTGATTTTCAGTTGGAACCTCACGCTAGATTGAAATGTACAAGTTTTGTTTCAAAACTTTTTGAAGACCTGAAGAAGACAGTAAAGTCTGTCGAAACCAGTTGTTGCAAATAAAGATATATTTATACAATCTCCGTTTTAGGAAGTTTTTACCGAGCTAAACTACATTTGAAGGAGTAACCTTAAACGAGCAAGTACATGCGTCAAAAAATCACTCTATATTCACAATTGTGAAAGGGTTGCCTGTCGTTGTTTTAATGTGTAACAGAAAAACAAAGGAATCTCTGCGTTAAAAAGATGGCAGTTACTGTGATGTGTAACATAAACAGTGAATTGAAAGTGAACTGTAAGATGTCCAACTGGTTGCCGGAGCAGAAAAAGCAGTACCTTTCCATTTCATAAAGAAACGTTAAGGAACTGTTTTTAAATCTACAACATAGATGTGAAACCATAACCTATGTGTAAAAAGGACGAAGCATGTAATATATCAGACAACCACTGAAGATGCCTTGTAAAAAACGCGAAACGCGTCCGTGTGCATAAATAAAAATAAAAAATTTCGTTGTGCAGTATGCAAAAAAGGCATTTTCTTTGAAACAACTTCAAAATATTCGAGATGTTTACCGAAAAATTTAATTTGTAAATTATAATATTTTCCTCGCAAATACTTCCTATTTTAGTTTATTACCTGATGTAATATCAACTGAAGTTTAACATCTATTTGCATCATCTCTGGCCGGAATAATTTTGTACACATAATTGAAGACAGTATTTCTGTTGAAATAATGTGCAACTAGTGTGCAGCAGCGACATCTAGCGTTGCCAGTATGCAGCCACGTCACTCGCCACTGGACGGCTTTATAACTTGTTTTCTCAAATTGTCAATATGTATGTTGCATTGGTGCTAACGGCACTGAAATTTTGTCATTTACTGGCGAAGCTAGTATGGCTGCCTCGCATATATATGTAAAGAAACGAGATTTTTGTATACTGCATCTACTCAGTTACGGGAATGTTTCCATTTTGCTGAAATTGACTTCTGATTCTGTGTTTGTGTAATTTTGATATATTTTTATAGCAGGCTACCTTTTTATGTATGTTTCGTGGGTCCAAATATGTAGTCGTTGACTGAAATTAATTAAGTGATTGATAAACACTTGTGATAAGTCACTGTATTTGGAAATTGGTGATAAGTTTCTGTCGGACCAAATTGCTGAGGTCATGGGTCCCTAGCCTTACACACTACTTAATCTAACTTAAACTGACTTACGCTCAGGACAACTCATACAACCATGCCCAAGGGAGGACTCGAACTTCCGACGGGGGGACCCGCGCGAACCATGGGAAGGTGCCTTAGACCGCATGGCTACGCCGCGCGGCAGACTGAAATTACAATCAATACCTCCTTGTCCGCTGGAGAACGCTACTGTGACTATGTGGCAGTTCGTGCATTCGAAAAAGTTTCGGTCTTGCAGTTGCTCTCGTTCACTACACTACACGACTTTTTGACCAGGCTTCTGCCACTTATTCTGAGCTGAGCCAATTGGAGATTGACAAAGGCTTCTCGTGAATGTTTAACATACGGTGTGTATTCTGATTATATGTTGAAATCGTGGTGACAAACTGATCACACTACCCACATTGCACAGAGGCTGCTTAAAGCCAAAAACCAGGAAATGGATGAAAAAGAGAGCCCAGTATCAAAATCTCTAGCTTCTCGGTCATTTGTGGCAACATTTCTTTCGAGATATCCAGAAACCTCCATAAAGTGCAGGTTAAAGTGATTTTCCGCGCATCATTTAAGATTGTAGACCACCTAGCTTCAGTGAAGGTCCACTTGTTATTGAGGAAGACAGGAATATACAAAACACTATGCCATTGCGTTATGACTTTCGTAGGCCAGACCACGCACGTTGTGCAAGAATGCTGCACCGAATATCAGAGCTGTACTCCCTTTTGCAACCAGACCAATCTGCAAGAGCTCAACATTGCTTCTTCACCAGATATTCAATGCAGTATGATAAAACAATAATTTTGCCAACACACACACACCTTTTTGCCAATCCTTTACTAAAGAACCTGTGGAGATGCAATTGTCGGCAAATATGATGGACTCTGATAGTGGACACTGGTGGAACCTCCACATTTGCACAATTTGCTCGAAATAAAGATGACAGAGTATGCCCATGGCAGTGACGGTAGTGCCTGCTTCACCACAGTCTTGGAATATGTGCAGAATTTACACAGAACGCTAACAACACTTCGGTACATACGAAGTTTCCGTCAGTATTCGATGGTTCCCTTGAGGATTGCTTGCAAATTCCCTGCAGAAATATCGTAGAGGGTAGTGAACGATGGCTGGTTGCAGGACTGAAACTTCTTCGGATGTATTTTAACGTTTCTTTTGGAGCTGCTCCGTCTCTAAGTCCTTCAACACAGGGCGCGCCTGTACGAGAGATTGGTTAACGTTGTGCCCTCCACGCCATCCACGAAACAGCTAGAGATTCTGCGCTGCCCGCGGCAGTGGAACGGCACGGTTGGACGCGCTGCCTGCAGCCGTGCAGGCTGGGATGCTCGCGGGCTGACCGCGCGCCTAGGCCGTCGCCGCAGAACGCGCCGGGGATTCCCCGGCACGCTTGCTATGCCGCCCACCGCCCTGAGCAGTAGGTATCCGCTCTTGATGCGGGCTGGCTAGATGTGCCGGCTGGCTACCATGACCCCGGCAGAGCCGTCCACCTTGCAGGGTGGCCAGCATTCCGGCCCCATTTCCCGCCGAGCTGATTTTACACGCAAGCATGCGCTGTGCCGAGGACTGTCGACTCACAGCCTGAGAGTGGATCTCCTCCACCCCTTTCAACCCGCAGCATTAGCAAAACTGTGTGCTGTTAATCGATCGTTCATTTCTCCAGTAACTATGGAAGTCTGGTAGCACTAGTATAACTGAGTCTGTGGTTCACATTTCCTACCCCATTACCCGAGAACGAGATCAGTTGTGAGCGAACACCTCCAACCACGGTCCACGCGTAACTAAATTTTCGGGGGATGGAATAAATTTTAATCCCCCTAGGAGAGGAACTGGCCGATTCAGTCCGGTATAGTTAGGCTAGAAGTAAGAGGTGGTTACGTGTCCCTCACGCCACTTCACGACAGTGCAGTGGTGCGTTTGTGCACGTCTGTCACACGTAACCAGTGCGGTAATGTGAGCCGACGTGTAGACGTGATAGAATGACAGAAGCAAATTAGTCTTTACAAATACGCTAATGGCCGCTCTACTGGTGTATCGGCATAGACAGTCCAGTGTACTTACAAGAAATGGTGGTCTATACCACATACCGCCACATCACACAGCATTGCAACAGTAGTCGTAAAAAGATTCCAACAAACAGAGGCCGCAGACGAATGTCACGTTTTGTCAGTGACAAGTGACTTCAGTCACAACAACAAATGTTTAAACTAGATAGAGCCTTACAGCTCGAAAATATTTGAAAAACGTCATGATCCGCAGGTAAGGGCTGCTTATCAAATTTCGTTAATATACAACCAGTTCTGGACCACACACCATCAGCCATCGTAACAACAACAGCTTACAAGACGATATAAAATCAATGGCTCCCCCAAAAAATAAAAATCAGTAGTTCTTCACCGTTGTTAAATGGCAGGGGGGAGCGTTAGACCTAGTGCATAGTGTACCTAGGAAGGATTATTTGAAAAACGTCAGTTGTTCGGTACTTCGTTCTAGATTGGTTCAAATGGCTCTGAGCACTATGGGACTTAACATATATGATCATCAGTCCCCTAGAACGTAGAACTACTTAAACCTAACTAACCTAAGGACATCACACAACACCCAGTACTTAGTTCTAGAGACTGACTAGAATCACACGAAGCAGCGCACACTGCAGACCACCATAAGTAGTTCTCACTTTTTTCTACGACTTTTGTTGTTAGACATGAGATTGTAGCGCTGTAAATACTTCAGATTGTACATATTTAAGTGCTGTACAATATATTAAAGCTACTGAGAATATATCACTAGATCATTACATACAGAATTTTATGGTAAGTAGACTTGTCGACTTCATCCTTCACGCAGCCTCTTGTATCTTGAACCAGGAGCTCTTTGCCATGGGACATGTGACACAGTTGTTATTTGATGTCTTCAAATTTTCGCCTCTCTTGAAAATACGAGTAGCGTTCAGTAAGTAATGCAACACATTTTTTTCTCTTCTCGTTCGGCTGAAAAAATGCGACATTCGTCGAGGGACATTTTGGAATATTCCTGCTTCAACTCCTATAGTTTCATCAAAATCCAGTAGGTGGAGGCGCTAACTGTAGCCTTAGAGAGGGCGTCTGTAACGGATGTGTGTCCCAAGCAAAGAGCTGTCATTGAATTTCTTTTGGTAGAAAACCGGATCCCCGTAGTTAGTCTTAAGTGCTTACAAAATTTCTACCGAGAGATGGCAGTGAACAAAAGCACGGTGAGTCGTAGGGCGAGGCGAGTGTCAGCAACGAAACAAAGTGGTGCAAAAGTGTCCTACCTCCTGCCTGCCGGCCGGCCGCACTCGGTCGTGACTCCTGCAATGTTGGAACGTGCAGACACTCTCATTCCAGGTAATCGGTCGGTGAAACCGAACTTCTGCTGCATAACAACGAAAAGCCTCACACAAGGCAGCGAATATGAGACGAACTCAAAAAACTTCAATAGAATGATGTTCATAAACTCTACAGCGTGGATCTGGCGCCATCTGTTTGGTCCAGTGAAGGATACACCCAGTTGGAAGCGGGAAGTACGTGGATCATGGGGAGGTTATAGGTGCAGCAAGACGTTGTCTCCGATATCTACCAGTAGAGCTGCACCATGCGGGCATACAGGCCACCTACCAGTAAGCTGACATAAGGGCGTCTAAAAGAGTGGGGAATAATATGATGTGTTGTAATCCTGAATAAAACCAACATTCTTTGAGAAAAGATATGTGCTGCCTTACTTACTGAAAGCCTCTCAGATTTCTCTCTTAGAAGAGGATACGAGCAAGATTAGAGTTTAATGTCTCGTCGACAAGGTGGTCATTTAAGATGCAGTTCCAGCCAGTGTTACGAAAGGATATAAAACGAAATCCGCTGTGCCATTTGAAACTAACCATTACAGCTTTTGAAAATCTACGTCTCGGAGTCCGCACGGAGATTTGAACCGTCATCCTTCCACATCTGAGTACAGTGTGATAATCACTGCCACGCTACGCATTGCGAGATGGGACACACTACATCAGTTTTTTTTTCAGCCGGTTTATTGTAAATGCTTTATTGTACAGTCAATAGTAAATACTTACTACACAGTCCTGTCCTCCTTGTTACATAAGGTCAGCTTAGACCATTACAAGAGAAAAGAAAGATGAAAGATCGCAATTTAATCTCTACAAATCACATACCTGAAAAAATTTCAGTGTTGCTACAAAGAAAATGGTACTTCACGTTCGTCAGTAAATTGATTCAGTTTTCACTAAGATTATTTTAGATACATTTGTCTTGCCGTATTACTTTTCCAGCACTAGCTACAAAACAATCAGCAAAAACATTTATTCCATGGTTTAGTGTACTTCCCCATTGTCACGATCAAACAGCACGTGTATCCTTAGCGTCGTCTATGTTCTAACCACTTCTACAAAGACAGTAGATGTGAACGACACAGCAACATTTGGTAATGACTGTAGTAAAGTTCACGAAGTGTCCAGCAGTTACTCATTAGAATTGCAAATGCGTGCTCTGCACATTCTCAACCACGACTTAAACGGTTGTTAAAAATCCGTTTCTTACAAGAGAGGAGAATTCCGCTGGATAGTCTCATGAAAAAATTGGACAGAGTAACTGCTCATCCCGTAACAGAGTGAATAATGTTAACATCCTGGAATAGTTCACCATTTTGGTAGGATTACTAGGACACTTTCTACATTTCATTCCGCTTAGAGTTGTCGAAGATTGTGATGTAGCATTGTCTGCCATGGGGATCTAGATTATTCTGCCTACGACGATGATTGTTACCTTCCAGTCTAGCGATTTTCACAGCGATGTCGACTTGTGTGTACTGAAATGATTTCTGTCACTGCGAGCTCTCGCGATAGTTAGTCGGTAGTGTGCATCGAGCCAAAATGCTTACCTTTTCACGAACACCGTTGTTCGCAGAATGCTCTGATTACACTTTCCATACCATTATGCTTTATATATATTTTCGAAGTGTCTAATGAACAAGCTGCTCGCAAGTCTATATGTATTTGTGTGTGAACGAACGCGCGTCACACTAAAAGCAATGCTGTCCTTCGTCAATAAGAGCTACTGATAAAACGGAAGAATTGAAAATATTGGTTCAATACAGCTGATGTCTCGCATTCTTTATATTTCAGTAACAAGGAACGACAACGTGCGACGTTCGCGACCACCCACATGCAAATTATGTTCTTGATGATTTTTGTTTAATGGGCATTAGACCGTCGTCCAAGACATATTTCTAGGCATAACGTTTCGCCCTACAATACTGAAGATGTCATCGGAGGCTATAAATTTTCAGATAGCAAAAGCAAACTTAAACAAGCTCAGAATCCCGAACTGATCGGACGTGTCCACGCAGCTGTCGGTTCGTGACGTCATAATACCGATGAATCACGCCGACCAGTGTTATGGCACCATTTATGGGGAAGAGATGGTGCTCTTTACTTTATTTAGCACTAAGGTCCACAACGTGATTTCAATCCCGTTTTTTCTGTAAAGTTATTTTTGTCGTTTCGGATTTCTATGGCGAGCTCTGCACATCCTAGATCTTGATAAAAACATAGTATCTGAGCGACGAATTTGGTCGTTCCCTTGTCCCAATGCATGGTCTGCTACTGCTGCTTCGTTGCGCTTTCCCAATGACAGGCTCTCTTGTACTATATATGTGTGGTGTCTGCTCTGACGGCTATGTGAAATGCTGTATTTAACTGCCATACTTCGACAGCCGCTAACCGTCTTATACCTTGAAACAAAATGAGGTCTTTACTAAGGAACATGTGATACCACTATTATTTAATGCATTAACGGTTTTACCTCTGTTCAAAATACATAATGTGTTAATGGCTGATACCTTCTATTTGAAAACTCATTTAACTGTAAATGTGACAATGATATCCTTAGTGCAGACGCACAATAGGGTCCGAATCGCATGCGGGGATGTAGGAAACGCGGCATGCAAATGAGGTAAATGCATAGGGATGCAACCAAGAAGCGTACGGTGAGCATTTGGGTCGGACGGAAGGTGTGCACAGATAGTCGATGCGGCCGGTTTCGATTGAGCAGCGCCAGCGGTAAGACACTTACCGCCGCAGGACTTAGATTACAGCAATTAGCACTTGTCATGCTGTGCATTTATTAGGGAACGTACTTGAGACAGAAGCGTCCATCCTTTTGTGGATTTTTGTTTGAAGGTGTATTTGTCCGCTATCCTTCGCGTCTATGGCGTCCAGGACAATCCCGCTTAAAGAAACAGTCACTTTTGCGCTTTATAAGCTCACCCGTTATGTGCAGTCAAGTTCCCTCGAAATTCATGACGGTTTGTAGGAACGTTTGGTATTACATCACATCATGTGCACGCCGCATATTTTGACACTGAACTCTGTCTTCTTTGCAAAATTCATGAACCCCCTCCAATGAGACAGTTTGTTATTCAAACAAGGCAGTCAGATTTCATATCACCATAGTGACGAGTCAGTTAGTGTTATACTTCTGGCCTCCGTTGATGGTGAACTGGTGAATAAACCAACGTGCGGTTTTCCAACTGACCGCCGGAATAAATAATCAATAACTTACGGCTGTGTTAATTAAATCTGTTAGTGGTAAGGTTATTTGCTGGAAACGCTGATGGAGTCAACACCGCCTCCATTACTATAGCGGTACAGGTTCCGTCGAGATGTACGTTAAACAGGATATCCCGTCACATCTTCAGATTTGTAGTTATCCGGTTCATGTTACTTGCACTGGTCAAGTGGGGACATGTTTTTGCATAATTAGTGTAGTCGCCAACATTTCAATTGTCCGAAGTGGGTTTTCGTTCTCAAAAGTTCTCTTCAACAGCGGTGTAAATTGACGGTAGCAGATTTCTTTACTAATTCTGGTGGGAATCCACTGTCAGATTTGAGTAGTTTATCCACAGGCAATTTACCCCCGTTATAGCCGAAGACGGATTCTGCGCCCCCTAATCTCCATGCCGTTGCTGACGTGCTGCAACGTCAGTCAAGCCGCACCCAGGATGTCGATGTTTCCAAAATGGAACCCCCGTGTTGGCCCGCCTTACGTCAAGTGACTCTTTTGGAGATACAAACTGCGTAGTAGCCTCCTGTGGAGGTTATGGGGGCTGCGGATTCGAACGTTCGTTCGGGCTATGGGGTGGATCTTACGGAGTTGCGTCAGTGATCCAGTATGTATGCTACGCCCCCATGCTAAACATTTTCACTTATACGGCAATACATACACTATTGCCCATCAAGATTGCTACACCAAGAAGAAATGCAGATGATAAACGGATATTCATTGGACAAATATATTATACTAGAACTGACATGTGATTACATTTTCACGCAATTTGGGTGCATAGATCCAGAGAAATCAGTACCCAGAACAACCACCTCTGGCCATAATAACGGCGTTTATACGCCTGGGCATTGAGTCAAACAGATCGTGGATGGAGTATACAGGTACAGCTGCCGATGCAGCTTCAAAACGATACCACAGTACATCATGAGTAGTGACTGCCGTATTGTGACGAGCCAGTTGCTCGGCCACCATTGACCAGACTTTTTCAGTTGGTGAGATCTGGAAAATGGGCTGGCCAGGGCAGCAGCTGAACATTTTCTGTATCCAGAAAGGCCCGTACAGGACCTGCAACATGCGATCGCGCATTATCCTGCTGAAATGTAAGGTTTCGCAAGGATCGAATGAAGGGTAGAGTCACTGGTCGTAACACATCTGAAATGTAACGTCCACTGTTCAAAGGGCCGTCAATGCGAACAAGAGGTGACCGAAACGTGTAACCAATGGCACCGCATACCATCACGCCGAGTGATACGCCAGTATGGCGATGACGAATACACGCTTCCAACGTGCGTTCACCGCGATGTTGCCAAACACAGATGCGACCATCATGATGCTGTAAACAGAACCTGGATTCATCCGAAAAAATGACGTTTTGCTATTCGTCCACCCAGGTTCGTCGTTGAGTACACCATCGCAGGCGCCCCTGTCTGTGATGCAGCGTCGAGGGTAACCGCAGCCGTGGTCTCCGAGGTGATAGTCCATACTGCTGCAAACGTCGTCGAACTGTTCGTGCAGATGATTGTTGGGATCCAGAACGGCGTTCCGTATAACCCTCCTGAACCCACCGATTCCTTATTCTGCTAACAGTCATTGGATCTCGACCAACGCGCAGCAGCAATGTCGCGATATGATAAACCGCAATCGCGATAGGCTACAATCAGACCTTTATCAAAGTCGGAAACGTGATGGTAGGCATTTCTCCTCCTCACACGAGGCATCACAACAACGTTTCAGCAGGCATCGACGGAACTGCTGTTTGTGTATTAGAAATCGGTAGGAAACTTTCCTCATGTCAGCACATTGTAGTTGTTGCCACCTGCGCCAACCTTGTGTGAATGCTCTGTAAAGCTAATCATTCGCATGTGACAGCATCTTTTTCCTGTCGGGTAAATTTCGCGTCTGTAGCACATCATCTTCATGGTGTAGCAATTTTAATGGCCAGTAGTGTATGTAGGATGTAAGGTTAAAGGTTGTGTGAGCAATGTTGACAATTTATGAACGTATATGTCTGGCCGTGGCCCGTGCTCGTATAGACTAATGGTACGGCCAGCGCTGGTGATAAGTGGGAAATTCGAATTCGAGTCCGGGCCCAACACAAATTCTTAATGTCGTTATTCCATTATACAGCAATATCCTCAACTGCGAATTTATATAATGTAATTTAGGTCTCGCCCATATAACATGATTCCTCATTTTTTCAGTGTACTGAATATGATTGTACAACAATTACTCTGAATTTACAGGCACACTGTCGGTAAGTGCATATCGCGCAGCTTTTTTCGAGCTCCGTAGCTCTTTACTACAACACTATTTAGTCAGAACAAAACGCTATCGTTTCTTCCCATTTTACTTGCCTATTTAACGAGTACGCAATTGGTGCGAGCTGTTCCAGTCCATAGTAAACAGCGAATCTACTGAGATTTGTTTACTTTTTCCACTCAACGCCATTCGAAACCAGCCTGAATGAGTGGAAAACCTGACCCAGACCAGTGCTACCGAAATATTTCGACATGCGCGCATGTACCTGCGCTCTGATCCACAGTAACAGCAAAGAAGACGTTGTACAATAAAATAAGTGTTCATTTTGTCTGTTAATATATTTAAGTTCTCACATTTCACGCGTCCAGTAATCATGCCATTCATCACCAGTTAAAAATACAATTCAATTCTGATATCCCGTACGTTTTCACCCTGTACATTTACGTACGTGAGTGAGTTTGTAATACTTCGACCGCAGCGTTAGCCAGCCTGCTTGTTTAAAGCACTGAAATTATTACTATAATCTCAATAAAAACAAAAATTTGGCTGTCGAGGTACTTTGGACTAGAAACAAAGGAAACGAACCGATAAATAAAGTGAATGGTGCGGTGGCAGCCGCAGCCGCAGCCGCAGGCGCAGACCGACCCCACGACGGTGCAGCAGTGCAGGGTGGGTTGCCTACCGCGACGGCGCGGCGCTGGCTTGTCAGGGCCAGCTGTGGTAATTGCGGCGGTTATTTACGGGCGTCGCGGTCACGTGCGGCCGCGCCACAGTTGGCCCCACTGCGCGCTGTACGCCCAGCGTCCCCGTGACAGCGCTCCCGTAAGCGACCGACACATTCCCTCTCGCTGGGGCGAATTTCAGCGGACACGACATTCATTCACCTTTCAGTCCATCTACGTTAAGCTACCGAGACGTTGCGAAACGAGGAAGGTACTTTGCAGCTGCAGCAATTGTTGTTTGAATAGAAGTCTACGCACAGGCGTAGCAGTGACACGAAAGGCGATCTAGATGTGTTTGTCGCTCTACAAATGGCTCTGAGCACTATGGGACTCAACTGCTGTGGTTATCAGTCCCCTAGAACTTAGAACTACTTAAACCTAACTAACCTAAGGACATCACACACATCCATGCCCGAGGCAGGATTCGAACCTGCGACCGTAGCAGTCGCACGGTTCCGGACTGCGCGCCTAGAACCGCGAGACCACCGGCGCTCTACACGGAAACAGGAAAGTTTATTTACTTTACCTATCTTCTCACTATCGTAACCTACGGTTATACATTCTGGGGTAGTTGTGTGAATTCACAAGGAATAGATTCACAAGGGAATGTCGGGGAGTGCTCTGCCCTATTCGATTTTCTTCGCGCTTATAGGGTTTTTAAGTCATTGCCGGATTTAAATGTTTTGAAGTTGTGGGCCAAAACTGTCAAAAAAAGTTGGTTTGAAGATCAGAAGACCTCTGAGCGCTGTTAACTATTGTCAGGCGACAGTCACCTTTCGCAGTCCACATTTCTTTTTCAGATGTCTTTCTCTGCTTGTATGTCCTCATTCTTTTCCAAACCAAGATGAAGATCATGCTGGGCTTGAGTGTATCTTCCGCTGAGGCGACAAAATTTGATGCCTCCATTTAGCGTGACGGACTTCATTTCGCCCAGTGTAGTGGAGAAACTGCAAGTAAACGATGAGTAACTGAAAACCTCAGCTGCCGACAGGTGTTGTTGATACACCTCGATGTGGACAGCTGAAGATGTGTGCCCCGACCAGGAATCGAACCCGGGACCTCCTGCTTACATGGCAGACGCTCTGTTATTCTGAGCCACCGAAGACACAGATGAATAGCGTGACTGCAGGGACTTATCCCTTGCACGCTTCCCGTGGGACACATTCCCAAATGTCCACAATTCTACGTATGTATTGAATCTTATAGACATTTGCCCAACCACTCATTACTCGTGCACGCTTTGGCGATTCCCGTAAGAGTTTGGGCAACCTGTGCGCATTCGCACAGACGAAGGTCAATGGCTGTGTAGCCTTTAACTGTATATACGAAGACAGTAACTTGTTCTCGAAAGATCAGTTACTGTTGATGACTGTGCAGCTTTTCCCTGGAATAAATGATGACTAACTGAAAACCTCAGCTGCCGACAGGTGTTGTTGATATACCTCGATGTGGACAGCTGAAAATGTTTGCCCCGACCGGGACTCGAATCAGGGACCTCCTGCTTACATGGCAGACGCTCTATCCATCTGAGCCACCGAGAACACAGATGAATAGCGCGACTGAAAGTGTCATGGGCTCAACAATTCGTAGAAAGTGCCTTGCGGAAATAAAGAACAATCCGTAATCGAGAAAGTGTTGCCTGTGCGTGATTTTGGGCACGAACTACCCTCTCGATTACGTCCCATAAATGTTCGACAGGATTCATGTCGGACGATCTGGGTGACCAAACCATTTGCGCGAATAGCCCAGGATGATCTTCAAACCAATTGCAATCAGTTGCAGTCCGGTGACATGGCGAATTGTTGTTTGAGAACACGAATGGCTACAGAAGGAATCCAAATAGTCAAACGTAACTGTTTCCAGTCAATGATCGGTTCAGTTAGACTAGAGGACACAGTCCGTCCCATGTAAACACAGCCCACACCATTAAGGAACTGTCACCAGATTGCACAGACCATTGTTAACAACTTGGGTCCATGGCTTCGTAGGGTCTGCACCCAACTCGAAGCCTACCATCAGCAACTGAAATCGGGACTCATCTGACCGGGTCACAGTTTTCAAATCGTCTGAAGTCGAACAGATACATGTCCAACCCAGGAGACACTGTGCCAATGCTGTCGTGCAGTTATCAAAGACATTGGCGTTGCTCGTCTGCTACCATAGCCCATCAACACCATATTCCCCTCATTGTCATCAAGGATACATTCGTATTACGTCCCACATTGAGTTCTGCAGGTATTTCACGCAGTGCTGTTTGTCTGTTAGCACTGACATCTCTACTCATACGCCGCTGCTCTCGGTCGTTATGTGATCACCGTCGGTGTCTATGTTGCCCACGGTGAGAGGTCTCGAAATATCGGATTACCTAACGATTTCCGAAATGCAATGTCCTATGCTTCTAGCTCCAACTACCCTTTCACGTTCAAAGTCTGTTAATTCCCGTCGTGTGGCCATAATCACGTCGAAGACCTTTTCACATGAATCGCCCGTGTACAAATGACAGCTTCGCCAATGCAGTACCGTTTTATACCTTGTGTACGCGATACTACCTTCATTTGTATATGTGGATATCGTTTCCCCAATACTTTGTTGCATTTAGTATTAAGGAGTCTATGTACCTGTAACGAAATCTCCTAAACGTGGGCGGTAGCTGAATGGAATGAATGTGGGTGTAATTGGAAACACATGCAGCAGGGCTATCCATAAATCCGTAAGAGTATGAAGGAGTGGTTATCTCTTCTGAGCAGCACGTTGCAAGGCGTCCCAGATATGGTCAATAACGTCCATGTATGGAGAGTTCGGCGGCCAGCGGTAGTACACTCCTGGAAATGGAAAAAAGAACACATTGACACCGGTGTGTCAGACCCACCATACTTGCTCCGGACACTGCGAGAGGGCTGTACAAGCAATGATCACACGCACGGCACAGCGGACACACCAGGAACCGCGGTGTTGGCCGTCGAATGGCGCTAGCTGCGCACCATTTGTGCACCGCCGCCGTCAGTGTCAGCCAGTTTGCCGTGGCATACGGAGCTCCATCGCAGTCTTTAACACTGGTAGCATGCCGCGACAGCGTGGACGTGAACCGTATGTGCAGTTGACGGACTCTGAGCGAAGGCGTATAGTGGGCATGCGGGAGGCTGGGTGGACGTACCGCCGAATTGCTCAACACGTGGGGCGTGAGGTCTCCACAGTACATCGATGTTGTCGCCAGTGGTCGGTGGAAGGTGCACGTGCCCGTCGACCTGGGACCGGACCGCAGCGACGCACGGGTGCACGCCAAGACCGCAGGATCCTACGCAGTGCCGTAGGGGACCGTACCGCCACTTCCCAGCAAATTAGGGACACTGTTGCTCCTGGGGTATCGGCGAGGACCATTCGCAACCGTCTCCATGAAGCTGGGCTACGGTCCCGCACACCGTTAAGCCGTCTTCCGCTCACGCCCCAACATCGTGCAGCCCGCCTCCAGTGGTGTCGCGACAGGTGTGAATGGAGGGACGAATGGAGACGTGTCGTATTCAGCGATGAGAGTCGCTTCTGCCTTGGTGCCAATGATGGTCGTATGCGTGTTTGGCGCCGTGCAGGTGAGCGCCACAATCAGGACTGCATACGACCGAGGCACACAGGGCCAACACCCGGCATCATGGTGTGGGGAGCGATCTCCTACACTGGCCGTACACCTCTGGTGATCGTCGAGGGGACACTGAATAGTGCACGGTACATCCAAACCGTCATCGAACCCATCGTTCTACCATTCCTAGACCGGCAAGGGAACTTAATGTTCCAACAGGACAATGCACGTCCGTATGTATCCCGTGCCACCCAACGTGCTGTAGAAGGTGTAAGTCAAATACCCTGGCCAGCAAGATCTCCGGATCTGTCCCCCATTGAGCATGTTTTGGACTGGATGAAGCGTCGTCTCACGCGGTCTGCACTTCCAGCACGAACGCTGGTCCAACTGAGGCGCCAGGTGGAAATGGCATGGCAAGCCGTTCCACATGACTACATCCAGCATCTGTACGATCGTCTTCATGGGAGAATAGCAGCCTGCATTGCTGCGAAAGGTGGATATACACTGTACTAGTGCCGACATTGTGCATGCTCTGTTGCCTGTGTCTATGTGCCTGTGGTTCTCTCATTGTGATCATGTGATGTATCTGACCCCAGGAATGTGTCAATAAAGTTTCCCCTTCCTGGGACAATGAATTCACGGTGTTCTTATTTCAATTTCCAGGAGTGTATTTAAACTTACAAGAGTGTTCCCGGAGCCATTCTGTGGCAATTCTTGACGTGAGGGGTGTCGCATTATCCTGCTGGAATTGCCCAAGTCTGTCGGAATCCACAATGGACATAAATGTATGCAGGAGATCTCACAGGATGCTTACCTACGTGTCATCTGTCAGACTCGTATCTAGACTTATCGGGCGTCCTATTTCATTTCAACTGCAAACGCCACACACCATTGCAGAGCATCCACCGTCTTGAACAGTCCCCTGCTGCCACGCTGTGTCAATGGATTCATGGGGTTGTCTCCATACCCATACACTTCCATCCACACGATACAATCTGAACCGTGACTCGCCCGACTAGTTGTATATGTTTCCAGTTATCAACAGTCCAATGTCGGTGCTTACAAGCCCAGGAGAGGCGAAAGCTTGTGTCGTGCAGTCATCAAGGGTACACTAGTGGGTCTCCGGCTCAGAAAGCCCATATCGATGACGTTTATTTGAATGATTCTCACGGTCATCGTAATATGTAGCAATTTGCGGAAGGGTGCACGTCTGTGATGTTGAGCGATTCAGTCGTCGTTGGTGCTTTTCTTGCAGGTAGCAGCGATTTCGGAGTTTTTATGTTGGCTCGGATTCCTGATATTCACGATACATTCTTTAAATGGTCGTACGAGAAAATTGTCATATCATCGCTACCTCGGAGATGCTGTATCGCATCCCATCGCTCGTGCACCGACTATAACACAACTTTGAAGCTCACTTAAATCTTTATAACCTGCCATTGTAGTAGCAGTAGCCGAGCTAACAACTGCGCCAGTCACTTGTTGTCATATAGGCGTTGAAGCCTGCAGCATCGTATTCTGCCTGTTTACATATTTCTGTATTTGAATACGCGTGCCTATACCAGTTTCTTTGGCGCTTCAGTGTATGTTCCTTTGCCACATTAACTCGTTACATGAAAGATTAGCTTTGACTCGCATGCTCCCACAATATCGAACGCCATACTTCACGATTGGATTAAATCTTGAAATTCCTTCCTCGATTTTACAACTTGAATACCTGTTACACCTCTTTCAACTGTCTCTACTCGGTGCCTGCCGAATTTCTTACGAGTGATAACACCGGCATCACCGCTAAGTTTCTCTTCGTCTATCATTAACACCAATGCTATTCATCACGTTACACATACGCTGCTGAGCCCACTTAATAAAATGTTGGTCCACCTTTTGACCAAATTACAGCTGTATTACGCGTGGCATGGGTCCAACAAGCCCCTGGTTCTGTTCCACATGTGTGTGGCACAGCTGTCTTCTAGCCAAGGTCACAAAATTCATATGAAGTATTATCCAATGTATAGTCGGCGAAGAGGCGGCATCCTGTGGCCCCAAAAACGTGTTCCATTGTGTTAACTTCAAGTGAATTTATCAGTTGGGTAATACACTGAGGAGCCACAACAGTTTTGGCCACGTACCTAATAACACGTACGTCCAGCTTTGGCACGGATAATGCGGCGGGCCGCCCGAACTGGCCGAGCGGTTCTCGGCTCTACAGTCTGGAACCGCGCGACCTCTACGGTCGCAGGTTGGAATACTGCCTCGGGAATGAATGTATGTGATGTCCTTAGGTTAGTTAGCTATAAATAGTTCTAAGTTCTAGGGGACTGATGACCTCAGCAGTTAAGTCCCATAGTGCTCAGAGCCATTTGAACCATTTTAACGAGGCGACGCTCATGGCATGGAGGAAATGAGTTCTTGGCAGGTCTCTTTAGAGAGTTCGCACAACATCTGCGTACACAAATCACGTAATTGCCTTAAATTCCCGGGAATGGGGACGATGAGCTCTGAAGCCACGTCCAATCAGTGTTCGACGGGGTTCACATCAGGCAAGTTGGGGGCCTGAAAATCTCTTGGAACTCGCCACACACGATCCTGCCCTTGCACATGGCGCAATATCTTGTTGAAAAATGCCACTGATGTCGGGAAACATGAACGTCATGAAGGGCTGTGCGTCACATGCAAGCGAGGTACCAAACGTCTCGGCCGTCATGCCCTGGATCAGTTGATTTCCACATAAATGTTTCCCAGAGAATAATGAAGCTGCCTGCAGCTTGTCTCCGTCCTACAGTGCAGGTGTCAAGAAACGGCTCCCCTGGAAGACGACGGATTCGTGCCCTCCCATCAGGACGATGAAGAAAGTATCGGGATGCTTCAGACGACGCAACGCTCACCCACTGCGTCAACGTCCGGCGCTGATGGACACGTGCCTCTTTCAGTCGGAGTTGCCGATGTCGTGATGTTAACTATGGTCCTCGTCTGCGGATGCATATCGTTAGGCATGTTCGGTGTACTATGTTTTCAGACACACTTGCACTGTGTCCAGTATTAATGGCTGATGTTAGTTCCGCCGAAGTTAGCCACCTGTGCTGTTTTACCAGTCTGCCCAGCCTACGACGTCATACATGTGTAATGAGGGGTGGCCGCAATGTCACCTTTGTTAGGCCACCTGTTGAGGACACCACAGCACACCTCGGACATCCGAAAAGCCGTGCAGTTTCCGAAACTCTCATGTCAAGCCCTCGGGGCATCACTATCTGCCCTCGGTCGCACGCCTTCCCCATTTTACACTCGGTCAGCACGCTCATTGATACCATATCCACCCTGTGAGTGTGTGCCTGACTGTTATTCCTCGGTAGGTGGCGCTGCTATCTCCTGGACGGGTTAATATCGATAACAGGTTGACGGTCATAATTTTCTGGCTGATTAGTATAGCTGGTCTCAATTGATGTGAGAAAGAACCAAGTGAGGTCTCCAATACAGTAATGAACAACAATAGCTACAGTGTTTCTTTCGTGAATATTCGTCAGCAGAAATGTTTCATTCAAGGTAAAATATGTTGCCAAATGTGATAGTGAAAGAACTTCACATTGAATCTGCAGGAGCCAAGTGTGAAGAAAAGAAATACCTACATAGATTAGAATTAAAGTGCAATCGTGTGGCGTGAATGGCTGGGAGACTCCGGAGTTCAGGTTCAGGGGTCTAATGAGAAAGATTTTTACTATCCTCCGCACCTGCGGGCACCTTTCCGTTGCGAAGTATGAGCTAACTGTGCAACTGCATCTGTTAAGTGTAGACGTCTGCAGTGGTGTGTGTGTGTGTGTGTGTGTGTGTGTGTGTGTGTGTGTGTGTGTGTTAGATAATGAGAGAAGGAAGATAGTGAAACCTGGCGCCTATACTTGGCGTACTTCTCTCGAAGAACACTAAGATGTCGGCCGAGCTTATCATCCCATTCTACAGACGGGTCCTTATCAGCAGTGTAGGATACCCTCAGTCCGTCAGACAGTGCCGGGAGGTTTGGAATTTAATCCATGATACTGGCGGTAAGGCTGATGATCAAGGGCTTTAAGCCACCGCTCCTCCTGCAATTGGCGGGCAAACACTGCCAGCGAAGGTTTCATCCACTACCAGGATTCGAACCGGCTTACCTCTTAGTCGTGCATCACTGCTCAGGGGCGCATTACCGACCTCAGCTATGGGGACTGAGACAAATAGTGTTATAGAGGGTTTTAGGAGAAATCTCTCATCTGTCTAGTATTACATTTTTTTTTTCTTTTTGTGGTAAGTTGTTATTGGACCAAACTGCTGAGGTCATCGGTCCCTAGGCTTACACACTCCAACTTAAGCTAACTTTTGCTACGGACAACACACATCCAGGCCCGAGGGAGGACTCGAACCTCCGATAGAGGAAGCCATGTGAACCGTGGCTACCCCGCGCGGCTGTGATTATTATAATTCTAAGTTTGAGAACAATTTTTTTTCTGATTGCAGTTATTTGTGAAACTTTACATCGGATGTGACTTTTAATTCAATGAATCATGCACTGAATTAAACACAAATATATGTCAGATGGAAGAACTTTCACACTGCTTTGCGTAAAAGCTGACAACAAGCAAAAAATGTTTCTTTGTCTTGATGCTCTGAAACAATATAGTGCAATTTCTGAATAATATTGAAATTAACATAATATAGCGATATACTTAATATTTTCTTGAAAAGGGTATGACATTAAACTTAACCGACAGTGCTGAGAAATAAGTAAAAACTTTCAACATTAAAGAACTGTCAGTTGTCATGAATAGGGTCTTTGGTGTGAGAAGGCATATCGGAGACTGGAGAGCTAGGTTAAGAGATTAGGAAGTGCCAGAGGCGGACGCAAATGTGATACATGGTGTACCAACTAAATTACTCCTGTATGCAAGAAATATGAACAGTGGTACACAAATGAAACATGCTTACAGATTTCACCGTAATAGTGGGATGAATACAGGGAGACTAAGACTCGTCTGTGCTCTAAATACTCTGCACTCTACAAATAGTTAAGTTGAATTAAGTATTATATTTAACAGTTGCATGTGTACTGTGTAATGAAACGTTAAATGAACACATCGCCAGCAAGACATTCAAGACACAATATTGTAAGAATGGTTGAAATGGCTCTGAGCACTATGACACTTAAGATCTGAGGCCATCAGTCCCCTAGTACTTAGAACTACTTAAACCTAACTAACCTAAGGACATCTCACACATCCATGTCCGAGGCAGGATTCGAACTTGCGACCGTAGCGGTCACGCGGCTCCAGACTGAAGCGCCTAGAACCGCAGGCCACACCGTCCGGCTCCTTCGTTGTTAATTCATTCGATGTGTAGATAGTGATCGTACGATCAGCGTAAGAAGAAAAATTTCCGTTTTAAATCATTTGTAATTCGCTAGTGTAGCGTGTACAAATAGCTGCCGAGAGCAGCACTTAGGCGGATTTTTGCAGCGGGTTTTGGATTGCGGTCTTAGCGTTACATATCTTGCTCGAGTGCTGACTTGAGTTGAACTTTTCATATAACTACGAATTGCTATTGACATAATGACGAATATTTTAGGAATATACTTGACATAAGCAATATTACCAGAATTAATACGCCGCTGGAGAATCGTGGGCAGTGTTAGAAAGCCAGAACTGTCGTAAGGGGGAACGCTCACGTTTAACTTCCCATCTTTATGTTGTTGACGTAAGTGGAGCAAGTAATCAATGTATTAGCGATATAAAGTGTATTTAGGAATATACGCAAGATCCAGAGGATTATTTTTGTTTGAATTTCTTTGACTGTCATCCAAAACTCGTTGTTGCCTCCAAAATATTCGTGTTTTAATTGACGTCTAGACTATCTGTAGCACAGTTTCTTGTCATATACTTAGAATAATTGAAAAACTAGGTATAGTTTATATGCTTCGTATTGGTTAAAACTATTATTCATTAAAGAGCGATCTAAGGAGCTGCAGTTGTGGACTGCGAGGCTGTTCCCGGTGGAGGTTCGAGTCCTCCCTGGGGCATATATATATATATATATATATATATATATATATATGTGTGTGTGTGTGTGTGTGTGTGTGTGTGTGTGTGTGTGTGTGTGTGTGTGTGTGTGTTTGCCCTTAGGATAATTTACGTTAAGTAGTGTGTAAGCTTAGGGACTGATGACCGTATCAGTTAAGACAATTAAGATTTCACACACATTTGAACTTTTTTTTATTAAAATAAATTAGAAATAGTGTGATGAAACCTTACTGCTGTTTCCAAGCGTGATAAATTCAGCGTAACACCAGTGCATAAATCGCAGCCGACATATAAAGATGAAGTAGTGCAGCATTTTGTTTATCAATACTAAATTTACTTTTCTGGATATGCTGCTAAAGGATTCTCCAAAGTGTGCTGTTCTCGGAATGTGAAACCAGTTTGACGAAAACAGAAAAAGTATTCCGATCAAATAGTAATTGCGTTGTTGCACAGTAATTCCAGTTACAATGATATACCTACGTACTCGGTCTATGAAAGCCGACAGCTGGGCGCACGGCGACGCGAGAAATTTCTGACTTTTTCCGCTGCGGATGCTCAGCTGAGCTACAAAAATGAAAGAGCTGGCGGTGTAAGCGCTGCGCAGAAAAAGAAACCCTCTGGGTGGAATTCAGCCCGCAAACGTACAGGCGTGGACAGGGGAGAAATTCTCAGCACATTTAGCCGGAGTGGAGCGGTTAGTTCTCGTTAAGTCGAGCTAATTACGGCGAGGGCCACGCATTAGCGGACAGACGCCGACCAGCAGCAAGAAAGCGGCAGCAGTCGGGCAGGGCGTGCGCGGGGTGTGCGGCGCGGGTTGCCGGCCCCGCAGGCGCCATGATTTATCTGCCCTGCAAATCCCCCACCGTGCGGCGCCGGCCGTAGGTAGAGAGGAGCACTTGATACTGCAGGCCAGGGGCTAAAGGCGGGCCAAATTAAGGTTCATTCACACTGGTGGAAAGCGGCGGATGCACAGCGAGGCGATCCTGGCTTGTCACACGTCCTCCGTTCATAGGTACTCAAACAGTTGCTCTTACGGATATTCACCAGTGAAACGAGTGTCAGCGTCCAAAATGTGATGCAGAATAGTCATCACAGAAGTACATGACCAGACTACTTTACTTCGCTCAATCCTTCCTCATTGAGGTCGAAAGCTGTGAAAGAGGTGCATTTCATTCTCATTAACTATGCACGCCGTTCATATTTTATTCTTTTTGCAGTTCTTCCATCTTTTTACAATCGCAGTGGGATGCCTATATGGCTAGATAATTTTCTATGGCAATATTACGCTGGTCAGACAGATATAGGCGGCAGGGTAGTTTTACACTGCTGGCCATTAAAATTGATACACCACGAATGTGACGTGCTACAGACGCGAAATTTAACCGACAGGAAGACGATGCTGTGACATGCGAATGATTAGCTTTTCAGAGCATTCACACAAGACTGGAGCCGTTGGCGACAACTACAAATGCTGACATGAGGAAAGTTTACAACCGATTTCTCATACACAAACAGCAGTTGACCGTCGTTGCCTGGTGAAACGTTATTGTGATGCCTCTTGTAAGGAGCAGAAATGCTTACCATCACGTTTCCGACTTTAATAAAGGTCGGATTGTAGCATATCGCGATTGCGGTTTATCCTATCGCGACATTCCTGCTCGCGCTGGTCGAGATCCAATGACTGTTAGCAGAATATGGAGTCGGTGGGTTCAGGAGGGTAATACGGAACGCCGTGCTGGATCCCAACGGCCTCGTATCACTAGCAGTTGACATGACAGGCATCTTATTCGCGTGGCTGTAACGGATCGTGCAGCCACGTCTCGATCACGCAGTCAACAGATGGGGACGTTTGCAAGACAACAACCATCTGCACGAACAGTTCGACGACGTTTGCAGCAGCATGGACTATCAGCTCGGAGACTACGGCAGCGGTTACCCCTGACGCTGCATCACAAACAGGAGCGCCTGCGATGGTGTACTAACGACGAACCTGGGTGCACGAATGGCAAAACGTCATTTTTTCGGATGAATCCAGGTTCTGTTTACATCATCATGCTGATCGCAGCCGTGTTCGGTGACATCGCGGTGAACGCACATTGGAAACGTGTATTCGTCATCGCCATACTGGCGTATTACCCGGCTTGATGGTATGGGGTGCCATTGGTTACACGTCTCGGTCACCTCTTGTTCGCATTCACGACACTTTGAACAGTGGACGTTACATTTCAGATGTATTACGACGACCGCTTGTAGTAGGTCCTGTACGGACCTTTCCGGATACAGAAAATGTTAGACTGCTGCCCTGGCCAGCACATTCTCCAGATCTCTCACTAATTGAAAACGTGTGTTCAATGGTGGCCGAGTAACTGGCTCGTCACAATACGGCAGTTACTACTCTTGATCGTTTTGAAGCTGCATGGCCAGCTGTACTTGTACACGCCATCCAAGCTCTATTTCACTCAATTCCTAGGGGTATGAAGGCCGTTATTACGGCCAGAGGTGGTTGTTCTGGGTACTGATTTCTCAGGATCTATGCACCCAAATTGCGTGAAAATGTAATCAGATGTCATTTCTAGTATAATAAATTTGTCCAACGAATACTCGTTAATCATCTGCATTTGTTTCTGGTGTAGCAATTTTAATGGCCAGTAGTGTAGTTATTTAGTGAATCTAGATAAGCGGTCTCCCTGGAGTAGCCATGTTCAATTCCATTTTGCCTCGTTGATAGTTTCTGTAGGGACCATGTGGCACCAATCTGAATGCTATGTAGTGGCCAACGTTGTCACCCTGCCTAGTCTCACAAGTCGAAGTACCACCCATGAAGCTTAACTTCTCACTCCCTTTTAACGCTGCAAAGTAGCCACCCCAACTAAGCTCTGATCGTCTTTTGTCGAATCACGAGCCACTTTACGGTATTCGGGCGGCTAGCCGTACGGCATCATGTTCCGCGGCAGTCAAGTAGCCTATGACTGGCCGGCTTATGGGCAGCCAATTCTCGCAACACAACGTTCCCAGCTATCATTTGGAGAAGTAGGACCCCGGCCAGTTTTTCCTGTTCCCGCTCGATGATGGAGGCTTGAGGTCGCAATGGTGTACTCAGTGCATGACAAACAAGTTGGTTACAATGGAGTTACAGAACTAGGGATTCGTTAGTGAGAGGGAACTATTTTCTTCCGTAAAAAATTCGATAATTCGTGATTAATGTTAAGACTGGCGTCTGATCTTTATTTTACGAGTGCAAGGCCAGCTATGGATCATATCAGGGTGAAGATTCTGGTCCTCAAAGTTGCACCTCTTCTTTAATATTTTTCTTGTGATATGCGTGTGGATTTAAGATTCTAGACTGTAACTTTCGCGAAATGGACTCATGGTCGTTTGTGCTACAACACGCTACCACGAGGTGGGCGGTTGGTCTTGCGTACTGCTAATGCCATAGCAACTTCTTAGCACCTGAGTTGCCTGGTTTTCGGTGGTGAGGCCACTTTAGTGATTTTCATTCTGGTTTACTCCGTTTAGTCTCCGGTAGTGACGAGTGCATGATGGCAATTCCACTCTCTCGTAAAAACTGGTAGCGTATTTTTTTAGTCACAACAGACTGAACTCTTGTTCCTATTGACGCCACTCCTACTATTCTTCGACATTGTCGAAAGGGCAATCTACTGAGCGAATCTTTCCTTCTTCCCGCAAAATTATATTCAGTAGTATCTGCGTGAGCAGAAATAACAACATTTTTTCTTTGTGTTTATGCAAGTTCTAGTTTACGCTCTTTCTGTAATGAAGACGCCATACTAATGTCTATCTGCATTCATAAACTCCCCTCCCACATAAGAGCAGCTTGAACCCCCTCCCCATTAATCCTTATAATCAGCAAATTAAGTAATGAATAAATGCTTTGCTTAGGCGGTCTCCGTAAGGTCGTGCGGATCTCGCGCTTTTGTTTCTGATGCCGAATTTGTTCTCGCAGACCCGTTGCGGCCATTGCACATACGGAACCGCTGATAACTAAATCAAATTCTTCCTTCCCCAAGAGAAAAGCCACGGCTCCCTGAGAATCATGAACAAAACTCCAGTTCATGGTGTGAAAGTTGGTTGCCTTATCCTGAATATGTGACAGAGAATTTGAATTAAGTAACTATCGACTGTTTATTAAATTTCATTTGTTGAGGAATCTTTCCCCAGTTGAAACAGAAAAGTACTAAAACAAACAAGGAACAGCTTTTAGCTATTACATTCCAGATAGTAATTTTAGTCTGTTGTTGACTCTTAATCGTTTCTTCTTTTCCCTCCTTTGGCATCTCAGTTGAAATCTCTTCGACTGTTCATGGAGACTTCTGAAAAAACTTAGAGGAAGCTCGAAGACTGCTCTGTAGAATATTTCTGACCGTTATTTAGACTACAGTCATTAATAACGTTGTACGACTTTTCTGTTGACGAGAGAAACGGATTGTATTGGATATAATTGCATAATAAAAATTTTTTTCGTAACAAACTGAATTTATAGTTATTACCGTCCGCCTCATGAAACTATCCAAATGCCAAGAGCCATTAATGTTGGTCGGGGAAGTACGTGTGTGTGGTGGATGCCACCTCATCACTTCATGCGTATTTTCGCAATAATTCCACAACTGTACTCTAATGTGCTGCATGCTGGCACAGTGCCAAAGTACGGTATGGCGTTGCGTTCTTTCTATTTTACATGTGGACTTCTCGTCTAACATAAAAACGAGATAATGCGTACACAGATGAAGTTGGCTAGTTTCAAAATTACGAAACGAGTTTATTTCAAAGTAAAACACCAGCCTAACCAGAAAAATTAGCTTATATACCGTCAACAGAAAGAACTTTGCCACTTTCTTCAATCTGTTGTGTTAAGAAATGTGCTCGGAAGTCTTTAAAAATCATTAAAAACATTCGTGTCAGTCTGAAGTTTCAAAATTTGAGGAATACTTAACAATTTGAAAAACACTTCTTCATAAAAAATATTGACGAATGATGCCAAAAATACCTCAGAAAGTGGACAACATAGAAACTGTGTTAACACAAATGGAAATCACCAAAAATATGAAAGAAAAAATAATTTCATCGATGAAACCTCTTTATTGCACAGACATAAACAAGAAAAATTTAAATCATTTAACGTGAAACTTTAAAACCATGTACCTAAGACTTTAAAAAAAGAAATTGTCATTACAAAAGGCAACTTTTTCTTATATTGAGAGGACTGTGCTGCTGATCTTGAATTAAAACACTGCCTATAAATGAACTGAGCTTATAGCTTCAAACAGACTTTATTCTCACGTTAAGGTAGTGACTGCGACTGTATGTGCTAAAACTAAAATGAAATCTCGCTTGTACTGTAATTATTTTCGGTGGATCTGGCCCACATGTCGTGGACTGAAAGAAAGTAGGTTTTTGAACTAGTACGTGGGAGCCCCTATTTGTGTGGCCGTTCTCTCACTTGCTGGGAAAGTAATTTCGGGACATTTGTTATATTAATTGCTTTGACCTCCCGTTGCAACCAGTACTGGCTGATGCGCATGCTCTTCGCTGGCATTTAATGCATTATGTGGCATTAGTAGGCCAATAAAATCACTTCTGCGGAGTGAAACGCCCGTTAAATCCGTTGGGCAGAACAGGTGATTAGGACTGTGGAAAGGGCCAAATAAGGTGTCGGTCAGGTTCACTCAAAAGTGTAATTTATGGTAATTTAATAAATTCTTTAAATAAAAACGGCACACAGCCGAACATTTAGAACTACGAGTTTCAAAAAGGAAAGAAATCTTAAACCAACAGGATAAATCTCAAGTGGTAAAAAACATGAAATGACATTTGCAAATAACATATATAGCGAGGCTGAGAGCCTCAAGGACTAAGGTGAATAGACAAACATAAACAATACAAACAGCTGAAGGACCACAATAAAATTTTCAAGATTTTAAAATAAATTACCATAACGTGATGGTACGCGTTTCTCCTCCTTACACGAAGCATCACAATAACGTTTCACCAGGCAACGCTGGTCAACTGCTGTTTGTGTATGAGAAATCAGTTTGAAACCTTCCTCGTGTCAGCACGTTGTAGGTGTCGCCACCGGCGCCATCCTTATGTGACTGCTCTGAAATGCTAATCATTCGCATGTGACAGCATCTTCTTCCTGTCGGTTAAATTTCGCATCTGTAGCACGTCATCTTCGTAGTGTAGCAATTTTGATGGCCAGTAGTGTACTATGCCTCGTCACAATGAACATCCTATCTGACCTAGCTAAAATATCAGATCAAGGCAACTTTACTGAATGCTTTCTTCGCTATCTATGAGCTGGAAAACC
Organism: Schistocerca gregaria; assembly: GCF_023897955.1. NCBI lineage: Eukaryota > Metazoa > Arthropoda > Insecta > Orthoptera > Acrididae > Schistocerca > Schistocerca gregaria. The sequence continues at coordinate 164,253,498 of NC_064922.1, forward strand.
AAACGCATCCATTACTTACGAACTCCAACCGGACAGCGAGTAGAAAGCTTTGTTTCCACCGCGCCTCCACCCGAGGATGGTCCTGGTAATAGTACCTGCACCATGCTCCACGGTGGATAGTTCACTTCCTGTCTCTCATCCTACGCCAAGCAAATGAAAGCTCAGTGTCACTACGATACTCTCTGAACACAGGGGACCGAGCTTCGGAATATCAGTCCTCCCAGTTACACGGCCGCGTATAAATATGGGCAGGGAAGCGGGTAGAGACGAACCGCGTCAAGGGGAAAACAAATGGATGCATAAATATGCATTCTTGCTTGCCAGAAGCTGGGCGAATAAAGCTGGAGTGAAAAAAAGAAAAGTAAAGTAGCAAGTCGGTGACAACAAGCTGTGGCCACAGGTTGCACAAATTTTTTATTGAAAGCCGGACATACTGTTCCCTTTCAGACGTACAGCTTAATACTCGGATGAGTCAAAACGTTTTGATAAATAGCGTGCTGCTCCACCTCTTCGGAACGAAATATGCATTGATTTTGGGGGCCATGGTTTCCGGATATATTAGGCACCAGAAGCTTACGCACACTTCACGTAACGCCCGTAAATTACGGGCCGGTGATTTGTGAGTACAAGTTGGTGTCTTATAGCTTCCCAAATGTGTTCCATCGTGTTCACTTCAAATCAATTTGGCGACAAAGACATCAGCCTTAGTTGACTACCACTATTCTGGACGTGTCGCAAAGGCAGCTATACTGCTGCAAGATGCCATTGCAATCGCGGAAACAACATATACGATGGAAGGCAGATGGTCCAAAATATTGTTCACGTGGCTCACCGCTGTCATAATGTATGTGTTCAAATGTGTGTGAATCTAATAGCACTAAACTGCTAAGGTCATCAGTCCCCCAAGCTTACACACTACTTAACCTAAATTATCCTAAGGACAAACACACACACCCATGCCCGAGGGAGGACTCGAACCTCCGCCGGGACCAGCCGCACAGTCCATGTCTGAAGCGCCCCAGACCGCTGGGCTAACCGCGCGCCTGCTGTCATAGTGCCTTCGATTACAGCAACAGGTACAATGGAAGCCCAGTTGGACTTCCTCCACGGCGTAACACTTCCCACAACTGCTTTCGCCCGTGGTGCTCACAAGAAATACGTTTTGTAGGAATAGATGCCACATTTCCACTTATCCACGATCCAGTGTCGATGACCCCGTGCCGACTGCATTCATAATTGGAGAAGTCCCTGGACCAACACGGGAACACGAAGTAGGTCGTCTGTTGCGAAGATCCAAGTTCAACTATTCGCGCTGAGCGCTGTGTTCCGGAACACCTGTACCTGCCCCGAAACTGGACTTCGTCTTCAGACGTAACATAGGTCGCAGCCCGTCCTTTTTACAAAGCAGGCAAGCCTATAATCTCCGTGTTCTCTGATGAGACGTAGATGTCCGACACTTTGTCTGCTACTCGTGGTTTCATCTTCCTTTAACCACTTTACATAGGTTCTCACGACAGTAGCACACGTGCAGGCGGTCAACTTCGCCGTTCCCCGGGTGCCGTTTCCTGGTGGTGAACCATATCAATTTTCCTTCTGCCGAACTCGCTAATGTCAATACATTTTCCCCATTTTATGCTCATATCTTTGCTAGAATCGTTGACGATTCTTCTCTGCTCCACTAATGTACTTTCCTTATGGCGTCACCAGCCCACAGCGCCACCAGGCAGCATTCAGTCTCGTGGTGGGCAGAGATCGTAACGATTGAGCTCGTCGGTGTTATGATTCATTAACATGTATTAACTGTCTATTTTAATAATGTGAAATCTTTCTTTAGTGCTACTGAGGATGATTTCGTTTATGTTTTATTCTCTTTCAATTTTGGTTTCATCGCTATCCTAATGAAAAATTATGGGGCTATACTTCTGATTATGTATTCTTTAGCATACCCTGAATCAATGACTTGTATAACGAAAGTCGTTCGTATGGAGTCTGTTCAAACTGTGTCAAAAACTTTTCTACGAAATGGCTGCGCCTATGTTATTAACAAGTACAATGAAATATTCCTTGAGACATGCATGCTTGTCCGAAAGAATATTGCATCATATTTTTTAAATAATAGACGAGCTACTGTTTCGTATTTATTCGCCAATACCAGACCCTCGACTCTCATTCCTGGACGGAAATATCCATAACACCGAGGACGACATGTGGAAGTTTTGTTCAGGCTTTGATTCGTGCACTGATAGGCGATTAAGGCGAACTCTGACGCAAAGTGGGAAATCGGGGTTCGAGTCACGATCCAGCACAAATTTTCGTTGTCATTTCAATAGATAGTCAACGGTGATTCATGTTTGCAATACTGAATACATTTCCTGTAGTAACTTATATTCCCAATTTACTGAAACCCAGGATACGAAGTAATTTATACTCATTCTCATTTTCAAAAATTTTCCTCAGTTGCAAACGGTCCATTGCGCCTTGATCACTTGTAAATACGGTTTTGTTACTTTTGCCTGATTAAAAGCTAGAGTGTTTGTCAGCTCTTAGAAATGACTTTGATGAATATTTCATACATTACGAGTAACTGGCACATCTCATTAAAGCATGTGTCTCCATGTGAGCTGCCAATGTTTGATTGACAATTTCCGATTTGTTGTATATATGTTCGTCCCATGCTACAGTCTAATACAACTGACTTTTCTTGACTTGAAAGGAAGATATTTGGTCGATTTAGTCAGCTGTCCATACTTACAGTTCTAAAATCGTGAGTAGGAGATGGCCGTGATGCAAAACTGTGCGTAAAGAATAGTGAAGTCTTCCAAATCCGACCTTAGATATACGGTGCAAAAGCGACAGCTACGATGAAGGTATAGAAGTACACCAATGTCCACTAAGCATCACGAAATTATTGCTTCTTTTCCGCACACGAGGTGTACCATGACCACTACAGAGCAATAACTGCAGCTGCATTACTTGTAGATGGATAACAAATACTATACAAGTGTGCACGCTTTCATGGCTGGTTGTGAGTGTTGATTGAATCTTCTGAGTCGTTAGACCGCGTTATGTTCGTCTTGATACTTCTTCACTGCTCGGCGTTTCGATTCATCTGCTGAGATCATCTTCAGGATTCTATTGGTGCCTGTAGAAGGCTGAACGCTGTCGAAAGACAGTGTCACGTTCAATAGTAAAAGTCTTTTTTCCTTGCAATTTCAGAGAACTGCAGTTACTGCGAAACCTACGTGATGGCTTAGCTAGCTCCCCTCAAGCTTGTAAGCAAGCAACAGCTTGCTTTTGTTTTTTTCTTGTCCAAAAAAAGAAAAGAAAGACGAAAGGAAGAAAGAAATAGATTTGCCAGGTGGCAGCCATTTGCTGCTTTTGTGCTGAGACCACAGTTGTTCCACAACGAAACGCAAACTAATTTTGCAAAGCAAAGTGGAGTGGCTAATAAATCACAGTCTCTGCAGCGACCTCGTAAGTTTTTCCGCTTTCAAACGGCGCCGAACGTTTCGAAGTCGATCGGTTCCGCAACGCATGAATTTAAGAGTGTCTGTCTGGGGGAGGAACGGTTTCGGATATCGAGTCTCGCCGGCCGTTACGACTCAGATGCTATCTGTTGGCAAGTGCAAATTAGTCATTACCAGGCAGCAGTAGGTGGGTGGTGGTAGCTAGCAGCCGCGCTTTGCATATCTGCCATCTACACGTTAATACCGGCGCCACCGAATGGGCCCGGAATAGCAGGCTGCCGTGCGCCTCGCCCCTCTCCGTTATATTTACATTGCTACCGACCGATTACACGATGCACCAGCGGAACGGGGCGGTGTCGCAAAGTCGACGAGTGCCAATCGATCCTAAGCCACACAGCAGGTTCCGCTATACGGATAGACGCGGAAGAATACGACTGAAAGCATGGAGATGAACACCATATCGATACCGACTAATTGTCAACCTAAATCAGTTTTCCCAAACACAGTTTCAATCTAGCCTCTATGAAAAGGAGTTATTCGATAATTAAATTCAATCTCTGGAGTAATAACAACACAAATAAAGCAAACAAAATAGTATAGGAAAGTATGTTGGAAATTATATCTATTTCTATGTATCGGTTTGCTAAATAAGAAAAGGGCAAAATATCAGCTATGTAAGGTGGCTCTTCCCTATGCTATTAGCCTGTTTAGTGAGTTCCCCTCGCTTCACGTCGCAATATTTCGGCTTTACTATTATGATTACTGCCTTGCCTACGTACTATTGACCCTCAAATATAGTTCATGTATTTCGTTACAGAGATATTAATTTTTCGTATACGTGGCTGAACGGGGATCCAAACGTATTATAAAAATGTATGTGTGTATACAGGTATGTTCCACATCTCCTGCTAAACCACTGTAGAGTACCGATATCAACCAAACTTGGTGCCGGCCGCTGTGGCCGAGCGGTTCTAGGCACTTCAGTACGGAACGGCGCTGCTGCTACCGTTGCAGGTTCGGATCGTGCCTCGGGCATGGATGTGTGTGATGTTCTCAGGTTTAAGTAGTTCTAAGTCTAGGGGACTGATGACCTCAAATTTTAAGTAACATAGTTCTTAGAGCCATTTGACTATTTGAGCCATTTTTCAACCAAACTTGGTACACATATCACGTATAGTCTGGAAAGCATCGATGTGGGCGTAAGAACGAATTACCTATCAAATTGATTGAAACTGAGTGAAAAAGAAATGTGGCCCACATCGCATGAATACCCAAACATAATTCATCCGGTATTTGAGAATGAGAGCACTTGTTGACTGCCGGCCGCAGTAGCCGAGCGGTTCTAGGCGCTTCAGTCTGGAACCGTGCGACCGCTTTGTCGCAGGTTCGAATCCTGCCTTGGGCATGGATGTGTGTGATGTCCTTAGGTTAGTTAGGTTTAATTAGTTCTAAGTTATAGGGGACTGATGGCCACAGATATTCCATAGTGCTCAGAGCAATTTGAACCATTTGAACTTGCTCACTTGCAACTAAAGTAACACACAATCTTTACTTAACTTTTTCTCGATGACGACCCCACAAAAACTGATGAAAGGAAAAAAGTTTATTGCTTATTGCATTTTCGCTGTTCATGCATAAAAACTGCAGCATGACCTTTAAATTTATTACCTATTTACTACCAGCTGTATTTTCGACACATTTTGCACATAGTACTCACACATATCATTGAATGTCCTGGCAAATTTTATATCATGGTAAGGCGCATAGGTCAGGAGATACGCACATCAAAAATACTTTTGCATCACCTCGGTTCCCCGAGTTCAGGAATCTGTACAGAAAATTGGAATAGAGATCAATATAACCAGTTCCGCCCTTTTTAATGCTCACGAAAACTACACATTGCATGTTGTACCACCATACAGCGAGACCTTCAGAGATCAACTATTTGCTGTACATACCTGTACCTCTAATACCCAGAAATACCCAGTAGCACGTCCTCTTCCATTGATGCAGGCCTGTATTCGTCGTAGCATGCTATCCATAAGTTCATCACGGCACTGATGGTCCATATTGTCCCACTCCTCAACAGCGATTCGGCTTAGATCCCTCAGAGTAGTTGCTGGGTCACGTTGTCCATAAACAGCACTTTCCAATCCATCCCAGGCATGTTCGATAGGGTTTCTGTCCCGAGAACAGGCTGGCCACTCTAGTCGAGCGATGTCGTTATCCTGAAGGAATTCATTTACAAGATGTGCATGATAGGGATGCGAATTGTCGTCTATGAAGACGAATGCCTCTACAAGATGCTTTCTATATGGTTCCACCATTGGACGGAGGATGGCATTAACGTATCGTACTGCCGTTACAGCGCCTTCCATGACCACCATCGGCGTACTGCGGCTCCATATAATGCCACCCCAAAACAGCAAGGAACATCCACCTTGCTCCACTCGCTGGAGAGTATGTCTAAGGCGTTCAGCCTGACCGTGTTGCCTCCATACACGTCTCCGACGATTGTCTGGTTGAAGGCATATGCGACACTCATCGGTGAAGAGAATGTCATGCCATTGCTGAGTGGTTCACTCGGCATGTTGTTGGAACCATCTCCGCCGCGCTGCATGGTGTCGTGGTAGCGAAGACAAGCCTCGCCATGGACGTCGGGAGTGAAGTTGCGCATCATGCAGCCTATTGCGCATAGTGAGTCGTAACACTACGTCCTTTGTCTGCACGAAAAGCATTATTCAACACGGTGGCGTTGCTGTCAGGGTTCCTCCGAGCCATAATCCGTAGGTAGCAGTCGTCCACTGAAGTAGTAGCCCTTGTGCGGTCTGAGGGAGGCATGCTATCTAGAGTTCCAGTCTCACAGTATCTCCTCCATATCCGAACAACATCACTTTGGTTCACTCCGAGGCGCCTTCCTTGTTGACAGCCCTTCCTGGCACAAACTGAAAATGCGGACGCGATTGAACCGCGGTATTGACCGTCTAAACGTGGTTGAACTACAGACAACACGATCCGTGTACCTCCTTTCTGGTGGAATGATTGGAATTGATCGGATGTCGGAACCGCTCTGTCTAATAGGCGCTGCTCATTCATGGTTGTTTACATCTTTGGGCAGGTTTAGTGACATCTCTGAACAGTCAAGGGGACTGTGTCTGTGATGCAATATCCACAGTCAACGTCTATGTTCAGTAGTTCTGGGAACCAGGGTGATGCAAAACTTTTTTTGATGTGTGCGTGTAATGTCTTAAACACAGAGATGCGTAAAAAACTAAACCACAAGGCAAATTCGCTAAAGATACAGGTGAAATATGTGTACGTGTGAAATATATGTGACCTGTGCGTATGTGGGGAAAGCTGCTGGTAAAAAATATCATCCTCTACCACTGTATTTATTTCATCCAAACTTGATACAGGGTTTATATGCTATTTGGAAAGAAATACAGTGGGGGTAAGAACCAGAAATCTCCTATAACAGTGGGGTGATGCCATAGAGGAAGTGGAGTAAGATACAGACAGAGAGAAGGAGAAGGAGGGGATGGACACATTCAGGGGGGATGGAATGTGAGTGCGAGAGAAGTGGTCAGAGAGAATGGGAGAGGAAGAGATGGAAAATGGACCGAGATAGGAGGACATAGGCAGAAGGAGCTGGTGAAGCAGATGACGGAGGAGGAGGTGGACAATGGAGAGAGGGAAGGAGGACAGAGAAAGAGATGAGGAGGAGATGGGCAGAGATGGAGGAGGAGGAAATGGGCATTGATAGCAATTCCAGATGGGGTTATCAGTAGTTATAAACTCTTAAAAGTAAATCTATTAATTTATCCAATTAGATCATTGTTTCCCGACCAATAAATACCATGAGTAGCTTGCATGGATGGAGGATCATTAATTGGAGGGGGCAAAGTAATCTCTACATTCACCATACTTTATAAGACAGAAAGTGTTCATGATGGCGAAATTCCTTAAAGTTACAGGATTACTACATTTAAAATTTAAATTGCAGCTACGCCGTTGCAAGAAACTCTACGTGCTCCCACATTTGAATGGAGAGTCGCTCTCCAGTCCCACTCGGTTCGCCCGCCTGTTAGCCGTGCGGTCTAACGCACGACTTTCTGGAGTGGGAACGAGCCCCTGGCTCCCGGCACCAATCTATCCGGCGGACTTGTGTCGAGGTCCGGTGAGGCGGCCAGTCTGTGGATGGTTTTTAGGCGGTTTTCCATCCTCCTCGGTGAATGCAACTGGTTCCCCGTATTCCGCCTCAGCTATACTATGTAGGCGATTGCTGCGCAAACAAGCTATCCACGTACGCGTACACCACCATTACATAGGTGTTACACTCGTCTTGTGTGAGACGTTCCCTGGGGGTTCCACCGGGGGCCGAACCGCACAATAACCCTGGGTTCGGTGTGGGGCAGCGGAGGGGTGAAGTGGACTGCGGTAGTCGTCGTGGGATTGTGGACCACTGCGGCTGCGGCGGGGATGGAGTCTCTCTTTCGTTTCTAGGTCCCCAGTTAACGTATAATACAGTACAATACCCACTCGGTTGGTAATCCGGCACGACGCATTCACTTCACAAGATAACAAAACAAAGGAATTTACCGCCATTACTATATGCAAGGACTGTCTTCCATCTCCTTGGGAGCAGCCTTGTACTAAGATGTCTGGTTTGGTCTGCAAGATTCGTGATAGAATTGCACCATGACTGTGTGGCATCGCGTCTCCGTCTATCGTAATGTGGTAAGCTTTGTCAAGACAGTGAACTTTAGAAGTTGAGAAACGACACAAGGCACCAGCTGGTAAAATTGCCTCTCAAGACGAACGTGTTAACGCATTACCCGTCGGGGCCTGATGTACACACAGTCTACTACTTTAATTTCTCCCATTTACTTACTATCTTATATGTTTAATTTTTCCTTGTGTATTATTAATCATGCAGCTGATACTATATAACATTACTGATTCTTCTGATGACGACAAAGAATTTATATTAGTGCCCACAGAGCACCTGGTAGTTAACAGATATACAGTGTGTTCGGAAATGGCCATTACAAACTTCTAGGAATTGTAGAGGTGAGTGAGTACATAATATTTTTAATAGGAACCCATGATCGGAAATGTACAGTTTCCGTCCTACAGGCGTTTGAAAACGTGTTTGTTAGGTAGATTTGCAACAGGGTGGTCATGGTGGGGTAGAGAGGGTGTGCTTACGTTGGAATGGCTCATGTCATTTGGCGTCTGTCCTACATCTCTCGCCTGATTCGGGCCTCATTCACGAGTCTCTGAGGTGACATGGTGTGTTGGAACTGGTATGAACGAAGATTTTGATCATCCACAACCTACCAGACGGTGCTCCGAGCAACATCCACTGTTCCCGCAATTGCTCGTGTACTCGTTGACATATTCAATTCAATATGATGCAATAAGGGCACATTAAATTTGGACGAGATGGCATCTCCTTGGACTACTACAGTCACACCTGCTAACGGTGAAGGTACTCCTTTCTCGAAACCGTTGCGTAATTGTCGCGACAAGGATCTGCGATGGAACCGGGCGTTATGGATAACGACCTTAAAGAAGGTGATTAGCTGCCCTTACATTACCGTGAACGGCCTACAGAAGAATCATGTTTGTGTATTCTGCAAACTTGTAGTCTACAATGTTGTTCTAACACTCATAGATACGTGACTCAGGCTAGAAATAAGTAGTGTGAGCGTGGGATTAATCTGAAGTGTACCCTTTACCCTGTGGCTCCTGCAAGATGCAATTTCCACCCCCCATACTACTACAGAATTTAGACAGACGCTCCTAATGTTCTTTGGAGAAATGCCTGAAAAACTTTCAGCAACAAATATCTTCTGGAGTCGTCCGCTGTAAGGAAATGACACAAAAATTCACAAAATTTCTTACGTAACTAGTGGGATACTTGGGTACTGGAGTAGTGCTAGTTAGTGTAAGAAAAACATGAAACTAACGAACATTATTATTTGTTTTGCAAAAATTCTGAGAAATCACAATGGCACTTTTAGTTATGGATTGAACAAGTTATATCCTGTTTTTTTTCGGAATGTGAAGTTACCTCTCAATGATAGGATTCGCTAATGAAATTTCTATACAAAGTTTAAGATTGTTATTGACTTGGCAGAATATCTTAGAGCCGCGCCTACTCGAATATTAACCGTTAGAATGTTGCTAGGTACGGTCAAGGCTGTCACGTGTGAAATGCAGTGAAGTGTACTGTTGTGGAGGAAATATGGGGCTCTCAAGAGCTGTAGCGCTCAATACCGTAAGCTGCAATGACTTCTGTCTGCGGCGCTGGTTGCTGACAAATATGATAACTCTCGTTGTATCTGGATTGACCGTCGTCAATCAAACTCTCCCTATGCCTCCTATTTGCCCTGGTCTAACTATTGGCGTGGTACACTGGTCAGATAACCAGTTCTCTCGCAGTCGTCTAACTCTGTCCGTTCATACCGGACAATAAGTGGTTGGCCAAGTCAGTGAACAACGCTTAATCACAAGTACTCAGTACAGAGTCGCACTTCGATTCGCTCTCGACAGAGGTGCTCTCCCAGTGAAGTACTGAGGAGAGACTTGTTCCTCGCTCCAACAACAGAACGGCCCCTCTCCGTGCCAGACGTGAAGGGGTATATATTTTGGCCTCTTCCATTACTCCTTCAGCTCAAGGAGTCAGAAATATCGTCTGCCAATCAGCATTGCTCTTCTAACACGAGAGAATGACGTTTTGTTTAAGGCGACCAATCCGGAAATCTGTAGTATCGGCCTTTGGCGTTTGCTGTCTCCCTGTGAAAATCTCTGAAACCGCGTGCTATGTGTAAATAATGCGTAGGCTGGCTGCTCCCACTCAATCTAGTGGAATTTCCTTTTAAGCTGAACACGGGGATCGTCCTTTCACTCGGGCAAACGCTTCTGCTCTACGGGCGGTCACCGGCTGACGTAGATGGGTTGGGACCTGCCTCCTGGCGTGTGGTTGCCTCTCTCGAACTAAAAGCTCCTGTGACCGTCGTGTCTGGAATGTATGTGTGTACGCCAGCCTCAAGTATTTCAACCACGGTGCGCACTTGCGATTTGATAGTTATTTGCATATCGTTTACATGAATTCATACAACACTGACTTTATCTTATCGAGTTTGGGTTCGAGTGAAGCGTCTTGATCTGCGGAATATGATTGTGAGGGCGGAATATGTAAGCAATGAAGGTCAGGAGACCACCACGTCTTACAATAGGAACTGCAGGATAGGTGGTAAATGACATCACAATCCGATTTAAGCAACCGCCACCGTGACTACCCTTTTCCATTACTACCTGGAAGAGAAGTTCTCAGACAGCTGTAGCACGGAAATGGTACGTTTCCGGACATGGGTTCCTAACCAAATTTTATGTATGCACCCCTCTTTACATGTCCCCGAAGTTCCGAACACCCTGTCTGTGCACATTTCAATTTTTTTTAAACAGGTTCTTTGTGTAGCCGTTTTCCACACAAAGTTTCTTCGCGCAGTTCGTAATGTTTAAATTCCAGACGTGTTTCGCCTTTTACACTGAAGAGCCAAAGAAACTGGTACACCTGCCTAATATCATGTGCGGACACACGAGCAGACAGAAGTGCCACAACATGACGCGATATAGACTCGACTAATGCCTGAAGTAGTGCTGGAGGGAATTGACATCATGAATCCTGCAGGGTTCTCCATAAATCCGCAAGAGTACGACAGAGTGGAGATCTCTTTTGAACATCACTCGCAAGGCATCCCAGATAGGCTCAATAATGTTCACGCCTGGAGAGTTTGGTGGCCAGCGGAAGTCTTTTAACTTGGAAGGGTTTTCCTGGAGCCAGTCCCGTATCAATTCTGCACGTGTGGGGTGTCGCATTGTCCTGATACAATTGCCCAACTCCGTCGGAATGCACAATGGACATGAGTGGATACAGGTGACAGGTGATCACACAGGATACTTACGTATGTGTCACCTATCAGAGTCATATCTAGACATATCAGGGGTCACATTATTCCAAATGCACAAATCCCACACCATTACAGAGCCTCCAACAGCTCGAACAGTCTCCTGGCAACATGCAGGGTCCATTGATTCATGAGGTTGTCTCCATACCCATACACGTCCATCAGCTCGATACAATTTGAAACCAGACTCGTCCGACTTGGCAACATGTTTCCAGTCATCAACTGTCCAATGTCGGTGTTGACGGATCCAGGCGACGCGTAAAACTTTGTGGCGCGCAGTCATCAAGGGTACACGAGTCGGCTTTCGACTCCGAAATCCCCAATCCATCATGTTCAATGGAATGGTTCGCGCTGACACTTGCTGATGGCCGTGAATTGGAATCTGTAAGCCATTAATGGAAGGTTTCAAATAACTTCCGGGAATTCAGCCAGGGAACACTTTCAGCGACCGCCGATATTTCGGCGGGAGAACACTCCGCCATTTTGAAGGCAAACTGCAACGATCAGGTGTCGTACATGTAAAATTAAAACCTCGGTTCTCGGACTGACGCAGGAAAGATAACATACACACTGAACACTAATGCCACCAAAGATGACCAGAGTCAGAGTTATCGATAGTGAGACTATGAATTCACATGTGAGGTAGCATTGACTCTGTCCCTCTATTTTTTGACAAGGGAGAGAGCCGGATTCCAAACACAGTTTAAACAAAACCCTCCATCCCTGTTAACGAGGTTGCTCCCTAATTTAATCTCAACTGCCTCCCTAATAACACTGTCCCAATAGTTGGACGTGCATGCCAATATCTCGGTGTTATTATATAACATGGGGTGACCAGTATCCAAGCAATGTTCGGCAATAGCAGATCTATTTGGCTGCTGTAATCGTGTGTGCCGTTTTTGCTCAGTATGTCGTCTGAATTACAGGAAATGGTAATTAAAAGTGGATATGTAAAAACCAACAAATAATCCTTCAGTCACTCATTAAAAAAAGGTTCTTTAACATTGGGTATTCAAGACGACAGCTAAATGTTCGCACAAACTGTGAGATAATTAATTTTTAACTGTGATGTAAATATTTCCTCTTACCTCATCTGTATAAATATTACATCACTGTTGTTGGTCACTAATCTGCAAAAAATTAGGCCTTCTAACATACATAATATATATTAAAGGGAACTGTGTAAATTATATATATGTTTTTGCTCATGACTGGCAATAAAACTTAAAAATAAAATGGGCGAGAAAAGATCTCGTTCTAAGATGGATGTCAGTCTTTTAACTTTACAGTACATGTAAATAAAACGAAACGATACTCTTGATTGTGGGGTAAATTTGTCTTATTGTCTAGCCGCGAATGACTGTTTGACAACACAGTGTCCCATCCATCTGCCTGGAAAATATTTTCGGAAAAGTCCCTGCTTTAGACTGCTATCGATGTTCTTTACCTCTCCCCTTTCCACCGTTTACTTATCTGGTTTTCTTTTATGAACGATTCCGTTGCCGCCATCCTCTTCAAAACCCTCGTTCCTCTTTTGACTCCTCTCGTGTCTTGTCCATCTCGCGCAGCCAACTGCTGTTGATGGCGCAGCTTCCACGGTCCTTACGTTCGCCATATTGCCGTAAAGCGAATAAGTATCCAATATTCTGTTGTGTCCTTCGTGTCATCCCCACACTGTTGTCTGTGCACTTCCAACTTTACACCTGCCGTTCCCCTTCTCTCTCGGAAGACTTGGGCTGTACGCTCAACCAGCTGCGCGCACCCATATTTCGCCCGCCTCATCTCTTCTCTTCGGGTCCTCCTCGCTCCTTCTTCTCCTCCACGAGTCCGCTGCCTCCCTACCGTTTTCAACGGTAAATAACCGGTGACCTGCCGGACTGCTGAAAATGCTGTTCTTTAGGACCACTTCGAAATTTAAAGCGGCGCTAGCACTCCTACCCTCTCAACTCTCTCTCTCTCTCACACGCTCTGCGATGGAAAGGCCATTCGTCGACTAGCTCTCACCCTTTCTCCACCCCTTCGCTCCCCCACACCCCTAACCCTCTCAACCAACTGCCCGCTCTCCGGAAGACATAAAACACGATAACAACGTCCTGGCGACGAGACAGAGATTGCGGACCGAGGCGCGCAGCCTCCACCTACGCACTTACGTGCGTGTGTGCGTACGTGCGTGAGGGACGGAACGAGACCAATGGAAGAGGGTGTGGGAGTAGGGGGAGGGAGGGGGCGAAGGGGGGGGGGGGGGGGGAGAGTGGGCGCAGGGATGGAAAACCGCGACGCAGGCCGCTCGGAAGGCCGTACGTCACTATCGGGCGCAGCAGTGACAGTCATAAATGGATATCCGATGTTGCCGCCACCGGTTAGCTTCTGCGTCAGTTTCAGTTTCGCTTCGCTGTGTAGAAATCAAGTGTGCTCCTCTAATGGACCGTGTAAACTCCAACGCACCGTTTAGTAACAGTAGTTAGGCCCTACTCCTGCATATGAAATATATATATCCAAAATTTAGGAACATCCTATCTTACATACTGACTCTTGCTATTTTTGTTAGTGTGTGTTATTCAACTTCATATATACAGCTAAAACTGATTTTTGAAATTAATGGAGATTTCAACTGCAGACAATGTTCTCCACATTCCTCGAAAAAGACTTTTAACAATGTCTTCGTTTGCAGCATCCCAAAACGAATAAATAAAACATGTGTCATCTGCAGAAAGAATAATATCTGCTTGATACAGCTTAAGTGGAAAGTCATTCATATGTATAAGGAAGAGGAGTGGACCCAAATTTGAACGCAGAGGGACGCCATTCAAGTGATTTCTCCGGAATCATTAATATTTTTCTTCCTATCCCTATTATTCGTCATCAGTTACTGTACTATTTGCAACGGCCTTATCTCGCTGGTAACGTGGGTTCCCACCAGATCACCGAAGTTAAGCATCTTTGTTGCCAGCTCATATATTAGATTGGATTAGATTCAGTTTTAGTTCCACACACCCAAAAAATGAGATGATTCCCGTGGGTGTGGAACATGTCGGAAAGTACAACATAAAACATTTGAATATAATACTTACTACCCTGATGATTTGTAAGGAGACTGTCGAAAAAGGTGAATACAATGCGGTAAACTGGAACAGCTAATATTTACAGAATTAATGCGCTGTCAGAATGAAACACTGTTATGCACTATTAATAATACCTAATCTTGACTGTTGTGACCAAGTGAGGTAAAAACTGAAATCTAACACTTATTTTTACTTCAGCTGGCTTGTCTCTGTTGAGGTATTCATCTAAGGAGTAGAAAAAGTCTCTCAATTTTTTGTTTAAACCGTACTTCATCTGAAACCAGGTTTTTAATGGTTGCTGGCAGTTTATTGAAAATGTGTGTTTCTGAATATTTGACTCCTTTTTGGACCAAGGTAAGTGGTTTTGGTTTTTGGTTGTTCGGGGAAGGAGATCAGACAGCATGGTCATCGGTCTCATCGGATTGGAGAAGGATGGGGAAGAAAGTCGGCCGTGCCCTTTCAGAGGAACCATCCCGGCATTTGCCTCGAGTGATTTAGGGAAATCACGGAAAACCTAAATCAGGATTGCCGGACGCGGGATTGAACCGTCGTCCTCCCGAATGCGAGTCCAGTGTCTAACCACTGCGCCACCCCACTCGGTACAAGGTAAGTGGTTTTAGGTCTTTATGTATTGATACTATGTATTGAGCTATTGGTTGGAGATAGAGATGTATTACTTGCAACAAATTTCATTAAGGAATAAATATACTGATAAGTAGTGATTAGAGTATAAGGTCCCTTGAACAGGTTTCTACACGATGTTTTTGAATCTACACCACAAATGTTTCTTATCTCACGCTTTTGCACACTAAAAACTTTTGCTCGGTTTGATGAGTTGCTCCAGAAGATGAGGAAATAATAGAAGGAAAGTATGCGAAGTATGCAAGTTGTTTTATGTTTATATGTCATACAGATGACACCATTCTCACGGCAAATACAGACTTGTTTAGGCGCTTAAGTAGTTCTGTGGTGTGCCCTTCCAACTCAATTTGTTATCGAGTTGTAGTCCCAGAAATTTAACACCGTCGACCTATTCCATCTGTATGTTTTCATATGTTACACACATGCTGAAAGGGACTTTGTCACAGATTCTGAACTGCATATAGTGGGTCTTCTCAAAGATTAATGACAGTGAATTAGCTTTAAAACACTTATTAATGTCGATGGAAAATTGATTAGCAGCTATTTTTAAATCTGTACTTGACTTGCTACTTCTTGCAATTTTTTTGTCTTCTGCAAACAGAAGAAACTTAGCATCTGGCAATGTAACAGATGATAGGTCATTAATGTAGACAGGAAAAAGCAATAGATGCAAGATGGAGCCCTGAGTAATACCGCATGGAATTAATTCCCAGTCAGATGATGACTGTCTGCTTACTGCACAGGTATTTCACAACAAAACCCTTTGTTTCCTGCTAAGGACTCACACCATTTCGCAGCATTGTCAGAGACACCATAATACTCTAATTTACGTAAGAGAATGCTGTGGTTCTACATTCCAAGGCTTTTGGCAGCTCACAGAAAATACCAGTAGCCTCTAATTTATTATCTAATGAATTAGGTACTTTCTCGGTGTAAGTGTAAATAGATTTCTCTGTATCAGAACCCTTTAGAGATCGAAACTGCAACTTGGAGGATATACACTCCTGGAAATGGAAAAAAGAACACATTGACACCGGTGTGTCACACCCACCATACTTGCTCCGGACACTGCGAGAGGGCTGTACAAGCAATGATCACACGCACGGCACAGCGGACACACCAGGAACCGCGGTGTTGGCCGTCGAATGGCGCTAGCTGTGCAGCATTTGTGCACCGCCGCCGTCAGTCTCAGCCAGTTTTCCGTGGCATACGGAGCTCCATCGCAGTCTTTAACACTGGTAGCATGCCGCGACAGCGTGGACGTGAACCGTAAGTGCAATTGACGGACTTTGAGCGAGGGCGTATAGTGGGCATGCGGGAGGCCGGGAGGACGTACCGCCGAATTGCTCAACACGTGGGACGTGAGGTCTCCACAGAACATCGATGTTGTCGCCAGTGGTCGGCGGAAGGTGCACGGCCCGTCGACCTGGGACCGGACCACAGCGACGCACGGATGCACGCCGAGACCGTAGGATCCTACGCAGTGCCGTAGGGGACCGCACCGCCACTTCCCAGCAAATTAGGGACACTGTTGCTTCTGGGGTATCGGCGAGGACCATTCACAACCGTCTCCATGAAGCTGGGCTACGGTCCCGCACACCGTTAGGCCGTCTTCCGCTCACGCCCCAACATCGTGCAGCCCGCCTCCAGTGGTGTCGCGACAGACGTGAATGGAGGGACGAATGGAGACGTGTCGTCTTCAGCGATGAGAGTCGCTTCTGCCTTGGTGCCAATGATGGTCGTATGCGTGTTTGGCGCCGTGCAGGTGAGCGCCACAATAAGGACTAGATATGACCGAGGCACACAGGGCCAACTCCCGGCATCATGGTGTGGGGAGCGATCTCCTACACTGGCCGTACACCTCTGGTGATCGTCGAGGGGACACTGAATAGTGCACGGTACATCCAAACCGTCATCGAACCCATCGTTCTACCATTCCTAGACCGGCAAGGGAACTTGCTGTTCCAACAGGACAATGCACGTCCGCATGTATCCCGTGCCACCCAACGTGCTCTAGAAGGTGTAAGAACTACCCTGGCCAGCAAGATCTCCGGATCTGTCCCCCATTGAGCATGTTTGGGACTGGATGAAGCGTCGTCTCACGCGGTCTGCACCTCCAGCACGAACGCTGGTCCAACTGAGGCGCCAGGTGGAAATGGCATGGCATGCCGTTCCACAGGACTACATCCAGCATCTCTACGATCGTCTCCATGGGAGAATAGCAGCCTGCATTGCTGCGAAAGGTGGATATACACTGTACTAGTGCCGACATTGTGCATGCTCTGTTGCCTGTGTCTATGTGCCTGTGGTTCTGTCAGTGTGATCATGTGATGTATCTGACCCCAGGAATGTGTCAATAAAGTTTCCCCTTCCTGGGACAATGAATTCACGGTGTTCTTATTTCAATTTCCAGGAGTGTATTATTTGCAGTCAGATGCTTCAGGAGACGCTTGAATACCTTTCAAATATTTTTGAGAAAGCTGGCAAAAATGAATTTGGTCGACAGTTTGATGGTATCTCTTTATACCCCTTCTTGTAAACAGTCTTAATTTCAGAATATTTCAACCAGTCTGGAACTGTTCCCGTGATAAGAGATTGATTACACAAATAACTTAAGGTAGAACTTAACACACATGAGCACGCTTTGATTAACTTCATTGATATATTATGATACCCACTGGAATACTTAGATTTTAAGGATTTTATGATGGATGCTACTTCTTTCGAAGATGTGAGTTTCATTTACATTTTACTGAAATTATTTTTAAGGACTGGTCTCAGATACTCCGTAGCACTACTCACCAAACCTAATAAACCCAAACTGTCAGTAACATAAATTAACTACTCGTTTAAAATGCTTTATAACCTTACATGTACTCGTTATCCATGTCTCATTTATTTTTAGAGCTATCTGTTCGTCTTCATTTTTGGCCCCAACTGTCTATCTTCACTATATCCCATACAGTTTTTATTTTTTGTTGCCTGATGTGTCTTTTTCTCATAATAAAGCTGTGTCGATTTCTGGATTAATTGCTTCAATATTTTGCTGTATTCTTTGAAATGCATTACAATTCTAACATCAGAGCTGTTCCTAGATAGGACGCGGAAAAGTCTCACGCTAAAACTTGCAGCTGGTGTGGTCCTTTAGCGTTATCGTAAGGTCTATACTGTTTTTGGGAGGGCTCTAGCTTTTAACATGGGCTCGGGGGCGGGGGTGGTCCTTGACGTAACAGAGACGCGAAAAAGTCTCACGCTAGAACTGCGGGTGGTGTGGGCCTAGTGGTTAGCTGGCGACCTGGGTGTCCAGTCTGTCCCTTATCATAGGGCCTTCTAGCTTAACACGGTTCTGCTCTCGGCTTCTGTTCTGGTTTCTCCCCTCGGAACTACGTCTGTCTCACAGTGGGAAGGTGTGACAAGCATTTAGGCATTCTTGTTTTAGTCTGTGGTTTTCCATTTGCTCACTCGTTACTCGTATTACTTTGGTTAATTTAATGTCACGATTTATTCGGAGCTATGTGACATACTACTAGATTTGCTTATCAAGTCAGGATTTTCATGGAAGGTGTTGGATTTGCCTGACACCTTACAAAACTACAGTGAAATTCCCTGCAGTTTTGCATAGATGTATTGGGCAGTGTCTCCAGTATACCTATCGATCGCATCACGTCGCTCTTTTCAGTTCTGAGCGCATAGTGAGCACATGAAGGTGCCTAGACAAGTGATGTCTCCCCATGAAGTATGAATGCTTGTGAGAGACTTCCCCTGATTTTATGCACCACACATAACGCAATTGTCATGCATTTCCGTCTCCCTAAAGGGGCAATGAGGACGTCCCTGCAGTGTTTTCGGTGGGAGGTGTTCGATCAACCACCATACAGCCCGTATTTGGCTCCCTCTGATTTTTTTATCTGCTCGCATGAAGGTGCAGCTAACTGCTGCAAATAAAACGTTTTTGATATTCGCTTTGGTTTTCATTTCGCAAACGCTCGGACCCTACTTTTGGAATAGCCCTCGTATTATAAATAATAACAAGAAATATTTTTTAATGCAAAAGAAAATAGTTTATTGGAACTACACGCATTTTTCTGAGGGCTTACATAGTAACCAATTTCCGGTACCTAAGCAGGTAATAGGATGCCATGATTTTTGAGATTTACGGGCACGTTTTCTAGGCATAAAACATAACAGAGACGATTGTAAATAATACAATTGAATTGTACAATGAAATTTTCACTCTACAGCGGAGTGTGCGCTGATATGAAACTTCCTGGCAGATTAAAACTGTGTGCCGGACCGAGACTCCAACTCGGGACCTTTGCCTTTCGCGGGCAAGTGCTTTACCAACTGAGCTACCCAAACACGACTCACGCTCAGCCGGTAGAGAACTTGACCGCGAAAGGTAAAGTTCCCGAGTTCGAATCTGAGTCTCGGTCCGGCACACAGTTTTAATCCTCCAGGAAGTTTCATAAAACTGAATTAGTTGAAACATGTCACAAAGGGATACAATGCCAGGTGATAGCTTTGTATATAAAACTATGAAATCAAGTCTTTTTAGTAGACGCCACTTCAACGACTTTCATGTCTCTGAGGGGGAAATGATTATGCAGACAACATAACACACAATCCCCGAGTCTTCTCACTGGTTTGATGCTTCAGCCACGAATCCCTCTCCTGTGCCCTGTGCCAACCTCTTCATCTCAGGATAGCACTTGCAAACTTCGTCCTCAATTATTTGCTGGGTATATTCCAATCTCTGTCTTCCTCTACAGTTTTTGGTCTATGAAAATAGCTCTAGTACCATGGAAGAGTTGAAGATATTCTGCGATGTCTTAACGGACGTTCTGCCGTCCTGTTCCTTCTTCTTGTCAATGTATATTCCTTTCCTCGCCGAGTCTGTGGAGAACCTCAGTTTTTACCTTATTGGGACATCTTGTTGTAAACATTCTTCTGTAGTACCGTATCTCAAATGATTCGATTCTCTTCTGTTTGCGTTTTTCTCCCGGTCCTGGTTTCACTACCATAAAATTCTGTGCTTCAAACGTACATTCTCAGAAATTTCCTCCTGAGATTAAGACCTGTGTTTCACCCTAGTGGACTTCTATTGTCCAGGAATGCTCTTTCTGCCAATACTAATTTGGTTTTGATGTCCTCCTTGCTCCATCCGTCGTGGGTAATTTTGCTACCTAGGTAGCTGAATTCCTTAATTTCATGTATTTCTTTGTCACCAATCCTGAAGTTAAGTTTCTCGCTGTTCCCATTTCTGCTATGTCTATTACTTTCGACTTTCCTTTAGCCCATATTCTGCACTCATCAGACTGTTCATACCATTCAACACTTCATGTTATTCTTCTTCACTCTCACTCAGAACAGCAATGTCATTATCGAATTCTTTCACCGTAAATTTTTGTTCCACTTCTGAACCTTTGTTTTACTATAACAATTTGTCCATTTTATTTGGACTGTTGAGCTCCGTGGCCGTGGATAATGATATTTCACTGAAAAAATACGGCAACCAGCCACTTTTTAATGCGTTTTTTATTTACGCCAATATGCATTTCGGGTTTGTACCCATCTTCAGCTGGCAAATTACATGGATCTTACATGGATCTTCAGTTACTACAGTAGTACAATCTCGACAGCAGTTTGGATGCTTGCACAGGCCTGCTGCAGCATCCAAACTGCTGTCGAGATTGTACTACTGTAGTAACTGAAGATCCATGTAATTTGCCAGCTGAAGATGGGTGCAAACCCGAAATGCATATTGGCGTAAATAAAAAAACGCATTAAAAAGTGGCTGTTTGCCATATTTTTTTCAGTGAAATACCTTTGTTTTACATCTCCCATTTCTTCTTCGATGCATATATTGAACAGTAATGGTGAAATATTACATCTTTTTCTTACAATCTTTTTATTCCGAGCGCTACGTTTTTCGTCTTCCACTCTTATTGTTGCCTTTCGTTTCTTGTACAAACCCTTCTTTCCCTATAGCTTACTCCTATTTTTCTCAGAATATTTTTGCTTGCATTAGCAACAGCGACGTCAGCATTGCCTCTCCGTTGCCTTTACCTTTAGTGAAGCCAAACTGATCGGCATGTAACACATCCTTAATTTTCTTTTCCATTCTTCTGCATATCATTCTTGTCAGCAACTCGGATGCATGAGTTGTCAAGCTGTTTGTGCGATGAATCTCGTACGTTTCAGAATTGTGTGGATGATGATTTTCCCGAAGTCTGATGGTATATAACCGATCTCATACAGCCTACACAGCAACGTAAATAGTCGTTTGGCTGACTCATTCCCGAGTGATTTTAGAAATTCTGATTTCCCATTTCTGCATTTCTTGTATATTTCATTCCGAAGTTACCCTCATTTCTGTATTCTTGAAATTCCCTGAACATTTTTGTAATTCCTTCTTTCATCGATAAACTGAAGTGTTTCTTCTGTAACACATGGTTTCTTTGCAGTTATCTTCTATGCACCTGTGTTTTTGTTATCAGCATAAGTGACTGCTCTTTTTAGACTATCCATTCTTATTCAACTGAACCTTCTACTGAACTATTTCTTACTGCAGTATCTATAGTCTCAGAGAACTTCAAGCTCATCTCTTTATTCCCCTTTATTTCCGAATCGCACTACTTTGTGCATTGATTCTTCCTGACTAGTCTCTTAAGCTTTAGCCTACTCTTCATCACTAATGAATTGTGACCTGAGGCTATGCCTGCTCGTGTATTGCCTTAACATCCAGTATCTGATTTCGAAATCTCTGCCTGACAATTATGTAATCTAACGGAAATCTTCCCGTATCTCCATACCTTTTCGAAGAATACCTCCTCCTCGTATGGTTCTTGAACAGCTTTTACTAGCTGAAATTTATTGCAAAACTCAATTAGTTTTTCTCCTCTCTCATTCCTACTACCAAGCCTATCGTTGTTGGTGTAATTTGCTGTCAGTTCAAATCTATTGATGAATCGTCCACGGTGACTTTGTCTCAGTCCTACCTTAGTGTTCATAACAAATCCTACTCCTGTCACACGATTTTCTCCTGCTGTTGATATTACCCTACACTTATTTGACCTGAAATCCTTGTCTTCATTCCAATTCACTTCACTGACTGCCACTACATCTAGACTAAGCCTCAGTATTTCCCTTTTCAGATTTTCTAGCGTCCCAACTACGTTCAGATTTCTGACACACTACGCCCCGACGGCAGGAACGTTTTCCTGTCGTTGATATTTCAGTCTTTTTGTCATGGTCACCTCCTCCTTGGCAGTCCCGTCCTGGAGATCTGATTGGGGGACTAGTCTAGAATCTATCGCCAATAGAGAGATTATCATGACATTTTTTTCAATTACAATGTCCTGTGGATACATATTACATGTCTTTAATGCAGTGGTTTGCATTGCCTTGTACAGCCTCATGCCATTGATCAATGCTGATTCTTCCCTCTTTAGGGGCAATTTCCCACTCCAGGGACAAAATAGTACCCTGAACCTCTGTATGCTCCTCCACCCACTTTGACCACGCCTCCGACTGAATTAGGGTGACTTCTTTCACCAAGTGCGACACGGTCGCGTATACAAGCAGTGGTCCTATACTATCAAATGTTTCTTATTTCAGTCTTTGATCACAATATGGATTCTTTAGACGATGACCGGTTTCAGTCCGTAATGATCATCCTCAGATCCTGTTTAGACCATGTCCTAAAGTGATTAGGCCATAATGGCATCGTCAAAACATATAAATATAATCAGCAAAGCATCGTCATAAAGATCTAAAATAAGGTGTAGAATAGGCCGCATCGTCCACACAGTCTCTGGCTAGCCAGTTGCAATAATGAATGCTTTCAAACACCCCTTCCATACCACACCCTCTGGCGGACGAGTGTGACTGTGCAGAAATATGCCGAATAGTTGGCAAAAGCGACGGGCCAAACCTCAACCAGTCGGATTCCTCCCACCAGCGAGCGAGAGATATAAAAGCGGTCAAGGCAACTGGAGTAATGTGCAATGTACCGTGTGACACTGGGGCGGTCTCAATGAACTTGTTGTTCCCACGTCTCCACAAGCTGGAGACGTTCGGTGATCGAACCAAGCTCTGCTCAAGGCAAATGACCACTTGGCACCAATACAGGTTGCCAGCCCCACGAGAAAGAGCCTCTCCTCTCCATCGTGAAGGAGCGTATATGTCTGAGGCACAGGACTGGAACATTGTGTCTTCACCTTCATGATGCTAAGTGAAGAGCTACTTGACTGAATGGTTGTAGCCGCAAGTCAGCTAAACCTACAACGGCTGGGGGAGTGGTACGCTCACCCCCATCCCTATGTATAGCACCCAAATGATGGCAAGGGTATATGATGGTCCCAATTGGCCCGTTTGTGGGTAGAGCGGTGGTGCCAAATGCAGTGTTGTAGCATTTCGCCCCTGTTCTTTAGTCTAGTCTGTTGCTTTGTTTCTGTTTTGAAACCATGAAGATTTGAGTGGACATAGTTACATTTTGAGGACAGACTGGTGGAGGATATATGGGTGCAGGAAAGTTTATAGACAGGAGAAACAATAATAATTGGATTTTTAGATCTCGCATTGGCCAGCCCCGAAATTGCAGGGACGTAATAAAGTGCGAGATGTAACTTGTGCCACTGTCGCTCAATGTACTGAACAGTCCCCAGTTAAATCGTTCGCAAAAGAAGGTACTGAACCTCAAGCAACACAGCCAACAGTTTAACAGAGAAGACCTGAAGACGATAGTATTTAGAACGGTATGTGTGAGCTGCCAGCAGTGCTTTGCTGAAACAATTTCTAAACGTCGTCTCGCTCAAGAATGTAGTTTTCTGATGGCATCTACAATATATCACAGTTTACAGAGGAGAAATGGGCTTCCTCGTCTAGGGAAACAGCTGGAAATGAGCGTGCGTCATGCTTTGATACAACACGTGAAAACAGGAAAACACGATAGCTGTTCAAATCATTTTTAAAGGGTACGTGGATGGATATTCTTATTTTGAATATGCTGAACATGTGGTTAGCTCCTCAGTTATAACACAAGGGAGTCATGGATGACATGCAGTGACACCAGGACGGAGCTCCAAATCATTACATCAGGACGGCCCGACCTCCTCGTTGAACAATTTTGAAACCTCTGGATTGGTGGTGGTTCGGTAATGTCACCAACCACATTGAAATAGCCTTCACGAAGACCACACTGTACCACGCCAGACACCTCATTATGGACATAATCAGGTACCATGTGGCTCAACATCGGTACGAGACTACTTAAGAATATCAGCAGTATCGTGAATGTATTTCATTGGCTGACTCCTTGTGTTCCGCAGGATGCCAAAGAGGACATGTAAATGAATGGCTCCATGTGTACATACAGATCCGCTGTATACACAGCTTTGTGTGTTGTCACACCACGGGATACGGAGAATTCTCTGACACATTGTAACAAAAGGACTGAAGTGCCGTCATGGATCATAAGATGGTGTGACCTGTACACTGACCTGGTTTCGTAACGATTTTACCGTACGTTACCTCTAAGGCATGCTTACTATGAAGCATGTTGTTTCCCATCAACACATGGATAAATTGCCTTATATTTACCATCGCTGTTGGAGACAATGAAACGAAAATCCCTGTTAAACGAATCGCACGCCTGTTTTGTTTTGATGCTGGATTAACTGCAAATTGTCTCCCACTGCGTCAGCTTATTGCCACTGCTTATCATGTTATTACTACCGCAATGTCATAATCGCGACTAATACAGGGTGGTTATTTGAATAACTGTATTCTGGAGATATCAAAGTTCAACGGAACGGTAGCGGAGCAACTATGAGAGAATTTCGACCGAGCAATAGCCCATCAATCAATGTCATCAATGTCAGTTTATTAATTGATTAGCGCTGCCGAAGTCGAGGCTGCTCTGAAGGAGATGAAGAGAGCGAAAGCCACTGGCCTTGATGACTTCCCAGCAGACTTTGTGTTCTCAACAATGGAATTCAGAAGGTTTGGTTAACAGATCTTTTCAACCAGATCATCAGATGAGGCAGAGTACCAACAGATTGGCAGGGTACAATCACTGCTGAGTGTTCTAATTACTGCCCAGTCACATCACTCAGTCACACGATGGAGATTTTTAAATGTATCCTGGACAAAATGCTTCACGAGATAGGTCCGATTACAACGAACCAAGCCGGATTTGTGAAAAGCTGTGGCACAACTGTTGCAATCCATGCGGCACAGCTCCTGCTCGAAAAATATCGCGAAAAGAATAAAGCGCTACTCCTCGCTTTCGTAGAAACCAGAGAGGCTTCTGACCAGGTAACGCATGACCTAATCTGGTTAGCGCATCGAGAACATGGTGTTCAAGAGTACCTCCTTAATTGGGTACGGCTTCTGAACGTTGAACCTGGCCGTCCGCAGTGGCCGAGCGGTTTTAGACGCTTCAGTCTGGAACCGCGCTGCTGTTACGGTCGCAGGTTCGAATTCTGCCTCGGGCATGGATGTGTGTGGTGTCCTTAGTTTAGTTAGGTTTAAGTACTTCTAAGTCTAGGGGACTGATGACCTCAGATGTCCCGTCGTGCTCAGAGCCACTTGAACCATTTTTTTCGTTGAACCTGGGAGCTTCGTCCAAGCGGCTGCCTGAGCATCCATTGACTTCGGCATCACAGTAGGAATTCACCAAGTCTCGGTCTTAACGCCAGCGCTTTTTATCCTTGTGATAGACACTGTCACATCAGATCTGCGCATGCCAATACCATGGACACTACTCTGTGCTTATGATGTCATGTTCCTGCGGAGAACAAGTTTGATCTCCAGCTCCAAACAAAAGAGTCATACGACCGACCGGCTAGATGTGGTCTGCAGCACGACAAGAAGAAACCTGAGTACATGAAATCAGGTCCACGAAAAGCTGGAACCATTAGCGCCGATGGAGAAGATTTATCAAGAGTATCAGCATTTAAGTATCTCGGTTCTACATTCTCTAGCAATGGCCAGCTTACAGCCGAGGAGATCAATGCAAGGACACAGACAGCCTGGGTAAAGTGGCGAATGATAACTTGCGATTGTCAGATTAAGGACCATACTTTGATTCGCCTCGCTGCTCTCTATGGCACCGAATGTTGGCCAAATACAGAAGAGTCAAATGACGACTGGGGTAATGAAGATGATTAGATGGGCAGGTGACATCACTCGACTGGATAACGTTTCTACGATAATGTTGGAAGCTGAAAAAATTAATTAAAATTTGTGCCGAACCTGAAAACAAGCTGGACATACTAACTAAAGTTTGTGTTGGGGAGGGTATTCGACTTGGGTAGTTCGTGCAGCAATACTGAGCATTGTGTAGCGGAAGTGTAAGGGTCAGCATTTCTGTCTACTAAACAAGAAGACCCGTATTCGAGTCCCGGCACAAATTTTAATTCATTTCCTCAGCTTCTATCATTATCGGAGATAAAGGTGAGTGAACCGTGGTAAAAATTGCTGTTTTGAGCCGGTTGCGGTGGTCTCGCGGTTCTAGGCGCGCAGTCCGGAACCGTGCGACTGCTACGGTCGCAGGTTCGAATCCTGCCTCGGGCATGGATGTGTGTGATGTCCTTAGGTTAGTTAGGTTTAAGTAGTTCTAAGTTCTAGGGGACTAATGACCACAGCAGTTGAGTCCCATAGTGCTCAGAGCCATTTTTTGCTGTTTTGAAGAGCGCGCCGCAGCGCGTAGTGAGAAGCAGTCGCCCACCGCTTCTAGCGGTAGCACCGCTGTGGCTATCGCAGCTTTGGTGTCCCCCTCTGGTGTGAAAGGGGAAAGGTTGCCTGTTCACGTGCATTTAGGGGGCGCTATGAGCTCGCGAGTAAGTCAGTCTGGGTAAGTCTCTCTCCCCAGATTGATGGTCTGTCTCTCGTCAGGCAGTTAGTGTCTGTCTGTCGTTCGCAGTGTTAGTATGTCTGACGTTCGGATCAAACTTTAGAGCCGGCAGAATGAGAGTCTCCCCTCTCCGACAGTAAGAGAACTCAGCGAATGGTCGCCCGGTTGGGGCTTAGTTTCTGCAGCTGAGTCTGCGCGTTAGGCCGCCAGTCTGCTCGAGTTTGGTCAGGCAATGGTCATTGGCGGTTGGATCGATCGTTGGTCGGTAGCGCACTGAGACACAAGACTTGTCTGTCCGTCTTGAGCGTCGTCGCATGTGAGGTCGCCACGTGAGTCCATTGGGTCGCGGCGTATAGCGAGGGGTAGTGGCTTCGCGGTCGACACGAGAGCAACAGGAGTCAACCCATGACATCAGTCTGGCCGGTGCGAGCTGCGACGCAGTGAGACGGGAGATCGGCGCGCGTTCCTGCGTCCGTTGAAGCGGCTGGCAGCGGACGGTTCGGTTCAAAAATTGTTCAAATGGCTCTGAGTACTATGGGACTGAACTGCTGTGGTCATCAGTCCCCTAGAACTTAGAACTACTTAAACCTAACTAACCTAAGGACATCATACACATCCATGCCCGAGGCAGGATGGACGGTTCGGGAGAGTGATTTGGGGGTGCTGCGCCAGGTCTTCTCGAGAAATCGCAATTTATTGTAGGTTAAGTGATTGGTGATATGTTGTTTGATTTACTCTTGTTAAATTCTGCTTGTCTTCTTGGTGATGTCACCTGCCGTTTTGCTTTGGGGTCGTCCCACCATTATTCTCCGTTCGCCCACACGCTGGAAGGTGGTTGTTTATAAATTGGGTGGTCCGTTTTTTCCTTGTGGAATAGGGCGGGTTAGAGCAACCTGCGGTTCATGTTGTTCGGTAATCTCCCTATTAATCTACCTTACGTTAGTAGCTGCCTCTGTCATGTTTGTCGGGTTTGGCGTGTTAACGAATTTATTGCCTGAAGTGTAACGGCCTAATACCTGAAATATGTTTTAATCTTTGGAAACTTTAATATTATTGCCTATGATCTTGAGAACCGGTGTCTGTGTGCTGTAGAGCATCTGAACTATTGTTTGGCCAACCTTGGCGAACCTAATATAAGGTTGCATATCATGGGCTTTTATTTAAATGATCATTTTAGTATAAGTAAGTTGCCACCCTTTCACTGTATGACTTTTGTTAGAAGTTAAAATCAAGTAGCACCTGCGGTGGCAAGGTCAAAATTTTAATTGTTAGTGTTTTGAACCATTTCCATTCCTCCTACGTTGGGTGCATAGCTTATGTGCTTGTGTAAATTGTTAAAACTCTTAGTTTAAAGTTATCTGGTGTGTTGCAGATTTGCACCAGTGTAGTCTTTCAGAGGCTGTTGCGAGCGGTCGTAACTATGGCCGTGTCAAAAGGGAGCGGCAAAATTCTTTGCCCGAATGCTCATACAGTCAAAACTTGTTTCTCCCTGCTTCTGAATAAATTGTAACTTTGGTATTTAGAGGGTGCTTTCTGATTATAACTTTAAATCTGTTTCTCTTACCAAAATGCTTTTAGTCACTATTAAAGTGAATAAAATTCCCATTTGTAAAAAAGGAATTTGGTTATGATTTGATCAGTTACTCCCTGGCAGCTACTTGCATGCTTATATAGTGTGATTAAATGTGTTAATGTTCTTGATGAATCGCCAGTAAATAAAATAAATTCTTAAGTATGTTCTTTGAAAATAAATCACGGTTCAGTGAGACTTAAGTGTCTCGGGAAAATTGAATAATAAGATAACGTTTTGGGGGCACGCCATCAAGAAGATCAGAGAAAGTCATCTGCGACAGTTTGGACAAGTGCAGCACGCAGAGGAATATATTATGGCGAAGGCAGCATACACAGTGAATGTCACGATTAAGAGACCAAATGGACGACCAACACAGCGATCGGCCAACACGCTGAACAATGATCTGGAGGCTGTCGGTCTTCTTACAGGCATGGCCCGCGATTGAATAAAATGGATGCCGAGTCCACTCGGTGGACTCTGCCGCCAGGTGGGACAAGCGATTAAGAAAGAGGAGGAGGAGAAGAAAAAGTGATGTTTATTCCAGTGGTTCAAATGGCTCTGAGCACTATGGGACTTAACGCCTATGGTCATCAGTCCCCTAGAACTTAGAACTACTTAAACCTAACTAACCTAAGGACATCACACAACATCCAATCATCACGAGGAAGAGAAAATCCCTGACCCCACCGGGATTCGAACCCGGGAACCCTGGCGTGGGAAGCGAGAACGCTACCGCACGACCAAGAGCTGCGGACTTATTTCAGTGGAATCAAGACAGCAAATAGTATTGAGTAATCCCTTTCATCCACTGAGGATAAAACAAGCTTTCAGAAATGTGTTAAAAAGTTTGCTTAGTGTCATTTGTGGGCAGAATAGTAAACTGCTCCGAACTATTGGTGGTTGTCTCTCGTCTTCGCAGTTATTCGCTAGCGTCGCTGCCTGTGCAAACACCGAGCACCGCACAATGGGGCGCAGAATCGATGGCAATCCCCCTCGATGCCTCAAATTTATTTCCAAACTGCATTCTGCGTACCCGAGAAACTCTGAGGATGGTTTCGCTTTTCCGCTTTCTGTACGACAGGTTGTAACTTGTCGCTTACAACACATTTGAACAAACAATAATCTGTGTTGAGCGTACACATCCAACGTTTATTGAACTGTTTAAAAGAATTTGTATGTGATGATCATTAGTCCATCTGGTCTTTTGCACTCTGTCTACCGGCAAGTACATTATTTTGCCTGTGTATTACAGAGAGAAGATACCGCTTCGTGCATTCACCATGATACGGTTGCTGCAATAAACGAGGCGTGTTTCATAAGTAATACCTCCAATGATTCATTTGCGTAATGCGCTAGGCAAACGCCACGCTGAAACCACATACGTTGTGGAACGTCGAGGGCAACATCCTTCAATAGTAGCTGTAGTTCCTGTTTCAAAAACGCTCTATAATTGCGTTCATCCTCTATACCGTCGATAAAATAAGGACCAATGAGTTGGGTCCCTATGATGCCACACTATACGTTAACCGAACAAGGACGTTGTTAGTCAGCTTGTCTTAACCAGTGAGGTTTTCGTGCACTCCAGTAATGCATGTCATGCCGGTTAACGCTACCATGGTTTTTTAATGCATACTCATTCACAAAACATTACCTGGTCATGATTCACAAAACATTACCTGGTCATGGAAATCGGAACCATGAAGTTGATGCAGTGACACGTGGTATGGATGATACTTACGACGATGCAGTATTGTGACAATAGTACCTGCCGCAGTACCGGAATCGCTGTGCATTTCCGGACGCTTATCCTTGGGTTGTGATGCACTGCTACTGGAACGGCTACTTCATTAGCTTCTCCTGTAGACGTTTGCTTCGTTTACTTCTGCCGGTCTGTACGCTGCCATCAGACACACAGGTGTTCACAACCTTGTAAAAGAACGAACGAAAGCGAGCTTTCTCTGGAAAACGCTCAGCACACAACGCAACAGTAGCCTCACTATTTCTTCTACATTCTCCACAAATCAGTATCATTCCAGTTTTTTCTTCTGTGATTCCGACATTCATCGTCCACTTGCACCTCTGTACTCCAAATGATATGTAGGTGTCCAAGCAGTAAACACCGAGCACGAACTGTAATGTTTAGAGTCGCTATCTGTTCTACGTCTGCATGATACGTGAGCTCCGGTCGCGGTGGGCTGCCTACGAATGGGATTGCCATTTAGAAATACTGGTCTGTCGTACCGTCGCAACATGGAAGTGGGGTCCACCTTGCCACTGGATATTCAAGGGCCACTGAGTAGCATGCCGTAAATTATGATGAGTACCCATTTGTACTTCTCCGATTATAGCCCCACATGTGTCGAAACGTAGGACGTGCTTTAGACTAAAATTATGTAGATTTTGTCGTAGAATCGTAATCTGCACTGGGGGGTTGAAGATTTCAAAGTGCCTCCGGCCACCTATGCAGGACTTGTGGTGGAGGTTCGAGTGTGGTATGTTTGGAGATATGTATGTATCACCGTTAAGACCCAAAGAAACTGGTACACTTGCCTAATGTCGTGTACGGCCCCAGCGAGCACGCAGAAGTGCCGCAACACGATATGGCATGGACATGACTGATGTCATAAGTAGTGCTGGAGGGAACTGACACCATAAATACTGCAGTGCTGTCCATAAATTGGTAAGAGTAACAGGGGGGTGGAGATCTCTTCTAAGCAGCAACTCGAATGGCCTCCCAGATATACTGAATAATGTTGATGCCTGGGGAGTTTGGTGGCCGGCGGAAGAAGAGTGGTCCTGAAGCCACTCTCTAGCAATTCTGGATGTGCCGGGTGTCGCGTTGTCCTGCTGGATTTTTTCAAGTCCGTCCGAATGCACAATGGACATGAATGGATATATCACTCCAAATGCACACGCCCCACACCATTATAGAGCCTCCACTAGCTTGAACAGTCCTGACATTCAGGGTGCATGGATTCATGGGGCTGTCTGCATACGTCCATTCTCTCGATATAATTTGAAACGAAACTTGTCGGATAAGGAAACATGTTTCCAGTCATCAACGGCGTAACGTCAGTGTTGAAGGGCCCAGGCGAGGGGTAAAGTTTTGTGTCGTGTCGTTATGAAGGGAAGCTCGTATCGATAATGTTTCAGTGAATGCTTCGCACACTGACTCTCGTTGATGATGCAGCATCGACATCTGTAGAAAGTTGAGGAAGGGCTGCTCTTCTGTCACGTTGAACGATTCTCTTCAGTTGTCGTTGGTCCAGTTCTTGCAAGATCTATTTCCGGCCGCAGCTGTCTCAAAGATGTAATGTTCTAACGGATTCCTGATATTCATTGTTGAGTAATGAAATGGTCCTACGGGAAAATCCCCACTGCATCGCTACCTCGGAGATGCTGTGTCCCATCGCTAGTCTTCCGACTCTAACACCACGTTCAAACTCAGTCAAACATTGATAACCTGCCATTGTAGCAGCAGTAGCCTATCTAACCTGACACTTGTTCTCTTATACAGGCGTTGCTGATCGCAGCGCCTTATTGTGCCGGTTTACATATCTGTGTATTTGAATACGCATGCCTACACCAGTTCCTTTGGCGCTTCAGTGTATATATGTGCAGTGTGTAACGAAAATGTATGGCACAAATTGCAGGTGTGGCACAAACTGCAGGACACATTTCTCACAAGTAGACGAATAAAGTATATGAACACCGTTTTCCATGTTACAACTCATTTTCTCATCTCATTAATCGTGGGACATATACACTACTGGAAATGGAAAAAAGAACACATTGACACCGGTGTGTCACACCCACCATACTTGCTCCAGACACTGCGAGAGGGCTGTACAAGCAGTGATCACACGCACGGCACAGCGGACACACCAGGAACCGCGGTGTTGGCCGTCGAATGGCGCTAGTTGCGCAGCATTTGTGCACCGCCGCCGTCAGTGTCAGCCAGTTTGCCGTGGCATACGGAGCTCCATCGCAGTCTTTAACACTGGTAGCATGCCGCGACAGCGTGGACGTGAACCATATGTGCAGCTGACGGACTTTGAGCGAGGGCGTATAGTGGGCATGCGGGAGGCCGGGTGGACGTACCGCCGAATTGCTCAACACGTGGGGCGTGAGGTCTCCACAGTACATCGATGTTGGCGCCAGTGGTCGGCGGAAGGTGCACGAGCCCGTCGACCTGGGACCGGACCGCAGCGACGCACGGATGCACGCCAAGACCGTAGGATCCTACGCAGTGCCGTAGGGGACCGCACCGCCACTTCCCAGCTAATTAGGGACACTGTTGCTCCTGGGGTATCGGCGAGGACCATTCGCAACCGTCTCCATGAAGCTGGGCTACGGTCCCGCACACCGTTAGACCGTCTTCCGCACACGCCCCAACATTTTGCAGCCCGCCTCCAGTGGTGTCGCGACAGGCGTGAATGGAGGCACGAATGGAGACGTGTCGTCTTCAGCGATGAGAGTCGCTTCTGCCTTGGTGCCAATGATGGTCGTATGCGTGTTTGGCGCCGTGCAGGTGAGCGCCACAATAAGGACTGCATACGACCGAGGCACACAGGGCCAACACCCGGCATCATGGTGTGGGAAGCGATCTCCTACACTGGCCGTACACCTCTGGTGATCGTCGAGGGGACACTGAATAGTGCACGGGACATCCAAACCGTCATCGAATCCATCATTCTACCATTCCTAGACCGGCAAGGGAACTTGCTGTTCCAACAGGACAATGCACGTCCGCATGTATCCCGTGCCACCCAACGTGCTCTAGAAGGTGTAAGTCAACTACCCTGGCCAGCAAGATCTCCGGATCTGTCCCCCATTGAGCATGTTTGGGACTGGATGAAGCGTCGTCTCACGCGGTCTGCACTTCCAGCACGAACGCTGGTCCAACTGAGGCGCCAGGTGGAAATGGCATGGCAAGCCGTTCTTCAGGACTACATCCAGCATCTCTACGATCGTCTCCATGGGAGAATAGCAGCCTGCATTGCTGCGAAAGGTGGATATACACTGTACTAGTGCCGACATTGCCTGTGTCTGTGTGCCTGTGGTTCTGTCAGTGTGATCATGTGATGAATCTGACCCCAGGAATGTGTCAATAAAGTTTCCCCTTCCTGGGACAATGAATTCACGGTGTTCTTATTTCAATTTCCAGGAGTGTACAAGAACGGAACGAATCATCATACCACATGCAAGTCTTTCTCATAGGGGATGTTCAATGTGCCCTTCATGAGCACTGACACAAGCATTAGGCTGCCGTCGAAGTGAATCTAGGATGCGCTGAATATCCCTGGAGTATGCGCATGGAACCGAGACCTTCGATGCTACGGGCACGAACATCTAGTACTGTAGTTCCATAACACAACAGCTTTCAAATTCAAATGTTCCCTAAGACGACGATCAATGTCTTCAAACGTTTCCCTGTGGGGCGAGCGCGAGTGCCATTGCCATCAGCTAATCCATACATCAGATGGGTATCTGTCATCTCTGCATTTGTGAACACAGCCTTTGCACGAAGTCTGAGATTACCACTTTGTAGTAACCAGTACGTTTGCAATGGTAATACTGTTCGCTGAAAGAGTTGATGTTACTTGTAAACAAACAACGACGAACGTCGCATGGTAACAGGAACAAGTACAACAAACGACTGGCGGCGCCCACTCCCTAATCAGACGTCACAAAGAGTGCATGTTCCCATGATCCTATCGTTCTGTTTTTGTGTGTTCCCCATGATTAACTAGTTGGAGAAAATGAATCGTAACGTGGAAACAAAGGAATATTCAGCTGGCGACGAGAGAATTTGAGAATGAAGATCCGAAGTGCCACGTTTAAGAGAGACTCGGCAGTAGAGGGGGAGGGCTGAAAAGGGCCATAAATGTAAATGTCGTGTGACTAGGGCCTCCCTTCGGGTAAACCGTTCGCCGGGTGCAAGTCTTCCGATTTGACGCCATTTCGGCGACTTGCGCGTCGTTGGGCATGTTTAGGACAACACAACACCCAGTCCCTTAGCGGAGAAAATCTGCGACTCAGACGGGAATCGAACCCAGGCCCTTAGGATTGACATTCGGACGTGCTGGCAACTTAGCTACCTGGGGCGGACTGAAAAGGGCTAATATCATGGTATTATTACAGGACTCGTAATTCACTATGAAGATTCTGTCTCTAAAACGACTTTGGGATTGAAGTTTACACGAACATCTTGATCAATAGCGCCGCGTTTCGTTGGATCTCCTCTACCTCTTCTATTTATGCTACTTGGTGAGGGCTCCAGAATTATCAGCAACATTCAAGACTCAATTGAGCTAGGGATGCGCAACTATCTCCTAGATGAATTACTTTTCATGATCGTTCTTCCAAGAAATTTGCATTTTCTGCAACAACTCGTTCCACATGTACCGTCTGGTGGAAGTCTTACAGATGTTACTGTTTCCAGCTGTAGACTGTTTCCAGCGTGTGACTGAATAAGAATAATGTTCTTGCCTGTTCACGCGAGATTGAAATTTGTTTGTTATCAGACTCAGACGGAAAACACTGCACGAAGTGTGAACCATCAATACATCTTCCGGAAGCGTGCTACTACTGTATGATTTTATGACTCTCTTGTATACAACAGAACTGTCCGTCAACTGGCTCACTATGGTCCAAACATCACGCTCCAGGTCGTCGGTATTCAGGGTGTACCACAAATAACAGCGAAAACCGATCCAGGTGAAAAAATACAACAGAACTAAAAGTGTCCCAACTTTTAGTCCGTCAATGACTTCAGCATGGAGTATTGTCCTAGGTAGTGGAAGTATACTCGAAAAGTAAGGTTCTCAATTAAATCTTCGTATACTGGAGAAAACTACAACCACGGCCTACTTTAACATGGAATACAGTACTGCTTCGGCACTGTACAACTTATTTTGCACTCGTATCTGCCGCAAGGAATATTCCACGTACTGCCCTCGTATATGGGGGCGGTGCTGCACTCTACAGTGAGTTACAAATCCTGGCAGGTATAGCCCTGAGCATCTCGTAAGGCTTGACAAGGCAGTACATTTCGCTGCTTCGGTTCAATGGTAAATCATAGCGAGACTGACCGGCGCTAAGGGCGCAGGCGCGGAAGGGGGACAGAAACTTACCGAAAAAACGAGAGAGACGATGTAAGAATTAATCTGGAGAGGTAGGTGAATTGTTCTGCCTCACGTGTTCCTAGATTCTGCCTTCGAGAAGAACTCTTTCCCTTGGCACAAGAGTGTAAATGGACACTGAAGTCGCAGTGTCATTGCAGCCAAGTAGTATAGTAAGCAAATGATAACTGTCGAACAGGTGTCGCAAGTTTCGTAAGTGATTTCACAGATGACTCACCATTTCATTTGAGGCGTTTATGGCACATCGCTGCCCACGTATATTATATTATGTTGCTATGTTCTAATAAACATTGTAGGTAGATGTTGTTACGGGGAGCTAGCGAGTACATAGGATCACATGGCAGACTCATCGAACAACGCACCAGTTGGACACATAGCGTGAGAACAGTCGGACGAGCAAAAGCCGCATCGTACTGGAGCAGAGAGAGACAGTGTGGATTCGCCTATCACGCAAGGCACTAAGAAGCTAATCTCATACTATTTATATTTACTGTTCAAATATCAATATAACTTTGCTTATGACGTTACTTCCACTGAGAACTTGTTAATAATGATTTCAATATCTCTCAGATCATCAGGAAATGCTAATTAGAAAAATTGCCCAAATGGCTCTAATGGGACTTAACATCTTAGGTCATCAGTCCCCTAGATTTAGAACTACGTAAACCTAACTAACCTAAGGACATCACACACATCCATGCCCGAGGCAGGATTCGAACATGCCACCGCAGCAGTCGCGTGGTTCCGGATTGAAGCGCTTAGAACAACTCGGCCTTAGCGGCCGGCTACTAATTACAAATTTTAGTTACTGTCAGTGTATATTGATGGAAAGGATGGACCAGTCACAAGTGTGCCTTGAGAGTACTGGCAGCAAACTGCTAAGATGGCTCAACCTATCGGTTACCAAGAAGGCAATACATGAATCTATGTATAAGACCCGATATGATGTAAAGACGAAATAGTTCGCTAAAAAATTTCATTCAAGTCAGTCTACGATTGGTGGCAAAGCTCAAACTAATGTGTGAATTGCAGCTCCACGTAAAGACGAAATTAATTGTTAAAGTATCATCGTAAAATATATTTGTGCGATCTCATGTTGATTCTATGAGAGTGTAGCGATTTTTACCGTGAGTTTTTCGGTGTTTCAGATCATCATCGAGAAACTTTCCATGAATAACGATAGGATGCCTCATAGAATATTTTTCGTGATTTTATTGCTTTTGTAAATAGAACTAAAATCCAGTGGCATCCCCGTAATTTCAGTTATCCCATTTCGCCACTTCGGTATGCACTGTTTATTGCATGCACGTCAGTGCCTGCGCCCGACGGAGAAGTAACCAACTGGGACGACAGCCACATCCTTAAGAGATAAGAGGTAAGCAAGTTGCCTGCATTTATACTGTTGATCTTGCCACATCTTTTTCGTGTGGAGTGTTATGTTCAAGGACCCTCCATGTAGTCTCTCTTTAATTTTCGTCACGAATGCCTTAAATGAGAGCTCAGTACCTCATCTAAAAGATATCCAAAAAAATGTATCCTCTGCTTAAAAGTCCATAACTGGCAAACTAATTGACAAAGTTGTCTCATTTGTGGTGAAAGTGTAGCATAAAGTCCAACTTAAAGGTATCACTGTAGGTGTTCGAAATGGTCACCATTAACATCCACACACAAACGTTGCCGCCGAACTGCAGCACGAACTACTGACTGCAGCGTGTTCAGTTGGATATTTGCACATGAGTGTACGATGGATTCTCGAAGTCCATCCAGTGTGCGGGGCTTTTGTCGATAAACGACGTCGTTTAGTGTTCCACTCAGGTAAAAGTCCAGAGGAGTAAGGTCTGGGAACGTGGTGGATACTCCACGGCACCTCTACGGCCTATCCATCTTCCTGGTAGATTTTCGTCGAGACACGCCCTAACACGATTTTGGTAGTGGGCCGGGGCACCATCTTGTTGCAAGTAAACTCTTCCGTCTCTATACAAGTCTCGGATGGCAGGTAAAATGGATGTCTGAAGCTTCTGCAGGTACACCTCAGCGGTAACTGTGCCGTTAGAAGATGGGTAGGCCGTAAAGGTGCCATTTCGAACACCTACAGTGATACTTTTAAGTTGGACTTTAAGCTACACTTTCACCAAAAATAAGACAACTCCATTAAACAGTGGATACATTTTTTTGGACCCCTCTATATATCCCCAACTAACCGAAATAGTGATTTTCAAATTCTAGTAGAAAGAGCTGATTTAGTGTGCTGACAGCCTCCCATTTGTATATTTATCGAAACACAGAAACAGCTTGAAGGATATTTATGACAGTTCCAGCGACTGCAGGATCTTGTCAATTAAGTTCTAACAAAGTGAAGACGATACACTACTTAAAATTGGATTGAAGGAGAGCTAGACAATGAAATTCAGCTATCTTGCCGACAGAATACGCCAGGGCTCCTAAAGCTGACTGATGTAGCTCACTGAAGTAATATTTTTGTATAATGCATTCCTTTTATAAAATCTACCTTTCAAATTAAAAAATTTCCTAAATCAGTGTAGAAAATTTTCAGAAAGCTAAGTTTGCTGTAGGAGGAGTGGCAGTTCTGCCAGGGTCGCAAAGTTACCTCGGTGCGGCTCTGCTTGAGTACTGTACACTTCACATTTCAGGTGACCACAGGCAGAAAATTCCAGAAGACTGAGGTCAAATCAAAGTACAGACTCTGCACGAAATTTCCATTTTGGACCATATCGGCGCGTTATATGGCTTTTTATGTCAGCCTCAAATTGTATCTATGCCACATCTTGCATCTACGACGTTTGCAAACCATGGGTGAAATCTGAGTCCAAGTAAATTGGATCTTCATAAAAGAGTTTACATTTCGAACACGTTTATGATATACCAGGACAATATTCCATTCTGTAGCCAGTGGCTGTCCATAGCCACATATTCGCCCTGTTCGTGAACACGGGTTTATTCGAACACTGGTGCTTCTTTCATCATATTTTCTCCAGTATCAGTTTTCACTATGAGTTACGATATGACTATAGCTTATATACACAGTGACAAGAAGGAAAAGACCGTACAACATTCTCTCGGGGTGTGCACGAAGGCAGTTACAAATCTAAAGCCGGCCGTGGTGGTCTCGCGGTTCTAGGCGCGCAGTCCGGAACCGTGCGACTGCTACGGTCGCAGCTTCGAATCCTGCCTCGGGCATGGATGTGTGTGATGCCCTTAGGTTAGTTAGGTTTAAGTAGTTCTAAGTTCTACGGGACTAATGGCCACAGCAGTTGAGTCCCATAGTGCTCTGAGCCACTTGAACAAATCTAAAGATTTAGTAACGAGGGAGCTGTGTTAATTCTATATGAAACGAGTCCTCAATCTAATCACAAAGATATATACTGGTTGATGGATGGATTGTGGGAGAATCTTAAGATGTGTTTGTCAGGCGCGCCAACTATGTTTTTTGCAGTTTAAGGGTTATAGTAGGGCTCTCCTGGATGGATGTGCTTATGACAGCCTCACTGGCAATTTGGGTCGATGTCGAAAAGCTAAAAGGAGGATTGTGATATTACAGAGTAGGTGCTGAATAACAAGAGACACAGCAGGCAGCCTAAAGCCATTTGAACTGGAGTAGGATTAATGCACACGAGAGTGTAAATCAGAAGTGTCTCTCTGTAGGCATGGATACATGGTCTCTCTCTCACGCTGGCTGACTGGCCATTTAAACAACTCAGAACAGTCTTTGTACTGCCTATAGACTTCAGTCCACCATTCCGTGCTCATCTGGAACCCGTGCAGTTGGCAGGACAAGTTGTTACCGACCGTAAAATCCTAAGTAGGCAGAAAAAAAGTAAAGTACCTCTGTTTTTAAAGGCCGCTTTGAGACTTACACCTGGGTTTGTACATCCTTCTTCTTCTCTCTCTTCTGCCAGTCCAGTATTAGAACTGTCCTGACCTCACCATCTCTTCCTCGTCCTTCCCATTTTTTTGTCTATTTTAAAATCACTTCAGTACAGGCACTTTGCTGAGTTCCGACTCGGCTATAGAAGGTCCTAAACCCGCTCGATAAAAACCTTGGTTCACCTGGCCCGGGTGTTTGCATCCCGTGAGGACCCCTTGTCACGGCATGGCGAACAGTGGCAGTGAAGGCGTAGATGGAGACTATCATAACGGCGGAGCTGGCTGACGAAACATCCCTCCTTTTAGGGGCAGTACAGAAGCGATAGGAGGAAGGTTCTCACAGCGTCAATGAGGGCTGTCCGTCTAGACTCAGGGTTTTTCCAAAGGAAAAATTCACTGGTCCTCCTGGTTTGGGCTTCTATTACAGGATGGCTCCCAGTATGGGTAAATAAGTTATTGCTACGTATCTCAGAACGAAAGAAACCGATGGATTTCATGGAAGACGGAAACAGGTTCGAATAAGAACTATTGGAATTGGAACATAGAACATTTAAGCTTCAGTAGCTTATTTCAAGCAGTGG
Source organism: Schistocerca gregaria (assembly GCF_023897955.1). Taxonomy (NCBI): domain Eukaryota; kingdom Metazoa; phylum Arthropoda; class Insecta; order Orthoptera; family Acrididae; genus Schistocerca; species Schistocerca gregaria. The sequence continues at coordinate 164,293,686 of NC_064922.1, forward strand.
TATCACAGATATTTTAGTTTTGACAGGGACGAAGAAGAAAGGTGAAGCGGTGAAAATGTTAAGAACTACCAGCATATATTCTTCGGTTTTGACACGTACTCAGAGCCTAAGCTGGGGTGTCTATTTTGGTAAAGAACAGAAAGTAAGAATAAAGAACTAGGAGAAGGTAAATGAGAGGTTCCTGAAATTGGTGATTGAAATGTTTTGTAATGAAGTGGCTATAGTTGTAACAAATGCTTACTGTGACGGTGCTACTATCGCTGATAAAGAGGAATGTTTTGATTACATTATGGACATGACTGGATCGACTTCTCTACCGCACGGACTGTTCGTTCTGGGGTACTTAAACAGTAGACTTGCGTCTCGATTAAATAATAGTGTGATTACGGAATTTGGTGAAGAAACACGGAACAACAGTGGGAGCAGAAAAACTGAAGTTTATCAGATGCTGAAGTAGCCAGTTTATATGCTTGTAGGTTGGCAGCACGATAGACTCTGACAGAGCTGTGCGCCCTCTGTAAGAGAGACTATGGCTGGTCGGGCTCGCAGTTATGGGTGAACAGCTAGCAGTGATGGAGGTTGTAAGTTAATAGTTAGCAGTGATGGAGGTTATCGGTCTGAAGTGTTAGCGAGATGGGACGGTCTGGATGTGTCCGTCATGGGGAGTGAATATTATTGACGATTATATAACTTTTGGAACTGGATGCCACGGACGGTTATATAATATCTGAACTGTATGTCACATGATTTAAAGTAAAATCTGCTAAATACATTGTTTGCTGTGCAACAAAGTCTTTCCTTTGCTAACCACATGCATAGTAGTAGTTGGAGCCGACAGTAGTTACAATCTTTTAATTAGCTGGCTGTATTGGTGCTTGCTGTATCGCTGTAGTTGGTGCAATAAAGATTTTCTGTGACGTAAGTGACTTATGAAATGTACAGGTTATTATTAGTATTCCTACTAATTCAGGGCCATTCTTTTTTATTAAGTAATAGTCAGAATAGAAAAAGTTTGAGTTGTATTTCGTAAGGGAAAATTCTGCAGGTCAGTGTTGAAATGATAAAAACAAGTAAAGAGACGGTACTTTCAGTTTCACTCAGTAGTTTAAGCTGGTTCACTTGCATTCAGTTTCACTCACCAGTTGCAGAATTAAATCAAAAATTTTCTCCTTCGCAGTTATTTCAGTTTAAGAAAAAAAATAATTAGCAAAGAACTTTCAACGCGATGTCCAATTATGAATGAGTTTCTCCACCATAAGGACATCTGCATGTACACATGGATTCAACCAACTAGGAATTTAACGTCAGTCATAGATTTAGTAACTGTGGAGCAGGATAGAAGGTAGTTCAGAAGGTGAGAGTGTTCCGAGGGTCAGAATGTGGAACAGATTATCATATAGTATTGGGAAGAGTCATAAACTTCATAATATCCACAGACGTAGAGACGGAACAGGATGAAGGAAGCAGTATAGTAACGCCACGATTAAAGATAGGACTTCTTCAAGACTGGAGCATACGGGACCTATACCAGACACGAACTGAACAGAAACTCAATTAGGATAAAGATGGAACTGAAGAATTACCGTACGAGGATTTAAAATCATGTTTACTGGCAGCTGCTGAGGAGGCTCTTGGAAGAGAACGAGGAAGATGGAGGGGTGCTAAGTGGGTGAATGAGACCTTAGCCCTTTCCAGCCCAAATTTTATGTTGTACTAGAGAAAAACTTAAATATTAAATTTGACTTGTAAATTCTTCTAGCAACACATTAAAAATAATTCTTCTGAGTTCATACGCACCTAATACTCATTATACTGTTGCTGCTACAATAGAGAGATCTAGTTTATACACTAGAATGCAATGACGCCATGAAAAAGCAATGGATATTGCAGAAATATCTAATACCTGTAATCGCTCCAAAAGGACCACTGGGCTGGAAAGGGATAGGAGAGAGGACTGAAGAAAAGAAGACTGCTTACCAGAAATGGTCAAGCTGTAAAATGGCAGAAGGTCAGAGATCACTACAATTAAGACAAAAGTAAAATTGATAGCTATCTGAGCTGAAGAGATGCCGTGGGAGAAGAAATGTGCCGACATAGAACATTTAATTGGTACAACACGGCTCAGAAGCTTAGCGATTTATACAGTGAGAGCTCATGCTACAAGCAGAAGAGGAGCTAGAATGATTGTCATTTCTGAGGCAAAAATACGTTTGGAACGATCTTACTACAGATGATATGGAAGAGTTTCGGTAAGAGTAGAATGAATTGGAGGTTTTTTCTGTGGAAGAGGTGGCTGACAACGAAGTTTGTCAGTCCCTTCAAAAACCAAAAACAAAAACAAAAAAAGGGGAAGACGCCGGGGCCTGGAGGTGTAGTAATGGAATTATTGAAGTATGGAGGACATAAAGTAAAATGTACCGAAAGTAGTAGCAGAACTAGTAAATATAATGAAGTGGTTCAAAGAGATGGAGTGGAACGGAGGATGTCATACATTATCGCCATATGTAGGAAAGAGAGCAGGAGATATCAGACTAATTGCAGGGAAATACGTGTAATGACTTCTGTGAGTAGATTGTTCAGTACTACAACAAAAAACGTACTGGAAAAGGTTGCACAGGTTGCTGTATAGAAGGAACAGTCGGGTTTTACTGCTATGGAAAACTGTGTTTCTTTGGCTCTTCTGCGTTTATTGTAGTTTGTCTCCTACATCGCTGATTATAAAAGTGAGACATATACGTAACAAAAGCTAAATGGCTTCTCAAAGTTGTAGATAGTACATGCAGTAGAACTACTTCATTTATCACTTCGAAACAGACAAATGCATTAATTGATAGCAAATTATTACAAAATTGTGATAATAGTAACAATCTTTTGAAAATAATTTAGTTTTGTGACTGAAACAGAACAGTTTTCACCCCTTAGAAAATTTCGTTTTACCTCTCAGGGGGTAATTACCCCCAGGTTGGAAACCACTGCTGTAGAGGTAAAGATTATAGGGGAAGTTTTTTTTTTTGTATCTAACAAATAACTGAGGACACTGGATGTAAATGTTACTCTAAGATTTAAAAAAGTCCCCTCTCAACTCTCGTTTTTGCGTGCTAAAAGTTTCGCACTGTGAGACCGCCTAACATTAAATGCTCTTTATTTTGTTTGCTTTGTCTGCAAGTCTGGAAAAATAATTAAAAGCTGAACTTAAAACTCACTAGATTACAACAGACATGAAGGGGTTCACAGGTCGGCTGGACCTTCTGTTAAAGTATTGGAATTTTCAGACGTCATAAACGAAGTACTGTACACACAGTTCCTGTCGAAAGAATAAATCCAGTTGTTATTTGTGTTTCATTTAGTGGAAAACGAGCGAGCGCTTCTCTGCAATTGACAGGCCGTTTCCTCTGTACTGCGTTTTTCTTCTCCATCCCAGGCCTTCCTGGTAGTCGTCGTATCCCACACACGTAGGACAACAGAAACGCCCTGCGGAGTGCTTGCGACACATTGACGCAGTCCGGAAATGAACTCGTCAGCTCCAGACAGCGGCTGTCGCCGTGTGTTACCGCACATTTCCGTCCTGTTCCTCTCGTTCACAACTTGACGTCTGTCCTTCACTCGCTCGTCGAACAACAGAGTTTCCGAAATATCAAATGACAGCTGTTTTTTTCCAACTTCAATGTCACAACGGTGGGGATTTTATGCCGCCAGCTATTAAAATTGTAACACAACGAAGATGACATGTAACAGATCTCAAAGTGACCTGAAGTAAAATATATGCTCGTATATACGAATGATTACCATTTCAGCAGAACCGCCCAAAGTGCCGGGCGTCTATAATTAAAAGTGATGGTGAACCGAGTGCTACAGTGCGGGTTGCATACACCACAGGACGCCGAAGCATCGTATGTTTGTTCATTAATCGGTGGACTCGCTTCGGATGCTTAAAAAGTTGTCCCACATTCTGCCATCAGGTAATAATATGGGGCTGCAAGCAGAATGCGACGTATTTCCGAAAAAAATCTTTCATCCCGTTTCAGGCACTTAGGGGTTGGCATTTCTGAAATTTTACTACAGTATAACATAAAAGTTCTCTGGAAACTTCACGGATCTATCCTTACTGGTGTGGGCTGGTCTATGACAAGTCACTGAGCGTGGCAGTGAATAGGTTGCACTGGCTGCTATGGGCCATCTCATGGGGGGGCAGAAATTGTAGTCTAGTGTAGCGCAGAACTGCTTCAGTGTAAACTCGTGATGAGTAACGATTGGCAGGCAATTGTCAGCGTGTTTCAGAACGAAATGTATAATGACTGTGTTCAGCATCACGATGGACGTATCTGTACTTGGAAGCTGTGAGGGGAAGGAACGTTGCCGGACTGCGTTCGTCATCGTCATATGCTCTCAAGTCCTTGATTGGTGGTGTGATGGTCCATTGGTTTCACAACACAGTCGCCTCTGGTATGAATATCCTGTAATTTGGACAGCAAACCATTGGCTGTTCCTGATTTCCTGTTACGGGGTGACTAGAAACAGTCTGAACAGCTTGTAAGGGTGTTTCAGAGTAGATTGTGGTGAGAAATAATTGTTAAGAAAAGAAGTCGGTACGTTGGCGAGTTAATTAGCATTGAAGTTAGGCAATCATGCCATTGCGAGTCCAAATTAGAGTGGACCGCCGCATACAATGTCAGTGGTTCTCATAGTATTTATGGTAGCACACAGGGCTGCTCAGCCTTTGGCTCAGGTTGGATCCGTGCTACGCCTTGCCACATTGTTAACACCGGTTCCCCTCAGATGACCGAAGTTAAGAGTTGTCGGGCTGGGTCCACTCAGCCCTTGTGAGGCAAGCTGAGGAGATACTTGATTGAGAAGTAGCGGGCCCGGTCTCGCAAACTGACATGCGGCGGTGTGTTGACCACATGCCCCTGTACATCCGCATCCAGTGACACCTATGGTCTGAGGATGACACGGTGGTAGGTCAGTACTGTTGGGGAATTTAGTTTTCGTTTTGGATCCGTACTACAGTCCCATGTTCAATCTTTGATTAGCTTTCTCTTGTCCGGTAATACGAAATCAAACGAAGAACAAGTATAGCCACACAATATCTAGCGGGCCGCTTGAATTTGTGCATGCAGTGGCTTCATTGCCTAAATTCAATGCCAATTAACTCGGAAACGTCGCAATTATTTAGCAGTGCTCTCTTCCAACTATGCACTTAAGTGAACTTCGATGTCTATCTGTGTCTGGTTTCCCGCCCTTGTCGCGGTTAAGTCGTTGGTCTTCTTCCTTCTACATATGGCAGCAGTTATATGTATCGGTATTTGCGCCGTTTACCATCTTTGATTTGGTGAATATAGTTTCCGGCAAGAGGTCTGGAGTCAGTCGGTCGGTAGTGGCGGACGAGGGAAGTTATATCCGCGTGGTGCAGTCGGCTGGGGCTGCTGGCAGCCCCGGCGCAGTGTCGGAGCGTGTGTGGAGCTGTCCGATCGCTACGAGCTTCGTGGTTCACCGACCCAGGACGTTGAAGTTGAGTAGTGGTTTCAAACTACCAAGCCACATCTATTGAGGTTGTGGTGGTTCTCTTCGGTGGTTTGCTGTTGGGGAGGTTTTCCAGTGTGCAATACCGAGTAGTTCTACTGCTGAGATTTAGCCACCATGCGGTGCAATTAACTATTTTGGTCGACTGCGATTTGAGTGCACCAGTAGAATTTTCTGTCTTGTGGATGTTAGTGTTCTGGTTACCTGCCATGGGCATTAATGTAATTTCAGGCAGCGTCCTTTCCTCACCTGTTGTCGCTGTCCAACAAGGTGTGTAATTTTGACAGCTAATACGTACTCCATTGTGGATTATCACGTGTGTAACACTGCCGGTTTGAGTTGCCATGTACTGATTGACGGGAAGCAAGTCGTTGTGTCGGTCGGTCCGTGGCTGTCCCCTGGTTGGGTCCCGACAGATCAAGTATTGTTGGGCTCACGACCTGTCTCACCTAAGTGAACGAGAGCAGACCGACCTTCTTGGAGGCCTTCTGAGTGCCACTGGTGTTTTATTATCTTTTGTCAGCTATTTTAAATTTTAGGCTTATGGTTAATTGTTTGGTCTTTTAAAATTTTGCAAATTAATTTCTCAAGCTTAAACACTGCGACCTTCTGCCGTTAAAGGTTATGAAATATATTTTAAAATTTTGAAGTTTAATTGTAGACCTCAACCATTGGTATTGCACCTTGAATATGTTGCTTCTTTAAATTATTTTATTGCTATCTTAATTGGATTTTTATCTTGTTGATTTTCAAAATTTCTTGTTGTAAACATGCTGGCCTTCTGCCTTTAAAAGTCTATGGTAATATATTCTGAAGTTTTGAAATTTAATTGCGACCCTCAGCCTTTTGCATTGCTCTTAACGTATGTTGTTTTTTATTATGTTATTGCTATCTTAATTGGATTTTTATCTTGTTAAGATTTTTTGTTGGAGGCCTTCAGCCGTGAAAGAGTTGCATTCCTTAAAGATTCAGCTATATACCGCTTTGGTTGTAAAATTTATTAAATTATGATAAATGACAATTAGTAGCGGAAACTGGCCTCAACCCTTGGCCCTTTCCACAATCCTATAGCCTGTGCAATTCTTAATAATTATTCCTGCACAAATCTACTCTGCAATTCCGCTGCACGCTCTTGAAACTGTTTCTGACCAACCTGTATAAATATAAGCATACATCCTGTAAAATCGTATACCACCACCGCCATGTGGATGACAGGCTGATACTACTAAACAGAACCCAAAACAAAGTTACCATCTCGCATGCCAAGCTCTATATCTTACATGTAGAAATGTAGGCTACAACGGAAAATGAGAACTTCCTAGATTTTGCGAAAATGGTTGAAGCAGAAACAATGGATTAAAATTTGTGCTGGTGCGGGACCCTTCCTTGCTAGGCAAACATGCTAACCATTACACCACCACTGCACTATGCACATTGCTGCACGAACTATCCAAGTTGAGTGCCCTCGCAACACAAACTCCAATTCAAATCTTCTGCTTATTTTCCCTTCAATTGTCACTGCTGCCAGAGCTCTCCGGCATTGGAATTTTGTAACTACGAATTTTAGGCAACAGCATTAGTTCGCAATCCATCGTAAAGAAACCACGAAGGATGTCATAATCCATACCAACACATTGTACTCGAACATAAAAAAGGTTTATTTTTTTCCATTATGAATCGAGAATTTAACAATACATTACAAAGCCGTAAGGTAGATAAAAAATCGGGGGTTTGTGACACGTAGCTCTAAACAATGGTTTCAAGTCACAAATAGTACACAGAATAAAAGCAGTTAAATTAAAGAAAAGTAGACGTCTCATACAATATTAACCGGGCTAAGGAAGATGAAATACTAAACAAAACCGAATAATCCTAGTTTTTTGGAAAAAAAGGATGTGTACTTCGATTGCCATGCTGAGCAAACGTTTGATAGGCCAATATTTCACACACAGAACAAAGCGGATCCTTTACCAAGATGTGGGATCAACAAAATTAACTGCGACGGTTGTCAAAAATTTTATATAGGCCAGATGGGATTTAACTTCAACACCAGATTTTAGTAGCGCAGTAGGTTGACTGAGGGCAATAATCCCACAGTGGCAACACATTTTAAAGAGACCACCCACTCTATTTGAGAGCCAACCAGAAACAAACAAATTCTACTAACAAGCAATAAAGGAAGAGCTATAAATGCATTCGTGGAAACAGCATGATAAAAGCAAGCGGGACAATGAGCTTAACGAACAAATAGAATTATGTTGCATAAGTATTTTATAGAATTTTAGGCGAGTATTTCATGAAATGGATTGCTATAAATGTTACAAAAAGTGTCCAGGCAGTCAATAATTAAGTATCAAGCTTGTGAACGTTTAAAATTTCAATGCTTGATAGTATCTGTTTAAAAGTTTTGACTTTATTTTGTAGATAGACGTACTATACAACGTGAAGTAAATATTAACATGTGTGTTCGGTGTCGAATACATATATAATAACAATTTTAAAACACAAAGGATGATAACAGTGATAATCTCCTTGGCACATAGCTGCGATTGCTGACTCTTTGCATCTTTGAACGGCTGTTTACTGTACTGTGTTGAATCAACCCTGTCCGAGTAGTGAGGTGACTTTAATGTTATGTATGTATGCAACAATGACAGTAGTTATTTCAAAGCGTTGAGGAGAATAGGACACTGTTGTCGCCCACTTTTTTGAGAATTTAGTTGTACGCATTTGACAATGTCTAACGGCCGTAGTCAGCTGATCGTGGTGTAAATAACTCAGAATCTGTAACAGCCAAGGTGGAAACGGAATTTTCCTTCCATACATTTTTTCTATAGTCTTCTTTAAGGTCAAGATCCCTACGTTAGCAACATTTTTGGATGACTAGTTTCGCAACATGTGTTGTCATCTTCAGATCTATAAGATGATGTGCCGAGGTAACCGGCCGGTGTGGCCGTGCGGTTCCAGGCGCTTCAGTCTGGAACCGTGTGACCGCTACGGTCACAGGTTCGAATCCTGCCTCGGACATCGATGTGTGTGATGTCCTTAAGTTAGGTTTAAGTAGTTCTCCGTTCTAGGGGACTGATGACCACAAATGTCAAGTCCCATAGTGCTCAGAGACATTTGAATCATTTGTGGCGAGGTTGCAGGCTTACGCTCTATAAAAAATGTAGGATATACACAGCAGTTCAGTGACAAGAATCATATAGGTATAAAACGGGGCAGTGGTAGCCTCATGTGGTCGGATACAAACCAAAGTCAAAATATAATAATGAATACCTCTAGTGAGTAAAATTAAAATAAAAATAAAAACATACTACAAGAAAGTCGAGGCACTACATTCTCACATGCCAGATAAGCTATTACAATGTGTATACATCTTGGAGTACGAATGGCATGAACAAGACAGATATATGCAGCATCTTGCCTCTTTGTGATACAGTGCCGTGTTGGCTGTGACGAAGTAAATGACGACTGGGTTTGGAGTATAACGGAAGCTAGTGCTGAGACGTACCAACAGATGGTGGCCTGCACTGCATGACGTCCGTTACTATTAGTGTAACAGGGTAACATTTTTCTTTAATTTTGGAATTAACGGAAGGAAAGTACCATGAAAGTTGTATGCACCAAGTAAGCATAAAGGTAAAGTTCACGAAAATTTTTGTGAAGGGGACACAGCCTGCTGTAAAGTGTCATAGATGGTTGCCAACGCCATGAGAACATTTTGTGAGGTAATGACTTACTATATTACATACATTAACAAATTTATGCCGTACAGTATAATATGTAACAGAAATAGCTTTATGGGAGAACGACAAAGCCGACAGCTTATAGAATTCTGAAGTAGAATTCGACCTTACTGGTCGGTTTCACTGACAGCGAAGGACGCCACAAGTCGCTACATAATGAAGGATAGCAATATAAAATACATATCACGCTTAAAAACTTTTTAAGAAAAACATGGACCGGTATAAAATTACATATTTTATATGTCCTTTATTTTTTATTTAATTTTTGTTCTTTGTTAGTTTTGGTATTTACGGCTACGTGTTACCACTGCATGAGTAAAATTGTTAATTTATAACCGTCAGACATCATTTCTGAAAATACGTAGGAGAACCACTTATGAGGAAAGTAAACTTAAGTTATACTTACCGGCAAACTATGTTACACGAGTATAACTGCATTGATACTTAGTTTCACATCGTGAATCAGCCGGCACGAACAGCAGAATATTTTATTTACTTAAGCTTCACATTGTGAATGTCATGTCCTCGTGGCTTTAAGAATTTTGAATAAATTAGTACCCTTCATTACAAGACGTTATTCTTATTGTAATAAGATCTACGACAAATGCTATGTAAAACTTTAACGTACATCACAAGATTGCTTTCCAATAGCATCCCGACGAGTTTTCCAAAATCGGAGTGACACTCCTTAGCTCAAGGTCTAGGTCCAACATTACATTCCAAAAGAGTGCTAATGATAAAACTGAACGTCTATGACAAATGGAAAACATTGATTTCATACTTGAAGCAACAGTATGTAGTCGTCATCCGTAAAATAATGTAGACTTTTTAGTAACAAGGAAATAAATACTTAAGTGTACAAAACAGTATGTGCAGCTTATTGACTGCCTTAGCTTGGCTGCTGATCTTTTGGTAACTGATAATCTCTCGCATTTGTTGTAATAAGTTTGGAACGGAATTACGATTATAAGCATCCTTGGCGCAGGGCACTGTTACGCTGTAGTTCAAGGTCTAATTTCCTGCCTGAATTTATTCCATTCAAACCATTAACAACTAACGGAAACAAGACAATGCAAGAATATACACGGCAAATGAATCTGTGAAAGTACAGCGTTATTCGTAAGTACCTGTCGGCTCTCAGATGACTTCTGCATGAACGCTACAATTCATACAGAAAAATGACATATCACTGGCTATAGCATATCTATAAATTTCTATTCCTACTTTGCGCCGTAGCATAGTTGCATTGGGGTGGAGGAGCGTAAGAACATGCAAACAAATCATCCACTCCGTATTATCTCATCAAAATATTTAGCTCCTGTAGACAGGCAAACCGACGATCCGATTTCCAAATTAGTCTGCCCAGGAAATTGGTGCGGCAACTTCGAAGAAATGCAGGCATATAATGACGATTACCGTGTCACAAACGATTCGCATAGCGAGCAGCTGCAATGTAAATTGAAAACTTGGAGAGATATTCTACCCACTGGTAAGTGCCTACGTTTTGTTAAGTGTAGCAGTTTTTATAGAGTTGTCTTCTAAATCCCCAGTGCTACTTATGAATAACCCTGTACTGCGAGGTGATTTAAATGTTAGGGTAGGTCCTACGGTTGTCTCAAACCTTCCTGCGGCCACACATAACTCGTCCAGTTTATTCTCCTGCCACAAAGTTCAAGCAACGTACCAACTTCCTGTGCAAAAGCAGACAAAGGCAACGCTTGGAAAACCCTGCACTACAAATAGTTGGCGAAGTACTTCACTTTATAATACGTTTGCTCTGTGCATACATATAAAATATGTAAATAGCCTAAATCTCTATCTGCATATTAATGGTTAAAATGCCTCTGATCACTATGGGACTTAGCTGCTGAGATCATCAGTCCCCTAGAACTTAGAACTACTTAAACCTGACTAACCTAAGGACATCACACACGTCCATGCCCTAGGCAGGATTCGATCCTGAGACCGTAGCGGTCGCGCCGTTCCAGACCATAGCGCCCAGAACCACTAGGCCACTTCGGCCGGCCTCTGATATTAAACTAGGATGTGTAACAGTGTGTCAAAGCTGGACGATCAGCTACAGCATAATAATTATTTCATTTAATCGAGGTTACAGAACGGTTGGCTGCATTTAGAAACATCAGTAGCTGCTCAAAGATGTACTTGAGTGGTTAGTTGGTGAAAACAATCACTGGGTCACACCAGTGTTAGAATCTTCGTAGGAGAATCCCTGACAGTTGCAGTGGACTTAGGGCTGCATGTCTGTCTTAATCAATAGTTTGGACAACATGGTTATGGAGAAACAGCGATTAATATTAATTAACTTAGTATTAAGAAAATAGTCTTAATCGCGTTATTTATTTATTTAGTACCGACCAGTTTCAGCCCAACGCTGGGGACATCTTGAGGGAGAACATATGGTCGGCTACTGATGGCGTCACGTCTACCAAAGTTCACCCTGAAGATGGCCTCTGCGTTTGGCTGAAACCTGTCGGCTCTAAACAAATAAATAACACGATTAAGACTGTTTTCTTAATACTAAGTTAATCAATATCAACGTTATTTTGAAAACAGTTGCATTGTCACAGCTCCGTACACAACCATTGTTTTCGCAGATCTGTAGATTGTTTTTGCCTGAAAATACCTCCAATTCGCAGTTGAAAGCTGGCAACAGTCACAGTTTCATCTTCCTTCAAATGATGGAAGCCGTCAAGTGCAACAAAGGCCCAAAGAGACATTTTGCATCCAGTTTGTGGAAGTCACAATCAAAGCCAGGGGTCATTATGTCACGTTTAGGCGTTATATTTCATATAGTGCCACGGGCTTACTAATAAAAATTACCAGTGAAAATGTACCAGAATAATTATGTCTTCTCAGCGACAAAGTATTTTTTTGTTTTATATTTTTTTACGGTGTACATGCAGCGAAGATAATCGTAGATTTTGAAGTATTTAGTAGCGATGCTGAAATGAACAGAATAACTAGATGGTGACCGGCTCGACAACAGAGGACAGTCTTCTGTGTTCTAACAAGGGAACCTCCCCACCGCACCCCCCTCAGATTTAGTTATAAGTTGGCACAGTGGATAGGCTTTGAAAAACTGAACACAGATCAATCGAGAAAACAGGAAGAAGTTGTGAGGAACCTTTGAAAAAAATAAGCAACATATACAAACTGAGTAGTCAATCGGCAAGATAGGCAACATCAAGGAAAGTCTGAGCTGAGGAGCGCCGTGGTCCCGTGGTTAGCGTGAGCAGCTGCGGAACGAGACGTCCTTGGTTCAATTCTTCCCTCGCGTGAAGAGTTTACTTATTTTATTTTCGCAAAGATATGATCTGTCAATTCGTTCATTGACGTCCCTGTTCACTGTAATAAGTTTAGTGCCTGTGTTTTGGGACCGTACCGCAAAACCGTGCGATTAGTAGACGAAAGGACGTGCCTCTCCAATGGGAACCGAAAACTTTTGATCACAAGGTCATAGGTCAACCGATTCCTCCACAGGGAAACATGTTGCGGCGAGATCTATTAACGAAATTTCAGTCACCAACTTTCTCTTCAGAATGCGAAAATATTTTGTTGAGCCCAACCTACATAGGTAGGAATGATCATCAAAATAAAATAAGAGAAATCAGAGCTCGCACAGAAAGGTTTAGGTGTTCGTTTTTCCCGCGCGCTGTTCTGGAGTGGAATGATAGGGAGATAGTATGATTGTGGTTCGACGAACCCTCTGCCAAGCACTTAAATGTGAATTGCAGAGTAATCATGTAGATGTATATGTATTCTATAGGACACTGGTGACGGCATCTGCGTCACATGACAGGAATATGTTGTCGACCCACCTACCTTGTACACTTCGCGAATGGGTAAAACGATCCTTCTACCTTGCCCGATTTGGGTTTTCTCGTGGATTTGGTAATCACTCGCACAAAAGTGATGAAAGCATAAGAGTTTGTCACATAAACTGAAAATAAAAAATTTAACTTTTCTCTCGAGAAGACTCGAACCAAGGACCTCACGTTCCACAGCTGCACACGCTAACCACGGGACCACAGCGCTCCTTAGTTCATAATAACCTTGTTGTCAATCTTGCGCATGTACTACTCAATTTGTATATTTTGCTTATTTTTTTCATAGTTCCACGCAAATTCTTCCTGTTTTCTCGATTGATCTGTGTTCAGTTTTTCAAGGCCTATCCACAGTGCCAACATATAACTAAATCTGATGGGGGTGCGGTGGGGAGGTTCCCTTGTAAGCTACATCGATGATATTGGACGTCAGGAACGGTAGTGGAAGCCCTCAGCACACCAGAACTGCAGGTGAAACAGAGTTACACGCTCCCGGAAACAAGACTGTCTGAATTCCGACGGTAAAACGTCCTGGGACCGTTCTCCGCGGAAGTCTCGCTCAGCGCCGTTCGACATTAAACCATCCGCTGCGACGCTGCGGGGCAACACTGGGTTTACGAGTGTCGCGGGGTTGCCGAGTCAGCAGGGGCCGGCTCTCCCGCAGTGCTACGACAGGAGCTCTATCTCTGTCTCCGCTTCCTCACTATATCTCTCTCTGGCTACGGACGGGACCGATTTACGCCGATGGGCGTCGCAGGCAATGTGACGGTACCTCGTACAGTTAAACCTGGTACATCGGCAACTGCAATAGCTCCAGGGAATTCTGCTGGAGCAGAGACGCAATCTGGTCACCAAGTTCGCCCGTGCGCTCGTGATGCCTTCAGCGACGAGGAAAACAGCAGCTGTTCAGAACCTATTCGTTACACGAAGTAAATGTGCCGGGGATCTACTGTTAACGTGGCAAAAAACACTAGGAATAGAGCAGCTAACAAGTAATGCGAGAGTTATTTCTTTTGCGACTGAAATAAAATATTATTTGAACTAGACGAGTTTCGTGTTATTTGAAGCATCTTCAGTGGTCAGTTTTTTGGTTCCTACATTTCCTCCATTTTAAACAGCCTGTTCGAATTTCAGCACACTGTGCTGCAATATATCCACATTCATGTCATTACTTTTTAAGTAACAAAAATAGAGCGGCTGTTTGCAGAATAACGCATAAAAATAATGCAGCTACGAAAAAATAAAAAAAACGACGCTTGAAGATACTTTAAGTAAAGCGAAGTATATACAGTCTTGAATGAGATTTTCACTCTGCAGCGGAGTGTGCGCTGATATGAAACTTCCTGGCAGATTAAAACTGTGTGCCCGACCGAGACTCGAACTCGGGACCTTTGCCTTTCGCGGGCAAGTGCTCTACCAACTGAGCTACCGAAGCACGACTCACGTCCGGTACTCACAGCTTTACTTCTGCCAGTATCCGTCTCCTACCTTCCAAACTTTACAGAAGCTCTTCTGCGAACCTTGCAGAACTAGCACTCCTGAAAGAAAGGATACTGCGGAGACATGGCTTTGCCACAGCCTGGGGGATGTTTCCAGAATGAGATTTTCACTCTGCAGCGGAGTGTGCGCTGATATGAAACTTCCTGGCAGATTAAAACTGTGTGCCCGACCGAGACTCGAACTCGGGACCTTTGCCTTTCGCGGGCAAGTGCTCTACCAACTGAGCTACCGAAGCACGACTCACGTCCGGTACTCACAGCTTTACTTCTGCTAGTATCCGTCTCCTACCTTCCAAACTACCTTCTTTTCTGAAGGCATTTATAAATAGTGTAATATTACACAGAAGCAAAACATCGACGTTAACCACTTCAGACAAGAACTGAAGTGTTTGGAGTATGGTACTACAAAATAATAATGAAGGTTAGATAAGAATATCAAGTAACTAATGAGGAGATTCTGAATCGCATTGGTGAGAAAAGCAATTTATTGCACCATTTGGCTAAAATATGTGTCCTTATCTGGTGATGACTTCATTCTCTGGCAGTACTTCCCATTTCTTTTTTTTTTTCTTTGAGTTTCTAGTTTCTATTGAACGTATACTTCCGGAGCGCACTGTGATTGTATAAAACACTCCTGGAAATGGAAGAAAGAACACATTGACACCGGTGTGTCAGAACCACCATACTTGCTCCGGACACTGCGAGAGGGCTGTACAAGCAATGATCACACGCACGGCACAGCGGACACACCAGGAACCGCGGTGTTGGCCGTCGAATGGCGCTAGCTGCGCAGCATTTGTGCACCGCCGCCGTCAGTGTCAGACAGTTTGCCGTGGCATACGGAGCTCCATCGCAGTCTTTAACACTGGTAGCATGCCGCGACAGCGTGGACGTGAACCGTATGTGCAGTTGACGGACTTGGAGCGAGGGCGTATAGTGGGCATGCGGGAGGCCGAGTGGACGTACCGCCGAATTGCTCAACACGCGGGGCGTGAGGTCTCCACAGTACATCGATGTTGTCGCCAGTGGTCGGCGGAAGGTGCACGTGCCCGTCGACCTGGGACCGGATCGCAGCGCCGCACGGATGCACGCCAAGACCGTAGGATCCTACGCAGTGCCATAGGGGACCGCACCGCCACATCCCAGCTAATTAGGGACACTGTTGCTCCTGGGGTATCGGCGAGGACCATTCGCAACCGTCTCCATGAAGCTGGGCTACGGTCCCGCACACCGTTAGGCCGTCTTCCGCTCACGCCCCAACATCGTGCAGCCCGCCTCCAGTGGTGTCGCGACAGGCGTGAATGGAGGGACGAATGGAGACGTGTCGTCTTCAGCGATGAGAGTCGCTTCTGCCTTGGTGCCAATGATGGTCGTATGCGTGTTTGGCGCCGTGCAGGTGAGCGCCACAATCAGGACTGCATACGACCGAGGCACACAGGGCCCACACCCTGCATCACGGTGTGGGGAGCGATCTCCTACACTGGCCATACACCTCTGGTGATCGTCGAGGGGACACTGAATAGTGCACGGTACGTCCAAACCGTCATCGAAGCCATCGTTCTACCATTCCTAGACCGGCAAGGGAACTTGCTGTTCCAACAGGACAATGCACGTCCGCATGTATCCCGTGCCACCCAACGTGCTCTAGAAGGTGTAAGTCAACTACCCTGGCCAGCAAGATCTCCGGATCTGTCCCCCATTGAGCATGTTTGGGACTGGATGAAGCGTCGTCTCATGCGGTCTGCACGTCCAGCACGAACACTGGTCCAACTGAGGCGCCAGGTGGAAATGGCATGGCAAGCCGTTTCACAGGACTACATCCAGCATCTCTACGATCGTCTCCGTGGGAGAACAGCAGCCTGCATTGATGCGAAAGGTGGATATACACTGTACTAGTGCCGACATTGTGCATGCTCTGTTGCCTGTGTCTATTTTCCTGTGGTTCTGTCAGTGTGATCATGTGATGTATCTGACCCCAGGAATGTGTCAATAAAGTTTCCCCTTCCTGGGACAATGAATTCACGGTGTTCTTATTTCAATTTCCAGGAGTGTAAATTGGAAAAACTGACACGTTCCACTTTTTTGATTTCCTGTGGTCAAACACTGAAATATGTACATAACTTCATTATAAGTAGTAAAAACACATCCTACGCATATAGCGTAGTAGCAGTACATCAAGCAGCCACAGGCTACACGTGGGGTTTCAGAAGTTTTATTCCGAAGACTGAAAGAGCCATCGAGAGAGATAATGAGCGCACAATCAGCTTAACTCTAATGCATCAAGCAGCTGAGAGGAATAATACATACAAGAACAGAAAAGAGAAATTACGATGTGTTATATGACCTTCAGTTAGGCTTTAGTGCCGGCCGCGGTGGTCTCGCGGTTCTAGGCGCTCAGTCCGGAACCGCGTGACTGCTACGGTCGCAAGTTCGAATCCTGCCTCGGGCATGGATGTGTGTGATGTCCTTAGGTTAGTCAGGTTTAAGTAGTTCTAAGTTCTAGGGGACTGATGATCTCAGAAGTTAAGTGCCATAGTGCTCAGAGCCATTTGAACCATTGTTTTAGGCTTTAGTAAAGGTAAAAGTATCAGAGGGGCTATTTTGATAATGAAAGGTAGACTTCATAGGATTTGTTTACCTGGAAAAATGCGTCCTCAGTGTCAGGCGGCGGAAGATGTTCGAAATTCTCATACACATAACAGTGAGCCACAGGAAAGATGGGTAATACACAGTATATTCAAGAACCATGGGGAATAACAAGAGTGGACGACCCACATGGAGGTAAGACATGGATGGTCTTTCGCCCCCTCTGTTCAATCTGTAATCGAAGAAGCAATGACGGAAATAAAAGAAAGGCCCAAGAGTGGAATCCAAATTAAAAATGAAAGGATATAACTCACAAGATACGCTAATGACTGCTACTATCAGTGAAAGTGTAGAAGCATCACAGGATTTTCTGAAAGGTCTGAACAGCCAAATGAGTAGAGAATATGAATTGAGAGTAACCTAAGAAAGACAAATCTAATGAGAAATAACAGAAATGAGAACAGCGAGAAATTTAATACCAGGACTGGTGGTCACGAAGTAGATAAGGTTAAGAAATTCTCCTACCTAGGCATTCTGCCAACGGCCTTGTCAAAGAGGGCGGAAGAGCGGATAGAGGTTCAGGGCACTCTCTTGTCCTAGGGGTGGGAAATTGCCCCTAAAGGCGGAAGAATCACCAATGATCAACGACATGAGGATGCAGAAGGCAATGGAAACCACTGCATTAAAGACACGTAACGTGTATCCACAGGACAAGTGGCCTGTAGTTGAAGAAGTGTCATGATGATCTCTCCATTGGCAAAAGATTCCGAAATAGTCCCCCATTCGGATCTCCGGGAGGGGACTGCCAAGGGGGAGGTTACCATGAGAAAAAGATTGAATAATCAACGAAAGGATAATGTTCTACGAGTCGGGGCGTGGAATGTCAGAAGCTTGAACGTGGTAGGGAAACTAGAAAATCTCACAAGGGAAATGCAAAGCCTCAATCTAGATATAGTAGGGGTCAGTGAAGTGAAGTGGAAGGAAGACAAGGATTTCTGGTCAGATGAGTATCGGGTAATATCAACAGCAGCAGAAAATGGTATAACAGGTGTAGGATTCGCTATGAATAGGAAGGTAGGGCAGAGGGTGTGTTACTGTGAACAGTTAAGTGACCGGGTTGTTCTAATCAGAATCGACAGCAGACCAACACCGACAACGATAGTTCAGGTATATATGCCGACGTCGCAAGCTGAAGATGAACAGATAGAGAAAGTGTATGAGGATATTGAAAGGGTAATGCAGTATGTAAAGGGGGACGAAACCTAATAGTCATGGGCGACTGGAATGCAGTTGTAGGGGAAGGAGTAGAAGAAAAGGTTACAGGAGAATATGGGCTTGGGGCAAGAAATAAAAGAGGAGAAAGACTAATTGAGTTCTGTAACAAGTTTCAGCTAGTAATAGCGAATACCCTGTACAAGAATCACAAGAGGAGGAGGTATACTTGGAAAAGGCCCGGAGATACGGGAAGATTTCAATTAAATTACATCATGGTCAGACAGAGATTCCGAAATCAGATGCTGGATTGTAAGGCGTACCCAGGAGCAGATATAGACTCAGATCACAATATAGTAGTGATGAAGAGTAGGCTGAAGTTGAAGACATTATTCAGGAAGAATCAATACGCTAAGAAGTGGGATACGGAAGTTCTAAGGAATTACGAGATACGTTTGAAGTTCTCTAACGCTATAGATACAGCAATAAGCAATAGCGCAGTAGGCAACACAGTTGAAGAGGAATGGACGTCTCTAAAAAGGGCCATCACAGAAGTTTGGAAGGAAAACTTAGGTACAAAGAAGGTAGCTGCGAAGAAACCATGGGTAACAGAAGAAATACTTCAGTTGATCGATGAAAGGATGAAAGGATGAAAGTCAAAACAACCTTTGGTGACATTAAAAGCAACGGTGGTAATATTAAGAGTGCAACGGGAATTTCACTGTTAAATGCAGAGGAGAGAGCAGATAGGTGGAAAGAATACATTGAAAGCCTCTATGAGGGTGAAGATTTTTCTGATGTGATAGAAGAAGAAACAGGAGTCGATTTAGAAGAGATAGAGGATCCAGTATTAGAATTGGAATTTAAAAAAGCTTTGGAGGACTTACGGTCAAATAAGGCACAATGGATAGATAACATTTCATCAGAATTTCTAAAATCATTAGGGGAAGTGGCAACAAAACGACTATTCACGTTGGTGTGTAGAATATATGAGTCTGGCGACATACCATCTGACTTTCGGAAAAGCATCATCCACATAATTCCGAAGACGGCAAAAGCTGACACGTGCGAGAATTACCGCACAATCAGCTTAACAGCTCATGCATCGAAGCTGCTTACAAGAATAATATACAGAAGAATGGAAAAGAAAATTGAGAATGCGTCAATTGGCGATTGATTTCAATCGGCGCAGTGTCCTTTGCGTTCAAAAATGTAATAACTGCGTGCAGTTGGCATTTGGCGGTAACATCCAACGGGAGCTCCATTCTCAGCGGCTGCCAAGCCAAGACTGAGCGCCGCAGCGCGGCATTCGCATGTTTACACACGGCGCGTGAAGCACTCTTCATAACAGTGTGACCAATTGCCACACAAACAGTGTTCTGTACTTATTAAAAAATAGGAGACATTACTTTTGACATTACCCTTGTACACTACTGGCCACTCAAATTGCTGCAGGACGAAGATGACGCGACACTTAACCGACAAGAAGGAGATGCTGTGGTATGCAAATGATTAGCTTTTTAGAGCATTCACACAAGGTTGGCGCCGGTGGTGACACCTACAACTGGCATGGGGAAAGTTTCCAACCAATTTCACATGCACAAACTGCAGTTGACCGGCGTTGCCTGGTAAAAAGTTGTTGTTATTCCTCGTGTAAGGTGGAGAAATGCGTACCATCACGTTTCCGTCTTTCATAAAGGTCGGATTGTAGCCTGTCGCGAATGTGTTTTATCGTATCGTGACATTGGTGCTCACGTTAGTCGAGATCCAATGACTGTTAGGGTTCAGGAGAGTAATACGGAACGCCGTGCTCGATCCCAACGGTCTCGTATCACTAGCACTCGAGATGACAGGCATCTTATCCACATGGCTGTAACGGATCGTGCAGCCACGTCTCGGTCCCTGAGTCAACAGATAGGGACGTTTGCAAGACATCAACCATCTGCACGAACAGTTCGGCGACGTTTGCAGCAGCATGGACTATCAGCTCGGAGACCATGGCTGCGGTTACCCTTGACGCTGCATCACAGACAGCAGCGCGTGCGATGGTGTACTCAAAGACGAACCTGGGTGCACGAATGGCAAAACGTCATTTTTTCGGATGAATCCAGGTTCTGTTTACAGAATAATGATGGTCGCATCCGTGTTTGGCGACATCGAGGTGAACGCTCGTTGGAAGTGTGTACTCGTATGGTGCCATTGGTTACACGTTACACGTCTCGATCACCTCTTGTTCGCATTAACGGTACTTTGAACTGTGAACGTTACACTGTTTTACGACCCGTGGTTCTACCCTTCATTCGATCCCTGTGAAACCCTACGTTTCAGCAGGATAATGCACGACCGCATGTTGCAGGTTCTGTACGAGCCTTTCTGGATACAGAAAATGTTCGACTGCTGCCCCGGCCATCACATTCTCCAGCTCTCTTACCAACTGAAAACGTCTGTTCAATGGTGGCCGAGCAACTGGTTCGTCACAATACGCCACTCACTACTCTTGATGAACTGTGGTATCGTGTTGAAGCTGTACCTGTACACGCAATCCAAGCTCTGTTTGACTCAATGCCCAGGCGTATCAAGGCCGTCATTACGGTCAGAGGTGGTTGTTCTGGGTACTGATTTCTCAGGATCTAAGCACCCGCATTGCGTGAAAATGTAATCAAACGTCAGTTATAGTATAATATATTTGTCCAATGAATACCCGATTATCATCTGCATTTCTTCTTGGTGTAGCAATTTTAGTTGCCAGTAGTGTACGCTCTGTCAGGGAGTCAGAAGGTTGGCGCGAGGATAGGACGCGACTCTCGCTGCTGTCTGGCCGTAAAAGCGCACTAGCAAAAATGGTGTCACTCGAGCAACACGGAGCAGCTGAAGTCTCGCGCATACTTCTTCATTCGTTCCTTTTTGCAGCCGCGCGCCCGGCGTCCATAAACCGGGAGTAGACAGTCAGTGTTCACAATCAAGTAATTAAGTTTATCGCCCAGCACAGGCCATCAAGCTTTTTTACGGGAGCCTCGCGTCGCTACAGCGCTCGGAGAGGGCGCCAAATTTGATGGTCGGTCGTTAAATAGTTCGACCCGGTCGGCAGAGGTGCTGGCAGCGTACTGTGCAACGTACAATAGCCGGCCAGCGTGGACGACCACCAGCGTTGGGGTGGACGGCTTGGCGGTGGCTGCAGAGTCAGATTTACGACGGCAGGAGGGGGGAACCTTCCTGACGATCACACGGGGCTAATTTCTCACGGCTACGAACGAGCTTCATGTCGCTGTTACTACAGCTCTCGCTTCTGCAATGATATTCCAGAATTATTCTGTACGGTTAGTAATCGGTCATAGGCAACTGTTTCCGTTTCGTTGCAGCTCTCGGTAGTAGTAGTAGTAGAAGCAGCAGCAGCTTTATTCATCCGTAGATCTCTTTTTGCAAGGATATAGGACATGTCGAAGTATTTACAAATTTAGATCAATTTAAAGTAAGCTAATTCGTAAACACATATATTTACAGACACACATTGTTTCATAACACTTCACTCACTACACACTCGCACAGACGCACGCACGCACACACACACACACGACAAACACACTGTTGATCTCTGGGCCATATTCTGTACCGCAACTTCCCATTTGCCATCCTGAAAATATGAGTTAGCATCCCTGCATAATGGGTGCGATGTTGAGCTCAGAACGAGGAAGAGGTGTTGGTATTGTGCTATGCATAGCTTGGGGTTAAGTACATCTAGAAAAGAAGGAAAAAACAAGTCAAGGTGTTATGTGGAATGTTGGATATTTTATAATCATTTGTAGTATTATTTATTTGTATAGCATTCTTTATCAAACCCCTACTCTGTTTTAGCTAAGCAACCCTTTACGTATAGAATTTATTGCGTAACACGTACTTTTTAGCTGCCTTTTTAAATAAGTGTATTTTGACGATTTTATTAATCTCTTTTGGTAATTTATTGCACAGTAGAAAATGCTGTTTTGAGTCTGACATTTATTTTTTCTTGGTAAATGTAAGTTGAGTCCATCTCTTGTTGCATGGTCATGGACAGAGTTGTTTGTGCAGTAATTGCCAATGTTATTTTCCATGGGTACAACTGGCGTGCGCATGTTTACACAGGGCGCGTGAAGCACTCTTCATAACAGTGTGACCAACTGCCACACAGAGTTCTGTACTTATAAAAAAATAGGAGACATTAATTTTGGGATTACCCTCGTACCTTCCCTCAGGGAGTCAGAATGTTCGCGCGAGGACAGGACGCCTCTCTCGCAACGTTTTTATTCCTTAACTTCATCCACTTCGTCAGTCTTAAAGTAAAGTTTCTCGCTGTTCTCATTACTTTCCCCTTTCTTCAAAATGGTTCAAATGGCTCTGAGCACTATGGGACTTAACTGCAGAGGTCATCAGTCCCCTAGAACTTAGAACTACTTAAACCTAACTAACGTAAGGACATCACACACATCCATGCCCGAGGCAGGATTCGAACTTGCGACCGTAGCAGTCACGCGATTCCGAACTGAGCGCCTTAACCGCGAGACCACCGAGGCCGGCCCCCTTTCTTCGATTTACTCTCCATCCATATTCTGTATTTATGAGACCATTCCACTCATCCTATAGAACACCTTTGGGAACGCAGACTTACTGCCAGGCCGCACCGACCGATATTGATACCTCTCCTCAGTGCAGCACTCCGTGAATAATAGGCTGCCATTTCGCAAGAAATCTTCCAGCACCTGATTGAGCGTATGCCTGCGAGAGTGGAAGCTGTCATCAAGGCTAAGGGTAGACCAACACCATATTGAATTCTAGCTTTACCGATGGAGGGGGCTACGAACTTGTTAGTCATTTTAAGCCGGGTGTCTGGATACTTTTGATCATGTAGTGTAGCTGAGTTTTGCCGAAGTCCACAACGGCAACACCGTTTCAATGTGAAGAAGAAACGTGCAGCATGCTGTATTTGTTATTAGTGGATCGCCTAACCATCGAGAAGTTGTAGGAATCTTAAGTCTGACTGAGGTTAACAGATATGGATCCAGAGACGTTTCTAAGTCTCAAATGTCTATGAGGTATATAAGGAGACTGCAAAGATGAATTAAAATTTGTATCAAGGGCAGGACTAGAACCTGAGTCTCCTGCTCACTGAGCGTATATACTAACCACTACGCCACAGTGGCACAGAGGTTTTGCACAACTGTGTGGTCTATTCATCACAGCTCTCTGCTCAGAATAAATTCCCATTCACGCCTCAGCCCATATTGTTTCATTTGATTGAAGCAAGGACGCCTCGGTTGCAGGCAGCATTCCCCGTTCCGTCTGCTGACGAGGTGCTGTTCCAAATAAAGTTGGGGGACCTCGGCAAAGCTGTTGAGTTTAGAGGCCAGAGGTGTGCTAAGGTAGTCCGTACATTTGTACAAAGCCATAGTTGTTACTCCGTCTGCCTCAGGAGCAGTAGATCTGCGTTCACAACGCACCCTCGGTACAAATCTGCATTAGTCGCTGCAGTTCTGCTTATATGCATAACAGACACATATTTTCTCTAATGATTGACAAGTCAATGGCCTTGCAGCAGTTGTATGAGCGATTCCCGTCAGATCACCGAAGTTAAGCCCTGCCGGGCGGGGCTAGCATGTGGATGGGTGACCATCCAGTCTGCTGAGCGATGTTGTGAGGCAAACTGAGGAGCTGTTTGATAGAGCAGTACCAGCTGCGGGGCTCGTAAGGCGACATATGGCCGGTAGAGCCGATTGCTAACCACATGCCCTAAGGCGCATCCAGTAATGCCTGCGGGCCGAGGATGACAAGACGGCCGGTCGGTACCTTTACGCCTTCATGGCCAGTTAGCGCAGAGTACGATAGCGACTAACAAAAATCATAGCAAAAATTAACAGAGAACAAAGTTCTCTAATGGCCAAATCAAATTACAAAATAAAGCCAACATAATGGGCAAGCATCAGTGTACCTGAGAGCCCGCGGCACACCGAACGTTGGCTGGGGTGAGGAAGCACGCTTTGAGCTAAGTGCAGCTATTGATATGGTACACACGTACCATTCATTTTACATTTTCTGCCAGTCTTTTGCCCTTTTGGGCGTTCTGTATTATTGTTGGACCATGCGTCTTTAGGCAGTTTGTAGTTTTAGTGTGTTGCGAAGAAGGCGTGGTTATCCGCGCCGAAACATAGGTCCTGGACTGTGCGGCTGGTCCCGGAGGACGTTCGAGTCCTCCCTCGGGCATGTGTGTGTGTGTGTGTGTGTGTGTGTGTGTGTGTGTGTGTGTGTGTGTGTGTGTGTGTGTCATTAGGATATTTTAGGTTAAGTAGCGTATAAGCTTAGGGACTGATGACCTTAGCAATTAAGTCCCATAGGATTTTACACACATTTTGAAACCTAGATCAGCATGCCGTTTCTATTTGCAATAGAGGCAGATTCCTTATAATCACTATAATCATGAAGCATCAAAAAATTATGGAAGACTGAAGAGAAACCGCATGGTCAGCACCCAAAATCAAAAGTAGCGATACAGCAAGAAGCCACAAATTACGACGGTAATCCCAAAAGGAAAGTCTCCTGTTTCTTAACAGTACATAGACCTGTTTATTTCTACAATGGTTTACCTCAGTTTACAGCTTGAATATTTAGCTATTTTTTGACATAATCACCAATTCTGTCGATTCATTTTTGTAGACGCTGTGGCAGTTCTCCTATGCCCATGTCTTACCAGCTCGCCGCCATGCTGTTCAGAAAGTTATCAACCTCTTCTTTCGCCTCGTCATCGGAGCTGAATCGCTGGGACCACAATTAACGCTGACAGGTACTGTGGGACTCTGCGAAAAGTCAAACGGGCATTTCAGAACCGGAGAAGAGGAATGTTGAGCAAGGGCGTACACATTCTCCATGACAACGCTCGCCCACACATCAGTCGGCTAACCGCTGCTCTCCTGCAACAGGTTCAGTGGAACACAATCACCCACCCACCCTATAGTCCTGGCTTGGCGCCCAGTGACTGTCGCATGTTCCCTAGGTTAAAAGAACATTTGGCCGGAAACCGATTGATCACCGACGACGAGGTGAAAAAAGAGGTTCGTAACTTTCTGAACAGCATGGCGGCGAGCTAGTATGACATGGGCATACAAAAACTGCCACAGCGTCTACAAAAATGAATCGACAGAAATGGTGATTATGTCGAAAACTAGCTAAATGTTCAAGCTGTAAACTGATGTCAACCATTCTAGAAATAAAGAGGTCTATGTACTTATAAAAAATAGGAGACATTACTTTTGGATTTAGCCTAGTATAATGAGATACAAAGACCGCATTGTGCCGACAAGGCCCCAGAGACCATTGGGAGAACACTGGGAAAAACACAAAAGGTTTCCTTCTAGAAAATGTGGCCAGTGCAGACAACCACGAAATGGTGACAAAAATGAATGAGTAGTGCGTGGCAATATGTGACTCCACTATCAGAAACTACCACTTCAGCGATTCTCTACTTTTTATTATTCAGCTCTCTAAACTTTTTGCACTAATGGGGTGTATCTGTAATTTCTACACGCCACATTTATGTACACGTCGAAGTTTCTTTATAGATAGAGACTATTTCTGTAACTGAATTTCCCAAAGTACAGCAGAAACGTTTTTGCTGCTTGGAGGAAACACTATGCTGGTCTCGTATATGTGTGTGTGTGTGTGTGTGATGGCGGAAGTGAGTGGTCGGAGAAGGGGGAGCTGTGGTCCGGTGAACGAAAATGTTGTCGCTGGGCAAAGCGGTCAGACGTGAGAGGGTTCCCGTGTCGACGCGGCAGTGGCAGCTGCGAGCTGAGGGCGAAGTGTGCTCAGGTCGCAACTTCCGGTGCGGCGCGCGACGCCGGCTTAACGGCTTCTGCTGTTGCTCCGTCAGCCGCTGCAGCCTCTACTGCCGGCTCCGCCGTGTCAATAACTCCGGACTGATTGCGGCCTCTGCGGGCAGTTAAGCCGGCGGCAACTGCGAGCACGTGCTTCCCGGGCTCCACCGGCGCGGCCGAGTGCCCGCCAGTAATTGAAACATAAAACTGCCTTTCGTCACGGCCCGACGCTTCGAGAGCAGACCGTACAAGCGCGGCAG
The DNA here is from genome assembly GCF_023897955.1 of Schistocerca gregaria. Taxonomy (NCBI): domain Eukaryota; kingdom Metazoa; phylum Arthropoda; class Insecta; order Orthoptera; family Acrididae; genus Schistocerca; species Schistocerca gregaria. The sequence continues at coordinate 164,320,195 of NC_064922.1, forward strand.
CAGCAGCTCCTGGGGCAAGGCGAGCAGTTTGCCATAGCACAAATGCTCCTGCAAAATATCGCACAGAAACTTGCCGCATGGAATTCATGCAGCTTATTACGTTTCTGAAAGATCTGCTCCCTTGTATACAGAGTGTATACCGGGCCAAATATCTCACGTAATAAGCATCAAACGAAAAACTACAAAGAACGAAACTAATCCAGCTTGAAAGGGGAAACCAGATGGCGCTAAGGTTGGCCCGCTAGATGGCGCTGCCATAGGTCAAACGAATGTCAAATGCGTTTTTTTTTTTTTAATATAACCCGCCATTTTTATTACATATTCGTGTAGTACGTAAAGAAATATGAATGTTTTAGATGGACCACTTTTTCACTTGGTAATAGACGGCGCTGTAATAGTCACAAAAGTATAAGTACGTGGTATCACCTAACATTCCGTCAGTGCGGACGGTATTTGCTTCGTGATACATTTACCCGTGCTAAAATGGACCGTTTACCAATTCCGGAAGAGGTCGATATCGTGTTAATGTATGGCTATTGTGATCAAAATGCCCAACGGGCGTGTGCTACGTATGCTGCTCGGTGTCCTGGACGACATCATCCAAGTGTCCTGACCGTTCGCCGGATAGTTACGTTATTTAAAGAAACAGGAAGTGTTCAGCCACATGTGAAACGTCAACCACGACCTGCAACAAATGATGCCCAAGTAGGTGTTTTAGCTGCTTTCGCGGCTAATCCGCACATTAGTAGCAGACAAACTGCGCGAGAATCGGGAATCTCACAAACGTCGGTGTTGGGAATGCTACATCAACATCGATTGCACCCGTACCATATTTCTACGCACCAGGAATTGCATGGAGACGACTCTGATCGTCGTGTACAGTTCTGCCACTGGTCATAAAAGAAATTACGGGACCATGACATATTTTTTTGCACGCGTTCTATTTAGCGACGAAGCGTCATTCACCAACAACGGGATCGCAAACCGCCATAATATGCAATATTGGGCAACGGAATATCCATCCACAATGGCTGCGACAAGTGGAACATCAGCGACGTTGGCGGGTTAATGTATGGTGCGGCATTATGGGAGGAAGGATAATTGGTCCCCATTTTATCAGTGGCAGTCTAAATGGTGCAATGTATGCTGATTTCCTACGTAATGTTCTACCGATGTTACTACAAGATGTTTCACTACATGACAGAATGACGACGCACTTCCAACATGATGGATGTCCGGCACATATCTCGCGTGCGGTTGAAGCGGTATTGAATAGCATATTTCATGACAGGTGGATTCGTCGTCGAAACTCCATACCATGGCTCGCACGTTCACCGGATCTGACGTCCCCGGCTTCCTTTCTGTGGGGAAAGTTGAAGGATATTTGCTATCGTGATCCACCGACAACGCCTGATAGCATGCGTCAGTGCATTGTCCATGCATGTGCGAACATTACGGAAGGCAAACGACTCACTCTTTTGAGGAATGTAGTTACACGTATTGCGAAATGTATTGAGATTGACGGACATCATTTTGAGCATTTATTGAATTAATGTGGTATTTACAGGTAATCACGCTGTAACAGCATGTGTTCACAGAAATGGTAAGTTCACAGAGATACATGTAGCACATTGGAATAACCGAAATAAAATGTTCAAACGTACCGATGTTCTCTATTTTAATTTAAAAACCTACGTGTTACCAATTGTTCGTCTAAAATTGTGAGCCATATGTTTGTGACTATTACAGCGCCATCTATCACAAAGCGAAAAAAGTGGTCCAACTAAAACATTCATATTTATTTACGTACTACACGAATATGTAACAAAAAGTGGGTGTTCCTATGTAAAAAACGCAGTTGATATCCGTTTGACCTATGGCGGAGCCTTCTAGCGGCTCAACCATAGTGCCATCTGGTTTCCCCGTTCCCTGATCAAGTTACCCGGATTCACCTCCCTGCTGAATATACCGTTTTCGCAGCGGAGCTCCGCGCGATCCTGAAGGCACTGGAGCATATGAATCGTGTTCGGGGCGATCAATTTCTTCTCTGCTCCGATTCTCTTAGTGCCTTACAATCACTGCAGAACCTGTACCCGACTGAGGAGATGGTCCAGTTGATACATGACCAACTGCACTTGCTCCAACGTCAGGGTAAGGAGGTGTCCTGCTGGGTTCCTGGTCATGTCGGCATTTGGGGCAATGAACAGGCCGATCGGGCTGCCAAGGAGGCCTGCAGAGAGCACGATGTGGCCCAGTGTCCTATTCCCTTGCAGTCAGTCATCGCTGCACTCCACATGAAGTGCATGGAGTTGTGGGAGGACGAATGGCTGGCGGTGACGGCCAATAAACTTCGGTTGATAAAGTCAACCACTCGGCCGTGGCGTCCCTCCTGCCGGTTGCTCAGGCGGGAGGAGGTGGCTCTCACACGTCTTCGGATCGGACACTCTCCTCTCACACATAGCTTTTTATTATGGCGGGAGGATCCTCCGTTTTGTGATGCTTGTGGTGTGCACATCTCTGTCCGGCACATTTGAACAGACTGCGTTTTATACCTTTATGCACGGGCAGAAGCACAAGTTGATGGGGATCTGCCTTCTGTTTTAGCTAATGATGAGACGTGTGTCTTAACTTTCTTAACAGCATGGCGCCGAGCTGGTATGACGTGGGCATAGAAAAACTGCCACAACGTCTACAAAAATGCATCGACAGAAATGGTGATTATGTCGACAAATAGCTAAATGTTCAAGCTGTAAATAGCTCTGAGCACTATGGGACTCAACATTTGAGGTCATCAGTTCTCTAGAACTTAGAGCTACTTAAACCTAACTAATCTAAGAACATCACACACATCCGTGCCCGAGACAGCATGCGAACCTGTGACCAAACTAAATGTAAGCAATTGTAGAAATAAACAAGTCTATGGGCTTATAAAAAAAACTGGAGACCTTACTTTTGGGATTACCATCGTACATTAATAACCGGTATAACTAACAGAATGCTGAATGCAAGGATGCATTGTGTTGTGGAAGTACCAGACGTCAGTTTGTGAGACGGGGACCCACTTGGTCGGTCTGTACAGGGAGGGTTAATGCCGGTTGTGGATAAGGCTGGAATTGTCCAATGATGTCCTACATGTGCTCGACTGGAAACAGCAGGCCAAGACAACATATCGATACTCCTTAGAGCATGTTGGGTTACAGCAGCGGTCTGTGGGCGAGGGTTATCGTGCTGGAAAACACCACCTGGAACGCTATTCATGAATGGCAGCTCAACAGGCTGGATCATCAGACTGACCTACCTATTGGCAGTTAGGATGCTTGGGATAACCCGCTGTCATACGAAATCGTACTCCAGACTATAACTCCAGGTGTAGGTCCAGTGTGTCTAGCATGTAGACAGGTTGGCTGCAGGCCCTCAACTGGCCTAACCAACACACGGCAATCACTGGCACCGAGGAACAACCAGCTTTCGTCACACTGTCATCCACCTGGAACGCTATTCATGAATGGCAGCTCAACAGGCTGGATCATCAGACTGACCTACCTATTGGCAGTTAGGATGCTTGGGATAACCCGCTGTCATACGAAATCGTACTCCAGACTATAACTCCAGGTGTAGGTCCAGTGTGTCTAGCATGTAGACAGGTTGGCTGCAGGCCCTCAACTGGCCTAACCAACACACGGCAATCACTGGCACCGAGGAACAACCAGCTTTCGTCACACTGTCATCCAGTGAGCGCTCGCTTGAAACTACTAAAGCAGCAAATGGCGGTGGTTTGAGGTCAGTGGAATGCACGCTACAGGGCGCCTGGCTCGGAGCTGTCCTTGTAGTAACCAATCTGTCACAGTTTGTTGTCACCGTGGTGCCAACTGCTGCTCCTATTGCTGCTGCAGATGCACTACGATGCGACAGGGCAATATGGCGAACACAATGGTCTTCCGTCTCGGCAGTACCACGGGGCCATCAGGGGCCCGGTCGTCTTGCAATTGTAGCTTCTCGTGACCACCACCGACAGGAATGATGTACAGTGACTTCATCCCTGTCAATACTTTCTGCGGTATCACGGAAGGAACGTCCAGTTTCTCGTATCATTATTACACGACCAACTTGAAGCTAGGTGAGCTGTGCGTAATGGCGTTGAAATCTGGTTTCGCAGGACAGAGCGGATCAGGTTATAATTGTGGAAAGGGGCCAAAATCAGTTACTGTCGGTTGCACAAAACACAAACTTTATGTTCCAAAAAACACTTAATCACACGTGCCCTAAAAGGACTCAACACAATACGGCTGAAAGCCCGAAAACAAGTTATTACAGTTGTTTTAAGGAATGCACGTGCCTGAAGGCCTTATCTTAAAAACATTTCATGTAAGAGCTCGGCTGCAGGCCACATTCTGAACATTGAACAACTTAAGGGTTAAGGCCTGGATAGTAAAGATTTCAAACGGAGCCAAATTTCTTTTTTGAAAGAAATCAATCTTGAAAGCTTAGTTTCAGCAGGCTGAAGGCCCTGTTTTAAAATTAAAACAAACTAAACTAATAGACGGCTTGAGACCTCGCGCAATACTTCAGACTAGAAGACAACCACAATTTAGAACCAGCAGAACAGTGGGCTCAGAAGTGTTCCAAGGGTCGGCCTGGGGAGGAAACTAAAATAAGTTGAGGTGAGACAGGCAGCCAAGCGTAACACTATATAATCTGATGGCAACCCGACCCAGGGACGGCAGAAGGACCGACCAACAACATAACCAATTCCGCTCCGCCCGACCAACAGCACGACAACGCAAAATATCAGCGAGAACGAAGATACCAGCAGCACTAGGTCTTCAAAATTGGCGTCTAAAAACAGCCAAGGCACAATAGCCACTCAAAAATATGAACAAACACGAAGGCTGTCCAACTAGACGCCGTGCCGGACAGCATCAACGAGGCGAGGAAACACACACTCGCTGCTCCGACTGCCTACTCCAGTATGCAGATAGCATTCATAACTGCTCAGTGGAAATCACACAAGCTACACACACTTCCACGTAAACAGTTGCTCCAAGAATTCCTACATCCTAAAACCAATCCTGGTGGAACAACAAGGACGAATCACAAGTCGACACACGTAGAGTTTCCGTACGCGTCGGCGACCAAATATAGGTCGTCCTATGAGACGACCGACAGAACGACCGACCAAGATCGTCCCCACTCAAGTCCTGTGTGTCAGCAACGGCCTGGCGAGTGTTAGCTGTCCGAACTTCACTCCAACTCCATTCCGACTCAACTCCATGTCCGTTCGGAACTCGGAACCACGGCGACCCGTACACACTGGCTCGGACCAACCATGCAGAAGTATAAAAAAAATGGCTGTGAGCACTATGGGGTTTAACATATGATATCATCAGTCCCCTAGAACATAGAACTACTTAAACGTAACTAACCTAAGGATATCACACACATCCATGCCCGAGGCAGGATTCGAAGCTGCGACCATAGCGGTCTCGCGGTTCCAGAGTAGAGCGCCGTAGAACCGCTTGGCCACCTCGGCCGGCCAGAGTTAACACTTGCCCATTGGCCACCCGACATCTCTGCACAAAGAAGGAACCGACCCACGACCGCAAGATGACTAACAGATAAGGCCCAGAAACGTTCAGAAGACCAAATAACCGCCGCCCGCTGAGACGACTGACCGAACGACCAACCAACGGTCTTTCCCGCTCCAGTCTCCTTCCGTCGGACAGTACATATGTGTTGCCAACGGTCAGCGAGTACTGGCTGCCCGCAGCTCACTGGCGCTCCGTCCCAACTGAACTCCCGACACACGACGACCCGGAAATACTAGCAGTTGCTTTAAAGATAATACGACAGTGCACTTATCGATAAGAGCTGCTGCTGCCACTCACGGGCAAGCAAACCAGCTACTTAGTTATGCCAGCAAATCGAATAAGAGACGAGATGACAGTACCGTAAAGACAAGATAACAAGCAAGTAAAGTTCTATGTACTGACTTGGCAGAAAATCCTAAGAAATTTTGGTCTTACGTCAGAGCGGTAGGTGGATCAAAACAAAATGTCCAGATACTCTGTGACCAAAATGGTACTGAAACACAGGATGACAGACTAAAGGCCGAAATACTGAATGCCTTTTTCCAAAGCTGTTTCACAGAGTAAGACTGCACTGTAGTTCCTTCTCTAGATTGTCGCACAGATGATAAAATGGTAGATATCGAAACAGATGACAGAGGCATAGAAAAACAATTAAAATCGCTCAAAAGAGAAAAGGCCGCTGGAGCTGATGGGATACGAATTCGATTTTATACAGTACGTAGGTCTCTCTAGAAGAGCGTAGCGTTCCAAAGGATTGGATAAGTGCACAGGTCATCCCCGTATCCAAGAAGGGATGTCGAACAAATATGCAGAACTATAGACCTATATCTATAACGTCGATCAGTTGTAGAATTTTGGAACACGTATATAATGACTTTTCTGGAGACTAGAAATCAACTCTGTAGGAATCAGCATGGGTTTCGAAACAGACGATCGTGTGAAACCAAGCTCGCGCTATTCGTCCACGAGACATGGTTTCCCAGGTAGATGCCGCGTTTCTTGACTTCCGCAAGGCGTTCGATACAGTTCTGCACAGTCGTCTAATGAACAAAGTAAGAGCATATGGACTATCAGACCAATTGTGTGATTGGATTGAAGAGTTCCTAGATAACAGAACGCAGCATGTCATTCTGAATGGAGAATGATTTACGGTGTGTCGCAGGGGAGTGTCGTAGGACCGTTGCTATTCACAGTATACATAAATGACATTGTGGATAACATTGGAAGTTCACTGAGGCTTTTTGCGGATGATGCTGTACTATACCGAGAGTTTGAAACAATGGAAAATTGTACTGAAATGCAGGAGGATCTGCAGCGAATTGAAGCATGGTGCACGGAATGGCAATTGAATCTCAATGTAGACAAGTGTAATGTGATGCGAATACATAGAAAGATAGGTCCCTTATCATTTAGCTACAAAATAGCAGGACAGCAACTGGAAGCAGTTAATTCCATTGTTACGTGTAATTGGCTGACTAAAAGTTGGATGCTCAAAGGATGAGCCATTTTGAGTGATTATTTCACACGAATGGATAAGCTCCATTCCTTCAAATGGAAAAAACCTACTACAATGTGTATTTACGTCACGTCTTTTTAAAGAGAGCAGGCTAGCAGCAGTATATCGCACTCGTTCTGGAAACGAAGTGATGGACGCCGAAAAGTAAATGTGGTGTATTGATGAAAAATGCTTTTTTTTTGTACACTTAAAGTGAAAGTATGACAGATCACTAGTTTGATTTTTTCTTTTACACGTTGATGAGGCTCGCGCAAAACCTCTGCTGACAACCTGCTGATTAAATTACTGTCAATTCACCTTCATTTTCTGCTGTGATTCGAAAAAAAAGGAAGAAACGGTCTAGCAATATTTAAAAACCGATACATATTCCGTTACGCGAACACTCTTTCAAATTCGACTGATGAACGCGGGCCGGTTCGTGTTTAATGCGGAGCAATCATTCGCTTTACTGCCTCTCGTTAAATTACGTCCGACCTGCCGGGGCTGCATAATTTAGCACCTGAGCCGACAGAGGCCGCGAAATATTTATTTCGCCGTAATTACCGGCGTACGTATGGGTGTGCTCATCTGTCAGGCATCCACTATTCAGCGCAGGGCGTAATTTCAGCAAACGCATGCGATTATAGCGCTCGCTACCGGCACCGTTTCGCGGAATCCGGCAGGGCTTGCTTGTGCATCTCTGGTATCGTGTGCGGCCGCTACGTTCTAAGCGGTGTACACAGTCTCGCTTCACCCTGAAATTCTCTCCGACCTAGTTTTCTTTCAGACGAACCGGTTATCGAGCACTCTACTTTTGCGGAGGGAGAGACGTTTTCAGCTGAGTGCTACTGAATTCCCTCATTCAATTTTGAGACACGGAAAGGCAGACATAATATTTCGCTAGTTACATTCAAGTTCGACTGCTCGCTTTGTACGATAAACACCGAAGTGACAGAAAAGTGATATGCACTCCGTCTTCAGGCCATCCTCAGCTGAGGATGCGCGTAGGAGGGACGTGTGGTCAGCACACCGTTCTCCCGGTCGGTATGATGGTTTTCTGTGACCGCAGCCGCTACTATTCGGTAGAGTAGCTCTTCAATTGGCATCACGAGACTGAGTGCACCCCGAAAATGGCAACAGCGCATGGCGGCCCGGATGATCACCCATCCAAGTGCCGGGCACGCCCGACAGCGCTTAACTTCGGTGATCTGACGGGAACCTGTGCATCCACTGCGGCAAGGCCGTTGCCGAGACAGTGATATGCGTATTTACTGCAACGTAACCCTCAGGGTGTGTGTTGGATTTAGTATCAGTAGAAGTATACCCATTGGGAGGATTACTGTTACTCAACGAATCCAGAGCTTATGCAAGTTCGCTCTGTAGCTTTGGCCCAAAATTCGTGTGGTTCACGAAACAATAGGCCCGAAAAAACATTAACACCCCAATATTGTGTTAATGCTTCAGCAAGGCTGTTTAATTAACCCACTAAATTATAAAGGCAACGGATAACGCATCTATAAAAGCCACCTAAACAGAGCTTATTAGGGGGAATCTGATCTTTCAATATTTGTTTAGATCAAACATGTGACTATCTAATGGGATTCATTTGTCTCTCATCTCTTAGGGAAGATTAATTAAATTCTAATTTTCTGTACTGGGGCATTTGAGCTATTTGAAGTTTGACTTTAAATTATTGTTGACATATTTGAGGAAAAACTATTGGCAGTTCTATACTGAATGGAATTTATTGTCTAAATGATACCAAGACAATTGTTAACACTTTAGTACTAAGCAAGAACCAAAGTCATTCAACTGCAACGGCATCAGCCCTATTTACTCTCAAAGAAGGTCTCTCTAACAAAATATTGCTATGGTTATTACCACGCAATTGTGGAAGGGGGGGGGGGGGGGGATGAGTACTGACCTGGCTTCAGTGAAAGTTCATATTCAACCATACAGTCATGCCTTGACCCATGCTTTGCTTTGGTATTATTACTAAGTACTACAACTGAAACGCAGAGCAAGTCGAGCTATCGAAAACTCAAGTATACTGGTCAGTACCAACAGGATGCACGATATGCTAACATGTGTTGCATAAGAATATAGCAAGCTGTTTGCTTATATTTGGTTGGCAATTCGGATTCATTTACGTGTTAAGACTACACAGATACACTATCACATTCCAGGACCCAGCATTCCCTGCTAAACATTGCTGGCTTGACTGTAACCCGTAAATACACACACAGATAAAATGGGGCACACACGCACATTTACTACGTACCAAGTGGCTGGGAAACGATACAACTATCAGGGACTTCAAAACTATACATAAAATCCGGGCTCTTTCAGATAAATAGTACCTTACTATGCATGTTTCAGGGTAAACATCGTTATAAAGCAAAAGGTAAAGTGGCGGGAGAACGCTTATCTAGCACCACGTGGCGGTAAAGTTACGCGAATGTTAATGATAGCAGAATTATCCACAAAAAAATCGAAAATCTTTCTAATAAACGGTATCATTCACTGAAGGTTGCGTGGCAGCCACCATTATTCTAAAGCAAAGTGGTTGGAGGAGCTCAATAACGTTTACCTCGTACCACGTGGCGGAGAGAGTTATGTAAGTCTTAATAGACGCACAAATTATACCGAAAAACGGAAATTTCTCTAATAAACTGTATCGCGCACTGAAAATTTCGCGGCAAGCTCCATTATTCTAAAGCAAAGTGATTAAAGGAACTCAAGAACATCTACCTATTACCGCGTGGTGCCAAAATCTCACGAGTATGAATGCCGGAAAAATCGGAGCTCATTACCAGGTGAACAGTACTGTACTCAGCAAGATACACAGTAAACTTCATTCTTACCAAGGCAAAATGTTTAAAGAGGAGGACACACGCACATCTTCCAGCTAATATTGGTCCCAGCTCGCACACGTGGCTAAGTTGGAGCAACTCAAAGCATGGAAAATTCGCGAAATCTTGGCACATCAGATTAACTCGACCGTTTATTGCAGTCGTGCACTATTGTTTAATTATTCATTTGGCTCTCATATTGATAAATCTGAACTGTTTTCTTATAAATGGCCATTGATCCCGTTTCGCGCCAAAATGAGCCCACGCACATTTCCTAACATCAAATTTAATTTTAGGCATGTATTTATAATAACGGATCTAATTTACTAGCGAAACTGTACTGAAGCTAATTGAACATCTAAGCGATAACCAATCTATACTTTAATGCCATGGCCGTTACTCCAACTCGCCACATGGCGGGACACTGTGTACACGAAGAAGACATCGAAAATGTCATAAAAATCCCCCAAAACTTTACTATACAGAAGGCATGAAATGAAATAACTATCTTCGCGCTTAGACCCAAAATACGACGGCCCATGGTACATGCTTGTGCAAGACACAAATCCAAATTACTTACGGCAATTTGAAGCAAATAGCGAAAATAAATTCCCTTATGGGGGTTTGCCGGTAACGTTACACCTGCTTCCGCAATCCTGACCTTAATCAGCAGCAGTTTTGAAACATTCCAATAACTTACATCATCCTACCGTAAAGTGCAGAACTCCAACTTCTGTGTTTGTACCGCGCCGCTGGCAAAGAAGTAGTGCTCTTCCAACCGAATTCGCCTAACCGTTCCGCTTACAAACGTGGTGGGGGTGGCGCGCCAACCTGACAGAGCCAATTCGCGCGCCTACGTGTCATCTTTGCCCTGACCTGCAAACTTGGTCTCTGCTAAACTTGTTCACGCTTGGGGGTTCATACTATCCTACCACAGAACGACCATTCACGCAGTGTTACAATCTCTGCCTAAAGCTTTCTGCTAGTTCACAGGCTCCCTCATTTATACCTTCCAGGCCGCACAAAGGAAAGGAAAATGGGAAACGTGGTACGCAACAGAAAAAAATTCAATAAATAACACTGTTTACTCCATTTTCTCCTTTTGGACACCAGCTGAGGTATTACCTGCAAGAGAAGAAACTCTTGATAATAATTTCTGCGTGCTAGAAATTTAATGAAACATTGGTACGGTACAACAAGTTCCGTTTCAGTACATATTGCGGTACTATAGCGTACACAAGACATAAAAGGACAGTACATTGGTGGAGCTGTCATTTGTACACAGGTGAGTCATCTAAAATTATATTCGATGTCATTATGGCGGCACGACATAAATGACTAGACTTTGAACGGGGAATGGTAGTTGGAGCTAGACATATAGGACATTCCATCTCGGAAATCCCTATTAGCAAATTCAATATTCTGAGATTCACAGTGCCAAGAGTGTGGCGAAAATATCAAATTTCAGACATTACCATTCAGCACGGGCAACGCAGTGGCCGACGGCCTTTACTTAACGATCGAGAGCAGCAGCGTTTGCGTAGCGTTGTCAGTGCTAACAAACGAGCAACAGGTGAAATAAGTGTGCGACGTACGACGGACATACCCTGTGGAAAGTACTGTGGAATCTGACGTCAATGGGCCTATGGCAGCAGACAAACGACGCAAGTACCTTTGTCAACAGCAGGATATTGCTTGCAGCACCTCCCCTGGGAACGTGAACATATCGGTTGGACCGAGCGAGACGGCGCACTGGTACTCCGTCATTTCCCTAAACCGGTCCTGACTAATGCTTGGGATGGTACTATCGAAAAGGCACGGCCAATTTCTGTCCCAGACCTTCACACAATCCGAGCTTATGCTGTATCTCTAATAACCTCTATGTCGACGGGACGTTAAAGCCATTCTTCCATTTTCAATACCGGTTGGATCCGAAAAACTGTGACTTGGTCAGATTAGTACCGATTTCAGTTGGAAAAACTGATGGTAGCGTTCGAGTGTGGTGCAGACCCCACGGAGCCATGGAGGCAAGTTGTCAACAGGATACTATGCGAGCTGGTGGTGGTTCCGTAATGGTGTGGTCTGTGTCTTCATAGAATGGATGGGTTCCTCTGATTCAGCTGAACCGATCATTGACTGGTAATGGCTAATTCGGCTTCTTGGAGACCACTGCAGCCATTTATCGACCTCATGTTCCCAAATATATCACGACTGGTTAGAAGAACATCCTGGACACCGAGTGAACGAATTGGCGACTAAGATCGCCTGACATGAACCCCGTCGAACAGATATTTGACGTAATCAAGAGATCGTTTCATGCACCAAATTCTGCATCGGCAACACTTTCACAATTATGGACGGTTATAGAGGCAGCATGGCTCAGTATTTCGGCAGGGGAGTTTCATAGACTTGTTATGTCTATGCTATGTCGAATTGCTGTACTACTCCGGGCAAAAGGACGTCCGACACAGTATTACGAGGTATCCCATGACTTTTATCACCTCACTGTGTGTTGTCTACAATCTCGTTACCCGCTAAAATTCTCTTCGACTTCGTTTTCCTTGAAACGAACCGGTTGTCAACCGTTCCACTTTTTCTGGTAGAAAGGTATTTTCAGCTATCTGCCACCAAATTATCTCACCCACTTTGAGACACAGAAAGGCAAACTTGGTAGTTAGTTCCAAGTTAGACGTACCACTTTGAGCGATTTGTTGTTATAACGAGGAACGAGTCAGATTGCAAAGAATTAACTTATGTGTCATTAAATAGGGCTCCTTACTGACGAATTACAACCGAATTTGCATGACACAAAACAATATGGATCTGAGCACTATGGAACTTTACTTCTGAGGTCATCGGTCCCCTAGAAGTTAGAACTACTTTAAACTAACTAACGTAAGGACATCAGACACATCCATGCCCGAGGCAGGATTCGAACCCGCGACAGTAACGGTCGCGCGGTTCCAGACTGTAGCGCCTAGAACCACAATATTTAAGGTGACAACCCTAGTAAGTAATCATCATTATTAAATTAAGCTGACGATATGTTTTTAAATAAAGAATCGTCTGTGGATAAGGAGAAGGTGTTAATCACTAATTCTTTTCTTTCTTACGACGAATAATACGATAAACAAATTTAAATTGATACTGTGCATAAAATATCTATCTTCTTAGATGGTTTTGTACGACATGAAGGAGGTGAGCTGCGAACACGCTTTTGTGCCATAAACACTTATTTTTTTAAGGATGAATTACTCTAGAATACATTTCCGTACACCATAACAGGTTGAAAATCAGCAAACTACGCTGAACTTTGGTGGAGATGGCCGATTTTGGGCTTTAAATTGAAGTGTTTATGAAGCCAATAATGTTAATAGTGTGACGGAAAAAAATCACATGTGCGACATAAATGAAAGTAGGTAGGCGTATTTCTTCATGTGAAACATGATGTCTGTTCACATTCCGCATCGGTCGCGTAAGACTGGTGCAGCGTCACTATGAGGACGCAACTCAGGGTTTGCTTTAAATACACGCTGTAACGGTCGTGAGAGTTAGTTACCTTCGAGACAGGACGTGGAGAGTTGATATTGGAGGAGAATGCCTCTAAGGCAACGAAGACCCCATTAACAATTCCTCACTAAGGTCGTGTAATAGGGCTACAAGAAACTGTATATTCCTTCTGTGATTCTGCGCTGTACATGATAGCGGGGCTCACGAGAATATACAGTCGTCAGAAGTCCGGTTCCCGACGGTCACGTGACACTGCCGAGAGGGTAGGCAGCAGCAATATGAGCAGCATTTAGGACCACTGTGACATGACCAACTGTTAAAAATCGGTTATCTGAAAGCAGCGCCGAGCCGCTCGCCCTGTAGCCCAAAACCATCGCCATTTCTGACTTCAGCGAAGGCAGTCTGGACCTGAACCTGGAGTTGGTGGGATGCGATTTCATATGATAGCAGGAGCCCTCTCGTGGTTATTCCACGTACCAAGACTACAAAATTCTACATTAATCTGTGATTCTACCTGTTGGTCTGCCATTCATGAACAGTACCAAATGGTTCAAATGGCTCTGAGCACTATGGGACTTAACATCTGTGGTCATCAGTCCCCTAGAACTTAGAACTACATACACCTAACTAACCTAAGGACATCCCACACATCCATGCCCGAGGCAGGATTCGAACCTGCGACCGTATCAGTCGCGCGGTTCCGGACTGAGCATCTAGAAGCGCATGGCCACCGCGGCCGGCTCGGAGTGCAACTCCAACGTCATCCACAACCGGTATTAGTCGTTCTTCTATCGACAGACCAAGTGCTAACAGGCGTGGAACTCCTTCCCACAAACTGCTATCCGGCATCTGCTCAGCATAATATATGCACGACTGCATACTTGCGATCAACATTCGTGCTTATTAATGTACCAGCGTTTCACAATTGCAATGACTTATGTCGCGTTTACATTAACTTTCAATCTTGCAATTTTAATCAATTAAATATGTTACGAGGACACACACAATCCGAAATCTTCCAGACTTTACCTCAATCAAACTCCCGTGTTACGACATTTCTCCTTTACCACATGTAGGACTTTAAGAGCTTTGAGTACTCGGGTGCGACGAATTCATATTGTGGTGAGGGGCGTATACCAACTGCGCGAATCGGACGTGACGTTCTACGAACGCATCTCTGTGTCTTACCGAACCAAGGATTTTGTTTCAGAGGCGCTTTGTGAAGCAAATAGAGAGATCGGACGTTTGAAGGGAGAAGAGAGATTGAATTGCTATGAGATGTCATTACGGTACACAGTAAATGTTCAAATAGTTTTTTCCACAGAGTAAAATCCAATAACTAACATCAAGTATTCAAGGTGTGTATGTCTCCATATCAGAATTAATTGGTTATCATTGTACAGATATTACGAGACGTAGATGACTCGGAGGTGAAGTTTAGAACGATAGTGCGAACCTGCATTTTCCACGGTCATAATTCGTTGTGAGATTATCTCCGAATTAATAAAGTTTCAAAAAAATGATACAAATGGCTCTGAGCACCATGGGACTTAACTTCTGTCATTAGTCCCTTAGAACGTAGAACTACTTAAACCTAACTAACCTAAGGACATGACACACTTCCATGCCCGAGGCACAATTCGAACCTGCGACCGAGGCGGTCGCGCAGTTCCGGACGGTAGCGCCTAGAACCGCTCGGCCACCGCGGCCGGCTAATAAACTTTAACTAGCTGAATTGTTGGACCTATCATCCAGACTCGTCAAACAACAAAGCAGTCAGTTGTGCCGAACGATCTGCGTAGCGAGTAAAGGTTTGAGAGATTTCAGGTAGAGGACGAGAAATTTCCTGCGAGATCGCTGCTGTGGAATACATTTCTTGCTCTCCTCTGATCTTCAAAACGAATTACTTATATTGTTCAGGTTTTCAGAAGAGTAAAGATAAAAGGAAATAAGGAATTAAGCTAAACCAACTCAAAAGCCACAACTAAACCAATAATTAAAATAATAGCATTCATAAAGAATAGTTATTAATAATAGGACGTTGCCTAGTACGGCGGTGCGGGTCTCCCGCATCGTCCCCTACGCTCTTCGGAGTATAGGACCTCATCATCATCATCATCATCAATAGATAAATAAAGAATATTTTTAATTAGCTTTGTAACCAATAATAATATATTAAAGTGGGTATTAAGGGATATCAAAACGATATTTAATCTTCATTACTTTTTGCTCTAAGAGACTGTAAAACTGAAGAAAAATTCGTCGGTCAACTCCATCTCCCCTGGGGGGAGTATATATTGGGGCTGCCAAATGCTAAACCACCTACTGCACTCCTCTGACTTAAGCCCTCGTGAGTTCAACTCGATTTCTAAACGGAAGGAAACACTTCACAGCATTCGCTTCAGAACTGCTAGAAATTCGTAGGGGAATAGACCGCGCCTCTCGAGCTGTCAGCACAACTGGCACTGCTAAGAGTATCGTACGACTTCCATACCGCTCGCAACGGGTTATACACATTGCTGGTGACTACTTTGAAGGTCAGTAAAACTTTGAAACACGTATCTATTTTGTACGAGCTGTAAATAAATAGTTGCCACTATTAAATTTCAAACTCTCGTGTAACTCAGAATTGTGGTGCCTCGATAATTTGCGCAGTCATCCTTGCCTCACTTTTTAATGCCTTTATTGGACTAAGTGATCGTAATTGTTTTGCTGTACAGCTTTGTTAAGGGACTACCGGTAGAGGTGCCTAAACAGCACGCGGACCGTGGAGCGAGTCCACTTGTACGACAGGTGGCTGTCCACCTGTTTGCCGACACACTCCTAGCTCCGGCTGCTGCAGTCGTGTCGTGTCCGGCGAGGCGGCTGGACATTGCAGCTTTAATGGCGACGCCACGTCGCCCTACGTCACGTCACGACACGGCACGTCACGTCACGACACGGCACGGTTGCGCCGGCCAGTGAGAGTGCCGGCCACGTCCACTCCGGCTAACGAGCCTGCCGGCGCCGCCCACGCGCCGCCACCGGCTGCAGCAAAGCGCCGGACACTGCCGCCGCCCACACGCGACTTCACTGCCGCACCCAGCCACACCGGCCACCGGCGGGTAGAAATATCTCACACTCGATAAGTCTGAACGCCTAGGTACTCACACAGTGTAAAGCCGTCGGCACACTGACCGTTGGGGTTGGGTTGGGTTGTTTGGGGAAGGAGACCAGACAGCGAGGTCATCGGTCTCATTGGGTTAGGGAAGGACGTGGAAGGAAGTCGGCCGTGCCCTTTCGAAGGAACCATCCCGGCATTTGCCTGGATCGATTTAAGGAAATCACGGAAACGTAAATCAGGATGGCCGGACGCGGGATTGAACACGGACCGTGCTGTCGAATGTTAACGTGCTGCTGAACGCTCAGGAACGATGCAACTTGTGCATACGGTACGTGGGCCCCAACGTGGTACATGCAATCGCAGCGCACTCCAGCGACAGTTGAGGGATGTTTCTAGTTCGTAAATCACACTGTTTACTCAACGGGCAAGCGTATAATTCCCTCATTAGCTCCATTAAAACGCATAATTCCTCCATCGTCCATTAAAAGGAAAGTACCATGTCCAATCATTAATGACACGGGCTTATAAAAGTTCCATTACACACAGTGCGGTACAAATTTGGGATACTTCTCAACGTAAGATAAACATTATTTCCTCATTCCCTCATTTTAGTAAAACCCCAAGGTCAGTCTTACTTGATCACTGTTCCTACCCAGTAGCAGAATCTTTGCAACATTTGAATTACGACGTGTAAAAGTAAAAGGAGAAAAATATGGTTGTATAGTAACGCAAGGTGTCCTGTAGATTAAGTCAATCGAACAAAGTCACCTCTCAAAATAATATGAACTTATATTTACATAACGACAAATATTATGGCATACTTATATTAAACTAATAATAACATATCAGAACGTAATAAAAAAGTGAATACCAGGAAAAAAAATTGGAAGCGTTGTGACGCGAATCACCGCCCCAAACATAAATTCAATGCTGCACAATGACGCTACTTATTACCCTACACCAACAACACGTGCTTTGTCCTTAATATTATGTTTTACCCCTTGCTTAAAATTTAGTTATAACAAATTCTACCAAGAACAATGGGGTTTGGGTGGATCTTCAGTGTGTCGCTGCCTTCAAATAGCCTACTCTCATAATACGCTCGTTACAATAATTCTTTTGCCACGAATATGATGCTTCTCATTATTTTATTGGAACTAATCACACAGTTAACAACCGGTTTTCCAGTCATTCTCAATTTGATAGTGCTCAGAAACGGCATATATACATATAAGCTTGAAATGAATGCCAATATGGCGCCTCACAACTCTGTACTGAAGGGAGACGGCGTGCGTGTGACGTAAGTGGCGTTGTGCCATCTCATTGGTGAACGCTCAGACGCACGCTCAGAATAAATGACATGCCAGATATTGCTTGCACGTTCGGAAAGACTCCCGAACGTGCTATTCCACGCTATGACGTCAGTAACTCGGCACACTCAACACTCAACGTTTGGATGCACGGTCCGTGTGCCGACGGCTTAAGGATACGCACCTTGGTACGTGCCAGGGATATTTGGGAGGGTGGTTAAAAAGAGATGGACTTTCACAGGACGGGGCTCGGATTACAATTATTTCTACCACCGGGGTCTTCTGACTGGTATGATGTAACCCACTACGACTTCCTCCCTTGTGCCAACCTCTTCATCTCAGAGTAGTACGTGCCCTACATTCCCAGTTATTTGTTAGATGTATTCCAACCTCTTGCCCCGCAGTTTTTACCGCCTGCATTTCCCTGTAGTGGTTCATAACTTGGGGTAATTATCACCTAAGGGGTCAAATGGAATTTTCTGAGGGGATAAAAACTAAACGACTCGATTCTGTTTCAGTCACAAAACTAAATTATTTCCAAAAGATCATTACTATTATCACAATTTTGTAAGACTCTGTTATTGATTATGTAAGTTATCAATAATTATTTTTTCTCAAGTAGCAACATTAATGCAGTGCCGGTTACAATTCCTTACTTAGTCCACCCCTACACACGCATGTTGTGCTTTTTCCCGTACATCGCTGATGATAAGAGTTATAGATAAGGGAAACAAATGCTAAATACCTCAAGAAAATGTGTGCTCAGAGTTGTAAATAGTAACTGTATTAGTCCAGAAATTGCTTTATTAATCACTTCAAAACAGATAAATGACACAGCAGTAAACACATAAGAGCTACTATTGTGCTGTACATATTGTTATTATTACGAGGGCTGCTCGGAAAATAAGGTCCGATCGGTCGCGAAATCAAAACCAAGTTAAAATCAAAAAATTGTTATTCGCAACAGTTGGCCGTACCTTCCAGCTATCTCTCTAAATAGTCACAGCTTGGATTTAGACACTTGTCGTGGCGTTGTACAAACTGTCCAGTATCCTCGTCACAGAAGGCAGCGGCCTGTGATTTCTGCCGATACTCTACGATGTTCTGCCTTTCGTTGTTTGTGCCAGAATGTTGTCTTCGCAGCCAGCGGTTCATATGAGCAGAGATGAACAACGGACGGAGCCAATTGCGGGCTGTATTGCGGATGATTAAACACTTCCCATCGAAAACGCTGCAGGAGCGTCTTCGTTACCCTGCAGAATACGTCTGAGAATTGTGTTGAAGGAAGAAACGCTTGGCATTTATGTTATGTGGGTTGCATAACTTCAGCGAAATCTCTCACTAGATCCACATACTTGGCAGAAGACGCTGTTGTCTCAGGCATTTCTAAATGATCAATGTGCGCTCTGAACTGAAAAGAGCGACAGGAAGTGATCGACAAGCACACTAAAGACACTGCCCAACACTTCTGTGCAAAGTTCCATTGTATTTTCACTGTGCAGTCGTTTCCATTTGCGCCTAATGGGACCATACTTTGCCAATACGCCTCGTATTATTAAGGCGGTTAGACACAAAAACAGTCTGAAGTCTTCCGATTTCTGCCAGTTCAGAAATATGGAGAGCATCATTGACGTGATTTAAGAACGATACACATCTGAACTTGTTTCATTTTAAATGAGGTTTCAGTTCGCAGGTCAAGCAAATGCCGCAGTGGAGTGGAGTAATGAGTGGAAACATGTTTTGTAACAAGTGAGTAACCTGATTATGGATAGTTAGCTTTCTTTTCTGACGGAATTGTGTGTAACACTTGCGACGCACTATGAATTCATTCGTCATTTATGCACCAACGCTACCACAGAACTTTCAAGAGTTGAAGAAACGGATCCGTACTGCCATAAAGTCGATGTCGATGGACAAGCTTACTGAGTGTGGGAGGAATTCGAGTCTCCGCATGATACTGTTCTTGTCACTGGTGGATGACATATGGAGCTTCTGCCATTTAAAATGGAGAGTATTATAAATATGTGTCCCAATTTTCATAGTTGTGTCTTGCAGTTTATAAACAACAATCTAAATACCTATATTCTTGAATGAGATTTTCACTCTGCAGCGGAGTGTGCGCTGATATGAAACTTCCTGGCAGATTAAAACTGTGTGCTCGCGAAAGGCAAAGATCCCGAGTTCGAGTCTCGGTCTGGCACACAGCTTTAGCTCTTCCAGGAAGTTTCACGTATATTATTTTTGAAACACACTGTATTTTTATTAGCACAGAAATAATTACGTATGTTTTCGATATGAAACCGATTGCTGATAAATGTTGTCCTTAGTGAAACCCCACAGGAAGAAATGACAGGCCATCAAATCCGGTGGCAGTGGAGGGCAGCTTTGAAGTGCTAAGTCACCGGCTGTTTGTCGACAAGTTGAACGGCTGGGGAGAGATCCATTCCGATTCACGAACTTAACGACTCCGGTGAAGAGGTGCCCCGTCTTGTTGAAAAATGAAGTTGTCGTCATTCACCGTCGGAAACAACCAGTTTCGTAACATGGCGAGATTCTACTGATCGTTAACTGTTTTTCCATCAAAGAAGAATAGGACAAACAGGATATCGTACAAAACACATTGATTTGGGTGAATATCGTACATGTTCAGAGGGTGCAGGCGGGTTCTGTAAGCCCCAAATTCGAACATTGTGTTCATTTAGTTTCACACCAAAGTGGAAAGCCGCTTCATCACTGAAAATGAAACGCTGTGCGAAAATGTTTTTCATTGTCACTAGCGTTCCAAACTCTTCAGGAGATATCATTCGTCTGAGTTTGTCGTCATGACGTGGAGCCTATAGCAGCTGTAGCCTGTACGGCTTCATACTCAGCCAACTTCTCAAAACACGTGCAACTGTTATCGTAAGGAGTTGTAGCTTCCGACTGACACGATGACTTGATTTTGTAGAACTGTACCGGAATGCGGTTTCAATTCGTGCGACATTTTCGTCTTAAACAGGAGGGCGACCAGGAGTCTTTCCTTCAGATACAAAAACCGTTCAAATTGCTCTGAGAACTATGGGACTTAACATCTGATGTCATCAGTCCCCTAGAACTTAGAACTACTTAAACCTAACTAACCTAAGGACATCACACACATCCATGCTCGAGGCTGGATTCGAACGTGTGAGCGTAGCAGTCACGCGGTTCCGGACTGAAGCGCCTAGAATCGCTCGTTCACAGCGGCCGGCTTTAGATACACATGCTGTGTCTAAGAACTGCCGATACCACCTGTGAATCTTCTATCTAACCGGAGGATCAGTTTACTACGTCAACCTGAAACGTCTTTGCACTGTAATCACGGAAGGACACTTCGCAAATTCGGGAACATGAAATGATTTCTGCTGCGGAGTAAGCATTTTGCAATATGTGACGCTAACCAAGTAAACAGAAGACAACCGCGATCTCGCGTCAATGAATAGAAACCAGACAATGTAATCGTTATTCAAATAACCGAAACGTAACGCAGCCATCGATAGTTATGATATATATCAAAACTATCGATGCCTGCGTTATAGACCAGCATAGAGAATTATCGGAAAGCACAGGCGGCTGCCTTCTATAACGATGGTGTAGGAAATTTAGTATAAAGTTCCGACAAATGTGTAAGTAGACAAGTACCTGGAAGGTGTAGTTAAATTTCAAAGGAAACAGTTTTGATTTTCACAGTGTTTTCCACAGTTCCAGAAAATTAATAAGAAGGACACTTTCTACAGTAAACCATCCGTTACCATGACCAAATGAATCATTAATATGCTGAGCGCTATGTCCACCGCTGGCGCGCTGCCAAGACTGCGTAAGATGTTCGGCGGGTTGCGTTGGCCGCCTTTGTAGGCGAAACATGCTGTTGCATCCTTGAGCCCCCGGTTCTAGATGTACCCTTGTCCGGTTAATGGCTGACGCTACAGATCAGTTTGCAAATAAACAATTTATTTATGAAAATATACAGTACAATCACCAACAAACTTTACATATTCACATACTCCTTTACCTTTTACCCAAATGAACACAGACTCATTTACAGATATTTTCCTCCTATTACGAGTATAGAAAGACAAAGCAGAAGTCGACATATAAGCAGATTTACCAAAGTCTTTATTAGCTAGTTCAGCCATATGGAAGGTGCGAAATGCAATTATGTCTCTGTCAACTAAACTTTCGAGTCCACCAGCATTTGGTACTCCAGAACCACCACGAACAATGGCTACAGTGAACCATCCGTTACCATGACCAAACGAGTCATTAATATCTAAACTGAAATTAAGTCGACAACCACAGAAAACAGATGGTCCGTCCAGCAAGGTTTGCGCAGTGACAGACTTGACTGGTATATGATTCTTCTTGTCTCCAGATGTTGTAACAAACTCGATGTTCTCGATGGTCTTGTACACTGCCTGTTTGGAACGGCGACGGTATCTTCTGCACGGCATCTTGGAAGCGTTCAATGCAGTTGCCTGTGCAGCAGCAGCAGCGCGAATGAGCCGCTGCGCGTCGCTCGCTCGCTTTTATAGAAGTCTGATAACGGCCTATCCCACAACACTGCCGCCATCAACTTCCTTGCTGACAAGGTTTGCAAACATTTTTTTGGTTTGGATGGACCTTCTGTGCCCCCACCCCATGGACTGTAATTTTGTCCCGCAATTGACATGTTCCATCCAACTCTCGTCACCGGTTACGATTCGATCCAGTAATGAATCACCATATTTGTGAGAGGCCTCCAGAACTGTCAACGTTGCCCCCATTCGCAGTTCTTTATAGTTCTCTGCATTTTGGGCATCCATCGTGCACAAAATCTGTGGTAGCCTAGCTTTTGACCCCAAAGAAAGCAGGTGTTGACAGATATGAAACTTACCGAACTGTCAGTTTAATAAGTCACGGCTGCAAAACAGTAACACGAAATCTTTACAGAAGAATGGAAAAACTGATAGAAGCCGACATCGGGGAAGATCAGTATGGATTCCGTAGAAATACTGACCCTACGACTTATCTTAGAAAATAGATTAAGGAAAGGCAAACCTACGTTTCTAGCATTTGTAGACTTAGAGAAAGCTTCAGACAATGTGACTGGAATACTCTCTTTCATATTCTGAATGTGGCAAGGCTAAAATACAGGGAGCGAAAGGCTATTTACAATTTGTACAGAAACCAGATGGCAGTTATAAGAGTCGAGGGATATGAAAGGGAAGCAGTGGTTGGGAAGGAAGTCAGACAGGGTTGTAACCTACCCCCAATGTTATTCAATCTGTATATTGAGCTAGCAGTAAAGGAAACAAAAGAAAAGCGCGGAGTAGGTATTAAAATCCATGGAGAAGAAATAAAAACTTTGAGGTTCGCCGATGACATTGTAATTCTGTCAGAGACAGCAAGTGACTTGTAAGAGCAGTTGAATGGAATGGACAGTGTCTTCAGAGGAGTATATAAGATGGACATTAACAAAAGCAAAACGAGGATAATGGAAAATAGTCGAGTTAAATCGGGTGATGCTGCGGGAGCCGGCCGCGGTGGTCTCGCGGTTCTAGGCGCGCATTCCGGAACCGTGCGACTGCTACGGTCGCAGGTTCGAATCCTGCCTCGGGCATGGATGTGTGTGATGTCCTTAGGTTAGTTAGGTTTAAGTAGTTCTAAGTTCTAGGAGACTAATGACCACAGCAGTTGAGTCCCATAGTGCCCAGAGCCATTTGAACCATTTGATGCTGCGGGAATTAGATTAGGAAATGAGACACTTAAAGTAGTAAATGAATTTTGCTATTTGGGGACAAACTAACTGATGATGGTCGAAGTAGAGAGGATATAAAATGTAGACTGGCAATGTCAAGGAAAGCGTTTCTGAAGAAGAGAATTTGTTAACGTCGAGTATAGATTTAAGTGTCAGGAAATCGTTTCTGAAAGTATTTGTATGGAGTGTAGCCATGTGTGGAAGTGAAATGTGGACGATAAACGGTAGAAAAGAAGAGAATAGAAGCTTTCGAAATGTGGTGCTACAGAAGAACGCAGAATGTTAGATGGGTAGGTAACATAAGTAATGAGGAGGTACTGAAAAGAATTGGGAGAAGATGAATTTGTGGCACGACTTGACTAGAAGAAGGAATCGGTTGCTAGGGCATATTCTGAGGCATCAAGGGATCACCAATTTAGTATTAGAGGCCAGCGTGGGGGGTAAAAGTCGTAGAGGGAGACCAAGAGATGAATACAATGTATGATGTAGGTTGCAATAGGTACTGGGAGATGAAGAAGCTTACACAGGATAGAGTAGCATGGAGAGCTGCATCAAACCAGTCTGTGGAGTGAGGACCACAACAACAACAACAGCAACAACAACAACAGCTTTTGAGTGGCAATTTCAAACAACAGAGTCAGTGAAACTTGTGGAAAAGAAAGCGGAAGCTCCGTTAATGTGAAGCGACTGTTTTCACGAATCGTTTCATCAACTTTAGCGACAAGATAGTCAGTCACAATGCTCGGGCGTCCACTCTTCTCTTCATCATGAACGCTGGTTCGGCCATTTGTAAACCGAAAGCACCATTTACGGACGGAAGATTCACTCATTACGCTGTTTCCGTACACTTCGCATAGTTCACGATGAAGTTCTATAGGTTTTGGGTTTCTTGGCAACAAAAACCGCGTCACAGACCGCACCTCACAGCTGGCGGGATTTTCGATTGCAGCGCACATTTCAAATTCGAATATCGAAAAAACCAGACCCCGAGAGACGTTCCCGCTGTCACGGATAGATGCCGACTCAGCTGCCGAGCACGCACATGCCAAAATGCACGCGATCGGCGCGCGTCTAGCGGCGTCAGACGGAAACGTTCCCTACTTCCTGAATATCCCTCGTGTAATGAAAATTTTAAGTTTTAACGTGTTGTCCAAGAGCATAGGGGATACATCGATTACAAAGATGTACATGTAAGAGAACGCTGAGAGGCAGCTATCGCTGAGGCGGAGTATGTGTAACAAAGAGCTTACCTTAGTTCGCGCAGTAGTGGGCAGTTGTTGCTCGGGAGTAGGAACAGTGGCGGGGTGGGCAGTCGCTTAGTTTTAAATATTCAGTGCAATAATTGCAGTATTGTGTATTAATGATTAATGCATGCCTACGGAGTATCGCCTCAGTTGTGCGACTGGATTCGTGATTTCCTGTCAGAAAGGTCACTGCTCGTAGTAATAGAAGGAAAGTCATCGAGTAAAACAGAAGTAATATCCGGCGTTCACCAAGGAAGTGTTATAATCCGTCTATTGTTCCTGATCTATATTAACAACATAGGAGACAATCTGAGTAGGCGTCTTAGATTGTTTGCAGATGATGCAGTCATTTACCGTCTTGTAAAGTCATCAGATGATCAAAACTACTTGCAAAATGATTTAGATAAGATATCTGTATGGTGCGAAAAGTGGCAATTGACCCTGAATAAAGAAAAGTGTGAAGTTATTCACATAAGTACTAAAAGAAATCAGCTAAGTTTCGATTACGCGATAAGTCACATAAATCTGAGGGCTGTAAATTAAACTAGATACTTAGGGATTACAATTACAAATAACCTAAATTGGAACGATCATATAGATAATATTGTGGGCAGAGAAAACCAAAGATTGAGAGTCATTGGCAGAACACTTAGAAGGTGCAACAGGTCTACTAAAGAGACTGCTTACACCACGCTTGTCCGCCGTGTTCTGGAGTATTGCTGTGCGGTGTGGGATCTGCATCAGGTGGGACTGACGGATGACATCGCAGCTCGTTCTGTATTATCGCGAAATAGGGGAGATAGTGTCACAGACATGATACGTGAATTGGAGTGGCAATCATTAAAACAAAAGCATTTTTGTTTGCGACGGGATCTTCTCATGAAAATTCAATCACCAGTTTTCGCCTCCGATTGCGAAAACATTCTGTTGGCACCCACCTACACAGGGAAAAATGATCATCACGATAAAATAAGAGAAATCAGGGCTCGCAAAGAAAAGTTTAAATGCTAGTTTTTCCCACGTACCGTTCGAGAGTGGAACGGTAGACAGACACCATGAAGATGGTTCATTGAACCCTATGCCAGAAACTTTATTGTGAATAGGAGAGTAATCATGTAGATGTAGTTGTAGATGAACGGAAGAAATAAGATTTGAAGTAAAATTAATTAAGAAATTGCTACAAATGTTATTATGAACTTTTCTTGAAGAATCTTCCTACATATCGCTACATCGACCTACAATAAGATAATCAATATTCATGTATTAATGCGCTTTTACTGCAGAGCGAATTTGAACGAGACCAGCTTTGTAAGTAACCCCAAGTTTTTTACTGTATTTTTGTTGTTGTAAAAATCATTTGTTTGCGTAAATGTAATTTTTATGATATGGCTTAACAATTGCAAGTCAGTTTAAGAATATGGTAAGATTTTCAAATAAGACATTACAGTCATTCTCCTTAGCCATTTTCCACCCCCGCCAGTTCCAAGTCGTTTTTATTTCAACAAATTCTAAATGTGTCTCAGTCAAATATCTTGCATTTTGCCTTTTGCAACTGCAATTATTTTAGTAGTGCTGAGAGCAGAACAAGGCGATCCCAATACGAGGTTGTGTTGTGGTCTTCAGTCCCGAGACTGGTTTGATGCAGCTTTCCATGCTACTCTATCCTGCGCAAGCTTCTTCATCTCCCAGTACCTACTGCAACCTACATCCTTCTGAATCTGCTTAGTGTAGTCATCTCTTGGTCTCCCTCTACGATTTTTACCCTCCACGCTGCCCTCCAATACTAAATTGGCGATTCCTTGATGCGTCAGAACATGTCCTACCAACCGATCCCTTCTTCTGGTCACGTTGTGCCACAAACTTCTCTTCTCCCCAATCCTATTCAATACTTCCTCATTAGTTATGTGATCTACCCATCTAATCTTCAGCATTCTTCTGTAGCACCACATTTCGAAAGCTTCTAGTCTCTTCTTGTCTAAACTATTTATCGTCCATGTTTCACTTCTATACATGGCTACACTCCATACAAATACTTTCAGAAAAGACTTCCTGACACTTAAATCTATACTCAATGTTAACAAATTTCTCTTCTTCAGAAACGCTTTCCTTGCCATTGCCACTCTACATTTTATATCCTCTCTACTTCGACCATCATCAGTTACTTTGTCCCCAAATAGCAAAACTCCTTTACTACTTTAAGTATCTCATTTCCTAATCTAATTCCCTCAGCGTCACCCGAATTAATTCGACTACATTCCATTATCCTCGTTTTGCTTTTGTTGATGTCCATCTTATATACTCCTCTGAAGACACTGTCCATTCCATTCAACTGCTCTTCCAAGTCACTTGCTGTCTCTGACAGAATTACAATGTCATCGGCGAACCTCAAAGTTTTTATTTCTTCTCCATGGATTTAATTCCTACTCCGAATTTTTCTTTTGTTTCCTTCACTGCTTGCTCAATATACAGATTGAATAACATCGGGGAGAGGCTACAACCCTGTCTCACTCCCTTCCCAACCACTGCTTCCCTTTCATACCCCTCGACTCTTTTAACTGCCATCTGGTTTCTGTACAAATTGTAAATAGCCTTTCGCTCCCTGTATTTTACCCCTGCTATCTTCAGAATTTGAAAGAGAGTATTCCAATCAACATTGTCAAAAGCTTTCTCTAAGTCTACAAATGCTAGAAACGTAGGTTTGCCTTTCCTTAATCTTTCTTCTAAGATAAGTCGTAAGGTCAGTATTGCCTCACGTGTTCCAGTATTTCTACGGAATCCAAACTGATCTTCCCCGAGGTCGGCTTCTACTACTCTTTCCATTCGTCTGTAAGGAATTCGTGTTAGTATTTTGCAGCCATGACTTATTAAACTGATTGTTTGGTAATTTTCACATCTGTCAACACCTGCTTTCTTTGGGATTGGAATTATTATATTCTTCTTGAAGTCTGAGGGTATTTCGCCTGTTTCATACATCTTGCTCACCAGATGGTAGAGTTTTGTCAGGATTGGCTCTCCCAAGGCCGTCAGAAGTTCCAATGGAATGTTGTCTACCCCGGGGACCTTGTTTCGACTCAGGTCTTTCAGTGCTCTGTCAAACTCTTCACGCAGTACCGTATCTCCCCACTTCATCTTCATCTACATCCTCTTCCATTTCCATAATATTGTCCTCAAGTACATCGCCCTTGTATAGACCCTCTATATACTCCTTTCACCTTTCTGCTTTCCCTTCTTTGCTTAGAAGTGGGTTTCCATCTGAGCTCTTGATGTTCATAGAAGTGGTTCTCTTTTCTCCAAAGGTCTCTCTAATTTTCCTGTAGGCAGTATCTATCTTACCCCTAGTAAAATGTGTCTCTACATCCTTACATTTGTCCTCTAGCCATCCCTGTTTAGCCATTTAGCACTTCCTGTCAATCTCATTTTTGAGACGTTTGTATTGCTTTTTGCCTGCTTCATTTATTGCATTTTTATATTTTCTCCTTTCATCAATTAAATTAAATATTTCTTCTGTTACTCAAGGATTTCTACTAGCCTTCATCTTTTTGCCTACTTGATCCTCTGCTGCCTTCACTACTTCCCTCAAAGCGACCCATTCTTCTTCTATTGTATTTGTTTCCCCCATTCCTGTCAATTGTTCCCTTATGCTCTCCCTGAAACTCTGTACAACCTCTGGTTCTTTCAGTTTATCCAGGTCCCATGTCCTTAAATTGCCACCTTTTTGCAGTTTCTTCAGTTTTAATCTACAGGTCATAACCAATAGATTGTGGTCAGAGTCCATATCTGCCCCTGGAAAAGTCTTACAATTTAAAACCTGGTTCCTAAATCTCTGTCATACCATTATATAATCTATCTGATACCTTTTAGTATCTCCAGGGTTCTTCCATGTATACAACCTTCTTTCATGATTCTTAAACCAAGTGTTAGCTATCATTATGTTCTGCTCTGTGCAAAATTCTACCAGGCGGCTTCCTCTTTCATTTCTTAGCCCCAATCCATATCCACCTACTACGTTTCCTTCTCTCCTTTTTCCTACACTCGAATTCCAGTCACCCATGACTATTAAATTTTCATCTCCCTTCACTATCTGAATAATTTCTTTTATTTCATCATACATTTCTTCAATTTCTTCGTCATCTGCAGAGCTACAGTACGAGGTAAGAAATTTACTTCGCACAGTTTATGCATTTCCACACGGCGACTACTTTTATACTTATTCAGATTTACAGGGCCATATTAAGATCGAGCAGATATGAATGTACTTACCTCTAATTTGTCATTATCGCGCACAGATTTTAATCAGCTTGGGTTTACTGGTATTAATTCCTTGCCAGTACACAGATTGTTGAAAACAGGGTCAAATAAATAAGAGGCGTGTTTCTTAAATAAGTACCGTTTTGAAATTAAAAAAAAGACGTGCTAAGGTATCTCAATAATTTTATTTTTACATGAAAGCCTGTACCTTAATCTACGCACTGACGCCATTACAGTCTGATTCTTCCTCGTTTACGTTTTGTACTGAGTGTTTCAGATGCCTCTGATAATCGTGAGTGCAGTATGGGCTGTTATAAAATTTCTTAGTGCTAAAGGCCTAAAAGCGATCGATATTCGTAGTGAGATCTGTGCAATTTACGGAGAAAACGTTATGAGTGATGAATGGAAAGAAAGTGGGTGAGAGCATTTAAAGATGGCCGCACAAATGTGCATGATGAACAACGAAGGGGGCGTCCTTCGGTCGTTAATGAAAGTTTCGTGCAGTTAGTGGACAACAAGGTGAGAGAAAACAGACGATTTACTATTTCCTCCCTGTGGGATGACTTTCCTAATGTTTCTCGTACTGTTTTGTATGGCATTGTGACCGAGCACTTGAATTACAGAAAGTGGTCCCCACCTAGGGTACTGAAAATGGGATGTGCTCAAAACCAAACGTTTAAAGAGTGCATTGATTTTCCTTGAGCGGTACCACAACGACGGTGATGATTTCTTAAGCCAAATTATTTTGGGCGATGGAACATTTGGTGGCCTACGTCACACCAGAATTAAAGCAACAGTCCATGGAAGTTTAGCAAGGGCATCGTTTTGCTGCAATACAATGCCCCTCCGCATGTGGCGAATCAGACCAAAGATCTCATCACATTTTTTCGATGGGAAACTCTAGATCATCCTCCGTACAGCCCCGATCTTGCGGCCAGTGACTACCATCTGTTCGTACACTTGAAGAAACACCTGGGCGGTCAGTGTCTTCAAGAAGATGACGAAGTCAAAACAGTGAGTGATGCAGTGGTTAACAAGTCAGGCGGCAGACTTATATGAAGCGGGTATTCAAAAACTGGTATACCGTTATGACAAGTGCCTCAATATTGACGGAAATTATGTAGAAAAGCGAAGTAAAGTACAGGCTTTCATGTAAAAATAAAATTATTGAGATATCTTTGCACGTCTTTTCTTAATTTCAAATCGGTACTTACTTAAAACACACGCCTCGTGTACAGATACACGTTATCAGATACGCATTCAGCACACTACTGATGCAACTGTTCTTGTTTAGACATAAACATTACACCTTGCTATAGACATAAACGTTAGAAGATGTATAAGAGCTTCCTAGCGAAATGTCTGCAGCATAGTTGAAACAACATCGTCAAGATGTGGCCGTAAATTATCCTGCAACAGAACGATGCCGTTTATCAGTCAGATGCTCATTGAATTTCTGGAACACGATACCGCAATTAAAGCACACCTGAAGATGGAAACTTCGCAAATATTGAAGTGTGCCATCAAGTCCAAACGCCCAGGTATGTTGACGGACAGCATCGTTCTGTTGCCAAAGTTGTTTCCATTACGCTACAGACTTTTTGCTGGGAAGGCGTTACACATCCTCCATACAGTGCCGATTATTGCGCATACGATTTTCACATTTTTGGTGCCCGGAAGAAAATAGTCGTGGCCGTCGATTTGCTTCGGATGAGGAGATGCAAGTTGGGGTAAAATCGTGATCCTGCAAGACACCAGAAATTTTTTTCCATGAAGGCATTGACCGTCTTGTCTCACAGTAGCAGACAAGTATTAACAGTTATCAGAATGAGATTTTCACTCTGCAGCGGAGTTTGCGCTGATATGAAACTTACTGACAGATTAAAACTGTGTGCCGGACCGAGACTCGAACTCGGGACGTTTGCCTTTCGTGGATCCCGAGTTCGAGTCTCGGTCCGGCTCACAGTTTTAAGCTGCCATGAAGTTTCATTAACAGTTATTTCGATGAGTTTCTTTCCATCTGTCTCGGTCTCATTTGACTACCATCCCGTAGATGCGGAGCCAAGCAGGAAAGTACCGAGTGCTGTTGCTGTCAGCGCTAATAGAGCGTCTTGTTTCGCAGAATAATGCTCGCTTCAAATTACTCAGAGTTTAATGAGCGAAAGTGACAATCGTTTACGTGATAACGAGCGAAAGATTCCTTGCGTCACCGAATTTATTAATAATCCCCAACGTATTCGCCGAATTTGAAGTGAAAGGAGAAATGAAGGAAGACGCATTAATTAAACATCTGAAAGCGCTCCGCGGGAAGGTGCGGCATTAGTCCGAATAACAGAGCTGATGGTCGCCTGCACGGTCATTGATTGCAGCGAGCAATCTCGCACGTGAAGGGGGGAGTGGGTGACGGAGGTGGGGGAGGATGGCGGAGTATGGGGGGTAAGGGAGGGGTGGCTGT
This sequence comes from Schistocerca gregaria, assembly GCF_023897955.1. Lineage (NCBI taxonomy): Eukaryota > Metazoa > Arthropoda > Insecta > Orthoptera > Acrididae > Schistocerca > Schistocerca gregaria. The sequence continues at coordinate 164,351,755 of NC_064922.1, forward strand.
GTACACGCAAAGCAGCGCGGCGCCTCAGAATTCCACCGGGAAGTGTACCTGTTTGTCCAGCCATTTCCAGATAACACACACGCCAGTTATTTACTTACTCCACACGTCATTCTGCCTGTAACCCAAAGTCAGGTACACAGAACGGACGCACAGAAATTGTAGGAGCTCGGCCGATATTTGCCTTGCAGACCACAATCACACAGCAGAAACGGTTCACAATTTAAACATCAAGAGAAAGTTACGTGTATTAGTAAGTGCTGCGGCCACGGAGTAAATGGCCAGGCCAGCGCGCTGATCTCTCGTCAAGCACAGGTCGTGGATTCGTGCTCCAACTCACACACGGGTAAAACTGTAACTATGGTGCTACTGAGTTTCTTCTGTTTTTTGTTTTAATACATACGTACATCAGAAAGCTCAGAAAAAATGTTGTACCCTGTAATAACGTGCAGCTCTTTTCTTCTATTTGTGTATTGTTTTTGTAATAGTCTTTACTCTGAAGACTGGTTTGACACTCTCCACAAACCAGTCTATCTTGTGGAAGCCTCTCCACCTCTGTGTAACTACTGCGACATACGTTCACTTGAAACTCCTTACTGTAGCTTTGATCTCCATCGACTATTTTGACACTTCCCTCCTCCTCCACACTTGCTCAATGACGGGACCATGTGTTGAACTCCCAAGGTATGTACTATCAAATGATCCTATCTTTCAGTCACAGTCTGGTGCCATTAATTCCTCTCCCCTTCAGCATTCTTCTGCAGGACCACATTTCAAAAGATTATCACATTACTCTTGTTGGTACTGTTTATCGTCCATGTTCCACTCCTGTCAATGCTGCAGTCTGGACGAATACTTACAGAAAAAAGACCTAATTCTTAAAATTTATATTAGATAACAAAGTATTTCTAGTTTTCGGATATTTATCTCTCGCTATTTGCAGTTTGCATTTTATATTCCCTCTAGTCTGACAATTAGCAATTATGTTGCAGTCATTGGAACAAAACTTATCAACCTATTCAACGTCTTATTTTTAATTTTTCCAGTATATCCTGATGTAATTCTTCTATGCTCCATTTCCTTTTTTCATGTTTGTTAAGTTTATAACCTCTTGTCAAAATATTTTTGTATTTAGCTGTCATTTTCTCCTTCTCTTTGTTTCTTCTTCTCCGCCTTCTGCTGGCATCGTCTGTTACTCTCCTCACCCACATAACAAGTTTCTCTTGTTTAACAAATGTCCAGACAAGCTTGGTTTCTGGGTTCGGTTCTGGGGGAAGAGGGAGATCACAGTTTGCTCCAGTCTGTCCCTCCTTCCCGACCTCCCCCCTCTCCAAAGAAAAAAAATTCCAATATAAAAGCGAAAACCTTCGATAACATCAAAATCTGCGCGATGTAAAATCGAAGTGTGCATTCATGAGCACTCCGATATGCGGTTCTGAGACAGACAAGTGGGGTTGCTGGATCTAGAGATGATCAAGAGAGATCGGAAAATGTAATTAAAAGTATCCATCTGAGACTGAAGAAAAAATAAGAAATGTTTTAACAAAATTAGCTTGCTGTCACCCTCACCCTTAAACAAAAGACCCAAGGAATAGCAATCCAGATGCGTACAGCATTTGACAAGCATTCTTTCTAAAATTGTCGAAGGACAAGTGTGATGGAGTTGTTTCAAGAATTATAACAGCAAACTGTTATCAGAATTTTAATGACATCCTTTACACGATATAAAATCGAAATGTGAGTTCATCATCATCATTACAGGACTGCGATTATGAAAGCAGGTCTACAGACTCTGGCTGTACGACCGGATAGGTGAGGGCAGTGCTACTTTTTTTTGTTTATTTTACTAGGAAGGGAGGGGGAGGCACTCTTTCATTTCTGTCCCACTTAATGTCCTGTGGTTTGTCCCTCCTCTCTCGAACCTTATGAGGTTTGTCGCCGCTACCAGGTAGACGCAGCCCTCAATCTGTGAATTGCAACCTTTACCTGGTTGCCAAGTTTTTCACAGGGTGTCAGGATGCAATTCCCCACATGTGAGTGAGTAACTGAATAGAAGAGGAGGACAGGGTGCGTAGTTTACGGAGAGAACTTTTCTCAGGAATCATTCTTGCTAGAGAGTTACTGGCAATAGAAGATTAATGCTGCCTTGTACTGAGGGCTCTCATGCCCACGGCACCGGGTAAGTCAACCTCTTAGAGCGAAGAACTTTTTTTCTGTGCAACGTGAGTAAATTTTATAACTGATAATCGGTAAGTATGTGTTCCTTTACTGGAGATTGCTGTACTTTACAAGGTACATACGCGTAATTTTAAAGCCAGTTACTACTCTAGTTTCTAAATTACATGAATCATGGCTATGAGGCATATTTCCGCACTTCTGTTAGGGCACCTTTATGCACTGTTTTAGCCGGCCGGTGTGGCCGTGCGGTTCTAAGCGCTTCAGTTTGGCACTGCGTGACTGCTATGGTCGCAGGTTCGAATCCTGCCTCGGTCATGGATGTGTGTGATGTCCTTAGGTTAGTTAGGTTTAATTATTTCTAAGTTCTATACGACTAATGACCCCAGAAGTTAAGTCGCATAGTGCTCAGAGCCATTTGAACCATTTTGAACGCACTGTTTTGCATTTCCTTGCCAACTAATGCCCCAGACAAAGAAACATTAAGACAACCGCAGTTGGAAACGCATTTTAAAAAGAAATGAATCCACAGAAGAATAAAAGGTAAAAACCGCTACGAACTCTATTTGAACCTACAGAACCACAAGCAGAAAGAATAAATCCTATTACTGGAAGGACTATAGGAGTAAGAAACTGCTAAAAGCGAGAACAGGGAAAAATGTGGATACGTCTGCTTCTGATGACGTCTGCCCAAAGGCAGGTTTTCGCGTCGTAGCTCCCCATGCTCTCTTGTCCTCTGTCATTTTATTCAGGTCCGAGTAATTTCCGCTTTCCCCGAGGCCCACGAGAAAGAAAGTTCGTGTCGTGTACATCACAGCACGTGACACTGCAGGTCTTTCGAGAGACAGCAGCCGTTTTCGGCAGGAAGCGAGTAACTATTTCAGACGAGCTTAATAATTCTTGACTAAGAGTCTGGATTATGCAAGTTCTACACAGCACACGACAAAATTGTCCTTTAATGGATACTGTTTCAATTAAATAATGATTTCCCGTGGGCCCAGCACCGACCCGAGCGTTCGCGAAATGTGACGGACAAGCCAACTACTGTGACGTCACAAGTTTGTTGCAGGGCTCGTATATCTCCTCCTCCCCGGCTTCCCCTTTATGTCGTGTATCATCTTGTGTCTCCTTCTTCCTCTGTCTCCTCTCACAAAGCAGTCATTCCTAACCATCTGCTAGTAAATACTTCTGCCTCAGAGAATGACGCACCCAGCTCTGCTTCCTTGTCTTAGAGTCTCCAGCAGGCTGATGAAGAAGATGAAAACTGTCTTTATTGCTTGAAACGATACAACCAGTCAAAAAGAAATCCGGAACGGGACCAATGCCTTAGATGTGCCACAGGAGAGACATTGTTTTTTGTGTGCTTAAATTGCAGCTCGAACAGTGATGATGTACTGACTTTTAATTAACATTCTAACTTCAATATAGGACATATTGAGCTAACAGATGGAGTTCATGTAAAAATTTGTGTGCTGCCAACAAGATATATTTTCAGAAGCTTATTAGTGTTTTTTTATTTTATTCATTGTATTCCATGACATGTTTTAAGGCAACCCCATGAGTGCAGGAACTTGATCCATACCCAGGGCACATTTATGCACTCTATTTGAGCATGTATGAAATTATTTTGCATTCTTAAAAGTAATTTTGAGTTAAAAGTATAAAACCACCATATACTTAAATAACCATATTACAAGGCTTAACAATTTAAATCCGACAAATGTAACGACAACATTTTTAAAAACTTATGAAAGTAAATCTATGTGAATGCACTCTAGTCTCCCTTTTAATGTGTACGCACAACTTTTAATTTTCTCGAATTAACTGACATTTTAGTTCTGTTGCTACATCAGGGATTTGTAAACATACGAATGTAATAATACAAATATTAGAAAACATTTTGCATCACCATGGTTCCCAGAACTCCTGAGGATAGAGGTTGACTGTGGATATTGTATCACAGACACAGTCCCTTTGACTGTTCAGAGGCTTCACTAAAACCGCCCAAATATGTAAACAACCATACATGAGCAGCGCCTATTAGACGGAGGGGATCCGACATCCGATCAGTTCCAGTCATTCCACCAGGGACCACCCCCGGTAGCTGAGTGGTCAGCGCGACAGAATGTCAATCCTAAGGGCCAGGTTCGATTCCCGGCTGGGTATTGTTTTGTTCTAATCATCAACATTTCATACGCATCGACGCCCAAGTCGACGCAGTGGCTTTAAATCCAAAGAGTTGCACCCAACGAATGGTCTACCCGACGGGAAGCCCAGGTCACACGACATTTACATTTTTATTTCACCAGGATGGATGTACAAGGCTTGTGTTGTCTGTAATTCGACCATGGGTAGACGGTCAGTACCGCGGTTCGATCGCGTCCGCATTACTTTGTTCAGAAAGGGTCCTCAGCAAGGGAACTGTCCAGGCGTATCTGAGTGAACCAAAGCGATTTTGTTCGGATATGGAGGAGATACAGAGAGACAGGAACTATGAAATACCTTGCTCAGGCCGCCCAAGGGCTAAGAGTGCAGTGGATGGTTGCTAATTATGGATTATGGCTCGGAGGAACCCTGACAGCAACGTCACCATGTTGACTAATACTTTTAGTGCACCCACATGTCGTCGTGCTACGACTCAAACTGTGCGCAATAGGCTGCATGATGTGCTTCGTCCATCTTTGCAACCACGACACCATGCAGCGCGGTACAGATGGGCCCAACAATATGCCGAATGGACCGCTCAGGATTCACCAATGAGTGTCGCATATGCCGTTAACCACACGATCGCCGGAGACGTGTTTGGAAGCAACCGGTCAGGCTGAACGCCTTAGAGACACTGTTCAGTGAATGTAGCAAAGTAGAGAGTCCCTTCTGCTTTATGGTGGTATTATGTGGGGCCGACGTTCGCCACTGGTGGTCATGCAAGGCGCCGAAATGGCAGAACGATACGTGAATGCCATCCTCCAACCGATAGTGCAACCTTATCAGCTGCATATTGGCAGGGCATTCGTTTTCATGGACGACAATTCGCGGCCCCATCGTGCACATCTCGTGAATGACTTCCTTCAGGATAACGACATCACTCGACTAGAGCGGCCAGCATGTTGTCTAGACATGAACCCTACCGGACAAGCCTGGGATAGATTGAAAAGGGCTTTTTGTGGACGACGTGACTCACCAACCACTTTGAGGGATCTACGCCGAACCGCCGTTGAGGAGTGGGACAATCTGGACCAACAGTGCCTTGACGAACTTGTGGATAGTAAGCTACGACGAATACAGGCATGCATCAATGCAAGAGGACGTGCTACTGGGTATTAGAGGTAGCGGTGTGTACAGCAGTCTGGACCACCAGCCCTGAAGGTCTCGCTGTATGGTGGTACAACAAGCAATGTGTGGTTTTCATGAGCAATAAAAAGGGCGGAAATGATATTTATGTTGGTCTCTATTCCAATTTTCTGTACAGTTTTCGGAACTCTCTGAACCGAGGTGATGCAAAACTTTTTTTGATGTTTGTAAAGGCATTTACTAGATTTTCTATTTTGAAAGGGACCTTGGTCAATGCCTGTTTACAATAACTCAAGGAATCATAGCATCATTTCTTTTGGTTAAGCTTTATAAGGTTTCTGTCTATACGGTGTCCTTTAACATTATGACTAGTTATTATGAAACACCATAGGCTGTTGGAGCTAATCCGCATTAGTAACTAGCTTGTCCCCTGAAATAAAAACTGCAAGTCTACCCACTCATCACCACAAGTCTCCAGCTTTACATATTATGCACCATTCCACCTATAATTTGGCCAGGGGACACAACAGAAACACCATCACACAAGATCAATTACTTAGTGTGTTCCTCATGTTAAATGAGAATCGCAGAATGAAGAGAGAAGTTCTATAAATTACTTTGAGTACTTAAACTTATAAGGATACCTCGATAGTATTTGAACAGAAATGTAGATGCCGACAATATCTCAAGAGAAATAAAACTGACGTGAATACGAAACCCAATTAAATATCAGTTGTATTAACATACTTTCGAAACGAAAACAAAATGTAGACCTTCACATTAACTTTACGTGACTAACTCATGCCGTTACAGTACACTATAACTAAATTATCTTGAAGACAAGCACACAAATTCACAATAACGTCTTTTGACAAACATAATCACTCATTGGGTGTAAGATCAAAATATAGCATTTACGCTTCACAGGAACCAACTCGAATACAAAAATCAAATTTTGAAACACTTTTCTAGTTAGTTGGTATTTATTTGGTGTTATTGGTGATAACATGTGAGTTCGCAGAATTTTATCCAAGAGAAAGGGGGAGGGATGATACTCTGAAATAGCCCTTTCTGATACAACTAAATGGCAAGTTTCATAATGTATCTTGTCCTAAGGAGTAAAATTGACAAAAAGTACAAAATAGTCTATTATATCTCAATCGAGTGACAGGTGTCCACCCAGCATTTTTAAGGATGATTATATCGATACTTAAACTGTAAACATATTTCATTGGTATGTATAAAGTACATTATTTTAGATTATTAATACAAGTATTAGAGCTACCTTTCTGATTCTGTGTTATGAAATTGATTCGTCCTTACGGTACAAACAAGAGTTTCCAAAAGTTTCTACATAAGAAAATATTTTTATTCGCATATCAATAATGTCAGACTGAATACTAAATGTTAAAGGTCAGAAAAAGAAAAAAATCAGAATAATTGAGTAGCTCAAGCTATTCAACGTTTTGAAATCTACACTAAGTTCACAGAAGTCAGGGGATACCTGTTAATATCATGTCGGACCTTTTCCACGGTGTAGGGCAGCAATTCTACGTTACATGCTATAGTCACAATTCTGGTCGCTATGTACTGTCGTTGCCTGAGACGCTAACAGAGCACGCCCCGTAACTGACAGACGCCAAATGGAGTCAGTGAGGTCCTCCACTCAGCAGAGGCGGCCTAAATACACAACTGGCCATTAAAATTGCTACACCACGAAGATGACGTGCTACAGACGCGAAATTTAACCGACAGGAAGAGATGTTGTGGTATGCAAATGATTAGCTTTTCAGAGCATTCACACAAGGTTGGCGCCGGTGGCGACACCTACAACGTGCTAACCTGAGGAAAGTTCCCAACCGATTCCTCATACACAAACAGCAGTTGACCGGCGTTGCCTGGTGAAACGTTGTTGTGATACCTCGTGTATGGAGGAGAAATGCGTACCATCAAGTTTCCGACTTTGATAAAGGTCGGATTGTAGCCTATCGCGATTGCAGTTTATCGTATCGCAACATTGCTGCTGCGCGTTGGTCGAGATCCAATGACTGTTAGCAGAATATGTAATCGGTGGGTTCAGGACGGTAATACGGAACGCCGTACTGGATTCCAACGGCCTCGTATCACTAGCAGTGGAGACGACAGTCATCTTATCGGCATGGCTGCAACGGATCGTGCAGCCACGTCTTGATCCCTGATTCAGCAGATGGGGACGTTTGCAAGACAACAACCATCAGCACCAACAGTTCGACGACGTTTGCAGCAGCATGGTCTATCAGCTCGGAGACCATGGCTGCGGTTACCCTTGACGCTGCATCACAGACAGGAGCGCCTGTGATGGTGTACTCAACGACGAACCTTGGTGCACGAATGGCGAAATGTCATTTTTTTCGGATGAATCCAGGTTCTGTTTACAGCATCATGATGGTCACATCCGTGTTTGGCAACAACGCGGTGAACGCACACTGGAAGCGTGTATTCGTCATCGCCATACTGGCGTATCACCCAGCGTGGTGGTATGCAGTGCCATTGGTTACACGTTTCGGTCACCTCTTGTTCGCATGGACGCCACTTGGAACAGTGGACGTTACATTTCAGATGTGTTACGACCCGTGGCTCTACCCTTCATTCGATCCCTGCGAAACCCTACATTTCAGCAGAATAATGCACGACCGCATGTTGCAGGTCATGTACGGGCCTTTCTAGATACAGAAAATGTTCGACTGTTGCCCTGACAAGCACATTCTCCAGATCTCTCACCAAATGATAAAGTCTGGTCAATGGTGGCCGAGCAACTGGCTCGTCACAATACTCCAGTCACTACTCTTGATGAACTGTGGTATCGTGTTGAAGCTGCATGGGCAGCTGTACCTGTACACGCCATCCAAGCTGTGTTTGACTCAGTGCCCAGGCGTATCAAGGTCGTTATTACGGCCAGAGGCGGTTGTTCTGTATAATGATTTCTCAGTATCTATGCACCCAAATCACATGTCAGTTCTATTAACGTCGAGAGAGCGTTGGCGGCATGTGACTATTCGGCGAGTCTCTGGCCTCCCTCGTGATAGGCGCGCTTGATCCATCGCCTACTATCGATTATTGCACTACATCTTTGCCGATCAGTGTGCTGGCGACACCTTACGCGAGCTTACTGACCAGTATCTGAGCACTGGTCGCTCATAATAATAGCTTCGATTTGAACAGTAACCGAAACGAGGAGCAAAAGTGAGCCCCGCCATGGGGGCTACCTAGCGCCCGTATCAACACAGTAACGGTGGGTTCGCCACGGCCCGGTCAGGAGACGTTTGCACCTGGCACACTCGTCCGTATAGGCAGGCGCCGGTGACCTGCGGTCGGTCCGCAGCTGTTAGCGTAATTGGGCGACGTCGGCGGCTGCAGCGGCGCATAACAAGCGCAGGCGCCTCCCCCAGCGTCTGCAAACTGGCCAGCTAACGAGACGCGCGGGGACGGCTGCGGAATGCAGAATCCGGCAGTCGCAACTGTGCCGACAGGAACGTCACACGCTGCACCTTCTGCTGTTGTCACACAGCTGGAAGGGAAAACAGTCAGAGGGTGTGCGTATTTCACCTGCCTCCGAGAACCCTCCCATCACTGCGCAAATACTTTCCATTTTTTACACCATGCCTATCCACATTGATATTCCAAAACATTATGACGGCTACTCACTGCCTGCGAAATTCATAGGCGCTTGGTGGCGTTGAGGGCTCGTGACACAGTAAGGGAACTCTGTAGGAGGATCAGAGGCGAATAGGGAATTATTCTATAGACGACAAGGGCTGATAATTGAGAAATTCACTGACAGAAGAGACTTTGACGAAGGGAAGATTCTTAAGTTCCTGGCCGGCCGTGGCGGCCGAGAGGTTGTAGGCGCTTCAGTCTGGAACCGTGCTACTACTACGGTTGCATCTTCGAATCCTGCCTTGGGCATGGATGCGTGTGATGTCCTTAGGTTACTTAGGTTTAAGTAGTTCTAAGTTTAGATGTTAAGTCTCATAGTGCTCAGAGCCATTTGAACCATTTTTTTAAGTTCCTTTGCCTGCAAACGAGAAATTCTGAGACGGCGTATTTGGTCAGCTGCTCACGTGCTCCTGTCGTGAATGTCTGTCGAAAGTGGATGAAGGACGTTGCAACCACAAGCAGGTGACTAAGTGAAACTTCCTTGCAGATTAAAAATGCGTGCCGGACCGAGACTCGAACTCGGGACCTTCGCCTTTCGAGGGCTAGTGCTCTACCAACTGGGCTACCCAAGAACGACTCACGCCCAGTCGTCACAGCTTTACTTCTGCCTGTACCTCGTCTCCTACCTTCCAAACTTAACAGGAGCCCTCCTGCACTTTCGCGGGAGCACTTTCCCGCGAAAGGCAAAGGTTTCGAGTTCGAGTCACGGTCCGGCACACAGTTTTAATCTGCCAGAAACTTTCATATCAGCGCACACTCCGCTGCAGAGTGAAAATATCATTCAGGTGACTAAGTGTTAAAAGTCCTTGCCTCTCCGCAGATCCTCGAGATTTGATGCTTGCCTTCTATGTAACGTAGGATAATAGGCGAGTTGTGGAGAATCTGACAGAGCACAATGCTCGTGCAAGCACAAGTGTTCCTGAAAAAACCATTGTTTAACATGGACGTCTGTAGCAGATAACCCATACCTGCTACCACATTGAGTCAACGATAATGTCACATGCAATTACAGTCACCATGTGGCAGTCGACGCTGGACTACTGAATAATTAAATCACGTTTGGTGATAAACCAGGTCGGTGTTCGTGTCTGGATACGCTGCTCCCCAAGAAGAAAGATGTTAGAAACAAGGTGAAAAAAAAATCCCACAATGGTTGTTAAAATACTTTTATTAAAAAGTCACGACCAGAAAATCACGATCTGTTTCGCATCAGTGGTACGTTATTTTTTAAAGAGTCATGGTGCGGCAAGGTAAATGCTAGGAGCCAAATCCTATAATTCTCTATGTTCAGACTGAGTGGGACTGATCATAGAGAACTCTGGTACCGCGCGCTGCAGAATTTGAATCCGCATCAGACGTCATGGACGTCTAAGACCCCCAGAGGTCTCTGCGCCATCACACCGTCAGCTGTGGCGCCTCCTGGCCCGCTTTTAGTGTGAGGACGCCACAGTAGAACATGTGGTTCCAGCGGCCAATAGCGGCGCCCCCGGTGGAGTACTTAAGCGCCTGCCACTCGCCTGCGCCTGCTGAAGGTCAATCCCTCCAAAACCCAGGCGATCATTGTAGGCAAAACCACCCCTTCCTTCCGCCTCCTTGATTTCTATCTCACCATATATGGTCGTCCTATCGCCCTCACCCCCATCCTTAAGTACCTTGGCATCACCCCCCCATCTCTGGACAATCGAAGCCAAGGCACGCTACCGACTCCTCAAGCTCCTTTCCGGCCGTATGTGGGGTCTGGACCCCTCCACCATACTCCACACCTATAAATCCTTCATCCGCTCTATCCTTTGTTACACCCATCCGGACTGGATCACCGCCCTCCCTACCTTTTATAAATCCCTTCAAATTCTTGAACGCCATGCTCTCCGCATCGCCTATCCCATCTGTCTCCCCTCCCCCCACGTGAATCCTGTACGATCTCATTCCGTTCCCCCACCTCCTCCTTTTCCTTGAAAGGATATGGATCCTGTATGCCTCCAGCAAATTCGATCCCCCTCACCCGCTTGTCTCCCACCCCTGCCCGCTGCCGCGCCTGTATTCCCACATCCCACCTGCTCTCCATCTCTCCACCCTCCTTACCTTCTCCCAAGGTGGCTTCCGCAGCTCCCCCTCCCTGATGATGCGCTCCTCCCCTCCATCTACCCCTCCTATCAACTTTGATCCTACCACTTCCCATGTTTTTTGCTTTGGCCACCCTCCCTCCCTTCTCTCCTCCTTCCCTCCCTCCTACCTGTCTTCCCACTCCTCCGCCGGGCTGCCCCTACCCCCGTCCCTCTATTCCTCCTCCTCTTATTGGCATCCTTGCTCTCCCCTCTCCCCCCTCCCTCTCTTCCCCTCTTGGCAGGTCCCCGAACTCGCACATGGGACGTGGGCATTCGCGCGCCGGAGATCATCACCATCTGTTTCTCGTGTGTGCCATCGTGCTTTGTGTTCAGTGTTCACCGTCACGCTCCATCATTCACGTGTACCATCGAAATCATCAGTGCTTGTGCGTTGTGTCAACAGTTTGTAGTGTGGATTGTCATCGAGTGTGAACGGCTTCATGTTTTTTATGTTACTAAGTGTACTGTTTTTTACCCACCGATTGTTCAAACTCATGTGTCTTCTCTGTTTTATCATTGTTCACTCTTGTGCAGGAGAGCGGCGTAATGTGCTGCTGCCAGCCTACCTGTTGTTGTACGGGTATCAAAATCACAATAAAGAAAGAAAGAAAAAAAAAAGCTCAGCCAGCAAGTGTAATCTCGCCTACGTCTCTGGACACATCGCCTCGCGTTAGACAGGTTACTTACTTCCTTGTTGCGAGTAAAAGTGGACGTGTTTGTTAGGTTTCCTTGTGACTCCATTGTTCGACCTTGTTGTTGTTCGTTCTGTCCTTCATTGGTGGTGTCCGTCCTCCCCCGTTGTGTTGTTGTTCGCGGGCCTCTCCGCGAGCCCCGTCGCACTTCCCGTCCCGGTCGCAGTTACAAGAAGCACTTTTAGCGCGCAGTCGGTTTAATAATGATGATGAATGATGATGAATGATGGAACTTGGCTCGTAGTTTTACTTTGCCGCGCTATGATTCTTTACAATAAATAACGAACTTAACACCTGGATAGGAGTTTCAACTTTAATAAAAGTATTTCAACAGTCAGTGCGGAAGATTTTATTCACAATGTGCAACTTCGGATGCGGTTGCGCGACCTCTAAAGTAATATGTTCGAAACATGAGGCATGCGGTGCAGTGATTGTGATATTAGTCACTGTACCATTCCTATCAAAATTGATTACGATAGTTGTCTGTAGTGTTATTTACGTCCAGGTTACTTATGCTTCGTTTTGTTTTGCTCCCCTGTAAAATGTAATTTTCTGGTGTAGACTACTGACCCAATTTAAAATATCCAGTATGTTTCTGGCGTCAACTTTTACGAGCAGTGACTACCAGCCGTAAAAGTTATTTTATAAACAAACCTGTTGTTTTCACCGTCGTGGGATCTCATCAACCATTTGTGATGAATAAAACAAAAGAAAAAGAAACAGTTTTGTCACTGAGTGGCCTTCCCTTAATTAAGAGCTTTAATGTTTGGTTGTGTGCAGACAGTCAGTATTTTAGTCACACTCATCACATAAGCTTTGAAGGGGTGTGAAAGGGAAGACAGAATCAGTGCACTTCACTTCGACAATTGTGTAAGTGCCTGTAACGTACAGAAAACATCAGCCTGATGCAAACAAATAATGCCTGGAGGTGACTACTACGTACGACATCTTGTGTAATAGTGATACAAAATCCTTGTCTGGTAACAAGGCCTACTTCGCTCCGATTCGCTGTCGCTCACTTCCTGGACACACATTAGTTCTTCATCAGCTTCCTCATGTCTACGCCTTCGCCTACGGAACGCCCATAGGCAACAAGATTGTTCACAGGAGAACAAATGATTCTTGAGACGCGCCCACATCCGTGACAGAAAACAGTCTGTTTCACGTGCTGCCCATTGGGGCGTGAAAAGTAATTGCCCGAATTGTTCCCAATACCATATTCCTCCTGTCTCCTTTACACAATCACCTGATAAAACACAACAATTTGAAGTAACCAGAAAGCCACAAAATATACCCAGGCATGGTAGTCACCGATACATAAGCCCAATTTCAGAGTCAGTTAAACAATAATTCTTAAAAAATATTACGCTGGCTGGTACGGCCAGTATTATGCTATGGGAGGACACTGGGCTTCCATGGGACCTGTGCTCCTACGAGAAATCACCATGCTGCGTGCTACGTAAGCGCAATTGCGGACCGGCTGCGTCCTTTGACACTTTCGTCTTCACCAGCGGCAAAGGCATGCTCCACCACAATAAATTTCTGTACCACAAAGCCAGAATCGTGTACACTGCTTCGAGGAGCGCGATAGTGAAATCGCATTGAAGCGCTGGGCACTAAACTTGCCTGATCTAAATCCGATGGAACAAAACTCCGGCGCTACCGGCTACCTGCCCTGTGCCCACAACTCATCGGCCAATAATTTCCGGGAAATACGTGTAGCCATCCGTCCCACATACCTTCGGAAATCTAGCAATGATTTCCTGAATCCATCCCACGCAGAGTCGCTTGACTAACATACTGCGAGGGGCGTTCAATAAATAAGGCAACAGCATATTTTTCCCTAGTGTTTAGGCTACATAATCTCCGTTCAGTCCGACGGACGACTTTATGCAAACTTAGTGTTGTAATCTCACCTCTCCTTCCTGCTTGCAACTGTTGTCCACAATTAGCGAGGTCTTTTCTGAACATTTGAGAAGAGCGAAGATTAAAATAGATTTTCTAGTTTACTTAGCATTTCATGTGGAGTTGGCTCCAGTTCTTCTTATCTACTGGTCTGATTCTTGAAGCTGAAAATGTCACATTTTAGGTCCTCACAGTTGGATTGATCTAAATAAATTTGAAAATAGTTCTTGCAGAATTTTTTTTTGTTACGTTAATATACACACATCAAAAAAGTTTTGCATCACTTCGGTTCCGAGAGTTCCCGAACATGTACAGAAAATTGGAATAGAAATCAACATAAATATAATTTCCGCCCATTTTGTTGCTCATGAAAACCACACATTTCATGTTGTACCACCATACAGCGAGGCCCTCAGTGGTGGTAGTCCAGATTGCTGTACACACCGGTACCTCCAATACCCAGTAGCCCGTCCTCCTGCATTGATGCATACCTGTATTCGTCGTGGCATACTATCCACAAGTTCATCAAGGCACGGTTGGTGCAGATTGTCTCACTCCTCAACGTCGATTCGGCGTTGATCCCTCACTGTGGTTGGTGCGTCACGTCGTCCATAAACAGCCCTTTTCAATCTGTCCCACACTTGTTCGGTAGGGTTCATGTCTGGAGAACATTCTGGCCACTCCAGTCGAGCGGAAGCAAGTCATTCACAAAATGTGGATGATAGGGCCGCGAATTGTCGTCCATGAAAACGAATGCCTCGCCAGTATGCTGCCGTTATGGTTGCACTCTCGGTCAGAGGATGGCATTCATGTATCGTACAGCCGTTACGGTGACTTCCATGACCACCAGCGGCGTGCGTCGGCCCCACATAGCGCGTCCCCAAAACAGCAGGGACGCTCCTCCTTGCTGCACTCGCTGGACAGTGTGTCCAAGGCGTTGAGCCTGACCGGGTTGCCTCCAAACACGTCTCCGACGATTGTCTGGTTGAAGGCATATGCGACACTAATCGGTGAAGAGAACGTGATGGAAATCCTGAGCGGTCCATTCGGCATGTGGTTGGGCGTATCTGTACCGCGCTGCATCGTGATGTAGCTGCAAAGATGGACTTCGCCATGGACGTCGGGAGTGAAGTTGCTCATCGTGCAGTCTATTGCGCACAGTTTGAGTCGTAACACGATGTCCTGTGGCTGCACTAAAAGCATTATTCAACACGGTTGCGTTGCTGCCAGGATTCCGCCGAGCCATAATCCGTAGGTAGCGGTCATCCATTGCAGTAGTAGCCCATGGGCGGCGTGAGGAAGCATGCTATCAACAGTTCCTATCTCTCTGCATCTCCTCCATGTCCGAACATCATCTCTTTGGTTCACTCCGAGACGCCTGGACACTTTCCTTGTTGAGAGCCCTTCCTGGCACAAAGTAAAAATGCAGACGCGATCGAACCGCGGTTTGACCATCTAGGCATGGTTGAACTACAAACACCACCCGTTTACCTCCTTCCTGGTGGAATGACCGGAACTGAGCGGCTGTCAGACCCCCACCGTCTAATAGGCGATGTTCATGCATGGTTATTTACATCTTTGGGCGGGTTTCGTGACATCTCTGAAGTCAAAGGGACTGTGTCTGTGGTAAAATATCCATAATCAATGTTTATCTTCAGGAGTTCTGGATCCAGGGTGATGCAAAACATTTTTCTTGATGTGTGAATTACGTCACATTTTAGTATATCATACAGTCTTTTGCTTTTTCTCATTAACAAAGCTTAAAGCTTCCCACAAAATACAAAAATACGTCCGATCACATTACAGGCATGCTTACTACTTTCCTACTCTGCGGAAGTAACACTATTTTAAAAGGTTTACAATTCTTCTTGACGAATTAATTTCTGTTAGTTACAGTTACATAATTAATTTCCATTATTATTTTATAAATGAATCCTGACATAAACAGGATTGCAAAATTATTAATATAAATTTTTAGTGCACCAGTTGTTCGTAATTTCAAATGTTTAAAAAAATATATAATTTTAACTTGTACATTGAGAACTAGTACTTATCGATTATAACATCGAAGATAAGTAATTTCTTTTCATAATCTTTAGCTTAAAATATAACATAGTGTCTATAAAATTACATGAAAGTGTTCAGAAAATCAGCTGCGATAAAACAGACCTGTGCAAAATTCGAAAAATAATAGTGTTATCGACAACTACTGTTGAGGAGAACTGATAATAGGGGTGGATGTCCCGTTACAGTGGGAGGGTATGTCTGCTTGCATGGTACCACCGCGCTGGTGAACGTCGGAGTCAGCGCCTCGCTGCACCAATAAGCTTCTCATCAGTCAAGTAATGCTTCCCGCCGTGTGCATCATTGGGCCAAACAGATAGAAGTCGGCAGGTGCGAGAGCCGAGCTGTAGTGTGGATGAGGAAGAACAGTCCAGTGAAGTGTTATAAGATGCTGTCTGATGCGCAGTCCTCCCACCAAGAAAAAATTCTTGGCAGTACGGGGAATCAAACCCGAGACCTCCATCCACCTCCCATTCCCGCTCCCCCTACATGGCAGTCAGCAGCGTTAACCACTCATCTATAGAGGCGAACAAAATAGGATATGGCAGAGATACTAGAAAGAATTCGTTTTATTCTGTATCTGGAATTGGATCCGTTATAAGGTACGCATCTGGGTTGACACGTCCAGTGCTGCCTGTTTTACAAACTTATTTTCCGGATTGAAACACATTATGTGTCTCTTCAGGACTAGCCGTGGTTCTGAGTAATTCACTAAGGTAAATACGTGAATTCCAATAGACAGTACGATCCCAAGGCGCCGCATAGCCTTGACGTTGCGGTTTCCACAAAAGCTTCATGTGTCCGTTGTTCTTATAACCATCCGTGTTGCGCTACTGCGATACAGGCTGCCTTATTCAGGACTGAGGTTCCTACGGACTAGGGGATCTTGTTCTACTTGCGGGAGGCTGAGTCCCGGCCGCAACGCACACGCGGTACGTAATTACCTCTTAGCGGCTGAGTTATTATCCGTCAGCCGCAGACACGGCGCTGGTAATCGCCTCCCCCCTCTCAACCCCCACCCCCAACCCCTCCCTGGCACACTAAAACCTCCCTCTCTCATCCTCCCGCCACCGTATAGCACACCCCTGCAGCATACATTCTCTAGTGCTGCTTTATCAGCGCAGACACACTTCGCGAAATGCTTCGGACCTACACGATGTCACACGAATGGCGGACCATTTATATGTGAAAAAGGGTTGGTATATTACTGGATATGGTGAGCCGTGCCTTCTTCAGTAGCGGGAAAAAGCTTGCTAACGCGACTGTCAGATTAATCTTGCGGAAAATATCTCTGAGAATATGTTTTTGGGAGTACGAGGAAAGGGTGAAATCAACGGAAAGACTACAGGACGTGCGTGCAAAATGTTGAAGACTGAGACGATGGCGCATATACACTGAGGCGCCGAAGAAACAAGTATAAGCATGCGTATTCAAAAATTCAAAACCGGAGACATGTAAACAGACAAAACACGGTGCTGTGGTCGGCAACGCCTATATAACACAACAAGTGTCTGGCGCAGTTGTTAGATCGGTTACTGCCGCTACAATCACAGGTTATCATGATTCAACTGAGTTTGAACGTGGTGTTATAGTCAGCGCACGAGCAATGGGATACAGCGAGGTAGTGATGAAATGCGGATTGTCCCGTATGACCATTTCACGAGTGTACCCTGAATATCAAGAATTCCCTAAAACATCAAGTCTCTGAGATCACTGCTGTCGGAAAAAGATCCTACAAGAACGGGAACAACGACGACTGAAGAGACTCGTTCAGCGTGACACAAGTGCAACCCTTCAGAAAATTGCTGCAGATATCAGTGCAGGGCCATCAAAAAGTGTCCCCGTGCGAACCATTCAAAGAAATATCATCGATATAGGCTCTCCGAGCCGGAGGCTGACTCGTGTACCCTTCATGACTGCACGACATAAAGCTTTACGCCCTCGACTGGGCCAGTCATCAGCGACACTGAAATGTTGATGACTGGAAACATATTGCTTGAACGAGTATCGATCGAGTGGACGTGTACAGGTATGGAGACAACCTCATGAATCCATGGCCCCTACATGTCACCTGGAGGACTGTTCAGGTTGTTGGAGGCACTGTAATGGGGTAGAGTGATATAGGACCCCTGATACATGTAGATACAATTCCGACAGGTGACTCGTACGTAACCAACCTGTCTGTTCACCTGCATCTATTCATGCCCATTGTACATTCCGACGGATTTGGGCAATTCCGGCAGGACCCCACACGTCCAGAATTGTGACAGAGTGGCTCCAAGAACACTCTCATGAGTTAAAAACACTTCCACTGTCCACCAAACTCCTCAGATATGAACATTATTGTTCATATCTGGGATGCCTTGCAACGTGTTATTCAGAAGAGATCAGCGCCGCGTCGTACTCATGGATTTATGGACAGCCCTGCAAGATTCATAGTGTCATCCCTCCAGTACTCAGACATCAGTCGATGCCATGCCACGTCGTGTCACGGCACTTCTATTGCTCTCGTGGGCACTGCACAATATTAGGCAAGCCACGCTACGGTCGCAGTTTCGAATCCTGCCCCAGGCATGGATGTGTGTGATGTCCTTAGATTAGTTAGGTTTAAGTAGTTCTAACTAGGGGACTGATGACCTCAGATGTTAAATCCCATAATGCTCAGAGCTATTTTGATATTAGGCTGGTACTAGTTTCTTTGGCTCTTCAGTGTGTATAGGAGCCAAAACATGGTGACCAATCTGATTAATATCGTGTTACTCCACCTTCGCAACGCAATACCGTAGCGATACTGCATGGCTTGTATTCGTCGAGTCCTCAGAAAGATCCGGAGATACATGGCGAAACTGCTACGCACACGTCACGCAATACCTGAAAATTACGGACCGGTTGTTTGTGGGCACGGAGGTGTTGCCCGATAGCGTCCTAGATGTCTTCCATCACGGTCAGAGCACGCAAGTTTAGTGGCCAAGACATCAACGTGAGTTCATTATTGCTCCTCAAACCACTGTAGAATGAATCTGACCGTGTGACACAAACAGCTTTCCTGTTGTAAAACGCCGTTGCCGCCTGGGAAGACATTTACCATGATGTGATGCAACAGATCTGAAATTAGGTTCACGTAGCGCAAAGGTAAACACAGATAAGTGCGAAGATTGTAGCAGTGTCAACTGAACAATTCATGTATCGAAGTTGCTGACAACAATTACACAGAGAATAATGGAAATTAAAACTGAGTTTCTATTAGATGACGACCAGTTTGGCCTCAGGCAAGGTAAGGGCACCAGTACTGACGATGCGTTTGGTAGCAGGACAGCAGGAGATCGAGATACGATCATCGGGTTTATGACCCATAAAAAGCGTTGGACATTGTAAGCTGGTGCAAGATGGTCGAAATAATGAGAAAAGAATGTGAAAGCTGCAAGGTAAGATGGATGATCCATGATACGTACACGAACCTAGATGGAACAATGAGACTGGAAGGTGCGAAGTGCTCGGATTAAAAAGGGTGTAAGACAGTAATGCAGTCTTTCGCCCTTACTGTTCAATCGATACCTTGGAAAAGTAATGACGGAATTAAAACTAAGGTTCGAGAGTGGGTTCAAAATTCAGGGTGAAATGATATCAATGACGAGATTCGCTGATGACTGTTATCCTTAGTGAAACTGAAGAATAATAACAGGATCCTTCTAATGGACTGAACAGTCTGATGAATACAGAATATGGGAAGAGACTAAGCTGGATATACAAGGAGGTCGATTGATAGTGACAGGGCCAAATGTCTCGCGAAATAAGCATCAAACGAAAAAACTACAAAGAACGAAACTCGTCTAGCTTGAAGGGGGAAAACAGATGGCGCTATGGTTGGCCCGCTAGATGGCGCTGCCATAGGTCAAACAGATATCTCTTGTGGATTTTTTATTTTATTAAAAAAATAGGAACTCCCATTTTTATTACATATTCGTGTAGTACATAAAGAAATATGAATGGTTTAGTTGCACCACATTTTTCGCTTTGTGATAGATGGCGCTGTAATGGTCACAAACGTACAAGTACGTGGTATCACGTAACATTCCGCCAGTGCGGACCGTATTTGCTTCGTGATACATTATCTGTGTTAAAATGGACCGTTTACCAATTGCGGTAAAGGTTGATATCGTGTTGATGTATGGCTATTGTGATCATAATGCCGACCGGGCGTGTGCTATGTATGCTGCTCGGTATCCTGGACCGTTCGCTGGATAGTTATGTTATTTAAGGAAACAGGAAGTGTTCAGCCACATGTGAAACGTCAACCACGACCTGTAACAAATGATGACGCCCAAGTAGGTGTTTTAGCTGCTGTCGTGGCTAATCCGCACATCAGTAGCAGACAAATTGCGCGATAATCGGGAATCTCAAAAACGTCGGTGTTGAGAATGCTGCAACAACATAGATTGCACCCTTACCATATTTCTATGCACCAGGAAATGCAAGGCGTTGTGTACAGTTCTGCCACTGGGCACAAATGAAATTACGGGACGATGACAGATTTTTTGCACACGTTTATTTAGCGAAGAAGCGTCATTCACCAATAGCGGTAATGTAAACTGGCATAATACGCACTATTGGTCAACGGAAAATCCACGATGGCTGCGACAAGTGGAAAATCAGCGACCTTGGCAGGTTAATGTATGGTGCGGCATTATGGGAGGAAGGATAATTGGCCCCCATTTTATCGATCGTAATCTAAATGGTGCAGTGTATGCCGATTTCCTACGTAATGTTCTACCGATGTTACGACCAGATGTTTCGCTGCATGACAGAATGGCGATGTACTTCCAACATGATTGATGTCCGGCACAAAGCTCGCGTGCGGTTGAAGCGGTATTAAATAGCATATTTCACGACAGGTGGATTGGTCGTCGAAGCACCATACCATGGCCCGCACGTTCATCGATCTGACGTACCCGGATTTCTTTCTGTGGGGAAGTTGAAAGATATTTGCTATCGTGATCCACCGACAACGCCTGACAACAGGTGTCAGCGCTTTGTCAATGCGTGTGGGAACAAAACGGAAGGCGAACTACTCGCTGTTGAGAAGAATGTCGTTACACGTATTGCCAAATGCATTTAGGTTGACGCACATCATTTTGAGCATTTGTTGCAATAATTGTGAGGGAAGACAGAAACTGAAATACGTCCAACATTTAATTGAGGTAAAGTGCAACGGTCAGCGTCCTTGATATGGAAAATGTTTCGAGTAGCCGTTTGCTTTGATGACGGCATATCGGACACGAGTTGGTGCAGCAAAAAACATGATTTCCGCTGTCAGGCTACACACTTCATTCATCAACGGTTCAGTCCAGATGATATCGTGTCTACTGCAATCGTAGTACACAATGTCGCTGGGTCGAAATTCGAAAATATAGGTTCAGCTGCTGAAAATCCCCATTTCAATAACGTGCACTGAACGCTGCGCTTCGAAACGTACCTGCACCGGCATTTTAGACTGTTGGGTATTTCTATTTTCTAAAGTTCTTGACGATTTGGTATAATAAGAGTCGTATTTACGCTCTGCGTAACACATGGAGTACGCACATATTACGCACTGGCGGCGTATTCAGAGAGCTTTATCAGTAATCGGTAATGCCTGCGACTGGAATGGAATATCAATATTTGCTCTCGGCGACGCCAAAGCGTCGCAGTGGTAATACATAGCTTCACAAGTGGTTTTCCGGGTAAACATACAAACAGAATTGCCCGAGTTTTAAATGCTGCAGAAAACGTCAAAGTGCACCGACAAAAATATTTTACGTAAATATTTTTCATGATAAAATACCATTCGCAATCGCTTAATGGAGGAATCCACTGGAACTGAATAAAAATATGCGGCGCGATATTCCAGAATACCGTGGCAAAAATAGTCTGCCGGAACGCCGAGTTACTAGAATTGGGCCAACGTAACAAGTGGACTACGGCAGGTAATGAGACGATGCAACTTACACATACTTTCATGCAAGAAACCCCAGTTGATTGCTGCATATATTAATGATGGCTTTCGTAATGTAAATGACCAAAACTGTGTACCAGCTTGAGATTGCATGAAAATGTTAGCCATGAATAAGTCCAACAGAACATTTATCGTCAACACACTGCGAGAATACGAAAAAGCAGTGTCAAGCAGCGGTAGTGAAAGAAGATATGCAGTGTGGCAACAGGTTCTCTTATTAGTAAAAGTGTCCATCAAAGGAATACATGGAAACATTAGTTATAAGAAGGGAGAGAATATTAGGAAATATGTTGAGGTATCAGGGAATACCGTTCATGATCATGCAGGCAGCCTCAGAGTGAAAAAAGTGGAGGGTAAGACACTGGACAAAGGAAATAATCGAGGATATACTTCAGCTTTCAGATTAATTTGAACACCTCATATGTTCTATGTATCAAGAAGAGCACAGGAGAAATGGTTTCAGAATGCATCAACATGGGTGTTAATTTATAAATTTTCTTATTTACAAATACATAAATAAAATAAAGACAAAAATTAAGTATTTGAGTGTTAGTTAACAAGAATAAAGATAATTTCATACTGACACACAGGTTTGTACGTTATGAAATACATACCTTTACAAAAATCTAAAAGGGACTTCTGTTTTGTCGTACAGAAGTGATTTGTGTGTCACAAACATAGTACATACTTCAACTGATTGAAGAAAGAAGAAAGTACAAAAATGGCAAGGAAAAGACAAGGATACAGCCATATAAGTCACTTAAGAATAAAATAACTAAAAAGTGCGGGGAAGCTAAGGCGAAATGGCTGCAGGAAAAACCGAAAAATAAATGGTTGTCGGAACGAATGATTCAACATTCAGAAAAATCAAAATTGCCTTCGGTGAAATCAAATGCAAAATTATCAACGTAAAGCCTTAAATGTAGTAAACAGAGCGGATAGGTAGAAACTGTATGTGGAAGACCCCTTCGAGGGAGAACAACACTCTGCCGACGTGATAAACGAAGTGGAACATACTGAAGACATAGGGAAACCAGTATTACAGAGTTTGACAGAGCTTCGTAATACTTGAAATCAAAAAATTCGGAAGGAATACATAACATTTCTCCGGAGTTTGTAAAACCACTGGGGGAAGTGGCAACCAAGGGATTATTCTACACTGAAGCGCTAGGGAAACTTGTATAGGCATGTGTATTCAAATAAAGATATATCTGAACAGGGAGAATACGGCGTTGCGCTCGGCAACGCCTATATAAGACAACAAGTGCCTGGCGCAGTTGATAGATCGGTTACTGCTTCTGCAACGGCAGGTTATCAAGATTTAAGTGAGTTTGAACGTGGTGTTAATGTCGGCGAACGAGTGATGGAAAACAGCATCTCCGAGGTAGTGATGAAGTGGGGATTTTGCAGTACGACCATTTCAGGAAGGTTGTGTGAGCATCAGGAAGCCAGTAAAACATCAAATGTCCGACATCACTGCGGCCGCAAAAAGATCCTGCAAGAACGGAACCAACGACAACAGAACAGAGTCGTTCAAGGTGACAGAAGTGCAAACCTTCCGCAAATTCCTGCAGATTTCAGGGCTGGACCATTCAACGAAACATTATTGATACGGGCTTTCGGAGCCGAAGGCCCACTCGTGTGGCCTTCATGACTCCACGACCCAAATTTTACGCCCTGCCGGGGCTTGCCAACACCGACTATGGACTCTTGATGACCGGAAATATGTTACGTGGTCGGACGAGTCTCATTTCAAATTGTATCGAGCGGACGGAATGGAGGCACCGCATGAATCCATGGAGCCTACATGCAAGCAGGGGACTGTTGTAGCTGGTGGAGACTGTGCGACTGTGTGGGGCGTTTGCAATTGGAGTGATAAGGGACTCCTGACGGGTGACGCGTACGTAAGAATCCTGTCTGATCAACTGCATCCACTCATGTCCACTGTGCAGTCCGACGGACTTGGGCAAATCCAGCAGGACAACGCGACATCCCACACGTCTTGAATTGCTACAGAGTGTCTCCAGGAACACTCTTCCGAGTTTAAACACATCCGCTGGCCACCAAACTCCCCAGACATGAACATTATTTAACATGTCTAGGATGTCTTGCAACGTGCTGTACAGAAGAGATCGCAAAGAATTTATGGACAGCCCTGTAGGATTGTGTTAATTCCCTCCAGCACTACTTCAGACACTAATCGAGTCCCTACCACCTCGTACTGAGGCATTTCTTCGTGCTTGCAGGGGCCCTACGCGATATTAGGCAGGTGTACTAGTTTCTTAGGCTCTTCAGTGTACCTGTTGTGTAAACATACCATCAACTTCCGAACTAACAAGGGCAGATAAATGCTAGAATTATCGCCGAACCAGGTTAAGGGTTCATGCATCCAATTTTCTGAGAAGAAGAACATACAGCAGAATGTAAAATAAAATTTAGCCTTCTTAGCTGGCGATGAACTGTATTATATTCGTGAAAACGCTTTTAATATTAAATATGTCCTACTTAATACGATTCAGCGTAACGCACCGTTAAAGTGTTCAATCCCTACTTCCATACAAACATTTTAGCCACTGACCGTCAGGCGTATCTCACAGCTTCTGATGCGATTGAAGACGCGCAATGATGTCGACATTTAAATGTTGTCCGATAGGGAGCCGTCGTGCCTTTGCATGCAGGACACGGTAGGCGTTCAGTGAGACTGGATTTGATTATGATACGCGAGCGTGCCCGCAACTCAGGCACATACGTGAGGTAGATGACGATGTTGCACGCACAAATATTATAAGAATTGTTTATCTTCTTTCTTCGCCTAGTTAGTATGTTTGCCACTTCTTTAAACTGAAAAGGATTCGGATGTACCTTGGATTGAGGAGAGCCTACATCCTGAATTAATACACAGGTTTAGCATTAACCATTTATTTCCTCCCCCCCCCCTCAAAAAAAAAAGAAAAGAATGTACTGTTGTCGTGGGATTGTCAACGTGACTACTGTTACTGCAGGATGGATAAAGTGACTAATAAATCATCCATAAAACTTAACTATCACATGTATATTTTAAGTTAAGTATACAGATGTTTTTTTTTTTCTTAAGTAAACGAGTGACTTGTGAGCGCCATACACTGAAGAGGCAAAGAAACTGGTATATCCGCCTGATATCGTGCAGAGCCCCTGCAAGCAAGCAAAAGTGCCACAACACAACGTGGCATGGACTCGACTAATGTCTGAAAGTGCTGAAGGGAACTGACACCATGAATCCTGCACGGCTGTCCATAAATCCGTAAGAGTACGAGGGGTTGGATATTTATTCTGAAGAACACGTTGTAAGACATCCCAGATATGCTCAATAATGTTCATGTCTGGGGAGGTTGGTGGCCAGTGGAAGTGTTTAAATTCAGGAGAGTTGTTCCTGAAGCCACCCTGTAACAATTGTCGATTTGTGAGGTGGACTGATAAGGTAAGGAATGAGGAGGTTCTACGCAGAATCGGAGAGGAAAGGAATATGTGGAAAACACTGATAAGGAGAAGGGACAGGATGATAAGACATCTGCTAAGACATGAGGGAATGACTTCCATGGTACTAGAGGGAGCTGTAGAGGGCAAAAACTGTAGAGAAAGACAGAGATTGGAATACGTCAAGCAAATAATTGAGGACGTAGGTTGCAAGTGCTACTCTGAGATGAAGAGGTTAGCACAGGGCCGCATCAAACCAGTCAGTAGACCGATGACAAAAAAAAAGTGTCGCATTGTCCAGCTAGAATTGCCAAAGTCCTTTGGAATGCACAGTGGAAATGAATGAATGGATGAAGGTGATGGGACAGGAAGCTTACTTACGTGTCATCTGTCAGAGTAGTATCTAGTATCAGGGGTTCCATATCACAGTCCCTGCTGACTTCCAGTGTCCATGCATTCATCATCAGGTTGCCTCCATACTAGTACGCGTCCATCCGCTCGATGCCATTTGAAACGATACTCGTCCGATCAAGCAACATGTTCCCGGTCATCGACAGATCAATGTCAGTGCTGCCGGGCCCAGGCGAGGCGTACGTTTTGTGTTGCGCAGTCATCAAGGGCATACGAGTGGGTCTTCGGTTCCGTTGAATGGTTCGCACGCTGACACTTTCTGATGGCCAATTGCAGAAGGATTGCATTTCTGTCACGTTGAATGATTCTCTTCAGTCGTTGTTGGTCCCGTTCTTGCAGGATCTTTTTCCGGCCGTTGCTATGTCGGATATTTGATGTTTTACCGGATTCCTGATATTCAAGGTACACTCGTGAAATGGTCGTGCCAGAAAATCCCCTCTTTTATCGCTACATGGGAGACGCTGTATCCCACCGCTCGTGCGCAGACAACAACACCACGTTCAAACTCAGTTACATCTTGAAGACCTGCCTGCCATTGTAGCAGTAGTAACCGATCTAACAACTGCGCCAGACACTTGTCTTACATAGACATACCTCTGTATTTGAATACGCATGGCTATACGAGTTTCTTTGGTACATCAGTGTGTATTGTGTCAGCTTCTACTATCGTCTCAAAATTTGGTGTTTTTTTCACGACATCGTGCGGTCTGCTGCATCGCAAGTGGTTCGCGCCTCAGTACCTCAAAGTGGTATCTTTTGTGATGGCGCATACGCGTGGATAGTGACATTCGGCATTAACATTCTTTGAAAATAACTGTTTATCCGCAAATAAAACCACGGGACTCAGCTAGTAAAAGATTAAACCACCAGAGAGGTAGCCTTCATGTTGCAATTAATAAGCCTTTGGAAAAATAATGGTTCCTTCATCGTATTTGTAAACCGGCAAAAAGCATTCGACTCTGTAACATACTTTTCAGTTGGTGAGAGATCTGGGGAATGTGCCGGACAGGGCAGCAGTCGAACACTTTATGTATCCAGAAAGGCACGTAAAGGACCTGCAACATGCGGTCGTGCATTATCCTGCTGAAAAGTAGGGTTTCGCAGGGATCGAATGAGGGATAGTGCTCTGAGCACTATGGGACATAACTGCTGTGGTCATCAGTCCCCTAGAACTTATAACTACTGAAATCTAACTAATCTAAGGATATCACGCACATCCATGCCCGAGGCAGGATTCAAACATGCGACCGTAGCGGTCGCGCGGTTCCAGACTGTAGCGCCTCGAACATCTAGGACACTCCGGCCGGCTGAAGGGTAGAGCCACGGGTCGTAACAAATCTGAAATGTAACGTCCACTGTTCAAAGTGCCGTCAATGCGAACAAGAGGTGAACGAAACATGTAACCAATGGACCCCATACCACGACGCCGGATGATATCCCAGTATGGCGATGATACACGCTTCCAATGTGCGTTCACCGCGATGTCGCCAAACATGGATGCGACCATCATGATGCTGTAAACAGAACCTGGATTCATCCGAAAAAATGACGTTTTGCCATTCGTGCACCCAGGTTCGTCGTTGAGTACACCATCGCACGCGCTCCTGTCTGTGATGCACCGTCAAGGGTAACCGCAGCCATGGTCTCCGAGCTGATAGTCCATGCTGCTGCAAACGTCGTCGAACTGTTAGTGCAGATGGTTGTTGTCTTCCAAACGTCCCCATCTGTTGACTGAGGGAGGGATCGAAACGTGGCTGCCCGATCCGTTACAGCCATGCGAATAAGATGCCTGTGATCTCGACTGCTAGTGTTACGAGGCCGTTGGGATCCAGCGCGGTGAACCCACCGATTCCATATTCTGCTGACAGTCATTGGATCTCGACCAATGCGAACAGCAATGTCGTGATACGATAAACCGCAATCGCGATGCTATGCATTTATCCTCCTTACACGAGGCACTAAGACAACTTTTCACCAGGCAACGCCGGTCAATGGCTGTTTGTGTATGAGAAATCGGTTGGAAACTTTCCTCATGTAGCACGTTGTAGGTGTCGCCACCAGCGCCAACCTTGTGTGAATGCTCTGAAAAGCTAGTCATTTGCATATTACAGCTCCTTCTTCCTGTCGGTTAAATTAAGGGTCTGTAGCACGTCATCTTCGTGGTGTAGCAAATTTAGTGGCTAGCAGTGTATTATAGCATTGGGGAATCTTTCGACAAAGTCCACTTAAAGATACACTGACGAAAAAAAAGTCCTAACTCCAAGACGAAGTTGTGCGACATAAATGAAAGTAGTTAGTCGTATTTATGCATCTGAAAGATGATGTCTACTCAGTTTTTGTGTCAGTCGCATAAGAATGGCGCTAGTTGCGACACTATGTGGAATCAAAACGTATCTGCTTTAAATACACACAGTAATGCACGTGAGCGTTAGTTATTTTAAAGATTGATCGTGGTGAGCTGATGTTAGTCAATAATGCCTCCAAGGCGACAAAGACGCCTCTATCAACACCACACCGAATTCGAACGAGTTCTTGTATTAGGCTTACAGGAAACTCGATGTTCCTTCTGCGATATTGTGTTAGTTGGGAGACCAGGTGAGGGCCAGCAACCTGCGTGTTAGACACACTGGACCTATTCCTGGAGTTACAGTGTGGCCTCCTAACTAACGCAATATCGCAAGAGCTCTCTCGCCATTATTCCATGTTCCCTGAATGCAAATTTATACGTGACTTTTGTGATTCCACCTGTTGTGCTGCCATTCATGAAGAGCTTGCCAGAGCGTGTTTTCCAACATGATAACGGTCGCCCACATACCGCTGTTGTAACCCAACAAGCTGTACAGAGTGCGAACGTGTTGCCTTAGCGTGCTCAATCACCAGATCTGTCTCCAATCGAGCACATATGGGACGTAACTGGGCGACAATAGTGCCATCCACACACAGCACTAACCGCCCCTGTATTAACCGACCAACTGCTACAGGAATGGAACTCTACTGCGCATACTAACATGTGGCAGCTGGACAAAACAGTGCTTGCATTCGCCATTCTGACTGTTACACTGGGTATTTGTGTACCACTATTTCGCATTTGCATTGGCTTACCCAGAGCTTACATTAACATCTTGTCTTGTGATCTTCATCACTTAAATATTTTACCCCGGCAACTGTACTCCCGAAGTTTCATTACTTCACACTGGCTATTTTTTGGTGCTGTAACTTTTTTCTTCTATTGATATGGCGGTCGCCGCTATCCTGTGATCTTGTTTAGAGCGCGCGCTATAATCGATTATACACTCCTGGAAATTGAAATAAGAACACCGTGAATTCATTGTCCCAGGAAGGGGAAACTTTATTGACACATTCCTGGGGTCAGAAACATCACATGATCACACTGACAGAACCACAGGCACATAGACACAGGCAACAGAGCATGCACAATGTCGGCACTAGTACAGTGTATATCCACCTTTCGCAGCAATGTAGGCTGCTATTCTCCCATGGAGACGATCGTAGAGATGCTGGATGTAGTCCTGTGGAACGGCTTGCCATGCCATTTCCACCTGGCGCCTCAGTTGGACCAGCGTTCGTGCTGGACGTGCAGACCGCGTGAGACGACGCTTCATCCAGTCCCAAACATGCTCAATGGGGGACAGATCCGGAGATCTTGCTGGCCAGGGTAGTTGACTTACACCTTATAGAGCACGTTGGGTAGCACGGGATACATGCGGACGTGCATTGTCCTGTTGGAACAGCAAGTTCCCTTGCCGGTCTAGGAATGGTAGAACGATGGGTTCGATGACGGTTTGGATGTACCGTGCACTATTCAGTGTCTCCTCGACGATCACCAGAGGTGTACGGCCAGTGTAGGAGATCGCTCCCCACACCATGATGCCGGGTGTTGGCCCTGTGTGCCTCGGTCGTATGCAGTCCTGATTGTGGCGCTCACCTGCACGGCGCCAAACGCGCATACGACCATCATTGGCACCAAGGCAGAAGCGACTCTCATCGCTGAAGACGACACGTCTCCATTCGTCCCTCCATTCACGCCTGTCGCGACACCACTGGAGGCGGGCTGCACGATGTTGGGGCGTGAGCGGAAGACGGCCTAACGGTGTGCGGGACCGTATCCCAGCTTCATGGAGACGGTTGCGAATGGTCCTCGCCGATACCCCAGGAGCAACAGTGTCCCTAATTTGCTGGGAAGTGGCGGTGCGGTCCCCTACGGCACTGCGTAGGATCCTACGGTCTTGGCGTGCATCCGTGCGGCGCTGCGGTCCGGTCCCAGGTCGACGGGCACGTGCACCTTCCGCCGACCACTGGCGACAACATCGATGTACTGTGGAGACCTCACGCCCCACGTGTTCAGCAATTCGACGGTACGTCCACCCGGCCTCCCGCATGCCCACTATACGCCCTAGCTCAAAGTCCGTCAATTGCACATACGGTTCACGTCCACGCTGTCGCGGCATGCTACCTGTGTTAAAGACTGCGATGGAGCTCCGTATGCCACGGCAAACCGGCTGACACTGACGGCGGCGGTGCACAAATGCTGCGCAGCTAGCGCCATTCGACGGCCAACACCGCGGTTCCTGGTGTGTCCGCTGTGCCGTGCGTGTGATCATTGCTTGTACAGCCCTCTCGCAGTGTCCGGAGCAAGTATGGTGGGTCTGACACACCGGTGTCAATGTGTTTTTTTTTTCCATTTCCAGGAGTGTAGTTCGCCGTTATGGTGCGGATGGCGCTCCGGTGCTGATTTGCTATTACGTTACTGGCGTGTGTTTGCGGTGGCCGTCTTAAAGCGAGAAGGTAGTGGGTTTCCGGGTATTTGCATGCAACGTGAAGTTCGCTCTGCCTGACCTGCTGGTGACAAGTGCTAAGATTGTTGTGCCTCGAAGTAGGAGCAGACTGGTCTGCGGCGGAGGCGACTCGCCTATGCGCTGGCCATGGGGTGAATTGGAGTCGGCGTTCTTCCCTGCCTGTCTGATATGGAGGTCCGGTGGGGTCCTGTGATACTCTGGCCCGGAAACAACTAGTTGCTGAATTTTGGAGTCTTCTGCCAGGTTAGGGTGTGGGCTCGGTTGGTTCGTCAGATTTTCCACTGGAGTTTATCTATCATCTCCGTAACGCTTTCGCGATTACTAAATGATCCTATAACGAAGGCGCTGCTCTCCGTTGGATCTTCTCTATCTCTTCTATCAACCCTATCTGGTGCGGATCCCACACTGCTGAGCAGTATTCAAGCAGTGGGCGAACAAGCGTACTGTTACCTACTTCCTTTGTTGTAGGATTGCATTTCCTTAGGATTCTTCCAATAAATCTCAGTCTGGCATCTGCTTTACTGACGACCAACTTTATATGATAATTTCATTTTAAATCACTCCTAATGCGTACTCTCATATAATTTATGGAATTAACTGCTTCCAGTTGCTGACCCGCTATTTTGTAGCTAAATGAAAAGGGATCTATCTTTCTATGTATTCGCAGCACATTACACTTGTCTACATTGAGATTCAATTGCCATTCCGTGCACCATGCGTCAATTCGCTGCAGATTCTCCTGCATTTCAGTACAATTTTCCATTGTTGCAACCTCTCGATACACCACAGCATCATCTGCAAAAAGCCTCAGTGAAATTCCGGTGTCATCCACCAGGTCACTTATGTATATTGTGAATAGCAACGGTCCTACGACACTCCCCTGCGGCACACCTGAAATCACTCTTAGTTCGGAAGACTTCTCTCCATTGAGAATGACATGCTGCGTTCTGTTATGTAGGAACTTATCCCGCTGAGTGGTTCGTTGCCCACCCAGCCTGCTAAGCGTTACGTTTGGTGGTGCCTGTTTGTTCCTATTTGAAGGAATTCTCGTAGGTGGTTCCTGTTACCAGCCCCGATTTGCGTTCATGTACTGTATATTTGGCATTTGATGTGTTAGGTAAAGTCTGCCTAAGAAAGGCGTGAATTACTGCTGCTTGGTATATGTGGTCTTCTGGGACCTGAACAACACGATCTCGTGAATTTGGTTTGTGTAACAGCATTTAGTGGTATGTTGTATATTTTTATCTCACTGTGTTATTATTAACTTGGGGAATAGTCGCGTTTGGTGTCGTTAAGGCACTTCTAAGACTGTGGTTGGACTATTCACGTTCGCTTGGCTTTATTGTTTTAGGAAGAGAGGATTATCTGTTAAAATTTGTGTGTGTTGGCTTCCGGCACTTGTTAAGGGCGCCCGAGTTAACGGCGCCATGGTTATCATGTGCTGTCGTGATGTTATATTGTTATTTGACTTTTTTAATTTTAAATTGTGTCGATATTCTCTGTCGTGTGTTACAGAACATAATCAAGGTGCCTAAGTGATGGTCAGTTGTGGGAGGCGTGTCGGGGAGCTCTCGGCGGTTTATTTCGGGGACCGTTTCTAGTGGGAAGGCTTCGAAGTGTTGAGAGCTCGCTCGTCTGTGATTGCGTTGGGAGTTACCCTTGCTCTTTGTTAATATATTTATTGGTTGTGTG
Source organism: Schistocerca gregaria (assembly GCF_023897955.1). NCBI lineage: Eukaryota > Metazoa > Arthropoda > Insecta > Orthoptera > Acrididae > Schistocerca > Schistocerca gregaria. The sequence goes on from NC_064922.1 coordinate 164,384,045, forward strand.
TTGCGCTTATTTGATTTTACGGCGCCAAGTATCATTACCTTTAGCAAAGTTTATTTTGTATGAGTGATTTTAAATTGTAATGGCAAGTTAACTTATTATTGGATCGTGCCCTGTGGTGTGAAATCTTTTAAAGCACCATTGTAATTTGTTCTTGCAGAAGAAATTTCTCTTATTTTATGGTGCCAAGTTGCCTTTATTATTATTTTTTGAGTTTATTATTGCTCTTATTGTTTTCCGATTTTATGGTGTCCAGAGTCATTAAGATTCTTAAATGTTTTTGTAAATGATCTTAAGTTGTTTTCCCAAGTTAACTTATTATTGGATTTTGTCTCTTGAGTGAACTCCAAAAGCACTATTGTAAAAGGTTCTTTGATTTTATGGCTGTTATCGTTTTTAAAGCTCGTTCTTTTAACCATTTGTTAAGTTCTGTATGTTATATGAACCTGTTGTTATTTAAAAGAGATTAGAATTGGCAGTTTAATAAATTGTGTACAGAGTCTGCTGTTTGGATATTATTGCGTGGAAATCCTTGGATAGTTGTCCTGTATGATCACACATTACAAATATTGATTCGAAGACGCAGACCCAAGGAATCGAAAATCTGTGTTCTTTCTTCACAACTTAGTTGTTGGCAATATGTTCTCCGTAGAGACAAGTGTATCAAACTTGTCGTTCGATCTGTGATTGACACAGTCCTGTCGTCTCTTGAGGCGCAGCGCTGCCGAGGTACCGCCGCCTGTGCACGAGAAGTTGACGCCCGCAAGCCGCGCCCGCGCTAAGCGCCTAACGCCGGTATTAATTGTTCATATCGCGGTAGCGAGTTAATTAATATAGAACTGCGCGCAAACTAGTGCACCGCGCCGCGGCTGTGCGGCCCACTTTGGATTAATTAAAATACAGGACGCCGCAATAATTCCGCTCTAATGCCTTAATCTTCGGAGGCCTAAAAACATGTGTTACTCCCGGAGGGATTCAAATTAAATCTTAAATATTAATATATTCCTGAGTGGATCCCATTTGCATGCGGCGTGGGGAAGCTGCCGGCTTTATCTTGGCGCTGGAGGAAGCTGTGCTAACCTACCTAGCGACTTGGAGCTACTTCCGTCCTCATGAAGAGCTACTGTATCGTTCTCCACCTGGTGTGTGGCTCGGAGGTGCCACTACGGTCTAGGTGCTCTTTTACGTGATCATCTTCTTCTAACTCCCCCAGGGGGCTCACCACTCTTTGGTGAGTTCGTGATTGGCTACCTCCGGACCCCAGCTTTTGCAGCATCTCTTCTCCTTTGCCGTGCTACATGTCTATGCTTCTGCTATGCTGTTTCCCCTCCCTTGGCGAACACGCCTAGGATATTCTGACGTTTCGGCAGCCCGGCAACAGAACAGTCCCTTATCTGCTTTCTCCTTCTTTCTTCATTCTCCATCTCATACCCTTCCTCGGCTCTGGCGTTTGAGGTCCCTGTTTCTTCTTCCTCCCTGTGCACTCCTGAATGCCGGCTCCCGCGTTTGACGGATTTCAGGCATTGGGTAACGCGTAATTCTCAAAGACTCTCCCAGTCACACCTCGGTTCCTCGTGGTATGACGTACTGACAGTTAATCCGTTCATTATTCACAAACGTGTAGATGCAACTGCTGGCGCTATGGAATTTTGCTCTCGTCTGTGTAATGGAACTTTCCTTTTGGAAACCAACAGTGATTTTCAACAACAGCTTACAGGTTACCTCCCCCAAAGCTCTCCTGTTCACGTCGAGGCCCATGGAGCACTGACTTCTTCGCGTGTTGTTATTTAGACTCGTCTGCTTGCTGGTCTGATCGATGGAGACTTCCAAACTGCGGTGTGCGTACTGTAAGACCTTCGGTACACACACCATCAGATTATTTTGACTTGTCGCTCTAACGAAGTAGGCGAGTGTCAGCAATATGTCTCGTGGTCTTATCGTGGCGTGTTTATCTTCTGCCGTTAGGTCAGACGATAGAAATGCCACTTGCACACTTACAGTAGCACACTGACGGTGACCAACTTTAAACAGAACTTGATTAATTTTCACACACATTTATTAAAATCATAAAAATGATAGACATTACGTAACTTGATTCTGGGTGCTGTTTACAATTGACAATCTGAAGTTCCTTTGGTCTTGATACTTGACAAAGTGTCTATACATTTCTCTTCATGGCTATGTACAGGAATACGATAATCGTATTAGGCGCAGACTGAAACTTGACTACAGACTAATGCAGACTGATGCAGACTAATGCTGACTGGTACAGACTGGCGCAGACAAATGCAGACTGATTAATCAGAGGTCTGTACACTCGTTATAATACCTTGCGCGTTCAGGTACCACTGCACGAGTGTGATCCGCGAGGAGAAAAGGTTCTACGTAAGCAGCAATCTCATTGGCTGCGTTACATATTAATACACGGATCGGCGGAAGCCGAATTTGGTCCGTCTCTATGGCAGCGCCATCTCGTAGTGCGGAGACGCACGAGCGGTGCGCCTCCGCTGTTGTGCTTAGCGGGGCGCGCTCTAGTGGGAAACTTGTGTACGCGCTGACTACGTGGAACTATGTACACAACACAAACTTACCTCTCTGATCAGCGCATGACTACAGTGCATCGTTTAATGGATCAGTGTGGGATCTGTACCAGATCGGGTTGACGGAGGAGATAGAGAAGATCCAAAGAAGAGCGGCGCGTTTCGTCACAGGGTTATTTGGTAACCGTGATAGCGTTATGGAGATGTTTAGCAAACTCAAGTGGCAGACTCTGCAAGAGAGGCGCCCTGCATCGCGGTGTAGCTTGCTCGCCAGGTTTCGAGAGGGTGCGTTTCTGGACGAGGTATCGAATATACTGCTTCCCCCTACTTATACCTCCCGTGGAGATAACGAATGTAAAATTAGAGAGATTCGAGCGCGCACGGAGGCTTTCAGACAGTCGTTCTTCCCGCGAACCATACGCGACTGGAACATAAAAGCGAGGTAATGACAGTGGCACGTAAAGTGCCCTCCGCCACACACCGTTGGGTGGCTTGCGGAGTATGAATGTAGATGCAGATGTAGAACAGCTGATGCGACCTTAGTTCATACACGCACTCTTTTTCTCACTATTTATCTAGTATTGCTCCATCTAAGATCAAAGTCATCACAATCCAACGTTAGATTCCAAAGCTGATGCGTTTGTACCAGTGCCAACGTTAGAACCACACTCTAATGTCCTGTAAAAATACCTCAAATGTGTTACTCGTGGTCTAGATGCTCACAATGGCGATTGCATGACTTCTCTCCGCTGCATCAATAGTAATGGAGATCCGTCGCTTACAAACGCTATCCTTAACGCCGCAGAATGCTCCATTCCGCACACTTCATTTTTATCGCGCCATGTCCCAGTCCCTTAGTGGACTGAGGTGTGCCACTACTCAATTTGCGCAAATAGACGTGCTCTACGCGGTTTTAACCGTCATCCTACGATAGTGAACTGCATTCGTTATAAAGAGTTGCGTTGCATTCTTCAGGTTACCAAAAAAAGTAGCTGCATTTCATTTAGTACTTCTCTACAAGGATACTCTGTATATCACACGTAAGTGCCGTCTTTTGAGCCAACCTCTGGCGGCTCCCTCGGATCAAGGTCCATTCCCGAGTTTCTGGCCTGACGTAGCAGATGATGTCATTGTGGACCCCATTGATATCTCCAATATTTTAAGCCACTATTTTGCGGAAATTTCGAGCTCTGCCCACTATAACCTGGCATTCTTCCATCGGAAACGAGTGGAAGAGGCTCGGGTGATACCGTTCTCCTCTCAGAATCGTGAATGCAACAATCCCGCCTTTACTATGAGTGAGGTAGAGAATGTTACCACTTGATCCAGATCTTCCACTCCAGGGTCGGACGATGTTCATACCCAGATGTTGCAGCGCCTTTCTCTCACAGACAAGCACTTTCTCCTTCATACATAAAATCGCATCTGGACGTATGGCACGTTTCCGAGATATCGTATTGAAGCCATTGTCATACCCATACCTAAGCCCGGTAAGAACAAACACCTTCCTTCTAGCTACTGCATAATTTTTCTCACCATCTGCCTTTACAAGGTGTTGGAATGCAGGATCCACGTCGGGCTGGGTTCGAGTATCGCCATTGAGTAACCACTGCACAACGTGGATTTCGCGCCGTTCTACAGTTGACCATCTCGCCATTTTGTCAATCCGTGTAATGAACGGTTTTCTACGAAAATAACAGTGGCAGTGCTTTTTGAGTTGGAGAAAGCCTACCACACTTTCTGGAGAACTGGTATCCTCTACACTCCCTAAACGTGAGGCTTCCGAGGCCGCCTACCCCGTTTCCTTCAGAAATTTTTAAAAGACCGAATTTTCATTACACGTGTCGGTTCTTCCTTGTCGGACACATTTACCCAGGAAATCCTCTTTGCTAAAGCCATTAACCGTGCTATGGCATGACTCCTACCGGGCATGCGCGGCTCTCTTTTTGTCGGCGATTTTTCGATCGATCGCATTTTTCCACGGACTTGCCTCCTTGAGCGGCGCCTTCAGCGTTTCTCGATCGTGTTTACTCGTGAAGCATCGGCAACGGCTTTCCATTGACAAAACCGTCTGTATGAGTATATGGCGGTGCAATGGGTTTCTTCCAACGCCCTTACGTCTTGGGATTGTTGCTCGTACGTTAGCTGAAACTACGAGATTGCCGGCCGCTGCGGCCGAGCGGTTCTAGGCACTTCAGTCCGGAGCCGCGCTCTTGCTACGGTCGCAGGTTCGAGTCCTCCCTCTGGCATGGATGTGTGTGATGTCCTTAGGTTAGTTAGGTTTAGGTAGTTCTGAGTCTGATGGCCTCAGATGTTAAGTCCCATAGTGGTCAGAGCCATTTGAACGATTTGAACTACGAAATTCATGGGACTCAAGTTTGATAGGAAACTTCCTTGGTGCTCCCACGTATCTGATCTGGCCGCCTGCTGCGATGGCTCGCGGACTGAGTGTGGTGTCGGGTGTGCCTTTGTCATTGATATTGACGATTTTAGGTATCTCCTTCCAGAGCACTGCTCAGTATTTAAAGCAGAGCTCTTTACTCTGTGTCAGGCCATGCAGTACATCCGGCTAGATAGGCTTTTCAGTTTTCAATGTTGGGCTCCATAAGGTTCCCTTTCTATGTAGCGACCGTGGAATATAAAATTATAAAGAATGTAACAACCAGTCGCGGAAACATAATTTATTTATCTTGTAGCAAATCGATTTCGACTGATATCTGTCATCATCGGTGCTAAAACAAATACAAGAGACAAGGCAAAAACAACTGCCTTAACAAACGAAACGATTGTCATTAAAACATAGTTATATCAATTACAACACATACATATGTCTGAAATTTAAACTAAAAGTCATAACATTCCGTTTTTCCGATACATGCCATAACTAGAAGTTCTGTCCTTGGCAGTCTCTCATGGAGTGACACATCATAGGTGAACACTACAACAAGACTACATGAGGTGGCGCCACGTTGCAATAAGCGCATTTAAAACTGAAGATTAATGTAAAATACAAGCAATAAGGAATATACCACATTACAAAAAACTATACGGTGATGCTAGTTGAGCCGGCCGTTGTGGCCGAGCGGTTCTAGGCGCTTCAGTCTGGAACTGTGTGACCGCTGCGGTCGCAGCTTCGAATCCTGCCTTGGGCATCGACGTGCGTGATAGGTTAGTCAGGTTTAAGTAGTTCTAAGTTCTAGGCGACTGATGACCTCAGATGTTAAGTCCTATAGTGCTCAGAGCCATTTGAACCATTTGATGGTACTTGATAATACCAATTTAAATAATTACAAGAACTGAAAATGTCTGAACATTGATTGTCAGATGATAATAACAAATTAAATATCTACGTCAAAACTACGATTGTCAAAATTGTAAGAAGAGATAAACTCGCTAAAATATGATTCCATTCACAAAAAATTTAGGAAATGAAACTTAGTTGTCATGGCGACGAAATCGGATAGTGGTATCAATTGTCATCTGCCGTTCTACATACGAACTACAAGTGCATCAAAAGGTACATTTATGTTACTTCCAATAGATGACGCTATGTTACTGAAAGCACAAGTTTACCTGAACTCCAGTACGAGATAAACAATCGTATTACTTAAATAATGCGATTGACAAAATGTTCCGCATATGAAGAACCATATATGTGGATAACGCCTTTAGATCTACAATGCGAACTGTAGTCTAATGAACAAATGTACCAAGCGCCCTTATACTTAAGAATGACCTAGTTTAAGTGCCACAATTGAAAATTGTACGTGAATTTCCTGTACTAGGATCTGTAAAGGAGTTGCAGTCGTTCACAGGAGTCGTGAACTGTTATCGTTGGTTAGTAAAAAGTATTTGCCGACATTGTCAGACCGCTATCACAATTGTTAAAAAGGGTATTAAATTTATGTGGTCATGCTTTTGAGGGAGTAAAAGAAGCTTCAGCGTCGAGTCCGATATTGTTATTTCCGGACTTTAATAGTGAATTTGTTTTACCACGTGATACATCAGATGATGGACTTGGCTGAAAGTTGTCATAAGAGGTAGAAGACCTAAAACATGCGGTAGCTTACGCATCAGGACAACTAAATTCTGAAGAAATAAATTATTCCACAAAGGAGAATGAGATGTTAAGTCTATATATAGAATCATATATTTAAAATGTTATCTGTTCGGTGAAAAGTGTAGAACAGTAACAGATCACGTGGGGTTAAAATGGTTGTTGGAGTAAGGAAGTAAGATTAAGTGAATTTGATTTCATAGCAGAATTTGATTTCGTAGCAGAACATGGCTGGTAATCACCGCAGAAGCAGAGGCAGCTGGGTGCCCCGTAGCAGCAGCCGACGCCGCAATATGTTAGCGGAAGGGCGGAAGGTTTTCCTCACCACGAAAGTCTTTAGAGCACGTGACTTAAGTCATAAAAAAAACATAGTCTGGAGCACGTAAGTACTCCGCCATTCGTGTACTAAAATACCCTCATCTTAATATCACAGCCTACACTATGATCCTGATATACGGTACAGGGCCCGCTGTTCGAACACAGGACAGTGCAGTCTACCCTGAGTCACAAAAGGAACCCCCACCACAGCAGAGAGCCAGCCGATAGCTTGATGCATATCGAGAAAACCTCAATAGTATTGTCAGCTTCCCTGACAGACTGTCATAACAGTGGAAGCAGGGTGCGCCGCTGACAACGGCGTTCGAATGATTCCGCTCTCTACCTCGCTCATTGCACTGTTAGCAGTGCCGAGACGTCTATTGTCCACGTGAGAGGGAACTGTGAGAATCCACCAAGTAGTCCGCGATGTTCTACGGCCAAGGGCCGGAACAAAAAAGTTGACTGAACAAATCTACTGTCACTTTGATGTCACATTTCACTCGCAATGGGTGATAATCCGTGGGTCATCTAACAGCAATATCAGCATCAATAAATTATTTATACAGCAGTTACTGATAGCATTTACATACAAATGAAGATTCTGAACTATGTTATCCTGGAAGTATCAGTAGGCAAAAGAAGTGAGTTGAGTTAACCCCTTAGGCAGGTATTTTTCTTGGGCAGTCTTCGACATCAGTGGGTAATTTCCTTCAGCAGTAGCTGGAGCAGCCCCACCATATGCCCTTGATCATTTGTTGAAACACTTATTTGTCGATTTTTGTTTATAGATTAAAATTAAAGTGAATTACAGTCGAATAAAATGCTTTGAAGAAGTGAATTACATTTTATGTAAGTCTGCATGCTTTCGTGGCCGTTGTCACTGAAGTTAAAATCTTCTAGGTTATTAGGCCGCGTCACGTTTCTTCTAAAATGTTCTACGTTTCGACCACTCTGCTGGGATCTTCCTCGGGATCTTTTGGAGTCCACTGTTGCTAGAAGTGTTCTAGCAGCAGTGGACACCAAAAGATACTGAGGAAGATCCCAGCAGAGGGGTCGAAATGTCGAACATTTAAAAAGAAACATGACGCGGCCTAATAACCTAGAAGATTTTAACTTCAGTGAACGAAATTTTGCTTTCATGTAATTCCACGTCATTTTCTGCGTCAAATATTTTAAAACATGGAGCTGGACGAAGACTAACTGCACATTCTGCATATCAGTGTCTCTTTTCAAAGGCCTCTTCTTCTGCATACTCCATACAATCGTTTTAATTTGTCTTTGTTTACTGGGGACAAAATGTAGGAAAACACCTGTCTGTAAGCAAAATAATTTTTAGTGTTTGTGGTCGGTGTCCAGCAGATGTCCTATGTTGTTGATTCTAGTCATGAATTCCAACCTGATTTTTTTTTTGACGGGTTTGTTTTTTGTGTAGAATGTATACACTGAAGTATGCATCGTTCAATAAATGGCAAAGTATCATGGTAGTATTTTTTTAGTCCTCTCGTAGCTATTTTGTGGTTTGCAAATGGGAATCACCCCTATCATTTCTTCTCATATACTTCTTATAATCCACGAGAACACTTGGCTTTTGCATGACGTCATTCTTTGAATGTATTTCTAGAAATATCACATCATGAGACAAGCTGACCATCATAACTTTTCTTTTATTTCATCAACTTCTTGTTTCTGCACGTCACTTTTGTGTCCACCATTCTGCAATTATTTTTTTTTTCATGAAGTTTCTGTTTCGTCACGTTGCTCTTACAACAGAGGTGTTCTTATCAGTCAGCTTGTCAGTGAAATCTGTATCATTTGTCGAGGTAATACAAATAATCCTTTCAAAACAAAAGAAACCCCCCAATCATTTCAGGAAAACAAAACTGAAGGTAGTGACTAAAAATTTGTGTCGTATCCAGTAAAAACAATGAAACTCGTTACAAATAACCTAAAATTTACTATCTTGGTGGACAAGACGTCTCACCCAGAGGAGGAAGAAAAGAGATATGTTCTAGGGGAGGAAGCATTAACTAACAGCGCTATAACACCTGTCAGGCTTGTCACTGCCATTAGCTACAAGTCACAGGGTTCTGAGGAAACAAATCTCCACCTCTGGAGCATGTGGCTATGGTCTGATTTGAGGATGGTGTGTTGGGATAAGTCAGACACCACTCTGCAGATTCATTAGTTTCCATTATGAATCAAGCCCACGTAATGGGAGGGCTGGAATTTGTGCCCCAGTTCAGAGTTCATGGCAACGACGCATTTTTGTTTGACTCCAACGGCTGCTATCCTGACATGGCCCACTGAGCATCAGACGCTGAGTCCCACAAAGGTTTGGCATGACGATGGAGCAAACTCCAGAACTACAGCTGCCTGGCCGTTGGCGACTGGTGCTGGTGAATGCTCAGCGACTAGGGCCCTCAGTTAGACCTTCCACCTACCAACTGCCAGTCTTGTTAAGATGACACCAGAACAGCGCCGGCTGCAGAGTATAGGGCGACACTCTGATGGTTGACAACTCAAAGACTTTCTGGTTTTATGCATACCCAGCCTCACCAGGTAGTTGGGATTGTTGTGGTGTTGCGGCTGCGGAAATGATATGTGCTGAGTGCCGAAGTATCCGTTATTATGGTAACCATCTGGGCACTCATCAGCAAGTGGGCGGCGACACTATGTGAGCACCATTGCGCAACGACCGGTCAGCATCTTGCTTTAAGTGACCCACTTCACAGCATCAAACACATCTGGTTAAGGCGCGTATACACTGATTAACCCTGCTCAGCTATGTGTGGGTGATGGGCCCACAGATGGGTGCAGACCTTTACCTGCTTACAGAGATAACTATCTGCCAGTCCACACTCACCAGTACACTCAGGTAAGGTCCACGAAGCAGTTGCCTGTGTCCACACACAGTGTGATGGGTGTTTACTATGAATGGATTAATTGATGTATGCAGTTCGCCTGATCGGTCAGGCTGTGAATGGGTGCCAGTCTCGTGTCACTACAGTGAGAATGATCAGGCATGGACTGTTTATTCGGCTGCCCACATAAAGGGCTAATGCACTTAAGTTGCTTGAAGCTCATCAGAACAGTCACAGTTACAGGGTGTTTCAAAAATGACCGGTATATTTGAAACGGCAATACAAACTAAACGAGCAGCGATAGAAATACACCGTTTGTTGCAATATGCTTGGGACAACAGTACATTTTCAGGCGGACAAACTTTCGAAATTACAGTAGTTATAATTTTCAACAACAGATGGCGCTGCAAGTGATGTGAAAGATATAGAAGACAACGCAGTGGGTGCGCCATTCTGTACGTCGTCTTTCTGGTGTAAGCGTGTGCTGTTCACAACGTGCAAGTGTGCTGTGGACAACATGGTTTATTCCTTAGAACAGAGGATTTTTCTGGTGTTGGAATTCCACCGCCTAGAACACAGTGTTGTTGCAACAAGACGAAGTTTTCAACGGAGGTTTAATGTAACCAAAGGATCGAAAAGCGATACAATAAAGGATCTGTTTGAAAAATTTCAACAGACTGGGAACGTGACGAATGAACGTGCTGGAAAGGTTGGGCGACCGCGTACGGCAACCACAGAGGGCAACGCGCAGCTAGTGCAGCAGGTGATCCAACAGCGGCCTCGGGTTTCCGTTCGCCGTGTTGCAGCTGCGGTCCAAATGACGCCAACGTCCACGTATAGTCTCTTGCGCCAGAGTTTACACCTCTATCCGTACAAAATTCAAACGCGGCAACCCCTCAGCGTCGCTACCATTGCTGCACGAGAGACATTCGCTAACGACATAGTGCACAGGATTGATGACAGCGATATGCATGTGGGCAGCATTTGGTTTACTGACGAAGCTTGTTTTTACCTGGACGGCTTCGTCAATAAACAGAACTGGCGCATATGGAGAACCGAAAAGCCCCATGTTGCACTCCCATCGTCCTTGCATCCTCGAAAAGTACTGGTCTGGGCCGCCATTTCTTCCAAAGGAATCATTGGCACATTTTTCAGGTCCGAAACGATTACTGCATCACGCTATCTGGACATTCTTCGTGAATTTGTGGCGGTACAAACTGCCTTAGACGACACTGCGAACACCTCGTGGTTTATGCAAGATGGTGCCCGGCCACATCGCACGGCCGACGTCTTTAATTTCCTGAATGAATATTTCGATGATCGTGTGATTGCTTTGGGCTATCCGAAACATACAGGAGGCGGCGTGGATTGGCCTCCTTATTCGCCAGACATGAACCCCTGCGACCTCTTTCTGAGGGGACACTTGAAAGACCAGGTGTACCGCCAGAATCCAGAAACAATTGAACAGCTGAAGCAATACATCTCATCTGCATGTGAAGCCGTTCCGCCAGACACGTTGTCACAGGTTTCGGGTAATTTCATTCAGAGACTACGCCATATTATTGCTACGCATGGTGGATATGTGGAAAATATCGTACTATAGAGTTTCCCAGACCGCAGCGCCATCTGTTGTTGACAATTGTAACTACTGCAATTTCGAAAGTTTGTCTGCCTGAAAATATACTGTTGTCCAAGCATATTGCAACAAACGGTGTATTTCTATCGCTGCTCGTTTAGTTTGTATTGCCGTTTAAAATATACCGGTCATTTTTGAAACACCCTGTAAGATGTTAGAGTAACTGTATTAAAAAAAGTGTCTTGAGAATGATGTATCCTTGCTAGAACTCTTGATAAGGCATAGAGGAGTCGCTGCAGCACTGCTGTCATGCGCATCCCCCTGGAAAACGAAATGGAAATGAGAGTTTGGCGTCATTGGCCTGGAGGCTCCTTGCGGGGCAGTTCCGGGCGCCTTGGTGCAGCTCTTATTACACTGCTGTCCATTAAAATTGCTACACCACTAAGACGACATGCTGCACACGCGAAATTTAACTGACAGAAAGAAGATGCTGTGATATACAAATGATTAGCTTTTCAGAGAATTCACACAAGCTTGGCTCCGGTGGCAACACCTACAACGTGCTGACATGAGGAAAGTTTCCAACCGATTACTCATACACAAACAGCAGCTGACCGGCGTTGCCTGGTGAAACGTTGTTGTGATGCCTTGTGTAAGGAGGAGAAATGCTTACCATCACGTTTCCGACTTTGATAAAGGTCGGATTGTAGCCTCTCGCGACTGCGGTTTATCGTATCACGACATTGCTGCACGCATTGGTCGAGATCCAATGACTGTTAGCCGAATATGTAATCGGTGGATTCAGGAAGGTAATACGGAACACCGTGCTGGAACACTAGCAGTCGAGATCACAGGCATCTTATCCGCATGGCTGTAACGGATCGTACAGCCACGTTTCGATCCCTGAGTCAACAGATGGGGACGTTTGGAAGACAACAACCATCTGCACGAACAGTTTGAGGACGTTTGCAACAGCGTGGACTATCAGCTCGGAGACCATGGCTGCGGTTACCCTTGACGCTGCATCACAAACAGGAGCGCGTGCGATGGTGTACTCAACGACGAACCTGGGTGCACGAATGGCAAAACGTCATTTTTTCTGATGAATCCAGATTCTGTTTACAGCATCACGATGGTCGCATCCGTGTTTGGCGACATGGCGGTGAACGCATATTGGAAGCGTCTATTCGTCATTGCCATACTGGCGTACCACCCGGTGTGATGGTATGGGGTGCCATTGGTTACACGTCTCGGTCACCTCTTGTTCGCATTGGCGGCACTTTGAGCAGTGGACGTTACATTTCAGATGTGTTACGACCCGTGGCTCTACCCTTCATTCGATCCCTGCAAAACCCTACATTTCAGCAGGATAATGCACGACCGCACGTTGCAGGTCCTGTACGGGCCTTTCTGGATACAGAAAATGTTCGACTGCTGCCCTTGCCAGCACATTCTCCAGATCCCTCACCAATTGCAAACGTCTTGTCAACGGTGACCGGGAAACTGACTCGTCACCATACGCCAGTCACTACTCTTGATGAACTGTGATATTGTGTTGAAGCCATCCAAGCTCTGTTTGACTCAATGCGCAGGCGTATCAAGGCCGTTATTACGGCCAGAGGCGGTTGTTCTGGGTACTGATATCTCAGGATCTATGCACCCAAATTGCGGGTAACTGTAATCACATGTCAGCTCTAGTAAAATATATGTGTCCAATGAATACCCGTTTATCATCTGCATTTCCTTTTGGTGTAGCATTTTTAATGGCCAGTTGTGTACATTCGACGCCACAATGGACGACCTGCGCGCCGGATGGGGATGAAATGATTATGAAGACAGCACAACAACCTGTCCCTTAGCGGAGGAAATCCCCGACCCAGCCGGGACTCGAGCCCGGGCCCGTAGGACGGCAATCCGTCACGCTGACCACTCAGCTACACACAGTGGGAGCCAGCGCTTCAACAGGCCCCTGCTGTGATTCGCACTCAGCGCAGCGAGCGGCGACGGCGCCCCCCTGAAGACTGCACTCACGTGTCGGCGGGCGGTCAGCAGCTGTCCAGAGGGAGGTGGGCGTCCATCATTAGTCAACAGGCGGCCCGCGACCCCAGTGGGCCAGCGGCGTCCCTGCTGATAAATGCCCCGCACGCTCGCGCTGCCAGCAGCCGGACGCCCGGCTCATCAGTGTAATGCAGCCCCACCACAACCACCGCCACCACCACCAGCGGCGGTGTCCGGTCGCGCCTGTCACGTGATTAACGGCGATTCGGACACGACTGCCGTCGACACCGTCCACCGCGACGTGATGTGACCTGCTGAACGACGGCTGCTATGTTCTCTATGCTGCTCACGTATCTAGAACCTGTGCATTCCCTTAGCATCTGGAGGACTGTTTGCCATACTACAAGTACTGCACATATTTCAGTGTTACAGGATTTTACCTGTACGACAGTGTATTGTACAGATATAAATGACAGTTACGCAATCTTGGAAGAAGACCTAAAAATGTTTCAGAATTACTTTCAACACTGTATATTGTAGCTCATTAGCACACAGACATTCCTCCTCATAATGAGGTAGCCAGCAGAGAAATCACTATTTACATTGGAAATATACTGAGCCACAATCAACACTAAAAGTATCTAGCTGTCCCCCTAGATAGAACACAACTTACAAGCTCATCTGTCAACCACAGATGCCAAATTTACACTGAGGTGACAAAAGACATGGGATAGCGATGCACACATATAAAGATGGCGGTACTATATACTACATATATAGTTCAATCTTGTCTAGACTGGTGAACACTCCGAATTCTTCCATCCTACCGATCAGGCAGCAGATTACATCAGCAATACTGGCATTAAATTGTAGTTCTGTTTCTGTATGTTTCATGGTTTTATATGTCTCATCTGATTTTAAATCTATTTCTTTTTTATTTTGTATGCACACTTGAAGTCTGTATTTCACTGAAGCGCCAAAGAAGCTGATATACGCGTTTTCAAATACAGACCTGTGTAAACAGGCAGAATACGGCGCTGCAGTCGGCAACGTCTATACAAGACAACAAGTGTCTGGCGCAGTTGTTAGATCGGTTACTGCTGCTACAATGGCAGGTTATAAAGATTTAAATGAGTTTGAACGCGATGTTGTAGTCGGCGCACGAGCGATGGGACACAGCATCTCCCAGGTAGCAATGATGCGGGGAATTTCCCGAACGACCACTTCACGAGTGTACCGTGTATATCAGGAATCCGGTTAAATATCAAATCTCCGTCATTGACAACGTAACTGGTTTTGGTTGGCCGGGGGGGGAGGGGGGGGGGCGGTGCAGACTCTTTCTTTCATCTGTGGGTTGTCGGAATAATTCGAGGCAGTTGTCAGACAAAGTACACAGTATTACTTCGTGAGAGCTTTTGTCCTTACCGCTGATAACACAAGCATAGTTTACCCAATCGACAGGTTAAAGTCACCTCGTACTACCGTTGTAAGTCCGAGGTTATATCCGTGCTGTCGAGTATAGGCAAACTTTGAATGATGCTATGAACGATGTGTGTGCACCACCAGCTGGTCAGTAGAAACGCCCGATTATTACGGGAAGACCACTGACCGCTGTTACTCTTGTCTGTATTAGTTCGCAGTCTAAATAATTCTCTTTGTATCTATAAACGCTTCTCCTCCTACCCAGTGTAATCTTCAAGATGAAAGTTAAAAGTGTTGTGAAAAATTTCTCTACTCTCTCTACCTCTGGTTTCAACTAACTTTGCCGCCATGGGTAGCTGTGCGGTCTAAGGCGTCTTGTCATGGTTCGCGCGGCTTCCCCCATCGGAGGTTCGAGTCCTCCCTCGGGCATGGGCTGTGTGTTGTCCTTAGCGTAAGTTAGTTTAAAGAACCGATGACCTCAGCACTTTGGTCCCATTGTTCTTACCACAAATTTCCAATTTCGACTAACTTTCAATTACTAGTATGATGTAGGGCCAATTACCGTAATGTTCGCATGCAGTATTAGTAGTGTTCTGTTTGACGCAGTCAAGTCATTTAAATATCTGGGTGTAACGTTGCAAAGCGATATGACATGGAACGAGCACGTGAGAACCGTGGTAGGGAAGGGGAATGGCCAACTTTGGTTTATTATGAGAATTTTAGGAAAGAGTGCTTCAGCTGTACAAGAAACTGCATATAAGACGAGCGTGCGACGTATTCTTGAGTCCTGCTCAGGTGATTGGAATCTGTACTAGGTCGGATTGAAGGAAGACATCGAAGCAGTTCAGAGGCTGGAGCTGGAGCGGTTACTGACAGGTTCGTACAATGCGTAAGTGTTAAGGAGATGCTTCAGGAATTCCAATGAGAATAGCTGGAGGGAAGGCGACGTTCGATTAGAGGAAGCCTACTGAGAAAATTTAGAGACCTGGCATTTGAAGCTGACTGCCTAACGATTCTGATGCCGCCATTATACATTACGCGCAAGGACCATCAAAATAAGATACGATAAATTAGGACTCATACAGAGGCACATACAGTCGTTTTTCCCTAACCCCATTTTCGAGTGGAACAGGAAAATAAATGACTAGTAGTTGTACGGGATACCTTCCATCACTCACAGTACAGTGGCGGTCAGATATTTTCACCTTCCTCGAAATGACTGAGTGTTTGTGTTGTCCTCATCATTTCATAATCATTCATGCACGTGTCGAGACTGGACTGAGCAAAGGTTGGGAATTTGTACGGGCGCTGATAACCGCGTTGTTAAGCGGCCCACAAACCAAACATCATCATCAGTATGGTGGCTTGCGGTGTATCTACATAGACGTAGATGTACTGTCTACCCTTTGACACCTTGTTTATTCATTTATTGAGATCCGTTCGATTTTACGGTGAACTTAAGGGTATGCATTCCACTAATTCTTTGTTGTATGATACAGTTCAAACCACGGAACATCAGTAAGTCATAGGTCGGTTTTCTTGCAAGAACAGTGATGTGCCTTTGTCACTGTTTAATTGGGCATCAATGCAAAACGAAGATAAAAAAGAACAACTTCAAAATAATATACTCCTTTCACTTTCATTGTATTGGCTCACTATGCATAACTGGAGGGCGCCATCTAATAGGGGAAATCATGAGACAAACGTCGTCGTATTCGGGAGTGGAGATTCAGGTCTTAGGGAATTGTTGCTCAGTACATGGAAGTTCAAAACTGCCGTGATTTCCTTTCATATATCTCCACTCCCTCCCTAGTTTGGTACCCTCTGGCTCTTTCCCATCTTCTTGTTATTCTTCTTTTTTGTTCCCCTTCTTCATTCTCCCACCCTCTTCAACTTTCCTGTAATTCTTCCTTATTTTCTACTCCCATCACAAAACAGCATTACAACGAAAACGGTCCACAGTTAAGGCCACCAAGCTGCCGTATGCTAGCTGTGCCACTGGCTGCCAGGATATACAAATAAATAAAATAAATAATATATTACAGAAGAATTGTGAGGAAAATTTTAGGTGCAATAAGTGGTACAGACGCTAAATGAATAAATTTATCAATATATAAAAGAAAAAACAATGGAAACAGTAAGGAAATGAAGGGTAATATCACTTGGGCATTTATGCAGAATGGCTGACAATAGGCTGAAAAAAGACGTGTTCTTGTATTTCCAGATAAAGAATTTGACAATGAGCTGTGCGCTGGCATAAGCTGGCGCCAACACACCATGTGGCAAAGAGGTTGCGAGGCGATAGGTAGAGGCCAACGACAAACTCGCAGGAAACATGCCGCCAACGCCTTCTCGCCCGCCAGTGTTTAGGGAGAGCCTCTTCAAGTCTGTTGCACCGAGTGAGTTCCAGTGTCACCAGTCACAGCCCAGAGGGAATCGCTGTAGCAGTTAGCTCTGCCCCTAACTCAGTGACAGGCGCGGCATAGCAACAATAAAGGTGCACATAGCGGATTTCGTAATTCACCTGCAGTGAGGCTAACGTGGACTACACAGAAGAGGTTGTACCACAACGACCATCTTGTGTTAAGTAAACTTTCCATTCTTACGAATAAAGAACTGAGATAATCTATTTGTGCAGTTTGTGTCATAGAAAGAGGATTCCGGCCACCAACAGCATCCTCTCCTTAGTTTCTATGGTACAGCTCTAGAGAGGCGACGAAACGACATAAAAAGCTGGACCTAAGAAGATAACAGAGATTGAGAAACAGACAACAGGAGCAGAAGAAGCAGCACAGAGAGATAGTTTCTGAAAGAAAGCGATAAATCTAGATGTATTAAGACAGAATTATTTAGGGAAAAAGCGAAAAGAACAAAAAAGATGTGTTGAAAAGGTGGACGAACATTGAGGAAACGAAAAATGCCAATTGGAAGAAATAGAAATTATCAAGTGTTCGCTGGTTGGCTTAAACAGAAGGAAAAAAAATAGAAATGTGGTTATTCACGTTCCCCTCTTAGGAGCGCCTTATGATCCTCGTGCTGCACGCACGAGCAAACTTGGTCAATTTTGTTTTATGGCTGTGGAACAAGGCGTATTCATGTGCCTGAGATCTTCACTATTAATGAAGAAATATCAGCAGAGGCTTTAAAGACCAGACAGTAGATTCAAACAAGCTATGCAAGCCGAAGTATTTCTACATATCCACGCAACGGTCGGTTCGTGACGTCGTCAGACCACTGATGTCACATAGTCGCGACGACGTGTGTTACGCAACCTGTGATGGTCAAAAATTAGCTTCATTTAGCAGTAAGACTCCCAATTTGTCCAGTTATAAATCATCTTCTTCCTTTTAAATCTTATCTGTTTTTTGTGTCCTCTATATACGTCCGGCATAGTATAATACTGATAAAGTCGAGTATCGGAAAAACAGTTTTGGTTCTTCCGTCATCCGAGTGTATTGATCTGTTATTGACGATTTATTCGTGTTTCTAAGACGACAGATGCTTTTGCGTTCCGTAAGTCAGGCGTTAATGCTTCTATTTTTAATTCTTACGTACACGTGGCCTCGTGTGCGAAGGATTTTGGATACTCTTGCTGCGCCTAAGCAGTGGAAGTATGTGCTTTGTAGTGCTCAGTGGGTGCCTACAAACAAATCGTATTGCTGAGCTGCCTTCTCGAGCGTTAGATGATGATACCTTAATACGGGCCGAAATTTGCGTTATACAACAAGGGGCGAATACAAGATGGAGTGAATGGGCTCCCCTGCCCACAGAAACAAATGGTTCAAATGGCTCTGAGCACTATGGGACTTAACATCTGTGGTCATCAGTCCCCTAGAACGTAGAACAACTTAAACCTAACTAACCTAAGGACATCACACACATCCATGCCCGAGGAAGGATTCGAACCTGCGACCGTAGCAGTCGCGCGGTTCCGGACTGAGCGCCTAGAAGCGCGAGACCACCGCGGCCGGCCCACACAGAAACAATTAGTAGAATGTGTATATTTCTACAAGTACTAATTTCCAAATATCATAGCCAATTTTCAGAGAATAACGCATAATTAAAACTAAGAGTTACGAATTCTAGAACATGTGCGCTACCTTTAACACGGGATACCTTCCTGTTACCTGTGTGTGGGCCTGCTTTCAGGGATGGGCCCTGGCCAGTAACATTCCAGCCAGGAATATCCACACCTGCTATCGACAAAAAATCCGCCGCAGCTTGTGAATCCACACGAAGGAACGGAAGACCACTGGAAGGTGAATGAGGGAAGACAGAGAGATAAACATCCCTCACTACGATAAAAAATAAAAGTAAAAACTGACTTTCAGAACTTCGGCCGAGACTGAAAGACACTGAATTTCACTCGTTTACACACTCATATATCCACTATTTGCACCCAAGTGAATCGTAGTACTTCGTGAAATGCTGATAACTATGAGTTCACATTTCACTTTTATATTGTATAAGTATTAGTATCACAGTTGTGAGGATGTTTTGCCATTATAGCTCTTAAATTAACTGTATGACACATGTGCTTCTCAAATTTCCACCGTTTACTTTTCAAAGGCTATATTTTTATGGTTCAAATGGTTCAAATGGCTCTGAGCACTATGGGACTTAACATCTTAGGTCATCAGACCCCTAGAACTTAGAACAACTCAAACCTAACTAACCTAAGTACATCACACAACACCCAGCCATCACGAGGCAGAGACAATCCCTGACCCCGCCGGGAATCGAACCCGGGAACCTGGGCGTGGGAAGCGAGGACGCTACCGCACGGCCACGAGATGCGGGCATATTTTTATGAACTGTAATTTCTTGTAGTGCTAAAATAATGTACTTATCACTAATCAGAATGAAATCTCTCCCGCTCGCCAGTCCATATTCTTCTGGTCCTGTTGATTTTATGCAAGGCCAACTGTCTCTTCGAAAATCTTCTGCCTTTTCCTGTCTTGTACATCGAATCGTGCTATTCCTGCTACTTCCATGTTTTCTTTTACTGCACCACTCCATTTTATTGGTTCAATTTTCGCTTTACTCGGAGTTTCTTAGAATCCCACAACCTATGTCGTTAGCTCCATTATTTCAATGCGTGCATATAATTTTAGCTTCCTGTTTTTCGTATCCGAAAACATACTGATTTACTTTTCAAAATATTCATTTGCTTTTGCGTGTACGTTTCTTCTTCAGTATAATTAGGACCTGAAATTTTCTTGATTTAATATTATCCTTTACAGATGTGCAGTTACGGTCTTTAAGTTTTTACCACAATAACTTTTTAGCATTCAAACGTATTTCTGTGCTACACAGAATTCACCAACGTGAGATAGTTCTCTCGTCATCAGGTTGTAAAACTAAGATAGTTAAGTTCAAACTCTAAGAAATCTACGAACAATAACAAGTGCGGCATTCATAAATACAGCAGAATAAAAACGAGTTCGTCTGTGGGTCCATTACTAACGTTAACATTGTCATCTGTCAGTGGCCGTCCTATCTCACACCGCAAAAGTGTCAAAACGTTCAAACTGTCTGAAATCTTATGGGACTTAACTGCCAAGGTCATCAGTCCCAAAGCTTACACTACTTAACTTAAATTACCCTAAGAACAAACACACACACACACGCATGTCCGAGGGAGGACTCGAATCTCCGTCGGGATCAGCCGCACAGTCCATGACTGCAGCGCCCAAGACCGCTCGGCTAATCGCAAGCGGCTCAAGCGTGTCAAGTTGACGCATCTGCAGACGTTCATGGACTACTACGAACTGACCGCGGTACTAGACAAATTGTCTAGTGAGGTATAACCTGCAGCGCGATGTCGGTAAAAACAAAAATAAATTCGGAAGATCTGTTCATAAATTCAGTGCGCATACTTGGATGAAAAGTATATTGTCCAGAGAGGAAGAAATTTCTCGATCAGGTACAAGGAACGTAAATATCCATTCAGATTAAGTAATTATGATAGACCAACTGTTGCGAATAACATATACGAAACAGACCAGGCTTTCTTGGAGAATTGGTGATCGCTATTCAATAAAAGAACATGTAAAACACTATGAAGTGAGACTGTTAGGGGCTTTGTAGAATTATTTTTATGGCAGATACAGGATTATGTATTTGTAATACTTCCTTGACGGAATAGCAGAGGCTGACGATTGTAGGCTCCAGAAATGAGGGAAAGCAGGCGACCAGCACAGCATTATGGGTGAGCCGACAGCTGCAGTTACGCAGTAATAGTGCTGGTATTCTAGTTTACAATAATCCCTGGACTTCTGCAGAAGCGTCAATTTGACGCTCTTGGAGTTCGCGACAGGAGCAATAGGACGCGACCTGCTGCAGTGTGAAATGGGATTGCTTTGACAGAAGTGGACAATTTTAATGTAAGATTAGGACCCTCAGTCCAATATGCTTTTGTTGTGCTTAATTTATTAACGTCGTAATTATTAGTGTTGGTAGTTGTTTTAGTTTCATAAATTCAGGAGTTAACATTTACAACCTGATAATGATAGCACTGTCTCTCGAAACGCATTGTTGAGCTAAGGGTAGCACAGAAATACGGTTGGATGCTACCGATTATTACAGTAATAATTTTTTTGAATACGTCTCGTTGTCTCTTTCAGATTTGTTCACTGTCTTAGCCCCATATATACAATCTCTTTGGTGATTTCTCAGTTGTATTCTGATATGGAATTTTTGTTAGAGGTGTTTTTTGTAAGCCTCACACCTGTTTCCACTTTATGACGTCGAAATCGGTAACCAGTCTATTCCAAGCTAGATTCCTAAATGGTTCTGTATAAATATTTAATCTGAGAAACTCTCTCGATGTTCTCATATTTAGTTTTTAGATTTTTAGCTGGACATGTGCTCTGTTTTTTCAAATTATATTTGGAGACATATTATATCTGCTGTTTCTTTTGTACTGTTTGAATGTCCTCACACATAATCGCCAGGTCATTAGAGAAGGCTAAGGAGTCTATCATGACACTTGTTCGCTCTTCTTTTTTGTCTGATTTTAGTTTCCACCACTAATAGTTTACTTTTTCTAACAAGGGACGCGGAGATCATAAGACCTGTTAATCATGGATTTTGTTGAGTTTAAGGTTTTTATGAAATAGGAAAGGTGTTTCGGTTGCCAGTAGTTCCTTAATTTATTACACGACCTGTTTCGAAACACAGACCTTCATCTTCAGGTACCACCAAATAATTATGAGAACACACAGATTTGTGACAGTGCAACCAATCAGGCGTGGGAAGTTACACCCACGCCTGTGGGCAAATAGGACCACAATCACTACCCCGTCTGGACAGGTCAGCCCCCCCCCCCCCCCCCCAGGACTAACTCTCCCGACAGCCCCACAAGTATGTGCCCATAATTATGTGGTGGCACCTGAAGACGAAATTTCATGCTCCGAAACTGGTGGTACAATAAATTAAGAATTTACTGCCAATTGATTCGGATTTTTTATGCTACAAATATACCGATAAGCCAAAACATTATGACCACTGCCCAGCGCGAAGTTGGATGCCGCCTGGTGACGCGGTAACAAAAGTATGTAAGCGGAGCAGACATGGACGGGGGAACACCCTAAGGGCGGATTATAATTACGCATAGCCCGTGAACGATGATCTCGAAAACAGAGTGGGTGGTCTAATGTTCAGGAGCTACTGTCGTGAGCATCTACGGAAAGAGGTAGATGATGATGATGATGATGATGATTATGTTTGATTGGTGGGGCACTCAACTGCGGTGTCATCAGTGCCCGTACAAATTCCCAGTCTTTACTCACCCCAATCTCGCCACTTTCATGGCTGATGGTGAAATGATGACGACAACACAAACATCCAATCCCTGGGCGGAGAAAATCCTCAACCGGGTCGGGAATCGAAGCCGGGACCCCGTGATCCTGAGGCAGTAACTCTAGTCAATAGACCACGAGCTGCGGACAAGAGGTAGAAGGACAGTGAGACTACCACTAAGCTCTAAATGGTTGGTGATCTTCACAGAACGTGGGGTAACGAGGCTTATGTGCTCTACCGGGCACGGTGATCTGTGACGTCTCTGCCGAAAGAGCTCAGTGCTGGTGTACGCACGAGTGTTTCGGAGCACACCGTTCATCGTACGTTATTGAACATGGAGCTCCGCAGTAGACCACCTGCAGCGGACCACCCCTTCGTGTTCAGATGTTGAACCAACGGCATCGTCAATTACGACTGCAGTAAGCACAGGACCGTCAGGATTCGACCGTCGATCAGTAGAAACGTGTCGGCTCTTAGGATGAATCACTGACGCAGGTTGGTGGGAGGAGTATTTTGCTTTGGGAGACATAGGCCTGCACTTGCACTGGACCTGTGGTAGTAAGCGAGGACATGCTGACAGCTGAGAACCTCCTCAACCTCTTCACGCTTGATAACTTCCCTGACGACGATGTCATGTTTCAGTAGTATAATTGTTCGTGTATCGGAGCCAGAGCCCTACTCCAGTGGATGAAGAGCATTACAGTGAACTAGCGTTGACGCGCTTCTTTTTTTTTTTTTTTTTTTTTCGTCTGTCTCCCGACTGGTTTGATGCGGTCCGCCACGAATTCCTCTCCTATGCTAACCTCTTCATCTCAGAGTAGCACTTGCAACCTACGTCCTCAGTCATTTGCTGGATGGATTCCAACCTCTTTCTCCACAGTTTTTGCCCTCTACAGCTCCCTCTAGTACCATGGAAGTCATTCCCTAGTGTCTTAACAGTGTCCTCTCGTTTTTCCACATATTCCTTTCCTCTCCGATTCTGTGTAGAGCCTCCTCAGTTCTTACCTTATCAGTCTACCTAATTTTTAACATTCTTCTGTAGCGCCACATCTCTAATGCTTCCATTCTCTTCTTCTCCGATTTTTCCACAGTCCATGTTTCACTACCATACAATGCTGTGCTCCAGACGTGCATTCTCAGAAATTTCTTCTCGAAATTAAGACTCATATTTTATATTGGTAGACTTCCCTTGGCCAGAAATACCTTTTTTGTCTTAGCTAGTCCTCCTTGCTCCGTCTGTCACTGGTTATTTTACTGCCTAGGTAGCAGAATTCCTTAACTTCATCTATTTCGTGACTATCAATCCTGATGTTAAATTTGTCGATGTTCTCATTTCTACTACTTGTCATTACCTTCGTCTTTCTTCGATCTACTCTCAGTCCATACTGTGTACTCATTAGACTGTTCATTCCATTCAACAGATCATGTAATTCTTCTTCACTTTCACTCAGGACAGCAATGTCATCAGTGAATCGTATCATTGATATCCTATATCCATGAATTTTAATTCAACTCCTGAACCTTTCTTTTATTTCCGCCATTGCTTCCTCGATGTACGGATTGAACAGTAGGGGCGAAAGGCTACATCCTCGTTTTCCACCGTTATTAATGCGAGCATTTCATTCTTGGTCGTCCACTCTTATTATTCCCTCTTGGCTGTCGTACGTATTGTATATTACCTGTCGCTCCCTATAGCTTACCCCAACATTTTTCAGAATTCCGACATCGTATCGGCGACCAAATTCGCGGATGTAAATTTTAGGGAATCTGTTTAGGTTGCTACCAGGCTCCATCACCACGTATACCAATCAGCGGTGCGTGATTTACGCAATTACATGACCTGTACATAGATATATAATGCCGCATGTCTCTCCAAACCTACCAAAAATCTGTCGGACTTCTGATGCGCAGGACCAGTGACTCATTTCGTTCCAAAGACGGACAAGGAAGCTGCTAAGCTCATCAGTGTATGTTCCTCTGCTGCGGATGTCCACTTGATCAAATACTTTGTAGTCTTAGGTGCCCTGTAGAGCGACCTGTCCTCGAGTAACTTTGTAGAGGCCATATGGCGGCCCAATATTTCCGAGAAAATCGTTGCTGAAGATTTGTGTAGGCGGCGTACACCTGTAGTGTTAGTAATCTTTCGAGCATAGGAGGTAACACAACAGCTACGGTTCGCAGCTACCAGGCTGTCGGTACTCTTCAAATCGTGCCTGTGCACTCTTTTGTCTTCAGTTTCTACGAACAGAATATCATTAAATAGTTTGCGTGGAAGATCATTCAAAAATGGTCATTTCTGCCGCGGTACTTCAAATGGCTCTGAGCAATATGGGACTCAACTGCTGTGGTCATCAGTCACCTAGAACTTAGAACTACTTAAACCTAACTAACCTAAGGACATCACACACATCCATGCCCGAGGCAGGATTCGAACTTGTGAGCGTAGCAGTCGCACGGTTCCGGACTGCGCGCCTAGAACCGCGAGACCACCGCGGCCGGCGGTACTTTCATTAACATAAGAATCATTACGGCTAACTTTCTTCAAATTTGGTATACATTTGTTGCAGCGTAGCTTAGGCTGAAGAAAAATCAAGACACGTTCATAGGATTTGTCGACCTGGGAAAAGCGTTCGACAATATAAAATGGTGCAAGCAGTTCGAGATTCTGAAAAAAGTAGTGGTAAGCTATAGGGAGAGACTGGTCATATACCATATGTACAACAACCAAGAGGGAATAATAAGAGAAGATCAAGAACGAAGTGCTCGTATTAAGAAGGGTGTAAGACAAGGCTGTAGCCTTTCGCCCCTACTCTTCAATCTGTACATCGAGGAAGCAATGACGGAAATAAAAGAAAGGTTCAGGAGTGGAATTAAAATACAAGATGAAAGGACATCAATGATACGATTCGCTGATGACATTGCTATCCTGAGTGGAAGTGAAGAAGAATTAAATGATCTGCTGAACGGAATGAACAGTCTAATGAGTACACAGTATGGTTTGAGAGTGAATCGGAGAAAGACGAAGGTAATGAGAAGTAGTAGAAATGAGAACAGAGAGAAACTTAACATCAGGATTGATGGTCACGAAGTCAATGAAGTTAAGGAATTCTGCTACCTAGGCAGTAAAATAACCAATGACGGACGGAGCAAGGAGGACATCAAAAGCAGACTCGCGATGGCAAAAAAGGCATTTCTGGCCAAGAGAAGTCTACTAATAGAAAATACCAGCCTCAATTTGAGGAACAAATTTCTGAGGATGTACGTTTGGAGTACAGCATTCTATGGTAGTGAAACATGGACTGTAGGAAAACCGGAACAGAAGAGAATCGAAGCATTTGAGATGTGGTGCTATAGACGAATGTTGAAAATTAGGTGGACTGATAAGGTAAGGAATGAGGAGGTCCTACGCAGAATCGGAGAGGAAAGAAATATGTGGAAAACACTGATAAGGAGAAGGGACAGGATGATAGGACATTTGCTAAGACATGAGGGAAAGACTTCCATGGTACTAGAGGGAGCTGTAGACGGCAAAAACTGTAGAGGAAGACAGAGATTGGAATACGTCAAGCAAATAATTGAGGACGTAGGTTGCAAGTGCTACTCTGAGACGAAGAGGTTAGCACAGGGGAGGAATTCGTGGCGGGCCGCATCAAACCAATCAGAAGACTGATGACCCAAAAAAAAAAAGCTTACGCAGTCATCTTCCTCGCTATTGCCTAGTGTCCTAGAATAGAATTCCGGATGGTATTTGTCGTAGAAGCAAACGGAACACGATGTCATAGAGCATCAAGCTCATTTCATGAAAGCAGCTCAGTAGCAGGCACGTGGAGTTTTCTGGAGCGATATCAGAAAACACAGTTGGTTTTTTTGCATTGACTGACTGCTCCAGCGAGGAAGCCCCGTACCTTATTCGCCTGCCTACGCTTGCGTACTTGAAACATTACTAACGTTGCAGATATAGGAGGTACTCTTGCAATTTCGACATCGATTTTCTCGGAAACTAGGGACCGTTGCATGAAAAGCCGCTGTATCGGTACTCCGGACAGCTCCTTTACAATATACCTGAAACCAGTGTGCGATTTGTGGTGGTGGTGGTGGTGGTGGTTAGTGTTTAACGTCCCTTCGGCAACGAGGTCATTAGAGACGGAGCGCAAGCTCGAGTTAGGGAAGGATTGGGAAGGAAATCGGTCGTGCCCTTTTAAAGGAACCATCCCGGCAATTGCCTGAAACTATTTAGGGAAATCACGGAAAACCTAAATCAGGATGGCCGGAGACGGGATTGAACCGTCGTCCTCCCGAATGCGAGTCCAGTGTGCTAACCACTGCGCCACCTCGCCCGGTGTGTGCGATTTGTGCTTTTACTAGTGGGGGGGGGGGGGGGGATGTCTTAGGGGATTAGTATAATTACATATGTTACTAGCTTCGACCGTGGCGTTACCCATGGTTAAACAGTTATTTATAAATAGATGTTAATGCCGAAACTCACTATTCACGCGTATGCACTGTCATAAAAGCCATCCCTTGTTATATCTTTAAAAGTACATTATAGGTAAAGCTTATTTAAAAAATCATCTACATGCAGGTATACGAGGGGAATCCAAAAAGTGAAGGTACATTTGTGAAAAGCTGTACTTATTCTGATGATAGAAAACTGAAACATGCGTTATTTTTCTACTTAACATCCCTCGACTTCAATGCAGTTTTCCCGACGTTTCACGAGTTTTTTTTATTTCATCAGAAAATACGTTTATCGGTTGCATCTGCAACCAATTTTGCACCGCAGCAATGATGTCTTCATCACTTTCAAATCTTCTCCCCTGTAGTGCTTCCGTTAAGGGTCCAAACATGTGAAAATCGCTTGGAGCCAGGTCTGGACTGTATGGTGGATATTCCCGTACCTCGATTCTCAACTCCTTTATTCCGTTTGGCAGAATGTGGGCTATCGTTATCTTGCTGCAGGATGACACCTCTTCACGGTTTTCCACGACGTTTGGATCTGATTGCAGGTTTTAGTTTCGTACGCAACACATCACATCCACCATACAGTACAGACCTGGCTATAAAGCCTCGTTTACGCTGGGGCGACGTCTTGCAACACTGTGGCATGTTACGGAAATGTGCCGTGCGTCGTCTTGTCATTTAGTTCTAAATGTTTTGAAATGTTTATCTACTACATAACACTTCTTCAAAATTAATAGGCAAACATATTAATAGTAAGACTGTATTAAAAACTTTCAGTGTTCGGCTCCGCAAATTTAAATTATGTGCAAAGTTTTACTCCAGTGCGTGGGAAATAAACATCCCAGGTTGAGATGCATAAACTAAAACCAAAGGAGGGGATGGTCTGATGCAGAGGGGGGGGGGATCCCCTCCCCTCCCCCCCCCCCCCCCCCTGCAAATCGCACACTGCCTGAAACTCATCAAAATCCATATAGAACATGCGTGAGGGCCCCCTTGTAAAACATAGTTTGAACTAATGGAGAGATTCCATCACTTTGTCTCACTCCTCCTTCTATCAGAAAATTTTTTCAAAATTTGCCCCTTAAACTTCACCTTACGTTAAAATTTATACAGTGCGATTCAGTTGCCCCTACCGATGGGTTTTATGCAACCAGGAATGCCCTAAAAAAATAATACGCGAGGTTTTCATACATTCTTCCCTACTGCGTGCAAACTATTATTCCTACTGGAAAAATCGACAGGATCTTTTTGTAGGAAATTTAAATTTAGTACTTGAAAACGTTTTTGCTGGAGGCCAGAGTTTTAGAATTATTCTTAAAATGTGTTAAGACGACTTTTGCACTTTTTTCTTGAGTCATACGAAAGCTACAGCCCCTATCAGAAATATACCCTAGTGGAAAATATAACTACATTAAATTTCCCACTATTAGATCCTGTGCATTTATTTCTGTAGGCGCAATAGTTCCCGAGCAGCGGGTGAGAAAATTGGAGACTTGGAGCGTGGTATTTAAATGTGAAATGTGCTGCGGGTTGTGTAGTACATAGGGCAGCTGACTCACACTGTATATTTTTTGGAAATTAAATAATTATTTACTAAAACATTTTATATACAATGAAGAACCAAAGAAACTGGCTCGCCTGCCTAATAACGTGTAGGTCCCCAGCGAGCACGTAGAAGTGCAGCAACAAGACTTGGCATCGACTGGACTGATGTCTGAAGTAGTGGTGGAGGGAACTGAAACCATGAATTCTGCAGTGTTGTCCATTGGTAAAAATACGAGGGGATGAAGGTCTATTGTGAACAGCACGTTGCAAGGCATCTCAGATATGCTCAATAATGTTCATGTATGGGGAGTTTGGTGGCCAGCGGAAGTGTTTCAACTCATAAGAGTATTCCCGGAGCGACTCTGTAGCCATTTTGAACGGGTGGGACGTCGCATTGTAGTGCTGGAATTGCCCAAGTCTGTCGCAATGCACAATGGTCATGAACGGATGCAGATGATCAGACAGGATATGCTAACGTACTTCTCAACTGTCAGAGTCGTATCTAGACGTATCAGAGGTCTCACAACACTTCAATTGCACACGACCCCCCCTCCCCACCCCTACCAAATTACAGATCCTGCACATGCTTGAACAGTCCCCTGGTGAAATGCAGGTTGTCTCCATACCCGCATACGTCCATCCGTTCGACACAATTTCAAACGAGACTCGTCAGACCACACAACATGTTTACATTCATCAAAAGCGCAATGTCGGAGTTGTCAGGCCGAGGAGAGGCATGAAGCTTTTTGTTGTGCAGTCATCAAGGGTACACGAGTGGGTCTCCTGCTCCGAAAGCCGATATCGATGATGTTTCCCATATCGATGATGTTTCGTTGAACGGTTAGCACGCTGACGCTTGCTGATGGACCATAACTGAAGTCTGCAGCAATTTGGGAAGCGTTTCACCTGTGCCACGATTCTCTTCAGTCGTCGTTAGTATCGTTTCTTGCAGTATCTTTTTTTCGGCCGCAACGATGTCGCAGACTTGATGTTCATCGGATTTCTGAGTATCACAGTAAGCTGGAGGAATGGTCGTACCGTGCAGGAAGATCCCCACTTCATCGCCACCTTGGAGATGCTGTGTCCGATCGCTCGTGCCCCGACTGTAACATCATGATGACTGTACGAGCCCTAATCTCTCTTATCTTATCTTTGTGGGCTTTCCGCGAAATATAAGTTGGCGGCAGTAAAATTGTACTGCAGTCAGCCGCAAATGCTGGTTCTCTAAATTTCCTCAGTAGCGATTCACGAAAAGAACGCCTCCTTTCCTCCAGAGACTCCCACCCGAGTTCCTGAAGCATTTCCGTAACACTCGCATGATGATCAAACCTACTAGCAACAAATCTAGCAGACCGCCTCTGAATTGCTTCTATGTCCTCCCTCAATCCGAACTGATAGGGATTCCAAACGCTCGAGCAGTACTCAAGAATAGGTCGTATTAGTGCTTTGTAAGCGGTTTCCTTTACAGAAGAACCACAGCTTCCCAAAATTCTACCAATGAACCGAAGACGACTATCCGCCTTCCCTACAACTGCCATTACATGCTTGTCCCACTTCATATCGCTCTGCCATGTTACGCCCAAATATTTAATCGACGTGACTGTGTCAAGCGCTACACTACTAATGAAGTATTCAAACATTACAGGATTCTTTTTACCATTCATCTGAATTAATTTACATTTATCTATACTTAGAGTTAGCTGCCATTCTTTACACCAAGTCATCTTGTATCCTCCTACAGTCAGTCAACGACGACACCTTCTCGTACACCACAGCATCATCAGCAAACAGCCGCACATTGCTATCCACTCTATCCAAAAGATCATTTATGTAGATGGAAAACAACAGCGGACCTACCACACTTCAATGGGGCACTCCAGATGATACCCTCACTTCCGATGAAATCTCACCATCGAGGACAACGTACTGGGTTCTATTACTTAAGAAGTCTTCGAGCCACTCACATATTTGGGAACCAATCCCATATGCTCGTACCTTAGGAGTCTGCAGTGGGGCACTGAGTCAAACGCTTTCCTAAAGTCAAGGAATATGGCATCCGTCTGATACCCTTCATCCGTGGTACGCAAGATATCATGTGAATAAAGAGCGAGTTGCGTTTCGCAGGAGCGATGCTTTCTAAATCCGTGCTGATGCATGGACAGCAACTTCTCTGTCTAAAGGAAATTCGTTATGTTCGAACTGAGAAAATGTTCGAGAATCCTGCAACAAACCGATGTTAAGGATATTGGTCTGTAATTTTGAGGATCCGTCCTTCTACCCTTCTTATATACGGGCGTCACCTGCGCTTTCTTCCAGTCGCCAGGGACTTTACGTCGGGCAAGAGATTCGCGATAAACGCAAGCTAAGTAGGGAGCCAATTCAGTAGAGTACTCTCTGTATTATGCCGAATTTATTTATTTACATATTAGTGTTACATTAAAAGTGAGTTCTGCAATATATTATATTGGCGAGAGAGACACTTAGGCAATAAAAAGCTGTGGCGTCCACCAAAATCGAGCCCTGTATCCGCGGCTGTGTACCTCATCGTGAAGCCCATAAAATGAAATTCGCCGAGGACTCAAACACGGGCCCTGAAAGCCTGCCCCGCAACAGCGACGATCGCGAGCGTCCACTGCGTCCCACCGCAGGTGACCGGATCGCATCGAGTGCGCAGCGCCGGCCCACTTGGCGTGACGAGTCGCGACTGCCGGGTCGCGACGGGCGTGCCCGGCCATCAATCACGGCACGTGGGCGGGGCGGGGGAGGGGGCGTGCCGGTGACAAATGCCGGCGCTGCCGCTTCCCCCCTCCCTGTCCGCGGCGGATCTCCATGGTGTGCAGGCCGCTGCAGCGCGCCTGTGGGTCGTCGCTGTTTTAGGCTGGCCACGTCACTCCGGGCTTCGTTGATGCTCGGCTACGTCACGCCGGCCTAATGAAGATGGATAATGGCGGCGAGTGGCCGGACCGACCGGGCAGCGCCGGTGATCCGTGTCACTAGGCGTGTTGCCGTCTTTATTATGCTCCAATACCCTGTGTGCAAATTTTCGAGGCTGCGAGTCAGGCTAACGTTCCAGGGCAGCACGAGTTGCTGATGCTCTAAGCAGTTTCTTTAACGATACGTTAAACGCACATCTGAACACAACGCCCAGACTGTCCATCTACGGTATTGACCATTGCAGCGTCGGCGAAGGAAACAACGGAAACTTCTTGTATGTCCATCCTTTTGGCAGGTCTGTGGGACGACGGCCGTTTACTATTGTGACAAAATAAAACACCTACAGCCGTCCTTAAGGTTTTATTTTATTTTGTTGCAACCAATTTCAACGCTTCAGTGCGTCATCTTCAGGCTGTTGTTGATATGATCCCTACATACTGGTTGATCTAAAAGTCAGTATAATTTTGAAAACTGAATAAATCACGGAATAATGTAGATAGAGAGGTACAAATTGACACACATGTTTGGAATGTCGGGCATTTTTTGAACTTTTGTCTTTTTTGGTTCTAATAAAACCCCATGTCATTCCAAGCGTGTGTGTCAATTTGTACATCTCTATCAACATTATTCCGTCGTTTATTAAGTTTTCAATTTTATACTGACTTTTTGATCACCCGGTATTTGTGCTATAGCAGACAACCTGAAATTGAATAAAGGAGTTTTTAAAAACGCTTTCTTTCTGTAGCAATGAGCCTGCAGATTCTTGAATTCCTTAATGGACTACCGTAGATCACCATCTTCGATTGCACGGATTTTTGTGGGAATTGCAATACGAAGGTCCTGGAGTTTTCCAAGTGAATTTTCAAAGACGATCCCCCTATAGGTAAACCGTCCAGCAGCTTTTGTCTTTTTCGGTTCTAATAAAACCCCATGTCATTCCAAGCGTGTGTGTCAATTTGTACCTCTCTATCAACATTATTCCGTGGTTTATTAAGTTTTCAATTTTATACTAAATTTTTGATCACCCGGTATTTGTGCTATAGCAGACAACCTGAAATTGAATAAAGGAGTTTTTAAAAACGCTTTTTTTTCTGTAGCAATGAGCGTGCAGATTCTTGAATTCCTTAATGGACTACCGAAGATCACCATCTTCTATTGCACGGATTTTTGTGGAAATTGCAATACGAAGGTCCTGGAGTTTTCCAAGTGCATTTTCAAAGACGCTTGAAGGCGTGGATTGACTTACCTCGGTGGAGCCAATTCTGTTCTCTGACGTCTCCGTGGGGATGGATGTCTGCCTGATCACTAAATCGGATCCTTAACGACTGTTTATTTTTCAAAGGTTCAGGTACCTCATTTGCAAAAGAATATGCTGCTCTACGTCAATGTCTTCCGAAAGTTCGTACAGTTCGGTTACGTAAGGGAAAAAATTAATTTTCCTTTCATTATCCCTAGGACAGACAGCCATGATATGCTGAGTTGCTGTGCTGAATGTCTTTTTGATGCAGTGAGCTTCTCAATCAACAGGAATCGCACTTGTTTTCCGGGCTTCCATCTGAAGCTGGCTATTCTCAGTGGCTCTTCCTTGGCTCAAACAAAACAAGGAAAACGTTACACAAGATCTGTAGCAGAGCATATCATCCAAACTGGACTTCTTTCAGTTTCGTAATCTCACGGAGAAGTGGTCATTCCGGTTGGAGCTGCTCTTGGACCAAATGTGCTGCTGACTGCGCTTCTCACCTCAGCAATAATTCAAGAATATGCGTAAACTAACACTGTTACAATGTTCACGTTTCCATTCTGAAAAAGAAATTGAGTCATTGTTGACTCAGCTGTAGAATTTTCAGAGCTAAACAATTATAACAACACAAGAAGACTTATTTATGGCATACGATTGAACAACAGTAAACACTTTCTAACATATATTTTGCGCCGCCCTGTAGCATGATACAAAGAGTACATGCTTAAATCTGCGTGTGGTTTTGCGTTATGCTTTTTCGATCTTCTGGTTTGAAACAGTTCTCAACTAAAGTCTATCCTGTGCAAACCCCTTCATCTCTGCAATACTACTGCAACCTACTTCCACTTCTAATGAGGCCTTTGCCTCCGTATACATCCCCCCCCCCTCCCCACCTTTCTTACTTTACCCACTGATTCGATGTTCTCCTAACCAATCCTTCCTCTTAATAATGTTGCGATACAAACAAATTTCTTCGCCATTTCGATTCAGCATTCCCTCTTTACTTGTTGGAGCTACACGTCTGCCCCATCAGTCCAAAAAGTACCACTACACTACATTAATAAAAAAATATGCAAAAGTTAACATAGTGGTTTTACTACTTCAGGTGTTCTACGTACTCCCCCCCTCCCCCCCCCCCCCCCCCCCTCACTTCAATACAAAGCACAAAACGTCCATACAACCATGTGAAACTGTAAGAAAATCCGTTTAGGATGTTGTTCCACTCGTGCCTCATTATGCCCTGAATGACGGTTATGTCGTCAAAGCGTTGACCCTTCATATGAATTTATGTACTTCATCGTTTTTTGGTAGGTTTGTACTGATAACGCCAAGTCTTTCCACCTGTGATGATTTTTCCAGAAAATAATTCTTCGCGTTTTCCATTTCAATCAAGTCACGGAAAGCGTCCATGCGTCTGTCGTTTCTGTCTAGGTATGCAGGAAATCTTTGCACACACTTCTCTCTCCTTCAAGACTTGTTGAAGAATGTCTAGAACACTTGATTTAGAAATACTGCGGCATTGTGATTTGTTGCTCAACAACGATGACAAGCTATGAGCGCACATCCAATTACTAACGCTGCCTGCTCACAGCTGACTGGTCGAATCAACTCCCATTGTTTACAGTTAACGCAGTTTTCCCGTAGTGTGGGTCTGGATTTTGTATCCCCTCTATTTGGACCATCACCTGTTATTTAGCTGTCCAATAGCAAATCTCATTGCTCTATTTAATTCGACTACATTGAATTACACTTGTTGTATATTTGCTAATATTCAGCTTATATCTTCTCAAGACACTATCCATTCCGTTCAGCTGCTCTTCCTAGTCTATTTCCATATTTCTCCTTGGTTACCCTGGTGTAGCACAATGTAGAGATTGCATAGCATCAGGGAGAGACTAC
The DNA here is from genome assembly GCF_023897955.1 of Schistocerca gregaria. Classification (NCBI taxonomy): domain Eukaryota; kingdom Metazoa; phylum Arthropoda; class Insecta; order Orthoptera; family Acrididae; genus Schistocerca; species Schistocerca gregaria. The sequence continues at coordinate 164,418,696 of NC_064922.1, forward strand.
AGCCGTGTCTCATTCGGTTCTCAATTACTGCTTCCCCTCCATTCTATTGGACTCTTCAATGTGGTTTTACGTTATAGATATCTTTTCGCCCCCGTTTCTTAATCCCTGCTTCCGGCAGAATTTCAAAGAGTATGTTGAGGTCAATGTTGTCGAAACTTTTCTCTATACATTGTGGATAATTCAATACACAAATCCTGTTGCCTCTAATGGGACAATGAATCTCGCTCGACAAGGTATCTGAGCTTTTATGCCAGATACTGGCACGTTATTGCATGTAGCTTTTACTGTACTCCAATTAATCAATGAATCGTAGTGGTTGGCAAGAGGTCTACTGCAATTTTTTCACCAAACCAGGAGGTCTTGTTCTCTGTACTTTTCGGATTTGTTAACGTGCTGGTCAGGATAACTGTGACACACACTCTTCTTCGAGACAGATTCGGGTAGCTCGGGTAAAATGCGGCGTTGCGTTGTGCTGTTGCAAAATAACGTCACTGTGACGTTATAAACAGTGCACAGTCGCCGATCAAAAAAACGTCAGAAATGTGACAGCTGCAGTCCAAATTACTGACTATGAGAACCAGAGGTGATCGTGCTGTGTAACCGATGGGACAGCATAACATCACGCCGCGAGTTCGTATGACAGTGGAGAATGCTGTCTGGCAACGTTCCTTCTCGCCAGAGTTCCACTTAGTGGAGCTGTTATATAGAAAAGGGACTCGTCTGAAAAGACGACGAGATACTAAACCGGTGACGCGCGTTGTTGGGCCTTTGTCCAACCGCTTTTCTCTGCTGCCACTTAAACCCTTTGAGTAGCAATGGTTTCTGTCTGAAACTACCATTTTATCATTTTTAAGTACAAATACCTTTCGCATAAAAACAGAGACTTTGTGAAATACTCGAAGGTAGTGCACTGTAGCTGGCACTTGCTACGTTCGACGTCATTACGATTTATCGTCCAAATTGATCCATGGAACATGTAACTAACGAACTAACTAAGTAAATGAAAGAACAGTCGTCACTGAGTTGGGCTACGTGATAGTGGGAGTGTTTCTTTAATGTCATCGTAAAAGTGAGTATATCCACAGGTGAAACTTCTTGGCAGGTTAAAACTGTGTGACGGACCATGACTCGAAATCGGGACCTTTGTCTTTCGTCGGCAAGTACTCTCCCAACTGAGCTACCCATGCACGACCCACGACCCGTCCTCACAGCTTCAGTTCTGCCAGTACCTCGTCTCCTATCTTCCAAATTTCACAGAAGCTCTTCTGCGAACCTTACAGAACTAGCACTCCTGGAAGAAAAAGGATATTTTGGAGACATGGCTTAGCCAGAGCCTGGGTGATGTATCCAGAATTAGATTTTCAATCTGCAGTGGAGTGTGCGCTGATACGATATGAATATTCTTTCTTCCAGGGCAGCTAGTTCTGCAAAGTTCGCAGAAGAGCTTATGTGAATTTGGGAAGGTAGGAGACGAGGTACTGGCAGAAATGAAGCTGTGGGGGTGGGTCGTGAGTCGAGCTTCCGTAGCTCAATAGGTGCCAGCACGGTAGCTCAGCTTGTTCTGTCAGAGGGTAAGCTGCCCTCTGTAATGAAAAAAAAATAAAGACTGAGTTAATGGACCAACGATGTACTTGAACAAGCGTCATGGGACGTCTACCCCGAACAAATACAATTAACGTTAACGAACAAAATATCAACCAAAAAAGAAATAAAGTTGGGAGAGCACTTGCCCGCGAGTGGCAAAGGTCCCGAGTTTGAGTCTCGGCCCGGCACACAGTTTTAATCTGCCAGGAAGTTTCATATCAACGCACACTCCGCTGCAGAGTAAAAATGTCATTCTGGATATATGTAAAGGTATTGTAACATACGTTTGAGTTTTAACTGCTGCTTTTATGTGTGGTTTCGAAATGAAGACAGTGGAGCAGTATGTATTTTTGACATAAATTTATTAAATTTTGGGCCTTTTTTAGTTATTTTGTACTGTAATTTGTTTTAGCGTTTCTCAGTTCATGGAAGTAGCGAAATGTGGGACTGCGCCTAGGAAAAATGCGAAACTACTTTTAAGCATAATCTCATGAAATTATGGTTACCTGAAAACTGTATGTCGCAGTTTTTCCTAAGTTAAACCACCTCCTTAAAACAACTGATAGTTTATTTCTTGTATTCGTTGCTTACTGTGGTGCCGCCCACTGTGGCCGAGCGGTTCTAGGCGTTTCAGTCCGGAACCGCGCTGCTGCTACGGTCGCAGCTTCGAATCCTGCCTTGGGCATGGATGTGTGTGATATCCCTAGATTAGTTAGGTTTAAGTAGTTCTAAGTCTGGAGGACTGATGACCTCAGATGTTAAGTCTCATAGTGCTTAGAGCCATTTGAACCATTTGAGCTTATATGGTAAGGACGGTTAATTTTGTGAAAAATTTAAAATTATATTCCAAAGCGAAATCAACTCCTTAAATTGATTGTTCACCTATTACCAACTTCTTATGTATTCGTTGCTTAATATGATCATAATAAAATCAATTTCGTGAGAAATTTTAATTATTTTTTTATATTGTTATGACTCAGAAGGTTAACGTATCCCGCGATTGTGGTTGCCATTCTTGACTGTCCATGGAGCTCTATATTTTGCCACACTGTCTGTGTGGATACTTGTGCAGTTACGAAGGTGCCCGATTCCTTACTGAAGGTGCAGAGGGGCTAAGTGACAAAATAGCTGTTCTCTCTGGCCCTATTCCCACGAGGCCATACATATCCTGTGTGGCGCTGAGTATGGTCTTGAGCACTTACCTTTCCCACGGCCTCGATCTACTTTCAGCCTCAAATACTGGTAAAACAAATATAAAAGTCAAACGGCATTGTTGGTTGGAATATCACACAGGGCAGATTCAGGCCCCACCTCCTCCTCCCTGTCGGAAAGGTCTTCTTCTTCCTCCGCACACAATGGCCCCTTTCCTTGCCGGTATGTGAGAGGTACGTCGTATGTGTATCTACAGAATGTAGGTGAGTGTAATGGATGCTTGTATAGTGTAGTGTTGTGTTTGCGTTGTATGGTGGTGAAGGAAGAAGGGAGGGGGTGAGACCCAGTAACGGCTCAGAGCCTACGCCTCGAATACCATCAAGGGGTACGCCGAACTTAACGTCGCACCCGCCTGACGGATCACAATCACATGCCCTCGCTTCATGAGACATTTCCGAGACGTCTGGAATGTAATCCAGGACAGTAGTTCAAGGAATGGTGTTCACGAACTACAGGCCATCACGTCTCCTCCGCTTGGCGGCCAAAATTACATGCCCCGACAGGATTCGAACCAGTTTACTCCGAGAAGAACACCACTGTACAGGAGTGCTTTAGCGACCTCAGCTGCAGATGCGGATATTTCAATAATGGTATGGGGGGGGGGGCTTTCAATTAGAATGACAACATTATTTTGGGCTGATTTCGGTTGAAAATGTAGAATTTGCAGTCATAGAATATTCCCGCTTCAGCCCTTACAGTTTCATAAAGTTCCGACTGATGGTGGCGCTATACGAAGTCTTCAAAATTGTCTGTAACGGAGGTGCGCTCAGCCGGCCGCGGTGGCCGAGCTGTTCTATGCGCTTTAGACCGGAACCGCGTGACTGCAATGGTCGCAGCTTCGGGCACGGATGTGTGTGATGTCCTTAGGTTTGTTAGGTTTCACTACTGGCCACTAAGATGACGTGCTACGGACGCGAAATTTAACCGACAGGAAAAGATGTGATATACAAATGAGTAGCTTTTCAGAGCATTCACACAAGGTTGGCGCCGGTGGCGACAACTACAACGTGCTGACATGAGGAAAGTTTCCAACCGATTTCTCATACACAAACAACAGTTGACCGGCGTTGCCTGCTGAAACGTTGTTGTGATGCGTCGTGTAAGGAGGAGAGATGCGTACCGTTTCCGACATTGATAAAGGTTAGATTGTAGCCTATCGCGACTGCGGATTACCTTATCGTGACATAGCTGTTCGCGTTGGTCGAGATCCAATGGCTGCTAGCAGAATATGGAATCGGTGGGTTCAGGAGGGTAATACGGAACGCCGTGCTGCATCCTAATGGCCTCGTATCACTAGCAATCGAGATGATAGGCATCTTATCCGCATGGCTGTAACGGATCGTCCAGCCACGTCTCAATTCTTGAGTCAACAGATGTGGACGATTGCTAGACAACAACCACCTGCACGAACAGTTCGAAGACGTTTGCAGCAACATGGACTATCAGCTCGGAGACGATGGCTTCGGTTACCCTTGACGCCGCATCACAGATAGGAGTGCCTGCGATGGTATACTCAACGACGAACCTGGGTGCACGAAAGGCAAAACGTCATTTTTTCTGGTGAATCCAGGTTACGTTTACAGCATCATGTTGGCCGCATTCGTGTTTGGCGACATCACTGTGAACGCACGTTGAAAGCGTGTATTCATCATCGCCATACTGGCGTATCACCCAGCGTGATGGTATGGGGCGCCATTGGTTACACGTCTCGGTCACCTATTGTCCTCATTGACGGCACTTTGAACACTGGATGTTACGTTTCAGATGTGTTGTGACCCGTGGCTCCACCCTTCATTCGATCCCTAAATTTCAGCAAGATTATTCACGACCGCATGTTGTAGGTCCTGTAAGGGCCTTTCTGGTTACAGAAAATGTTCGACTTCTGCCCCAGCCAGCACATTCTCCAGATCTCTCACCAACTGAAAACGTCTGGTCAACGGTGTCCGGGCAACTGGCTCGTCACAATACGCCAGTCACTACTCTTGATGAACTGTGGTATCGTGTTGCAGCTTCATGGGCAGCTGTACCTGTACACGCCATCCAAGCTCTGTTTGACTCGATGCCCAGACGTATCAAGGCCGTTATTACAGCCAGAGGTGGTTGTTCTGGGTACCGATTTCTCAGGATCCATGCACCCAAATTGCGTGAAAATGTAATCACATATCAGGTCTAGTATAATATATTTGTCCAATGAATACCCGTTTATCATCTGCATTTCTTCTTGGTGTAACAATTTTAATGGCCAGCAGTGTGTGTCTAAGCTCCAGGGGAAAGATTACCATCGATTTTAAGTCCCATAATGTTCATAGCCATTCGAACCATTCTGGAGGTATGGTGGAAAACCAGAGTATCACAGGTATTCGTAGGAATTCGCAGCGTGTCTTGGGAGACCTGCCACTGAACAAAAGCTTGGTGAGTCGTTGGACGAGGTGTCTATCATCGCAATCAGGTCGTGCAAACCTGTCCGATCTCCCGCGTGCCGACCTCCCGCTCACAGCTGTGAGTCCTGCAGTTTGCAAGTTGCGAACACTCTCATTCGAGGTGTTCGAAAGATCACAGTAAAACACCTCGCTGCTCGAGAAGACATCTCCATCGGTAGCGCTGACACACTCTTCCACCAGTTGGGCCACTGATTATTGTTGGCTCGCCGGGTTTCTCGCCTCCTATCAGAAGATCATGAAGGGCCGGTGAGGGACCACTGTGCTGAACTGCTTGTGCTTTACAAGGTTGATAGTGACAACATTTGGTCAAACGTCGTCACATGCAATGAAATATGGGTTCATCACTTCGAATTGTCCGCAACTTGTGGTTTAGTGGGTAGCGTTGCTGACTATGGACCACGTGGTCCTGGGTTCGATTCCCGGACACGTTGGGGATTTTCTCTGCCCGGGAACTTGGTGATTGTCTTGTCCTCATCGTTTCATCATCATCATCATCATCATCATCATCATCATCATCCGTGACTGTAGCTAGGTTGGATTGTGTAAAAATTAGGCTGTGAAAAAACAGGGACTTTGTTCGGGCGCTGACGACCGCACAGTTGAGGGCCCACAAGCCAAACATAATCATCATTTCGAACCGGAGATACAACAGCAGTCCATGGAGTGGAGCCACACCGCCCCTCAAATGAAGAGAAAGTCACATGGTAAAGTGACGGTGATGGTCATCTGGAACTCTGAAAGGATTATTGTGTTTGATATTCTTCTTTCATGTGCTGCACCTCCCGATTTGCATTTGTGTGGTTCAATGAAGGAAGCACTTCGCTGGAAGCAGTGTGTGGATGATGGGAAGATTATTGATGCAGCAAGACGCTGGCTCCGATGTCGACAAGTATAGTGGGACCATGCGGGCATACAAACCCTCACAGGAAGGTAGGGTAAGTTCGTTGCATTCAACGGAGACGATGTTGAAAAATAGGGTATTGTACCCAAAAGAGCGGGGAGTAATGTGAGGTATTGGAGTCCTCAATAAAACGAACCTGATTGTAGAAAAAAAATGTGTTTCATTACTTATTGAACGTCTCTCCTATTAGTTTGCGATGCAAGGGCAAGAACGCAATCATTTGCTTTGTAAGGAAGCATCTTGTGGTGAAAGATATGGAATATGTTGTAAGCACAAGTAGGTAGTGTTATTGAGTAGTTAATTCACTGAAATAGTAAGGAAGTATGGATAAAAAAAATAAAGCAGTTCCAGAAACAAAAACGTGTTATTCTCCGTTTCAAAATACTCGCAGCATTTGCCATGACTTGCATTCTTGGCTGTCGGCCCTCGCCACATTTCTTTTTAGCGCCTGCACCGGAGTGGTAGTGTACTGTGGCGCAGTGATTTGAATTTGCAACAGGATTGAAGACATGAACCGCTAACAAAGAAAAGACTAATTCCGTAACTTTATTGTTTCATGGTGATAATTAAGACTTTATGCTTAATCCTTCTAACTGAGAAAAATGTTTCAGCTACAGTGCATTTAAGTTCCAACATTCCATATAATCGTTTTCGCCGTGATGCTACAAGGAAACTAAAACTTAAATTGCGAAATGAAGAAGTGTCAAAAGGTGAGGGAAACAATGCTGCAAAATCAAACCTTTAAAATTGTTAAGGCGAAAAATTATATGTTTAGGATATGCAAAACGGAATTGACGAAGATGAGGAGAGAATTTGATACGCAGATATGAAGCAAATCCAAGTCGACTGCATCATATAGTCGATAAGTACGTGGTGTATACGTAACATTTACAAATATAAAGAAACTGATGGCAGCGTTACTGCCTCGTTCGACTTTCATTGAAAGCGTTTCTTTATTGAAGGAAATCTTAAGCAAATATTTAAAGGTTCGTTTATGCAAAGATTGGATTTAGATTATGGGACGAGATCATGAAAGCCTTTGCCATAGTACTAGAAAGCAGTCCCTCGAAATAGTTAGTGGCAGTACCATCGTAGTGCATGCCATGTGACGGGGAGGAAGTTTACCTCGTAAGTTGCCTGGTTTGAGCGTTATCGTTGCCATCGTCGGAGCGCCTGAGTGGCACGGGATAGGGAACGTAGTAAGCCAGCTATTCTGTCCCCTCAATGTCTCCTGGCCTCTTAGTGGTACTATCACTGGACGCATGCCACGTTCGTGGAGCTCGCTTTTACGACGTACGACGAAAGGGGCCGTAGCCGTTTGCTTGCATAATCTATGGAGATGCAAAGTGTGCCATAGTGCGAACCTGTGCCACAGAACGGCATCGACTGCTTGAGAGCTATGCTGCTCTCTACACGGATAGAATCGCATCCCAGCCCCCTTTCCTTTTAAGTGTCATTCTCCTCTTACGACGAACGAAATGAGGAACCGACAGCTATAAATGTTACCACTGTGTTCAAGGTACTCGCCTCATTGTTATGAAGACCGTATCGGGACGCAGTTGAAATTCAATGTATCGGAAAAGTTCGCTGGCGGGGGTGGCCGAGCGGTTCTAGGCGCCAAAGTCTGGAACCGCGCTACCACTACGGTCGCAGGTTCGAATCTTGCCTCGGGCATGGATGTGTGTGGTGTCCCTAGGTTAGTTAGGTTCTAAGTTCTAGGGGACTGATGACCACAGCAGTTAAGTCCCATAGTGCTCAGAGCCATTTGAAAAGTTCGCACAATTCCGTGAGATATACTGACCTAGCGCCTTCACTCCAATTACTTTTTCCCAGCGTAGTGGATGCTGCGATATCAGACTATAAGATACAGTGAGCATCTGAACACATTACACCGGCCGGTGTGGCCGAGCGGTTCTAGGCACTACAGTCAAGAACCGCGCGACCGCTACGGTCGCACCTTCGAATCCTGTCCAGGGCTTGGATTTGTGTGGTGTCCTTAGGTTGGTTAGCTTTAAGTAGTTCTAAGTTCTAGGGGACTGATGAGCACAGCAGTTAAGTCCCATAGTGGTCACAGCCATTTGATCCGTTTTAACATATTACACTTGCATACCATCGTTGATACGTAAATTTTGACTTAATCAATGGCAATTTTCACGTGTAGCATTAACTAGTGAGAAACGCCCAGCTTAACCCGCAGGACAGGACAGGTAGCTGAAATTGTGGAAAGGGGTCAAAATAAGGGGCTGTCAGTTACACTCGAACATACAACTTCATCATTTGATCAAATACAAGAGTCCAAAAAAAATTGTTTTTTAAACACACACCTTTAATATTTGTGACTTAATTACCAGCTGAAAGTCACTTTAATTTAAAAATGGCTGTAGTCGAATAACTTAAAACGCAAGCATCATCAGAAATTTAGAAGGCAAGCCTTATCTTACAACAGTTCTTTATTTAGGATGAAGGCCCAAAGAATCTGAGATTTTCAGAGCAAACAATTTGAATTCAAAATAGGCTGGAAGCCCAACACTTACAGCTAAACAACATTAAAAATTTAATTTTAAAAAAAAACCAAGGTCTTAAGTAAAACAGTTCTGAATTAGGCGAAGCCGCGCGGGCTACCCGAGCAGTCTAGGGCGCTACAGTCAAGGACTGTGCGACTGGTCCCGGCGGAGGTTCGATTCCTCCCTCGGGCATGGGTGTGTGTGTTTGTCCTTAGGATAATTTAGGTTAAGTAGTGTGTAAGCTTAGGGACTGATGACCTCAGCCGTTAGGTCCCATAAGATTTCACACAAATTTGAACATTTCTGGATTAGGCAAAACGCAACCAAAACAGATATTTAAATGTGAAACGTCCCCTTTGAAAAATTTATACACGACTGTGCTTAAACTGAAACACAATATTTTTAGCGCAACGCAATCTGACTTCCAAAAATCCCTATGAAAGAATGGCCCTGACTAACATTAACCTATATGTTTCACAAATCACTTACCTCACAAAAATCTTCGTTACTCGAACTACTGCAATACAGCGAGCGCCACTACCGCCAGCTAACTTAATAGTCATAATATATATATCATTTCATGACATCAATTCTTACAAATTTCAAAACTCCGCCATCTCTTTCCCCACGTCCACCGCTGCTGGCGGCTCACCTCCAACTGCGCAACGCTACGCGCTGTTAGCATCCAGCTGCCGCTGCTCAACACTACAATGGCAGACAACAATGCAAACTAGCCACAGACTGCGCACAGCACAGCCGGTGATTTTTCATACAGAGCGCTATGTGGCGTTACCAATAAGAAAACCTAAACAGCCTACTTACAAATGGCAAAGCCTTATCTTAAAACAGTTCTTTAGTTAGGCTGAAGGCGCAAAGAATCAGACACTTTAAGAGTAAACAAGTTAAATTCAAATCGGCTGAAGACCTAACATTTAAAACTCCATGACATTAATTTTTGAAGTACCAAAGGACTTACGTGAAACAGTTCTTTAACTTAGACTGAAGACCTTAAGAGCAAAACTACTCAAACTCAAAATCGGCTGCAGGCCCAACACTTAAAATCCAATAACATAAATTTTTAAAATGCCAAAGGCCTTACTTGAAACAGTTCTTTAAATTAGGCTGAAGGCATAAAGAATATTACGCCTTAAGGGCGAAAAAACCTTAATTTTTAAAAAAAATGGCTAGAAGCCATATAAGTACAAACAACAAGAACAAATGTTTAAAAAAGGCAATACACCCAAGGGCGCTCAGATGTTCGAGGGTCGACTTGTATTTCAAACACTAACGCTCTCTTAGGTGAGACAGATAGTCGGGCCAACCATTCACGATCCGACGACAACCCAACCGACCGACAGTCAACGGACCCACCGACAAGATAACTTCCATTTCACCCGACCAGGGCACAACAGGGAGTTCAACGGAACAACGTAGAAGATAATGACGCCCACAACCAATCATACGAGCTGTCAAACTACACACTCCGCTGGACAGCAACAACACGATGAGGAAGCTAAAGTGTCTGAAATTTACGTCAACGGCCAGGGTAGTTAACCGGAACGTTAACGGTCACAAGGCATAAGATTCCGCTGGTGCACTTCAATTCAAAATAACCAAGTACAGTTAAAGTCCACCGAAGGGTGGCTAGAATTTTCCAACTTGAAAACCATGTTGTAGCTCACGGGAATATCCCAACAGCCGACAACGAACTCCAAACGACACAGTGTTAACCGTCTTGACTTGCTGGTACATTAAATCAAAACTCAACTTTCGTGTCCAGGTTCGGTGAGCCACGGACCTCGTAGCAATGGGAACAGCCACACACACTCCGACACCGTGTAGACCGCCAGTTGCCCCTGCCGAACTACGTCACGCGGAGAATTCGTCGCTACTCCACGCCAATCGACTGGTCACACACTGCCCAGTGGGAAAGTATAAGCGCCAGGTCAAAGATAGTCCCAGGTGCGAATATCGATACACACCGTTGCTGCCACCCACGGAAGGAGAGGATAGCAGCATAATCGCGATAACGGCGGGAGACTAAACACAGAATCGCAACAAAGGTTTAATCCAGCGCATAGCATGAGCCAGCCACGTCTCATAGGCCTTCTGTGCCAAGACCATCGTAAGACACGAATGACATAGAACTCATCACGTTTCTAGTATCCAGGTTAGTCCGGTATTATACCTAAGTATGACCGTAGCTTAGCATGAAATTTGTCATTCCACAGCGGGGCTATTGAAGGTTTTATGAAAGTTAGGGATCACGGCATCAAACTGAAATCTAGCGCCTTTCGTGTCTCTGTGAAAGCTAGATTTCACACGATCTTTACTTGATTGGTCATCCCAGCATAGGGCTTGCTGGATCTCCAGAAAAATCGACATCTTACAAGTGTCTTGGCACGAATAGTCCAGAGTCAGCTGATGCGGTTCTACGTCTACAATCATACACTGCAAGCAATTGTGAAGTACATGGCAGAGGTTACTAGCCATTGTACCAATTATTTCTTCCCGTCCTATACACGTATGGAGCGCGAGAAGAATAATTGCATAACGTCTCTGTCCGCGCTGTAATTAACCTAATCCTGTCCTAATGATCTCTATGGGAGCGATATGTAAGCGGCTATAGTACATACGTTCCTTGATTCATCGTGTAAAACTGCTTCTTGAAACTAAGCATGCTTTCTCAGGATAGCTTGCGGCTATCTTCAAATGTGACATTCTCGCATGGGTCAACCAAACCAGTGGCCATTCGTGGTGCACCGTTTATACTTTCAGCGTCACCTGTTAGTCCTATTTGATACGGGTCTCATACACCTCAGTTGTATTCTGGGATGGCTCGCACGCTTGTTTCGTAAGCAGTCTTCTATGTAGATAGATTGCATTTCTCTGGTTGTCTGTCAATGAGCTGAAGTCTGTCACCAGTTTTACCTAGACTGACACAAAACGATAGTTCAATTTCATAACCATACAAACCGTTCCACACACACATTTGTTGAGTTGACCAATTCCAGTTGTTCCACATTGGTATACAGTGATACTGTAGCCATAGGACACAATATTTCTTCGTTTTGCAAAGAGTGCAGTTTTACTTCTTACAGTGGGAATAGCAAGGGCCAAGCAGATTTCCATGGACCACACCTGAAGTTACTTCAACATTGGGTCGATGACTTTCTATCCAAGATAACAGGCAGCATCGTCCGTAGCAAGAAATCTTCAATCCAGTTACTAATTTCGCTTGATACGCCGTACGATAATAACCATAGCTGTGGTAGGTATTTAATTGCGATAGACTGAGTGATGACGTATTATTATAAATATGTGTGGTCGTATGAAATTGTTGAAGCAGTGACGTTACATGTCCCGGGGAGACATGTGCTTGTCCCCATGAAGCGAACACAAGAAAGTAGTCGCTTTCTCTGTCAGTGCCAAACGCAATGCTTCCCTTATATTTCTGTTTAGACTTTTTCTTCTTTGCTCACATTCCATACTGATTACATAGAATTTTTTCCATTGTTATGAGGACTTCCCTTAGATCTTAATTTGTCTCCGTGACTAAAGCAATATCATCTGCATAACGTAGCATGTCTATCTTCTGCCTATTAATTTTGATCCCCACCTAAGTAGTTTCTCGAACTTTGTCTATAGCTTCCTGGATGTAAGCATTGAATATAGGAACAGAGAGATCACATCCTTGTCTTACCCCTTTTCTATATTTGCTTCTTGTTCCTGGTGACAGTTCCTAATCACCGCCACCTCATTCTTATAGAAACTGAGTATCACACGGATGTCTTTGTACTTTATTCCACTTTTCCTCAGCACTCTGAACATCTTTTGTCAGATAACGTTTTCCATGTCTACGAAGGCAATGTAAGTTGGTTCATTTTTCTGTGCTTTACGATAACGAGTCTCAGTGCCAGAATCACCTCTCTTGTTCCCAATCCCCTTCTGAAGCCAAACTGATCTTCACTCAGCGTATCCTCCGCCTTCTCTTCAATTCTCTTCAGAACTATTTTTATGAGAATTTCTGAAGCATGTGATATTAGGCTTAGAGTTCGGTACTGTTCGCATTTTGTAGCTGCTGCCTTCTTTGGTATAGGAGCAATGATACATTTCTGGAAGTCTGTCGGTATCTCTCCTGTGTTATAGATGGACTTAATAAGTTTAAGCAGCATCATTTTCATGCTGTCACCAGCATTCTTTATTAGTTCTGCAGGGATGTCACCAATACCCGTTGCTTTGTTGTCCCGTAGTTCTCTTAGAGCTCTGTCAAGTTCTTCTTGCAGAACGTCATCTCCTTTATCATTTTCGTCTACTTGCTCTTCTATTCCTATTACTTCCTCCGAAAGAGGTGTTCCGGCATACAACTCCGCTATGTATACTTTACATCTCTTCACTTTCACCACACAGCACCTTCCGCTCTGTATATTCTGTTGTTCCTGAGAGTGTTGTTTTACGTTTCTTAAAAAACGGATTTGCTGCTCTGTAGGCTAAATGAATTCTTCTGTTTTGCATATTTTCTTCCACTTCTCTGCACATTTCTTCAAGAAAATTTTCTTTTGCTCTTCTAGTTTCTCTATTAACTAAATTCCATAGTCTTCTGTATTCAGCTTTTTCCTGTTCATCAGTTGCATTTTTGTATAATCTCCTGTTTTCTATGAGCTCAATAATGTCTGCTGTAATCCATTTCCTCTTGTTTTTGGGTTCAGTTCTTCCAACTATCTTTACTGCTGCTTTGTATATACCAAATTTAATTTGATAGGGACCAAAAAATAGACAACAGGAAAAATATTGGCCATTTGCTAAAACTGCTGATAAGTAGCAGTCGGATTCATTACTTACTCATAATTATAGGCAAAGGGATTTGTCTCAGAATATGACAGTGGCTGGGAAACACACACAAGAGGAAAGAAGAGAGCGTGAAGATAGCGCGTTCGACAAACTAACAGAATATGAAGGCAGACATATGAAATGCACTACGGTTTATTCTTCAGTAAACAATTACACGAAGCCTTTTCTGTACAAAAAAAGGTACTGCATCACAATGATTCATGGGAATCATTAGCACAAGTTATCATAAATTGAAAATAAAATCTGTATCTGTCGCTAGGGAACGAGCCACCACAACATTAATTGTTTCTGCCTACAGCGTACCTCTGATACAAGGAACACTTGAAAACATTGCAAGACTCATTCCCAGGGCCGAGCTACAAGTGATGGAAAAGAGCAAGGCTGGGCTCAATGAGGATGAGAACTCATTTGGAGGACTGAATTTCTGGCATAGGTGCTTTACCTGACTTGTCTCTGAAGTCTGGTGAGTGGGTCGCAATAACAGGTGTCGCGGAAACTACAGCAGCGGTGAACTACTGGTAATATTTTGACGTAGTTGTTGAAGTTAATGTTCCAAAAAAAGGGTTTAATGCGCATGTATGTGCATCAGTCTGTATTGGGAAACAAACCAAGACGGACACCACAGGCTAACGGCTCTTCTACTAACAGTCCTTCTCTTGTAAAGGACGACTCGACTACACCAAGAACTTTTCTTGATGCAGTAATTTACCAACAACCGTATGTATTGTAGAAATTTATTTATGAACTTTTATGTGCTACTAGTTTCGGCATTACATTGATGCCATCTTCAGGCCCCACACGTCATAGTCGTAAAAGCGCTATACACGGAAGGAGCCATATAACTGGATCCGTGAATCAAATCTGTGTCGCCTGGCCACCAAGAGCTGTTGCATAACGATTTGATTCACGGATCGAGTTGTATGGCTCCTTCCGTGTATAGCGCTTTTACGACTATGACGTGTGGAGCGTGAAGATGGCATCAATGTAAGGCCGAAACTGGTAGCACATAAGAAGTTCATAAAATAAATTTCTGTAATACACTCCTGGAAATGGAAAAAAGAACACATTGACACCGGTGTGTCAGACCCACCATACTTGCTCCGGACACTGCGAGAGGGCTGTACAAGCAATGATCACACGCATGGCACAGCGGACACACCAGGAACCGAGGTGTTGGCCGTCGAATGGCGCTAGCTGCGCAGCATTTGTGCACCGCCGCCGTCAGTGTCAGCCAGTTTGCTGTGGCATACGGGGCTCCATCGCAGTCTTTAACACTGGTAGCACGCCGCGACAGCGTGGACGTGAACCGTATGTGCAGCTGACGGACTTTGAACAAGGGCGTATAGTGGGCATGCGGGAGGCCGGGTGGACGTACCGTCGAATTGCTCAACACGTGGGGCGTGAGGTCTCCACAGTACATCAATGTTGTCACCAGTGGTCGGCGGAAGGTGCACGTGCCCGTCGACCTGGGACCGGACCGCAGCGACGCACGGATGCACGCCAAGACCGTAGGATCCTACGCAGTGCCGTAGGGGACCGCACCGCCACTTCCCAGCAAATCAGGGACACTGTTGCTCCTGGGGTATTGGCGAGGACCATTCGTAACCGTCTCCATGAAGCTGGGGTACGGTATCGCACACAGTTAGGCCGTCTTCCGCTCACGCCCCAACATCGTGCAGCCCGCCTCCAGTGGTGTCGCGACAGGCGTGAATGGAAGGACGAATGGAGACGTGTCGTCTTCAGCGATGAGAGTCGCTTCTGCCTTGGTGCCAATGATGGTCGTATGCGTGTTTGGCGCCGTGCAGATGAGCGCCACAATCAGGACTGCATACGACCGAGGCACACAGGGCCAACACCCGGCATCATGGTGTGGGGAGCAATCTCCTACACTGGCCGTACACCTCTGGTGATCGTTGAGGGGACACTGAATAGTGCACAGTACATCCAAACCGTCATCGAACCCATCGTTCTACCATTCCTAGACCGGCAAGGGAACTTGCTGTTTCAACAGGACAATGCACGTCCGCATGTATCCCGTGCTACCCAACGTGCTCTAGAAGGTGTAAGTCAACTACCCTGGCCAGCAAGATCTCCGGCTCTGTCCCCCATTGAGTATGTTTGGGACTGCATGAAGCGTCGTCTCACGCGGTCTGCACTTCCAGCACGAACTGGTCCAACTGAGGCGCCAGGTGGAAATGGCATGGCAAGCCGTTCCACAGGACTACATCCAGCATCTCTACGATCGTCTCCATGGGAGAATAGCAGCCTGCATTGCTGCGAAAGGTGGATATACCCTGTACTAGTGCCGACATTGTGCATGCTCCGTTGCCTGTGTCTATGTGCCTGTGGTTCTGTCAGTGTGATCATGTGATGTATCTGACCCCAGGAATGTGTCAATAAAGTTTCCCCTTCCTGGGACAATGAATTCACGGTGTTCTTATTTCAATTTCCAGTAGTGTACATATCGCTGTTGGTAAATCATTGCATCAAGAAATACTTGCCAGCCGTTGTCCCATCGTCCATAATGGATCAACGACACCAAGACCTTGTCCGAACGAAGCGGCGACACAGAGTTTGAATGAAGCGAGGTGCGGTCATGGTTTTATTAGTTCGGTTTATAAAGAAACAGGAGACTGCCGAAGTTTAGACGCTGTGAACACTGTAGCAACGATGTTACTAGCACCAGTCACAGAAGGAAGTGTTGGAACTGCTACCGGTTGGTACCCACTGTGTTCGATCGAGCAGAGCCTTAACGAACTAGCTGTATTCAGATGAGCAACGGCTGTCTCTCATTACCAGGCATCTTGCCGATTTCCGTTAATGAATTAATGACTAGTGATATTAAACTGAAACTTTGGGTATAGTTTACAAATCGTTAACATAATGCAACGCATCAGCAACCGTGAATTGTTCAGAAGATAAGAAATTCAGCCTTCAGTTGCAAGGTACGGTGGCCTGAGCATGTTACTGGTAGATGTCACTGGTCAGTCCAAGTATGAAACTTCCTGGCAGATTAAAACTGTGTGCCGGGCCGAGACTCGAACTCGGGACCTATGGCTTCGCGGACAAGTGCTGTATCAACTGAGCTACCCAAGCACGACTCACAGCCCCTTCTCACAACTTTACTTCTGCCAGTACCTCTTGAAAGAATGCTAGTTCTGCATGGTTCGCAGGAGAGCTTCTGTAAAGTTTGGAAGCTAGGAGATAAGTCAATGTCGGAAGTAAAGCTGTGAGGAGGGGGTGTGAGTCGTTCTTCGGTAGCTCAGTTGGTAGAGCACTTGCCCGCGAAAGGCAAAGGTCCCGAGTTCGAGTCTCAGCCCGGCACAAAGTTCTAATCTGCCAAGAAGTTTCATATCAGCGCACACTCCGCTGCAGAGTGAAAATCACATTCTAGTCCAAAGTAATGGAAGACTGGCACCTCTAGATTACCTGTATAGATACAAAATAAGCAAAAATTAGGGCATGGCCTTAGCATGCACAATTCTAAATCTGAGTAAGGCATTATTACTAAACTAATTTTCTTTTCCTTTACATTTTAAACGCCATACAAAGTCCAGAATGAGACTCCTTTGTTTGAGGAGTGCTAGTTCTATAAGATAAGCAGGAGAGCTTCTGTATAGTTTGGAAAGTAGGAGACGAGGTACTGGCAGAAGTAAAGCTGTGAGGACGGGGCGTGAGTCGTTCTTGGGTAGCTCAGTTGGTAGAGCACTTGCCCGCGAAAGGCAATTGTCCCGAGTTCGAGTCTCGGTCCGGCACACAGTTTTAATCTGCCAGGAAGTTTCACCACAAAACGTCTCTGCGCTAGACTGAAGTACGCACCAAATCAGATATGCTCACAGAGGCCCAGTGAAAAACAACTAATACAATACCTTCTAAGGCCGGGTTTAGGGTGTTAAATAGCTAATCGAACTGAACGAAACATAATATATCAAAGCCGTACCAGCAGCCTGGAATGGTGCAACGATGGTACCACGCTTACAGAGAAGTATACACATTTAAACAGGATGCACAGAGATGCTGCCGCGACTTCACAGCAGGAGTGTCGAGTGGGCACATAGGCGAGCGACGGGATGAGGCTTGCATACGATCTATATCTACAACCACATCTACATAGACACTCCGCAAGTTATCGTACGGTGCGAAGCGGATGCTACTCTGTGCCATCACTAGTGATTTTCTTCCCTTCGCAAACAGAGCGAGGGAAAAGCAACTGTCTATAAGCCACCTTACGTGTTCAAATTTCTTGTATCCTAACTTCGTCGTCGTTCCGCACAGTGTATGTTGGCGGCGGTAGAATCGTGTGGCACTCAACTTCTAACGCCAATTCTCTAAATTTTCTCGAAATGAACGTCACCACCCCTCCAGGGATTCTCATTTGAGTTCCCGAAGCACCTCTTCAACACTTACGTGTTGTTTGAACCTATCGGTAACAAATCTACCAGCCAGCTTCTGAATTGCTTCAATTTTCCCCTCAATCCTACCTGGTACGGAACCCAAACACTCGAGCAGTATTCGAGAATAGCATTCTATATGAAGTGTCCTTTAGAGGTGAAACACTTTTTCCTAAAATGTTCGCAATAAACTGAAGTCGACCGTTCGCCTTCCCTATCACAGTTATCTAGTGGTCTTTCCATTTGACATAGCTTTGCAACGTTATTCCCAGATATTTAATGGGGGTAGGACGTCAAACGGGCCGATTGGAGTAGGAGAGCCGGCCGGTGTGGCCGTTCGGTTCGAGGCGCTTCAGTCTGGAACAGCGTGACCGCTACGGTAACAGGTTCGAATCCTGCCTCGGGCATCCAAGTATGTGATGTCCTTAGTTTGGTTAGGTTTAAGTAGTTCTAAGTTCTAGGGGACTGATGACCTCAGATGTTAAGGCCCATACTGCTCAGAGCCATTAGAACCATTTGGAGCAGGAGAGGCACCTCAGGACATTTTGATTTTAATTTCCAGTGTCTATACTTTTACAAGTAAATCCATAAAACTTTCTCACTATCCCCAGGAAGGATTTAGGATTCACACTCATTGCATTGGAATTTCGAAAACATAACAAAATAACTTTTTTTTACGTGCGAAATTTCTTCATTTTTTCATTTACTAATGGCTGCATTTGTTGATATAGGTACACTTTTCTTCATAAGAGAGAGATCCTTCGATGAATTTTGCACAGCATACAAACCATACTCACATGTGTATGAAACTAGAATTTATTTAATTTATGAAAAAAGGAATGAACTGTTATATTTTAAACTACATGTTAAGAAAAAACACAAATTTTATAGTTAATTATCTCAATTTTTAGCACAGTTTTTAATAGATTTGTAAAATTCTAGAGTTTAATACACCTTTAATCATAGTTTGTATGCTGTGCAAAATTCATCGAAGAATCTCTCTTACTTATGAAGAAATGCGTTGGGCATGACGGATGCATCCGCCCTCTCTGTGCTAATTCACAGTGGGTTGGACGGAAATATCCGACTGCTGGGTAGTAGCTAATGGGATTGACGAGTTGCCGCTCTACCGTTGAAACTGTGGTAGTAGTTCGTCCACTACACAGTAGCTCTCTTCAGACGACACAATGTATTTCGGTTAGATACATTTTCCACTCAGGCGCGGAACGATAGAATGTACCCTGTGAAGCAGCCACAAAAAAGTGCCTTTCTCGTCTGTGTTTACCAACGTATTAGTGAATGATCTTTTACAATGGCGAAAAGGAGTCGTTTATCATATTCGGAGATAGAGCAGCTGCTTTTAGAAACTGTCGATAATTTCAGTGACGGTTCTGAAAGTTTTCAAGATATGGATGTTGAGGTCAGTGAATGTGACTTCGATGCAGAAACATCTGACGGCGAATCACTACTGCATCTGATGGTGCATAGTGCATTTGTGCATGCCGGTTCAGTTCGTGATCAAAAATTTTCGTTGGTGGTAGTGGTGCAGTTGTGCCTGTAAAACCACATGATATGACGAGCTGTTTTGTGTGTTTTTTGGGCGATGTTCTGTGGAAAAAATAGAACAGACGAACATATATGCGCAACAGTTGATAATTTCTCATCACACCTTAGCAGCACGCTCCAGGGTTCGGAGTGGACAGGATACTACGAAGGATACAGTGGAATGTTCATACCTCAACGAATTCTTCAGAAATCAGAGCACAAACTGCTGACTTAAAGGCAGTTTCATCTTTTATTGAAAATTCCTCCACTTTGCTGACATATCAGCATAAAACTATTCAAAATTTACCCGATTATGGACCATATGCGGCGTAAATTCGGATCAGTATACATGGCAGGAAGGAACATCACCGTTGACGAATCGTTGTTCTAGAAAGGACGGCTTGGTTGGGGACAGTTCATTCCATCGAAGCACAGCACGTTCAGATTTTACGAAGTCTGTGAATGCAGCTCCCGGTACGTATGGGACTTTACACTGGAAAGGACACTAATTATTGCATTGTTTCGGAACTAGCACATCAGCTGCTCGGGACAGGTGACAGCTGGTCCAGACTTAGTGGATAAGCAAACCAGTAATAATACCGACAATCTCGGCATAATGTGGCAAGACAGGAAGATGTTTCTTGACTTCGCAAAAAAGTAAAAACTGAATAAAGGAGACTTCGTAACAGGGCACAGAGCCAAGCAGATGGAAATGAAATGAAACGACAACAGGGACGTTGTTATGTTCAGCATCTTCCATGACTATAGAGTTTTAAATCTAAACTCGAAGAAGGAAATCGTCCTAAAGCGACATGTTGTCGTTCATTACAACAGGAATGTGGGAGGCGTGGATAGGCCCGATTTTCAGTTGCACAGGACAGGAGCAGGCTGAAAAAATATTATGTGAAGCTATTCTGGTACTTGATAGACACTACATGCTTCATTACACACGTTCCGTACACGAAGCAGGGTGGCGAACAAAACAGAATGAGCCTTGTGATTAGTACTGGCGAACAATTGGCCATATCTTCCACCACAACAAGGCATGCCGCCCACAACAAAGCAAAGGCCAACAAGGAGGCGTTTGGTGCGCGCGAAAAAAGGCCATCGCAAAGAGACTTCATACCGGTGTGCTGAATGCGAAGTTCCCTTGTGGGCAGCACCTTACTTTAAAACGTTTCACACTGAAAACAGCTTTTAATATCGCGAAAAAAAAATTCGTTGACTTCTGCAATGTATTTTATTCATCTCCACAAAATATCAAATTAAATTCTAAAACGAACACATGAAATAAAACTTCTATGTATAAGAAAAGTGCACTACTGGCCATTAAAATTGCTACAGACGCGAAATTGAACCGACAGGAAGAAGATGCTGTGATGTGAAAATGATTAGGTTTTCAGAGCATTCACACAATGTTGGCGCCGGTGGCAACACCTACAGCGTGCTGACATGAGGAAAGTTTCCAACCGATTTCTCATACACAATAAGAAGTTGACCGGCGTTTATTGGTGAAACGTTGTTGTGATGCCTCGTGTAAGGAGAAGAAAGGCGTTCCAACACGTTTCCGACTTTGATAAAGGTATGATTGTACCCTATCGCGATTGCGGTTAATCGTATCGCAACATTGATGCTCGCGTTGGTCGAGATCCAACGACTGTTAGGAGAATATGGAATCAATGGGTTCAGCAGGGTAATACGGAACGCCGTACTGGATCCCAACGGCCTCGTATCACTAGCAGTCGAAACGACAGGCATCTTATCCGCATGGTTGTGACGCATCGTGCAGCCACGTCTCGATCCCTGAGTCAACAGAAGGGGAGGTTTGCAAGACAACAACAATCTGCACGGACAGTTCGACGACGTTTGCAGCAGCATGGACTGTATCCTAGGAAATCATGGCTACGGTTACCCTTGACGCAGCATCACAGACAGGAGCGCCTGCGAACCTGGGTGCACGAATGCCAAAACGTCACTTTTTCGGATGAATCCAGGTTCTGTTTACAGCATCATCATGGTCGCATCCGTGTTTGGCGACATCGCGGTGAACGCACATTGGAAGCGTGTATTCGTCTCTCGTAATACCGGCGTCTCATCCGGCGTGATAGTATGGGCTGTCATTGGTTAAACGTCTCGGTCACCTGTTGTTCGCATTGACGGCACTTTGAACAGTGGACGTTACATTTCAGATGTGGTACGATCCGTGGCTCTACCCTACATTCGATCCCTGCGAAACGCTACATATCAGCAGGATAATGCACGACCGCGTGTTGCAGGTCCTGTATCGGCCTTTCTGCATACACAATGTTCGATTGCTGTCCTGGCCAGCACTTTCTGCAGACCTCTCACTAATTGAAAACGTCTAGTCAATGGTGACCGAGCAACTGGCTCGTCACAATACGCTAGTCACTACTCTTGATGAACTGTGGTATCGTGTTGAAGCTGCATGGGCAGCTGTACCTGTACACGCCATCCAAGCTCTGTTTGACTCAATGCCCAGGCGTATCAAGGCCGTTATTACGGTCAGAGGTGGTTGTTCTGGGTACTGATTTCTCAGGATCTATGCACCAAAATTGCGTGAAAATGTAATCACATGTCAGTTCTAATATAATATATTTGTCCAATGAATACCCGTTTATCATCTGCATTTCTTCTTGGTGTAGAAATTTTAATGGCCAGCACCACGGTGCGCTGGCTCGTTTTGCTAGCTTGAGGAAGTTTAATGACTATTACATACGGTAAGGCGCTCGATATTCGTTAGTCTACTTACTGGATGAAATGCTTTTCGGAAATCAAGAAATTCTGCATCCGCATGATTGACTGATGGCTTTCAGAATTTCATGTGAAAAAAGCTCGATTTAATTGTCTTTACACAAGACATGTAGAGAAGAGCGTGCAGGAGGTTAGCCGTCAGTGTGACACCGGGGACAGCCCAGTGACGCTGGCAGAAGTGTGTGGCTGGGAGCGGGCGCGCACTTGTTTGCAGGTCTCTCCTCGGCCGCCACTCTAGAGGGCGCTAACAGCACCGCATGACGTCACGGACCCCGCCACAACAGCCGGCTGACAAGCGACGTCGCCTTCTACTATGACCGGGCACTTGGTGCGGAAGTGGCGACAGGCGTTCCGCTCGCAACAACCGCTACGGCAGCAGATGGCCACGTTCTGTGACCTGTTGTTTAATACCAGTTATTGGTCATGTAAATACTTCTCCCGGTGATTGTCTCACGTTGTGTGCTGAGGGAATTCTTGGTACGACTCTTCCACTGTGACTGGTTTGTGGGGAAAACGGCTGAAGACAAAGATCCCTGTGCATACTAAATTCTCTTTCTAAGCGTGGTCATTTCGCGAGGCGTAGTCTGGAAGAAGTAACATCTTGCCCAACCCTTCTTGGGAGGTACGCTCTCGGAATTCCAGCAGTAAATCTGTGTAACTAACTATAGCGTTAGCCACTGGAGTCTGTTGAGCATTTCTGTAGCTTTCTCGTGTTTGCCATGATTCCGTGACGAATCACGCCACTTTTCACTGGATCTCCTGTGCCTCTAGGCAGTAGTTGCTCGAAAGTAGTACGAATTACTGTATTTTAATCCACTTCTTTCGTGAAGTGGTTACATATCCCTAAGACTCTTCCAAAGAAATCCGACAATATGGCCAGAATAAACATCTACATTTAGATACTCGATATCCATTGTATTCCTGAAACATAATCTTACACAAATACGGCGGTAAATCAAGTACTGCTTCGTTCACATATTCCAGCATCAGTGACCACAAAATGTTTCCTTTCAGCTACACAATTTTGTGCACATTTATTTCATTTTTTGTCATCAGCCTACTGACAAGTGGATGCACTCCTACCACAATTTTTCTGTGCTCTCTGACCTCAATAACTTGATATTTAGCAATCTCTTCTCCCCTCTCCACCTCCCTTCAATTTATGTCGTTTCTACTTCCTGTACTACCGAAGACGATGCCTTAAAACTTGTCGTATCATTCTGTCCCTTCTTTTAGATAGATTTTTTCTTTTTTTCTTCAATCTTCTGCCTGGTTCGACGCAACCCGCTAGGAATTTCTCTTCTGAGCCACCCTCTCGTATTCACCTTTGCACCTGTCAGTCGTTTTCTCTGCGTCTGACAATGGAATTTCTTTCCATTTCTTTTTTAATGTTACCACCCTTACTTTGAATTTCACATAACGTCGTTTTGACTTTTCTATACGTCCATTCAGTCTTTCCGACTATCAATTCTTCTTAGATTTTGTCACATTTTTCCTGCAGTCATTCCACCATGGCTGTCCTACAGTTCGTATTTATTTCATTCCTAAATATTGCTGCATGGATGTCTTTACCTGAACATTGTTGTACTTCGTCGTTTCGTAGATGGTTTCAAAAAAAAAAGAAAAAATGGCTCTGATCACTATGTGACGTAACTTCTGAGGTCGTCAGTCCCCTAGAACTTAGAACTACTTAAACCTAACTAACCTAATGACATCACACACATCCATGTCCGAGGCAGGATTCGAACCTGTGACCGTAGCGGCCGCTCGGCTCCAGACTGTAGCGCCTAGAACCGCACTTCCACTCTGGCTGGCATCGAAGGTTTCTTCAGTGCTATAGTCCCTATACATATTTATGACTGCCCTTTAAAGACGTCATATATGATTGATATCATTCTCTCATTATCATCTTAGCAGTACGGCATTTTTAGCCAATGGAGAGATCATGACAATTTTTCATACAGTCAGCATGTTCCTCGGATGCACATTACGTGTCTTTAATGTGGTGGTTTCCATTACCTTCTGCATCCTCATGCCGTTGATGATTGCTGATGATTCCGCTTCTACGGGCACTTTCTCACAGCAAGTGCAAGAAAGTGCCCTGATCCTACGTCCACTCTTCCGCGCTCTCTGACAAGGCCGTTGGCAGAACGATGGTGACTTCTTGTGCCAGAAAAGTTCTGCTGCCATTTCTTTTACATAGTATTTTCACCTATTCATTTGCCCCTGATTCTGCAGAAAAACTTCTCACATCGTAATTTACTTTCAACGTCATTCCGTTTCTCAAATGCTTTGTTTCTATTCTCTCTCACTTTTCTATAATATGAATATGTAAACAATTTACAAAGAAACTGTTTCATAAATATGAGAAGCCTCGTTTCATTTAGATTTTTGGAAACTATGTAATTGGTAGCACATCCCATAATTGACCGAATATTTTTTTAATTTTGAAAACATGTTTTTATTAATAATTTAATGCACGTACCAATTAAACAAAATAGAAAAATTATTTTCAAATTTTTCTGATCAACGTATTGTTCAGAAAACGATGTTACCATGTGGCCATTACAGTAGTTTTTTATTAATATTAATTATTCGATTTTTCTGAGGAGCAAACATGAACAATGAACATAATGAACAATGCACACATAGACAATGTACACACACACACTCAAATATGGAACAAAGTACACAAAACACTAGTTTCTGTGTGAAGAAATAAAAATGTTTGCACAGATTTACTGGTCAATGTTGCTATCCTCATTACATTCTGATGGAAGGGCAAAATACATTTCACACATAGCCCAACATTACACTTTGCAAACATTGTACGAATGATTGATTTTCACCCTTGTCCGTTATGCCTCTTCTTTTTTAAATCTTCTGTCTCCTTTATAAGATGATCCATTATGTCACAGCGTATTTAATCCAAGACTCGGGTGTTTGTTTGGAAGTCACGAGGCCGCCTGGGACTTTTTGGTTTTGACGCGCAACCATTAAGATATTTGAAAACCGCTCTTGTCCTGAATTTGAGCTGCAGTATATCATATCTGGAGTTCCTATATAGTATCCAAGCACTGTGGGTGCAGACACCTACTAGCCACGATAAAATAGACCAGTAACACTCCTTGTTACGGATTCCAATAATGTACTTAGCTACATTTCGTACATTCGGTCAGGTCCACTGATGAACTTGCTCTGAATCCCAATCACATACTGCCATCCTACAGTGATTACATTGTTTTTCTTGCGTGAATACCGCTTCACTGAATGTAAAGGTTTGAGGCCACAGCAACGACTGAACTGTCCATCCATGTAGTTAGGAACACAACATCCTCCTTTGAAATTATTTTCTCTGAGATCCCTCTGTCGTTTTTTCATCACTCTTCGCTACGGGAGTGCAATCTTTGAGAATTCTATTTTGCCTAATTTTTCCTGTTGATCCAAACCCTCGCTCTCTAAAATAACTCAAGAGGTCAGGGCTTGGGAATAAATATTCAAAATGAAGTCAGACATGAAATGTTGTTGCTGTAAGTTGTCTGCCTTTTTCTGGGGAGGAGGGGGGGGGGGGGGGGGGGGTTGGAGAAGCAGCTTTTCTGAAATAAGAATGGTACTGCTTCGAGTTTTCAGTAACTTCCCTTGATACACTTCAAAATCAATAAGGTATCCTTGTACAGAATTCAAACACCAAACATTGTAACCAAATGTGATCAGTTTGACATGTATGAACTGCTTAAAAGTATGTCTACTGTAATATTTACCACTCATTCATCGTATGATAGCTCACGCTCTGGTTTCAAATACTTTCGACAGTTATTTTGTACACAAGAAATAAATGATTTTATTTTCCACAA
This sequence comes from Schistocerca gregaria, assembly GCF_023897955.1. Lineage (NCBI taxonomy): Eukaryota > Metazoa > Arthropoda > Insecta > Orthoptera > Acrididae > Schistocerca > Schistocerca gregaria. Next base: position 164,444,751 of record NC_064922.1, read on the forward strand.
CTTGTCGTTTTGATCAGTTTCGTAACCCTACCGGCAATGTACGAATCTGAAAATTTGTTCATATCTGTTTCGCCTCATGGAATTTAGAACTACGTGTTTCTTGTGTCTTCACGGGTGTACCAGGAAAACTGTTCATTGCACCTGCTTAAAATGAGAACAGAAATAAAACAACGAATTTCCTCTTCCGTTATTTCAGGACAGAGACAACTGCACAAAAGTGCTACCTTCTTTGCTTCCTCCATCAACATCTGAAAAACATCTTGTCCATAAATAGTTCAGAGATTTCAACTGGTGTCATGTTCGAAATATCATAATAGTCTGGCTTAGGAAATGAGTCGCATGGGGAAGTTGTAAATTCACCCTCAATCCATTTTCGGTCTTCTGAATGTTTCTCAGGCAGTACGCCTCCTTCTTGTGTGTCTGCTGACGTACTGTATCTAATTTCTACAGTTGTAAGAAGTTGATTTCTGCCCATATTCTGCAGAACTCTTCCAAAACCTTCATCTCCAGTACCTTTAACTGGAACAGTGACAGGTTATGGAGGCTCGATGAATGTGCCCTCCACAGGAATAACAGGGCGCTCCACAGTGTGTCCAGTCTCATCCCAGAGCAGAACATCAAGAGATTCTCTTCGTGTTACATTACGAGCAAGATACTTCGCAAAATCACTGCAAAAGAAAAAAGAATGGTCTCTCAGAATAGCGTATAGTAAACATAATAAGCAATTAAATAAAGCTTTGTCATGTGACAACGCTGAAATACTGAAAGCGGTGGAGACTAAATGCTATGCTTTAACCACTTTCTTTGTTGCTGGCAAAAAATACTTAACTTTAATCCACCAATATGCACAATCTTAGGATTATACATAAATTATTTTCAACATAAAAATTTTATCTTACCTTGTCAAGAAGTCTGACACATCCCTTTGTTCTGTGAAGAACATACAGAGTGGCCCATTGATAGTGACCGAGCCAAATATCTCACGAAATAAGCATCAAACGAAAAAACTACAAAGAACGAAACTCGTGTAGCTTGAAGGGGGAAACCATATGGCGCTATGGTTGGTCCGCTAGATGTGGCAGCCATAGTTCAAACGAATATCAACTGCGTTTTCTTAAATAGGAACTCCCATTTTTTATTATGTATTCGAGTAGTACGTAAAGAAATATGAATGTTTTAGTTGGACCACTTTTTTCTCTTTGTGATAGACGGCGCTGTAATAGTCACAGATGTATAAGTGCTTGGTATCTCATAACATTCCGCCAGTGAGGACGGTATTTGGTTCGTGATACAATGCCCACGTTAAAATGGACCGTTTACCAATTGCGGAAAAGATCGATATCGTGTTGATGTATGGCTATTGTGATCAAAATGACCAACGGGCGTGTGTTATGTATGCTACTCGGTATCCTGGACGACATCATCCAAGTGTCCGGACCGTTCGCCGGATGGTTACGTTATATGACGAAACAGGAAGTGTGCAGCCACATGTGAAACGTCAACCACGACCTGCAACAAATGATGATGCCCAAGTAGGTGTTTTAGCTGCTGTCTCGGCTAATCCGCACATCAGTAGCAGCAAATTGCTGGAGAATCGGGAATCTCAAAAACGTCGATGTTGAGAATGCCACATCAACATCGATTGCACCCTTACCATATTTCTATGCACCAGGAATTGCGTGGCGACGACTCTGAACGTCGTCACTGGGCGCTAGAGAAATTACGGGACGATGACAGATTTTTTGCACGCGTTCTATTTAGCGACGAAGCGTCATTCACCAACAGCGGTAACGTAAACCGGCATAATATGCACTATTGGGCAACGGAAAAGCCACGATGGCTGCGACAAGTGGAACATCAGCGACCTTGGTGGCTGAATGTATGGTGTGGCATTATGGGAGGAAAGATAATTGGCCCCCATTTTATCGATAGCAATCTAAATGGTGGAATGTATGCTGATTTCCTATGTAATGTTATACCGATGTTACTACAAGATGTTTCACTGCATGACAGAATAGGGATGTACTTCCACCATGATGAAAGCCCGGCACATGGCCCCCGTGCGGTTGAAGCGGTATTGAACGGCATATTTCATGACAGGTGGATTGGTCGTCGAAGCACTATACCATAGCCCGCACCTTAACCGGATCTGACGTGACAGGATTTCTTTCTGTGGGGAAAGATGAAGGATATTTGCTATCGTGATCCACCGACAATGCCTGACAACATGCGTCAGTGCATTGTCAGTGCATGTGCGAACATTACGGAAGGCCAACTACTCGCTGTTGACAGGAGTGTCGTTACACGTATTGCCAAATGCATTGAGGTTGACGGACATCATTTTGAGCATTTCTTGCATCAATGTGGTATTTACAGGTAATCACGCTGCAACAGCATGCGTTCTCAAAAATGGTAAGTTCACAAAGGTACATATATCACATTGGAACAACCTAAATAAAATGTTCAAACCAACCTACGTTCTGTATTTTAATTTAAAAAAACCTACCTGTTACCAACTGTTCGTCTAAAATTGTGAGCCCTATGTTTGTGACTATTACACCGCGAAAAAAATGGTCCAACTAAAACACACATATTTCTTTACTCACTACACGAATATGTAATAAAAAATGGGGGTTCCTATTTAAAAAAACGCAGTTGATATCCGTTCGACCTATGGCAGCGCCAACTAATTGGCCAACCATAGTGCCATCTGGTATCGCCCTTCGAAGTGGATAAGTTTCGTTCTTAGTAGTTTTTCGTTTGTCGCTTATTTCGTGAGATATTTGGCCCGGTTACGATCAATGGACCACCCTGTTATACATCTTAACTGTGAGACAGAGGAATAGAACGCGTGCAATCGACAGTTAAGGCCAGTGTTGACCTATTGGCAACGCTAGGCTATAGATGGTTATGGAAACTGAAAATAAAGAAGATTATTCTGTTAACCGTTTAACTTTATTGCATGCAATGCTGTTATTCATTTCATTTCAGTAATTCAGGTCAAAGATCATATTAGCAACAATTAGATCCAATTCAGTCTTTCTGTGTTTAATAATAAAATTCTATTACTGCGATCGTTGCGCAGTCTATTTATTCAGATTATGCGCTGATCTGCACTCCGAAACCCTTATAAAATGAAGTCAGTGCGCCCACGACTGCGATGTCCAGGTACTGCTGGCGATGTCAGACCTGAAACTGGCTGTTGCGCTCTGAGCTGAGCGTGACGCAGTCGTATTGAAATCCTTTTCTTTTTTTTTTTTATGAAACACGGCTATAGGACAAGTCGAAGCTGGAGTTCTGAAAATCCCATCCCAGTACTTGTCTTATACAACTGCACTACTCAATGTGGCGACAGGAACCCTCCGGCTGCAGCAAGTATTTCAGGTTCGCGTTTTATATCCCTCCGTCAGATCGTTGATATAATATTCGCGCGTGAAATGCTTCAAGACTCCGACGATGAATGACAGTTCTGCATTTTTGCATGTGACATTTTTTCTTAATATCGACTTCGTTACACCACTACACTGGAAACAACTGTAAGTTGCATGACAGATGTCACTTGCCACTGAACCATCTATAAGGAATTCTTCCCATTCCGTACACATTTGATGCGTGGGAAGAATGACTCAATAATATTCTGGGCGAGCTGTTTTTAGCCTAATCGTCTCTTCACGGGAGCTACATGTACGGAACGTCAGTGTGTTACCTGAGCCCTTCAAGTAATATTGGGTCTTGAAATTTTGAAGTAGATGTCCTATCTTTAAGCCTATGTTAGTTCAGTTTTTTCAGAATCTCCGTGACGCTATGTCAAGGATCAAACAAATTTATGAAGACTCGGGCTGTACTTCTTTGTATACCTCTAACTACCCTGTCAGTTTGTTTGATACGGTTCCCACACACTTTAACATTATTCTAAGACGGAATGCACAAGTGATCTGTAAGTAGTCTCCTTTGTAGACTGATCGCGTTTTCCCAGTATCCAGGTAATATAGCGATGTCTGCTACCTGTCTTTCTTACGCCAAAGCCAATGTGATCACTCCATGTCATATCCTCATCATATTATTTGTATCATTTGACTGATTACAATTTCGATTCATTAATATTTGCATCTGAGGATACTGCGCTTTGTGAACCAAACAATTCTACATTTCTGCATGTTTAGTGCAATTTGCACCACTTTGAAATTTTATGAAGGTGTGACTTGACATCTGTGCACCTTTCTTCACATGGCACTTCACTATAGATAACTGCATCATTAGAAATCCTTGGATAACACAAGAGATATTTCATTTAGTTGACGAAAGCAGAAAATATACAAACGCAGCATATAAAGCAGGCGAAAGGGAATACAAACGTCTAAGAAACGAGATCGATACCAAGCGCAAAATGGCTAAAAAGGAATTGTTAGAGGACAAATGTAAGAATTTGGAGCCATAGAACCATACATTGTTAGAGGAACCACAGGTACCACCTGCAGGAAAATTAAGGAGGTCTCTGGAGAAAAATAAGTACTGTATGAATATAAAGATTTCAGTTGGGAAATCACTCCTAAGCAAAGAAAGGAATAGGGGGTTTATGCAAAGGACACAGAAGCAGTATTATGGAACTGGAAGAGTACATAGATGAAGACGAGATGGTAAATATGATACTGTGAAAACAATTTGAGAGATCAATGAAAAGCCTAAGGTGAAACAATTCCGTCAGACCTACTGGTAGGCTTGGGAAAACCAGTCACCACAAAACTCTTCCATCTGTTGTGCAAGACGTATGAGACAGGTGACATACCCTCAGACTTCGAGAAGAAAATAATAATTCTAATTCCAAAGAAATCAGGTGGTCACAAGTATGAACTTTACCGAACTATCAGTTTAATAAGTCATGTGTGCAAAACTCTTAAAAATGGTAGAAGTCGACCTCTGGGAGGATCATTTTGGATTCCGGAGAAATGTGGGAAGAATCGAGAGTGTACCAATCCTACGATTTACCTAAGGAGACACGATAAGGGAAGACAAACCTAAGTTTATAGCATCTAGCATCTGCAGATTTAGAGCAAGCTTTTGAAAATGTTGACTGGAGTATCCTCTTTGAAATTACGAAGGTAACAGGGGTAAAATACATGGAGTGATAGGCTATTTACAGTATTTACAAAAAATGGTTCAAATCGCTCTGAGCACTATGGGACTTAACATCTGAGGTTATCAATCCCCTAGAACTTAGAACTGCTGAAGCCTAACTAGCCTAAGGACATCACACATATCCATGCCCGAGGCAGGACTCCAACCTGCGACCGTAGCGGTCGCGCGGTTCCAGACTGAAGCGCCTAGAACCGCTCGGCCACACCAGCCGGCTGCTGCTCGTGACAATATCCCAACAGACGACAACAAACTCCAAACGACATAATGTGAACTGTCAGTAACCACAAGGCCGTTATGAGACGAGGGGCATGAAAGGGAAGCAGTGATTGAGAAAGGAGTGAGATAGGGTTGTATCCGACACTGAGTGTTGTCTGTAAACTAAGCAACCAGGTAAGAAAACCAAAGAACACTTTAGCGTAGGAATTAAACCTCAAGGAGAAGAAATTAAAAATTCTAGGCTTGGCAGTAACATTGCAATTCCGTCAGTGACAGAAAAGGACCTGGAGGAGCAGTTGAACGGAATGAATAGGGTCTTGAAAAGAGGGTGCAAGATGAACATTTACAAAAGCAAAAAAAAAATGTAACGTAATGCAACTGAGGGAATTAGGTTAGGAAATGAAACACTGGAAGTAGCAGATAAGTTTCATTATTTGAGCAGCAAAATAACTGATAACAGCCGAACTAGAGAGGATAAAAATCACAGTGGCAAGAAGAAGAGACATTTGTTAACATCCAATATAAATTTAATAGTTAAGAAGTCTTGTCTGAAAGTATTTTTATGGGTTTACTCATGTATGGAAGTGAAACATGGACGAATAGCAGTTTAGACAAGAACAGAATAGAAGTTTTTGAGATGTGGTGCTACGGAAGAATCCTGAAAACTACATGGGTAGCTTGCAGAACTAATGAAGAGGCAGTGAACAGAATTGATGAGAAAAGAAATATTTGGCTTAACCTGACTTGAAGAAAGGATCGGATGGTAGAAGAGATTCTGAGACATAAACGGATCACCAATTTTGTACTGGAGGGCAGTGGGGTGGGGGGGAGGGGTGTAAAAAATTGTAGAGGGATACCAAGAAATGAATATAGTAATCAAATTCACAAGGCTGTAAGTTTCAGTATTTATTCTGAGATGAGGAGGCTTGCACAGGACAGAGTAGTATGGAGAGCTTCATCAGATCAGTCTTCCAACAGAAGGTCACAACAACATCCACATCGTCTGCAAGAAAACTGTTGCTTTCAGTACTGTCTGCCAAGTCATTAATTCACAGCATGGACACCAAGAGCCCAAGAGTATTCCCGGCAACACGCGCGTACCTTCTTCTATATCTGTCGATGACACTCTACCCAAGACCTCTCCCCCAGGAAATCATCGCTCTAGTGACAAATTTTAGATACTTTCATATCATCGTACTTTCGATAATAAGTGTTGGAATTTCACTGAAAAGTGGAGGCCACGACGTTTGGAACGCGGATTTACTGCAAACTTCGTACACTCGTAGTACTCCATTAGGACAACAAAATGTGTGAGCAGTAGCGCGTACTTCTCAAGCGTTACTGAGAAAATCCCAAGATAATTTCAGTCGTCAAATATATACCTGTGTGTGGGCGTTTTTACATGAAGCGCCAGCAGTCGAGTGATTAGTCAGCACGGTAGCTCATCGTGTTCGGTCAAAGGGTTAGCTGCTTTCTGTAAAAAAAAAAAAAAAAAAAAAAAAAAAAAAAAAAAAAAACTGAGTTAATCAATCAACAACGAAGTTAAACGGATGCCTTATGACGTCCGCCCCGAGTAGATGCAACGAACGATTCGAACAAAATTAGATTAAAAACAAAACAAAAAAGTGGTTAGCGTTCAAGCTCCGTAATCACTGGGTCGCTGGATCGAGTCTCGCTCGTCAGTTTTTTTGTTTTGTTTTGTTTCTAACACAGTCATTTTCTTTACTATTTATACAATTCTTGTATGGCGATGACGAATACTCGCTTCCAATGTGCGTTCACCGCGATCTCGCCAGACACGGATACGACCATCATGATGCTGTAAACAGAACCTGGATTCATCTGAAAAATGACGTTTTTCCATTCGTGCACCCAGATTCGTCGTTGAGTACACCATCGCAGGCGCTCCTGTCTATGACGCAGCGTCAAGGGTAACAGAAGCCATGGTCTCCGAGCTGTTAATCCATGCTGCTGTAAACGTCGTCGAACTGTTCATGCAGATGGTTGTTGTGTTGGAAACTCCCCCATCTGTTGACTCAGGGATCGAGACGTGGCTGCACGATCCTTTACAGGCATGCGGGTAAGATGCCTGCCATCTCGACTGCTAGTGATACGAGGCCGTTGGGATCCAGCACGGCGTTCCGTATTACCCTCCTGAACCCACCGATTCCATATTCTGCTAACAGTCATTGGATCTCGACCAACGCGAGCATCAATGTCGCGATACGATAAACCGCAATCGCGCTAGGCTACAATCCGACCTTTGTCAAAGTCGGAAACATGATGGTACGCATTTCTTCTCCTTACACGAGGCATCACAACAACGTTTCACCAGATAACGCCGGTCAACTGCTGTTTGTGTATTAGAAATCGATTGGAAACTTTCCTCATGTTAGCACGTTGTAGGTTCGCCACCGGCGCCAACCTTGTGTCAATACTCTGAAAAGCTAATCATTTGCACATCACAGCATCTTCTTCCTGTCGGTCAAATTTCGCGTCTGTAGCACGTCATTTCCGTGTTGTGGCAGTTTTAGTGACCAAATTTTTGCACATAATTGTGAGGAATTCCATCGTCAGAGAAAATTATTTTTTATGATACGAGAAACGAAGTACGCGTTCGACCACCTGCTTCTGCTGGAACAGGCACTTGACCTGTAAGAGCAGGTCCGGCCCAGCGGTGGGTGGTGGAGAACAGCAGAGAAGGGCTGCGCAGCTATGCGGGGACACGTTTGGTCGCGAACGCCTGCCGCGGAATACGCAAGCAGCGGCCACTACATAAAATAAACATCAGCACTGGTTTGCACGGGCCGCGCTGAATATGAACGGGCCCTCGTCCGCCCGTCGACATGCGAATCGGCGGTGTAGCTGTCGGCCGCTGCGCAGGTATTCACGGCCACCCACCGCGCTGTGTTCAATGTCCCCTGTCTGCCCATACTTCTTCCTCGCCACTGACGTTTACCATCCTCCTACAGCAATGCTCGGAACAAGCATTTTGTACGTACATGTAATCTCTCTCTCTCTCTCTCTCTCTCTCTCTCTCTCTCTCTCTCTCTCTCTGTGTATGTGTGTGTGTGTGTGTGTGTGTGTGTGTGTGTGTGTGTGTGTGTGTGTGTGTTTGTGTGTGTATCTGACGTTTTATGTGGTTGGGGGTAGATGAAAATAAATTCCGAATCCCCATTCAATGAAGCCACAAATTCAACTTGCGAATTTCGCCAGTGTCATATGACGAACTGATCCTGCCGCAGTCAGTTCCAGTTTTATGGGTCCCAGAGCTCACTTGCGCTATCAGGATTTGCTAAGCATGTCACATGTAAATACTAATAAGTCGAAGCAAGTCTTCACGATATTTATTACGTAAAACAATGCATCAAAAAATTTTAACAGTATTAGTAGACATCGGACAGGGTTTCGCTGCGTTGCGGACGTACATTTGCATGGCATTCACAGTATTAAAAATGTAGTAGGTCACCAAGACCTACCGCAATAGCCGGCCTATGTGGCCGAGCGGTTCTAGGCGCTACAGTCTGGAGCCGCGCGACCGCTGCGGCCGCAGGTTCGAATCTGCCTCGGGCATGGATGTGTGTGATGTCCTTAGGTTAGTTAGGTTTTACTAGTTCTATGTTCTAGGGGACTGATGACCTCAGAAGTTAAGTCCCATAGTGCTCAGAGCCATTTCTGAACCTACCGCAATATCAGTTCACTCTTAACTGCCCTTCGTCGTCTCTGTATAATTTACTTACAAACATCCCTCTCCCCGCTAGTATAGAGGATGTGAGATCACAAAAATTACGTAGTGCTTATCAATCTGAAGTATTGCACTATTGTAATATATATTAGTCTTAATTCAAAAGAATTTTTCCTTAACAGACTAAATTTGCTTCAGTGTATGTTAACGTCGTAGCAACCATATTTGAGTCTATTGTTGTCTCCAAAACGTTGTCTGCCATCTTCGAAAGATAAATTAAAAGTATTTTTTCCAGAAATTTTGCAAAGTGTCTCATCTCAAAGGAATTTACATGTTGATTCCAAAACTGATCTCATATTTTGTTAATCTGTAACGTTTTTGGTGTTCTTGATAGTATAATGTTATGATTAAGGTTTCAGTTGACGCGTTTGAGCTACAGTTGTTTGTGTAAAAAATGATCTTTTGCCCTCCTGTATCTGTGGAATTTATGTTACTTTTGAAAACAGCGACTTATATGAATTTCAGTGTTTAATGACAAATGGTTCAAATGGCTCTGAGCACTATGGGACTTAACTGCTGAGATCATCAGTCCCCTAGAACTAAGAACTACTTACACCTAACTAACCTAAGGACATCACATACATACATGCCCGAGGCAGGATTCGAACCTGTGACCGTAGCGTTTAATGACAGCTTCCTTTGTTAACCCTAGAACACTAAAGGGAGGAAAATGTTACATTGCTACTAAACCACAGTGAATTTTACTATTCCATTTTTATTCCAAGTAAATCATAATTTACAGTTTATTTATTAGTTAATTACAATTATAAGGTCTCCATTGGTTTGTCACATACAAAATAAGTACAAAATCTCCTGTTTTACATCCGATAGTGAACCACAAATTTGTATGGACTGCAATCGTAAATTTTACGACGGTTCAGTAAGCTATTGGAATTAGCCAATGACTAGGTCCGCCATGAAACCTATTGACCTGGCTTTTACTTATTATCGATACTCAATTCATTGTAGCAAAATATGCGCTGATGAACTGCTTTCAAAACACGGATGTCTCGCAAGAATTCTAAGGAAAGATTTGAGAAGGATCGTATGGTATCTATGGAATTCGCATGCAAGTAGCAATGTTGTTCTGGTGTTAATGGTTCAAATCGCTGTGAGCACTATGGGACTTAACATCTGAGGTCATCAGAAATTCCTCAGAATTTCAAATACAGCTCATCGTCCCTCGGTACTTCAGTATACCACTTTTTGCAACACTGGTTCTTCCAGACGATTCCCTTAAATTATTTCCTTGACTATGAGTTCCTTGATAGCAGCTGTATTAGGTATAGATGTACTACCCGTTAGCGAAATATGATAACTTATGACGAACCTGGTCTCGAACACGAATTTTCCGATTATCGCGAAAGGTCCGGCACAAATTTTCATACTGTATATCACGAGTGGTTAGTAGATCTGTACTAATACAGCTGATGTAAAGGAATTCGCAGTCATCGATTTAATTTCTGAAAATTTTCGTATTGTTGCGGATCGTCAACAGTGTCGGTTCTTTCAGATATGCATGTAAGGATTCCCTTAAAATTCAACCTGCTCTTTTTGATTAGTGAATTGTGATGCTCATGGGTACGCCTTACACTGCAACGTCTGATTTCGCAACCTCTGTGTGGCCACGATGTAATCGACTTGGCATCTGCCCATATCTCCAGGGAGGTCTTTATGAGTTATAGCACCTCCTACTGCGATTTTTGAACAGTGATTCCGCTATTACTACCTGAAATTTGTTGCAGAACACAGTTACCCCTTCCATGTATCATTCCTGCTACTGAACCCACATGTTGAAGTCATTCTCGCTTCTATTCCTTCCCCCTACTACGCGTTTTAGTCCTTAGGATTATTAGAATTTCACCTCTGTCTACATTTTTTTCGTTTATTTAGTTTCGATTCCCTACGGAGGGGGCCGGCTGACAGCAGCTTAGTATGCTGCTCTTCAGGGTACAGAATTTGTTTTAAAAAAATGAAGATAATAAATAATAAAAACAGGCGATAAAATCGGAGACTTAAATGATAACATGGCGGAAAAATCGTGGAACTTAAAACATAGAACAAAGGGATGATGATGCTAATAAAATACATATGAATCAGACAGGTAAAATAATAGACAGACAATTTTAAAACACGGTGACGGTCGGGTTTCTGTTAGCAAGAGACATAAAATTCACACCCAGCGACAGCAAGATTTCTGTTTGCAACACTTTCGAAAGACGAAACAACACAGAAAAATTCACTTGAACACTCCACTAAAAGTTTGGCAAATATGATATACCACAGCCGCGGGCGGGTAGGGCGGGGGGGGGGGGGGGGCTTCAAATGGTTCAAATGGCTCTGAGCACTATGCAACTTAACTTCTGAGGTCATCAGTCGCCTAGAACTTAGGACTAATTAAACCTAACTAACCTAAGGACTTCACACACATCCATGCCCGAGGCAGGGTTCGAACCTGCGACCATAGCGGTCACGCAGTTCCAGACTGAACGGCCTAGAACCGCACAGTAAAAAGGGGGGAAGGAGAGGAAAAACGAAGTGGAGGAGGGGGGGGGGGGGAGAGCTGATGGAGGATGAGGACGCATAAGAGGATGGGGGTGCTTGGAAGACGCAACAGGGAGGTGAGGAATACAAAAGGACTCGGTGAGGGGGGGGGGGGGGAGGAGGGAAATACGAAGAGGTTTGGCAGGGAGAAAACAGGAGGGAAGAGGGAGAAGAGGGAGCACAGGGAAAGGACAGAGGAAAGGAGGGGGGATGAAGTTGATAGGAGGGATAAATGGAGGGAGAGAGGGAATCATCCAGGAGGGGGAGTTGATGGAAGCCACCTTGGGAAAGGAGATGAAGCGTGTAGAGATGGAGGGTAGTGGGGACACAACAGTGAAGGTGTGGCAGGGGCCGGTGACAGGAGAGGAGAGGAGCAACCAGGAGGTGAGGGGGGCCAAGGCGGTGGGAGGCTTAGAGTATGCAGATATGTATGAGAAATAGGAGCAGATGGGGGAAAGGAATGAGGTCATAGTTGATCCGCATGGAGGACGGGAGGCATATACGGAAGGCGAGGCAGAGTGCACGACTCTCAAGGATCTGGAGGGACTTATAGAATTTGGGAGTGGGGGCGGATATCCAGATGGGACTGGCATAACAGAGGATGGGACAGATTAAGGATTTGTATGTGTGTAGGATAGTAGAGGGGTGTAACCCCCCCATGTCTGGCCAGAGAGGAGTTGGAGGAGTTGGAGGCGGTTGTGGGCTTTGGATTGGATGGAGCGGAGATGAGGGATCCAGGTGAGGTGACGGTCAATGGCGAGGCCAAGGTAGGTGAGGGTTGGGGACAGGACGGGCATAGATGATAAGGGGGAAATCCAGGAGCCGGAAGGAGCGAGTGGTATGACCTAAGAGGATCGCCTGGGTCTTGGAAGAATTGATTTTCAGGAGCCACTGGTTACACCATGCGGCGGTCTACATACTGCATTACACGTTCTGTTATGTGCGACTTCGTACACAGTGGTAAGGAGAGTTGGGCTGCGGAGAGGTGCAGCAGAAGTGAATAACAAACAAGTTAACACAAAAAATTGAAAATTTATTTGACTTGTAAATCTTGAAGCGAACGAAGACTCGTTACAAATAATTCAGCAAGAGACAGATTGGAGCTCTTACAATGTCACAACGAAAGGGTTCCAAGCAGGAGCATGCTAAGCAACTGCGCCGGCCGCCCCGTAGTGTGGCAGCAGAGGGCGCTCGTAGTACAGAGCCACTGCCCCTGCAGTTGTGACAGTGGACACGCATCATTGGGTGGACCAGATCCTGCATGAGTACTATTGGGATATAATGGAAACTTCCATTGCCAGCTGTGTAGACACCCAAGAAGTGGTATCAATGAATGATATCACACATTCAGTGTCGTGATATACCGTCTCTGTATCTTCTTCTGATTGTGAAGTTAGAATGTGTACCTGAATTATTGTTGTCTGCGTCAGTTGGAAGTCGATTCTGAAGAGACTATTTCTTCACCGATCTCATTCTCTACCTGTTCATGACGAATCGTAATCCTATTACGAAGTGTATGCTTGCATTAATTAAAAAAAGCACTCCGTCTTCAGGCCACGAGTGGCCAACCGAGACCATACGACCGCCGTCTCATCCTCAGGGGAGGATGCGGATAGCAGGGGTGTGGGGTCAGCACATCGCTCTCTCGGTCGTTAAGACAGGAAGCAGAATGTCGTCCTAAACGGGGAGACTTCAACAAAAACAAGCGTAACTTCAGGTGTGCCCCAATGCAGCGTAATAGGACCTCTGCTTTTTACCGTTTACACAAACGATCTGGTTGATGGTATTGACAGCGGCCTTAGGCTCCTTGCCAATGATTCTGTAGTCTACAGGAAAGTAGGACCACACGAAAGTTGTGAACAAATCAATGCAGAAAATAAATGCGTGGCGTAATGACTGGCAGTTATCTCTCAATATTAGTAAGTGTAACCTACTGCGTATAACAAGGCGAAAATCCCCATTAATGTAAGAGTACAAAATAAATGCCCAGTCTTTGGGAGCGGTAACGTCCGTCAATTATGTAGGTGTGACTATTCGAAATGATCTCAAATGGAATGATCAGTTTACACAAGTAACAGGTAAGGTGACCTCTAGATTGTTGTTTATTGGTGGAATCCTGAAGCGACGCAGTCCTTCAAAAAGGAAATAGCTTACAATACGTTAGTTCGTCCAATCTTGGAGTATTGTTCGTCTGTGTGGGACCCTTACCAGTTGGGTCTGATTCAAGAGATTGAGAAGGTCCCAAGAAGAGCGGCAAGATTCGTGACTTGCACAATTAGCCATCGCGAGAGCGTTACAAATCTCATAGAAAGTTTGAAGTGGGTCACACTTGCAGATAGGCTTCGCGCTAAACAGAAGGGGCTGTTCACTAAATTCCGTAATACGATCATCACCGAGGATGCAGAACATATATTATTGCCTTCCAAATCGCGCAATGATCACTATTCACTCCGCCACACACCGCTTCGTGGCTAGCGGAGTATATATGTAGATGTACATGGTATTCTTGACCGAAGCCGCTACTATTCGGTTGAGTAGCTCCTCAGTTGGCATCACGAGGCTGAATGCACCCCGAAAAATGGCAACAGCGCATGGCGGCCTGGATGGTCACCCATCCAAGTGCCGACCACGCCATACAGCGCTTAACTTCGGTGACCCCACGGAAACCAGTGTATCCATTGCGGCAAGGCCGTTGCCCGCTTGCATTAACGAAAGTTTTCTTTATTTTCAAGAATATGGCATTAAAATATTTTCACCAGCAGTAAGTCATAGAGCTACAGAATCATAGTAGGAGGCTACTCCCACAGGAAAAGTTGTGCAGCACGTAAGTCGCAGGTAAGTTGTATGAAAAGTGGCTCGCTACGTGAGAAGGTGTTTTACATACTGGTGTATAGACTGCGAATGACCCAAAAATGGGCGCCGAACTATCATAACTGTAGCTACAAAAATTAATATTTACTTTTATACTACATTCGGTTTTTGCACGCTATGATCATATATTTTCCATTTTCGAATTTACTACGTTAGTTAATCTCAGACGTGTATTTCTGTGAATTACACGACGTCTCAATTCTTCATTTAGTTGTAGTACCTACCTGAATCCTATTAACAGCCACGTTTTATCAGTTTACGGCACGACACGGCTACCGACTTCGAGGAACACCACAGAAGAACCATCACAAGAGCTGATAGGAGAAGGTCTAAATGCTTTGTCACGAGGATAGATCACAGACGATCTGGCCTCACCTTGCTTCTCTCAATGAAATGAGTATCCGTATCACATCAAGATCACGGCTTATTGGTGATTGTTTGAAATCAAATTACTTTCCGTTCTCATTTGTTACTATCTGTTACATGGCAGCGCTTCAGCAAGTGTGTAGATTTGAAGAGGTTGAAACAACCAGTTTCAAATCAAAGTTTCATTTAGTCCTAGACCTAGGTTTCGATATTCATAAAGTTTTTCTCTTTAGTGACGTTATTTTAGCTCGTATTTGCTCTTCTTTCTCCGTGAATTTCTAGCAGATGTCCTTTTAAAATAGAACTCTAGCTTCTGCACGCTGAATTTACGTACGGTGTTACTCTGTCAGCAAATTTTTATCAGTACTTTAATGTAACATGCTGTTACTGAACATAAGCAAGGCGTAGCTCTTACGCGCATGTAATTAACGCCCTCCGCATCCTAATTTTTCCTTGTCTCTTGATTCTGTACCTTAAAACATTTGGGGTTTTTCTGTGCCATGTTGATAGTTACGACATGCAAATATTTTATTCTTTGGACGCCTGTTATAATTTTATGTAGACAAGAGCCTTTACCAGTGAGCACATACATTGGTGCATTTACTCTGACGTACACTGAATGTAATCTGACTGCTGTTTCAAGCCATGGCATGTGATATTTCTGTTTCTTACATGAGTGTTATACAGGGTGAGTCACCTTACGTTACCGCTGCATATATTTCGTAAACCACATCAAATATGACGAATAGATTCCACAGACCGAACGTGAGGAGAGGGGCTAGTGTAATTGGTTAATACAAACCATAAAAAAATGCACGGAAGTATGTTTTTTAACACAAACCTACGGTTTTTTTAATAGAACCCCGTTAGTTTTGTTAGCACACAAATACATAATCACTGCCGTTTGTTGCACTGTAAAATATTAATTACATCCGGAGATATTGTAACCTAAATTTGACGCTTGAGTACCACTCCTCCGCTGTTCGATTGTGTGTATCGGAGAGCACCGAATTATGTAGGGATCCAAAGGGAACGGTTATGGACTTTAGGTACAGAAGAGACTGGAACAGCACATTACGTCCACATGCTAACACCTTTTTATTGGTCTTTTTCACTGACCCACATGTACATTACCATGAGGGGTGAGGTACACGTACACACGTGGTTTCCGTTTTCAATTACGGAGTGGAATAGAGTGTGTCCCGACATGTCATGCCAATAGATGTTCAATGTGGTGGCCATCATTTGCTGCACACAATTGCAATCTCTGGCGTAATGAATGTCGTACACGCCGCAGTACATCTGCTGTAATGTCGCCGCAAGCTGCCACAATACGTTGTTTCATATCCTCTGGAATTGTAGGCACATCACGGTACACATTCTCCTTTAACGTATCCCACAGAAAGAAGTCAAGAGGTGTAAGAACAGGAGAACGGGCTGGCCAATTTATGCGTCCTCCACGTCCTACGAAACGCACGTCGAACGTGTACCTCACCCCTCATGGTAATGTACATGTGGGTCAGTGAAAAAGAGCAGTAAAAAGGTGTTAGCATGTGGACGTAATGTGCTGTTCCAGTCTCTTCTGTACCTAAGGTCCATCACCGTTCTCTTTGTATCCCTACGTAATTCGGTGCTCTCCGATGCACACGATCGAACAGCGGAGGAGTGGTACTCAAGCGTCAACTTTAGGTTACAATATCTCCGGATGTAATTAACATTTCACAATGCAACAAACGGCACTTATTACGTATTTGTTTATATGTTCAGATGTGCTAACAAAACTAACGGAGTTCCATTTTTAAAAAAACGTAAGTTTGTGTTAAAAAACATACTTCCGTGCATTTTTTTATGGCTTGTATTAACCAATTACACTAGCCCCTCTCCTCACGTTCGGTCTGTGAAATCGATTCGTCAGTATTTGATGTGGTTTACGAAATAAATCCAGCGGTAATGTTAGGTGACTCACCTTGTATATGACAAGAGCAGCTCGGCTTTAGCTAATGTAATTTACCACCACGTGGCGTAACAAATGACTACGTTTACTGCACAAATATTTTTCTAGAATTAATATTTGTTATGTACGAGGACTGAAACCTAAATAGTAGCAACTATTTACTCACAACAGATACAAAAGAGTTAAATTTTTTGCACCTGTAACTGTCCTTCAAAGAACTCACCAGTGTAGAACCCGTTACCAGCGTTATGAAGGCGTAGTATACCGTTAGCAGAGCCTGTTCTGCTGATGGTGAGAACGGAGCTGTCTAAAGTTATGTTGATTCTCGTGTACGACTGTGACGATGTCATCGTAACGCATTACGTTCCTCCACGCCAGACCGTCAATGCACAGTGTTACTGTTAGTTTTTGCAACATCACCTGCGACCAGCTATGCGAGAGAAGCGGCAACCCACCCATCATTGTGCACAATAATGCGAGGGCGCATACAGCGCAGGCTGTGGCTGCTCTGTTCGGTCGATGGGACTGGGAAGTACTCTACCATCCACCCATACTCCCCGGACTTAAGTCTTGGTGACTTTGATTCGACAGGAGCAGGTGGTGCAGTGGTTAGCACACTGGAGTCGCATTCAGGAGGACGACGGTTCAATCCCGCGTCCGGCCATCCTGATTTAGGGTTTCCGTGATTTCCCTAAATCGCACCAGGCTAATGCCGGGATGGTTCCTTTGAAAGGGCACGGCCGACTTCCTTCCCTTCTCTAATCCGATGAGACCGATGACCTCGCTGTCTGGTCTTCTCCCACACAACAACCCAACCCTCTACAGGCAGTAGACCGCTTTCTTCGTACCGTCAACAGAACAGGCTCTGCTAACGGTACACTACGCCTTCCACATCGCTGGCAACGGGTTTTACACAACGCTGGTGACTACTTTGAAGGACTTCAACAGCTGCAAACATGTAACTCTTTCGTATCGGTTGTGAATAAATAGTTACCACTATTTAAGTTCCAACCCTCGTATATAAAAATAATTTGTAACCGTTCATATAAAGCTTTAGGGGTTACTTTTTCTGAAGAAGATGTTGTTGTTATTGTGGTCTTCAGTCCTGAGACTGGTATGATGGAGCTCTCCATGCTACCTGTGCAAGCTTCTTCATCTCCCAGTATCTACTGCAACCTACATCCTTCTGAATCTGCTTAGTGTACTCATCTCTTGGTCTCCCTCTACGATTTTTACTGGCCATACTGCCCTCTAATACTAAATTGGTGATCCCTTGATGCCTCAGAATATGCCCTACCAACCGATCCCTTCTTCTAGTCAAGTTGTACCACAAATTTCTCTTCTCTGCAATTCTATTCAATACTTCCTCATTAGTTATGTGACCTACCCATCTAATCTTCGGCATTCTTCTGTAGCACCACATTTCGAAAGCTTCTATTCCCTTCTTGTCTAAACTATTTATCATCCACGTCTCACTTCCATACATGGCTACACTCCATACAAATACTTTCAGACGCGACTTCCTGACAAATCTATACTCGATGTTAACAAATTTCTCTTTTTCAGAAACGCTTTCCTTGCCATTGCCAGTCTCCATTTTATATCCTCTCTACTTCCATCATCAGTTATTTTGTTCCCCAAATAGCAAAACTCCTTTACTGTTTTAAGCGTCTCATTTCCTAATCTAATTCCCACAGCATCACACGAATTAATTCGACTACATTCCATTATCCTCGTTTTGCTTTTGTTGCTGTTCATGTTATATCCTTCTTCCAATATTCTGCGATTCACAGTGTTGGGAGTGTGATGAGAATACCATGTTTCAGGCATAAACTCTCACCAAGTTCTAACATTCTGGGTGGTGTCTGTTTGTTCTATATCGTGTCTCCCTACCACTTTCGCGCAACGGCGCTCTGAGCGTGTTTTTTAGGGAATTGACTAGTGTGAACCTGGGACCTGTTGCTGGTAAGGAGACGCCAGACCACACATGACATGTAGAATTCAGAAGAGTTCATTGAGACTAGCGATGATATAACCTAATACTTAATGATTTCAGCGTCAGCTCCACTGCACTCCCTGTAAAAGAATCTCAAAACTAACTAAATTTAGTGGAAGAGGTTCAAGGCTTTCCTATTTTCTGTTTGCTGGTAAAATAACGTCGAAAAAGCCGTTACGTTTACCATTCGAAATTTTATTCTACTCACAAAACATTGTTTATAAATTGCACTATTGATAACAGGAAGTGCTTTAATACAGGATGGTAAAAACCAACTGCGTTAAACAAAAATGTGAACGAATATATCCAAAGGGTGAAGTTATTTCGTTGCTGCAAAGAAATATTACGAGAAGCATCAGATGTCTGCAAAACTAAACAGTCAAGGGTGAAATGTATTCCGATGAATCTTACATTCACTCTCAAAGCAATAATTTTTTTTTTTATCAGTCTACTGACTGGTTTGATGCGGCCCACCACGAATTCCTTTCCTGTGCTAACCTCTTCATCTCAGAGTAGCACTTGCAACCTACGTCCTCAATTATTTGCTTGACGTATTCAAATATCTGTCTTCCTCTACAGTTTTTGCCCTCTACAGCTCCCTCTAGTACCATGGAAGTCATTCCCTCATGTCTTAGCAGATGTCCTATCATCCTGTCCCTTCTTCTTATCAGTGTTTTCCACATATTCCTTTCCTCTCCGATTCTGCGTAGAACCTCCTCATTCCTTACCTTATCAGTCCACCTAATTTTCAACATTCGTCTATAGCACCACATCTCAAATGCTTCGATTCTCTTCTGTTCCGGTTTTCCCACAGTCCATGTTTCACTACCATACAATGCTGTACTCCAGACGTACATCCCCAGAAATTTCTTCCTCAAATTAAGGCCGGTATTTGATATTAGTAGACTTCTCTTTGCCAGAAATGCCTTTTTTGCCATCGCGAGTCTGCTTTTGATGTCCTCCTTGCTCCGTCCGTCATTGGTTATTTTACTGCCTAGGTAGCAGAATTCCTTAACTTCATTGACTTCGTGACCATCAATCCTGATGTTAAGTTTCTCTCTGTTCTCATTTCTACTACTTCTCATTACCTTCGTCTTTCTCCGATTCACTCTCAAACCATACTGTGTACTCATTGGACTGTTCATTCCGTTCAGCAGATCATTTAATTCTTCATCACTTTCACTCAGGATAGCAATGTCATCAGCGAATCGTATCATTGATATCTTTTCACCTTGTATTTTAATTCCACTCCTAAACCTTTTTTTATTTCCATCATTGCTTCCTCGATGTACAGATTGAAGAGCAGGGGCGAAAGGCTACAGCCTTGTCTTACTCCCTTCTTAGTACGAGCACTTCGTTCTTGATCGTCCACTATTATTATTCCCTCTTGGTTGTTGTACATATTGTATATGACCCGTCTCTCCCTATAGCTTACCCCTACTTTCTTCAGAATCTTGAAGAGCTTGCACCATTTTATATTGTCGAACGCTTTTTCCAGGTCGACAAATCCTATGAACGTGTCTTGATTTTTCTTTGGCCTTGCTTCCATTATTAGCCGTAACGTCAGAATTGCCTCTCTCGTGCCTTTACTTTTCCTAAAGCCAAACTGATCGTCACCTAGCGCATTCTCAATTTTCTTTTCCATTCTTCTGTATATTATTCTTGTAAGCAGCTTCGATGCATGAGCTGTTAAGCTGATTGTGCGATAATTCTCGCACTTGTCAGCTCTTGCCGTCTTCGGAATTGTGTGGATGATGCTTTTCCGGAAGTCAGATGGTATGTCACCAGACTCATATATTCTACACACCAACGTGAATAGTCGCTTTGTTGCCACTTCCCCTAATGATTTTAGAAATTCTGATGGAATGTTATCTATCCCTTCTGCCTTATTTGACCGTAAGTCCTCCAAAGCTCTTTTAAATTCCTATTCTAATACTGGATCCCCTATCTCTTCTAAATCGACTCCTTTTTCTTCTTCTATCACATCAGACAAATCTTCAACTTCATAGAGGCTTTCAATGTATTCTTTCCACCTATCTGCTCGCTCCTCTGCATTTAACAGTGGAATTCCCGTTGCACTCTTAATGTTACCACCGTTGCTTGTAATGTCACCAAAGGTTGTTTTGACTTTCCTGTATGCTGAGTCTGTGCTTCCGACAGTCATATCTTTTCCGATGTCTTCAGATTTTCCCTGCAGCCATTTCGTCTTAGCTTCCCTGCACTTCCTATTTATTTCATTCCTCAGCAACTTGTATTTCTGTATTCCTGATTTTCCCGGAACATATTTGTGTTTCCTCCTTTCATCAATCAACTGAAGTATTTCCTCTGTTATCCATGGTTTCTTCGCAGCTACCTTCTTTGTACCTATGTTTTCCTTCCCAACTTCTGTGATGGCCTTTTTTAGAGACATCCATTCCTCTTCAACTGTGTTGCCTACTGCACTATTCCTTATTGCTGTATCTATAGCGTTAGAGAACTTCAAACGTACCTCGTCATTCCTTAGAAATTCCGTATCCCACTTCTTAGAGTATTGATTCTTCCTGACTAATGTCTTGAACTTCAGCCTACTCTTCATCACTACTATATTATGAACTGAGTCTATATCTGGTCTTCGGTACGCCTTACAATCCAGTATCTGATTTCGGAATGTCTGTCTGACCATGATATAATCTAATTGAAATCTTCCCGTATCTCCAGGCCTTTTCCACGTATACCTCCTCCTCTTGTGATTCTTGAACAGGGTATTCGCTATTACTAGCTGAAACTTGTTACAGAACTCAATTAGTCTTTCTCCTCTTTCATTCCTTATCCCAAGCCCATATTCTCCTGTAACCTTTTCTTCTACTCCTTCCCCTACAACTGCATTCCAGTCGCCCATGACTATTAGATTTTCGTCCCCCTTTACATACTGCATTATCCTTTCAATATTCTCATACAATTTCTCTATCTGTTCATCTTCAGCTTGCGACGTCGGCATGTATACCTGAACTATCGTTGTCGGTGTTGGTCTGCTGTCGATTCTGATTATAACAACCCGGACACTGAACTGTTCACAGTAACACACCCTCTGCCCTACCTTCCTATTCATAACGAATCCTATACCTGTTATACCATATTCTGCTGCTGTTGATATTACCCGATACTCATCTGACCAGAAATCTTTGTCTTCAACTAGAGGCCACATGTCCTGTGGATACACGTTACGTGTCTTTAATGCAGTGGTTTCCATTGCCTTCTGCATCCTCATGTCGTTGATCATTGCTGATTCTTCCGCCTTTAGGGGCAATTTCCCTCCCCTAGGACAAGAGAGTGCCCTGAACCTCTATCCGCTCCTCCGCCCTCTTTGACAAGTCCGTTGACAGAATGAGGCTGACTTCTTATGCCGGAAGTCTTCGGCCGCCAATGCTGATAATTTATCAAAATTTAGGCAGTGGCGGGGATCGAACCCGGGACCGAAGTCGTTTTTGATCATGAATCAAATACGCTACCCTTTTTTTTTCGCGGACAAGTGCTCTACCATCTTTTTTTGTGTTAACGGTAATACTGAGCACTTTTTTAATTTAGGAAGGCAGGGTAAACAAACAATCTTTATTCGTACAATTGTGCTGTCCTAGGGATAAGAAAAGTATCGAGACAGCAAAAACAATTTAGAAACCAAAAAATCAACACAAAGGCCGCCCTATTTTCTATTTATTTATTTATTTATTCATTTTTTTTGTAACAGCAATAAAGTAAATGACAATCCTAGTCACGGGCGGACCCCCCAGCTATCGGGAGGATTGTGAAAAACACTTCCTAAAAAATTGGAAAAGTAAGTCCTGTATTTCGTATGACTCCGTATGAGCTCGTGTTGTTCTTGTAAATACATCCAATAATCCATCACGGACTTAATATCGTACGAAAACAAATATTTCGTCGCATGTCCAGCGATCCAATTGACCGCATATGTCTTTTGTTTGGGAAAAAAGGTCTTGTCCGGTAGAAAAAGTACATCCGATGTGATTTCTGTGTAGTTAGTGCGCTGAAGGAAGGCCAGTATTCGACGCGTCAGCATCCAGACGTCCCTCGCTGCGCCACACATTAAACCATGTTCTTCCGTTGCTAACAGTCCACAGTTGGTGCAAAGAGGAGAATCGACCATATGAATTGTATGTAATCGACTCCTGGTCACAAGTTTACGGTTTATAAGAATATACTACATCGATCTCGCTGCTGTTGACAGTAATGGAGTATGCACTGCACACCAAATGTGGTTCCACGTTCTCGACGGGTATTTGAATTCCATTATATTGCGGCCATGGTGATCCATCAAGCATCTATAGATCTCCCGAGTCGTGGGTATTCTCGTCGAAGGTACTTTCAGACGAACATAACTGTAATCAACAAGAAACGAGGCAATGTGTGCAAGAGAAGGCGAAATATTGCCCATCGCAATAGGGGGTTCGTACGAAGGCGGAACAAGTACTTCTATCAGAGCTGACGTTATGGTATGCCTTCTTTGTTGCCAATTTCATATCATCGCTCGCATGTAAAGCGCCAGAGCTTTGTTTCTCACGTTTGTGAGGTTGAGGCCACCGTTTCGGAACTGAAGCGTTAACGTATCATATTTGATCTTAAATAACATCCCAGTACTAACATAGTAACCAAAGGCAGCCATGAGGCGATCTGCAATACCCTTCGGTATTGGTAGGATCTGCGCTAAATGGGGCAGTCGTGACGCTATGTGAACGTTGGTGTATGCCACACGTTGGATCATGTCAAAGGCTCTCAGTGAGTTGTTGCGTATCGTCAGACGAACATTCTGCAGAAGCCGCCGAGAACTCGCCGCCGCCGACCGCCGTAGTGAACGGGTAAATGTAATCCCCAGACATCTCAGCGATTCCACCGTCTGAAACGGTCCCGATACGTCTTCCAGACCCCGTCCAATGTGCATAATTTTGGATTTCGTCATGTTAACGACACTGCCTGCCGCCGTCCCGTAAGAGTCTAGATGTTCAACAGCCTGACGCACTTCATGTCCTGATCTGACAAGGAGGATCATGTCGTCCGCATATGCGCGGCAAACGAAAGAGTTCTCATTAAGCACTATCCCAGTAAGTGAGCGCCTCATAACACACATCAGCGGCTCAAGCGCTACCGCAAACAGCATCATGGAGAGTGGGCACCCTTGTCGGACTGAGCTGTTAATGGGAATCGAGCCCGCTTCCCGGCCGTTTACAATCACCTTCGATGTAGCCCCTCGTATTAGCCTCATAACGATGGAGATGAAAACAGGTGGAATCGCCATTCGGCTCATGACTGACGCCAAGAAGTCATGGTTTATCCTATCGAACGCACGATCGAAGTCCACAGATATCATCGCTGCTCGCATTCTACACGTTTCCGCAAGGGCGATAACGTCACGGTATTCACTTAACGCCGAGGAGATGTTGCTTCGCACCCCTAGGCAAGCCTGATCAGGGGATATTGTCCTGAATATCGCCAGCTTGAGACGAGACGCTAGTAGTCTTGCAAAGATTTTATAATCGGTGTTTAGCATAGTGAGAGGCCGATATTGATTAACATTGCGACTCCCCGCCATCTTCGGGATGGGAAGAAGAAAGCCCGTTACAAAATCCGACGGTAGGCGCATGTCCGCACGCATCGCCTCATTGTACATCGACACCAACTGTGGCATCATCATGTCCACGAATTCTCGATAAAACTCTAGCGTAATCCCATCTGGCCCTGGTGATTTATGGGCCGCTCCTTTTTTGAGTGCCACCTTTATATCGTCTTCTGTGAGTGGCTCAATAAGCGCTGCCTTATCCGTCTCTGTCAGTGTCGTTTGCAGATGTTGCAGTATCTCTTCCCCCACGAGACGGTCCGTCGGTGTATCGGCATAGAGGTGGCGGAAATGCTCTAAAAATTCATTTGCAATGTCCTGTTGTGTTGTCAGTTGACGGCCATCTAAACCGTGGAGCACTGTTACCAATGACTGGCGGTAACGTTTATGTTCCCGCGACACACAGTGCATCGAGGTACGTTCCCCAGTGATGGTGTCGAGACATCGTGCCCGTATTGGGATGCCACCCAGTCGTCGTCGCGTAATCGATAGGATTTGTGCCTTGACACGATGAACTTCCGCTTGATGTTCTGGAGACGGCACCTGGAAGGACAGCTCACGAAGCATGGTGTAATAATAATCAAGAGTGTCTCTTTGCCATCTCGTCTTATCCCGACCATACTGTATGAGCGCTCTTCTTATTGCCGGCTTAGTACACTCGAGCCACCATTGAAGCACGGAGGTATATGTTGGTAGACGGCGTTGACATGTGGCCCATACCTCCTCGACTCTCTGAGGACATTCGGTGTCTGCCAAAAGTGACGAATTGAGCTTCCATGTCCCGCGGCTTCTCCACACACTTTGCCTAGGGAGTGCTATGGTACAAATGTAAGCCAGATGATCAGTAAATGCCGCAGGCCATCGTTCGATCACCTTATCCTGTAGGCCAACCGAAACATATATTCGATCGAGTCTGCTCGCTGAGTGACTCGTATAAAAAGTATATCCCTCACGGTTCCTATGAATCATGTCCCAGGTGTCGCTTAACTCCAGATCCCGGCATAGCACATGCAATTCACGAGAGGTATTGTAATGTGGAGTCTGGTCTTTTTGGGCTAAAACACAATTGAAGTCACCACCTATAATGAAATGATCGAATCTGCCGGTAAATAAGGGCACAATCTCTTCCGAATAATATCTCGCACGCGCCCTTCAGTTGTCGGTGCCGGAAGGGGCATAAACATTGAGAATGCGAATTCCATTAACAGTTATCGCCCGTCCTCGTGCCGAAGGTAGATAAGCCAAGTCGCGAACCGGAATCCCGTCCCGGACCAATATTGCCGTTCCACTGTCGTTGTTCGAGTGCGGCGAGGTGTAGGAGATGTAGCCATGGACTTCCTGGAACTCAGGAATGTAGAGTTCCTGTACCATCAGTATATCCACATCCGACGCGTATATCATGTCCCTAAACAACTGCTGTTTAACGGGCGATCTAATGGTATTTACATTCACTGTCCCTATTCTGTATGCCTGGGGTCGAGTAGCTGTCATCTCCACATGATGTTAAAATGACAAAGTTGCACCGTATCGACAGTCCCTTTGCACATCCGCAGAGGGTCGGCCGACGGACGAGTCCCTGCGGTATTAGGTTTCTTGAGATGCAGACGGATGCGAGTCCCCACCAGTAGAACGGTCCGCATCGGTGATTTCATCGTCCTGCTCATACCAGCTGATATCATTGTGGTGCTCCAAATTTTCCTGTGCAGCATTGATGAGTGACAGCTGTTGTTCTTTCGCAGCTTTAGACTCCACCGCAGAAGGGGTAGCAGGCCCCTGAGCGGATGCGTCGTCTGAGCGACATGACATCTTTTCACTGTCCGAATTCATATGGTCTGCGACATCGGAAGCTTTTGGTTCCAAGTCAGACAGGTCCATAGTGTTAGTCTCCTCTGGGCTCCCAAGAAGAGAAGATAGCGTCTCCGAAGAGTTTAGTCGGCGCTTCTTGCGGCGCTTTGGCGAGCGTTGTTTGCGGGCCCTCACCTCGGCCTTTGGTGTCGGTGAATCTTGTATCTCCTGCAGTCTCGCCGTCGCCACAACGCCCTGGGGCCGTTCCACTTCTGCCTCCATGCCTGTTGTGACGCTGTCAACCTCTTTTTGCACCACCTGTAATGTCTGGGATTGGAGGTTTGTCGGAGCCATTCCTTCGTCAGTGGGGTCCGAAGGCGCCTCAATCTACTGCGGCGTCGGTTCGATAGTGCGTTCCGACCTCGGCGTCACCTCCCCACGAAGCGCCGCCACGTAAGTCATCGGCAGTGACGTTGGTGTAGTCGGATTCTGGAGGTCTCCGCTAGGGAGTTGCACGAGTCTCCTCTGCATACACGCAGATCGAAGATGTCCTTCACCACCACACCCGGAGCATGTCCGGGGCTGTCCATCATAGATGACAATAGCTCGACAGCCGCCGATGTTGATGTACGATGGCACATGTTTCGTAAGGGCAATTCGCACCTGTCAGACACCATTGAGCACTGTATACGTGTTAAAACTTGCCCAACGTTCGGCCGTATGACTGACAACTCTGCCATATGGCTGGAGCGATTCAGTGACCAATGATTCTGGTACCTCGAAAGGCAGCTCGAAGACTCGAATCGTACGCACGCCCAGGCTAGAATGAGCGACTAAAACTTCGCCAATATGACCATCGGAGTGTCGGAACTGGAATCCTCGTTTGGCGGCTTCAATGATCCCATCGCATGCTGCGTCGTCAATCATCTTTACGTAAAGAGTGCTGCTCACGATTGATAAATGAATTCCAATGATCTCCGTGTAATTAAGTTGCACTTCGTCCCTCAAGAAACGTTCGATTTCGAAAGCCTTCGGTCGTGCATACTCGTTACAGAACGTGAACTGTATCGTGGTTTTTCGGAAATTATGTGCCATGGCGTTCGATTCAAACAGTAACACACGCGATTGACGACGGTGAAACACCGCTTCTTCCGCGAACGTTCGCAGCCGGGACGTAAACAAGTCCGAGCTGCTCCGCGGCTAAAGGCGGACTGAAAAACTGTGTGCCGGACCGAGACTCGAACTCGAGACCTTTGCCTTTCACGGGCTAGTGCTCTACCAACTGAGCTACCCAAGCACGGTCCTAGACCATATCACATGTATAATCTTGGCTTAAATTGTCATAAGAGAGAAAACTATCAAAATGGTCTACAGTGACCCTCAATTATCTTTAATTACTTATCTAACTTGTCGTAAATTACAGTGGCTGAAGTGGCTTCTCAATAATTATATAACAGAAATCATCGCGTTTCATATTTTTACTTCAAGTGGCAAATGTAAGCACCATGAGCTTTAATTTACGATCGACACTAGTATTACGCAAAAAGGGGGTCTAACAGATGAGACATCTGCAGTTCTGAGTGAAGCTTTATGCGCTGTTATGCGGCATCGCGTGCGTTCATTACTTTGTCGTTGGTTTGGCGGCTCCAGGGGGGCAGCGGCCAGCGCAGTAGCCATCCAGCTCGCTGTCTCGCAACTAACTAACTTCTCCTAACTCCTCCTTACTACCATTTACCGAAGTTGGTTTAACCATCTGGCTGTGTTTTCATCTGACCAATTAGGGTCTCAATGTTAACCTTAAGCTCGGCCTACAAAAATTCTGTCTATCCAATGAGAAACGTTATACTTCTCGTGGTGGGGTATGTTTTTAAAGTTTGCAAAGTAACAGAGACGCGAAAAAGTCTCACGCTATAACTTGCGGGTGACGTGGGTGTCCAGTCCGTCCCTTATCGTAGGGCCTTCTAGCTTAACACGGTTCTGCTCTCGGCTTCTGTTCTCGTTTCTCTGATCGGAACTGCGTGTGTCTCCTGGTGGGAAGGTATGACATGCATTTAGGCATTCTTGTGTTAGTCTGTGGTATTCCATTTGCTCACTCGTTACTCGTATTACTTTGGTTAATTTAATGTCACGATTTATTCGGAGCTATGTGACATACTACTGGATTTGCTTATCATGTCAGGGTTTTCATGGAACATGTTGGATTTGCCTGACACCTTACAAAGTACGATACTGACTCACTTCACTTAATTACCGAGAGCAGCGGTTGTCCGAGCTGCAAGAAATAACAGCAGAAATGAATGGTAGACGTACGACGAATGTATACGTTAGGACAGTGTGGCGACATTTCGCATTAATGTGCCACGGTAGCAGATGTCCAGTGCGAGTGCCTTTGCTAACAGCGCGATTTTGCTTACAGCGCCTCTCCTGGCCTCGTGACCATATCGGCTGGAGCCTGGACGGCTGGGAAACCGTGGCCTGGTCAGGTGCGTGCTGATTTCAGTTGGAAAGAGCCGATGTAATGTTCGAGTGAGGTACAGACCCCGTGGACATTAGGCGCAATTTATCAACAAAAAAAATGGTTCAAATGGCTCTGAGCACTATGGGACTTAACATCTGTGGTCAACAGTCCCCTAGAACTTAGAACTACTTAAACCTAACTAACCTAAGGACATCACACAGATCCATGCCAGAGGCAGGATTCGAACCTGCAACCGTAGCAGTCGCGCGGTTCCAGACTGAGCACCTAGAACCACTAGACCACCGCGGCCGGCCCCAATTTGTCGACAAGGTATTGTGCAAGCTGGTGGTGGCTCCATAGCGGAGTGGGCAACGTTTGCATGGAATGGACTGTATCCTCTGTGTCAACTGGACTGATCATTGACTGGAAATTGTTATGTTCGGCTACTTGGAGGCCCTTTAAAGCCATTCGTGGACTTCATGTTCCCGAAGAAAGACGGAATTTTTATGAATTACAATGTGCCACGTGAGAACCTACTGGACAGTTCGACCGGACGGTTTGACCACCAAGATCGCCCCCAATTAATCCCATCGAACATTTATCAGACATAATCGAGAGGTCAGTTCGTGGACAAAATCCTGCAGCAGCAACGCTTTTGAAATCATGGACGGCTACAGAGGTAGTTTGGCTCAGTACTTCTTCAAAGAACATACAACGATCTGTTGAGTCCACTTCACGTCGAGCTGCTGCGGTACGTCGGGCAAAAGGAAGTCCGACACGAGAGTAAAAGGTATCTCATGACTTTTGTCACCTCAGTATATTTGCTGTTAGGACTTTCTTCCTCATAGGATTACCACAACAGCCGAATCACAAGCCTCTGCGAGTACTAAGGAGCGTGACACACTAACCTACGTTCTCCATAGCAATAAACTAAAGCAGGCGTCTACATACATCTACATCTACGTGATTACTCTGCTATTCACAATATAGCGCCTGGCAGAGGGTTCAATGAACAACCTTCAAGCTCTCTCTCTATCGTTCCACTCTAGAACGGCAGGCAGGAAAAACGAGCACTTACATTTTTCTGTGCGAGCCCCAATTTCTCTTATTTTATCTTGATGATCATTTCTCCCTATGTAGGTGGATGGCAACTGAATGTTTTCGCAATCGGAGGAGATAACTCGTGATTCAAATGTCATGAGAAGATCCCGTCGCAACGAAAAACGCCTTTGTTTTAATGACTGCCACTCCAATTCGCGTATCATTTTTGTGACACTATCTCGAAAATTTCGCAATAATACAAAACAAGCTGCCCTTATATGTACTTTTTCGATGTCATCCGTCAGTCCCACCTGATGCGGATCCCACACCGCACACCAATACTCCAGAATAGGGCGGACAAGCGTGATGTAAGCATCTCTTTAGTACACCTGTTGCACCTTCTAAGTGTTCTGCCAATGAATCGCAGTCTTTGGTTTGCTCTACCCACAATATTATCTATGTGATCGTTCCAATTTAGGTTATTTGTAATTGTAATCCCTAAGTATTTTGCTGAATTTACAGCCTTCAGATTTCTGTGACTTATCATGTAATCCAAATTTAGCTGATTTCTTTTAGTACTCATGTGAATAACTTCACGCTTTCCTTTATTCAGGGTCAATTGCCATTTTTCGCAGCAAAAGAGATATCTTATCTAAATCATTTTGCATGTCGTTTTGATAATCTGATGACTTTACAAGACGGTAAATGACAGCATCATCTGCAAACAATCTAAGACGGCTACTCCGATTGTCTCCTATGTCGTTATATAGATCAGGAACAATAGAGGGCCTATAACACTTCCTTTGGGAACGACACATATTACTTCTGTTTTACTCGACGACTTTCCGTCTGTTACTACGAACTGTGGCCTTTCTGACAGGAAATCACGAATCCAGTCGCACAACTGAGGCGATACTCCGTAGGCACGTAGTTTGGTTAGAAGACGCTTATGACGAACTGTGTCGAAAGCCTTCAGGAAATCTAAAAATATGGAATCACAAGAACGACATTTTCTGAATCCGTGCTATGAATCAAAAAATCGTTTTCTTAGAGGTACTTAATAATGTTACAATACAGTATATGTTCTAAAACCGTACTGCAAATCAACGTTAGTGATATAGGCCTGTAATTCATCGGATTACTCCTGCTTCCGTTTTTGGGTATTGTTGTGACTTGATCAATTTTCCAGTCTTTAGGTACGGACCTTTCTGTGAGCTAGTGGCTGTATATAATTGCTAAATATGGAGCTATTTTATCAGAATACTCTGAGAGGAACCTGACTGGTATACAATTTGGACCGGAGGCCTAGCTTTTATTAAGTGATTTAAGCTGCTTTGTTACACCGATGATATCTACTTCTATGTTTCTCATCTTGGTAGTTGTTCTTGATTGGAATTCAGGAATATTTACTTCGTCTTCTTTGGTGAAGGAGTTTCGGAAAACCGTGATTAATAACTCTGTTTTAGTGGCACTGTCATCAGTGACTTCACCGTTGTTATCGCGCAGTGAAGGTAATCATTGCGTCTTGCCACTGGTGTGATGTATGACCAGACATGGTTCCTTTCCCTCGCCTGAGCTGATGTGGTGCTCCTTTCGGTATTTTTTATTATCTATGACATTTCAATTACTAACATTTGGATAGAAAAACAAACCATAGGTAAGTAATCATTGTCGTAATTTTCCTTTCCGTACTTCTTCCAATGCTTTGCTTTTTCTTATCTCATTTCCTATTGACAGAAGTAACAAGAAAGATGTAATTATCATCTCAAGGAAATGTTATATTATTATTTTTTATTTGTTTTCAGATACAAGTCCGCAAACTTGCTACATATCGAAATTTTCATGTTTCTAGAGTACTCTAAAGAAAATGGCGCCATTTGTAACATCAGAATAGGTGTCGTTACATGATTAAAAAAATTAGTGATGCAACTAATTCATCTCAGCCCAACAACCGCATGCCTGTAGAAGCAATATGGGTCTACACATTTCTTTTTTTTTTCATTCTTATATGCACGACCTGCATCGTTATTCCCATCTTTCACCCTTCCTGAAAGTGTGTCGTTAAGTGCGAATGATTTGAACGCAGTAGCAGACGAACCAGAGAAGTGGTGGGTTTCTTAATCTTCTACCAACCTAAACGGTGTCGGTGGACGGCAGAGAGCAGGAATAGGAGGGCTCGGCCTAATATGAGCAAAGCAAATCGTTTTCCTAGCAGAGGTTGGCCATCAGCGTCCCCCAACACCTTGGGCGGTTCGGAGAGCTCCAAGCGACGGTTACAGGTTGAGTTGTTCTGAAGAGAGGTAAGCGACCAGACGTTCCCTCAGAACGTTTGTGTCGAACAAAGGACAAAAGGTATTTGAATCTGTTAATAATAATTTGATAATCTCAACAATTTCTTCTCCTAGCCATTTTTGGAATTACCATTTAGGTTCTGGTTACAATTTTTTGGATCATTTAATCAGTGTCATAATACTGTGGTGTCCGTCAGACACAACCACGCGGTCTATAGATTCAAAGCGCAGCCCAAGCCTTAAAAGTTACTGTCTGCCATTTTGTTTTATTTGTGAGGGACATTTTAAATTATCAATAAAACTGTACCGAGGGTACATTCGGAAAGATGAATCGATTTTATTCCAAGCGCTTCACGCAAAGACATGCTACCACCAAAATTTTGCTCGATGCCAGCCACGAGGTGCATACAATTCTTCCCACTAATAAATGGCGTTGACATTTTATTTGCCGTGTGATTAGTGCATGTGAATGTCTGTGTTACAAACTTGAGTAGTGACCACGTGTTGCCCAGATTTTCCCATCCCACACGATTATACAGATTAAGGCCAACCTGGCTTCTTATTCTCGTATGAGGAAGCCATAGGATCGTATGTAAATGTACCAGGAATGTTTTGCCCATCTATAAGATTACTGTTAACATGCGAAATATCAGTCAAAAACAAATATTTTATCATTTGAAGCTATTTCGTTGATGGGTAATTTATTTTCAATACATCTTAAAATAGTGTCACATTTGTAGCATTGATGATGACGCTCCTAAAATCCAATGCGCTTTGCTCAAGTTTAGCTAACGGTACGTAGCTTTCTCTGACTGCCCCATAGAATACCATTGCGTTATCCGTTGCGACCATAACAAATTCAATCAGTGAAGGAAATGTTCATGAAATTTAGATGACTCTAAATTTATTTCAAATAACTGGCAAAACTATTCAGAGAAGGTTACGTCGCCAAAGAAAGATAAGAGCGAATGTGGACAGGATATACCATCATAGCTGGCTTGAACAAAATAATAATAATCAAAAGAAGCTCCTTCTAGTGAATGTAAGTAACCCTCCATAGGCTGCCACGCCATGAATAGTAAAACGCCAGTGGTGAGTTACACCTTTCATTTTGGTTCTTTTGGCGCCCTGGGGATTTCAGCGTGTACCAGAATTGCACACGTTTGCCTTCAAATGAACAATAAATTATTTACGTAATTTTATGTTTCCGAGGTGATAATTCCACCTTTATAGCTACCTGTCGTATACGGAACATCGAAATTAATATACGTATCGTACATGGCCTGACAGGAGAGAAGGGAGACACGGCTTTACGTTACTTGACAGTTCTTCGGCAGTAACTAATGTACTAGCATTATGCTGCAGCATTTATTTTCCTTCAGGTTACCTTCCATCGTATCGCAACATTGCTGCTCTCGTTGGCCGAGATCCAATGACTGTTAGCAGAATATGGAATCGGTAGGTTCAGGAGGGTAATACGGAACGCCGTGCTGGATCCAAACCGCCTCTTATCAGTAGCAGTCGAGATGACAGGCATCTTATCCGCATGGCTGTAACGGATGTTGCAGACACGTCTCGATCCCTGAGTCAACAGATGGGGGAGTTTGCAAGACAAGAATCATCTGCACGAATAGTTCGAAGACGTTTGCAGCAGCATGGACTATCAGCACGGAAACCGTGGCTGCGGTTACGCTTGACGCTGCATCACAGACAGGAACGCCTGCGATGGTGTACTCAACAAGAACCTGGGTGCACGAATGGCAAAATGTCATTTTCCGGATGAATCCAGGTTCTGTCTACAGAATCATGACGGTCACATCCGTGTTTGGCGACATCGCGGTGGACGCACATTGGAAGCCTGTATTCGTCATCGCCATACTGGCCTATCAGCCGGCGAGATGGTATGGTGTGCCATTGGCTACACGTCGCGGTCACCTCTTGTTCGCATTGACGGCACTTTCAACACTGGACGTTACACTTCAGATGTGTTACGACCCGTGGCTCTACCCTTCATTCGATCCCTGCGAAACCCTACATTTCAGCAGGGTAATGCACGACAGTATGTTTGCAGGTCCTGCATGGGGCTTTCGTGATACAGAAAATATTCGACTTTTGTCCTGGCCAGCACATTCTCCAGGTCTCTCGCCAATTGAAAACGTCTGGTCAATGGTGGCCGAGCAACTGGCTCGTCACAATACGCCAGTCACTACTCTTGATGAACTGTGGTTTCGTGTTGAAACTGCATGGGCAGCTGTACCTGTACCCGCCATCCAAGCTCTGTTTGACTCAATGTCCAGGCGTATAATGGCCGTTATTACGGCCAGAGGTGGTTCTTCTTGGTACTGATACCTCAGGATCAATGCACCCAATTTGCGTGAAAATGTAATCACATGTCAGTTCCAGTATATAATATATTTGTCCAGTGAATACCCGTTTTCTTCTTGGTGTAGCAATTTTAATGGCCAGTAGTGTATAATTGGTCCTTTTATTTCGTAAAAAGGGGAAATAGTTGAAATTGGCTGCAACTGCCAACAACTGTAGGGGAATTATTTTTTTCACCGTACGTGGCGATGCAGAATTATACTACTGAATAGAATTATGGATAAACTACTGCTATCACACTCTTGCTAAGTCGTTTATCACCACTCCAGCGTAAGACACACTGATATGTAAGACTCGTTATCAGCTGAGTTAAGTATATGGAGATTGAATACTACTGCTCGCTTGATGAAAGATCAGTACCTAAAGAAAAGGATGTTAAATAGGTCGCATCAATACACAAGAAAAGAAATTCACTGAGTTTTAAACCCATATCGCTGACATCGATTCGTAGTAGGATATTAGATAATATACGATATTGCAAAATTATGAAATGCTTCGAAGTATAAGATGTACTCATATGTAACGAGCAAGGAGTTATAAAATATAGTTCTTGTGAAACGCAGCTGGCTCTTCGTTCACCCGAATTTGTGAGTGCAATCGACTGGGGATCTCATTCTGATTCCATACTTCTAAATTTCTATAAGGCTTTGCACACCGTGTTGCAATTTGAGTGCCTACGGAGTATCGCCTCAGTTGTGCGACAGAGTTCGTGAATAGCTGTCAGAAAATCACAGTTCATAGTATTATACTGAATGTTAGTAAGCACGTAAGACAGGTGCGGTTCATGTGTTGATTATCACGGCTGTCATACCAAGTGGTCGAAATGTTGACGTTAAGAACTGCAACATGCCATGAAGTGTTTTTGGAGAAACGATACTGCATGTTGTATTCCGTCTGGAGTTAAGGACGGCACAGGCCAGTGTTGTGAGGCTATTCGTGCTTTCGGGTGACGTCGGTGTTTTCTAATAGACGCTTCGGTTTTCTCCACAGATAGAACTACATACGTGTTATGTTTGACGGTAGTGTAGACTATTTTTCGTTTACTCAGCGACTGTTACAGTGCTCTGAAAATGTTCTCGCAAGAGGTTGTGTCATTAGATGTGCGGAATGGTAGGGACATCCATCATGTTGGTACTACACCGATTGCCTCATGTGGGATAAAACAGGGACCAATGATTAGGATCTTGAAAAACACTCACCAAACGTTGTTAGTCCAAGAACGTTGTTTTTATCCACTTCTTTGAGGCTGACGCTGAGGACATATTGGGGAGATTGCCTTGCCTATAGTTTGCAAACTATGCTCCTTCCTTAAAATAAATTTGTGTAGGTACGCCGCATCACTTTGCACTTTAAGTAGATAATATCGGAAACCCGTACGCAATTTTGGAAGTCATTTCCATGAAGCCCTAGATGCAGGGAAATGTAAAGAGGATGAAATGTGACGCAATGTCGGGTTCGCAGAACACTCATTTGGTTCATTCCTCTTGCTTTTCTGAAAGGTGTCTCTTACTGATATTTGCATTGCTTGGCGTATTTTATTATTCACACTTCAAGTTCTAGAATTCCTTTTATAATGTTTGCAAAGACAAATCGTGAGTGCTTCGCAAGACCTGAATACTCCAGTGTTCAGTAATACAATTCATATCAAATACAACAAATATGGGAACCAGAACTGTATGTACAATAACTGGACTCTCCTTCCCCTCTTCGCACATCCCCTTACCCCGCCCACCAGCCTTGCACCGGCCTTTGTTTAGAAAAGCAAAAACCCACAAGTGGTAAATTTATCATCACCACTATACTGTCGTAAAACTATAATTAGAAGTTACAGATTCACAAGAACTTAAGAGTAACAATACTTACATGCTTTAGTGTCATGAAGAAAACGTTTGATATAATGTTTTATTATAAAATTGATTTTTAAACAAATTTTGTGAAATATGAATGCTTAACAATCACTTCTAATATTCGCCAATTTCTGCCAAATTAGTCAATTATATTGACTGTGACATTTACATTTGCTTCAAATGTGAAGTCACATTTTTCTTTTAACTAGTTACTTTGTGCTTTATGTTACACATTACTAAAATGCCTCGATTTTTTCACGCTGACATCCTGAAAGTTTCTAAATGATAACTTAATATAAGAAAAGTTGTGTTAAACAATTACGTTATTTTTCTTTCAAATTTGAAAATTTTGTTTTAATTGAGTATAAACACGTAAATATTTTATTTCAGATTATTGAGATGCGTAATTTTGTTAATGACATATTGTGTCTAGTGTGAATATATGTAGCACCGTCAATTGTTCAGATAATATTAGAAAGTAAGAGATCAATGCGAAATGCAGTCATTTAACAATAAAATACTCGACGTATCGAGCAGTAAGTTAAAAACCTAGTACTGAATACTGCTATGAGAAATTCAAGGCTGTTACGTTACAATACACACTTGTGGACAAGCAGTCCCGAGTGGCTCAGGGTAAAAACTGAAGCAAACATCCTGACCTGAACATTCTGTGAGCCACGTTACTCGCGAGTGAGTAGACATTTCAGAACATGCGACAGTGCTGTACCCACTGAATCTGAACACCCCTGTGTACTCATCAGAAAGACCAGCAGCAGGTGGTTCGTGGGGAACGTACACAATAGCCGGCAATGAGAGACGCTTGGCTCAGAATATGATGCCGATGGGCTCTCTAGCGACATAATAGTGTACTGTGCTCCCGCAAAAACCGACGCCGATGAATACCTGCATCGTAAACAGGTAGTCTTAACTATGTGCAACGTTTTCCTGAGCTCTGTCAGTTACCAACGTCGTCGCATTGTACTGGACCGACCAACATAGCCGTGGCTATCAGGTTCAGCCGGCGATTGAGCGAGCACAGTGCGAGACAGAGGGAACGAGGCTACAAATGGGCCATGATTAACTGCCCTCCTGGGAGGCCCTCCACTGTAGGGCGAGCTCTGTCGGAGATCAAAGCCGGGCCGTCCGCTGTTGTAGAGGCTGGGCCGGCATTTGGCTGGCCCACTAGACCGCGGAGACTGCGCGACAGCGGGCGGGCCTAGACAGCGCCTCGCGCTCCGTGCTGCCTCCAGGGAGAGGCGGACAGCTGTCTGTCCTGTCTTCAGTGCCGTCTCGAGTCCGCACTCTCCACGTGCTTTCGTCACTGGAGGGAGGGACGGGGGGGGGGGGGGTGAAACGATGCTACAGGTTGCTCTGCATAAGCAGCTCCACAATTTCTGGGTCGCGATGTTGTCACCTGTCATCACTCCGTAGTGCGTTCACACAGTTAATGTACACGCTGGCAGAATTTGAGCTGGTACCGGGTAGAGCTGTTCACATTTTTAAAAATATCGGGAATCTGATGTATCGATCTATAAAAATGTCACTAGGGCCTCTCGATATTTCGAAAAAAAGTATCGATACGTTGACACATCAACGGACATAATATCGACGTAACTCCCTATTTAAAAAAATCGGACAATCACTGTAAATACTGTATACAGTACTTCCGGTTTTAGAGCTTCTAACAACCCTACCACAACAAATGTCAAAAATTAATTAAGATTTGTGGTGTTGCTCACTGCATTTTCGGGCAACAACAAAGTTACATTATGTGGTAGGTGTCATTAGAGCACAGTTAATAAAGTCATTTCATGAAATAATGCATAAACTAGGCACTCATCATTTCGTGTTTCCCACGCTGGTCTCGTTGTGAAATCATGGCTCAATTGTCGAAAATCTAGGTGGTGATGATTCCAAGCTCGGATGCAAAGAGGCCTAGGTTTTATTCTGCGATATTCAAAAGTTTTATAGATGTGTTTCACAAACCATTCTTGAAAATTAAACCTTTCAAAGTTAGCAGAATGGTGATGTAAAAAAAGTAATCAGCAGCAAGTACGTCAAAGATCATAGTGACAAAAGAGAGCATACACATAAGAATAATACATTTGCAATATAAACATATCGATGTATCAAAGTACCTCTACATTAATGAAATCAAATCTGAATGCTGTCTCAGAAATATGTTAACTACTTTACAGAAATACACTAGAATATTGCTGGTATCGAGAGGTTGACGTGAGGTGCCGTAATGGTAACGTAATTCAAGTACCATTACAAGCTGTATGTTTAAGTGTTGATTTATTATTAGATATTCTGTACACATCAACAACCTAGGAGCCAGCCTATCCCCCTCACAGTAAGAATTGAAAGGAAAACGATGCACGTTCACTCTTGGTGGTAACCATTTTGGTAACAATGGTAACAGCAAAAAAATGGTTCAAATGGCTCTGAGCACTATGAGACTTAACTTCTGAAATTCCCATCCCACTCCCCTCCCCGTTGTGCAACTGAACTAGTTCTTTTGTCACACATGTAATTGCTTCGTACAGTCAAAGAGGAAGACTGGACGTGTGAAATGTCAAAAACTACACAGTGACAGTAAAATTCTACTGAAATTCCAAATATTTACCAAAAATTGAAAAAATATAATATAAAATTATTGGCACTCATTACTGCGATTTTGAGGGAATAGCGTCACCGATGTACCGGGTGATCAAAGAGTCAGTATAAATTTGAAAACTTAATAACCCACGGAAAAATGTAGATAGAGAGGTAAAACTTGACACACATTCTTGGAATGACATGGGGTTTTATTAGAGCCACGCCATATTGCAAGACGTGTTAAAGACCTCTTGCGAGCGTCGTTTGGTGATGATCGTGTGCTCAGCCGCCACTTTCGTCATGCTTGGCCTCCCAGGTCCCCAGACCTCAGTCCGTGCGATTATTGGCTTTGGGGTTACCTGAAGTTGCAAGTGTATCGTGATCGACCGACATCTCTAGGGATGCTGAAAGACAACATCCGACTCCAATGCCTCACCATAACTCGGGACATGCTTTACAGTGCTGCTCACAACATTATTCCTCGACTACAGCTGTTTCTGAGGAATTATGGTGCATGGATTTCCATGATAAGGACCAATAGGTATAGCTAATTACACTACCCAATCAAGCAATATCATTATTATACACAGCGATGGAACATGAGAGATACCCTAAACAATTGTGGCGGTGTGGGGTATGAGCTTATCTAACCCAAGGTAAGCGTTGCCAGACAATTACATGCAAAACTGCATGTGAAACAATTTGAATGTAGTATATGGTGCAGTGAAAGGAAATTATCAGTAACGCAATACAGTCGGCTTTCATCCCACCCCCTATCCAGTCAGAGCTTTTCTTCCAGCTCTAAAGGCCTGGACAGAAAGTTAACACAAATCTTACTTCCTTTCATCATTTCAGATGAGCTATAGAAGATAAATATTTTAACTTCCTTCGGCATATTCAAGTATTTCAAACACAAAATTAATTTTTAATGTGAAAATGGACGTTATGTCGTCATACATACGAAAAAGTCGTTTATACATAGATTATATACTAACTCTTCCAGCATTGTACCAAATATTTATGGAACGTATAACTAGATATCTTACTGCAATTCGATAACCTGTACATATTCGACTGCGTATACAGGGCGTAAAATTTCACGCGTACAAAATTTTAGAGTATTTACACTTATTTATGTGACAAAATTATCACAGGTGCACCATTTCCCCACTAGGAGTCAATGAAGGTCTCAACGCTAGTGATGTTCAGAGATGGTGCTCAAGCTGTCGCATGATGAATAATGTTTCAGAGATTTTGCTAAATATTTCTACGTTACAGAATGACTGGTATGTGTGTGCTCGGAACAACCGGGTATTTCACGAGTAATAACTGCATCTTAAGCCAAACGGGAAACCAGCTCTTCTGGAGTGTTTATCGGTGTCTTACACTAAATCAAATGCTTCATCTCCCGTGCAAAATGATGCCCATATGGGTGAGAAGTGGAGAACGTCGTTGCCACAATACTGGCCCACTCCTCCGAGTTCTGCTATGTGGGAGAAACATTGTCCAAATGTTCTGTCATAGACGTCGAAGTGTGATGGACTCTATCGTACAATCAATCTGTCAAGAACACGTAACCGTAAGCAAAACATTTCATGAACACCATTTACGGATTAGGGCTGTTCTGAATTTCCAACTGCTGCCCGCACGACGCTACGAGGAAAGATCTATGACTGTGGTACATGTGATTAGTATTGTTAAGCACCGTGATCGTACGGGAATGTGAGAATAAATGTTTTCTAACCTCCCACAGACCAGCATTGCTTCAGCTCATGGGCATGTCCGCAGAGGTTAGTGGCAAGGCGTAAGCATTTCCACACAATTAGTC
The DNA here is from genome assembly GCF_023897955.1 of Schistocerca gregaria. Taxonomy (NCBI): domain Eukaryota; kingdom Metazoa; phylum Arthropoda; class Insecta; order Orthoptera; family Acrididae; genus Schistocerca; species Schistocerca gregaria. The sequence continues at coordinate 164,485,417 of NC_064922.1, forward strand.
GGTCACCAAGAGTGCGACACTGACACGACTGTTCGTGAGTCCCAGTGTTCTCAGCAGACACCGAAATCCGTCACTGCCTTCATAAAATTTAGTAAGATGCACTAGACAGGACACAACAACGCCTATCAGAGAACTGACGAAGCAGGGATCTGCCGCATCGTAAACGCCTAAAGGTTCGGCAAGCAGGCAACCCGCCAGACCAGTCGACGCTTTGGCTGACGAAGCGACCTCCAGCAGCCTGTAGTCGGCCTTTGATGACAGCAGATAACGCTACGACCGCCACTGGGGCCACATCTACAAAATGTATATTGAGCAGGAGATTCAATAGTAATTAAGCCCCATAGATCATCAGACGACATATGGTGATAAAACAGTAGGAGTTCCAGCCAGGGAGTGGATGGACCCTACAGTACGTCTCTAGTCGTTCGAGCCGTCATTGCCAGTATATCTATCTTTTTTTTTTTTTTTTTTTTTTTTTTTTGCTCAATCAGCTCCTCTTGTCTCACGTGTCTCACGAGGCTGAGTGAAGCCTGTGCCAGGACTTCGTAGATTACAAAAATTCGAGGAGTACTGGGAATCGAACGTAGATTCTTCCACAGCGAAGGCAGCAACTCTAACTATTTACCTTCGGAGCCTGTTACACAACTCAACATAAACATTAATAATACACTTCTGACCATTAAAATTGCTACACCATGAAGATGACATGCTACAGACGAGAAATTTAACCGACAGGAAGAAAATGCTGTGATATACAAATGATTAGCTAATCAGAGCATACAAACAAGTTTCACACCGGTGGCGACACCTTCAACGTGCTGACATGAGGAAAGTTTCCAACCGATTTCTCATACACAAACAGCAGTTGACGGACGTTGCCTATTGAAACGTTGTTGTGATGCCTCCTGTAAGGAGGAGAAATGCGTATCATCACGTTTCCGACATGGATAAAGGTCGGATTGTAGCCTATCACGACTGCGGTTTATCGTATCGTGACATTGATGTTCGCGTTGGTCGAGATCCAATGGCTGTTAGCAGAATATGGATTCGGTGGGTTCAGGAGGGTAATACGGAACGCCGTGCTGGATCCCATCGGCTTCAGTCTAGATGACAGGCATCTTAACCGCATGGCTGTAACGGATCCTGCAGCCACATCTTGATCCCTAAGTCAACAGATTGGGATGCTTGCAAGACAACAACCATCTGCACGAACAGTTCGACAACGTTTACAGCAGCATGGACTAACAGCTCGCAGACCGTGGCTGCTGTTACCCTAGACGCTGCATCACAGACAGGAGCGCCAGCGATTGTGTACTCAACGTCGAACCTGGGGTGTACTCAACGCCGAACCTGGATGCACAAATGGCAAAAAGTCATTTTTTCGGATGAATCCACATTCTCTTTACAGCTTCATGATGTTCGCATCGGTGTTTGGCAACATCGCGGTGTACACACATTGGAAACGAGTATTCGTCAGAGTGTATTCGTGTATTCGTATGACCCGGCGTGATGGTATGGGGTGCCATTGGTTACACGTCTCGGTCACCTCTTGTTCGCATTGACATCACTTTGAACTGTGGTCGTTAGATTTCAAATGTGTTACGACCCGTTGCTCCACCCTTCATTCGATTCCTGCAAAACCCTACATTTCAGCAGGATAATGCACGACCGCATTTTCAGGTCCTGTAAGGGGCCTTTCTGGATACAGAAAAAGTTCGACTGCTGCCCTGGCCAGCACATTCTCCAGATGACTCACCAATTGAAATGTCTGGTCAATGGTGCCCGAGCAGCTGGCATGTCACAATACGCCAGTCACTACTCTTGATGAACCGTGATACCGTGTTGAAGCTGCATGGGCAGCTGTACCTGTGCACGCCATCCAAGCTCTGTTTGGCTCAATGCCCAGCCGTATCAAGGCCGTTATTACGGCCCGAGGTGGTTGTTCTGGGTACTGATTTCTTTGTATCTATGCACCCAAATTGAGTGAAAATGTAATCACATGTCAGTTCTAGTATAATATATTTGTCTAATGAATACCCGTTTATCATCTGGATTTCTTCTTGGTGTAGCAATTTTAATGGCCAGTAAAATAGCGTAATTTCTGATGCATGGACGTGAACACAGCTAACAATTATGAAAATTTACCCTTCCTAGCAGTCTGATGCAACTGTGTTGCATATCTAAGTCCATCTCGATGCGTTGCATATGTACCAGGAAAGTTTATAGACGTTGGCCTAAGAGAAGTCTAGCGTCGTAATCTTTAAGGACCGTTAGCGGGGCAAGTGAATGTGAAGAAGAATGACAGGAACTGCTGAACGGAATGAACAGTCTAATGAATGCAGAATATGAACTGAGAGTAAATCGAAGGAAGACGAAAGTAATGAGAATTAACAGAAATGATAACAGCGAGAACAACAAGGTTGAGGTCACGAAGTAGATGAAGTTACGGAAATCGGCTACCTAGGCAGTGGAACAACCCATGACGAACGGAGCAAGGAGGACAAAAAAAGCAAGTTATCACTAGCAAAAAGGGCATTCCTGGCCAAGAGAAATGTAGTACCATTAAACATAGGCCTGCAGGAACTAATTTCTGAGAATACGTTTGGAGCACAGCATTGTGTGGTAGAGAAACATGGACAGAAGCGAATCGAAACATTTGAGACATGTGCTGCAGGAGAATGTTGGAAATTAGATGGACGGATAAGGTAAGGAATGAGGAGGTTCTCCGCACAATCAGCAAAGAAAGGACTATATGGAAAACACTGACAAGGAGGAGGAACGGGTTGGTAGGACTTGTGTTAAGACACTAGGGAATAACTTCCATGGTACGAGAGGAAGCCGTAGAGGTCAAAAACTGTAGAGGAAGACAGAACTTGGAATACATACAGCAGATAATTGAGGATGCACGCTGCGGTTGCTACTCTCAGACGAAGAGGTTGGCACAGGAGAGGAATTCGTGGCTGGTAGCATCAAACCATTCAGCAGACTGATGACTCAAAAAGCGAGGAAACGATGCACCTGTATTTTCTTGCATATTCTCTAATAACAATATACATTTGTGTACGTATTTTTATACCGTGTATCATCTGTGTGAAAGATTCACTAACAAGCAGAGTAAGGTGACATAAGTAATTACAGAGTTCAGAATCTAATAATGATTTGGTTGCACACCAGTGGGGATGTAGATCTGTAGCAGATTATACTTGAATTACCACGTGTTCTGCAATTAGTTTCGTCATTAATGTCACCGAAGAGCAGGCTTTAAAAATTCTTATGGCGTATACCACATGTTTATAGCCGTAAATTATTCCGCCCTGTGAACGGCTGTGGTCCTGGAGTGTGGCAACACATCGTCAAGCACGGTCTGTACCTAGGCTAGACGACGCCGTGGAGACAGAGTGGCCAAACGCCACAACAAACAAATCTGAATCTTTATCATTACTGATCACTGTGATTGTTCGCCATAAACGTGAAAAGCTGTAACCAGTGGCTGCAAGCAGCGAGTGATTACAGGTGTTTCACTGGAGAGCAAACAGTATCAGTACTGTTGTCCAAAGCAGAGAGTAAAATTAAAATTCTGAAGAACTGATTGTTCTTTCCTTCTATTTTTCCCAGAACGTCACGTTGCAGCCGGAAATGCGCATGTGACCCACAGTTTGAGAAGCAGAGCCTGTTGAATGGAATGAAATGACCATAGAAAATGGATTGACGGTAGAAAAAATCTAGACGAAAGTATTAAGAAGCGCCGAAATGAAATTTCGACAAACCTACAACCTAAATTAAGGACAATATACTAGACAATGTGAAGGAATTTTGCTACCTCGGAAGCCAAATTGCGCTTGTTAACGAAGTGAGGCGGATGTAAGAAGAAGAATGGCACTGGCAAATAGAGCGCTCCTCGCCTAAAGAGATCTACAAGTATCAAATACAGGCCTTTAATTGAGGAATACATTTCTGGGACTGTGCACTTTGAGCATAGCATTGTATGGGACGGTGACGTGGACTGTGAGGAAATCGAAGCGTTTGAGTCTTTGTGTTAAATGGTGCTGAAAACCAAGAAATCTTCTGAGGTAAAAATTGAAGAAGGTTATTCATATAAACAATAGTAAGCCTTCTGAATGGTTTGATATGGCACACCACAAATTCCTTTCCTATGTCAACCTGGCCACTGTTCTTAGCTGCCTTACCGCATGTCCTGTCATCTTGTCCGTCCTTATCAGACCTCTTAGTTTGCACCATCCTACTACAGCACAACATTTAAAACGTTTTTATTCTTTCTTTTTCGGTTTTCCCACAGTCCATGATTTACTACTCTACACTACTCCCACAGATTTCTTCCTTAAATTGACGGCTATGTTTGATACTACCAGAATTCTTTTTTGCCTGCATTGGTCTACTTTTTGCAGCTTCCTTGGTTCGCCCGTCATGTATTATCTTCCTTCCAACATAGCACAATTTGTTCACTTCGTCTACTTCATAGTCATAAATTTTGATACTAAGTTTTCCACTAATCTCATTTTCTACTGCTTCTCATTACTTTTACCTTTCTGTAGTTTACTCTGAATCCACATTTTCTACTTCTTACGCTGTGCAATCCATTCAACAGTTACCTGTAATTATTCTTTACTTTCACTGACGTTAGCAATAGCATAAGCAGATATTATCATTTGTATCCATTTACTCCGAATTTTAATCTCATTCCCAATTTCTCATTTCCATCATCGCTTCTTCGATGTATTTATTTAACGGTAAGGGAGAATGACAGTATACCTGTCATCCACTCTTTTTAATACGACCACTTCGTTCAGCTTCTTCTAGACTTATTTTTCATTCTTGGTTTTTGTACATATTATAGAGACCTATTACCCCCTTCCCTATAGCTTGCACCTATTTTTCCCGAGAATTTCTAACATTAAACACGGTGACTCAAAAGTCCATTAACATTTGAAAACGCACTAATTCATGAAATAATGTAGGTAAAATGGTAAAAATTGACACACACTCCTGACGTGTCAGAGTTCAAGTCAGTTCAAAAACGAGAGCAAGAAATGGCCAGCAGATGGCACTGGACAACAACACGTCAGGACACAGGATGAGAATCCTGTATAAAAATGAGCTGTAGTGAGAGAGGGTTTCAGGTCATCCTTACCCTGGCTGATAAACACCTGATGCAAGGTACGACTTTCGCAGGATGGCGCTCCAACCCAATTAACGACATGTGTGAGAGATCTCAGGAGCACATCGTTTGGTGAGGATCGCGCCCTGAGTGGTCATTTCCGTCATGTTTGGCCTTCCAGGTCCCCAGACTTCAATCCGTGTGATTAATGGTTGTGGGATTAATTGAAGTCGCAAGTCTACCGTGATCATCTTACCAATTACGGATGCTAAAAGACAACGCAATATGATATATGATATGCTATACAGTGCTGTTCACAACAGACCCTCGACTGCAGGTAATGTTGGTGAATGACGGCCGACATCTTGAGTATTCGTTATTAAGAACATCGTGTTCGCTAATTATAAATTTTTATGCTAATTATTGATTATCGCATGAAGCGCCATCTGTGCTTATTTTGTGCGCTTTTTTATGTTTTAACAAAACCCCATGTTATATGATTTCTGTCTGTCAGTGTTTACCAAGGTAACAAATCATTTTATGAACCATTGAAATCTCAAATGTTTACGGACTTGTGGGTCACCATGTACGTTGTCGAACGTTTTTTCTACGTCGACAGTCCTACGAACGTATTTTGATTATCCGTACGTCCTTCCTCCTTTATCAAGCCAGAACTGCCGCCCCCCCCCCCCCCCCCCCTCTTGCCTTTGCCCTTCCAAAAGACAAACTAATCGTTATCTAACAGATCTTGAACTTTCTTTAAAGGAGAATGACAGGGTGACGGGAGAAACTACTGCGCAAACACAGGTCTGTTTCTTTTTTCTCCGTTTTGGGAAGTAGTAGACAAGTGGCGTTTGCTACAATGAATGTAACATAGATTGACGTTTTTGTTGGTATTTTTTGTTGAAAAATATTAATACCTGCATTGTGTAATGGGGATTTTCCAGAGGTAGTTCTGAAAGGATGTAGATCGACGGGTATCGCTGTAACTTCGGTTGTGGTTATCTGAAACATGAAATTACCAAATCACCCTGATCCTTACAGATGTAATTTTATTTCATCGTAGGGACTTGCAGAAAAGAAAAAAAATTGGCTAATTTATAGAGATTTGAAAAAAAATGGCCAGTTTTGTACCGCTCTTTTTTGGTCGAAAAAAATACTAAATATCAACATCAAAAAAATCAGTCAAGATGAACTGAAAAAAATTAAGTTTGCTTCATGGAAGACCAAAAATCATTAAAATCGGATGAAAATTGTAGCGTGGGTGACGACAAACTTTTTGAGAAAAACGTGTTTACGGCTTGACACATCTACATCTACATGACTACTCTGCAATTCACATTTAAGTGCTTGGCAGAGGGTTCATCGAACCACAATCATACTATCTCTCTACTATTCCACTCCCGAACAGCGAGCGGGAAAAACGAACACCTAAACCTTTCTGTTCGAGCTCTGATTTCTCTTATTTTATTTTGATGATCATTCCTACCTATGTAGGTTGGGCTCAACAAAATATTTTCGCATTCGGAAGAGAAAGTTGGTGACTGAAATTTCGTAAAAAGGTCTCGCCGCGACGAAAAACGTCTATGCTGTAATGACTTCCATCCCAACTCGTGTATCATATCTGCCACACTCTCTCCCCTATAACGCGATAATACAAAACGAGCTGCCCTTCTTTGCACCCTCTCGATGTCCTCCGTCAATCCCACCTGATAAGGATCCCACACCGCGCAGCAATATTCTAACAGAGGACGAACGAGTGTAGTGTAAGCTGTCTCTTTAGTGGACTTGTTGCATCTTCTAAGTGTCCTGCCAATGAAACGCAACCTTTGGCTCGCCTTCCCGACAATCTATGTGGTCCTTCCAACTGAAGTTGTTTGTAATTTTAACACCCAGGTACTTAGTTGAATTGACAGCCTTGAGAATTGTACTATTTATCGAGTAATCGAATTCCAACGGATTTCTTTTGGAACTCATGTGGATCATCTCACACTTTTCGTTATTTAGCGTCAACTGCCACCTGACACACCATACAGCAATCTTTTCTAAATCGCTTTGCAGCTGATACTGGTCTTCGGATGACCTTACTAGACGGTAAATTACAGCATCATCTGCGAACAACCTAAGAGAACTGCTCAGATTGTCACCCAGGTCATTTATATAGATCAGGAACAGTAGAGGTCCCAGGACGCTTCCCTGGGGAACACCTGATATCACTTCAGTTTTACTCGATGATTTGCCGTCTATTACTACGAACTGCGACCTTCCTGACAGGAAATCACGAATCCAGTCGCACAACTGAGACGATACCCCATAGCTCCGCGGCTTGATTAGAAGTCGCTTGTGAGGAACGGTGTCAAAAGCTTTCCGGAAATCTAGAAATACGGAATCAACTTGAGATCCCCTGTCGATAGCGGCCATTACTTCGTGCGAATAAAGAGCTAGCTGCGTTGCACAAGAGCGATGTTTTCTGAAGCCATGCTGATTACGTGTCAATAGATCGTTCCCTTCGAGGTGATTCATAATGTTTGAATACAGTATATGCTCCAAAACCCTACTGCAAACCGACGTCAATGATATAGGTCTGTAGTTAAATGGATTACTCCTACTACCCTTCTTGAACACTGGTGCGACCTGCGCAATTTTCCAATCTGTAGGTACAGATCTATCGGTGAGCGAGCGGTTGTATATGAGTGCTAAGTAGGGAGCTATAGTATCAGTGTAATCTGAAAGGAACCTAATCGGTATACAATCTGGACCTGAAGACTTGCCCGTATCAAGCGATTTGAGTTGCTTCGCAACCCCTAAGGTATCTACTTCTAAGAAACTCATGCTAGCAGATGTTCGTGTTTCAAATTCTGGAATATTCCATTCGTCTTCCCTGGTGAAGGAATTTCGGAAAACTGCGTTCAATAACTCCGCTTTAGCGGCGCAGTCGTCGATAACAGTACCATCGGCACTGCGCAGCGAAGGTATTGACTGCGTCTTGCCGCTTGTGTACTTTACATACGACCAGAATTTCTTCGGATTTTCTACCAAATTTCGAGACAATGTTTCGTTGTGGAACCTATTAAAGGCATCTCGCATCGAAGTACGTGCCAAATTTCGCGCGTCTGTAAATTTTAGCCCATCTTCAGGATTTCGCGTTCTTCTGAACTTCGCATGCTTTTTCCGTTGCCTCTGCAACAGCGTTCGGACCTTTTTTGTGTACCACGGGGGATCCGTTCCATCTCTTACCAATTTATGAGGTATGAATATCTCAATTGCTGTTGCTACTATATCTTTGAATTTGAGCCACATCTCGTCTACATTCGCATAGTCAGTTCGGAAGGAATGGAAATTGTCTTTTAGGAAGGCTTCTAGTGGTACTTTATCCGCTTTTTTAAATAAAATTATTTTGCGTTTGTTTTTGATGGATTTGGAAGAAATGGTATTGAGCCTAGCTACAATGACCTTGTGATCACTAATCCCTGTATCAGTCATGATGCTCTCTATCAGCTCTGGATTGTTTGTGGCCAAGAGGTCAAGTGTGTTTTCGCAACCATTTACAATTCGCGTGGGTTCGTGGACTAACTGCTCTAAATAATTTTCGGAGAATGCATTTAGGACAATCTCGGAAGACGTTTTGTGCCTACCACCGGTTTTGAACAAGTATTTTTGCCAACATACCGAGGGTAGGTTGGAGTCCCCACCAACTATAACCGTATGAGTGGGGTATTTATTTGTTACGAGACTCAAACTTTCTCTGAACTGTTCCGCAACTGTATCATCGGAGTCTGGGGGTCGGTAGAAGGAGCCAATTATTAACTTAATTCGGCTGTTAAGTATAACCTCCACCCACACCAATTCGCACAGAGTATCTACTTCGACTTCACTACAAGATAAACCACTACTGACAGACACCAACACTCCACCACCAATTCTGCCTAATCTATCTTTCCTGAACACCGTCTGAGACTTCGTAAAAATTTCTGCAGAACTTATTTCAGGCTTTAGCCAGCTTTCTGTACCTATAACGATATCAGCTTCTGTGCTTTCTATTAGCGCTTGAAGCTCAGGGACTTTTCCAGCGCAACTACAACAATTTACAACTATAATTCCGACTGTTCCTTGATCCAAGCACGTCCTGTAATTGCCAAGCACCCTTTGACATTGCAGCCCATCCCGCACTTTCCCGAGGCCTTCTAACCTAAAAAACCGCCCAGTCCACGCCACACAGCCTCCGCTACCCGTGTAGCCGCCAGCTGAGTGTAGTGAACTCCTGACCTATTCAGCGGAACCTGAAACCCCACCACCCTATGGCGCAAGTCAAGGAATCTGCAGCCAATACGGTCGCAAAACCGTCTGAGCCTCTGATTCAGACCCTCCACCCGGCTCTGCACCAAAGGTCCGCAGTCGGTTCTGTCAACGATGCTGCAGATGGTGAGCTCTGCCTTCATCTCGTAAGCAAGACCGGCAGCCTTCACCAAATCAGATAGCCGCTGGAATCCAGAGAGAATTTCCTCAGATCCAAAGCGACACACGTCATTAGTGCCGACATGTGCCACCACCTGCAGCTGGCTGCACCCTGTGCTCTTCATGGCATCCGGAAGGACCCTTTCGACATCAGGAATGACTCCTCCCGGAATGCACACGGAGTGCACACTGGATTTCTTCCCCTCCTTAGCCGCCATATCCCTAAGGGGCCCCATTACGCGCCTAACATTGGAGCTCCCAACTACCAGTAAGCCCAACCTCTGCGATTGCCCGGACCTTGAAGGCTGAGAATGATCCTCTGAAACAGGGCAGGCAGCTGCATCTGGCTCAGCCAGAGACAGTGCCTGAAACCGGTTTGTCAGACGCACCGGGGAGGCTTTCTGGTTAGCTTCCGGGGACGCCTTTCGCTGCCTGCCACGCCTTGAAACGACCTCCCAATCAACCACAGGCGAGGGCTCAGCCCCACTGCGGGCAGCAACCGGGGCAACCACAGCGGCAGACCGATCTGGGGACAGACGGGATGAGGTTGACATCCCCGTGATACCCGAGTCCGGCTCCCCACAGTGGTGCCCATTGGCAACAGCCTCAAGCTGCGCGACCGAAGTCAGCGCCGATTGCAGCTGTGAGCGAAGGGATGCCAAGTCAGCCCTCATCCGAACACAGCAATCGCAGTCCCTGTCCATTCTAATCGATGTTTAACAACAGTTACTGAAACACGAGTCGGTGCCTAGATAACGCAAGCGGAACACGCAAAGAATGTATCAACTAACCTGTACAAATGCCTAACGACTGCGCTACAATCTGCTGAATTTACGATTACAGTAACTAAAACTCGAAATTGCACCTCCTATACGAAACTCACACGCAATTTGAATAAGAATCTACGAAGTAAACACTAAAGCGCGATGCTACAACTGTCAAATACTATAATACGCCCGAAATATATGAATTAAACAATGCAAGTACCCAAAAACACGCAAAGAAATTAATTAAACTATGTAACAAATAAGTAAGCTAGGGTTATACGACTTGCTGCTGCAGCTGCTTATCCAACGGCGGCAGGGAGCACACGTGTTTATCATATAGGAAATGGTCAAAGCTTGAAAGTTACGGGATGTCTTTAGCGCCTGGTCCATAATAGTTATCGCCTGGGCTAGTGGATGGGCGTTGTCTGCTACTTTCACCTGATAACCCCCCATTTTCGTCCTCAAAGCCCTTTTCCGTCTTCACAGAATCAGTGCATTTCATCGCCGATTTTGATTTGAAGGGCACTTGCCACATGCCTTAATGCAGTATGGCCTACATTGAATACATATACAGCTAAATTTGAAGCAATTTTGACAATTTCGCTTCGGCTGGATTTTATTTTTGGAGCCTGTCTGCAAATGAGAAAAGTGAAAGTCTACTATGTGTTCGAGACATTGGTAAACATTTGCACCGTTAGAATCAGCCTTAAACAACTGACAGACGCGACGTAGGTAGATTGAGTGCGAGCGCGGAACCGGTTCTGTAATGCCGAGGTGTGTCGTGTACGCCGGCCGCAGTGGCCGAGCGGTTCTAAGCGCTTCAATCTGTAACCACGCGATCGCTACGGTCGCAGGTTCGAATCCTGCCTCGGGCATGGATATGTGTGATGGGTTAGTTAGATTTAAGTAGTTCTAAGTTCTAGGGGACTGATGACCTCAGATGTTAAGTCCCATAGTGCTTAGAGCCATCTGAACCATTTTTTTGTGTCGTGCACGTTCGACTTCAAACGCTCATGGAATCGTTACTTTTTGTAATTCGTGCATACTATTTTGGCGAATAATTCTTCAATGTATAGAATTTCGAATTTCGTAGTTAAAAAAAAAAACGAGGTTTTTCGTCAGTCATCCTGTTGTGCCCCATTAAAACCTATCAAGCAGAATGGGTGCTCTGGTCCCCCAGGAAATGCACAATAATAAGTTTTCTCCCTGCACACACGTGGACAATAAGTGGACGCAGAGGGTAACTCTTTCAAGCCCCGTGGTGTAAGTCTCGACTCACTACAACGCTTCCCGGAATTGTCTTCTGGGGCCATCCGGACAGGGATACGCCTGCATTTTGCACTGCAGCGGCGTGCCACAGCCTATGAGCACGGCCGGTGTCCCAGTCTGCCCCGCATTCCGCCAGTGGAACACAGCAATTGTCCGTTTCCAACAGGGCCCGCTCGTAAAACGGAGGTCGGCAGGCAGCGCTTGCTGTATAATGAGTGTCGAGGTCGGTATGTCCTGGTGGCGGATTCCAGGCCACCGCGGGCCTCTCACGTGACCGCAGAGTACTCAGCTTGCATCTCACATTGGACGTCGCGGAAGATCGTCACGGAATTACGAGGGCAGAGGCCGTAACCGGGACTGCGATTCGCCATCACGCGTTCTGTTCATACCAGCCGCAGCTGTCCGTCCGTTGTTTTAGCGACACTGGTCCATGATTCCATTTTGCTTTGCAGACAACACCTTGCTCTGTATGTTTTTCTGGTAAGGGGGAGATATTTCCCGAACAGCTGGGTAGCAGATCGGGGGCATGGGTGAAAAAGGGTGAGGGCAGGGGGGGGGGGGGGGGGGTGGTGGAGGTAGAAGGTAATTAGGATAAAGACTTGGCTCACGTAGAAATCCCATTGGAATACATGTTATGTGTGCACAACCAAGCGATTTGCTCTGATCTCGCTCCGAATCTGTATCCTTTTTCCATCGATGTTTTTGTATCCTTTCCAGTGAGTAACGCTTATTGAAACGGGCCTTCAAACTGCAGTAACAGGTTTTTATTTGTTTCCCAAGTGTTCTTCACTTGTTGGTAATATCAAGTTACGGATTTTGAGGCTACGTTAGTTTAGAACTTAGTAAACGCAAATTAAACTTTCCTATTCGATTTCGCCTCAAGCTTATAAACCCTGTCCAGTCATGATAAAGCGTTCACCTGCCAAAAGGCTGAATAACCACCTTTTAAAGCACGGTCTACTGCGAGACGTGCAGGAAGAGAATCAATCGTTTTCTGGACGGTACCGACAGGGATCTGGAGCCAGTCCGACTCAAGTTCCGTGGCCAGCTGCGTAAGGTTTCCGGTTAAGGTTGTCTCGCAGATTCTAAACTGGTTTCACAAGGGTTGTCATGAAAACAATTCACCGCATTTTTTTCTGAGCAGAAAACAATGCTGCGAATGCGAAAAGTTATGTATGCGTTATTTTATGAGGAGGTTTACTATCTTTGGCCCGAAAAAAGCATGTTCTTTGAGAATTTTTTCTCAGGATGTGTTATAGACATCAAAGTCAAATTTAGTCAAAATATTTATTGATATTTCCTCCACAAACTGGAAATGTCGAAGAGCAAAGGCGGAGGTGCCGTCGGAACAAAACAAAATTTCCACATAGACCTTCACGCGCGGTATGTCACAGGTCAGCCGGCTCGTCTGACATAAAAATTGAGTTGACGTTAGCGATGTGTATAAGATTCCTTAGGAGGTGTACCTCGCTTAAGTTATTTGGACGAAAGGAAACAAAATGGCGGGCATTTGAAAAAAATATATGGATGTTTTTCTTCGATGGTTCGAAATAAAAGTGGTACAACTCCTAGACAATTTAGTTTTCTTCGTCGGAACCAAAGAAGCATGCCAATCGGTTCAGTAGATTTAAGTTACCATAACGCGCGATTAAATAGAACGTCATTTCGAGAGAAACACGCTTGAAGCTTTGACTGCATATAAATGCAATATTATGCAACTTACGTTCAGTCTGCTATTCCGCGTCCATAATCTAGTCCTTCCTCTTCCTCACACAGGGCGTTCTGCTCGGTCTGAGCCATCCTGCGCTGCTCCAGGGCCGCTCATACGGCCCGTGACAAGCGATTCTCGGCCGCTTTAATCCGGTGGTCGTCCGAATTCTTGGCGAACTGCGTCGAATAGAGTCCCAGGGTGACGTCCATCGTTGTCATGGGCCTGAGAATTGCTGAACACCCTTCATTGAAGCTGCTCACTGCCATGAAAGTCGCAATCTCCACACTCATCGCACCAGAAATCAATTGCTTGTGGGGTAACTTCCAAACGCATGCGTTCTAACTTTCATTTGAATTTTGTATGATTCCTCCCAAGCACCGGTACAATAACTCGTCCTCCGAAAGAAAAAAACTAGTGCGTGAAAAAGGCCGATTTCAGGCAGGTGCAGTTTTTTTTGTTTAACCGCGAATAACAAACATTTCCGTTCCGTATTCGGGAAAACCGTTTCAGGTTTGGATTCTGAACACTTTTATGGATCCAAAAATGCAATTTAAAAAAATCGATTTTTTGAATCAAAAGATAGTAAACCTCCCCTTAAGTCTGCTGAGTGAACCCGCCACGGTTCCGTCTCTTCAGACAGACAGCGTAGCTGCAGGGCAGTTTCAAAATGGCGTCTGTGGGTGAAGTACGTAACAAGCAATTTGCCGTCATTGAATTTGTCACTACAGAGAAGGAAACTGTGGGGAATATTCACAAACGCTGGTGTAAAGTCTATGGAGTATCTACTGTCGACAGAAGTACAGTCAGTAGCTGGGCACGGAGGATGAGATCATCATAAAGCGGTAAGGACGAGCTCCACGAATTGCAACGGTCATGGAGACCATCCACGGCTGTCTCTCCAGACACACATGACCTAGCCCCCTTGTACTTTCACTTGTTTGGGCCATTAAAGGATGCCATTCTGGAAGACATTTTGAGGACAACGAGGAAGTGGTTCACACAGCAAAGCACTGGCTGCGCCACCAGGACAACGATTGGTACCGACACGGCATACACGCCCTTGTTTCACGCTGGCGTAAGGCCATAGAACGCGATGGAGATAACGTGCAAAAACTGGGTGTGTAATTCTCATTATGTTCAATAAAGAATTTTTGAAGAAAAAAAAGAGTGGTGCATTACTTTCTGGGCAATCCTTGTAGATCCGGCGACTTCGTTGGCCATGGGAGTATGGTGAACTCATTCTGCTATGACATTCCGTGGGCCGTGTGACATGTTGCATTGTCCTGCTGGTAGATGCCAAGGTACTAAGCTGTGAGCGGAAGAGAGGGGGGGGGAGGATGGTGGGAGGGACATGGAATCAGTGTTATATGGATACTTTTGTTGATCCATTGTGGCTTCCAGAATGAAGAGATCACGCAGGATACGCCACGAAAATATTTCTCCACACCATGACGCCTCTACCTCTGGCCTGGACCTTTCCGACGTTAGTCCCAGGGCCGTGCTAACCAGTGCTCATCTGTCTGACGGAGAGTAAAACGTGATTCGTCTGACAAGACCATCTGTCGCCAGTACTTGTTTTGCCTGTGACGTCGTATCAGTGCTTGATCGCAAACGTACATAAATTTAGTACCGATTTCTATCTGTCACGAAAATCTTCAGATATGCTTTCTGATAGAAAAAGAGAAATACAAATAAATATGCAATATAAAAATACCTAATACAGCATTATATGACGCAGTTCTACCAGATCTGTGTACAGGCAAAGGTTAGACACACATACCTGAAATTCACATGCTAAAAAGAAATCGACTGAATGAAAGCAGTTACGTCAACGCGTCGACGTCAGTTAAAATCAAATGCGGAACCCAGTCCGTATGTCCACAAATAAAAAACGTAGTATGACATGCGGTACGCTGGGACTTCATAGATAATTGGCATAGTACTGCAGTGCAATCTCGATAGCAGCAGAGCAGCGCAGTTGGTGGCAGTTGCTAAGCAACTGCACCTGCGGCATACAGAAGAAAAAGTGTAATGAAAGTACAGTAACAGTTATAGTAGCTACAAAAACAAAGTTTGAGATGTGATGTATCAGAAATACCAACCAACTAGTAAAGTTTAGGAAACGGGGAAATCGCGTTTTGCTGTGAGCTGATAGAAACCAGTAACTTATAAAAGAAAATTTTAGTGTAAAAATACTAGCAACTCGTTTATTCTTAAGAAGGACATCGAGGCTGCTAGGAACTGAAGAACATGCTAAATAGAGAATAAGAAGTGATCACAGAACTCTCCGACAATTCCTCGATCGCCACAGGGTGTTAGAAATCCGATGTTACGGGTAAAAAATCATTAGCATTATATAACGCCGCACCTCTCAGTTTAAATAGTGGACTATAGTGACTATCAGCGATGCTTTAGTGCAGTAATGTAGGCACGGCAACTGGTTACGATAATAACGCACCACAATGCTCAGCCAGACGGCCTATTGTTCACACGTTAACAGTTCGGTGATCAAAGGCACCAGCGGAGCATTGATTTCGATCGGTAATCAGAGCTAACCGTTGTAAATGTACTATTGATCCGCGTTAATCCGTAAACGCTCATCTGGTTGAACTGCTCTGGGATTAGTTAGTACATATATGTCGACAGCACAGGGGCTGCGTTTACAAGACACACACACCTGCTGTCGAACGAACACTTTACTGTCCAGGAGGACACACTCTGAAAGTTGTATGTTTACACTCTCAAAACAAATGGTTGCTAAAGGAATGAGACCACAGAATGAGAACCATGAATCAGAACTTTTCTTGTGCTTGGTTGTTTAGCAGATAATATTTACATCTATTGCTGAAATGAAAAGTAATCCCACTTGTGTAACGTAATTGTAAATGCTACCATCTTATAATAGGCTCCTATAGTCTACTTAGAGCTCGTAGGAGATTTGTACATTTTACTTTGAAGTCAGAAAGGTAACGGACAGATCTAGACGAATCCATATTTAAGAAGTTTTCAACATGGCTGGTAACACGAGGAGGATAATATCGCGAATTTTAGGCGCCCTGCTAATAAAAAAAAAACTTTATAACCCATGGCATCATGGCATTTTCAGTTGCAAGGAGAGTAGTGAGTACAGGAGAAATCGTTTCAAGATTTTACGACAAATGTCTTCAAGCTTTACTTATTTAGGCAGCAAGATCACTAGAGACTGAAGAAGCAAAGTCGAAATAAGAAGCAGAAAGGTTCAAGTTGGCTGTGACTTCATTGAAAAGAATGTGTTTATATTGGTGAAGTTCCTAAATGAGTGGGCGAAAAATCTTTAAGGAACTAACGCAGAAAGAAGTGTAAGGTTTTTCGTCACCTACTGAGACGCGAGAGTCTCTTAAAAACAAGGAAGAAGGATGTGTCACTGAAAAAACGACTACAGGCAGACCATGACTGAAGCACACAGATCAAAATTAAAATTTTCGGCCACAGAGATATGGATAAGAAGGCAGGAAGCTGTTTGTTTACATTACAGACCAAAACTTAAAAATGACACCTACCGGACATGTTTGTAAGCAATTTACTGTTAATAACAGCATCAGCGAATAATCGAAGTTGCTATGAATAAAAATCGAAATACGTCAGAGGAGGAAACGTTGCTCTTCGTAGGTGAGTCCCACACATCACACTTATCATTCTAGTAAGAGGCTCTATAAGTGCTGAAAAATATTAAGAAACTGTGGGATACAGAGGTAACATAGTAGGGCCATTTCATGAGGTGAAGTCTCTGATCACTATATAGACACGTTTTACTGGATATTAATATGGGATGTGTGCACCCTTTATAATGGTCTGAAATCTAGTGGGAACACTTTCAGTGTTGTGTCTGAATGTCTGTGGAGAAATGGAATCTCATACTTCTGAGCCTAAATCAGAGAAGGTAGTGATGTTGAACATTGAAAGCTAGAGCGAAGTCAGTGTTCAATCTCATCCCATGCTGCTTCGTGCCGTTCATGTACAAACAACTATCGTCTTCGAACGGAACGCAGTGCACAACGCAGTACAGTGAGTTCATACCCGTTCTCCTCCATACTTCACTTTGGGCACTACACATGATGGCACGAAAAGTTCTAAACGCATTCGCCAATCTCTACATCTACAACGACATGGTCTGCGAATCACACTTAACTGCCTGGCAGAGGTTTCATAGAACCACCTTCACAACTCTCTATTATTCCAATCTCGTATAGCGTGCCGAAAGAACGAACACCTACATCTTTCCGTACGAGCTCTAAATTCCCTAATTTTGTTGTGGTGATCGTTTCTCTCTATGTAGGTCGGTGTCAAAAAATATTTTCGCATTTGGAGGAGAAATTTGGTGATTGGAATTTCGTGAAAATCTTCCGTCGCCACGAAAAAAGCCTTTCTTTTAGTGATGTCCATCCCAAATCCTGTACCATTTTTGTGACACTCTCTCCCATATTTCTCTATAATACAAACCGTGCTGCCTTTTCTATGGACTTTTACGATGTACTCCGTCAGTCCTATCTGGTAAGGATCCCACACAACACAGCAGTATTCTAATTGAGGACGGGCAAGCGTAGTGTAGGCAGTTTCCTTAGTAGATCTGTTACATTTTCCACGTGTCCTGACAACAAAACGCAGTCTTTTCTTAGCCTTTCACACAAAATTTTCTATTTTTTCCTTCCAATTTAAGTTGTTCGTCATTGTAATACCTAGATATTTAGTTGAATTTACGGGTTTTAAATTAGACGTTTATCGTGTAACCGAAGTTTAACGATTTCCTTTTAGCACTCATGAGGATGACCTCACACTTCTCGCTATTTAGGGTCAACTTCCAATTTTCACACCATCGAGACATCTTTTCTCAATCGTTTTGCAATTTGTTTTGATCTTTTGATGACTTTATTAATCGATAAAAGGCAGGTTCTTCTGCAAACAAGACGGCTGCTCAGATTGTCTCCAAAATCGTTTATATAGGTAAAGAAAAGCAAAGGGCCTGTAACACTACCTTGGGGAACGCCAGAAATGACTTCGTTTTTACTCGATGACATTCCGTCAGTTACTTCGAACTGTGTGACCTGTCTGACAGGAAATCAGAAAGCCAGTCACATAACTGAGACGATATTCCATAAGCACTCAATTTCACTACAAGACGCTTGTGTGGTACACTGTCAAAAGCATTCGGGAAATCCAGAAATACGGAATCGATCTGAAATCCCTTGTCAACAGCATTCAACACTTCATGTAAATAAAGAGGTAGTTGTGTTTCACACGAACGATGTTTTCTAAACTCATGTTGACTGTGTGTCAATAGACAGTTTTCTTCGAGGTAATTCATAATGTTTGAACACAATACATGTTCCAAAATCCTGCTGCATATGTACGTTAACGATATGGGCCTGTAATTTAGTGAATTACACCTACTACCTTTCTTGAATATTGGTGTGACCTGTGCAACTTTCCAGTCTTTGGGTACGGATCAAATCGCTCCATAGGATTTCACAGGGTAAACAGTGATTCATCACACCCAATAATTTGTACGCAGTCATCCACTGTCTGGTGACGTTGCTCTTTACACAACTTTACCTGTCGCTGAAGCGCTGACTATACAAATGCGTGACTTAAGCAGAACTGCTCGATCACTATATATCATTCTCTTGAACTCCTTACGCACGGGTATTGTACTAGTTGGAATGTTGGTAGACTTTTGGAACTGAAGAATGTTACCTTCCGCAAATTTCACGCTACGATTTACAACCACTCTCTGCAATACTTAGTGGTTTCAGTGCGTCGGTACATGTGCATGTCTCGTCTTAGTTAAGCAACAGTTGTTCCTCGGCGTTTGCCATTCATATTCACATCTCTAGCAGTCGGATTCTTTTGATCAGATAGTGTATCTTCAAGTACTACACACATGCGTTACAGTGCGACTGCGCTGCCCATTAGTCCGCTAAACGTATTCACATTTCGGGCGAATCTCATTTATTCCGCATTTACAGATTTCCAAATCACTGTCTTATCTTAGAACAGTCACATTAAAAAACTGTACTGATAGTAACTTTGACGTGAAAACCGATTATGTGGGACTAAGATTACCGAAGATCAAAAATTCGCTACCACAGACGAAAAACGTGAGCAAAGGAAAAGAAAACTGAGGATTTGTTGTTGCCGTCTCTTATTATCCTATAGTAATGAAAACAAATAACTAAATCAGTCAGTCGCTGCCCGGTGTAGCCGAGTGGTTCTAGGCGCTACAGTCTGGAACCGCGCGACCGCTACGGTCGCAGGTTCGAATCCTGCCTCAGGCATGGATATGTGTGTGATGTCCTTATATTAGTTAGGTTTAAGTAGTTCTAAGTTTTGGGGGACTGATGACCACTGAAGTTAAGTCCCATAGTGCTCAGAGCCATTTGAAACATTAAATCAGTCAGTCAACGTCAGGATTATGGCGTCAACGGTAGCGTTCGATTCCCCCGTCTGCTCTGACTCATGACACAAGGGTGTTGTGGTGTGTGACGTCATTACTGCGCGTGAGTTTCTTTGTATAAATAGTTGTGGTTGACCTATATAGGTCAAGGGAAATGAACGATACACATTTTTTATATTTAGATATTGGTGTTTTGGTATTGTCAGCTGCGGTGAAAGGAAATATCTGATTCCAATTTCCATAGATTTAGCTGTTGGCGTTGGTGTTTTGGTATCGTCAACAGCGGTTGACCTCTTATTTATACGTAGTTTCGTGTTTGTAGCCGTGTGTATGTAGTCACATCATAGGCGCCATTATGGGGACGCTTACAATAGCAATTTCTGCCATATTGATAACGTCATGGGTCAAAGCCGACGGGTGGAATCGGACACTTCCGTAATGCCGGATTATGAAACGTGTCGCGACAGAAAGAAATACGCTCTCCTTTCATTCTCCAAAGCTGTAAGTCAGTTTTATTCCACAAATCAAATGCAAACTTTTAAAGTACACTGAGGTGACGAAAGTCGTGGGTACCGCCTAAGATCGTGCCGGTAAAAGTAATGCCCGGTGTAGTGCACCAACTCGACGTGGCATGGGCTCAACAAGTCGGAAGTCGCCAGCAGTAATACTGAGCCATGCTGCCTCTCCAGCAGTCCACAGTTGCAAAAACGTTGCCCGTGCAGGATTTCGTGCACTAAATGACCTCTCGATTGTGTCCCATAAATATCCGATGGGATTCATGTGGAGCGATCTGGGTGGTTCGATCCGCGTTAATACGTAAACACTCATCTAGTTGTATTGCTCTGGGATTAATTGGTACGTACATATCGACAGCACGGGGGCTGTGTTTACAACACACTACCACGTGCTGTCGAACGAACACTATACTGTCCAGGAGGACACACTGACAGTTCTACGCAAACGCCGCTGCTCTCGATCGTGAAGGCCGTCGGCCACTGCATCGTCCGTGGTGAGAGGTAATGCCTCAGATTCGGTGTTCTCAGCACACTCTTGACACTGTGGATCTCGGAATATTGAATTCACTAACGATTTCTAAAATCGAATTGTGTCAGGCAAATCCAACACATTCCATGAAGACACTGACATGATAAGCAAATCCAGTAGTATGTCACATAGCTCCGAATAAATCGTGACATTAAATTAACCAAAGTAATACGAGTAACGAGTGAGCAAATGGAATACCACAGACTAATACAAGATTGCCTAAATGCATGTCATACCTTCCCACCGTTAGACAAACGCAGTTCCGAGGGGAGAAACGAGAACAGAAGCCGAGAGCAGAACCATGTTATGCTAGAAGGCCCTACGATAAGGGACGGACTGGACACCCACGTCGCCAGCTAACCACTAGGACAACGCCAGCTGCAAGTTTTAGCCTGAGACTTTTTCGCGTCTGTGTTACGTCAAGGACCACCCCCCAACCCATGTTAAAAACCAGAGCCCTCCAGAAGAACAGTATAGATCTTACGATAACGCTAAAAGGACCACACCAGCTCCAAGTTTTAGCGTGGGACTTTTTCGCGTCTCTGTTACGTGGCAAATTTAAAAACATTGCCCTACCACGAAAGGTATAACGTTTCTCACTGGATAGACAGAATTTTGGTAGGCGGAGCTTAAGGTTAACATTGAGACCCTGATTGGTCAGATGAAAATACAGCCAGATAGTTTTTTTTTTTTAAACCAACTTCGGTAAATGGTGGTAAGGAGAAGTTAGGAGAGGAGAGTTGCTTCCGAGATGGCGAGGTGAGCGGAGCTGTGCTGCCCGCTGCCCCCCCCCCCCCCCCCCTGAAGCTTCCTAACCAACGACAAGGTAATGAACGCAAGCGATGCCTCATAACAGCGCATAAAGCTTCACTCATAACTGCAGAAGTCTGTTACACCCCCTTTTTGGGTAATACTAGTGTCGATCGTAAATTAAAGCTCATGGTGTTCACATTTGCCACTTGAAGTAAAGATCTGAAACGCGATGATTTCTCTGTTATATAATTATTGAGAAGCCACTTCAGCCACTGTAATTTACGACAAGTTAGATAAGTAATTAAAGATAATTAAGGGTCACTGTAGACCATTTTGATAGTTTTCTCTTTTGTGAAAGTTAATTTAAACCTAGATTATACATGTGATATGGCATAGGTCATCCTTCGATCTATGTAGAACTTGGAAACCCACTCAGGGAATATTCGTTCACATTTTTGTTGAACGCAGTTGGTTTTTACCATTCTGTATAAAAACAGTTCCTTTTATGAATAGTGCAATTTATAAACAATGTTTTGTGAGTAGAATAAAATTTCCACTGGTAAACTTAACTGCTCTTTCGACGTTATTTTACCAGCTAACTAAAAATAGGAAAGCCTTGAACCCCTTCCACTAAATATAGTTAGTATTAAGATTCTTTTACAGTGAGTGCAGTGGAGCTGACGCTGAGATCATTAAGTATTAGGTTATACCATCGCTAGTCTCACTGAACTCTTCTGAATTCTACATGTCATGTGTCGTCTGGCGTCTCCTTACGAGCAACAGGTCCCAGGTTCAAACTAGTCAATTCCCTAAACAACACGCTCAGAGCGTCGTTGCGCGAAATTGGTAGGGAGACACGATATAGAACAAACAGATACCACCATGAATGTTTAGAAGCGGTGTTCTCAGCACACTCTTGACACTGTGGATCTCGGAATATTGAATTCACTAACGATTTCTAAAATCGAATGTCCCGTACGTCTAACTCCTACTACCACTGCCCGTTCAAAGTCTGCTAATTCTCGTCGTGCGGGTAATCACATCGGAAATCTTTTACATTAACCACTTGAGTGAGTGTGAATGACAGCTCTGCCAATGCCTAAAGATACCTTGTGTTCGCCATCTGAATATGTGCACATCGCTATCATATGACTTTTGTCACCTCAGTGCATGCACGTAACGTATGTACAAAATCCAAAGTACATTCGAATGCGGCCTGTCTGTTCTAATGAGGTAACAGCATTCAAATTCTTCATAATGATTACAGGTGAACCTTAAGCCGCACTTAATCTAAGTGATCTGGTTGCCTCTGAAGGTAATGTATGTGTATTAAGGTTGTTACGTTCCGTGCATTTGTAAGCTCACTCCACATATGTGCCTCCTTCATGTGGCCGTGAGTACTTCACATTCTAACTTGTTGCCCTCTCGTAAGGACAATGTGTAACATCAAGCTGCCCTAAATATTTTAGTATCTCTTGTTGCCAGGTACATCTACATCTACATGGTTACTCTGCAATTCACACTTAAGCGCCTGGCAGAGGGTTCATCTAACCATTTTATACTACTTCTCTACCATTTCACTCTCGAATGGCGCGTGGGAAAAAGGAACACCTAAATCTTTCCGTTAGAGGTCTGATTTCTCTTATTTTATTATAATGATCATTTCTCCCTACGTAGGTGGGCGTCAAAAAAATATTTACGCATTCGGAAGAGAAAGTTGGTGATTGAAATTTCGTAAATACATCTCACCGTAAAGAAAACCGCCTTTGTTTCCGTGACTGCCGCCTCAAATCGCGTATCATACCAGTGACACTCTCACCCCTGTTGCGCGATAACACGAAACGAGCTGCCCTTCTTCGCACTCTTTCGATGTACTCCGTCAATCCTACCTGTTAAGGATCCCACCCGGCGCGGCAGTATTCCGGCAGAGGACGGACAAGTGTAATGTAGGCTGTCTCTTTAGTGGGTTTGTCGCATCTTCTAAGTGTTCTGCCGACAAAGCGCAGTCTTTGTTTCGCATTCCCCAGAATATCATCTACGTGGGCTTTCCAGTTTAAGTTGCTCGTAATTGTAATTTCCAGGTATTTAGTCGCGATTTATCGTATACCCAAAATTTATCGGATTTCTTTTAGTACCCATGTGGATGAACTAGCACTTTCCTTTCTTTAGTGTCAATTGCCACTTTTCGCACCATACAGAAATTCTCTCTAGTCATTTTGTAATTGGAATTGATCGCCTGTGATTTTAGTAGACGTCATCAGCAGAAAATCTAAGGGGCTGCTCAAATTATCACCGAGATCATTTATGTAAATCAGTAACAGCGGAGGGCCTATGACACTACCTTGCGGAACGACAGATATCATTTCTCTTCTGTTCGATCAAGTCTGTCTTTCCCCACTGTATTCGTTATTTTACACTGTGGTGTACTTTGGTTGGGTCAGCAGTCCATCCCCTGACCGCTGTACGGCTGACTATCTTCACTCTTTCGTTGCGATGTGCCGCGTAATCAGATGGAGCACCGACAAAATTATAATAGACCTCCTTCCAGTTTTCTTGTGCTTGTTTACCGTCGACGTCGAGCAGTAACCCATTGTTCCTACGTTTTAACACAGATAATCTTATTCACAGTGGCATAATCATAGGATGAATATTTTTGTGCAAATACAATGTTTGTTTATGCTACAGTATCGCACGAAATGTCTCAATAAGGCTTTGCTGATACCTTGGTATTACATTTGTTACATTTATGTATACTGAATCTCAGCTTATATTAGATTTTGTTATTCAATGAATAGCTATTTATGACGAATGGTCATTGGAAAAATGTGATAGGTGAATGACATCGTTGTAGTTTTCTTTAATATCTCAATTTAATATCTCAACTAATTTCGTCATACAATGCATCATTTCTAATAGCTGAAGACTTTAACTATCTTCTCTAGTTTTCACCAACTGATTTCTAAATGCGACATCCCATGTAAAACACATGTACAACCTTCCCTTGACATATATTTTCCACATGCTACACTCTAGTAAAGACACTTTGTAACACCAAGCTATCCTAACCATATTCCTATAGGAATGTTGCGCGAAAAAGTGCCGCTGACAATTCAGTTGTGTGTCACAAATTTGGAGGAAATTTCTGAAATATCTCCACCATTGGAAATAAAAATAAAAATACAGAAAACTTCTTCTATTACGGCAGGGAAATTCAATGGTTTCAGAAAAATCGACGCAAAACTTCCCTGTACTGCGTGTGTTCTAATGAGTGAGAAAGCGGTCACTTGAGCAAGGCTTAAACCTTTACTCTCTGGTTTAGCAGCTTCATGGGTCAGCCAAAATTAATCTTGTGTAAAATATAACGTTTTGGATTATGATTAAAACAGCGATATTCAAACACTTTTACTCACTTCACTGAGGATATATCGTAAATATTAGCAATAAATTGGAATTTTATTGCATTAGCAGATAATATTTGTTTCATTTCATGATTATAGATCACCGCTTAATCTAAATTTGTGTATTACATTATCAGTTTCATGACTATGTATTACCGCTAAACCTGAATTTGTGTATCATATCAAAAGTAATACGTGTCATTCACATCATTAACCTAAATATACGTAACGCATTTAGCAAGACTGCGTATGGAACCAAACGAAAAAGTGGCAGCCAAAGTTTTGCTGTATCGAATACTGCACATAAATTACCCTAATTGGCAGCTACTGAAGAGCATATTAGTAACACTGTTTATAAGGACGTGAACCCGCAAATTCTAAATGTAACTGGGACTCTGTAACTAAAAAGGGCGTAGAAATAAGAATGTGTGAGAAAATCTTCAACCATGACAGCGGATATGATCTTAGCGGTGTATGGAAGCGAGATCTCGATGCAGAGAAGAGCCAGAGATATTCGCCGCAATGTTTACGCTATAGCGTTGGGATGTGGCGCAATGAGAGCAGATTTTGACTCCGTCTACGTAAGCGTTACCCAATTACCGACCGATAGGAACCCGTCTGTGGGCTGTATAAGGCGACCACAGCAGCAGTTTCAACAGTAAGTTGCTCCTGACGAAGACGACGGAGGTAACTGTCGAAAGCTGGAGGTTTTACCCTGAGTTGGCGCGGCAATAAGTCCGAGAATGTTTTATACAAAAGTGCCATCGCGAAAGGCTTCGTTCTCATTACGAGTTTACCGGTTGCTCGCATCCCCAGCTCACCACCTGTTAGTTTTTTCTCAATAACTTCGGATCTCTGAGTCAAGAGCATAAATAGTCTTTTGTTTCAAAAAAAATTTTAATCTTTGTGGGAAATTTCATCCAGATCCGTAACAATTACTTGTCGGGGCTCCACTGTGAGCTAAACCCTCTTGGTTTCGCTTACAGAAGGGCCTTCGGAACCCAGACCGTCACACAAAATGCTAGATGCATTGGCAGATAAGGATCGATAAGGAGAAATATGATAAAAGTGACAAACTGCCTGTTGACTTCTGTCTCAGGTTCTTCGACCGACGTTCATCTAATGATTTTACTGACATTTCGCCAGCACGAGTGGCTGGCATTGTCGAAGCTTCACGCTCCATTGCCGGTGGTGAAATGGAGCCTAGCTCGCGGCCGCAGACTATATGTAGCTGGCGCGCCAACGTCCGAGGGGTTCTCCGCGGTCATATCCGGTCGGTAATTGCTACCTGCGACGGTCGCTGTGGTACTGGAAGCCAGGATCAGTTTACCTCATGGCTTTCCTCTTTCTTGTTGAAGCTGTTCGGGTGTTTTTGTATTTCTACTTCTTCTCTGAACAAGCGGTTGTGGTAGTGCTTCTCTACAGCCAGAACTTCCGTGTCTGTGAATTTTATTACGTATTCGGTCTCACTCAGTGCGTGCTCTGCCACGGCCAGTTTCTCCACCTGCCCGAACGTGCACTGTCGCTTATGTTCTTTGATCCTGTTGTTAATGATCGTCCAGTCATTCCGACATAAACTTTTCCGCATGTGCATTGTATACGGTATATTCCCGATATTTTCTCCTTTGCCGATCTAAGACACTCTTTGATCTTCCTTGTCGGTTTAAAAATCATCTTTACGCCGTCGTGTTTGCGCAATAGTCAGTCCGTCACTCTGGGAATGTATGGCAGAAAGGCCGTACCCGACATTTCTTTTTCTGGTTTCTTACTTCTCTGAGTGTTCGGCTCTGTTACACTTCTACACTTCTAATATAATTTGTGGAGTACCCATTGCTCCTCAGAACACTTCGCAGGTGTTCCATTTCGCGTCTGAGGTGCTGCGGCTCACATATTCGTCCTGCTCGCGTTACGAGCGTATTAATCATGCCTCTTTTCTGGCTCGGGTGGCGGTTTGATAGTTTGTGCAGATATCGGTCCGTGTGTGTCGGTTTTCGATACACGTTGTGTCCCAAGTTCTCGCCGTCCCTTGTGACCAGCCGAAAAACCCGAGACAGAAGCCAATAGGCAGTTTGTCAACAAGTGGCCACGATAGCCTAAACAATTTTGTAAAAATAAACCTGTTAAATTTTCTACACATTTACGTACTTTCTACATCCACTTTTTTTCTTAGAAGAAATGAATTTCCATAGCGAAGGTGGTGCATCTATAGTGAGACATGTTCGTGTTGAAGAACCAAAAGGCAGATGTTGTTCAATCGCTTCGCTAATACCTACGTGATATGGCAGCGTTCCTAATGCAGAAGTTTCATCTCTCTGACGTCTGGCATTGAACTGTTTACTAGTCTGGTTAGATTTACGCAGTTGAAACAAGTAAATGAAAAGCAGTTCCAATACTTTCCGCTTTTTGATGGCTGTATCTGTTTTAAATAGCTGCCTTCAGAAAATCTGAGCATTAGCAATAACACTGACGATATTGCTGTAGACACATACTGCCACATATCCTCAGAGCGGTCCGTGTCGCTACAATACTCTGACTACGGTGAAACTACACCTAGTAGCGAAATTATACTACAGAAAACGGCGCCTTCTGCTGGAATACGAGTCTATAGACGTAGGTTCAACGCGCAGGATGGGGACGTAAACTATTTCCTGTAATTTAGTACTGTCAACATTGCAGCCCAGTCAGCAGTCGTGATAATTTGATATATAAGAAACTACCAGCCTCGATTGCGGTAATGAAACCAACCTTTACCTAGGATTCAGCCCAAGTAATCGAGCCTTCTTCAGAAGATATACCTGATTCTATAATATGTCTACGAGGGCATGGACTAGAAATTTTCGGACTGTTTTAGTTTGATTTCTAGTTCCTAGCCTCGTAGACATACTATAGATTCAGGTATATCTTCTGAAGAAGGCTCACTTACTCAGGCTGAAACCTAGGTAAAGGTTGATTTCATTACTGCAATCGCGGCTGATAGTTTCTTATATATTATTTCCTGTATGTTTTTTACAAGATTGTCTTCTACTTTAATTTGAACTTTGTAATTCTTTCGCTTTAGAGATACTGATGTTATCATCATCCAGATACACCGCAAACACAGCATGTACTTAGAGATCCATTCGTAAAATTATTTCTAAACTACTCTAGAAATCTTGTCAGTTCTTTCCTGACTTAATGACTCATGCACGCTGCACACAGCACTTGAATATGTCTGGCTGATCTGCAGCTACTATGCTATCGTATATATAATATGTCATTTATCGTACATTTATATTACATCAGTTATATTCAATTACACATAAGACGCCGACTATTTTCTTTAATATTCATATTCAGCTAGTCTGCCCATGTTGCCTTTTCCTTTCTCCTGTCCAAAGTGCTCCTGAATTCTTATTATGCCGTGTAGCACAACTCGTGCTGTCGTGGGCTTCTTTTTCCGACAATAAAGGAATATGATTTCTGTATTCAGTTCTCACTCATTCGACTGAGGTGCCCAAAGAAGATTAACCTTTACTCTTCTATCACTTCTCATGTTTTCTGTATATTTTGGTAGACCTCCTCATTACTCCTCATTTCCCAAACATCTATAGTTTGCATTGCACCCACCGTTCTCATTTTCAAAACGTCTATATTTTGCATTGCATATATTGTTTCCAGCTTGTATTTCGTCGTTACGTAGTCACCTACACAAAGCCGTTCTGGTCCTACCACTGAACTACAATGTCTTAGTTTTTGTTAATAGCGGGAGAGTTTTTCGCTTCCGCTAATTATTCATAAGTTAATATCGCTACGTAATGGCGTCGTTGGCTGCATCTACCGCTGCGATTGTTGAACTGCAAATTACTCGAATGCATGTTAATTCAAGGAAGGCGAACATGAAATCTGGATCACTTCTTGCAAATTAAAAGTGCACAATAATATTAAATCAATATATTATCTGCTTAATTCATACAAATATGCTTACATTTGCCAGCACTCGAAATATGTCCGTCAACACGCAATCAAGACAAGAGAAGGAGTCAAGACGACTAAAAAAATTAACAAAAGAGCGTATCATGTCGTCTGTTTAGATCATTTTGTTATATTTCTTTGCACTTGAAACTTAGACAACGACTTTATTGTTTTACGGCTACATGATAAAAATATATTATTCAATTTTTAAATGTCTCGTCTTTATAAATACTGTTTTTTTATTAATATTTTCGTATTATTTCATTGGGGCGCTATAGTATGCATCCCTTGCTGCAGATACTGTTATTTGAATCATATGCTCTCTCCATTTTATTAACTCTGAATATGTTGCAGATTTTTCTACTCCGCTTTCCTATATATTGTTGCATAATAATGAC
This sequence comes from Schistocerca gregaria, assembly GCF_023897955.1. NCBI lineage: Eukaryota > Metazoa > Arthropoda > Insecta > Orthoptera > Acrididae > Schistocerca > Schistocerca gregaria. The sequence goes on from NC_064922.1 coordinate 164,514,709, forward strand.
CGATGGTAGTGGTTGTTAAGGTAACCGTTATGAATATTTTAGCATACAGTCATTAATATTAGAAACGCAACAACAGCCGTTCCAGGACTCCATGCAATCTGTCAATGTCTCACTTGTTTACGGACTAGCGGTGCACGCAGAGACAACTGATGAGACAGGTATTTACCGCCTTGAGGAACGAACGCTTTGATAGACGTGCGGTAACATGAGTAAGCACAGCAGAGAATGTCGTGTTGCCATTTTTAATGTAAGACAAGGACTTTATGTCTAAATAATTTTTGTTTTTGGTTTTATATTTTGAGGCTAATTACTTTTAAAGTGTGCTTTACGTAGGATGAACTTAGACAGCCAGATAGTCGGAGCTTGGCTCTCAAAACACATTACTGTCTACATTTTTTCTCCAGAGTAAATCTACCAAGTCGATCTATTTTACCTATTTGTGTGTCTGTGTGCGTGTTGGATCATTTTTTGTAATAGTCGTGCTTTTTGCAGCAAACGTTCCGACACCAGTTCCACTGGCTATCCATTGCATAAGATTATTTTGAGTAACTGCTTATGTCAGATTTTCTGAGAGCATTGCAAGATCGCCTGCGAAGGCGAGACTGATTACTTTAATTCTGCTCGCTTTCGTTCCAAGCATTATTTTTGTTTTTAGAGATATGAAAATGTTCAGTTATCAGTGAAAGAAAGTGCAACATTAGGTTTTAATAAAATATATTTTGTGCTAATAATATGTTTGAACTGACATTGGTCTGTTAGAAATTAAAGCATTGGCTATCTTTGATTACAGGTAAGTTACCATCTTCTTCGGGCATCTGCAGTGTATAACATCCACCTACATCTTCGTTTTTGGAAATACTTTGGCTGCAATGGCAGGTGTGTCAAGGTAAGCTCTTTTTTATGCATATGAAACTCTCCATGTCGAAGGAAAGTATGAGTCACATGAAAGGCTTCATTCATGCCTGTATTCAGAGCTAAGATTGGTACTCAGTTACACTGCTCATAGCGGAAATGTTTGGAGAAAAAGTCTGTTTTTCACAGCCTTCTTCAGTTTAAAATAGTTCTTAACTAGTCAACACGCAATTTCTGTGTTCAGTAGTCGTCAACTGTTCACCTCGTGTGATGACATTCACCATTTAGACCCACGTTTTAAACACTTGAAAACGTCTGCGTAGACTCTACACTACGAATTTTCAGTGCCCACTGCATAGAACCTAGTATTTAAGAATCCTAGCAATTTTTGCAAAACTTTCTCATCGACACAGATGAAAACACGTTTATCAGCAAGTTCCCCATCTGCCTACGTGATTGGCTCATACGTTTCCCCCAACCTATATCAATCCGGCACAAATGCCGCTGTCTACTTCTCCCTATATCATTACTTATTGCTACTGGCGCAAGTATTTATTTCCGCTTTCGATTCTCATGAGAATAACCCTGTCGCTAAATTGCTTGCGGTAAATCAATGTTTGCCTTATTTTCCTATTCAATACGAGTCCTACTCCCAGTATACGATGAGATGACAAAAGTCACGGGATTGGGACATGCACATATACAGATGGTGGTAACAACGAGTACACAAGACATAAAAGAGCAAGAGCATAAAAGAGCGGCGGAAATGTTTAAACTCAGAAGATTGTTTTGCAGCCACTCTGTTGCAATCCTGGACGTGTGGGGTGTCGCAATGTCCGTCGAAATGCACATTGGACATGAACTGATGCAGGTGACTGGGCAGGATGGTTACGTACGTTCACCTATCACAGTTGTATCTAGACACATCAGGGGTCCCATATCACTCCAACTGCACACGCCCAACACCACTGCAGAGCGTCCACCAGCTTGAACAGTCCCCTGCTGACATGCAGGGTCCATGGATTCATGAGGTTGTCACTATGCTCGTACACGTCCATCCGCTCTATACAATTTGAAAAGAGATTCGTCTGACCAGGGAACATGTTTCCAGGCTTCAATACTCCAATAACGGTGCTTTCCGGCCCAGGTGAGGTGTAAAGCTTTGTTTCGGGCAGTCATCAAAACTACACGAGTGGATCTTCGGCGCCGAAAGCCCATATCAATGATGTTTCGTTGGACGTTTCGTACGCTGACACTTGTCGATAGTCCACTATTGAAATCTAGAGCAATTTGCGGGAGGGTTGCACTATTTCGTCGTTAGTCATCAACTTACAGATCTTTTCCCGGCCGTAGCGATGTCGGAGATTTGCTGTTTCACCTGATTCCTGACATTCACGGTACGCTAGTGAAATGGCCGTTCGTGAATATCCCGACTTCATCACTACCTCGGAGAGGCTGTATCCCAACGCTCATGCGCCGACTATAGCATCTCGTTCAAACTCACTTAAATCTCGAGAAGCTGCAATTGTAGCAGCAGTAATCGATCTGACAACTGCGCCAGACACTTATCTACACTCCTGGAAATTGAAATAAGAACACCGTGAATTCATTGTCCCAGGAAGGGGAAACTTTATTGACACATTCCTGGGGTCAGATACATCACATGATCACACTGACAGAACCACAGGCACATAGGCACAGGCAACAGAGCATACACAATGTCGGCACTAGTACAGTGTATATCCACCTTTCGCAGCAATGCAGGCTGCTATTCTCCCATGGAGACGATCGTAGAGATTCTGGATGTAGTCCTGTGGAACGGCTTGCCATGCCATTTCCACCTGGCGCCTCAGTTGGACCAGCGTTCGTGCTGGACGTGCAGACCGCGTGAGACGACGCTTCATCCAGTCCCAAACATGCTCGATGGGGGACAGATCCGGAGATCTTGCTGGCCAGGGTAGTTGACGTACACCTTCTATAGCACGTTGGGTGGCACGGGATACATGCGGACGTGCATTGTCCTGTTAGAACAGCAAGTTCCCTTGCCGGTCTAGGAATGGTAGAACGATGGGTTCGATGACGGTTTGGATGTACCGTGCACTATTCATGTCCCCTCGACGATCACCAGAGGTGTACGGCCAGTGTAGGAGATCGCTCCCCACACCACGATGCCGGGTGTTGGCCCTGTGTGCCTCGGTCGTATGCAGTCCTGATTGTGGCGCTCACCTGCACGGCGCCAAACACGCATACGACCATCATTGGCACCAAGGCAGAAGCGGCTCTCATCGCTGAAGACGACACGTCTCCATTCGTCCCTCCATTCACGCCTGTCGCGACACCACTGGAGGCGGGCTGCATGATGTTGGGGCGTGAGCGGAAGACGGCCTAACGGTGTGCGGGACCGTAGCCCACCTTCATGGAGACGGTTGCGAATGGTCCTCGCCGATACCCCAGGAGCAACAGTGTCCCTAATTTGCTGGGAAGTGGCGGTGCGGTCCCCTACGGCACTGCGTAGGATCCTACGGTCTTGGCGTGCATCCGTGCGTCGCTGCGGTCCGGTCCCAGGTCGACGGGCACGTGCACCTTCCGCCGACCACTGGCGACAACATCGATGTACTGTGGAGACCTCACGCCCCACGTGTTGAGCAATTCGGCGGTACGTCCACCCGGCCTCCCGCATGCCCACTATACGCCCTCGCTCAAAGTCCGCCAACTGCACATACGGTTCACGTCCACGCTGTTGCGGCATGCTACCAGTGTTAAAGACTGCGATGGAGCTCCGTATGCCTCGGCAAACTGGCTGACACTGACGGCGGCGGTGCACAAATGCTGCGCAGCTAACGCCATTCGACGGCCAACAGCGCGGTTCTTGGTGTGTCCGCTGTGCCGTGCGTGTGATCATTGTTTGTACAGCCATCTCGCAGTGTCCGGAGCAAGTATGGTGGGTCTGACACACCGGTGTCAATGTGTTTTTTTTTCCTTTCCAGGAGTGTAATAGGCGTTGCCGACTACAGCGCCGTATTCTGCCTGTTTACATATCTCTGTATTTGAATACTCATACCTATACTAGTTTCTTTGGCGTTTCAGTGTAACAGCATCATTGTCAGATAACAGCTTGAATGAGTGCAATGTTTGGCATAGTTTATGATTGACGATGTAACGTATATTGCTCTGTGACAAGAACGACGAATTCGTGATTTTTATTATATGCGGCAAAAGATGTTATATTGCCTGATATGATGTTATACATGCGTTTGTGAGCTTGATGGTGATGTGTGGACCGAAAATGTTAGTTAAAGAAATAAATTTTATTAGGAGCCATCTACGGTCGCAGATTCGAATCCTGCCTCGGGCTTGGATGTGTGTGATGTCCTTAGGTTAGTTAGGTTTAAGTAGTTCTAAGTTCTACGGGACTGATGACCTCAGAAGTCAAGTGCCATAGTGCTCAGAGCCATTAGCAGTAAGCCGAGTGAGGTGGCGCAGTGGCTAGTACACTGGACTTGCATTCGTGAGGACGACGGTTCAATCCCGCGTCCGGCCGTCCTGATTTAGGTTTTCCGTGATTTCCCTAAATCGCTCCAGGCAAATGCCGGGATGGTTCTTTTGAAAGGGCACGGCCGACTTCCTTCCCCGTCCTTCCCTAATCCGATGCGACCGATGACTTCGCTGTCTGGTCTTCTTCCCCAACAACCACCAACCCCCATCAGCAGTAATCATGATGTTCACCAAATGCTTGTATGTCAGTAATGAATTTATTTGCAATCTTTTCATTGAAAACAGGCGAAGTCTATGATATGAGATAATGTACTTAAGTATTCCTAGGATTTCTAATGAGTCTAATCTGAAGCCTTTGGGCTTAACATGTATCACTTTTAACTCTGTTTCTAAATTCGAAAGCCGTCCGCAGCGGCCGAACGGTTCTAGGCTCTACAGTCCGGAACCGCGCGACTGCTACGGTCAGGTTTGAATCCTGCCTTGAGTATGGATGTGTGTGATGTCCTTAGGTTAGTTAGGTTTAAGTAGTTCTAAGTTCTAGGGGTCTGATGACCTCAGAGCCATTTTTTTATTTCGAAAGTTTTTGTCCTGTTTTCAGACTGATTTACTATTTTCTTTGAACCGCGTGAAAAAAAAAATCCAGTTTGTCGGGCATAGAAGAAGGCACATTTCTGACAAGTGGATTAGTGGACACCAACCAGTTTGAACTTTGATCGTATTTAGTTTGATTGGCTTCCTACACCTCGTCGTAGAGTTTGTATCAGTTTGCAAATCGCTGCCAGTGCAAGGTGCTGTGGGGGAAAAACAACGACATCCTAGTTTTCCCGCAGACACTACTCATACGTCGTAAGTGCACATCTGTGCCAGCAGTAACGCTGAAGACACACACACACACACACACATACGCACGCACACACAGCCGCAGCACTTGAGCATGCTGCGGAATCCCGCTCTTGTAGTCAACATAAATCCCACTCTACGGAAGCAACGCATCACGTTGTAGCTTCTTGTTGCCTGAAGCCGGAGCCAACGCCGACACTTTTGCCGCCTCCTGCGGCAGCCCGGCAGGGGAAACAATATATGTACGCCGCGCCGTCGCAGAACGCCGCCATAATATGTTTCCACAGTCCTACCGGCTGGCGGCGCCGGCAATTCCTTCCGGCTGCGGTGTTATTGTTGCGCTCCGCCGGCTGAAATTGTTTTTCATTATTTCTCCATCTCTCGTAATGCTCACGAGAGCGCAGCAGTCGTAATAACGAGGAACGAAATCCGTACTCCGACGTGCGTGTTGGACCGGACAGTTGGTAGCCCGTGAGTAGCGAAAAGTTACGGCGTTCGCTTGCATGCCTCAAGAGAATTTCGCGCCGTAGCTCCGTGCTGATGGCCTCTGGAAGAAGCAAGGCGACACGTAGTCTCAAAAACAACTGTGTTTGATGAGTTTTTCACTAAAGATGTAAGTTTTTGACTATTACACACCAAGAGCAGTCGCACACCCATATTGATGTCATAAATCACATACAGTATTAAACTGACAGTTTCGAAATTAGGTAAACCGGGGGGGTTGGGCCATCGGATTAGGGAAGGACGGGGAAGGAAGTTGGCCGTGCCCTATCAAAGTAACCATCCGGGCATTTGCCTGGAGCGATTTAGGAAAATCACGGAAAACCTAAATCAGGATGGCCGGACGCGGGATTGAACCGTCGTCCTCCCGAATGCGAGTCCAGTGATCAGCTAAGGTTTTCTGGTCACTACCGGCAAATCGGCATTTACTATAAATACTGTAACGTATTATTATGTTTATGACGTTATCTTGCATTTCTAGCTGCTTCTCTCACACAATTAATGATGAAAATTCAGAAATTCTGGGTCCCCACCAGCCCAAGCCCTTCCTAACCATTTAGAAAAAAAGGAGCTGTAAAATCATTTGTTTAATTAGTTTAATAATTTAATTACAAGTGACCCTTTCTCTTTCGAGATTACCTAGCTCCCCGTGCACACAAAATCAGCTTTCGGCTGACATGGCTATGCCTCTCTGTTCAGGTATTGGAAACCTAAGTTGGTCATTCTGTGCTCTTCTTCGAACGAGAAGCAACATCGTCAGCTCCCAGCAGACGATGACCAACTCAGCGTTTCCTACAAAACAAAAGCGCAGCCGCACATTAAAACACACATATAATATTTGAGTGCCCATGAATTGAGCTAAAATCAGGTAGCAAAGCGAATAAGTTATACCGATTTCGACATGCATCTTATGAAACGACTTCACAGAGACGTCTCAATTTCTTTAAGCAGCCAGATAAATAGCACTCCATGTCGAGCATGAAGCAACTTGATTGATTCAGGATTGGAAATCAGAGTAAGGGGGTAAGATCGACACCAAAGAATTTATCTTCACGTAGATTACTTATTGCAACTAAATATTTGGTTGCACATCCTAACTACACATAACTGGTGCCTGACTCGAAATATTTAAGTAAGAATTACGTGAGAATAAAACAGAGCACAGTATAGCTACAGCAAGAAGAAACACACAAAACGGGCATGGGAGACAATTACACTATCATCTCCTTTGCATTAATACCATAAAAATATCACAGTGAGATTTGCATGACGGTTCTAAGCACGCACTATTCTGGACAGAGGTTTAACCAATACACAAGGCTGTGTGATCATTATTTAACATAATAACTGCGTCTGCTGCTTAAAACGGCCGCTCTAGAGCACGTGGTGCATTCTGACTCAAATTGTTGTGCTGCTTTGTAGAAAGCGCACGATAGTCCTTGCAGAAATTCTAGCTCATTAAACAAGCAAACTGTTAAAATAAAGCCTATTGCGCTGTCGTGGTGGACCAGAAGGGTCATTGATTACCAAACACGTGGCACAAAATCGACGCACAAGGATAAAAGCATTTTCCACAAAATAGAATATTAAAAATCATTTTTAAAAAATGACTCACTTCACACTCATCAGTTAAGCTGATGTTCGTAAATATTTCACCAGTTAAACATGACGAAGTCCTAACTCAACCTGATTCCTAACATCTGAAACTCCCCTTAAGAGCTACGATCCGTACTCACTAAGCGTTCACCGAAGAGTGCCCCTTTCTCTTTCCAGATTACCTAGCTCCCCGTGCAGCGGAAGCTACCAGAGGGGTAGCCCTCCGTCACCAACCTCACACACAAAAACAGCCTTCGACACAGTCTTCGACTAAGATGGGTAAACCTCTCCGTTCAGGTACTGGAAACATAAGTTGCTCATCCTGGGCTCTCCATCGAACGAGAAGCAACATAGTCTGCTCCCAGTAGACGATGACCAACTCAGCGTTTCCCACAAAACAAAACCGCAACCCCACATTAAAACCCACATATAATATTCAATAGGCCTTATCTGAGTGCTCAGTCTTTCTGGAAGAGCTCATGAATTGAGCTAAAATCGGGTAGTAAAGCGAATAAGTTGTACCGATTTCGACATGCATCTTATGAAACGACTTCACAGAGGCGTTTCAATACCCACCAGTAGCGGCAGACGCTGAAGTAACGAAAGTCGTGCGATACCTCCTATCACCGTGTCGAACCTCTACCTGCTATGGACTCAACAAGTCGTTGGAAACCCCCTGCACAGATATGCTACCTCTATAGCCTTCCATAACTGCGGAAGTGTTGCCGTTGCAGAATTTTGTGCACGAGTTGACCTCACGATTTTTTTTTAATTTTTATTTTGCACTCCGTCTTCAGGCCACGAGTGGCCTACAGGTACCATTCGACCGCCGTGTCATCCTCAGGTGAGGATGCGGATAGGAGGGGCGTGGGGTCAGCACACCGCTCTCCCGAACGTTATGATGGTATTCTTGACCGAAGCCCCTACTAATCGGTCGAGCAGCACCTCACGCGTCTGAGTACACCCCGAAAAATGACAACAGCGCATGGCGGCCTGGATGGTCACCCATCCAAGTGCCGACAGCGCTTAACTTCGGTGATCTAGCGGGAACCGGTGTATCCACTGCGGCAAGGCCGTTGCCAGACCTCACGATTATTACCCCCAAATCTTAGATGGATTCATGTCGGTAGATCTCGGTGGCCAAATCATTCACTATATTTGTCCAGAATGTTCTTCAAACCAATCGCAAACAACTGTGGCTCGGTGACATTGCGCATTGTAATCCGTAAAAATTCCACCCTTGAACTACTAGAAACGGCATCGAGGTAGCCGAATATAATCACTTCCAGTCAATGATTCGTTCAATTGAACCAGAGGATCCAGTCCAAGACACATAAATACAGCCAACCAGCCAACACTATTATGGAGCCACCGCCAGCTTGCACAGTGCCTAGCTTTTCTTTTTTTTTTTTAACGCATGAACCTGTGTTCAATGTATGCCGCCTTTAGCATCTGAAGATGATCATTGTATGGCCGAAACATGTGACTGTGTCTATAAATACACCAAAAAAAATTATAAGAGAATAATGACGCACTCCATAGACAAAATGTCGTTTTTTTCCTTGTTGACAACTTAGGTCCATGGCTTCGTGGGGTCTGCGCCACACTCGTACCGTAGCATCAGTTTTCCCAACTTAAATCGGAACTCATATGACCTGATTTTTGGACAACATGGTTGTAGAGATGAAGCAGCGATTAGTGTGATTAATCAATTATTCAGAAACAGTTTTAATCGCATTTATTATTATTATTATAACACCAAACGGTTTCTACCCGACGTAGGGGCCATCTTCTGGGTGTTTACACCATTAGTCTATTGATGGTGGTGTCACTTCTGTCGACATAACGGCAGGAAACTATGATAGGTAATGGCGACGTTTGGTGCTAGAGGCACGAAATTGCTACTGTAGGTGTCGAAATATTGAATTCCCTAACGATTTCCGAAATAGAATTTCCCCTGTGTCTATCCCCAACTACCATTACGGGTTCGAAGTCTGTTAATTCCCGTAGCGCGGCCATAATCGCGTCTAACACCTTTTCACATGAGTCACCTGAGTACAAATGACAGTTCCGCAAATACTCTGCCCTTTCATACCTCGTGTACTCGACACTACCGCCATCTGTACATGTCCATATAGCTATCCTATGATTTCTCTCGCCTCGGTGCATTGCGACAGCTATTTAATTGCGGCGTATCCAAAATAACAGCGGCGCCTTGCAGTAAGTAACAAGATAGAATTTTTCTATTTCCCATCCGCTTGATCTCCAGATACCGTGACGCTGCGTGCATTTCCCGTACACTTTACGCAACAAAACCCCAACATGACGCAGTGACTTAATACAGTGGGCTTACTACGATGAAAGAATATATGGAATGTAGCAAAACACCGCTACCGTACTAGTATCACGTTTACAATTATCAAGGATACATCCAAGGATTCTGGACACTCAGATTTTCTTGCCAGTCGTCGAAGGATATGCACCATAAACTTATTACCAACCAGAAATTTTCTGGTGTGTGTGTGTGCATACGTGAATGTCCAGTTGACTGTTGAACAATATTAATACAGTGTCGTAATCTTCTTCAGAAAAACCTCTTATTTTCCGAGATACATCGATTATTAGATTCGAATCACATAACACAACGCAGTGTCCACATCGACAACTGAAGCAAGGCTCTTTGTCACAATATGACTGCGACAAGGCGTCTTCTTTCAGTAATCGGTGTAGACACTGCTTTCTGTTATGTGACCTGAAGTTCGCCATGTATCTGATTGAAATCGGATGTATCTTTCCTTGCGTTCTTAGCAAACAAAAAGTTTTCATAAAGAAGACTACAATGGCATATTTAGAAATCGCCTCCTAGAGACGTGGCAGCATCAGGTAATTACGATACTACCGGACATTACGCTCTTGCAGTGATATTAAGCTTCCGTTTTCTTGCTACAGTAAACGTATTTGCTTGAATCCATGGCCGTGACCCCAAACAAACGCATGAAGCTAAACGCAGAAAAAGTAAATTACTATGAAAAATAACAGTTTTGAAAAATAAAACTGATTGATTCCAGAAGATTATAACTTGGGAAATTGCTTTAATAATAGTTGGTCTGATTGCAAACTTCCTTAAATCGAAGTTCCTACAGTTACAAAGCGAATATTTCACTGACACGTTTCCAGATATTCTAGCTAAAGTTTCCTTTGTCTCATCTTCTTCCCTTTTTTCTAAATATTGATTTCTGTACGTATTGATTTACACGTCCATTATTACGCTTTTATTTGTTTCTTTTCTTCAGTTGCTTACACTTTTTTAAGTGTTTTCTTCAGAAGTGAGAGGAAGGCATCTTTCGATATTGGCCCATGGGAGCTTTCCTTCCATTGCGTAAGCACTGCCCGCCAAGCAGCTTTTAAAGATGTGAATAAACTTACGTCTAATGGCTGTACTGTTAGTAGGCAAGCGCGACTGCTGCGGCCGCAGGTTCGAATCCTGCTTCGGGTTTGGATGTGTGTGATGTCCTTAGGTTAGTTAGGTTTAAGTAGTTCTAAGTTCTAGGGGACTGATGACCACAGATGTTAAGTCCCATAGTGCTCAGAGCCAGCCTGTTAGTAGGCAACAAAATAAAAGAAATTTTATTCTTCTCACATTCATCAATTACTCGCAGCGAAATGCGACTTGAAAGGTTGTCTTCTATCGTACCTTTCTCCCCCTCCATTGACTTCAGGTAAGGCAGCGCAATATTAATACACGATAGCTGTGTCGTAGAACACAGTTAAACATCTGTTTTCCAAGGCCTGTTCAGTTGCCGTCGATTACCCCTGTCAGTGTAGGCGCACACACCATTCATGCTCAGCCAGTGTTCTATGGTACACGTTCTATCACGCACGTAAATTAAAAGTGAACCACTCGAAAACTACAGAACAAGGAGCTGAAATCATCAGAATTGTCATGTTACAAACGAAATTAATAACTGACCGAACAAATAAAGTACGAAAGAGAAAGGTACTAGAAATAAAGACAAGCAATGAAAGACATGCAACGTTGTTTGTTGAAAAAAGAACGCATTAGTAAAACACTTGGTAAGATGACACTCTGGATAATTGTTACGAATGTAGCACTTTGTGCAAATTGTGCAGTAAAAGATCATTATTACAAAAATGTTTATTCTTTTGTATTGTCGACAGACCCTTAGTGAAAAGAATTTCTCTGATTTTCACTTGATTCTACTCAGCCGTTTTAGGTCCAAAAATCGCGATAAGAAATTTATAAATTTACCATTGTTTAACAGCCCTGAGACCCTGCATCATAATGCACTAGTGATGTAATATCAGTCAAGCGTATCTTGGTGAAGAGTAAATACAATAATGTATATATACATACAATATAAATACAATAATGTACCTTCACTAGCAAATACGGAGAGTACTAGGAATGCCACATCTGTCCAACAAGCTGCACGACTAGACACCTAAAGGCAGACGTAACGCTGTCCTATGCGATCAGCAAATACATCGTATGCAAAATAAAATGGCCTTGGTCATATTTCATGCGTCTTAAGACAGGGAAACCAACTTAACAATCATTGTAATTTGGAAGCTCTTCTGTTGGTGCGTGTTCGTGAAGTACAATATGGGACTGTGCATTCGCCTTCATGTAAAACATTTTTAAATTCGTCCCTAAACTAGTTTCTGTGACAGTATCATCACCATCAGTCAGTTTCTTTATTCTACAAGATGCAAAACCGGTATAGTTAAAAAACATCACAAAAACATTAGTGCATGTGTTCTGTTTCGTTTCAGATGTATTGTGTGATTAGTTTTATAATACCTGTTTCACTTGTGTCACTGTATATTTTCTACATTTGTTACCGTTTTGTTGCCATATTTACGCCAACTCAAGTGGTAGGCACTCGAGCACTCGACCAATTGGTTCCGATCCCCCCCCCTCCCCCCCCCCCCCCCCAAGCAATTATCCACACCTTCGGCCCCCTAAAGAAGGCATCGAAGGGCCAACGATTCTTTTCGCGTGAGGATGTGCAGCAGTCGCCTAAGACTTGCGTTCCAGAATTTCTTAAATGGAATTCACTACAAAATGAAATTCACCTTGGAGGCAGAGGACGAGGTCGGTCTCCCGATCCTAGAAGTGTTGTTATACAGAAGATCCGATGACACTCTAGGTCACAGGGTGTACAGAAAGCTGACCAACACAAACAGGTATTTAGTTGCCACTCCTCAACTCCACCCACCCCAGAAGCAAGCAGTACTCAACACTCTGTCTTCACGTGCTTGCCGTATCAGCGATTACGGCAACCTGGAGTCGGGGTTTTTGAAAGAGGACAATGGAGGAAAGTGACTACGATAGTGGTTCAGACGACAGGGCTTTTAGGCGGAATATTAATCACTCTAATAAGAATGACGGGGAACGGCCTTCTCATTCAGTTACGTTATCTTTCGTTTCTGGAACCACTGACCGCATAAGCAGAATTCTGTAGAAAAATCGTATCCAGACATCTTTCTTTAGTCAAAACAAGATCAAAGAATTTTCCGACGAAAAACGGATACGCCTGATTGCCTCCAGAATTCAGCCGTCTATCAAGTGACATGTGGCTGCGGCAAAAACTGTATGTAGGTGAAACGAGAAGAACTGTTAAAGAACACATTAAGAGAGGCGAACGGCACACGCGGCTAAAACAAAGTGTAAAATCGGCAGTAGCGGAACATCATGAGAACTATGGCTTTGATATCGATTTTAATAACGTACGTTTGTTGGCTAAGGAAACCGACATTTATAGAAGAAAGGTCCGAGAAGTCGTTGAAATTTCGAAGAATGCATCTAATTTCAATAGAGAGGACGGCTATGGGCTTCCGGCATCGTGGCTCGCCGCCATCAAGGAAGTAAACACGCAGCCGCGGTGTGTGTACAGCATACACAACGCGCTTCAAGGCACGTCTGAGGACAATAGTATTTTGGGTAAACATTCCCCCTCTCTTGCTCTGTCCGTTTCACATCTAGCCAATTATGATGAACAACCAATAATAATAGGAGGAATTTCAAGCAATGGCCCTTCTCCAGCGTAAGTGTGGAATAGTGCCTTTCTATCCGATGACGATGGGCAACCAGTAGTAACTACAAGACCTTATATTCAATAAAACCCTTCTTCTGCATCATAGCGGGAATATTAGCCTATACCGAGCGAGGTGGCGCAGTGGTTAGCACACTGGACTCGCATTCGGGAGGACGAAGGTTCAACCCCGTCTCCGGCCATCCTGATTTAGGTTTTCCGTGATTTCCCTAAATCGTTTCAGGCAAATGCCGGGATGGTTCCTTTGAAAGGGCACGGCCGATTTCCTTCCCTAACCCGAGCTTGCGCTCCGTCTCTAATGACCTCGTTGTCGACGGGACGTTAAACACCACCAACTACTACTATTAGCCTATGACGATGGCCCACCAATGGTAGCTACAAGAACTTTAAGCAATACTCCCACTTTTCCAGCACAAACGCGGGAAAACTCCTCTTTATAAGAGAACGCTACCATGGTTTCCGGCAGTGTTCTTGCAGTGGCGGACACCGAAATATCCTGCAGAAAATCCAAACAGAGGGGTCGAAACGTCGATTATTTTAGAAGGAAATATGGCGCCGCCTAACAACCCAGACAATTTTAACTTTAATCATCTAAGACTTTCTCAAGCATCAGGACACGGTGTTTTACCAAACTGGTATCTTAAACCTGTTCCATCGTGGGATGGTTACGTCAACGCCTGCGCGATTTTACCTGATTGTCATACCGATTCCTCGTTTTACGACCTTCGAACTCAAACATTTCGATCATTCCTACACAACTAATATATGTCATACTGCCTTCGCCTTTCTGTCTCTGGCATCTCTGGTACGTTAGATTAAACACAACCGCAGATTCCACGTTGTTCAGCGGGAGGGGCAGCGCGGTCTGCAGACGTCCCGCCGTGCATCACCCGTGCTGGGCAGACGCCAGTGCGTGCCGAGCGATGCCGGTGGCATAGTCCGCTGTATTTACGGCCACTCCGGCGTCACGTTAAACATTTAGACGGCGCCCGCGGCTGACGCGCCGGCCAAGCGGCCATCGCCCGGCTGCTCCTTTTGTGTGGCCCTCACTCATCTCCCAGGGCCAGCGAAACTAGGGACCGAGGCTCCACTGCTTCAGGGGTTAGGGTAAACTCTCGGCCAGAACGAGTAAATACACGGCGACTCAGCTAAGACGTTCACCTCAAGCATTTACGGAAATGTTTAGCACATCGTGGTTTTGTTGTCACCCAAATGAATCGTCAAACTTTTGCCACTAAATGACGTAATATTTTTAACAGCTTTTTATAAATTCAATGATATCTGCAGGGAGAAAATGATCAATAGATTGCAGTGCAATAAAGCAGCTGGGGTGGATGAAATTAATTCGGAACTTATCAAATACAGTGGAATGTCAGGTCTTAAATGGCTACACAGGATAATTTAAATGGCCTGGGAGCCGGGACAGGTTCCGTCAGACTGGACAAAAGCAGTAATCACACCAATCTTTAAACATGGAAACAGAAAAAAATTGTAACAACTACAGAGGTATCTCTTTAATCAGCGTTGTCGGTAAAATCTTATCAGGTATCGTTGAAAGGAAAGTGCGAATATTAGTTGAGGACCAATTGGATGAAAATCAGTGTGGGTTTAGGCCTCTTAGAGGTTGTCAGGACCAGATCTTTAGCTTACGGCAAATGATGGAGAAGTGTTATGAGTGGAACAGAGAATTGCATCTATGCTTTATAGATCTAGAAAAGGCACATGACCGCGTTCCTAGGCGGAAGTTATTGTCTGTTCTACGAGATTATGGAATAGGAGGCAAACTTTTGCAAGCAATTAAAGGTCTGTAGATGGATAGTCAGGCTGCAGTTAGAGTTGACGGTAAATTGAGTTCGTGGTTCAGAGTAGTTTCAGGGGTAAGACAAGGCTGCAACCTGTCTCCACTGTTGTTCATATTATTTATGGATCATATGTTGAAAACAATAGACTGGCTGGGTGAGATTAAGATATGCGAACACAAAATAAGCAGTCTTGCATATGCGGATGACTTAGTTGTGATGGCAGATTCGATTGAAAGTTTGCAAAGTAATATTTCAGAGCTAGATCAGAAATGTAAGGACTATGGTATGAAGATTAGCATCTCCAAAAGGAAAGTAATGTCAGTGGGAAAGAAATATAAACGGATTGAGTGCCAAATAGGAGGAACAAAGTTAGAACAGGTGGACGGTTTCAAGTACTTAGGATGCATATTCTCACAGGATGGCAACATAGTGAAAGAACTGGAAGTGAGGTGTAGCAAAGCTAATGCAGTGAGCTCTCAGCTACGATCTACTCTCTTCTGCAAGAAGGAAGTCAATACCAAGACTAAGTTATCTGTGCACCGTTCAATCTTTCGACCAACTTTGTTGTATGGGAGCGAAAGCTGGGTGGATTCAGGTTACCTTATCAACAAGGTGGAGGTTACGGATATGAAAGTAGCTAGGATGATTACAGGTACTAGTAGACGGGAACAATAGCAGGAGGGTGTCCACAATGAGGAAATCAAAGAAAAACTGGGAATGAACTCAACAGATCTAGCAGTCAGGGCGAACAGGCTTAGATGGTGGGGTCATGTTACACGCATGGGAGAAGCAAGGTTACCCAAGAGACTCATGGGTTCAGCAGTAGAGGGTAGGAGGAGTCGGGGCAGACCATGGAGAAGGTACCTGGATTCAGTTAAGAATGATTTTGAAGTAATAGATTTAACATCAGAAGAGGCACTGAATAGGGGATCATGGAGGAATTTTATAAGGGGGCTATGGTCCAGACTGAACGCTGAAAGGCATAATCAGTCTTAAATGATGATGATGAATGATATCTGTATCAACATGGCTCTTTTTAATGGAAACTGTAGCAATTTCTGCTGCTGATGTCGTAGACTTATTTATGAACTATTTCTGCAGATACCGCATTGCTGACTACCAATACGGTTTCCGTAGAAATAGATCCACATTAGATCAACTTTTCACTCGAGACAGGTAACTGAAAAGGCCTAGGAATTCAGTGTGCCGGCCGCGGTGGCCGAGCGGTTCTAGGCACTTAAGTCCGGAACCGCGCTACTGCTACGTTCGCAGATTCGAATCCTGCCTCGGGCATGGATGTATGTGATGTCCTTAGGTTAGTTAGGTTTACGTAGTTCTAAGTTCTAGGGTACTGATGACCTCAGATGTTAAGTCCCATAGTGCTCAGAGCCATTTGAATGCAGTGTAGATGTACTCATATTATTTGTAGATTTTGAAAAGGCCTATGATAGCATACACCGACAGACACTTCTAAATGTAATGAGGGAATTAGAAATACCGTCACAGTTAATCAGATTAATTAAAATCTGTACAGATGAAACTATGTCGTATCAAGACACCTGTAAGAGAAACGGAAAATTTTAAGGTATCCACTAGACTGAGACAAGGAGACGGCATTTCATCTATTTTATTTAACCTCCTCTTAGAGAAAATCGATAGCCATTTTTGTAAACCTAATCCATAAGGGATCCAAATACAGACGATTAACATTACTAGACATGAATACGCAGATGATGTAGCATTAAGAAGTAGTTCCAAAACAGAATTAATCAAAATGATACAAAATTGTTACAAAATTGATGAGAAAGCAGAATTACATGTTAATGAATAAAAGACAGAATATTTGGTCGTAAGTAAGAAAAACCAATCTGATACTCCTTTGGCTGTAGATGGATTCACTTAGGGAGTCGGTTTTGTAACAATAACGGAATGGGTATAGAAGTAGACACTCGACTAGCAACTATGAGCGAACAAAACACTCTTTACTATTATCAAAATCTTACAGAATAGCGGTAGCCCTGCGGTTCTAGGCGCTGCAGTCCGGAACCGCGGGACTGCTACGGTCCCAGGTACGAATCCTGCCTCGGGCATGGATGTGTGTGATGTCCTTAGGTTAGTTAGGTTTAAGTAGTTCTAAGTTCTAGGGGACTGATGACCTCAGATTTTAAGTCCCATAGTGCTCAGAGCTATTTTTTATTACCTTAAAAATCCGCTTGTATCAGTCGACCATTATACTAAGAACATTATACGGATGTGAAGCATTCTTCGTATATAGCAATAAAGATGAAAAAACTGTTAATATTTGGAAGAAAAATACTAAAAACATTTTTTGGTCCAGTATATGAGGAAGATAACATGTATTGGAGGATAAGAAAAAATGAAGAATTAAGAGTGTTGTACACACAACGTAACATCGTAGCTGTCCTAAAGAAGATAAGGTTGAACTGGGTAGGTCATATAGCAAGAATGACAGAAAACAGACTACCTAAAATAGCATAAGGGATGACAATAGAGGGAACGAGAAGAAGGTGAAGAGCCAGAAATAGGTGCAGAGATAACATAAAGGGAGGACACAAGCAGCATGAACACGAGCACTAAATGGACAAGCAGTACAATCAGCAGAAGGAGGGGGCTTAGAGAGCAGGCGTGTGGTCAATAAGGCCCTTGCCACTTGTAACTAATAATAAGAATAGTGCCGAAGTGTTAAAATGACCAAACTTCAACGGTGTTTCACTCTTTATAATCTGGTAAGTAGTGTTGGAGTAATTACAATTTTTAGAACTTAATATTTATTTTTCGGAGATGAAACCGATTGCTGTCTTTTGTTGAAATTCGTCATTTCATACGCAAATAAGGAAGTACATCAACTCAGATAAAGAGAAAATAGAGTGAAATGAAATTGAAATCCTGACATCGGCGCAATTTGGCAATAAAATGAGTTCAGTGGCAATAAATGAAAATTTTTACCGAATCTGGATTTCCCACTTTACACGAGCGGTCCCCTTAACCGCTACTGCTGTACGAGCAAAATGCCAACTAGTCGCCCACTACTGACTTTGCGTCACCTAATCACGTTACTCATTCCTCGCAGCCCGCATCTCGTGGTCGTGCGGTAGCGTTCTCGCTTCCCACGCCCGGGTAGCCGGGTTCGATTCCCGGCGGGGTCAGGGATTTTCTCTGCCTCGTGATGGCTGGGTGTTGTGTGATGTCCTTAGGTTAGTTAGGTTTAAGTAGTTCTAAGTTCTAGGGGACTGATGACCATAGATGTTAAGTCCCATAGTGCTCAGAGCCATTTGAACCATTTGAACCATTCCTCGCAGCCTCACATTGATTCCCACAAGAGTTCGGGAGAGAAAGTGCATCCGCACGAAAATGATCTTAATGGGTGTCACAGCATATATATATGGCGACTCTCTCTCCGAACTCTTGCGGGTATCAGCATGCTGCTGCGAGCAGTGAGTAGGGTTCTCACGGGTTCACGTCTCTGCCCAACACAAGTTTTTCGCTTCTCGCCATTGAATTTATTTCAATGCCCGCTTTAGCCGGCGTCAGAATTTCTACTTCATGTCATGATCACGAATGGTGTCTGTTCTCATTGTCATGTCCGAAAGAAGAGACAACACATTTATATAGAAAATAAGGTGTAAAAACAGGGAACAGAACAAATCTAAATTTCATCCTGTGTGTGTGGTTAACTTGTGTTGAGTACTCGTTAGTTTGAAAAATAAATGTCTTTCACAGACCAAGAGAAACTGTAGGGTGACAATTATCGAACTACGTGAAGAAACCGTAAACTGGTTACAAACTACGGCACACATACACTTTATTCAACATGTAAACGCCACCACAAAAATTCGGGTTGAGGTTATAACATGTTCGATACGCCTGCCATAATTGGCGATGACATGGCGCACACGAGGAGCGTGATCCGCTGAAGTGCCGAAACATCAATGCTGTCGACGACCTCCTGAATGGCTGTTTTCAGTTCATCAATGGTTTTGACTATAATATAGCGCCAGAAAAAGGAATCGCATGAGTTCAGATTCGGAGAATATGGTGGACGGCAACAAATCTAGGTCCATGCCAGTGGCCTCTGGATACCACAGAGCCAGAATGCGGTGCCCTAAGTGCTCCTTAAGGACATCAAACACTCTCCTGCTACGACAGGGTCGTGCTCCGTTTTGCACGAACACACCTTGTCGAAATCAGGATCACCGTTCCATCAAGGAATATCGTACCAATTTTTCCGTGACTGGACACTGCAGATCGTACAGTCACCTGTTGAGGATGAAGAGACTTCTCGATCGCAAAATGCGGATTCTCAGTCCCCAAAATGCGCCAATTTCGCTTATTGACGAACCCATCCAAATGAAAGTGTTCTTCGTCACTACACCAAACCATGCATGCGCACACTAATTCCCGTCATGCCTCGCGGCCAATCGTGCAGTTTGAAAGTCCTAATGGAAACCGTTCAGAAGTTATGACGATTGTCTTTCATATACTTCAGTCATTGTCATCCAATAAGTATCTTGCTTCTTTGAGGACAATGCAGACGAAATACGGAAACAACACTCGAGTTTTACGCAAGAATATATGCAGACAGAAATATGTCTATTAAGAATATGCAAATGTTCAAAAAAATTTCTGCTAGAAGGGCAGTGGAATACTACGCAAATCTATGAACTAAGCTTGCAAAGGGCAGAGCGCTAATAGGTATTTCGGTACCTGTTGCTCGTTATTTAAACGTTAGCTCTAGAGATGTTGCGAATGCCTCTGAAAAATGTCAGTCCAGTATTTTCCGTCTCATGTGCCACTTCATCAGAGGATTAACCATTGTGCACCGCCGCCGAAAGTGTCAGCCAGTTTGCCGTGGCATACGGAGCTCCATCGCAGTCTTTAACACTGGTAGCATGCCGCGACAGCGTGGACGTGAACCGTATGTGCAGTTGACGGACTTTGAGCGAGGGCGTATAGTGGGCATGCGGGAGGCCAGGTGGACGTACCGCCGAATTGCTCAACACGTCGGGCGTGAGGTCTCCATAGTACATCCATTTTGTCGCCAGTGGTCGGCGGAAGGTGCACGTGCCCGTCGACCTGGGACCGGACCGCAGCGACGCACGGATGCACGCCAAGACCGTAGGATCCTACGCAGTGCCGTAGGGGACCGCACCGCCACTTCACAGCAAATTAGAGACACTGTTGCTCGTGGGGTATCGGCGAGGACCATTCGCAACCGTCTCCATGAAGCTGGGCTACGGTCCCGCACACCGTTAGGCCGTCTTCCGCTCACGCCCCAACATCGTGCAGCCCGCCTCCAGTGGTGTCGCGACAGGCGTGACTGGAGGGACGAATGGAGACGTGTCGTCTTCAGCGATGAGAGTCGCTTCTGCCTTGGTGCCAATGATGGTCGTATGCGTGTTTGGCGCCGTGCAGGTGAGCGCCACAATCAGGACTGCATACGACCGAGGCACACAGGGCCAACCCCCGGCATCATGGTGTGGGGAGCGATCTCCTACACTGGCAGTACACCTCTGGTGATCGTCGAGGGGACACTGAATAGTGCACGGTACATCCAAACCGTCATCGAACCCATCGTTCTACCATTCCTAGACCGGCAAGGGAACTTGCTGTTCCAACAGGACAATGCACGTCCGCATGTATCCCGTGCCACCCAACGTGCTCTAGAAGGTGTAAGTCAACTACCCTGGCCAGCAAGATATCCGGATCTGTCCCCCATTGAGCATGTTTGGGACTGGATGAAGCGTCGTCTCACGCGGTCTGCACGTCCAGCACGAACGCTGGTCCAACTGAGGCGCCAGGTGGAAATGGCATGGCAAGCCGTTCCACAGGACTACATCCAGCATCTCTACGATCGTCTCCATGGGCGAATAGCAGTCTGCATTGCTGCGAAAGGTGGATATACACTGTACTAGTGCCGACATTGTGCATGCTCTGTTGCCTATGTCTATGAGCCTGTGGTTCTGTCAGTGTGATCATGTGATGTATCTGACCCCAGGAATGTGTCAATAAAGTTTCCCCTTCCTGGGACAATGAATTCACGGTGTTCTTATTTCAATTTCCAGGAGTAAAATATATATATAATGGTCCATTGATAATGAGTGGACCACTGGGCCAAATATCTCACGAAATAAGCATCACACGAAAAAACTACAAAGAACGAAACTCCTCTAGCTTGAAGGGGGAGACCAGATGGGGCTATGGTTGGCCCGCTAGATGGTGCTGCCATAGGTCAAACGGATATCAGTTGTGTTTTTTTAAATAGGGACACCTATTTTTTATTACACATTCGTGTAGTACGTAAAGAAATATGAATGTTTTAGTTGGACCACTTTTTCCTCTTTGTCACAGATGGCGCACCGAAAAACACCATTCTTTTAATGATGTCCAGCCCAAATCCTTTATCATGTCTGTGATAGTCTCTTCCACATTTCGCAATAATACAAAACGTGCTGCTTCTCTTTGAACTTTGTCGATGTACCCCGTCAGTCCTATCGGGTAAGGATCCCACACTGCACAACAGTATTCTAAAAGAGGACGGACAAGCATAGTGTAGGCAGTACTGCATAGACGTGTGTGTGTCCGTAGTCCATTTTGTTAAATGTCTATAAAAAATTTTCTTCTTCCAATACCTTTTTTTCCAATGATATTTTGAAGGAACGAGAAACCAGTCCAATACGCTCTTAGTCAAGTACGGTTTTTTTCTATTGCCTACGTGCCTTACAAATTAATTTCAAAATTTCTCATAGATTGAGAAGCTTTGTTATTCACTTTTCTTCCCTAAAAAACCTGAACTGATTTACCCCGAAGACTGTGAGGTGCTCAATTAGAGCGGATGAGAATACATCGATGGTGTAATACCGATCGTAGGAGTGAACTGGATGGGCCGTTACGTCATAAAACTGTGCTGGCGTGTCGGCACGCAGGCCACGGGTCGTCGCTTATATAACGGCACGCTGCGAGCGAACTCCAGAGAGGGGACGTCTTACTAGATGGGTGCAGGTAGCGGGGCTTCTGGCGCAGAGACTGGGCCTTAATTAAGTTTTTCGTCGGCTTCTGCGACGCCCGCGTGTTTTACATCGGTAGACAGTGGGTGCGGGAGCCGGCAGAAGGAGCTACGCGTCTCCTCCGAGCTCGGCGCCGCCCACTGCGCAAAGTGCCGCGGTTGTGACTGCCGCCGCCGGAATAAAGTCGACCCCCCCACCGCCACCACCACAACCCCACACCACGCTCCTACTTAGTACTTGCCACAAGCTCTTCAGCATTTACACCCCACGAGCCTCCGTGCAAGACGCTAATCAACGCCGAGACTTTATTCTACTACAGCTGGAATGCTCCACCTGTCTAACTCTCAGTTACACTCTGTGGAAACGTGTTTAGGACCGTAAGAGATTGGTGGGTTGGTTGGTTGGGGGAAGAGACCAAACAGCGAGGTTATCGGTCTCATAGGATTATGGAAGGATGGGGAAGGAAGTCGGCCGTGCCCTTTCAAAGGAACCATTCCGGCATTTGCCTGGAGCGATTTAGGAAATCACGGAAAACCTAAATCAGGATGGCCGGAGGCGGGATTGAACCGTCGTCCTTCCGAATGCGAGTCCAGTGTGCTAACCACTGCGCCACCACGCTCGGTAACCGTAAGAGAAACCGTGGTTTCCACCTCCACCAGTTTTTGATGGTTAATTATCAGGCTTAATTTTAACAGAAGACTCACTTGTTCTGCACACACGTAGTTTGACACAGATATAGAGCAAGTTATTGATCACGATAAATGATTACAGCCAAAACAGTTGCAGGATAATGATTTATGAAAATACTTGACCACGGTTTCGGAATATCTAAATATACCTTCATCAGTAGTAAAATACACTAAAATCACATCTTGCAGTGGAGATTCATAAAACAATTGTGCCAAAGGCGTCGTCAGTAGTTAAAACATCATCTCCATTTATTCACCATGATTACGGACAGAGGGTCGATGCGAACACAGCTTAGCATCAGTACTTCGCCCACCATAAGAAAATGACAATTTCTTGATGTCTTAGGTTGATTCCTGCCAACAAATCTCTTCTTTTAGTCAATCTGTATGACAACTTCCTTTGCTCACCTTTCCGTTCAGTATCTCACCATTAGTTACTCTATTTCTACATTTAATAGCAGTTCTAGGCGCTTCTGTCCGGAACCGCGCTGCTGCTACGGTCACAGGTTCGAATCCTGCCGCGGGCATGGGTGTGTTTAATGTTCTTAGGTTAGTTAGGTTTAAGTAGTTCTACGTGTAGGGGAGCCATTTATATATTTAGTATTCAGATTTCCTCTGTAACAACACATATCAAAAGCTTCTATTGTCTTCTTGCCTGCCGCGCGGGATTAGCCGAACGGTTTGAGGCGCCGTAGTCATGGACTGTGCGGCTGGTTCCGGCGGAAGTTTGAGTCCTCCCTCGGGCATGGGTGTGTGTGTTTGTCCTTAGGATAATTTAGGTTAAGTAGTGTGTAAGCTTACGGACTGATGACCTTAGCAGTTAAGTCCCTTAAGATTTCACACACATTTCAACATTTCTTCTTGCCTGACCTGTTTATCACCCACTTTTGAATTTCAAGCAAGGATACACTCCACACTTTCATAAAAGATTTCCAAGCACTTGTTTTTATGAAGCATGCATCGTTGAGCCAAAACATGATGACCACTTGCTTAAGAGAGTGTTGTTACACTTCACAAATACCGTACAGCAGAAATGAAATGAAACGATCGGGTCCTTCATGCCCGGGGAAGTTGGGCCGCCGGTTGCGTCTTATTTCAGATATTGCCATTTTGGGCGACTTGGGCACCGGTGACGACGAGGACAACACAAAACCCAGTGCAAGAGTGGAGAAGATCTCCAACCTGGCCGAGAATAGAACCGGGCTCCGCTGCATGGCAGACAAACACGTTATAACTCAGCTAAGCGTGCGGACCAGTAAAACAGTGTTTGTGCTTGTGAAAGATTCTACAAGTCCCTGACTGGATTTCAGAAGCATGTGGCACCAGACGTGTACACACAGGTCTAGTAATTTCCGCAAATTATGGCATGGAGGTTTACGGGCACGCAGCTGGTGCCGCACATGCTTTCCAGTGGGTACAGATCAGGCATCAGTGTTAGTTCACTATAATCTTTCTTTAACCACTGCATCATGATGTTGCCCTTGCAGCACGGACAGCTATGCTGCTGGGAGCTATCGTCCCCTTGCGGAGAGACATGATGCATGCCTCAATGTAGGTGGTCCCCAGTAATGTTCACACAGTTCACTGGTATCATGATGCCTTCGATTACCACCACAGATGCCGTAGAAGCCCAACACAATGTTCTCCATAGCACAATTCTGCCATCATCGCCCTGCATCTGTGGCGCGGTGCATGTTTCGTACAGCGATTCGCCTGAATGACGGCCTGTAAGGACCTAACCACCCGCCATGGTGCAATAGAAATACGATTAATTCGATAGGCAACACGTTAGTAATGATCCATGGTAAAATCTCAGTAGTGTTATGCCCGCTGCAGTCATAACTGACGATATTGTTGAGTCAACACAGGAACACGCAGGGGTCGTGTGATGTGGATGTTCAGCAATGACCTTCGATGGGTGAGCTCCGGAACACATGTGCCTGCACTAGCGCTGCACCGTGTCATCAGGTCTGACACAGGTCGGTGCCTGTCTTAGACTACACAGTGGGGGATCTTCCGATCTCTCATCTTTTGTATCGGTCGTCCATTGCCATACGGCTTATTCGTTATTCCACCATCCTCAAACCACCTTCCACAGGTGCGGCCGCCCCCGGTAGCTGAGTGGTCAGCGTGACAGACTGTCAGTCCTAAGGGGCAAGGTACGATTCCCGGCCGGGTCGAAGATTTTCTCCGCTCAGGGACTGGGTGTTCTGTTGTTCTAATCATCATCATTTCATCACCATCTACGCGCAGGCCGCCGAAGTGGCTTCAAATGGAAACCCTTGCACCAGGCGAACGGTCTACCCGACTGGAGGCCCTAGCCACACGCCATTTCATTTCATTTCCACAGGTGCTCCGGACAGCAGTACGCCAACAGGCAACCAGATTCGCCGTTTCAGAGATTCTCGTTTCCAGCCGCAGCGCCACAACAATGTGCCTTTTGTCAAAAGAGCTTATACTTGTGGATTTCCACATTTGGAGCCTGTATATCCTCGGTATAATGACTGCCCATTTGTCTCTATTCCGCTTACGTTCTTTCCTTACTGCGTCATGTGCTCACAACACCACCAGGAGGCATTCGACCTGTCGGTGCTCAGTCGTCAGAACGTTTTGGCTCATCAGTATATATGCAGACTAAAACAATAAATGGAAATGGTAGAAAAGCCGGTAATTAATTAATTAATTAATTTCTTCGTTTATTTAGACTGACCAGATTATGGCCTCAAGGCCTTATGTTACATCTGACCAGGAACAACAAATACATATATACACTCCTGGAAATGGAAAAAAGAACACAATGACACCGGTGTGTCAGACCCACCATACTTGCTCCGGACACTGCGAGAGGGCTGTACAAGCAATGATCACACGCACGGCACAGCGGACACACCAGGAACCGCGGTGTTGGCCGTCGAATGGCGCTAGCTGCGCAGCATTTGTGCACCACCGCCGTCAGTGTCAGCCAGTTTGCCGTGGCATGCGGAGCTCCATCGCAGTCTTTAACACTGGTAGCATGCCGCGACAGCGTGGACGTGACCCGTATGTGCAGTTGACGGACTTTGAGTGAGGGCGTATAGTGGACATGCGGGAGGCCGGGTGGACGTACCGCCGAATTGCTCAACACGTGGGGCGTGAGGTCTCCACAGTACATCGATGTTGTCGCCAGTGGTCGGCGGAAGGTGCACGTGCCCGTCGACCTGGGACCGGACCGCAGCGACGCACGGATGCACGCCAAGACCGTAGGATCCTACGCAGTGCCGTAGGGGACCGCACCGCCACTTCCCAGCAAATTAGGGACACTGTTGCTCCTGGGGTATCGGCGAGGACCATTCGCAACCGTCTCCATGAAGCTGGGCTACGGTCCCGCACACTGTTAGGCCGTCTTCCGCTCACGCCCCAACATCGTGCAGCCCGCCTCCAGTGGTGTCGCGACAGGCGTGAATGGAGGGACGAATGGAGACATGTCGTCTTCAGCGATGAGAGTCGCTTCTGCCTTGGTGCCAATGATGGTCGTATGCGTGTTTGGCGCCGTGCAGGTGAGCGCCACAATCAGGACTGCATACGACCGAGGCACACAGGGCCAACACCCGGCATCATGGCGTGGGGAGCGATCTCCTACACTGGCCGTACACCTCTGGTGATCGTCGAGAGGACACTGAATAGTGCACGTTACATCCAAACCCATCGTTCTACCATTCCTAGACCGGCAAGGGAACTTGCTGTTCCAACAGGACAATGCACGTCCGCATGTATCCCGTGCCACCCAACGTGCTCTAGAAGGTGTAAGTCAACTACCCTGGCCAGCAAGATCTCCGGATCTGTCCCCCATTGAGCATGTTTGGGACTGGATGAAGCGTCGTCTCACGCGGTCTGCACGTCCAGCACGAACGCTGGTCCAACTGAGGCGCCAGGTGGAAATGGCATGGCAAGCCGTTCTACAGGACTACATCCAGCATCTCTACGACCGTCTTCATGGGAGAATAGCAGCCTGCATTGCTGCGAAAGGTGGATATACACTGTAGTAGTGCCGACATTGTGCATGCTCTGTTGCCTGTGTCTATGTGCCTGTGGTTCTGTCAGTGTGAACATGTGATGTATCTGACCCCAGGAATGTGTCAATAAAGTTTCCCCTTCCTGGGACAATGAATTCACGGTGTTCTTATTTCAATTTCCAGGAGTGTATTACCAAAACATTCATGAAAATGATAACACTCTTAGAAATGATAATAAGTTTAATAATAATAATAATAATTATTATTATTATTATTATTATTATTATTATTATTATTATTATTATAATAGTTGACAATAATGAAGGTAAGGATAAATGGCAATAATAACAGTAATAATAAAACAAAGTGCATTAAAAATAATATAGACTAGTTTAGAACAATTTAAATCATGTTTAGTATTGTCAGAAAAGACAGGATGAAGAATAAGAATATTGGAATCACATTAATAGTGGCTGTTAGGAGAGTACTTGATTTAAGTAAATAACACTGTACGCGAGGAGAACGGAAAAGTTGTAGGGGGAGGAGGGCTGGAAGAGTATGAGCTGCAGACCAGTATGTGGAAGAGATAGCTATTGCGAGAGCAGGTGAGCCATTAGCTGCTTTTTGAAGCCTGATATTTTGAGAAGATTGTTCCAAAGTCTGGTTTCGGATACAGAAAATGATTTAGAAATGACGGTGTTGTGTGGTGGTACTGAGAGGATCGTACTTTGTTGAGAACGAGTATTTCTGCCGTGCTGTTCAGATAGTAATGTAATGGCTGAAGGTAAGTAAGACGGAGTCTGATGATTCAGAAGACGATGGAGTAAACATAATTGTAGTCCCTACTTTTATCAGCACGTAGCCACTATAATTGTTCATAGGCTGGAGTGATATGATCGTAATAGCGAACGTCACAAATATATCGGACGCAAGCATGCATCGCCAGTTTCAGCCTGCGAGAGTTTTCGTACGAAAGTCCTTGAAGAACAGCATCGCCATAGTCGAGAATAGGGAGTGTTAGAGATTCTACGAGCTTCTTCAGTAATCGAACACGGATCTCCTGCCCACTTGGCAGATGCACTAAACACTACGCCAGCCTGGCACAGTGGCGTTGTACAGATGCGCACACTACCCTAAAGAGTTTCCCTCCTTAATCCAAATTCCCATTCACGCTTCAACCCACTTGGTATTCCGCCTAAAAGCGAAGAGCATTACAGAGGCTCTCCAACTGTATTGGAATAGCACCTCGCCATCGAACGAAGTCAGTCAGGAAGTCCCATTTCGTTCTATGCTGATATACCATTTCAATACAGTTGGAGTGCCTCTTCGATTTTAGTGGAAATACCAAGTGGGCTGAGATGTGCTTAGGAATTGAGAACGGAAACATTACAGCAGTGCGTGCAGCTGCACAAAGCCACTGCGTGAGAGAGGCGTAGTGGTTAGCACATGTGACTACTGAGCAGCAGACCCCAATTCGAATACCGGCCTTGGTACAAATTTTCAGTTCATTGCTTCATTCTTCTTATATACACCATAGATCCTTGAGACTTGAAAAGAGCTGTGGTACCATAAACAGTTTTGCTTAAATTTATATTCGATGTTAACAAATTCCCTTTTTCACGTACACTCTTCTGGCTATTACTAGACTGCATTTTATATCCTACTATTTTGGCTATTAACGCTTGTTTGGTGCCCAATACCGAAACTCGTAAACTCCCTTTGTTGTCTCATTTACTAAACTAAGTCTATCACTATCACCTGCTTTAATTCGACTACATTTCTTTATAGTTGTTTTACCTTTGGTGATGTTCTCCCTACAACCTGTTTTTAAGACATTATCCACTCCGTTCAACTTGTCTTGCAAATACACTACTGGCTATTAAAATTGCTACACCACGAAGGTGACGTGCTACAGACGCGAAATTTAACAGACAGGAAGGAGATGCTGTGATATGCAAATGATTAGCTTTTCAGAGCATTCACACAAGGTTCGCGTCGGTGGCGACACCTACAACGTGCTGACATGAGTAAAGTTTCCAACCAATTTCTCATACACAAACAGCATCTGACGGGCGTTGCCTGGTGAAACGTTGTTGTGATGCCTCGTGTAAGGAGGAGAATTGGGTACCATCACGTTTCCGACTTTGATAAAGGTCGGATTGCGGTTTATCGTATCGTGACATTGCTGCTCGCGTTGGTCGAGATCTAATGAATGTTAGCAGAATATGGAATCGGTGAGTTCAAGAGGTTAATACGGAACGCCGTGCTGGATCCCAACCGCCTCGTATCACTAGCAGTCGAGATGACAGGCACCTTATCCGCATGGCTGTAACAGATCGTGCAGCCACGTCTCGATCCCTCAGTCAACAGGTGGGGACGTTTGCAAGACAACAACCATCTGCACGAACAGTTCGACGACGTTTGCAGCAGTATGGACTATCAGCTCGGAGACCATGGCTGCGGTTACCTTGACGCTGCATCACAGACAGGAGCGCCTGTGATGGTGTACGCAACAACGAACATGGGTGCACGAATGGCTAATCATCATTTTTTTCGGATGTGTACAGCATTATGTTGGTCGCATCCGTGTTCGGCGACATCGCGGTGAACGCACATTGGAAGCGTTTATTCGTCATTGCCATACTGGCGTATCATCCGGCGTGATGGTATGGGGTGCCATTAGTTACACTTCTCGGTCACCCTTTGTTCGCATTAACGGCACTTTGAACAGTGGACGTTACATTTCAGATGTGTTACGACCCCTTGCTCTACCCTTCATTCGATCCCTGCAGAACCCTACATTTCAGCGTGATAATGCACGACCCCATGTTGCAGGTCTTGTACGGGCCTTTCTGGATACAGAAAATATTTGACTGCTGCCCTGGCCAGCACATTCTCCAGATCTCTCACCGATTGAAAACGTCTGATCAATGGTGGCCGAGCAACTGGCTCGTCACAATACGCCAGTCCCTACACTTGATGAACTGTGGTATCGTGCTGAAGCTGCATGGGCAGCTGTATCTGTACACGCTATCCAAGCTCTGTCTGACTCAATGCCCAGGCGTATCAAGGCCGTTATTACGGCCAGAGGTCGTTGTTCTGGGTACTGATTTCTCAGGATATATGCACCCAAAATATGTGAAATTTTAATCACACGTCAGTTCTAGTATAACATATTTGTCCAATGAATACCCGTTTATCATCTGCATTTCTTCTTGGTGTAGCAATTTTAATGGCCAGTAGTGTAGTTTGTCGTGTCTGAAAGAATTATAGTGTTATCAGCAAACGTCAAAGCTTTCATTTCTTCTCTGAGACCGTGATTTCCATGCCATTCTCCTCCTTAATTTCCTTCACTGGTTGCTCTATGTAGCAACTGGAAAACATTTGGGAGAGGCTGGAACCCTGTCTTACTCCCTTCTCAACTACCGCTCCCCTTATACGGCCCTCGAATATTATAACAGCAGTCTGATAACTGCACGTTTTACACAAACTTTCGATTCCTATATTTTCACCCTCCTGCCTTCAGAATTTCAGTGTATTGCAGTCATCATTGTCAAAAGTTTCCGCTACCTCTAAAAATGTAATAAACGTAGGTTTGTCTTTCTTGAGTCTTTCTTCGTCACTGGATCTGTATAGCCCACGCTGACGTCTTACGAGGTCAGATTCTATCATTTTTCCATTATTCTATAAATAATTCGTGCCAGTATTTTATACTCATTTTATAATTTATTAAAAACCCCATGTAATTTATGAAACTAAGTCAAACTGTGTTATCTACTCACACAAAAATTTACATTGAACAGCAAAAAATAGCAGTAATGCACGAACTAATATGATGATACGTAATAGCACAGTCTCTCCTAACAAGCGACTGGGCGCGCCTAGTTGGAGCCCTCAACTCGTTAGAGGTCGGTGAACAACTGCGTGGCTCATAGGAAGACCAAACCTTTACTTTCGCGTCAAATCATCCATTTCCTCACTTGTACGATCCAGTGCTCGCAGGCACGTCATCCTCCCTTTTGATTTCCTGTGCGCGCGACTACAAAAATAAAGGAACGGATCGGAAAAAAAGGGCAGCGGAAGGGAAAAAGCGCTGGCGCCCTCTACGATCCCGAGGGCGTGTAAACGGCCGTGGCGGACCAATTGGCGCGCTAGCTGCCCCAGTATCGCCGGCTGACCGCCTCATAAATATTAACACCCCGTTCGCACTCCTCCGTCCGTGAGAGGACGTATAAAAAGGCAGGCGGTTACACTGAACACTGCGAAAGGGCTGCAATTTTTTACACTCCGTCTGCCAGTGGTAACTCGCCTCCAAGCTAATACCCATTATTACTCGCGTCTGCTGAAAAGCTATGACCTAGCAAGGTTATTCGTAGTACAGAATACTTCGATACGTAGAGAAGTGCACGAAACCTGCCTAGCTGGTGAAGCTTTGTATTAACGTACAGTGGTGCCCATAGGCTCTTGTCTGACCGTATTCTGAACCAGAGCTAAATATTACATAATAATTTTGATGATACATGGTAACTTAATTATGTTCTTCTCTAGGCTACAGTGACCAATAGCTTCATCTATATATATAAAAGAATGCAGAATGATTGCAGACCTAAAAACACACGGTTAACGAAAGCAGGAGATCCCGGGTTCGGCTCCAGGTCTGGTACACATCTTCACTCGACGCCGCTGATGCAGCTGACATCATGAATTCCTACCTTTTTCTTTCTATTCTTATCCTCCATTTTCAGTTTACGTAATAACTACTATACTAGTGGTTATTAAAATTGCTACACCAAGAAGAAATGCAGATGATAAACGGGTATTCATTGTACAAATATATTATACTAGAACAGACATGTGAATACATTTTCACGCAGTTTGGGTCCATAGATCCTGAGGAATCGGTACCCAGAACAACCACCTCTGGCCATAATAACAGCCTTGATACGCCTGGCAATTTAGTCACAGCTTGGATGGCGTGTACAGGTACAGCTGCCCATGCAGCTTCAACACGATACCACAGTTCATCAAGAGTAGGGACTGGCGTATTGTGACGAGCCAGTTGCTCGACCACCATTGACCAGACGATTTCAATTGGTGAGAGATCTGGAGAATGTGCTGGCCAGGGCACCAGTCAAATATTTTCTGTATCCAGAAAGGCACGTACAGGACCTGCAACATGCGGTCGTGCATTATCCCGCTGAAATGTAGGGATCGAATGAAAGGTGGAGCCACGGGTCGCAACACATCTGAAATGTAGCGTTCACTGTTCAAAGTGCCGTCAATGCGAACAAGAGGTGACTGAGACGTGTAACCAATGGCACCCCATACCATCACGCCGGGTGATATGCCAGTATGGCGATGACGAATACACGCATCCAATGTGCGTTCACCGCGATGTCGCCAAACACGAATGCGACCATCATGATGCTGTAAACAGAACCTGGATTCAATCGAAAAAATGACGTTTTGCCATTCCTGCACCCGGGTTCGTCGCTGAGTACAGCATCGCAGACGCTTCTGTCTTTGATGCAGCGTCAAGGTAACCGCAGCCATGGTCTCCGTGTTGATAGTCCATGCTGCTGCGAACGTCGTCGAACTATTCGTGCAGATGGTTGTTCTCTTGCAAACGTCCCCATCTGTTGAGGAGGCCGTTGGGATCCAGAACGGCGTTGCGTATTACCCTCCTGAACCCACCGATTCCATATTCTGCTAACAGTCATTGGGTCTCGACCGACGCGAGCAGCAATTTCGCGATACGATAAACCGCAATCACGATAGGCTACAATCCGAGCTTTACCAAAGTCGGAAACGTGATGGTACGCAATTCTCCTCCTTACGCTAAGCATCACAACAAGGTTTCACCAGGCAACGCCGGTCAACTGCTGCTTGTGTATGAGAAATCGGTGTAAACTTTCCTCATGTCAGCACGTTGTAGGTGTCGCCACCGGCGCCAACCGTGTGTGCGTGGTCTGAAAAGCTAATCATTTACATATCACAGCATCTTCTTCCTGTTGGTTAAATTTCGCGTCTGTAGCTCGTCATCTTCGTGGTGTAGGAATTTTAATGACCAGCAGTGCAGGAGTGTATTTTATAATCCACACACACGAGTTACAAGTTTCAACATTCGATACAGCTCTCACTACTGCAGTGAGTTCTGTCCAAGTATGTACGCAACTTAATTGCAGCCCCACTGATCGAAAGCCAATCAAAATAGAGCATTGAGGGGGAAATATTGCCCTGCAGTAACAGCAACAAAGATAATTATTTTTGACGTCACTGATGAATCGCAACGACAGTAGCTAATTCATGCATTCTATAAAATGCATGTATGTGTGTGTGTGTTTTCCGCATATCCACATCTCCCGCTAAACCACACAACCTGTTTCAACCAAACTTTATACACATAGCCCTTACTGTCAGCAACAATCGCTGTGAGTGAATAACCGCTTTCCTATCGTAGTTCAGGATATATGACGTCTTAATCTCTCAGACGTGTGAAAAACTGCCGGACTGTGAATGTCGTTTGAATTTACTTCTTTTCTACTAATTGTACTCGCAACACATTTTGCTGACAGTATCCACATATGCCGCCGAACGGACGTGTAAAATTACATCTCTGTACGACTTACACCTCCCGAGGAGATCACGAACGTAAAATTAGAGACATTCGAGCGCGCACGGGGGCTTTCAGACAGTCGTTCTTCCCGCGAACCATACGCGACTGGAACAGAAAAGGGAGGTAATGACAGTGGCACGTAAAGTGTCCTCCGCCACACACTGTTGGGTTGCTTGCGGAGTATAAATGTAGATGTAGATGTAGAAGATGCATGAAAAACTGTAGTGCCGTGCTCGGCGTTTATATGTATTAGTTCTCTGCCACTAAGTCTATTCGCAGCATATTTCATTGACAGTAACGGCGTGTGCCGCAGAATGTAACTACACAAACACGAGGGCTATTCGGAAAGTAAGGAACGATAGGTCTCGAAAAGAAAAGCACAGAGAAAATCAAAAATGTTTGATTTGCAACGGTTAGCTCCACCTTTCAGCTACTACTCTAGACAGTCGCTACTCAGACTTAGACATCTGTCGTTGTGTTTGTACCAACTTCAATTCTCTCGTTATAGGAGACAGCCGCCAGTGCTTTTCGACTATTTTCTACTCTGGACTGCAGCTCGTTGTCTGTGTCAAAATATTGTCTTCACAGCCAGCGGTTCATTTGAGCAGAGATGAACCTCAGGGGTAGCCAATAACGGGCTGTATTGCGGGTGATCAAACACTTGCCATCGAAAACGCTGCAGGAGCATCTTCATTGCCCCTGCAGAGTGCGGCCGAGAATTGTCGTGTAGAACAAACGGCCGAGAATTGTCGTGTTGGACAAACTTCATGACAGTTATGTTATGTGGATTGCATAGCTTCAGGCTAAATCTTTCACCAGGCCCTCATACTTGGCGGGAGACGCTAATTTCTAGCCACCTTTACGTTCTCACTGTGAGCTTAGAACTGAAAAGAGCGACATGATGCGATCGACGGGCTTACTAGACAATGCATCCGTGCAAAGCTTCATCAGGTTTTCACTGTATTTTCCATTTCGCGACCGATCGATTACTTTCCGAATAACCCTCGTAAATCATTGCAGGACACATAGTTCAAGAGATATGACGTCATAAATACCGAGATTTGTGAAAAAGTTCCGCATCGTGCGTGAAGTTTTTATACATTTATTCTTTACTAAGAAGACGCTTCCACACACGAGTCAAGGAAATCCCTAATATCTCGCAGCGCTTTTGACAGCTTTGAACTGCGAAGCGCTAACGCCCGTAGGCTGAAACGAAAGGCAGCTATAGGGCTATGAAGAGGCGTCGCCAAAGAGACGTTTACAAAATCGCGTTCCCGGCACCAGCGTACAGCAACTGTTCAGGAATATGTTTCTTAATTGGGATACTGTACAGTTATACATTACGCATATTTCTTCGCATGATTGTTTCATAATTTCAAAAGTCTTTTTCACGAATACATGGAAATGAAATATTTTTGATACTTCACTGCAAGCACATTTCATTTTTGGTTTTCGTTTCTAACAGAAGTCCGTATCCGGGCAATGCAACTAGTATTTTAATAAAAGGCAGCCAAAATAGCAATAAATTATTTATTTTTAATTCTGGTAACCGGTTTCGGTAGGGACGGGAATGTTCGTACCAAAGGTGCCCCACGACGTGAGGAGCCTGTTCAGGGAGCCGCTGTTAGGTGCTGACGGGTACCCGCTACGAACTGCAACTTCCTCATCTGCTTCCTCGCGTCATCTGGAGTCTTTCGCCTGAATATGTTCGTATAGACAGAAACTGGTTACGAGACTTATAAAGAAATAAGTTATCGCATTCTGGATAGCTTTTTAGTAAAAAAAAAAAAAAAGGAACAACAAAGATGTTCACGTGTACAAGAGCAGCAGAGAAAATACGGCTGACTTACTGCAGCGCCCTACAAAAGTATTAGCTTTACCTTTGTTAAATATTACCTGCTTGCTGCTATAATGTTGGCATACATCGATAGCTACGGGGAAAGTGAATGTATTATAAGACCGAGACAACCTTTCTGCTTTTGTCTTTTTTAATCGATCAGGCTTGCTGTTCTTCGCATACGCTTTGCAAACTCCTACTATTTCTCCCCTCTGTTGCTCCTTCCAATGCCAAATCAACTCTTACTGGAGGACGCAGCAGATATCCCACTAAATCTGTGTTACCTGAAAAGTGTCCTCTATTCAGTTGTTTTTCATCCTTCGCTAATCCGATGGGACCGATGACCTCGTTTTGGTCACCCCCCCAAAAAAATTCAACCAACCAACCAGAAAAAAGCAAAAAACCATACCTGGGGTATCTGTATGACCGAATTACAAAATAACATCTATAGACTGAAATTATAGCTAATAGGAGGACACATTGGCTTCATCACAGGCTGATCCCGAGTAGGAAACTGAAAAAGGAAGAGCCAAAGGAAGAAACACCCACAAAATTTTCATAGATTACAAACACATGCCACAACTTATCAATAAAGAATATGCATGGATATCTTGTGAAGAGCTCGATAAATATGTTGTTGCAGTAAAAAGTTTACGAGGGATAAGAGACAATAATAATTATTATCTCTAATTACTGTCTCTAATTATTGTCTCTAATTATTCTCTGTAATTGGTTGTATTACTCAGGAGTTTTCTTATCTTATTTTAATTATTAAGATACGAAATCTCCCGAGCAATACAACCAACTATAGGCCTTAAACAAGTATGTTTTATAGCACCTACCCTGTTTGAATATTATCTGAAAGAAGATCTTTAACGAGTTTAGTATTCACCAATAATCAAACAATTACTATTGGCTACAGATTACTATGACACAGAGAACTTTACGAACAAAATAGTACGAACACACAATACAGTTGGAATAACAATAAATGTTTTTTTAAATAAAATGTCTCATTATAGGAAGTGAACAGCCTGTCATCATCATAGCTGAAAAAACTATACATATATGCCAAAAGAATAAATAACTGTGAGCAATAATATCAGATCAGGGTTCCAGTAAACAAAAAATAGGGCAGAGGACAACACAAACGCCGGCCGGAGAGGCCGAGCGGTTCTAGGCACTTCAGTCTGGAACCGCGCCACCGGTACGGTCGCAGCTTCGAATCCTGCCTCAAGCATGGATGTGTGTGATGTCCTTACGTTAGTTGGGTTTAAGTAATTCTACGTTCTAGGGGACTTATGACCTCAGATGTTAAGTCCCATAGTGCTCAGAGCCATATGAACCGTTTTGCCAACACAAACCGAACGAGCTAGATAAGCTGAATTTCATCCTTTGGTGAGGTAAAAATTAAGACAAAGACAGAACAAAAATTATATGAATTAATAATGAAAAGCACGTGTCATGGGACGTAATTGTGGGATGTGACAAAACAGAAGCATTAGTGCAAGGGAATGTTTTAGAATAAGTTGTAGAGTTTCAAAGCGAGGGAAGATCCCAAACCAGGAATCGAATGAAAAACGGTGTTTAAAATGCTATGTGCAGGTAATAAGATTACAGGATGAACCATGTCCGCAAGAGATATTACGTTGGAGTCCTCCATACAGGGGAGAAGACCCTCAGCAAAATGAAGAAATAAAGTGAGGGAGGATACGCCGCGAAGGAACGTAAAAGAAAATTTATACAGCGATCGAGAGGCTTGCACACGAAGTTGCAAGGAGTTGCCAAAAGAGCTGTTCAGAAATCGCTAAATAAATACGAGTAGGTTCCCAACCGTGGTTCTAATCATAACTACTCAGTTGTTGGATGAAAGGATCAGAACACAAGAAACACTCATGGATAAATTTAACAGATCAGGAATATATGAACTCCCACGTAAAACTTGCTAGTCAGTGTACATGCAGAAACTTCAAAACAAGTCATTCAGAACATCTCAGAGCTTTAAAAAGCTCGTATAGCACATTTGCTGACCACCTTGTAGCCAACAATCACCTCCCAACCACAATAGAAACAGACCAAAGAATTCTAAAACCCAGCCACAGCCTATACAGCAAACTGACCATTGAGGAAATCTTCCATATACAGAAGGCAATAGCAGAAGGAAAATATGTCTTAAACGAATACACTACACTCTGCAAGGGCACACTATTTAACACATTAAAGGAACTTTGCAAATAAAAACAGCACAGGCCGGCCGGTGTGGCCGAGTGGTTCTAGGCGCTACAGTCCGGAACCGCGCTACCGCAACGGTCGCAGGTTCGAATCCTGCCTCGGGCATGGACGTGTGTGATGTCCTTAGGTTAGTTAGGTTTAATTAGTTCTAAGTTCTAGGCGACTGATGACCTTAGAAGTTAAGTCGAATAGTACTCAAAGCCATTTGAGCCAAACACACACACACACACACACACACACACACACACACACACACACACACACACACGAAAAATTGATGAACTAAAGTCGGCAAAGACGCACCATTTACACACAAAAGAAATACCATATAGAAGTCAACACACACAGCTAAGAAGCGCATAGAGAACACACACAAACGCGCGCACACACACACACACACACACACACACACACACACACACACACACACACACACACACACACACACACACATACATACACAAAGATAAAATGCAAACAAAATTGAAATTTGGCGCCGAACTCTCTGGTGAGCAAATGAACACTGACTGGCCTGGGACACATAACAAACCACAATGACACTGTGTTCTGGTGGAGTAGAAAGTGTTTTACTACGTTATTTGTGAAAAATACTTGTTATAGTTTCGTGTCCATCACAACACCTCAGCGTTATGCGGAGAATGGAAGTACTTGCCACACGAAAACGTAAGTAAAATCGAATATAGGCGCGAAAACATCGCGACAATTGGATCACATTCTAGAAGATAGGTTAACTCGCAGCAAAAAAAAAAAAAAAAAAAAAAAAAATCCTCATCAACGTCCTTTGGTTGCAGATGACAAGCTACATGTAGTAATTAACGCACAAGTGATACAGAAAATTCATGCACTCCAAATGTAAAAGTATTTACAAAAGGAAACGATATGTTGTTTGAATTAAAAATGCACATCATTTTATAATCATTTAACAAAAATGTTCACATTGCAGAATAAATAAAAATGAAAATCCACTGATGATGGCACAGTGGCGCCGGAACATGTTTGGGTACTGAGAAAAACGGTGTTTTGCATAACTGGCGGACCTCACATCCAACAATTTTAACTGCAAACACGGCCAATACAAGGAGCTGCAAATCAAAATGATGGATATAACTACCTAGATTCGCAATGGAAGGTTTATTCAGTACCCCGAGTTCTTGTGCAGTCATGAGTAATTCTTACGTCTGCCCAGGTAGACAATGTCGTCAGCCAACCTTGTCAAGAACATAAGAGGCCGAGATGAAACTGGGATTTACCACCAGTGATACGACACCAAGAAATTTGAAGAGCTCAGGTCGCTGACCTCCGCCGCAATGAAGCAAGAGCGGCAGCTTTTGAGACAACAATGCAGGGACCTCGAGCGACGGTGCTGA
This sequence comes from Schistocerca gregaria, assembly GCF_023897955.1. NCBI lineage: Eukaryota > Metazoa > Arthropoda > Insecta > Orthoptera > Acrididae > Schistocerca > Schistocerca gregaria. The sequence continues at coordinate 164,553,651 of NC_064922.1, forward strand.
GGGACGAAATACGAGCCGCAAGCCAGAGCGGGGTGTGGCAGGGCCATTCTCGCCAGGTGGCGAACGCCGGCGGTGCGCCTTCTTCCGCCCCTCGCCCCATAATAGCGCGCTGCGGCCGGGGGCAGAGGCGCGGGGCGCGGCCCTGGCTTTCTTGCGCCCGATGGATGCCCCGGCCAACCTCCAGCGAGAGCCCATATTAAATTCCATTATTATTAAAGAGAGCGGCCGAGATTCGCGCAACGTTGCCTACCGTAGACAGGGGGGGGCGGGTTCCTCGCAGACGGCGGAGGAGCGGTGGTGAGGGGAGCGGAGAGGGCCCCCTCGCGATAAAAAGAAGGCAGCCGGGGTCCTTAATTACAGGCCGGCGATGAATTTTTTAGTGCCGTCGGCGGCGGCGGGGGCGGCGGCCCCTGGGAGGCGGGGCGAGCATCGGCCCCTGCTGCCGCCCCCGCTGCGAGGTACCCGCGCCGCTGTTTGCTCTGCGCTAGATCAACAACACCGGAAGCGAAGCCCGTCTCGGCGGCGCTGTGTGCAAACACTAGCAGCTAGCCTTTCGTGTTGCTGCGGATAGTTGGTGGGGCCGACTGAAAATGGTAATCGTGTACACTGGGGACTCGCGGTCGTAATAACAGAAACGGCGGGCGCCTGTATTTGTTAGAAATTGAGTAAGAGGCTGAGAGAACCTACCTACATAGAAAAGTGTGGACATAAATTGATACATGCTGTTTGAAATTGGATGTAGAGTCAGAATCGTAACTAATATGGAAGACCACAAGGACAAGAATAGAAGAAAGAGAAGGAAAATGCTTCAGTAAACAAGGATAGGAAACTGAGCAGTCCGCAAGATAACTGCAAAACAGTAACTCACCCTGATTCCCCCCAGTTATTACCAGAACCTAGATGAATATAATCTGGATAATTTGCTTTCCAATAAAGGAAAAGCTAATTTATAACATATTCAATATTTATGACGTCTTATTTCCTTCAATATACTGTGATATACACTGAAGCGCCAAAGAAACTGGTTTAGGCATGCTTATTCAAATACATAGATACGTAAACTGGCAGAATACGACGCTGCGGTCAGCAAACCCCATACAGGACAACAAGTGTCTGGGTCTGTTGTTATTGATGCTTCAATGGCAGGTATGTTGCTGTTGTTGTGGTCTTCAGTCCTGAGACTGGTTTGATGCAGCTCTCCATGCTACTCTATCCTGCGCAAGCTTCTTCATCTCCCAATACATACTGCAGCCTACGTCCTTCTGAATCTGTTTAGTGTATTCATCTCTTGGTGTCCCTCTACGATTTTTACCCTCCACGTTGCCCTCCAGTAGTAAATTGGTGATCCCTTGATGCCTCAGAACATGTTCTATCAACCTATCCCTTCTTCTTGTCAAGTTGTGATTAAAACTCCTTCTCCCCAATCCAATTCAATACTTCCTCATTAGTTACGTGATCTACCCATCTAATCTTCAGCATTCTTCTGTAGCACCACATTTCAAAGGCTTCTATTCTCTTCTTGTCTAAACTATTTATCGTCCATGTTTCACTTCCATACATGGCTAACTCCATACAAATACTTTCAGAAACGACTTCCTGACATTTAAATCTATACTCGATGTTAACAAATTTTTCTTCTTTACAAACGCTTTCCTTGCTATTGCCAGTCTACATTTTATATCATCTCTACTTCGACCATCATCAGTTATTTTGCTCCCCAAATAGCAAAATTCATTTACTACTTTAAGCATCTCATTTCCTAAACTAATACCCTCAGCATCGCCCGACTTAATTCGACTACATTCCATTATCCTCGTTTTGCTTTTGTTGATGTTCATCTTATATCCTCCTTTCAAGACACTGTCCATTCCGTTCAACTGCTCTTCCAAGTCCTTTGCTGTCTCTGACAGAATTACGTCATCGGCGAACCTCAAAGTTTTTATTCCTTCTTCCTGGATTTTAATACCTACTCCAAATTTTTCTTTTGTTTCCTTTACCGATTGCTCAATATATACATTGAATAACATCGGGGAGAGGCTACAACCCTGTCTCACTCCCTTCCCAACCACTGCTTCCCTTTCATGCCCCTCGACTCTTTTAACTGCCATCTGGTTTCTGTACAAATAGTAAATAGCCTTTCGTCCCTGTATTTTACCCCTGCCACCTTCAGAATTTGAGAGAGATTATTCCAGTCAACAATGTCAAAAGCTTCCTCTGAGTCTACAAATGCTAGAAACGTAGGTTTGCCTTTTCTTAATCTAGCATCTAAGATAAGTCGTAGGGTCAGTATTGCATCACGTGTTCCCATATTACTACGGAATCCAAACTGATCCTCCCCGAGGTCGGCCTCTACCAGTTTTTCCATTCATCTGTACAGAATTCGTGTTAGTATTTTGCAGCCGTGATTTACTAAACTGATAGTTCGGTAACTTTCACATCTGTCAACGCCTGCTTCGTTTGGGATTGCAATTATTATATTCTTCTTGAAGTCTGAGGGTAATTCGCCTGTCTCATACATTTTGCTCACCAGATGGTATTGTCAGGACTGGCTCTGCCAAGGCTGTCAGTAGTTCTAATGGAATGTTGTCTACTCCCGGGGCCTTGTTTCGACTTAGGTCTTTCAGTGCTCTATCAAATTCTTCAAGGTATATCAAGATTTAATTCTGTTTGAACGTGGTGTTACATTCGGTGCACGAGCGATGGGACACAGCATCTCCGAGGTAGCGATGAAGAGAGGATTTTCCCGCAGGACGGATGTACGAGTGTACCGTGAATATCAGGAATCCGGTAAAACTTCAAATCGGCGACATCGCTGCGGCCGGAGAGAGATCCTACAAGAACGGCACCAACGACGACTGAACAGAATCGTTCAACGTGACGGAAGTGCAATCCTTGGCAAATTGCTGCAGATTTCAATAGTGGGCCATCAGAAAGTGTCAGCGTTCGAACCATTGAACGAAACATCAACGTCATGGACTTTCATAGCCGAAGGCCCATTCGTGTACTCTTGGTGACTGCACGACACAAAGCTTCACGCCTAGCCTGGACTCGTCGACACCGACATTGGACTCTTGATGACTGGAAACATGTTGCATGGTCGGACGAGTCTCGTCAAATTGCATCGAGCGGATGGACGTGTACGGGTATGGAGACAATCTCATGAATCGATGGACCCTGCATGTCAGCAGGTGTCTGTTCAAGCTGGAGGAGGTTCTGTAACGGTGTGGCGCGTGTGCAGTTGAGTGATATGGGACCCCTGATACGTCGAGATAGGAGTCTGACAGGTGAAACGAACGTAAGTATTCTGTCTGGTCACCTGCGTCCATTAATGTCCATTGTGCATTCCGACGGACTTCCACAATTCCAGCAGGACAATGCGACACCCTACACGTCCATAATTGCTACAGAGTGACTCCAGGAACACTCTTCTGAGTTTAAACAGTTCCGTGGGCCACCAACCGCACCATACATGAACATTATTGAGCACATCTCGGATGGCTTGCAACCTGCTGCTTAGAATCTCCACCCCCTCCGTAATCTTAAGGATTTATGGACAGCCCTGTAGGATTCGTACTGCCGCGAAGGCTCTACACGATATTAGGCAGTTTGCCAATTTCTTTAGTTCTTCAGTGTAATTTTGCAGGTATAAACAGCAGTCAAATGAAAACGAGACAGATGAAAAAAGTAAGTAAATTGTTAATAACTTCAAACATAATAGCTGTAACTGTAAATAAATTTATGCCAGTGCGAGTCAAGACGGTCAGTGCGAACACGGTAAAATGTTTGCCAACGGAAGCATGACTGTATTCAGCCATGCGCCTCCTCGCCCGAAGCAAATAGACGCCCACGAATGTCTTTCTTCAGGGCTTCAAAAATATGGAAACCGGATGGGAAAGGACCGGGGATGTATGGAGGATGTGTGAGGGCTTCCCAGCGAAACTTCTGCAGCGTAGCCGAAACATCCTTGTCGACGTGTGGGCGGACATACGAAAAGGCCTACACCTAGATACAATAATGGTTTCGCAGGCAACCACATACATTTTTTTAAGATGCTAAGCTTACAAGGGTTCTGGTGTGTGAAAGTAACCTTTTCGAAACAAATGCCATGTGTTGATAGAAGAGACGATTACAGCTGTCAAAAGAGGTCGGTAGATGAACTTAGGTGTGGCATCGCGCCTCGAATTCTAATTCTAAAATGGTGTCGTTGACGGATATTTGTTTATCGAAGTCTTCTGTTTGGTTCCCCGTAGCTGTTCAGTTCCTTTTGTTACAAGACTAATATTTAGAACTGAAACTAGAGCAGAATCACTGTGTGATCAAAAGTATCCGGAAATCCCCAAAAACATACGTTTTTCATATTAGGTGCATTGTCCTGCCACCTACTGCCAGGTACTACATATCAGCGACCTCACTAGTCATTAGACATCGTGAGAGAGCAGAATGAGGCGCACCGCGGAACTCACGGACTTCGAACGTGGTCAGGTGATTGGGTGTCACTTGTGTCATACGTCTGTATGCGAGATTTCCACACTCCTACACATCCCTAGGTCCACTGTTCCCGATGTGATAGTGAAGTGGAATCGTGAAGGGACATGTACAGCACAAAAGCGTACAGGCCGACTTCGTCTGTTGACTGACAGAGACTGCCGACAGTTGAAGAGGGTCGTAATACGCAGACATCTATCCGTCACACAGGAATTCCCAACTGCGTCAGGATCCACTGCAAGTACTATGACAGTTAGGCGGGAGGTGAGAAAACTTGGATTTCATGGTCTAGCGGCTGCTCATAAGCCACACATCACGCCGGTAAATGCCAAAAGGCGTCTCGCTTGATGTAAGTAGCGTAAACATTGAACGATTGAACAGTGAAAAACGTTGTGTGGAATGACGAATCACGGTACACAGCGTGGCTATCCGATGGCAGGGTGTGGCTATGGGGAATGCCCGGTGAACGTCATCTGCCAGCGTGTGTAATGCCAACAGTCAAATTCGGAGGCGGTGGTGTTATCGTCTGGTCGTGTTTTTCATGACGGCGGCTTGCACCCCTTGTTGTTTCGCGTGGCTCTATCACAGCACAAGCCTACACTGATGTTTTAAGCACCTTCTTGCTTCCGTCTGTTGTAGAGTAATTCTGGAATGGCATCCTTCAACATGGTGGAGCACCTGTTCACAATGCACGGCCTGTGGCGGAGTGGTTACACGACAATAACATCCCTGTAATGGACTGACCTGCACAGAGTCCTGACCTGAATTCTACAGTATGCCTTTGAGATGTCTTGAAACGCCGGCTTCGTGCCAGGGCTCACCGACCGACATGAATATATCTCCTCGGCGCAGCACTCCGTGAAGAATGGGCTATCATCCCCCAAGAAACCTTCCAGCGCCTGATTGAATGTATGCCTGCGAGACTGAAAGCTGTCATCAAGGCTAAGGTTGGGCCAACACCATACTGAATTCCAGCATTACCAATGAAGGGCGCCACGAATTTGTAAGTCATATTCAGCGAGGTATTCGGATACTTTTGATCACATAGTGTATGTAGTATAGTCACAACGATTTTTAAAATAAAACTGGAACTCTTGATATTGCACTCCTTACCAAACTTAAAAAATGCAGATGTAAAGCTGTAGACCATGAAAAGGGTACTCGTGGTCACTAGGTTACGAAACGAGATGAAAATGATAAAAATAGCAACTGAAAGAGATTTCCATTGCAAACATCTTGAAATAATGATGTTCTAGCCAATTACACAACATTGTGAGTTACGTGAGTTACTATTGTACTGAAGAATTTACTTGTCATGTGTAACCGTCAGTCACACGAAAACGAGACTGAGAGAATAATAAAATTGACCGGGTGCAAGTAGGATTCGTGCACTGAGGATTCAGTACAAACCTAATTACGTGTACAGACAGTTCATCCATTCAGGGAATCGAACATCTCTAAACATTTTCCCAGTTAACGACACAGATACCGGCAAAGGTATCGGTCCCACGGATTTCAAGACTTTCGAGAATGTTTTAATTTCAAGTATGGAGCCGGATAACAAATTATTTGGAAATTTTTAGTAAGTTCTATGGGACCAAACTGCTGAGGTCATCGGTCCCTAGGTTTACGCACTACTTAATCTAAAACTAGCTTAAGCTAAGGACAACACACATGCCCAATTGAGTACTCGAACCTCCGACGGGGGGAGTCGCGCGAACCGTGGGAAGGCGCCGTAGACCGCACGGCTACCCCGCGCGCCATTAGAAATGACAAGAGAACTATTTCTTCAAGTGATATAATTACAAATTAACAATTTTCTCAGTATTTTCCTTTACTTGTAGTGTGCAACTTTTCTTCTTGTCAGATTTCATGATTCTACTTCAAGAAGTAGTACCCCACACGTTTCAATGAGTGAGTTTACAGGTATCAAAATACGTCACATAATTGGACGTATCTCTTGGCTACATTGATCTGGAACCTTAGCATTTTCGCATCACACAAGAACTAAAGACATTAGTAAGTGACATAAATTGCAACTTGGTAAAGAGGTACATACAATATGAAAACAATTGACAAATTTTATGGTGTGATATAGTTACAAGTCCACAGTCGTTTAATTTTTTCCTTAACTTCTACTGTGAAACATTACTTCTTGCCACATTTCATGACTCAACGTCAGGAGGAAGTACCCTATAGGTTTTGATGAGTGATTTTGCTAGTGTTAAAATGTGATATAAATGGCCGTATCTTTTCATTGCATTGACGTAGCAGCCAACATTTGTTATGCTGCCAAGGGACCATATACTTTAGTATGTGAAATAACATTCTACTTCATACGTCGATCCGTTCCTGAGAAGTGAGTTCTGAGCCGGTGGTCGGACAGGTGGACAACAAAGGGATCATGTAAGGGTTCTGCTTATACATACGTACCCTTAAACATTAAGTAAACTGTTTATTGTTTCAAAACTACTCACTGTAACTTTTAATGCATTTGTTGCACTGCGAGACAAGGCTGTTAATGACTTTAGGGGAAAATGGTGGCGGTTGCCATTGGAACCATGACTGTGCCCATTAGCTCGTGTGGGCCTGTCCACAGTTCGATCTCTCCCCATGCGATTTCAACATTTTGGGATGTCTGAATAAAGATATTCGTGACCGTCCATTTGCTTCGAACGAAGAGTTACACGAGTGAGGTGGCTACAATCATGATTCCGAAGGCAACCACAAACATTTTCGCATGAAGGCATTGACCGTCTTGTCACACTGTGGGGTAATTACATTAACAGTTATGTCCTTTACTTTTAAAATAATGATCATTTGACTCACTTTTTCCATCCGTCTCGTATTCATTTGACTGCTTGTTATACATGTATACTAAATGGAGCAATATTCGTACTATCGTCAGTATCACATCGTACCCACATATTCGCCATTATTTCGTACATGGAACGTTTTTTTTTCCTCCTGTTATCTCATATTTACGACCATTTCAGTGTCTGCTCTGGGCAGCACTGAATAGAGCCCCAAGAAACTGCAATGTTAATAAGTGCAGTGTAAACAAAAGTAACGCCGACAGGGGGGATGAAATTACAATAACATAATTTTTATCATGTTGGATTGACGGAAATGGTGACCTGTGCAAGATTTTAAGGAGCTTGGAAGTAGAGCGGGAAGAAATCGGAGGTGCAGTACAGACGAATAGAGGATGACAGTGGTAAATTGTTAGAAAAGTAGCAATTTCAGCCATGGTATGTAGATGAAATTAAGGCAATGAAGTGGTCATGGTACTGACGTCTGGACATCGAGGAAGAAACACAGGAAGAGAATGTAGGCTTTTGAAATCGTGGGAAATGGAAAATATGGGATGGGTGGAAGGAATGGCGTACCGCCTCCAGTAGCACTATGCCCCTGTGAAGAACTGTTCTATTCAAACCGTTCTTCCGGTTGAAGAGACGTCCACTTGACAACAAACAAAAAATCTTACATGCATCATATATGCAAAAGAAGAATGCAATTACATTTAATAATACGTCCAGTCCCCTGCAGCGTCGATAATTGCTTGGCATTTCTATGGCAGGCTTCAAACCAAGTTTTCCGCGTATTCACGTGGAAGAGACTTCCAGATGCGCCAATTTCGTTGACGGCTGTTTTGAAGTCAATTTTGTTTGCATCTGACGCAATGTTAACAAAGGATTTCTCTAAAAAGAGTTAACAATCTTTTTTTCCACTTTTGGAGTTGCTTTACCGATTGAGGCTTGTTCTTCAAAGGTATCCACGGTTTTGACCAATTTAGGGAGTGTCATCCACTTTTGTACAAATGACTGATTTCGCCATATATGTATATCCCGCGGCATGGCTCGTTTTAGGACCTTTAGGACGGCCGCAGAGAAACACAGGCTCAAAACGAGACGTGTAACGTGCACTCATGTCTCTTCTTGTGTATCTCAGTCAAGAATTCGAAGTAAATTAATGATTTAAGGGCGGTGTGAGAAGGACAAAGTTTCGCTCTCCTGGGTAGTGAAGGAACTGAGGCGGTATCTTTTAGCGTCTGTGTGAAATGCCGCACACGCTCTTACTTAAAAGACTGTACTTGATTTGTGTTATATCGAGCAGAAACACATGACTCTCAAGCGCGACTTGATTGTGCATTGTTGTCCAAAATTAAAGCAAAGAACCGCTATTTCACCGTCCTGCGTCTAATTCTCAGTATAACTATCAACAGAAGTCCGTACTCTCATGTCCCGCACGGAAAGTGGCATTTCGGTCAACGGACAACCACATGAACGATGACTTGAGGGCACCTAAGAAACGAGGTAGTGTTTGCCCGGTAGCCCCACATCCACAATCGCTATATATATAGTTACCGACGGTGCAGTGACGCACAAAGAAGATGCCTACCAGACACTCTGCGGTGGAGGGCCATAAGAAGAATTGAAGCAAGCAGTCGCAAATTGATGACGCCTGATGGCTTAAAGTGAATCGTCCTGTTGTTGCTAAGATGAGGCAGCAGTTTATAGAGACCGAAACAATAGCCCAAAGACCAGTTCTGGACCGACCACGTCTGATATCAGAGAGGACCGTTATTTGGATATAAGGACACGACGGTACCGTCCTTAGTACTGCACGGCACCTGTCATCTGACCTCCCAGCATCCACTGGACATGACGTGTAGAAAGACATGGCGTACAGTGCCCTATATTGACCTGCTTTATGTGTACCACTGATGGTGGCCGAGCGGTTCTAGGCGCTTCACTCTGGAACCGCATGACCTCTAGGTCGCAGATTCGAATCCTGCCTCGGGCATGGATGTGTGTGATGTTCTCAGTCAGGTTTAAGTAGTTCTAAGTTCTAGGGGACTAATGACCTGAGATGTTAAGTCCCATAGTGCTTAGAGCCATTTGAACCATTTTTTGTACCACTCACGCGTCTTCACATAAGGGAACGACTAGAGTGGAGTCTTCAACATGGCACCTGGGCGGTCGAACACCGGGCCAATGTTCTTTTCACAGATGAGTCCCAATTTGGTCTGGAGAGAGATTCTGGACGCATTTGTATCTGAAAAGAACGTGGAACACGATTTCGAAACCAAAACGGTAAAGAAAGACACCTATGTCGAGGATGATACATAATGTTGTGGGCAAGTATGATGTTGACCACATGAACACCTCCGCATTAAACTGTACGGTTGTATCAGCAAGGTGTAACTGCTGTCAGGTATCGTGACGAGATCTTGGGACCTCATTTGCGGTTGTTGCGAGGTGCTGCTGACCCAGACTTTCTATTGGTGAATGCTAAGGATCGACCTCATACAGAAAAAGTGGTTGCTGCCCCTTCCGATTTGAATCCCGTTGAGCATGTCTGGGGTGCTCCAGGGAGACAGGTTGCACAGTGTAAGCATCCACCAACCACGCTCTAAAACGTTCTAGCAGCTTTTCAGAAGGATAGGCGTTATTGCCTCGGCATGAAATTGATGATATCATTCAGGGCATGCGCCATGGTTCCTAGGCCTGTCTTGCTGCCAGAGGTGATCGCACCACATACTGAGCACATTAACCAGTTGTAGAAACTTGTGTGCAAATCCGTTAAGTTTGAAAAGACGAACATTTTTGTCTGCCGTTATGTATACTCTAGTTGGAGAATACTAGGTATTGCAGAACACTCAGTATAATGTTTATTGAAACTGAACTACACTTCTCGAACAATCACTATATACACACAAAAACAAATTACTTGTATACGACCATTCATGAAGAGCGTCGAGGAGGTCCATCGGAGCTGGTCCTTGCTCGACAAGGAACTGGATGTACTGCTGCTGCGCTGGCCTTATAAAGCCGGCGGAGGCCGGCGGAGTACTCCAACGTTCCCTGTATCTGTGAGGCGTCCTCTGCAGAAAAAGGTTCGCATTACTCTCTAGTAATTTCTGTTTGTTTAGAAGAATCGTTTTCCTCTTGGTTGCGCCTGCAAATGCTTGTGGATGTTATATGGTACACAGGGGTGTCTTGAGTGTAGTCTGCCTGGCAGGGGCCGTCTGTGGCAGACGTAACAGTAGTTGTTTACTTTCTGTATTCTTTATATTGTTTCTACTTCACTATCACCTGTTTACACTGTTTTGAGGCGAAGTAAACAGAACCTTGCAAATTTTCCGTTTGTTACATTAATTGTGGACGCCAGCGTAGTTTGCTTCAGTGTGGGAAAGTGAACAGCTGTTCTCGGTGTAGCTGTCGGTAACTTGAGTCCCGCGAGGAAAGCGATAGGGCGGCGGCGGCGGCGGTAGCGGCAGGTGGGTTGGATCGCAACGCGAGCCGCGAGGCAGACAGGTTCTGTCTGCGGCGCCGCAGACACGGGGATCAGCCGCGCCTTAACAGCCGCCGTAACGGATCCGCTCTCCTCCAGACGATGCCCCCCCCTTCCCTCCCACTCCCCACCCCCGCGGCCTATCCGATTTCCTCCAGTCCCACCGAGGCTCCGCCACTGGTTTGTGCACGTCCGAACGTAGCAGGTAACGAATACTATTCGTGATACTCAGAGCACTGCAAGGTGCCGGAATCCCTTCCATGCTATTATGCTTGTTCTCTCTCGTTATATCTCGTGTTTTTTCGGAGTGATTGACTAGTAGTGTGATTTCTGGTGATCAACCGAGTTCAAATCGAGTTCATTCACAACACTTCGGAGACGGCGCAAGCGGGCTATTAGTTTAGAAAGTAAAAACCATAGCGAATAGCTTCATTAGACCCTGAATTTAGTTAACCTGTACCTGACAATCACTAATAAACAACTGTGTATTGAATAAGCAATTCTGATTGAATAAACAGTTCTGTAATGCGCCCTAACTTCCGGAATTGAGAAGAAAATAATTGCCACACTAACAATAATAAACAATTCTCTATTGAGTAAACAATTCTGATTGAATAAACAATTCTGTAATACACCTTGGCTTCGAGAATAATAAAGAAAATAATAGTCACGCTTCGACACTCACAATAAATGTCACGACTGGTAAATGAGAGGCATAGTTTGTGTATTTCAGCAACAAATACTGTGAAAATCACTCGTAACATGCAATCAAAACTTCTTTTGAGAGATGCGACTTCTGCTTTGATAGAACCCGCCCAGAACTCGTCTCCTGTACCAACTTCTTCACCTTAGAGCAGCACTTCTACCCTACATCCTCAATTATTTATCAATGAAATTCTCCAACAGCTGTGTAATTGATGTGTTATTTTAATTTTATTTTGATTACCAGTTTCGCCATTCCACAATGCCATCTTCAGCTCCCTGCATGGTAAGAGTATACTTTTACGTCGAGGTATACAAAGCAAACTTTACAGAAAGTGACGGGTAATCATAAAAGCACTTAAAGCTACGACATGAAAGTAGCGGCAATAAAACAAACCTCTATGTACATCCAGCACAACAGAATAAAACATGCTTACGTACTTGTTTACCATGAAACTATTTATCATCACACATTTACAAGAGAACATGCAGAAACATTAAGAAGATCATAACTTGACAGTATACAATCAGGAGCTTCACCGATCAAAACTTGTCAGTTATTTATTTCTTTTTTTAATCCTATATAATTCTTACAGATGAGGAAACCCCTAGCATATTTGAAGACATATTCTCACGTTGAATAAAACGTCGCACTGCAATATATGAAGTACAATAATGTGCGTATTAGCAGCCTACAGACTATCACAACTGGTGATATAATTTGCTGTTAGGCATCAAAAATGCAACTTGATGCAAAATCCAATGGCAAACAACACATTAAGAGAACAACGGAACACAAAGTGCCCGCGAAGAATACTCACAAATACCTCATGAGGCTGAGTTATACACAAAATCGAAATAAAAAGATATGAATTGGTGTCCTTTACATAGTTTAACAGGTCGTCATTACTACGTTGAAATAAACCAACAGGGCTCTCAGACACTACTTAAATAAGGAGAGTGCTCCAAGTTCTACATCTACATCTACGTGATTAGTCTGCTATTCACAATAAAGTGCCTGGCAGAGGGTTCAATGAACCACCTTCAAGCTGTCCCTCTACCGCCCCACTCTCGAACGGCACGCGGGAGAAACGAGCACTTAAATATTTCTGTGTGAGCCCTGACTTCTCTTATTTTGTCCCCCCCCCCCCCCCTCCCCCTATGTAGGTAGGTGCCAACAGAATGTTTTCACACTCGGAGAAGAAAACTGGTGACTGAAATTTCATGAGAAGATCCCGTCGCAACGAAAAACGCCTTCGTTTTAATGATTGCCAATTCAAGTATCATGTCTGTGACAATATATCCCCTATTTCGCGATAATACAAAACGAGCTGCCCTTCTTTGTACTTTTTGGATGTTGTCATCCGACATTGTCATACTACTTCCCTGGGGGTATAAGGTATTATCTCAATTATTTGTTGAACGTCTTCTAATCTCTGTCTTCCTCTATAGCTCTACCCATTGTGCTCCCTGTAGCACCATGGAAGTTATTCTCTGATGCCTTAACAGGTATTTTGTCATCATTTCCCCTCTTTTTGTCAGTGTTTTCCATACATTCCTTTCTTCGCCGTAGAGAAGAATCTCCTCATTCCCTACATTGTAAGTCCACCAAATTTTCAACATTCTTGCGTAGCACCGCACCTCGAAAGCTATGAATTTTCTTGTGCTGGCTTTCCCAACATCCATTGTACACTACCCTACATAGAATGTTTTCCACGAATTAAGGCTAACCGCACTACAGAGTACTAAAATATTCAGGTTACAGCTGAACTCAGTGGAATGGAATCGTGACGCTTGGTTGTACCAAGCTCTATGCAAGTTAATTTCTGGAGACATCTGTACATGTTCAAATGTGTGTGAATTCCTAAGGGACCAAACTACTGAGGTTATCGGTCCCTAGACTTACACACTACTTAAACTAACTTACGCTAAGAACAACACACACACACACACACACACACACACACACACACACACACACACACACACACACACACACACTCACACACACACACACACACACATGGCCGAAGGACTCGAACCTCCGGCGGGAGGGTCCGGCTGCATGAAAGTACATACATATATGCATACACTGTAGGAAAAATCTTCCCTGCTCCTGTCGAGTCAGGAACCAGCATCATAGCTTTCTTTACACCTCAAATCGGTACGTGCAGAGAGCGGGACATTTATTATCATCACGGGAAAGCTGAGTTATTTCATTATCTGCACTGTTTGTAACCATCAAATAAGAAAGAAGGGAATAGTGGCAATAGGGATGCACAAATGTCTTCCGAAAAGGGTTACCACGGATACGTATACATATGCAGTAAGTCATGTAGGAAATAAGAAATAAATAGCAGCAAAATCCAATGAAATATGTATATTGCCTTCAGCTCAAACAGTAGTCAACACAAGGCAAGCGGCATTCATAACATACGTGAGCTAAAAGTCGAATTTCAGTAGTTACAAATACTAAAGTTTAATACAATAGAAACTCCAAGTAGAAATATCAGAAGTGTAAGAAAATACAGATTGCTACTTACCGTAGAGAAGACACTTACATAGAGCTTTCGACCACAGCCTACATCAGTGAAAGGGTGGCAGAAACCATTCACACATACAAGCAAGTACACCTCATGCACACATGACGACCAACTCCAGCATCTCGGGCCAAAATGCTTGAGTTCGCGGTCACGCGTGCATGAGGTGTCATTGCTTGTGTGTATGAATGGTATGTGTATCTCATTTGCTGACGAAGGCCCTGGCCGAAAGCTCTATGTAAGTGTCTTTTAATTGTGCCTGTCTGCAACTTAACGTGTCTTCTTTATGGTAAATAGCAATCTGTAGTTTCCTAAGTTGCAAATATTCCGCCCGCATCTCGTGGTCGTGCGGTAGCGTTCTCGCTTCCCACGCCCGGGTTCCCGGGTTCGATTCCCGGCGGGGTCAGGGATTTTCTCTGCCTCGTGATGGCTCGGTGTTGTGTGACGTCGTTAGGTTAGTTAGGTTTAAGTCGTTCTAAGTTATAGGGGACTGATGACCATAGATGTTAAGTCCCATAGTGCTCAGAGCCATTTGAACCATTTTTGCAAATATTCCAGTTTTGTATACCACATCTCCACTAAAGCATGGAAAACCTGCAGTGCAGGAGAAATGACAGAATTTAGTGCATAATAATTCACAATGAATGACTAGAATACTAATCCGGTAACGGGATTCCAACTTACGAAAAGCACACCTACCGTCAACTAGAGACGACGGTTATCGCAGAAACAACCAATTTTCTGTTGTATCGGTTTCTTTCACGCCATTTTAACCTTACTGTTGAAGTCTCTCAAAATAACCTGTTTTCTTAATAACCGATTTTCGATTTTTTTATTCCTTTTATTTCCTGTAATAAACGTAGAAATCGAGCAAAGAATTAAAAAAATGGATTCGTTAAGTTTCAAGGTACAAAGAATCAAAATATTAAACTAAATCCGCAAATAAAAGAAAACTTACTCCGTCCATCGTTCGTTGCTTTTCTCGAAGAGTGATAAGTGTTTGAGTACTATTGAGTCTCCTATTGATTCTAATTTATGATACCTTTGCACAAATATCATGTTATAATATTTCCTGATATCATAATTTCGGCATCACCAGTAGTATTAAAGGGTGAAAACTGAGGGTGTAGAAACCTGTTTCTTGTGTCGGTTTCTACGTTTTCAAGGCTAGAAGCAGGTAAAGGCATATTATGTAGAGAAAGGCAACAGGGCAGGTACTTTCTTTTTTTTATTGTATACTATGAATAAATTGTTGTGAAGTTTTTAATTTATTGTTGTCCATAATTTCCTTCCTCTTTTATTATTTCACTGAAATAGCAGATCAATTTTTAATCTTAAATTAAATGAAGCAGTGGAGCCCAATTGATTACTATATTACATAGTAAAAATATTTCCAGACTAGGGTTTGTGCCATTCTGCAATAAAATACAGACATAACTGTCTCAGCAATGCTATACCCATTATCAGTTTTACATTTTATATAATAACGTAATATTTTAAACCAATGCAAATTTTACAAATCCATTTAAAAAAAGGTTTAAAAAACCGAAAGATTTTAACACTCCTGCTATGACTGATTAATATTTCGGTTTTTTTACTCGGTTATTAGTAAAAAATAAAAAATCTGTTATGACCGAGACCAGATACCGAGATTGGTTTTAACCAGATAGATTTTCCCGTGCCTGCCCTGAACCTCTGAAATATCTTGTAGCTAAATGTCGATTTATCCTAATACATCACAAAGCTTAGCTTGCGAAATGATAGTAAACTAAATCATGCGATATGATAATAACAGGAATGAAGTGATTCGAAACCTTAACAGCAAACGCTGCAGATAACTGAAACGATCTCACTAAGTTTCCGATCTGCTGCTGCCACCTCTGAATTGCCCTCAAAACTCGTTCGATGAACCACAACAGATTTTAAGCTACTCGAAAGGGTGGCCCAAATATCGCAGAGCTTTCTCACTGTTCGGATGCACCTGAAACTCACAGAAGGTAAACACGTTATCAGGCAGTGCGTCAGAGAGACAGGATTCAAAGTGTCTGCAGTGCGCATCGATACCGGTTACTGTACGTCTCTGAGAAATTTCACGAAGACTTTATTGGTACTTTACTTTATTGGTACTCTATTGGTACTTTATTGGAACCAAACTGTAGCAAGAATTGAAAATGCCACTTCACACGCAATATTCAGCCAATTCAATAGTCGTCTTCAGATTCTGACGGTTTCTTTCTTATGTGTACTCACTGCCTGAGGTCTGTACACGACAGTGAACTCTTGACCCTCTCGCAGCGCTATTTGTAACTGAATTTGACTCCTGACGCCCACTAAGCCCTCTGTTCAAATTTTTTCCTTCAAAGTCGGGCTGTTGGAAGGGTATCGGTATACAAAAATGTCAAAAAATTTCTAAAAGAAATATCCCTATATGTCGATGATATTTCTTGCACGGTACATCGATATGGCAATATCAAAACAGCAACACTGAGTGCCGATATTCTATTTTGTATTATATTTTTTCACCATTTTCAGAAAATATTTGAGTTTTATTTTGAAATTGTAGTACAGCGTACTTTTTCTTTCACTGCGTGCAGGAGTCTTACTACTTTTTGAGCTTTCAGCACGTCCAGTCTTTCTCTTCGACCGTGTGAAGCAAGTATATGTGTGACAAAAACAGAACACCGATTGCACTTGGTGAAGGGGAGGGGAGGGGGGGCGGAGTCAATGGACAAGACTTCCGATGATGTGAGAGGACAACACACTAGTTGCGTTAAAAAAAATTGACGCACTTACATGTATTTACCACTGTTAGCAAAAATGTTATTGCCAAGCGTGAAGGAGCATCGCTTTCATCAACTGATTTTCAGTTTGGAGTGTGGTTGCAATCAAGGACTGTGATGACTTTCAAAATGATGTAGCAGAACAGTCACTCGTCCTTTTCTTTCAGGTTTTATTAAACAGATCTAGATTCAGCTAGTACCTAGCCATTACGAATTCACTATTTCATAGTATCAGTGCCCGAACAACAGGGTACTGACGTACTAGGACATACACTGAAACTGAAGTAGTGCATTGATAATGGTTAGGCACCAGCCGAAATCTATATTTGCTTAATAAAACCAGAAAGGCAAGGACGACTGATTCCTGTGCTCCATCATTTAGAAGTGCATCGTTTTCCTTTCAGTTCTTGCTATGAGGGGGGTAGGCAAGCTGCTAGCTTGTTGATCTACAAAATATCTGATAATAAATCAATACTTAAATATACAGCTCTAAAGCCACAGTATATTTACAGTGTGTAGCCGATATTTTTATAGGTTGGTACGTCGATATTTTTCCCGCCGATATATGGAGACTTTTTTGATATACGAGAGCTGATAATGACATTTTTTTAAAATATCAATATATTTGGGTCCCGATACTTTTAAAAATATCAGTGGTCCTATTCGGAGCATCTCTGATATTGTATAAAGGGCATTTTCTCTAAGCATTCTTCAGCATTGCTGGTTAAAATGGACTGCCAGATCTTTATAAACTGAGTGCCGGACCCGAAGCTTTGTTTATATTGCAACTCCCGTCCATGTTCACTCGGTTATCAGACGTAGTTATTTAACTACGCTGTTTCAGGAACTGGTCTCATCGTACTTACTTTCTTGATTATATTGGAGGTGTGCCCGGTAACAACCGATTTATTCAGTTGTTTTACTCGAGTTGTTGTTCTTGTTGTGGTCTTCAGTCCAGAGACTGCTTTGATGCAGCTCTCAATGCTACTCTATCCTGTGCAAGCTTCTTCATCTTCCAGTACCTACTGCAACCTACATCCTTCTGAATCTGCCTAGTTTATTCACCTCTTGGTCTCCCTCTACGATTTTTACCCTCCACGCCGCCATCCAATACTAAATTGGTGATCCCTTGATGCCACAGAACACGTCCTACCAACCGGTCCCTTCTTCTCGACAAGTTGTGCCACAAACTCCTCTTCTCCCCAATTCTGTTCAATACTTCCTCATTAGTTATGTGATCTACCCATATGATCTTCAGCATTCTTCTGTAGCACCACGTTTCGAAAGCTTCTATTCTCCTCTTGTCTAAACTAATTATCGTCCACGTTTCACTTCCATACATGGCTGCACTCCATACAAATACTTTCAGAAAGAGACTTCCTGACAAATATATACTCGATCTTAACAGATTTCTCTTTCCATGCCATTCCCAGTCTACATTTTATATTCTCTCTAATTCGACCATCACCAGTTATTTTGCTCCCCAAATAGCAAAACTCATTTACTACTTTCTGCGTCTCATTTCCTAATCTAATTCCCGCAGCATCACCCGATTTAATTCGACTACATTCCATTATCCTCGTTTTGCTTTTGTTGATGCTCATCTTATATCCTCCTTTCAAGACACTGTCCATTCCTTTCAGCTGCTCTTCCAGGTACTTTATATCTCTGACAGAATTACATCTTGCTCATCAGATGGTAGAGTTTTGTCAGGACTGGCTCTCCCAAGGCTGTCAGTAGTTCTAATTGAATGTTGTCTACTCCCGGGGCCTTGTTTCGACTTATGTCTTTCAGCGCTCTGTCAAACTCTTCACGCAGAATCATATCTCCCATTTCATCTTCATCTACATCGTCTTCCATTTCCATAATATCTTCATGAACATCGCTCTTGTATAGACCCTCTATATACTCCTTCCACCTTTCTGCTTTCCCTTCTTTGCTTAGAACTGGGTTCCCATCAGAGCTCTTGATATTCATGCAAATGGTTCTCTTTTCTGCAAAGGTGTGTCTAATACTCCTATAGGCAGTATCTATCTTACCCTAGTGATATACTCCTCTACATCCTCTACATCTACAGGGATCTGACATTCCACGCTCCGATCCGTAGAACGCCAGTTTTCTTTCTCCTGATAGTGATGTCCTCTTGAGTAATCCCTTCCCGGAGATCCGAATGGGGGACTATTTTACCTCCGGAATATTTTACACAAGAGGACGTCATCATTGTAGTTTCCCCTTGCTTTCAGCCGTTCGCAGTACCAGCATAGCAAGGCCGTTTTGGTTAGTGTTACAAGGCCAGATCAGTCAATCATCCAGACTGTTACCCCTGCAACTTCTGAAAAGGCTGCTGCCTCTCTTCAGGAACCAAACGTTTGTCTGGCCTCTCAACAGATACCCCTCCGTTGTGGTTGTTCCTACGGTACGGCCATCTGCATCGCTGAGGCACGCAAGCCTCCCCACCAACGGCAAGGTCCATGAGGGGGGGGGGGTTATTTATTATGTAATCGAAATTTGACGGAAACGTTTTAGTACCATACTCATGTGGAGGCCCCTGATTTTTAAGTCTGTAGGATGTGGCATGTCGGCATGTATTTTTCGTATTCGCTTTGCGCCAGAAGTCACAAACTGTATTTAAGAGAGCTATGGAGGTAAGAAAAGAAAGTAATTGTCATAACGTCTCAAACTTCATGCCGACATCCACTACTTTACAGAGGCCTAAATTTTAGGTCCACCGCATTTATACTTGAACGGTTCACCGAGGTGACATTTCCCTATGATGTCACTCAGAAGTACCCGTGCCCTGTTTCGATCCTTTTGGAATATCCATCGACTTTTATGGTCCCATCCTAAACAGAGTCTGTTATTTTCATCGCGTGGAGACCTAGTTGTTTCATTAAAACTGCCAGATGTATCGTTTACGAGTGCTCTAATCGATCTGATCGTAATCTAAAGTTTAAATGAGTCACATTTCATTCGTAAATGGAGCCGATGAAGCAATATTTTCTTATCTATACCTTAATTATGGTTTGCTGTGTTTATTTTTATTTTTCCTGTACTTTTTATTGACTTCCAAACAGCAAACGCTTTGACATGCGAGCCACACCGTGCCTTCCGTATCGTCTCCCCACACCTCGCGGCTACGTGACCTCGCTGATTATTGGTGCAGCACTGCATACCCTAAATTTCTCCCGCCGATAATTATTCATTGTTCACATTTCCTCCCTCTATCTGAAAAAAATTTCTTGCTAGAGCAGCCAGAGACAGCTGTCATGTATGTGTGAGTTCTGTGTGTATTTATTTATTTATTTATTTTACACGTCAAGTTCCGTAGGACAAAATTGAGGACCAAATGTCCAAGGTCATGGAACGTATCAGTACATGAAATTACAACCTAAAAGTAATAACAGACAAACATAAAATGTTTATGAACCCGAAAAATGCCAAGCACTAAATTTAAGTAAACCCAAGCAACAATAAAACGAGAATCAGTTTAATTTTTCAAGGAACTCCTCGACAGAATAGAAGAAGTGACCCATGATAAAACCCTTTAGTTTCGATTTGAAAGCGCCTGGGTTACTGCTAAGATTTTTGAATTCTAATGGTAGCTCATTTAAAATGGATGCAGCAGTATAATGCACACCTTTCTGTACAAGGGTTAAGAAAGTCCGACCGGAATACAGGTTTGATTTGTGCCGAGTTTTAACTGAGTGAAAGCTGATTATTCTTGGGAATAAGCTAATATTGTTAACAAGAAATGACAGTAAGGAATATATATATTGAGAGGCAAATGTCAGAATACCCGGACTCGTGAATAGAGGTCGACAAGAGGTTCGTGAACTAACACCAGTTATTGGCCGAACCGCCCGTTTCTGAGCCAAAAATATCCTTTTAGAATGGGAAGAGTTAGCCCAAAATATACCATACGACATAAGCGAATGAAAATAAGCAAAGTAGACTAATTTTCATGTGGAACGATCACTCACTTCAGATATTGTTCGAATAGTAAAAATGGCAGCGTTAAGTCTTTGAACAAGATCCTGAACGTCGGCTTTCCACGACAGCTTACTATCTATCTGAATACCGAGAAATTTGAACTGTTCTGTTTCACTAATCATATCCCCATTCTGTGGAATTGAAAAGTCAAGTTTTGTTGAATTGTGTGTCTGAAACTGTAAAACCTGAGTCTTACTGTGATTTAGCGTTAGTTTATTTTCTACAAACCTTGACCTCATGTCATGAACTGCACTATTTGAAACCGAGCCAATGTTGCACACAACATCCTTTACTACCAAGCTAGTGTCATCAGCAAACAGAAATATTCTAGAGTTACCCCTAATACTAGAGAGTACATCATTCATATAAATAAGAAACAGGAGTGGTCCCAACACTGATCCCTTCCACTTGACAGTACGCCACACAGTCCCCACATCACAGCCATTCTCAACACTGTGAATAATGACCTTTTTCTGTTTGTTGCTAAAGTAAGAGGTGAACCAATTGTTAGCTACTCTCCGTATTCCGTGATCGTCCAACTTCTGGACTGTATGGGTGTGCCTATACGATTTGCTTCCTCTCTGAAGAAGGCTTTGGGTGAAAACTTATGTGAATACTATTTCCTTCCGTTTCGCCTGTCTGCTGCTCCGCATGTGAGTAGCAGTCTATGCTTCTCACAGTATAGTTGTTCCCTCACAAAGTTTGTTGTAAATAATCCACCAAACAGTAACAGTGATGTACAGAACTACAATACCAGAAGAAAAAATTACATTCAGCACGCCACATTAAAGTTGCCTGTAGCACAAACAGGGGTTCCCAATACTGAAACCAAATGTTTTCATCACACATCCAGTAATATAAAAAGCCTGACAAACAACCAAGTAAAATTTGACACTAAATTGAAAACGTTTCTCTTTGACTAGTCATCTTATTCCACAGAAGACTATCTATTACTGTAATGTGTAAACGGTGATGGCTAGGAATCACTAACATATGTCTTTCAATAAAAAACAAAACTAATAAACGGTCGGAGGCGAACTTAAATACAAGAATGATGTTAATATAAAATAACACGTTCCACGTCATTACCGTTTATCGCCCAAATGACACATGGAACATGAAATAAACTAACTGTTGGTATATCGTAAAGCATGGTATGACAGTATACACTTTGAAAACATAAAAATGAAATTTAAATCTAAAATGAGCACATAATCAAAATAGACGCACATTCCAATTCTGATATGTCTGGTTATTCTTTAAAAACTGGATATTACAGAAAAAGAAGCAAATGGGCTGCTGCTGGAAAGATAGGCCTACGGGTTAGACTATAATTATTTAAAAGGACCTACATACATATTAAAGCAAGAATCCGTATCACGGGGCCCAAGCGTTTGAGACCATTCCCTCAATCACATTTATAGTACTGCACAGTGCTGTAACATTTTAAAAATATTATATCCTTTTTTTACCTTGTAAATTGCTACTACCCGTCACACACTGAATGACGTATCATAAATAAGGTTGCAAAGTGAGAAGATGAGTAAACTACAGTGAAATTAATGCGCTGACAATCGGTTCTGTTTCTTTGACATTTCAGTAATCATTTAATTTGCTGACATGCAAGAGATACGATAGCATATGTTGCTTCTGTCCTCACTACACACGTGTATGGCCTAGCAAAGAACACGTACGTATGGTTTTTACAAACGTGGACATTAAAAATGTTGTGCTTAAGCATGTTTTGCTTCTATCGTCATGGCACATGTTAATGGCCTAGTAAAGAACACATACACAAGGTTTTTACAAACGTGATCATTAAAAATGTTGTTCATACGAGTTGAAAGCTGAAAATGCAACGAACAAGAAGCACAACCAATAAGCAAGCAAACATTGGTTTCGGAGTTCCAGCTACATTTGCTATCGTTGCAAACACTGTAAAAGTGGACTTAAATGGATAACGAAAGTATGCTCCTCATATTACTTCCTTATCTTCTTTGTTACGCGAAACATACCAACAAAAACGAGTTAAATTAACAAGAACAAATGTAGCAAGATCAGGCATTGCTGGGGGGGGGGGGGAGCAACTGTTAAAATTATCTTTCAGAAAACAGCCAAAAGTCGCACTTTGTATATTTTATTGACCAGTATAGCTCTTCAAATGAACAAGAGCATCATCAGAACATACAATTTAAAGCTGTCTAACACCTCTAACGACAACACTTGAAGTTTGCTCACAGCTCTAAGGATTACAGTGTCTGTACTGTAATACTATACTATGTTTAAAGTAATGCTATACTATGTTTGAAGTAAACTTGTCTTCAAAGGCAAGTTTAAATGCTATAGTAGAGCTTGTTTAATCTTTAGATGTGTCAGACAACTTTAAAAGAAATCTTTAGTCTTGGTGATGATGTTCCTGTTCATTTGAAGAACCAAACAGGTCACTAAAAAAAATATATAAATAAATAAATACGAAGTGTGACTTCTGAAAGTTTTCAAAAAATAAAGGGCAACTGTGTCGTATTAGTAAGGCAAATACACATTCAAGAACAGAAACGCGTTCGAAATTGCCTTCCTGACACTACGTTATTCATGCAAGTAATGTCATTTTTAATATTTAAAAGAGCTGTTACGTGCACGCTACAGAAATAATGAAGCAGAAGCACTCATGAAGAGTAATCTGATAATTTCAGGGCTGTCTCTTAACACCTGGCTTCAAAACAATGTACAGTGTTAATGCTATAATGTAATCACCCTTCGTTTTTTACCTCCATGGACAAAGCGTTGTGTTCATAGTTATCTGTGATGTGCTTGGATTCTTTGTTCCGGGACATTCGGAAAAGGAGAATAAAAATGGCTTCTATTCCGAAATTCTATAGAGATTTGAGGTTTGTGGAAAACAAAGAAAGAAAAGAAAAATCTCTTGCTAAATTCGATGGAATTTACTTGTACATGTACATGTACAGAATCGCATACCACTCAAGTCTGTCGCTGCTCAGGCCTTGCTGGACCGACCATTTGTTTTCTGTGGATGCCGACTTAATTTTAGTTTAGATATTAATGATTCATTTGGTCATGGTAACGGATAGTTTACTGTAGCCATTGTCCGTGGAGGTTCTGGAGTACCAAATGTTGGTGGACGCGAAAGTTTCGTTGGCAGAGACATTATTGCATTTCGCACCTACCATATGGCCGAACTTGCTAATAAAGACTTTGTTAAATCTGCTTATATGTCCACTTCTGCTTTGTCTTTGCTTAAATCTGCATTGTGACAGTACGTACGAAAAAACTCACTCCTGTATTTATTCGTAATTAAAAATTTAGGAGAGAGGTGACTTGAAAAGAAACTTCCTCACGTTATTTAAGTCTCTATGTAATCATACTTAACTCCCGGTTGGAAGGTTTCTTGCATCGTGGTGAGGCAACACAGAACCTGCAGGTCGAAGCCCCGATTTCATATATTAAAGAAATAGTATCATCGTTGCTAGCCATTAATCATCAAATTTATCGTGCATTGCTCCAGGTGTGATATTCTTCCCTGGTGTATTGATTTAAAGTCTGCGTATTCAGTTTGTAAGATTAATATACAGTGTGAAGGATTCGAGTTTGAATGGTTCTTGCAAATTTTCAAAAGGATAAGAGAATGTAATGCTATCAAATGGAAGTTTACCAACTTGGAGAACAATATTTCTATATCCAAAGGGTGAAGTTATTTCGTTGCTGCAAAGAAATATTACGAGAAGCATCAGATGTCTGCAAAACTAAACAGTCAAGGGTGAAATGTATTCCGATGAATCTTACATTCACTCTCAAAGCAATATTTTTTTTTTTTTTTATCAGTCTACTGACTGGTTTGATGCGGCCCACCACGAATTCCTTTCCTGTGCTAACCTCTTCATCTCAGAGTAGCACTTGCCACCTACGTCCTCAATTATTTGCTTGACGTATTCCAATCTCTGTCTTCCTCTACAGTTTTTGCCCTCTACATCTCCCTCTAGTATCATGGAAGTCATTCCCTCATGTCTTAGCAGATGTCCTATCATCCTGTCCCTTCTCCTTATTAGTGTTTTCCACATATTCCTTTCCTCTCCGATTCTGCGTACAACCTCCTCATTCCTTACCTTATCGGTCCACCTAATTTTCAACATTCGTCTATAGCACCACATCTCAAATGCTTCGATTCTCTTCTCTTCCGGTTTTCCCACAGTCCATGTTTCACTACCATACAATGCTGTACTCCAGACGTACAGCCTCAGAAATTTGTTCCTCAAATTAAGGCCTGTATTTGATATTAGTACACTTCTCTTGGCCAGAAATGCCTTTTTTCCCATAGCGAGTCTGCTTTTGATGTCCTCCTTGCTCCGTCCGTCATGGGGATATCTTGCCGAAATCACTTTCCAATTCGTTTCGGTTTTATGTTGATTTTACTAGATGAAAAGAACAGCATTTCTGCGAACGAGGTAAGTGTGCTGCTCAGATTGTCTCCTAAATAATTAGTGGAAGTTAAGAGTAGCAGAGTTCGTATAGCACAGAAAACAGTAGGAATGAGAAATATTTTGGAATCACCGATTACTAAAGGATTTACGAGATTTACAAATTAGTGCTGCATCCGTATTTACAAATTCAACCACCATCGATACCCACACGTCACTGATCATCAAAAGCACGAACCTTACTATTTCGCAACATCAGTTTTGTTATGAAAACGAGTCACTGAGACGGAAATAAACGTAGTCCTATGTTCGGAGCTGAACATAGGACGCTAGTAGTGTGCCCGACCAGGCCTTTCGCAGTACAGTCGATTTGTCAGATTCCAGTAATATAGATCGCATTTGAGGAAATTAAAAGTGCGCCTTTGAAGCGATGGCCAATTCCATATCGCTTCTGCTGCGAGCGCTCGTTCCAGTAATGGCGCACAGAATTTAATTTGCGTTCGGAGCTTTTAATGCGGTTTGACAGTATACATGCGAGGGGAGCAGAAGGGAAATGAAACTTTTGGCACTTCCAGCACGTGCTCGAATATAACATTGCCAAATGGACGCTTTTTATCATTTTTACTCAGTGGTAATAGCAGCCCAGTAAAACGTGCTTCGAGGAGACGTCTTCTAACCAAACTTTACAGCTGGACGGTGATGATTCAGTTCCATTTTTCATGGCGGAGGGAGACATTCTGCGGTTGTTAAAGGTGCGCTATGACACGAAATCAGTTGCTCGTCTCGAAACCTTCAGGTACTGTTTCTGAGTTGTGAATAGTTTTTCTCTTTTAAATGTTGCGGAGTATGGGAAATTAGGAAATTAGGGAGGTTACTACAGAGAGATGCTGCCTGCAATTTCTCTGTAACTTCAGCAGTTTCATCTCTTTTTTGATGAATTTACGAGGTGCCTCTAGCCGTTTCCACACGATCGTGCGGGTTCGTTTTTATTTTTTAAAGGCAAACTGAATCTCTTGACTTGCTTCCAACCGACCTGCAACGATCGTACAGGTTGTGCGCTACGCGTTTCTCACGTTTATGTTGCCATTCGGCGCCAACAGATTGCAGCACATACTGTTTAAGTTGATCGAGAAGTGAGCATTATGCCGGCGCCTGGTTAGTAGCTCATAATTAAGTTACATTGAATTGTTTCGGCGATTTGCTGGATCTGGCTATTTGTAATAGTGTGTACAACGTTGTGATATTGATAATTATTAGTAACTTCATATTTTTGCACAGTAATTGTGCGTTAAATTTGTACTAGCACGATTGTGCGAGTTAGGTGTTGACTGTGTAACTTCATCCTCGAGTGGGTGTTGTTGATTGTGCCATTGGCCTCCCTATATTACTGCTTTTCATACAATTTTGAATGGGAAAGTTTTTATGTACATTCGCGTTATTGAATGCAGGTTTATCAGACAATCAAATCCGTTCTCTATTAGAGGATTCTCTATTAGAAGATTTGAGTGGCATTTCGTCAAATGAAGACGACGAGTTTGTTCCTTCTCCTTCAAATATTCAGTAGGCAGACAGCTCGTCTGATGATGATTTGAGTGCCGAAGAAGTTTCTGAAGTTCCTGAAGAGCTCAGGAGTTCACACATTGTCACAGAAACCGGACTGCGAAAAAGAACATTATGGATCTGTTGAAATTTAGAATGTCTCTAGCTGAGGCTCTTCTGTCATGTCCAGACAGAAAGAGGAGAGCTGAAGAGTTTGAAACACCGTTAGATGATAGGTTAAATAACTCCATGAAGGCAAAAGTTTACAAAGCCCATCCGAAACCAGGTTTGGAGAAGCGGTATGATGGGTATGATCGCTGGCCGACAGTGGATGATATTTTGTCACTACGAACATGTCAGTATGAGCGATGCAGTTCCAGAACAAAGGCGAAGTGCATAAAATGCAATCAGTACTTATGTCCTGCAAAAAGAAACGTTTGTCTCAAATTATTTCCCGAAAAGTGAAGTAGTCTAAACTATGACTTTGTGCTACAAAATAAATAAAAAACATTTATTATTAATTTTTTTTGCCACAGAACATTTTTTATAATTAATAAATAAAAGTAACGGAAGAATAATTTTTTATTCATAACTGTTCTTCAGGTAACTTATAATATCAAACAAATAGCAGGAAGTCAGAGAATAATTTTGGTGAAATAAAACCTGACCCTCACGATTGTGCTAGTTGTTTTTCCGCTACATTTTTTATGGAAGAGTTTTTTTTTCCCAGTGTCTACTATGACCAAGTATGCAGAGAATTGAACTTCATTTACCATTTCAAAAAAAAAATGTGTTCAGGGTGGAAACGGCTAGAAAACAAGTTCCGTTTGGTAATAAAAACAAAACGAGTACATAAAAAAATATTGGAAAAACCTCAGAATCTTAAACTATTATTCTTACTAGCTACCACCATTTTGTAGCCACTTACCATAGCGTGGCACAAGTTTTCGTACGCCTTCCTCAAATCCGCATGTGTTATCAACCTTATGGTTTAACATATTCTTGAGCTGGTCATAGTTGTTAAACTTCTGACCATAGCAAGGAACGACAGTCTGCATGTTGATGTGGTGAGAGTGTAAATTGAGGTTCCATACATGCTATAATATGGTTCTTCAGTGTATCGTTGTTGTCACCAAGTAGTACTATACGAAGTTCTTCTCACATTTTACAACCTCTCTGTTCACAAATGGTCCAAATGGCTCTGAGCACTATGGGGCTTAACATCTGAGGTCATCAGTCCTCTAGACTTGAACTACTTAAACCTTACTAACCTAAGGCATCACACACATCCATGCCCAAGGCAGGATTCGAACCTGCGACCGTAGCCTAGAACCGTTCAGCCACAACGGCCGGCCCACATGTGCTACAGAACAAGCCAATCTTGATATGTGGTTCCACATGTGTACTGACGAACTCATTGGAATGTCATTCATGAGGCATGCTGCATAGTAATACTATGTATGTACTTGAAAATGACTTCAGAGCCGAAATTAGTCAAAAGTGCAATAATTAAAGATACATTTTAGGGCCTCCAACGGGCTATGTTGTCTCGTCCAAAGATGGTGGTGCAATACCAAAAACAGCAGACAACAGCGATACCACAAATGTTAGCGAAGCCTCGCTGCCATCTGTAACAATGAATGGGAGAGGCTAAAGAAGACACGCCCTCTCTCTCAGCACATCAGTGCCCTCGCACAGTGGTGAATATAGAGCAAAGCATGAAAATGCTCTGCCCCAGTTGGGGCCTCAGACGAAGCAGTCAACATCATCGAGTAAGACCAGTGTTAGTCAAGTCTCAGATGGGCATGTACTTGTGTAGTTGCTGTACATCGTACTTCAAGACAACAGTTTCTTAATCAGTGAATCAAGTGAAGCTTGAATAGCCAGGGATAGTTGTAAATTATTAAGCACTCCTGTTCCCAAAGGATTGTATCAAGTTATTAATATGTCTGTCTTCCTCCAAGAACCTATGTAATATTCCTCAAAAATTAAAAGTGCACTAATATTTCATATGTTGTAGTTCCAAAGAGCTATCTCCCAGACCAGTCAAAGAACCCAAAGTTTTTGTCGAATAATTCTAATTTAGTCTGGTCATAACATAAACTGTGTTCTTTTGCGAAATGTATCAAGGCTGTGGGGACGCTTACAAACAAGACTGCCATCAGACTGGAGTTAGTGCAAGGGGCATTCCGAACTCGCCAACAGGTGCCCTTGATGTGTGTTGAGGACTGAAACTTTCATAACAGGGAATTTCGTACAATAGAGACAGACCGAATGAGGCAGTGCATGTGTTAATATGCTGATCTTATACTCAGGCGGATGGTTCATGTTCCTCCTAGCCATCCAGATTTAGGATTTACATGATTCTCGTAAATCATTTTAGGCAAATTCCGGGAAGGTTCCTTCATCAAGGATACAGTGGATCCCCTGTTCAGCTACACGTCCTGTCCTCATAAAGCACACTTATACAGCATTATTCCGTGAAGATGAAAAAGCATACCTTCAGAGCTATGAGCACTTGTTCATCGCTGCTGCTGAAACACATCTCTTCTACACGACATTTTCTATAGTCTTAAGGTGTGAAAGAGGTTTACTGTCATTGGTCTCACTTATAACATTATACTCGATCGATTCCGGACCAAGGTACCTTACTTCAATTCGCCTTGTGTAGTCAATCTGTATTTATATTTTTGTGCTATCTGCTAACACCGATTGCGATGACAGATCCTATATCATTGTAAGGTAATCCATGAATCAGTAAATGAATACTAACACTAACCTTCGAAGTATGAAGAGAATCGCAGAAGTGCAATACGCAAGATGTCCTTGTAAGACTACAATAGGGAAACAATAACCTTCTCATCTCAGGGTCACTTTCCTATGCGCTTTGCGTTACTTTTAGACAAACATCATATTGCAAAGTGGACTTTTATTTGGGTAGGTATGTGCATTTCATCACCAGGCTGTGTTGCTACTCCTGGATGGCGGTTCAGAGGATGAATTGGACCATGCGCCAGTCACAATGAGAAACAGCTCCAACTGATAGCCATTTGTTATGCCTAGAACCATTCGAGAGTGACTCTCCACAGAACTTTCAAGGACCTCCCAGCAGTCCTTGCAGCAAATTAGTCCACTTCCCATAACGTCCAATTTTCTCGACAGCTATCATTACATGTGCATCGACCAGCTGGATTTCATATTTTCACCAACTGAATTACTTCTCAGTAAATTTCACTGATATTCCACAGCGCCCTCCTTCCCCAATACATAAAAAAAACATACTTATGTCAGGAACGTCCCTTTCTAAAAGTATATGTGCCTATTGTTTTCTTTAGCCAATGTCAGCCAACTCAGCCTAATTTAGTTGTTTATCATCTTCACCATGGGCTCATCCGTGTGGTTGGCTGAAATACCTCCTGCAGTCACACTGCAATGTCCCGACACTATGCAGCTGAAATCGTGATTCATAAATTAGCGAAAGTATCACGATAAAGTACTTACCTACCAATAACTAGGCTTGTCATCGTGTCATATACACCTCTCTAGCGGGAAACAGCTAATAGGTTCCATGCCCCTTTTTGCACGTCTCCTCTCATTTTCATCAGTTTTATTAATGTTCTATGTCACTGCACGGTAGTAACAGGTCGAATAATGTTATTGTAATGAGAGTATTTGTACTGAGAGCTCAAAAAATACTTTTCACTTGATCCCTAAACAAGTTGTTTTACTTCCCTGGGTGGCCTGTGCGAGGCACACCGTATTTCCGGTTCGGGGCTGGAATTCCCTGTATTCTGAGGGGTTCGCACAGTAGGCTTAAGCGCCTGGCGGAACGACTGACGTCGGACGAGTTTAGCCTATTGTGTGCAGAGCGAAACGACCTGTGAGACGTCTGAGTGTCGCCGCAGTTTATGTGTTTCCCGTCCGGCGAGTCTTGAACGAAGATTCCTGGCATCGACTGACTGAATTGTCAGGCTGGTCCCGGCGGAAGTTCGAGTCCTCCCTCGGGCATGGGTGTGTGTGTTTGTCCTTAGGATAATTTACGTTAAGTAGTGTGTAAGCTTAGGGACTGGTGACCTTAGCAGTTAAGTCCCATAAGATTGCACACACATTTGAACATTTTTTTTTGACTGAATTGTCCTCTTGATTCATAGAATACTTTTGGACTGCGCCCTGCTAGGTGCGACTGTCTGGCGTCCGATGGCCGGTGGTCTAGGAAGATTGTTCCCGTCGGTCAAACAGCAAGTTCAGTGCCCTCAGCTGAATAGCAGAGGCAACTTAAACTGAGATTGGTTGACGTCATAAAGTCCTGCTCGAAACTGGAGGCAACGATCGCTATTGGCGCGAATGATGCTCTGAGACAGTGTGGGGGAATTTTGGAATCAGAACTGAATGCTGATTCGCAGTTTTCGAGAAGAGTAGGGTATAGAGCAATGCTGGCTTCGGTCTTGCGTTGTGCGGGCAGTAAATTCGGGATCTGATCTTCCTCGGAGTCGGGCGGTCTTGCGACTTGGGCGCTCGTTTTCGGAAGAACAGCCTTCGAGGCCACGGGTTGACACATAGTTGCTGCACGGCAGAAGTCGGCGCTTACATCATTAGGACGCTGCCTGCCGACGCCGTGCTACAGATTTCAGTACTGGTACAGTATTTTGCGGTTCCGGCATTGTAGGACCTTATCAATTTTATACTGAACCCTCAGCAGCACGAGCGCTCGCTTTGCTACAAGTCCACCTTGCTTGTTTCTCCATGTAATCCCATGTGAGCTCTCTATACTAGCTGATATACTGCTAAATAGTCGGAGATTAATATTTGATTCATTAGGACCTCCAATCATTATCGTCAGTCTATTGCAACACAGAGAGTAGGAGCCCCTTGTTCTCGAGCCAACTCTTATTATCCTAATATTTCAGTATACCCTATCCTTTAACCTACTGTGTGTGGCGACAATCATGTAGATTTATGTTCTGATAAATGATAAATCTCACTGTAATATTTAATCCGCATATCATTTCGTAGATCTATACAGAATCCTGTTGTTTATTATGATAAAGTTCGCTTTTTTCTGAGTAGATTACGATTTTTATTGAATTATTGTGAGTGTGCACTCCTTATTTTACCAACTAACAGGGTCTACCATCATTTTCTTCCGTTACCATTGTGCGCCTAATTAATTAGGTGGTAGATAAGGAGGAGGTCGACTGCATGTCTTGTTCTCATGCAAAATTCGTCTGAATTAAAGAGGTTCAAACTCTTCTCCACCGTGGCACCTCGCACAGCAGGTATTTTGGCAGATTTTTGCATTACATGCTATTATGTGTAAAGCATTAGAAGATTTTGATTCACACATAAAAGAAAAATAGATCAGTGCGTGCTGTGTCACAGTTGAGGAAACATTTCCAATCAGACATAAAGTGAGCTACGGTAAGAGGCAGTAATCATACGAATAGCACACAAAATTACACTGTATTTTTCATTTACGATGATAGATTCTTTTCTGATCTGTGAAGAAAGGCCGATTCATCGATTTAAGTGGAAGTGGGATCAAAAAATAGGGTGAGGGGACACCTGTCCTAAGATCCGTTGATAACGTTACTATCTCCAGTAGAAACGAAGAAACGTAGCAAGTCCTTTTGAAGAAATGACGTAATGAGTGGAGAATACAGGCTGTGAGTAAGCCAAAGAAAGACGGGAGTCACTCTGAGACCCCTTGATCCTGTTCGTCGTTACAGGGTGCGTGTAGCTATTGGTACTTTTAGCACTAGTTCCGTCTACAGCCGCCTCACAGAAGCCGCGATTCGCCCTGCACACATACGATGGATCCAACTCCCCTGACCACCCCGTGTATCGTGTCTTCTTTACAAACGAGTCAGGTCTCTCTCCTCATACCTGACCTCTGGTAGGATTGCCCTTTGGAACGTGTCTCACTTCCATCTGTTGGGATCTCCATCTCGACCCATCTCCACTCAATAGGAAGATTTTTTAGAAAAACGACATTTTGTCTGTGGAGTGCTTGATTGATTCTTTGGCAAAAATGTTTTTACCTATTTATAGACACAATCACATGTTTTTGACACAGTCATTACCGGTTTCGGCCATACAGTGATCATCTTCAGATGCTAAAGACGGCATACACTGAACACAGGTTCACTCGTTGTCAAAAGTTTTGGCCGAAACAGGTTATGACTGTGTCATAAACATGTGATTGTGTCTTTAAATTAAAAAAAAATCACTGGGAAGTACCTGTGCACTTCCTCCCACCACCCTGTCCCTACCCTCTTGGACGGTGCCTCCACCGCGGCTTGGGACCGACCTATTACAGGGTCCTAATGTCTCCATCGTCCCTATGATATACCAACATTTTGTATGTTCCGTCCTTTTTTCAGGGTGCTACCATCTTCCAGGCTGATCGTTCTGTGACGATAAATAGCACGGGTTACGCTTTTACGTATCGTCCTTGTATAGAACACTATTTACTGCCGGGATCCTGTATTGTGTTCACACCAGAGCTGCTAGCCATTAACAAGGCCATTTTGTTACTCAGACCGCCCTCCAAAGTGTTTCAATATGTGCCGACTCAATGAGCTGTCTGCAGACATAACCGATGCTACTCTCGTCACCCTTTGGTCTCTGCTATCCATGACCACGTCTCTGCCCTTGGCAGTGCCGCCTGCTCAGTTGTCTTTCTGTGGGTCCCAAGCCATGTGGGCATCCCAGGGTATGAACTGTCTGACCATTTGGCTCGAGAGGCACATACTTACCCCCTCCCCCCCCATTCTCTTTCGTGATTCTAGATGAAGATATGTGGATTCACATCAAACGTCTTTTTGCCCAAAAGTAGAGTGACATTTGGTGTGCTACTGCTCTCAGTCATAAACTCCGCACAATCAAGGAGTCTACTGCAGTTTGGCGCTCTTCCTCCCGATCCTCTCGCAAGGAGTCCACTGTCTTATGCCGTCTACGCATTGGTAATACAAGGCTCACCCGTTGCTTTCTCTTGCGAAATGAGTCACCCCAGAGTGTGGTTGTGGAGCCAAACTGACGGTAATCCATATATTGGTGGAAGTCCTCTTCTTTGGCCCTTCGTACTAACCATGGCCTTTCAGTTTTCTTGTCTAGTATTGCGGATGGCTCACGGATCGCTGAGATGGTCCTTAGTTTCCATCGTGAAAGTGATTTTTACTTCTAGTTATAAGATTTTGCTTTCCTCCAGGATCAGGGACAGTGTGCTTTAAGTTGAGGCCTCTGTTAGTGTTTTCTGGGTCTGGAACACATGACGACTGCCCCGTGCTAAGATCGCTCTTTTATCCCTCCGTTTTCCAGTTTTTAGTTTTGACCTACCCTTTCAGGCCCTCTACTGTACGTGTTTCCAGTTTTCTCGCTTTGTAGTTTGACCCTTTTGATTGGATCTGATCGCTTTTGCAGACGCTTCCA
Organism: Schistocerca gregaria; assembly: GCF_023897955.1. Lineage (NCBI taxonomy): Eukaryota > Metazoa > Arthropoda > Insecta > Orthoptera > Acrididae > Schistocerca > Schistocerca gregaria. The sequence continues at coordinate 164,587,845 of NC_064922.1, forward strand.
TCTTACGCACGTAATTTCAGAATTGCGGGAATGATGACCTCGCTGTTTAGTCCCATAAACCCCTCAATAGATCAAAAACGAAAATAATGGGATTAACGACAAAAGTAACATCAAATTTGGTAACAACGAAGCAGACGACGTGAAAGAACTTCGCTACCTCGGAAGCAAAATAATACAAGATTGACGAAGTAAAGAGGACATGAAAAGCACACTAGCACAGAAAAATAAGGGTTTCTTCACCAAGAGAAGTCTACTAGTATCAAACATTGGCTTTCATTTCAGAAATTAGTTTCTGAGAACGTTCATTTGGAGCCCATCATTGTATGGAAGCGAGCAGTGTACTCTGGATGAACCGGAAAGCAAGAGAATGAAAGCGTCTCAGAGGCGGTGCTATAGCAAGATTTTCAAAGGTAGATGTACTGATAGGAAATGAGGTGGTTCTCCGCAGAATCTGAAGCTTCACAATAATCCACCTATTTTCACAATGCTGAAGGAAATACTAATAATGCAAGTGGCTTTTCTGTCTGATATTTACGTAATGATTGCTGTTATTTAATGTGAGTGAATCAAGGTTATTAGCCGCAAACACCATCAGAGAGTTCGCGAACAGTAATGAGGTTTTGCAATGCTAAAATACAGTCAAGACGATTCTCTCCTATTCTTTGGAAATATGATGTGTGTGTGAACAAACTAAGTTTGGAAAGTAGGAGTGAGGTGATAGTGGACGTGAAACTGTGAGCGTGGGCCGTGTGCTGTGTGCGGATAACTCAATGAGTAAGATCAATGTCCGCGAAAGGCGGTGTTACAGAGGTGGACCCGGGTATACCAAACAGTTTTAATGTACCAGTAAGTTTAAAAACAGTTCATAATCTCTACGCAGAGTGAAGGACCCATTATGGTAACAACCCCTAGACTGGGCCTAAGCAGGTTTGATGATGATGATACGTTTGTGGGGCGCTCAAACGTGCGGTTATCAACGCCCGTACAAATACCCAACCTTTGCTCAGCTCAGTCTCGCCACTTTCATGTACAATGATGAAATGATGAGGACAACACAAACACCCAGTCATTAAGCAGGTTTGACTGTGAGATACTCTGTTACAGGACTGTGAAATCTCAGTAGTAGGGGCAGCGCTGACGAGATGAAGTAAGCTGTGGTCATGGGTCATCAGTTACGTTTCAGTGTCTTAGTGCGATAACTTTTCGCGACACTCAGGGACCAGGGTTCATATCACCGTCAAGCAATGTATTTCCATCGTGAATTGAATGCTAGCAGATGTATATTCAAACACTGTGATATGTTTCGCGCATATGTGACTATGGATGTGAAATATCGATGTCGACGTTCCTTAAAACAACAGGGAACATGCAGTGTCGATTCACATTGTTATGACCATCTTCCTCAAGCCTGAACGACCACCCTGTGCAGCGCGGACCGTTGAAAGACGTGAAGGGAGAGAGTCAGTGAAGCTAAGGAAACTACCGACTCCAGCGTCGTGGCTAGCAGCACTCCGCAAAGTTTCTCTGTTGAGGATCCATGGCACGAAGATCGGGTTTAAATCCGAGGAATTTGGTGGCCAGAGGAGTATGGTAAACTCATGCTGGTGCTCTTCGAACCACCCACGTAAACTGCGAGCTGCGTGACACGTTGCATTGTCCTGCTATTAGATACCATAGTGCCGAGGCGTGTACGTGGTCCCCAAGGATAGATGCATACTTGTGGTGATCTGTTTTCCCTCCCACAATGACGAGATCACCCAGGGAATGCCACGAAAATATTCCCCAGACCAACGCCATCTCCTCGGGCCTGTACTTTTTCAGACGTTTCACGCCAATGTCCATCTGTCAAATGGAACAGAAACAGAGATTTATCTGAAAAGGCCACTATCGGCACTGAGCGTACCTCCATTTGGGGTATTGGCGTGAAAATTGCAGCTTTCGTCGTCGATGAACATCAGCTAGCATGGGTGGGTGAAACAGGAACCTGTTGTGGTGGCGCATTCGTAGCAACACTCCCTAAACGAGGAAGAGACAGTTGCCCAACAGTTGCACTTCTATTCGTCCCTAGACACCTCCGCGACAGTCGTTCACACCTGTCATCCATGGCCTGTTGTACGCCACAGCTGGATTGTCTCCGGTTTTGGATTGCGCATTTTGCCATGCACGGTGTACCTTTAATGCAGCGGCACACGAGTAGTTTAAAAAATTCTTGCACCCTTGGCCAAAGAGCCAATGATCATGGCCTTTGGACGTCAGAAACAGTCTGGTAAGTAAGAGCGTGGCTGTCATTACACACAGATGGTAAAAGATATTACCTTACTTCTTTCACAGCCCAAAATAGGGAACCATTGTCCTTCACACAATGTCCCTAAACCATAAGTTTACTTCTGAATTCTTGACTGAGATACACTGGAACGGACGTGATGGCAGCTTATGTGTCACGTTTTGAAGCTGTCTTTCTCTGTAGCCATTCCAAAGGTCCGAAAATTAGTCGTACCGCGGCATCTAAATATGTGGAGAAATCAGAGTCGTTTGTACTCGAGTGGGTAATTGGCTACAAATTGCTTAAAAAGGCGGATGACAAAGAACGTGGCTCAGTGTCTAAAGTGACTCCAAAAATGGGAAAAATGATTATTAATCTTTTTGCGGGAAATTCATTCTTAACATTGCGTCAAGCGCGAACAAAATTAAAGAAAACGGTTTACTATGTGACGTATGTAACTATTAGAAGTAAGAGCTCATAACATTAAATATCGAGCTACGTTGAAGAAAGCTTTATTAAGTCAAAATCACGTCACGAAACTTGAACCGCGGTTGGGGCGACGTAATTTTTACCGGAATGATAATTGAATCGAAACCCTTAGCTGCCGACAGGTGTTGTTGATGTACATCAATGGGGACAGCTGAAAATGTGTGCCCTGACCGGGACTCTAACCCGGGATCTCCTGCTTCCGGGACAGACGCTCTATCCATCTGAGCCACCGAGGGCACAGAGGATAGTGCGACTGCAGGGACTTATCCCTTGCACGCTTCCCGTGAGAGCCACATTCCGAACTGTCCACGACCTACATGCGTAGTGTTCCTAATAGACTCGCGCCAGACTAAGCTGACGAGTCCCGTAAGAGTTCGAGCATAGTGTGCGCATTCACACAGTAGAAGGTCAATTGCCGGGTAGCCTTAAACTAAATATATGAATTGTATGAACATCAAGATAGATACTGCCTACAGGAAAATTAAAGAGACCTTTGGAGAAAGGAGAACCACTTGCATGAATATCAAGAGCTTTGATGTAAACCCAGTTCTAAGCAAAGAAGGGAAAGCAGAAAGGTGGAAGGAGTATATGGAGGGTCTATACAAGGGCGATGTACTTGACGACAATATTATGGAAATGGAAGAGGATGTAGATGAAGATGAAATGGGAGATACGATACCAAGTGAAGAGTTTGACAGAGCACTGAAAGGCCTGAGTCGAAACAAGGACCCCGGGGTATACAACATTCCATTGGAACTTCTGACGGCCTTGGGAGAGCCAATCCTGACAAAACTCTACCATCTGGTGAGCAAGATGTATGAAACAGGCGAAATACCCTCAGACTTCAAGAAGTATATAATAATTCCAATCCCAAAGAAAGCAGGTGTTGACAGATGTGAAAATTACAAACAATCAGTTTAATAAGCCACAGCTGCAAAATACTAACGCGAATTCTTTACAGACGAATGGAAAAACTAGTAGAAGCAGACCTCGGCGAAGATCAGTTTGGATTCCGTAGAAATATGGGAACACGTGAGGCAATACTGACCCTACGACTTATCTTAGAAGAAAGATTAAGGAAAGGCAAACCCACGTTTCTAGCATTTGTAGACTTAGAGAAAGCTTTTGACAATGTTGACTGGAATACTCTCTTTCAAATTCTAAAGGTGGCAGGGGTAAAATACAGGGAGCGAAAGGCTATTTACAATTTGTACAGAAACCAGATGGCAGTTATAAGAGTTGAGGGACATGAAAGGGAAGCAGCGGATGGGAAGGGAGTAAGACAAGGCTGTAGCCTCTCCCCGATGTTATTCAATCTGTGTACTGAGCAATCAGTAAAGGAAAAAAAAGAAAAATTCGGAGTAGGTATTAAAATCCATGGAGAAGAAATAAAATCTTTGAGGTTTGCCGATGACATCGTAATTCTGTCAGAGACAACAAAGGACTTGGAAGAGCAGTTCAATGGAATGGATAGTGCCTTGAAAGGAGGATATAAGATGAACACCAACAAAAGAAAAACGAGGATAATGGAATGTAGTCGAATTAAGTCGGGTGAGGCTGAGGGAATTAGATTAGGAAATGAGACACTTGAAGAAGTAAAGGAGTTTTGCTATTTGGGGAGCAAAATAACTGATGATGGTCGAAGTAGAGAGGATATAAAATGTAGACTGGTGATGGCAAGGAAAGCGTTTCTGAAGAAGAGAAATTTGTTAACATCGAGTATAGATTTAAGTGTAAGGAAGTCATTTCTGAAAGTATTTGTATGGAGTGTAGCCATGCATGGAAGTGAAACATGGGCGATAAATAGTTTGGACAAGAAGAGAATAGAAGCTTTCGAAATGTGGTGCTACAGAAGAATGCTGAAGATTAGATGGGTTGATCACATAACTAATGATGAAGTATTGAATAGGACTGGGGAGAAGAGGAGTTTGTGGCACAAATTGACCAGAAGAAGAGATCGGTTGGTAGGACATGTTCTGAGGCATCAAGGGATCACCAATTTAGTATTGGAGGGCAGCCTGGAGGGTAAAAATCGTAGAGGGAGACCATGAGATGAACACACTAAGCAGATTCAGAAGGATGTAGGTTGCAGTAGGTACTGGGAGATGAAGAAGCTTGCACAGGATAGAGCAGCATGGAGAGCTGCATTAAACCAGTCTCAGGACTGAAGACCACAACAACGACAACATGAAGATGTTATCTGTTCAGACAGCATCTCCATACAGTTATGGTATTCTAGAGAAGCTGCATGGTCATCAATGGGATCTGTTCTTTCCGGAAAAGTTACCATCTTCTTCATATTCATGTTATTTTTACCGACAAACCCTCTCTGTGGGGTTGTGTACGCACACATGGAGTCTAGTCAACGGCCCCAACACGTTGGTACAACAGGCCGTCAAACATCCTATAAAGGTGCATATTTGGGTGTGTTTATCAAAATTGGCTTTCGGAGATTTGTCGTGTTTACCGGCAATATATGATATTATAAATTTATAAAAAATTATTGATGCTGACTGCCAAGTGCTGGTTCCTCGACAAAAATAAAGATTGGATACTGCAGGAGGACAATGATTCGAGCGAGCATTGCAGCGACTAGGAAAAGGAGAAAGGTGTGCAGCTACTGAAGTGGCCCTAACAGTCGCCTAAGCTAACCCTGTTGAAAATATGTTACATCAGAAAGCTTTCAACGTAAATTCGACCCATTTGGAGGTTTCTTACATTTTAATACGCAGAAAATTTTGTTTAGAGCATGAATGGGAGAAGTCAAGTATTTACCGACAGTGTGGGTGACTGGACGTGTTATCAAATTAATTGCTTTTTTCTTTTGTACATATGTGACGTGTATATACGTTATGGTCTGTTGTCAAATATATTTTTATACTGATTAATCCGACCACAATCTTACTTAACAGATTGGAAATTTGTTCCGTTTCAGCATTACAACAACGATTGCACTGTTTTCCGCATCTCTCGAAACGCTTGTGAAAGTTATTGAAGTATATGAAATAAAATTGTCGTAACTTCTGAACGGTTTGCGTTAGGACGTTCACAGTGCACGGTTGACCTCGGGGCATGATGAGAACTAGTAATCAAGTACAGTTTGGTTTAGCGACGAAGCCCACTTTCATTTGGACAGGTTCGTTAATAACCAAAACTGGGGCATTTTCGGTACTGAGAATCCGCATTTCGCGATTTGTCTCTTCACCCTCAGCGGGTGACTGTGTGGTATGCAATGTCCAGTCAAGGAGTAATTCCTTGATGGCACGGTGACTACCGAACGGTACATGAAGGCTTCGAAAGATTTCGTCCCCATTATCCAAAATGACCCTGATTTCGACAAGATGTGGTTCATGCAAGAGGGAGCTCTACGCAATGGAAGGAGGAGTGTGTTTGATGTCCTGGGGAAGCACTTTGGGGACCGCATTCTGGCTCTGGGGTACACAGACGCCTCTTGCATGTACCTAGATTGGCCGCCATATTCTCCGGATCTGCACACATGCAAACAAGATGTACAGCAATAACCCCAAAACCATCAGTGAACTGGAAACAGCCATTCAGGAGGTCATCGACAGCTTCGATGTTCCAACACTTCAGCGAGTTACGTAGAATTTCGCTATTCGTCTGCGCCATCCATCGTCAATGATGGCAGGCATATCGAACATGTCATAGCCTAAATTGTATGTCTGTAGTGACGTCTACGTGTTGAATAAAGTGTGTGAGAGCGGTAGTTTTTTTTTTCGAATTGTTCAATAATGCTCAGCCTGTACCTTCCACTGCTAGCTCTGCCACCTGCTATTTGTGAGTGGTTACTGAACTTTGACATCGTATATAGGGGGTGGTCAGATTAGTGTTATTGGACCTAGTCGCATGGAATGATAACAGATGTATCAGAGTGAAGCTGACATTCTCTTTAACAATTTTTTTCTATCTATGAGTCATCAGTCTTCTGGCCTGATGCGACCCACCGCGGTTTTCTTCCTGTGTCATCGTTTTCATCTCAGAGTAGCACTCTCAACCTTCGACCTCAATTATTTGCTGGATGTATTCCAGTCTCTTTTTTCCTCTATAGTTTTCATCCTGTTCTGCTAACTCTAATACTATGGAAGTTGTTCCCTCATGTCTTAACAGATGTGCTACCATCCCGTCCCTCGTTCCTGCCAATGTTTTCCATATACTCCTTTCCACGCAGATTACGCGGTGAACCTCCTCGTTGCTTATGTTCAACATTCTTCTGTAGCATCACATTTCAAATGCTTCGATTCTCTTTTGTTCCGGATTTCTTCCCACAATCCATGTTTCACTAACATACAACGCTGTGTTCCAGATGTATATTCCCGGTAATTTCTTCTCAGATTAAGACCTATGTTTGACACTTTAGACTTCTTTTGGCGAGGAATGTCCTTTTCTCAGTGCTAGTGTGCTTCTTGCTGCTATAAAACTGTTTGATAAATTACCAGATGAAATAAAATGTCTGAGAGACAGCAGTAATAGTTTCAAAAACAAATTGAAATCATACCTCCTTGATAACTCCTTCTGTACCATAGATTAATTCTTGAATGTGAGTAAACAAATCTGGAGATATAATATATGCGTTTTGTGCCATTTAAGGGAATGGGATAGATAATAGAAATATTTAGGTATAGCACTATAATGTAAGCAAAAAAAGGATAAACTTGTTTCATGTGTGCATTTCTTGTGCGTATGACCGTTCCATAACATAAAGGTTTTCAATGCTACTGTTCAATGGAACACGTAACTGACAATCTAACTAAGTCTTATGTCCTCCTTGCTCGGCCCGTCACGAGTTGTCTGCTGCTGTAACTTCATCTACCTCGTGATTACCAATTCTGTTGTTAAGTTTCTCGCTGTTCTCGTTTCTGCTACTTCTCATTACTTTCGTCTTTCTTCAATCCACTCTCAACCCATAAGCTGTACTCATTTTACTGTTCATTCCATTCCACAAATCCTCTAATTCTTCCTCGCTTTCACCGAGGATACCAATGTCGTCAGCGAATTTTAATATTGATATTCTTTCGCCTTGAATTTTAATTCCACTCTTGAACCTTTCATTTCCTTCATTGTTTCTTCTATATTTAAACTGAACAGTAGGAGTAAAAGAGTACACACCTGCATTACACCCCTTTCTAACCTTAGTATTTCGTTCCTGGTCATCCAGTCTTGTCGTTCCCTCTTGAGATTTGTAAATATTATATATTACCTGTCTTTCCCTTTAGCTTACTCCTATTTCGCTCATAATTTCGAAAATATTGCACCATTTTACATTGTCGAACGCTTTTGCACGTTGACAAACCCTATGAACGTATCTTGATTTTCCTTTAATCTAGCTTCCATTATCAACTCCAACGTCAGAACTGTCTCTGGTACCTTTAGGTTTCGTAAAGGAAATCACATCTCGTCCCACTTCTAGAGGCCTTCAATGTGCTGTTTCCACCCATCTGCTCTCTCCTTTGCATTTAACGGTGGCGTTCCGATTGCATTCTTAATCTTACCGCCCTTGCTTTTAATTTCATCGAAGGGCGCTTTGACAATTTCATATACTGGGTCAATGCTTGCGACAACCAATTCTTTTTCGATTTTTTCACATTTTTCATGCAGCCATTTCGCCTCAGCTTCCTTGCGCCTCCTATTTATTTCATTCCTAAGTGACTCGTGTGTCTGTATTCCTGAATTCTCTCGTCGGTCAGTTGAAGTATTTCTTCTGCTACCCACGGTTTTCCCGCAGTTACCTTGTTTGTATCTAGGTATTTCAATACAGAGACATAATTTCCTAGCAAACCGCCTCCTGGACTGTTGTGCTCATTCCTCCAGCGAGCGTGCATTCTTGGCATCTGGCCTGCAAGGCACGACGACACAGCAGTAACTGTAGCGGCAGACCGGCGCCGTAAAGGTCATCGAATGTCGCGCCGACTCGGGGAGCCACTTTGTTGACCAAAGGGCGCGACACCACAGCGCCAAGTACTGCCCTCGTGGACGGACGATGCGCGCTTTTATCGACTGCTCAGAACGTCCACTGAAGACACTCAGAATGTTGACATTAAGATCCATCTATGTCAATTGCGAGGGCTGTTCATAAAGTGAATTCCGACTGGCTACTAAAATAGAAAAAAAGATAAAAGTTATATCCACTCTGTACTCTCTTTTTGATATTATTTCACCTCATAGTCTCTTTGTTTAATTCGCAGTATACGGTCGCGCATTGTTATGAAGGAGAATGATGCCTCCAGATATCGTCCCGCTGCGCTTGTTTTGGACTCACCCTCTGTGATTCGTAAAAGTATCACAATAAAGCTGTGATATCACACTATTCCCACGAGTAAGCCTCGAGGAAAAGGCTGTCGAAAGTTCTAAGCAAACCCAGAGCACTGTTACCAGTATTTTGCTGTTTCAATCTGTCTCCTTGCGTTTTTTGGACTTTTGATGGGGAGTGGGTGTGTACACACTTTTGGACTGTTGCTTAGTATCAGAGTTTACATACTGCTCGCGTACCGTGCCCCACTCACAATTCTGTTCAGAAATTCCTCATCTTCAAGATAGTGCTGTAGGAATGTCGATGCCGAACCCACTCTTTCTGTTTAGAGAATATCCTTTATACAGATTGGTATCCACCATGCACAGTCCTTCTCGTAACCTAACTACGTGAATGTTTTAAAGAGAGGTATAGTTGAAAATGAGCCATATCTTCAGAGATTTAGAAAATTGTGAACTAACGTGACGCACGCACAATTCCGTCGACACATTGCAAAAATCTGTCAGTCACATCTGAATGTCTTCGTCGACCTCTTTGATCATATCCCGTAGAAAAAAGGATTTTAACACACGTAATTATTCATAAAAATTTTATTAATTAAGCGACCAGTTTCGATGATTCATTACAGTCATCTTATGGGCCCAGTGAGGGAAACTAATGGGGAAATCCAAACACTGGCGCATATAGAATAGGTACCACATACACTGAAGAGCCAAAGAAACTGTTACACCTACCTAATATCGTGTAGGACCCCTGCCAGCACGCAGAAGTTCCAAACCACAACGTGGCATGGACTCTACTAATGTCTGAAGTAGTGCTGGTGGGAACTGACACCATGTATCCTGCAGAGCTGTCCATAATACGAGGGGGTGGAGATCTCTTCTGAACAGCATGTTGCAAGGCATTCCAGATATGCTCAATAATGCTCATTTCTGGGGAGTTTGGTGGCCAGAGGAAGTGTTTACACGCAGAAGAGCGTTCCTGGAGCCACTCTGTAGCAATTCTGGACGTGTGGTCTGTCGCATTATCCCGCTGGAATTGCCTAAGTCCGTCTTAATGCACAAAGGACGTGATTAGATGCATATATGAAGATGGTATCTGTTCTTTCCGACATGTCCGAGAGAACGGATACCATCTTCAGATCGATAAGGCTAACCGGCCAGTGATATTAAGTGCCGATGCACTCACATTGACCGAACTATTACGGGAATCGGTAGACTGACGAGTAATGAGTGTAGTGTGCTCGGTCACTACAAATGTAGTGTGTGGACAATAAATTGGGAATGTAGGTCTCCAGGGGAGAGCGTGATAGAAGTCGTCCCTGCAGTCGCACTATCCTCTGTGTCCTCTGTGGCTCAGATATATAGAGTGTTTGCCATGTAAGCAGGAGATCCCGGGTTCGAGTTCCAGTCGGGCCCACATTTTCAACTGTCGATATTTATCAACGCCTATCAGCAGCTGAAGGTCTGGATTCGTTGTAACTTCATGATTAGATACAGGTGATCAGACAGGATGCTTACGCACATGTCACCTGTCAGAGATCTAGACATATCGGGGCTCCACACCACTCCATCTGCACACGCCCCACACCATTACGGAGCTTTCACCAGCTTGAACAGTACCCTGCTCACATTCAGGGTCCATGAATTCGTGAGGTTGTTTCCATACTGTACACGTCAATCCGCTCGATACAATTTGAAACGAGACTCGTCCGACCAGGCGACATCATTCCAGTCATCAACAGTCCAATGTTGGGGTTGAACGGCCCAGGCGAGCGGTAAAGCATTGTGTCGTGCAGCTATCAAGATTCTCACGAGTGAGCCTTCGGGTCCGAGGGTTTACACTTCTGTCACGTTGAACGAGTCTCTTCAGTCTTCGTTCCGTTCTTGCAGGATATTTTTCCAGCCACGGTGATGTCGCAGATTTGATGTTTTACCGGATTCCTGATATCACAATACACTTGTGAAATGGTCGTACGGGAAAGCCCCACGTCATCGCTACCTCGGAGATGATGCGTCCTATTGCTCGTGCGGTGAATAAAACACCACGTTCAAATTCACTTAAATTTTGATAACCTACAATTGTAGTAGATGTAACAGATCTGACAACTGCGCCAGACTCTTCTTGTATTATATAGGCGTTGCTCACCGCAGCACCGTATTCTGCCTGTTTAAATATCGCTGTGTTTGAATACGCATGCCTACACCAGTTTCTTTGGAGCTTCAGTGTATATTGAACTGGATACCGTGGACCTCGATTTATTAGACGTGAACACTACAAACGCACAACAGTAACTGCGTCGTCTGTTTGGAGTATACATTTCGAGTAAATAGAAGTCTACCAGGATGCTGACATCCCACGTGGCTGTTTCCCAATCATGAAGAGGTACCGCTGCCGCAGCAAAACACCGCGAGTAGTCCAGTATCAACAACAGCTTCGTTCAGTTTGCGTTGAGCACTACAGTAACATGAGACGTAGAGGCTACAACACTTTGATAGAGTCAGGATAGTGAATGTATTTTCGGCAGGTGATACACAGCTAGATGTTGACGATCCGTTACATTCCACTTACAGTAGTGTGTCTAAGTTGTAGAGAAAGTGCAGGGAGACGGTAAATGTCAGCGGCAGACCTTACAGTGGTCGTCCTCGTAAGGAAACACCGATGCAGGGTCGTTTCCTCCAATTTTCGGCTCGAAAACGCCCAACTTCAACTGCCAGAAATATTGGAAATGACTTCTGGACAACAAGGACTCGTATCTCAGACAAAACAATGCCTGTAGGATTACATCAGGGTGGTTTTTATTACAGAAGACCAATGAGAAGTCTTTCACTGAACCAACGGAACCGACGCAATCGATGAACCTGGGCTCTTGTACATAAACACTGGACGACTGCCGAATGGAGTAATGTCGCGTTTGCTGACGAGACCAGGATTGGTTTGCACTAGACATGTTAGAGATTGCAGATGCGCTACAGGACATCAGGAACGCCGATACACTCAGGACGTCCGACCGTTTGGATAGAAGTGTAATGTTCTGGGCGACAATAGTGATGGGACAGCGAACCCCTTAAATTCCCATCTACCGCAATTTGACTGGGCCCCGATACCTCCAAGGGGTCCTGTCATACGGTTGTAAGGTCCCATAGATGTAAAGTCGGTGACAACTCCATCCTAGTCGATGACAATGCTAGACCGCACCATGCTCCAGCTGTGTCTCGGTATCTTCAAAGACGCAGCTTCAACTGAATGCATTAGCCAGCATAGTCCCAAGACACGAATGTAATTGAGCATGCGTGGGACTTGATGAAGGTGGCCATTGCACGGCGTCCGATTCCACTTGCCAATTTTTAGGACCTCACTGAAGCTGCCATTGAGATTTGGGGCCCCCAAAACAAATTTGGTCTCATCCAGAACTCATCTGTGTGCGGAGAGGAGATACTCAACATGTAAGTAGGCTGTTTAGGTTTTTTTATTGGTAACGCCGCCGCCACGTAGCGCTCTGTATAAAAATCACTGGCTGTGGTGTGTGCAGTCTGTGGCTGGTTTGAATTGTTGTCTGCCATTGTAGTGTTGGGCAGCGGCAGCTGGATGCTAATATAGATATTTTATGCCTACAGATCCAGTTAATAATTATGATGTACTTAAAAAAAACGAAGGAGCACAAAAAGACTTCCCTTCACAGGAACTGCATACATAATTTTCTTTTCAAGTACTTGGTAATTTTTATGGTAGAAAAAGTTGTGGTGCACCACTTTAATTGCTTAGACATTAAGATGTGAATAGACATTGTCCTTATCTGCATTGTTGTCTTTAGTGTAACATTTTTTCTGCTTGAGCTTTGTCATGTGTATAAGTTATAGCAATTGCTGCTGCTGTTTGCCATGCATAGTGCTACTGAATGTCACTTTGTATTACTAGGTTAAGCCAATTTTATTACTGATTTATTTTTCTTGTTTGCTGCGCATTGCCTTATATTAGTTGTAATATTGCTGCCTTTTTTTGCCAATTTCCATTTTTTTTGTCATTGCTGTTTGTGTAAATTGTTTTGTGCTGCTGCATTGCCTCGTCCCTTAGTTAAGCATCTGAGCTCAGTAGATTTAAGTTAGCTTAAGAGGGGGTAACCTATATAAGAGAATGAGTTGCGATGAATTTGAAGAGATGCACTGAGAGGTTATATGAGAAAAGTACAGAAAGCAGGTATAGATAGGACTTTTTGGAAATAATGAAGAACGAAGGGAGATCTCCAAGAAGTAAAGAAAGTTTTGTTTGCAAAATACTGCAGTAAAACAAACCCTGCCCTTTCCTTGTGTTATCCCACTATGTGTCTGTGTACCCTTGTGTATTTATGTTCTTCCTGTGTTTATATGTTCATCTGATAAGACTTATGTTGTAGAATTTTCTAATATTCAGCTACATTCACTATGATGAGGAGTACTGTTATCCTCAAATATAATTTGCATTAATAATATGTCGTTTTCTTTGTCAATATGTTTAGAAATTATTTATTCTGTTCTGTTTTAATGCTCATGTGTGAAGCTGATGTTTCAAAAGTTATTCTGATCTTTTATGTATGTACTTAAAATTTTTGTAACACTGATGTATTTGCTATTTCGATTCTTTTGTAAAGCCTGCACTACTACAAATGTTATCTGTATTGTTATGTTCTTTAATGATATATTTTGTACCTTTGTTATTGTATTCTTATGTTATAAAATTGTAATTGACACCAGTTCATCAAATTAAGTAACTTGTAAATTACATTTCACTGCACACGTTTCTGTTGGTCATAGTATATGGACAATATGTGAGAAGTAGGGACTGATAGTGTTTGCACGTGTGTTAATAATTCAGTAAGGGACTGGATAACAGCATTGCTGGTTGAAAGGACATTTCAAAAAATTTTTGAGTGCACAAGTGGTGGTTTATAGACTTGCTATATTCTCCGCAAGACTCTTCGATGGTGATTGTGCACCTGCACAGTCGCAACAGATGGCTGCTAGCCATCTCTACAAGGATTGCAGTGGGTCTGCACCTCTGGTGGCCCACCAATACCATAATCTCTACAAGTGGGTCTACACCTTTGATGACTCACCAATACCATTATTTCTACAAGGACTGCACTGGGTCTGCACCTCTGGTGGCCCACCAATACCGTAATCTCTACCAGGATTACAATGGGTCTACTCTGTGACGACCTACCTACCAATATTCTTTAAAACTTCGACTGACTCTGCTGTGGGTTTGCTCTGTTGTGGCCCATTACCTATCTGCATGTCAAGAGTCAGCACTGTCTTACCGTTGGAAAGACAACACTACTTCTTCAAGACTGCATGGAAATCCATTACTTCCGTGTGCATTTTCTTTTACTACTCAGACTTTGAGAAAAACACTGCAATTTTACTTTGATGAATGATCAGGACTGTCTTCATGGACTGTGAGAAAATTTTAGCTTTTGACCAACATTGTATCGATAAGTGTGTGCATTTCATTTCTTTGTCATTGTAATTATGAAAAAAATTTTCAAATCTGTATCGGCCACTGCCCAAAACAATTTGTAAATTTTTTGTGGGGAGCATGGGGGCTATGTAAGTAGGCTGTTTAGGTTTTTTTATTGGTAACGCCGCCGCCACGTAGCGCTCTGTATAAAAATCACTGGCTGTGCCGTGTGCAGTCTGTGGCTGGTTTGCATTGTTGTCTGCCATTGTAGTGTTGGACAGCGGCAGCTGGATGCTAACAGCGCGTGGGGAGAGAGATGGCGGAGTTTTGAAATTTGTAAGAATTGGTGTCATGAACTGTTATATATATTATGACTAGTGAGGTAAATACATTGTTTGTTCTCTATTAAAATCTTTCATTTGCTAACTGTGCTTATCAGTAGTTAGTGACTTCCGTAATTTGAATCTTTTAGTTAGCTGGCAGTAGTGGCACTCGCTGTATTGCAGTAGTTCGAGTAACGAAGATTTTTGTGAGGTAAGTGATTTGTGAAACATTTAGATTAATGTTAGTCAGGGCCATTCTTTCGTAGGGATTTTTGAAAGTCAGATTGCGTTGCGCTAAAAACTATTGTGTGTCAGTTTAAGCACAGTCGTGTATATAAATTTTTCATAGGGGACGTTTCAAATACAAAAGACTGATAATCATCAACATGAGATAGATGTTGTACTGTTTTTGTTTTCAAGTATTCACTTAAGAGAGCCTGTTTTGTAATGATTTTTTGTAACTAACCAAATTCGCTCTTGTTTTCAGAAGGAATTATGTTTTATTTTGTTAATAAAGTATTGTAAAAATCTCGATGGGCGTACTATAAGAAGCCATTCTAGTAAACTCTGCGATATTCCGAACTTTTGTTGAGGTGTGTAGTTCAACAAACACTACGTCATGAACATTGATATGCGTGAAAATAAGTTTATCTTAAAACGAAGTGAAAATTATCCAGACTATAGTCATCCAGTGCATGTTAATGAGAGCACAAAGCGAATTAAAACCAACTTCAAACATAATTTCAATTATTTTATGTAATGGAATTCTACTTTTCTTTAGTGCAGATGGGTGTGATTTTGATTTTTAAAGGGAAACAAATGTGAAAACTATAATCAGACAAGAAAACCGGTAAAACAAATATAAATAAAAATATTGAATTGAAAAGAGTTTGCTAGTTTAAAGCAGTTTCTTTTTGTAACCGAAAGATGCTGTTAAGGTGCATTAAAAATACATTTCATTACACTAACATTTAGCTCTTGGTGAACAAAGGACCTTCCTTCTGAAGCAGCTGGTTAGTTATAGTTGTGTTGCTTGCAATCAAGCTTTGATGTACATGACAACCATGAATTAACTCTGATGAGCCAGAATATTTCGACCATCTGCTTAACAGTTCCTTCGTAGCGCCATACAGCAGCGTTTCTACATGGCATGGATCCGACAAACTTTGGTAAGTTTCAGAACCGAATTCCAGTCAGGAACGCCCGTATTTTATTCATATTATGCGATGATTTTATGGCTGCGTGTATCCGTCTCTACCTGTAGTTCGCCAGGTCGTATAATCGGCTATGCTCTTCGACGAGATGAGGTTGTGACAGGAAACATTAAAGAAGGGTCATATCAAATAATACGAAATGTCACAAATCTTGGCAGATCACAAAGGAAAGAACATGAGAAACATGGAAGATACAAGTGAGCATATGTCAGTCTTCTTGCCCTTACGATGTTGCTCATTTGATAGGTGCGATGGCTAAGGACTTAAATAAAGATTAATGTTGGTAAAATGTCGTCTTAAAGAATCTTCACTTGTAAGAAGTCCGCTTTAAAAAAACTGAGTGAGTAGCGCTGACAAACAGGAATTGTAAGTGAGCCACTTAGCAACTAAATTAATTTATTATTGGCAGGAGGGTATAATAGGTAATGATTGGTGAAAGAGCTACGAAAGTTTTAATGACGTTTCTTGCGCGGATAACTGGTGTACAACTCTTTGAGCTTTTGCACCTTAAAGTGGAAACTAAATTCAGTGAATGACTTTTATTATAAACAGACAACATAAAATTAGTAATAAACTGGTGATGAAGAGTACATCACCTACAATAACACAGCATACATTTCAGGAAGAATGACATGTGAAAGTCAATTTACACGTCCCAATGAAGTGGGATAATTTGCTGAGACTACTATTTGTTTACTACTAAATGACGCGTAAGTATATGAAACACTTTGCTTTGGGCCAACAAGGCTTATAAAATCTTCCTTCGTACCCTAACACAGCCCCACCAGAACCACAGTCACATCATTCGGTGTACAAAGAAGGTAGCATAAACCCACACCATTCAATCGTAATTTATATGTAATCAATAAGCTAAATAATTCCGCGACATAATAAACAGTTATTCAAGACAGTCTGCAAACATTCAATGGCATTACAACGCGAGTGAGCTGAATTATAGCCCCGTTATTCAGTTCACAAAAAACGTGACGTCACTTTACGTAATGAAGTCGGAATTTATATCGAATCAATAAGCAAAATACTTCCGCAATATTATAACTATATAATGAAAGCAGTTGGGAAGTATTTATTTACAATACAACTTGAATAAGCTGACCTATGACCACGAGTTTCAACGCACAAAGAACGTGGCATCACTTTACTTCACTTAATTAGATCTGAATTTATATGAAATCAATTATTAAAAATTCTTCCGTGGTATTAAAAATAGTTAATTATAGCAATATGGAAGCATCTACTGGTCTTACGACATTAGTAAGCTGGCCTTCATCCATGTTGTGCAATGCAGCAGGCAAGTGGCACAAATTCGCTCAATTAAGTCGGACGTTATATGGAAGCGATCATCAAAAATCACTTCTGCGATATTATAAACAGATGGAAAGACGGGATTAAGATACCTTAAATAAGAATAAAGCAACTACGGACAATGTGCCACACAAATGAATAAGCTGAGTCGTACTCAGAAATCTATATACAAGTGAAATACCAGCACCATACCCGAGCGCTGCATACTAGAAGTGTCCTTAGACTGTTACTGATCATGCTCCTCCCGTCTAGTCATTGTGCCTCTAGTTATTTTGCCGTTACCTTTTTATTGGCAAATTCGGCAGAAAAAGCTTTTTTAAAGTTTCGCAACCTTCTCTGGTCAAAGACTTGTGAGCGAGACAACAGAATGGAACTTACGCTACGTAGTTCAGTTTCAAAGTCGGCAGGATTACTACAACTCGCTGAGAGAGGAACTCAGTTACAATTACCAACCAGTATGATAGAGGAAGAAATAGGGGAACAAGCCTTCAACTATATTAAATGTTAGTCATTTTCCGGGGAAGCAAGTACTCATTAATATGTCTAGCGGAGAGTGAGGTGACAATTTTTCTCCATCCCTCACTGAGATAAAGACGGCAGCTCCTAATATACGTTAGAAACGAAACGAACGGAGAGACTGCATAATAACCTTATGTGGAATGAAGTGTTTAAAATCATTGTTATATGACTTAGCGAAATTGTGGAAAACTAAGCGAGAGTCAAACGTTTCGAGTCTCAGCGTGATCCTAAATTACAGTTTTATTAGAGTTTTTATGAAATATTTACTTAGAAATTAAACATAGAATGTAGTGCAACTAGGATTAAGTTCAGTTGGTTGTAATAACATTCTGTAGAGGTTTTCATGAAGCCACCTCTTTTACCTTTGGATCATTCGACTTTTTTAGAAATATTAAAAGTATGTAATATTAATGTTAGATAGCTCTAGCTTTCGAATTACGTTCATTTTTACATAAAAATATGTGGTGGAAATTTTTATGAAGATAGCTCCTTTAATTTTTGAATTATTAAATTAAAGCCCACTTTCGTTCCAAAAACTATGAAACCGAGATAGATTAAATTACCTTAGTACATAAAAGGCTAAAATGCCAACAATGTAACAGACATGAGTAACAATAAAATTGTACCATTCTCACTATGATGTAGTAGAATAAAGATACAGAAATTTGTAAATAAACAATTCAGGAGCCACTATCTACCCATCCGTCTGAAAAATTCTGGAGATAAGAGTTTAAAATTTATCTGGCTGAGAAATTTATACAATGGAAACATAGTAGTGGTTTGTTTACGAAAAAATTGCGATCGTTGTAGCTATTCAAATAACAACGATATAAGTATGGTAAAACTATGTAAACGTGAATGTACTTGGATTAACAGTTTAACTGGAGAGCCCGTGATTCCCTTCCGATTTTCTGTTTCGTGTCCCACCCACGTGGCAATTGTCTGAAATTTTTATTTATTTAGCGTATGGCTAATACAGACATATCATGAAATTACATATAAATATGTACATATTGACACACAAGAACTTAAGTTTGTCTTTACAACTGAGTATCCAGTCCTTCAATCCAGCGCAGTGCATATGGAGTTGCTAGCAGGAAGTCCTCTTTGGCGCCGTGATAGGCCCGAATCCTGCGTTCACTGACAATGTGCTGAACAGTCTGGTATGGAGACCTGTAGTCACAAGCTGGATCAGGCAGCTTCTTCCACTTAAAGAGAGCATCCCTGCATCGCCCATGGCTGGTACGGATTCTGTTGAGAGTAGACCAGGTCTTGCGTGGTAAGTCGAATCCACTTGGAAGTTTAGCACCTGAGAAGATGTTATGCAGGAGCACATCTGTCACTGCTTCGCACCGACCTTTCCATTCTTCAAGAGGTTTGCAATTCTTAGCAACCATGTCAGCAGCATCGCACAGAGTTGGATGGCGTGATATCAGTCTCTTGCGATTTAAAAGTGGCAGGTCGCTATGCACGGGTAGGTTAAAATTCCTGGAGATCTTGTGGAATTCTCTCGTAAGGGCAGTACATCTGCGTAGATCAGGAGGCATTATACCGGTTAACAGTGGAAGCCAATAAACTGGAGTAGATCTGATTGTGCCCGATATTATGCGCATTGTCGTATTCAGCTGGGTGTCAACAAGCCTTGTATGATGACTATTCATCCAAACAGGTGCACAATACTCACCACTTGAGTACACCAAGCCCAGAGCTGAAGTTCGCAGGGTGGTTGCTGAAGATCCCCAGGTGGTCCCGCATAGCCTATGGAGGATTTTGTTTCGAGTCCTCAGCTTTAGAGCTAAGTTAAGAAGGTGTTGTTTGAAGCATAGTGTACGATCCAGGACGACACCAAGATATTTTGGGTTCCAATTGTGACGATGAATTCTGCCTCTGAAACTTACTTCCAGTTTTACGTTCGCCAACTGGTTATTTAGATGGAAGCAACACACTTCGGTTTT
This sequence comes from Schistocerca gregaria, assembly GCF_023897955.1. NCBI lineage: Eukaryota > Metazoa > Arthropoda > Insecta > Orthoptera > Acrididae > Schistocerca > Schistocerca gregaria. The sequence continues at coordinate 164,607,635 of NC_064922.1, forward strand.
ACTCACACTGGGTTAGAGTCTCCAGATTTTGAAGTAATTGTCTAGTGCAGACAGGTCATTGGCTAAAATCTCTTCTGTTGTCTTCATTTCCTGGTGTTTTACGGCTAGAGCCAGGTCATCGGCATAGCAGTATTTTCTGGACCAAGTGTCAGGTAGATCAGATAGATATAGGTTGAACAGTAAGGGTGAGAGAACTGATCCTTGAGGCAATCCGTTGTTCAGCTACCTCTCCTTGCTTATGTTGCTTCCACTGATTACCTGGAACTTCCGATCACTTAGCATGCTGTTAATCAGTCGAGCCACTGTTCTGCAGGGTATGATGCGGAGAAATTTGTAGATAAGGCCTTCCCTCCACACAGTGTCGAAGGCGGCAGTTAGATCAACAAATGCCACAGATGTTTTCTGCTTCATTTGGTATCCTGACTCTATGAAGGATGTGAGAGACAATACTTGGTCGCAGCAGCTACGCCCTGGTCTGAAGACTGCCTGATCAACTGGAACGTTCTCTAAGATAGCGCTACTTATTCTGTTATATATTAGCCTTTCGAAAAGCTCGTAGCAGCAGCTGACTAGGGAAATGGAGCGATAGTTTTCTACTTTGTTGCTGGGTTTGCCAGGTTTCAGAACAGATATTATCTTCGCCTTTTTAAACTCAGATGGAAGTTGACCAGTCAGCAGGATGTCAGTGAAGAATCCTGCCAGCCATTTCTTAGCTTTTCCTCCCATATGGATCAGGAATTCTGGATGGATACCATCGAATCCAAGTGCCTTAAGAGGTTTGAGGTCCTTCAGTCCAGAGTCAATGTCTGAAACTGTGAAGGGATGGGTACTCTAAGATGAGGGAGATGCCTTCTTTTTCAAGTCACGAAGCTGTCGTCTGATATGTCTTGTATTTTTCTTGTCAGGAGGTACTCTTGAGGTAGTAATGATGTGGGAAGAAATTTGGTCTGGTGTTACTTCGGAATTTTTTCTGCATGCTGGTGCACTTCCTCCCATTTTTCTCAGGAGACTCCATGTTTTCCTGCTCGAGTGGGTAAAGTCCATAATTCTGACTGTTTCTGCTCATTTCTGCCTCCGAGACATGTCCAAGCTGGACAATAGTTCCGCAGCTATCTCTGGGTCATCACTTTGCTGGAAATATTGGTACAGTGCTCCACTTTCCTCATTCCATCCTGGAACATATTCTTTTCGGTACCCTCTTGGCATACACTTTTTAGCTGTTGCTGTTACAGCACCAACGAAGCGTTGATAGTTATTATGTGATTGAGGTGTCCATCGAATGGTCTTATCCAATTCCGTTGAAAACATCATCCAGTCGGCTTTCTGGAAATTCCATCGAGCATGCGGAGTTGATCGTATGACAGGAACAGTGCAGCCAATTTGTATTATTACAGGTCTGTGTTGGCTGTGAGGAAAGGCATCTATCACTTTCCTTGTGGTGTTGATGGGAAAGCCAGTTTCGTTGCAGCTAACAAAGCACAAGTCAGGGTTTGAATCCTTGTGCCAAGCAGCTGACCTGAAAGTGCCTTGATCTTTGGCATCAAACAGTAGATGAAGATTATTCTCTTCGATCCATTCTGCAAGCATGCTCCCATTTTCATCATTTTGAGAGTACTTCCAAAGTTCATGGTGACTATTGAAGTCTCCTATGTAAATTGCAGGATGTTCTGCTATGTGTAGGACAAAATCGGGCCATGTTGTTTTGGGTGGTTTGTAAACCTTAGTAATAGTAATGCCGTGCAATTGTATGACAACTGTATGTATATCTGCCTCCACACTTTCAGAGATCAGTGAAGCTTCGTGTATGTTGTTACGGACATACGTAGCAATCCCATACACCTCGTGGTAAGTTACACCAAGTGCAGAATATCCAGGAATTCGACCTCGGCTTCGGAATATTTCTTCGCTGAAAACACGAGTGTCTTGAATGACTACGACATCGATATTGTTGTCCAGCAAAAATTTTGACAGGTAGTCACACTTTGCCCTGCTAATGATTTCGATATTCAGTTGAAGGAGTCTGAAAGTTGGTCCAATGTTTCTTGTTAATGAGCTCTGAAAAGAACTGTTTCTGCTGTTTAGTTGATATGTCATTGCCAGGAGATCCTATGGATAGTCTGACTGCCTGTAATCACTGTTGCTTAATTAGCACCACCCAGGAGGCACGTGTAGGGTATTTTAAGGTTAAACCTACAGACGTGAGCAACGCTACCTCCCTGTCTGAAATTATTCTCCACTTTCGTGGCGTGCAGTTAACATTATGTAATTAGGAACAAAGAGTTGAAATCGGCTCTGAACTCTGTCGACTGATGAATATGATAGGACGAGCCTAAATGATTTTCGAAACTCATTCCTGTGCCTGTGAAATCTTGCCAGTATAGGCTGCTGAGTTAAACGACAGTCGACTTTTATTTAGAGTTAGAACATCGTGTTTTAGTTTTGATAAGCTGAATTCTGGGCCTGTGGACTGAAGATTATGAATAGTAAGTTCTCCTCTGCGCTCTGACTGTTCGCACAAATAGTTTTGAGGCCCTTGCAAAAGGCTACGGTACCTAAAAATTCCACAAGACTACCAAACACAAAAAAGTTCAAAAACTAAAATTAACAAACCAAACTAAAAGTTTTGCTCCCCAACCCACAATTTCTCCAAATTAATACATCTCCTTCGTCTTTTAGAGCCTGGGAGAGCTTAATGTGGCTCGAGTTTTCAAACCTGTCGGCGCATTCCGTGGCCGACGCGTTTCACACCAAACGAGAAAGTGTTTGCTCATGACCTTTGCATTACACGACTCTATCTTTGCTTTTCTTTTCAATCCTTTATACGGACAATAAAATTGGTTAAACCACAGTGCTAGTAAACGTTGTATGTGTACAATAAGACTCCACTATTTTTGACTGAACGCTCTTGTCTTTGAACACCCTCAGAGGGACGTCGAACGGGACGACTTGGAGAAGGAGGAGCACCTCGTCACATTATAATTTCCACAGTCTATACTTTTATAAATAATTTCAAAAACTTTGTCAGTATCACCAGTAAGGATGCAGGATTCACGCTCATAGCAGTGAAAGTTCGAACACATAACATAACATTTTTTTTTCATGTGAAATTTCATCATTTTTGCACCTAATATTGGCTGCATTTGTTGCTATAGGTACGATTTTCTTCGTAAGTAAGGAGAGTCTTCGATGAATTTTGATCAGCATACAAACTATACTTACAGGTGTATGAAACTCTAGGATTTATTTAATTTATGAAACGATGAATTAGTTGTTACGTTTTAAACTTCATGTTTAGGAAAAAACTCAGTTTTTATAGTTAATTATCTCATTTTTTACCACAGTTTGTAACTGATTTGGAAAATTCTAGAAGATTTTGTGTTTAACAATCCTACCAAGTTTTAAAGTAATAGGGTATTTGTTTTGAGTGTTCAATGTACGTAAGTACAGAAATTTGTGTTATGCGGGAGACGGTCGTTAAAGTTTCTGCTTGTATTCGGCATCCTTTCAGAACTGTCCAGCACCATAAGCACGTTCTTTTGCATTTTCCAAATCAGTTTTCTTCCTGTTTACATTCCTATTATGCACTCTTCTTGATTTTATCACCTCCAACAATGATTTATCAGCTTTCACTACACGCTCTCTGTCTATCGCATGCAAAGCTTTGGTGCAGTTCACTCCGGGCTTAATTCCCATTTTCTGTGAAAGATCTTTCCTGCTTTGAACACCATCATTAAAACATGAAACTGCACCATAAACACCAACATTGAAGCGCATTTCTTCCCACAAAATTGGTTTTTAATAGCCTTTCCCATACGCATTGGTTAAAAATTATCATTTGGGTTTTGGGTACCACCATGAAGACATTTCTTCAATAAGTTTTCAGTTGCAAGGTCCCTGAATACACGTTTGATGGCTTCCACTACAGCAATTGATAGAGATTTTCTGTGATGATACTCTTCACTTACGTATGACAGAAGAATGCTTTGCAAAGGGGTGTGACGATGCATCTTGGTACACTTAAGACCAAATAAGGTCTCTTATTATCTCTCAAATATATGTTTTACACATCAAACAATTCAGGAAGATATGTGCTACAAAAAGGCATATTTTTGAAAAATATTTTTTTTTAAATTTCTGACATCCTAACCCCTCCCCCCCTTAAGTGCTGTCATCTGCGTAATGGTTAATTATGAACAAAACTGAAGCCTTTGACAAAATGCCGTACAACGAACAACGAACAGATGGTGCGAGATAATTTTTATGGTTCTGTACCTGAATTATTAAAACGTAATCTTAATGGGATGAATTTGTTGTCCCTCTGTCTGTCTGTCTGTCAGTCCGACGGTTCAAAACCCATTTTCTCATCAACGAGCAGAGAGATCAATTTGAAATTCATCAAATATTATAGTGCACTGTCCCTCGGCGATGTGAAATGCAACTAAGAGGTCTGGTTATCATTTACTTCACGTATTTCGGTACTCGCAAAATCAATCAAGAGAACCCACAGGGTACTTTCGGTTGAACTAGAATCATGAAATTTGCCGGAAAGCAAGGTTTTACACTACAACCGAGGAAAATATACCCGAAAATTGTTAATCTATAATTACATTACTCCAAAAAAAATTTCTTTTGTTATTAGACGGTCTGTCCATCCGTTAAGACAGCTTTTACCCAGAAATGGGAATGCTGTAAAGTAAACGTTAGCATCTAAGTCAGTACACACAAAAGATATGGCCATTTATGTCATACTTTGGTACTCACAAACTCAGTCAACAAACCCGATAGAGTGCTCCGTGGCGTAACACTATCAAATATGGCAAGAAGGAAGGTCTCCCAGTATAAGTAAAGGAAAAATCGGAAATTTGTTAATTTGTAATTATACCAATAATAATATTTACTTTGTTCAAGCTTGGAAGTCTTGGAATCTCTGGGACCGTTATCTTTCCAGTATCTCTCGTTCTTCCCTCTTCCTGCTTTTGTTATTAGACGGTCTGTCCATCCGTTAAGACAGCTTTTACCCAGAAATGGGAATGCGGTATAGTAAACACGTTAGCATCTAAGTCAGTACACACAAAAGATATGGCCATTTATGTCATACTTTGGTACTCGCAAACTCAGTCAACAAACCCGATAGAGTGCTCCGTGGCGTAACACCATGAAATATGGCAAGAAGGAAGGTCTCCCAGTACAAGTAAAGGAAAAATCGGAAATTTGTTAATTTGTAATTATACCAATAATAATATTTACTTTGTTCAAGCTTGGAAGTCTTGGAATCTCTGGGACCGTTATCTTTCCAGTATCTCTCGTTCTTCCCTCTTCCTGCTGCCCTGACGTCCCTTTTCCCTCTTTGTCTGAATGTTTTTCCTTCCCCTTGACTCGACTGTGCTCTTTGTGTTTTCTGCCATCATGAGTCATGGGACCGATGACCTCGCTGTTTGCTCCTCTCCCCCCAAAACAAACAACCAATCTTGCCGGGATCACTGTCGATAATAGGTAAAAATCGTGCAGATCCTCGATAACCTGAGTGAATTTAACTGTTTATATACATACACTACTGGCCATTAAAATTGCTACACCAACAAGAAATGCAGATCATAAACGGGTATTCATTGGACAAATGTGTTATACTAGAACTGACATGAGATTATATTTTCACGCAATTTGGGTGCATAGATCCTGAGAAATCAGTACCCAGAACAACCACCTCTGGCCGTAATAACGGCCTTGATACGCCTGGGCTTTGAGTCAAACAGAGCTTGGATGGCGTGTACAAGTAGAGGTGCCAATGCAGGTTCATCACGATACCACAGTTCATCAAGGCTAGTGACTGACGCAATGTGACGAGCCAGTTGCTTGGACACCATTGACCAGACGTTTTCAGTTGGTGAGAGATCTGGAGAATATGCTGGCCAGGACAGCAGTCGAATATTTTCTGTATCCAGAGAGGCCCGTACAGGACCTGCAACATGCGGTCCTACATTACCCTGCTGAAATGTAGGGTTTGCCAGGGATCGAATGGGGTATAGAGCCACGGGTCGTAACACATCTGAAATGTAACGTCCACTGTTCAAAGTGCAGTCTATGCGAACAAGAGGTGACCGAGACGTGTAACTAATTGCACCCCATATCATCACGCCGGGTGATACGCCAGTATGGCGATGACGAATACACGCTTCCAATGTGCGTTCACCGCGATGTCGCCAAACACAGGTGCGACCATCATGATGCAGTACCTGGATTCATCCCAGGTTCGTAGTTGAGTACAGCATTGCAGTATAATATAATAAAATAATGGAACAGATGATGATAAAATGTTGAAATGGGTGGCTTTTTAAAATGTATTGAATTACTGAGATTAATTTTTTGGCATGAATGACTTTTCATTTATTTTAATGTCAAGTTCCGTAGGACCAAATTGAGGAGCAAATCTCCAAGGTCATGGAACGTGTCAGTACATGAACTTACAACATAAAAAGTAATAACAGATAAAAATAAATGTTCATGAACCTGAAAAAAAATCAGACCATAAGTTTAAGCAAACGATATCAGCAATACAATGAGAATCATCTTAATTTGTCAAGGAACTCCTCGACAGAATAGAAGGAGTGACCCATGAGGAAACTCTTCAGTTTCAATTTGAATTCACGTGGATTACTGCAAAGATTTTTGAATCCGAGTGGCAGCTTATTGAAAATGGATGCAGCAGTATACTGCACACCGTTTTGCACAAGAGTTAAGGAAGTCCATTCCAAATGGAGGTTTGATTTCTGCCGAGTATTAACCGAGTGAAAGCTGCTTATTGTTGGAAATAAGCTAATATTGGTAACAAAGAACGACATTAAGGAATATACATATTGAGAGGCGAATGTCAAAATACCCAGACCCGTGAACAGAGGTCGACAAGAGGTTCGTGAACTCACGCCACTTACTGCCCGATCCGCCCATTTCTGAGCCAAAAATATCCATCTAGAAATGGAAGAGTTACCACAAAACATAATACCATACGACATAAGTGAATGAAAATAAGCAAAGTAGACTAATTTACGTGTCGATACCGTTGGAATAGTGAAAATGGCAGTATTAAGTCTTTGAACAAGATCCTGAACGTGGGCTTTCCACGGCATCTTACTGTCTGTTTGAACACCTAGGAATTTGAACTGTTCAGTTTCACTAATCATATGCCCGTTCTGTGAGATTAAAACGCCAGGTTTTGTTGAATTGTGTGTTAGGAACTGTAAAAACTGAGTCTTACTGTGATTTAACGTTAGTTTATTTTCTACAAGCCATGAACTGAGGTCATGTACTGCTCTACTTGAAACCGAGTCAATGTTGCACACAACATACTTTACTACCAAGCTAGTGTCATCAGCAAACAGAAATATTTTTGAGTTACCCATAATACTAGAGGGCATATCATTTATATAAATAAGGAACAAGAGTGGCCTAAACACTGATCCCTGGGGCACCCCCTCCACTTGACAGTACCCCACTCAGATCCCACATCACAGCCGTTATCAACATTGTGAATAATGACCTTTTACTGCCTGTTGCTAAAGTAAGATGTGAACCACTTGTGTGCTACTCCCCTTATTCCGTAATGGTCCAACTTCTGAAGCAATATTGTGTGATCAACACAGTCAAATGCCTTTGTTAAATCAAAAAATACTCCAAGCGTTCGAAACTTTTTGTTTAGCCCATCCAGTACGTCACAGAGAAAAGAGAATATAGCGTTTTCAGTTGTCTAACGACTTCTAACGCCGAACAGTACATTTGATAGCAAATCGTGTCATATAAAATGATCAATTAACCTTACATACACAGCCTTTTCGATAACTTTTGTAAATACTGATGGCATAGAAATAGGTCTGAAATTATCTACATTATCCCTTTCTCCCTTTTTATAAAGCGGCTTTACTACTGAGTACTTTAATCACTCAGGAAACTGACCATTCCTAAAGGAAAAATTACAAATATGGCTAAATACAGGGCTAACATGTGTAGCACAGTTATATTCTGCTAGAAACTCCATCATAAACATGAGAGTCCTTAGTCTTCAGTGATTTGATTATTGACTCAATCTCCCTTTTGTCTGTATCACAGAGGAGTATTTCAGACGTCAATCTCGGCAAGGCGATTTGCTAAGAAATTTATATGATTTCCTGTAGATACTAAATTTTTATTTAATTAATCAGAAATGCTCAGAAAATGGTTGTTAAATACTGTACATATATCTGGTTTATCAGTAACAGAAATATTATTACTGCAAACTGACTTTATATCGTCAACCTTGTGCTGCTGACGAGACACTTCCTTCACAACTGACCATATGGCTTTAATTTTATCCTGTGAATTAGCTATTCTATTTGCATACCACATACTTTTTGCCTTGCTAATAACATTTTTAAGCACCTTACAATACTGTTTGTAATGGGCTACTGTAGCTTGATTCTGACTACTAACATTTTGATATAATTCCCGCTTTGTTCTACATGATATCCTTATCCCACTAGTCAGCCAACCGGGCTGTCCATTACTGCTAGTACCCCGTTTAGAATGTCCTAGTGGAAAGCAACTCTCAAAGAGTATGAGAAATGTGTTATGGAAAGCATTGTATTTATCATCTATATTATCGGCACTATAAACATCTTGCCACTCTTGTTCCTTGACAAGCTTTGAAAAACTCTCTATTGCTGTTGGATTAACTTTCCTACGTAGTTTGTAATTAAATACGACATTGGTTTGAGTACAAAAACCTTTTAGTGTTAAAATTTGTGCATCATGGTCTGAAAGGCCATTCACCCTTTTACTAACAGAATGCCCATCTAGTAATGAAGAATGAATAAAAATATTGTCTACAACTGTGCTACTGTTCCCCTACATCCTATTTGGAAAAAACACAGTTTGCATCAGATCATATGAATTTAGGAGATTTACCAACATCCTTTTTCTTGCACAATCATGTACAAAATTAATATTGAAGTCACCGAATAGAACTACTTTCTGGTACTTCCCACAAAGTGAATCAAGAACCCTCTCTAATTTTCGCAAAAATGCTCTGAAGTCGGAGTTAGGGGACCTATAAACAACAGCAATTAGAAGTTTAGTTTTACTAAATTCAACTAATGCTGCACAACTGTCAAATATCTGTTCAGTGCAGTGTCGTGATACGTCTATGGACTCAAATGAAATACAGTTCTTTTACGTTCAGTGCCACTACCCCACCCCGCAAGGAACTCCTTGAGAAACAGCAAGCTAATCTGCAGCCTGGTAAAGGAAGCCTCTGAATTGTCAAATTATTTAAGTGGTGCTCTGATGTACCAATAATTTCAGAGTTAACATCTATTAGGAGTTCACTAACTTTATCTCTAATACCTCTTATATTTTGATGAAATATGCTAATTCCTTCTCTACCTGGAAACATTATATCCTCTGGAGGCAAGCCCTTAGATAGAGGCACTTCCTTTAAGCAGGTACAGTATACCTGTATACCTATCAGCTGACTTCAGTCTAAAAAAGGTGCAGCTCTAACACCAACTACTATAGGAATTTTTCCATGAGTGAGACCACTACCACCACCACCCACTACACTGTCACCTATAAGCTTAGCCAGCCTCCCCTTCCCATACCTATCGAGGTGCAGGCCATACCTAGTGAAACCCCATCTACTGATAGACCCAACTGGCACCACTGAGATGTGATCCATGCCCTCCGCCATCAGTGCCCTCCCGAGCCCCACATTAACGCGCCTAACAGATCATGACGCTGAAACAGTTGCACGAAATGCACATTAGTACCACCAGTTTGAGTAGCTATCTTAGCCAAGTCACCACTGACATCATATTCCCCGTCCCTATCGAGACTGTTCCCTGGCCCATACCTCTACCGTGGGAACTAGCTAGCAGCAGAACCTTCTTTCTGCTAGACTTTGCAACTAACCTAGGCCTCCTAATTGCTGAGGACTGCTGCAAGTTCCCTACATCTACGGCTACACGAGGCTCCTCTCCACTCAACTCTGACAATTGGTCGTATTTATTGCATGTATGCAAAGTAAAACTGTCTGAATACCTCCTCTTCCTAGATACCTTCTTGCCATCTGCCAGTTCCCATTCCCAACCACCCTTCACCCTCCTCAACCTATCTAGTTCCTCCTTTGCGCATTGTAACTGCACCTGAAGGGCACAGATCTTACGCTCCTACTGCTCTATTAACTTGTTTCTACTACAGATTGTACATTCCCAGGAGAGGATCTCCCTAAAATGATCACTGGCTTCCCCACTGCATTCCCCCCAATGAAAATACTTTGAACAAATTCCACACCTTAATCCACTACTCACAAACCTACGACACAGCCCACACTTTGCACTCATAGTAAATGTTACAGTTACTGAAAAAAACTATATGTCTACGTTATCAAGGTTCAGTTACACCAGTAGAACTATTTAAGAAAGCACACTAAGCTGAGCTATGCCTGGAAATAAGTTCGTATTAGTTCATATTATTTTGCAGGGCGAAGTAGTTTCTTTCTCCGCTGTAGATTTGTGCTTACCATTCCTTATAACGCTACGTTTGGTCGCCGTGTTCACCTTTGAAGTCTTCACCGTGTTCCCATTAAGCTTATCGGATCTTCGTAATTTTCCAAAGTACACAGGTTGGCTTCAGTTCTTGTAATTATCGTAGTATGTGAAATAACAACTCACACGACCTTTCTGTTAATAAAACAATACTGTATTTTTCTAAACGGTGCACATATGAAATACATATTCCTCACTTATTCATAGCGCCCCCAAAATGGCGGTCTACAATTACTCGCTAAAAATGGCGTGCTTCTCACTCGTTCACTAGCTGAGCGCGAATCCTTCCTTCCTCCTACTGGTACCAGAAAAAATCCTCTGTTTTTTAACAACTAAAAGTCAAAAAATACATGACGGTAGGCATAGGCTCTATGATGGGCTACCGCTTCATCTTCTCTCTTTGCCTTTAAAGAAGACGAAAACATAAAGGAAATGCAAAAGGTTTATCACAGCAGGCGCTCCTGTCTGCGATGCAGCGGCAAGGGTAACCGCAGCCATGGTTTCCGAGCTGATAGTCCATGCTGCTGCAAACGTCGTCGAACTGTTTGTGCACATAGTTGTTGTCTTGCAAACGTCCCCATCTGTTGACTCAGGGATCGACACGTGGCTGCACGATCCGTTACAGCCATGTGGATAAGATGACTGTCATCTCGACTGCTAGTGATACGAGGCCGCTGGGATCCAGCAAGGCGTTCCGTATTTCCCTCTTGAACCTACCGATTCCATATTCTGCTAATAGTCATTGGACCTCGACCAACGCGAGCAGTAATGTCGCGATAAGATAAACGGCAATCGCGCTAGGCTACAATCCGATCTTTATCAAATTCGGAAACGTGATGGTACGCATCTCTCCTCCTCACACGAGGTATCACAACAGCGTTTCACCAGGCAACGCCGGTCAACTGCTGTTTGTATATGGGAAATCGCTTTGAAACTTTCATCATGTCAGCACGTTGCAGGTGTCGCCACCGGCGCCAACTTTGAGTGAATGCTCTGAAAAGCTAGTCATTGGCATCTCACAGCATCTTCTTCCTGTCGGTTAAATTTCGCGTCTGTAGCAGGTCATTTTCGTGGTGTAGCAGTTTTAATGACCAGTAGTGTAGACAAGTGTGCACGGAAACCTCAGAGCGAGAATCTTACTGAAACATCAGTGCAACTGTCCAGTTTCTCTGCCTTCGTTCCACGTCGTCCACTGCATTCTGTGACGTATTGCGGCATCGCCTGACCTGCAGCACCATCGTGGTGGACCGGCAGTGGGGCGGCAAAGTCGCGAGCGGCCGCCGCGCGCGCCTGAGTGATCGGTTAAACTCGCGAACGTAAAACGGGTCAGCGCTGTCCGTCGCTGGCAGCTCTAATTAGCTTCGGAATTTACTGCAGCTTGGCCACTAATTTGTGCCGCAGCGGCGAGCGCAGGGCTTCAAAGCGGGGCGTTTGCCACAGCGCTATCGCACGGGAGTCACGCGCTCCGCAAAGCCTGTACGTTGGGTGGCTCTGCTTTTTCGGTGTCTGTAGAGACGTACACCGGCCAATTAGTCGTATTGTCAGCAGCGGTACTGACAACTAGGCGCGTTTCATGTGTGCAGGTATTTGTCAACAGATGTACAGTGTGAGCGAATAAAACTGACCTGGAAAATATCTCATGCGTCTCAAGGCAGGCAACCCATCTTACATAATACACACCTGGGACGGGTTATGTAAGTTCGGTTGCCTACCTTAAGGTGCATGAACTATTTTCTGGGCCAGATTGTTTTAGCCGTCCTGCAGTATGACACACCAAGACTTTATGGGTAAAAACTGCTTGCTGTGAATTTTCAGTCATATCTGTTGGTTCCCACTACTTGCATCAGTTGAGCTACAGCCCTCCTATTACATCAACCTACGTGCTCGATCAGCCAGTGAACATTATGTAGTGGAGGGTATTTAACATCAGTGTGACAAAGTTCTGCCTTATTTTATTCCACTTCTTCATGAGAGAAAAATGACTGTATGCCACTAATCGAGTCCTAATCTCTGTATTATAATCCCTGATAGAGATATAAAATTGAGGCAGCAGCACTGAATACAGTGTACCACGAATCTTTTTTTTTTTTTTTTTTTTTTTTTTTTTTTTTTTTATTAATCATCAGTCTTCCGACTGGTTTAATGCAGCCCACCTAGGCGTCCACTCCTGTGCAAACCTCTTCATTTCAAAGTAATACCTGCACCTAATGTCATCTATTATTAGTTGGATGTTTTCCTACCTGTGTCTTTCCCTATAGCTCCCTCTAGTACCACTGAAGTTATTCCCTGCTGTCATAACACATTACTTATCATCCTGTCCCGGCTTCTTGTAAGTGTTTTCCAAAAGTTCCTTTCTTCCCCGCTTCAGTGGAGAAGCTACTCATTCTTTATCAGTCACTAATTTTCAACTTCCTTCTATAGCACAACATCCCAAACCAATTTCCTTCTTTTCCACACATCCATGATTGAAACGTACATTCTCAAATATTTCGGTCTCATATTACGGGAGATGTTTGATGCCACTACACTTACTTTCGCCAAGAGTGCCCTCTTTGCTTGGGCTGGTCTGTTTCTTATGTGCCTGTTACTTCGTCTTGTGTTATTTTGATTCCAAGGTATCTAGGAGAGGAAATGAATTACCGAATAAAGAATACAGGGTGCCATTTAAAAAAGTCGTACCACTGTTCATATCATTGTAAAAAAAAAAAAAAGCTACAACGAAGGCAATCTTGCTGACTGATGTCCGCCTGACGGCTTAAGAATATTTGCTTGAAACATTTTGTAATTTGCATCTGGACATACAGTTATTTAGGGTGGTCAACATAAATGGGGCACCGTGTATCATGGGCAGTCAAATTAAAACGAGACAGATTGCAAAAAGAGTAAGTAAACCGTTTATTATTTAAAAATTAGTCGCCTAACTGTTAATATATTTATTACACTGTGAGGCACTGCCTTCATGGAAGAATGTCTGCGGTTGCCTATGGAACCATGATTGTAGCCAGACGTGCACCCCTTCTGCCGAAACAAATCGACGATCACGAATGTCTTTCTTCAGGGCTCCAGAAAAATGGAAATTGCATACGGGGGGCATCGGGACTGTGCTGACGATGCGTAAGGGCATCCCAGTGAAACATGTGCAGCATAATACTCGCCCACATGTTGCTGAGGTTGTTTCGACTACTCTGTAGAAGTTTTGTTGGGAAGGCAGACATTCGTGGCCGCCGATCTGCTCCGGACGATTGGTTGCACGCATGGGTAACTATCACGGCAACAGCGAACATTTTTGCATGAAGGCGCTAAAAGACCTGTCTCACAGTGGAGTAAGTGTACTAAGAGTTACGGCAATTACTTTTATGATAATCAACAGTTTACTTACTTTTTTTTCCATCTGTTTCGTTCTCAGTTGAGTGACCCGTGCATTTGACACTGACTCGACGAGTAGTCTGAGATGTTCTGCACGGAAAGCCAGGGCGTTATTTAAAACAGATCGTAGCCTGCTCGTGTCGCGTCAAATTCCACTAGAGCCAAGTGCTTCCAAAGTAACCACCTGCATGAATCCAAGTTCAGTAGCAACGCGGGTGTTCCCCATCAGTCAGGTTGTGTCACAATCCTGATAGACGGTGCGAAGTAAATTGGAGCGGCCATCACGGGTTCCCAAGTAAGTGCTAGTTGACGATACCAGATAACATCTTGATTTGTGTTTAAAGTGGCTTCCTCATATTACTTTACGCAAATGCCGGGATGTTTCCTACTACAAGGCCACGGCCAACTACCTTCCCCATCCTTGTTAAATTACGTATGTGAATATTTCAATATCGCTAACTTTGTGTTATGTTATTTTTGTTGTTCTTATGATATAGTACCATGACATTTGCAACGCCCTAGTGAAAGTCATCGACGGATAAATAAAACTACTACTGCTACTACTTCTACTACACATTGTTGTCGGCACCCAGAGCAGGCCTCGATGACCTACGAGCGCCGTTGATTGATTTTTCCTTCTCCATATCGATATCAGGACTATATACAAGACTTACAATAAATATTATCTCAAAAATGAGAGCCCCGGTAAATTTACCCTGCGATCCAGAAAAAAAATTGATGAAGGGATAGTCTATCCACTATAACGTTCAACATTTCATAATTAACGCAACAGGATTATTAGTGTTATTTCTTTTTCACATCAGTGTAAGAGTAGGTAGCTTGGTGTGGAGTACAACTGATGATTAGAATACATCAGACCTGTATCAAGTCTCTATTCAGAAGAGAAAGAGAGAAAATAAAAATAAAGATATAGTTAAGGAACTGCACAAGAAAGGAGAAAAATCCAATGTCAATAATTAGAGAGGAATGTCACTTCTACCAGTAGCATACAAGATCCTTGCCATTGCTCGCAAACTTAGAATAGAACAACACATAGATCAACAACTAGGTGAATATCAAGCCGGCTTTAGAACAGGAAGATCATGTGCAGAGCAGATCTTCACCATCAAAATCTTAATCAAAACAAAGACTCTAGCAGATAACAAGAAAGCAATCATGACATTTGAAAACTTTAAAAAGACGTATGACTCCGTAGATAGAGACACATTACTAGACGCGCTGAAAGAATTTGGAATAGATGGTAAGACAACGACGCTTATTCAGCAAACACTAACAGACACACGATTACAAGTTTAATATAACTGTCAGAGCCCTTTGAAATCAAAACAGGTTTGACACAAGGAGTTAGTCTCTCTCTGATATTGTTCAACTGTGTTTTAGAAAAAGTTATCAGGGAATAGCGAAAAGAAATGAGTCATTTCAACTTCCCAAATGGAATCAGGCTAGGCTGCAAACAGTCTGGGCTTACATTTGAATACCTCGCGTTTGCAGCTGATATATCTATTTTATTTTTTTTTTTTTTTTTTGCGGAGAATCTGCAAATTTCAACTAAAGAGATTGAAGTCCTCAAGGAAACAGCAGTGAAAGCAGGATTGCAAATATCTTTTGAGGAGACACAATATATGAACATAAATGACAATGATTCAGTCTGGACAACGAGGTCCAAGCATGGCGACATCAAAATAATTCACAAGCTCAAGTATCTAGGAGAGATTTTGACAATGAAAAGGCATCAATTGAAGAACGGGCAAAAAAAATAGGAATAGCATTCATACTGTGTCAGAACACATACAAATCTAAATTGCTCTCATACCAGGCCAAATTTCAACGTACAGCACAGTCGTCGAACCTGAATGTTTATATGCATCTGAGACAATAGCCAGGAAGGGACTTTCAGACTTCGAAAAGAAAGAAAGGAAATTCTTTAGAAAGATTGTTGGACCCAGAAAAATATCTAATGAATTTACGTTCCGCCTAAGATCAAGTCAAGAACTTTATCAATGATTCTAAAATATCACCTCCACAATGAAGAAAAGAAACTAACTTTTTATGGACATATTAAAAGAATGGAATCAGAGAGGCTCGCCAACAAGATTCTTCTTTTCCAGGAGAAAAGGAAGACACAAGTTCCTTGGGTGAATGAAGTGCATTGGGATGTAAAAAAATGCGGGATCACGCCAGAAGAAATTGTGAACAGGCAGATCTTTAGGAAAAAGGTTGCGGAGGTGAAGGATTTCTTCGAGGAGAAAACGGGGGAGAACAGAGTATCCTCGCCAGAAGAACGTGCACGACAGCCAGCCGATGAAGGAGTACTGGCCAAAGAGGAAGGAAGACAACTTTAAGAAGTGACGGAAGTTGTGTAAACGTAGCCCATAAATAGCTGTAATGAAAATAAATAAAAATAAGACGGAACTGTAGCAAGAGAAGAAACAACTGGAAACAGACTGACGGTTGTAAGAAGACGAAGAAGGCCGTAACCAACAACAGGAAGAAAAAAGCGAGTGAGTGTTGGACTACAAAGTGAGAACTCAGTCCTTGATCGGTGCATCGCTGTTCAGAGTACACTTTAAACTCTTGGACCCCCAGTTAATGGCTTTGTCAAACACATCAGAGACTAAGGATACACCAGCGCCAATAGGACCACGCCTGCAAAAGTACTGCAGTGTTCAAACGACCATCATAATTAGAACAGTTTTACCACTACATAAATACCTGGATGAAAAAATTTCCTTTTCCGGGAATCGTGAAATTCTACTCAAGTTTCATTACGCCTAGGAATTTATTCTCGTGTAGCACGAACACCGTTAGAATTCATAAGCAGTTACCGCTTACTGTATTCTAAACGTATCTTTGGTTCCTTGAGCTACTACGTAAGGATTTTGGTAACCCCTTTCTTTGGGCGAGTCTGCCTCCGTAGCTCAGTGGTTAACTTGCTTGGCTGATATATGGAAGACCCGGTTTCGAGTCCTGGTACTACAAAGGACTTTTCTTTAGTCGGAGGATTGGAACGGCGCGTACTCAGCCTCTTGAGGTCGATTGGCCTTCTGTTTTCTGTGGATGCCGACTTAATTTTAGTTTAGGTATTAATGATTCGTTTGATCATGGTAACGGATGGTTTACTGTAGCCGTTGTCCGTGGAGGCACTGGAGTACCAAATGTTTCCTGTTCAGGAAAGACAATAACCTATAATGCAATCTGCGAAAAAAACTGTTTGACAGCGCATGAATACGTGTTCAAAACCGCCGCGTCTAGCATTTGATTATGTCAATTCTGGTAAAAACTGGCCTTGACAGGGTCATAAAATGGTGATTTGTCAAAAAATAAACAAAACTATGTTAGACAGTCAGCTTTTCTTAAAGAAAATGTCTTATTTTCCAAAAATTAATTAATGACCGAAAGAGCGGTGTGCATAACTCATGGCCCTCTTTATAGCATCCAAATGGCGGCCGGTCGGTCTTGTTTGGTTCGCGTGTATCAGAACCCTTGAGTTTGGTTAGTTTATTTGCTCAAATGTATTAACGCAAGTACATCGCTCTGTGAAGGATCCAGTGACGAACCACATAAACAGAGAGCGGGAGAAAAACACAGGGTGCGGGTGGGAGGGGTGAAGAGAGAGAAAGAGAGAGAGAGAGAGAGAGAGAGAGAGAGAGAGAGAGACCTTGCAATGTGGTGGTATTAAGCGTGGCGCGATCTGACGCAGTATTCAAATGAGGCGAAAACCAGCGACCAAATGGCTGCCGAAAGGGGCAATTCTCGACTGCAATCAGTGAAATTCTAACGCAGGCGACATTACAAGCGGAGACCGACGATACTTATCGCTTTAAATTCCTTACACCGATAGCGTGTTGGCTAGCGACGAAAAGCAGAAATCCTCCCCACCGTGGAGCTGATTGTAATAGCTGTCGCGACTGAATATTCAAACATTTTTGCGTCACCAATCGGAATTTTGTTCATCAGTTTCTGTCGTCGGCATTTCAATAAAACGGCTGCGGTTCCTTTAATGATCGCGCAGCAGTGCAGCCAGGTATGCACGGATTTTTATTTTTTTACTGCAAAGCATTTCGAATTCCAGCAATTTAAAAATGCAGTGTTGTCCAAAACGCCAGTACGAGACAATTTTTCAGAAATTTTTAGGAAGAGAAGGGTTCTTCCATTTTCACGCCTCTACTATACATTTCACATAAAATAAAACAGAGCTCAAATAAAATTACACAATTTCAGAGACTTTACTGGTCTCTTACTGATACGATGTTATGTATATAGAATGAAGCGGTGAGTGAGAACTTGTACCAACGCTGGGAATCCAACCCGGGTCTCCAGTTTACCAGTCAGGTGCGTTAGCCACCAAACTACCTCGGCACAGCGGTTCACACCACTGGATCGATTACCCTGGCGCATCTCACGCCTCCGTCCAAATTCTCACTACCACCTCAGTCTACTTAAAATTGCCCCTTAACACGAACAGAATTGACGAGGCTCTCTGTGTTCTGGAATAGCACGTCAGCATCGAACGTAAATGAGGGCTCCAGACTGAAATCCAGGTGGAGGTACTGACACATATCCAATCCTGCTCAAACGTATGAGTATCTGCACCAGGGTTTCAGGCTGGATCCCCCATTTACGTTTGTTGCTGACGTGCTTTTCTCGAAAACGGAGAGTCTCGACAATTCTGTTCGCGTGTGAGGGGGAATTTAAAGTAGACTTGACAGCAGTGAGAATTTGGTCCGAGCAGGGAGGCGTGACAGGGTAGCCAGTGAAGGTGTATGGACCGCTGTGCTAAGGTGACTTACTGGCTGGCGCACTTTCCTAGTAAGCAGGAGAGCCGTCTTTGATTCCCGGTCTTTTTTTTCACCCGCCACTTCCGTCTATATACGTAAAGCAGAGCTCCTTTATAAATAACTAGCGACTCGTTCCGGGTTTGCACGGGTCGCACGAAATATCTACAACCAGACGACTTGCCTGGCGTAGAGATACAGTGCCTTCCTCGTGACTCAGTAGTAGGGAAAATTTTATCAAAACCCCTACATTCGTTTCTGAGATCAATCTTCGCATACAGAAATAAACATGTGGTGGGGAGAATTTATGATAGGTATTGATACGTAATTTATCGCTGCCGATGCATCAAAAAGCTGTGTAGAGGATTGATATCTAAAAAACTTTTCTGTCTCTCTCCTTTCCATTCTCCTCTCCTCTCCTTTCCTCTCTCTCCTTTCCTCTCTCTCCTTTCCAATCTCCTCTCCTCCTCTCCTTTCTCCTCTCCTCTCTCCTCTCCTCCTCTCCTTTCTCCTCTCCTCTCCTCTCCTCTCCTCTCGTCTCTCCTCTCCTCTCCTCTCCACTTTCCTCTCCTCTCTCCTCTCCCTTTCTCCTCTCCTCTCCCCTTTCTCCCCTCTCTCCTCTCTTTTCTCCTCTCTCCTCTCCTCTCCTCCCCCCTTTCTCATCTCATCTCATCTCCTCTCCTCTCGAGGAAGAAAATTCCTCCACATTCTATCCTATCTTCTAGAAGAAAACAATTTTCAATACTGGAGCAGGGATGAAATTATTCTCCTTCAGAAGAAACGAGACATACAGAACATGAAAAGCTACATAGATATGAACCTGTAACCTATTAATGCTACTCATGTATTAGACCTTAGGCCTGTTCCGACTGCCCGACTGCTGCCTACGGTGTATAATCGCGAGATGTGCGATCAGCACGCCGCCAATAATCGAGTCGTTACTGCCAGTAGACGAATCGTGACGATGCTTCTGTTTCTTTATTCACACAGCTCCTCGTTCAGCCTCACGATGCTTACTGAACCTCTCCCACACCACCCTCGCTCAGAAAAATCAGAGGAGATATTCGGAATCTAACCATAGTCTACTGGCTCAACGATAATCACTCGGCTACGAAGGCAGTCTGTGTCGCCAAAACTAATCTCAGCTATCCTAGAGCACAGTTTGGAAGACAATGGTTTGGTCGCGGTGATCCTGTTCCATGGGCAGGTCTGTCAGCAGACACGTTACTTACAGACTACCTCTCCTGGGGACATGTGAAGAGTCTACTTTACGAGACTCCGGTCGATACTCACACGGACCTCGTTGTTAGAGTTATCTCAGCTGTTGCAGCAGTAGGCCAAACTCGTGGAATTTTTAAGACAATCGACGGTTCGTCACTGTATATTCTGCCGGAGTCGATTTTTGAGCTGTTGAGGCGACAGTTCGGAATTTGTCACAAGTTGTTCTGCACATTGACAGAATAGACTGAACATGTTTGATAGAAGTGTACATGTTTCGTGTGAGCATTGTTGCGTCACTCTGTGTTGTGTGTTTTGGTTTACACATGTTACAGGCTTCTTCACTGTTGTTAACAAATTTTCAGAGAAAGAAGGGTGACTGCGGTAACAAACCGTACAACTCACAGATGCATTATTACTGTGACAAGACGAGCCGCCGTAGGTCCCGTGTCCATCCTAAGAGTCGTCAAGCGAATTTTCTCTGCTGTTTCGCAGATATTTGCAATCTCATTTTTGTAACGTGTAACTGGAGCCAGCCCAAAACAAATACTGATCACCACGACTTTCATTTGACGCCCAGTTCACGGAAAGTGTCGGTTTGTTTCCTGTTACGAACAAAATTATTTTTAGAGCGGAATTTGACTTGTCAAGTCGGCACATTGGTGCCCAGCCAGGAATATCATCAGCATCTGTCGGCAGCTGAGGGTTTCATTTAGTTATGATTTATTCTAGAGAAGCTGCACGGTCATCAAGGGTATCTGTTCTTTCGAGAACAGTTACTATCTTCATATATGTATAGTTAAAGGCTACCCAGCCATTGTCTTTCGTCTGTGCAAATGGGCACAGATTGCCCGAACTCTTACGGTAATCGCCAAAGTGTGCTCGAGTAATGAGTGGATAGGCAGATATTTATTAGGTACATTACATACGTAGAATTGTGGGCAGTTGGGAATGTGGGACTCACGGGAAGCGTGCAAGGGATAAGTCCCTGCAGTCGCGCTATTCATCTGTGTCCTCGGTAGCTCTGATGGATTGCCGGCGCGGTGGCTCAGCGTGTTCGGTCAGAGGGTTAGCTACACTCTGTAATATAAAAACTGTGTGTACGGATCAACGAACAACCTGAACGGGTGTCATGAGACGTACGCCCCGAACATATAAAACGAACAAAATAGAACAAAATGAAATCAACAAAGAATTTTAAAAAAAAGATGGATAGAGCGTTTGCCATGTAAGCAGGAGATCTCGGGTTCGAGTCCCGGTCGGGGCACACATTTTCAGCTGTCCCCATCAAGGTATGTCAACAACACCCGTCGGCAGCTGAGGGTTCAATTAATTATCATTTATTCCAGAGAAGCTGCACCGTCATTAATGATATCTGTTTTTTCGAGAACAGTTACTATCTTCATATATTTATGCCCTCTAAGTTAGGTAGTGTAATTTTGAAATACTGTATATATAGCAGAAGCAGTGACTGTATAAAATGTAGACTGTCAATGGCACCAAAAGGATTTCTGAAGGAGAGAAATTTCTCAACATCGAATGTATTTTTAAGTATTAGGGAGTCTTTCCGGAAGGTATTTGTCTGAAGCGTAGCCTTGTATGGGAGTGAAACGCGGACGACAAGCAGGCCAGAGAAATAACGAATTGAGATTTTGTAGCATTGTGTAGCAAAGGAAAGCTGAAGACTAGAGGGTAGATCGCGTAAGTAATGAGGTGGTACTAAATAGAATTAGAGAGAAAAGAAATCTGTGGCACAGCTTGTCTAAACCAAGAGATTGGTTCATAGGACACATTCTGAGACATCAAGGGATAGTGTTTTTAGTGTAAAACGGAAATGTGTGGGGCAAAAATCGTAGACGGAGACCAAGAGATGAATACATTAAGCAAGTTCAAATAGATGTAGCAGGTATTCGGGGATGGATAAACTAGCACAGGGTGAGTAGCATGGAGAAAAGTCTCAAACCAGTCTTTGGACTAAAGACTGTAAAATACAGTCTAAGAGCGAAGAAAGAAAAGGAAAGGTCACACGACGAACGAATTTCCTCAGTGAGACGGAAACTGGTAGATGTAATTTAGATGTACAGACAAACAAACGATTACAATTACAGAGAAAGGGAGAGAGCTTCACGACTTGAAGAGGTCCATAACGTACTGGTCCTTCTCGGGCTCTCACACAAGCATTACTAGACTTGGCATTGATTGTTAGAATTCTTGGATGCCATTGTGGAGATTCTGTCCAACTGGCGTGTCAGATCGACAAAGTACCGAGCTCGTTGGAGGGCTCTGCCCGTAACGCTCCAATCGTTTTCAGCTGCTGGCCAAGGTAGGGTTTGGCAAGCGCGAAGGAAACCGTTGATATTGACGCCTTATGCCGGCAAGAATTATCTTTCTGAAATGGGAGCCGAGGATGGATTCCATGAAGGGCAACAAAACGGGGCGTATAGTATCTTCAACGGACCACTGCGCTGTAACGGTTCCCCACATGACAACCAAGCGATTCCTGCTGAAAAAAAAATTCACCCAAATGGCACCTCACCCCGTCAGTCCCGGTTGTTGGGCCGAATGTCGGGTGACAGTCAAGTTGGTGTACCATTGCTACATGGGACTACACCAGACACGTCTTCGGTCGGGAATCTCACTGACAAGAGATTGTCTTCAGTGATGGGCGTCTCTTCGAACTGAGTACCATGACCAGCAAAGACGTCGCTGGACAGCTTTGGCATCTCAACCTGACTATTGTCCACCACACGGCCCGACAACTGTGAGTGATGGTCTGAGATGCCACTTCTTTTCATAGCAAGACTCTTCTGGTTGTCACCCGCAGCAGGTTTTCAACACAGCGGCACTTCGGCGACATTCTGATACGGCGCGCGCCGCTGTCCTGTGATCTAGTTCAGAGCGCGCACTGTAATCGATTACAGTTCGCTGTCCTGGTGCGGGTGGCGCTCCGGTGGCGATTTGCTATGACGTCGCTGGCGTGTGTTTGCGGTGGCCGGCGGAAAGCGAGAAGGTAGTTGGTTTCGGGTATTGCACGGAACGTGAAGTTGACTCTGCCTGGCGCACTAGTGACTAGCGCTAAGGTTGTTGTGCCTCGCAACATGAGCAGAGTGGTCTGGGGCGGAGGCGACTCGCCGCTGTGCTGGCCATGCGGTGGTGATTAATTGGAGTCGGCGTATTTGTTCTGCCTGCCTGTCTGATGTGGAGGTCCGGTGGGGTCCTGTGATACTCTGGTCCGGAGACAGCCAGTTGCTGAATTTTGGAGTCGTCTGCCAGGTGAGGGCGTGGGCTCGGTCGGCTCGTCAGATTTTCCCCTGGAAGCTCCAGCAGCGGTTTCTGAACTTCATTCTGATGTGGGACGGCGTTGTTGGAAGTTTTTGCTGTGTGTGCGTGGCACGTTACGATATTTGTCGGTACTAATTTATTTGCTCAACTGGAGTATCTTTTGGTTATCCCGATCTGTGGGTCTTTGCCCACCGGGTCTGCTCAGCGTTACCTTTGGTGGTGCCTGTTTGTTCCGTTTTGAAGAAATTCACGTAGGTGGTTCCTGTTACCTTCCCGGACTTGCGCTCATGTATGGTATATTTGGCATTTGATGTGTTAGGTAAAGTCTGCCTAAGAAGGGCGGTTTTGTACAGTATATACATAGTGAATTACTGCTGCTTGGTGTATGTGGTCTTCTGGGACCTGAACAACACGATCACGACAATTTGGTTTGTGTAACAGCATTTAGTGGTATGTTCTGTATTTTTCCAACTGTGTTATTATTAACTTGGTGGAATAGTCGCGTTTGGTGTCGTTACGGCACTTCTAAGACTGTGGTCTAACTATTCACGTGGGCTTGGCTTTTATTGTTTTGTTTTAAGAAGCGAGAATTGTTTACTAAGATTTGTGTGCGTTGGCTTGCGGCACTTATTAAGAGCGCCCGAGTTAACTGCGCCGTCATGTGCTGTCGGATGTTATATTGTATTTTTGACTTTCATATTGTGTTAATACACTCCTGGAAATGGAAAAAAGAACACGTTGACACCGGTGTGTCAGACCCACCATACTTGCTCCGGACACTGCGAGAGGGCTGTACAAGCAATGATCACACGCACGGCACAGCGTGCACACCAGGAATCGCGGTGTTGGCCGTCGAATGGCGCTAGCTGCGCAGCATTTGTGCACCGCCGCCGTCAGTGTCAGACAGTTTGCCGTGGCATACGGAGCTCCATCGCAGTCTTTAACACTGGTAGCATGCCGCGACAGCGTGGACGTGAACCGTATGTGCAGTTGACGGACTTTGAGCGAGGGCGTATAGTGGGCATGCGGGAGGCCGGGTGGACGTACCGCCGAATTGCTCAACACGTGGGGCGTGAGGTCTCCACACTACATCGATGTTGTCGCCAGTGGTCGGCGGAAGGTGCACGTGCCCGTCGACCTGGGACCGGACCGCAGCGACGCACGGATGAACGCCAAGACCGCAGGATCCTACGCAATGCCGTAGGGGACCGCACCGCCACTTCCCAGCAAATTAGGGACACTGTTGCTCCTGGGGTATCGGCGAGGACAGGCGTGAATGGAGGGACGAATGGAGACGTGTCGTCTTCAGCGATGAGAGTCGCTTCTGCCTTGGTGCCAATGATGGTCGTATGCGTGTTTGGCGCCGTGCAGGTGAGCGCCACAATCAGGACTGCATACGACCGAGGCACACAGGGCCAACACCCGGCATCATGGTGTGGGGAGCGATCTCCTACACTGGCCGTACACCTCTGGTGATCGTCGAGGGGACACTGAATAGTGCACGGTACATCCAAACCGTCATCCAACCCATCGTTCTACCATTCCTAGACCGGCAAGGGAACTTGCTGTTCCAACAGGACAATGTACGTCCGCATGTATCCCGTGCTACCCAACGTGCTCTAGAAGGTGTAAGTCAACTACCCTGGCCAGCAAGATCTCCGGATCTGTCCCCCATTGAGCATCTTTGGGACTGGATGAAGCGTCGTCTCACGCGGTCTGCACGTCCAGCACGAACGCTGGTCCAACTGAGGCGCCAGGTGGAAATGGCATGGCAAGCCGTTCTACAGGACTACATCCAGCATCTCTACGATCGTCTCCATGGGAGAATAGCAGCCTGCATTGCTGCGAAAGGTGGATATACACTGTACTAGTGCCGACATTGTGCATGCTCTGTTGCCTGTGTCTATATGCCTGTGGTTCTGTCAGTGTGATCATGTGATGTATCTGACCCCAGGAATGTGTCAATAAAGTTTCCCCTTCCTGGGACAATGAATTCACGGTGTTCTTATTTCAATTTCCAGGAGTGTATTATCTGTCGTGTTACAGAACATAACCAAGGTGCGTAAGTGATGGCCAGTTGTGGGAGGCGTGTCGGGGAGCTCTCAGCGGTTTATTTCTGGGACTGTTTCTAGTGGAAAGGCTCCGAAGTGTTGAGAGCTCGCTTGTCTGTGATTGCGTAGGCAGTTGCCTTTGCCCTTTGGTTGTATCAGATTGTTATTTTGTTATTATACTTACAGGTTGTGCGTTGCGCTTCTTCTATTATATGGTGCCAAGCGCCATTATCTTTCTCAAAGCTTTTTTTATATAAATTATTTTAAATTGTAATGCCAAGTTAACTTATTATTGGATTTTGTCTTATAGGTAAACTCTCAAAACACTATTGTAAAACGTTCTTTGATTTTATGGTGGAAAGCCGCCGTTATTGTTTTTAAAGCACACTCTTTTAACCATTGGTTAAGTCCTGTAAGCTATATGAATTTGTTGTTATTTAAAAGTGTTTAGTATTGGCAATTTAATAAATTGTGTACAGAGTCTGCTGTTTGGATATTATTGGGTGCAACTCCTTGGATAGTTGTCCTATAATAATACACATTTCACATTCTACGCCCCGTTTTGTTGTACTTCATAGCAAGCCATTTCAGCAAGAAAATAATCAACCACACACTGCGAGGGTTTCTACTGCTTGTCTTTGTGCTTGAAAAACCTTACCTTCGCCAGTAAGATAGCTGTGTCTTTCCACAGCTGAGAATGTTTGGAGTATTACACACAGGGCCCTCCAACTATCTCGAGATTTTGGAGATCTAAGGCGCCAGTTGGATAGAATTTGGCACGATATCCCTCAGGAGGACATCCAACAAATTTATCAATCAAAGCACCCAGTTTTTCTGAAGGTGTAATCATTTGTTTGTCTGTACATGTACATCACATCTACCGATTTCCGTTGCATTGGGATCATACCTTCGTGATGCAAATTTCTTTTCTTTTCTTTTCTTTTTTTTTTGCCTTAGCACATATTTCTTTGCCTCAAGGAAAAAATCTACTGGATATGTGTATTTAAAAATGATTATTTGTAGATAAGCGTTTTGCTTACACATTCCTTTCCAGTCACGCCTGGGAAACCCACTAAGTAGCCTCGTATTCCAGTGTAAGTGAATGCTGAAGCTCCGCATACATATAGTCGGGCTAGAAGTTGCAGTAAGCCCCGTAAGCTGGTAGCTGCTGGAAGCGGCGAGCGGGTCGCGACGCCCGCATGGGTTCTCCAGTAGCGGCGGCCTCTTCCTTCTCCCTGCCGCTCTGCTGGAGTTACTTCCTTGCTCCGGGGCACAGGACTTGCGGCAGCTTAGCCTCTGTCGCCGGCCGGATTAGCCCTCAATTAGCTGGACCCGTCCGGAGCTTCGCTCTCCGGCATTCCAGCGATACCGCACGGTGGTACTGGCGATTCCGGGCACGCAGTCCACCGGTAATGATAAGGAACGCCACCGCTGAGATTCGCAAATCTGTATTACTAACGAACGTACGAGCGTACTGCACAGCTTCCCAGGTATGGGACTGACTCGACCACTTTTAATAGAACCTATTACGTTGTCCTCATTGGTGGGTGTACATCAGTGGGTTCTTTGACTGCTCTGGGAGCTCGCTCCAGGAACTATATCAGGTTAGTTAACTTCATTACATGAATGAATAAAACGATTTACTTAACTCGGTAAGTACATTTACCACAGGTGTCCTTGATAATTTAAACTGTCATTGACTATTATACGAGGGTGAGTCAAATGATAACCTTAAATGTGTAATAACAAATCCAAATTTCGCGCCGTTGTCCTGTAAGTTGGTGAGCGTGCTACAAACAGGCTTCAGAATGGCCTGTAGCTGGCAGTATAGTGCAGATGCACACATACCGTCGCAGTATCAGTACAAAGATGGCCGCCCCACTTGCGACTTGCACCAGGGAAGAAAGCGTTCTGTTATTCGGTTTTTGCGTAGTGAAGGTGTTAAA
Source organism: Schistocerca gregaria (assembly GCF_023897955.1). NCBI lineage: Eukaryota > Metazoa > Arthropoda > Insecta > Orthoptera > Acrididae > Schistocerca > Schistocerca gregaria. The sequence goes on from NC_064922.1 coordinate 164,634,865, forward strand.
CCTATTGAAATTCATCGACGAATGAAGGTTCAGTATGGTGATGCATGTTTGTCACAACAGCAAGTCTACGAACTGAGTAGGAAGTTCGCAAATGGTGTAACGTCAGTGGAAGATGCTCCTCGTCCAGGTCAGGCACAACGATTTGTGACTCCACAGAAAATTGGAACAGTTGAAGCCATAGTAAAGGTAAACCGCCGTGTGACACTGAGTGACATTGTAGCATGTTTACAGATTAGTCAGCACACCACATTGTGCATGATGTGCTCCAGTTTCACAAAGTGTCTGCAAGATGGGTGCCACGGTAGCTGACTCCTGAAATGAGAGAATGCCGTGTTGATGCTTGTGAAGAACTTCTTCGGCGCTTTGAACGAGAAGGTGATGGCTCCCTTGCAAGAATCGTTACTGGGGACGAAACCTGGGTTCACTTCCACCAACCGGGAACAAAGAGAGAGAGCAAGGAATGGCGCTATTCCTCATCACCAAAACCAAAGAAGTTTCGAACAGAACCATCAGCAGGGATGGCTATGCTGACTCTCTTTTGGGACGAAAAAGGCGTCATTTTGGAGCATTGCATGACTAGAGGGATCACTGTCACCAGTGCATCATACACAGATCTCCTAAAAAATCATCTGTGGCCTACAATCAAATCAAAGATCGCTGTCAGCAGGTGTCCTTTGGCAACATGACAGTGCAAGGCCCCACACTGCCCGTACAACAGTTGCAACAATCACAGACCTGCATTTTGAGTGTCTTCCTCACCCTCCATACTCAGCAGACCTTACAAAAAGTGATTTCCATAGGTTTGGACCACTCACAGACGCAATGGGAGGAAAGAAGTTCGATTCTGATGAAGAGGTACGCCACGCGGTCCATTAGTAGTTGAGCAAATTACCAAAAGAATTTTTTTTCTAAAGGAATTTATGCCCATTGTAAGCGCTGGAGGACTTTCATTGAGCATGGGGGAGATTATGTTGAAAAGTGATACAGCTTTGTGCCACTTCTGCACAATAAATAATATTTTAAAAAATATTAAAGTTTTCATTTGAATCACCTCGTAACATCGCTTGATGCACTAAATAACAAACTCTTCCCTTGAAATACAATGTTCAACATTTACAAAGCTACATTTCCACCTGATACTTGAATAACTCTTTAATCCTACTCTGTGATGTCGACTGTTTGAGGTTAGGCCACAAACTAGACTGAGTGCTTCCCAGATCGGCTCTATATTGACGTCTATGTGGGGGCCCTGCTGTACTGAGATAGAGGGCGTCTCTTTTTCAGCCTCTCCAGTCCATCGTTGCGAATAACAACGAGACATCGCTAATGTTTGTGGTACAGATGTGCGCTGCCGACTTTGGTGCGGTGCTGCCATCTTTGGATGATGTGACGAAAGCGTATAATGCCACAGGGAAGCGTGACAGGACCGCTGTTATTCTCTTTATGTTCAAATGATGTGACGGTGATCAGCAGTCTGCGACTTCTGGTGATGATGCTATGCTGTACAGGAAAGTGCGATCCATTACTTTAAGAGGATACAGGATGACTTAGGCACAATTTCTAGTCCGTTAGATGAATGGCAGTTGGCTCTAAATGTGGAAAAATGGAAGTAAATGCACATGAGCAGGAAAAAAAAACTCGTAACGTTCGAATGCAGCGTTAGTAGTGTTCTGCATGTCGACATGTCGACGAAATATCTAGGCGTAACTTTGCAGAGTGATGTGAAATGCAACGAGCATGTAAGGATTGTAGTAAGGAAGACGAATGGTCGAGCTTCGGTTTCTTTGGAGCATTTTTAGGAAAGTGCTGTTCCTCTGTAAAAGGGACCGCAGACAGGACACTAGTGTGCCCCATTATTAAGTATTGTTCGACTGTCTGGGATGTCGACCAGTTTGAGTTAAGGGGGATACTGCAGCATTTCAGTGGTGAGCAGCTTGATTTGTTACAGGTAGACTCGATCAACACGCAAGTATTACGGAGACAGCTAGGGAACTCAAATGGGAATCCGTGGACGACAGGTGACGCTATTGTTGCGAAAAGCTGCTCCAAGAATTTAGAGAACCAGCACTTCCGCTTGGCAGCAGAATTATGGTACTGATACCAACGTACATTGCGCAAAAGGACCACGAAGATAAGAGAATTAAGTGCTGGTACAGAGGCATATATACTGTCATTTTTAACGCTCCGTTTGCGAACGTAGCAGGACAGGAAATGACTAGCAGTGTAATGGTAGCGTATGTTGGCTGGCGGAGTATGTATGTAGGTGTGGATGGTTAAAAATCGCCCCAACCCCGTCACAGGTTAGCTAACTTACCGAGTCGAAGGGTAACGAATTCTTGAATATTAGTCTTTCATATAATTACTGATCAAAATTTAAAAACAAACTACTGTTATCATTTACTCAAGAACGGACATAAGGTTCTGTTAAAAGGTTAACTCAATAAGTTAATTATTAAAGTTAGAAACTGTGAATACGTGTCGTGACAGTGTACTTGTCGGTGAGCTTATAACATTAACTGTACCCATGCAGTATCGTTACGTCACATACAAAAAAATTACATATATATTTTTTATTTATTTTTATTTTTAATTTATCTGCATCATTCTTTCTCTCGGGGATATTGTCTTTTCTTATCGCTTTTACATACGTGCATAAGTAAATATGAAACGGGTTCTTGAAGTGCCTCAGTTATTCATGTGCCAACTTTAGATTTTGAACGTGATGACTAAAATACAGTTTCCGTTAACTGAATTGAATGTAATTTTGTTAATTTCTATTTACTGATTGCAAATCAAGGCTTGAGAGAATTTCGATTGTTGCCGTGGAGCGACCAAGATAAAACATGATGAACTCATGAAATCTGTATAGTTTAAAAACATGAACTTTTCCGAAAATTAATTATCTGTTGCAATTTAAGAAGTTTCTTACAACGAAATCTCTCTCATTTACAGTTACTGTCAACACTGAAAAATTAATTAATGTTCGGCGCGTAATGGCCGACCAGAGGCTGCATTAGAAGATCAGCTTCTCGCAGCGCAAATTACTGAAAAAAATGCTTATTAAAAATAATTAGCCACTGCGAGCATTTGAGGTGACAACTATTACAAAGAAATTCATTTTGTAATAATAATAACAAGTTTATTTTAGCAATAAATACGAATAACTTACATAAAATATGTGTAGCCGCTCAATGGCTGCCCTCCGTATAGCGAAACAAAACAGTGTGTGTACCACAAAATACGTCCTTCCTCCTCGGCCGTACAATCGCGTCTCTTTCGATCCTTTTTTATTTTCATAGACATTAAATAAAGATGCTATCGCTGCATATCAGTTGTTTCAAGAACATTAACTATATCTTTTACACTAATTATATTCATAAAATACGTAAGCCACTATTCACAACCGCTGAAAATGTCAATATTTATGTGACGTACCGTCACAAGTATTTATTTATCTATGTAGGGTACGGCGTATGGCAACAGAAGTGTAACTAAAATACATGAATTGTATAATTTTACAAAATAAATAACACTAAAAAGTAAGATCCACAAATTAATATCTAAGTGTTAACCCATTCAAGGAATACCTACGTCATGTGTGTTGCAGCTTCTTACAACGTATTTGATGCACTGATGTTCATTAACACAGCATACTGCGAAGATGAAGCCTTTCGTCATCGGTGGACGCTTACTGCACAAGTGCTATGGCCTGTATAAAGCCCATTAATTGTTTTACAAGTATGTCGCGGTAATACCGTGTCGGCTGATCTTGTACCAGCTCTTATGGTGTCAAACATTCGTTACAGGGAACGCTGCTCCACGTTTCTGATCACTTGCTCCTGGTGTTGAAATCCACTGCTTGCAGCGGTTCTGCCAAAATGCTAAGTGACTGCCTCGATTTTAATCGGCTCATTCTGAGTGCAAGCACATCAACGTGGATTGTCAGCTGGGAAACATTACTTTTTTTTTTCCATGAGAAGAGCATTCTGTCTTCCAAGATATGGTGGCGCTGTGTGGCTTAGAGGTAGTCGCCCTGCACTTAGCTGAACGTAAACTGGCAGAACACGCCTATATTAGACTACAAGTGTCTGGTGCAGTTGTTAGGTGGGTTACTGCTGCTACAATGGCAAGTTATCAAGATTTGAATGAGTTTGAATGTGGTGTTATATTCGACGCACGAGCGATGGGACATGGCATCTCCACTGTAGCAATGAAGTGGGGAATTTCCCATACGACCATTTCACGAGTGTACCGTGAATATCAGGAATCAGGTAAAACATCAAATCTCCAACATCGCTGCGGCCAGAAAAACATCCTGGAAGAACGGAACCAACGACGAGTGAAGAGAATTTTTCAACGTGTCAGAAGTGCAACCCTTCTCAACATTGCTACAGATTTCCGTGCTGGGACATCAACAAGTGTCAGCGTGCGGACCATTCAACGAAATCATCGATATGGGCTTTCAGTGCAGAAGGTTCAGTAGTGTACCCTTGATGACTGCACGACACAAAGCTTTACGCCACGCCTGGGTCCGTGAACACCGACACTGGACTGTTGATGACTGGAAACATGTTGCCTGGTTGGACTAGTCTAATTTCAAATTCTATCGAGCGGATGCATGTGTACGGGTATGGAGACAACCACGAGAATCAAACAGGATGCTTATGTACGTGTCACCTGCAGAGTCATATCTACATATATCAGGGGTCACATATCACTGCAAATGCACACGCCCTGCACCATTACAGAGCCTCCACCAGCTTGAACAGTCCACTGATGACATGCTGGATCCATGGATTCATGTGGTTACAATTTGAAACGAGACTCGTCCGACCAGGCAACATGTTTCCACACTTCAATAGTCCAATGTCGGTGTTGACAGCCCCAGGCGAGGCGTAAGCCTTGTGTCGTGCAGTCATCAAGGGTACACGAGTGAACCTTCGGCACCGAAAGCCCATATCGATAATTTCATTGAATGCTTGACACGCTGACACTTGTTGATAGCCCAGCATTGAAATCTGCAGCAATTTCCGGAATAGTTGCACTTCGTCACGTTGAACAGTTCTCTGCAGAAGTGTTGCAGTCGTGTTATGTTGAATGATTCCCTTCAGTCGTTGGTCCCATTCTTGCAGGATCTTTTTCCAACCGCAGAGATGTCGGAGATTTGATGTCTTACCGGATTCCCGATACTCACGGTACACGCGTGAAATTGTTGTACCGTAAAATCCCCACATCATCGCTACCTCCGAGACGCTGTGTCCCATCGATCATGGGCCGACTATAACACCACGTTCAAACTCGCTTAAATCTTGATACCTGCCACTGTAGCAGCAGTAACCGATCTAACAAATGCGCCAGGCACTTGTTGTCTGGGTTCCCAGGTTCGATTCCCGGCGGTGTCAGGGATTTTCTCTGCCTCGTGATGACTGGGTGTTGTATGATGTCCATAGGTTAGTTAAGTTTAAGTAGTTCTAAGTTCTAGGGGACTGATGACCATAGATGTTAAGTCCCATAGTGTTCAGAGCCATTGTGAAGTTGTTGTCTTGTATACGCGTTGCCGGTTGCAGCGCCGTCTTCTGCCTGTTTACTTATCTCTGTATTTGAACACGCAAGCCTGTATCAGTTTGGAGCATCTGTTGATACCCATGTTTATTGGGCTTATTTTTCTTTTGTTGATGATTACTACCACCTCTCGAAGTATTCGTAACTTTTTTTTTTTTTTTGAACACCCTGTATAAGTGTCCTACTGGTTAACGTCCGAGGCTTCAGGTGACTTTCCACAGATAGCGCTGTTGTATACGGAGAAGTCACAACGTTATAAACTTGTAGCGAAATGCAGAACGACGTGCAGAGGATCGACACTCAGAGCAGGAACTGGTAGTGAACTGCAGCATAAACGGATAAAACGTACTGCGAATGAATAGGTGAAAAGACCCATTACTAGATGAATCATCACTGCAGAAGGTGGAAGCAGCCACATTCGTAGGGTGTCAAAGGGTATACGTCCGGAGCGATTTAGCGTGGAGAGACCATACAGAATCAATCGCAGGTACTAGACTGACTAATAGGTTCCTCACGAAGTGTGGTCCACCCGCCTGGAAAGTGGCTTGTAAAACCCTCTTTCGATCATTACTTGAATATTGCACGTCAGTCTGGGATCTGTACCAGACGAGATTGATAGGGGAAATAGAGAAGGTTCATTTACCAAGTGCGGAAACGACACGGAGATAGCCAGTCAGTTCCAGTGTCAGACCCTGCAAAAGAGGCGATTTGCCTCACGATGTGGTGTACTGTTGAAGTTACTAGAGTGTACGTTCGTAGAAGAGTTAAACATAATTCCAAGAAAAGACGATAACGGTTAAATTAGAGAATCAGTGGTGTTTTTCGTTCCAAAGACGGACAGACAAGCTATTAAGCAGGTTGTCATAATGTTTTGGCTCATCAGTGTACAAGGGATAAGCAAAATGATGTGAGCACCTGTAATTACTTTGAAATGGTTTATTTATAAGGGTTTGGACCCCCATTTGCCCGTAGTACAGCTGCGATTGTTCTTGGAATACTGGCATGTAATGATCATAAAGTCCTCAGTGGAACGTTATGCCACTCTTCGATCAGAACCTCCTCTAACACCTGTAGTGAAAAGGGAGGCGGAAATCTGCTCCTGGCTCTGTGCTCCAGTGCCACCCACAAGGGTTCGATAATGTTCAAGTCCAGGGGCGGTGCTGGCCAGGGAAGACGCTGCAGTTCATCTGCATGCTCCTCATATCACGGTTGTACTGTCCTGGCTGTGTGAATGGGTGCAGTATAGTACTGAAAAATGGCATCACTGTTGGGGAGCAACATTTGAATCATTTGGTTCACCTGATTATCTACAATGTTCCAATAACCGTTGGCTGTAATACGGCCTTTGAGAGTAATGATGGGACCAGTAGAATACCATGATATGGTTGCCCACACCACAAAGCTTCCACCTCCACCCTTAACCGTTGGAATCAAGCAGTCAGGATTGTAGGCTTCTTTTGGCGTTCTACAGGCATAAACCCGGCCCGATGTTGCAAATAACGAAAACGTTGACACGTCGGGGCATATAGCGTGCTTCTACTGATCAGCCAGCCAGGATTTATGCTCGTGACACCATGTTTTACGCCTCTTTGCGTCAGTTGTAGTCACTAATGGTTTCTGTATAGTAGCTCGTCCATGAACATTCGATTTATGGAGTTCTCGGCGGACAGTGTCGATGGCTATTGAGATGGCTATTGAGTTCTGTAGTCACTTTAGGAGCAGTAGTTTCGTGTTTTTTTGACACAATTCGTGTTAGAGTAGGACGATCCTAGTCATTTAGTTTTGATTTGCCGACACTATTACGTTTACACGAAGACGTCTTTACATGTTTTGTATAAGCTATCATGATTGTTAAACGGATGCTTTGACACATTCATTTAGGTGGCTGTTTTAGTTGCTGATGCTCATCTACATCTACATCTACATGGGTACTCTGGAATTCACACTCAAGTGCCTGGCAGAGGGTTCATCGAACCATTTTCATACTACTTCTCTACCACTGCACTCTCGAATGGTGCGTGGGAAAAAGGAACACCTAAATCCTTCCGCTCGAGCTCTGATTTCTCTTATTTTACTATAATGCTCATTTCTCCCTACGTAGGTGCGTGTCATCAAAATATTTTCGCATTCGGAGGAGAAAGTTGCTGATTGAAATCTCGTAAATAGAACTCGCCGCAAAGAAAACCGCCTTTGTTTCAGTGACTGCCACGCCAACTTGCGTATCATATCAGTGACACTCTCACCCCTATTGCGCGATAACATGAAACGAGCTGCCCTTCTTTGCACTTTGCGATGCCCTGCGTCAATTTTACCTGGTACGGATCCCACACCGGGCAGCAATATTCCAGCAAAGGACGGACAGGTGTAATGTAGGCTGTCTCTTTAGTGGGTTTGTCGCATCTTCTAAGTGTTCTGCCAACAAAGCACAGCCTTTGTTTCGCCTTCCCCACAATATTATCGATGTGGTCTTTGCAATTTAAGTTGCTCGTAATTGTAATTCCTAGGTATTTAGTCGAATTGACAGCCCTTAGATTTGTGCGATTTATCGTATACCCAAAATTTATCGGATTTCTTTTAGTACCCATGTGGATGACCTCGCACTTTTCTTTGTTTAGTGCCAATTGCCACTTTTCACACCATACAGAAATTCTCTATAGATTATTTTGTAATACAAATTGATCGTCTGATGATTTTGAGGATGGAGGATGAGTCTCATACTTCTGTTACAGAACGTACGGGGACGACGCGGGAGACCCGCACCGCCGTACTAGGCAAGATCCCAGTGGAGATGGGTTACCATTGCCTTCCTCCGACCGTAATGGAAATGAATGATGATAATGAAGACGACACAACAACACCCAGTTATCTCGAGGCAGGAAAAATCCCAGATCCCGCCAGGAATCGAACCCGGGACCCCCTGCTCGGGAAGCGAGAACGCTACCGCGAGACCACGAGCTACGAACCTCATGATCTTACTAGACGGTTAACTACAGCGTCATCTGCAAACAATCTAAGGGGGCTGCTCAGATTATCACCTAGATCATTTACGTAAATCAGGCACAGCAGAGGGCCCATGACACTACCTTGCGGAACGCCAGATATCACTTCTGTTTTACTCGATGATTTACCGACTATCACTACGAACTGTGACCTCTCTGTGAGGAAATCACAAATCCAGAAACACAACTGAGACGGTACCCCATATGCTACAGCTAATCGGGTCCCCACAGTGTACTCTCTTTGGAACTCTGTTAGATCTTTCATTGGACGTCGACCTCAGCCTCTGAATGCAAACAAGAAGTGTGCACTACAAGTAAACAACCTGCACCGATGCCTAGTCTGTTCTGAGCACGCACAAGCCAGCGCGACACGTGCCTTACCTGCGTTGTTGACCGTCAAACAAAACCATCCCATTACTTCGACAGTGCACATATTTTGCGTATTCCTCATATATTACGTTAGCTGTAGTAGTCACGTAGAAATGAAAGAGTTAACTGAATATTATAACCTACGGACGAATGTGTCAAAGGACCGATGACTTGAAAAGGGCGGCCTACACGAGGTGTGACGAACCAATGCCTGAAACGGACACGAGTGCCACGCAAGTCCGCGTGGCGCCGACACGCACGCGACGGCAGGCGGGTTTCGTTGCCCTCGACTCGGCCGCACCCTTTAATTCAGAAACGCCCCTCGCCACGCCACGCTGCGCCGGCCGCAACATTTCAATTACGGACACAGTGGCCAGTCCAGGAGGGACTTTACATGCCCAGCAAAGCCTTTCCCTTCCGTCCCACAACGACTGCCCTCAGTCAGTGCTCGTTCTTCACAGTGGCAACCTCTACACAGCAACCAATGGCATCTCCAAGGAAACAGAGAGCACACAGTGCAGCCGAGCAGTTTTCTTTTATTTTTATTTTTTACAAGTTTCTCCCTTAACATAACTTAGCTTTACACCTTGGTGTAAATACTTCCTGAAGGATTCCCAACATTCTCTTTGGACCACACACTTCCCTAATGAAAATCGACTTCTACCTTCCCATTTACACCTATCGTACTCTATACAGACTGTTTGACTGTTATAGACACAAACGAAAGGAGGCGAGCACAGGACAATGAAACGAGCAAATAATCCGAATAAAAATAGGTACAGTAACCAGATAGTTTCCCAATATGATCAATTACGACTGGGTATATTAACACCTTGTAACATACTGATGGTGGATCCATATTGCAGAAAACACATTGCAGCAAGTCTTACCGAGGCAGGTAGCGCAGTGGTTGGCACACTGCACTCACATTCGGGAGAATGACGGTTCAAACCCTAGTCCGGCCACCCTGATTTAGTGTTTTATTAAAAATGAAACTCCTCCAGCTGTACTTAAGTCAAAGAGGCCGCGGTAAGACTTCTAGTACTGAGCCACACACAACTGACTTCATCAAAGTGAACGGGCCTGAAAATCGTGTTGACGCAACGTCAAAACTAGTAGCCAAGTAAATATAAAATCTTAAGTACAGCTGGAGGAGTTTCATTTTTAATAACAAAAATTATACCAGCTGTGTCCCACCTTCCTCCAGTTTAAATATGGATGTACGAAGACCCTGATTTAGGTTTTCCGTAATTTCGTTAAATGGCTTCAGGCAAATGCCGGGATGGTTACTTTAAAAGGCCACGGCCAACTTCCTTCCCCATCCTTCCCTAATCCGATAGGACCGATAACCTCGCTGTTTGGTTACCTCCACCGAATCAACAAACCAACCAGTAACGAGTGTTCCACATGGCCACCATTAACGTGATGCTTAAGTACAGCACATCCTTTCAGCGGTGCCAAAAGACGTTCAAAAATCACTTGCATGTTCCGAATGAATTGAAAAACCACCCGCCAAACATTCTCGTGGCTCAATGACGCTGTCAATGGGACTGGAACATATCAAACCTTAAAAATATTTCCACACAGAAAAAAAGGAACGGTTTCAAGTGGAAGATCTGGGAGGCCACAGTACTTGTGAGCCATGGCCATTACACTTGTTGTTGGAGATTGGTGCTACGTGTTGCCAAACAGGCACTTTGCAGTGCACATTAATGCATCCTTCAACCGTAACGAACGTCATCCAAATAGTCGATCAGCTTGCGATGCAGGAAATGAATATACACGCGACTAGTAAGTCGGCCGGAGTAGGAAATGTGGCCTTGTTAGCCAATCACCAATGAAGCTGCCCAAACGTTAAAGTTAATGTGGCTTCTTAGTAGTAACAATTGGTTTCTCATAAGCTCAAACACGTATGTTGTGGTTACTCATAATAATGTCTCGGTTAAAACATGCTTTGTTTGTAAATAAGAAATGTGCGAGGAACTGTGGATCATGTCTACATTGTGTAAGGACCCATTGATAGAAGGCAACCCGGGCTGGGAAGTCAGGTACGGCCAGGGCTTGCACAGATTGAATATAATATGGATAAAACTGTCTCTCACGTAACATTCGCCATACACGAGGGTGAGTCAAAAGAAAACCTTAAATTTCTAATAACAAATGGAAATTTCGTGCCGTCATCCTGTAAGTTGGTAAGCGCGCTACAAACAGCGTGCAGGATGGCCTGTAGGTGACAGCATAGTGCAGATGCCCACATACCGTCGCGGTTTCAGTATAAAGATGGCCGCCGCACTTGCGACTTGCACCAGGGAAGAACAGCGTCCTGTTATTCGGCTTTTGCGTAGTGAAGTTGTTAAACCTATTGAAATTTATCGACGAACGAATGTTCAGTCCGGTGATGCATGTTTGTCACATCAGCAACTCAAGAACGGAGTAGGAAGTTCGCAAATGGTGTGACTTCAGTGGAAGAAACACCTCCTCCAGGCCAGGCACAACGAGTTGTGACTCACAAAACATAGCAGCAGTTGAAGCCACAGTGAAGGAAAACCGCCGAGTGACACTGAATGACATTGCAGCATGTTTACAGATCAGTCATGGGTCAGCACGCCACATTGTGCATGATGTACTCCAGTTTCACAAAGTGTCTGCAAGATGGGTGTCACTGTAGCTGACTCCTGAAATGAGAGAATGACGTGTTGATGTTTGTGAAGAACTACTTCTGTGCTTTGCACGAGAAGATGGTGGCTTCCTTGCAAGAATCGTTACTGGGGACAAAACCTGGGTTCACATCCACCAACCCGAAAAGAAGAGACAGCAAAGAATGGCGCCATTCGTCATCTCCAAAACCAAAGAATTTGCGGACAGAATCATCAGCAGGGAAGGTTATGCTGACTTTCTTTTGGGACTAAAAAGGCGTATTTTGGAGCATTACATGCCTAGAGGGACCACTGTCACCAGTGCATCACACACAGATCTCCTAAAAAAATCATCTGCGGCCTACAATCAAATCAAAGCGAAGTGGATTGCTGTCAGCAGGTGTCCTTTTGCAACATGACAAAGCAAGGTCCCACACTGCCCGTAGAACAGTTGCAACAATCGCAGACCCGCATTTTGAGTGTCTTCTTCATCCACCATACTCACCAGACCTAGCCCCCAGTGATTTCCATATGTTTGGACCACTCAAAGACGCAATGGTAGGAAAGAAGTTCCGGTCTGATGTACGCCACGCGGTGCATGAGTAGTTGCGCGGACTACCAAAAGAATTTTTTTCTAAAGGAATTTATGGACTTTTTAAGCGCTGGAGGACTTGCATTGAGCGTGGGGGAGATTATGTTGAAAAGTGATACAGCTTTGTACCACTTCTTCACAATAAATAATATTTAAAAATATATTTCAGTTTTTCATTTGACTCACCCTCGTACAAGAGCAGAGCAACACGCCTCCATTCGTAGTCTCGACACTGTTCTTGGTCTAATTGCGTGTTGTATGTTGGGTGTAGATCAGCGCTGGCTACGGCGTGCCAAACCGCACGCGAGCCGGATGTGCGAGCCGCGTGCGAGCCGAGACTCGGCCTCTCTCGCCTTTGTTCGGTCCTTCTCGGAAGTGCCCGGTACAGTGCGACGTTCCATTACTATTGGGATATGGCATTTACAGGTCTGCGTAAGTCTCTTCAGTTCGTCAGAATCGTGGTCCTTGAACTATTTACCCTTGCCTGTTTGTTCAGGGTATGAAGGAAGTTCGTATGCCCACTGGCAGTCTATCGATCCGTCGTCACAAGCCTTTCGACATGAATGGGACTGGCAGCAGAAAGGGGTGAGAATACACGGTACCTATTATGCAGTCACATATCGACAGGTACTGTAAATTTGCTATGAAACGAAAATAACAGTACCATGCAGGAATAATTTAACGATTTAGTTCACAATGAAAGGACGAAAAATTATAACGCTCTACAAAGGGGATCCGTTGTTATGTACATGAATAATAACTATGTGCTAAATTTTCAGGTTTGATGCACGTAAAGAATAGGTGACACTAACATCAAAATTTCTGAAATCGTACATATTATTCAGCTTTCAGTTGCATCTATTTTCGATTGAGTTGAAGGAAGAGTCTGAAGACTTTACATATAACTTCAAAGTACATAAGTTATGTCAGGGGGCATGCATGGAAATATTTTTCGATTTAACAACCGTTATTGTTGGATCTATGTGTTACTTAGGAAGTGCAGATGAGGGGTACACCTACGTTGGAAGTTCAAGGCCCCTGTAATGCCACTCCTTAAACAACAACTTCCAAATTCATTGACAATCAACGTGGGAATCTTCTTATAAAATATTACAGCTATCTCGTTTCTCAAGCAAGACAGCAGATAACAGTTACCAACAGACTTAAAGAGATGACCCACAGAGGTTTCAAATAAATTACAGTATGACGCTGATTTTTTAAAAAAAGGCACAAATTATTTTTTTTAAATTTACAATACGAAGCTAGTTTACCAAAAGCATCAGTTAAAAAAATCGCTCTGAGCAGTATTGGACTTAACTTCTTAGGTTATCAGTCCCCTAGAACTTATAACTACTTAAACCTAACTAACCTAAGGACATCACACACATCTATTCCCGAGGCAGGATCGAACCTACGACCCTAGCGGTCGCGCCGTTCCAGACTGTAGCACCTGGAACCGCTCGGCCACTCCGGCCGGCAGAATCAGTTCGTTCAGAACCCCCAAAACCCAACCAGCACAACACCTGACTATAATAATGCGCATTTAATGAATTTAAAGCCCCTTTTTTTAAAGGAAGAAACAAACAACACCTGAAATAGGTTATATTTGTCAAACGGGCAGTGACGCCAGGGTGCCCTTGGCAAGGGTGACTTAGCTTAAATGCCGAAAGCACCCGACCAGCCGTCCAAAACAACACCTAAACACCGGTGCCCAACCGGGAGTCACTTCCCATCAGACGGCACGTCACAGCTTCTGTGCACCGAAGCAGGACGTGGCGCCGCACCCACGCACCCCAACTCGCAGAAAGTGGAACACAAACAGGCCGCAGAAGACACGGCAAACACCAACCAAACATCAATCAATACACGTTTAGAAATCGATAAAATACACAAACCAATTACTGTTGAGTGAGTGCATTCAATAAGTGTATATATTTAACGAAGTACACATAAATGAGTAGCTTTACCAAATACAAGTTTTGTTAATAAGAGAATAACTAGTTGATTTTCTTTTTTTTACAGAAATATACCAGGGACGTCGCTTGATGGCAATAAAACCAAAATCACACGTACGCCTTCGTGCTAATCTGCCTTTTAATAGTCATCCAACGTGCGGATTTTAAAGCAAATAGTAACTGCTGGTCTGCATACAGTTACACAGAATCTGCCGGCTGCCAAACGACCAACAAGTTCAGTTGCTGCAACACAAATCGTTTGACGAAACGAAGACACCAAAACCACTTACACGTACGATGGAGAGCGTTGTTCAAGATGGTCTCGAGGGATGGGTGTCTCCGAGAAAACAGCCCGAAGTTCACATTATACAAGTCCACCACAAACTCGCGACCGTCTTGCAAAGTAGTAACCTCTGGCGTGCCTCAGGGGAGTGTTACGGGACCATTGCTTTTCACAATATATATATATATATATAAATGACCTAGTAGATAGTCTTGGAAGTTCCATGCGGCTTTTGCGGATGATGCTGTAGTATACAGAGAAGTTCCAGCATTAGAAAATTGCAGCGAAATGCAGGAAGATCTGCGGCGGATAGGCACTTGGTGCAGGGAGTGGCAACTGACCATTAACATAGACAAATGTAATGTATTGCGAATACATAGAAAGAAGGATCCTTTATTGTATGATTATATGACAGCAGAATAAACACTACTAGCAGTTACTTCTGTAAAATATCTGGGAGTATGCGTGTGGAACGATTTGAAGTGGAATGATCACATAAAATTAATTGTTGGTAAGGCGGGTGCAAGATTGAGATTCATTGGGAGAGTCCTTAGAAAATGTAATCCATCAACAAAGGAGGTGGCTTACAAAACACTCGTTCAACCTATACTTGAGTATTGCTCATCAGGGTGGGATCCGTACCAGATCGGGTAGACGGAGGAGACAGAGAAGATCGAAAGATGAGCGGAGCTTTCCGTTATAGGGTTATTTGGTAAGCTTGATAGCGTTACGGAGATGTTTAGCAAACTCAAGTGGCAGACTCTGAAAGAGAGGCACTCTGCATCGCGGTGTAGCTTGCTCGCCGGGTTTCGAGAGGGTGCGTTTCTGGATGAGGTATCGAATATACTGCTTCCACCTACTTATACCTCCCGTGGAGATCACGAATGTAAAATCAGAGAGATTCGAGCGCGCACGGAGGCTTTTCGACAGTCGTTCTTCCCGCGAATTCTTCCCGCGAACCATGCGCCACTGGAACAGGAAAGGGAGGTAATGACAGTGGTACGTAAAGTGCCCTCCGCCACACACCGTTGGGTGGCTTGCGGAGTATAAATGTAGATGTAGATGTAGACCGGCCGCGCCACCGCTGCCCGAGCCCGAGTGTTTGCTCCGTCGATGCCTGAAGCACGTCCTAGCGTCTCGTAGAGAGTCCAGACACCAACTCCCCTACCCCAAATACCCGCCAACAGATCACAACAGTGGCAAAGATCGTAGTACGTCCGGGTAATCGATAGTATTGCCAAAGAGCTGGTGTGTCAGAAAAGACGCACCACGACTCACCATGATGAACGAGGAGTACAGGAACGAAAATTATAAATCTAGAAAAGTTTGCAGTCCTCGCATTTTAAGCGGACTTGAGTGTGCATTGCCATCGCCATCATCGCCACGTGTCCGACGTCTTTGAATGCCGCGCGCAACCTCCCCGCGCCGGTACTACAGTGTGGCGAGACCAGCGTCACAGGTGTCGCCCCCTGCCGACTGCCATGAGGGGCGGCCGGAGCCAGCTATCTGGAAAACGGTTGCAGCCAGGGTTCGAGACGGAAGAGAGGAGCCCCGGACTACGTCAACCTGTTACACGACGTATTCCAGACGTGGTCGGTATCGGTGACAAAAATGGTTCAAAGGCTCTGGCACTATGGGACTTAACTTCTGAGGTCATCAGTCCCATAGAACTTAGAACTACTTAAACCTAACTAACCTAAGGACATCACACACATCCATGCCCGAGGCAGGATTTGAACCTGTGATCGTAGCGGTCGCGCGGTTCGAGACTGAAGCGCCTAGAACCGCTAGGCCACTTCGGCCAGCTCACCACGTTATCCGTGCCAAAGCTGGACATACCGGTCATTAGGTACGTGGTCAAAATTGTTGTGGCTCATCAGTGTATATTCCAAATGATAACAAATTCACTTGAACTGAACACGATGGGACACGTTTTTGGGGCCATAGGAGTACAAGAACGAAAATTAGAAATCTAGAAAAGATTGCAGTCCTCGCATTTTAAGCGGACTTGAGTGCGGATTGCCATCTCCATCATCGCTACTTGTCCGACACCTCTTCGCCGACAATCCACTGGACCATACTTTACATTTCATTTTGGAAATCGTCAGGGAATCAGATATTCCGATACCTCTGACCGTGGACAACACAGAGACCCACGGCGATCACGTAACGACGGAGAGCAGTGGCGTATACGTAGATATGTAACAGACAAGCAGCACTGCGTGAAACGCCTGCAGAAATAAATGCGGAACGTACTACGAATGTATCCGTGATGACAGCGAGGGGAAATTTGGCGCTGATAGGCTATAGTAGAAGACGAGCAACGCAAATGCCTTTGCTAACTGCACGACAGCATTTGCACCTTGTCTCCTGGGTTGGACATGTATCAGTTGGGCCTTACACTAATTGAAAACTGTGACCCGGTCAGATGAGTCCCGATTTCAATTGCTGATGGTAGTCTTCGAGTGGGGTGCAGACCCTACGACGCCATGGACCCAAGTTTTTAACAAGGCTCTGTGCTATCTGGTGACAGTTCCGTAATGGTGTGTGCTATGTTTACATGGAATGGACTGGGTCCTCTAGTCTAACTGAACCGATCATTGACTGGAAACAGTTACGTTTGACTATTTGGAGACCTTCTGCAGCCATTCATGTTCTCAAACAACGATGGGCCATGCCACCGGGCTGCAACTGATTGCAATTGCTTTGAAGATCATCCTAGACTACTCGCGCAAATGGTTTCACCACCCAGATCGTCTGACATGAATCCTATCGAACATTTATGGGACGTAATCGAGGTGGCAGTTCGTGCACAAAATCGCTAACAGGCACCACTTTCTCGATTACGGATGGCTCTTTATTTCTGCAGGGCACTTCCAACGAATTGTTGAGCCCATGACAAGTGCAGTTTCTCCACTACACCGGGGAAATGAAGTTCGACACGCTAATTGGAGCCATCAAAAGACTTTTGTCGCCTCAGCGAAAGACACACTCATGCTTGTGCAGAGCATGATCTTCATCTTGGCATGAAAAAGTATGAGGAAATACAAGCAGAGAAGGACATCTGATAAAACCAGAAAATTATAAGAAACGTGGACTGCGAAATTGGATTTTTTAAAATGCCTTAATGGCTCTAAGCACTATGGTACTTAACATCTGAGGTCATCGGTCCCCTAGAGTTAGAACTACTTAAACTTAACTAACCTAAGGACATCACAGACATCCATGCCCGAGGCAGGATTCGAACCAGCGATCGTAGAGGTCGCGCGGTTCCAGACTGTAGCGCCTAGAACCGCTCGGCCACTTCGGCGGGCAGTACCGGTGACACCGTGGATAGTACTGATCATTAACCTTTTTGAGTCATAGTGAGCTGTGGTCGGCGCCCAAGGGGTCTGAATACTGGGTGTGTTCTATGTGGCTCAGCTGTGGCGTATATTTAACTAAGAGAACTCTGCGGAAGCGGGAGTCCGAAAACCTGTCATGCTATTCATATGTACTGTATTCAAATGGTTATTTTCGTGTCCATCCCTGAGACAAATTCTGATAGTTGTGTTTTCTTTTGTAACTGTTTGCATTGAGCAAGGAGAGACGAATGAGGAACTATAGTAATTTTGATAGTATGAGCGCATGTGTTATATTCACTTAGGGTTGTAAAGTTTTTCTTGGCCAAAGTACCACATTAAATTAAATAAAACGTTTATTGTAAGGTTTTTTGACGTATTGTTTTAAGTGAATTATTTCGCCTTGTTTTTAAAAGTTTGAGTTTTAAGAGTTTCAGAGGATTTTACTGGATGGTTAGTTACAATAAAATTATACTTAGAACTGTTGTATTACGCCTACCTCCTCACCCCCAGCCCTTCCACTTCATGATCTGTTACACTGATTTGATGAGGCTGCACTTAGAAAGAAAACCTTTGTGGAAGGGACAAATTCTGAAAAACACAGGTCAGTTCCCGAAGCTCACGGGATTTAAAGAAAACGGGGGATCTGAAGAATTCATTGTGGCCTTGAAAGAATTAAAGAACGGTTTTCTAACGTTCTGCGGACACAGCTTACATGTTTTCGAGCTGTTTTAGGGACCGTTCGTCGTCTCAATTGAAAGCAATCCTGTGCATGTGCAAATGTAAATGACTGGTCTGCTGCGTAATTCCCGTTTTAAAGACAAATCTTTTATATTAAAATTGTCCAGAACGGCTAGATTGTTTTCCTGCGGTATAGTTTCCCCGACTCCGTAATGAGATTGCGAAAGTGCTTCAATACGTTGATGAACATACGCGTGCAAAGACCTTTCTTCGATTATGAAACTGGATAAGTCATAGTTACTTGCGAAAATCTGTGAAATTGTCTGCATCTGACCGTATACTGTCAGTTCGTACAAGATAAAAATTTTACTATGTCTTCAGCACGCCAAAAGTAATTTAAAACAACTGGAACTTGTTTTTTTTTCGCAATATAAAATGAGATCCAAATCGTATGCGATTATATTTCCATCTAACCATGGCGTGTTCACAGCTTCCGTCTCTTGGCCCTCCTCAAGCTCATACAGTGTGGCGTGGTGGTGTGGGTTGTGTGCGACCAGTCTGACAACTAGTGGCATGGTTCAAGTGCCCAGTTCTTGGCCGCAGGTCACATTCAGAAACTCCTGGGTCATAGTGGACACCATGCTGTCTGGTTGTCTTCTGTGATGCTACACTTCGTGTTACAGTCATGCTACCTCTCGTGCGTTGCCAATAACATGCTCATACATGAATTGGATGTAAGCTGTTTCTTCATTTGAAGATGTTTGTAAAGGCGTGGCAACCACTGTAAATGTTACACGTGTACAATTCGTTCGCTGTTGACTGTGGGAATATGTACCTAGAACATATGACTATAACAGTGTTGCAGAACTGGCATGCCTCCACCTGCGCATACGTTGTATTGAGAAAATAATTGATGTCTGGACCTGTATTTTTAGGATCAGCTTGTTTCACTGTCTTTAACATACCCCTATTGTTTTTATCTGTAGCAGTCGAACACCCTATGCACCAGAAAGAATCTTTAATTTGCAGCTAAGTGTATGCTGATATGGAACTTACTGGTTGATAAAGGCTGTGTGTCCGACCGGAACTTTCCCCTGGTATCTTTTCTATTCGTTTGCATATGCTCTGCTGACTGAGCTCTCCAAGCGCGATTCTGAGTAATTTGTCTCCCCCTTTGAAGCGGAAGGTAATTTTTCAAGCATCTACGTGGTTATGGCGTCATCTCTAAGTGACTATGTGTCGCACAATGATACAGCCTTACAGGTAAATCCAGCGCTATGTAGACCGCATTTCGTGGTCGTGCGGTAGCGTTCTCGCTTCCCACGCCCGCGTTCCCGGGTTCGATTCCCGGCGGGGTCAGGGATTTTCTCTGCCTCGTGATGGCTGGGTGTTGTGTGATGTCCTTAGGTTAGTTAGGTTTAAGTAGTTCTAAGTTCTAGGAGACTGATGACCATAGATGTTAAGTCCCATAGTCCTCAGAGCCATTTGAACCAGCGCTAAGTATGGACACTCAAATGGTTCAAATGGCTCGAAAAACTATGGGACTTAAAATATGAGGTCATCATTCCCCTAGAACGTAGAACTACTTAAACCTAACTAACCTAAGGACATAACACACATCCATTCCCGAGGCAGGATTCAAACCTGCGACCGTAGCAGCAACACGGTTCCGGACTGAAGCGCCTAGAACCGCTTGCCCACAGCAGCCGGCGTATGGATACTATCAACTGCATGTGTTGCGGTTAGAGTTGGTAGTAAAGAGGTACTGAATTCAAACGTCGCACCTGCTGTTCCAAGTTTACTGCACAAACATCTAAAAAATGTAGTAATTGTGGGAAATGGGAAGCGTCCAGCGACGAAATTTTCATAAGGGTTTAAAGTGTGTCAGCTCTCTCATTCTAAAATACTTAATGCATTTAGTCTGTGTATTAGAGTGCCATGAGTTACACTGCCTCAAGATATATACGCAAAGTATAACACCTGTCTTGCTGTGCTAAAGATGTAAGACCGGTTATAACTTTTAATGAGTAGATTACAGTGGAATTTTTAAATTTGGTCGATAATTATATGGAATACTGAAAATCAAATATTCGTTTCCCATGGATCCTGTCAGAAAGGCAACCTGAAACTGGGTCCGTGCACCTGGAACCATAAGCCAAGAAACAGAATTAGTCTTTTAGTAGTATTGATTAACAAAGACCAGTGTCGCGTGATGTATCTCCTGGCAATACGGCCACCAATGATACAGTCGTGTACCGCTGGTTGCCGCAACTGCTAAGCCTTATTACTTTGCCTGGACCTCAGATGAAAGCAATTCGTAGCAACAGAAGCACGCCAGTTTGTTGACAACTGAACCTCGACCAGCTGTTACCATATTTTGTGGGGCCAGCCTTGCCACCAGAGGCATAAGCATCGCTGCAAACAGCTCCGATTGAGTCACTACCTCTTTTCCGTGAGTCAAGTATCTCCGCATGTATCCTTTCATACAGCGGGGACTTAGAACGCCGCCCATCCACTCTACAGTCAATCCACACACCTATCGCGCCTAGAGGTTCCTCGGAGTTCTTTCGCTGGGCGCACTCTAGATTCCGTGCCAGCCGCACCTAACAGTCCATCAATTTGAGTGGATTGCACCAAGCCAACCGAGGAGCACATCATCACCACATCCGAATGCTAGTCCACTGTCGAGTGCATTCTCTGTTCACCACCTCAACCGGTGCTGAGAACGGGATAAAAATGTCGGAGGCACTAGTTTTGAGAACGCCCTCACATGACGATGAAATAGCTACATTTTGCATATCTCACAGAAAACCTAAAACTGTAGGAAACCTGATTGTGACAGAACCTTTTAAGTACTCTACCTGGAATCAGCATCCAGTAACACAGCAGAAAAACCGTTTACCATCAACAAAACATATTTCATTGTCAATTAGTGTAACAGATTCTGCCTGCTGCCGTGATCGAACAGGAAAACTCCATGACGCATGATTAATGCTACGTTTTACGAGCATTGCCTCTGAGAAACGATATTTTTTCCAGCAAAGTACTGTAACACCCCAAGAAAACCGAAAAACCAAATGAGAGTGTCATGATAATTTAAAGTAGGAAACAGTGTTATCCTGACAGGTACGAAAACTTTGACAATAACATAGAACATTAAAGTTTTGATGAACACCAATTTCAATAGTTACTGAGTATGTCATGATGTAAAGGCAGAAAGGCTGTCAAGTCGAAAGCACCGTTTGTTATAATACTACAAACGGAACGCTACGCGATTGTTTCTTTAAAAAAAAAAAAAAAAGATATCGTGTGTGATAGAGATGCGCGGACTTTGTTCTCAGTTACTCTTACTTGATATTCTGATAGTGTACGACGTGTTAATGAATTATTATTGGAGATATTATTGTTGGACTCCACCTTCATCAAGGTGATCAGTTGCACGAAGAATGGACGTAGTATCGAAGACTGCAATACCTGAATAGCCTTGAGTAGGAAACATTAATACGATCACACGAAGATAAAACAAATACGCCGATTGTAAAAGTTGTCGTAATTGTCACGATCACCGATCCCTCGATGTGCGTGTGGTGTGATGATTATAAACTAATTTCTAAGAAGGAACAATAAAATTGTTCGTCAGTAATGGAAATCTCACGTCTTGGCTCCATCATTAATTGAACTGTGTGATAGTTGATAAGTAAAATTAATTAACTGTGAACATTGTAATTGAAAGAGTGACTCGATGAACATGGAGCAATGAAAGGAGTGTTTTGCCGAAATAATATCACGACGCACGAAAGGAAGACAGCATTATAGATTATCTTTGGATTTGCGTGGTGCCGTAGTGAACAATTGAGCCTAGCAATGTAACAACAACTACTGATACTGAACCGCAAATGATATTTTTCTCGCTTCAGTGGTGTGAAACGACGCCGGCGATGAATGATTCACTCAGTACTGCAATAAGTAACTAACCGGACATAGCAAATCATCATAAAACCACAACAGACAATTAAAATCAGCATTTCACATCGTTGCAAAGACAGTTCGGACTCGCAAACGGATTTTCATACATTACGCGAGGAACAGTTTTCCTTAGAGATTTTCAGGTGCTGTTCCACGTTATCCGACGGGGACAACCATCATTGCGCGTCGCGTCTCCATACCACCGACCGAGCTGTAGCGGTAGCGGCTCAACATCAACAGCGACAACAAAAGGGGAGAGGGGACGTCACAGTACACATCAGCGCTCAGTGTGAAGCGGGACTCATCACTGAAGACATTTCTACTGCAGTCAATGAAATTTCAGGCCGAAGACAGGTCTGGAGGCGAGCCAAACAGTGGTGGGATACTAACCTGAGCGTCGCCCGCCATATGGCCCGACAACCAATAACCAATACTGATAGTGGTTGTCATCCGCGACAGACTCAAAGCACAGCGGCACGTCTGCGCCTACGCCCCTTCACGGCCGGTCATCTTGGACTTTTCAGCAAGACAATGCCCGCCTGCATACGGTGAGGGCTTCTACTGCTTGTCTTGGTGCTTGTCAGACCGTAACTTGGCCAGCAAGGTCGCCGGATCTCTCTCCCCCCCCCTCCCCTCCCCAACTGAGAATGTCTGGAGCATTATGAGCAGGGCCCTCCAAAAAGATCGGAATTTTGACGATCTAACGCGACAATTGGACCAAACTTGGCACGATATCTCTTAGGAGGACATCCAAGACCTCTGACAATCAATGACAAGCCAATGCTTGCACCCAATTTTTCTGAAATAGTAATCATTTGCTTGTCTGTACATGTACATGCCATCAACCGATTTCCATCTCGTTTGGATAATTCTTTCGTGGTGCGGTTTTTTTTTCTTTTTTAGTTAGAGGGTATGTCATTTCTACATCTCATCTACATCAATACGCTGCAAATCACACTTAAGTGCCTGGCAGATGGTTCATCGAAGCACCTTCGCAATAATTCTCTATTAATGACGATCCTTTCTCCCTACGTATGTTAGCATCAACAAAATATTTTCGCATTCGGGGGAGAAAGTTGGTTACTGAAATTTCGTCAGAAGAATCTGACACAATGAAAAACACTTTTGTTTTAATTCTTCCACCCCAAATCCTGTATCGTGTCAATGACATTGTTTTAATTTTTCCACCCGAAATCCTGTACCGAGTCAATGACAATCTCTCCCCTGTTTCTCGATGATAAAAAACATGCTGCTCTTCTCTGAACTCTCTTGATGTACTCCGCTAATCCTATCTAGTAAGTATCCCACACCACGCAGCAGAACTCCAGAACAGGACAAACAAGCGTAGTGTAGGCAGTCTCTGTAGAAGATCTGTTGCATCTTCTAAGTGCTCTGCCACTAAAACACAGTCTTTAGTTCATCTTCTCAACAACATTATATATGTGCTCTTTCCAGTTTAACTTGTTCATAATTGTAATTTCTAGCTATTTAGTTGAATTTACACCCTTTAGATTTGACTGATTTATAGTGTGAACGAAGTTTAACGGACTCCTTTTAGCACTCATGTGGAGGACCTCACACTTTTCATTATTTAATCTCAGCTATCAATTTTCGCACCAAACAGGTAACTTTTCTAAATCATTTTGCGATTTGTTTTGAACTTCTGATGACTTTACTAGGTGATAAATGGGGGCATCATCTGAAAACAACGTAAGATGGTTGCTCAGATTGTCTCCTAAATTGTTTCTATAGATAGGGAACAGCAGAGGGCCTCTACCACACTACCTTCAGGATCACCAGCAACACGTCTGCTTTACTCAATGCAGAAACTGGCAATTCAACTTACAAAAAATCATCTAAGGTGGATTACACTTCTGATATGATGATCTGACGAACTCATTCATTGCACATCCACAATCAAGCTAGAACAGCAGAGAGAGCAGGCAAATTGATTTTTCTCCACAATTGTAATTTTAAAAGTAGAATGCTTTGTGGTAGCATCCACTTAATCTGTACCTGTTGCACCTAGGTAAGTGTATGTTTCAAAATAAAACCTAAAACGTACAGTCAGATGTTATTTTATTTGTTTTAATTTTGTACATGCTCATTATTCTAAGTGCTGTAAGACTGAAACAAGCACTGGAATGTAAAAATATTACTTAATAATTAAAAATTTGTTTTTTGCTGCCCACATCTTAAATCTCCAAGTGACCGTCGATAACTAGTGTAGGAAAATCTGGAAGGAAAATAAGTTAACAGTCCAGAAATAATTCTAGCTAAATTGAGCTACTTAATGTGGCTGCTACAGAATGAATTGCAATCGTGACAGTAATGACCTCAAAGAACTAAATTCAAATACACTTTTTTTGTTCAACACAGTCTAACACAGCTGACGAGAGGCTCTATTGTGGACTTGTCCTTGAATACTGTTCCTCATCAGAAATCAACATAGACTTTTCAGGAATCAAACGCTTACACGATAGGTGTTGTGTAAGAAAGCCTACTGCATAGCCACCTCTTGCACTGCCAGGAAATCTATGGCGTAACGGCATCTCCTAAACTGTCATTACAACTGACGATTTCTGTTGTGATATGCCTACTGAAAGACGTGAGTCGAAACAAGGTTCCGGGAGTAGACAACATTCCATTAGAACTACTGACAGCCATGGGAGAGCCACTCCTGACAAACCTCTACCATCTGGTGAGGAAGATGTACGAGACTGGCGAAATACCCTCAGACCTCAAGAAGAATATAATAATTCCAATCCCAAAGAAAGCAGGTGTTGACAGATGTAAAAATTACCGAACTGTCACTTTAATAAGTGACGGTTGCAAAATACTAACGCAGAATCTTTACGGACAAATGGAGAAACTGGTAGAAGCGACGTCGGGGTAGATCAGTTTGGATTCCGTTGAAATGTTGGGACACGAGAGGTCATACTGACCCCACGACTTAGATAAAGGAAAGGCAAACCTACGTTTCTAGCATTTGTAGACTTAGAGAAAGTTTTGACAATGTTGATTGGAATACTCACTTTCAAATTATGAAGGTGGCAGGAGTAAAATACAGGCAGCGAAAGGCTATTTACAATTTGTATAGAAACCAGATGTCAGTTATAAGAGTCGAGGGACATGAAAGGGAGGCAGTGGTTGGGAAGCGAGTGAGACAGGGTTGTACCCTATCCCCTATGTTATTCATTGTGTTTATTGAGGAGGCAGTAAAGAAAACAAAAGAAAAATTCGGAGTAGGTATTAAAATCCATGGAGAAGAAATAAAAACCTTGATGTTCGCCGATGATTTTGTAATTCTGTCAGAAACAGCAGAGGACTTGGAAGAGCAGCTGAACGGAATAGACAGTGTCTTGAAAGGAGGATATAAGGTGAACATCAACAAAAGCAAAACAAGGATAATGGAATGTAGTCAAATTAAGTCGGATGAGTCTGAGGTAATTAGATTAGGAAATGAGACATTTGCAATAGTAAAGGAGGTTTGCTATTTGGGGACCAAATTACTGATGATGGTCGAAGTAGAGAGGATATAAAATGTAAACTGGCAATGGCAAGGAAAGCGTTTCTAAAGAAGAGAATGTTGTTAACGTCAAGTATCGATTTAAGTTTCAGGAACTCGTTTCTGAAAGTATTTGTATGGAGTGTACCCATGTATGGAAGTGAAACGTGGACGATAAATAGTTTAGACAAAAAGAGAATAGAAGCTTTCGAAATGTGGTGCTATAGAAGAATGCTGATGATTAGATTGGTAGGTCACATAACTAACGAGGAAGTATTGAATAGAATTGGAGAGAAGAGAAATTTGTGGCACAACTTGACTAAAAGAAGGGATCGGTTGGTAGGACATGTTCTGAGGCACCAACTTAGTACTGGAGGGCAGCCTGGAAGGTAAAAATCGTAGAGGGAGACCAAGAGATGAGTACACTAAGCACATTCAGAAGGATGTAGGTTGCAGTAGGTACTGGGAGATGAAGAAGCTTGCACAGGATAGAGTAGCATGGAGAGCTGCATCAAGCCGGTCTCTGTACTGAAGACCACAACAACAACAACATGATACAATGAAGGCTTTCACGACCGGATGGTAATGTTGTTGATAATTCGTCCGGGTTATATGGCCGTGGTCCATGGGATTCTTCTATTCCTAACGTTTCGTCCAATACTACGTTGGACATCTTCAGAGGTATGGCTGGTCCTGCTGAGTCCTGCCGACTGACGAGTCGGGCGTCTGAGAGCGGCCTAAATACCAAGGAAAGTGGGCATGGTCTGGCTTCAAATGGTTCAAATGGCTCTGAGCACTATGCGACTTAACTTCTGAGGTCATCAATCGCCTAGAACTTAGAACTAATTAAACCAAACTAACCTATGGACATCACACACATCAATGCCCGAGGCAGGATTCGAACCTGCGACCGTAGCGGTCGCTCGGCTAAAGACAGTAGCGCCTAGAACCGCACGGCCACTCCGGGCGTGGTCTGGCTTGCACATAGTAGCAGAGAGAAAACTACTCAAAGATCAAAATGTAACTATCGATAATAGTCAGTCATAGATAAAAATCACTTATCGATTCTGTACTGCCGCTGTACGAATCTCGCTTAACTTCAAGGCCTCTTCTTTTCTATTAAAATTATCTTCATGTTTATAAATTTCAATAGCCTCCCTATACAGTCGTGGATAATAGTTCGTGGTACCACTTAAAACTGTAGTTTCAGAAAACTTAACTACATGGTCACCTGACTGAAGTGCATGTTCCGCAACGGCCGATTTATCTATTTTTCCCAGTCGGCAAAGACTTTTAAGCTCCTTTACCCTCGTATATCGAGGCTATTGAAATTTATAAACATGAAGATAATTTTAATAGAAAAGAAGAGGCCTTGAAATTAAGCGAGATATGGACAGTGGCATTACAGAATCGATAAGTGATTTTTATCCATGACGAACTATTATCGATAGTTACATTTTATCTTTGACTAGTATTCTCTCTGCTACTATGTGCAAGCCAGACTATGCCCACTTTTCTCGGTATTTAGGCCGCTCTCCGACGCCCGACTTGTCAGTCGGCAGGACTCAGCAGGACCAGCCATACCTCTGAAGATGTCCAACGTAGTATTGGACGAAACGTTAGGAATAGAAGAATTCCATGTACCACGGCCATATAAACCGGAAGAGTTATCAACAATAACAAAAACAACAACAACAACAACAACAACATGCATACTTACACTCATCAGTACGAAATCTGCACGACACGTGATGAGGTGCGCTCTAATGGCTGGGTGATGGCCCAGCAGTTGTTCCGCGCTGCAGAGTATCTGCCCTGAGGCTGCCAGTAGCTGCCAGCCGGGACCTCTCCGCTGGCGGCTGCCTGGGCTGTGGCGGTCCGGGCCGCAGCAATTTGCGCTCCACGGAGCAGCAGTAGCGGCAGCGGCAGCGGCTGCGCCTGTCAGCGCTTCGCCTTCCGCTGCTTTGTTCTTGCCCCTCGGACTTAAACGCGGCTCCCATTAGGCGGAAAAATTGTTTCCGCCTTGTTATTGGTTCGCGTTCCGATGTTTCCACTTCCCTGGAGAAATCATCCCTGAGAGAAGAAGCTCTGGAGCCGACTCTGACGTTGGAGGCGGCCGCGAAATCCGCGCACAGCCGTCCCCCCACAACAGAAAGCGGCTACAGTCCGTCACAGCTTTGGATTTGTGCTATACGCTCTGACCACACGAGTGCAATTTACTTTTGTTAACAGGAAAGATTATCACTAAAAATGGTTCAAATGGCTCTGAGCACTATGGGACCTAACTTCTGAGGTCATCAGCCCCCTAGAACTTAGAACTACTTAAACGTAACTAACCTAAGGACGCCACACACAGCCATGCCCGAGGCAGGATTCGAACCTGCGACCGTAGCGGTCGCGCGGTTATAGAGTGTAGCGCCTAGAACCGTTCGTCCACTCTGGCTGGCAATTATCACTGAACTTACTAGGGGAAGACACAACGTTTTTTACATGGATTTACTGCAGACGTCGTACACTCGTAGTACTCCATGAGAACAAAAAAAATGTGTAAGTAGTAGCGCTTACTTCTCAAGAATTATTGAGAAAATCGCAAGATAATTTAGGTGTTCAAATATACAGGGTGAAAAGTATTTAAAACGACAAACTCTGGGAGGTTGTAGGGGCATCAAAACAAATATTTTCCCTAAACCGGTGGAGGCCATATTACGCACTTCAGTTGTCAGAGGTCGTATTACGCTCTTCAGTTGTAGGCAACTGCTGTCCACCAGTGTTGTATTGCATTGTCTCTGTTTACTATTGGAGCAACACTCTTGGAGTGAGTACACTGATATGGTTAGTGCGTACTACGTAGCGCACCACAACGGACGAGCTGCACAGCGGTTTTATCAACAACAATATCCTAATCGCCGTATCCCGCTTCATACGACCTTTGTTGCTGTGTACCAACGTTTGCGTGAGACCGGGTCACTTAGTAGATTACCTGGGCAGGGACGCCGTCGCACGGTAAGATTGCTGCAATTTGAGGAAGCTGCCTTGCAGCATGTGGAGCGGGATCCTTCAATCAGCACTCATGCAATTGCACGTAACATGGGGACGAGTCAGACGGATGTAATAACAGTCCTTCGAGAGAAATTGTTATGTCCATTTCACTTACAGCGTGTACACAACCTGGAACCACTTGATTATCCATCCAAAGCACAGTTTTCGCAGTGGTACCTGGAACAGTGTGAAATGCATCCTACATTTCCATCCTCTGTGTTGTTCAACGATGAAGCAACGTTAGGGCGTGATGGAGTCTTCAACATGCACAGTTCTCATGTTTGGAGTGAGGATAACCCACATGCCACAGATACTAGCGCTCATCAAGTGCGGTTCTTCGTTGATGTGTGAGCCGGTGTTGTTGGGGGCTGTTTAACTGGGCCGTATCTGCTACCTAGGCCATTAAATGCAGGCACTATTACAATTTTCTCTCCAGAGCGTTGCCAGAATTGCTGGAAGACGTCCCGCTGCCTACAAGACAACGCAAGTGTTTCCAACAGGACAGGGCGTCGGCACATTTCAGTCGTCGTGTGCGTCGATTCCTGGACCGACGGTTCCCACAAACTTGCATTGGCAGAAGTGGTCCTGTACCATGGCCTGCTCGATCCACAGATACGTCCCCTCTGGACCTTTTTGTGTGGGGAGAGATGTGCAACTCCTGTTACATCAGAAGAGGATCTGGTTGGCCGGGTAGTAGCTGTAGCAGGAACAATTCAGGATGCCCCTGGGGTTTTTGCCCGTGTCAGACAGGACATGATCCCACGGTGTAAATTTTCTTTACGTGTCAATGGAGGAATTTTTGAAAATCTACTGCAATTGAAATTGGGTTGTGTTAATTTGTTGTCTCTTGGTCATAAAAAAATGGAAAAGTGTTTGTTGGTTTAATTAATTTGCCGCCAGAGAAATCTTCCTCTACCGGTTTAAATACTCCTCATAGGAAAAAATGACATTACGGAAAAATATTTGTTTTGATGTCCCCTAAAACCTCCCAGAGTTTGTCGGTTTAAATACTTTTCACCCTGTATACCTGTGCTGGCAATTTTTACATAAAGCGGCGACAGCCGAGTGGTTATCGTTCAAGCCTCGTAATCGCTGGATCGAGTCCCGTTCGTCAGTTCTTATTTTCAACAATTTTATTTACTGTTTATATTACAATTGACATAATGGGAAAAATACGGGTAATCGGATGAACTTTTATTAAATTTACAATGTTATTTGGCAGTCTACAAATTTTTATTATTACAAGTAATATAATATTCATATCTGTCAACTAGTAAATGAACAAAAGCATAAAGTCGTACTGAAAATGTATGCTTGTCCGTGTCTTAAAAACTGTTCGTATTTAATCGAAAGAGAACGAGAAAATACTTCTCGAGAAGACGCTATTAAAATAAACTCAATACTGCATGACCAATTATCAGCGCCGATATCAAGAAAATACTGCGCTATGCATGGCTTGTTTCCATATTATCGGCTGAAGGAGAGGTTTTTGAAAATGTTAACGAGGCTTATTTTTCCATGGAAAACCTCAAAAGACCTTGTGTATGCGTAAACATAGCATTTACTCAATGCAGCTGGTGCCGTTTAACTTTATGTGTTCCATGTTTTTACGAAAAATACCATCCTGCAACTTGTACTCGTAATGTCGAAAGCGACGATTAATTGTACAACTTTCGAAAGCTGTCTGTGCCGGTCAAAACTTGCAGGTAACAAGTAGTTTCGGGCTCCTTCTAGGTATAAGGGATTTCTCAAGTCACGGACAAGCATACATTTTCAGTATGGGCTATGGTTTTGGTCGTTTACTAGTCGACAGTTGTGAATATTATATTACTTTTGATAATAAAAATTTCTAGGCTGCCAAATAACATTTTAAATTTAATAAAAGTTCATCCGATTACACGTATTTTCCCCACTATATCGATTGTAATATAAATAGTAAAGAAAATGACTGTGTTGAAAACAAAAAGAGGACTGACGAACGGGACTCGATCCAGCGATCCAGGGGCTTGAACGCTAACCACTCTCCTGGCGCCGCTTCATGTAAAAACGCCCACGCACAGGTATATATTTGACTACCGAAATTATCTTGCGATTTTCTCAGTAACGCTTGAGAAGTACGAGCTACTGCTTACACATTTTGTTGTCCTCATGGAGTACTACGTGTGTACGAAGTTTGCAGTAAATGCGCGTTCCAACCGTCGTGGTCTCCCCTTGTTAGAATACCACATAATTTCGCTGTTATTTATTGTTTATTTAGTTCTTTAGGAAAAGAAAAGCCTATACTGCATCACGCATCCCCGCTGTTAGTTCAAGCGACGCTTGCTTTTAGTGTCCACATAGCAGTGTGCCATCTGGAAAACTTTCCTGTTGGATCTAAGCCATAGTCTACATTGTTGTCCAAAATTAACGCAACAAACGGAAATTTTGCAACGTTGCGTATATTTTGCTACAAAGCAGTATAAACAGGTCGTACCGAAGCTATACTGAACATAAACAACTGCAACATGGAAAAAATGTTCTTTGTTTTTTTTCAACTTAACGGATTTGCACACACATTTTGACAACTATTTGATGTGCTCAGTATGCTGTGTGACCACCTCTGGCAACAACACAGGCCTGACAACGAAGGGGCATGCTATGATTGACGTCATCAATCTCATGTTGAGTGAATACCGTCCATTCTTCCTGCAAAGCTGTTCGCAAGTCATGGAAAGTGGTTGAAGGATGCTGATGCGTCTCTCTGGTCTACCCCTCGGTAGAGCGAGCAGGTCATGCGTGCAATATCTCGCATTTCCAGTGAAACATCAACCACCTGTCCTCTACGACGTCAAGCATTATCGTCCATCGTAACAACCGCCCATTATGTCCTAAAACGTCGTCACGATACCTGACAGCAGTTACACCTTGCCAATTCACCCGTGCAACTTCAAAAAGTGGTGTTCGAGTGGTCAACATAATCCCCGCTCACACCACTAGACATCCTCCTCGATATCGGTCAGTTTCCACAATTTTTGGATTCCGTAATCGTGGTCTACGTTCCGTCCAAATGCGAATCCAGCGAGAATCGCTCTGCAGAGCAAAGACGGACTCATCTGCGAAAAGAATATTAGACCACTGTTCTACATCCAGGTGGCATGCTGACAATTCCACTCTAGAGGTTTCCTTCTGTGAAGACGCATTGGAGGTATACAAGCAGCGAGTCTTCGACAGTAAAGGCCACTCTGCCAGAGTCTTCTGTACCCCGTTTACTTCGATACAACGGGTCCAGGGGATGATGCGAGGTCAGATGCCAGCTGCCATGCAGTACTAAAGCGGCACCGTTCTGCTTTTACAGCCAAGTAACGGCCCTCTGTTTGTGGTGTCATACGTAGTAGGCCCTGCCTCGGTCTTGGGGACAAAGTCTTTATAAAGTGTTGCCATATCCGAGAAAGAACAAAAGATTAACATTATGCTATCAGGCCACATCAGTTTGCGACCTGTCCTGCTTCCATTCTTCATACGGCCCTCCACCACAAACAGTCTGATAGGCGTCTTATCTATACCATACTTCTGTGATTGTATACACAGCCGTTCTGGATGTGAGACTAACCAACAAACACTACCCCATTTGATGGGCACCATGACATCATTGTTCGCGTGATTGTCCATTGAGCCGAGTGCCATCTTCAGTGCGGAACACGGTCGTACAGACATCTGTTGACAGTTTGTATGATTATACAGCGAAATAGATACAGGACGGAGAAATAGCGGTTTGTTGCTTTAATTTTGTACACCAATGTAGTTAAGATCCCTATTTTTCAAATGACCTACAAATTTAGTCATACAACACTCAATTTCAATTTTCTTTTCTCCATCATTTTTCTGACTAGTTTTATGTGGCCCACCATGAATTCCGTTCCTGTGTCAAACTCTTCGTCTTAGCATAGTACTTGCCTTCACCGACCTCACGTACTTCCTCTTTCTTCCCTTCTAAAGGTTCTGTATGTAAAACTAATTTCTAATCAGTTCAACTAATTTGCAACATGTTTACACAGCACCACGTCTCAAATTGATTCTCATCTTTTCCAATTTTTCCATTCCCATAAAATTCTTCCCAAAATTAAAGTTTATATTTCATAGTAGTAAACTTCTTTTGGCGGAGGGATGCCCTTATTGCATGTCTCCTATTTATTTCTTCTTCTTTTCTTCACATGTTGTTTTCCTCCCAAGGTAGCAGAATTCCCTTGCTGCATCTACTTCGTGGTCGTGAATTACAATGTTAATTTTATCGCAATCTGAATTCTGCTACTTTTCACTACTTTCGTCATTTCTCGGCTTACTCTCAATGCGTAGTGTGTGCTCGTTAGGCTTCATTCCATTGAACAGGTCAAAAAGCCTTTGTCTCTTTAACTGAGGATAGTATCCAGTGAATCCTATTCTTTCACCCTGAGTTTTAATCCTGAACCTGTCGGTTCTTTCAATGGTTCTTCGATATATGGACTGAAAAAAGGATCTTATACCTTTCTAATATGAACACTACTTTATTCCTTACTTGTACATATTTCATATTTAAAAGATGTTTCCTATAGTTAACACCAATATTCCTGAGCACTGCCAACATCTTACACCATGTCACGTTGTCGAACGCTTTTGTTTCGTCGGCAAATCCTATGGATGTCTTTCCATTTTTGTAGGTACCCTGAGGTGACGGAAGTCATGGGATACCTCCAGATATCATGTCGGCCCTCCTTTAGCCCAGTATAGTTCAGCAACTCGACGTGACTTGGAATCAACAAGTCGTGGGAAGTTCCTTGTAGAAATATTAAGTAGTGCTGCTTCTAAACCAGTCCATAACTGCGAATGTGTTGTCACTGCTGGATTTTGTGCAGTAATTGATCTAACTGTTCTGCGGGTGACAAATCATTCACTCGAATTATCGAGAATGTTCTCCAAACTAGTCACGAGCAATAATGGCCAAGCTATATGGCGCATTGACATCCATAAAAATTTCGCTGTTGTTTTGGGAACATGAAGTCCATGAAAGGTTGCAAATGGTCTACGAGTAGGCGATCATAACCATTTCCAGTCGATGATCGGTCCAGATGGATCACAGGAACTAGTCTGATCCATGCCAACACAGTCCACACCATTACGGAACAACCAGCAGCTCCGTACGTTCGGCACCACACTCGAACCCTACGATCAACTCTCAGTATCTGGAATCGGCTCTCATCTGACCAGGCTACGGTTTCCCAGTCGTCTAGCGTCCAACCGATATACGGTCACGAGCCCAGAAGAGGTGGCCTTGTAGGCATGCTCTTGACGCTGAGAATCTGAGAATACAGAATTGCGTAACGATTTCCGAAATGGAATGGAGGACAGGAGCATATGGGCGCTCAACGACGAGATTATCATAGCGAAACGGAATGTCCCATGCATCTAGCTCCAACTGACATTCCACGTTCAAAGTCTATTAATCCCCATCGTCATAATCACGTCGTAAACGTTCTCACATTGTGGCGATAATGGATAAGAGGGTATTACAAAATGTAGCAGTATCATCCGAAACAGCACTTCGTCGAACACTGACTGAGCTAGAACCGACCGTATTCAACTACTGAGATTGACAATACCCCAATCTGTCTTCTCTATATTTACCGCGCCTGGACACATTAAGTTAACTGAAGCCCGGAAAACCCTATTTTTCTTCAATTTTGCTGCACATTCCGTTCAAACATGCAAGTAATTACCCAAAAATTATAACATTACGAATGAATATCCACCATCCCAAATTAAACGAATTAACACTTATAAAAATATTCTTCTAAACAATCCGAACAACCCGTGACCTAGTAGTAGTAGTAGTAGTAGTTTTATTCATCCGTAGATCTCTTTTTACAAGGATATAGGACATGTCAAAGTATTTACAAGCTTAGATCAATTTACAATAAGCTAATTCGTATACACATATA
The DNA here is from genome assembly GCF_023897955.1 of Schistocerca gregaria. Lineage (NCBI taxonomy): Eukaryota > Metazoa > Arthropoda > Insecta > Orthoptera > Acrididae > Schistocerca > Schistocerca gregaria. Next base: position 164,669,747 of record NC_064922.1, read on the forward strand.
TTTACAGACTTCTAGTTAGAGACAATCATTAGATTTTACTCCTGGTATACAATAATTTATTTACAAATAACTCATTAAATAATGTAATGCCACACTATTCACTCATATTTCACTATCAGTCACTGCACACACTATACACACATTGTTTCATAACACTTCACTCACTACATACACACACACACACACACACACACACACACACACACACACACACACACACACAGGTGATCCTTGGGCCATTTTCTGTACTGCAAGTTCCCATTTGCTATCCTGAAAAACTGAGTCAGCATCCCTTCATAATGAGTGAGATGTTGAGCTCAGAAAGAGGAAGAGGTGTTAGTATTGTGCTATGCATAGCTTGAGGGGAGAGTGTCTCTAGAAAGGAAAAAAGAAGAAAAATAATAAAGTGAAGGTGTTATGTGGAATATTGGATGTTTTATAATCATCATTATTATTATTATTTGTTTGTATAACATTTTTTTATCAAACCCCTACTCTGCTTTATCTAAGTAATCCTTCAATGTATAAAATGTATTGCATAACAGGTACTTTTTAGCTGCCTTCTTAAATAAGTGTATTTTTGAAATTTCTTTAATCTCTTTTGGTAATTTATTGTACAGTTTTATTCCTTGGTAGAGAATGCTGTTTTGAGTTTTATGTTTATTTTTTCTTGGTAAATGTAAGTTGAGTCTATCTCTTGTTGCATGGTCATGGACAGAGCTGTTTGTGCAGTAATTGCCAATGTTACTTTTGATGTGTACAACTGACTGGTAAATGTGTTCACATGGAGCAGTTAAAATTCCCAGTGTTTTGAACAGATCTTTACAATGAGCTCGACTACTATTTCTGGTTATTATTCTTATGGCTCTTTTCTGGAGTTTGAAAATTGTGTTCATATTTTGTGGATTTGTTCCCCAAAAAAGAATGCCATAGCTAAGAATTGAGTGTACATATGAATAACATGTAACTAAAAGACACTGCATGTTACACACGGATGATAGAATTCTAAGGGCATAACATGCTGATGACATTCTGTTTGCAAGTACCTTTGTGTGTTCGCACCACTTCAGCTGAGAGTCAATATTCATTCCTAGAAATTTTGCATTTGTTACACAGTCTATAGAGGTGCCATCTACATTTAATTTAACATTGTCATTTTTCCTCTTCAAACTGAAGTTCATGGCATTAGTTTTCTTTATGTTTAATGTCAATTTGTTGCTTATTGACCAATCATAAACTTCCTTGAGAGTTTCATTTGCTTTCTCGGTAAGGAGTTCTCTTGTTCTCTCAGTGACTATAATATTGCTGTCATCAGCGAAGAGAATTTTCTCACCATGAGTAACACTACTGGGAAAGTCATTGATGTATATCAGGAATAGTATTGGTCCTAATATGCTACCTTGTGGAACCCCTATATTAATATGTTTTGGTTCTGATAAGTATTTTACTAAATGTTTAGATCTATTTGAAGTATGTGTTATCTCTACTCTTTGTACCCTATCTGTTAGGTATGATCGAAACCAGTCATTAGCTACCCCTCTTATTCCTAATGCTTCTAATTTATTTAATAGAATCTTGTGGTCGACTGTATCAAAAGCCTTAGAAAGATCCAAAAATATGCCTGTGACACACTCATCTTTATCAAGAGCATTAAGTACAACTTTTGTGAATTCTACTATGGCTGACTCCGTATTTTTGCCACTTCGAAAACCAAACTGTGATTTGCTTAAAAGATTGTATTTATTCAGATAATTCATTAATCTGTCTTTCATAATTGCTTCTATTATTTTTGAGAATGCTGACAGCAGGGAAATGGGCCGGTAATTTTCTATGTCTTCTGCATTACCTTTCTTAAGCAAAGGTACAACTCTTGCCTGTTTTAGCTGCTCTGGAAATGTCCCTGTGAAGGATTCATTTATTATATTTGTTAATGGGCCTTGTATAATCCCTATGCATTGTTTCAGTACACACATTGGTACATCATCTAAGCCTTCTGACTTTTTATTTTTTAGCTTTTGAACAGTTTTATTGACTTCATTCTCTGTGGTTGGAAGTAACATCATTGTATCTAGTGCAACAATTTTTGCAGGTGTTATATTTGTTTTGGGGAATTTTTGCTGTAACTTCTCTGCAATACTTGAAAAATGCTCGTTTACATAGTTTGCTAAGTGTTGTGGATCATTTATTACCTTATCCCCCTCCCTTAGCAGTATGTTTTTCTGCGTTTGTTTGCCTCTCCCCGTTTCCTTTTTTATAACATCCCAGACTGCTTTGCTTTTATTCTCTGCATTATATATTATTTTGTCATTAAATGACTTTTTTGCAGCAATCAGCACCTTCCTATAAATCTTTTTGTATCTATGATAGAAATTTAAGAATTCTGGATCATTGTGAATCTTTTTCATGGAACTAAGGTGTTTAAGTGTTTGGGAGGACTTCTTAATACCTGCTGTTATCCATCTGTTTTTGTGAGATGTTGATACAGTCATGCATACTTTTGGAAATGCTGTTTCAAAGTTCAATTTAAACAATGTGGAGAATTTGGAGAATTTCATATTCACATTGGTTTCCTTATACACTTCATCCCAGCTTTGTTTTTCTAGTTCTTTTGAAAAATCTTTTAGTTTGATTTCTGATAGATGTCGTTTATAGGCTTGTAGTTTAGGGAATGGTTCGATGCCTGATTTTACTGTTGTTATTTGACAGAGATGGTCTGATAGTCCGAGATCTTTTACAGCTACATCACATTTTTCCCTCTCTATATTTGTGGCCACATGGTCAATTACTGATGCAGTCATTGTAGTAACCCTTGTTGCACTATTGACCAATAGGGACATGCCAAAACTTTGAAGGATATTTATGAAGGTGCTGCTGGATTCATTTATGATATTAGTGTTGATGTTTATGTCCCCACACAGAATTATGTTGACCTTTGTACTTGAGACTTTATCTAGAACTTCTGTTAATTTATTGAAAAAAGTGTCCACACTACCACTGGGAGATATATACACACACAAAATGATTAATTTCTTGGTGGTATCGAGCCCTGATAATTCAATAGCTGATATTTCAATGTGTTTGTCTTCACTTGCTGTACTGAGGTCATGTCTAGATTTGAACTGTGTTCCTTTTCTGATATAAATGCATGATCCTCCACCCCTTGAAGTAGTTCTGCAGTAAGAGTTTGCCCTTTCATATAATGATAATACTACATGTTGGATTTCTGTGTCTCTACACCAGTGCTCAGTAATACAAACTATATTTTTTATTGGTTGCATGTTTTGATGGAGGATTGTTAAGTCTGTGAAATGCCCCATGTTACTCTTTCCGATGGTTTGTTTTTCTTTGTGACATCTGTTTCTATGTACCAACGCAATGGGGAACAATGCATGGTATGCAAAATTCATCGGCACAGCACAATAATTCCTAATAGGTTAAAAGCAGAACAACAACCAAACGTAGATAAACACTTACAGACAACATAAATAAAGAAACATTGCCAATTAAAAGCAGCTGAAAATAGAACAAAACTCTTTATTTCTTATCTCACTACTATTAGTAACTGCTGATTGCAGAAATGACTGTCCCTGATATTAAAGGGTTTGCAAAATTAGCACAGCTAAGAAAAGAAATAATTAAATGAATGTTATTGGCAATAAAGGCAAATAGAATTACTATGTGGAAATTCACAGTTGCGTAAAATGAGCGACCAAAAAGCGTTGTTGTTGTTTATGTAAAGAGTTTTTGTATCACTGATTAAAATGACGTAGTTCGCGGTGTCTCTTAGCAAATGTTCCTTAAAAAATTTTCCACTTAGCTGATGCTGCCGCCGAGTCGTCGACATCCGCGTCGTTAACCCATGATCCTTGAGCGTGTAATCTGATAATTGGTGTCTTCTTACTGATCTCCTTGATCGAGAGGGCCAGTTGTGAATGTAATAGGTATGCTCGGTTTTTGGAGAATTAATTCCAGTCTGCGTATGTGTATACGACGATGAAATTAAAACACACTTTTTGTCATTAACGTGTGACGTAGCCTGACATAATGTTTGTTACGCAGTTTACCCACAATTTTCATATCTGTGGTTTACGATTGCGACGTGGCACTTTTCAATATATATCTATCCGCACTACGAAAGTAAATCGACTGAACTATATATCATTATTAGTTTGTGGTTTAAGCCGAACAATAAGTGTCGTGCGCAAGTGTCTTCACAAACACTTGTATCACGCAGCGATCAACACACCGTAGATTCGCATTTAAAGTTCTTACGACACGAAAATGTGTTACCGTATGTTCTGGTTGATTCCACTGTCCGCGATACCCACTAAGCAGTTTGTGCCCTCTACAATCGAAAACACTTTCTGTATGGCGTGCACACTGTTTACCAGTCTGCACATCAACGTTTCATTCTGAAGGAGTCAAAACTCAGTTCCGGCAAATTAGCGGGACAGCTTCACGTAACACTCAAAAAATTAATCAAATGGCTCTAAGCACTATGGCATTTAACATCTGAGGTCATCAGTTCCCTAGACGTAGAACTACTTGAACCTAACTAACCTAAGGATAACACACACATAAGTTGCCGAGGCAGGATTCGAACCTGAGACCGTAGCAGCAGCGCGGTTCCGGACTGAAGCGCCTAGAACCGCTCGGCCACAACAGCCGGCAACGTACGACTTTAATAGATTATGATTACGTAGATTTACAGTTTTATACAAAATCACAATTTCATATTACTCCGTCAATAGAAAATGAATTCAAATAACATGTTAACGAACAAGAAAGTACACAACATTAGAATAACTGAAAATGGCATTCATTACGTAAATAGAAACGTAATTAAACCAAAAATTAAGTTTAAAAAACTCAGTCTGAAATAACCTTTTCAATGTATGATGAAAATAAAGCAGAAAAGAGGTGAAAGAATATATAGTGAAAGAGAAATATATCAGCGTCTACTATTATCTTCACAACTGGATCACGTGAGCAGAAATGGCAGCTCCGCCGGTGCACGGCTGCTATATACCTTGTTTACGCGACACTACCGCCATCTGTGTACAGGGTGTTCTTAAATTCCCGTTGCAGGCTTCTAAGAGATGTAGACGAGAGTGAGCACATAATATTTTGAACCGGAACCCGTGTTCCGAACGTACCGTTTCCGTGCTTCAGCCAGTCGGGAACGTATTTGCTAAGTAGGTTTGCAACAGGGCAGTCATGGTGCTTACGTCGGATCGGCTGAGGTCATTTGACGTCTGTCATATCTTTCTGACAAAGTTCGAGCCTCGTTGCCATGTCTGTGGACGTTATAGCAAAGTTGCGGAATGCTGATAATTTTTGATTTTGGATGGTCTGACTACAACTGAATGAAACACCAAAACACAGAATTGAAGCAAGTGTTCTGTTCTTAGTGCGGTAAAGTTTCAAAAACAAAAAAGCAGATGACAATTATAAGAAGAAGAATAGTACCATAAATGGAACAAAAACACAACATGTATAACATCATCCACGGAATCTGTCTCTGAAGACGCCTCGTAAAGAATAAAGGCGAAACGCGTATGAGACGAAAATTGTGTTTCATTCAGTTGTATTTAGACGGTCGAAAAGTAAAAAATAATCAGCATACCGTAATATTACACGCAAGTGAGGACGACAGGACTACAAAAGTGGAAGATGTTATAGCAACGTGGCTGAGTTCACGTTTGCAGAACACACCGACATGAACCTTCTGTAATGCGATGCTCACTGTAACAGAAGAGCCGTTCGTCGTCTTTACCAAAATCGTTCTCCACAACGTCCGAATCCATCGCATTCCCTTTTCACCATAATCACGCAACGGCTTCGAGAAAGGTTACCTTCAATGTCACCAGGCTCCCTGGAGGCGCCACACACCCAAACTGGATGATGCGCTACTGCCTCACGATGAAGAAAACCTGTCAATGAGAGCACGAGCGACATCTTTGTCTGTTAATAAGTGGCACTGTAACGCAAGTGATGTATTGGATCAAGCCTAACCAATTACATTTAAAAGTGTTCGCTTTACCAACATGTTTCCATATGATTGTAGCACTGAAACGGTACATTTCCGGGTATTCGTTCCACTTCAAAACACTATCCATTCACTCCCCTCTGCATGTCACAGAAGTTTGTAACGTGAACTTCCGAACACCCCACAAGTGCATATCTATCCATGACCTCTGTAACGAGTGAGGTGGCGCAGCGGTTAGCACACTGGACTCGCACTCGGGAGGACGACGGTACAAACCCGCGTGCGGCCATCGTAATTTAGGTTTTCCGTGATTTCCCTAAATGGCATCAGGCAAGTACCGGGGTGGTTCCTTTGAAGGGACACGGCGGACCTCCGCCATCCTTCTCTAATCCGATGGGACCGAGGACCTCATTGTTTGGTCTCTTCCGTCAAAATCAACCAACCACGACATGTATCACCACACTGTACACTACTGCCCATTAAAATTTCTACATACGAAGATGACGTGTTACAGACGCAACATTTAACCGACAGGAAGAAGATGCTATGATATACAAATGATTAGCTTTTCATAGCATTCGCAGAGGGTTGGCACAGGTGGCGACACATACAACTTGCTGACATGAGGAAAGTTTCCAACCGATTTCTCATACACAAACAGCAGTTGGCCGGCGTTGCCTGGTGAAACGTTGTTGTAATGCCTCGTGTAAGGAGGAGAAATGCGTACCATCACGTTTCCGACTTTGATAAAGGTTGGATTGTAGCCTATCGCCATTGCGGTTTATCGTATAGCAACATTGATGCAAGCGGTTGTCGAGATCCAATGACTTGGCAGAATATGGAAGCGGTGGGTTCAGGAGGGTAATACGGAACGCCGTGCTGCATCCCAACGGCCTCGTATCACTAGCAGCCGAGATGACAGGCATCTTATCCGCATAGCTGTAACGGATCGTGCAGCCACGCCTCGATCCCTGAGTCAACAGATGGGGACGTTTGCAAGACAACAACCATCTGCACGAACAGTTCGACGACGTTTGCAGCAGCATGGACTATCAGCTCGGAGGCCATGGCTGCGGTTACCCTTGACGTAGCATCATAGACAGGAGCGCCTGCGATGGTGTACTCAACGACGAACCTGGCTGCACGAATAGCAAAACGTCATTTTTTCGTATGAATCCAGGTTCTACTTACAGCATCGTGATGGTAGCATCCGTGTTTGGCGACATCGCGGTGAACGCACATTGGATGCGTGTATTCGTCATCGCCACACTGGCGTATCACCCGGCGTGATGGTATGGGGTGCCATTGGTTACACGTCTCAGTCACCTCTTGTTCGCACTGACGGCACTTTGAACAGTGAACGCTACATTTCAGATGTGTTACGACCCGTGGCTCTACCCTTCATTCGATTCCTGCGAAATCCTACATTTCAGCAGGATATTGCATGACCGCATGTAGCTGGTCCTGTACAGGCTTTCCTGCATACAGAAAATGTTCCACTGCTGCCCTAGCCACCACATTCTCCACATCTCTCACCAACTGAAAATGTCTGGTCAATGGTGGCCGAGCAACTGGCTCGTCACAATACGCCAGTGACTACTCTTGATGAACTGTGGTATCGTGTTGAAGCTGAACAGGCAACTGTACCTGTACACGCCATCCAAGCTCTGTTTGATGACTCAATGTCCAGGCGTATCACGGCCGTTATTACGGCCAGAGGAGGTTGTGCTGGGTACTGATTCCTCAGGATCTATGGACGCATATTGCGTGAAAATGTAATCACACTTCAGGTCTAGCATAATGTTTTTCTCCAATGAGTACCCGTTTATCATCTGCATTTCTTCTTGGTGTAGCAGTTCGAATGGCCAGTAGTGTATTATCTCCATTATCAAGCGCAACGTCCCCTCTGTTGCCATCTACCGCGGATCCTCAATTTCGTTTTCTTAATCCTCCATGGTGTTTCATTTTTAATGGACAATAGATACTGTTTCCGTTGTGTCCATAAGTTTTAAAGTGCAGCATTCTTTTTTTTTTTTTCACCACTGCGGACCACACTGTTGCAGCAGGTCGTAGCGCTGGACGCGGTCGCCCCAGAGAGGCAGAGCGAGAGGAATTGTGATTTAAGAAGTGCGCGCGGGTCGTCAGACGAGCCGTAATTTACGGCGGCCGGGCTTATGCGGCCCACGTCTGGGGCCGTCGTCTTCCGGTTTGATTTACTCGCTACTTTGTCTGCGGCGGCGCATCTCCCCTCGTTCTGCGCTCCCCCCTGCCCGCCGTCCCTCCTGCCGGCGGAGTCCTTATTCCGGAGACGGCGCGGGGCTGATTTATAATCACGTCCGGAGGCGCCGCTCGGAACTCTTTTGGAGCCGCCTTGTCCAGCCCGTGGAGCACTGTTGTTACTCATAGCCGTTCCACCGCAGTGCGTTCTCCCTCGCGGGTCTCTTCACCTGCGCTCGTACCCAGAAGCTGTGGCGCGAACTGTTTCTGGCTCCAGCCTCTGAGGAATTTCATAAAAGAATGGGAGCAACATACAAAAGAACCCTCTCTGTTTTGAGAGCCACCGTAATATTCCTTACCTTCCTCTTGTAATTACTTTTCTTCAAAACAGCAGCGGGGCAAGTTACTCTGTCCCAGCCCGCAGAACACCACTTACAGCTGGCGGTGTCCGTAGTGGTGGGAGGTGAGTGGGCGAGCAGGGGGAGGAGTCAAGAAGGGGGGTGGGGTGGAAACAGGAGGTGGTTCAACCGCTCGTCTCCTCTACCCCTCCTCAAGTATTAATGGAGCTGTGAAAGCGAAATAAAATACCACAGATACAGAAGGTAACGTCCTTGTGAAACACAACCGTCTCTTTATTCATAAGAAGTAATGAGCGCAATTGGCAGGGGATATCAAGTTGGTACTGTATATCAACAGTGAAATGGAAATCTCATCTGAAGGTCGCCCATTCTAGCCAAATGATTCATGCTACTCTTAAAGGGTACTTGGTGGCCTTACTAGAGTGACAAGGCGACATGTGGCACAATAAACGTACAAGTAGACCAATCCAAGGCCCACCTGTCGGTTTCGATCGGCGAGCAAAATTAGAGATACATACACACACATACACTGTGTTCAAATGTGTGTGAAATCTTATGGGACTTAACTGCTAAGGTTATCAGTTCCTAAGCTTACACACTATTTAACTTAAATTATCCTAAGGACAAACACACACACTCATGCCCGAGGGAGGACTCGAACCTCCGCCGGGATATATATATATATATATATATATATATATATATATATATATATATATATATATATATATATATATACGGCCGTCAAGGCCGTACGCTTAATATTGAGTTCAGTATTTGTCGATGAATACTTCTGAAACGGTAACAGGTACAAAAAATTTAAAATAATGGTACTGTGGTTTTTAATGTACTCATTTAATGTACTGTGCACTCATTTGTCGAAAATGTTACTACTCTCTTCAAAATCCTCTCCCTACACCATTTTGTTTTCATTTAGACGTTTTACTAATAGCAAAAGTTAAAATAATTTTAGTAGCAAATGCACCCACACATTATTAAGTGCTATTCCAAAGACGCATTTGTCAGATGTAAGTTAGAATGCCTCTATATCGTTCTAAGCGGGTCTGCTATGTGTCGCTTCAATGCCAATTGTCATATTGCGTTGTTCAGTAGGTAACACATAGATACACATTAAATGCATGTTCTACATATACAGTTCTATGTACATATTTTCTTTTTAGTTCTATGAAATATAAAACATCTTGTGTTGTTCTTCTGTTTTCTCTTTATATTTTGTTAATTTTGTTGTTGTTTCCGAGTTACAACTTTTTTCAGATCTAAATATGTTTTGTTTGAAATTGTTTGTACATTATTTTTGTAAAATTATTGTAAATCTCTACAGCAATGAGGAAGCACAGAATTTTTCGGGTCAAAATAATGCTGAATCGGAGATGATATCGAAAAAAAATTCATTTTTCGATAACATGAGTGCACCGTTGTAAAGTCAGACAGGAATTTCTGGCGATGAAGATGAGTTGTGATTGGCCCGTGACAGGAAACATTCCGAGGTGGGGATTTCTTAAACGTGGTAGTAGCACGCTATTGGCGCAAAAGAGCAACATTTTTTTTGATTGGCCAGGTTTTTGCAAACTGTCCCTTCTGGAGCTGGTGGAAGAGAAAGAGACACACTTGATTTGACTACGAATGGAGACAGGACGTTGGTTCTAGACGTCGTGACACTTGGAGGTGTCAGAGTCCTGACGAACGAGGTTCTGATTCTCCACTACGACCATGGTCCTCCGACAGTAGATTGGTGAGAGTACACAACGGCACGGCTTACTAGATAGGTTGAATGTTATGTAGGAAGCGTACCATTGCCATGGTCAGCTACACCCGATTCATGCCTTAGAACCGTTTGTTGTGTTATTCAATCGGCCATGCAGTTTTTAAATTAATCCTTGGGTCGTAATGATTTAATGTGCAGCTAAGATACGGCAACCATCCGTCCACTTGCCTTTCTTCTTAGTTGTCATCAAAAATTAGCTTTGATTTTTCGTAGAATATTGATGCGAATACTTCGTATTTCTCTAATACAATAAATAATCGGTTTATGGTTATTTTGTTTAAATTTGTATTTTTTCTTTTTCGTTTTATTTAAAGTGCACTTAGGTCCCTTCAGGTTACTGATTTATTCTGTTGAGTGAATGAATAATTACATAGTAAGATTGTTGCAATTTCCTACCTTATGATTCTTTATTCGGACATTCCAAGATAGCTATTCCGTTGCGTAATTTACAGTTAACATGGATTCTTAAGGGAAGTGTGACACAGTCTTGGTAGGTCGATTACTCTAATAGGTTTCGCAGTCCAACACATCGCGGGATACTGTACGTAGAGAAATGTATTGCGATGCATGTATGCTTAAATTGTAATGGAACACAGTATTCTTTTGTGCTAGGTTCGGAAACATCGATTCACTTGGATGGTGATAGGTCCATCTGCCATCATGTACCTTAGTTCCTTTGTCGCTAAATCATTTGTGAGTAGATTATGCTGTTCATTTTATTTCTTAGGAGTAGGTGTAGTAAAATTAGGATTTTTCTGGGTGTTGGGTATCATTTGAGACAGCATGGAGTCGTTCATTTAGGGCTGCAAAAATGCAATTAAATTATTTAAATATTACAGAGCATTTATTTATTCACTGTACTAAAATTTTGCCATATGTGAGTAGGGCACCATTTGGCTTTACTGATTCACGACCACTACAGGTTTTCTCATGACTCAATGTCCCATTTAACGGCTCTTCTACTACAAGTAATCTACACGGTTTGTACCCTCACATATTTAGCTTTGTCTTATGTAAGATTTCAGGCTATATGATAAATAATGGTATTGTAGTTTGTCGCTGATTCCGGCGACAGCCACAAATTCAGGTCAACCCTGTGGGTAATGTGGCCGATAACTGCCAGGCTTTAAAAATTCATTTTCTTAGACACTTAGATGCAGGTCGTACAAGTTACAAGCACATATGCATTGCTTCTCTCTTCGTCTACAAGATGGGACTCATTACACGAATTCTTCATTAGCCCTGCAGAATTCCATATTAAGAGTAATTAATCAGTTTCCTTTTCAAACTACGTCTGTGAAAATACGTTGCGCTTACAAACGCTTAACTGTTTGTCGCTAAATCTTTCGAGGACGACAGCTTAGTAGCGGGGTTCTTCCTGAAAAATGACAATGAATCAGTTTAAAACAAGTTTCATAATTTTTATGGTCACCTAGGTAAAGTTGCGAGACAACGGTTAGCTTTCATTGTGTACGAAGTTTCAACTTTGGGGTCATTGAACAAATAATATATTATTTCCTCCTTTCCTCTTTTGTGGCCTCGAGTTACATTTGCTACAGAACTTCAAAGAGGTAAGAAAAAGAGATAGGAGCTGTATTCGACAGAGCAAAATTTAATTAACTCCATTTTTAATTTCATGTAATGGACGAAAAGAACTCTTGTGGCCCTGTGAGCCATGTTCATTGTTGAAGAGGGAACCATTTTGAAAATGATATCGTTCGAGTGCAAAAAATATCAACCATTCGACGTCGACAACAGTTTCGAGGTGCGAGAAAGAGACAGTAACCTAAGGGCATGATAATGTGTGTTGGATCCATGACCTATTCACATTGGCATCCTTCTTATTAACAACACAAACATTCCCCTCTCTTGCTCTGTCCGTTTCGAATCTAGCCAATGATGACGATCAACCAATAGCGGTAGCAGGAATTCCAACCAACAACCCTTCTCCAGCGTAAGTGAGCAACAGTGCCTTTCTCTCCAATGACGATGGGCCGCCAACGGTATCCACAGGGGATTAGCTAACAATGCCCCTTCTTCTGTGTCAGAGCGGGAATATTAGCCTATGACTAAGGCCCACCAATGGTAGCCATATGAATTTTAACCAATACTATCATTTCTCCAGCGTGAACGCGTGAAAACTCCCCCTTTATAAGAGGACAAGACAATCGTCTCTGACAGTACTCTAGCAGTAGTGGACACCGGCAGATCCTGAGGAAGATCCCAGCAGAGGGGTTGAAACATCGATCATTTTAGAAGAGACATGACGGGCCTAATAACCCAGAAGATTTTAACTTCAGAGACAACAGCCATGAATGCCTACAGACTTACTTTGTAGTATCGTGTTTTTCAATTAAAATAGTCTCTGCTGTACAAAAATTAAATAATGTGTACGAGTCCAGGTTGCGACGGAGCAACGACGACAGATGGAAGTTTGAGTGCGTCCGTGAGTCATCCACGATAGGAAAACCGACTAAGGTGACCGCCCGCGTAAGGTTGCAAATCCGGCTTCGAGTCCCGGTCCAGCCCAAATTTTCGTTGGCGCCATTGTCTTATACAGATAACGGTTGTTTGTATTCGCAACTGCCAATACATTTAATGTACTTCATAAATTGAGTTTGATTACTGCAGTTACTGCACAACGAACGAAAAGTATGGCCATTTTCTGATACGTCGATGAGTCTAAACAAGAGGGCAAGAAAACGTAAACACCAAAATATTATGAGGATTAAACAACACATTCATTAATCGTTTGTGTATTGTGTATTGAACCGGAGACCTAGACACGACGGAGAGGCTTCGTGGAGACGCTCTGTGGTACACAACAGGCTGCAGCCCCCCCCCCCCCCCCGCCCCCCCGGGATCGCCTCATAACCCCAAATAATTGCGTAGTAATGTAATTATGGTGTAAGCGTACGTGGAGACAATGTTTGCGCAGAAAACCATTTTCTTGGCGTGCTCTGTTCAGTGGCATTATCCCGATGCTCGGCGCAAATATTTCTGGCCTGTCCACTGCTGTCACCCCTCTACTGAAAAATATGCCTGAAATATTCCGATTCTTCCACTTGGCACTCCTTTTTCTAGCGTCCAAATCTTCACTCACGAACACCATATAACAAAATGACAGTATGTAAACTACAAATAAAAGGTGAGAATCGATAAATAAACCCACAGTAACTGGAATAAACAAGCAAAAAGGAAACACTACGAACTTTTGCACCAACCTGATACGTTCGCATTCAAAGAGAAAAATACTAGTGTAATTTTGTGAAAAGATCTCGCCACAACTAAAAAGTGTTCATTTTAATAATTGCCAGCCGAACTCGATCATCATATCCGCGAGGCTCCCTCCACAAGATAGCGATAATACAAAACGAGTTATTGTTCTTTCAACTTTTTCGATGTCCTCTGTTAATCCCATACCGCGTAGAAGTTTTCCAGAAGAGGACGAATAATCGTTATGGTGACGATCTCTTTAATAGGTCTGTCGCGGCCTCCAAGTCTACTGCCGTAAAACAGTGTTCGCGTTCCCCAGAACATTTTCTTCGTACAGTTCAGCTTGTCTTTGTGATCCATTCACAATTAGTAGAATCGAGAAAATTAGTTTCCTTTGTTTACCGTGGAACCGAAATTTAACGTAAGTTCTTCTTTTTCTCTGATGGAGAGTATCACGTTTTTCATTGTTTATGGTCAAGTGACACTTTTTGTTTCATGGTCGTAGCTTGTCAAAATCATTTTGCAATCTTTTGGTGACTCTACTGGGCATCAAAAGACAGAAATAACTAATTAGCCTACGAGCGCTGCTCAGACTGTCTCCTAAATCGTTTGGACAGGTTAAGAACAAGAGAAAGCAGCGAAATTTTTATGGATATTTCATTTGATTCAGTCAGTGAAGAAACAGTGAACTTAGGCCCCTATTGCCCACACCGGTGCTAACAAACAAACCTACCCAAGGGATACACTTCGATTTTAATCGGCTTTGCGTGTGCTGTAGTTTGGAGCAAAAGAACAGACATTTTTTTATGCGTGCCCATACAGCCGTTTAGGGGGTGAAATATCCCCTTCAAGAAAACTAACTTTGGTATTTCTGAGTGAATACTATTGAAATGGTAACAGATGTAAAACATCTCTCCCGAAATGCTGGTGCACGCAGAAATGTTACGGAGCGCGTCGTTCATCGTACATCGTTGAACATGGAGCCCCGCTTCAGACCACCCTTATATGTTCACATGTTCACGACGTCGTCGGTTACGGCTGCAGTGGTCACGGGACCATCAGGATTCGACTGTCGATCAATGGAAACGTGTCGGCTCTTCGGGTGAATCACATTTTAGTTAGACTAAGTCGATGGTCGTCTCCACAAACAGCGTCGTCGAGGTGAACGGCGACTCGTACTGTACAGCGCGTCGTGGACTCACGCTGGTGGGAGTTGACTTATGCTATACGAAAGGTTGCTTGCATAGGACCTCTGGCAGAAGTCGAAGACACGACGACAGCTGCGAACCACTTGCATCCCGTCATGTTTGGTCTTCCGCGACGGCGGTGGCATCTTCCAGCAGGATAATTGTCCGAGTTTCGGATCTAGACCCGTGCTACAGAGGTTCGAGGAGCATTATGATGAACTCACGTTTATGTCTCAGACGCCAAATTCGCCTGATGTGATCCTATGGAACGCATCTGGATCACTGTGAGCGCCATCAGCACGTACGCAAATCAGTGGCGCTTTATTTACGCGAATTACATGTCCTGTGCGTAGACATCTAATGCCACATACCTCCACAAATCTACCAACAAACTGTCGGATCCCACACTCGCAGAATCAGTGACGTAAATCGTCCCAAAGACGGACAAACAAGCTATTAAGCAGGTGGTCATAATGTTTTGGCTCATTAGTGGAAGTTCTACTGTGCAAACTTTTCTTCCACGTTGTGATCCAGACACGTCAAAAGTGCTCGACCGGCCGCCATCTCATCCTCTGCCAATGACGTCATAGGATGCGCCATCAGCACGTACGCAAATCAGCAGCCCGTTTCAACGCCAATTACATGTCCTGTGGGTAGATATCTAATGCCACATACCTCCACAAATCTACCAACAAACTGTCGGATCCCAGACTCGCAGAATCAGTGACGTATGGAGGAACATATAGTCAGCACATGTGGTCCTTACGTTAGAACCGTTGCTGATCGGTAGAGTGGCTCCTTAGTTGGCCGTATGAGGGCTACACCAAGCGTCCTTCATCTGCAGATCTTCCTGCATTTCGCTAAAAAATTTTAGCGTTGTAACTTTCCTATATACAACAGCTTCATCGAGCTTCCAGCCGTACTCGATCATATATAAAAATATGAGTAGCAATGGCCGGCCGTTGTGGCCGAGTGGTTCCAGGCGCTTCAGTCCGGAACCGCGCTGCTGCTACGGTCGCAGGTTCGATTCCTGTCTCGGGCATGGATCTGTGTGATGTCCTTAGGTTACTTAGGTTCGAGAAGTTCTAAGTGTAGGGGACTGACGACCTCAGATGTTAAGTCCCATAATGCTCAGAGCCATTTGAACCGTTTGAGTAGCAATGGCTCTAAAACAATACTTTGATGTACACTCGAAGATACTACTGCGTTTGAAATTTTCCACACCATTATCTATATATAGTGCTCCACAGATTGGGAATTATTCTTTCCGGACCTTTGTATTTCACCAGCTGCGACATAGTCTCGAATGCAGACAGTAATCCAGGTACTGTCAAATGTTTTTTTTTTTTTTTCCCAGTATTGGATCACAACATAAAGTCCTTCGACGATAACCGGTTTCAGTCAGTAATTACCATCTTCAGATCTACAATATAAAAACTATACAACTACTGGGCAGACTATCTTTCAAAACAATACAGTATTTCATATCGCAATATACTCTCATACAAACTGGGAAATGTACAGTTAAAATAAGGTAAAGCGTACCTGTTCTACACCATGTCCTAATGTGATAAAGCCGTAATGGCATCGTCAAAAGATGTAAATACACTCAGCAAAGCATAGTCACGTAGAACTAAAACATGGTGTAAAACAGTCCACATCGTCCACACAGTCATTTTGCAACTGGCGTTACTGTACAAAACATATTTAAGTGTAGTAGCTACCATAACTATCATAGAAACCAATTGTGATAAAATAAAAGACGAACACAGTTAACTACATAAAATTATTAAAAGGAATTATATAAAGATAATAAGTCTGCCACTTTTGTGGTGAATTTACGGTCAAAAATTAAATATACGTAGTACACTGCCTATAGCAGCCTATAACTTACCTATGAAAGATAAAATGTCTATATGAGAACATAACTGAAGAAAAAATAGATCAAAGATGAGCGCCTTGTGTTGGCTCGGCCGCCAAGATATTACGGAGGCGCGCAGCGATCGTAAGAAGTTAACCCATTAAGGGCTTTTCATACATCGTGATATGTCTCCCGCAAAAAAGGTTTATACATCAACTAACCGTCAATAAATAAAATTATATGGTCTGGCCATACAATACATGAATAGGTTACATACAGGATTAGAGCAACGAATATATAGAATTAAGGCAGTTGCATACTGTTCTCGATATAAATCAGCAACACGGCTAGATGTAAATAAGCGAGGCATTAAGTGGTTATCAAACAAAGCAAATTAGGCGTTGGGCACAAAATCACTTTGTCCACTTAGTAACCTAGTGTGTTCACGCTTTTTGGCTTCATAAATCTCCAACTTTTCCAACAAATCGAGAGCGCGGCCCTCCTCTGCCGTGTGCAGAATACGCATATAACTCTCAATATTCCATGTAGTATGGCCACTTTCTGCTTAATGCATTCCCAACGCAATTTTGTTACGTGCTGGCAAATGCTCCTTGAATCTTATTTTAAAAGAGCGGCTGGTTTGACTGATATAAAATTTGTCACAACTGCTACAGACGATCTTGTAACCCCAGAACCCTCAAATTTATGAGAATTATTACTCACATTATATTTTACACGGTGTTTCAGAATGTTGTTAGCTTGAAAACCACATCTAACCTTAAGATTTCGGAAACACTTTTCTCATTGCTGGGACATTTTTCCCTAAAATTTCATTGGAGCAGTTTTCAGTTTTTCTTTATTACATCTTTCTTTCTGGGTGTGGGTCTACCTGCTATTTACTTTCTGTTTCTTTATCCTATTGTACGGACGCATAACATTATTTGCAGAAAAACGCCGCGCGGAGTGGCCTCTGGGTTAGATTCGCCATGTCACAGAGTGCGCGGCCACTCCCGTCGGAGGTTCGAGTCCTCCCTCGGGCATGGGTGTGTGTGTTTGTCCTTAGGATTATTTAGGTTATGTAGTGTGTACCTCTAGGGACCGATGACCTCAACAGTTTGGTCCCTTAGAAATTCACACACACATTTGCAGAAAAACCGTTGACTACTTTGCTTTAAGATACTAAGTTCTTGGCGTATTTCATTCTCGGCCAACGGTAATCGAAACAGTCGGTGGACCACAGAGATGAAAAAGGCTCTTTTATATCGTGGCGCATGTATTTTGTTAATTAGCTTGAGCATGTATTGTGCTCACGTATATGATGTTTTTTGGAGAACGAAATCCTCCTATACAAAAATTAACATTGATTCCGCAAACTGAGATCTCGCTCTGTTCCTCCATAAGATACAGAGGGTCATAGACATCGGTGCCCACGTTACTGCGTTTTTTGACATTAGGAAGCATTGGACACAGTTCCGCGCACACGTTTGGTGAACAAAGTACTAGCTTAACAAGTACCGGACCAGATTTGCGACTGGATTTAGAAATTTTTAAGAGATAGACCTCAATATGTCGTTCTTAAAGGAATGAAATCGACACATGCAGATGCCGTTTTTAGAGTACCCAAGACAGCCCTATAGAACCATTGCTGTTTACAATACATATATGTACAGGGTGTTTCAAAAATGACCGGTATATTTGTAACGGCAATACAAACTAAAAGAGCAGCGATAGAAATACACCGTTTGTTGCAATATGCTTGGGACAACAATACATTTTCAGGCAGACAAACTTTCGAAATTACAGTAGTTACAATTGTCAACAACAGATGGCGCTGCGGTCTGGGAAACTCTATAGTACGATATTTTCCACATATCCACCATGCGTAGCAATAATATGGCGTAGTCTCTGAATGAAATTACCCGAAACCTTTGACAACGTGTCTGGCGGAATGGCTTCACATGCAGATGAGATGTACTGCTTCAGCTGTTCAATTGTTTCTGGATTCTGGCGGTACACCTGGTCTTTCAAGTGTCCCCACAGAAAGAAGTCACAGGGGTTCATGTCTGGCGAATAGGGAGGCTAATCCACGCCGCCTCCTGTATGTTTCGGATAGCCCAAAGCAATCACACGATCATCGAAATATTCATTCAGGAAATTAAAGACGTCGGCCGTGCGATGTGGCCGGGCACCAACTTGCATAAACCATGAGGTGTTCGCAGTGTCATTGGCAGTTTGTACCGCCACAAATTCACGAAGAATGTCCAGAGAGCGTGATGCAGTAATCGTTTCGGATCTGAAAAATGGGCCAATGATTCCTTTGGAAGAAATGGCGGCCCAGACCAGTACTGTTTGAGGATGCAGCGACGATGGAACTGCAACATGGGGCTTTTCGGTTCCCCATATGCGCCAGTTCTGTTTATTGACGAAGCTGTCGAGGTGAAAATAAGCTTCGTCAGTAAACCAAATGCTGCCCACATGCATATCGCCGTCATCAATTCTGTGCACTATATCGTTAGCGAATGTCTCTCGTGCAGCAATGGTAGCGGCGCTGAGGGGTTGCCGCATCTGAATTTTGTATGGATAGAGGTGTAAACTCTGGCGCATGAGACAATACGTGGACGTTGGCGTCATTTGGACCGCAGCTGCAACACGGCGAACGGAAACCCGAGGCCGCTGTTGGATCACCTGCTGCACTAGCAGCGCGTTGCCCTCTGGGGTTGCCGTACGCGGTCGCCCTACCTTTCCAGCACGTTCATCCATCACGTTCCCAGTCCGTTGAAATTTTTCAAACAGATCCTTTATTGTATCGCTTTTCGGTCCTTTGGTTACATTAAACCTCCGCTGAAAACTTCGGCTTGTTGCAACAACAGTGTGTTCTAGGCGGTGGAATCCCAACACCAGAAAAATCCTCTGTTCTAAGGAATAAACCATGTTGTCCACAGCACATTTGCACGTTGTGAACAGCACACGCTTACAGCAGAAAGATGACGTACAGAATGGCGCACCCACAACTGCGTTGTCTTCTATATCTTTCACATCACTTGCAGCGCCATCTGTTGTTGAAAATTGTAACTACTGTAATTTCGAAAGTTTGTCCGCCTGAAAATGTACTGTTGTCCCAAGCATATTGCAACAAACGGTGTATTTCTGTCGCTGCTCGTTTAGTTTTTATTGCCGTTTCAAACATACCGGTCATTTTTGAAACAGCCTGTATGAGGCCTTTCTAGACGATTCTTTTGTCTATAAGTATGTTGCAACGCCAGAAGACTCCCGAAACGCTGAAAGACGTGCAGAAGGCCAGTTATTGATGCAGGGACTGCCAGTTGACCCTGAACCTACATAATTGAAACATAATGCGTATAAATAAGCGAAGATATTTGCCAATGTGCGATTACACTTTTTGCAACAATTCATTGGTTACACGTCTCGGTCACCTCTGGTTCGCATTGACGGCACTTTGAACAGTGGACGTTACATTTCAGACGTGTTACGAACCGTGGCTCTACCCTTCATTCGATCCCTGCGAAACCTTACATTTCAGCAGGATAATGCACGACCGCATGTAGCAGGTCCTGTACGGGTCTTTCTGGATACAGAAAATGTTCGACTGCTGCCCTGGCCAGGACATTCTCCAGATCTCTCACCAATTGAAAACGTCTGGTCAGTGGTGGCCAAGCAACTGGCTGGTCACAATGCGCCAGTCACTACTCTTGATGAACTGTGGTATCGTGTTGAAGCTGCATGGGCAGCTGTACCTGTACACGTCATCCAAGCTCTGTTTGACTCAATGCCGAGGCGTATCAAGGCCGTTATTACGGCCAGAGGTGGTTGTTCTGGGTACGGATTTGTCAGGCTCTATGCACCCAAACTGCGTGAAAATGTTATCACATGTCAGTTCTAGTATAATATATTTGTCCAATGAATACCCGTTTATCATCTGCATTTCTTCTTGGTGTAGCAACTTTAATGGCCAGTAGTGTACATTACAGCACTTGCTGACAATAAAACAACAAAATACGGCCAATGTTTATTTTCCTTCCAAGTCTATCTCGCGAAATGACCACAACGAGGAATTCCCAGAAATTAGAACTAATACTGAGGTTTATAGACAGATATCGTAAGCAAACATCATTCACGTATGGATCTGGAAAGGGGGGGAGGGGGGGGGGAGATTGTGGCACTATAAATATCCCCCACCAAACATCGTAAGGCAGAGTGTAGAGTACAAATGGAGATATAGAAGCTTTTCGAAAGTTAAACAACATGTACATCCCGATATTTATTTTGTCTCCCAGTAACTACTGCGAAGACTACAAAAGCAGAAAACTGCGGTTATAAATTCACCTGTACAACAAATGATACGACTTTTAGTATTAATGTAATGTATTGTAACTGCAGATAGGTCCACACACTTCCAACACCGTCCATTGAACGGCGCGTAACAAAGCGAGAGAGACGTTAAGCCACGCCGGGGTCTGAGGTGGCGCTATTCATTAGCCGGGGGCCAGGAGGCGCATCTGCATTGATGGCGGCCATTGCTCTTCTCTTATCGCCGCCTCCCGGCAAGAAAAGCGCCGTTCCTCAGGCGGACGCATTCAGCCGACACTTTTATCTAAACGGGCGCCGCGCCGCGTCGCAGCACCGCCACTCGGCTCCTTTTTCTTTCTCTGGGAGCGGCAGCAGCCAAACACCGCCACGCGCCGCCGCCCGGAGGCCGTACGTAAATACGCAGCAGTAGCTTCGGTAGCGCGCCACCTGTGTATGCGGGGATCGGCTGAGATGGAACACTTTTGTTACGCGGGTTGCGGCACTGGCCGTAGCCAGCGTCATTACTCATTCGTCGGTTTAGTCAGTACTGTTAACGATATTAAACAGAGGAGAAATAAATGAGGATGAGATGGTAGATATGATGCTGAGAGACTAATTCGACAGATCTTTGGAAGTTAAATATCTTGAGTTCCAGTACAGCACTCGTGGCTGCCGCATCGCTGTCGCGAAGTGGGGCCGAAGCACTTCCAGATAAGTTTTATAGTATGACATTTATGGATTTGTAGTTTTAGCTTGACAGAATAAATTTCCTAACACATAAGTGAAATTATTTCACTGCATGAACATATAAAACTATGTGTTGGTCCAGCTCGTCCCGTTAGCCGTGCGGTCAAACGCACGGCTTTCCGGATTTGGAAGGAGCGCCTGGTCCCCGGCACAAATCCGCCCGGCGGACTTTTGTCGAGGTCCGGTGAGCCGGCCAGTCTGTAGATGGTTTTTAGGCGGTTTTCCATCTGCCTCAGCGAATGCGGACTGATTTCCCTTATTCCGCCTCATCTACACTATGTCGGCGATTAATGCGCAAACAAGTTCTCCAAGTACGCGTACACCATCATTACTCTACCACGCAAACATAGTGGTTACTCTCGTCTGGTGTGAGACGGTCCCTGTGGGGTCCACCGGGGTCCGAACCGCACAATAACCCTGAAACAGTGGTTCGGTGTGGGGCGGCGGAGGGGTGAAGTGGACTGCGGTAGTCGTCGTGGGGTTGTGGACCACTGAGGCTGCGGCGGGGACGGCGCCTCTCCGTCGTTTCTAGGCCCCCTGTCAACATACAATACAATACACACAATTTGTTGATCCAGAGAAATAGAGTGAAGATGCCGTTCAAGTAAAAGATGAAGTTTCTCTGGTAAATTAAGCGGTATTATTGTGTTTAATGTATGAACGAACAAGTTAGTGAAATTTCGTGAGGCAATCACATATACGGTAGGCTTTAGGATCGGAACTGTCAAAACATATGTAAGGAAACGCATTGAGACCTGGAATCAAGGAAGGCAAGATTGGGTTACGATTGTGGACAGGGCCATAATCAACTGCTGTTGGTTAGTTTATTTTTCATTCACGTACACTTTATTTGGAAAGAACAACAAATAAAAGTTGACAATAAATTAAGAAGTGTTCGACAGCTGAAGGCCTTAATGACAACAAACTCAAAACTATTTCTTGGCTGAAGGCCCCAGTAGTGATAATTTAAAAACTGTTTCACGGCTGAAGGCCTGAAGCAGTCTTTTAAGAATCAGTTAACTTCTTCAACCTGCAATAACAGTTATTAAAATATTTTTAAAAGAGAAATCATCAAAATCTCACTGCTAGAATAACATTGCCTAATAAAAATTTTGAGACAAGTAACACTCACGGCTGAAGGCCTTCATGACAACAAATTCAACTACTTCTCGACTGAAGGCCCCAGTAGTAATAATTTGTTTCACGGCTGAAAGCCTGAGTACCAGTCCTTTAAGAACCAGTTAAACACCTTCAAACATGCAATTACAGTTATTAATTTTAAAAAAACACTCATCAAATCTGACCAAAGCAAGGACAGAGGGGGGGAGTGGGGGGTGTCGCAGACGTTGCCTCCAGGATCGATTTGGGAAAGTCCCACAAAATTTTGCAAGCAAACAAACGCCTCTGAGCACTATGGGACATAACTTCTGAGGTCATCAGTCCCCTAGAACTTAGAACTACTTGAACTTTACTAACCTAATGACATCACACACATTCATGCCCGAGGCAGGATTCGAACCTGCGACCGTAACAGTAGGGCGGTTGCAGACTGTAGCGCCTAGAACCACTCGGCCCTCCCGCCGGCTTCGCAAGCAATGAGACTGGCAGCCAAGAGATTCACTTCACGAGATGGTAACTCAGACTAGTGGCAGTTTAAATGAATGACCAATAATCATTTGCTGAATCTGCCTAACGTGTGATGACCAATGCAACGTTGGAATAACACACCTAAGCCAGAACCGGCGGTCAGCCTTATGTCTTCAGAATTTGGTGTTTAGGGCATCCGGAAGCAGAAAAAATGGTTCAAATGGCTCTGAGCACTATGGGACATAACATCTGTGGTCATCAGTCCCCTAGAACTTAGAACTACTTAAACCTAACTAACCTAAGGACATCACACACATCCATGCCCGAGGCAGGATTCGAACCTGCGACCGTAGCAGTCGCGCGGTTCCGGACTGAGCGCCTGAACCGCTAGACCACCGCGGCCGGCGGAAGCAGAAAGGACCACTACTATCGGAGTAGGAAAAAAAAAACACACCACCCAGCTCACAAATCAAGGAAGCTGTCGAACTACATGCCTTACCGGACAGCACCGGCAAGGCGAGGAAAAGTTCACTGCCGTAACACACACTAAGCTCCAGGGCGTTGGCGGCCACTAGGCAGGAAAAGTACCACTGGTTGAACTTCACAAATGATAATAACATATAGAATGCAACACTTAATAATAAGAAGTGGAGGAAGGCTAATTAGGTTCACCTTCCCAAACGTTCTACTCGCTGCTCTTCGTCTCGGCGATAGTGTGAGCAGCAGCACGCAAGCAAATGACGAGATCTCACAATGGTGGAGGTTTCACTACTTCAATTAAGGTCCATTCAACTTAAACTTCCTGGGTCCGGTTGACAACGAGGTTGTACCCCTCGCGACTAGAGCCCTTCCATCCGGCAGTGTATACGTGCCGCCAATGGACCCGGCGTGTTCACGCGCTGTGCAGACCTGGCTGCTCGTCCTTCCCCAACCGAACTGCCGACTCACATGACACGGAAACACCGCCACGTCGCCCCAAAGATAGTACCACCGTTACTAGATACCGAAAACCGCCGCTGGTGCCACCAGCGGACAGACAACGCTTGCAAACGGAGTGGCACCAATGAACGCAAGAAGGAGACGACAACCGTAACTATACCAGCTAAACGATGCCAACCTTGCAGCGGCACCAACAGGAGCCGCAGCACGGCTCACGCATAAAGTGACATTTGCAGAGATAGGAAATCAGGTTAGTACTCCTCATGGTGTACACTTCACTTTTAGGCCTGATGTGAAGCACTTGCCCTTATCTGGTAGATCAGTCATGAGTGTAAAACGTGACTCCCAGGCAGGGTCACAGCAGGCAAGTCCTGTGCTCAGTACAGCTGACATATTCGCACATGCACAGCTCGTTTAAGATATACATTTTTCCAGAAAGAGTCACGCTTACAGTGGCGATTCTAACCAGGAAAGTACTCGAACAAACACAAATACACCAAAATCGTGTGAGAAATAGTGTAAAGGTCTCTTATTGCGGTAGTGATACTCCCGCATCTGCAAAACTCTGCAGTCGTCCGTTAGAGGCCTCTGCGTATGACATGCCGCATTGCACACTGACCTGCCGGTACGCCAGTCGGGACCAGTAGGGACGGTGCAGTGAGCCTCTGAAGTTGCGTTTTGTGACATTATTTGTGTATTGAAGAGTCAGATGGCCCGGCGATTGGTAATCAATCCTGCTAATGTATTGCGATTGGTTGAGATGAATTTACGAAGAACTCTTCTCCGTGAAGATGGTATTGGTGTAGAAGACGAATCATTCGCCTGTTTTCTGCTATCTATTATAGTGGAGAAATATGAGAATAAGTTACAATCAGATACTGTTGTAACACTAATGCATAATGATGATGATAGGGATGATAATGACGAACAACTAATTGCAAACGGTAGTGCTACGGCAAGTGCGGGAAGAGGCGATGCAAGCAGTGACAGTGAATACCAACCGACTCCCAAGAAGAAGGTTAAATTGTAAGTATCATCACGGTGCTTGATGACAACACACTGGAGAACATGTACGATGATTATTACGTAAGAGGTTTCGACACATACGACAAGCTTCTGAAAAGAAGTCTGAAAGCAATATTAAAAACATACTGGACTACGTGGCAAAGAAAAGAGAAGGAAATACAGTTTTCAAAGGAAATCGTTCACTGCTGTTCAAGACCATTAAGGAGCGTGTAATGGCGAAATTCGATGAAGCGCTAGAATGCGGTTCCGCCATTCATTATTGGGATTTGCAACATTGGGCATTGGACGTAGCCACAAATCTAGGGTGTACTAATTTTACAGCTTCACTAGAATTTATTACTAATTTGAAAAACGACTTTAGGATAACATCACGACGTATCACTATGCTCCAAGCAAGAAAAGATAAGTAAGACGAAGAAGAGCTGATTGAAAGAGCTCAAACGTTTGTTGCTGACGTCAGTGAGCATATCACGAGAGAAAACATCGATTTTAGTTCTGTACGGAACTGTGATCAGAGTCAGTTCGACTATGAACTTTCTTGTGACAGAACACTATTCATGAAAGGGGAGAGAAACACTGTCGCGATGTTGCAATCAGTTAACTGTGCAACACATAGTTACAAGATCGATGTTGCTATATCAATGGACTGACGATTGGCGGACAAACTCTATATTTGCTTCCAAGAATCCAGTGGAAAGTTTGGACACCGCGTGTCAAGGGAAATAGAAACACGGTGCCCTCCAAATGTCGTCGTCGATGCAAGTGTGAGTGGGAAGATGACGAAACAACATCTGAAGACGCTTTTTCTGTCAGTTTTGAATCCACTGGCAACGGCCTTGCCGCAGTGGATACACCGGTTCCCGTGATGTCACCGACGTTAAGCGCTGTCTCGCGTGGTCGACACTTGGATGGGTTACCATCAAGGCCGCCATGCGCTGTTGCTATTTTTCGGGGTGCACTCAGCCTCGTGATGCCTATTGGGAAGCTACTCGACCGAATAGTAGCGGCTTCGATCAAGAATACCATCATAACGACCGGGAGAGATGTGTGCTAACCCCACTCCCCTCCTATCTGCATCCTTGTCTAAGGATGACACGGCGGTCGGATGGTCCCGGTAGGCCACTCGTGGCCTGAAGACGGAGTGCTTTTTGAATCCACATTTGTCGAGAAAGGCATTAGTACTTTGTGACTCCTGGTCTGGACATAAGGATGAACGAGTACTACTGGAAGCATCTGGCGGAAAACATGTAGATTTAAAAATCATTCCACCTAAAACTACAAAATATGCACAACCTCTGGATGTATATTTCTTCAGGCAATATAAAATACATACCAAGATAATAACAGACTTCATTAAACTACGTTCCAGTAATATGCAGCGGAAACTGCACGACAGATTCTTTATCATGAATATGTATTCTGTCATTTACAATCAGTTATCTGCGGGAGTATACAGGCCAATGCTTCGTTACGCGTGGCAGAACGATGGCTACGATATTGGTGAACCAGTGAACAACTTCAAAAGTGACACTGACGTGGCGTTGAACACTCATATTACAGAATGTGCAAATACGCCATGCGATCAACTTGCATTTCTTCACTGTGCGTTTTGCAGTCATTCGTATTGCTCGGAGCATTTTATTGACATTCCGCATTTACATTTATAGTTAAGATTGCTGCATTGCGTATGACGTCTACAATTACATCTACGGTGATATATAGAGCATTCCTGCAGAGTTTTGCAGAAAAACGACACCCACCAGCACATTAAGAGGTACATAATGGTCCTGTAAGGAAACGTTCATACAGATCTGTTTGTTCGAGCCCAAGTACTTTCCTGGTAAGTCAAGCACTAAAACTGGCCCTTACAAATAAACAGCTTATTATTAAAGAATTCACCTATATTACGATAATAGATTCTGACAAAGGATAAAATTACGAATTGAATGACCGCAGTTATAAGGGCAATTACATGCATGTTAAACAAGTACATACACCTAATATGCTAAATTTGTCCAAGTAAATTAGTTGCTCGCAAAGTTCTGAAACTACCAATATGTTGTGGATGGATATGAATATCAAACTGTGATGCCGCCGTAAAGGTGGGTTATCATCTTTTATCCGAAATCCCTACGCTGGTCGTGAGGGAAAGCTATTTCATTCTGTTCATAGGTGTTGATCAACCGCCGCGGCATGTATTCCTCTCAGAAGAAAAAGAAAAGATCGAGGCCGACTCAGTGGCTCATCGAGACGACTTCTAATATCCTTGCACTTGTCTGAAAAGGAAAACTCGTTTTAGCGAATCAGGTACAGAAGGTAACCGACTGATTTTATCACATCTTTTATTTATACTGCGCCACCGCTCAGTGTCATTCAATACGATCACGAGGAAACCCCTCGATCGACGTTAGCACTCGTGGTGTCACTCGCCTTCATACACGGCAGTGGACGTTTGAAAATTCGTGACGCTAGCTCAATGGTCGTCAATTGATTCAAATGTTATTCCCGGCTGACTCTTAATTCAATTACTGCCACGAAGGTCATACCAGCATTATGCGTAATTAGGTGTTCGATTGATCTGAATGGTTTGCAATGCTCCAGCAATTCTATTCGAACTCTATGCTGATGTACCAACAAGGACTATTTTCGCAAATAAACATGCAAGTACGTAATGGATGTTTAGTTTATCAATACAGTTCGTCGCACTCACGCACTATACATCCGCTGTAAGAACAATTTCATTCATTTCCTTTTTTTGTGTGCCATAATATTGGCTGGCTAAATATTATGACGATACGTTGTATACAACTTGTACAGATATTGTTTATCGTGTAGTAAAGACCACATAATTAAGCCAAAATCGTGGATAAAATTGAAATGTAGTTTGTTTATTAACACATTTCTTTTCACTTACAAAATGTGAAATATGAATCGGGATTGGGGTGCTGATGCTATCTTTCTTTTCAGTATTAAAATGGTCGATATCGTGTTCTGTACAACGCGTGTCATGTAATGTCCAAGTATCGACACGACCCAGGCTATCAATTCGGCGCTTAAATGTCTATTCTTCGCTCTCGAAATGTTGGATGTGATTGTCTTTCACACGCAGGGTTCAATTTAACGGTGTATGCACTGTTTTTATTATTTTAGGTGCCCGTTAATTAATATCTGGTAGTTAATAGGCGAACTATTTTTATGCTAGCGGGTTGTTTGTATTATTTACCCCGCAACCGTCCAAGGATAAGATTCTCTTAATGTTCCGCGCAAACGCGTTTCACAATTTTATAAAATGCAGAATTACGTAAAGTATAGCTTTCCGTTGCGTTCAACTGTCGTGGGTTCCACAACCATAATAGGTTCCCAAGAGTATTTTTGCCAGCTAACACAAAGTTCGAATTATGTTGTCGGAATCATTTTCACTTCACCCGACAATAAACGTCTCTGATCACTTCGTCACACGTAATGTATTTTAAACGTGGTTGAAGAGTCTTTAATAATCTCCTTAACGAATTTCGCAGCCGACCTCGCGAAGATCAGTTTGGATTCCGCAGAAATGTTGGAACACGTGAGGCAATACTGACCCTACGACTTATCTTAGAAAATAGATTAAAGAAAGGCAAACCTATATTTGTAGCATTTGTAGACTTAGAGAAAGCTTTTAAAAATGTTGACAGGAATACTCTCTTTCAAATTCTAAAGGTGGCAGGGGTAAAATACAGGGAGCGAAAGACTATTTACAATTTGTACAGAAACCAGATGGCAGTTATAAGAGTCGAGGGACATGAAAGGGACGCAGCGGTTGGCTTGTAGCCTGTCCCCGATGTTTTTCAATCTGTATATTGAGCAAGCAGTAAAGGAAAGATAAGAAAAATTCGGAGTAGGTATTAAAGTCCATGGAGAAGAAATAAAAACGTTGAGGTACGCCGATGACATTGTAATTCTGTCAGAGACAGCAAAGTTGAACGGAATGGACAGTGTCTTGAAAGGAGGATATAAGATGAACAAAAGCAAAACGAGGATAATGGGATGTAGTTGAATTAAGTCGGGTGATGCTGATGGAATAATATTAGGAAATGAAACACTTCAAGTAGTAAAGGAGTTTTGCTATTTGGGGAGCAAAATAGCTGATGATGGTCGAAGTAGAGAGGATATAATGTAGACTGGCAATGGCAAGGAAAACGTTTCTGAAGAAGAGGAATTTGTTAACACCGAGTACAGATTTAAGTGTCAGGAAGTCGTTTCTGAAAGTATTTGTATGGAGTGTAGCCATGTATGGAAGTGAAACATGGACTACAAATAGTTTCGACAAGAAGACAATAGAAGCTTTCGAAATGTGGTGCTACAGAAGAATGCTGAAGATTAGATGAGTAGATCACATAACTAATGGGGAGATATTGAACTTGACAAGAAGAAGGGACCGGTTGGTAGGACATCAAGGGATCACAAATTTAGCATTGAAGGGCTGCGTGGAGGGTAAAAATCGTAGAGCGAGACCAAGAGATGAACACACTACGCAGATTCAGAAGGATGTATGTTTCAATAAGTACTGGGAGATGAAGAACCTTGCACAGGATAGAGCAGCATGGAGAGCTGCAACAAACCAGTCTCAGGACTGAAGACAACAACAACAACAATAAACGAATTTCGCTGTCGCGTGCCACTTTTTCATCGACTAGCCCAATCGCGATAACTGAAGGTAGAGAGTTCAATAATGTGTTACATGTTATTTTATATGTATTAAAAAACAAACGCGCCTCTATATCTTTCTGTCCCGCTTGGTCTTTGCTACTTAGCTTTTTATTACGTTTTATTATATTGCTTCTTAGTAATAGTGTGCAGTTATTAAAGTTTCGTATTACTTTCCCCTTTTTAATTCTTCCAAAAGAAAGTCTATTTATCCCCCATTTTAATTAATATCATGCTAATTGACAAGCCTGCCCGCAAAGTACCGTTATAACTGCTACACATTTTGCGTGCGTTCCCAGTGGTCTGAGTAGCTGATAGCGTCTACGTCCTCACCCGGCACCAGCCACCCACGGCAGCGGCATTGCTAAGTCTGGAGAGGGCAGCCACACAAACATAAGCTGACCGGAGGCTTAAGGCACGGCAATAACACGAGAGGCGACCAAGGCCACTGCAATTCGCTCCACGCGGTCGGCGACACCTCTTCGCCTTCTGCTGCGGGCACCGTCAATGGCAGCCTCGTGCCGGTAATTCCCCACCACGTATTGTCCAACACAGCCGCTACGCTTTCTCCACACTCCGTGCTGCTGTTTTGGCCGCGAAATGCTACCGAGACACGCTACCCGTTTCAAAGAACTCAGTCTCTTATGAAAATGCTCGGTGACACATTTCAGCCACGAGCCTGCTCTGCCGTAATGAGAAAGGATTAAATGAAAAGTAACTCTAGAATTAGCGCAGTTGGTAAAAGCGAGCAGAAGCCAAAATGTTAAATGTAGTAAATTACATGAAATACACAGACGATCCAAAATATTATTGTCACTTGCACCGTGAGATGCCGCCTAGTGGCTCTGGGGGCGCAAGGGTGGGAAATACCGTCTGATTAAAATCAATAGCGGTATTTCAGCTGTGAAAACAGGTATTTTCGGTATTTGTTTGGTCTCCGTTGTGACAGTTTTTTTCTGTTTTTAATTAATAACCGAGTAAAAGAGATGGAATATCAATTAGCTACAGCAGCACTGCTAAATTTCTTCGTTTTTAAATGAAACTTTTTTTTTAAAAAAGGAGTAATTCTTACCCTTTAAATTAGGTTTTAAATATAGCATTATAATAGAAGATGGGAAACGCGATCAGTGCTATTTCAATAACAGTGCCGACAGAGCCAGGCAAGAAACACAATGCATAAGAACTGGTACATGATTGCTGAGACAATAACGTCTTAGGGAATTTGAAGCCATTTTGACTATTTTTCGACCGTGACTGTCTCAAGAAATATGTGAAGGTTTTTTTAGATTACCGCTACCAGTCACGAACTTCGTCAACTATTGTATTACTTATTTATTTAGCGACAGGTTTTGAGGGTTAAACCTCATCTTCAGGCTAAATGGCATTACAAAAACAACTTTACAATAAGGTCATACTAATATTACATAATCTTTTCGTAAATGCTTTGGTCACGCCAGAAGAACAAAGATGACCATAGCATTTACGACTATGTAATATCAGTATGACCTTATTTTAAAGTGGTTTTTGAAATGCCATTTAGCATGAAGATGAGATTTAACCTTCGAAACATGTCGCTAAATAAATAAGTAATTCAGTAGTTGAGAAAGTTCGTGACTGGTAACGGTCATTTAAAAAACCTTCACAAACGTCTTAGGGGTTGAATGACAGTCGTTTCCGTGCTAACTTTTACACTATAGGCGCATTCAATTGTAAGCTGGTTTGTGCAATTTCAGCGTCAGAGACTGCTGGCCAAACCTCACCCGGCGTCGTACTGGATACCTAGCCAGCTTCGGTGAAACGATTGTACTAGTTATTAACAGTTTGTCTTGAATTGTTTGTCAACTGTAGTAGCGGATTTGGTTTCGAGAAACCACAAACAACACTGCGCACTCTCTACACCGTTACACGGCTCCCTGATGAATGTTTGAATAACTCATTCGTGCATGCCACCTAGAGGGAACGTCGGGAACTAACAGTTTCGGGCAGAAGTAAAACCTGAAGATATGGTGTAGTCATGGGTGTACGAAACATTTCTATAAGGTGGAAAAATGACAATCGTAACAAAATAAAAGAAATTAGAGCTCGTAGGAAGAGGTACAGGTGCTAATTTTTCCCACATTCTAATCAAGATTGGAACGGTCCAGAAATATCTGAAAATCGTTGCAGCAGCCCCTGGAGACCTGAAGTCAGAGTTATACCGTAAACCGAACAAAACAAGCTTTAATGAGTTGGTTGGCACCACTTGTTGTAAAATATTCATGGATAACTTTTGTTCATATTTACACATTGTTGTAGGCCATGTACCATAAACGATTCATAGGGTTGTTAACAAGACAATCTGCCACACAGTGAAGAAATAAATGTTACTTTAATTTTGTTTATTTGCATGACATACATTTCTCCTCCCGCTACAAAATTCAGAAAATTGTTACAGTTGTCTCATTACCTGTCCTTAATGAAATATAAATTGTTAAAATATAATAAATAAAATATTACAAAATCTTTTTTACAAATTTTTTAAATGTTGCTGGATATTCTTATGAAGTATGAAACTTTCTGAAACAGTTTCTTTCCGAAGTGAAGCACAAAAACACCATATATTCAGAACGTCTCACACTCGTTAGCTTTGAACAACTCGTTCCTCTGCATCTTGATCTGTTCTTTTCTTCGGTACACGTTTGTGCCATGTGCAAAGCACGTTTATATCTTTCGGCCATTGGTGGTACTCGCTGAACTAACCTTCTCTTCTTTTCATTGTCCTCTTCCCTTTCTTCACTTTCATCCTGATCACCTTCCTTTTTCGTATCTATCTGGTTTGTCTGCGTTTGATGTTGACGTCATGGCAGTTGAAATACGATGCGAAAATGTAAAGTACAAAGAATAGTATTGCTTAAAATCAATTGTTTAGCAATAATTAACATTCATGCCTATTAAAACTACTAAAAACATTATGTACTCTGTTCTGTGGCGCCAGTGTTGTGTTGGATCTCTAGCTGAAGGGAGCTTCATGATATTGTGATGGCACTACCGAACTTTTATCGTCAGAACCTTCATATTATTCTTCAGATACTGTCAATTGCGATCCTTGAATGTGAACTTCAGCATCACCATCATTATCATCATCGTCATCGTCATCAATTTCAATGTCAGAACAATTAGAGTCAAAGAGCTCATCAAGAAGCTGAGCTATTTCTGAATCAAATAGATCTGCCAATAACGCTCAGATTTATCATTTTTAAATCATGTTCGCGAAGTTGTATTTGTATGAAAAGCATTTGAAATGCCTATCCCATTATTAAAGCTGTGAAATGTTCACTAAAAATAATAAAATAACGTTAAAACTACGAATGAACCATATAAAATGCAGTTGACCCCCATTTGCTCAAAGGCATATGAAATGTAGTCACAGACATCCAATGTATCATAAATATCATATATCTACTAAAATACGATTTTTCAGAAGTGAAGTCGTCTTTCACGTCACTTTCTTTGACAGAATTATAGTCACGAACTGTTAATAATATTTTAGTGCTGCTTTAGAAGTAAATAAACGATTAATTAACAATACTAACCTTTCTTTCTTGAAACCATGCTTACTCATCCAAAACAAACCTGTTACTGACTGCTCCTGCCACCTAGTCGTCATTCTGAGAACCACGAGTAGGCTGCCTACTCGTTCTGCGGAGTGTGTCGAATACGATACAGTCAACGCTTTTACAAACAGTGGCACACATGGTGTAGGAACATTATTTGAATCGATGTATCATATATGATACAAGGTGTCGCTAGAGGTTAACCCTCTGACAAAAACTTTTGTGTGAATTTCAGAAGAGCCATGCACCTGGAGATGTATGACTATGACCAGGGTCAGGCAGCTTGTGCAGTCATCAGTAAGAGATTCCAGCGCCACTGACCCAGGTTCCATTCCAGATTCTCCATTGTCTGTTTTCTCTGTGAGGCATGGTACTGTGCTGTAGAAGTAAATGCACCTTTAGTGGCCAAAATGATCGTGTGGAGACTGTTGCTCATAGGTTGTGTCGACATTATCATCCCAGTTGCCGCCAGAAAGACAGCCATCTCGAGATACCAACCATCCAAATTATACGCAATCTGATCATAAGTAAAAGAAGGCAGACTGGGTTCAACGTCCCGTCGACATCGAGGTCACTGCAGACGGAGCACAGGCTTGAATTATGTCAAGGACGGGGAAGGTAATCGGCCGTTTCCTTTGGAAGGAACCATTCCGGCATTTGCCTGGAGGGATTTATGGAAATCACGGAAAGCTTAAATCTGGATTGCTAGAACCACCTCGTACAGTTAAATCACAACTACCCAGATACCTCTGTGTATTGTGGAACTGACCATTGGATGTCACATGTGGCAGGCCCGGCAATGTAAAAGAAGGGAGGGAGCACTGTGTTGCCGATAGAGAAAAAGCAACAGCAGAATGAGTTGGTCAGGAGAGATTTCTGGACTAGTCTCTTGATGTCAACTGAGTAACAAATCCGAAAGGGACATTTCAGCCTTTCTAAAGCTGCCCCATTTGACAGCTGGTGACATCGTAAGGCGAAGGAACAATCACAGCTGAATCAGTACCACGCAGGATACATGCACTGACGGACAGGCACTGTGGAGCATATAGGAGAATGGATGAAAATTATCGCATGAAGTCAATGGAAGAAGTCAATTGTCAGTTCCAAAGTAGTACCAGCACACCAGCTAGCACAATGACTGTGAATAAGAATTACAAAGAATGATGTACAGTGGAGCATCTCCCCATAAGTCACCCGTCTCTACTGTCAATGGTAAGCGACGCTTGAGGTGGTGTAAAATCGCGCGACCTGCATCTGGCCATCCCGATTTAGGGTTTCCGTGATTTCCCTAAATCACTTCAGGCAAATGCCAGGATGGTTCCCCTGCAATTGGACGGCCGGCTTCCTTGCCAGTCCTTTCCTAATCCGATAGGACCGATGACCTCGCTGTTTGGTCCCCTCCCCTAAAGTAAGAAATAAACTAATCATGACGCGCTTACGGGAGAAAGAGTGTCAAGGGCCGCTATTTGGGTGTCTTAGGAGCTATTGTATGGATAGGGATGTATGGCTATCATCCCTTAGCGGGTGACGGCAAGAAGTTTTCGAAGGGGTGTCCACAGGACTCTGTCCTGTGGACACTCTTTTGGGATATTAATATGGAGCCTCTCCTTGACAACATGGAGAACAAGTGCAGATGTGCTAGAGGTGATAGCCTAAGCCGACGACCTCCTCCTGTTGGTTGGTGGATGTAGCCGAGAGGCCATTAGCCGCCCAGTGTGGCCAAGCGGTTCTAGGCGCTTCAGTCTGGAGCAGCGCAACCACTTCTGTCGCAGGTTCGAATCCTGCCTGGAGAATGTATTTGGGTGATGTCCATAGGTTAGTTAGGTTTAAGTAGCTCTAAGTTCTAGGGAACCAATGACCTCAGAAGTCCCATAGTGCTAAGAGCCATTTGAACCATTTTTGAACTATGACCATATTGTCACAATGGTGCCACAGGACCAAACTTAAAGTTGCACCAAATAAGTTAACTTATTTGCTCTTAAAAGGTCAACTGGCCAGAAACCCAACAATTAGGATTGAGGGCACACCAGTAATACGCCGTCTAGAGGCACGTTATCTGGCAGTTATTCTGGATGAGAAATGGAGCTTTGCCCGGCATATTGAAGTAGCAACACACAGGTCGTTAGAGGTCCTGAGCTATCTGATCATGATTGGGCATAGGTGACTCCATCTTCCCCCGCAACTCATCAGATTGTATCATAACACAAGCCTTCCATTGTGGGCTATGGGTCCTAAGTCCGGGCTCACAGGTTCACGAGGGTCGTTCCTGCTATGGCCGTGAGGAGAGTGCAGCGCAACATGCTATTGCTTTCGATCGGAGCCTACATCCACCGGGGGAGTACTGCTGGTTCTCATGGGGCTGTGTCCCATAGATGTAAAAATCACTGAGCAGGCTGCATGGTATTGGGCAAAAAGGGGACAGATTGAAAAACTGATGGCATCAAGGGGGTGCGAGTAGGGGATAAACCATCAATTAGAAGAAGGGGAGAGGAATTATGGCAAGAGTTCTGGGATAGGGACGAGACAGGCGGAAGAACCTACCGGTTACTTCCAAACATCCAGGAACGTGTACGGATGAAACATTTTCAACCTAGTAAGGGACTGCTGCACTTCCTCACGGGGCATGGTCCGTATCCGGCATATCTTTGCCGGTTTGGGAAAAGGGCGACTCCCACGTGTGACTGTAGTGCTGGGATAGGTACACCGGACCACGTAGTCTACAAGGGCCCATTTTTTATGATGTTGCTACGGATTTAAGGAACCTACTGTCAGACACCTTTCACCTGATCAGGAATCCGGTTACCTTTAATATCATAGACAGAATTGCAAGCGAGGTATCCGCCAAGATCCTGAGAGAATACCGAATGGAGATATAATGATTGACAAGCAACAAAATGACATCACACACCTATCCCATTCCACCGGGGAGCGTACTGGCCGACCGCAGTGACGATCGAAATCCGTCGCGTCCTGGATTAGAGGGGAGGGTGTAAACTTACCGAACTTAGACACCACACACTAATTATGATCCAGTAGTTAGAATTTAATAGTAGAAAATAGCTTTCGATATACTTTTGAAAGACCTGCAATTATTTCCAATTAAGGCCAGGCCCCTGTAATTAGGTCGGTGGGAACGACCAAGAGACAGTAGGTTTGTATTCTGCTGGGACACTTGTAACGCTGCAGGAAGTAGCTTAGTAGAGTGGAGTAGAGTAGATTGTATAGTAGGTCAAATAGTAGGCTTGTCCATAGAGTAGCTAACCTTCCATCCTGTAGTCAAGGATGAAAGTATAGTAAATTCTGCTTGGTAATTAGTACTTTTGTATGTAATTTCGACCCACTAATGTTTTAGATGGTGGATTACTATGTGTAATATTGGTTTTGATGAATAAAGATTCTTTTTTTTTTAAAAAAAAAAGAACGCGACGCGATTGGATATTGGATTACTGAAAACGAGAGATTTGCAGAGATGACTCACGCTTTGTCCTATTGCACCCCGTTGGAATGGTTTAAGTTTGGCGTAGGTCTGAGGAACGTTGCCTGCCATCCTGCACAATGACAGCAGTGAAGTACAGTGAAGACTGTGTTACAATATGGTGATGGTTTTCGTGGTAGGGTTGTGATCCGCTTATTGCACATAAGAAAATGCTAAACGCGTACAGATATGAACACACTTAATGGCATTGCGTCCTGGATAAGTAGACGAACAGTTCGGGGAGAATTACTGTTTGTTTCAGCATCTGCACCCCTGTTATAAAGGTGCATTCGAGAGGCAATGGTTTGTGAATAGTAACATACGTCAAATGAACAAGTCTGCCCCGAGTCCGTAGCTGAATCCAACAGGAAACCTCTGGGATGAGTTACTACGTCGACTTCGCTCGAGACAGCAGCGACCAACTTCACTCTCCGCTCTTGAGGAAGAATGGGCGGCGGTTACATTCGGACGCCACACTGAAACTGTTCCAAGCAGAGTTCAGGGCTTCATAACAGCTCAAGACGGACACACACCGTATTAACGTCGGACCGGATAATTTCGTTCAGATGGTGTATAGGTTGCCGTCTTTCGCTTGTGCTCGTTTGCGTGGGCCACTGCTACGTGGTAGATTCTGCTCTATGCCTCACGACAGCCATTGAATATTCTACTACATAGCTGTGTAGTACGTCAGAAACCACAGGTAACATCCCTGATGTCGGTAAAGTAACAACCCGCGCACGTTCTGTACTTAAAATGACCTTTCGAAGCACGTTGGCACATTCAACAGTGAACACTGGTCGCAGTGTTCAGTTAAAGTTTGGAGTCACAACTGCTCTGATACACTGTACTGAGAGCTCAGGATTAATTTTTCCTTCGTCACACAGGTGGCTTCACATAGCAATTTCCTGTAGGCTGAATAGAACAAAGAACGAGGTATCAAATCATAAGTGTGCATTTTAAGAAAAAGGTGCAGATCTCTTTTTGAGCAGTTAATATGGAAACAAACCATCAAGTCCCGTCACTTAGGCAGATATTTGTCGTGCGATGAGTTGATGAAAGCGACGAAACCCTTTAAAGAAATGTAGTCAAATTAAATCATGTTATGCTCATGTAATTTGATTAACAAATTTGACATTAAAAACAGTCCATGAATTTTGCTATTTGGAAGCGAAATATTTGACGATAGCCAAAGGAGAGAGCATATAAAGTACAGACTGGCAATGTTAACAGATGCGTTTCTAAAAACAAGAAATAAGTTAACTACGAATATAAATTTAAATATCATTTGATTAAGAAATTTGACATTAAAAACAGTCTACGAATTTTGCTATTTGGAAGCAAAATATCTGACGATAGACAAAGTAGAGAGCTACAAAGTGCAGATTGGCAATATTAACAGAAGCGTTTCTAAAAAAGAGAGATCTATTAACTTCTAATATATATTTAAATATTAAATGAGTATATACAGGCCGGCCGCTGTTGGCCGTGACGTTCTAGGCGCTACAGTCTGGTATCGCGCGACCGCTACGGTGGCAGGTTCGTATCCAGCATCGGGCATGGATGTGTGTGATGTCCTTAGGTTAGTTAGGTTTAAGTAGTTCTAAGTTCCAGGGGACTGATGACCTCAGATGTTAAGTCGCATAGTGATCAGAGCCAGTATATACAGTAGTTCAGTTATTGAAC
Organism: Schistocerca gregaria; assembly: GCF_023897955.1. Lineage (NCBI taxonomy): Eukaryota > Metazoa > Arthropoda > Insecta > Orthoptera > Acrididae > Schistocerca > Schistocerca gregaria. The sequence continues at coordinate 164,708,406 of NC_064922.1, forward strand.
TCCATGTTAATGGTAGTAAGAAAGAAGCGAAAATTGGAAGAGGTGTAAGACAGGGATGCCCTCTGTAAGCTTATTACTTTAATATGTTCATTGAGAAGGCAATAGCGAAAACGCAAGAAAATAAAACTGGAATCGAAATTAATGGTATTGTATTCATTCCAAGAGATTTGTCGATCACATTGCAATAGTGACAGACTCAAACAAAGAACTAAATAAAATGTTTAAGATCTAAAATCAATAGACAAAAAATCTAAACCCGAAAGTAAATACCAAGAAGGTTTAAGTCATTGTTACAGACAAGAAAGAAGGTAGTATTAGACGAACATAAAAATGGCCTGTGAACTGCTCGAGAAAGTACCCGAATTTATATCGGTAGTTTTGCTGACCAAAACAAAAAATTTATCAAAGAAATCAAGAGAACAATAGCACTGACGAAGAGTCCTTCTAAAATAGAAAGAACTTCCTATTAAACGAGCACATCAACTTCCACAAGTAGAAAAGATTCGTTAAGACGTTTGCGTGCATTGTCCTGACATGCGGATGTGAAACCAGGACGTTAGCAAAGTAAGATAAAGCTCGTCTCGAAGCCGCGGCTCTGTAGTACTGGAGGAGAATTACAAGAACGAAGTAGACTGAGAGAATAATGCATGAGATGGTTATATAAAAAGTAAGAGAGAAGAAATAACTACTGTATGTTACAGGACAACTCAGAGCCTAACTCGTTGAACACTTAATCAGATGTGATATTCTTTTACATAACATTTTCGAAGGCAAGACCGCAGAGAAGAGAACGAGGGAACGACTGAGAACATCCTATGGAAAAAAATGTGGTAAGTGAGATGGGATATTCCTTATAGAAGGAAATGAAAAGGCATGCTGAATATAGCATTCTGTGGCTAGGACGAGGCTTTGGCATTTTAAAGAAGAAGAAGAAGAAATTTTTTCTGGGTTTATTTGTAAGGACTGTAGCCTTGTATGGAAGTGAAGCATGGACGATAAGTAGTTCAGACATCGAATAAGCTGGCTTTTGGAATGTGGTACTGTGGAACGGTGATGAATGTCAGGTGGGTAGATCGTGTAAGTAATGAGGATGTGCGGAATCGAATTCGGTAAGAAAGAAGTTTGTGGTAGATCTTGCCTAACGACGCAATCGGGTGATGGCATATATCCTGAGGTATCAATCTGGTAGTGGAAGGGAGTGTTGGAAGCTAAAAAGTTTTGAGAGTGCCCAAGGGACGAAGCAGGTTCAAATGGATGTAAGTTGCAGCAGGTATTCAGGGGTGAAGGAGCTTGCATTCATGGACTGGATTCCACTTCCGCTCACTAAAAAATCACCGAAGCTATTACTCAATGCGCCATGTAACGGTCATTGACTGGTGCTGAGAGCAGCTCAGCTAAAGATGTGGAGCTATGGAATTTTGAAATGTAAATTGTATATGGCGACTTTGCAGTCGCTCTGTGCTGTGTAGTTACTTAAAGCTTTCGGACTTCTTTTCCAAATAACTGCAGCTTCAGATCGTACCATAATCGAAAAACAGCCACACAGAATTTGTAGTAAAGTCACAGCAATGGCGGATCGGCGTGACGTCGATAGGTTGAGTCTCTTCCACGAAAGCCTGAAAAATGAAGTTGATAATACCTCGGTAGTTAGCAAAAATATGTGAACCCCTGTGACAAGGATTGAGATCTAGCTTAATATATTATAAATAATACGGAGCAACAGAGAAGGATGCTCACATGATGAAATGAGACGACAAAAGACAAAGGCGAACAGTCAGATACTACTTAGCGGTCCACGAAGAAACAAGACCGCGCCTCTGTTTATTTGTACAGGTAACGCAATCATTAACATATCAGATCTTTGCTTCTCAGTCATTATAGAGAATTTTTCTTAAAAACATATTCTTTAGAATGGGGTGTTACACACGGGACAGAGCATACACTCGTCTAGGTGCTCTCATAGGTTTTATGAATTCTATACAATAGCTAAGCATTCTTGGCAAAGCAATATTTATTACAAGCTGCACCTTTAATGAAACTGCTTCATCCTAAAGACATTTCCTTCCCAATTAATCGTTACATCATCATCAATGGATGGAACATGAAAAAAGAATTTTATGGAAGCGCTAAAAAGAGCATTCTGCTGAATGTTCATAAAGTTTCCAAACACTGAATGGCAAATTTCCAAGGAGGTAAGAAATGAAACTCTTCCTGCTCCCAGCTAGAACAGCAGAGACGATAAAAACGCTTGCATAAAAGCTCTCTCTTTCAGAGGTAAATAGACGACCGTTCTCTGATGTGCTCCTTTAAAAGACCGTAATAGCGGAGTAAAAAAAGAAACTTGCAAAATGAGGACATAACAAACACAGAAGCGACATCAGAACACGTGGCAGAAATTAAAATTTGTCCAAGGCATTAATTACTTCGCCTGGAGACATTTTCATTATTTCATCTGCCGTGATTTGAGGCAACCTACAAATGATACATTTTCATCAAAGGAGATCCAAAATGTCGCCCCACCAGACGTTAAACTTGGCGCAAAATCATTTATAAATATTTATCTGCTTCGCTCCTTCGTTATCTGTTGTAAGGCGTATATTTACCATGATATATTTTGAATTCCAAAAGGGAATTCATTTCGTTTTGTAACTGTTTGATTGTGTGTTTGAAGCGTGAGCATCTGCATGCAGACTTTTCTATGTGTGCACAACATCAAAATACTGGAGACATTGCTGAAAGGAATAGAGAAGTTGTATACTATTTTTCAAGCATTCGAATTTTTATGGAATTATCGTTACTTTTTTTAGTGTGTTGAACGAGTATGAGTAGAGCAGAGTACAGTGGGCGGCAACCTTCGTTATGTTCCAACTGCCGAACATGTTGAAAACTGACCCAGTACTGACTTTTACTTTCTCCAATAGGACCACGATTGGTGCTACGCTGGTTTTAGAGCACCGACGTTTCCCTTTGACACGCGTTTGTTCACAGAGAGGTGGTCTGTCACATTGCAGTTCGTCATTCAGCGTTGTTTTACCACATTAGAAGCCTCAGCGCGCCACATCGCTGTGCCACGTAATGGTGCATCGTTGCCCTGCACTTCCACCAACTCGACATGATTGCTATCGCGTTCTCCACTTCAAATGCAGTAAGCCAATTACCGTACTATATTCGAGTTTAACAACGGGCAACGCAGTTCATTTTCTCTTCTCAAGCCGCGAGATATTTTACGGTGGCTTGTGGATTTCAGTATGCACTAGGACGTGGGTGTGGTTCTCACGATATCGTTTTAAGTCCATCTGGCTTGTACTGGGCATCCAACGAAGGAACCCCTAATTTCAAAGTTATACATCTCGAAAACTAAGATGTGTGCAACAAAAGTTGTGTTTATTGCGAAAGCTGTAAGAATTTTGCACAAAAGATTTACAGGATGTCGAAATAGTTCGAAAAGCGGCACTGTACGCTGCGCATAATTAAACTTGTCCTCTGCAAGCAGTCTTTGCAATCAAATCACAAGTTTTCTAAATGACCGCCGCTCGCACTACGGAGACAGCACAAACGAACAAAAAATTGGCCAACACATCCTGTGCTGCCTCAGGATTCAGAAGCCACACAAATCGCCGATTAAATCTCTTCCAGGACGGTTTCGGTAGACAGTGTCTGTAAATGTACCCCAAAAAAAGGTAGTCAAAACGAGTTACATGGGGCAAATATTGTGCCGTGCGAGTATTGTGGGTTTGATTGCGCGTTGAACAATTTCAGCAATACTACAATATAACTAGTTACTTATTATCAATGTAACATGAGGTTTTATTTAAACACTGCTTTTCCGGCTAATGATCGTTATTTTGTTAGAGAAATCTCTACATGGGAACGTGTAGTAAACGTTGTCTGTCAAGCAGTGTAAATGGCACTAAGTTGCAGATCCTTTATCGAATTTAACGCTACTGTTTTTCGAGGTGGATCTACTTTTCTTTAAGCAAAATGAACAGTTTTGTCACACAGTACCCCACGCACATAACACTAATGTATTTTTCCTGTCAAAATATATCATAAAAATTGTTACGAAATAACCAGGATTCATACATCAGCAGAGAATTTATATCACGTAAGATGCTATTTGCACTATATTTAAAGATTATTCACAATCTAAGTAGAATTTATTTCCTCAGAGTAGGTTCTGGGCCACCAATAAACAATTATTATCGCAAGACCAACAACATTTATCTCTATATAGAAAATCAGTTTAAAGCTGTCGCTGCAATATTTCACTAAGATGGCGGCTAACATAAGACAATCACTTATCGATTCTGCTTCAGACCCTGTTTTACTACCAACCAATAACATATATTAAATCTTTTTGTACCTTCACTATATGCATTTACATTTGAAACTATTTCTCAATGTTAATCGCTTATTATTTAACATTTACCAATAACCCGCGCTGAAGATAAATAGCGTTAATGGCTGTGCTCCTTTGTAGCTGAGCAGAAAACTTAACATTTATATAGGAAGGGAATTACAATAAAATAAAAGTTTAAACAAAAAATTCATTTCAGTCACAAAGAAATTCTATTTTTCTAATATTAATTAACAAACAAAGAATAATTATTCTAGAATAATCACAGATAACAAATGATGAAGACTTCCATTATCTTTTTCCATTACTATTATCTGAGATACAGTTTTCACAGAAAATTAAATTATGTCATTGACAATAATATTATTATTTTAGTGGCGATGAAGTCCTTTTTTATTAACACCACGAGAATGTTCGCTCAAATTCCACACACAACGCTGTCGTGAATATTGTTCTGAATAAAATATAGTCGTGGATATTGCAATATGGAGGCCAATCCATCCTTGCGCCAGTAAACTTGCAATACTGTAACCTAATGACTCGATTCCCGAAAAATTCACCAAACCAAGAAAGTGAGTCATCTGTTTGGTGCAACGTGATCTTGCCCGCATCTTGCACGAACCACTCGGTGCTTCGTCAATCCTCCATCACTAGCTGTGTGCGACAAACTGTTCCGAAATTGCAACCTAATTTTCACAATTGGTCTTTTCTCGCATGAAAAATAAGCCAATAATGCGCCTTGTGTATACTGCAGCCCAAAAGGTAACTTTCGGAGAGTACTGTGGTTTCGCTTCAAACAAATGGGGATTTTCGGAACAGTAGAATCGTCAGCTTTGGTTATTGACAACTCCATTCACGTGGAAGTGCACTTGAAGTGCGAACCAGATGCAACCAACATCAAGTCCTCCATTGTCAATCACTGTAAGAATCTGGTTCACAAAGTCAGCAGTCTGTCGCACAACTCGTACAGGTAGCTTTGGATTTTGAATGGAAACATGCCTAGGCTCTGTCTCAATATTTTCTCAATGTTGCGACGCTTCAATCCAGTCTCTGCTGCAATTTTTCCGGTAGGCTTCCTTGGATTTTGCTGAATAATTCCAGAAATCGTGGCTACATTTTCAGGAGTAACAGCAGTTTGCCTGGTGCAAACATTTCCCACTAGACCATCACCCACGTTGGCAGTGATGTGGAATGTGGCAAAGAGCTTGCAAATTCAGAAAAACACGTCGTTCAGTGTAATGCATGATTTGAACCTCTTCCTTCGACAGGCTAACCCCAGTTTTCGACGGTGGAACTAATCGGTCTGAGCTGCGGCTCACTTACTGATAGACACAACTATTGCGATTACTATTTACACCTTCTGTAGAAAATGCTTACATCTTCCACAATAAACGTTTCTTTTGTTGTACTCCTCTACTGATCTTAGTTTCCGAGGTATTTAATTCTGAGATCAGGCCTCCTTTGCTGGACACTTGTACTTTTATTATTTGGACGTGGTTTCTCAACAGCATAACACCTCAGCGGCCACCAGGCAGGAAAAATACCACTAGTTGAACTTAACAAATTGTAACAAGTTGAACGCAGTAAATAGTAATAAGGAGCTGAGGAAAGCTTATCAGATTCACTTTCCCCAAACACTCCACTTGCAACTGTTCACTTAAGCGACACTGTGAGCAGTAATACGAACCAAACGCACTGGAGAATCGCGAAATGTCACAATGGTGGAGGTTTCTCTACATGAATTGAAATGCACTCATCTTAAATCCTGCTGGATCCGGTTTACGACGAGATCGTGCACCCTCGTGACCACAGCCCTTCCATCCAGCACTCCATATGCACCGCCAGTAGTCCCGGCGTGTTCTGGCACTGCGCGGACCTGGCTCCTCCTGAGTCCCCAACCGAACTGCCACACTCACACGACCCGGAAAAATAACGACGTCGCCCCAAAGGTAGGGCAACAGTCACTACAAATCGATAACCGCCGCTGCTGCCACTAGCGGGCAGGCAACGCTTGCGAAATCGAGTGGCGCCAATCAACACGAGAAGAAGACAAACAACCGCAACCATGACAACTAAACTATACCTTCTGGCCTCCACAGAGGGAAGAAACCTACAAACAGCATCAACGCGAGCCGCAGCACAGCTCAAACATGACAATCGATAAATAAATCGTCAGCAGCGCATGAAACGAAAACTTACCTCTGTAACTGACTGTAGCTGTGTAACCAGTAAAAACTGAACACATGAATCATGGAATGTCATATTCAAATTAGTTACTGCTTCCACCTCCTAAAATACGTATCATTCCTTCTGAAACATTCTGTACAGCGCCAGTTATAATCGCGGTGCCCACCAACAGGCGGTGGAAGCTGTCACTTGCTTTAATCGTAAATATATCTCCCAGTGATGCTAAACGTTATTGTCTTTACATAAGGAAAAGTATTACCTTGTCAATAACCTCCAAATCGTGAGCTACATCCTAAACTTTCTGTTTATGAAATTAGTGAATTTACTCAAGTCCTTTTTGTTGCCTATGTCACTTTCAGAACCCAAACTAATAATCAGATTAACTAATTTAATAAGATGGGTTTTGAATTTCTGGTGTTTCCATGTATCACCGCAATAAAATAAAAATAATGAGTAGTTGAGGAAGTATGAATGAGAACAATGACATATTTCAGTTGGCAAAAAAGGCAATTTTTTATTAATCCTTAATTTAAAAAAAGCACAGACACAAACCAGAAAAAGGAAGGTGCTTGATTGGCAAAGCATTAATTGCGGTGGAAATTATACACACTCTCCATGAATTACTCTCTCTTACAACACAATCTGACTTCGTTTACATCTACCCACTGTGAGTCGCAATTCTATTCAAATGGAATCAACTAAGACCAAGTACACCAATAATTATGGTTCACCGTAGAACAGGGAGCTGTGAATATCATTTAACAATATGCCGGTGCAACAATACTATACCCTTTCACCTTGATTCAGGCTGCAACAGAAAATAGCATGCTGTAAGAGAGGAGCGGCGCCCTGGGGCAGCTGTAATGTTCTGATGCGTCCACGAAATTTTGAAAAACTAAGCAAACTGGCGTTCTGATTATTAGAACTCGAGAAACTTTCCTATCAGAGAGCAGATTTCAGTGTGAGGTGCCCCTGTTCACTGGCCTGGCCAAAATAATTTGACTCACAGGCACGACAGAGCGTTCTGAAATCGTCAAAAATCAGACAATCGACTCAGGACGAATAAGTTCACGCTCGTGACACACGGTATGTCCAAGATGATACGCAGTTCCACTGTGGAAACAGCCACTGGCTCTTAGTCCACTAAAGGTTGCAGACCATAAGTCTCACCCACTAGGGAAAGACCAGAAGATGAAGAAGAACCACAATCACTTTCCGCCAAGCCTCCGTACGGAAGTCGAATCAGCAAAACAGAAAAACCCGCCTCCACGTTATACAAACCAATCGAACTATCCTCTACTCATTGAATCTCCACTCTTGACTTTTCAGCTGGCCTGGTAGCCAAACGAAACACAGTACCGGTTCGGTGTCTGGATTACCTACCAGGCCAGCACAAAACTCAGGACACTTTTGATGCTTCTCCACGTTGTACAAACCAATTGAACTATCCTCTACTCATTGAATCTCCAATCTTGACTTTTCTGCTGGCCTGATAGCCAAACGAAACACAGTACCGCTTCGGTGTCTGGATTACCTACCAGGCCAGCACAAAACTCAGGACACTATGTTGCTTCTCCACGTTGTACAAACCAATCGAACTATATTCTATTCATTGAATCTCCACTCTTGACTTTTCTGCTGGCCTGGTAGCCAAACGAAACACAGTACCGGTTCGGTGTCTGGATTACCTACCAGGCCAGCACAAAACTCAGGACACTTTTGTTGCTTCTCCACGTTGTACACACCAATAGAACTATCCTCTACTCATTGAATCTCCACTCTTGACATTTCTGCTGGCCTGGTAGCCACACGAAACACAGTACCGTTTCGGAGTCTGGATTACCTACTAGGCCAGCAGAAAACTCAGGACACTTTTGTTGCTTCTCCACGTTGTACAAACCAATCGAACTATCCTCTACTCATTGAATCTCCACTTTTGACTTTTCTGCTGGCCTGGTAGCCAAACGAAACACAGTACCGGTTCGGTGTCTGGATTACCTAGCAGGCCAGCAGAAAAATTAGGACACTTTTGTTGCTTCTCCACGTTGTACAAACCAATCGAACTATCCTCTACTCATTTAATCTCCACTCTTGACTTTTCTGCTGGCCTGGTAGCCAAAAGAAACACAGTACCGGTTCGGTGTCTGGATTACCTACTTGGCCAGAACAAAACTCAGGACACTTTTGTTGCTTCTCCATGTTGTACAAACCAATCGAAATATCCTCTACTTATTGAATCTCCACTCTTGACTTTTCTGCTGGCGTGGTAGCCAAACGAAACACAGTACCGGTTCGGTGTCTGGATTACCTACCAGGCCAGCTGAAAACTCAGGACACTTTTGTTGCTTCTCCATGGTGTACAAACCAATTGAACTATCCTCTACTCATTGAATCTCCACTCTTGACTTTTCAGCTGGCCTGGTAGCCAAACGAAACACAGTACCGGTTCGGTGTCTGGATTACCTAGCAGGCCAGCAGAAAAATTAGGACACTTTTGTTGCTTCTCCACGTTGTACAAACCAATCGAACTATCCTCTACTCATTGAATCTCCACTCTTGACTTTTCTGCAGGCCTGGTAGCCAAACGAAACACAGTACCGGTTCGGTGTCTGGATTACCTACCAGGCCAGCACAAAACTCAGGACTCTTCTGTTGCTTCTCCACGTTGTACAAACCAATCGAACTATCCTCTACTCATTGAATCTCCACTCTTGACTTTTCTGCTGGCCTGGTAGACAAAAGAAACACAGTACCGGTTCGGTGTCTGGATTACCTACTTGGCCAGCTTTAAAACTCAGGACACTTTTGTTGCTTCTCCACGTTGTACAAACCAATCGAAATATCCTCTACTCATTCAATCTCCAATCTTGACTTTTCTGCTGGCGTGGTAGCCAAACGAAACACAGTACCGGTTCGGTGTCTGGATTACCTACCAGGCCACCACAAATCTCAGGTCACTTTTGTCGCTTCACCACGTTGAACAAACCAATAGAACTATCATCTACTCATTGAATCTCCACTGTTGACTTTTCTGCTGGCCTGGTAGCCAAACGAAACACAGTACCGGTTCGGTGTCTGGATTTCCTACCAGGCCAGCAGAAAACTCAAGGCACTTTTGTTGCTTATGTCAGTCGTCACTTTCAAACTCCCACACTGAGGGAGCCAGTCCCTGTTTTGCACATCCTGATAGGAGCCAATCAGTGACACAAAATTTCTGTTGTCTGAAAAAAGATGATTTTAGACTACTAAGGCGTCGTTATTACTGTGTGCATTATCATGTTCCGGCACGAAGAGGCTACCTAGGCGGGACGGCAGTCGCTCATTTATGGAGAGATCTAATGTTTCCAGGCCGACCATTCCCATTTTCTGAAAGACTGCTGTTAGGTTTCACAGACGGTCGTGCTCATGAGATATATGCTAGCCTCCATTGAACATGTGCACCAGCCGCTCTGTTCGTACCGTCCCAGGCTTCTAACCTAAGAATGCTTGGTATTTTATAACTGTACCACCGTTTCAAGAAAAGCTCAAATTACACCAGTCTCTGTTAAATTGCTTCCTCAACCCACTTTCCGCCTACTGGCCATCTTTGGCATGGTCTATCGCATGGCTCAGGTAAGATGTTTTGCGAACTGGTGCCTTCCTGCTCTGACACTAAGTGGCAGAGGGGAGTGCCATGGTCCAAAGTCCGTCTGGAGTTACAATCCACAGAGCCCTGCCAGGTCGCTGGACACAACATTTATGGCCCGCAGTCCATCTTTCTCCCTGTTCCCCTGTCCACAGCTCGTGGTCTAGTGACTAGCGTTGCTGCCTCTAAAATCACGGGGGTCTCGGGTTCGATTCCCAGCCTGGCTGGGGAGCTCCTCTGCCCGGAGATTCAGTGTTTGTGCTCTCCTCATCATTTCATCATCATCATCATCATCATCATCATCATCATTCGTGACAGTGGCTAGATTAGACCATGTAAAAACTGGACAGTGTAAAAATTTAGGACATTTTACGAGGGCCCCACAAAGCAAAAATCATCATCATCCCTGTTCTCCGTCGTCGCCTCTACTACGGCACCTCGGGTATAAGTTCTCTACATGCTACACATGCAGTTATATGAAAATGCTACCCGCAATTTTCTCATGTAAAATGTCATAAACGGCACATACAAATGTAAAACCGAGGAACACCGAGATCATAGCCTAAAAATATGAATATTAATGTGACTGGCAGTTTTGTTAAAGTGAGAAAAGTGCCGTATCACCACTTAGTGGAAATGGAACTTATATTAATATCGATTGGATAAGCCGTAGAGACGAATTAAGAAACCAAAACGTTGGACAGGAATTAAAATTTCTAATACACTACTGGCAATTACAACTGCTACACCAAGAAAAAATGCAGATGACAAACAGGTATTCATTGGACAAATATATTACACTAGAACTGACATGTGATTACATTTTCACGCAATTTGGGTGCATAGATCCTGAGAAATCAGTACCCAGAACAACCACCTCTGGCCGTAATAACGGCCTTGTTACGCCTGGGCATTGAATCAAACAGAGCTTGGATGGCGTCTACAGGTACAGCTCCCCATGCAACTTCAACACGATACCACAGTTCATCAAGAGTAGTGGCTGGCGTATTGTGACGAACAAGTTGCTCGGCCACCATTGCCCAGACGAGTTCAACTGGTGAGAGACCTGGAGAATATGTTGGCCAGGGCAGCAGTCGAATATTTTCTGTATCCAGAAAGGCCCGTACAGGACCTGCAACATGCGGTCGTGCATTATCCTGCTGAAATGTAGGGTTTCGCAGGGATCGAATGAAGGGTAGAGCAAGGGGTCGTAACACATCTGAAATGTAACGTCCACTATTCAAAGTGCCGTCTATGCGAACAAGAGGTGACCGAGACGTGTAACCAATGGCACCCCATACTATCACGCCGGGTGATACGCCAGTATGGCGATGACCAATACACGCTTACAATGTGCGTTCACCGCGGTGTCGCCAAACACGGATGCGACCATCATGATGCTGTAAACAGAACCTGGATTCATCCGACAAAATGACGTTTTGCCACTCGTGCACCCAGGTTCGTCGTTGATTACACTATCGCAGGAGCTCCTGTCTGTGATGCAGCGTCAAGGGTAACGGCAGCCATGGTCTCCGAGCTGATAGTCCATGCTGTTGCAAACGTCAACGAACTGTTCGCGCAGATGGTTGTTGTCTTGCAAACGTCCCCATTTGTCGAGTCAGGGGTCGAGACGTGTTTGCACGATCCGTTACAGCCATGCGGATAAGATGCCTGTCATCTCTACTGCTAGTGATACGAGACCGTTGGGATCCAGTACGGCGTTCCATATTACCCTCCTGAACCCACCGATTGCATATACTGCCAACAGTCATCGATTCTCGACCAACGCGAGCTGCAATGTCGCGATACGTTAAACGGCAATCGCGATAGGGTACAATCCGACCTTTATCAAAGTCGGAAACTTGATGGTAGGTATTCCTGCTCCTCACACGAGGCATCACAACAACGTTTCATCAGGCAACGCCGGTGAACTGGTGTTTGTCGTGAGAAATCGGTTGGAAACTTTCCTCATGTCAGCACGTAGTAGGTGTCGCCACCAGCGCCAACCTAGTGTGAATGCTCTGAAAAGCTAATCATTTGGATATCACAGTATCTTCTTCCTGTCGGTTAAATTTCGCGCCTGTAGCACGTCATGTTCGTGATGTAGCAATTTTAATGGCCAGTATTGTAGCTTTGCGTCTGCTAACGAGCGTGGGTCTACTGCATAGCGTCAATAGTGCGACTGATTTACGAGTACCTGTCACTGAGCCCCCACTTGAGAACGGCACTAGGCGCAAGCTAGAGGAGGCAGTTACAACTGCGGCAACGTCTCCCACATCGATCCGGAACGCTGTGCCAGGTGGGACCTGTTCTTTGTAGCGACGTTATCTCCACTCGCATCCGTTCAGAGGAACTGTCTCACGGCACTGCCGCAGGCGACAGCAAAGCGCGAGCGGATTGCGTCCGTGATGGGGCAGCTGGCTTGTCAAGCCCTGCAACCCACAGTCTACGGCAACTGCTCGTCACCCTTATGCACTGTGTGGAACCAAGACGCTACGAATCTGTAACTACAGAACATCAGAACAATGATCAAAACACATCGTAACTTCTAAAATAATCTTTTATGTTCCTTTTTTGCCGTAAGTTTTCACTTCTAACATATTACCTTATACTTCAGCCGAAGCATCCTTCATAGCTTGTGATACATTCAAAAATATTTCCTCGTTACAGTAACTAATCAAGATCTCCTCCATGAAAAACACCTCATTTTCCTAAATTGATGGTATTGTACATGTGCTGGAGCTGTCCATGACTTACTAATATGCTTTTTAATGATACACTGAAGAGCCAAAGAAACTGGTTCACCTGTCTAATATCGCGTGGAGCCCCAGCGAACACTCAGAACTGCGAGCCACACGACGTGGCATGGACTCGACTAATGTCTGAAGTAGCGTTGGAGCGAACTGACACCATGAATCTTTCAGGTCTGCCGATAAATCTGTAAGAATACGAAGAAGTTGATATCTCGTCTGAACACCACGTTGCAAAGCATCGCAGACATGCTCAATACCTATCCACACCATTTTATCAGACACTTATGAATGTCGAAACAAACTTTCCAGCATAATTTAAAAACTATTAAACCAGAGATATTTAAAGATACGTAGATTCGACTGTCCATTATTAATATAATTTCAAACCAACCATCCCCAGGAAATCGATCAGACGAGTTGCACAACTGGTGGAATCAACTGGGAGACATTACGACAAATTGTCGTCGAAGACGTGCATCTGTTCCCATTCAAAATTCAAATCCCTCAGCCATTAAGAGCAAGGGCCATGGAGCAGCGGTTGTGTATCGCCAACACTTTGTCCAGAGATATTGAAAAACAGGACTTCGATGTGAATATGGTTTGGTCTAGCGACGAAGCCCACTTTCATTTGGATGGGTTCCTCAACAAGCAAAATTGGCGCATTTGGGGGACTGAGAAACCGCATCTCGCGGTGGAGAAGTCTCTCCACCCTCAACTGTAGATTGTGTGGCGTCCATGCCACGTCCATGCCACGTCGTGTTGCGGCACATCTGCGTGCTCGTGGTGGCCCTATATGATATCAGGCACGTGTTCGAGTTCCTAAGGCTCTTCAGTGTATGTCCTACAGACCGGGTAACGATACTAAACACTAATAACAGTAACGCACTGGTGGCCATTCTAGTTGTCACAGAGAATTGGAACTCTACTCATTCACATACCCATGATGGTGGTCATGTGTACATCCGATTCTGTGTTTTGGTTGCTTCATGTTTTTTATTTATTCATTTATTTGTTTGTTTTTTGGCTGTGTGTATATATAGGGTGCCTCACTAACAACCATGAGGCGCGATTTCTCTGGTGTTTCGACAGATATTTGAAATTTTTAGCTGAGTCAGCCCAAACAAATTCCGCGACTCACAGTATCAGCGGAAAGCATCACATTTTTTCTTGTTACAAACAAAATTATAGTCAGAGTAGAATTTACGCGACCATTCTTTAGAGCGATCCTAAATTCGTCTAGCACAATAGCCTTTTTATCTGTACGTATTAAAAGGTACAGTAAAACAGAAAGAATATATGATACGGTGCAAGCTTTGCAAATTTCTATCGATCTTTTGGCGTCTGTCGTGTTTATCGACCGCATTAGAGACTGAGAGCAATTCACGTAGCCACAGCAATAACGTAGTCCAACTTATTATCACTTTCAGAACGATGTCAGGAAAGGCCAGGTGTTTCAGTTTCCATATCCCTAACACGACAATATCTACTGCATTTCACTAAGATGTCGGATTACAGAAATACGACACAAAGTTTAGCGCAGAAAAAAAAAACAGCAAAAGAGGAAAGCAATTATTAATCATTTTCTGATTGACCGAAGTTTTGTTCTCAACAGCGTTCGAGTCTGAGACGGCTGCTAACTGCAAAGGGCAGTAACCGTGAAGACAGGCACCTCAGAAACTGGCCAAACACAGAGTACTTTGTTAACACTGACAATTTAATGCAAGAGCATCCTGGAAAAAGTGGAAATTTCATCTGAAGGTTTGCGTTGGATGACTTTTTACAATTTTCATAAAGATCACTTTCTCAGCAACAATGGCTGCAATTAATCATTGCCAAAAAAGCGGTTGTCTAAAAGAAAAAAGAAAGATTAGTACGTTGCGCTGAGTGTGACTGAATATTATGGGCATGTGGCTTACCGTGATACAGTGGGCATCCATATGCATATCATACTGCATTGGATTTTACGTGAACATTTAGTTGTGAAAAATGCCTGTTCCCAGTGCGTAACACACAATGTGACTGAAGTTGAAGAACTAACTGTTGTCGGTTGATGCAAAGAAATGCGCAAAAGTGGAATGAGGAGATGTAAACCCGTTAATTCAAAAATTAATGCAATTGTAACTACCACAAAATGAAACAATTCGGATCTTTTAAATCTTCATTTTGGAGGGGTTACGTAGTAATGTTTCGTTAACTCGCCCAGAGGGTAAACAGATGAAAGTCAATGGTAAGTGATGTCAAGTACACATATTTTACAAGTAAACAATGTTAAGTACCCGTTAACGTTGTGGCGTCGCAACTAGTGCGAGCGCACAGTTTTCTATCAAATATTTACTGTGAAATGTAGACAGACTAAAGTAGCCATCAGATTAGCATATGTGCTGTAGCGGGCAGATTACCGGTGTCCGTTCGTCTGACGTCACGACCATATGGCATGTCTGTACCGTGAGAATGTAAGACCTGTGCGCTAACTAGCCGCGTGTATAACGTGGAACTTTCATCTTTAATAACTTCTAACTGAGGAACCTGAGGAAATTAAAAGTTAATATACTAGTTTCTGTTATGAATAAAAATAAGTCATCCAAATTTGAGCTTTGAAACCTGCATATTTTGGAAATTAGAAAAATCTTACAGAAAACGCAAATTTCTACAATTTTCGAGTCTAAATAAATACCATTATGTATAGATCACCTTCAGTGACCATCCAACTATGAAACAAAATCACCTTCCGTGCTTTTGTATTTATTTTGAGAATTTTACTTTTAGAAATTCACCTATAACTTTGTTAAAACCATAAATGTTTTGAATTTTTGTGAACAGTTATTTTATATGAGTAGGTGAGAGTGAATGAGTGTGCCTGAGTGAATGAAAGAGGGACATTCGCCATTCTTTGCAAGTGTATAAAATCTAGGTTGGAACTCGCAAGTGTTCAGACGATGTAACCGTGGGAACAGAGTCGCCAGTGGTTCCCCATCTTAGTGAATGTCGGATGTCCAAGAGTGTATGGTATTGTACAAGCAGCCAGAACGTTCGCGAGTATTTAAATAATTTCTGGAAATAAAGTAAAGTCTAGTTTTCCTTTCGGTTTGTTAAATTATACAGTAAATTTTGTGTAACAAGAAATCATGACGTAAATGATTCAGAAGTCATGACTGGTGCGTGCTAGATTTTGGCGCGAGGCGCACCCAAAGAGTTAATTCTGATTGGCTGTGGGATGTGTGAGCCAATGAGATGCGAGGACGGTTAGCAGACTAGGAGAGTGAGTCGCGAGTGGATGAGGGGTCGCGAAGGAACTGTGATCGAGAAGAGACATGCTTGATGTGTCCTCGCGAATAATGTGTAAAATGAAGTCATAAAGCGGCTTCATCGGTTCGGTACTGTGCGATTTGAGACTGGAAGAGTCCAGTAACGCGTAGTGTGAGTTTGAGCGAGTTGTGACTTTTCGTTCCGCGAAAGACGCGAGTAACTTTAATAATTAAAAGCGTGGCGGTACTTCGTAAACTTTTACTAAGTGCTTATGGCGAGCATTAACGTTAAAAAACGAACTATTATTGAACATCGACTGCAAACGTGTATGTTAGAAAATCGTCTGTGTTGCAGTTAAGTAAATTCCGTAACTTTGAAAGCTAATTCTGGCGGGGTTTGAGTGTGGATAGAATTGTGAACTGAACTTTCTTCAAACGTAGATTAGCGGGCTGATGATCAGGTTTAAAGACAATAAAGAGCTTAAATAGAATTACCAACTTCGCGTTCTCGTTTGAGTAAACAATTACTACCATTCCAATAACTCAATTTATTTAGGAAGATTGCTCATAGATTGTATTTCAGCAAACATGTATCGCGGCCTCCGGTGAGCGGCTATTAAATTGCAGTTTCTTCAACACTGCTTTTCTGCAATTTTTCCAGTAGCTGCTATCAGGAGAGGCGAGTGCAGCAACTACCTAAGAAACGAGGTAGGTGGATTTTCTTTCAGGGAAAGGAAACTGCGCGATAAGAGCCTGACCCGTCGCAACGTATTTCTAAGGATAAAATTTTTATGTAAATTCGCAGAGCATTTCCAACAGAATTATCGTCTTGTTTACTTGGTTACTCCGTAAATGGTGCTATCTATGTTTAGAGGGTCGACCAACAGGAGAATACCGAAAAAATACCGGAAAAAGTCGTATTATTGTTCATTAGCACATCAACAGCTGTCACACAACATGTCAGACAGTTTATTGATTATTTAACGGAGAAAAAAAAGCCGGCCGCTGTGGCAGAGCGGTTCTAGGTTCGCTGCTGCTACGGTCGCAGGTTCGAATCCGGCCACGGGCATGGATAGGTGTGATGTCTTTATGTTAGTTAGATTTAAGTCTAGGGGATTGATGTGCTAAGTCCCATAGTGCTTAGACCCATTTAAACCATTTTTTAAATCCAATATTCTCATTGTACATTTACCGCTAATCTACTACTTTTTGTTATTTATGCCAATCAAAAAATAGGTGAATTTTTTTAATCAATCGTACTGTTGAATTCATGAAATTCAGCCTTTTTAAGGTGTCGACGTCAAAGTGAAAAAACGCTTTCCCGGAAAGGTTCGAAAGCATGAAAAAATGTATACATTTTGAGGGTGAATATTTTGAGTAACATTGGGACGATCTGTACTTAAAAATTTTTTCTCTCACTGTCTTTTTTTTTTTTTACAAAAAAGACACTAAAAGAAAACTGCAAAGGAACACCGCTATTGCAATTTCGGAAATTATCTCAGGATGGTATCAGCTTTTCTTTAGCCCCCAGAGAAATCAAAGGGCTGCCTCCAAATTCATGAACTACAACTCCAATTCGCGGAAGTCACTGGTAATCAGGGCTACGTTGTATCGGTTCCCGATGCCAATATCTACTGCAGCTGCAATTCGGACTGTACTAAACTTTTGTTACCCCTACGGGAATTCTCAAGGCAATGAAAAATAGTACATCGAACAGCGGTTAAAGGTCAGGTCAAACATACGAGGACTGAGTAGGAAATTGCAATTTTCGGCAAATGGCAGCGTAGCTCCGATGGACAATTACTGGCTACTTTACTCGAAGTGTGCTGCAACAACTGAGGATATGAGCTTCGCATCGACGAGATATGAAGTCCTATTTAATCCCAGCTAGCATTATGTTACTATCGACAATGCAACTTCGAAGGTGATTTGACTTTACAATACCTAATTCAAAACATGTACACACACACACACACACACACACACACACACACACACACACACTGATGAGCCCAAACACTGTGATCACTGACCAGTGAGAGTCCCAATGGCGTCGAGTGTCGTTGTAGGCGCATGGTACGGAAATCAAGGTATATAAGCGGATAAGAGACGATTGGGGATCATTCTAGCAGCAACACGGACCGGAATTGGATTAATCGAGAGCCTCGTCGGGCACTGTGTTCGGCTTTTGGCGTGTTACTATCGTGATTTTACATGGAAAGAAGTTCAAGGAGGGTGATACGACGAGTAGGCAGTAAGGCGTTGCAATTTCACGAGTCGTCACAGAAAATGGAGCTCGATGGCTTGCCCACTCTGCAAGTAGAATAGGCGACGATCTGTGCCAGATCTGATGACAGAGTACAATTTTGGTGCAGACACAAGTGTTGAAAAACGCACTGCTCACCGTACATTCTTGCACATAGGCCTTCTTGCTGGACTAACACTCACTTTGTCACGTGGACGTCATCAGTTATGATTGCAGTGGTCACGGACGGGATCATCAAGACTGGACGTTGGATCAATGAAAATGTATAGTCTGCTCGGATGAATTGCTTTGGTCGATCGTCGGATATGCCATCATCCAACTGAGTGGCTTCTGTAAATGGACCTACGCATACCGATGGTGACAGCATATAGCTATGGGGGACGTTCAACTGTGCTTCCATGGGACCTGTGGCAGTTAGCGAACTTACCTGGACGGCTATCAACTACATAAACATTTTTACAAACCACTACCGTCCTTTCCAGCTGGAAGTCTCCTGCAGTGTCAATGGCGTCTTCCAGCAAGATAACTCCCCGTGTCTCAAATTCATAATCCTGGAACAGTGGTTTGAGGATCATGTTAATATCTTCGCCATCAGATTCACCTGAGATGAATCCGACATAACATGTTTTGGACACTGTCGGGCACAACTCCAATCCCGCTGATCACCGGCTCGAAATTTATTGGAACTGCTTGATTATATACTGTGTGTGCTGCGTGTGGTGTTGTAAAGTCTTTGCTTCAAACGTCTAGGGATATTGTATCACATCATCGTATCGTGAACAACTTTTGTTAGAGACTTAGAGACATAATGTTTGGTCACACTTCCCAGTGATCTTAGCCATGTTTTGCTATTGGTTATGCCCCTTAGAGGCGGCAAGGCGTAGGCACGTACGCTATGTGTGTTGCCTATAATCTAAACAAGTCTTCCGCATGAAAGGGAATTGGTCGAGATCCTGATTCCCTTTTTAAATTTCTCCACTGGGAGACAATCGTTATTAATATTTCCTTTTTCAGTACCACTCTATCAGTTTGCTGTGACACGTAGTCTGTAGCGCACATTGTTATTAGATCCTGCTAGTTCGCTGAAATCTCTTCGTTCCAGCCAGCTGTGCCCTTCTCGCCTCGATAAACAATCATTTGGGTCTGCGGAAGGCAGGAGCTTACAGTTAACTATGTAAGCGGCAATGCCTGCATTGATCAGACCGTTCACACAGTACATGAAAGGTACTTGGAATGCCATCACCGTACTAGCATTTAATAGCCCAGTAACTTAGCCGAGAATTGTGTCTCCGCAAGACACTCTACGGATTATTCTGCCACAGAAACCTTGGCCACGACGAAATCCTTCTCGGCTTCTATTATTGAGGAATCTTCCAAATACAAAATACATCCACATCTACGTCTGTATCTACGTGATTACCCTGCTATTCACAATAAAGTGCCTGGCAGAGGGTTTAATGAACAACCTTCAAGCTGCCTCTCTACCTTCCACTCTCGAATGGCACGAGGGAAAAACGAGCACTTTAGGATCCCACACCGCACAGAAATACTCCAGAATAGCGCGGACAAGCGTGGTGTAAGCAGTCTCTTTAGTAGATCTGCTACACCTTCTAAGTGTTCTGACAATGAACCGCAGTCTTTGCTTTGCTCTACCCTGAATGCTATCTATGTGATCGTTCCAATTTAGGTTATCTGTAATCGTAATCCCTAGGTATTTAGTTGAATTTACAGCCTTCAGATTTGTGTGACTTATCGCGTAATCGAAATTTAGCTGATTTCTTTTAGTACTCATGTGAATAACTTCACACTTTTCCTTATTCAGGGTCAATTGCCACTTATCGCACCTTGCAGATATCTTATCTAAATCATTTTTCAAGTCGTTTTGATCATTAGCTGACATTACAAGACTGTAAATGACAGCATCATCTGCAAACAATCTAAGACGGCTACTCAGATTGTCTCCTATGTCGTTAATATAGATCAGGAACAATAGAGAGCCTGTAACACTTCCTTGGGGAACGCCGGACATTACTTCTGTTGTAATGGCTCTGAGCACTATGGGACTTAACATCTGTGGTCATCAGTCCCCTAGAACTAAGAACTACTTAAACATAACTAACCTAAGGACATCACACACATCCATGCCCGAGGCAGGATTCGAACCGGCGACAGTAGCGGTCACGCGGTTCCAAACTGAAGCGCCTAGAACCGCATGGACTTCTGTTGTACTCGATGACTTTCCGTCTATTACTACGAACTGTGACCTTTCTGACAGAAAATCACGAATCCAATCGCACATCTGAGGCGATACTCCGTAGGCACGCAGTTTGGTTAGAAGACGCTTGTGAGGAACGGTGTCGAAAGCCTTCTGGAAATCTAAAAATATGGAATCAATTTCACACCCCCTGTCGACAGTACTTATTCTTTCATGAGTATAAAGAGCTTGTTGCGTTTCACAAGAACAATACTTTCTGAAACCGTGTTGACTATGTGTCAATAAATCGTTTTCTTCGAGGTACTTCGTAATATTCGAATACAGTTTATGTTCCAAAACCCTACTGCAAATCGACGTTAGTGATATAGGCCTGTAATTCAGCGGATTACTCCTACTTCCCTTTTTGGTTATTGGTGTGACTTGAGCAATTTTCCAGTCTTTGGGTACGGATCTATCTGTGAGTGAGTGGTTGTATACAACTGCTAAATATGGAGCCATTTTATCAGCATACTCTGAGAGGAACCTGACTGGTATACAATCTGGACCGGAGGCCATGTCTTTATTAAGTGATTTAAGCTGCTTCGTTACTGCGAAGACATCTACTTCTATGTTTCTCGTCTTGGCAGTTGTTTGTGATTGCAATTCAGGAATATTTACTTCGTCTTCTTTGGTGGAGGAGGTTCGGCAAACCGTGTTTGATAACTCTGCTTTAGTAGCACTGTCATCAGTGACTTTACCGTTGTTATCAAGCAGTGAGTATTGATTGCGCCTTGCCACTGGTGTGCTTTATGTATGTCCAGAATCTCTTTGGGTTTTCTACCAGATTTCGAGACAGAATTTCGTTGTGGAAATTATTAAAAGCATCTCGCATTAAAGTACGCGCTATATTTCGAACTTCTGTAAAACTTTGCCAATCTTGGGAATTTTGCGTTCTTTTAAATCTGGCATGCTTTCTTCGTTGTTTCTGCAACAATTTGTGTGCCACTGTGGATCAGTACCATCACTTATTAATTTATGTGTTATACATCTCTCAATTGCTGTCTATACTATATAACATTCCACAAGTTTTCTACATTGACATGATCAGATCGGAAGGAGTGAAGACTGTCTCTTAAAAAGGCATTAAGAGCACTTTTATCAGCTTTTTTAAATAGATGTACTTTGCGTTTCTGTTTGATGGTTGTAGGAGTTAGGATATTCAGCCTAGCAGCAACTGCCTTGTGGTCGCTAATCCCTGTATTCGTCACAACACTCACTATTTATCCAGGATTATTTGTTGCTAAAAGGTCAAGTATGCTTTCGCAATCATTTACGCTTCGAGTGGGCTCGTGAACTAATCGTTCAAAATAATTTTCAGAGAAAGCGTTCTGTGCAATTTCGGATAACGTTTTAAGCCTGCCGCCGGCTTTGAACGTGTCGTCTTCAGCGATGAGAGTCGCTTCTGCCTTGGTGCCAATGATGGTCGTATGCGTGTTTGGCGCCGTGCAGGTGAGCGCCACAATCAGGACTGCATACGACCGAGGCACACAGGGCCAACACCCGGCATCATGGTGTGGGGAACGATCTCCTACACTGGCCGTACACCTCTGGTGATCGTCGAGGGGACACTGAATAGTGCACGGTACATCCAAACCGTCATCGAACCCATCGTTCTACCATTCCTAGACCGGCAAGGGAACTTGCTGTTCCAACAGGACTATGCACGTCCGCATGTATCCCGTGCTCTAGAAGGCGTAAGTCAACTACCCTGGCCAGCAAGATCTCCGGATCTGTCCCCCATTGAGTATGTTTGGGACTGGAAGAAGCGTCGTATCACGCGGTCTGCACGTCCAGCACGAACGCTGGTCCAACTGAGGCGCCAGGTGGAAATGGCATGGCAAGCCGTTCCACAGGACTACATCCAGCATCTCTACGATCGTCTCCATGGGAGAATAGCAGCCTGCATTGCTGCGAAAGGTGGATATACACTGTACTAGTGCCGACATTGTGCATGCTCTGTTGCCTGTGTCTATGTGCCTGTGGTTCTGTCAGTGTGATCATGTGATGTATCTGACCCCAGGAATGTGTCAATAAAGTTTCCCCTTCCTGGGACAATGAATTCACGGTGTTCTTATTTCAATTTCCAGGAGTGTATTTCAGCTTCATTGCAGTGCTCTCTATTAGGGCTTGGAGCTCTGGTTCTTTCCCAACACAGCTACGACAATTTACATCTACGATGACAATTGTTTCTACAACTACCTTACTGTGTTTTACCTGCCCACTTTTAGACGGACGTCCCTTCTGTGGTTCCCTGAGACCCTCTAGCCTAAAAAACCGCCCGGTCCCTTCCACACAGTCCCCGCTACCCGTGTAGCCGCCTCCTGTGTGACGCGATGCATTGCGCCGGCGGTAGATGCCATCACGCCGAGGAGAAACAAAGAGCATGTAGAGGTGTACATGGTCCCCAAGGATGCTTTGTGTCGTGCAGAATGAGGACACCGCACAGTAAATACTAGCGAAGACATTCCCCAGACAATAACGTCCCCATCTCCGGCCTCGACCCTTCCAATGATTGTTGCAGAGCGTTTGCTTTTAGACGCTTCACGCCGTACACTCCAACGGCCATCCGAACGATGGAGCGTAAACCGTGGTTCATCTGAAAAAGCCGCCTATCACCACTCAATGGACGTCCAGTTGCGGCATTGGCGCGGAAGTTCTAACCTTGGTCGCTGATAAATAGCAGTCAGCTACGGAGGCAGCATTAGCTGAGCGATCGTTGAGAAGGCACTGTCGGTAACCCCTTGGTTCATATGGACGGTCAGTTTGTAACACCATAACTTACACATTGCATACCTTTTGTTGATTCATTTAGCTTTCTATTTTGTTCAACATCCCATCGTTGAACTTCTGTAATTAGTGTATGATTAATTCGATACTGTAATGAAGTGTAATCTCTGTAATATTTACAATATGAGCAAATGATGTTTTGTCTTTCTCACACAATCTCTTTGGTTATCTCTGAGGTTGAATAATTTTGTTTAAATAAGTTTTTTGTAGAAGTGTCAATATGTACAAATGTTCTGTTTTATTTAATGTGGTTGGTTGCTGTTATGTAAACTGCTGACCTTCACTTAGGGTTCTTAGTTACTTTGTATGTAAAAGGTGTTGTGGTTCCCCTCGGGAACGGAACTTCGTAGTGCGTGCAAAATGTGGTTGGCACGGACAGAAAGGTGGAAGGGAGAGTCGGGGGGATGAGCTACTGAACCAGCAAGAGCTCACGAAAAGGTTGTGAATTGTGCTAGTGCCGAGAGGGGCTTTCTGTGCCGTTTCCCAATGTGCCAGGGCCTCGGATGGATGCAGTAACTAGCTGGAATTATGTTGGATTTGATATCTATCATCGCCACGAAGAAATAACAAAGTCCAGCAGTTCTACCTGCAAATCCACCTACCAACATGCACTCGCGACCAATTTGCGCAATCACTGTAATGGAACAGAAGAACTATAGTAATGTACAGTGGAGGATCAGCTCATTGGATGTTATGGTGTACTCAAATATAAGGTAACTTATACTTGAACTCTTACACATGCCTTGATTTTTTATCCCCAGTAACACAACCACTTAGGGTCTTTCCCATGTCAAAAATGGTTACGGGGTGTCCATATTGTGCAAATAGGAAAGCCCAGTTATTAATCCAATAATGCCACTTGAAGATTGTAAGAAGAAACTAAGTTAAAGTTAATGTAGCGGAACTGAGTAATATAGCAAATGATGCTTGCTGAAAATAATTTTTATATTAAAACTGCTTATTAATATTTTGATGCTAACTTCAATAGTGAATGTTCTCAAAACTGTGGCTTATAGAGTTTTCCAAATTAAATAGTCACAGTGCAGCCTGTTGAAAATTACTCTTGCTATTCAAGTCTAATTCTGTACTATACTGGATTCCTCTTGTGTATTAAAGGTGCATATTAGTGGTGTAACTGGATCCACAGCTTGTCTATTGTGTTCATGCTAGATAACGATTAATAGAAAGACCACTGTCTATGAAACCAGTAACTTCTTTATTCAAAGACCAGTGATAAGTAATTTGTTAGCGAACTCCATTTGATTTTCATTCTAAATAGAAAAGTATTTAGCTCAGTGAGACTTAACCTATGCCCAGCTCATAATTTTGCAGTGAACTAAATTTACAAGTTTTTTGTCAAATAGGAAAATGTTTGAAAAGTAATACTGAACCTACGTCCAATTTATGATTCTACAGTGAATATTAATAGCAACGTTATGGAGAGCATTTATTTTGACTAAGTCCTGAAGGAAATAGTGTGTATTGTTATCTGTTGTAATTATTCAAATAGTTTGTTCTTCTCTGTCAGCTCCAGCCTTAACGTGAACATATGCAGGTGCCAGAGTTCATTGCACTCTCGTGTGACAAAGTGTAGGCTGTGTTTAACCACTGAAGTTACTTATTTTCAGTTTCTTGAACAAGAATGTTACTCATTCTTATGCCTAATTAGGCAGACGACCGTTTTTATTATCATTTGGACACTGTGGATAGGTAAATTATTGTTTGTTACCGTTTAAATATTTATGTAATTCTGACTTTCACTTCCGACAAGCCACCTCCGTTAGGTACAACACGGTCAACACAACTAAATTCCTTTCAAAGTGTAACACTGCACCGCTGCTTTATACCATAATTACTTTAACAAGACAGTTTCATTATACGATCTGCCTCCAACTTTAAGGTTATGGTTTAACAGTAGCGGGCAGTAGTGTTATCAGTTGTTCAGCAGCTGCACGTCTATTGGCCCGAACACATCTCTGCATTCCTCGTTGACCCCTGTCGTCTATGGCCCGTGGTGTACCACAGTTGTGTCGGTGCTGGTTTTGGATAACAAATATTTGCCATGCCCGGTGGCACGCGAACAGTTTAGACACTTAGCCGTTTCGGAAATTCTTCCACCCCTGGCTCAGAAGTCAGCGATCATACTCTTTCGTACGTGACCTAACTCGCTGCGTTTCCATATTACGAAAACAAACGCACTGCCTTTCGCGTCCCCCTGACACGCTCGACCTACCCTCCACGGCTAGTGCTGCCAGCTCCCATTATTGCACGTCGACCTTGAACGTTGGCGGTAGTCACTTCAATGTGAATGAACCGTGTATAACAGGGCGTGGCAGTGTCTTTTAGAAGTTGATAATTAATTGAAACCCTCAGTTGCTGACAGGTGTTGTTGATATACCACGATGGGGACAGCTGAAAATGTGAGACCCGACCGGTACTCGAACCCGGGATCTCCTGCTTACATGGCAGACGCTCTATCCATCTGGAGATCCTGGGTTCGAGTCCTGGTCGGGGCACACATTTTCAGTTGTCCCCATCGAGGTATATCAACAACACCTGTCGGCAGCTGAGGGTTTCAATTAATTATCATTTATTCTAGAGAAGCTGCACTGTCATCAGTGGTATCTGTTCTTTCGAGAACAGTTACTATCTTCATACATCTTCTAGAAGTATTTAACCGTCTAGTAGCACAAGTACAGGAAAGGAGACGAAACGTCGATTCTTTTGGAAGATTGTAGAGGAACAGGACGCGGCCTGCCTCAGAAATTGTAGCATCAGTAATGAATCCTGTTTGCCATCAAGAATTAGATAAATTTAGTGGTAGAATCCTTATACAAGTTGTACATATTTCCTTCCGCATGCCATTCGTTTGTTTCTTTCGTTTCGTCGGTCGACTCGACTGAATCGAGTTATCGAGTAGTTGTACTTTCCTATGTAGCACGAGCGTCCGCGCCATCGTATTTTATGCGCTGCTGTCTATCACATAGACAGCTAACACATACCTACGAGAAAAGTCGCGACCATTCTAGTGATGATCTCGATGTTATTCTGTCTGGCATTTGTTCGAGAAAAGTCGCGAATATTCAACTGTTCTGTGATTAAAAAGAGGCTAATGGCAGAGATTCTTCAATACAAACAAACGAGAATAAACGCCCTTAAATGACCGAGATTCTGTTATGCAAGCGTAGTCCTAGAACTGACTAACCTACTTTGCAAACGTTGTACAAAATATTTATTGTCTACCTGCATCTGTTGCTACAGTAGAGAGAAATTTTTCAACATTGAGCCGTACAAAGACATGCCTGAGGTCGACGATGAAGGACGATCGACTTAATGACTTAGCTCTGTTGAACACTCACTCTGACATTGATTGTCCTCCTGACGGTGTAGTTAACCAAATGGCCAGGAAGAATAGGCGCATAGAATTCATCATTTAAGGAAGCGAATCACAATTGTAACTTTTGCATATCATGAGATGGCATTGTCTTGTATATTTGTATAATCAGACAATCGTGCTGGGCGGTGAACCTCACTGGAAATACAGCTCAAGCTAAATAAATCGACTACAACTTTCTCGGCAGTATTTGTTTCCCGATAAAACGCGCAAGGAAGAATTTCGGACACGGAACAATATCGTTGTTTGGGCTTATTTGCTCGTGGAAGAGCGCTATGCGAGCAGCATCAAAGAACCGCCTACTCCTGAGTCACACGATCAACTTTGCGACGAAACAAGCTTCGTGTGACTGGAAGCGTCTGAGGGTCTGCACCGTGGCAGGAAGCGGCTGCAGTTCGTCGGCGTAATTTCTAGTCGCGGGGCGGCGCCGTCCCACCCTATGCGGGGGCGGACTACGTGTTTGTTTGCAGACGGCGCTGTGCCGCAGCGCGCCGCGCGCCGCGCTCAAAGTTGGCAGCCCTGGCAGCGGTTATTCCCCGCGAGAGCAGGCAGCCAGTCTGCAGCGACTCTTCGCGACGCGCCAGAAATGCAAATAGCAATTTGTTTCAACCGGGCGGGCGGCGCCGTTCCGCAGGCGGAACAAAGGCGGGGACGGCGGCGGAGGCGGCGGTGGCGACTGCCTTATTCATCTCCCTGGGGGCGGCGGGGGCGGCGGTGGCGGAGGATGCTCTTAGCCACCCTCTTCCTGACTTGGTTAACTCGGGTCGTCACGGCCGATACACACGGCTCCGAGCGCCAGCGCTGCCCGCGTCTTGCACTCCGCTCCATTATGCATTCTGTGTGCTCATTTTAGCTTTTAAATAGCCTCTTCAGCACGTTTATACATGATGACACACGTTCTCTTCCACTCCCTCCAATAACCGCCGTACGGCAATTGTTATTTTACCTCTTTTGCCTTTATCGACCTACGTAATTCCTAGCCATTCTCTTCATAATTCAGAATCGGCCTTTGGTTCTCTTTAGGCAATTCTGAGATCATTAGCTTTCCTCGAGGTTAGATATCGGTCACGTCTCTACTGAAATTTGTGGTCTAAGAAAACTTGACAATGTAATTAAATAAGAAATATTTCTTTACGTTCTGCAAAGAGTATTATTTGTTTGTCTTTCGGTGTTTTAGGCCAGTGTCAGGTGATAGATGAATGTTGCAAACAGATAAAAATAAGTGTGTCTTATACAGAAAATGATGTCATGTAGAGTGTTTTCAAAAGAATGTATTACATTTTTATACTATGCAGAAATATTTATATTCAGTTACAAATGAAAAATATTTTGTTCAGACAAGCGTAAAAATTAATTTTTTGAAAATTTAGCAGTTATAGCAGTCCTCGAACGCAATAAAGGGATTCATTTGACACAGGTTTCCGCACTGCTATGAGTGTCTTCATCAGAAATAAAAACTCAAATTGTCATGTCATATATTAAATTGAAACTCGAGCGATAAAGCTTTAGTCACAAAATGTGTGAAACTGAATACATGAGAAGCAAGTCAGTATGGACTGGACACGGGAAAAACTGAGAATCAGTGTGCATATGAAACAGGACAATACCTGAGTTTTTATTGACCAAACTCAATTCCCTTCTTCCTCCCGGTTAAATTGAGTTTTAGTTACACAAACGTCACATTAAAATTGTAAATACAAATTCATTTTTCATCTGTTCTTAAATGTAAGGATATCTACACAAATATTTTTTTTCATTTTCAATTAAATGTAATTTTTCCTGCGGATCAAAAAAAAGGTAACATTTTCCTTTGTAAACATATATCGTCTTCTGTTTAAGTAATATCTGTGTAACTCGCACGTCATTCTATCGTTGTTCCCGACATTCGAGTTGTCACTTGAAGATGGCCTAAAGCCGAAAACCGATGCGTGACCGAAAAAATAATATGCGTTGCAGAACACTAACAAAGTGCCTCTTATTTAATATTCTGTTTGCCAAGTACCGACGGAAAATTCAGGTAAACTTTACATTTGACACGAATTGGCACTCTTTGGGAAGAACGACCATTTCGATCTTAATAGAGAAGTCAGTCAACGTTGGAGTGCTTACCTTCCAGCACAATCACATGAAATTTCGAGAGGAAATTATAGATTTCCTACGACACCTGTCGCGTCCCGATCATAAAAGGTAAGTGACTAGCAAACCTGACAATGCTTCGCAGTTGATAAATATGCGTGACTTCTCTCCCCTCTCTCTCTGTCCATCTCCTCCATCCACATATTCGCTGGCAGCGGTGGTCTAGCGGTTCTAGGCGCTCAGCCCGGAACCGCGCGACCGCTACGGTCGCAGGTTCGAATCCTGCCTCGGGTATGGATGTCTGTGATGTCCTTAGGTTAGTTAGGTTTAAGTAGTTCTAAGTTCTAGGGGACTGATGACCACAGATGTTTAGTCCCATAGTGCAGAGCCATTTGAACCATATAGTATTCACCGTGAAATTACCGTGGAATATCGACGTACTGGGTAAACACAAAAGCATGTCTCTCATCCTGGAACAATTAGATGTAACTCACCAATTACTTCCAATACTGACTCATTCCGTAACAAGGGATTGGAAGAACAAGAAGACAAACAGTTTTTCTTACCCATATGTTGTTGTTGTAGTCTTCAGTCCAGAGACTGGTATGATGCAGCTCTCCATGCTACTTTACCCTGTGCAAACTTCTTCATCTCCACGTATCTACTGCAGCCTGCATCCTTCTGAATCTACTTAGTACATTCATCTCTTGGTATTCTCTACGATTTTTACCCTCCACGCTGTCCTCCAATACTAAATTGGTGACCCCTTGCTGCCTCAGAACATTTTCTATCAACTCATCCTTTCTTCTAGTCAACGTGTGCCACAAATTTCTCTTCTTCCCAATTCTATTCAGTACCTCCTAATATTTGCCATCTAATCTTCAGCATTCTTCTGTATCACCACATTTCGAAAGCTTCTATTCTTTTCTTGTAGAAACTATTTATCGTCCATATTTCACTTTCACACAGGGCTACACTCCATACAGATACTTTCAGAAAAGACTTCCTGATACTTAAATCAATACTCAATTTTAACAAAATTCTCTTCTTCAGAAACGCTTTCCTTGCCATAGCCAATCTATATTTTACATCCTCTCTGCTCCGACCATCATAAGTTACTTTGCTCCCCAAATAGCAAAACTCATTTACTACTTTAAGTGTGTCATTTCCTAATCTAATTCCCACAGCATCACCTGATTTAATTTGACTACATTCCATTATCCTCTCTTTGCTTTTGTTGATGTTCATCTCACTATCCATTCTCTTAAGCAGCTCTTCCAGGTCCTTTGCTGTCTCCGACAGAATTACCATGTCACCGGAAAACCTCAAAGTTTTTATTTCTTCTCCATGGATTTAAATTCCTACTCCAAATTTTTCTTTTGTTTCCTTTACTGCTTGCCCAATATACAGATTGAATAATATTAAGGATAAGCTAGAACCCTGTGTCACTCCCTTCCCAACCACTGCATCCCTTTCATGTCCCTCGACTCTTATAACTGCCATCTGGTTTCTGTACAAATTGTAAATAGCCTTTCGCTCCCTGTATTTTACCCCTGCCACCTTTAGAATTTGGAAGAGAGTATTCCAGTCAACATTGCCAATTTACTTCTGTAAGTCTACAAATGTTAGAGACGTAGGTTTGCCTTCCCTTAATCTATCTTCTAAGATAAGTCGTAGGGTCGGGCCGGTGTTCCAACAATTCTGTGGAATCCAAACTATCTTCCCCGAGGTTGGCTTGTACTAGTTTTTCCATTCGTCTGTAAAGAATTCGTGTTAGAGTTTTGCAGCTGTGACTTATACAACGGATAGTTCGGTACTTTTCACAGCTGTCAACACCTGCCCCCTTTGGGATTGGATGGTGGTGGTGGTGGTTAGTGTTTAACGTCCCGTCGACAACGAGGTCATTAGAGACGGAGCGCAAGCTCGGGTTAGGGAAGGATTGGGAAGCAAATCGGCCGTGCCCTTTCAAAGGAACCATCCCAGCATTTGCCTGAAGCGATTTAGGGAAATCACGGAAACCCTAAATCAGGATGGCCGGAGACGGGATTGAACCGTCGTGCTCCCGAATGGGAGTCCAGTGTCCTAACCACTGCGCCACCTCGCTCGGTCTTTGGGATTGGAAATATTACCAATATAGTACAATAGATTACTGTTTTCTAACTGTAGACTTTAGTATTCGGATACGGCAGTCTCTTAATAAAAAGAAGAAAATGGATTTTATTTGCAATATCAGTCTTCTGCCGCTGTTTTATCCTTCCCATGTGCGATACTTTCGCACAAGTCGATACAGTACACACGTCTCTCTTGAGCCGTGAACGGAAACATAAACAATTTCTGAGCTGTTCAGTAAAATTTATGTCGCGCCAGAATCCGTGAATGCTTCGAAACGCATTTTCTCTTCCTAGACCTACTTCTACATCTGCATCCAGGCTCCGCATTCTACCTTATGGTGTGTGGCGGAGGGTACTTCTGTTTGTCACTATCACATTCCCCCTTTTCTGTTCGTTCAAGAACGATGCATGGGAAGAACTACAGTTTTTATCTATCCGTATGAGTGCTGACTTCTCAAGTTTTCCTGTCGTGATCATTTAAGGGGACGTATGTGAGAGGAAGTAATTTATTCCCCGTCTCTTTTTGGATTGCCAGTCTCTTTATAGACCCAACGGCCTGCTGTCATGTAGATGTAAAAACCTATATCCTGCTCTTTCTTTGGCCATGACTGTCAAAGGTCAACAGCAAAATACATTGACCGGTTGGGTTCAGGTCGTAAAAGTACTCTATGGCAAATTGTTATCAATGATTCGAACACAGTATTTGTGGAAGAGTCACGCAAAGGACAGCAGAGCGAAATTTGTAAATAAATGAGTATTCATGAAAAATTTTGACTCCTTTGTTGAATATATTCCTACAGTACTTTTAGTATTATTTTCCCTTAAAAAATAAGGGTGAAATAAACATGAGCGAGGATAAGGATGGGTAGCTCCTAGGAGTAAAGTTTACTCAAAGACAAAAGAAAGTCGCACCACGAAGGAGTTATCCGAATGGGACGGAAATAGGTAGATGTGATATTCATGTACAGAAAAATGGTTCAAATGGCTCTGAGCACTATGGGACTTAACATCTGAGGTCATCAGTCCCCTAGACGTAGAACTACTCAAACCTAACTAAGCTAAGGACAGAAATCACGTCCATGCCCGTGGCAGGATTCGAGCCTGCGACCGCAGCAGCCGCGTGGTTCCAGACTGTAGCACCTAGAACCGCTCGGCCACTCCGGCCGGCCCACGTCCAGACACACAAATGATTACATTATCAGAAAAAAATTGGATGATTTCTCCAAGAAAAAGAGCTTCACGAACTGGTAAAGTTAGTAACGTATTGGTCCATCTCTGGCCCTTATCGAAGCAGCTGCTCTGCTCGGCATTAATTGATGTTTTGTGCCCTCCTGAGGGACACCATGACAAATTCTGTCCAATTGACGCGTTAGATTGCCAGAATCCGGAGTTGGTTAATGAATCCTGCCCATAATACCCCAGACATTTACATGGACACTTAATTAAAAAGAATAGACTAATATTAATGAATAAACGCAATAAGTCACGTAGCCGGTTGGCCCTGACTAGTATTAGCACGCAATCTGACTGCATACAATAAAAATAAAGAATGACAAGGAATTTCCATTAACACAATTGATTAATTAAGTCCCCCGCAACTATAAAAGCTACGAGAAAACAAAGCACAAGTGTAACTGTTCTGTGTGTGGTAGTGTGACTCAACGTACATGTATCTAGCACAGTTCTTTCTCAATACGACAAAATATTTTAAACACCATTTACAATGAACTAATTGAAAAAGCAGAAATACTATAATTGCACACAGAAACCAGAATTACAAGTCTAATAAATGAACACGAGCAAGAAGCTTTGTTGACTGTACCTGTGAGCAAGAGGGATTGTCATTAAAGAAAACTGTAATACCTATTTACCTCATTATATATAGACGAAAATATTCCATTACATCAGCATCATAAATCAAAAGTACATCTCCTTTCTGAAATATATTCTGGCAATTGCAACTTCTTCCATCTATACATTACACCAACCGAACAGCGTCTACTACTCTCTCGCCCAAAAGTACAACTGCCCTCGACATCGTCTGAGCTACTACTGCCCAGTGGAGGCGGCGGAATAATAATCTTTGGCGCAATCTCTGGCGCTGTGACTCAGTGTAGCCACCTTTCACATTCTCAACCAGGAAAATATTTGGCAACCTTCCAGGCCATGATAGGGTTTGACAAGCTCGAAGAAAAGCAGTTGAAACTCTCTCCGTGTGCAAGCGGGCATTATTTTGCTGAAATGTAAGCCCAGAATGGCTCGCCACGAGCAGAAACAAAACGGGTCACAGAATGTAGTCGACGTACCACTGTGGTTTAAGGGATCCGGTTATGACAAGTGATGGCACCACAGACCACCGCTCCCGGCTGCCGCGCTGCACGGCGGGCGACCTAGATGTTGGTATACCACCTCTCTCAGGGGTGTCTGCAGACACGTCTTCACTGGTTATAGGGGCTCAGTTCGAAGTGGGACTCATCACTGAAGCAGATATACTATAATTAAGATTTCAGTTCCAGGCCGAAGCCGTGTCTGGGGGCTCTCGGACAATGGCAGGATACAGTCCTGTCCCAATCTGCCAAGGAGAGCCATACAATGCGATTTCAAAAGAAAAAAAAAGAACTTGGACCTGTTGACACCAAAAGTAAGCATTAATGAGTAACGTAGATGTAAATACCACCGGAGTAGTGAAGCAACTGAAATCACTTAATAAAAGCAAGTCTTCTGGCCCAGACTGTATACCAGTTAAGCTTCTTTCCGAGTATGCTGATGCATTAGCTCCATACTTAACAATCACATGCAACCGTTCGCGCGACGAAAGATCCGTACCCAAAGGCTGGAAGGCTGCACAGGTTACACCGATATTCAAGAAAGGTAGTAGGAGTAATCCACTAATTTACAGGCCCATATTGTTAACGTCGATATGCAGCAGAATTTTAGAACATATATTGTGTTCGAACATTATGAATTACCTCGAGGGAAACGGTCTATTGACACACATTCAACATGGGTTTAGAAAACATCGTTCGTGTGAAACACAACTAGCTCTTTATTCACATGAAGTGCTCTATTGACAAGGGATCTTAGATCGATTCCATATTCCTAGAATTCCGGAAGGCTTTTGACACTGTACCACACAAGCGGCTTGTAGTAAAATTGCGTGTTTATGGAATATCGTCTCAGTTATGTGACTGGATTTGTGATTTCCTGTCAGAGAGGTCACAGTTCGTAGTAACTGACGGAAAGCCATCGAGTAAAACAGAAGTGATTTCTGACGTTCCCGAAGGTAGTGTTACAGGCCCTTTGCTTTTCCTTATCTACATAAACGATTCTGCAGACAATCTGAGCAGCCGTCTTCGGTTGTTTGCAGATGACGCTGTCGTTTATAGACTAATAAATTCATCAGAAGATCAAAACAAACTGCAAAACGATTTAGAAAAAATATCTGAATGGTGCAAAAAGTGGCAGTTGACCCTAAATAACGAAAAGTGTGAAGTCATCCACATGAGTACTGAAAGGAACTCGTTAAACTTCGGTTACATAGTAAATCAGTCTAAACTAAAGGCCGAAAAATTCAACTAACTACCTAGGTATTACAATTACGAACAGTTTAAATTGGAAAGAACACACAGAAAATGCTGTGGGGACGGCTAACCAAAGACTGCGTTTTATTGGCAGGATACTTAGAAAATGTAACAGACCTACTAAGGAGACTGCTTACACTACGCTTGTCCGTCCACTTTTAGAATACTGCTGCGTGGTGTGGGATCCATAGTAGATAGGACTGACGGAGTACATCGAAAAAGTTCAATGAAAGGCAGCAAGTTCTGCATTATCGCGAAATATGTGAGAAAGTGTCTCAGAAATGATACAGGATTTAGGCTGGAAATCATTAAAAGAAAGGCGTTTTTCGTTGCGACGGAATCTTCTCACGAAATTACAACCACCAACTTTCTCCTCTGAATGCGAAAATATTTTGTTGACACCGATCTACATAGGGAGGAACGATCACCAAGATAAAATAATGGAAATCAGAGCTCCTATGGCAAGATATAGGTGTTCATTCTTACCGGAATAGAGAATTGTGAAGGTGGTTCGATGAATCCTCTGCCAGGCACTTAAATGTATTCTGCAGAGTATCCATGTAGATGTAGATATAGATTTATGGTCAACATTATATGAAACAAAGTGCGCAAATTTATGTAATGTCATTTGGATAAGAAGTTAAAATTGAACCAACACATACACTCCTGGAAATGGAAAAAAGAACACATTGACACCGGTGTGTCAGACCCACCATGCTTGCTCCGGACACTGCGAGAGGGCTGTACAAGCAATGATCACACGCACGGCACAGCGGACACACCAGGAAACGCGGTGTTGGCCGTCGAATGGCGCTAGCTGCGCAGCATTTGTGCACCGCCGCCGCCAGTTTGCCGTGGCATACGGAGCTCCATCGCAGTCTTTAACACTGGTAGCATGCCGCGACAGCGTGGACGTGAACCGTATGTGCAGTTGACGGACTTTGAGCGAGGGCGTATAGTGGGCATGCGGGAGGCGGGGTGGACGTACCGCCGAATTGCTCAACACGTGGGGCGTGAGGTCTCCACAGTACATCGATGTTGTCGCCAGTGGTCGGCGGAAGGTGCGCGTGCCCGTCGACCTGGGACCGGACCGCAGCGACGCACGGATGCACGCCAAGACCGTAGGATCCTACGCAGTGCCGTAGGGGACCGCACCGCCACTTCCCACAAATTAAGGACACTGTTGCTCCTGGGGTATCGGCGAGGACCATTCGCAACAGTCTCCATGAAGCTGGGCTACGGTCCCGCACACCGTTAGGCCGTTTTCCGCTCACGCCCCAACATCGTGCAGCCCGCCTCCAGTGGTGTCGCGACAGGCGTGAATGGAGGGACGAATGGAGACGTGTCATCTTCAGCGATGAGAGTCGCTTCTGCCTTGGTGCCAATGATGGTCGTATGCGTATTTGGCGCCGTGCAGGTGAGCGCCACAATCGGGACTACATACGACCGAGGCACACAGGGCCAACACCCGGCATCATGGTGTGGGGAGCGATCTCCTACACTGGCCGTACACCTCTGGTGATCGTCGAGGGGACACTGAATAGTGCGCAGTACATCCAAACCGTCATCGAACCCATCGTTCTACCATTCCTAGACCGGCAAGGGAACTTGCTGTTCCAACAGGACAATGCACGTCCGTATGTATCCCGTGCTACCCAACGTGCTCTAGAAGGTGTAAGTCAACTACCCTGGCCAGCAAGATCTCCGGATCTGTCCCCCATTGAGCATGTTTGGGACTGGATGAAGCGTCGTCTCACGCGGTCTGCACGTCCAGCACGAACGCTGGTCCAACTGAGGCGCCAGGTGGAAATGGCATGGCAAGCCGTTCCACAGGACTACATCCAGCATCTCTACGATCGTCTCCATGGGAGAATACCAGCCTGCATTGCTGCGAAAGGTGGATATACACTGTACTAGTGCCGACATTGTGCATGCTCTGTTGCCTGTGTCTATGTGCCTGTGTTTCTGTCAGTGTGATCATGTGATGTATCTGACCCCGGGAATGTGTCAATAAAGTTTCCCCTTCCTGGGACAATGAATTCACGGTGTTCTTATTTCAATTTCCAGGAGTGTAGATGAAGTAAGCTTAATTAAACAATCTCTATTCAACGTATTCAGCCCTTAAAAGAATCTCTCACTGCACAGACTTGCAGCAGAGTGTCGGTTTATTTTGCGTAATTGCTCTCCCCTGATTTCATACGGGGCTACCTTCTGAGGCAGTGCATCCAGAGTAAAGGAAATGGAAAAAGAAATGTAAAGACAGTAAGAAATGCATCCTTGAACATACGCTGAAGAGCCAAAGACGCTGGTACATCTGCCTCATTTCGTATAGGTCCCCCGCGAGCACGTCGTTACATGTATTCGACTAATGTCTGAAGTAGTGTTGGAGGAACTGACACGATGAATCCTGCAGGGCTGTCCATAAATCCGTAAGAGCACGAAGAGGTGGATATATCGTCTGAACACCACGTTGCAAGGCATCGCAGACATGCTCAATAATGTTCATGTCTGTGGAGTTTGGAGGCCAGTGGAAGTGTTTAAACTCAGAAGAATGTTCCTGGAGCCACTATGTAGCAATCCTGGACGTGTGGGGTGTCGCCCTGTCCTGAGATTCATTCGAAGAATCTTAAGGAAATGCAGTCCGAAAAAAAAGAAGTAGGTTACAGTACACTTGTTCGCCCACTGCTTGAATACTGCTCACCGGTATGGGATCGGTACCAGATAGGGTTCATAGAAGAGATAGAGAAGATCCAACGAAGAGCAGCGCACTTCGTTACAGGATCATTTAGTAATCGCGAAAGCGTTACTGAGATGATAGGTAAACTCCAGTGGAAGACTCTACAAGAGAGACCCTCAGTAGCTCGGTACGGTCTTTTGTTGAAGTTTCGAGAACATACCTTGACTGAAGAGTCAAGCAGTATATTGCTCCCTCCTACGTATATCTCGCGAAGAGACCATGAGGATAAAAACAGAGAGATTAGAGCCCACACAACAGAGGCCAACCGACAATCCTTTCCACGAACAATGCGAGCCTGGAATAGAAGAGAGAACCGATACAGGTACTCAGGGTACCCTCCGCCACAAACCGCCAGGTGGCTTGCGGAGTATGGATGTAGATGTAGATGCTGGAATTGCCCGAGTCCATTGGAATGCACAGTGGGCATGAATGGATGCAGGTGATCACACAGGGTGCTTACGTATGTGTCGCCTGTCAGAGTCGTATCCACACGTACCAGGGGTCCCACATCACTCGAGCTGCACACGCCACACACCATTACAGCGCCTGCACCAGCTTCAAAATTTTCCTGCCGACATTCAGGGTCCACGGATTCTCGAGGTTGTCTCCATACCAGGTACACGTCCATCCCCTCGATACATTTTGAAACGAGGTTCGTCCTACCAGTCAAAATATTTCCAGTCATCAATAGTTCAATGCAGGTATTGACGGGCACAGGCATGGGTTAAAGCTTTGTGTCGTGCAGTCATCAAGGGTACACGAGTGGGCGCTCGACTCCGAAAGCCCATATCGATGATGTTTAGTTGAATGGTTCGCACGCTGTCACTTGTTGATGGTTCAGCATTGAAATGTGCAGTAATTTGCGGAAGCGTTGCACTTCTCTTCAGTTACCGTTGGTCCCGTTCTTCCGACCGCAGTGATGTCGGAGATTTGACATTTTACCGGTTTCCTAATATTCACGGTACACTCGTGAAATGGTCGTAAGAGAAAATCCCCACTTCATCGCTGCCTCGAAGACGCTGTGACCCATCACTCGTGCGCCGACTTAAATCTTGATATTCTTTCATTGTAGCAGCAGTAACCGATGAAGCAATTGCGCCAGACACTTGATGCCTTACGTTGGCGTTGCCGACCACAGCGCCGTATTCTGCCTTGTAACATATCTCTGTATTTGAATACGCATGTCTATACCAGTTCCTTTGGTGCTTCAGTGTAAATACATATGCTAATTCAACTGCTGCAATACTGGCAATGAACACGCTAAGCTATATGTCCTTGTTTAGCAATTAAATGTTGTACCAAGCCTGAAGCATGAGCTGTTGTATTTCATCACGAACGGCACGAACGATCTCTGTACGTTGGAAATGTTAGTCGCGTTGAGAACATTGCTCTTTGAAGTTGTGAGTGCACAATGTCGTAGCTAACTGAATTCGAACGTGGGCGAATTGTTGTCGCTCGTATAGTGGGTGTTTCCGTAACCAACACAGTCCAAGTTTTTGGCATTTGAAGAGGCAACGTATCGAAGTAAGCGAAGAAACATCAATTGCTAAGCCACAACGCGGACAAAAGTGTATGTTAATTGTGTATGTTGAGTACTGCGGCGAAAAATAAGATGACGACGGCTGCAAAACTCACTACAGAATTGAATGTCGCACTCGAGACCGGTGTCAGCACCAAAACAACACGAAGGGAACAGCATAAGGAGAGAGCTGCAGGGCGAAGTGGAACTTCAAAATCATTCATTAGTGATGAAAATGCCAGTAAGTGGAAAACGTGGTGCAGATCCCATAAAATCAGGACTGTGGTCAGATGAGTCCTGCTTCATACGTTTTCCACCTTCTGGCCGAGTTTACGTCCAATGAGTGAAACATGTGGTGGTTTCACTGATGATTTGAGCAGCCATATCGTGGTTTTCCGAGGGCACCATCATGAGTCTGCAAGGCTTCATTAGTGCCAAGAATTACGTGATCACTGTGGCTGATGTGGTCCATCCCACGGTACAATATTTGTTCCTCAATGGTGATGCTGTGTTCCAAGACGACAGGGTTACAATTTACATATCTCGAATTGTCCTGAACTGGAACTGCGTGTTCTCTGGCCACCACTGACACCAGATCTGAATATTATTCAGTGTTTGTGGCCTGGTTTGGAGAGAAGGGTGCGTGATCACTATCAATATTTAACAGCGTTACTTGCCCCTATTTTGCAGGTAGAAAGGTATAAGATTTCCTAGAAAACCTTAGGTGACCTGCATTTATCCATTCCAAGACGCTGCTTTGGATGCCAACTGGAACTCCTACAACCCACTGCGTACGGTAATTTATTGTGTTATTGGTGTTTCCATTTTTTTATCCATCTTTCCAAACACAGTGCTTATTCAGCATAAGCGAGCAGTAGGAATATTGTATGAAGTATATAACAGTATGTATTGCAGGAACAGGAACCCTCCTAAATGTTTTGAAATTCTTACACAAGATTCGTAATACATTTTCTGAATTGTGGCTTTTATTACTGAGAGTGAGAATAAGTTTCAGCTGAACTTTGATGTACACAACTACAATACTAGACACCAACATAAAGTTTTATGTGGACTTTTCCTACTTGTTTAGAGTTCAGAAGGGATTACAACTTCTGGTGGGACATTATACTAACAGACTCCGTCTAACACAAAGCAAGATAGTGAGCTTACTTATGTTTAAGAAAAAAAATCATAGCTTATTAGCCACTTTTATACAAATTATCTGAATGTCTAGAGTCAGGAACTGATCTGTTAGCCACGCGACAAGTAGCTGTGTTTACTGTAAACACCATAACAGGTGGTAATGTAATGCAACAAGGCCTCAAAATTTACAGATGTAGCAAAATAGTTTGTTTGGAAGATACTGTTGTACTCAAGTAAATGTTAAGATAACAATAAGAGACACATCCAAGAGCCCGACAATAATTGTTTACAGAGGAATGAGAAAAATAGTAGTTGTAGACCACAGAGAAAATCAGATTGGGTTCCAGAGAAATGGTGAAAAACGCTAGACAGTACTGTTCCTCTGACTTATCTTCAAAGATAGATTAAAGAAAGGAAAGCCTATATTTATAGAAGTTGTACATTTAGAGGAACCTATTGATAAGATTGACTGGAATACACTCTGAGATTCTGTAGATAGCAAGGATAAAATACAAGAAGCGAGAGATTATTTACAGCTTCTACAGAGACCAGACTGCAGTTATAAGAGTTGAAGGGCATGTCGGTGAATCAGTGGCTGAGAAGGGAGTGGGACAGATTCGCAGTTTGTACCGACTATTATTCAGTTAGTAAATTTAGCAAGCAATAAGGGAAACCAAGCATAAATTTGAAAACGGAATTAAAGTTCAGGGAGAAGAAACAAAAACTTCGCGATTTGTCGATGACACCATAATTCAGCCTGAGTCGGCAAAGAATTTCGGGCAGTTAAATGGAGTAGACAGTGTTTAGGGAGGTTATAAGAGGAATATCGACAAAAGTAAAATGAGGTTAGTGGAATGAAGTCGAAATAAATTAGGCGATGATGGTTGAAACGTATTTAGAAATGAGATACTAAAAGTGTCGGGTTTTGTTATTTTGGCACCATAATAGATGATGAAACCGAAGTAGACAGGATATACATTGCAGACTGGCAACAGCAAGAAAAATCATTTCTGAAGAAGAGGAATTTATTAACATCTTAATCTTCTCTTCTGGTATTAGGCAGGAATTCCCTGCTACGGTACCCATCTCTGTCGGGATCTTTCTCTGCCTCTTCTACTATGGCACTTATAATTTCTTGCCATTAAGGGAAGTCTCTCACTCTCAATTCTTTGTAGATGTTCGTTCCATTTTCTTCTGAAATCTCGAATTTTATCGTCGAGGCTAAATATTTGCAGTTCTTCTCTAACATCTTGATTTCTTAGTCTGTCTTGTCTTGTTCAACCTTTAACACCTCTAAGCAACTTCATTTCTTGTGCCTGAATACGGCTTTCTTGCTTCTTGGTAAACACCAAGGTCTCACTTCCATAGAGGAGTGTGTGAACAGCAACAGTTTTATAAAATTTAATTTGAGTGCCTTTCCTGGTTTTGTTCAAATTCAAATGGCTCTGAGCACTATGGGACTTAACATCTGAGGTCATCAGTCCCCTAGAACTTAGAACTACTTAAACCTAACCAACCTAAGGACGTCACACACATCCATGCCCGAGGCAGGATTCGAACCTGCGACCGTAGCG
The DNA here is from genome assembly GCF_023897955.1 of Schistocerca gregaria. NCBI lineage: Eukaryota > Metazoa > Arthropoda > Insecta > Orthoptera > Acrididae > Schistocerca > Schistocerca gregaria. Next base: position 164,750,015 of record NC_064922.1, read on the forward strand.
GTCGCGCGGTTCCAGACTGAACCTGGGTTTGTATTTTAGGTTTCTGTTAATTTTTCCACATACATGGCTGAATTTACTAAGCTTAATTTCAATATCTCTGCGGTAGCCATATGCCATTTCGCATGCTAGGTAATTGAAATGGTTTACTTTCTCTAAAATCTTCTGTTCTATTACTGTTTTGGTTACGATTGGTTCTTTCCCCATGAATGCCATTGTATTAGTTTTTTTCTTTTGAAATGTACATGTCAGATTTTGCACTTATTTGTTTCAGCAAGCAGATTCTTTTACAAAGGTCTCTTCCTTATCTCCTAGGATCACTACATCATCAACATATAGTAAATTTTTTAAACCCATGTTCCTGTATAGATAGATGCCTTTCTGAAATTCTGATTTCCATACATGTGTTACTTGATTAATGTAGATGTTGAAGAGAGTTGGAGAGATGCAGCAGCCTTGTCGTACTCCTTTGTAAGTTGGAATGTCATTAGTTGTTTTACCATTGAGATCTAGGGTGATATTTGTGTCCTGATATAAACTTTTTATAGCATTTGCTAGATGCTTTGGATATCCACGATTCGTAATTGTTGTCCAAAGTTACTGTCTATTGACATTGTCAAAAGCTTTTTTAAAATCAGTTGTGTGCTCTCAATTTTGCTATTATTTGCTGTGGAATAAAAACTGAATCTATTGTGGAGCGATCATTCTTAAAACCCATTTCTTCCTCTTGCAGTACTGCTTCTGCTATGTTTTTAAGTCTTGTATTTAAAATCTTAGCACACACCTTGTATGCTGAGTCCAGTAACCTTATTCCCCTGTAATTACTGCATAGGCTTTTAGCTCCTTTTCAAAAAATTGGTATCAATCTACTTGTTTTCCAGTCTTTGAGAATACTCTTCTTCCAACATTCGTTGAAGAGATGTAACAGTCGTTGGTGTAGCATCATTCCTCCATATCTTAATAATTCAGCATTAATGCTCTCTTTTCCTGTTACTTTTCTGTTCTTTAGTGATGCTAGTGCAGATTTTAATCCGTCAGACTGTATTTCATCTAATCCTTTCTCGTCTAGTTGTTCAATTTCATTTTCTTGTGCTGTATGATCATACCACATTTCGCTGTAATGATTTATCCACTGTTCTTCTTGAGTAATGTTTGTTTCTACCTTCTCTCTTTCTGTTGTGTTTACGCTTTTCAATTCCTTATATGCTATTTATTAACATATGGTACCAATTTATCTGTTATGGAGTGTTTTCTGAAGGTAACTTGTGTGTGGCCTTGTGTGGAACTGAACGAAGTATGATAACAGGGACTGGTAGGTAGCTTGCAATGGTCACAGCTGGCTTGTTGAAAATATTAATTGTCAAATGTGAATCGCTCAATAATGCGAGCATATTAATGAATACTGGGCACAATCAAAATGGTCATTGTGGCCAAATATTTGGTTGCTTAGTCGAGATTCCAAATACCGGTGCTGGAGATGCCCTGCGGCCGGAAGAACCTGCCGGTAGGTCCTACGCTGCGTCACTTCCGGAGTGGTGATCGATGTCGGCAGGAAACGGCGCTATCCCTCTTCCCTAAGTGACGTCACTAATGTAATTATCCGGCGAAATCTTGGAACGCCTCCAGCGCCGCCAGGCACCTTTCCCGCTTCTCTCTCTCTCCACCTTCCCCTCGCGTCGCCGTGCACACCAAAGCTGTCTGAGGTTTCTTCCTTCTAAACGCTCCAACCTGGCCGAGCTCCTTGGCCGTCTAGGCAGAAAGTGTGAAGGGCAAGGAAGTACCTTTAGTGAAGTGGAGCCTGTTACTGTCTACCAAATTCGTGCGCGAAGCATTTAATTATAATATTATTAGCGTTAAAAGTTAAAGTTCTAAACTGGCATTAGCAGCAGAACTTTCTCATTCGCTTAACTATAAGGTAATAACTGTGTCTTAGGAACTCCCCAGAAGTAACTTTCAACGCACGTGAGTAACTAATAAAATCTCTATCTGATTAGGTACTTGAAGACATATTTCAGAGCGTCCATTTCAGTATTTCCCGACGTAAAGAATGCTAAAATGTACATAAGCGTACCTGCAGGTCTTTACCATATGTATACTCACCTGTTAGTTTGAAATTATTCACACGCGAAATTCTTTAAGCTATTCACAATTAAGCGTCACGGTACGAAAATACGTGGGTTACCTTATTGAAATCTAACTGGTTTATAATTCCATTACACTCTAAGAAAAATAAATAAATAAAAGGCGATACACTGAGAAGGAATCATCCACCGGGACGGAAATAGACAGATGTGATGTACATGTACAACAAAAACGTGAGTACGATTTCAGAACTGTAAGTAGGCTGCTTAAGTTTTTATGTTGGTAACGCCACGTAGCGCTCTCTATTGAAATCGCTGACTGCGCTGTGTGCATTCTATGGCTGATTGGACTTGTTGATGGAAGTAATTCGCCAGTGTAGTGTTGGGCAGTTGGATATGAAAAGCCAGTAGCGTTGGGCAGTAGGAGGTGAGCCGCCAGCACTGGTGGATGTGAGGAGAGAGATGGCAGAGTTCTCAGATGTTAATATCAGCGGACGATCTGGACGTGTGTCATTCAGAAAAAGGAATATATATGTATTTTATGACCCTTGAACATTATTATGGTAAATACATTGTTTGTTTTTCTTCGCTATCAAAATCTTTCATTTGCTAACTATATGCCTATCAGTAGTTAGTGACTTCAGTAGTTAGAATCTTTTATTTAGCTGACAGTCCTGGCGCCCGCTATATTCCAGTGCTTGAGTAACCAAGATTTTTGTGAGGTAAGTGATGAAACGAGGATAATAGAATACAGTCAAATTAAATCGGGTGATGCTGCGGGAATTAGATTAGGAAATGAGACGCTTAAAGTAGTCAATGAGTTTTGCTGTTTGGGGAGCAAAATTACTGATGATGGTTGAAGTAGAGAGGATATAAAATGTAGACTGGCAATGGCAAGGAAAGCGCTTCTGAAGAAGAGAAATATGTTAACATTAAGTATAGATTTAAGTGTCAGGAAGTCGTTTCTGGAAGTATTTGTATAGAGAGTAGCCATGTATGGAAGTGAAACGTGGACGATAAACAGTTTAGACAAGAAGAGAATAGAAGCTTTCGAAATGTGGTGCTACTGAAGAATGTTGAAGATTAGATGGGTAGATCACATAACTAATGAGGAGGTATGGAATAGAATTGGGGAGAAGAGGAGATTGTGGCACAACTTGACTAGAAGAAACGATCGGTTGGTAGGTCATGTTCTGAGACATCGAGGGATCACCAATTTAGTGTTGGAGGGCAGCGTGGAGGGTAAAAATCGTAGAGGGAGACCAAGAGATGAATACACTAAGCAGATTCAGAAGGATATAGGCTGCAGTAGGTACTGGGAGGTGAAGAAGCTTGCACAGGATAGAGTAGCATGGAGAGCTGCATCAAATCAGTCTCTGGACTGAAGACCACAACAGAAACAAGTGATTCATGAAGGGTATAGGCTATAGTTCGTCAGGGCTATTCTTTTGTAGGGGTTACTGAAGGTCAGATTGTGTTGCGCTAAAGTATTGTGTGTCAGTTTAGAAATGATCAGAATAAGTAAAGAAACAACAGTCTCAGTATGTTCAGTTTCACTCTGGAGTTTGAAAATCATTCTGTAACGTAGAAGTTTTACCAGCACAGTCATTCTTTACTTTCAAAGAGGAAGTTTCAAAACTAAGCAGGTAAGTAATGCGTTTGTACACCTCTAGCCCTTATGCAAGCAGGTATGCGGCTTTTCATCGATTGACAGCGTTCTTGTTCGACCTCCTTAGAGATATCGTGCCCAACTGACACGTCAGATGGTCATAATTCCGAACTAGTTGGGGGCCCTGTCCATAATGCTCCAAAGTTCTCAACTGGGGAGCCATCTGGCGACCATGCCAGCCAAGGCAGGGCTTTGAAAGTACGAAGACGAACAATAGAAACTCTGTGCGGGCAGGCACTATCTTGGTGAAATGTAAGCCCAGGGTGGGTTTTCATGAAGGGCAACAAAACAGGTGTACAGTATCGTCGACGTACCGCTGTGTTGTAAGGATGCCGCGAATGACCAACACAGGGGATCTGCTATGGAATGACTTGACACCCCAAACTATCACTCCTGGTTGTAGGACTAAGTGGCGAGTGATAGTCAGGTTGGTTTCCCACAACTGTACGGGCCATCTTCAGGTATGTCTTCAGCGGGTGTCCATGCCGAACGCGTGTGTGGAGACGCCCCGAATAGTAATGGGTTTCCGACCTGGGTGTTGGCCGACATATTGGCAGATAACCGAGAGTGATGGTATCGGTAGCCACTTGTTTTCGGGATAATACCCCTTTGAAAGGGCATGGCCGACTTCCTTCCCCATCCTTCTCTAATCCAATGGGACCGATGACCTCGCTGTTTGGTCCCCTCCCCCAAATCAACCAACCAACATCAGACGTCGATGATATTCAATGCCCCGTTTAGTTGCCTTTCGTGGGAAGCCACCTCAGCTTGCATTTCAGGAAAATAACGCCCTCCCACAGACGGAGAGTTTCTACTGCTTGTCTTCATGCTTTTCAAGCCCTACCTTTGACAGCAGTTGAGAACGTTTGGAATATTATGTTCAGGGCCCTACAACCTGTTCTGGATTTCGAAGATTTAACACACCAATTTGATACGGTATTCTTCAGGAGGACATCTAACAATTCAATCCGTCAATGCCAAGCCGAACGACTGCTTGCACAAGGGCCAGATGTGAACAAACGCATTATATACTTGCTCAATTTTTCTGTACGTGTACATCATATATACCTCTTTCTGTCTCGTTCCCTTAATTCATCCGTGGTGCAATTTCCACTGTTTGACCAACAAACAAAATCCTAAACAGACTCTTTATTTTGGTTCGTACTTCCGTACTTCTTTCACAGACTGAATTAACATTATTACATTGCACATTTAAGATTTCGTTCCCTTTTAAGAGGTGAAAGATCCGACTGCCGTTTGCTAATAAAATAGTAGTAATAACGACGATCGAGTGCAATAGTCGTTGCTTTCGCAGAATAAACAAGTAAGTTATCAGTGTGGTTAGCAACTATGCACTAGGACAATCGCGGCAAAGTGAAGTGAACCAGCTGGGCACACAAAAGGGCAAAGTCATTTTTTAATGTGTTACGTAACATGGCCAAATTAGAGGATCTTCAAATCGAAGTCAAAACTAGCATTAGTATACACTGATTTGCTTTGATGATTGGTATGAATCACAATGAAATTAAGAGAGTTCAAAGTTCTGCACAACTCAAATCAATTTAGCAAATGATGCTAATGTAGCGTGGACGTGCTAAAAAGTGTCAAAGACTGTATCGAGTAAGTGCAACAAGGTCTACGTATCTGGGCAGCTCGTGAAATGAAAGCTAACCTTACAACAAGGAGCTACAAACTACAAACAATTTAAATAACGGATGTTGCATGGCAAAGCAAGTAACGGGGCGAACGGAACAATTGCGTCACTTAAATTTCGCTACGCAGCCAGTGCGCACCAATCAGCAGAAGAGAGCGGCCAGAGACGACGTCCAGCGATGTTCTGGAGCAGACCGCTCGAACCGAAGTACACAGCCCTCCACTCTCTACTCTCAATAAACGTTACGTGGATGGGTCGACTCCACGCTGTTGCGAAAGAGATGGGCGAGAACTGTCGCAAAATTCCCCACTTCCGCGTACAAGAGACACATATTCTCACGTAGGAAGAACACAGTCCAGAGTGGCACAGTACTAGCAGCCGACTTTGCCACGCTGGGTGGATGGCGCCACGGCCTCTTTGAATTGCGTGCAGGAAGGCAAAAACGTAATGCACAGATATTTTCTGCAGGGTATGGTGTGGCCGTGGCGTTCGCTGACGGCAGGGAGTGTCTGCCTGGTATTCAATAAGCATGGAGAGCTTCGCTTCCCGACTTTTGTGAAGCTGCTGCATCTCCAGAGGAGCCCCTCTTGACCTACTGAGATGCACGGTCTGCCTTCCGCCGACAGAAAAGATCATAGAGACGTTTCCAGTGACAGCGTGGTGAGCGCAAGGATTCGGAAAAATAGCCACAGAAAAGGAATAAATGTTGCACAGCGGTGTGTGAAAGTAAGCTCACAACTTCTATGATTTTATTTATTTTCATAACTAGGATCCTTCACCACTATTTCATTAATCAAAATAATAACAAGAATCCTACTTCAGGTGTAAGCATCTTACCAAACTTAAAACTTAAATTTACACTAAGGTGAAAAAAGTCATGGGATACCTCCTAATATCGTGTCGGACCTCTTTTGTCCGGCTTAGTGCATCAACCCGAAGGGGTATGCACCCAACGAGTCGTTTGAAGCCCCTGCATAAACGCCATATGCCTCTATGTGCCTATTGCAGAAGTGTTGCTAGTGTAGGATTCTATGTAGGAACTAATCTCTCAATTATGTCCCATAAATGTTCGATGGGTGGCCAGAATTTTCGCTCCAGATGTCCAGAATTGAAGAGGCCAATCGTGAACAACTGTGGCCCGGTGACATAATGGATGCCATTTATAAATGCCATTTATAAAAATTGCATCGTAGTTTGGGCGTATGAAGTTTATAAATAGCTGCAAGTGGTCTCCAACTAGGCGTCCGCCCCGATAGCTGAATGGTCTAGGTATTACGTTCCACACGGATGTGCGGCGGACAGCAGCGGATAACTACCGACGCATATCGAAGCTGATGTGGAAAATGGTGCTGTTACTGAAATTAAGAGCGTTGGATATGATTTAGAGGGTGACCTATGAACCATGAACCATGGACCTTGCCGTTGGTGGAGAGGCTTGCGTGCCTCAGCGATACAGATAGCCGTACCGTAGGTACATCCACAACGGAGGGGTATATGTTGAGAGGCCAGACAAACGTGTGGTTCCTGCAGAGGGGCAGCAGCCTTTTCAGTAGTTGCAAGGGCAACAGTCTAGATGATTGACTGATCTGCCCTTGTAACAATAGCCAAAACGGCCTTGCTGTGTTGGTACTGTGAACGGCTGAAAGCAAGGGGAAACTACGGCCGTAATTTTTCCCGAGGGCATGCAGCTTTAATGTATGATTAAATGATGATGGCGTCCTCTTGGGTAAAATATTCCGGAGGTAAAATAGTCCCCCATTCGGATCTCCGGGCGGGGACTACTCAGGAGGATGTCGTTATCAGGAGAAAGAAAACTGGCGTTCTACGAATCGGAGCGTGGAATGTCAGATCCCTTAATCGGGCAGGTAGGTTAGAAAATTTAAAAAGGGAAATGGATAGGTTAAAGTTAGATACAGTGGGAATTAGTGAAGTTCGGTGGCAGGAGGAACAACAAGACTTCTGGTCAGGTGACTACAGGGTTATAAACACAAAATCAAATAGGGGTAATGCAGGAGTAGGTTTAATAATGAATAGGAAAATAGGAATGCAGGTAAGCTATTACAAACAGCAAAGTGAACGCATTATTGTGGCCAAGATAGATACGAGACCCACACCTACTACAGTAGTACAAGTTTATATGCCAACTAGTTCTGCAGATGACGAGGTAATTGAAGACATGTATAATGAAATAAAAGAAATTATTCAGATAGTGAAGGGAGACGAAAATTTAATAGTCATGGGTGACTGGAATTCGAGTGTAGGAAAAGGGAGAGAACGAAACGTAGTAGGTGAATATGGATTGGGGCTAAGAAATGAAAGGGGAAGCCACCTGGTAGAATTCTGCACAGAGCACAACTTAATCATAGCTAACACTTGGTTTCAGAATCATGAAAGAACCCTGGAGATACTTAAAAGGTATCAGACAGATTATATAATGGTAAGACAGGGATTTAGGAATTAGGTTTAAATTGTAAGACATTTCCAGGGGCATATGTGGACTCTGACCACAATCTGTTGGTTATGACCTATAGATTAAAACTGAAGAAACTGCAAAAAGGTGGGAATTTAAGGAGATGGGACCTGGATAAACTGAAAGAACCAGAGTTGTACAGAGTTTCAGGGAGAGCATAATGGAACAATTGACAGGAATGGGGGAAACAAATACAGTAGAAGAAGAATGGGTAGCTTTGAGGGATGAAGTAGAGAAGGCAGCAGAGGATCAAGTAGGTAAAAAGACGAGGGCTAGTAGAAATCCGTGGGAAACAGAAGAAATATTGAATTTAATTGATGAAAGGAGAAAATATAAAAATGCAGTAAATGAAGCAGGCAAAAAGGAATACAAACATCTCAAAAATGAGATCGACAGGAAGTGCAAAATGGCTAAGCAGGGATGGCTAGAGGACAAATGTAAGGATGTAGAGGCTTATCTCACTAGGGGTAAGATAGATACTTCCTACAGGAAAATTAAAGAGACCTTTGGAGATAAGAGAACCAATCAAGAGCTCAGATGGAAACCCAGTTCTAAGCAAAGAAGAGAAAGCAGAAAGGTGGAAGGAGTATATAGAGGGTCTATACAAGGGCGATGTACTTGAGGACAATATTATGGATATCGAAGAGGATGTAGATGAAGATGAAATGGGAAATACAATTCTGCGTGAAGAGTTTGACAGAGCACTGAAAGACCTGAGTCGAAACAAGGCCCCCGGAGTAGACAATATTCCATTGGAACAACTGACAGCCTTGGGAGAGCCAGTCCTGACAAAACGCTACCATCTGGTGAACAAGATATATGAAACGGGCGAAATACCCTCAGACTTCAAGAAGAATATAATAATTCCAATCCCAAAGAAAGCAGGTGTTGACAGATGTGAAAATTACCGAACTATCAGTTTAATAAGACACAGCTGCAAAATACTAACACGAATTCTTTACAGACGAATGGAAAAACTAGTAGAAGTCGACCTCGGGGAAGATCAGTTTGGGTTCCGTAGAAATACTGGAACACATGAGGCAATACTGACCTTACGACTTATCTTAGAAGCTAGATTAAGGAAAGGCAAATCTACGTTTCTAGCATTTGTAGACTTAGAGAAAGCGTTTGACAATGTGGTCTGGAATACTCTCTTTCAAATGCTAAAGGTGGCAGGGGCAAAATACAGGGAGCGAAAGGCTATTTACAATTTGTACAGAAACCAAATGGCAGTTATAAGAGTCGAGATACATGAAAGGGAAGCAGTGGTTGGGAAGGGAGTAACACAGGGTTGTAGCCTCTCCCCGATGTTATTCAATCTGTATATTGAGCAAGCAGTAAAGGAAACAAAAGAAAAATTCGGAGTAGGTATTAAAATCCAGGGAGAAGAAGTAAAAACTTTGAGGTTCGCCAATGACATTGTAATTCTGTCAGAGACAGCAAAGGACTTGGAAAATCAGTTGAAAGGAATGAACATCAACAAAAGCAAAACGAGGATAATGGAATGTAGTCGAATTAAGTCGGGTGATGCTGAGGGAATTAGATTAGGAAATGAGACACTCAAAGTAGTAAAGGAGGTTTGCTATTTGGGGAGCAGAATAACTGATGATGGTCGAAGTAGAGACGATATAAAATGTAGACTGGCAATGGAAAGGAAAGCGTTTCTGAAGAAGAGAAATTTGTTAACATCGAGTATAGATTTAAGTGTCAGGAAATCATTTCTGAAAGTATTTGTATGGAGTGTAGCCATGTATGGAAGTGAAACATGGACGATAAATAGTTTGGACTAGAAGAGAATAGAAGCTTTCGAAATGTGGTGCTACAGAAGAATGCTGAAGATTAGATGGGTAGATCACATAACTAATGAGGAAGTATTGAATAGGATTGGGGAGAAGAGAAGTTTGTGGCACAACTTGACCAGAAGAAGGGATCGGTTGGTAGGACATGTTCGGAGGCATCAAGGGATCACCAATTTAGTATTGGAGGGTAGCGTGGAGGGTAAAAATCGTAGAGGGAGACCAAGAGATGAATACACTAAGCAGATTCAGAAGGACGTAGGTTGCAGTAGGTACTGGAAGATGAAGAAGCTTGCGCAAAATTGAGTAGCATGGAGAGCTGCATCAAACCAGTCTCAGGACTGAAGACCACAGCAACAATAACTATGTTTACGTATACCTAGCACCGAGACTCACTCACGTAGTGCACAATGGCATCACGGATACAAGCTACTTTCGGAACTTACGTAAGTGTGGGACACCTGTTTAAGATCCAATAAACAACGCTTACGCTTCCACCTAGAGAGGGTGGACCTGGTCTGATGAACGTCCATGAAAAGGTACGGGCGTTATTCGTCAGTACGATTTTACGACAGTGGCGCGGTTAATTTCACAATGTCTCGGGTGCGTCGGCCGATGTACTAGAGCCCACTTCAATGCTGCCCCCAGTCAATGTGGGCCATATTTCACCGAAGATGTAACATTTCAAGTCTTCTTTTTTTCCAGGCTTAACTATATCAGAGAAGCCTCCCCAACAACACGATTACCGACGACACGAGATGTATAGCAACTCTTACTGCGCCGGTGCCCGAGGAATACCCTGGAAAAGAAGTACCCAGACAAGAACTGGCGACTGAAATGGAGCGTTATACGGAACGTTTACCTCCCAACGTCGGTTCGCTCAACGTGGTATGTGGTAGTAAATAGGAAGTTCGCAATGAATCAACGGCGGCACGAGATTCATTTGGCAGACAGTCCACTATGTTTAGGCTGTGCAACAGTGGACACTGATGAACATCGTTTAGCGTCTAGTGGGACGGCTCCGGTGTGGCACTTGGCACGTCAGATATTGGCGTTCCTGTTACGCTCCACTCCTCACACAGTTTCATCAGGCACACTTTTTTTCCCCCAAGAATCTTATTTTCCGATTCAAAAAGCCATTGCAGTGACATGGGTACGGGGAATGGTTGTGGGCTACGTCTATAACGAATTGGGAAAAGACAAAACGGATTTTTGGCATTTTTTTTTTTTTGATGAACACACGACGCTACAACAACATAATAAATATGGGCAAGACTTCGCTAATTACTTGCGACTTACATTTACCGACCCGCCGGCCAGATGAGGTGTGACGGGTGAGAGATGAGATAGACGAAGAAGCCGAGAAAGACAACGATCACACTTACGGACCGTTAGTTACTTTCGAGAAGACGACCCAGTCTTACACCGACGTCTGGAGAACGAGTCGATAGATGGCTCTCTTGCTCTATCGAACGTCGGGTCGTGAGCAGGTGTCGCCCCCGACACGAATTTCATTTAATTGCTAGAGGAGTATTTTTCTTTTGTTTTTGTACTATCCGCGATGTCTTCAAGTGTTTTTCATTTGGACATTTTCAGTTTCATTCATTTCCTTACATAATTAATTTTCTAATTAACCACTATTTGTCAACATTTGGACATTGTAGACGCTATTATGCGGTAGTATAATAAAATGTGTGCCAGCAAAGGTTGTAGGTCTGACATTGGAAGAAAAATAAATAAATAAATAAAAATAAAAAAAGTTTTTAGAGCACTTGCCCACGAGAAAAAAGAAATAAAAATAAAAAAATTTAACAGTGTTCAGCGTGACGGACTGCCATCCTAAGGGGCCCGGGTTCGACTCCCGGATGGGTCGGGGATTTCCTCCGCTCAGGGACTGGGTGTTGTGTTGCCTTCATCATCATTTCATTCGCAGGTCGCCCAATGTGACGTCGAATGTAGTATGACCTGCACCAAGGCGGCAGGACCAGCCCCGTAAGACGCCAAACGCTCGTTTCCATTTAATTTCTCCAACTAGGCGATCATAACCATTTCAGTCAATTATCCTTTCAGATTGACCAGAGGACCCAGTCCATTCCACGTAAACACAGCCCACACCATTACGGAGCCACCACCAGCTTGCACAGTGCCTTGTTGACAACTTGGTCCAATGTCGTCGTGCGATCTGTGTGTGTATGTGTGTGAAATCTTATGGGACTTAACTGCTAAGTTCACCAGTCCCTAAGCTTACACACTACTTAACCTAAATTAACCTAAGGACAAACACACACATCCATGCCCAAGGGAGGACTCGAACCTCCGCCGGGACCACCCGCACAGTCCGTGACTGCATCGCCTAAGACCGGTCGGCTAATCTCGCGCGGCTCCTGGGGTCTGCGCCACATTCTAACCCTACCGACAGCTCTTACCAACTGAAATCGTTAGTCATTTGAGAAGCCCAGATTGCCAGTCATCTAAGGTCCAATCGATGTTGTCACGAGCCCAGGAGAGGCGTTGGAAGCGGTGTCGTGCTGTTAGCAAAGGCACTCCTATCGGTTGTCTACTGCCATAGCCCATTTACGCCAAATTTCGCAGCACTGTGCTAACGGATACGTTCGTCGTACGTCCCACATTGATTTTTGCGGTTATTTCAAGCAATGTTGCTTTTCTTTTAACACTGACAACTCTATTCAAACGCCACTACTTTCGGTAGTTAAGTGAAGGCCGTCGGCCACAAAATAAATGTCGTGTGACTAGGGCCCCCCGTCGGGTAGACCGCCGGGTGCAAATCTTTCGATTTGACCCCACTTCGATGACTTGCGCGTCGACGGGGATGAAATGATGATGATTAGAGTCCCTGAGCGGAGAAAATCTCCGACCCAGCCAGGAATCGAACCCTGGCCCTTGTGATTGACATTCCGTCGCACTGACCACTCAGCTACCGGGGGCGGACTGTCGGCCACTGCAATGTGCGTGGTGAGACGTAATGGCAGAAATTTTGTATTCGCGGCGCACTCTTATTACTTTTGAATATTGAATGTCCCATGCGTCTAATTCTACCATTCCTCCTGCACAATCTATTAATTCTCGTCGTGCGGCCGTAATCATGTCGGAAACCTTGTCACATTAATCACCTGAGTAGAAATGAGAGCCTCCCCCAGTACACTGCTCGTTTCTGCCTTGTGTATGCGATACTACTGCCATCTGTATATGTGCCTATTGCTATACCATAACTTTGTAACGTCAGTATATTGATAATTCAACTCCTTCGCAAATGATGCTAAACGAGAAAAGGCAGTGAACAGAGATTTAGTCTGCTCTATACGGTAATAATGTTGGATTTAATAACACACGCTTATAACTTTTGTTGGCCATACTCATTAACACGAAACGTCATACGAATTTCAATCGCAGGGCCTACGCTTTGGAGCGTCGTAAGACACATTTCTTGCTCATTAAGCATGTTTCATGCAGTCTTATTGATAATTCTTTACTGGGAGCTTCCCTCATCTTCCATCAAAGTTCTCTGAATGCTATGATTTTCTTGTCTTATTAATAACACTTCTACTATATATTTCTGCACTGACTTCTCTGGGTCTGTCTATGTTTATGAGCTGGTGTTTCGGAATTACTAAATTTTTTGTTCTTGCTTTGCAGTTTATGGATGCATGCCTCATAGGTGCTGCTTTACATTGTGGAAAAGTCGTCTTCTATAACTCGGGTCACAAAACTTACCCGTTTTACTTCTGTCTGCTTCTTTTGCTTGTAGAACCGGAGAGCTATTATTGGACGTTAGTTCCCAATGCACACTCTTCAGTTAAGCCTAGTCATATTTCATAAGACCAAAATTGAAAATTACCTAAACCAGACCAAATTTTCTAAGGTCACATCAAACTGCCATTCTTCGAACTTAGATAGTGACTGGTCTATACGCATAAAAAATAGCGAGAAACACAGTAATATTGTCGCGTCCGCCAAGGAAAACGTGAACTGCATAATAAGTTTCAGAGCAGAAAGAGGAGAGTGAAAACCAACAACTTATCTTTCACAAAGCTTATGAACACCAGACAAAGAACGTTACATTACCACAAAATCAATTTTAACACATGGAAACTAATGTAATCTATTTCTTTCGTTCCAGGTAAATACGATAAAAGTTGCCGAAAAGAAACCCTATTGTCGTCAACAAATCCACCGAAACAAATCAAGAAGAAATTTCCGAGTAAGCAGAAAGGTGTTCACCGGTAACGTATTTTAGAACTAAAATTCATATACAAAAATTAAAATTAATAGCAATTTATTCACATGCTATCTGCACCATATTTAAGACCACAGAATTATTGGAAGATACATACAATATCATCGAGCAAAACATAAGCTAATTCTGTATAAGTAATGAAAATAACATGCAAGATTCTATAAAATATTGTGTTTACCATCATAAAGTAAAGTCGTACTCCGTTGTTGCCTGGAATACACCAACGAGTCAAGATAACTAAAAAATACTATGTTTACCACCATAAAATAAAGTCGTACGGCGTTGCTGCCTGGAATACACCAAGGAGTGGACTTAGCCACCTGTGGGAATGTCTGTAGTTCCTCCGCACGCAGTGGCCGCTTTCCTTGCAGAAATGTGAGAGAGCTGTTCTGTACGTGTATGTGTAGTGTGTCAGAGTGTGTAATGGACGCGTGTGATGTTACGTTTATGCCGTGTGATAAAGATGATAAGTCAGAGGGCCAAACTCAGAGCCAACAAGCAGCCCACTCCACTCGAATATCACCAAGGACGCCGCCCACCTCAAAGTTGCCACAGATGTAATCATCAAAAAAATTGTTCAAATGCCTCTGAACACTATGGGAGGTCATCAGTCCCTAGAACTTAGAACTGCTTAAACCTAACTAACCTAAGGACATCACAAACAACCATGCCCGAGGCAGGATTCGAACCTGCGACCGTAGCGGCCACGATGTAATCATCATGTTATTGTAATTTTTCATTGTGTCGTAGGTATAAGAAGAATTGCACTGTGTGGACGAATGCCCATCCAGTGGCATATCCTGTACACGCAGGAAGTGCCTTACTGCCCTGATTTATTTTTGCGACGAAATGGTTCGGCGCGGTTCTGTTAGCCTGTCTGAGTATTCGTTTAATAGTATGCCAAAAGATTTGTTCGCTACTGTGCCAAACGGCTGCGAATGTTCGACGCAAAATCCTGTGCTCAAGAGTATGTGATTCACTGCACGTGTCACTGGCCTATATGCCGATCAGGTGTACCCCTGCTAGTTTTTGGCTGGTCGCTGTTCCACGTCCAACAAGCTTCTGGCGGCAAGAAACGCGCAGAAATATTTGTCGTATGATGTCTCTCCAGTATTACTGAAATTTTGACTCGCCGGTGTTCTTGAGTGGCAGCATCATATAGGTTCCATGCAGTCTTCTCCCTCTTGGACTGGGGGCACTTCCTGTTTCGTAGCTCTCCGGTACGTAGTGCGGTCGCGTGTAAATGGAATCTTTGTCCGGCCTGTGGTCACTGTTTTGGTTGGGTGGTTGATTTCGGGGAGGGGATCAAACAGCAGGCTAATCGGCCAGATCCGATTAGGGAAGGGCGGGGAAGGAAGGAGGAAATCACGGAAAACCTAAGTCAGCGTGCTAACCACTGTGCCACCTCGATCGGTCAGCCTTTCGGAAGTCTTCATGTACGTAAGAAGGCCACTGACCGACTGGCCAGCCAAAGATCTTGGATGCCCTGCGTATCAGCAGAGCAGCGCACTCCGACATCAAATCGATCAGGTCTAGTTCTCCTCCTTCATGTTTTAGAGTGCATACTGCGTATGCAGTCTTAAGTACGTTTCCACTCCAAAGAAGCCACAAGACCACTTGTATTGCAGCTCGCCCCAGGTCTTTGGGCATGTTTTGAACTTGGGACACATACAGAGATTTTGACAGTAAAAATGTATTCATAAACTTTAGATTTAAGTGGCAGAGACAGCAAAGGACTTGGAAGAGCAGTTGAACGGAATGGACAGTGTCTTGAAAGGAGGGTGTAAGATGAACATCAACAAAAGCAAAACGAGGATAATGGAATGTAGTCAAATTAAATCGGGTGATGCTGAGGGAATTAGATTAGGAAATGAGACACGTGAAGTAGTTTTGCTATTTGGGGAGCAAAATAACTGATGATGGTCGAAGAAGAGAGGATATAAAATGTAGACTGGCAATGGCGAGGAAAGCGTTTCTGAAGAAGAGAAATTTGTTAACATCGAGTATAGATTTAAATGTCAGGAAGTCGTTTATGAAAGTATTTTTATGGAGTGCAGCCATGTATGGAAGTGAAACAAGGACGATAAATAGTTTGGACAAGAACAGAATAAAAGCTTTTGAAATGTGGTGCTACAGAAGAATGCTGAAGATCAAATGGGTATATCACATAACTAATGAGGAGGTATTGAACAGGACTGGGAAGAAGAGGAGTTTGTTGCACAACTTGACTAGAAGAAGGGATCGGTTGGTAGGACATGTTCTGAGGCATCAAGGGATCATCAATTTAGTATTGGAGGGCAGCGTGGAGGGTAAAAATCTTAGAGGGATACCAGGAGATGAATAAACTAAACAGATTCAGAAAGATGTAGGTTGCAGTAAGTACTGGGAGATGAAGAAGCTTGCACAGGATAGAGTAGCATGGAGAGCTGCATCAAACAAGTCTCTGGACTGAAGACCACAACAACAACAACAACAACAGAGATTTTGACAGTAAAAATGTATTCAGAAACTTTACCTTTTCTGTCACTACCAGGTTTCTTGTTCTGTTTGATTTAGCTTGCACCCTGCTAGAACATATTAGTGCTCGCCAGATAGAAGTCGCCATAAATGTTGAATGTTGGCTTAGACACGTACTCCGGAGATTTTACGTTTCTACTTTTTGTAAATAGCAAGAACGTTGTAATTGCCATGGCTTTACGCCAATGGTTATCTATACAATTAAAGGGTAAATGCTTTTTTGTAGATGAACGCGGTACAGAGATGACCTTCAAGTTTAAAAGACATCATAGACAAAGACCTATACAGTTTCCCAAAACTGCAAACAAAAGTAAAACAGAACAATTATTTATAATTATGTAACATTTATGAACCATCAATTAGGACGGTTCGCAAACAACAGCTCAAGTACACATGTTATTCCAAAACGTTATCGTGGAAGTAGGGGCCAGCAGGTGCTGGTGAAATAACACACACTGCTAAAGATGCCTTTTTATTTTAAAAGACTTTCTCAATAATAAATTTTTAAGTCTGGCATTTTTTTAAAAAAACACAATTCCAAAACAATTTCCAATAGCTGACAAATTTTCTTTATGAAAAAGAGAGTGCAAGGTATGACGTTAACAACTTCCCAATAATAAGATTTTAAACTTGAACAATTCCTTAAAAATAAAAAAAGAGACAGAGAGGCAGAGAGAGAACGTTTAAGTAGGTAGTTTGTACTGAAGTTAAAATAGTTGTCTCTCGTCAGTTAAATAACTTATATTACACCTGTCATTTGTTACAAGATAAATGTGAAGAAGCCAACAGACAAACCTTCACATTAAAGGCAGTTCCCAAAAAAAAATTTACTTAGCTGGGTGAGGGAGTGACACGTCTAAAGGGGCCCAGATCACAATAGTCGGAATAGTTATTGGTGGCCTACAGGGCCACAGTAGTTCAGCCCCAAAACTTGCATTACAAGCCACCATCTCCCCAAGTTACCAAAACCAGAATATGTAGCAAGGGCGGTGCCTGTGCAGACTGAACCACAGAGACACGACACCGACCCTAAATCACCCAATCAAGGTGTGAATGAAACGGCCCGACCAAGAAGCAATTACCACATTCCCGCGGACAGGCAAACGAAAACTGTGGTCGGACGACTCCAACAAAACCACTGGTGTGTTCAACTTCTCAGACTCCACCACGTTGCTCTTCCTTATGCTCGTCAGAGCCGATAGCTGCCAGTGGTTCAACGGGCGATAAGAAGACATCCGGTCCCACACGCCGATCTCCTGCACCACGGCTTGTAAGCTTCATAAGCCACGTACGTGCGGATAAGGCGGACTTAGCACGTGGCGAGCAGTTGACGACCCCCAACAACAGGGCCCCGCTCGCGCCACCACCTCTCTCGGTCACAGCCCAGCACGTACTCGTCGATCGTCACGCGACTGTACCCTTGCTCCACCTCCTGCCAGAGGGCGGTAGCGATCCAAACAGCTCGCCAAACCGCAAACGCCACCACAAACGACGCGAAGCGAAAGCATTCCGCCTGGCGCGCTTTTCGAAGAGCCGGACACAACTACGGCTCAATTTATGTACAATATATATATGTATCGGTATAGGTTACCCTCCGCCACGCACCGTATGGTGGGTTACGGAATGTCTGTATAGATGTAGATGTAGAATACAAGAGGAGCAAAAGCCAGTGCTTAAAATTCGTATCCTGTTTGACACGTCAAGCTACAGCTGTGATTATGCCGAACGATTGTGACTGATGGATATGAAAAATGGAGATTACAAAAAATCGTGTCGTTGCGAGCATAAAACATTGCTTGCCAGAGGTAGCGGACAGATGCCCCCACGGTCTCTGATCACGCAGGCGAGCACGCACCGTATAATGGCTCCACAAGCCGCGCTGGAAACCACGCCCCCATCCACGTCCCGTGTGAGTGCGGCCACGTAAACGCACGCACGCTCGGCGCTGGCGGAAAGGGCGACAACCGGCCGAGGCTCGAGGCGGCCGGCCGGTGAGACCTGCCGGTGTCTCAGAGTTCGATTTCCGATGGGAGCGGCGCACGCCGCCCCCATCCGCTCCGCCCCCGCTGATTGGAATGCTGCAGCGGCGACAAGTCCCGCGAGGACGCCGCCCCTGATTGGCTTTTACCGAACCTCCTGCCGCGCCATCTCGATCTTATTTTTCTCCGCGCGCCGAGACACAGAGGGTTCGCGCGGGCTAGAGACGCCTCTGGTTCGGTTACTGGCCGTGCGCTGTAAAAAGGTAATGGCGCGTTGGAATTTATTTAACTGCATAAATGATCGCAGAGAGTGCGCCCAGTGCGAGGGAACACTGGAACTGAGCAAACGGCGCTCAGTTAACTATTCAGAGCTAGCGGCACTGCATACATTTCCTGCTTGATGTGTGAAGGTTCCGAACGTATGGATAGAGTCAAGTGTGTAAGGTCGAGTGACATACGTTCTTCTGTTACCCTCAAAAATATTCATTTCAAACGTACTGCTACTTTTACGGGTATCAAACTGTAATTAAGTGGTGGGTGAAAGGTTACAAATGGGAAAATATCCACTGTAATAATTCTGAAATTAAAAAAAAAAAAAAAGAAGTTTCATGTTCACTGCTAAGACCGTCCGAATCGCCATCCAGCTACGTGTTTTGGAGAATGGGAGGCAGGAAACTCATGTGAATGCACTGAACAATTGTCTTACGTGTTAGAGGCACAGCATCCAGGACAGGTGGTTCTGAGCAAAAAGCAAGACAAAATTGGACACTGTAAGAGTCAGACGCTGTATTCTTTCGCTCTCGCCTGACCGATACACGACAGACCTAGTGCTACTGCAGTTATCTTGGAATATTTTGAGGGACTGAAGTTCCCAACGGCCTTACCGCAATGGTCACACCAGCCCCCGTCAGATCACCGAAGTTAGGCGCTGTTGGGCTGGGATGGCACTTGGATCGGTGACCATCCGGTCTACTGAGCCCTGGGGTGCCCTCAGCCCTTGTGAGGCAAACTGGGAGGCTATCTGATTGAGAGTTAGCGGCTCTGGTCTCATAAACTGGCATACGGCCGGGGAGGCGGTGAGCTGATCACTGTTGTTGTTGTGGTCTTCAATCCTGAGACCGGTTTGATGCAACTCTCCATGCTACTCTATCCTGTGCAACCTTCTTCATCTCCCAGTACCTACTGCAAACTACGTCCTTCTCAATCTGCTTAGTGTATTCATCTCTTGGTCTCCCTCTACGGTTTTTACCCTCCACGGTGCCCTGCAATGCTAAATTTGTTATCCCTTGATGCCTCAGAACATGAGCTACCAACCGGTCCCTTCTTCTTCTCAAGTTGTGCCACAAACTCATCTTCTCCCCAATTCAACACCTAGTTATGTCATCTACGCATCTAATTTCAGCATTCTTCTGTAGCACCACATTTCGAAAGCTTCTATTCTCTTCTTGTCCAAACTATTTATCGTCCATGTTTCACTTCCATACATAGCTACACTCCATACAAATAATTTCAGAAATGTCTTCCTGACACTTAAATCTATACTCGATGTTAACAAATTTCTCTTCTTCAGAAACGCTTTCCTTGCCATTGCCAGTCTGCATTTTATATCCTCTTTACTTCGACCATCATCAGTTATTTTGCTCCCCAAATATCAAAACTCCTTTACTACTTTAAGTGTCTCATTTCCTAATCTAATTCCCTCAGCATCACCGGACTTAATTCAACTGCATCCATTATCCTCGTTTTGCTTTTGTTGATGTTCATCTTATATCCTCCTTTCAAGACACTGTCCATTCCGTTCAGGGAAGCAGTGCTAATCACATGCCTCTCCATATCCGCATTCAATGGCGCCTGTGGGCCGGGAATAACGCAGCGGCCGGTTGCTACCATTCTATTTTTGGTACTGGTTTAAATACTGGCTTTCGAAACGACGAAACATTATTAATCAATTGCCATACCTAGGACTCCACCTTCCAGTATAAGATTGTTAATTAACGGATAGTACATTATTGTTTTAGTCTCCTTATTTAGATGGTTCAACATAAACCGACTGCGAGAACTACGTTACTTCTGACTTATGCGCTTGGGATTGAATAATATTTAATTAAATCCAAAACCACACTTTTAAGAAAGGGAGCCACTACAAGTAACTTCGTGAACTTTATAGACCTTTTCTGATGTCTCGTATGTTTGCATCTTCACCAATCTTCTTCTGATGAGGTTCTTTAAACTGTTAACATTGGTTCAACACAACACTGTTGAGTTTACTTTTAATTCAACTCACTTTTATTGTCATTGAACACACAATGATCAGCTTCCTTGCAATCAGTTATACTGCTTTAACAATATGAATCGATAAAGTCGATATAACAAAATGTCATAGTGTGAACAGGTAACTAAGATGATGACTTAGCTCTCAGAATGCTAGCTGCGCTGACTGAAACCTCGCGTGCTCGAAATTCAATACATACTGACTCTGGCTTCGTTGTTACGGTCACAAGTAAGACAAATATTAAAAAATGTCAAAATACGAACATAAAAACACGGTAACATAAAAAAGGGAAAAAAATCATAAACATGTTAAGCAGTGAGGTAAATTTGTTTAACTCGTACAAATAATGGTCCTATTTTATATGAGGGAGAAAGTCTCGACATGCACCTGGGGCTACAGTGACATTACAAAATGTTCTGGAACGTTAAATTCCGCAACATGAAAATTTTGCTACCTAATTTGTTAATTTATAAAAACTACCCATTTATGAAAGCAGGAATTTGGGCATACAAAACTGCAAAAATGGTTCAAATGGCTCAGATCACTATGGGACTTAACTTTTGAGGTGATCAGTTCCTTAGCACTACTTAAACCTAACTTACCCAAGGACATCACACACATCCATTCCCGAGGCAGGAAAGAAATAGCTTCTCAGATATTACATTTTTGAAAAAGGGGAAACAGGTGTTTGAAAGAGAACAAAGAGGTCTTTGAAATAAGGTATGACGATCCGGAAAGAACTAATTATTAGTAGAGCCGAATTCTGAAGAGCCCGTGGCTTATATAATTTTTAAATGGCGTATATTTATTTAAATGAAGTGTTTCCTCGAAAATTAATTATTTTGTTAACATCAGTGGTCTGCAACCCATACACTGAATAATTACCTTTAGGAGAATAGACCGTGTCTAGGAATTTAGCAACTCCGTGTGAACATGGCGTGCCGTATGTGCAAAAAACTGTCATAAAGAAAGAAAAAAAAATATGTTTATTTAAGGAGCGGGATTGGAGAAAGTGTAGCAGCTCTCTCTTGCCACGTTTCAATATCTACTAGACCAATTTGTAATTGTGGTTGTTTGAGTGGGAGTCTGTAAGCGTGGAATGGAGAGCTAGCCGCGAGGCACGTAACCACGGGAAGGGAGGTACCGACTGCCATTGATATGTATGTAGCACATACGGAATGAGACCAACAGAAATGGCACTTTTATTCAGAGGCATTCAATTAAGCTGAAGTCACCGCGACTTATGATGGTTGCCTGGAGATAATCGTGCAGCCACTAGATGTCATCACCCGCTCTGGTTTGAGGACCCCGGTATTACAACCGTGGAGGCACCAGGGCAAGACAGCAGTGCCCTCAAGGGCTAAGAAGAGAGGCCGTGCTGAGCTACAAGGGAAAACTTGGGACATCGCGGAAGAGGGCACATCACAGGGAATCTGAGGCACCGCCGAACGAGTGGGTTGGATGGTTTCCACCGCATGCATGGGCAGCCGTGGTTGACCCGGCAGCCGCTGAGAGTATATGCTGGGTAACCTGTAGCAATACGGTACGCCTGCTTCGGTTTGTTTGTCCTACCTGGTGTTGGTGTGGGAAGGCACGGGAGAACGTTGAGCACCGCAGAAGACTGCACTTCAGAAAGCATCGTCGATCATGTTGGATTTCACGGAACGCCTGGGTAGCCGTTATATACTCGACGGCCGATACGAAGTGTGTGTTGGCCGAGCATTCCCGGCTGGCATTGCCGGCTGTGTTTGCTGTAACAACCATGTATCCTGTATCTCTGGACGGCATAGCTTTCGGCAGCGTCTCGAGCTGTGTGAAAGTGTGGGTGTGTTACAGTGGTTCCCTAACGCCCTGGTGCAATTTGTTATGATCGGCAGTGTGCTCACTTGAAAGAGCAGAATCATTTCTGTGTACGTACGATTGTAGGCAGTGCTAGAGACATTACTGATTACTGCTGCGTGCTTGGTCCTGTTACAGAATTACTCGTGATTCTAGATAAGATTTTTTATTTATTCAGTGAAGCTGTCCCGGAGTACACAGGGAACCTTGCATGCTATTCTAGCTGTTACCAAGTGATTTGCGCGCGTGTACCGTATTTTACGGACTGTACGAGGCTACGAGCTATAAGACGCAGCTTAATTTTTAAATAATTTAAGAAACATTTTTACTATTTTTATTATTAGCAGTTGGGCCCCGGTAGCTGAGTGGTCAGCGCGACAGAGTGTCAATCCTAAGGGCCCGGGTTCGATTCCCGGCTGGGTCGGAGATTTTCTCCGCTCAAGGACTGGGTGTTGTGTTGTCCTAATGATCATCACTTCATCCCAATCGACGCGGAAGTCACCGAAGTGGCGTCAAATCGAAGGACTTGCACGCGGCGAACGGTCTACTCGACGGGAGGCCCTAGTGACACGACATTTTTATTGTACAGCAAAGCCAGACTAAAATAATTCTTAGTTTATAAAACCGAACTGACTTTTAAAATCCCTGAAAATTGTGATCTTCTAGTTATAATCATTTCTCATTCAGTCCCCAATTTGCCCATTCAGTCTTCCTAATTTGTTTTCAGTTCTTCTATGCTAGGCCACCAATCGTGTATGTTTTTCTTCTGTTGGTGGAGGGTCGAAATGCTGCTGAGCTGCTCTGTTCCCATGTTCTTCTTCATATGCTATTACTTTTAATTTATAGCTCTCGTCATCTGAATGCCTTTCATTTTACTAAATAGCTACTATCAAAAATATTGTATTGTTAACTATGACACAGATCTCTTTCAGTTCACATTCACTGGACCGTAGACTGCAGCGACGCATCAGAGGCCAGACAGTCTTCTGGTTTTGTCATGGCAACGCGGGACGGAGACAGTGTTAGCAAGCTTGTGAATAGAATGAGATTTTCACTCTGCAGCAGAGTGTGCACTGATGTGAAACTTCATGGCAGATTAAAACTGTGTGCCGGACCGAGACTGAACTCGGGCCTTTTGCCTTTCGTGGGCTAGTGCTCGACCATCTTTCTCTCTCTCTCTCTCTCTCTCATTTTGTTCTATGTTGTTCGTTGTAATGTTCGGAGCGGACGTCTCAAGACACTCGTTCAGGTTATTCGTTGATCCGCTAATCCTCTGACCGAACACGTTGAGCTACCGTGCCGGCAGCATCTGAGCTACCGAAGCACGAAAGCACGACTCACGCCCCGTCCTCACAGCTTTACTTCCGCCAGTACCTCGTCTCCTACCTTCCAAACTTCACAGGAGCTCTCCTGCGAACATTGCACAACTCTCACTCCTGGAAGAAAGAGACATGGCTTAGCCACAGGCTGGGGGATGTTCCCAGAATGAGAAAGCCAAAGGTCCTCCGAGTCTCGGTCCAGCACACAGTTTTGATCTGCCCGGAAGTTTCATATCAGAGCACACTACGTTGCAGAGTGAAAATCTCATTCTGGAAACATCCCCCAGGCTGTGGCTTAAGCCATGTCTCTGCGATATCCTTGCCGGCCGGATTGGCCGAGCGGTTCTAGGCGCTACAGTCTGGAACCGAGCGACCGCTCCGGTGGCAGGTCCGGGTCCTGCTTCGGGTATGGCTGTGTGTGATGTTCTTAGGTTAGTTAGGTTTAATTAGTTCTAAGTTCTAGGCGACTGATGACCTCCCATTGTGCTCAGAGGCATTTGAACAATTTTTTTGATGATTACATCCGTGGCAACTTTGAGGTGGGCGGCGCCCTTGGTGATATTCGAGAGGAGTGGGCTGCTTGTTGGCTCTGAGTTTGGTCCTCTGACTTATCAGAAGTTAAGTCGCATAGTGCTCAGAGCCATTTTTGTAATATCCTTTTTTTCAGGAGTGCTAGTTCTGCTAGGTTCGCAGGAGAGCTTGTTTGGAAGGTAGGAGGCGAGGTACTGGCAGAAATAAAGCTGTGAGGACGGGACGTGAGTCTTCCTTGGGTAGCTCAGATGGTAGAGGACTTGTCCTCGAAAGGCAAAGGTCCCGAGTTCGAGTCTCGGTCCGGCACACAGTTTTAATCTGCCAGGAAGTTTCAAGTTTGTGAATCCTTGCAACTCATATTCGTCGCGTCGGTGCGCTGATGCTGCAAGTTGAATCCAGTGTTGGCATATAGAGATAGGTTTCCCGCAGCATCGATTATATGGACATTTTTCAAACTGATTTAAAATTCCCTCCAAACACGTGACATTTTTATATTAATTTCGAGTATAAGATGCACCTGAATTTTGGAAGTAATTTTTCGAAGAAGCAGTGCATCTTATAGTCCGTAAAATGCCGTAATAGAAACTAACCTTGTTATATTTCTACTAGAAAGCTTGTTTCTCGAACTTATTCTCTCTTGCAGTGATAATGTTTGAAGACTTGTTTGCTATGGTTAATTTTGTTCTCATGAATTCGTTCAGTGTACGAAGTCTATTTATTTTGCCATATTTTGAAATCAATTGTGCCTTTTGTTGCTTTTTCAAACTGCTTCAATAACAGTCGTGTGTGGTAACATAGTAGGTAAATTATAATGTTTTATTGACTAAAATGTAGGTGCTGTTGTTTAGAACAAGTTCTCGCATAAGCAAGTTCGTATCTGGTGCTCTGGCCTACTTAATAATAATCTGACTCGGTCATTAATTTCAAAACTGTATTATTTAGTTTATGTTCTTTGGCGAGCAGCCATCTGAAATGTTTTTACTCGCGTTGTTATAGCATTATGTGTGTGTAGTTGGGAGGGGGGGGGCGTCTGCTACCTGTTGTTTCGATGTTTTTATGTTTCTTGTAAGCCATCTAATTTTGACCTCATTTACAGATTAGCAGTCTATTAAAACTAGTGAATGTGCAAAACATTTTTAAAGTTGTGCAAATTTATTATAAAAGTCTTTATGGTACTTCATTAAATGAATATTTCAAATATTGATCACAAACAGCTGAAGACAGCTGTACCACTACCTGTACGGTATAGTTACAAAAAGGAAGCACATGGGTGTGTTATCATCACGGACGGCAGCGCATGCTCTGTGGTGTGCTCCCATGCTGACCACAAAGTGGATAAGCAGTTCTTGAGATAAGGCATTCCATTCCTCCACGAGTGCTGTCGTCAACAGTTGGATGGGCGATGGTGCATGTGGACTTGTGAAAAAAGTCTCCCCCACGCATACTCGATGGGATTCAAGTCAGGGCAACGGTCATGCCAGAACATTTGCCGAATGTCGTATCGTTCCCAGAGTTCCTTCTTTGCGCAGGTCGAGGCGGTCGAGCATTGTCATCCATAAATACAAGTGCTGAATGCGCACCTAAAAACACGCACATTGGTAAGGAGTATGACGTCGCGAGACTGTTAATCGATTAGTGTACCGTATTCAGAGATTTGGAAGTCAATACGCCGATGTAACATTGTGCCTCCCCACACCGTAAGAACTCGACCACCAAAAAGATCATGTTCGACAATGTTCCTGGGCGTCGTCCGCACCGAGCAAATACAACGAACGAAAACGATCAAAATGAGATTAAAAAAAAATTTTAAAAAGGGGGGTAGCGTCTTTGATTCGTAATCAAAACGTCTTCGGTCCCGGGGTCGATCCCCGCCACTGCCTAAATTTTGATAAATAGTCAGCATTGGCGGCCGAAGACTTCCGGCATAAGAAGTCAGCCTCATTCTGCCAACGGCCTTGTCAAAGAGGGCGGAGGAGCGGATAGAGGTTCAGGGCACTCTCTTGTCCTAGGGGTGGGAAATTGCCCCTAAAGGCGGAAGAATCAGCAATGATCAACGACATGAGGATGCAGAAGGCAATGGAAACCACTGCATTAAAGACATGTAACGTGTATCCACAGGACATGTGGCCTGTAGTTGAAGAAGTGTCACGATGATATCTCCATTGGCAAAAGATTCCGTAATAGTCCCCCATTCGGATCTCCGGGAGGGGACTGCCAAGGGGGAGGTTACCATGAGAAAAAGATTGAATAATCAACGAAAGGATAATGTTCTACAAGTCGAGGCGTGGAATGTCAGAAGCTTGAACGTGGTAGGAACTAGAAAATCTGAAAAGGGAAATGCAAAGGCTCAATCTAGATATAGTAGGGGTCAGTGAAGTGAAGTGGAAGGAAGACAAGGATTTCTGGTCAGATGAGTATCGGGTAATATCAACAGCAGCAGAAAATGATATAACAGGTGTAGGATTCGTTATGAATAGGGCAGAGGCTGTGTTACTGTGAACAGTTCAGTGACCGGGTTGTTATAATCAGAATCGACAGCAGACCAACACCGACAACGATAGTTCAGGTATACATGCCGACGTCGCAAGCTGAAGACGAACAGATAGAGAAAGTGTATGAGGATATTGAAAGGGTAATGCAGTATGTAAAGAGGGACGAAAATCTAATAGTCATGGGCGACTGGAATGCAGTTGTAGGGGAAGGAGTAGAAGAAAAGGTTACAGGAGAATATGGGCTTGGGACAAGGAATGAAAGAGGAGAAAGACTAATTGAGTTCTGTAACGAGTTTCGGCTAGTAATAGCGAATGCCCTGTGCAAGAATCACAAGAGGAGGAAGTATACTTGGAAAAGGCCGGGAGATACGGGAAGATTTCAATTAGATTACATCATGGTCAGACAGAGATTCCGAAACCAGATACTGGATTGTAAGGCGTATCCAGGAGCAGATATAGACTCAGATCACAATATAGTAGTGATGAAGAGTAGGCTGAAGTTCAAGACATTAGTCAGGAAGAATCAATCCGCTAAGAAGTAGAATACGGAAGTTCTAAGGAATGACGAGATACGTTTGAAGTTCTCTAACACTATAGATACAGCAATAAGGAATAGCGCAGTAGGCAACACAGTTGAAGAGGAATGGACGTCTCTAAAAAGGGCCATCACAGAAGTTGGGAAGGAAAACATACGTACAAAGAAGGTAGCTGCGAAGAAACCATGGGTAACGGAAGAAATACTGCAGTTGATTGATGAAAGGAGGAAGTACAAACATGTTCCGGGAAAATCAGGAATACAGAAATACAAGTCGCTGAGGAATGAAATAAATAGGAAGTGCAGGGAAGCTAAGACGAAACGGATGCAGGAAAAATGTGAAGACATCGAAAAAGATATGATTGTCGAGAGGACAGGAAAGTCAAAACAACCTTTGGTGACATTAAAAGCAATGGTGCTAACATTAAGAGTGCAACGGGAATTACACTGTTAAATGCAGAGGAGACAGCGTATAGATGGAAAGAATACATTGAAAGCCTCTATGAGGGTGAAGATTTGTCTGATGTGATAGAAGAAGAAACAGGAGACGATTTAGAAGAGATAGAGGATCCAGTATTAGAATCGGAATTTAAAAGAGCTTTGGAGGACTTACGGTCAGATAAGGCAGAAGGGATAGATAACATTCCATCAGAATTTCTAAAATCATTAGGGGAAGTAGCAACAAAACGACTATTCACGTTGGTGTGTAGAATATATTAGTCTGGCGACACACCATCTGACTTTCGGAAAAGCATCATCCACACAATTCCGAAGACGGGAAGAACTGACAAGTGCGAGAATTATCGCACAATCAGCTTAACAACTCATGCATCGAAGTTGCTTACAAGAATAGTATACAGAAGAATTGAAAAGAAAATTGAGAATGCGCTAGGTGACGATCAGTTTGGCTTTAGGAAAATTAAAGGCACGAGAGAGGCAATTCTGACGTTACGGCTAATAATGGAAGCAAGGCTAAAGAAAAATCAAGACACGTTCATAGGATTTGTCGACCTGGAAAAAGCGTTCGACAATATAAAATGGTGCAAGCTGTTCAAGATTCTGAAAAAAGTAGGGGTAAGCTATAGGGAGAGACGGGTCATATACAATAATAATAGTGGACGAGCAAGAACGAAGTGCTCGTATTAAGAAGGGTGTAAGACAAGGCTGTAGCCTTTCGCCCCTACTCTTCAATCTGTACATCGAGGAAGCAATGATGGAAATAAAACAAAGGTTCAGGAGTGGAATTAAAATACACGGTGAAAGGATATCAATGATACGATTCGCTGATAACATTGCTATCCTGAGTGAAAGTGAAGAAGAATTAAATGATCTGCTGAACTGAATGAACAGTCTAATGAGTACACAGTATGGTTTGACAGTAAATCGGAGATAGACGAAGGTAATGAGAAGCATTAGAAATGAGAACAGCGAGAAACTTAACATCAGGATTGATATGCACGAAGTCAATGAAGTTAAGGAATTCTGCTACCTAGGCAGTAAAATAACCAATGACGGACGGAGCAAGGAGGACATCAAAAGCAGACTCTCTATGGCGAAAAAGGCATTTCTGGTCAAGAGGACTCTAGAAGGGACAGGGTGATAGGACATCTGCTAAGATATGAGGGAATGACTTCCATCGTACTAGAGGGAGCTGTAGAGTGCAAAAACTGTAGAGGAAGACAGAGATTTGAATACGTCAAGCAAATAATTGAGGACGTAGGTTGCAAGTGCTACTCTGAGATGAAGAGGTTAGCACAGGAAAGGAATTCGTGGCGGGCCGCATCAAACCAGTCAGTAGACTGATGACAAAAAAAAAGTTCTAGGCGACTGATGACCTAAGAGGTTAAGTCGCA
Organism: Schistocerca gregaria; assembly: GCF_023897955.1. Classification (NCBI taxonomy): domain Eukaryota; kingdom Metazoa; phylum Arthropoda; class Insecta; order Orthoptera; family Acrididae; genus Schistocerca; species Schistocerca gregaria. The sequence goes on from NC_064922.1 coordinate 164,779,274, forward strand.
CAGTGCTCAGAGCCATTTGAACCTATGCCCTTCGGCCATCAAAACAGTGCCGCCGATGCGCCCGTGTAGACTGAACACAACGTACAGGTCCTCAGGCAAAGTCACGACCCTATGCAGCCGACGTGGTACTATGGAGCATGAGATGTCTTTCCATGCAATAAATGTGGTTGCAATTCCATCCTCTGTTTGGCGTGGGCCCCTTCTTGCCTATTGCAGAACCTAGCGGCCATCTGCTGCTGTGCCTGACCATCGTCAATCGCCTCCTCTCTTTCAGGCAGCAGTGTCTGTGGTTTGTACCACTGTTTATTTATTTATTTATTTACACGTCAAGTTCCGTAGGACCAAATTGAGGAGCAAATCTCCAAGGTCATGGAACGTGTCAGTACATGAAATTCCAAAATAGAAGTAATAACAGATAAAAATAAATGTTCAAGAACCTGAAAAAAGTCAGTCCGTAAGTTTAAGTAAACGCTGACAGTATATAATAAGACCAGCTTACTTTTTAAGGAACTCCTCGACAGAATAGAAGGAGTGAGTGACCCATGAGGAAACTCTTCAGTTTCGATTTCAAAGAGCGTGGATTACTGCTAAGATTTTTGAATTCGAGTGCAGCTTATTGAAAATGGATGCAGCAGTATACTGCTCAACTTTTTGCACAATAGCTAACGAAGTCCGATCGAAATGCAGGTTTGATTTCTGCCGAGTATTAACCTAGTGAAAGCTGCTTATTCTTGGAAATAAACAAGAAACGAAAATAAGGAAAATACATATTAAGAGGCCAATGTCAAAATACCCAGACTCTTGAACAGTGGTCGACAAGAGGTTCGTGAACTCACACCATTTATTGTCCGAATCGCCCGTTTCTGGGCCATAAATATCCTTTTAGAATGGGAAGAGCTACCTCAAAATGCAATACCATACGACATAAGCGAGTGAAAACAAGCAAAGTAGACTAATTTTCGTGTCGAACGATCACTCACTTCTGACACCGTTCGAATAGTAAAAATGGCACTATTATGTCTTTGGACAAGATCCTGAATTTGGACTTTCCGCAACAGCTAGGAATTTGAACTGTTCAGTTTCACTTATCATATGCCCGTTCTGTGAAATTAAAATTTCAGGTTTTGTTGAGCTGTGTATTAGAATCTGTAAAAACTGTGTCTTACTGTAATTTAGCGTTAGTTTATTTTCTACAAGCCATGAATTTGGGTCATGTACTGCACTATCTGAAACCGAGCCAATGTTGCACACAACATCCTTTACTACCAAGCTAGTGTCACCAGGAAACAGAAATATTTTAGAGTTACCCATAATACTAGAGGGCATATCATTTATATAAATAATGAATAGCAGTGGCCCCAACATTGATCCCTGGGGCACCACCTACTTGACGATACCCCAATCAGACCCCACATCACAGCCGTTATGAACAGTGTGAATAATGACCTTTTGCTGCCTGTTGCTGAAGTAAGAGGTGAACCAATTGTGAGCTAATCCCCGTATTCCATAATGGTCCAACTTCTGGAGTAATGTTTTGTGATCAACACAATCAAATGCCTTAGTTAAATCAAGGAAATATGTCCAAACCTCTTGTTTAGCCCATCTAGTACGTCACAGAGAAAAGAGAATATAGCATTTTCAGTTGTTGAACGACTTCTAAAGCCGAATGTACATTTGATAGCAAATCGTGTGATATAAAATGATCAATTATCATTACATAGCCGGCCGAAGTGGCCGAGCGGTTCTATGCATTACAGCCTGGAAGCGCGCGACCGCTACGGTCGCATGTTCGAATCCTGCCTCGGGCATGGATGTGTGTGATGTCCTTTAGGTTAGTTAGGTTTAAGTAGTTCTAAGTTCTAGGGGACTGATGACCTTAGAAGTTAAGTCCCATAGTGCTCAGAGCCATATCCGTACATAAACAGCCTTTTCAATGAAAATGAAATGTCGTGTGGCGAGGGCCACCCGTCGGGTGGACCGTTCGCCTGGTGCAAGTCTTTCGATTTGACGCCACTTCAGCGACTTGCGCGTCGATGTGGATGAAATGATGATGATTAGGACAACACAACACTCCGACCCTGAGTGGAGAAAATCTCCGACCCAGCCAGGAATCGATCCCGTGCCCTTTGGATTTACAGTTTGTCGCGCTGACCACTCAGCTACCGGGGCGGACAGCCTTTTCAATAACTTTTGCAAACACTGTTGGCGTAGAAATAGGTCTAAAATTATTTGCATTACCTCTTTCTCCCTTTTTGATAAATCGGCTTTACTACTGAGTATACTTTAATCGCCCAGGAAACTAACCATTCTTAAAGGAAAAATTACGATATGGCTAAATGCAGGGCTAACATGTGGAGCACAATACTTTAATACCAATCTCCTGGGCTACACTTCTTCTTTCTTCCAGTTCCGCACATTAAATCATCCAGATGTTGTCTCTGGACCATATTGTAATGATAAATACCAGCACATTGCAATGTAACTGCTTGCTAATTGACACAGACAATCTTTTGCTGTTCATTCAACTGGCTTGTGTGGTGGGGCCATCCACATTTGGCTCTGTAGTCACACTCACCTCACGCTATGTGATGTTCAGCTTTTTGTGCACGAATGGTAGGCCTCTGGCAAGATGCTCCCACATTACATTTTCATTCATTTCCACCAGGTTGTTAATATGTTATTTCATTTTTCTTGTTTTGTCTTTAAGTTTTGCAGGGCTGTGTAACTGCTACCCGCTAAACTCATACCACAATGTCGAGCCAGCAATTTTCCTTCTACCTTCAGACATTCCGATAATACCTCTGCCGTGATTAGAAGGAATCACTCCTCTCACCTCCATCTGGTATCCCACAGGTAGATACAGACCCTCTGACTCCCAAGTCCCGATACTGATACTGAGATGTATCAATGTTCGTCCACTCTATGGAGGGGCCATTCATGTACATCCCGCGCCATATATCTGCAAGCTTAGTATAAGAACTGAAAGAATGCCTCTAGTCGGTGTGCCGACTCGCCGTGCTGTCCAGCGAAGCTATACACGACTTTGGGCCCACACAGAGAATGTTGGTTAGCCAGCTAGTCAAGGTGCAGCAGTGCTTTTATGGGTACAACGTCACGCACACTGTATTAGCTCTGTAGCCTTTCTCACACGACTTTGCAGAAACTATTCATAAGAAAATTGATTTTTGTGTTATGTGTAGGGTGATTCAAATTAAAACCTTAAATTTGTAATAACAAATCGAAATTTCGCGCCATTATTCTGTAAGTTGGTAAGCGTGCTACAAAACAGCGTGCAGAATGGCCTGTAGGTGGCAGCATAGTGCAGGTGCACACATACCGTCACGGTATCAGTATAAAGATGGCCGCCCCACTTGCGACTTGCACCAGGGAAGAACAGCGTTCTGTTATTCGGTTTTTGCGTAGTGAAAGTATGAAACCTATTGAAATTCATCGACGTATGAAGGTTCAGTACGGTGATTCATGTTTGTCACAGCAGCAAGTCTACGAATCGAGTAGGAACTTTGCAGATGGTGTGACTTCAGTGAAAGATGCTCCTCGTCCAGGTCAGGCACAACGAGTTGTGACTCCACAGAACACTGCAGCAGTTGAAGCCATAGTGAAGGAAAACCGCCGAGTGATAATGACATTGCAGCATGTTTACAGATTAGTCATGGGTCAGGACACCACACTGTGCATGATGCGCTCCAGTTTCGCAAAGTGTCTGCGAGATGGGTGCCACGGCAGCTGACTCCTGAAATGAGGGAACGGCGTGTTGATGCTTGTGAAGAATTTCTTCGGCGCTTTGAACGAGAAGGTGATGGCTTCCTTGCAACAGTCGTTACTGGGGACGAAAATTGGGTTCACTTTCACCAACCGGAAACGAAGATAGCGAGCAATGAATGGCGCCATTCCCCATCACCAAAACCAAAGGAGTTTCGAACAGAACCATTAGCAGGGAATGTTATGTTGAGTCTCTTTTGGAGCATTACATGCCTAGAGGGACCACTGTCACCAGTGCATCATACACAGATCTCCTAAAAAGTCATCTACGGCCTTCAATCAAATCAAAGCGACGTGTATTGCTGTCAGCAGGTGTCCTTTTGCAACATGACAATGCAAGGCCCCGCACTGTCCATACAACAGTCGCAACAAATACAGACGTGCATTTTGAGTGTCTTCCTCATCCACCATACTCACCAGACTTTGCCCCAATTGATTTCCATATGTCTGGACCACTCAAAGACGCAATGGGAGGAAAGAAGTTCCGTTCCGATGAAGAGGTACGTCACGCGGTGCATGAATGGTTGCGCGGACTACCAAAAGAGATTTTTCCTGAAGGAAGTTATGCACTTTGTAAGCGCTGGAGGACTTGTATTGAGCGTGGGGGAGATTATGTTGAAAAGTGATACAGCTTTGTACAACTTCTGCACAATAAACAATATTTAAAAAATATTTAAGGTTTCCATTTGACTCACCCTCGTATATCAACTTCACGATGAAGTGCCATCATCTCGCTAATGCTCATACTAATTAAGATATTCTCATTTAAGTAAGACACTGCGCGAAATTCGTAGAAGATTGCAATGAAAAATATGGGTCACTATGATTTTGTGTTTGGGTTGCTTATCACATCATATGTACTGCTGTGAATGAGACTTTGCTAAGAGACTGAATTTTCGTTTGGACTTGAGAGGTCTCTATCTCATCTCCAATCTCGAGAAAATGAAATTTATGCAGCACGTTCATTTCCGACCACACACGCGCCAGAAGGAAATATTCATAATATACCTATATATATATATATATATATATATATATATATATATATATATATATATATAGAAACGAGATTAAGGCAGATGATAGTACACAAAGAGGAGACTATTTTGCCATATGCTTAACACACAGAACTTACTTATCTACGCAAATATAGCCGAAGATATACCTGTTACTTGACTTGTTTTCATTTATTAATGTGATTTTTTTTTTCAAAAAGGCCATCGATAGCTATTGAAATGAGAATTCCCTAGTTTGAAAATAAACATGAATGTTCTTCTCTTACGTTTCCGCAAACAGGTGCAACGAGAAATTAAAAGTTTAGAACATGGCTGCTTGGTTCAGTGAGCGTATATAAATTAAAATTGAAACAAATGAGCCCTCGGACACAATTTTTTAGTGTTATTAACCAGGCTTCAACACTTCTAAGAGTGTCTACATAAGAATTTAGACATTTAAAGTAGTCTATAACATAATTACAAATTTATGGGCTGCTCATACCTATATAGCCACAGGTTTCAACAGAGCCTTACAGGCTCGCCGTCACATATTTCTTTTAAATATTTTGTGACTAAAGCCCTTCTGGCCTGTTATTTATTTTATACGTAACAAGTAAGTACTTTCTCTGTCTTGTATTGTTAGTCAGTACTTATACTTCTTACATAAAAAATTTTCCTTCCCAGAAATTTGTAATTATGTTGTAGATCACTGTAAATGACTAAATTCTGAGTTGTAGATCACTGTAAATGTCTAAATTCTGACGTAAGCACTCTTAGAAGTGTTGATACAATGAGGTTTTCCATAAGGTATTGACGTCTCTGGTCGCCTATTGCTTATTTAACGAGACATACTGTTCCAAGATTCTGTCGCACTAGCTACTGCATTGCGAGTTTGTCCGAATTATAGTACATTTTGGCAAAAGAAGCAAAATTAAACCCGTCAACAAGGGGAATGTAGCCTCTACTCATGGTTGATGATGCTTCTTCAGGTGAGGAAAAGTTAGCAATCCCAACAAAAATATACTACATCGCTAAATTCGTTTCAGTTTTGCAGGAATCCTGTAGCTCATCATACATTTAGTAGTGAATGAGAAATAAGAAAATAATTTGCAGCATATAGTGTACCATACTACTGTTCCTATCCCCATCCAGAGAGATGTGGTGAGCTTCTCCATTGTAATTAACTTTTAATGTGTTAAATATAATAATCTATTGTAACCTTAATGGGTGGTATCAACTGGTTCATAAAGTAATGAAACAATGTAACTTTTAAGGGCCATTGATAGGTGATAAAATGAGATTTGCTGTACGTTTTTGCTACAACATAAGTAAAAATTTTATGTTTATTTTCATATCATGGCTATACTACTTCATAAGCTAGTGACCTTTTTTTTCCTCAGTTCCTCACTTAATAATCCACTGTTTCAGAAGGTTTAAGGTGCAGAAAGGAATTATTTGCTAACTTTCAGTAGCACCTGTCAATTATTAAAAATTCACTGGGGTCCAGGTTTACTCTGCAAGGGCAACAAAAGGAACGAATTATTTTGGGCTGACTTGTTAACCTTCTCTGTTTATGAAAATCGTCATCAGTGGTAATTTGTGGCTAAAAACGTTTAACAACTCAGATGAAAATAAATCGCCAATTCTGTTCCAGTTTTAGGGTAATCCTGTAATCCAATATATCTTACCTAATGACACGCTGGGACTGGAAGTTTCTACACTGAAGCTATACTTGACATATGAAGAAATACAGCAAACACCACACAATCTGTTCCTTCTTAACCCTGCAGAGACTGATGAAGTGAATGTTCTCACTATAAATATTTTTAATTCATCAGTTATATTGATTTTGACAGATAGGTTGAAAGCTTCTGCAAGTGTTCCCAGCTTCAGAGTTACGAAAGAGTTTTATTGCATCAGTTATGCTCTGCACCAAAAATACAATATTTTTCTGTAAGAAACAACAGATCTGGTGCCTGTGTATCCGTGGATAACAGTGTTACAAAAACAAGATAGTTACTGCTTTATAAACCATTTGAAACTAGTAATTAAGGTTAAAACATATTATAAATATACATACTGTAACAATAGAACACAATAAATAATTATGGTGGCGTTGTGCACCACTTCACTTTGAACGATGATAGGAACATAAATACGGTTCACAATTTCCTGCGAATCATTTACATGTATCTCAGATAAAGTACATGGAGGAGAACATGCTTTGGTAGGTGTTCACTCTAGTCGTTCACTATTGAAAATACGATGGGTTACAATATTCCGCCAAAATTGCAAACAGAATGAGTGATTTATTTTTGTCACAGTTGTTAACTTTTCCTCGTTTGAAGAAGAGGCTACATTTCTCTTCTTGACAAGTTTAATTAGCTTTTTTTCTTGCGAAACACAATTAAACATTCACAAACTCATAAAATGGTGGCTCAAATGGCTCTGAGCACTATGGGACTTAACATTTGAGGTCATAAGTCCCCTAGAACTTAGAACTATTTAAACCTAAATAACCACCTGCAACCGTAGTGGTCGCACCGTTCCAGACTGAAGGGGCTAGAACCGCTCGGGCACTGCCGCCCGCTTCTCAGATTGCTTTGCAGTAGTTGTTACAATATAATCTTGAAACAAAATGTCTAATTAAAGAATCAATAGGAGACCAGGGTGGTTAATACTTTACGGAAGACTTCATGCTGTCGATTTGCTGTCATTTCGCTTTAACATAAGAAATTTAACGTTTATTATCATACCAGCAAATTTTCTTGTCAATAGCTGACGAAAACTCTAAAAAATTACAGCGGTCGGTTGAAAAGACAAAATAAATCCCGTAGGTTCTGCTTTATAGCCGGAGATAAGAAAGCTCTGTAGATTAACCATACAGCTAAACACTCTCCTGTTTTCGCGCTGTCACATGCCAAAATATCGTATCGATATCTCGAACGATTTAGGAGATATGAGGTATGTTACGAATATTTCACTCTTGTTCGCGTGCCGTCGGAAGTCTAAGCGCTATATAAATTCCACTTTCTCAAGACTGGAGACAGATAGAGACTTCCTCCAAAGTCTGAATTTCATTCGCATAATGTAATATGCACCAAACGCAAAATCATAACGACTCATATTTTCAATTGCACGTATTTTTTCCGAATTTCGCGCACCGACTTACTTAAATGAGAATGTCACAGGAAGTATGACCGTATCGGGGCCGCCATCCGGCTACAATTATTGTGTGCTGCCTCATTAGATAACAAGGGATATTTTCCGTGCTAGTGCAAGCCGCCTCTAGCCGGGCCCTGCCCCGATAGCCGCTTTCTTTCTGTGTACGTCCTTACAGTATAACTGCCGGGTGGCCACTGCGCGTGTGCAAAGAGGCACTGTAGAGTGCTATTGCATATGGCTGCCTTCAGATTGTCACATGTGTCCGTTGTGAATACAGTAGGCGTTCGATAGTCTTTTGTCTTTAGTGCGCAGTGACTTGAGAATAAAATTATAACACTTATTATTACTTCAAAATTGAAAGACAGAAAACTGAATAGTCAGTCTCGAGAGATTGAGTTTGTGGAAGGTGAGTCCTCACAAGGAATGAACATATTGGTGCAGCAAGTTCAGCTGAGAGCGCAAGTGGCCGCAGGTGTTTCGTGTAACACTATCAAGAAAATTAAAACGGAAGGCAGGCTATCGGCATTTGGCAGAGGAAGGAAATTTGTAACTCTGGAAAAAACGCAAAACATCTTTAGTCACTGACAGTTTTAATGAAGCAGTTGTTGAACTGGTAACAGCTTCTGACTAAAAAACGAATGCCTGCAGCGGAAAGAATTGAACATAAGCTGAAAGAAGATATAGACTTCCAAGGCAGCGACACGAGTGAAAGGCAGTGGTTAAATAAATCAGGTTTGCGTTCAGAAAAAAATCAAGCAGACTCACTTACTTTGCAAGAAAGAAGCGACATCTGAGAAGAAGAGTAGTTTATTCGAGGTAAATAAAAAAAATTGGGAGGAAAACAATGTTTACATTAATGAAATTTTCATTTTATCATCACATATAAATGAGATATCACGGTACAATAATGCAACTCACCGTCTCCTCAAACACTTAACAAACCGACAACACTAATAAAAATTCAAAAAATACTAAATTAAAGAAATGTGAAAGTACTTCCATCTCTGTTAATTGCCTAAATTCATTTCAATCACGAATCCCGATAGTGGAAACCCCATTCATTTTTTACAAGTCACTTACCTCACTGAAAATGCAGGCGGTGAAAATGGTTTTATTCCTGAAGAGCTTCTCATGTGGAAGTCAAATCAAGCAACTGCATAAACCAACAACATTATGGACAATTGTTTAGAGAAAAGGTGATTCCTAATTTGAAACCTACTTCTATAGTAATTAAACAAAGCTGCAATATATAATCTGCTAACAACGATATCATAAAGTGTCTAACAAAGGAACATATCCCGTTCTTGGATGAGATGCTGAAACCTCTCCTGTATGAGACTGTTCGAAGAATCAACCCAACGATCGTCGAGTACCTGTCAGTAAGGTATGGTAGACATTGCTTTATGGGTTTCTCCTTACCACCCGGAATTACGCCCAATAGCGAATATTTGGCCTACTGTCTGCAAGACATCTGTGCGAGAAGAAATTTAATTCCATGACTAATGAAGACTTAATTCCGCGGTGCGACCACGTCAAAAAAGATTGAGCGAGAAGTACACCAAGAAATTTCTTTCGACGATGAAACAGATGAAATGAAAGTAATAATACGTTTAGGTGATATGGTAGCCACAGCGAAAGCGATTACGATGATTCTCACTCAGAAGATGATGGAGGACTGGAAGCAGTAACTGTGCTGCCTGATAGTGATGGATAGTGAGTACTCACAGTCAATGTTTTCTATTTAGCGTGTACGCTTGTGCCGAACCCTGAGGCAGTTCTCTCCGTGACGTCGCGCGTACTTTCAGAGATTTGGCGCGGAGTTTGAAACCTTTTGCGTATCACTATGAGTACAAACATAACGGCTGATGCAACATTTCATCTCCAGTTCTCGTGCACTAATGACCTATTTCTGATGGCACACTAGCCTCAGACCATAGCCACAACATTAATCACTAATGTGAGAGCGCTCGGAAGGAAGATATGAGCACATACAAAATCAACATTACGTTAACGATGCCGTACAGAGGACACCTTAAGAAACAGAACGTCTGAGGAGGTTTGAATGTGAACTATCTAACATAACACCATTACAGATAATGTAGCGGTGGCTGTCGCTAAATCTCTACGCTTACTGGTCCCCGAGGTTCATATCAGGTGCGTCGCATGTTTGCGCGTCCACTGATTCAATGTTGTCATGCCAGCAATTGTGTCAATAAAGCCATTCAATTGGGAGAGGACGTATTCTTTTCACTGAAACAACATTCAGTGTTTGTATGACAGAATAATTAATGGAAACAATGTCAGTTCACTGCAGACTGTACACAGTTGCAGAGTCGAACTGTGGAACTGGGATGCGAAAGCTGTCATCTGACACCGGCGCTGAAATATAGTTACACGTTCTGGAAATTCAGACTCTAGCCGGCGAATGTTATTCACACTCTGTTTTTGCGAGAACTAGAGCTCTATGAGATAATTACCGAAATACAGTACCAATCGTATTTTCAGTAGGTTCTACATTCCACTGAACAAGTCCTGATGCTATATTCACTTTCACTGAGAATTCCAGTGTCACCAGGGAATTTAGTCTTTTATATCCTTTCAACCAGAATTTAAATCCCACTTCTGAAAGTTTATTTGATTTGCAGCTCTCGTTCTTGAATTGACAGATTCAACATCACAGGCCCTCCCTTTCTGGACCGAGCAATTCTCCATAAGCTCTTCTTATTAAACAATTGATTCTTGCACGAATTGTATGTTACATGTCTTTCCCTACGCCACCTATCCATTTCTAGGGAGATTTCAAGCAAACTGTAACTCTTTACACTGTCGACCGACTTTTGTAGTTCGACAGATCGTATGAAAATGTATTGATTCTTCTTCCGTCTTGCTTCTGGAATTAAGTGAAATGTCAGAGCTGCCTCTTGTGGCTTTAACTTCCCTTTAGCCAGACCGATTGGTTGACGACTATTAAATAGAAGACACCACCACAGCTCCAGACAACATGGACGGGGAAAGTCGACTGAAACTGAAGTCACAGTCAAAAATAAAATCCCACTGGGCACAAAAAAAAACTAGAAAATACTACATATCCAAGTTTGTTAGTGCCAGAAACTGAGGTCCAATCCAATGTAATTCGTCGCGTTCTGTAAGCACATCTGAACGCCTCAGTGACTAGAGGATAGGAATAACACCTGTAGTGTTCCTATGGCTATCTAACGAAGCATCCGAAGATTTCTTTCCCTGACAGCAAAATTATGTCATAGGCAATGAGACGAAACAACGCCACTTTATAGCCTAGTTTTGGGAAAATACGAGAGAGATGTTGAGAGAATAAAGTTTTCAGTCCTCCCTTGACATGCATCCCGAGGACGGAGCTGCGGGGTATAGTGATGTCCCCGTTCTTAAAATGTTTGAAATTTTATGGCAGCTGACACTCCGCTGACGAGCTAAACGTTCATTGGTAATTTTTATCGATATCAGGCCGTGGTCCAAGACATACACCTCTTTGTAACGTCTCGTATTCCATTGGTGAAGACACCATCAGAGAAGTGCGTTGGACTATGGCCTAGTGCCCCTAAAGGAAAAATAGCTAAGTACGCATAAACCCCTCACCCTTCATTGCGGGGATATTCACTGTAGTAATCTCAAATATGAGATGGGGCCCAGGTCCTCAGGTATTCTGAAAAAATGTAATCATACTCATATTTGGTTAATCGGATCGCTAACTTTGTTGTTGAACCCTTCAGTTCTAAGACTGGTCTGCCTCTAAATCACTGCATAATCTACATCCACTTGAACCTGCTTACTACGCTCTATCCTTGGCCTCCCTTCCACTCACCTACACCCCCCCCCCCCTTCCCTACCATTTCCTTCATTGAAACTTCCTGGCAGATTAAAACTGTCTGCCGGACCGAGATTCGAACTCGGGACCTTTGCCTTTCGCGGGCAAGTGCTCTACCAACTGAGCTACCCAAGCACGACTCACGCCCTATCCTCACAGCTTCACTTCTGCCATTACCTCACCTCGTCTCCGCTGCAGAGTGAAAATCTCATTCTTCCAGACTAATAATTTATTGCAGCGTCAAGATGTCATCTATTAGAAAAGTGTTGCAACATTTGTTTTTTGACCATTTAGATTCAGTGTCTCTTGATTACTTATTCAATCAATTTTTCAGCGTCCTTCTGTAGCACCACATTTCAAAAGTTTATATTATCTTTTTTTCACTATTGAATTCTTTTTTTATTATTCATTCTGTACATCGAGCAAACAGTAATGCAACCCAAAGAGAAATTTGGAGAGGAAATAAAAGCTTTTAGTTTAGTTAGATATTGTAATTCTGTCAGAGACGTGAAAGGACCTGAAAGAACAGTTGAAAGTATCGGATAGTGTCTTGAAAATAGATTATGATATGAACATCAAGAAAAGTAAAACAAGGATAATGGAATATAATCGAATTAAGTCAGATGATGTTGATCGAAATAGATTAGGAAATGAGACACTAAAAGAAGTAAATGAGTTTTGCTATTGCGACAGCAAAATAACATTGGAAATGGAAATGAGCGTTTGGCGTCATTGGCTGGGAGGCCCGTTGCCGGGCAGATCCGGCCGCCTTGGTGCACGTCTTATTACATTCGACGCCACATTGGGCGACCTGCGCGTCAGATGGGGATAATGGGGATGAAATGATGATGACAACACAACACCCAGTCCCAGAGCGGAGAAAATCCATGAGCCAGCCGGGAATCGAACCCGGGCCCGTAGGACGGCAGTTCGTCACGCTAACCACTCGGTTATCGGGGCGGGCAAAGTAATATTGATGATGGCCGAAGTAGGGAAAGTATATATAAAATGCATACCGGCTATAGGACGAAAATCGTTTCTTAAGAAAAGAAATTTTGTAACATCTACGTAATATATATGTAATTGTTGGGAAGTCTTTTCTGAGGCTATTTGCCTGAAGTTTTTTCTTTGTACGGAAATGGAACGTGCATTACAATAAAATGACAGGAAAAGAGCAAATCTGTAGAACTGTTCTTGTACAGAAGAATGGCAAACATTAAGTGGGATGATAAAGAAATTAATGGTGAAATCTCGAAGGAAATATTTTATCTGGAATTTAATAAGATTCAGTTAATGTTGCAGTATCGAAGATAATGCCCTAGCTATTGTCTGGGAAATCAAAACTGCAGGCATGTAATATTTGTCGCCTGTAATAGTGTGTGTATTAAGTGACACTCCTTTCTGGTACTGGAAGTTACTCTCAGGATTTCTGCACCTCGACAAAATGAGTCTCGCTGCTAAATTTATCGTAGGAATAGATTAGACTGGTCGAAATACGCAGTTCGGGAATTGTCGGTGCGATGACAAGATTATAGATTCGATGCTGGTAAACATTTTCAGTCGTAGGAAAATCTTTAAAAAAAAGGAGGAAAATTCTTTCTTGGTGAGTAAAATTGATCCTGAAAAGTTCTTGGTGTGCGCAATCTCTGGGATTGCTACCAAAGTCCATCCGTCCGAATGTCTGTTCTACTGAGCAACACATCGGGATGCATATGAGCTGTATCACTTGCAATAAAATTCGTATTTTTCTTTTCACATTAATAAATGGCGTACTTTACTGTATTCTTCTTGCACATCAACAAATCTCGATTGTTATCGTATAACGACTCTACGAAGTCATTAAATTTAACAAGACGGCTGACTTTCAACTAATTGTTCAAATGGCTCAAGGCACTATGAGATTTAACATCTGAGGTCATCACTCCCCTAGACTTAGAACTACTTAAACCTAACTAACCTAAGGACATCACACACATCCATGCCCGAGGCAGGATTCGAACCAACGACCGTAGCAGTCGCGCGTTTTCGGACTGAAGCGCCTAGAACCGCTCAGCCACAGCGGCCGGCTAAATATTCCACCTAAATCATTGTCCACATCCTCGATCCAAGTCATTTTTATTTAAAGAAGTGTCTCACTCAGTGATGGATATAACATACTTTACCTATTGTCTGGAGCACTGCACTAAGCTTTCAACAACAGTAGTTAGAAATTTGCAGCTGGCGCACAGAGAGAAGCAAGCAACGCGTGTCCAAGCAATGACATTACGAGGTAAGATATTTTCATTTCATGATCAATTTGCCACGAAAATTACTAACGCGCAGGATCCACATTGTTTAATTAAAGAGTTTAAAAATAAATTTGAGAAGTTAATCAGTTTTCACATTTTTGCGCGAAGATTATAAAACTGGGCCAAATTCGTACTGTATTCGCGCTGACACGTATGTTTGGTTTCTCTCGCAGTTGGAAGCCACCCAAAGCACAATTAAGCCAACACGAGTTCAATTACGGTAAAGTTTCGAGGTGCAAGTGTAGTGTGACTACCCCGCAGATAGGTTGGTTACAGGCTCTCAATTACCTCCCCCCCCCCCCCTCCCCTCCCCTCAACTTACACGTTGCCATCCGTGGCATCGACGCCGAACCAGCTATGAGGAAACACAATGAAGCCGTAAATGACGATGGTGTGGGGTCACTGGGATGCACGCTACAGGTATCGGGCTTGGAGATCTCCATGAAATAACCGACTTAACAACAGTTGCTCACCGGCCGGAGTGGCCGAGCGGTTCTAGGCACTTCAGTCTGGAACCGCATGACCGCTACGGTTGCAGATTCGAATCCTACCTCGAGCATGGATGTGTGTGATGTCCTTAGGTTAGTTAGGTTTGAGTAGTTCTAAGTTCTAGGGGACTGATGACCAAAGCAAATGAGTCCCATAGTGCTCAGAACCATTTGAACCAATTGTAACAATTGCTCGTACCACTTTGGTGCCAACTGCTGCTCAAATTGCTGCTGCAAATGTATTACGATGCGCTATAGCCATACGCCGAGCACGATGATCTTCCGTCTCGGAAGTGCAGCGTGGCCGTTCGAAGGCCAGTCTTCTTGCGACCGTACATTCTCATTACCACCCTTTCCAGCAGTCATTTACAGTGGTTGCATACTTGGTAACACTTCCTGCAAGATCGCAGAAGGATTATTCGCCTCCTTGTAGCCCTATTACACGACCTCGTTCGAACTCAGTGAGGCGTTGATAATGGACTGTTTGTCGTCTTAAAGTCATTCTTGACTAACATCAACTCACCACATCCGATCTCGAAGGTAACTAACACTCACATTTGTATCCTAAGAGTGGTGGGGTCGCAAAATCTGAATAGACATCATCTTTCAGATGTACGAGCGTTGACTGCAAAGTAATGTCAATGTTTACGTAGTTCCACCTTCGAAGCTCTTCAGCAGTTGGCAACAATTGTATGCGGCAGGTACTGGCTTGTTCCGTAGCCTCTTCGCTACAGCTCCAGTTGCCGGGAAGCTTTAGCATTGAACAGTTGTGTTGTTACAGTGTAAAGTATGGAACCTGTGGTGAATGTGATCTAGCAGAGTGCAGTCACTCAATTCTTGACAGCAGAAAGTGTCACCCCAAAGGAGACGAAGGGTACACCATTACGACCCGCTGACGAAACGTCAGTCTTTGGAATATCGACACAAATACTCGCCCCAGAAAAAGAGCAGTCCGGAGTGGCCGAACGGTTCTAGATTTGTGTGATGTCCTAAGGTTAGTTAGGTTTAAGTAGTTCTAAGTTCTAGGGGACTGATGACCACAGCAATTAAGTCCCATAGTGCTCAGAGCCGTTTGACCCAGAAAAGTAAATTCAACATGCAGCTCTCAGCTGGAAAAATAGTGGCCACAGTGTTCTTGGACGCAGATGGTGTTATCCATGTTGATTTCCTTGATCGTGGAACAGCAATAAATTGAGAGCGTTACATGACAACGCTGAAAACTCTGAAACGACGGTTAACAAGGGTCCGAAAGGAAAGGGGAAATATTTTTCTGCCGCATGACAATGTCAAACCACACACTTCAAGTGATACCACAGCAGAATTACAAAGACTGAATCTCACCACCGTACGGCATCCTCCATACAGTCCAGATTTAGGACAGTCTGACTTCCATCTGCTCCCGATAATGAAAGACCATCTGCGAGGACGTCATCATGCTTCTGATGAAGACGTTGAGAGAACTGTGAGATTGTGGTTGCGGAAACAGAGTGTCGACTTCTTCCGTGACGGCTTCAGAAAACTTGTTCGTCGTTGGCAGAAATGTATCCAATTGGCTGGTGATTATGTGGAAAAGTGAATATTGGTAATTAAAGATCACATTGTAAGGATTATTTCTGCGTTTGATTTATTAAAATATTCCAATCCAAACCCAATTAACGAAGGTAGAGGCATCACTTTTCATTCAAGCCTCGTAGTAACACTCCTACCAACTTTCGCTTATGTCGCTCAACTCATCCTTTGTGTTGTGATTTTTTTCCGTCAGTGTGTTAGTCGACCATCGTATTCTGCATCTGGGACTAAGTGCGTTCGGTCGGCTCGTGTGTATACCTGTGAGTGTGAACCCTGACAGAATTTGTTGTGCTGCTCTAAGGACCAAACAGCTCGCTCGTGGAGCTATTCGTCTTCCACGAATTATAAAGTAATCGAAAAAATGGGTACTGTTTTCGTACACGGTAAAGTAACAGCATGACCCCTGGTATCCTGGTTGGATAATTTATGTGTACACCGCAGAGGTTGGCAGAGGCATCATCGGACCTATATCATGATATTTCTTTCCTATTCAATTCGTGTACTGAGCGAAGGGAAACTGCCTGTCTGTAAGTCTGTACATACTCTCCTAATTTATTTTAGTGATCCGTTTGCGATATAAGGACTGTAATTAAATTCAGTTTACAGATTTCCAGGGCAGGTTCCTTACACCAAAACAAGAAAATAAAGTCTCGTAAAAATGGGCTCTAAAATGTATATCTTAAGAGCTTTCGGGAATTGTTCAGTAGAAGACATGAGCTTCATAGTATCGAAGATGAAAAGTGCTTGTAGCTCATAAAGTATGCATTTTATTGTCCATCTTTACTAGACTTTTTTGAGTGTAGGGATCGTGTCCTCTGAGTCTGTAAACGGAATTTAGTTACACCCTGTCTACAATGGTGGCAGCATGACTGCTACTATACATTTATCAAGAGTGTTTCGTAGGAACTATGCAGTCTTTTTATCCAGGATTCCTATTCAAGTTCGACGAGCATTTTTGTTACACCTACGTATGTGCTAAACCGATCTCTCTCTGAATGAGTTCGGTGCCTTTCGTCATGCATGATAAAGACTTGAAACGTGACGTAAACTTAAACTACATTCACAGCCCCTGGAGAGCTCATCGGTACCGAAAGACAGCTATTTCGTTCTCCGCCAACGGTATCATCGGTTGCAGTTTAGAGAAATGTCACCCTAGCACTCTATTCTTCCGAGCCCTGTGAATTTTCGTGAGCTGGAACAGCTACTACTCCGTGAAATAGCTCCTCAATTGGCATCATGAGGTCGTGTACAACCCGTTAAGAACTCCCACCAAGAAAAATCCTGGCAATAACGGTAATCGATCCTCAATCCTCCGTATGGCAGTCAGCTGAGCTGACCACTCAACTACGGGGGCAGGAGAGGCGCCCAACCAGTGGAACAATATTCTAGAATTGGTCGTTCTACTGTCTTGCATTTGATTTACTTAACAGGTGCATTGAATTTTCCCATGACCAGTCCAGCAAATCTTGTGCTACATTCGCCTTACCTAACTTGATAGTCCCATTTCGTACAGCTTCTCAGCATCTACGCCATATCCTTATACGATCTTATGTGCTCAAGATGTCCACCACTAATGTAGTCACGCAACGTACCAGTATTTTTCATCCCACGTATCATATTCAGAAATGACTGCTGAATGACGTATGATACAAGAGGCAAATCTAAATTTCGACCATCAGGTAGGGAACTGTTACTGGAACCTCCAGACTAATAGGTAACAAAATCGTTATAATCAGGGAGGACGTGGAAGGCAGAATGCAGAGGGAGAAACAGTTGAGACCTGTTTCCATTTCCGTGTCGTGTCGCGGAGAATGGGAATAAATCGCGGCAGCCGAGTCGGACATTCATAACGGCCCGGTAAGCACGCCATTGGCAGAGCCCACTTCGGGACAAGATTAATTTCGGGCTTTATCAGTGAGCCATTGTTCCGAGAAAAACTAATTTCCTGCAGTTTGCAACGGCTGCTCCCGGGACCCCGAGCCAGTATAGGCGCTAATGTTATCCCGTCGTTCCAGCTGCTGATTGCCCCCGAGCATGAAAACCAACTCTGAATTGTGCAGCGATAAGCAGTCTCCGTATTCTAAGAAGCTGCTCCGCAGATGGGAATTTCTGGAGGTATTAGGCAATTGTTCACTGCCGCTACAAATGCAAATAAATTTCCTGTCTTTCCCCAACGAGAAAGGCTGCTAGAATAAACTTGCTGTTGTAGTGTTTGCATTTACATCTACATCTACATGGATACTCTGGAAATCACACTCAAGTGCATGGCAGAGGCTTCATCGTACCACCTTCACAATAATTCTCTATTATTCCAATCTAGAATAGAGTGCGCTGATAAAAGTATACCTATATCTTTCCGTGTGAACTCTGATTTCACTAATGTAGGTCGGCGTCAACAAAATTTTTTTGCTTTGGAAGGAGAAAGTTGGTGACTGAAATTTCGTGAGCAGATTCCGCCGAAACGAAAAACGCGTTTGTTTTAATGATGTCCTCTCCAAATCCTGTATCATGACGTTGACACTCTGTCCCCTATTTCAGATAATACAAAAACTTTTGCCCTTCTTTGAACTTTCTCGATGTACTCCGTTAAGCCCATCTGGTAAGGATCCAAGATCGCGTAGCAGGATCTCCAAAAGAGGACGGACAAGCGTAGTGTAGGCAGTCTCTTTAGTAGATTTGTTCCATTTTGTAAGTGTCCTGCCAATAAAACGCAGTCTTCGGTTTGCCTTCCTCACAATGTCTTCTGTTTGTTCATCCTAATTTATGTCGTTCGAAATTGTAATTCCTAGAAATTTAGTTGAGTTTACGGCCTTTAGATTTGAGTGATTTGTCGTGTAAGGAAAGTTTAACAAATTCCTTCTAACACGCATGTGGATGACCCCACACTTTTCGTTATTTTTCAACCATACAGATATATTTTCTAAATCGTTTTGCAATTTGTTTTGATACTCTGACGACTTTACTAGACGATAAACGAGAGCTTCATCTGAAAACAACCTACGACAGCTGCTCAGATTGTCTCCTAATTAGCTTATATCAATAAGGAACAGCAGAAGGCCTATAATACTACCTGGAGGCACGCCAGAAATCACTTCTGTTTTGTTCGATGACTTCGCATTAGTTACTACGAACTGTAACCTCTCTGACAGGAAATCATGAATCTAGTCACATAACTGAGACGATATTCCATAAGCACGCAGTTTCACTACTAGCCTCTTGTGTGGCACAAAGTCAAAAGCCTTTAGGGAATCTGGAAATACGGAATCAATGTGAAATCCCTTGTCAATATCACTCAACACTTTGTTTCTGTAAAAGTGTGTTTGACAAGAATGTTTTCTAAATCCATGTTGACTGTGTGTCAGTAGACGGCTCTCTTCGAGGTTATTTCGTAATGTTCGAACACAATATACGTTCCAAAATCCTGTTACATATCAACGTTAATGATATGGGTATGTAATTAAGTGGATTATTCCCAAAATGATTCTTGAATACACTTGTGACCTGTGCAGCTTTCCAGTCTTTGGGTACGTATCTTTCGTCGAGCGAGGTGTTGTATATGATAGTTAAGTACGAAGCTGTTGCATCAGCACATTCTGCAAGGAACTTAATTGGTATACAATCTGGAACGGAAGACTTGCTTTTCATTACGTGGTTTAAGTTGCTTCACTACTCAGAGGATGTCTGCTTCCAAGTCATATATGTTGGCAACTGTTTTTTTCTGTGTTACGGCTCTGGTTATATTACATCATTGTATATATAATTTTCGGATTGGTGTTTACGAAAACTACGAGTAGTCACTATTTTGTTGTAAGATTTATTCTAGAACGCATCTACCTTTCGGAGGTTTGGTACAGTATCAAATTACAAAAAGGTTTTCACAAAACACCTGTCCAATCGTTTGAAGATGACGTATGTAAGCATGAGACATTGGTAAAAGTAAGTGGCTGCTCTTTGTTTCACAGTAGCATGAAATTCAATAAAAATTTTCTTCGTTTGTGACCGCATTGTCAATATATATATAAAACTACCAACGTTTCGGTCCCTGTTGCAAGCGACCTTCTTCAAGGTGTTTTTGTTTTAAACAGGGAATGAAAAGTCGGTAGTTATACAGGGTGATTCACGAATTTACGCAAATATTTTAATATATTATTCTACAAGAATAACTAAAGAAAAAAGTTCACATGAACGTAAGTCCGCAAATGTTTGCTTACGGAGTTACGACTAATAACAGATTTTGCTAAAATTTAGCAACTTCGCTACTTCGAAGCCATTGCAAAACTGTACGAGGTTAAACTAAAGCACGATATTCATTTATTTTGTTGTGATTGATCTGTTGCATCTAATAAAACATGTCCCAGAAGTATATCTGCAGTAATTTTCCAGAACATCCAGAGAAGCAAGGAAGTAATTTCGTAACATTTTTAATTGTAACTACTTAGCTCAATCTGTTTTTCAAATCCGAGACAAAGTTTTAAGCAGAAGTTATAGAGAATTTACTTTTGGAAAAATGATGTTAATAACGTTATCTGTAACTGTATGAACGTGGCAGATAATCTGCTCTTATTAATAGCATAGCAAAGGTGAATTCATGTTAAACCGAAAAAAAGCTCATTGTTAAGGAAATTGTAGTGTACATACAGTTTCACTATACATTCACAATAAATGTTCAAAAATGTCTCCACCGAGTTCAATGCATTCAGCTGCAAGTGTATGAACAGATTTTGTCGCACGTTTTAGTTTCACAGGATTGTTGTTAACGTCGTCTATTGTATTCATAATGTGAGCACGTAATGCCTCACGTGTATTGACTTTGTCCTCATAAACCATTCCCATACAGAAAAAATCGTTGGTGTTAAATCAGGCGATCTAGGTGGCCACAAACGTGTAGTACGACGACCAATCCATTTCTGTGGAAAATGTTGATTTAAATGTGTAGCAATCGCGTAACAAGTGCAATATCTTCGAGCAAGCGCGGCATTTCTTCTTGAAGGAATTGTAAGTACGTCTCGACAGTTAGACCTGCTGAGAAAACGACTGCTCCAATAAAGTGTGTGGTGATTATACCACACCACACATTTATGCTATATCGCAGCTGGAAATTGCGTTTCACTGTTGCACGTGGGTTTGCTTCAGATCATACGTGCTCGTTATGTAAATTGTTTATACCATCTCCATTAAACTGTGCCTCATCAGTAAACAAAATGTATTTGCGTAACTATCGGTTGGTATCTAACCAGGTGCACAACTCCAAGTGGAGGGACGGATCTCCCGGATGTAAATGACGCACTTTTTGTTTATGGTAAGGATACAGATTATTGTACATCAGTGTACGCCATAGCCGCGCGGGATTAGCCGAGCGGTCTCAGGCGCTGCAGTCATGGACTGTGCGGCTGGTCCCGGCGGAGGTTCGAGTCCTACCTCGGGCATGGGTGTGTGTGCTTGTCCGTAGGATAATTTAGGCTACGTTTGAACATTTTGTACGCCATACCTTAGATTGTGATATGCCTTCTCGTTGAGAGATAGGTCGTATACTGGTACCCGGGCTACGCTGAAGAGCATCCATAATATCCTCATCTTTTCTCCACGTATCGAGCGCTCGTACTGTTTATGAACGCTAGATAGAGGACCTGTCTCCCGTAACATTCGAAACACTCCACTAATGGTTCATGCGTTCGGGATCCTACGAGTTGGATAACATACTCTATATTCGTTAACTGCACCCGTAGCATTACCATCACATTTGCCATAAATAAACGCCATATCGGCGTATTCCTCTGTCATAAATTTGAAAGGCTTCCCTATTTCCTAAATCATCTACAAACTACAACAGTTACTATGTGGTTTCACTTAAATACACCGTTGTTATAATTTTCTTTCACTGAAAAATACGGGAAAATTAATTCGTTTCAAGGTTGGAAATGCCTGAAACAACTCACTAAAGCTTGGCAACAATGGCATAAACGTTTCTACGTTCTTAATGAAGAGTAAACGTATGACAATCTTTGCTTCCCTGGATGTTATGGAAAACTAATGCATATACACGTCTGGGGCATGTTTTATTAGATTCGCCAGACCAATAACAACAAAATAAATGGAAATCGTGCTTTACTTTAACCTCGTACCGTTTTGCGATGGCTCCATATTAGTGAAGTTGCTAAATTTCAGGAAAAATCCATTATTAGCCGTAACCCCATAACTAAACATTTGCGGACCTACGTTCTTTTAGTTTTACTTGTAGAATAACATATTAAAATATTTGCACATCTTCGTGAAACACCCTGTATATTGACAATGCGGCCACAAAAATAGAAAAAAATTTATTGACTGTGACAATGGCCGCGGAAGTCTACGTTTATATGTAATGGCATGTAATATTAATATATTCCGATCTAACAACCCTTCCACAATAAAGGTCAAAATTTAATAATGATTGTGGTGTTGCTCACACTGCTAAATACTACATTTTCGGGCAACAACATAGTTATTATGTGTCAGGCGTCATTAGTGCACAGTTAATAAAGTCCTTTCATGTAATTATGAATAAACTAGGCACTCATCTTTTCGTATTTCCCACGCTGGTCTCGTTCTAAAATCATGGCTCAATCGTCGAAAATCTGGGCGGTGATGATTCCAAGCTCGGATGCAAAGAGGTCTATGTTTTACTCTGCTATATTCAAAAGTTTTGTAGCTGCGCTTCACAAACCATTCTTGAAGATTATACCTTTCAAAGTTAGCACAATAGTGACGTAAAAAAATAATCAGCACTCCGAATTTAAGTTACACTTCTTTTTTATTGCTTTTGCTGTGATAGCACGTAATACAAAAAACATCACTTCACAATACAAAATATACTTGAAAACATCTTCCTCACTGTTAAAGTTCACATTTTATAAACTGGCTACAATATGCGTCTTTCCAACATGCCGTCCAAGACTTGACTTTCTCAAGGTCCGACTCTAACTAACTAATAATCGCTTACGCGCCCAAAAATCAGAGTTACAAGTACGTCAAAGATTATAGTGACAAAAGAAAGAATACACATAAGAATAACATCATTGCAATATAAACATTTCGATACATCCAAATATCTCTACATTAATGAAATCAAATCTGAATGTTGTCTCAGAAATATGTCAACTACTTTACAGAAACACCGTAGAATATTGCTGGTATCGAGAGGTTGAGTTGAGGTGCCGTAATGATTGCGTAATTCAAGTACCATTACACCAATGATGTTTTGACATATGCTGGTCAAGGTATGTTCTACTTTAAATTGACGCTACAGTCCCAATTTAATCTTAATGACTGTAATTCTGCTCTTAAAAATTGTTAGTCCTTTAAAAACGTTGAAGATTATTTTTTGCAAGGATAATGTACAGAGAGAGAGAGAGAGAGAGAGAGATACTTCAAACCAGCAGCCGTTGCGAGATTATTTTCCGAGCAGAATTGCGAGTCTGGTGGCTGTCTGCTCTCCGCGAGCCCTGGAGCTGGACGGCGTGCCGCCGCCTTCCACTGGAAATCCCGCGAGTAAACTTTGAAGACCGTAATTTCCTCCACGTAATGGGAGCCAGACCACCGCGTCCCAGGGCCGTGGTCGTGAGTGGAATCGGATGCCTGCGGAATAGCTCCGTCCTAAACGGCACTTGTGGACGATGTACGGACTTTGAGCTCTCAGGTATTCAACTTATACATTATTTTAAACATAAATCGAAGGTTTTAATCGTAGGTACAAGCGAATTCCTTGATGAGACGTTTAAGAGGCTATTATTTTAAATGGGAGCTATAAAATGGGAAAGCGTTTTAAGCACGACTGCGTCTGTACTGAAAGGGATTGTGGGGTTATGCTTAAATTTCCTTTACTGTTACAGTCGATACCAATGTTTTTTACGGATCGCAATGTACTACAAATTTGTCATCACATTATTTACCTTAAAATGAAGGAAGTAATTACACTACTGGTCATTAAAATTGCTGCACCACGAAGATGGCGTGCTACAGACGTGAAATTTAACCGACAGGACGAAGATACTATGATATGAAAATGATTAGCTTTTCAGAGCATTCACACAAGGTTGGCGCCGGTGGCGACAGCTACAACGTGCTGACATGAGGAAAGTTTACAACCGATACACGAGCAGCAGCCGACCGGCGTTGTCTGGTGAAACGTTGTTGTGATGCCTCGTATAAGGAGAAGAAATGCGTACCGTCACGTTTCCGACTTTAATAATTGTCGGATTGTAGCCTATCGCGACTGCGGTTTATCGTACCGCGGCTTTGCTGCTCACGTTAGTCGAGATCCAATGACTGTTAGCAGAATATGGAATCGGTAGGTTCAGGAGGGTAATACGGAACGTCGTGCTGGATCCCAACGGCCTCGTATCAGTAACAGTCGAAATGACAGGCATCTTATTATCATGGCTGTAACGGATCGTGCAGCCACGTCTCGATCCCTGAGTCAACAGACGTTTGCAATACAACCATCTGCACGAACAGTTCGACGACGTTTGCAGCAGCATGGGCTATCAGTTCGGATACCATGCCTGGGGGTACCCTTGACGCTGCACCACAGACAGGAGCGTATGCGATGGTGTACTCAAAGTCGAAACTGGTTATAAGAATGGTAAAACGTCATTTTTTCGAATGAATCCAGGTTCTGATTAGAGCATCATGATGGTCGCATCCGTGTTTGGCGGCATCGTGGTGAACGCACATTGGAAGCGTGTATTCGTCATCGCCGTACTGGCGTATCACCCGGCGTGATTGTATGGGGTGCCATTGGTTACACGTCTCGGTCTCCTCTTGTTCGCAATGACGGCACTTTGAACAGTGGACGTTACATTTCAGATTTGTTACGACCAGTAGCTCCACCCTCCGTTCGATCCCTGCGAAACCCTACATTTCGGCAGGATAATGCACGACCGCATGTTGCAGATCCTGTACGGGCCTTTGTGGATTACTGCCGCGGCCAGGTCATTCTCAGATATCTCACCAATTGAAAACGTCTGGTCAATAGTGGCCGAGCAACTGACTCGTCACAATACGCCAGTCACTACTCTTTATGAACTGTGGTATCGTGTTGCAGCTGCATGGGCAGTTGTACCAGTACACGCTACCCAAGCTCTGTTAGACTCAATGCCCAGGCGTATCAAGGCCGTCATTACGGCCAGAGGTGGTTGTTCTGGGAACTGATTTCTCACGATCTATGCACCCAAATTGCGTGAAAATGTAATCACATGTCAGATCTAGTATAATATATTTGCCCAAAGAATATCCGATATCATCTGCATTTCTTCTTGGTGTAGCAATTTTAATGGCCAGTAGTGTAATAACAAAATGGGGAAGTAATCATCAAAGTATCGCTTCACATTTCTTTTATGCTGGCCATTAAACGGGTAACATTTACTCAAAATGTTTCAGAAATTACCAAAACTTTATTAAAATTTCCTCGTCTGCTTCACTGCCCTGCCATTTGTATTACCGGCTTCTTCCTCAGCAGCCTCTTCTGGTTTCTCTCGGTTCTGCTTGTAAAAACATGGCCACTGGCCCTCTTCCCAGTTTCACTGAATGGCTGCTCAAAACTCTCAGTTCCACAAGGAATGCGATAAAAATACATTAACATAAAAATGTCACTAGGTACAGCTGTTACGGTGCTGTACCCACATCCCATTGCGACACCAAAGTTGGCAACGCGAACCGATACCACAGGCAGCAATGAGGGCTTCTTGCAGTCCGCAACGATGTATGGTAGGCGCCCCTCTAAACCATACCTCCCTTCTGAACATAGCAGCGTCATCACGCTGAGGTCAATACAGCGTCGCTCACGAAAAGTTACTGAAGTCGCCACAACGGCGTTAACTCACAATAACACCGCTCAGCCTGTCTTGATTCATGTCTGTCGTGTTGGTATTTGTTTTACTATCAAAGGGCGACGGCGTGGCTGCGTTCGGTACGGACTGCCACCACGTAGGTAGTTGGTAGACATCCTGCCGCGCGAGATTAGCAGAGCGGTCTGAGGCACTGCAGTCATGGATTGTGCATCTGATCCCGGCGGAGGTTCGAGTGCTCCCTCGGGCATGGGTGTGTGTGTTTGTCCTTAGGATAATTTAGGTTAAGTAGTGTGTAAGCTTAGGGACTGATGACGTTAGCACTTAAGTCCCATAAGATTTCACACACATTTGAACATTTTTGTAGACATCCGTTCCGCTTCGCTCGTTGGTAACCGTGTCACCCTTCCTTGCATGCACTGAGCGGGACATTGGTCGGTGGCGCTGACCATCGTAAATAACCATCCTCCCGAATTTTCATGTGTTTACATAGAACAGTTTACGATCGACAGACAGACTTCAGTTCAAAACAGGTGCTTCGAGCATTTTTCTACCGCATTATTTACGACCTTTCCCTAACTTTCCATCCATACGTTATTTATGTCTCCCATGCACTTCTAAAGGCAGTTTGATAATTCCAACAGTGCGGATACCTCCGTCTGCCCGTGAAACTTGAGCTTCCACAATGTTTCCGTTGCAGCAGTTAAACTTGAGAGTAACGCCACATGGCTCAATCATTTGTTCACGAATTTCAGCAGGTTTCGTCTTAATGTAAGCAGTAATGTCGACGACCGGTACATGTCTTTCGCCGGCCGGTGAGGCCGTGCGGTTCTAGGCGCTTCAGTCTGGAAACGCGTGACGGCTACGGTCGCAGGTTCGAATCCTGCTTCGGGCATCGATGTGTGTGATGTCCTTAGGTTGGTTAGGTTTAAGTAGTTGTAAGTTCTAGGGGACTGATGACCACAGATGTTAAGTCCCATAGTGCTCACAGCTATTTGAACCATTTTCAGATGTATTTCCAAAACATCATCGAGTGACAGCTTCACGATTTTTTCGGAACTTGTTTCCGTCTCATGAGACTTACTTGTACTGATCAGAAAGAACGTTATCACCACCGACCTACTGTCGATATAAACCCGTCCAGGCGATGGCAGGCAGCTTCACCTAGCCAGGAATGGCTGCTAGTCAGATATACGCACGATGCATTTGGTATCGGTTAGCGTGCTGTCCGTGTGTAGAATGGGGAAGGTGCGCAATCTGTTTAAGTTTGACTGAGGGCACACTGTAATGACTCTGAAGCTCGACAAGAGCGTTTCAGGAACTGCAAGACTTGTCGGGTGTACGAGGAGTGCTGTGGTAAGTGTCTTCAACATGCGGCGAAACAAAGGTGAAACAACGTCCCGACGTCGTGGAGTTGGACGCCCATCTCTCATTACAGATGTCGAACATCGGGGGCTGGGCAGACTGGTAAAACAGAACAGGCGGCAAACTGTGGCGGAACAAACATCACATTTTAGTGCCTGGCAGAGTACTTGTGTGCCTGGACACACAGTGCACCAAACACTTGAAAGTCTCTTCGTGTTTGCTGCCGGATCCTAAAATCAACTCGATTCGATATTTCGGCAATCCAACTGGTCGTCATCTTCAGTCGAATGCTGCTTCTTTTGATGAGTCTCGCTGAGTCAGTCCTCATACATTAAACCACATTCGTTCCTACTCAGCTTATATTGTTCCCTTACCCCGTCACGTGTTTACAACACTACCATAAAAAATTAAATCTTACGGTGGGCAATGGATATGCAGTTCTTGCTCATCAATGCACCAGAATGAAAATTGCTCTATCGTTCTCGCTCATCAATGCAGCAGAATGAAAAATGCTCTATCGTAACACAAAAAAGCCGAATATTCCTGGGCGGAGTTAAGGACATAAAAGAAAGCATCTAGCTTTTCGATTTACCTGGCACCTTCAAGCACATTTAAATCAAAATATCTTGATATATTCGAGCTGTTCTACTTGTTCGTATTAGTACCAATTCGTCTAATATGATCCGTCGTGTCAGATAAAGTGGCGTGATAGACGATATCATATCATAAAACATGACACATCTCATCCAACATTGCATGCGTCATGTCGTGCAATGTGGCACAACGTGTCACTAAGGTTGAGGATGCAAAAAATGGTGCAAATGGATCTGACCACTGTGGGACTTAACATCTGAGGTCATCAGTCCCCTAGAACGTAGAACTACTTGAACCCAACTAACCTAAGGACATCACACACATCCATGCGCGAGGCAGGATTCGAACCTACCACCTTAGCAGTCGCGCGGTTCCGGACTGAAGCGCCTAGAAGCGCTCGGCAACAACGGCCGGCGTTGAGCATGCATGCATCCCCATAATGGGATGCTTCCTCGTGCAGATGTATCCCCACTCCCGCATACTTCCTATTGTAGATCGATACTTCCTCGTGCAGATGCATCCCCACTCCCGCATACTTTCTATTGTAGATCGATACTTCCTCGTGCAGACGCATCCCCACTCCCGCATACTTCCTATTGTAGATCGATACTTCCTCGTACAGATGCATCCCCACTCCCGCATACTTCCTATTGTAGATCCAGTGCACGACCTAGGAGCCAAAAATTTTACTGTCTATTTGTTCTTACACCCTTCATCATACATGTAACATGGTGTGGGTTTAAGAGAGCTCACTGCGCTTGGGAGGTATGGTTAACTCGTAAAAAAGAGAGATTACGTCAAGATGTTTTGATTTAAGTGTCTTCGAAGTCGAAAAGCTAGTTCCCTTCTTTTACAGTCTTCACTCTGCGCAGGACATATTTGCCACTTTCTGTGCTACGGTAGGAGCAGTTTTCATTCTGGTTCCCAACTTTTATTCTACCATAGCTTGGCAACCGATGAAGAATTTTGTTGACCCGGGCGACGATTCTTCCCATATGGGTTGTCTGTTAGCTTTCGAACAAACTTGTTTATGTCGTGGAAACGGATGAAGCCTTCACAAAACAACATGACAACCATTAATTACATGTGTTGGTCTACCTTGTAGCAAAATTTCGATCGATTCTCACAAGTTTGAAACATAGAAGTGGCGCACGTAAAAAAATTCACAAAAAAATATTTTTGCACGTAAAATCTGAATGAAGGTAGATTTCTTAAAGCTAGTTCTCAATTACGTGGTGAAAATGCATTTTTTATTTAATTTGTTCACTTTAAACCGATTTTTCACATTCAGTTTATGTAAGAAATAATTTTAAGTGCTACATTTAGCTCATCTGTAAAACATCATAGCTCGACAAAGATTACTGGATAAAAGGAATTTCGCTTTGACTTTATCCATTTATTTACCTACGTTCAAAGTTTGAACCGATTCGTACATGTTTGAAGTGCAGAAGTCGCGTGCTGCGAAAACATTTTTGTTCGCGCATGAAATCCAATCAAAGCAGGAGTTTTCCGAACGGCTAAAATTTATCTTAGATGAAGGACCGATACATCGGTGGACCAAATTTGAACCATCAGTCTCGCTCCATTCCGGCATTATTCAATTTGACGTAAAATCCGAACGAGGGAGACTTCTGCACGTTAAATCAGAACGGTGCGCATACACTGTGACGAAAGTCATGGGATACCTCCTAACATCGTGTCGGACCTACTTTTGACCAGCGTATTGCAGCAACTCGAGGTAGCATGGACTCCACAAGTCTTCGAAGGTTCCCTGCAGGAATACTGAGCCATGCTGCCTCTGTAGCCGTCTATAATTACAAAGGTTTGTTTTGTTTGGTTTGGTTTAGTTTTTAGGACACAAAAAACACCTAGGGTCATACGCGCCCAAGTCAAAACTATAGAACACGGAGACGAGGGAAACGATTATATGTCAGTACCAATGGCCAGAATAGGAGACAGCTAAGAAAGGCACGTGAAAACAGGACTAAAAAAACACTATACAAAAATGGAGGTCCAAAACTAAAAATTTAATGGCCCTCGCCATATTACTTCGGCGGATAAAAGTAAAACGCGGTCGACAGCCCGCGCATCATTCACTAAAACGGCATGCTGGTGCAGCATGTTACGCACCAACTGACCTGTCAAGTGCGTCCCATCATTCTTCCAAATTACGCAAAATGTTCTTGAGACCAATTGAAAATAACTGTGACCCGGTGACAGGGCATCGTTGTTTCGGGACATCAAGTTAAAAAATGGCTGCAAGTGGTCTCTAAGTGGCCGAATATAGCCACTTCCAATCAACGAGCGGTTCCGTTGGACCAGAGGACCCAGTACATTCCACAAACACAGCCCACACCATATTGAGCCACCTCCAGCGTGCAAAGTACCTTGGTGACAACATGAGCCTGTGGCTTCGCGAGGTCTGCTCCACAACCATACCCTGCACCATCAGCTCTTGCCAACTGAAACTGGTACTCATCTGACCAGACCACGGTCTTCCAGTCGTCTACGGTTCAACCGATATGGGCACGAGCCCAGGAATAGCGCTGCCGACGATGTCGTGCTGTTAGCAAAAGCACTTGCGTCGATCGTCTGTTGCTATAGCCCATAAACGCCAAATTTCCCAGCACTGTCCTAAAGTATACCTCTATGGCACGCCCCGCATTGATTTCTGCGGTTATATCACGCGGTGTTGCTTGTTACAGCACTGACAACTCCACATAAACACCGCTGCCCTCTGTCGTTAAGCGAAGGTCGTCGGCCACTGCATTGTCCGTGGTGAGAGGTAATGCCTGAAATCTGGCATTCTCGGCGAACTTTTAACAGTGTAGATCTCGTTTGTTGAAATCCCTAACGATTCCCGAAGTGGAATGTCCCATGTGTGTAGCTCCAACTACCATTCCGCGTTCGAAGCCTGCTAACAATCACGTTGAACACCTTTTCAAATGAATCACCTGAGTGCAATGACAGTTTCGCCAATGCACTGCCCTTTAATACCTCCTGCGCGCAATAGTACCACTACCTGTGTACGAGGGGCGTTTGATAAGTCCGTACAAAAATAAAAATTACTGGCGTGCTTGGGGTAAATATTTTTTTTCGACATACTCTCTTTTTAGACTTATACAATTCGTCCAACACTGTTCTAATTTGTTGATCCCTTCCGAATAATAGGAACTGTCCAAGTTTGCAAAATAGGTATTAGTTGCTGCAATCACCTCCTCGTTTGAATAAAATCTTTGTCCCGCCAGCCAATTCTTCAACTTGGGGAACAAATCGTAGTCCGAGGGAGCCAAGTCTGGATAACAGGGGGGCGCAGCATTTGTGCACCGCCGCCGTCAGTGTCAGCCAGTTTGCCGTGGCATACGGAGCTCCATCGCAGTCTTTAACACTGGTAGCATGCCGCGACAGCGTGGGCGTGAACTGTATGTGCAGTTAACGGACTTTGAGCGAGGGCGTATAGTGGGCATGCGGGAGGCCGGGTGGACGTTCCGCCGAATTGCTCAACACGTGGGGCGTGAGGTCTCCACAGTACATCGATGTTGTCGCCAGTGGTCGGCGGAAGGTGCACGTGCCCGTCGACCTGGGACCGTATCGCAGCGACGCACGGATGCACGTCAAGACCTTAGGATCCTACGTAGTGACGTAGGGGACCGCACCGCCACTTTCCAGCAAATTAGGGACACTGTTGCTCCTGGGGTATCGGCGAGGACCATTCGCAACCGTCTCCATGAAGCTGGGCTACGGTCCTGCACACTGTTAGGCCGTTTTCCGCTCACGCCCCAACATCGTGCAGCGCACCTCCAGTGGTGTCGCGACAGGCGTGAATGGAGGGACGAATGGAGACGTGTCGTCTTCAGCGATGAGAGTCGCTTCTGCCTTGGTGCCAATGATGGTCGTATGCGTGTTTGGCGCCGTGCAGGTGAGCGCGACAATCAGGACTGCATACGACCGAGGCACACAGGGCCAACACCCGGCATCATGGTGTGGGGAGCGATCTCCTACACTGGCCGTACACCTCTGGTGATAGTCGAGGGGACACTGAATAGTGCACGGTACATCGAACCCATCGTTCTACCATTCCTAGACCGGCAAGGGAACTTGCTGTTCCAACAGGACAATGCACGTCCGCATGTGTCCCATGCCACCCAACGTGCCCTAGAAGGTGTAAGTCAACTACCCTGGCCAGCAAGATCTCCGGATCTGTCCCCCATTGAGCATGTTTGGGACTGGATGCAGCGTCGTCTCACGCGGTCTGCACGTCCTGCACGAACGCTGGTCCAACTGAGGCGCCAGGTGGAAATGGCATGGCAAGCCGTCCCACAGGACTACATCCAGCATCTCTACGATCGTCTCCATGGGAGAATAGCAGCCTGCATTGCTGCGAAAAGTGGATATACGCTGTACTAGTGCCGACATTGTGCATGCTCTGTTGCCTGTGTCTATGTGCCTGTGGTTCTGTCAGTGTGATCATGTGATGTATCTGACCCCAGGAATGTGTCAAAAAAGTTTCCCCTTCCTGGGACAATGAATTCACGGTGTTCTTATTTCAATTTCCAGGAGTGTATACTGTGACATAGCTGCAGTGAGACAGTTACTCGAATTGATATACAGTGGCCGCTGGTCCGCGCTAACCCCCTGCCACATCTTCCCTGATGTGTCCCCCCCTACCCTCCATCTCTAAACGCTTCATCTCCTTTCCCAAGGTGGCTTCCATCAACTCCCCCTCCTGGATGATGCCCTCTCTCCCTCCATTTTTCCCTCCTATCAACTCTGATCCTCAGCCCCCCTCCTTTCCTCCATCCTTTTCTTGGTGTCCCTCTCCCCGTCTTTCCATCCTCTTTTTCCCCACCTTTGCATTTCCCTCCTCTGCCTTTGCCCATTCACTCTTGCGTCTGCCCTGCCCCTCCCCCCCCCCCCCCCTTATGAGTCTACTCCCTCCTTTGGTTCCCCCCCCCCTTTCGTTTTTCATCATCTCCCTCCTTGTTTTCCCCTCATCTGTCCAGTTCCACCCCCCCCCCCCCTGCCCCCACCTGCCCTAGGCTATCGTGTGTCCTCTTTGTGCCGACATTTTAGTGCAGTGTTTACAGTAAGTGTTCAGTGTTGTGTGTCTTTTCTGAAGTATTGCGAACAGCCATCATACTGTCGCTGGCTGTGCTTTTATATCTCTTGCGAAGAGAAACCAGACTGTCACCATGGTTTTTAATTGTGTGTCTACTATATAACCTGTCTGCATCCTGTGTATTTTATTCGCTTTGCAAACCCTTTGCTTTATGTTTCAACTTTCCACAATTTTCCACCGTTTTACAATTTAAGTCCCCGTTCTATCGCCTGCTTTTATTGTTTCTTAACTTCTTGCAACGTTTTGAAAAGTCTGTAGGCTGCGGAGCAGCGTAATAAGCTGCTGCCAGTCGGCCCCCTTTGGGGCGAATGGGAATACAATAAAGGAAAAAAAAGTCCGCGCTAAACCAAAAGCTTTTCACCCAGGTTTCTGGCTAAAATATAAATCGATCATCATCTCCGATTCTGCGTGCGACCTTTTCAGACATGTCTGTTACTGCGCTTCCACGTTGAACAATTTGCTCAGAGGAAGCAGCTGTTAAAAGGAGACGACTACTCATTTTACAACTGACTGGGGTACAGTTCATTAACGTGACTTTGGGAACTTTAAGAAGTAGAAGTTCATTAACCATTTTGAGGCCAAAAACATCGTATCAGTGTAGGAATCTAGTGTGCCACGTTT
Source organism: Schistocerca gregaria (assembly GCF_023897955.1). NCBI lineage: Eukaryota > Metazoa > Arthropoda > Insecta > Orthoptera > Acrididae > Schistocerca > Schistocerca gregaria. Next base: position 164,812,923 of record NC_064922.1, read on the forward strand.
CAGAAATTTGTCATACGTGTTACCTGAAAAGGGTGTGCACATTCAGTCAAGTTTTTCAAGAAGTATTTTCAACGTCTGCTTCAGAAACGGAAGTACCCGCAACAAGTGGAGAACCTACCCGCTAGCATATTGTTTACAGCGTTCACATTTCGTATCTCCATACTTACAGGAAAGCGCAGCTCTTACAGCAGTATAATTTTTGCCCAACGTTGTGGCAGAACGTGGAACTCTAGAACCAGTGGCGTCTCTCCGTCGCGGCAGCAGCGGAATTCGGCCGACGTGCCCTGAGGGACGTAAGCTCGAGATGCCGGCGCCACGACGTCGGCGGCTGAGGCGGGGGTTCCCCGTTGTGGCTTCCCGGCGCCCTCGTTGCTCGTCCACGGCCGCAGGGGAGCGCCTCGCGACATTCTGCGTGCTTCGCGACGTAATTAATTTGTCGGCAGATTCCCTCCTACTGCTCGCTCCGGTTCCCGCTCGCCTCCTTTCCTCTGATTATTCTCCTCTTTCGGCTTCTTTCTTCCCTCAGAGTACTTGATGGTAGGTTTCGAAGCGGAATGTTGTATCATCGGACGTACTTACACATCCAAAAGCTTCTTCACATGTGAACCAGTTTCATTTTGGCGTAAGGCGATCCGAGTTCAGTTCCATATTAACTGCCGCTCACGACTTCGTCTCGTTGCTCCTTTCTAACTGCGGAATCCCATTCAACGTTCCATGTATTGTGTTCCTGTATCTTGAAATATTGGACAACGTAGGAGTGGCACTTCATTAAAAAATTGAATCGAGACTACAGATAATATGATGGACACGAGCTTGCTCCATATTGTGTCGCTCATGATATATGATAATAGAACTTGAAATATACACTACTGGCCATTAGAACTGCTACCCCGAGAAGAAATACAGATAATAAACGAGTATTCATTGGACAAATATATTATACTAGAACTGACATGTGATTCCATTTTCACGCAATTTGGGTGCATAGATCCTGAGAAATCAGTACCCAGAGCAACCATCTCTGGTCGTAATAACGGCCTTGATACGCCTGGGCATTGAGTCAAACAGAGCTTGGATGGCGTGTACAGGTACAGCTGCCCATCCAGCTTCAACACGACACCACAGTTCATCAAGAGTTGTGACTGGCATATTGTAACGAGCCAGTTGCTGGGCCACCATTGACCAGACGTTTTCAGTTGGTGAGAGATCTGGAGAATGTGCTGGCCAGGGCAGCAGTCGATCACTTTCTGTATCCAGAAAGGTCCGTACAGGTCCTGGAACATGCGGTCGTGCATTATCATGCTGAAATGTAGGGTTTCGCAGGGATCGAATGAAGGGTAGAGCCAAGGATAATAACACATCTGAAATTTAACGTCCCCTGTTCAATGTGCCGTCAATGCGAAGAAGAGGCGACCGAGACGTGTAACAAATGGCACCCCATACTTTCGCGCCAGGTGATACGCCAGTATGGCGATGACGAATACACACTTCGAATGTGTGTTCACCGCGATGTCGCCAAACTCGGATGCGACCATCATGATGCCGCAAACTGAACCTGAATTCATCCGAAAAAAAAAAGTTTTCCCGTTCGTTAACCCAGGGTCGCCGTTGAGTCCACCATCGCAGGCGCTCCTGTCTGTGATGCAGCGTCAAGGGTAACCCCAGCCATGGTCTCCGAGCTGACAGTCCATGCTGCTGCAAACGTCGTCGAACTATTCGTGCAGATGGTTGTTGTCTTGCAAATGTCCCCATCTATTGACTCATGGATCGAGACGTGGCTGCACGTTCCGTTTCAGCCATGCGAATAAGGTGCCTGTCATTTCGACTGCTGGTAATACGAGGCCGTAGGGATCCAGCACGGCGTTCCGTATTACCCTCCTCAACCCACCCATTCCATATTGTGCTAACAGTCATTGGACCTCGACCAACGCGAGCAGCAATGTCGCCATACGATAAACCGCAATCGCGATAAGCTACAATCCGGACATTATTAAAGTCGGAAACGTGATGGTACGCATTTCTTTTCCTTACACGAGGCATCACAACAACGTTTCACCAGGCAACGCCGGTCAACTGCTGCTTGTGTATGGGAAATCGGTTGGAAACTTTCCTCATGTCAGCAAGTTGTAAGTGTCGCCACCGGCGCGAACCTTGTGTGAATGCTCTGACAAGCTAATTATTTGCATATCACAACATCTTCTTCCTGTCGGTTAATAGTCGCGTCTGTAGCACGTCATCTTCGTGGTGTAGCAATTTTAATGACCAGTAGTGTAACATTTTTCCTGATTTCTGACTACGCTGTGGAAATACCTCTAGACACACTTAGGTGTACCGCTCAAATCACGATATCTTGGAAACATCGTACTGAACGATAATGGTGAAGAATAGCGGAAATACTTGCACATTTAATTTTGCAATGATATGCTATAAGGTTCTGAAAATTAAATGAACAAAAAGAGAACGGCAAATCTTCTTTGTAACCACACACACAGACACACCCACACCCACACACTGTTACATTGGTGCCATTTGTTATATATCAGCATGAATTTTTCTTTTGTTAGTGCATGATTCTTTCGCTCAGGGATATTATCTTTTCTTACCACTCTTAATTACGTGCATAAGTAAATATGAAACGGGTTCTTGAAGGGCCGCTGTTATTCATGTACCAACTTTAGATTTTGAACGTGATGAATAGTTGCCGTTAACTGAATTGAATGTAATTTTGTTAATTTCTATTTATTGATTGCAAAGCAAGGCTCGAGAGAATTTCGGTTGTTGCCGTGAACGGACAAGATAAAACTTACTGAACTCATGAAATTTGTGTAATTAAAAAAAATGAACTTAAACGTAAATTAATTATCTGTTGCAATGTAGAAAGGTTCTTACAACTGAATCTCTCGCATTTACAGTTACTGTTAACACTTTGAGAAATAAATTAATACTTCAGCGCGTAATGGCCGACCAGAGGCTGCATCGGAAGATGAGCTTCCCGCAGCGCAAATTACTGAAAAAAATGTTTATTAAAAATAATTAGTCACTGCGACCTTTTGAGGTGACAACTATTACAAAGAAATTCATTTTGTGATAACAATAATTAGCTTATTTTAGCATAAAATATGTGTAGCCGCTCAATGGTTTCCGTATCGCGAAACAAAAGTGTGAGTACCATAAGTACGTCCTTCCTCCTCGGCCATACAATCGCGTCTCTTTTTACGATCCTTTATTTTCATAAACATGTTTTAAATGAAGATGCTGTTTTTAAATTATTGCTGCATATCAGTTGTTTCAAGAACATTAACTGTATCTTTTACATTAATTATGTTTATAAAATACGTTAACCACGGGTTTACAACCGATAAAAATATCAATATTTATGTCACGTACCGTCACAACGCACGCACGCACACACACACACACACACACACACACACACACACACACACACACACACGCACACAAGTGTTAGAGCGCGCTGTCATGAAATTATTTGTGCTTCTATTAAATATGCAAAACCCAACTGTCTGAAATTAAACGAAAGAAAGACTCATCCCTGATATACAGTCACAAGAATGTATCAATTAAAATACACTACTATAATTAAGAATCATGAAGGAAGGTTGTATACATGGAAGAACCCTGGAGATACTAAAAGGTGTCAGATGGATTATATAATGGTAAGACAGAGATTTAGGAACCAGGTTTTAAATTTTAATACATTTCCAGGGGCAGATGTGGACTCTGACCACGATCTATTTGTTATGAACTGTAGATTAAAACTGAAGGAAGTGCAAAAAGGTGGGAATTTGAGAAAATGGGATCTGGCTAAACTGAAAGAACCAGAGATTGTAGACAGCTTCAGGGAGAGTATTAGGGAACGGTTGACAAGAATGGGGGAAAGAAATAGAGTAGAAGAAGAATGGGTAGCTTTGAGGGATGAAATAGTGAAGGCAGCAGAGGATCAAATAGGTAAAAAGACGAGGGCTAGTAGAAACCCTTGGGCAACAGAACAAATATTTAATTTAATTGATGAAAGGAGAAAATATAAAAATTCAGTAAATGAAACAGGCAAAAAGGTTGAATGGTTCAAATGGCTCTGAGCACTATGGGACTAAACATCTATGGTCATCAGTTCCCTAGAACTTAGAACTACTTAAACCTAACTAACCAAAGGACAGCACACAACACCCATCACGAGGCCGAGAAAATCCCTGACCCCGCCGGGAATCGAGCCCGGGAACGCAAAAAGAAAAACAAACGTCTCAAAAATGAGATCTACAGGAAGGGCAAAATTGCTAAGCAGGGATGGCTTATCTCAGTAGGGGCAAGATAGATACTGCCTACTGGAAAATTAAAGAGACGTTTTGGAGAAAAGAGAGCCACTTGTACGAATATCAAGAGCTCTGCTGGAAACCCAGTTCTAAGCAAAGAAAGGTGGAAGGAGTATATAGAGGGTCCATACAAGGGCGATGTACTTGAGGACAATATTATAGAAATGGAAGAGGATGTAGATAAAGATGAAATGGGAGATACGATACTGCGTGAAGAGTTTGACACAGCACTGAAAGACCTGAGTCGAAACAAGGCCCCGGGAGTAGACAACATTTCATTAGAACTACTGACGGCCTTGGGAGAGCCAGTCCTAACAAAACTCTACCATCTGGTGAGCAAGATGTATGAGACAGGCGAAATACCCTCAGACTTCAAGAAGAATATAATAATTCCAATCCCAAAGAAAGCAGGTGTTGACAGATGTGAAAATGACCGAACTATCAGTTTAATAAGTCACAGCTGCAAAATACTAACGCGAAGTCTTTACAGACGAATGGAAAAACTGACAGAAGCCGACCTCGGGGAAGATCAGTTTGGATTGCGTAGAAATGCTGGAACACGTGAGCCAATACTGACTCTGCGACTTATCTTAGAACAAAGATTAAGGAAAGGCAAACGTACGTTTCTAGCATTTCTAGACTTAGAGAAAGTTTTTGACAACGATGATTGGAATGCTCTCTTTCAAATTGTGAAGGTGGCAGGGGTAAAATACAGAGAGCGAAAGGCTATTTACAATTTGTACAGAAACCAGATGGCAGTTATAAGAGTCGAGGGGCATGAAAGGGAAGCAGTGGATGGGAAGAGAATGAGAAAGAGTAGTAGCTTATCATCATTATTATTCATTCTGTTTATTGGGCAAGCAATAAAGGAAACGAAAGAAAAGTTCGGAGTAGGTATTAAAATCCATGGAGAAGAAATAAAATCTTTGAGGTTCGCCGATGACATTGTAATTCTGTCAGAGACAGCAAAGGACTTGGATGAGCAGTTGAACGGAATGGACAGTGTCTTGAAAGGAGGATATAAGATGAACATCAACAAAAGCAAAACGAGGATAATGGAATGAAGTCGAATTAAGTCGGGTGATGCTGAGGGAATTAGATTAGGAAATGAGACACTTACAGTAGTAAAGTAGTTTTGCTATTTGGGGAGCAAAATAACTGATGATGGTCGAAGTAGAGAGGATATAAAATGTAGACTGGCAATGGTAAGGAAAGCGTTTCTTAAGAAGAGAAATTTGTTAACATCGAGTATTGATTTAAGTGTCAGGAAGTCGTTTCACAAAATATTTGTATGGAGTGTAGCCATGTATTGAAGTGAAACGTGGAAGATAAATAGCTTAGACAAGAAGAGAATAGAAGATTTCGGAATGTGGTGCTACAGAAGAATGCTGAAGATTAGATGGGTTGATCACATAACTAATGAGGAGGTATTGAATAGAATTGGGGAGAAGAGGAGATTGTGGCACAACTTGACTATAAGAAGGGATCGGTTGGTAGGACATGTTGTGAGACATCGAGGTATCACCAATTTAGTATTGGAGGGCAGCGTGGAGGGTAAAAATCGTAGAGGGGGACCAAGGGATGAATACACTAAGCAGATTCAGAAGGATGTAGGTTGCAGTAGGTACTGGGAGATGAAGAAGCTTGCACAGGATAGAGTAGCATGGAGAGCTGCATCAAACCAGCCTCAGGGCTGAAGACCACAACAACAACAACTATAAATACATGTTTACGTGAAAATACATGTTATTTCTTACTGCTAAGATACCTAATTGTTAATCCAATCGTCGCCATTGTCGATTACAGCTTGACACCTTTCTGGTACGCTTTTCACGAGATTTTCTACATATTCTCTCGGTAACGGTCTCCATATCGTCCTGATTTGATATGACAGTATCTATTGGCTTTCCTTTAACCTTCATCTTAACATACGATCAAACACGGACGATCGGATTTGCAACCGGAGACATTACAGGCCCGTCGATCGGGGGCACCACACTGTCTTGTTTCCACGCTGTACCGTGACGGGTGCGATGTTTCTGATCATTCTCCTCTTCAAGCACCCAGTATGGCTCGTTCAAGCAAAACAGCTTCTTAACGGCCCTCGGAAGGCATTTTTGATAGATATTGAACATTTTTTCACATTTTAATTGGCTGTAAATACATGCAAATAGCCAAAACCGCGATTAGAGAGACATCCCCAAACATACACTTTTACCGTGTGCGTGACAGTCCATTGAAGCAACCTTTTTACGCTTCGAACGCCAGGCGTTTGAAAGAGGACACCAAGCCCAAAAAGATTATTTACAAGGAACACTGCCTCAAGACTCTTCAGATACTTGGCAGGCATTTGAAAATGCCATCGACAAAATAAAATATTGAACTCTCACACTGTTTATCTGTACACTGTGCGAAAGCGCATTGATTACAGATTCGAGACCACTACCAGGGAAATCGCTGCGGGCATTACATTTAAAATTATGGCGTACACTTTCTTGTGGAACCGACAGTACGTCCTTTTTAGTTGAAGCATTTCCCTGTTTGTCTCCAGATATTAGTTTCCCTTCTTAATTCTTTACAACTGTATATTACCTATTATTTGCCATACTGCATATCTATTTTTCTGAAGATTTTCAACATCCTGCAGCACTTCACGCAGTCAAATGCGCTTCCCATGTCAACAAATCTTAAAATATCTCAAGTCTTTTTTTCTATTAGCAAACATAACGACAAAGCTATCTTAGTGCTGTCTTTACCTTTTTCTAAAGTCAAACTTATGATCATATAACTGATCCTCAATTTAGTTTTGCTTTGTTCGGTATACATTTTCTCGTCAGCAGTTTGAAGGCAGAGATGTCAAATTGACTGGACGATTTTTACACCACTTATAAGAAATTTCTGTTTTCGGGATCGTTTCAATGATATTCTTTGGAAAGTTCTGTGACACAATTCCATTATCATCAGTTCTACACACCAACTTGAATAATCGATTCTTTCCCACTTACCCAGAGATTTTAGCAACTCTGTAGAGACGTTATCCATTCCTTTTGTCGTTTTGATCTACTAAACTCCTGTCAACATCTACCTCTGATCTCCTATGTACTCCAAATGGAGAATCATTTAATATTCTATCGCGTTAGGTACCATGTGTTCCCTTTCGCAGAGGCCCAGCCACTGTCTCCTCTACAATAAGCTTTGAAATACAACTTTTCTATGCCTTGACATATCGTGATTTTTCTTAAGTATTGCTTCCGTTAGCAAGAGTTACGTTCGAAACGCCTCTCTTCTCTGTTCATCTGTCCTGAAGTGAAACTGATCGCTATATAACAGATCCTCCACGTTCTTGCGCTTCGTTCTGTGTATTATTATGACTCACAGTTTGAGTGCATGAGCTGTTAAGCTAACCGGTTGATAAGTCTTGCATTTATCTTGCTTCTTAAGTTTCGGAATGCGTCGGTGGGAGTATTTCAAAACGTCGTGATACTTCTCCACTTTCATGGCACCTGCTCGAAAAATAGTTCCATTGCACTTTCCTCAATAATTTAACGAATTCCGTAGTGATGTTACCTACACCTTCCACCTTTCTCTACCGCAAGCCTTCCAAAGATCCGTGAACGCTGAATAATCGGTGTTTTACAAATCGACATCAATTCGTTCTTCTATCACTTTATCTGAAACGTGCTGGATTGATGCGCCCGGCGTGCCTCTACCCCGGTACGCCTTTACCTTACATACTTATCACCGCATCTCAGAATAGCATTTGCACCCAATATTGTCAGACATTTGTTGGATATTTTCCAGTCTCTGCCTTTCCCACCCAGTTTTTACCCCTAGAGCTGTTTCTAGTACCACAGAAACTATTCTCTATGTCTTAATAAACGTCCTATCATCCTGTTCCTCCTTCCACTCTGTGTTTTCAATATTGTTCTCTCCTCGACTATTCTGAGAAGTATCTCCTCATTTGTTATCATATGAGTCCACCTAATATTCTCCTCAGGTTTTGTCACAGCCCATGATTCACTTCTATCCAGTGCTCTGCCCTACACATACATTCTCAGAAACTGATTCCAGAAATTGTGGTCGATATTTGATACTAGTAGATGACTGTCTCCTTCGCCTTGCTAGTCCTTCATCTACGTAGCAGTTGACAATTTTGAAATAAAATGTCTCTAATTTCATTCCTTCTATTACTCCCTACGTCTGTCTGTAGCGTGTGCTCATTAAACAGTTTATTCCAGTCATCAGGTACCGCAACTCTTCCTCAAGTTCACTAATGTACGAAAATATAATCTTCGTAAGTCTACACTGTTCTGATAACCATTTCATAAACTTATTGAGGGTGGTCATTGTGTCATTTCACCAGGGCTATTCCATGGTATTCACGTTGTGTTGGTATTAATTCACACGTGAATTGATTGCCATACAGTAGTGTCTTCTCTAGCGTCCGCTTGTGGTAACGATTTTGCACAATACCGAAACGACTGTCTCGAAAAGTATTCAGAAGACCTACGAGAGAAGTACATTACTTGGGCTGCATTCAAATCAGGCGAGAAGCCTTAAGGTCGCTAGGGTACATTTCAGCATTGTAGCGCCTAAATTAAGGAATGTTGACAATCTTCAAGCTCCGCAGCAATAAACAACAAATACACAGTATTGTTCTGGGATAAATTTTTATTCATAACTTTAAACCAAAACTTTTTTCCGTGTGCACGGTTTGATGCATTTCATGATCTAAGAGATATCATAGTTCATTTCTGTCATTTGTAACAGTATTTTTCACAGCAAACGGCGAGCGTGTGATTGGTTGATCCTGGTCAAATTAAAAGTTAAAAATGGAAAATAAGACTAAATTTGAAAATCACGATTGCTTTCTAAGAGGAGCTTTCTCGGCTTAAAAAAAACAATAATAATTATTTCTTGCGATTAAATATAACACAAATATAAATCTACGAGTCGGTTTTTTATATATTTTATTCATTTATTATTCAGAACGTTTAAGTTCTGAATTTGATAGTTTAGCACTGCAACTAAAGTTTGTACATCAATTCAAAACATTCCAATATTTTTGTGCAGAAAGCGGGAGAAGGCTGGATATTTAAAGCAGTCTATGTCCAGTTCAACATATTCACCATTCCAACCTATATTCAGTGTTCGAAAATACACCATTATAAAACAAAAAATATCAAAAATGTGAAAAATTGTGATCGGACAAACGATGTACCCCATTTGCTATCCGAAAAATAGGGAAAAAATATAAAGACCATGAAACTGGTAAATTACTATTATTTAGGAACACGAACAAGAAAGGGTATAACAAAACTCAAACACGAACTTGAACCAAGGAACTCAACGCAGAAAAAGTGAGCGAGCGACGAACTCGAACTCAAAACATAAACTGAAGTAAAAGTTTTTCTTGTATGCGATTTTCGCTCTTAGTCGCTTAAGAACCACCGATTTGCCAACATCGGCACTAGAAAATGCTGTCCGATGGTCCACACCAGCACTACAGACCACATTAAGTATTCAACTACTGAGTCATGATTTTCCTCGATCCACTTGATGGCCTCTTCTATGCTTTCGCGCATGTACGTCGCAGCGACTTCGCGGTCATAGGACTTCACTGTTCGCTGTACTACCAGCACAGCCTCTCGCATCGCAGGGATGATAGTGTTCCGGAGGTACAGGTATTCGTCCGGACCCACGTCTCGCATTTTCAGAAGACTCTGCGGGCACCAAGCAGAAAAAAGGGCTATGAACGTGCGCTTTACAGTAACAGCTTATCACTATAAACCATTACGTAGAATCCAGAAGTACAGGGGATACGCAAAATAATGTGAACAATGGTAGTAATGGAGTGGTTGTGTTTGACGATCAACAATGCAGGTAAGGCGCGTGTCGAGCTGGACCGTGCGTTTTCAGTACGGACTAGGCATCAGTGCAGGTTGTTTACAAGTAGTACACATCTCGTATTTTCATGCAGAGACCAACGTCGACTTGCAATGAAATACCTAACAGAGCTCCAAAGAGGGCAGATTGTTGGGGACCGATTAGCCTGAGCATCAGTAACTAAGACAGCCAACTTTTTGAATGTTGCAAGAGCAACTGTTTCAACAGTCATGACAGCCTACACAAAAACGTGGAGAGACGTCATCGTCTAAAAGTAATAGTGAGCGCAAATCAAAAAAGTAAATGACAGAGATCGCCGTACGCCAACACGAATTGTGTCGAAACAAAGCAAAACTACGGCGGCTACAGTGACTGCAGAGTTCAACAGCCATCAAACTTCGTGGCAGATTAAAACTGAGTGGCGGACCGAGACTCGAATTCGGGACCTATGCCTTCTGCGGGCAAGTGCTCTACCATCTGAGCTGTCCAAGCACGACTCACGACCCGTCCTCACAGCTTCAATTCTGCCAGTACCTCGTCTCCTACCTTCCAAACTTCACAGTAGCTCTTCTGGGAACCTTGCAGAACTAGCACTCCTGGATGAAAGGATATTGCGCAGACATGGCTTAGTCACAGCGAAGGGGGTGTTTCCAGAAGGAGATTTTCACTCTGCAGCGGAGTGTGCGCTGGTGTTACAGCCAGCGATTATGTGAACATTTTAGGTTATCAGGTGCAACCTATGATTCAAATGTTGTTCCCCAAAAATGATGTATTTCAAGACGATAAAGCAACCAATCAAACAGCGAGAACAGTACAATCGTGGTATGAGGAGCTCGCAACTGAACTGCAGCGTCTTTCCTGACCGTTCGAGGTGGCTCAGTGGTTAGCACACTGGAGTCGCATTCCGGAGGACAACGGTTCAATCCCGCGTCCGGTCATCCTGGTTTAGGTTTTCCTTGACTTCCCTACGTCGCTCCAGGCAAATCGTTCCTTTGAAAGGGCACGGCCAACTTCCTTCCCCGTCCTTCCCTAATTGGATAAGACTGATGACCTCGCTGTCTGGTCTCCTCCCCCAGACAACCCAACGCAACCCAACTCTTTCCCTGACCAGTACGTCCCCGGTCTTCTTCATTATCGAACTCTTGTGGGCTGTATTGGACCGCAGATTCCGGAGCAGATTTACGCCTCCCTCGTCGCTACAGAAGTTAAAAGATTTTCTGATCGAAGAGTAGCATTAACATTCCACTGGAGAATGTGCAGTCATTACACACCAGTATTCCAAGAAGAATCGCCGCTGTATTATGGGCTATTAAACCATTCCCATCTAAGTAAAAGTGTTCACATTATTTTGCCTATCCTCTGTAGATCTTTAGCAAATGCTGCTACGAAATTCTACGAGTAGTCGTTGTAAGTATCCGAAATCAGTTAGGACTAGAGTCTTAACAGATTTAATACCACGACATGAAACGCTAAGAGGCGAAATGACAATCATTACTCTTTGCATTAATTGTTGTTTCGGCTGCTAGTTTCATCACAGCTATCTGAAGCACCTACTTCCGTGCAGTGCCCTTTTCCTCCCCTATGTTTTATACGTCTATAAAAATTTTGGTTCAGTGCTTACGACTCTAAAAATCGTATTCTGTTAAAAGGTATCACAATTGTTATTGCCTATTATAAGCTTATTCCCCTTAAAATCACACTTCATAAGGTAGTTTACTTCAGCAGGCAATACATGCACTAAACTTGTCTGTTGAAATCTATGTTTTAACAGCGACTTTTCCATTAAACTCAGAGATGTTATTCGCCGGCCGGGTGTGTGGCCGTGCGGTTCTAGGTGCTTCAGTCCGGAACCGCGTGACCGCTACGGTCGCAGGTTCGAATCCTGCCTCGGGTATGCATGTGTGTGATGTCCTTAGGTTAGTTAGGTTTAAGTAGTTCTAAGTTGAAGGGGACTGATGACCTTAGAAGTTAAGTCCCGTAGTGCGCAGAGTCATTTGTACCTTTTTTTTTTTTTTTTTTTTTTTTTGAGAGAGATGTTATTCGCGGTAAACTAAAAGGAAGAAAATAAAAAGGGAGGAAGAACAACATGGCTGAACCAGAACATCGTATATAGGACGATGCGTTATTCGAATTGCACTGTACCCTGCTAAAAATTGTACAATAAGAGAACGTTGAATAGAAAGCACAATGGGGACACTCACTGCTATAAGGGTGGGTAGCGAAACTTGGCTGTGGCGTGGTATTTCTTATCTTACAGGAGCTACAAAGTTTTCTGTAATAGCACTGGAAGACAGGAAAACCATCATCACCCAATTTGCTTACATTGTTGTAGACAATTTGGGTAGACCTCGTTGTGTTTCAATCCTTGGTTCGTCCAGCCAGAAGCACGATTCAAAGATAAATGTGCGAATAAAAGGGTAACCAACCCTTCAAGTATTTTAAAATCAGGATCCAGTGGTCAGAGGAGAATACCTCAAACAAGAAGAGTGATTAGATTGGGTGCACAGCTTACATGAGTTTCCAACGAAAATTTCTAGGGACAATTCTGCTGTCCGGCTCCACCCGTCAGCTTTGACTGGTGACGTGCTGTGTGATGTCGTGAGTTTACCACGCGAAGCGCGTGAGCAGCCTGCATGGAGGCGTAATTGTTGTTCCTTGACGGCCTGTTATTAAATGTTAGCTGCGATTGTCACAGTAACTAACATAACCTAATCTGTTTGTTCGAAATATCTCGCGATTTCCAAGGGTTTAGTTAGGCAGGAACTGACTCAAGAAGATCAAGTAGCAATCTTATTTATAGCCTGGTACTCATAAATCTTTGGCTTTTTTAATATGGTATGATTTCCGAAGGTTACATTAGGCAGCTTTACCCTGCTGGGAATGGACCTATCTGCAGTTGTATTTACAATATTGTTTCTCACAAACATTTGACTTTTTTTTTACAAATGTGACACCATTTCCAAAGGTGAGGTTGGACAAGAACCTAAGAGGACAACAGACGTATAGTTTGATTTCAGTTCTCCATTCCTCGCTTCGTTGTTTTCTGTGTATTTTAGTTACGTGTGTACTGCGATTTTTTAATAGTTTCTGTTTCTGTGTTCCCTCGCTATTTCCTGTCTCTGCCATTTGTGCGTTTCGTATATGCTATTGTTTTCTTATTTTGCTGTTTGTCCCCGCCAAAAACATCCACTTTTTTGCGATAGTCCCAGCAAATACAATATTCGTTAATTAGAATTACCGTGATTCTAAAATGTCTGCAGTGTGGAGTGTTATGGTGACACCGAAAGTTATCTTTGGCTCCTTTATTTGTTTGCGTAAACTGCGACAATAGTTTCTTTCACACATATATATACATATATCTATTTAATTTTCTGTCTCTTTCATATCATTATTTGTTTGCCACATAATTAGTGCTTAAGTAGTTAATAGCGTGAACTATATTTGTAGTTTACGCTATGTATGCGTATAATTTGTTTCTTCTTTGCTACATTCATTTGTTTAAGAATAAGCGTCGTTGTTACGAAATATTGCGCCTGTGTACCATCTCTGGATTAGCTACGTCATTGCTGAAAGCCACATGTGGAATAGTGCACTAAAATTTTTCCGATTTCCAGCACAATTCCGTAGGTAACGATGCGAATTAACAGGGTAGATGCCGGTTACGTCATTATTTAGTCTACGGCAGATACAACCACACACAACACCTCTGCTTGCGACCCCAGTTCCACGAAACGTTTACAGCCATTTCGAGTCACAAGATAAAATCCATGCTTGGAATATGAACGGAGGAGTAACAAATAATCATTACTACATTAAACCAGGCGGTTACGGAAAAGAGAAAATTGAAGACACGTAAAATCATTTGCAGGATAGAGGTTCTCATAATACCTACCTTCATCTTTTCTTTGAATCGTTCCTTGAAGATATCCAAAGGTGTAAGCTCACCAATCTGAATCGTGTCTGTGCCGTCCTGAAGAGTTTCACTGGTTCCACCCTCGCCCGCGGACATTTCCTCAGCTTCGCGTGCTTCAGCGGATCTTCTGGCTGGCCGCGCAGAATCTTCCACGCAGTCGCTGGCACTGACCATGCCGACAGCAACTGCTGCAGCGCACACTATCGCCACAAACAGACCAACTTTAGACATCGACGTGCTTCGTGCAGCTTATCGCTCAGCGTTTAATAGCAGTCTGTTGCTACGACACGAACCAGTTTTGTCGGACGTCTTTCGTTTGTTTTATTCTCCCGCGTCAGAGCAACACATACAAAAGAGTTCATCGATTGCCTGAAGCTTAAGTACAGGGAATAATGTTTTTTTCGCCAGCAAATATGTATAGACGATGTGGCTGAATGCGACATCTTCCAGCCTCGCACAATGGAGGAAAAGGAGCCATTTTTTATTTCCATGAATCGTGCGTGTTTCGGACGCCAAGCATGAGGAATGCGTGTTAAGTGCGACAATTGGTTAGGCCTATCTGTGAAGAATGTATGTGGAGTATAGTAGCGTGTTTCTGCTGTTTTAGTTGTCGTTGATGATGGTAAAAGGACGAAAGAGAAATCAGCTGCCCGCATGTATCCCATTCATCTACACTAGTACGGAATGGGCGCCAGAGCTTAACAGATGCTAGAATGGATTACTAACATATGCGGTAGCGTCAGACCGTGAGGCCCTACTGATGGATTTAATTACATTGATTGTGAATTCGGATTTAGAATTTATGGGCACTTAAAAAAAAAGAAAATTCTTCACTGAGAGGATTTTTTCCTTCAATACAAGCACTGCCTTCTAGTTCCACTATTCTATCCTGTCCGCGCGACTAATAGTATGTCTTAACGTATTCGCCACGAAAACGTCATGCTATTATATGACGTTTTTCTGGTTTTACTTTGGCTACTGTATGTACAAGCAATAAACCGTGAAAATCTCTGTTTATTATTCTGAGCAGCAGCTCTTATGCATGAGCTCTGAAATTGAATTGTACGATATTTCTCCCACTTATCTGCACTGTCTATCTTCGGAGTTATGCATGTGATATCGTTCCATAAATCCCTTGGTACGTCTCCAATATTACCAATTGTTCGCACCAACTTCATAGCCGATTGCCTGCCACTTCCTCAGTTATCTCGGCATCTCTGTGGGGATGTTGTCTGTCCTTTCTCCCATCTCCCAAGACCCTCAACAGACTCTTGTTAAACAACCGCTCTCTCCTCTACTATAAGCTCTGAAATTACGACTTTCGTATGCACTGAAAAACATTGATTTTTCTTGAATTTTCTTCCCGTAACGTTTTAAACTCCTCTCTCATGTTTCTATCTTTTCTAAAATGAAACATCGTCATTTAACAGATCCTTCATTTTCTGGTCCTTCCTTTTGTACACTGTCCTGATTGGCACTTTGAATCTGTAAGCTGTCATGCTGGTTGTGTGATAGTTCTGGGATTTTTCATCACTTTCTACACTACTGGCCATTAAAATTGCTACACCAAGATGCAGATGATAAACGGGTATTCATTGGATAGATATATTATACTAGAACTGACATGGTATACCATTTTCACGCAATTTAGGTGCATAGATCCTGAGAAATCAGTACCCAGAACAACCACCTCTGGCCGTAATAACGGCCTAGATACGCCTGGGTATTGAGTCAAACAGAGCTTGTATGGCGTGAACAGATACAGCTACCCATGCAGCTTCAACACGATGCCACAGTTCATCAAGAGTAGCGACTGGCGTATCGTGACGATCCAGTTGCTCGGCCACCATTGACCACACGTTTTCAGTTGGTGAGAAATGAGGAGAATGTGCTGTATCTAGCGACATGCGGTCGTGTATTATCTTGCTGAAATGAAGGGTTTCGCAGGGATCTATTGAAGGGTAGAGCCACGAGTCGTAACACATTTGAAATGTAACGTCCACTGTTCAAAGTGCCGTCAATGCGAACAAGAGATGACCGAGACGTGTAACCAAGGCACCCCGTTCCATGACACCGGGTGATACACCAGTATGGCGATGACGAATATACACCCTTCCAATGTGCGTTCACCGCGATGTCGCCAAACACGGATGCGACCACCATGATGCTGTAAATAGAATCTGGATTCATTCGAAAAAATGAAGTTTTGTCATTCGTGCACCTAGGTTTGTCGTTGAGTACACCATCGCAGGCGCTCCTGTCTCTGATGCAGCGTCCAGGGTAACCGGAGCCATAGTCTCCGAGCTGATAGTCCATGCTGCTGCAAACGTCGTCTAACTGCTCGTGCAGATTGTTGTTGTCTTGCAAAGTCCCCATCTGTTGACTCAGGGATCGAGACGTGGCTGCACAATCCGTTGCAGCCATTCGGATAAGATGCCTGTCATCTCGGCTGCTAGTGATACGAGGCCGTTGGGATCCAGCACGGCGTTCCGTATTACCCTCCTGAACCCACCGATTCCATATTCTGCCAAGTCATTGGATCTCGACAACCGCGAGCATCAATGTCGCTATACGATAAACCGCAATGGCGATAGGCTACAATCCGACCTTTATCAAAGTCGGAAACGTGATGGTACGCATTTCTCCTTCTTACACGAGGCATCACAACAACGTTTCACCAGGCAGCGTCGATCAACTGCTGTTTATGTATCGGAAATCAGTTGGAAACTTTCGTCATGTTAGTACGTTGTAGGTGTCGCCACCGGCGCCAACCTTGTGTGATTGCTCTGAAAAGCTAATCATTTGCATATCACAGCATCTTCTTCCTGTCGGTTAAATTTCGCGTCTGTAACACGTCATCTTGGTGGTGTAGCAATTTAAATGGCCAGAAGTGCATGTTCGTAACAGTCTCACGGATTCCACTCGATAAATGGTTGCCACTTTCGGCAATAATTTAAGATAACCTGTAGCAATGTTATATATGCCTTCTGTCTTACTCCACGGCAAGTTTTCCAAAGATATGTCAAGACTGGATCATCATCTACGTCTGCTAAATCGGCGCACATTCATTCTTCTATCACGTCAGCTGACAGTTCCTGCCTAGATGCGCCCAACACCTCTTATTCTAATGCGCTAAACTCTTCATCTCACAACAGCATTTGCACCCAATGTTGTCAGTTATTTGTTAGGTGTATTTCACTGTCTGTATTCCTCCACAGTTTTTACCCTCTACAGCTCCATCAGCTATCAATGGAGAGCATTCTCTGATGTCTTAATACATGTTCTGTCAACCAGCCCTCCTTCTTGGCCGTGTTTTCCATATCTCCTCGCCAATTCTGCGGAGAAGTTCTTTATTTGTTAAATCAGTCCACCTACTTCTCAACATCTTTCTATAGCACTAGAGCTTAAAGTTTTGATTCTCTTCAGTTCAGCTGTAGCTGGACATGGATAGTTGTAGGAGAAAACTGGAGTGAAACAGGAGCTCTTCTCGCTTGTCAGGATGGGATCGGGTCTTCCTGTGGGCGTGGTAATGTCCTTAGATAGTTCGGGGGACAGGTGTAGGAGTGGGGGAGGGCGATGAACATAAAGACAGTCAGACATATACACAGACCTTTATTCGATTACCCAACTTGATTCCTCCAAAAACATGAACAAGTGTTCAGTTATTCCAACTGGCTAGTACAGTAATTGAGGTGTATTTCCTTCATGCAATATTATACACTGAGCGGCAGGAGTAGTAAAGGCCACTGAAGCATAGAGGTGAGTTACTTGCACTCTTAAGAAAAATAAAAAGACGCATCACGAAGGATTTATGAAAACAAACTAATACTCATACAAGTATCGACGGAAGCTACAAAATTGTAATCTATCTACATCTACATCTACAGCCATGCTTCGCAAGCCACCTGACGGAGAGTGGCGGAGGGTACCTTGAGTACCTCTATCGGTTCTCCCTTCTATTCCGGTCTCGTATTGTTCGTGGATAGAAAGATTGTCGGTATGCCTCTGTGTGGGATCTAATCTCTCTGATTTTATTCTCATGGTCTCTTCGCAGACATACGTAGGAGGGAGCAATATACTGCTTGACTCCACACTGAAGGTATGTTCTTCAACAAAAGTCCGTACCGAGCTACTGAGAGCCTCTCTTGCAGATTCTTCCACTGGAGTTTATCATCTCCGTAACGCTTTCGCGCTCACTAAATGATCCTGAAACGAAGCGCGCTGCCCCCGTTGGATCTTCTCCATCTCTTCTATCAACCCTATCTGGTACGGATCCCATACCGGTGAGCAGTATTCAAGCAGTGGGCGAACTAGTGTACTATAGCCTACTTCCTTTGTTCTCGGACTGCATTTCCTTAGGACTCTTCCAAGGAATCAGTCTGGCATCTGCTTTACCAACGATTAATCTTATTACAATGAAATGAACACCCTTAGCTGCTTACAGTTGTTGACATATGTCAACGGGGACAGGTGAAAATGTGTGCCCCGACCGTGACTCGAACCCGGGATCTCCTGTTTACATGGCAGACGCTCTATCCATCTGAGCCACCGAGGACACAGAGGATAGCGCAATTGCAAGGATTTATCTCTGGCACGCCTGCCGCGAAACCCACATTCTCCACGTATTGTCCCGCAATACATTCGTAGTGCCCCCGCCCATTATACTCATTACTCGCGGCGCGTTGCCGATTCCTGTAAGAGTTCGGGCACTGATTGTGCATTCGCATAGAGGAAGAAGATGGTCAAGTGGCCGGTGAGCCTTAACTATACATATATTAAGATGGTATCTGTTCTGTCGGACATCTCCGAAAGAACAGAACCATCGGTGACTATGCAGCTCCTTAGAATGAAATTACTAGGAAATGAACACCCTTAGCTTTTTTTTTTTTGTCATCAGTTTGATGCGGCCCGCCACGAATTCCTTTCCTGTGCTAACCTCTTCATCTCAGAGTAGCACTTGCAACCTACGTCCTCAATTATTTGCTTGACGTATTCCAATCTCTGTCTTCCTCTACAGTTTCTGCCCTCTACAGCTCCCTCTAATACCATGGAAGTCATTCCCTCATGTCTTAGCAGATGTCCTATCA
Source organism: Schistocerca gregaria (assembly GCF_023897955.1). Lineage (NCBI taxonomy): Eukaryota > Metazoa > Arthropoda > Insecta > Orthoptera > Acrididae > Schistocerca > Schistocerca gregaria. The sequence goes on from NC_064922.1 coordinate 164,832,140, forward strand.
TCCTGTCCCTTCTCCTTGTCAGTGTTTTCCACATATTCCTTTCCTCTTCGATTCTGCGTACAACCTCCTCTTTCCTTACCTTATCAGTCCACCTAATTTTCAAGATTCGTCTATAGCACCACATCTCAAATGCTTTGATTCTCTTCTGTTCCGGTTTTCCCACAGACCATGTTTCACTACCATACAATGCTGTACTCCAGGAGTACATCCTCAGAAATTTCTTCCTCAAATTAAGGCCGGTATTTGATATTAGTAGACTTCTCTTGGCCAGAAATGTCTTTTTTGCCATAGCGAGTCTGCTTTTGATGTCCTCCTTGCTCCGTCCGTCATTGGTTATTTTACTGCCTAGGTAGCAGAATTCCTTAACTTCATTGACTTCGTGACCATCAATCCTGATGTTGAGTTTCTCGCTGTTCTCATTTCTACTACTTCTCATTACCTTCGTCTTTCTCCGATTTACTCTCAAACCATACTGTGTACTCATTAGACTGTTCATTCCGTTCAGCAGATCATTTAATTCTTCTTCACTTTCACTCAGGATAGCAATGTCATCAGCGAATCGTATCATTGATATCCTTTCACCGTGTATTTTAATTCCACTCCTGAACCTTCGTTTTATTTCCATCATTGCTTCCTCGATGTACAGATTGAAGAGTAGGGGCGAAAGGCTACAGCCTTGTCTTACTCCCTTCTTAATACGAGCACTTCTTTCTTGATCGTCCACTCTTATTATTCCCTCTTGGTTGTTGTACATATTGTATATGACCCGTCTCTCCCTATAGCTTACTCCTACTTTTTTCAGAATCTTGAACAGCTTGCACCATTTTATATTGTCGAACGCTTTTTCCAGGTGGACAAATCCTATGAACGTGTCTTGATTTTTCTTTAGCCTTGCTTCCATTATTAGCCGTAACGTCAGAATTGCCTCTCTCGTGCCTTTACTTTTCCTAAAGCCAAACTGATCGTCACCTAGCGCATTCTCAATTTTCTTTTCCATTGTTCTGTATATTATTCTTGTAAGCAGCTTCGATGCATGAGCTGTTAAGCTGATTGTGCGATAATTCTCGCACTTGTCAGCTCTTGCCGTCTTCGGAATTGTGTGGATGATGCTTTTCCGAAAGTCGGATGGTATGTCGCCAGACTCATATATTCTACACACCAAAGTGAATAGTCGTTTTGTTGCTACTTCCCCTAATGATTTTAGAAATTCTGATGGAATGTTATCCATCCCTTCTGCCTTATTTGACCGTAAGTCCTCCAAAGCTCTTTTAAATTCCGATTCTAATACTGGATCCCCTATCTCTTCTAAATCGACTCCTGTTTCTTCTTCTATCACATCAGACAAATCTTCACCCTCATAGAGTCTTTCAATGTGTTCTTTCCACCTATCTGCTCTCTCCTCTGCATTTAACAGTGGAATTCCCGTTGCACTCTTAATGTTACCACCGTTGCTTTTAATGTCACCAAAGGTTGTTTTGACTTTCCTGTATGCTGAGTCTGTCCTTCCGACAATCATATATTTTTCGATGTCTTCACATTTTTCCTGCAGCCATTTCGTCTTAGCTTCCCTGCACTAACTATTTATTTCATTCCTCAGCGACTTGTATTTCTGTATTCCTGAATTTCCCGGAACATGTTTGTACTTCCTCCTTTCATCAATCAACTGAAGTATTTCTTCTGTTACCCATGGTTTCTTCGCAGCTACCTTCTTTGTACCTATGCATTACCCTTTCAATATCCTCATACACTTTCTCTATCTGTTCATGTTCAGCTTGCCACGTCGGCATGTATACCTGAACTATCGTTGTCGGTGTTGTCTGCTGTCGATTCTGATTAGAACAACCCGGTCACTGAACTGTTCACAGTAACACAACCTCTGCCCTACCTTCCTATTCATAACGAATCCTACACCTGTTATACCATTTTCTGCTGCTGTTGATATTACCCGATACTCATCTGACCAGAAATCCTTGTCTTCCTTCCACTTCACTTCACTGACCCCTACTATATCTAGATTGAGCGTTTGCATTTCCCTTTTCAGATTTTCTAGCTTCCCTACCCCGTTCAAGCTTCTGACATTCCACGCCCCGACTCGTAGAACATTATCCTTTCGTTGATTATTCAATCTTTTTCTCATGGTAACCTCCCCCTTGGCATTTCCCTCCCGGAGATCTGAATGGGGGACTATTCCGGAATCTTTTGCCAATGGAGATATCATCATGACACTTCTTCAACTACAGGCCACATGTCCTGTGGATGCACGTTACGTGTCTTTAATGCAGTGGTTTCCATTGCCTTCTGCATCCTCATGTCGTTGATCATTGCTGATTCTTCCTCCTTTAGGGGCAATTTCCCATCCCTAGGACAAGAGAGTGCCCTGAACCTCTATCCGCTCCTCCGCCCTCTTTGACAAGGGCGTTGGCAGAATGAGGCTGACTTCTTATGCTGAAGTCTTCGGCCGCCAGTACTGATTATTTATCAAAATTTAGGCAGTGGCGGGGATCGAATCCGGGACCGAAGACGCTTTGATTATGAACCAAAGACGCTACCCCTAGACCACAGGTATTCCATAATTAGGTGCTTAGGGTATTAGCTGCTTACAGACGTTGATATACGTTGACATACATTTCGCGGGAGGTGTGCCAGAGATAAATCCCTGCAGTCAAGCTATCCTCCGGGTCCTCGGTGGCTCAGAGCGTCTGCGATTTAAACAGGAGATCCCAAGGTCGAGTCCCGGTCGGGCACACATTTTCATCTGTCCCGGTTGACGTATGTCAACGTCTGTAAGCAGCTAAGGGTGTTCATTTCATTGTAATTTCATTCGAACGAGGTGAATGGTCAGGATGGTATCTGTTCTTTCGAAAGAACAGATACCAGTATATACAGGGTGCTACAAAAAAGTAAGGCCAAACTTTCAAGAAACATTCCTCACACAAAGAAAGAAAATTTGTTATGTGGATATGTGTCCGGATACACTTACTTTCAATGTTAGAGCTCATTTTATTACTTCTCTTCAAATCACATTAATAATGGAATGGAAACACACAGCAACAGAACGTACCAGTGTGACCTCAAACACTTTGTTACAGGAAATGTTCAAAATGTCCTCCGTTAGCGAGGATAGATGCACCCACCCTCCATCGCATGGAATCCTTGATGCGCTGATGCAGCCCTGGAGAATGGCGTATTGTATCACAGCCGTCCACTATACGAGCACGAAGAGTCTCTACATTAGGTACCGGTGTTGCGTAGACAAGAGCTTTCAAATGCTCCCATAAATGATAGTCAAGAGGGTTGAGGTCAGGAGAGCGTGGGGGCCGTGGAATTGGTCCGCCTCTACCAATCCATCGGTCACCGAATCTGTTGTTGAGAAGCGTACGAACACTTCGACTGAAATGTGCAGGAGCTCCATCGTGCATAAACCACATGTTGTGTCGTACTTGTAAAGGCACATCCTCTAGCAGCACAGGTAGAGTATCCCGTACGAAATCATGATAACGTGCTCCATTAAGCGTAGGTGGAAGAACATTGGGCCCAGTCAAGACATCACCAACAATGCCTGTCCAAACGTTCACAGAAAATCTGTGTTGATGACGTGATTGCACAATTGCGTGCGGATTCTTGTCAGCCCACACATATTGATTGCGAAAATTTACAATTTGATCACATTGGAATACAGCCTCATCCGTTAAGAGAACATTTGCACTGAAATGAGGATTGACACATTGTTTGATGAACCATTCGCAGGAGTGTACCCTTGGAGGCCAACCAGCTGCTGATAGTGCCTGCACACGCTGTACATGGTACGGAAACAATGGTTCTCCCGTAGCACGCTCCATGCAGTGACGTGGTCAACGTTACCTTGTACAGCAGCAACTTCTCTGACGCTGAAATTAGTGCTATCGTCAACTGCACGAAGAATTGCCTCGTCGATTGCACGTGTCCTCATCGTTCTAGGTGTTCCCCAGTCGCGAGTCATAGGCTGGAATGTTACGTGCTCCCTAAGACGCCGGTCAGTTGCTTCGAACGTCTTCCTGTCGGGACACCTTCGTTCTGGAACTCTGTCTCGATACAAACGTACCGCGCCACGGCTATTGCCCCGTGCTAATCCATACATCAAATGGGCATCTGCCAACTCCGCATTTATAAACATTGCACTGACTGCAAAACCACGTTCGTGATGGACACTAACCTGTTGATGTTACGTACTGACATGCTTCATGCTAGTACTGTAGGGCAATGAGTCACATGTCAACACAAGCGCCGAAGTCAACATTACCTTCCTTCAATTGGGCCAACTGGCGGTGAATCGAGGAAGTACAGTACACACTGACGAAACTGAAATGAGCTCTAACATGGAAATTAAGCGTTTCCGGACACATGTCCATTAGCATCTTTTTTTTATTTGTGTGTGAGGAATGTTTCCTGAAAGTTTGGCCGTACCTTTTTGTAACACCCTGTATATGATTAATTTTAAATGGTCATTCCATTTTAAATCACTCCTAATACCTACTCCCAGATAATTTATTGGATTAACTGCTTCCAGTTGCTGACCTGCTATATTGTACCTAAATGATAAAGGATCTTGTATCCTATGCATTCGCAGCACATTACACTTGTCTACATTGAGATTCAATTGGCATTCCCTGCACCATGCGTCAATTCGTTGCAGATCCTCCTGCATTTCAGTACAATTTTCCATTGTTACAACCTCTCGATATACTATAGCATCATCCGCAAAAAACCTCAGTGAACTTCTATGTTTTCCACAAGGTCATTTATATTTGTTGTGAATAGCAACGGTCCTACGACACTCCCCTGCGGCACATCTGAAATCACTCTTACTTCGGAAGACTTCTCTCCATTGAGAATGACATGCTGCGTTCTGTTATCGAGGAACTCTTCAATCCAGTCACACATTTGGTCTGATAATCCACATGCTCTTACTTTGTTCATTAAACGACAGTGGGGAACTGTATCACACGCCTTGCGGAAGTCAAGAAACACGGCATCTACCCGGGAACCCGTGTCTATGGCCCTCAGCGTCTCGTGGACGAATAGCGCGAGCTGGGTTTCACACGATCGTCTTTTTCGAAATCCATGCTGATTGCTACAAATTTCTTTGGCTGGTCCCGGCGGAGGTTCGAGTCCTCCCTCGGGCATGGATCTGTGTGTTTGTCCTTAGGATAATTTAGGTTTAGTAGTGTGTGAGCTTAGGCACTGATGACCTTATAAGTTAAGTCTCATAAAATTCACAAACATTTGAACATTTTTTTAGTAAATTTCTAGTCTCCAGGAAAGTAATTATACTCGGTGGCCGATGAATGGATGTGAGACGCTGCAGCGCAGTTTCACCATGCGGATGGTAAGGATAGTAAACAAAGGATATGTCGATACCAGAGCATAATGTCTTTGCAAGTTGAATTACGTGTACTCAGTTGGACAGTAACGAATTCTCGTAGACGGGTGCGTGAGCAGTACACGTAGATGTCAGCATTTGAGACAGGACTTATAGTTGGGCTCAAAAAAAGGAGGTTCGAGTAGTCGGCGAATCGCTCGACATTTGAGAAGAAGCGAAGATATATTCGACGAATCTGGCAGGAATTGAAGTGCAACGGTAGAACACAGCGTTAAGAAGGAAGCGATCGACTTATAGGGATGACAGAACTTCAGGATCGAGCACTCCCAAGGAAGCAGTCAGACTCTCGGATTCATGATTATAATGTATCCAATACTCTTCAGTGATCACAGGGCTAATTTTTAGGCGGCTCACAGGAAGGGGGCTAAGCTCACTGCACCCTTTGCGCCCACTGCCATTTACATCTGTGCTACAATAATCCCGTTTGAAGTGGTAAAAAATGAAATGATCTTCTGGCATTGTTGGCCGGGAGGCCTCATTAGGGGGAGTTCGGCCGCCGTAGGTGACGTCAGATCGGCGACTTGCGAGCGAATGATGACGAAAATTTAATTAACTGGAGTATAACTGTCTTTAGTGATGAATACCGCTTCGAACTAAGCCACAAAGACTAGCGAGGAAGTGTCTGGAGACACCCTGGACAGCAGTGTGAGAGCAACCTGACTGTCACCTGCCATATGGCCCGACAACAGGGAGTCTGGGGTGACGTAGGAGGACCCCTTCAGTAATCATTCGTCGCACCCTTACAGCACAGCGGTAAGTCGACGACATTCGAAGCTCCCTTTTGTTGCCCTTCGTGGCAGTCCAACCAGGGGCTCACATTTTAGCAAGATAATGCTTGCCGCACACGGCGAGAATTCCTACTACTTGTCTTCCTGCTTGTCAAACCTTACCTTGGCCAGCATGTTCCTCAGATGTCTCCCCAATAGAGGACATTAGCAGCGTTACGAAAAGGGTCGTCCAACCAGCTACGGATTTTGTCGAACTAATGAGGCAGTTGGACAGAATCTGACATAATATCCCTCAGGTGTATATCCAACAACTCTGTCAATCAATGCCAAACTGGAGACGTGCTCGTCTTCCTGCTGGTCAAACCTTCCCTTGGCCAGTATGGTAATGGATGTCTCCCCAATAGAGAACGTTTGCAGCATTACGGAAAGGGCCGTCCATCCAGCTACAGATTATGTCGATCTAACAAGGCGGTTGGACAGAATCTGACATAATATCCCTCAGGAGCACATCCAACAACTCTGGCAATCAATGCCAAATTGGACAACAACTTGTCTTTCTGCTTGTCAAACCTTGCCTTGGCCAGGATGGTCATTGGATGTCTCCCCAATAGCGAACGTTTGCAGCATTACAGTAAGGGCCGTTCAACCAGCCACTGATTTTTACGATATAACTCGACAGTTGGTGAGAATCTGACATAATATCCCTTAGGAGCACATCCAACAACTCTGCCAATCAATGCCAAACTGGACAAGTGCTTGCATTTGGGCCACAGGTTGACCAAATCGTTATTGTTTTGATCAATATGTGGAGCTCTTTCTGGTCAATAAATCGTTTAATTTTTCTGAAACTTTAATTGATTCTTTGCCTGTACATTTACATCACATCCACCGATTTCCGTCCCATTCTGATAATTCCTTCATGGTGCGTCGGCATTTATTTATTTCATTTATTCTTAGTGTGTACACGGAGTAGCGTCGACAAGGTGCTTTAACTCTGCGACGCTTCACGAGGACCGCTACGTTTGCGGTGCGGCCCAAGGCCAGCCAGCAGCTCTTCTGCTTCTAAGGGGACCACACCCTGCCTATCTAACCCATGTTAATTTAGGCAAGTATTTGACTCATTTCTGAAAAAACTACTTGATGCAGGACCTTAATATTTTTACTGTATGTTACATGATGCTAATAGTCAACTGTAATATAACCTACTTTATCCATTTTATAGTTTCCAAATTTATTAACAAAAAATATTAAGTTTTTTCTGCAGAAAATATTTTTTGTGAGCTTCCTAATGGGGGAATATTAATGAATGTAATATCAGAGGTGCTTTGTATGTTCTGCAGAGTCTCTGAAAATTTCGTTCATTTATCTATGATGGTTTCTGATATAACGGGGCATATGCACTGAAAATTTTAGTTTGTGGGAAATTGACTTTCAAGAAAAAACTTTTGAAATTTGTTACTTACAGTTAATTAAAATGTCCTGCTGCATATGATGGCCGTTCTTTGGCCTCTAGCAGGTCTCCCAGCTTCTTTTTCACCTTCCTGGATGTTTGTCTTGCTTTCTTGGCCATATTAGATGCGCACCTGTCTCCATCGGCTTTCCTCATTTTATCGCAATGTTGCAGCCCAGTGATCATATTTTCACGAGGATTAATTCCCAGCTTTTTCAGTACCCATCACTTTCCAATATTACCACAACTGAATGTAACAACAGCATCATGAACTCCTAGTTTCATTGTATGCACGCTTACAAATACAGTTTTAGGAAGACAGTTCCAAATTATGCTGTTGAAATTCATTTGGGTTCTGTGTCTGCCCATGCAGACATTTCCTTAGAAGGTCAGGATGTGCCAGGTCTCTGAAAATAGGTTTCATTGCTGTAATAACAGCAACAGGAAGAGAATGCTGGTGAGAATAAGATTCTCCAGTTGCCTGAGCCCTACTGTATTTGCACCACGAATTTTCTCCTGATGGACACAATCCATGACATGGTGTATCATCAGTAGAGGTCTTATGGAAGAATATGGCCCAAACATCTACATCTACATCTGCATACATACTCCGCAATCCACCATACGGTGCTGCGTGGCGAAGGGTACCTCGTATCACAACTAGCATCTCTCTTCATTGCCTCCAGATTTTTTTTTAATTCCCCTAATTGCCTTCCCATAGTATACCTGCAAGTTTTCTATATCAGTTTTAGTTAACCGACCCTATCTGGTCAACAATTTTCGATCTTCTATTTTTTTTTCCCCTCTCGTATCATTAGTTAGTTTTCTCATCCTTGTTCCGAAACGTTTTTGAACGCGGCCTGCACATTCTATTTTTCTAAGAATGGCATCTCCATATGACTTAGATTGACAGTGGGTGATAGAAAAGTGAGCGTGCCACATAAACACACGTGGTAGGAAAATGCTGTTTAAATGCTAAAAAAAAAAATTTAGTGACATCCTTTTCAGAGTACTTAAATAAAACCTTAATCTATCGAAATATGATGAAAACCGAAAATCTATTTTTTTCGGCCTGAATCCTTAAGGCAGGCCGCGGCGGCCTAGGGGCATGGCGCTGGTGTTGTCTGGAATCGAATTCTGGACGGACGACTGGAGTGCAGGGGCAGGCGGCTGGCGGCGTGTTGGCTGCCCGGTCTGGGCAAACAGGCACAGGTCTCTCGTTCCCGACCTGGTGGTGGTAGAGTTTGCGCCTAAGACTCTCGGCTGACACACGGCAGGCGCAGTACCCGGTTCTGTAGTGTCGTTCACGACGTTCCCGACTGGGCCAGAGTCTAAATGCTGGTTCTCGGCGCCGAATTAGCGGAGGGGCTGTGTTTGTGGGGCACTGCGAACCATCTGGAACAGGCCAGTGGGCGGGATCTGGCATAATCGGTAGCACGTTTTGACGATGCAGAAGTCTCTCAAGCCGTAATGGCTTCCCGAAGGCTGGCCCTAGGGTACTGACACCCGTAACGGTGTCACGGAAGTCTTGTGACTGCTGAGGTGTGCTGGTCAGGCACTTGTGGGCTGACCCATGCTCGAGGTCTGACAACGCAGGAGTCCAATGACCGCAACAGTTCAATGACCGGAACCTGCTGTCTGGGTGTGGTCTCGTTCCATTTCTGGGTTCTGACTTCTGCTACAAGTTCTCCTATGGTTTTTTGCCGTTAACTTGTTTTCTCACAGCACAGTCTATGATTCACTTACACACAGTGCTGTCCTGTAAACGTAAAGTCTCAGAAGTTAAGGAAAGAGGGGCACATAGCAGTCAGTCGCAGTCCCATTAGTTTTTAGTATGCTTTCAAATGTAGATTTCGGCTATAAATTATAAATTGCCATTTTCAATTTATTTTCGTTACTCAATTATATACAATGAGCTGTCTCAAGTCTGTTGAATTGTAATGAAAATGTCCTGAAGATGGTTACCTATGGCCGAAATCTAGATTTGGAATCGCAATAAAAAAATAACTGGATTGCGACTGACTACTGCGTGCCTCTCCTTCCTTACAATCTACTGTCCTGATGGGTGATGATCTACGGTGCCTGATGGAATCAACGTTGGTTCTCAAAAATTTCTCACTCCAACTAAGGCCGATGTGTGATATGTGTGATAATACACCACTGGCCATTAAAATTGCTACACAACGAAGATGAGTTGCTACAGACGCGAAATTTAACCGACAGGAAGAAGATGCTGTGATATGCAAATGATTAGCTTTTCAGAGCATTCACACAAGTTTGGCGCCGGTAGCGACACCTACAACGTGCTAACATGAGGAAAGTTTCCAAACGATTTCTCATACACGGACATCAGTTGACTGTTGTTCCCTAGTGTAACGTTGTTGTGATGCCTCGTGTAAGGAGGAGAAATGCGTACCATCACGTTTACCGTATCGCGACATTGCTGCTCCCGTTGGTTGAGATCCAATGACTGTTAGCAGAATATGGAATCGGTGGTTTGAGGAGGGTATGCGGAACCCCGTGCTGTATCCCAACGGCCTCGTATCACTAGCAGGCGAGATCACAGGAATCTTATCCGCATGGCTGTAACGGGTCGTGCAGCCACGTCTCGATCCCTGAGTCAACAGGTGTGGACGTTTGCAAGACAACAACCATCTGCACGAACAGTTCAACGTTTGCAGCACCATGGACTATCAGCTCGGAGACCGTGGTTGCGGTTACCCTTGATGCTGCATCACAAACAGGAGCGCCTGCGATGGTGTACTCAACAACGAACCTGGGTGCACGAATGGCAAAACGTCATTTTTTCGGATGAATCCAGGTTCTATTTACAGCATCATGATGATCGCACCCCGTTTGGCGACATCGCGGTGAACGCACATTGGAAGTGTGTATGCGTCTTCGCCATACTGGCGTATCACCTGGCGTGATGGTATGGGGTGCCATTGGTTACCCGTCTCGGTCACCTCTTCTTCGTATTGACGGCACTTCGAACAGTGGACGTTACATGTCAGATGTGTATTACATTTCAGTTCTATTATAATATATTTGTCCAATGAATACCCGTTTACCATGTGCATTTCTTCTTGGTGTAGGAATTTTAATGGCCAGTAGTGTAGTATACTTGTGTTGGATAGGACTGCCGTCTTCGTCTGTGATAGCCTGTTTCTTATGTCGTCCTTGCTTCATCCGTCATGTGGTATTTTGTTTCCAAAGTAGCAGAAATCCTTCATCCACTTCTCGGTCTTCATTTTTATGTAAAATTCGTTACTAATCTCATTCATACTACTACTGATTCTTCGGTGTTTACTTTTACTTCGCACTGTTTGCTCATTGATTGTTCGCTGCATTCAACATGTCCTACAATTCTTCTTCACTTTCACTAACCTAAGAGATCGCAACCTTCGTCACCAGTGGAACTGAAAACCGTTTCACTGGCTTTATTCAGGATGGCCACTGTGCTGTTTCACAGCGGGCGTACTTCTGATTCACGGTCGAACATAAAGGCAAGTAGTGATAACAAAGTTATTACCTCACTGGTGAATCCGTATTGAGCTCTGCACTCGGGTGCGGAATTCTCACTCGCCATTCAGTGCCTTCCGCAGCACTACTTGAGAGCTGACGCCTTAAGACTGCGAGGATAAGGAAGGGGCAGAGGCGGTGGCATTTCTCAATCAAACGCGCAGGCATTCCTGCCGAACTGGGCCTGCAAAGTTGCCCAGCTTGGGGTGGGCATTAGAGCCCCGATCGCAGCTGCCTTTGATTCTCTTCACTGTGGAGGACTTTCGTTGCTGCCCCTCCTCAAGACCTCCGAAGGCAGTCCCAAGTAAATGAGACCATGAGAAGGAGCGAGAAGGAAGTGGAACAGCCAACACACACACACACAGAGAGAGAGAGAGAGAGAGAGAGAGAGAAAGAGGGAGACGGGAGCCAATGCGTCCCTCCATTATTAATGGCCGACGTAATAAAGAAAATTCGATTTGCGAACTTTGCCTGCAGTTGTAATGTCTCCCGGGTTTATTGCGCGTGAGAGGGCGCCCCGCAGGCAGGGCATATTAATGGGGAGAGCGTACGGAAAACACCACAGGCTGGGCTGAACAAGCTAGGATACTTCCGCCACGGCATAAACTGCGAAGTTACCTCCCGGGAACAGGTGTGTGCAAGGTAAAGCGAAACTCTTCGGCAACTTTGACGGGATGTTGTTTTCTTTATAGCGTCGCGTACGCCTCGCCGAAACGATTTCTTTTGTTTTCTGTAGTGCGCATGAACGTTTCACTGTTTCATCTTCTAGCTTTCCTGGCAAATGCTATGAAGCATAGGAGTACATAGGAGAGCTGTTTGTTTTTCAACCTCTGATCGGTAGCGAAATCGACACCGAAGTGAAATAAAAATGTTTTGTTTACAACATTAAGCTACCCTTCCAGTACTTCTCTCCATGGAGGCCGCTCCTACTGACATATCTTTTGTAGCGCGATACCAATATTCCAGTACGCTCGTCAGAGAAGGCAGCCGCCTGAACTTTCCACAAACGCCGTTCTGCAGCTCGTTGTCTGTGCCAAAAGCTTACCGAGCGGTTCGTGTGAGCAATGAAATGAAAATTAGAGGGAGTTTTAAGTTTGGTGTTAAAGCACTTCCCATCGAAACAGATGCAGGAGCGTCTTTTTTCTATCTGCAGTTTGCTGCTGACGCCCAAACCTCCAGGTGTCAGACACTCAGATCGGTACCAAATGTTGTTTGTCGATTGATCATCAACGAAAACTTCGATTTAGTTCGTGCTGTGTGCTGTGGTCCAGTAGAACATGCATAAATGGTAATTAAATATAACACCAGAACTATGGAGTATAGGAAAAGAGTATCTATGAGCTCGACATGTGAAGATCCCTGGTAGATGAGTTCGTAGAGAATCAGCATTCCTCATTCTATGAATGCTGTAATTTATGATTGCACTTAGCTGTCACCTTATTTATGTCCTTTTATTGTAAGCTGGTCATTTTTGTTACTGTTTTTGCGGAATAAAGAAAGAAATATGAAACCAACTAATGGCGATTTTTTAACTGTTTACGCGTGAAATTGTTATATAGAACAAGATTTTTCTGAAACTTCCTGGCAGATTAAAACTGTGTGGCGGACCGAGACTCGAACTCGCGATTTTTGCCTTTGGCGGGCAAGTGCTCTACCGATAGAGCTACCCAAGCACGACTCACGCCCCGTCCTCAGAGCCTTACTTCTTCCAGTACCTCGTCTCCTACCTTCCAAACTTTACAGAAGATCTCCTGCAGGGTAGCTCTGTCGTTAGAGCACTTGCCCGCGAAAGGCAAAGGTCCCGAGTTCGAGTCTCGGTCCGGCACACAGTTTTAATCTGCCAAGAAGTTTCTTATCAGCGCACACTCCGCTGCAGAGTGAAAATCTCATTCTGGAAACATTCTCCAGGCTGTGGCTAAACCATGTCTCCGCAATATCCTTTCTTTCAGGAGTGCTAGATCTGCAAGGTTCGCAGGAGAGCTTCTGTTAAGTTTGGAAGGTAGGAGACGAGGTACTGGCAGAAGTAAAGCTGTGAGGACGGGGCGTGAGTCGTGCTCGGGTAGCTCAGATGGTAGAGCACTTGCCGCGAAAGGCAAAGGTCCCAAGTTCTAGTCTCGGTCCGGCACACAGTTTTAATCTGCCAGGAAGTTTCATATCAGAGCACACTCCGCTGCAGAGTGAAAATCTCATTCAAGAGTTTTCTGACTTGTAAAAGGACGTTTGGAGTTTGTAGCAATATTCTTTTTGCAGTCGGCTTTCGCTTCGTTAGTTGAAACTAGCAAACATACTGCGTACATTTGTATAGATAACACTACACTTATCCATACAAATGTACACTATAGGTGAGCATTGTCCTGAAGACGGACGTACATCATTTACGTTGTGTGGGCTGCATTAAATTAGGCTGAGTCCCTCCGCAAGCACTTTATGCTTGGCGGGAGATACTATTGATCTAGACATCTTTACGAGTCCACACTGTGCTCAGAACTGAAAATTGAGAAGTGACGCTATTTAAGAGCATACTAGAGACTGTGCAAAATACCCAGTCTGGAACCGCGCGACCGCTACAGTCGCAGGTTCGAATCCTGCCTCGGTCATGGATGTTTGTAATCTAGTTAGGTTTAAGTAGTTCTACGTTCTAGGGGACTGATGACCTTAGAAGTTGTCCCATAGTGCTCAGAGCCATTTGAACTATTATTTTGTGCAAAATACCTGTGGAAGGATCCATTAATTTTCACTCTGGTTTTAATTTCGCGTCCGATCGGAGGTAAAGAGAAAGTCATCGTATTACAAAAACAAACAAATTTTCCCAAACTTGGTTGAAATTCATCCTGATACGAATGCAGTAGCGTTGGGGTGTCGGATCTGAAGGGCTGTGGCAGGTCATACTTTGTACTGACAAACTTAGCTGTTATGCACTTTCCTCCTTTCCAGCTTGTTAGTAACGAAATGTGAATGAGTGTGAATGTGCGTGATGCGTACGTAAAAAGGATTCAACAGTTCTTTTGTTTCCTTTAACCAGTAATGACGTGAGAATCGACTATCAAGAGATGCTTCTTCCATACCATGAAGGCATGCTTTGTGAACGACGCTGCGAAACAGTGCAGACAACAGTTACAAAAACTGCCAATAGAATGCAGCAGGTCATCAAAACATCGTTAAAATCGGAAGGGGACCTTTTAAACAAAGAGAGGCAAATTGAAGTGCCTTCTTTCGCGCAGTAAAGCAAGGGACAAAGTTTTATATATATAATACAAAAACGTCTTCCACAAAATTTCACCCTGCGTGTATTTTTAGCAGTAAATGAACTTTAAAGACTGGCAATCTGGGAACACTGTAATCAGATGTACAGTAATAACCTCTATCAGCGTATCAACATATCCGAGTAGTCTTGTGCAGTTGGTGCAACTGACAGTGTTTGGGTTAGCATGCAGGAGGTCGAGAGTTCGATTCTGCGTCTAGGCTATTTGTTCTTATTTGCCAGTTTCATTCTGCCGTATAATACTGAAGTATACACCGTTTCTTATGCCACACGTATCGGAAATTTACTTAGTTCAATGTTTTGTAACGGTGAACATAACACAATCGTGATCGGACAAGTAATCATCTGTTGGGGAAACTCCGCTCACAAAGAGAACATTATCAAAATTCAGAAACGAGGCATTAGAATTAGATCAGGTGTCGGTTCAAGATCATCATGCACAGACCTCTTTAAGAAACTCGGTATTCTAACTACCACATTTCAATGCATATACTTACTGATGTCCTTTGTCATTTCCAACATGTCTCTTTTGAAACAAAAATGATTGTAATACCAGAACCGAAAACAACCTCCATAAGTACTATAAATGCTTAACATTAGTACAAGCACATGGGTATTCATGTATTCAATAACTTACCGGAGCATATCAAAGGTCTTGTAAGTGATAAAGATCGCTTTCAGAGTGAATTATAGAACTTCCTGTTGGCCAACTCCTTCTACTCCGTCGACGAATATCTTCACAAGGATTATAGCTCATAACTCTGTCTACATTAGAATTGTACAATATCCATATACCTGAGAGAAAAAAAACCGTTGACACTTTCCACATCCCAGAGACTTCTCTTCAAGGGATCCATGGAAAACGATCTGAACCAAATGACCTGTTAAAGGACAGAATAACTACGAAAAAAATGTGAATTTCGAGATGGTAAAGGTGACTGCACAGAGACATAATTCAAGATTTAATCGTCATTTATACTACATACACTACGTCCGCTCAGATGTGACACATTAGCATCGAGTGACAATGATGATTTCGATATTAATGGCCGCATGACGCTTACAAAAGAATACGTTGCCCTCAGAGCAGATGCTCAAAGCGACCTCTCTGCACGTCCAAACATTGCGCGACACGCTGGATCACACAGCTCTGGACCCTTCGCAACCTGGCTGCACACACAGACACAAAAGCAGCGTGAGCACGCACTACCAGTTCCTCCATATACAGGGTGGTCCATAGATCGTGACCGGGACAAATATCTCACGAAATAAGCATCAAACGAAAAAACTACAAAGAACGAAACTTGTCTAGCTTGAAGGGGGAAACCAGATGCCGCTATGGTTGGCCTGCTAGATGTCGCTGCCATAGATCAAACGGATATCAACTGCGTTTCTTAAAAATAGGAACCCCCAATTTTTATTACATATTCGTGTAGTACGTAAATAAATAAGAATGTTTTAGTTGGACCACTTTTTTTCACTTTGTGACAGATGGCGCTGTAATAGTTACAAACATATGGCTGACAATTTTAGACGAACAGCTGGTAACAGGTAGGGTTTTTAAATTAAAATACAGAACGTAGGTACGTTTGAACATTTTATTTCGGTTTTTCCAATGTAATACATGTACCTTTGAGAACTTATCATTTCTGAGAACGCATGCAGTTACAGCGTGATTACCTGTAAATACCACATTAAAGAAATAAATGCTCAAAATGATGTCCGTCTACTTCAATGCATTTAACAATACTTCTAACGACATTCCTCTCAACAGCGAGTAGTTCGCATTCCGTAAGGTTCGCACATGCCTTGAAAATGCGCTGACGCATGTTGTCAGGAGTTGCAAATATCCTTCAATATTCCCCACAGAAAGAAATCCGGGGACGTCAGATCCGGTGAACGTGTGGGCCATGGTATAGAGTTTCGACGACCAATCCACCTGTCATGAAATATGCTATTCAATACCGCTTCAACCGCACGCGAGCTATGTGTCGGACATCCATCATGTTGGAAGTACATCGCCATTCTGTCATGCAGTGAAACATCTTGTAGTAACATCGGTAGAACATTACGTAGGAAATCAGCATACACTGCACCATTTAGATTGCCATCGATAAAATGGGGGCCAATTATCCTTCCTCCCACAATGCCGCACCATTCATTAACTCGCCAAGGTCGCTGATGTTCCACTTGTCGCAGCCATCGTGGATTTTCCGTTGTCTAATAGAGCATATTATGCTCGTTTACGTTACCGCTGTTGGTGAATGACGCTTCGTCGCTAAATAGAACGCGTGCAAAAAATCTGTCTCGTCCCGTAATTTCTCTTGTGCCCTGTGGCACAAATGTACACGACGTTCAAAGTCATCGCTATGCAATTCCTGGTGCATAGAAATATGGTACGGGTGCAATCGATGTTGATGTAGCATTCTTAACACTGACGTTTTTGAGATTCCCGATTATCGCGGAATTTGTCTGCTACTGATGTACGGAATAGCCGCGACAGCAGCTAAAAGACTTACGTGGGCATCATCATTTGTTGCAGGTCGTGTTTGACGTTTCGCACGTGGCTGAACACTTCCAGTTTCCTTAAATAACGTAACTATCCGGCGAACGGTCCGCACACTTGGATGATGTCGTCCAGAATACGGAGCAGCTTGCCGGCCGCGGTGGTCTCGCGGTTCTAGGCGCGCAGTCCGGAACCGTGCGACTGCTACGGTCGCAGGTTCGAATCCTGCCTCGGGCATGGATGTGTGTGATGTCCTTAGGTTAGTTAGGTTTAAGTAGTTCTAAGTTCTAGGGGACTAATGACCACAGCAGTTGAGTCCCATAGTGCTCAGAGCCATTTTTGAACGGAGCAGCATACATAACACACCGCCGTTGGGCAGTTTGATCACAATAGCCATACATGAACACGAGATCGACCTTATCCGCAATTGGTAAATGGTCCATTTTAAGACGGATAATGTATCACGAAGCACTGGCGGAATGTTACGTGATACCATGCACTTATACGTTTGTGACTATTACAGCGCCATCTACCACAAAGCGAAAAAAGTGGTCCAACTAAAACTTTCATACTTCTTTACGAATATATAATAAAAAATCGGGGTTCCTATTAAAAAAAAAAGGCAGTTGATATCCGTTTGACCTATGGCAGCGCCGTCTAGCGTGCCAACCATAGCGCCATCTGGTTTCCCCCTTCAAGCTAGACGAGTTTCGTTCTTTGTAGTTTTTTCGTTTGATGCGTATTTCGTGAGATATTTGGCCCGGTCACGATCTATGGACCACCCTGTACGTCAGTGGATTGAATAAGCGTGCTCCTTCAAGTGCTCCGACATGGAGAAGTCTGGGGGATTTAGGGTGAGGGCGCAGACTATACAACTGGACCACCCCGACCGAAGCATCCCCTGGAAATGTTATGTCCGAATACCGGCGCAAATTGTTTCCAAAGTGGGGAGGTCACCATCATCTGCCGGATATCAAGTGGAACATCTTCCAGTGCGGTAGGCAAATAGTTTGAGAGGGATACATGATACTTTCGTGCCCTCGCCCGATCAGCCAATAAGTAGGCACCCAAACTCCCGTCTCCCTGTATGTCGGCGCGGATGTTGATGCCTAAGCGAACTTGATATCGACGGTCGCGGTTGACGTTTGCATTAACGTCACATAAATGGTGGTCGTTGTGCATATTAATGACACCCTCACGAGTGACTGCTCCTTCAGCCGATAATGAAGTCGTCGTTAGCTTCCTGTTATTGGAATCATTAACAGAACTGCATCCGCAGACGGCGACCTACAAGTGTAGGTGTTCCGTTAAAGAATAATTATAGGGCTGTAGCGCTTGTTTGTCATCGGGCGTGCGTTGCGAGACACGCAATTAGCTTGCTACGCTACGTCTACTTCTCCGGAGTTCTTGGTGTATGATCTCCAGAATAGCGTCCTCAGTAGCTGGAGTACGGCAAGCCCGTGGACAACCTCTGTCACGCGACTCTGGAAGGTCAGTACCTATCTCCTGAAGGCGTAGCTCTAGACGATGAAACACATTTTTATCTGAATGACGTCAACATGGATATCTAGCAGCATGCTCACACCAGTCCGGTTATCGAATGCACCAATGGCCAGAAGCATATCCACATATTCATCGCTTGTGTCTGCCATATGTTTGGCACACTGTTTTAGATTAACCCAAGACGAAAATAAGGCAATGAATTTACATGGAGTCTGTCACGGGCGCATTACTCCGCTAGCAACTAGACGCTGTCTGCTGGACAGCGCATGTAATATAAATACGTCATTAGTCGCAGCGGGCTGTTCCAGCTAACGCACATCACTTCTCTTACAGCCTTTGTTCTGCATGATTATCCCGATACTGCCAATAGTGAAATGTTTTTCCGAATTACACTGTTTTCCGTAACGGTAATGGTCGTGATGTTTCCACATTTCCATTGATAATGGTAACAATGTTATTTCATGTTATGTTAACCGGGGACCCAGAAACGACGGAGAGGCTCCGTCCCCGCCGCAGCCGCAGTGGTCCACAACCCCACGACGACTACCGCAGTCCACTTCACCCCTCCGCCACCCCACACCGAACCCTGGGTTACTGTGCGGTTCGGCCCCCGGTGGACCCCCCAGAAAACGTCCCTGCACCAGACGAGTGTAACCCCTAAGTTTGCGTGGTAGAGTAATGGTGGCGTACGCATACGTGGTGCAGCAATCGCCGACATAGTGTAGCTGAGGCGGAATAAGGGGAACCAGCCCACATTCGCCGAGGCAGATGGAAAACCGCCTAAAAACCATCCACAGACTGGCCGGCTCACCGGACCTCGACACAAATCCGCCGGGCGGACCGGCGCTCCTTCCCGTCCGGAAAGCCGTGCGTTAGACCGCATGGATAGTAATAATAAAAATAATAAGACATGGAGATACTAAACACCATGCGCTTATCAGACTTAGTGTGAAAAGCCATAATTAGTGGTTCCATGACCATAATGAGCACATAGGGTAACCGAGTTTGGAAATTATTTGCAAAGCACGTCCTACTGGTGACGTAAGCCCAAACGAAATGAATGGACCTGGACGTGCCAAGAACAATATTTGATACCAATCGACACGACTATTGGGGAAGGATACACAGAAAACAGGCTTGGAATCTAATAGATGCAGTGGTGCAAGAAAACTCGCGTCCACGACGTGCAAAAGGCCTCTTTAAAAGCTGAACAATGAGAAAGATTTGCACTTCCATTTCTGTGTTCGTAGTACATAAGTGAAAATGATTGTAGAAGACCCACTGTAATCGCTATATGACGATGAAGAGGCAAGATACTACGACTACATTTAGCAAATGAAAAAAAATACGCTTCAACCCAGAACGGAACTCTCGACCTCCTGCATGCTCACCAAAACCGCTATCCACTGCACAGCACTAATCCGATATGCTGACAGAGGTAGGTACTGAACATGTGTTACATTATTGCGAGATAGCCAATTTTTATCGTCCATTTACTGCCGGTAATACACGCAGCACTAAGTTTTATGACAGATATTTTTGTATTGCTAGTATGTGAGAAATCGCGCTGCGAATTCCGAGTACGTGAAATTTTTATTCACCCTGTATTTATTTATAGAAAGGTATTTCCTACAAGAAAAAACAATTTCTATTGTATGCTAACAACGAGCAAACACTGTTTTGTAAGAAAAAGATATTTCCTACATTTAGTTATTTAATTAACAGAGAAATGTTTATTGAACAGTTATGTTCCTAGTAGATGGTAAGCGTTCAAAGATTTTTGCGTGTTTATTTTTAATACGGTTCTCTACAGAATTCAAACTGCTAAGCAAACAGATATTTTTGATGCATTGTTTCCTCTAGCGATGTATTTGAATACCAACGTGGCCATGATTCTTTTATATCACAGTTGCAAAAAAAAAAAAAAAAAAAAAAAAAAAAATGGTTCAAATGGCTCTGAGCACTATTGGACTTAACATCTGAGGTCATCAGTCCCCTAGAACTTAGAACTACTTAAACCTAACCAACCTAAGGACATCACACACATCCATGCCCGAGGCAGGACTCGAACCTGCGACCGTAGCCGTCCCGCGGTTCCAGACTGAAGCGCCTGGAACCGCAGGGCCACACCGGCCGGCCATCACCGTTGCAACCAGGTACAATCATGACTAGGTATGACATTCGACACCCGAGAGGAAGCTTTCAGAAATACACCACACAGTCTCACTAGGTAATTCCAACGTTATTTCTCTGTACCGACGCTTCTAACGTCACTTCACCCAGCTGTCCCAATACCTTTTGGGTATGACCAGATTCCAGTACCCATCTTCTACCCTAAAGTGTTTAAATTTGGACCACGCGAAGAAGGCATAGATGAATTAATTTGTTCTTAGCTTTTTGGTGTTGTTGAAGGTTTGGGCGATGTCTCCCAGGCATTGATGCTGCTGATTCTTGTGCAGGTTTATAAAATTAGGTCCTGGTAAGAGTTTTGATGTTTGCCTATAAATAAAAAGTCTTGACAATGATGTCACTTTCCAGTATATGGTTTAGTTCCAAATTCTGATTACATTTCCACTACTGCTTACAGTATTCACATATTTTTAGAGTGACCCTTAAAACACGTCACTTCCTAACATCCCTGATAACAAGTGCGTCTGCCTCGAGACATCGAAGACCTCGTAAAACCTCCAGTTTCAGGCTGGACTTATTATTCTGAATTTTGTTTGCAAGCTTTTGACACAGGTGAAACTTACAGACTGAGAATAAAGCTTACAGCAACTACTGGTAATTATTTACGAGAATATGATGTTTATGTTGTGTAGAAAATGGTATACTTAATTCGACTTCGGCATGTTTCCCACTATGATTGCCAAACATGCGTTTTGCAGGTTTTAATTTTCTATAAATGGGTTACATCTGTTTTATGTTCCATATCAGGATTTACAAATTATAATAGTAATTTTAGTGCGAATAGTTTTGTGATTCGATGATGTTTTTTAATTCAAAATTAATAAGCAAAGTTTCATAGTCCAAATTTAGCTATTTTCTAATTGGGATAGAACTGACAAAAACTAGGAAGCATTTCAGTGTCTCTGACTCCCAAGTTTCCGGATGAGACACAGAATTACAGAAGATTATTTAATTAATAATTTAACAATATTGCACAGTTCGTAATATTCGTCTTTTAGTTCGTTACTGAAATTAACATGGCTGTTTCTATGATGTCAGTGCACATACGTTTTTCTTTGCATGTAATATGCATTTTGTCTGCTCCAAAAATCTGTTTTCTTGATAATATAGTTGTTTCAAATTTTGTTGTAAGTCTACATTGAAGATAGTTTTCGTTAAGCTGTAAAATCCATCCTGTATTTCTTGTATACCGAATTTACAGGGTGTCTACAAGTCTTATCCTTCGAAATATTATGTGAACAATTTGAGCACGTTGTAAAGATGATCTGGAAAGTTGTACTGAATCTATCGATACCTTCTCCATAATGATACGTATTGTGCAGACTTACTAAGTAACAACGAAAAGTATCCAAAATTTACCAAGTTAATAGGAAGAAATGTGTTAGCTGGGAGTCGTGGGGACTGTGACGGGCTGCCTAGCGCAACGATCAATATTTATCTTTGATTCTCGAGTGTATTGTCAAATATGGTGACTTTAACTAAGGCTGCTGGAAGGCCAGGTTGACTACAAGTGAGAGGAACGTCATGTGACAAAATCTGCATAAAATGTTAAAGAAAGCGAATATTGGATCGAGCCATCCCGTACCCTGATGCATAAGAGGGGGGGTGGGGGGGGGCGGCTGACAGTATCTAGTCACAGGATGTACGAACAGTGACAGCAGAACTCGTAATCCCGACAGTCAAACAACAGACGTGTGTGCAAGTTGCGTTTGCGTGTGTGTGTGTGTGTGTGTGTGTGCGTGTGTGTATGTGTGTCTACTGCTGACAAAGGTCTTAATGGCCGAAAGCTATGAGTGTGTGAATCTTTTTATTGTGCCTATCGCGACTCAGCATCTCCGCTATATGGTGAGTAGCAACTTTCCTTCTCTGGTATTGTTACATTCTATCCTGGGTTTTCCATTGTTTGATTTCGACCGCCAAAGAACTTCGATAACCAATTGTTGGGTAAATGTAAAAGCGTGTGGCTAGCGTCTCCCATCAGGTAGACGGGTCGCCTGGTGCAAGACTTTTTAGATGACGCCACTTCGGCGACTAGCATGTCGATGAGAATAAAATGAAGACGAAGACAACACCCAGTCGCAGAGCAGAGGAAACCTCCAACCCAGCCGAGAATCGAACCCAACCCCTCGCATGATCTTCTGCCGCGCTGACCACACAGCTGAGCAGGCGTCAATTGCTCGGTGATGAAGACTATGAAAAAGGCGCTACTGTACTCTCATTTTAATGTTCACTGCTGCGTTGTGTTCTGGAAAGATGAAGTGTCATGCCAGATGTGACTGAAGTAGTATTCAGTTACATTTAGTAATGAGCTAAAAGGTACCAAGGGGCTCCAGATGAGCTATACTTGTGAGTAGAACGAAATCACCCTACCCTAATGTGCAGTACGGTATTTACTGAAGCGATATCATCCTGCAGTGATTGTTTATTGAAGTCCAACAATGAACCGTTTATTTGATCCAGCATGGTGAAATAATTACGAAGTAGTGTAAGTTAATTATTCTTGGATATTTATATAATCTCTGTGACTAGGACAAGCGGGTAACGCTTGTTTCACATCAATTCCCGCAAACGAGATATCATTTTGACGTCACACACAATATCGAGGACCGCATGATCGGCTATTAACTTTCGTTAGCATTACAAGATTTCACTTGCACGTACCGGAAATTTACAAAAACGCGTCTTTTTTTGGAATGAACTATTATAAATATTGTTATAATAAAATGTCACGTAATGACTTAACGCCTTCATATACGAGTGCTCTCTTACGAGTGAGTTATTATCTTCAGTAATTTTCAAATTAAGAATGAAATACACTTGTTTTATAACTTGCTTTAAGCCGTTTGTCGCAACGGAGCATTGAGAATGCCACTTAATAACACATCAACTGTACAAGCTTTCAAGATAGAATATGATAGCCAAGACCAGAGTTAAACAACGTATGATTAAGTGCTAGCGTAATTATCATCGTCGTGGTTTCTGGAGTCTAAGGTTGTCGGTTTCATACCGTTACATGCAATTTTTTTCATGTTAGCGTTGTTAACACGCCCTGTTTATCCCTTATGGATGTAATACACATATGTTCTGCAGTAATGAATGTTATTTACTTTCAGTCTGATATGAGAACGAAGGCTGAAAAAAAGATTTGAGCGATTTTTCAGTATTTGGTTTGGCAGGAACCTAAGAGGGCAGCTTAAATTGCTGCGACTAAAACGAACAGCAAAACAATTCATATTCTCCATTCTCACAAGTATCTGGCTCTGTACTACCGAAAACATGCCCCCTTTGGAGGGTTCAAATGGCTCTGAGCACTATGGGACTTTACATCTATGGTCATCAGTCCCCTAGAACTTAGATCTACTTAAACCTAACTAACCTAAGGACATCACACACATCCATGCCCGAGGCAGGATTCGAACCTGCGACTGTAGCAGTCACGCGGTTTCGGACTGAGCGCCTAGAATCGCGAGACCACCGCGGCCGGCGCCCCCTTTGGAGTGAGTGGTCACGCAAGAACCTAAGAGGATAGCTTAAATTGCTGCGAGTGAATCGAGGAGCAAGACGATATCAGATTATGCGGTCGTCGATATTGAATGTGATGTCAAAATGACGTCATGTTTGCGGGAATTGTGATACGAGCATTACGTGGGACAAACTGTTACATTGATCGCAGTACCACAAATTCATCATAGCACGCAGCTACATCGGTTTTTGCTCTGTTCCAACATGTTACTGAACACTGTGCTTTTCTCTGGGGATACGTCTTAGACATCTTTCCCTTGCGTATGTATCTGGTTCGAATTTTGTCGTTCTTGTGCAGCTACGATCGCAAAGCTGTTAGTTTGGACCATCAATATAAGAACATCTCTTTACATATGCAGTGGGGGATAAAACTATGGAAACACTAAAATAACTACACATTACCATGCCTAATATAATTTACTGAAGTGCTCTACCGTCTGCGCTACCCAAACACGATTCACGACCCCTCCTCGTAGCTTTATTTTCGCCAGCACAATATTTCCCATCTTCTAAACTTAACGGAAGCTCTCCTACGTGTCTTGCACTAGCACTTCTGGAAAAAAGAATGCTGCGTAGACATGGCTTAGGCACAGCCCGCGAGTACATGTTTTCGCAATATCCTCTCTTCCAGAAGCACTAGTCCCATAAGGTACGAAGGAGAACTTCTGCGAAGTTTGGAGGACAGTAGTGAGATACTGACGAAAATAAAGCTGGGAGGGCGAGTCGTTAGTCGTGCTTTGGTAGCTCAGTCCGTAGAGACCTTCTCGTGAAAGGTTTTGAGTGCCGGTCTGGAACACAGTTTCAATCTGCCAGAAAATTTCAGACCAAAATATTTGGTAATATACTTAACAGACTAACACGATTTCTTTACAGACGAATGGAAAAACTGGTAGAAGCCGATCTCGGGGAAGATCATTTTGGATTCCGTAGAAATGTTGGAACAAGTGAAGGAATACTGACTCTACGACGTACTTTAGAATATCGATTAAGGAAAGGTAAACCTACGTTTCTAGCATATGTGGACTTAGAGAAAGCCTTTGACAATGTTGACTGAAATACTCTCTTTCAAATTATGAAGGTGGCATGGGTAAAATACAGGGAGCGAAAGGCTATTTACAATTTGTACAGAAACCAGATGGCAGTTATACGAGTAGAGGGGCATGAAAGAGAAGCAGTGGTTGGGAAGGGAGTGAGACTTGTAGCCTATCCCCGATTTTGTTCAATCTGTATATTGAGGAAGCAGTAAAAGAAACAAAAGAAAAATTCGCAGTAGGAATTAAAATCCATGGAGAAGAAATAAAAATTTTGAGGTTCGCCGATGACATTGTAATTTTGTCAGAGACACCAAAGGACCTGGAAGAGCAGCTGAACGGAATGGACAGTGTCTTGAAAGGAGGATATGAGATCAACATCAACAAAAGCAAAATGAGGAT
Organism: Schistocerca gregaria; assembly: GCF_023897955.1. Classification (NCBI taxonomy): domain Eukaryota; kingdom Metazoa; phylum Arthropoda; class Insecta; order Orthoptera; family Acrididae; genus Schistocerca; species Schistocerca gregaria. Next base: position 164,857,675 of record NC_064922.1, read on the forward strand.
AATGGAATGTAGTCGCATTAAATCGGGTGATGCTGAGGGAATTAGATTAGGAAATGAGACGCTTAAAGTAGTAAATGATTTTTGCTATTTGGGAAAATAACTGACGACGGTCGAAGTAGAGAGTGTATAAAATGTAGACTGGCAATGGCAAGGAAAGCGTTTCTGATGAAGAGAAATTTGTTAACATCAAGTATAGATTTAAGTGTCAGGAAGCCGTTTCTGAAAGCATTTGTATGGATTGTAGCCACGTATGGAAGTGAAACGTGGACGATAAATGGTTTGGACAAGAAGAGAATAGAATGTTTCGAAATGTGGTGCTACAGAAGAATGCTGAAGATTAGATGGGTAGATCACATAACTAATATGGAGGTACACTAGATAGATGGTGCTTCCCGTATATGTCGTCAGGGCTGCTCGAAACATGGACCGAAATACAGACACAGACCGTGGGGGCTGTGTTACGCTATAGGGGTATTCACCTGATCTCCTATGACACCTGTGACGGAAGTTGAAAGCACCTTAACAGGCGTGGACTAGGAGATTATTGTGGATCATCTGCATGCCTCCATGCTTGGTATCTTCCAGAAGAATAACTACAGAGGGGTCCAAAAAATGTATCCACTGTTTAAAAGTCCATAACTGGCAAACTAGTTGACGGAGTCGTCTCATTTTTGGTGAAAGTGTAACTTAAAGTCCAGCTCAAAGTTATCACTGTAGGTGTTCGAAATGGTCACCATTAACATCCACACACAAACGACGCCACCGAACTGCAGCACCAACTACTGACTGCAACGTCACATGAATGTATGATGGATTCTCGAAGTTCATCCAATGTGCGTGGCCTTTGTCGGTATATGACGTCCTTTAGTGTTCGCCACAGGTAAAAGTCCAGAGGAGTTAGGTCTAGGGAACATGGTGGCTACTCCACAGCACCTCTACGGCCTATCCATCTTCCTGGTAAATTTTACGTCAAGATACACGCTAACACGATTTTGGTAGTGAGTTGGAGCACCATCTTGTTGAAAGTGAACTCTTCCGTCTCAATAAAAGTCTCGGATTGCAGGTAAAATGGATGTCTGAAGCTTCTGAAGGTACTCCTCACCGGTAACTGTGCCATCAAAGAAGAATGGCCCAATCAAGCCCCGCTAAGACAACCCACACCACACATTTACTCCTAGCAAATTCACGGCTTTGTCTACATAGACGTTCGGATTTTCGGCGACCCAGCAGATGCAGTTGTGGCGATTTACTGTACCACTGAGTTTTAACTGTGCCTCATCAGACCACACAATCATCTCTGCAACCTCTTCATCGTTGAGCACCATTTTAGTAAACCACTCGGAGTACTCCATTCTACGATCTGGGTCATCCTCGCTCATTGCGTGTTGCAATCGCGGGATGTTGCCCTTCCACTTTGCTGTCTTCAAAATTTGACGAACATTTCAGCGACTCACTCCAGTTTCACGGGCACACTGTCTCCCAGACTTCTGTGGTGAGCGAGTGAATTGTAACACACGACGGGAGTTAGCTGTACTTGTTACTGTTACAGGTCGTCCAGATCGTTGTTTGTGTACATCTTTAACACAGCCTTCGGCTTCAAATTTGTCTCGAATCGTTAAACGTGTCGGTGGCTCTGTTTGATACTCATTTCGCCATTCCCGTTGAGAACCTCATTAATGTTTTCGTACTTAAAATACCACTTAAAAACTGACTTCTTTTCACTGAATGTGAACCTTGCGCCAGCCACGTTCACTCGAGTAACTAGATGCAACTAAGAACAAAACACTGACTATCTGGCGACTTTCACCTGACAGAACAAAACAACGTAATATAACGCTTCTGTGGCGATTGCTGGAACTACAAACTATTACACAACCAAAGATGAGACAACTATGTCAATTAGTTTGCCAGTTATGGGCTTTTAAACAGTGGATATATTTTTTGGACCCCTCTGTATTAGTCTCACAAAGCCATAATCGTGCTACAGCTGTTTGCGGGACATGATAGTCATCTCACGTCAATGTCTTGGGCACCAAATTGACCCGATCTGAATCTGATGCAGCATATCTAGGAGGCAATCGGTTTCCAGCTCCGCGCCTACAAACCACAGTCCCTCAATTTGCCTGTACTGCGTTGTAAGTACGCATCTGGTGTCATATGACTCCGAAAAACTGCTAAGGACTTCTAGAATCGATAATACACAGTAGCTCTTCTGTGTTGCGCCCCACAGGTGTACCAGCACGATTCTAAGTATATTATCAAACGTCTTGGTTCGAAACTTCTTGGCAGATTGAAACTGTGTTCCGTAGCAGGATTCAAAACTGGGATCTTCGCCTTTTGCAGGTAAGTGGTCTAACAACTGAGCTACCCAAGCTCGACTCACGACGCGTCCTCTCAGCTTTATTTCCGCTAATATCTGGTCTCCTACCTTCCAAACTTCACTGAAGTTTGTGACGTCGCAAGTTGTTACGGGATAACGTGTATAGCACTAAGATACCTAGACGTGGAGCCAGGTTAACGTACAGGAGGCTGCAAACTTGTGACTTAGCCGTGACTCATAGCACATCTGTCGCTGCTATCCAGCATGAGATCGGGCTTCTGTGTCACTTAGAATGACCGTGTACTCATGCCCCCTACGAATCTAAATAAAACATATTAATTATTAACCGATTGTTTTTCAAACTTGTATACTATTTTTTGTTGTTTTGAAGAAGACCTCTAAATTTCAAAGCTGTACATATAATAGTTTTGGATATTCAGAAAATTACCTAGAACCCACCAAACCGGCACTCAGGGTAAAAAATTCAGTTAGGAACGATTACAGTTTGTCTTTTGTAACTATTTGAAATGTTTCACAGAGTTCTCGATATATCAAATCAATTAGTTTGGATTTTTATTTTAAAAACTTTAATTATTCTTCATTTTGTAGCATAAAAATTCAGAAAAAATTAGTATCTGTTTATTATGTTGTTGTGTGAATAAATGAGAATGAGTGAGATTATGTATGTGGGACATACGAAAAGATTGTATATTATATTATGTACAACAGTACGTAATTCGAACGTGGTCGTGTGGTAGAGTTATCGCTTCCCACGCCCGGGTTCCCGAGGTCGTTTCCCGGCGGGGTCAGGGATTTTCTCTGCCTCGTGATGACTTGGTGTTGTGTGATGTCCTTAGGTTAGTTAGGTTTAAGTAGTTCTAAGTTCTAGGGGACTGATGACCATAGACGTTAAGTCCCATAGTGCTCAGAGCCATTTGAACCCACATTGCTGATGACAAATGTCTAGAAGTGATTGCTTTTGTAAGAAGGCAGCCACAATATTAGTTTAAAGTGCAGTCGTTCTCTAAATTATTTTGAAGATTAATTTTATGTCGTTTTACTTTATTAAATATTGTGTTAGTATTTGCATTTTTGGGACGACGTAAATAACTTTCCGAACAGAAAATGGCTTAGGTGAGTTTTGCCGCAAGAAAGATATCGAAGGGTCATTCTGATTGCTCCATCACTGATCACCAAATCAGAATAGTTCCCGCGCACAGGTAGTTAAATATGCGGTGAGTGAAGCAGTATCGAGAGAGTCTCTCGCCAGCTACGGACGTGGAAGGACATGTTCAATATGATGATTCCCATTATGGGTAAAATGCAGGAATATTGAGTTGGTCGCGTTTAATACGTGTCGTGACTAACGCTGATGTAGTTACGAACAGTTTGATGAAAGTTTTGAGTTTCTGGAGTGTTTTGTTGGAAAGTTAGTCGCGTGTTAACTTCCGGCTTTTATGAAACTACCGTGTGGCGTATTCTGTATTCAGTTATGGAGTATTTGGCGAGCACTTTCTTTTAAAGAAACCCACTGAAAAGGACCGAATGTGAAGCTTATTTATAGTAAGGGATCTGTGACTGTAAGATCGCGTCATCAATCGGGTCGAACTTGTGTAAATTTCTGGCTGCTTTGCGTGTGAAATTAGTTGTATGAACCGTGAACAGAGAACTATAGATATGTCAGTTAGGTAAATGCGGAATTGATAGCCCAATTTTCATGTGTACTAGAAGCTATAAAAACGCTTATCTAGATATTCTTTGAACATTTACTGTGAGAATAAATGCACCATATCACTACCCGAAATCTTGCTATATGTGATATTGCAGGAACTGAAAAACTATTAGAGTTTACACGGACTTTGCAGGACAGATATTAGGCGGCGTTTTCTTCAGAGCTGCTTTTTCGCCGTCTAGTAAGTATCTACGCTTGCAGAGTAAAGGGCCGTCGAGCAGAAGCCGTACTGAGGTAGGTGGACGTTTATTTTGAACAGTACGACGAACGATTTTTTTAACCCTTCCCGCCACATGTTCTCCAGCATATCTTGCTGTTCCAGCACTCCTGGAAGAGAGGATATTGCGGAGACATATCCCCAGGCTGTGGATAAGTCATATATAGGCAGTATTCATTCTTCCAGAAGTCGCATAGTATGTAGGAGAACTTCTGTAAAGTTTGGAAGGTAGGAATTGATGTACCGGATCGTTTGTCGAGCACTTTCCCGTGAAAGGCGAAGGCCCGAGGTTCGAGTCCCGAGTGGCACACAGTTTCACTTTGCCAAAAAATTTGAGATCAGCGCAAACTCCGCTGCAGGATGTTTCCGTACATTAGCGTATGTCATTATTTTACAATACCAGTTTCAGTAAAACATGTTTATATCAGTGTGGGTACACACAGTATGTTAAAAACAGATATGAAGTTACGTAACATTCAGCTAAAGCAGTGGTTCTTAACAGGTGGTCCGCGGTTCCTCAGGGGTCCGTGAGCTATGCCAGAGAGATCCGCAAGATGCAATTAGAATAAAAAATATATTAAATATATTTCGTATGAGAACAGATTTTTTGTTTTGGCCGCTTCCTGCATGAGAAGAGCTTTAGCGGGCGCTAACTTCTTCGTCTGGCGTCTTCCTAGAGCCAACTGACACTAGTACACTCCAGCGCAAAACTGGAATTAGATAGAGGCAAATAGTTCTGCTGTATGCCGTTATTCTTGGAGTCATCAGAGGAGAATTTGCCTGACCAGAACAGGATCAATGTAGAAGAGCATCTGAGCAGCCTAGCCACCACTTTTAGAGGGTATTTCGCTGAACCTGACCCTGACGACAGATGGATTCGAAATCCCTTCAGCTGTGAAGAAATAGAAAAAATCCAAGGCCTCACTGAAGAAGAGCAAGATCAACTTGTGGATCTGTCCAGCTGTGGTACGATGATGAACATTTTCGTCCGTGATAAAATTACAGACTTCTGGGCATCAGCACGCAAGGACTAAAAGAAACTTGGAGATAAAGCAACGAAAAAGATCCTTCCATTTGCAACCACATATCGGTGTGAGCAAGCATTTTCTTCCATGTGTTTCACGAAAAACAAATATAGGAATCAGCTCGACATGCGGTCGGATTTCAGAGTGAAAGTTTCGAGTTACGAATCTAAAATTTCAGAAATAATGGACTCAAAGGTCAGATTGCGCTCATCTCATTAAGAACTGAAAGTTAAAACAAACTTTATACTGATGGGAGTACTCTGTTGTAACTGTATTTATTCAAATAAATAATACCTTCTATGAAATTAGTGTTTTCTTATTTTTCACACGTGTCTACTCAACGCAATCTCAAGTGTAGTACACCTGAAAAACCAATACACTCAGTTTTAATTTTTGCCTGTCATTTTCAGTTCATACTCAATTTTTATTTTTTTTAAGGAGTTTGTAATACGAAACACCCAGATTTAAAGACAAAGATTTTGAGCAATAATCAAAAACTTAACAATAACAATGATTGCTAAATTGAAAAAGTTTTAAGCTCAATATTTTTTTCAATAATGGATATGTCACGGTTTTTATAAGTACCAAAAATAGAAAACGTATAAAAAGACTCTTAATTTGGCTTTTTTAGGTACTTGATACTGTGATATGACAAGGTACCAATCATGCTCGATGAGGCGGTCCTCGAGAAAATTTTGTTTGGAACCCCTGAGCTAAAGGAACGGGAGTAACATAGAACAACAAACACAAAAGTAAGTTTGTGAGGAATGTGGACCCAGGTGTGAAGCCAGGACGGTCGGGTGCTTGCCGGCATCTGTGCAGCGAGTGGTCCCCGTGCTGTGTACCGCACGTGGGCAGTGTTGGCGGATTGGACTCGCCGCTAGCTTGCGGTCCTCCACGCCGGACGCTGGCGCCCTTCCAAATTAGGACTGGCTGCGATCTTCCCTCCCTCCCACCCTCCTTTCTCCCTTCCACCCTCCCTTCTCCCTTCCCCGGCCCTTTTCCCGGCGTCGCATTGCTTTCTCCCCACAGCACCGACTGCAGCTGTGCTTGTGCAGAGCAGATACTGTAGCCGAGCCGTGGCTGTCTGCCTACAGCTATTGAACAAAATAAAATAAAATAAAACTGACTAATCTGTCAGATTTCCGGCAAGCAAATAATGCCGTTAAATATTGCTACGAAATGAATTTCAGTATATCCGCTGGGACTGTTGCGCATTTAAAATTTATTGATCGTTCCTGCAGCATTAGAAATTTCGATGTTGCAGAGTGAGGTATAAGGAGCAAGATCAAAGAGTTTTAATCATTAATTTGGTATATCATTTAGTTATCACTCAGAGTGTCCGCAGTATTCATTAAAATCGGTATATTTTTAAGATATTTTCAGCTCAAGCCTCAATTTTGTAGTAGTTACAATACTGGTTTTAATTACAGTTCGTGAAATAATTGTTAATGTCACTCTCATCTGATTAAAATGTTGGCAGATGCAATATTTCACAGACTGAAGCCTGTTCGATGTTTCAACTCATTATTAACTTTCTACTTTTCTATTACATCCAAATATTTATCTTCTTCTTCTTCGCGGATGGATCACTTAGGACCATGCGTAATTATCATTTGTTGTCCTTCCTTTCCGCCCAGTATTCCTTCATAAACAACGAATGTGTTAGCTTTCGTTGCGTAGACCACGTATGTCGGTTAATTTTTCTCTCTGTGTTCTGTGTTGAAGGTTTAGTGTCTGAGATGCGCAGAGACAGCTTCGGGTTTAATTACTGTTGTGCAGTGTCGTATTTTGCAGTTCCACGAGAGACTCTTTTTGTTGTAAATGTTTTCTGTTAACTGAAAAGCCGTCTCCATTTTCTGGACTCTTGATCTGACAGATTTCTTTCCATCAGACTCTTTTTGTTGTAAATGTTTTCTGTTAACTGAAAAGCCGTCTCCATTTTCTGGATTCTTGATCTGACAGATTTCTTTTCATTACAATTTTCTGCAATCCATTCACCTAAATATTTAAATTCTTTTACTCGATAGATGTAGTTATTACCAATTTTGAAATCAGAAAGAGCGTCTTTGATGTCAGTCATAAATTTTGTTTTTTCGAATGAAATTTGTAATCCTATTTTTACTGCCTGCTCTTGTAATAATTCTAGCTGTTTCTGCGAATCGGTAATGTCTTGTGCAATCAGTGCCATGTCATCGGCAAATGCTAAACAGAAAATCCTACTTGTTTATAAGTCTAGATACATCTTACTAAAAATGTGTGGTATTTTTTTCATTTACTTATATGTTTAGCAACTGCCTTTACACCATACTGCACTACTTCTTCCGTGATAATCTTATTTCTCTACTTCCCTGCTGCACCCAACATCCCCGATAATCTGTGTAGTTCTCTATAACCAGTGACTTAAATTACGAACATTAATTTCCTGATTCCTCCGTTACTGAAAAACAGATAATAAATTTTCTGTTCTACTGACGCCATCCTTTCCGAGGTGACGATCTTTCTTTTCCGAAATGACAATATTTCTGCTATCGACTGTACGATGGCACTGGCAAGTGTTGCAATAATTACCCAGCTTTTTATTTACTTGTTCACTACTCCACTGTATGAATTCTCTCTTTCTTGCTGCAGTATTTGGTGAAATGAATACTTAATAACCGAGGATAAATTTTGCGACAAATACTTTCACGTCATATCTGTGATTCATATCAGCAGGAAGGTTCACATATTTTCTCTGTTGGAGCATTAATCGTTTCGTACACTATTTTATCTCAGACTTCCGACATTTTTGGTCCTCTTCACTACTAAAAAAAAAAATAATCTGTTTCTGTTCTGCTTTCCTTAACAGTATTAGTGATGGCGGAGGCTTATTACATTCTTTTTTTTTTAATTTTAAGAATATTTGTCGTGCATGCTTGAACTCTGATCACCACTTTAAGATACATTCGTCATTGCCCATGAAGAGTGTCATCTGACTATTATTAGGCGCAAAGTATTCCGTTTGTGAAACCTGAATTACGCTTCACACTTCACAGCTGGCAGAACTCTTAAATCCCGTTTCATAGTTGCAGCACACGCAAAAATCTACATTAAAAACTTTTTTTCGTAAGGGTATATACGCTGAACGAATAAACCATTACCATCGAGCAGTTGCTACTAACCTAACCTTCTCGTCTTCAAATGGCACACGCGCTTTTCGAAGAGAAATGAAGTGCACTTAATAAGCGAGTAGAAGGAAGGCACTGCCTGACCAAAGAACCCAGGAGCAGGCGTAGAAACCAAATGTAAGTACACGGATTAAAATGGTGTGTGATTTTACCGCAGTAATTGCTAACCCGAATCAAACTTACAAAGAACTTATCAGTTCAAAAATGGTTCAAATAGCCTATGAGCACTATGGGACTTAACATCTTAGGTCATCAGACCCCTAGAACTTAGAACTACTTAAACCTTACTAACCTAAGAACATCACACAACCCCCAGCAATCACGAGGCAGAGAAAATACCTAACCCCGCCGGGAATCGAACCCGGGAACCCGGGCGTAGGAAACGAGAACGCTACCGCACGACCACGAGATGCGGGCGAACTTATCAGTAACAGGCAACTTATCAGTATGATGTTGCACCGGCTCTGGTCTGGACGCACGCACTAAATCGGTTGTGAAGGGTGTCATAAAACCATTGTACCCTCTGCTGAAGAACGTGGAGCACGACTGTTGTACCTTGTCCTTGGTATCCTGGGTACAGACACTGGGACGCAGTTGATGTTGGAGATCGTCTCACACGTGTTCCGTTGGGGACAGATATGGGGATCTTTCTGGCCATTGGAGTATCTGAACTTTACGGTTTTTATACAGACACGTACCATGTTTGAACGAGCGTAGTCTTGCTGAAACAGGGCAGCGCGATACCATCGCAAGATAGAGAAAGCTTTGTGGACGCAGGATGTGCCACCATGGTTACCACTACCAGTACACTAGCTGTGACATGACGTCATAGCCGATGATTTCCCTCACCATGACGCTGGGAGTGACAACGCTGTGCCTCTCGTAAACGTTGCAAGAGCTAGACCTCTCCCCAAGTTGTCAAGAAACGTGGCGAAGACAGTATCCGTCGCTGATCACTAAGCAACGCCATCCATCAGCAGTCCCTGCTTTCCAGCCGCGGGACCACTCCAGGTGCAGCCGTTGGTGTTGTGGTGTCAACGTCAGACTACACAGAGGAAGCCTTCTGCTAGTTTCCGACCAGTGCTGGAGGATGACACCGAATGTTGTAGCCGCGCCGAATGGCCGCATGGTTTGGGGCACCATGTGACGGATTGCGCGGCCGGATGTTCGAGTCCTCCCTCGGGCATGGATTTGTGTGTTGTTCTTAGCGTAAGTTAGATGAAGTAGTGTGTAACTCTAGGGACCGATGACCTCAGAAGTCTGGTCCCTTATGAATTCACACACATCTGAACATTTTGTAGAGAGTACGTTACTTCTTCTTGGACGGCAAGGCCGGGGGTGAAGAGGTTGCGATATGGCTGGTGCACAATACGGCGAGCATCCATTGCGGTGGACAGACATGGCCGACCGGAACCTCCGATAATGTCTGACCTCAAGTTCCCATTGACTGCTAAACTGGGTCGTTGTCATACCCGAACGCGCCACAAATCTGGAGATTGCACGATTCGACCAGCCGGCCAAATGAGGCTCACAATGAGGAAACTTTCAGATGGTCAGGTGCTGATAACGCTGTCTGAAACGAGTACGAGGAATCTCCGGGTCCTTCAGTGGACGTTCAACATCTGACGCTGTTCACAACCTTATATATTCTACCACACGTTGTAACAACTCTAGACACGAACAACAATAACGTTCTCTGATGGCCGCACTCCCTGTCACAGGTAACTGCAAAAAAATGGTTCAAATGGCTCTTAGCACTATAGGACTTAACTTCTGAGGTCATCAGTCCCCTAGAATTTAGAACTACATAAACCTAACAAACCTAAGGACATCACACACATCCATGCCCGAGGCAAGATTCGAACCTGCGACCGTAGCGGTCGCGAGGTTCCAGACTGGAGCGCCTAGAACCGCTCGTCCACTCCGGCCGGCAGGTAACTGCAAATCCAATAATTTACGTTACCGCCGATGTTATGTACGTGGATAACCCACTGTGGCGTGTAGGCATATGAAGCTCCACTGACATCTGACCGTTTGTTGTTGGCGCTTCTCTTTTGTTGTCAAGCATTGTAATTCTGAATCCCTCGACGTCTGTCAAGAACTACTGCATAGATTCATATTATCGTAACGGAAAGAACTGTAGACCAATTGCACCTATAAATGCGGGCTGGCCAATGTGGCCGAGCGGTTCTAGGCGCTTCAGTTTGGAACCGTGTGACCGCTACGGTCGCAGGTTCGAATCCTGCCTCGGGCGTGGATGTGTGTGATGTCTTTAGGTTACGTATGTTTAAGTAGTTCTAAGTTCTAGGAGACTGATGACCTCAAATGTTAAGTCCCGTAGTGCTCAGAGCTATTTTTATAAATGCGGAGTACTACAAATTTGGGAACGTACTCAGTGCGAACATACGGTTTATCATGATATGAAATGTTGTAATCAATATACTTCATTCTGAAAAGAAATAAATATGGTTTCTGACAGCTCACATTTTATTATATGAGTGTTCAAAAGTCGCCTTCAGAGAACAGTTTCGTGAGAATTGCACTGAATGGCATAGTTCTGACAAACTAAGATAAAAACTGTCAGTCATATAACGGTACCCTTTCCTTTTTATACACACATCAAAAAAAGTATCGCATCAACCCAGTTCCCAAAAATCTTTAAGATATAGTCCCTTTGACTGTTCAGAGATGTAACTAAACCCTCTCAAAGATGTAAACAACCATGCATGAGCAGCGCCTGTTAGACAGAGGGGGTCCGACAGCCGATCAGTTCCAGTCATTCCACCAGGAAGGAGGTACACGGCTCGTGTTGTCTGTGGTTCATCCATGCCTAGACGGTCAATACCGCTGTTCGACCGCGTCTGCATTGCTACTTTGTGCCAAGAAGAACTCTCAACAAGGAAAATGACCAAGCGTCTCGGAGTGAACCAAATATAAGTTGTTGGACAAGGAGGAGATACAGAGAGACAGGAACTGTCGATGACATGCCTCGCTCAGCCCGCCCAAGGGCTACTACTCATTATGACTCGGGGGAACCCTGACAGCAACGCCACCATGTTGAATAAGGTTTTTCGTGCAGCCACAGGACGTCGTGTTACGATTAAAACTGTGCGCAATAGGCTGCATGATGCGCAACTTCACTCCCGACGTCCACGGCGAGGTCCATCTTTGCAACCACGACACCATGCAACGCGGTACAGATGGGTCCAACATCATGCTAAATGGACCGCTCAGGATGAGTGTACGCCGCTGGTGGTCATGGAAGGCGCCGTAACGGCTGTACGGTACGTGAATGCCATCCTCCGACCGACAGTGCAACCATATCGGGAGCATTTTCGAGAGGCATTCCTCTTCGTGGACGACAATTCGCGCCCCCATCGTGCACATCCTGTGAATGACTTCCTTCAGGATAACGAGATCGCTCGACTAGAGTGGCCAGCATGTTTTCCATACATGAACCCTATCGAAATTTATTTAATTGCAATCTTTCATTTATAAATGTGTATGTCACGTTCAAAATACGCAATTGCCGAGCGATAGGAACCTTCGACCATTCGATTCACGTGCATATTCATATTGTATACTGTAGACTCAGCAGTATTTGGCTTGTAATGTGGCAACTACATATCCCAGCCCCTAGACAATGAAACCAGCCAAAACTTTTAATATTTCAACTCTGAGTCAGAAGATGCGTAGTTGAGGGCCATCACCATATTTCATTTACATTATTTGATAGCCCGCAAGACCAACAGAGAAACAAACACGCTTTGAGAGAAGGTATAAATTAATACACATCTACCTCCTGTTGTTTGCAAGCTACCCATCCTGAATACGAGTCATACACACTATAGCTAGTCGGTGAAACATAAAGACACTTTTATAATTTCTTGTTTCAATATATAGACGTAGGTCCAGCGCACTGAGTTTCTGTGTATGTTGATGTAAACGTCCTTGTAGTAGAGAGAACTTACAATTGTCATTGAGCATGTGGTTTAATGAAAATAGGGTCAGAATAAGTGAAAAAGAAAACAGGTGTCTGTTTCTTCTTTTTATTTGCATCGCATGTTGGTTTGAAACATAGAAGCAAAAGTTTTAAAGTTTGTGTAATTCACTGTCTCAGCTACTGTGTACAACTTGCTTTGGTTTCCAAAACCGGCTGCATTCATCGAACATTATCTTCTGACAATTCCATGGACACTGCAGAGTGGAAATTAAAGTGACTGATTATCGCAATTTTCCAACTTGATCGCTTTTTATTTCCATATCTGTACGGTTCGAGGCGCTTCAGTCTGGAACCGCGCGACTGGTACGGTCGCAGGTTCGAATCCTGACTCGGGCATGGATGTGATGCCCTTAGGTTAATTAGGTTTAAGTAGTTCTAAGTTCTAGGGGACTGATGACCTCAGATGTTAAGTTCCATAGTGCTCAGAGACATTTGAAAATCCATATCTGTACAGCTAAATGCCTTTTGTAATGTGTCAGGAAAATCCAACACCTTCCATGAAAACCCTGACATGATGAGCAAATCCAGCAGTATGTCACATAGCTCCGAATAAATCGTGACATTAAATTAACCAAAGTAATACGAGTAACGACTGAGCAAATGGAATACCACAAACTAACACAAGAATGCCTAAATGCATGTCATACCTTCCCACCGTGAGACAGACGCAGTTCCGAGGGGACAAACGAGAACAGAAGCTGAGAGCAGAACTGTGTTAAGCTAGAAGGCCCTACGATGAGGGACGGACACCCACGTCTCCAGCTAACCGACAGGACCACCCCCCAGCCCATGTTAAAAGCTAGAGCCCTCCAGAAGAACAGTATAGAGCAACAGTATAGAGCTTACGATAACACAAAAAGGGTCACACCAGCAGCAATTTTTAGCGTGAGATTTTTTCGCGTCTCTGTTACGTTGCAAACTTTAAAAACATTGCCCCACTACGAAAAGTATAACGTTTCTCATTGGATAGACAGAATTTTTGTAGGCGGAGATTAAGATTAACATTGAGATCCTGATTGGTCAGATTAAAACACAGCCAGACAGTTTTTTTTTAAACCAACTTCGGTAAATTGTAGTAAGGAGAAGTTAGAAAAGAGTTAGTTCCGAGACGGCGAGATGCATGGAGTTGCGCCGGCCGCCACCCCCTGACGAACACCGACAAGGTAATGAACGCACGGGATGCCGCATTTTTGAGCGCATAAGGCTTCACTCAGAACTACAGAAGTCTCATCTGTTACATCCCCTTTTTACGTAATACTAATGTCGATCGTCAATTGAAGCTCATGGTATTCACATTTGCTACGTAAGTTAAAATCTGAAACGCGATGATTTTTCTGTTATATAATTATTGAGAAGCCACATCAGCCACTGTAATTTACGACAAGTTACATAAGCAATTAAAGATAATTGAGGGTCACTGTAGACCATTTTGATAGTTTTCTCTTTTTTGAAACTTAATTTAAACCTAGATTATAGATGTGATATGGCATAGGTCATCCTTCGATCCATTGTAGAACATGGAAGTCCATTCAGGGAATATTCGTTCACATTTTTGTTGAACGCAGTTGGTTTTTATCATCCTGTATTAAAACATTTCCTTTTATCAATAGTGCAATTTATAAACAATGTTTTGTGAGCAGAATAAAATTTCCAATGGTAAACTTAAGTGCTTTTTCGACGTTATTTCACCAGCTAACTAAAAATAGGAAAGCCTTGAACCCCTTCCACTAAATTCAGTTAGTATTATGATTCTTTTACAGGGAGTGCAGTGGAGCTGACGCTGAGATCATTAAGTATTTGGTTATATCATCGCTAGTCTCACTGAACTCTTCTGAACTCTACATGTCATGTGTGGTCTGGCGTCTCCTTACCAGCAACAGGTCCCAGGTTCAAACTAGCCAATTCCCTAAAAAACACGCTCAGAGCGTCATTGCGCGCAAGTGGTAGGGAGACACGACTTAGAACAACAGACGCCACGCAGAATGTTAGACTTTCATCTAAAGCTATCATCGAGAATATAAATAACTTTTTATACAGCGGTTAAGGTGGTGATTTACAGAACATACACAAAACAGTAAGAAATTCCATTGTTAGTCGTTCTGATAATTAACATATTTACTTTATCCCTAAACCTGTTGTTACTTGGCTGTCATTTACTGGGTGGACAGAGAAAAAATCTTGTGTAGTATCTTTCGGATAACCTGTCGCGCGTAACTGATTGCGGTTTGCAGTAACCTGTTTTTACTAGAGAAAACGATAGTACACCAATACTCCACCCCTGTGCTGTACAGCAACGATTGGCTGTGCTATTATTTTCACCGATTCGTGAAAATGCGTATATCTGTATGTTCATAATTAATACAGATAACCGGATAACAGAGAATTTACCGTTAAAGCGTAAGCCATTACGTTAATGGCACTCCAACTAATTTGTTATGCGAGGCTAATGACTGCGAGTGTTCAATGTAGAGGCAGTGAGCAAATTGACTGATAGAGGCAAACGGGCTGTGAAACCAGCACCGTCGTAAATCGTGAAATCCGTCTGCAGCAGTGGTGACAAACATGACGCTCCGCGACATCTGAGTTTGTATCTGATTATACTGGACGTTAACAGCAGAAATTAATGCTTTGAACGACATGAAAATTAGTTCTAAAGCACAAATATTTGCAATGCAGCCCTCTGTTTGAAGTGCCATGATATTCCCATCTTTCAGAGTACTAACCAGTTCCATGAGACAAGCAAATAGCGTCCTAAAACGTAGTGTGGTATCCAACCCCAAGGCTCAGCTTGCCATACACACGGTGTCGTCAGCGGTGAAAAACGAGTTCCAAGGCCTAAGCGAAGATCGATTCTCGAATATTAATGTTCTAACCAAACCAATCAACTAACCGGATTATCAACAGTAAAATCAGCCAGAAAATAAAGTCATTTTGATTTGGAGTTACTTTCTTCACTTGTGGCAAGCAAACACTTCTCCACAAAAATGTGTTAAAAGATTGAATAAAGAAACCTGTCAATACACACAACATTGTTTTTCAGTTGATTGCTAAGCACATCAAAATTCTTTCAACGGTAACGCAGCTGCAAACCTGAATGTCTACTAATTTTTTATAGTCGAGTAGAGTATTTACACTAAAACTAAACTAAACTCCTCGAGCAAAGGCACAATGGTACCGACCAGCCGCCGTGTCATCCTCAGCCCACGGACGTCACTGGATGCGGATATACAGGGCACGTGGTCAACACACCGCCCTCCTGGCCGTATGTCATTTGTCGACACCGGAGCCGCTACTTCTCAATCAAGTAGCTCCTCAGTTTGCCTCACAAGGGCTGAGTGCACCCTAATTGCCAACAGCGCTCGGCAGACCGGATGACTCGCCCCCCCAAGAGGTGGCCCAGCTCTTAACTTCTGAAGGGAACCAGTGTTACCACTGTGGCAAGGCAGTTGGCAGAAGTAATTACACTGCTGGCCATTAAAATTTCTACACCAAGAAGAAATGCAGATGAAAACGGGTATTCATTGGGCAAATATATTATACTATAAGTGACGTCTGATTATATTTTCACGCAGTTTGGGTGCACAGGTCCTGAGACACCAGTACCCAGAACAACCATCTACGGCCGTAATAACGGCGTTCATACGCCTGGGCATTGAGTCAATCAGAGCTTGGATGCCGTGTACATGTAGCTTCAACACGATACCACAGTTCATCAAGAGCAGTATCTGGCGTATTGTGACGAAACAGTTGCTCAGCCACCGTTGAGCAGACATTTCAATTGGTGAGAGATCTGGAGAATATGCTGGCCAGAGCAGCAGTCGAACATTTTCTGTATCCTAAAAGGCCCGTACAGGACTTGCGGCATGCGGTCGTGCATTATCCTGCTGAAATGTAGGGTTTCGTAGGGATCGAATGAAGGGTAGAGCCACGGGTCGTAACACATCTCAAATGTAACGTCCATGCCAACAAGAGGTGGCCGCCGGGTGATACGTCAATATGGCGATGATGAATACACGTTTCCAATGTGTGTTCACCGCGATGTCGCCAAACACGATTGCGACCATCATTTTGCTGTAAACAGAACCTGGATTCATCCGAAAAAATGACGTTTTGCCATTGGTGCAACCAGGTTCGTCGTTGAGTACACCATCGCAGGCGCTGCTGTCTGTGACGCAGAGTCAAGGGTAACCGCAACCATGGTCTCCGAGCTGATGATCCATGCTGCTGCAAACGTCGTCGAACTGTTCGTGCAGATGCTTGTTGTCTTGCAAACGTCCCCATCTGTTGACTTAGGGATCGAGACGTGACTGCACGATCCGTTACAGCCATGCGGATAACATGCCTGTCATCTCGAATGCTAGTGATACGACGCAGTTGGGATCCAGCACGGCGTTCCACATTGGCCTCCTGAACCCACCGATTCCATATTCTGCTAACAGTCATTGGATCTCGAGCAACGCGAGCAGCAATTTCGCTATACGATAAACCGCAATCGCGATAGGCTAAAATCCGACCTTTATCAAAGTCGGAAACGATGGTACGCATTTCTCCCCGATACACGAGGCATCACAACAGCGTTTCACCAGGCAACGCTGGTCAACTGCTGTTTGTGTAAGAGAAATCGTTGGAAACTTTCCTCATGTCAGCACATTGTAGGTGTCGCCACCGGCGCCAACCTTGTGTGAATGGTCTGAAAAGTTAATCATTTGCATATCACAGCATCGTCTTCCTGTCGGTAGCATTTCGCGTGTGTAGCACGTCATCTTCGTAATGTAGCAATTTTAATAGTCTGTAGTGTATTTACTTCTGCATAAGCAAGCGATTCGTTCATATTACTTAGCTAGAAGAGATTTAACTACAGCGGATGTTGACAGTAATGACGTTCTTTTAATTTTACTATAAGAGAGAGACGTTTTGCGTTGTTACCACAACTAAATCATCAGTTCTGCACTTTGAATATGAACTGATGAAAAAAAATCGCAACACAAAATAATTATTAATAGAGAGTAATGATATTTCCGGAATACATTTGTCTAGGTAACATATTAAATGATTAGCCTTGCAAGATCACTGGTCCTTGTAAGCACCAGGTAAACCACTGCAAATGTGAAATGCTGGTGCACTAATAACTGGGGTAACTATCAGAATGCTGAATGCAAGCATGCAAACTTGCATGCACTGTGTCGTACAGGTGCTCCGTGTCAGTTTACGGGATGGATTTTCATGCTTGATGCACTTGGTCAGTGGATATAGGGACGGTTATTGTTGTTTGCGGATGATGCAGGAGTTATCCGATGATGTCCCATATGTATTCATTTGAAGACAATCTGGTGCTCGAGCACGCCAAGTCAACATATCGACAGATTGGAGAGCGTGTTGGGGTACAACAGCGGTATGTGAGTAAGCGTTATCCTGTCTGATAACATCCTCCGATTTTCTGTTTATGACAGGACGAATCGTCAAACTGATGTATGTTTTGCAGTCAGGGTGCGTAGGATAATCACGATAGTGCTCCTGAAGTGATACAGAATAGTTCCAGTACAGCACTCGTGGCTGCCGTATCGCGGTCGCGAAATGGGCCGAGGCATTTGTAGTTTTAGTTTGACGATGTCCACTATGGACAAACAGTAGATACTGTTATTCTGAAGAAGGTTGGGTTATCCCGGCTGAAACATAGGTAAATTCTAGGTAAACGATGCACCTGAGGCTGTTAGTTATTAAAATTAAAATTAACATTTATACATTTGCTGACAGGGCGGCGAAATGTTGAAGATATTTAAGTTCAAAACGAAAGTAAGTTCGGATTATCGATTAATGAGGAAAAGACAGAGATAACGGAGGTATCAAGAGAAGCCCGTAATGACATCCCATTACAGGTAGGGATATGGAAATTTGCTGAAGAGGAAAATTTTAAATACCTTGGAATATGGTTCAACATCCAAAATAGTTTAAAAGAGGAAATAAACCAACGTATTGTGAACGGGTCTCAAACTTATTCCAGTCTAAAGCAGATAATGTCATCCAAGAATTTGTTAATTAAGACCAGACTTAAAGCATAGAATGCCGTGATACAGCCATTAACGTTGTATGGGACAGAAACCCTAAGAACAACAAAGAATGATGCAAACTTGATGATTTTCGAAAGAAAAGTTATAACAGGAATCTTTAGACGTGTCCAGGAAGGGAGCTCGAGGAGACGTGGAAAAAACCAAGAATTGTATAAGTTGATAAGGCAACCGAACATCGTTCGAAAACTAAAAGCGCGGATAATAAGCTTAGCAGGCCACATTGCTAGGAGGGCAGACACCTCTTGGGCAAAAGCCGTACTTATGGGAAGACCTTATTGTACCCGTCCAATCGGAAGACCCAGAAATCGATGGGAGGACGAACTATAGAATGACCTTTTCCAGCTATGAGTCCATGACAACTGGATCCAAAGTGCGCAAGATCGCCATCTATGGAGCAGCATTGTGAGGTCGGCACATGATCTACAGGGTCCTCGATCGCCGATTTGATGATGATGATGATGATGATGATGATGATGATGATAAAGTGATTTCCCTTAATTGGTTAGGGGAAATCCGTAGCCTCCCATTCATTATTCCTTGAAAAACTGATCATCCATGTACAAAACAGCTAGTTTTTCATGAATGAAGCGATATCTCGTGAATTACGTGTAATGTAATGATATAATTTTGCACGTCCATTCAGATGTATATGTGGATACTGTCCGCAAACATGTTGAGAACAGCGTTCGTAGTAAAGGAGCAACCTTTTAAGCGTCATGTCTGATGCCGAAGTTTTACTGCATGGACAGTACGGTATTAAAGATTGCGCCTAAGAAGATAGATTCAGAAATGAAGACATTACGAATGAATTCAGGCTGTAATTTTAAAGATAGCTAACAACAAAAATCGTAAATAAATGTTCAATATATAAAGTATACAGCTAACCGATTGGATAAATTCATTGTGCTCCCCGCTGTGACCGAGCGGTTCCTGGCGCTTCTGTGCCAGGTTAAATAGAGCACTTAAATGCCACAGGGAATAAACTCCTTAACACAAGAATATATACACAATAACGACTAAAGTTAAATAAGCCTACGTATGGTTCAAATGGTTCAAATGGCTCTAAGCACTAAGACACTTAACTTCTGAGGTCATCAGCCCCTAGAACTTAGAACTACTTAAACCTAACTATCCTAAGGATATCGCACACATCCAGGCCCTAAGCAGGATTCGAACCTGCGACCGTAGCGGTCGCGCGGTTCCAGACTATAGCGCCTAGAACCGCTCGGCCACTCCGGCCGGCATGCCTACGTACTAAACAAAACAGATATTGGCGAACATTAACAGAATCATGCAATTCGGACATCCATAAAATTAACTGGCTCTATCCGCCAGACAGTGCAAGGTTATTTAACATGATCTAGGCCGTTCATGGGAAAAAAACGGTTTGCAGAAGATCCACAGAATTTTTTTTTTCCTTTACGACCCGCGCCTTAAGTCAGTATGGCGTACAAATATACGCTCATGTAAGGGGGCAATAACACGCACGCAGGGCTATTTCCGCTCACAAATTCAAAGCAGAGAAACGTTGCCACACAGTTATCAATAGCTCCCACAACACCGGAAGATTGGCCCCGCCAGGCGGCGACCGTTGCACTATCTAGAAGAAAACTCTTACTTTCAGTGACGACACCACCCTCCGGGCCGGCCGCGGTGGTCTCGCGGTTCTAGGCGCGCAGTCCGGAACCGTGCGAATGCTACAGTCGCAGGTTCGAATCGTGCCTCGGGCATGGATGTGTGTAATGTCCTTAGGTTTAAGTAGTTCTAAGTTCTAGGGGACTGATGACCACAGCAGTTGAGTCCCATAGTGCTCAGAGCCATTTAAACCACTTTTGAACCACCTTCCGGAGGTTATTGGCAGGAGCAGACGGACTTCTAAGTTCCCCAGCCCATGAACGGACACCAAACGTTGTCCACTGATTGACGGCACCTTGTGTCCTCACGCCCTTGGTTTCTGGGCCCATCCTTACTTAGCATAAAGGGACTGAGCATACCGCTGCAGAAGGGTCGTTCAGGGCCAAACACTCGTCTCAGCTGCGTCCTCCACCCTGGACACGGCAGGCAGTGCCTCCTCCTAGCGGGCGCGCTAGCAGCTAGCTCGCGGAGGCTCCGCAACGCCCTCTAAGAAAGCGCGGAAACTCCAAGCAGGAGGAAAAACAAGAACCGTGGTGAACGACACGGTTCACCCGCATGGTGACTTACCTGATGACGTTTAACCGATTTTCCTGTATGTGGTATAAATTTTCGGTACAATTCCTCTTAAAACACCAAGCACTTCGGCTAGCTTGATTGCGTAAGCACCCATCATACTACCACAAATAGTCTGCTCACATTCGAAGTCGGCTAGCTCCGACATAAAGTACAGAAGACCTACTAACATTTGTACAGGTGTCGTTCGTACTCTATTACAACAGCGCAACCTACAGGATTGGCTAGCGTCTACAGTTATGTGCCAGGACGCTTTTCTCGCTATGTTTCCATATTTTTGTTCAAACCGTGTGAGGTGCGGTAAAAATTGCTGTTTTGAAGGGCGCGCCGCAGCACGTTGTGTGAAGCAGTCGCTATCTGTTTCTGGCAGTGGCGCCGGTGTGGCAATCGTAGCTTTGGTGTCTGCCTCTGGTAGGAAAGGGGAAAGGTTACCTGTTCAAGTGCATTTAAGGGGTGCTATGAGCTCTCAAGGCGGCGAATCTGGTCAGTTGGTCAGTGTGGGGCAGTCAGTGTCTGTCTGTCGTCCAGAGTGCTAGTATGTTTTAGGCCGACAGTCTGGTCGAGTTTGTTCAGGCAGTGGTCATTGGCGGTTGGATCGATCGAGTGTTCGGTCGCGCACGGGGACACAAGACGACTTGTCCGTCTCGAGAGTCGGCGCATGTGAGGTCGCCACGTAAGTCCAGTGGGCCGCGCCGTATTGCGAGGGGTAGTTGCTTCGCGGTCGACACGAGAGCAACAGGAGTCAACCCGCGACTTCGGTCTGGCCGGCGCGATCTGCGACGCCGTGAGATCGGCGCGTCTTCCTGCGTCCGTTGAAGCCAGACATGGCAGTTTATTAAAAGTTAAGTGATTAGTGATATGTTATTTCATTTAACTGTTAAATTCTACTTATGTTCTTGGTCAGTCTCTCGTCCCCAGCTTGCTCGTCTGTCTCTCGTCAGCCGGCCGTTGTGGCCGTGCGGTTCTAGGCGCTACAGTCTGGAACCACAGGACCGCTACGGTCGCAGGTTCGAATCCTGCCTTGGGCATGGATGTGAGTGATGTCCTTAGGTTAGTTAGGTTTAAGTAGTTCTAAGGTCTAGGGGACTGATGACCTTAGAAGTTAAGTCCCATAGTGCTCAGAGCCATATGAACCATTTCCTTTTTTTTTTTTTTTTTTTTTTTTTTTTTTTTTTTTTTTTTTTTTTTTTTGTCTCTCGTCCGCCTTTGTTAGGCAGTTAGTTTCTGACTGTCTGTCGGACTGCCGTACGTTAATAGCTGCCTCTGTCATGTTTGTCGCATTCGGTGTTAACGACTTTAATGCTTGAAGTGTAACGGCCGAATTCTTGAAATATGTTTTTTCTTGCCTATCATCTTGAGAGGCGGTATATGTCTAATGTAGAGCATGTTTGTATATTTTATGTAAGACTGCATTTCATAGGTTTTTATTTAAATGGTCATTTTAGTATATAAAATTGCCACCCTTACACCGTAAGACATATCTTTTTTAAAATCAAGTTGTACCTTCGGTGGCAAGTTACTTTTTATAATGTTAGTGCTTAGTACCATAAGTTTTTAGTTTAATGTAATCTGGTGTGTTGCAGATTTGCACCAGTGTAGTGTTTCAGAGGTTGTTGTGAGCGGTCGTGACTGCGGCCGTGTCGAAAGGCAGCGGCAAGGTTCTCAGCCCGAAAGCTCATACAGTCAATATTTGTTCTTTCTGCCTCTGAATAAAATTGGAACTTGATATTTTGAGGGTGCTTTCTGATTATAATTTTAAATCTGTTTTTAAAAAAGGGGCTTTTAGAAATAAAATTTCCATTTGTTGAAAGAAATTTAATTTGTTTTCAGCAGTTACACACTGGCAACTACTTCCACGCTCACATAGTGTGATTAAATGTGTTAATATTCTTGATGAATCGTTAGTAAATAAAGTAAATTCTTAAGAAAAGGTTTTGAAAGTAAATTCACGGTTCATCAATGTTTTTTTTTTCAATTATTCAGGTGGATGTCCTTTCTTGTGAACAAAGAAGCATTAAGGCTTTTCCAATAGACAGAAAACCAAGTATTCCAGTCAAGAGGAAGGTGCAAACGATTTTTGAGCTGCTTATAAGATAAGAATCTTTCCAAACGTCGAGTTTAGCTGTACAAATGGAGGGAATAGTGTGGAGACGTTCGGAGGCGGCGTCCGCACCTGCTAGCCGTGAGGTTTGTCCTCCGCGGTGTATCGCTTTGCTGCACGTCTCAAGTATCTGTGACCCAAACGAGACGCCAGCACTCGCATCTCTGGCTGGCAACAGGTTGGACGCTACTGGGGCCCGCACGGCGAGTGCCGTGTTGGCTGCGTGCTTTCGCCCTCTCACCTCTTGTGGTGTGACTACGTTGGATACTGCACTTGTTGGTCTCTGTTTTTTGTTTGTGATGAATGATCTGCTCAAAACGATCACATCTAATCAATTTTTATTGATATGACATATTTATTTTGTTTCACTTATTGACATAATGTCCTCTCTGTCCTATGCGAACGGAACAGGTAATTTTGGAGGGCCTCTTGAACCTAATCTAAGTTGGAAACAGTACAGCGACAAAAGCATGCAACATGGCAGACACAACGGCAGCGCCGTTCCTGGACATCGAATGCGCGTTTAAAAATGTTTCGTTCCATATACCGGTGCGAAATCGTGCAGTGTATTCCAAATCTTATCTGTAACAGGAAAGTATAAGCCCGAGTTGATGACCAGCTGTCGAGACAAAATTTCCTGGCAGATAAGTGTGTGCCAGACAGGGACGCGAACCTGGGATCCGTGAAAAAGTCTCTGTCTAGAGTCCTGCTCAGGCACACAGTTTTAAACCGCCAGTAAGATTCATAACTGCGCACAGTTTAATTCGGAAAAAATATTCATTCTGGGAACTGTCGAAATGTTTCACACGAAATCTCCATCTGCATCCATACTCTGCAAGCCACCTGACGGTGTGTGGCGGAGGGTACTTTGAGTACCTCTATCGGTTCTCCTTCTATTCTCGTCTCGTATTGTTGGTGGAAAGAAAGATTGTAGGTATGCCTCTGTGTGGGATCTAATCTCTCTCATTTTATTCTCATGGTCTCTTCGCGAGATATACGTAGGAGGGAGCAATTACTGTCTGACTCCTCGGTGAAGGTATGTTCTCGAAACTTCAACAAAAGCCCGTACGGAGCTGCTGAGCGTCTCTCCTGCAAAGTTTTCCACTTGAGTTTATCTATCATCTCCGTGATGCTTTCGCTATTGCTAAATGATCCTGTAACGAAGCGCGCTGCTCTCCGTTGGATCTTCTCTGTCTCTTCTATCAACTCCATCCGGTACGGATCCCACATTGCTGAGCAGTATTCAAGCAGTGGGCGAACAAGCGTACTGTAACCTACTTCCTATGTTTTCCGATTGCATTTTCTTAGGATTCTTCCAATGAATCTCTGTCTGGCATCTGCTTTACCGACGATTAATTTTATATGGTCATTCCATTTGAAATCACTCGTAATGCCTACTCCCAGATAATTTATGGAATTAACTGTTTCCAGTTGCTGACCTGCTTTATTGTAGCTAACTGATAAAGGATCTTTCTTTCCATGTATTCGCAGCACATTACACTTGTCTACATTGTGATTCAAATGCTATTCCCTGCACCATGCGTCAATTCGTTGCAGATGCTCCTGCATTTCAGTACAGTTTTCCATTGTTACAACCTCTCGATATACTACAGCATTATCCGCAAAAAGCCTCAGTCAACTTCCGATGTTATCAACAAAGTCATTTATGTATATTGTGAGTAGCAACGGTCCTACGACACTCCCCTGTGGCACACCTCAAATCACTTTTGCTTCGGAAAACTTCTCTCCATTGAGAATGACGTACTGCGTTATGTTACCTAGGAACTCTTCAATCCAATTACCAAAGTGGTCTGATAGCCCATATGCTCTTACTTTGTTTATTAAACGACTGTGGGGAACTGTATCAAACGCCTTGCGGAAGTAATGAAACACGACATCTACCTGGGAACCCGTGTCTATGGCCCTCTGAGTCTCGTGGACGAATAGCGCGAGCTGGGTTCACACGATCGTCTTTTTCAGAGCCCATGCTGATTCCTACAGAGTAGATTTCTAGTCTCTAGAAAAGACATTATACTCCAAAAAAAAAAACGTGTTCCAAAATTCTACAACTGATCGACGTTTGAGATGTGGGTCTACAGTTCTGCACATCTGTTCGACGTCCGTTCTTGAAAATGGGGATGACCGGTGCCCATTTCCAATCTTTTGGAACGCTACGCTCTTCTAGAGACCTACGGTACACCGCTGCAAGAAGGGGGGAAAGTTCCTTCGCGTACTCAGTCTAAAATCGAACTGGTATCCCATCAGGTCCAGCGGTATTTCGTCTTTTGAGCGATTTTAATTGTTTTTCTATCCCTCTGTTATCTATTTCGATATCTACCATTTTGTCATCTGTGCGATAATTTAGAGAAGGAACTACAGTACAGTCTTCCTCTGTGAAACAGCTTTGGAAAAAGACATTTAGTATTTCGGCCTTTAGTCTGTCATCCTCTGTTTCAGTAGCACTTTGGTCACAGAGTGTCTGGACATTTTGTTTTGATCCACCTACTGCTTTGACGTAAGACCAAAATTTCTTAGGATTTTCTGCTAAGTCAGTATGTAGAACTTTACTTTCTAATTCATTGAACGCCTCTCGCATAACCCTCCTCACACTGCATTTTGCTTCGTGTAAGTTTTGTTTGTCTGCCAGGCTTTGGCTGCTCTCCGTTGCCGGCTACCTGCGGGAGCGGTCACATCACCACTGTTATACACATTCTATACAGCTCACATTCCTAGGCCTCGATGGTGGAATGGAGGCACAGCCTTATTTGCCGATGATAGCGCATACTGGCGTCACACCCTAAGTAGTGACAGAATTAACGAGCAGGCCAACGGCTATACAAACAGACTGGAATCTTGACAAAGCAAGTAGAGGATACGACCAAACTCCACAAAAAGCCAATTAATATCATCCGACGCCGACACCTCACTAATTTTCGAGCACTGCCACACACACACACACACACACACACACACACACACACACACACACACACACCGACGTAAAATACGAGTACTTTGGAATTCACTTAGACCACCTAATCCGGGGGTTATCATTATTCATTCTCGTCCAAATAACCTCGCCCACCCCCTCTGCGCAGTCTCCATCCGGCGATCGGAACAGAGGACTCCAAATTTTATCGAAGGAAGTTGCCATGAGATTGTTTTTGGTACACTGTGTGTCTTGTGGATACACTTAATTTGTCTTTAATGAAGTGGTATCCAATGCCTCCTGCATCCTCATGACATTGATCATTGCCCATTTTTTCGCTTTTAGCATCAGTCTACCACGCCAAATGCAAGACGGTGCCCTGAGGCTGCATCCGATTTCTGCACCCTGTTTCGTCAAGACCTTTGGGAAGATGAGGGTAACTGATTATAGTGAAGTCTTCAAATGTAATATCTGATTTAAAATCTAAGGTGTGACTAATATCGAATATGGGGCTTGTGACTTGCCGCCAACTGGTGTCAAGTGTCTTGCGGAAGATCAGTCCAATTAAATTTTGTGAGCGCCTCTCAGATGTGCAGACTAATGTGAGGCCTTGCGTTGTCACGGAGAAGTTCGTCTGCATTTTTGCGCCGATGTAGACACTGAGGTCGTTTCTTCAATTTCCTGAGAGTAACACAATACAGTGTTTATTGTTGCACCTTGAGGGAAGTCATCAAACAAAATAACCAGTGAAGAGTCCAAGAAGACCGCGGAAATCACTTCACTGGCTGAAGATGTACCTTTGCACTTGTTCTTAGACGGAGATGTGGTGTGGCGCCATTCTTTACGAGGTTCATGAAATACTTTAAAAGACAGGATGATTTTGCCCGTCCTACACTTGTCCAGTCCATGCTTCATTGTCCCGCGCTTAAAGCGTTTCTGACATTCTTTGCACTCTGAGACCAGAACTGAGTAGAGACGCAAGTCATATTTAGGGGGTACTTTTGGGTGCCGTAGACAGGGTTGTTTCATTAAGCACTTAAGGTCACAGATCGAGAAATCTCGAGACCGGTACGAGTTTTGATCGTCCCACTATCTATTGGCGTCTGTTGGTACTAACAACCCGCCGGCTGCTGATCTGCAGTGTGCTGTCGGGATCGCACTTACGATTCAGTCTAATTCTTGAGCGTTCTGCTCCCGCCATCCAGCGGCGTGTGTTGGTATTAGCTTAACTGCGGTTCTTAAACTCTAATTTATTCTCGTAATAGCAGTTATAATCCAGTAAACTTACAGAGGTTAATTTCGTTTATTGGGCATTTAATATATAATTAATTTCCTTCCTCGTTGCAACCGAGAGTTTGCATATTGTTTACAAACCGATTACCGATTGGTAACTTTTCATTTGCAAACTTCTCTGCAATTCGTTATTCTATAATATTCAAATGAAATATTTTGTCTTGTACCGGGTTAGCAGTCAAGCGATGATTTTGAACGACAACATCTTCGCCTTCGATGTCAGCTTTGCTTCAAAATCAACTTAGACGTTTACATACTAATACACACGCGAGGTCACAAGAGGGGACTTCAAAAAATAAATTACATTTTACGAGAGGCGTTCAATAAGTAATGCAACACTCCTCTTCCTCGGCCAATTTCAGTTGAAAAAATGCGGAATTTGTTGTGGGACTTCGTGGAATATTCCCGCTTCAGCCCTTACAATTCCTTGATGTTGCTTCATAATGGCGTATGTAACGGCGGTGCATTCCAAGCAGAATGCCGTCATTGAGTAACTTTCGGCGAAAAACCAGAGCATGGCGTACATTCATAGGCGCTTGCAGTATGCCTACGGAGACCTGGCAGTGAACAAAGACACGGTGAGTCGTTGGGCGAGGCCTTTGACATCATCGCAACAAGGTCACGCAAACCTGAGCTATCTTCCGTGTGCCGGCCGGCGGTACACAGCTGTGATCCCAGTAATGTTGGAACGTACGGAGACTCCCGTTCGAGATGATCGACAGATCAAAACCAAACACCCCACTTCTCAACTGGACGTCTCCGTTGGCAGTGCTGACACACTCGTCCACCAGTTTGGGTACTCAAATATGTGTGCCGTCTCGATTCTTCGCCGTCTGACAGAAGACGATAAAGAGCACCGAAGAAGGGTGTGTGCAGAACTGCTTGCGTGTTACGTGTCTGATGATGGTAATTTTTGTCGAACATCATCACAGGTGATGAAACTGGGTTCGTAAATTCGAACCGGAAACAAAACGATAATCCATGGAGTGGCGTCATTCTACCTCTCCTCCGAAGAAAAAGTTCGAAGCCGCATCCTCAGCCAGTCTTCTGGGACTCTCAAGAGGTTTTTATTCTGTCTGATTACCCTCTGCATGGTGCAGCGATGAACTCTGAAGAAACGACTTCAATGTGTTCGTCTACACAAAAATGCAAACGAACTTCTCCTTCTCTATGACAGTTTAAGTCTCCGCAACCGAGAGGTGCTCACAAAACTTCATTAGACTGTTCTTCTTCATCCGCCCTATAGTTCGGATCGGCGCATTCAGACTTCCGTCTGTTTGGGCCAGTGAAGGATGCGCTCCACAAAAGCAGTACGTGGATGATGACGTTAATGATGTGCGAGGTGCTGGGGTGGAGACATTCTTCCTCTCCTCAATTCTTGTCTGTTCCGATTCACTAAGTGCCCTTCACTCATTGCAACGTTTGCATCCGGCAGACAAAATAGTCCAGACCATCCAGGGTGCCCTCCTCCGACTACAGCGACTGGGGAAGGTTGTAGCTTTCTGCTGGCTCCCGGGGCATGTCGGCATTGCTGGGAATGAAAGGGCAGATCTCGCAGCCAAGGAGGCGTGTCTCGATCCACAAGTATCTCAGTGTGCTATCCCCCTGCACGCACTCACCTCGCTGTTGAGCTCACGAGTCTTGCGTCGGTGGGAGGATGAGTGGCTGGAAGTGACTGACAATAAGCTCCGTATAGTCAAGCCCACAACGCGAGTGTGGTGTACTTCCTTATAGCCCCATCGACGGGACGAGGTTCTCCCCACTCGGCTTCGAATAGGCCACAGCCCTATGACGCATGGCTTCCTGCTCCGGCGAGAGGACCCTCCAATGTGTGGTGCTTGCGGCGTCCAGGTCACTGTGCGCCACGTTTTACTGAATTACGTTTTATTTTCTGACTTTGGTCTCGCGGTAAAGGTGCTCAGTCCGGAACCGTGTGACTGCTACGGTCCCAGGTTCGAATCCTGCCTCGGGCATGGATGTGTGTGATGTCCTTAGGTTAGTTAGGTTTAAGTAGTTCTAAGTTCTAGGGGACTGATGACCAGAGATGTTTTAAGTCCCATAGTGCTCAGAACCATTTTTTTTTTCTGACCAGCGGGCCGCGGCTGACTTGCCAGCGGACCTGCCATCTCTTTTAGGCAACACTCGAACGAATGTGGTTAAAGTTTTAAAGTTCTGTGCCAAGTCAAATATTTTTACAGAGATTTTAGGGAGAGGATTTTAATTTGCTCACTGTGTGACAAGCTCGCCCATATTTTATGTAAGTGGCCAGCCAATGACAATTTCCTGTGGCATTCTTGTTGCTATGTTTTCCCTTTCCTTCGGTTTTACTTTCTTATGTAGCATTTTCCTTCTTTTCCTGCTTTTTTTTGAGTATGTGCTTCAGTTTCATTATGTCTGTCCACATTCGTTCCTTTTAATGTGTGTCAGGGCGCTGATGACCTCGATCTTGAGCGCCCATAAGCCCCAACACACACACACACACACACACACACACACACACACTGGGGTGGAGAAGAGTTTGAACCTCATTAATTCTGACGAATTTTGCATGAGAACGAGACATGCACTCGATCCCCTCCCATGCACCACCTAATTAATTATGCGCACAATGGTAATGGAAGGAAATGATGGTGGACCCTGCTAGTTGGTAAAATAAGGAGTGCACACTCAGAATAATTTAATAAAAATTATAATTTACTCAGGTAAAAAAGAGAACTTTATCATAATAAACAACAGGAAATGGGATTCTGCATATATCTACGAAATGATATACGGATTAAATATTACAATGAGATTTATTATACTTCAGAACGTAAAGGCACATGATTATCGCGAAAACAGTAGGTTAAAAGATAGGGTGTATTGAACTGAGGATAAGAGTTGGCTCGAGAACAAGGGGCCCCTACTCTCTGTGATACAATAGCTTGACGATAATGACTGGAGATCCTAATCAATCAAAGATTACTCTCCCGACTATATTGCAGTATCGCAATTAGTAGTGAGAGCTCAAACGGCAGCACATGGGGAAACAAGAAAAGGTGGAGTTGTAGCAAAGCGAGCGAGCGTGCTGCCGTGGGCTTCAGTACACAAATAACAGGTCCTACAGTGCCGGAGCCGAAAATACTTTACCAATCGTGAAATCTGTCACAGGTCGTCGGTAGGCGGCGTTCTGATAATGTAGGCGCTGGCTTCTGCTGTGCAGCAATTCTGTTTCAACCCCTGGCCTCGAAGGCTGTCTGAGAACTCTAAGTTCTGCCGAAAAAGTGCGACTAAGTCGCAAGACCGTCCGACTCCCACGAAGATGAGATCTCTAAACCCCTGCGCCGGCGCAACGCAAGAGCGAAGCCAACATTGTTCAACTCCCTACTCTCCTCGAAAAACCGCGAATCAGCATTCAGTGGTGATTCCAAAATTCCCCCACACGATCTCAGAACATAATTCGCGCCAATAGCGACCGTTCCCTCCAATTTATGACATCAACTAGCCTCAGTTTAAGTAGACCATTCATGCCTCTGCTATTCAGCTGAGGGCACTGAACTTGCCGTTTGACCGGCTACGAAAACAACATGCCTA
The DNA here is from genome assembly GCF_023897955.1 of Schistocerca gregaria. Taxonomy (NCBI): domain Eukaryota; kingdom Metazoa; phylum Arthropoda; class Insecta; order Orthoptera; family Acrididae; genus Schistocerca; species Schistocerca gregaria. The sequence goes on from NC_064922.1 coordinate 164,888,311, forward strand.
GACCACCGGCCACCCACCGCCAGACAGTCTCACCCAGCTAGACACGGTCCACAAGTATTCTTGAGAATCAAGAGGACAATGCAATCAGTTGGTGCCAGGAGTCTTCGTTCCAGATGCGCTGGATCGGTAAATACATAAACTGCGCCGACACTCAGACGTCTCGCAAGTCGTTTCGCTCTGCATACAATAGGCGAAACTCGACCGACGTCTGTCGTTCCACCAGGCAGTTAAGCCCATTGTACGAATCCCTCAGAATTCGGGGAAGTGCAGCCCCCAACCGGAAACGCAGTGTGCTGCGTCCTCCAATGCTCGCCTCACACAGGCGACCCAGGGAAGTAATCCAACATGCATAGGAATCAAGTGAAAAGTATGTTGAGCTCTCAGTACAAATACGCTCATTACAGTAACCTTATTCTGTCTGTTACCACCGTTCAATGACATAGAACATTAATAAAATTGATAAAAATGAGAGGCGACATGCAAAAGAGGACATGGAACCTTTCAGACGCAGCAAGACGTTCTATCGGACGTCGACCCATAGAGTGGTACCATGTGGGCATACAGTCCCTCCCAGTAATGTGGTGTAACCGCAATGAACGGAGAATATAATGGAAGATAGGGTTTTGTACCCAAAAATGTGGGGCGTAATAGAGAATATTGCAATCCCGAATAAAACCAGTCTACTTTCAGAAAGAAATGGGTTGCATTAATTATTGGACGCCCCTCGCAATATAGAATGCCAAGTAACTTTCATTGAATGCTCCAATACACTTCTAAGTGACACAAATAAATGGTACTTTCTTTAACGTAGTCACCAAGTCTCTGTAAAGAACTGTCGGAAGTTCCCCATCTTTCAATTCCTCGACGAGAGATACCCGCTCTTTGGCCGAGGAGCCACTCTAAAACCGATGTGTGAACGACCTCATCGTTGGAAAACAGCTTTCCCCGCACATGTACCTCCAACTTGAAAAAAAGATTGAAACTGGACGATAGAAGATGTGGACTTGCCGATCAGTACCACCTACGTCCTGGACGTCTTGGTGAAATTTTTGGCACCATTCCATTACGCGACACCGACTTTGGTCCATCCACCACCATAATTTCACGATGAATCCTTTACACGTTTTGTCCACAAGAATTGTACTCTCCTGCTTACTCCCACTTTGGAGTGCGTTTCCAGTTGCAGTACCATTTCAGTCGCACACCGTGATGCGCATGTTATCCATACTGCAGCAGGAAACCCAGAAAAATTACTCTCTTCTGACAATGCACTACATTTTTTTCGAAGAGGTTTTGGCATGGGACGACATGTATCTTATTTTCAGAAGTCCATACATGCATATCCTATGACCTATCTTAGAAGCCAGGATGTTGTTGTTGTGGTCTTCAGTCCTGAGACTGCTTTGATGCAGCTCTCCATGCTACTCTATCCTGTGTAAGCTTCTTCATCTCCCAGTATTTACTGCAACCTACATCCTTCTGAATCTGTTTCGTGTATTCGACTCTTGGTCTCCCTCTACGATTTTTACCCTCCACGCTGCCCTCCAACACTAAATTGGTGATCCCTTGATGCCTCAGAATATGTCGTACCAACCGATCCCTTCTTCTAGTCAAGTTGTGCCGCAAACTCCTCCTCTCCCTAATTCTATTCAGTAACTCCTCATTACTTATGTGATCTACCAATCTATTCTTCAGCATTCTTCTGTAGCACAACATTTCTAAAGCTTCTATTCTCTTCTTGTCCAAACTATTTATCGTCCATGTTTAACTTCCTGACACTTAAATCTATACTCGATGTTAACAAATTTTCTTCTTCAGAAACGCTTTCCTTGCCATTTCCAGTCTACATATTATATCCTCTCCAACTTCGACCATCATCAGTTACTTTGCTCCCCAAATAGCAAAACTCCTTTACTACTTTAAGGGTCACATTTCCTAATTTAATTCCCTCAGCACCACCCGACTTAATTTGACTATATTCCATTATCCTCGTTTTGCTTTTGTTGATGTTCATCTTACATCCTCCTTTCAAGACACTGTCCATTCCGTTCAACTCCTCTTCCAAGTCCTTTGCTGTCTCTGCAAGGTCATCGGCGAACCTCAAAGTTTTTGTTTCTTCTCCATGGATTTTAATACCTACACCGAATTTTTCTATTGTTTCCTTTACTGCTTGCTCAATGTACAGATTGGATAACACCCGGGAGAGGCTACAAACCTAGCTCACTCCCTTCCCAACCACTGCCTCTTTTTCATGCCCTTCGACTCCTGTAACTGCCGTCTGGTTTCTGTACAAATTGTAAATAGCCATTCGCTCCCTGTGTTTTACCCCTGCCACCTTTAGAATTTGAAAGAGAGTATTCCAGTCGACATTGTCAAAAGCTTTCTCTAAGTCTTAATCTATCTTCTATCTTAATCTATCGTATGGTTAGTATTGCCTCACGTGTTCCAATATTTCTACGGAATCCACAAAGATCTTCCCCGAGGTCAGCTTCTACCAGTTTTTCCATTCGTCTGGAAAGAATTCGCGTTAGTATTTTGCAGCAGTGACTTATTAAACTGATAGTTGGGTAATTTTCACATCTGTCAATACAAGCTTTCTTTGGGATTGGAATTATTACATTTTTCTTGAAGTCTGAGGATATTTCGCCTGTCTCATTCATCTTGCTCACCTTATGGTAGAGTTTTGTCAGGACTGGCTTTCCCAAGGCTGTCAGTAGTTCTAATGGAATGTTTCCAGGATAAAGAAACGAAAACCTACATTTATAACATTTGGAGACTTTTTTTTGCGTCATCAGTCTTCTGATTTGATGCGGCCCACCACGAATTCCTTTCCTGTACCAACCTCTTCATCCCAGAGAAGCACCTCAACCTGCGGCCTTAGTTATTTGCTGGATGTATTCCAGTCTCTGTCTTCTTCAATAGTTTTTGTCCCCTATAGCTACCTCTAGTACCACGGAGGTGATTCCGTGATGAGGCGTCCTATCATCCTGTCACTTCTTCTTGTCAGTGTTTTCCAAATATTCCTCTCCTCTCCGATTCTGTGCAGAACGTCTTCATTCCTTATCTTATCCGTTCACCTGATTTTCAACATTCGTTTGTACCACCACATCTCAAATGCTTCTATTCTCTTCTGTTCCAGTCTTCCCACTGTCTATATTTCACTACTATACAATTCTCTGCTCCAAAGGTACATTCTCAGAAATTTCTTCCTCAAATTAAGGCCTATGTTTGATACTGGCAGACTTCTCTTGGCCAGGAATGCCCTTCTTGTCAGTGCTAGTCTGCTTTTGATGCCCTACTTGCTCCGTCTGTCATTGATTATTTTGGTGCCTATGTAAGCAGAATTGCTTACTTCACCTACTTCGTGACCATAAATCCTGATATTAAGTTTCTCGCTGTTCTCATTCTACTTCTCACTAGTTTCGTCATTTTTTTTACATTTACTCTCGATCCATATTCTGTACTCATTAGACTGTCCATTCCATTAAGCATATCCTGTAATTATTCCTCACTTTCACTGAGAATAGCAATGCCATCAGCGAAAATTATAATTGATATCCTCTCACCTTGAATTTTAATTCCACTCTTGAACTTTTTTTATGTGCATAATTGGTTCTTCGATTGATAGATTGAACAGTAGGGGCGAAAGATTACATCTCTGTCTCACACCCTTTTTAATCCGAGCACTTCGTTTCTCGGCTCCCATTCTTATTGTTCCCTCTTGGCTCTTGTACATGTTGTGCATTACCCGTCTCTGCCTACAGCTTACCCATATTTTCCTTAGTATTTCGAACATCTCGCACCATTTGACACTGACGAAGGCTTCTTCCAGGTCGACAGATCCTATGAACGTATCTTGATTTTTCTTTAGTCTTGTCTCCATCATCAACCGCAACGTCAGAACCGCCTCTCTGGTACCTTTACCATTCCTAAACCCAAACCGATCGTCGTCTAACACAGCCTGTATATTATTCTCGTCATCAACTTGGATGCATGAGCTGTTAAGTTGATAGCACGATAATTATCGGTGTTGTCAGTTTTCGGAGACTTAGACAAAGCTTTGGACAGTGCTGTAGTGTAAAAACTGTTCGTGGACTGGCCACAAGGCCTGCCAGACGTCTTTCAAAAAATGTTCAAATGTGTGCGAACTCTTATGGGACTTAACTGCTAAGGTCATCAGTCCCTAAGCTTACACACTACTGAACCTAAATTATCCTAAGGACAAACACACACACCCATGCCCGAGGGAGGACTAGAACCTCCGCCGGGACCAACCGCACAGTCCATGACAGCAGCGCCTTAGACCGCTCGGCTAATCCCGCACGGCCCAGACGACTTTACTGCTGCATCTTCCAGCTCATCGACAAAGGGAGAGTACACTAAGAAAATAAAATCAATACTTTCGACATCTGATTCGGGTTGTTTAGAACACAACCTTTCGTTTGATATGCATCTCGGGTTGATGATATTGTCATTTCAAAAGTCGTCACAATTAATCATTAATTATCCGCTGTCAAACAAATTTTCCCCGACGATTTGGTATCACCGTAGTCTTCACTGAGCAGTAGACTATGGATTCCGTGGGAGTGAATTTTCTCGGTCATAATTTTATCAATTTTACAATGTCGCAAGAAGGTGAATACTGACAAACGCTATTCAGCCGTTAGTTTCAAATTCAGGTCGCGGGCTACTTACCACGGAAGGACACGAAATTGCCCGCGGAAGTTGCCTCCTCTTCAGCAGTCCGAACCACTGCGCCGTGGCTTCTGACCGCTGCACGCGGGATGAGACGGTAATAGCTGCGGTGGTTAGGTTGGCCGTACGGCCCTCTTCTAACCGCCGGAAGCTTACAACTGTCGAGGACTGCTCGACAGCAAAAGCGACGAGAGACGCCATGATCGCCGCAGCTGTGAACAGTTGAGCGAGCGTAATGGAGGTGAGCAATTACGACGCTGGTTAGTTCGGGACTAGCCGCCATCTAGGCGGCGGTGAGCAGGCTCTGTGCGCTGTTTGCCGCCACGGAACTTTCGGCTCGAGATGTTGCAGAGAGGTAAATCCATGTCGGAGTTCACATTCAGTAGCGTTCGTTGCTATGCTGCCAATAGTTCCGTACGCAACAGGCCGGAAGCTGCCTGAGGTGATACTGTACTAGTCGTTTGAAGTGCCCTGCCCGCTGCTGTTCATACTAGTGACCAAAGCTCTCCATTTTTTCTCTCCTCGCACTCTCTCGTAGTTCATGGGCTGGATCGTTTTAAGTTATTTAATTGTTTATATTTTATATTCTTATCCTGCAACAAGAAGTAGTAGGATCTAGATTTCATAAATTTAGGGTTATACTCGTGTGCCTGGCTGCCTCGCCAGTTTGTTGTGTGTTACTGGACGAACAACACAGCAGATTGAAAACGGTGTAGTTCAGATATTTTTAATTATTATTGTTCTGGTGAAAGACGTACCAAAATGTGTAAAGCTCCATCTCTGCTAATACTAATAATCTGATTGAGAACACACAAAAAAATTATTACTCTTCCCATAAATCTCGAAAAATCAAATTCTCTTGTATCTGACTGCGATTGTAAAAATATTTTCTAATATCTCCTAGCAATTGATACAATAACGCTCTTGCACGCAACAGACAAGTTACCTCGTCTTGCCGCTGCAACTGCGTGAGCATTCCGCATTCAACAACATGCTAATCAAATTGATAAGAAATAGTGCGATTCGTGCAGGACCCATGACTGCTGCCGTTTTTTATATAGAATAAAAATGATCAGGAGGGGTCTGGCAACAAGCCCTAAGCGGAGTAAATACAAAATTTAAAAAAAAGGAGAAACCAACTTACTACGGTATATTCTGAAACAGGCAATTTAAACACTGTCAGACTTTAGACAGGCCTTTCCTTTTCTTCAAATTACAACACACTCAGTGGCATTGTAGCGAGAAGGAAGTGCTTCTGTCGGCGGTAACACTAACGTGGTGTGTTGCTGCTTCGGTAAGTCCCTCGTAGTACAGAATTAGCGTTCAGTCGCCAGGTTCCATGTAGGTGGTGATCCTGCTGAAGTGGAGTGTTTAGGGATGCCAGTTGTTAATTGTCAACAACGTTTGTACTATACTTCTTTTAATACAGAAGTTGCTTTGTCACACACGTCACAGAATCAGTGGCTCTGGACTACGCCGTTGTATTCGACCCTTTACACACGTTAACACCGTTTTCTGATTTTACGAAACGATAGACACAGCCCACGACACGTGGCGTTCTTATAACATTACTTCACTTTATATCTTGTTCAACATCTGAAATATGCACTCGCGACCGTTCTTTTAGAGCCTCACCTGTTACTCGACCGTGCGATTTGCGTGGCTCCTCGCGACTGACTCGCCCTGTCTTCCCGAAGGACAAGAGAGACCACCCCACTTTTCACTCTCAGCCAATAATGACGCAGACGCAGACGCACGTGACTGAGGGTTGTACCCTCTGCTGGGGACGAAGTTCTAGCGCTACTGAGGCGCTTCGCCTTCTTATATGGTGTGTTGATGATGTGGAATAACATGATGGTTGTGGTCATTTCTTGACTTTTGTGCTGTTTTTTTTTCTTTTTAAAAAAAAAATGTATATTAAAGGTTGAAAGGATAGTCAGTGCGGTAGTAGAAGAAATGGGAAAACGAATGGCCCAATTGACTGGAAAGCGTGATTTTTAAATAAAAGAAAACAGGACAGTAGAAGGGATAGTAGAAGTGTGAGGAAAACGAACGGCCCGTTCTCTAGCTGGGAATTACGGTTAAATGACAGATTAAAGGAGAGAAGGAGGAACAATAAGAGTTAAGTGAAAGCGAAACACCATTATCCTGGCCTCTTCTTCTTCTTTGCGGCGTCTTGATGGTGGTGGCAAACAATCTTGAGGTTGTGGAGTGTGACCGGGGGGGGGGGGGGGGGGAGGGGGGGGAGCGGGGGGAGGGGAAGAGAAAGAAGTCAGAGAGTGACAGATGAAGAAGTGGAAAAAGGAAGGGCCTGTCATGATTAGGCCAGCATTAGGGACGGTGTGGCTGAGAAGGGGGTGGCGTGCTGGGAGGGGGGGCGAGGGGGGGGGGGTGTGAGTGGCATGACATGGTGGGGAGATGATCGATGATGTGAGAGAGAGTAGTTGTCATGAGATGAGGTGGCTAGTGTATGCTAAGTCATGGGGGGCGGAATAGAAGGTCAGGGAAAGGATTAAGGGATTAGGAGAGTGACAGGTTTGTTGCTAAAAGGAAATGGCTGCAGAAAGAATGCGGGTACGAAGGAGAGGTACCTCGGCCAGGATGTGGAGGTCGAAGGGGAGGTGGAGGGCACGCCGGAGAGCCCGGTTCTGGACGGTTTGGGGTCGGCGGAGGTGGGTGGGGGCAGCATTGCCCCACACCACCACCGCGTATTCAAGGATGGGGCGAACAAGGGAGGTGTACAATCTAACAGCAAGGTGAGTGGCGAGTGAAGATGTTGGATTGATGAGAGGGTAGAGCAGGCATAGCCGCCCCATTGCCTTACGACGCACGTCATCGATGTAGGGGCGCCAGGTGAGGCGTTGATCCAGGGTAACACCCAAGTACTTTGCAGTACGAGTCCAGGGGACTGGAGTACCAAGGACCATCACTTGAGGGAGCCGAATGGGAATATGGCGTCGGCAGATTGTAAGGTGTCAGGCAAATCCAACACCTCCATGAAAACCCTGACATAATAAGCAAATCTAGTAGTATGTCACATAGCTCCGAATAAATCGTGACATTAAATTAACCAAAGTAATACGAGTAACGAGTGAGCAAATGGAATACCACAGACTAACACAAGAATACCTAAATGCATGTCGTACCCTCCCACCAAGAGACCGACGCAGTTCTGAAGGGAGAAACGAGAACAGAAGCCGAGAGCAAAACCGTGTTAAGCTAGAAGGCCCTACGATAAGGGACGGACTGGACACCCACGTTGCCAGCTAACCACTAGGGCTCACCACACGCACGTTTTAGCGTGAGACTTTATCGCGTCTCAGGTACGTCAAGGACCACCCCCCAGCCCATGTTACAAGATAAAGCCCTCCAGAAGAACAGTATAGATCTTATGATAACGATAAAAGGACCACACCAGCTGCAGGTTTTAGCGGTGAGACTTTTTAGCGTCTCTGTTACGTTACAAACTTTAAAAACATTGCCCCACCACGAAAAGTATAACGTTTCTCATTGGATAGACAGAATTTTTGTAGGCGGAGCTTAAGGTTAACATTGAGACCCTGATTGGTCAGATGAAAACACAGCCAGATAGTTTTTTTAAACCTACTTCGTTAAATTGTAGTAAGGAGAAGTTAGGAGAGTTAGTTGGAGACGGCGAGCTGGATGGCTGCTGCGCCGGCCGCTGCCCGCCTGACGCTGCCTAAACACCGACAAGGTAATGAACGCACGCGATGCCGCATTTTTGAGCTCATAAGGCTTCACTGAGAACTGCAGAAGACTCATCTGTTACACCCCCTTTTTGCGTAATACTAGTGTCGATCGTTAATTAAAACTCATGGTGTTCACATTTGCCACTTGAAGTAAAAATCTGAAACGCGATAATTTTTCTGTTATATAGTTATTGAGGAGCCACATCAGCCACTGTGATTTACAACAAGTTACGTAAGTAATTAAAGATAATTGAGGGTCACTGTAGACCATTTTGATAGTTTTCTCTTTTGTGAAACTTAAATTTAACCTAGATTATAGATGTGATATGGCATAGGTCATCCTTCGATCGATTGTAGAACTTGCAAACTCATTCAGGGAATATTCGTTCACATTTTTGTTGAACGCAGTTGGTTTTTACCATCCTGTATTAAAACATTTTCTTTTATCAATAGTGCAATTTATAAACGATGTTTTGTGAGTAGAATAAAATTTCCAATGGTAAACTTAACTGCTTTTTCGACGTTATTTTACCAGCTAACTAAAAATAGGAAAGCCTTGAACCCTTTCCACTAAATTTAGTTAGTATTAAGATTCTTTTACAGGGAGTGCAGTGGAGCTTACGCTGAGATCATTTAGTATTTTGGTTATATCATCGCTAGTCTCACTGAACTCATCTGAATTCTACATGTCATGTGTGGTCTGGCGTCTCCTTACCAGCAACAGGTCCCAGGTTCAAACTAGTCAATTCCCTAAAAAACACGCTCAGAGCGTCGTTGCGAGAAAGTGGTAGGGATACACGATATAGAACAAACAGACACCACCATGAATGTTTAGAAGATGACAAGGGCTTGGGTTTTGGAGGGATTAAGTGCCAGACGCCAGGTCCTAGTCCAATCGGTTAGGGAATCTGTAGCCGCCTGGAGCCGCTGTTGGAGACCTGCCGCACTCCGAGAACGAGAGAAAAGTGAAGTATCATCTGCGTAGAGAGCTAAATGTACCCACGGCGCAGAAGGCAGATCGGCTGTAAAGAGGGAGTAGAGTAGCGGTCCAAGTACACTGTCTTGTGGTACACTTGCCCTGATGCGTCGTCGTGTAGATTTCCCGTCAGGTATCCTAACTTGGAAGGTGCAACCTTCCAGGTATGTGGCTATTAGCCGTACAAGGGACACTGGAAAGCCGAGAGAAAATAATTTGTATAGCAGCCCTTCGTGCCAGACCGAGTCAAACGCCCTGGACACGTCGAGGAGTATGGCCCCAAAGTACTCCCTACGTTCTATGGCGTCCAGTGCCTCTTCTACAAGGCGCAGGAGTTGGTGAGTGGTTGCGTGTCCCTACCTGAAGCCAAAGTGCTCATCAGGGAGGACTCGTTCTCGGGGAATGTGTATGAGCAGTCGTTTAAGGTACAGCCTCTCGAACACCTTGGAAATGGCGGGCAAGAGGCTGATGGGGCGGTAGCTGGCAGGGGAACGAAGATCCTTCCCAGCCTTGGGGATGGCGACCACTTCAGAATGTTTCCAGGCAGTGGAATATTGCCTGGTTGTGAGGATGTTGTTGAAGGTGGCCGTCAGGATGGGAATAGAAGCTGGGGGTAGCTGCTTGAGGATGGCGTTCGTCAGCTTATCGGGGCCACCAGCTTTCTTGTATTTGAGGTACCGCAACTGCAGTTCAACCTTTTCTTCATTGATGGGGGTGATTTCATCCTCAGGGTCCTGGACGGCAAGGAGTTGGGGGAGGCGTGCCGTTACCAGGCGGATATGGTCTGGGTCAACGGGGTCATTGACCGGGGTGAAGTTGTTCGCATGGCACTTCTCTCGTTTCCTATATATACAAAGCTTCAGCCAATGGGCGTTCAGATCGCCGTCACGTTTGCGGACATTGTGACGGAAGTTTGTCTCGGAAGACTGTCTCAGATTGTAAGATCCTACTCCCATTGCCTCCCAGGATTTCATCACTAATGCTCCTTGCTGACGCTTAATTGTTAAATGTACATGTAGCCTGGTTGCTAACCAGCATTTCCGATGGCATAAATATGCATAATACTTGGCTTAACTACGTGAAGGGAATGTACATATGCATTACAGAATGTATGATGAGCAACACCCATAATTATTCCACAGAGCCCATAATCAACAATCAACATATCTGGTCACAACAAAGATACAAATATTACTCTCAATGTATGCATACAGAAATCTGACAAAATCCCTCCACTGTGCAAGCGAGCGACACCAACGTGCAGCAGAAGGGCACATTACCAAAAATCCTCAATTAATACCAAATTCTGCGCCTGCACTACTAGCACTGTCACGGCAGGCTGCGACCTCACCTAAAGCTAGGATTTCTAATACTATCCACAAGAGTTTAGCCAATAACGCCTCTTCTTCTATATCAACGCGGGAATATTAGCCTATGACGATGGTCCGCCAATGGTTGCCACGAGAATTTTAACCAATACTCCCATTTCTCCAGCACAAACGCGGGAAAAGTCCCCTTTATAAGAAAATGCAACACTGGTCTCTGACAATGTTCTAGCAGTAGTGGACACCAAAACATCCTGAAAATGATCCAAGCAGAGGGGTCGAAACGCCAATTATTTTAGAAGGAAATATGACACGGCCTAACAGCCCAGAAGATTTTAATTTTAGTGCCAACGGCAACAAAAGCCTGCTGACTTACATGCGACCTCATCTGTTGCGAAGCTTCTCTCCACCAATTGCTGCGTCCGACTACTCGCAACAATTGTTGGCTCGCTGCCACTAGCGATAATAATATTCAGACTGAGTTTGTGTATGCACAGCAAAGCAAAATCAGTGCCCAACATTCCAAAGAAATGTTACTTCTAGTTTTCGTAAAGAAACCTTAACGTCCAACTAACTTTCATAAAGAAATGTTAACGCCCAACTATAGCTTCTCTCTTGCCATATTGATTGTGTTTATTAATCGTCAGCTGAACATCTGCTAGAACAGAATAATGTCGGTACCTGCCATGGTCGGGACAGCAGCCGACAGGTAGGTGAAAGACAAACATAACCGTTTGCAGAGAAACAGAAATATCGTGTGCGTATCAGTCTTCGTTAGTAAACACACCATTGCTTACAGCAACCAACAACTACAATGTTGAATGGAATACATTCTTTGAAATACTGAATAGAGCGGGGTTACACCATTAGCCATTAAAATTGCTACAACAAGAACAAATGCAAATGATAAACGGGTATTCATTGGACAAATATATTATACTAGAACTGACATGTGATCACATTTTCACGCAATTTAGGTGCATAGGCCCTGAGAAATCAGTACCCAGAACACCCGCCTCTGGCCGTAATAACGGTCTTGATACGCCTGGGCATTGAGTCAAACAGAGCTTGAGTGGCGTGTACATGTACAGCTGCCCATGCGGCTTCAACACGGTACCACAGTTAATCAAGAGGAGTGACTGGCGTATTGTGACGAGCCATTTGCTCGGCCACCATTGACCAGACGTTTTCAATCGGTGAGAGATCTGGAGACTGTGCTGGCCAGGGCAGCAGTCGAACATTTTCTGTGTCCAGAAAGGCCCGTACACGACCAGCAACATGCGGTCGTGCATTATCCTGCTCAAATGTATGGTTCTGTAGGGATCGAATGTAGTGTACGGCCACGGGTCGTAACGCATCTGAAATGTAACGTCCACTGTTCAAAGTGCCGTCAATGTGAACAAGAGGTGACCGAGAAGGTGTAACCAATGGCACCCCATACCATTACGCCGGGTGATACGCCAGTATGGCGATACGAACATACCCTTCCAATGTGCGTTCACCGCGATGTTCCCAAACACGGATGCGACCATCATGATGCTATAAACAGAACCTGGATTCATCCAAAAAGATGACGTTTTGCCATTCGTGCACCCTGATGCGTCGTTGAGTACACCTTCGCCAAGGGTAACCGCAGCCATGGTCGCCGAGCTGATTGTCCATGCTGCTGCAAACGTCGTCGAACTGTTCGTGCAAATGGTTGTTGTCTTGCAAACGTCCCCATCTGTTGACTCAGGTATCGACACGTGGCTGCACGATCCGTTTCAGCCATGCCTGTCATCTCGACTGCTAGTGATACGAGGCCGTTTGGATCCAGCACGGCGTTCCGTATTACTCTCCTGAACCCACCGATTCCATATTGTGCTAACAGTTATTGTATCTCGACCAACGTGAGTAGCAAATGTCGCGGTACGATAAACCGAAATCGCGATAGGCTACAATCCGACCTTTATCAAAGTCGGAAACGTAATGGTAAGCATTTCTCCTCCTTACACGAGGCATCACAACAACGTTTCACCAGGCAACGCCGGTCAACTGCTGTTTGTATATGAGAAATCGGTTCGAAACTTTCCTCATGTCAGCACGTTGTAGATGTCGCCACCGGAGCTAACCTTGCGTGAATGCTCTGAAAAGTTAATCATTTGCATATCACAGCATCTTCTTCCAGTCGGTTGAATTTCGCGTCTACAGCACGCCATCTTCGTGGTGTAGCAATTTCAATGGCCAGTAGTGTAAATTATACGGAACGGTACGTTGCTTGCAACTTGTATACATACGAGATTGCAATTAAAAGAGTCGAAAGATATGAAATGGAAGCAGTGGTCGAGAATGGAGTGAGACATGGCTTGGCCTACCCCAGAGGTTTTTAACAACAAGCCGTGAAGGAATCCAAAGAGAGCGAATTGCACATTACAGACTTGCGCTGAGAACTGCATCAAATTAGTCTTCAGAGTGGAGGCCGCGACATCAACAAGCAGAAACGCACAGTGCCGCACCAGCGACGAGAACCGGCAGTCTGCAGTCTTCCGGCAGTGATTCGTGACTGCCGTAACCGGTGAAGGTCCCGCGTTTACACGCCGTTTAAGTTTTCACCGAGAAGCTCTCGCTAACAGGGCCGCGTTGTTCCCCTAAAACTAATTTGTGCCGTTTTAATGAAGGTATTATGCAAAACTGCCGCCGCCGTCGCCTCATGTTTTATTCAGCCGGTGTTTACGTGTCTGGGTACATTTCAGGCGTGCCGGCGTAGTTTGCGATTCTTCGTACGCGCCTCCAGGAAGCTCGGCAACTGATTCTTGGCGGCTCGGCTACGCACCGGGTTAGCTTGAGAGGTGCGGATTGTGAGTTGCATCGCCCTTGCGACGAATTGTTTACGTTACGGAAATACCTGGTGACTATAATTGAAGTACAGCTGGTCATGATAGTCCAATGTGGGCTGTGATCAACATATGTAAGCAAAACTTGATAGATATTCTGATGCATTAATGTGCAATCTGTTTACGCTGGAAAAAAAAAAATTAGTTCCAATTTTGTCCACCAGGTGCAGTATCACGTCGACATCTCTCGTACTTATATTGAACAAACTGTGGTGATTTACCACCAGAAGAAGGTTCTCTCTCATTGGTCTGTCTTACTACTTAAGTAGTGATGTACCACCAGAAGGAGGTTCTTACTCATTGGTCGAAGATAAGCACAGTAGTGGTCGAAACTGGTCACCGTAATCAATAAATTGTGATCAAGACTGTTTTTGATAGTAAATATTTGTAACACAATGATCACAGTTCACTCCCGCAATGTATTCAAAAGTAATTTATGTCATTGACTTGCTCAGTTTGTGAAGTTCCTTCTCTTGAATAAATCATCCACTTTTTCTTAAACTATAATCAATTGTTTAACTGTACACGTGCATCGCTTGTACCGACTTCAGTCCCGATAATTCCTTATTGGTACATCATTTTTTTCCCTTAGGACTCAGTGTATGTCGTGTGCAGTCAGCCGCAATTATTATAATTACTGCATAACTGCATGTAATCAACATAAATTAGCATCTCAAGCTGAATAAGGTTGTAAATTCATCACTGTATAAACGTCTAGCTTGGCACTAACAAAATGATGACGACGCAATTGCCCAGCTTGGCGCTAAAAACAAAATGGAGCAATACCGCGTTCGTACAGTATTTTAATGAGTTAACAGGAAGGCGAAATTAGCTGTAAGCGACAAGCAGTGCTTAAACCGCTGTGCGCACATGAGCGCGAGTCGTAGCACACCACTCATCCAAACTTCGAGCAGCACAGGTATGTATGCGCGAGGTTGGCTGGGAGCTGCGATGACACTACCGACAGCGTTCGTAGGTCCGCAAATCATGTATCAGCCAGTAGTTAGTATTTCTGCACTGAAGAGCCAAAGAAATTTTTTTTTCTTTATTGTTATTTTAAACCTATACATAGGTAGGCCAGCAGCGGCGTAACTAAGCCGCTCTTCGGAGGTTAAAAAACAGTAGACAAAACAGAGTAAAATAACAGAAGCCGTTCACTGTGGAGCAGTCAAGTTAAAAGTGATTCACACAGCACATAACGGAGAGATACAAAGTAGCACACGTGAACGATGGAGCACGGAACAAGAGACACGGATGCACTAGCGGGACGACAAAACACATAAGCACTGCGGTGACAATCTCCGGCGGTTGGTGATGTACTTGTCACACGAGTAAGGCCGGGGACCTGCCAGAGGGAAGGGGCGAGGGTAGGAGGGAATGGGGGAGGGGTTGATGCCAATGGGGAGAGGATGGGAGAGGGAGGGGTGGTGTGCGGAAGCCCAGGGAGAGGGGGAGGGGAGGGAAGGAGGGAGGGAGAGAAGGGAGAGAGGGTGCCCACAGGATAAGGAGAGGAGAGGGAAGGCAAGGCTCAAAGTTGGTAGGAGGGGTAGATGGAGGGGAGGAGGGCATCATCCGGGAGGGGGAGTTGGCGGAAGCCACCTTGGGAGAGGGTGTGGAGAGTGTGAAGATGGAGAGCAGGTGGGATACAGGAGTACAGGCGCGGCAGCGGGTTGGGGTGGGAGAGGATGGGAGAGACAAGCGGGTGGGGAGGATCAAGCTTGCGGGAGGTGTAGAGGATCCGTATCCGTTCGAGGAAAAGGAGAAGGTGTGGGAAGGGGATGAGGTCATAGATGATCCGCGTGGGGGAAGGGAGGCGGATGCGATAGGCGAGGCGGAGTGCATGGCATTCAAGGATTTGAAGGGATTGGTAAAAGGTGGGAGGGGCGGAGATCCAGGCGGGATGGGCATAACAAAGGATAGGACGGATGAGGGATTTATAGGTGTGGAGGACGGTGGACGGGTCCAGACCCCATGTGCGGCCAGAGAGGAGCTTGAGGAGGCGGAGTCGGGAGCGTGCCTTGGCTTGGATTGTCCGGAGATGAGGGGTCCAGGAGAGGCGACGATCAAGGGTGACGCCAAGGTACTTGAAGGTGGGGGTGAGGTTAATAGGACGGCCATAAATGGTAAGATAGAAATCAAGGAGACGGAAGGAAGGGGTGGTTTTGCCTACGATGATTGCCTGGGTCTTGGAAGGATTGACCTTGAGCAACCACTGGTTACACCAAGAGGTGAACTGGTCAAGATGGGATTGGAGAAGGTGCTGGGAGCGTTGCAGCGTGGGGCCGAGGGCTAGGAAGGCGGTGTCATCGGCGTACTGGAGAAGGTGTAGGGGGGGGGGGGGGTGCAGGCGGAGGATGTCCGCCGTATAAAGAAGGTAAAGAAGAGGGGAAAGGACGGAGCCTTGGGGCACACCGGCGGAGGGGTAGAAGGTGTAGGAATCCGTGTTGTGGATGGTGACATAGGAAGGACGGTGGGAAATGAAGGAGGCGACCAGACGGACGTAGTTTATGGGAAGGGCAGAGGTTTGGAGCTTGAAGAGGAGACCAGAATGCCATACACGGTCATATGCGCGTTCATGGTCGAGGGAGAGGAAGATGGCAGAGCGACGGGAGTTGAGTTGTTCTGAGAGGAGGTGAGTGAGGTGAAGGAGAAGGTCATCGGCAGAGAAGGATGGCCGAAAGCCACATTGGGTGGAGGGAAGGAAGCGGTGCTGGTGGAGGTGCTGGTGGATGCGGCGGGTAAGAATGGATTCCAGGACCTTGCTGAAGACCGAGGTAAGGCTTATAGGACGGTAGGAGGAGACAGCGGAAGGTGGTTTATCAGGTTTGAGGAACATTAGGATCCGGGAGGTTTTCCACAGGTCGGGGTAGAAGCCGGTGGACAAGACCACAGTGTACAGTCTGGCCAGGGTGGAGAGGAAGGAGGCGGGAGCTTCACGGAGGTGACGGTAAGTAACACGGTCGTGACCAGGAGCGGTGTTGCGTTTGGTGCGGAGTATAGTTAGGATGTCTTGAGTAGTGATAGGGGTATTGAGTTCGGTGTGTGTAATGTTGTCCAAGTATTGGAAGCCAGGAGCGAGTGGAGGGACAGAGGTGTCAGTTCGATCGCGGACATCGGGGAAGAGGGAACAATCGAAGTGGGGATCGTCAGGGACGATAAAGAAATCCGTGAGGTAGGAGGCAAAATGGTTGGCCTTACTAAGGTTGTCAGGAAAGGGACGGTCATTATGGAGGAGAGGATAGTAAGGGGGGGGTTTAGATCCGGTAAGGCGGCGGAAGGCAGACCAGTACTTGGACGAGTTAGCCAAAGAAACTGCTGCACCTGTCTAATACCGTGTACGGCCCCTCCGAGCACACAGAAGTGGCGCAACACGACGTGGCAGGCCTCGAGTAGTCTGAAGTAGTGCTGGGGAGAAAGTGACACCACGAATCCTGCACGGCTGTCCATAAATCCGTAAGAGTTCGAGGCGGTGGGGATCTCTTCTGAACAGCACGTTACAAGACATCCTATATACACGGTGGTCCATTGATCGTGACAGGGCCAAATATCTCACGAAATCAGCGTCAAACGAAAACACTACAAAGAACGAAACTTGTCTACCTTGAAGGGGGAAACCAGATGGCGCTCTGGTTGGCCCGCTAGATGGCGCTGCCATAGGTCACACGCATGTCAACAGCATTTAAAAAAAAATAGGAATCCCCATTTTTTATTACATATTCGTGTAGTACGTAAAGAAATACGAATGTTTTAGTTGCACCACTATTTTCGCTTTGTGGTATATAGCGCTTTAATAGTCACAAACATATGGCTCACAATTTTAGACGAACAGTTGGTAACAGGTAGATTTTTTAAATTAAAATACAGAACGTAGGTACGTTTGAACATTTTATTTCTGTCGTTCCAATGTAATACATGTACCTATGTGAACTTATCATTTCTGAGAAAGCATGCTGCTACAGCGTGATTACCTGTAAATACATGAATGCAATAAATGCTCAAAATGATGTCCGTCAACCTCAATGCATTTGGCAATACGTGTAACGATATTCCTCTCAACAGCGAGTAGTTCGCCTTCCGTAATGTTCGCACATGCATTGACAATGCGCTGACGCATGTTGTCAGGCCTTGTCGGTGGAGCACCATAGCAAATATGCTTCAACGTTCCCCACAGAAAGAAATCCCGGGACGTCAAGTCCGGTGATCGTGTGGGCCATGGTATGGTGCTTCGACGACCAATCCACCCTGCTATTCAATACAGCTTCAACCGCACGCGAGCTATGTGCCCGACATCCATCATGTTGGAAGTACAACGCCATTCTGTCATACAAAGAAACATCTTGTAGTAACATTGGTAGATCATTACGTAGTAAATCAGCGTACATTGCACCATTTAGATTGCCATCGATAAAATGGGGGCCAATTATCCTGCCTCCCATAATGCCGCACCACACATTAACCCGCCAAGGTCGCTGATGTTCCACTTGTGGCAGCCGTCGTGGATTTTCCGTTTCCCGATACTGCACATTACGCCGGTTTACGTTACCGCTCTTGGTGAACGACGGTGTCATTATCCCACAATTTCTCTTGTGCCCAGTGGCAGAACTGTACACGACGTTCAAAGTCGTCGCCATGCAATTCCTGGTGCATAGAAATATGGTACGGGTGTAATCGATGTTGATGTAGCATTCTCAACACCGACGTTTTTGAGATTCCAGGTTCCCCGCGCAATTTGTATGCTACTGATGTGCGGATTAGCCGCGACAGCAGCTAAAACACCTACTTGGGCATCATCATTTGTTGCAGGTCGTGGCTGACGTTTCACATGTGGCTGACCACTTCCAGTTTCCTTAAATAACGTAACTATCCGGCGAACGGTCCGGACACATGGATCATATCGTCCAGGATACCAAGCAACATACATAGCACACGCCCGTTGGGCATTTTGATCACGATATCCAAACATCAACACGATATCGCCCTTTTCCGCAATTGGTAAACGGTCCATTTTAACACGGGTAATGTATCACGAAGCAAATAACGTCCGCACTGGCGGAATGTTACGTGATACCACGTACTTATAGGTTTGTGACTACTCAGCGAAAAAAGTGGTTCAACTAAAACATTTATATTTCTTTACGTGCTACACGAATATGTAGCAAAAAATGGGGGTTCCTATTTTAAAAAAACGCCCTTGATATCCGTTAGACCTATGGCAGCGCTATCTAGTGGGCCAACCATAGCGCCATCTGGTTTCCCCTTCAAACTAGACAAGTTTCGTTCTTTATAGTTTTTTCGTTTGATGCTTATTTCGTGAGATATTTGGCCCGGTCACTATCAGTGGACCACTCTGTATGGTCAATAATGTTCATGTCTGGTACGTTTGACAGCAAGCGGTAGTGTTCCTGCAGCCACTCTGTAGCAATTCTGGATGTGTGGGGTATCGCATTGTAAGGTTGAAATATCCGAAGTCCGTAGTAATGCACAATGGGCATGAATTGATGCAGGTGATCAGTATGCTTACGTATGTGTAACCTGTCAAGTCGTATCTAGACGTATCAGTGGACCCATATTACTCCAACTACACACGACCCACACCATTAAAGAACCTCCACCGGCTTAAACAGTCCCCTGCTGACATGGATACTAGAGGCTGTCCCCATACCCATACACGTCCATCCACTCGATACAACTTGAAACGAGAGTCGTTCGGCCAGGCAACACGTTTCCAGTCATCAGCAGTCTAATGCCGGAGTTAACAGGCCTAGTCGAGGCGTAAGGCTATGTGTCGGACATACGAGTGGACCTTCGGCTCCGAAAACCAGTCTCGATGATGTTTCGTTGAATGGTTCGCACTTTTTGATGGCTGAGCATTGAAATCTGCAGCAATTGTACTTCTGTGACGTTGAACGATTCTCTTCAGTCATCGTTGGTCCCGTTCTCGCAGGATGTTTTTTCCGGCCTCATTGATGTCGGAGATTTGATGTTTTACCGGATTCTTGATACTCACTGTACACTCGTGAAACTGTCGCACGGCAAAATCCGGACTTCACCGTTACCTCGGAGACGCTGCTTCCCATCACTCGTGCGGTGAATATAACATCACGTTCAAAGTCACTTAAATCTTTTACATATCTCTGCATTTGAATGCGCACGCCTATAGCAGTTACTATGGCACTCCAGTGTATGATAACTGAATAGCGTCAAGTTTGCCCGTATTACAACTTCCAGAAGCGTCTGCTGTGACACCTCCAGAGCGCCGATGATGGTAACGTCTTAATATATTTTTACTTATACTGAGGTAACTCAGAAGGTGAAACTTCTACGTTTCTACTAAAATTGCTTAAGGCAACTGGACCTTCTAAAGCTGCTGAGTGAAACTGAAGTACTGTCATTTTGCTAGTTTATTATCATTTCATTCGTGGCCTACAGAATTACTCCTGAGAAATAAAGCTCAAACTTGTATTCATTAATGACTCATAATATACAAGGATAATGTAATCTGACTATTAATTTACACAAAAGAATGGTCCTGAATTAGAAGAAATCCTAACAATAAACCATTGTATTGTATTGTATGTTAACCGGGGACCTAGAAACGACGGAGAGGCTCCGTCCCCGCCGCAGCCGCAGTGGTCCACAACCCCACGACGACTACTGCAGTCCACTTCACCCCTCCGCTGCCCCACACCGAACCCAGGGTTATTACGGGGTTCGGCTCCCGGTGGATCCCCCAAGGAACGTCTCAAAAAATGTCCAAATGTGTGTGAAATCTTATGGGACTTAACTGCTAAGCTCGTCAGTCCCCTAAGCTTACACACTGCTTAACCTAAATTATCCTAAGGACAAACACACACACCCATACCTCAAGGAGGACTCGAACCCCCGCTGGGACCAGCCGCACAGGACAACGTCAACACCAGACGAGTGTAACTCCTATGTTTCCTTGGTAGAGTAATGGTGGTGTACGCCTACGTGGAGAACTTGGTTGCGCAGCAATCGCCGACATAGTGTAACTGAGGCGGAATAAGGGGAACCAGCCCGCATGCGCCGAGGCAGATGGAAAACCGCCTAAAAACCATCCACAGACTGGCCGGCTCACCGGACCTCGACACAAATCCGCCGGGACGATCCGTGCCGGGGACAAGGCGCTGCTTCCCACCCGGAAAGTCGTGCGTTAGACCGCACGGCCAACTTGGCGGGGTAACAATAACCCATACATTTCGTAAGTCACTTGCCTCACAGAAAATCGGCATGGCACGAACTACAGCAAACACAGCAAGTATACAGCCAGCTAAACAAAAATATTCTAACTACTAATAGGCATGTGGTTAGCAAAGGAAAGATTTTGTTGCAGAGCAAACAATGTATTTAGCAGATTTTACACTAATCATGTGACATCCAGTTTCAAAATTATATAATCATTTACAATTCCATTACCCACATTTTACAATCCATGTCCAACCAATATTAAACCACCATGACGGACACAAGTCCAGACTGTCCGCTCGTGCTAACACTGGTACTAACCTCCATCACTGCTAAGTATTAACTTCTAACTGCGAGTCCTTCCAGCCAGAGAGTCTCTTACAGAGAGCACACAGCGCTGTCAGTTATATTAATACAGCCTAAAGCGCTGCCAACATACAAACAATCAACAGGCTTATTACAACTATCATGTATAAACGTGAACCAAACACTCAAACTCACCTTTATATCGAAGAACACAGTTGGAATGCGTTTAAGAGTGTGTGTCTTTACGTCACATATTTTGTCCAAATTAAAAAACCGGTGCCTCTCTGTTGAGCTGTAAAGTAAAATCCACCTGGGTTAAACACAGTTTGTCGTATGCCGGAGGCAGTATACAGTCGCCTGAATGCGTGAATGCTATCACCTGAATTGGTTCTCTTTATGGTGGGCGGCCGTTGATACGCTTCAGTATGAACATTACGTACTAGGAAGGCAGGAGGTTCAAATCTCGCTGTGGAATATCAGACGCACTGATTCATCTTAATTGAGACAGGGGCATTATCAAAAAGGCAGGAAGTAGAAGGAGAGGGCATATTCGTGATTCTGATATCAGTTTAGCGGATAGTAATTGTGTAATATGTATTGAATAGAAAATCATACAGAGTTTAGGATGCGTCCAGCTTTTACCTCTCTGTCTTAGACATTACAAAAATATGCTTTGAGTGGCAGTTCTTTCTGACTAGAATATGAAATAATACAGTATTCACTGTTTACAAAATAATACGATACAGCAAATATCAAGGAAACTCAGCCAACACCTAGTCAGCATTCTTCAACGTCTCATAGCTTCTACTGACGCCAATTAGTTAATGATAGTTTCCCGTTAAGTGCCGTGTATGCGTTAGGAAAGCTTTCTGTACTGTTGATTGGCTACTCCATGGAGTGCTGTGTACACAACGACCATATGCGTGAAGTTAGAAGGAAGGTCAGCGTTGGCCGTAATATTGATAACTTATTGATAGCAAAATCGATTTTCACTCACATAGTGGTTATCTTCAGTGCTGCATGTTAAAAATTTCACAAAGCGACCAGTGAATAAGAAACAAAAAACCACAAATACACCTGAGTGTAAACCAACTGTTGGAAAGAATATACCTGTGGTGTACAAATTAAACTCATAGGCACTGGTATCAAGTTATTATCAGTAACCAAAGGTAAGAAACGATCGGAGAAACTGAAGCCGCTGTTTACATTCACCTGTACAGCAGACCTCGGTCTGACAGGGTCTCGGAACGCCCTCTATATGGCGTGTGTCACGTGAAGACTTAAAATTACTTTATCTGGCAAGAGATTACCACAGAATACCAAAGTGCACTTGCAAATCATTAATTGAATATTTCAAATTTAAAATTGTACATTAAAGAAACGCATAGCAAAAAAGAAAGGGGAAAATTCACGTCTTGCCATCATATGCTGGAGTGTTATTTTCAAACAACTTAAAAAACATGTAAGAATAAAAATCAACAGGTAAAATTATATCGTGTCAGATTACAGGACTAGTAAAGAAGAAAAGTAAAAAAACAACATGACATCAAATATGACAGAATTTGTTATAGCACAGTAACCGCCATCTGCATCCACAATGTGCTTTTAAAACATTCTGCTTTCATAATTACGCTGATTTTTGTAATTAAGCGTCAGAAATATATATAAAGTGTTCACATGTCCCAATGTCCCAACGGGACGAATGAGATGTGTGTATCATCACGTCGTTAAATACGATAAAAAACTGTTTGTCTGTAACCTAAAAAAATTTTATGACACGTAATGTGTTTCATGGCATTTTGACCTGCTATATCGTGACATGCATTGTATAATTACCAATATTTATGTATTTGACTTCTTGGTTTCAATGTAATATTTTACATAAATTAAGCACTTTGTACCTCTGACTTCCTACGCCAGATGGCGGTTACTGTGCGTTTCCCCCTTTCTTTTTTGCAATGCGTTTCTTTAATGTACAATTTAAAATTTTAAATATTCAATTAATGATTTGCAAGTGCACTTTGGTATTCTGTGGTAATCTCTTGCCAGATAAAGTAATGTTAAGTCTTCACGTGACACACGCCATATAGAGGACGTTCCGAGACCCTGTCACACCGAGATGTGCTGTACAGGTGAATGATGTGCTGTACAGGTGAATGTAAACAGCGGCTTCAGTTTCTCCGATCGTTTCTTATCTTTGGTTACTGATAATAACTTGATACCAGTGCCTATGAGTTTAATTTGTACACCACAGGTATATTCTTCCCAACAGTTGGTTTATACTCAGGTGTATTTGTGGTTTTTTGTTTTTTATTCACTGGTCGCTATGTGAAATTTTTAACATCCAGCACTGAAGATAATCACTATGTGAGTGAAAATCGATTTTGCTATCAATAAGTCATCAATATTACGGCCAACGCTGACCTTCCTTCTAATATATGTATTGTTGTCTGTAAATGTTCCGTGATTTGCAAGTCTGTAGGCTAGAATCTTCTAACTGCTGTACACATCTCACTGTCCAAGATCGTACAACCAACGATTAATAATTCTAATGACTGTAATTAACACTGAGGCTTTTTTCTCCCTTTAAATTCAAGGCAGGCCTTTTCTTAAGCCTCGGATAACGAAGAACCTCCCTCCTGTAAAGGTAAGAACGTTCTAACGACTTTTTAAGTTCTGTAAAACTCTTTCCATATCCGTTCTGTAAGCAATTCTGTGAGCAGTGGTCAGCGGCTACATGATTATTCCCACGTTGCAGCGCCTGCTACACCTTAGGCCTCAACAGGGCCGGCTCGTTCTTAAGGGCTCGGACCCACCCGAAATCCTTCGTATTTTTTCAGTATTGAATCACAAAGGTTGACTAAGACGTGACTTCGCGGTAGTACGAGTGTCAGAGACCACAGGTAATCAGGTCCAGTGTCCACTGCTCCGTTGCAGAGTCAAGATGTTTCTGTCAGCTGTCGCTAGCCGCGCCATTCGACAAGGGCCTGGTGGAAGCGTCAGGAGGCCCTTACTCCTTCCACACGTCCGGCTCGTAAAGCTGCAGTCGCAGTGACGTGGCAAAGCAGCTTCTCTTTCTCCGCCTCGTACTCGCCTTAGCGTAGCGTAGTGCCAGTTCTGGCGGTACCGCTGAACGGACCAGCTGACGCGTATCCTCCTTTCCCCGCATCCCAGACAACCCAACCCTCACTCACCCCTCCTAACCCTCCCGTTCGCTCCCCGACAAAACGCCTCGGGGCAGGCGGCTAGGGTCCACACTCAGAGCTGTACTGAGGTGATCCTGCGCGCTTGGCAGAGCTGCCAAAGTTGCATTCCCCGCCCCGCCCCCCACCACTCAGAAACACCACCTCATTGCAGTTCTTCTACACAGATACAAGACAATTTGTAATGTAAGTTTAATGAAAATGAATTGTGAAAGACGTGCGCTTCATTCACCATTTAGACCTCGTATTTCACATGACTAATCCCAACATTCTGGTATTCGGTAAAATAATAATTCAGGCAATATTAATAATTTCTATGGCTTGCCTGATTTATTTGACGGTTTCTACAGCTTGTCTCACACTGATCTGTGAGAGGAGCTCGGCGCTAGAATTTTTCTTTATTTGTGGGAGAGAGCAGCAGTCTTCCTAGCAGCCATGATGGCTTCCCGTTTCCCACGCCTTTTTCCGATCGCCAGGGTAGCACATGGTGTCGTCTTAAAGTTCAGTAGTGGCCAAAGTTTCTCCTGTTCAGTTCCCCAACCTGCCTTACCAACCCTGTAACTGCTATTTGTGTTCGATTTTAACGTCGCGATTTTAACGTCGCGAGGTCGCCTCCCTGTGAAGTTAAATTCAAAAATTTATTAAGAGACAGTTGATTTCTCATCAAGGCATTCATTCCACCCACTAATTAAGAGACTAATGATTATGCTACCTTTGCATGGTCAAAATACTGCAGCTCTTTAAAAATTCGCCTAGTGAGCAGGCATAACCTCAAAATATTTTCAAAAGGACATGTTTTTGATAAACAAGTGAAAATCAGTTTAGCCTAATTCCTTATAATAAGTTAACAAGGTAAAATTTTTATAGAAATAAGTATACTAATTCTATCATTATTAGAAAGATTATTAATTTAAATCAAGAATCTTAATATAAAACCTAAAATAATTATTAAATCAAAATATAAAATAATGAACTAAAACTTAATATTAAATATCGGTAATTTAAAGCCTACTATTATATTTAAAAAAGCAAAATATAGGTTAATGACTTTAAAGCTTATCCCCTTAAAGAATAAATAACTTAATATTTATAGTTAAAAATTAAATTAAAGCTATTAACTTCAAAAAATTATATTTTTTCTTAAGAAACTAGATATGTTAGGAAATGATTAACATTTCATTTATATAAATAATTTAACAATAATTATGACACATTGACTGTAAATTATTTATAAATCAAACTAAATCAAGACAAGTAACATAAATACTAAAATTTTGATAAACTGTGATACAAAAGGTACAGTAAATAAAATCTACATTAAAAAAATTAAAATAATATTTCATAGAACACTTCCATGACCAATACACAATAATTTAAAAAATCAATTCCATAAAATGTACTAAGACAAAAAACAACAAAATTATTTATATTAAATAATTAAATAAATACAAACTCAATATAATAAAATAAATAATCAAGACATCATGATTTGCACAGAAAAATTCTTATTCTCAACATGGGAATTATTATTCTGGGGTTTATACTTGTTCTCTTGGCTGTTTTTGGGAATAACGTATTTTACTTTTGCATTGATTGCCTTTAAACATTCTTTGTTTAAATTGCTTAAGTATTTTAATTAAAAATATTGTTTAGTGGGATCAATTATATGAAGTTTTTCATCTTAGGACATGTTTTTGTTTTCTATTTGTTCTTTGGGTTTTTTTGTTTCCCTTTGTAGAATTATAATCTTTATTTTTGGTATCTATTATTTAATAATTGATTTTAGAGTTTTGTTGAATGATAACTTTTAATTTGAATGGTTCTATAGTTGTGATAAGTTTAATTTTGGATTGGATGTCTCATATTTTTATATCTTTTGTTACATGTATTTCTTCTTTGGTAATTTATTACAGAGAGGATTATATAACAGGCAAGAAAAACATAAAACGTTTTATTATTGTTGTTTAATATTTATTCTTTCAATAGGGTTTTTAATTATTAGTCCTAATTTGATTAGAATTTTGTTAGGTTGGGATGTTTTAGGTTTGGTTTCTTATTGTTTAGTTATTTATTGCCATGATGTAAAATCTTACAGTGCTGGTATATTAACTGCTTTATGTAACTGGATTGGTGATGTTGCTATTTTAATTTATATTGCTTGACTGTTAAATTTTTCCAGTTGAAATTACATTTATAATTGTGTATTTATTACATATTATAATAAATTACACAATTTTATTGAATGTATTAATTATATTATTTAATCTTTCTTTATTAGTAGTGGAAAGAAAAATTAAATAGAAAGATATAACGTAATATATTTATTGATATACAGGTTTCATGTGTTCCGGCCCTCTGATTGTCCAGTTTAGGTGCGCACCCGTTTATCGCGGGTAGGCGCCAACCGCCCTCCGGGGGTGGATAGTGGACAAAGGGGCAGAAGTTCAGTTCTAGTGTGACCGTGCCGGAGACCGGAGGTGCTGCTTCCAGGAGGTGAAGTTCGGTAAGCATGAGCGACGACGTGCACTGTAGCTTCGCGACCTGCGGCCAAGAGGGAACCACATAGGTCACTGTGAATAGTTCGCGTCTTGCTGGTTTTATTGCTTTAGTACGGGAGGCTACCTAGCGATTCGCTCACAGTAGCATCTTCTTAGTCTTTGGCTGATTCCTGATTGTGCAACCCCTTCCTTTAGGAAATTGGACCCCATTTGATAATACGGCGACCGTTACTAAAATTCCTTTCCTCCTGCTATCGTGGCTTGTTATGAACGTACGTTGGGGCAGACTGCTGAACTCGAATCTTTCTTCCCCCCCCACGCCAATTAGGTTGTATTATTGTTTAATAAATGAGTCCGTTAATCTTACATTTTTCTCTATCTTTACGTGAACTCACCCCTAGTGTAAGAGAATAATTCAGAACTATTACGGTTGCTATAAGGTCGTGCAGGTCTCGCGCCATTAATGGTAGTATAAAGGTTCAATATCGCGCACCTGGCACGACCATTGCACGCATGGCACCGATAACAGTAGTAATCATGTTCAATTATTCCCCATTGATAAACTGGGAAGTGTTCACGGCTCAGTGTGAGTACGTGAGCACTAAATCCACTTGATGTGGTGGAAGTAGTGGCCTCTGTGTTACTTTGCTGGTTTAGACAAAAATTATCAAAAATCACAGCCCCTACAGCAAGGAATAGTAACAAGAAAACAACGAGCCACCGCTTTTAATTCTTAATGAAAATCTTGTTTCTTTACAATTTGTTAGCAACCTTCCTCCCTCCATGTTTCATGCTTGCTATTTTCAAAACTTCAAAGAGTGTAGTGCAATCAACATTGTCAAAAGCTTCCTCTGAATCTACAAACGCTGTAAACAATACACGTTTATATACAAACATGCCGCTACTGAGCACAGAATATGGAGTGAGAGTAAACCGAAGAATGTAATGAGGAATATGAGAAATGAGTTTAACGATAAACTTAACAGTGATATTGGGACAATGAAACAGACGATTTTAATGACAGACGAAGCAAAAAGGACACAGGAAGCAGAATAGCAGAATCGGAGACGGTATTCCTGCTCAAAAGAAGTATGCCAATCTCAAACATTGGCCATAATTTGAGGAATAAATTTCTGAGATTCTACATCTGGAGTACAACATTACATGGAAGTGAACCGTGGAGAATGTGAATCATGGAATGTAACGAAACCTGAAAAGTAGAGATGTTGTGCTTTGAAGGGTGTTGAAAATTAGATGGACTGATAAGACATGATATGGGAGTAAAACCTGAGAAGAAGAATAGAAAGGATGATAACACATGAGTTAAGACATCAGAGACTGACTTCTCTGATGCTAGAGGGAGATTTAGAGAGTAAAAACTGCTGGGAAAGGCTTGTTCTTCTTTTTTCCTTCTTCTTCTTGTGTTCTTTTCAAGGAGTGGATTGTGGCCTGTTTCGAAACCAAAGGAAATTAACGGAACTGTTGTCTCCATCTCTACATTGGCCCTCTTATACCCCATTTTCCACTTTGGTTCAAATGTAATGCCTTCGCCCACCTCTCGTGGTCGTGCGGTAGCGTTCTCGCTTCCCACCCCCGGGTTCCCGGGTTCGATTCCCGCCGTGGTCAGGGATTTTCTCTGCCTCGTGATGGCTGGGTGTCGTGTGCTGTCCTTAGGTTATTTAGGTAAGTTCTAGGTGACTGATGACCATAGATGTTAAGTCCCATAGTGCTCAGAGCCATTATTTTTGTAATGCCTTCCGTAGCAGGCGCTTAGCTGGCACCCTTTTAATGCGGTTATATCACTTCTTTCTCAGTATCTACTCTCTTCTGCCTTTGTTGTTTTCATGTCTAGTTATTATCTTATATCTTCACATCGCTCTCTGTCGCTGGTCGGTGTGGCCGAGCGGTTCTAGGCGCTTCAGTTTGGAACCGCGCGACCGCAACGGTCGCAGGTTCGAATCCTGCCTCGGGCATGGATGTATGTGATGTCCTTAGGTTAGTTAGGTTTAAGTAGTTGTAGGGGACTGATGACCTCAGATGTTACGTCCCATAGTGCTCAGAGCCATTTGAACCATTCGCTCTCTGTCTCTTAATGTTAGTCAGAGAAGCGAACTCAGAAACCTCATCTCTGTTGCTTCAATTCTTCTTTCCTCTCATTTTATTAGAATCCAGTTGATAGTATCATACGTAAATACACGCTTAGTAACCATGGTGCAATATTATTGTCATGTTCTTAATTGCAGTTCTGCTAAGACATCTCCTTACGCAAAACGATTTATGGCATTATATTTTTGTGTAACTAACAAATAATTGAGGAAACTGGATAAGATGAAGAGTTTATCAGAACGGAGGAAGTCGTGGTGGGCCACATGAAACCAGTCAGAAGACTGATGAAAACAAAAGAAGAAAAAAACTAACATGTACCCTCTGCTGTATATATATATATAGTTAGTTTTTTCTGTTTCTCAGGTACTAAACTAGCGTTGGCATTTACTCTCTGTATCTGTTTTGTTGCAGATCTTTTCAAGAAATCACGCCGCAGCGGCGACAGAAAACTAATGGAATAAAGGTAAGATCTTTTGCAACAAACACTTTCAGGCTACTTGGCTCCTTCAACTGCAACCATGACTTTAATAAAAGTGGCAAAGGTAATGTAAATGAGGACAGTGGGAGGAGTTGTGGTCTAAATAACAACTGATTTATTCTTTCTCAACGTCACATAACAAATGATGGCTAAAGAAACGCCACACAAAAGTTTTGTCTGACAATCGCTTTCAATAATATGCGGTCTATTGTTAACAAAGTGATCAGCTGGGGTACATCACACCATACTAACCAGAACTAATCGCTTTATCTGAATTCATAAATGTGATGGTGTGGCCCAAACACTACGCTACTATCAAGCATCTGCACTCTACTATTCCATAAAGAAAAATACGGTTCCAGAGGATGCTGCGAAGCATATATTGGAGCCCTACTCCGTGGCAGCGAATACTTAACCCTTCTGCAGGTGAGGGCGGCACAGCACTGCGCTCGCCGAGTCCAGTCTCGAACAGTGACAATCTGTTATTTACGGCGCTCACCTGGAAATATGCAGGTAGGTGGTCTCGCATTCGGCTGATTCGGAATGCAGATACTTGCCTATGAGCCTCTGAAACGCCAGTGGATTCCAGTGCGCAGGTGGACCCGGTTGCTGGTCTGCCAAAGCAATTTGACTCTGTGACACGACTCTGCGTGATGGAATATGTCAAACATTTAGATGGCCAACTCAAAATAAATAAGTACACACACTCGTAACTCGTGTGTCTCATGCAAGAAGCAGTAGCTCCTATGCTTCAGATGGTGAATGGCACGGACTATAAATGGCACACTAGCAAAGGAGACAAGTCGCACCGTGTAGGTAAAGACCTGCCGTTCTTTACTAGCGAAGAGGCAGTACGAGAGTGATCTCCTCTTTCTCTACAGCTTTTCTCCACAGCTCGGTAGCCTAGCGCATTTGCATGCTTAGACTATACCCTCTTTAGCACAAACCAATCACGAACTGGAGCTCAGCATTCGAAGCTGGGAGACCCCCCCCCCCCCCCCCCCCCTGCTGTGCATACACAGATTTGACCAACCAACGACTTAAAAATTAATGGGGAGGAAAGGAAAAATGATTCAGTTTGGCCCTCTGTTTTCCACGCATTTACGCCGTGTCCTTGCTTAAAGCATGACTTGGATGGAACCACAGCCCTCCATAGAAGATCGTTATCTCCCCTGTTGCGTCCATTTCGAACTTTCCAAAGAACAGCCATAAACTCGCTAAAAGGCACATGCCTTCACAAACATGTTTTGTGGCACAGTCTGGATGTGTGGGAGCCACTGTCCTGTCCCACGGAAATCTCATCCGCTTTCTACCTGACAAGGGAGCCGTACTCTCCTTCATTGCTGGCCATCAGGTCGTACAGTGCGCCAGTCAAACCTGCAGTGACTCCTCAGCCCTAGTCAGCTTACCCAGACGCGGCTGCCCACCGAATTGCACCACCCAGTGTGTCTGCGCAATGAGACTGAAGGACTTGGCTGTCAGCAAGCGATTTCACCCAGCTTCCGCAGGAAACAGCTCCCCTCGGCTCTCAGCCGCCCTATGCTTTTACAGCTGTCAATTAACTTGGCACGCTTATCGCGTAATTTTTAATATGAATTTAAACTGAATACTTATTCATGCAACAATAACTGTGACGTTATTCCTATTGTATGGAATGTTTGTTAAAATCCACGCCTAATTTTACTCAGGCGCTATTGCCAGAAATATCATGTGTATCCCAACGTGAAGACACCCGTCTTACTATGGATTAAAAATCTGTCTTTAATATTACGCGATAATCCATTAAATGCTTAATTATTTTTTCTGTGGGGCTTGACGCTACAGGATAGCTGCCTATGTGCAATGGCAGCGAACACATTTATAGATATTACTATTAATAAAAAACTGTACCTCTGGCCTAATGCACGACTGGCCATTAAAATTGCTACACCATGAAGAAATGCAGATGATAAACAGGTATTCATTGGAGAAATATATTAAACAGGAACTGACGTGTGATTACATTTTCACCCAATTTGGGTGCATAGATGCTGGGAAATCAGTACCCAGAAAAACCACCTCTGGCGGTAGTAACGGCCATGATACGCCTAAGCTTAGGGTCAAACAGAGCTTGTATGGCGTGTACAGCTACAGCTGTTCATGCAGCTTCAACACGATACCACAGTTCATCAAGAGTAGTGACTGGCGTATTGCGGCGACCCAGTTGCTCGGCCACCATTGCCCAGACGTTTTCAGTTGGTGATATATCTGGAGAATATGCTGGCCAGGGCAGCAGTCGAACTTTTTCCGTATCCAGAAAGACCCGTACAGGACATGCAACATGCGGTCGTGCATTATCCAGCTGAAATGTAGGTTTTCCAGAGATCGAATGAAGGGTAGAGCCATGGGTCGTAACACATCTGAAATGTAACGTCCACTGTTCAAAGTGCCGTCAATGCGAACAAGAGGTGACCGAGACGTGTAACCAATGGAACCCCATACCATCACGCTAGGTGATACGCCAATGTGGCGATGACGAATACACGCTTCCAATGTGTGTCCACCGCTATGTCGCCAAACACGGATGCGACCATCGTGATGCTGTAAGCAGACCTGGATTCATCCGAAAAAATGGCGTTTTGCCATTCATGCACCCAGGTACGTCATTGAGTACACCATCGACGACCCGTTACAGCCATTCGGATAAGATGTCTGTCATCTCGACTGCTAGTGATACGAGGCCGTTGGAATCCAGCACGGTGTTCCGTATTACCCTCCTGAACCCACCGATTCCATATTCTGCTAACAGTCATTGGATCTCGACCAACGTGAGTAGCAATATCGCGATACGATAAACCGCAATCGCGATAGGCTATAATCCGAATTTTATCAAAGTCGGAAACGTGATGGTACGCATTTCTCCTCCTTACACGAGGCATCACAGCAACGTTTCACCAGGCAACGCCGGTCAACTGCTGTTTGTGTATGAGAAATCGGTTGGAAACTTTCCTCATGTCAGCACGTTGTAGATGTCGCCACCGGCGCCAACCTTGTGTGAATGCTCTGAAAAGCTAATCATTTGCATACCACAGCATCTTCTTCCTGTCGGTTAAATTTCGCGTGTGTAACTCGTCATCTTCGTTGTGTAGCAATTTTAATGGCCAGTAGTGTGTGAATTAGAAAATATTACAAGATGCCGTTTTTAGTTTATTTAGATTATTCTTTTTAATACTTTTAGCATTAAGTGACCATTCAAACAACTTACATGATTTCTGTCATCATTGGCGTCGCTACAATAATAAGCCTACACAGAATGGCCAGGGCAACAGTTAATTATTATGTAACTGAATCATATGCAGGATAGGTACTCGCTATTGACAAAAACACATATTACGATAGTTAATTTCATATATATTAAACAAATTGCTGTTATTACTACAAATAATTGTATCAGTTACAGACAGTGAACAATAAGTGTCCTTCAGGTAAAACATCAGAATCGATAAGACAATGAAACAAAAAAATACACACATTCTTCTTCTACAAAAGGACAAAGATAATAATACGAATTGCTATTCTGAGAGCACAGATCACGCTTCCATTTTGAGTAACGATAACCTATTTATACTCTTTTTTACCGGAAGCTATGCTATACCCTCTTCCTTCGAACACAGGTAAAGCCAACGGTCATGCCTTCACTAGAGCACACAAGCAAGAGCATTAACTCCTGCCAGTCATTTCATCATATGAATGAAGTCAGATCATATTAAATGTAGCAACAAAGTAATAAAGATCAGCTTCGCTATAAACATTAAGCAGAATCACACCATATCAAAAGTGAGGGCGCCCTGCTGTCTCACATACACCTACATCAAGTTTCCTCCTCTTGGAATCAAACAGCATAATTGTACCGCAGAGTCGCAGATTCACACTGACTCTGCCCTGTTTGGGTTGCCACGTCTTCGCCTGTCGGTAGTGCGGTACGAAAAGAGTGTGACTGCTTACCTTCAAGGCCGTAATGGCATGCCTATGAGATGGTTATTATTAACAAATGGCTCTGAGCACTATGGGACTCAACTGCTGTGGTCATTAGTCCCCTAGAACTTAGAACTACTTAAACCTAACTAACCTAAGGACATCACACACATCCATGCCCGAGGCAGGATTCGAACCTGCGACCGTAGCAGTCGCACGGTTCCGGACTGCGCGCCTAGAACCGCGAGACCACCGCGGCCGGCAGGTTATTATTAACAATTCGCGCTCTTTGAGGTGTAGGCAAGATAAAATACGGAGCGCATGAGTCATTTGCCCTAACCACTAACACAGCACCAAAGAAGGTAATACAAGTGTTAGCACTTCTGACCTCATACTGTGACCCGCAGTCGGTCGATTGCCGAAGCTGGTGGCCAGGGTTGGCAGTTGGCCGCGCATCACAGGTGCTCCGGCAGCCACTTGTACAGCCCATTCGCCTGAATCGCAACTTAACAGTGTTCGCATGCTTACGAATTTATGTGAAAGTCTTGAAAAATCAGCACTACTAACCCGAGAGTACAGTGTAAAAGCACATTTGTCATTCCATGTAAGGTATGCTATTAAACTATAATATCTCCATTAATTTCGCCTTTGTTTCGAGTTTATGCTGGGGAAAACAGAGCTTTCCTTGCGTCCATTGAATACACTCCACTGGTATGAACGAAAGAAATCTTCAACAAAATTATGCATCAAAAATGTGAGAAATTAATTTTATAATGTTCGAAATAATAGTAAAACAATCTTAGCCCCACTTGTACGTTATAAATCATCAGTAGAGGTGCTGCACAAGTTCACAGATCATAAAAAAGAAACGTATACTGACCAAATCGTGCCTGTTTCCTCTTTTCATCCAGTCTCAAAAAATGGACTTTTTTCACTCTGCCGTCCACCGAGCCACCTCTATACCACTTTCAATAGAAAAGTTTAATGAGGAGATTAATTTACTTAAAACCATAGCAGTCAATAATGAATTTACGCCTAACATAGTGGACGATATCCTAAACAAGAAAACTGCAAGAACTACCACGCTCAACGCCTCATGCACTGAAATTAACCCAAAAAAGTTTTTCTATTCCTTTCATAGGACCCATTTCGTATCAGATTCAGCGCATGCTTCTCAACAAAGACAACTGCAATGTTGCCTTTTCTACTAATAATAATCTGAAGAGAAACTTCATTCGTAATTTGAAATCCATTCGCTCCCTTACATAAAGTTATGGCGTTTATAAGATCATCTGTGATACCTGCTACTCCTATTATATAGGGAAAACTGGACGTGCTTTCACCATCAGATATAAAGAACATCTTTTGAGAAAGAACGGCACCAGTCCCCTAAATTCATCCTTTGCCGATCATCTCTTAACTACTGGACACGTGCCTAAGGCCATAGGCGATAGTAATATTGTGCATACCGAAAAGAAGGGGCGTAGGTTAGATGTTTTAGAGTAATTGGAGATTTTCAAACATCTCTCTCGTCATGATGGCCTCATTCTCAACAAACAGCTGCAGCTGGAAAATAAAAACTTTTTCGACAGTATAAGGCCACTGCTTGGTCTATGATTCAGATTTCCTCATGCAGTTTACCGAAATGTTGTTTTCCTGTTATATCTTGTTTTTCTTGTATGTCATAACTCACTTTTTTTTACGTTACAAAATGTATCTATGTTTATAGCAGATAAATATGTAACTTCATCCTATTATTATTAGTGCTTACGTTACGCCTGAATCAGCTGCATCACAATTTCATGTGTCTAATTTGGAATGTACAGCAGCCTAGTTGTTTCTGCGGCTACTAGATGGCGCTCGTGGCAACACCATGTTTACTTGACCACACTTTCTAACGTGGGCACCTCAGTCTTGTTGCAACCCTTGTTGACTCGAGTACGGGAAGCCCTTAGCGGCTCGCCATCTTATTTACGACTATTCATGACGTCGTCTTTCCGGCTTAGTTTTTTTTTTAAATGTGGCTTGTAAGTACTGCATCTCTTTCCAGTCAGTACAAACTTTAATTTTATTAATGTATTATATACCTAATATGTTTTAGAACAGTTAGTTCAACTCTGAAGACGACGCTCATAGTAGTGTCGAAACCTGGTCAATTTTGACCTAATATTTGTGACCGAGGGCTTATTTGTTCTAATATAATAAATTATTTGATTAACCTATAACGAAAGTACAAAATACTTTCCATACTGTTTACGAGAGGGGTATAGTGCAAGCCATCTCTGTTCACCGATAGAATAACTCGATACCCACGTGGATTTGAATGAGTGGTAAAGGAATAACGAAGTCTAGCTAACAATCGACAAAGTTTTGGAACGAGAAGACATTAATTGAAAATATACTTGAAACACTAGAACCGTAAACGGAACGAGAACGAACTGCACGGCAAGGGCCTAAAACAGGCAGCAATCTCAGCCAGTTACACCAAGCATCGAAATACTACCACCTTCCGAGAGAACGTCTGAACCGTAGTCATTACCACTCCAAAACAGGACCCAGCAGCAAGCTTAAAACTTCCTCGTTCAGAGCCGGGCAGAGTTCCTGAATTGACACGCGATGCGTCTTATACATATCTGCCGCTGGCTTATCGACTCGCAGAAGACGCGATACTTTGCAGACAAGTGACTCGCGTTGGCTGTCCTTGCACGGAACATACGTAATTGCGATACAGGTTGAACCGCGGGCCGGCGACGTGTTCCAGCGACTAAAATGATTTGTTTCATACGCACGTGTACTATCCTTCATGATAAGATTTATGGAAGACAGTGTGAAACGGTCCTAACATTGGACGTATTTCTAATCGCAAAGAAGATCAGAAGTGCTACTCGTCTTGGTTGCACTCTGAAGCGACCTGCTACATCACACGGAACGTGCTCCTCATGGTGATTTACGAGCGCAGCGCTCTCCGGTGACAGTTCTCGATTGCATCTGGTGCGCTAATCGCGAAGTTTGTAAACGAAAATAAACTCGCGTAACACAGTTGTGTTAACTGTGTTAGCAATCGTCAAAAAAGAGCGGAGAAAAAGGTGAAGAATATTTTGGATTTATCGATAGCTTGGACAACGTATTGCTAGTAAGCCCGGCCGATTGGCCGTGCGGTCTAACGTTCGGCTTTCCGGGCGGGAAAGAGCGCCGGTCCCCGGCACGAATCCGTAAGGCGGATTTGCGTTGAGGTCCGGTGAGCCGGCCAGTCTATGGATGGCTTTTAGGCGGTTTTCCATTTGCCTCGGCGAATGCGGACTGGTTACCTTTATTCCACCTCAACTACACTATATCGGCGATTGCTAAGCAAATAAGTTCTCCACGTACGCGTACACCACCGTTAGTCTACCGCGCAGACATAGGGTTTACACTAGTCTGGTGTGAGACGTTCCCTGGGGGGTCCACCGGAGGCCGAATCGTACAATAACCCTGGGTTCGGTGTGGGGCGGCGGAGGGGTGAAGTGGACTGCGGTACACGTCGTGGGGTTGTGGCGGGGACGGAGCCTCTCCGTCGTTTCTAGGTCCCCGGTTAACATATAACAAACACAATACAATCATCATTATCATCATCATTCGTGACAGTGGCTAGACTGGACTGTGTAAAAATAGGGACCTTGTACGGGTGCTGATGACAGCGCAGTTGAGCGCCTCACAAACCAAACATCATCAAGGCCGAGATTTGTTTGGTAATTTCATTCGAAAGGAAGAGGAGATTCCTTTCGAAACTACTCACCATCATTGAAATAGGTATTTACCGGCAAGATTCAAAGATGGGGCAGTCCATAAGACCAGGACATAGGTTTCTATATTTTGCGCAATGTTTCATAAAATGAGGGGCAAAATCTTCTGGCGGAACTTCGATTAACTTTCGGACATAGACTGGGAGTCACGTTTTCTGGCCACTCAGGAAACATTCCAGTCACTGATTTATCCAACAAAATTTGCAGCAAATCCATTATTTATAATGAATAACACCCACTATTGGAGATAATACCTCTATGAAATTAATAACAATGAAGCAGAACGTGCAAAAGAAATTAGCAAGTAGCTAGATGCGAACTCGTTAACTTTCTCTTCGTAGTTTACAGCGTTTCCAACTACTTATTTCCAACATGACAGCAGTGCCTCAATTATAATGTATACAACGGGCAGAGGCTGTAGCTACAAATGTCGTTATCTCATGTTTAACTATGATAAACTCCACCACCAAGCACGGTGGCACAGTTGTAACACAAAAAGCATCGAATACAGAAAGCCTGTCTTTTATCATAGTAAATCTTACCTAGAACGGCGCGCTTTGCAGAGATCCCAAAATGTGTTGGTGCTTTGCAACAGTTTATGTATATATCACGTACTCTATAATACGATGTGTGTGAGAAAAGTACTGAGACTGATTTTTTATTTTGTATGAAGCAAAGCTTTAATTTTTTCAAACAACAGTACTGCCTCCTTCAAAATACGAGGGTCACTCTAAAAGAAATGCACATCATTTTTGTAAAAATACAGTTTTCATTCTGAATGTGTGAAGATTTTAGTGTGTAGATACATCCTTCCCCCTTATTTTCAAACTTAGTTCAACCTGTTCCCGTGGGTGGCGCCGTCACAGCATGTCTTCAAGATAACTGCTACACTTGACGTTCGTCAGAAGCAACGTGCTGTCATAGAATTCCTGTGCTGTGGAAACGAGACAGTGGGAAACATCCACAAGAGGTTGAAAAAGGTGTATGGAGATGCTGCTGTCGATCGCAGTATAGTTATTCGGTGGATAAGCAGTTTACGTGATGAAAGCGGGCACGGCAGTATTGAGGATTGTCCTCGCAGCGGCAGGCCTCGTACTGCGCACACTCCAGACAACGTGCAGAAAGTTAACCAATTGGTGACTGCTGACAGACACATCACAGTGAAGAAATTGTCACGCTACGTTGGGGTAGGGGATGAAAGTGTTTGCAGAATACTGAAAGTGTTGGCGTTAGAAAAGGTTTGTGCCAGGTGGGTTCCCAGAATGTTGACAGTGGCTCACAAAGAAACAAGAAAAACGGTATGCGCCGAACTTTTGGAACAGTACGAGAATGGTGCAGAATGGTACTTGGAAGAACTGTGACAGATGACGAGACATGGCTCCATCATTTTTCACCACAAACGAAGAGGCAGTCAATGGAGTGGCATCATGCAGATTCACCCAAGAAAAAAAATTCAAAACCACACCTTCTGCTGGAAAAGTTATGGCTACGGTGTTTTTCGATTCCAAAGAACTCTTGCTTGTGGAAATCATGCTAAGTGTAACCACCATAAAACCTGATGCATATGTGATAACATTGAAGAAACTTCAAACTCGACTGAGTCGTGTTCGACCACATCGGAAAAAGCAGGATGTTTTGCTGTTGAACGACAATGCTCGGCCACATGTCAGTCAAAACACCATGGAAGCGATCACAAAACTCGGATGGACAAAACTGAAACACCCGCCTTACAGTCCTGATCTAGCTCCATGTGGTTATCATCTCTTTGGGAAACTAAAAGACTCTCTTCGTGGAACAAGGTTTGAAGATGACTCCCTCGTGCACGGTGCGAAACAGTGGCTCCAACAGGTTGGTCCAGAATTTTACCGTGCGGGTATACAGGCGCTGGTTGCAAGATGGCGTAAGGCAGTTGAGAGGGATGGAAATTATGTGGAGAAATGAAAATATTGTTCCTAAAGGATGTATCTACACAATGTAAAACTTTCAAACATGTAGAATAAAAGATGGATTTAAAGAAAATAGTGTGCATTTGTTTTGGAGGGGTCCTTGTAGTTCCCTTTGGCGGGAATAGTTCCCAGTCTTTCTAGCAGCACTGAAAGATTTCATCTGGTACAGTATTTAACATGTTGGTCATATTCTTTAGAAGGCTCTCCACAGTTCCAAAATGACATCATTTTAAGAGATACCTTGTACACTGAAGAACCAAAGAAACTGGTACGCCAGCGTATTTACCCGTACACAGTGTCTAAAAACCACCAAACCGAATTTAACTGCATACAATGCAGGGATGTAAAACCGATGCCACATCTCATTGGCCACGTTTGACTCCATGAAGCAAAAAATCTGATACGACAGATCCTTCCTTTCACGCTTTGCAATGTAGTTGTTGTTGTTGTGGTCTTCAGTCCTGAGACTGGTTTGATGCAGCTCTCCATGCTACTCTATCATGTGTAAGATTCTTCATCTCCCAGTACCTACTGCTACCTACATACTTCTGAATCTTTTTAGTGTATTCATCTCTTGGTCTCCCTCTACGATTTTTACCCTCCACGCTGCTCTCCAATGCTAAATTTGTGATCCCTTGATGCCCCAGAATATGCCGTACCTACCGATCCCTTGTCAAGTCACGCCACAAATTTCTCTTCTCTCCAATTCTATTCAATACCTCCTCATTAGTTATGTGAACTACCCATCTAATCTTCAGCATTCTTCTATAGCATCACATTTCGAAAGCTTCTATTCCCTTCTTGTCTGAACAGTTTATCGTCCATGTTTCACTTCCATACATGGCTACACTCCATACAAATACTCTCAGTAACGACTGCCTGACACTTAAATCATCAGTTAGTTCGCTCCCCAAACAGCAAAACTCCTTTACTACTTTAAGTGTATAATTTCCTAATCTAATTCCCTCAGCTTCACCCGATTTAATTCGACTACATTGCATTATTCTCGTTTTGCTTCTGTTGATGTTCATCTTATATTCTCTTTTCAAGACACAGTCCATTGCGTTCAGCTGCTCTTACAGGTCCTTTGCTGTCTCTGGCAGAATTACAATGTCATCGGTGAACCTCAAAGTTTTTATTTCTTTTCCAGGGATTTTAATTCCTGCTCCGAATTTTTCTTTTGTTTCCTTTACTGCTTGCTCAATATACTGATTGAATAACATCGGGGACAGGCTGCAACCCTGCCTCACTCCCTTTCCAACTGCTGCTTCCTTTTCATGCCCCTCGACTCTTATAACCGCCATATGGTTTCTGTACAAATTGTAAATAGCCGCCGGCCGGGGTGGCCGAGCGGTTCTAGGTGCTACGGTCTAGAACCACGCTACCGCTACGGTCGCAGGTTCGAATATTGCCTCGGACATGGATGTGTGTGATGTCCTTAGGTTAGTTAGGTTTAAGTAGTTCTTTCTTGGGGACTGATGACCTCAGAACTTAAGTCCCATAGTGCTCAGAGCCATTTGTAAATAGCCTTCCGCTCCCTGTATTTTACCCATGCCCTCTTCAGAATTTGAATGAGGGTATTCCAGCCAACATTGTCAAAAGCTTTCTCTAGGTCTACAAATGCTAGAAATGTAGGTTTGCCTTACTTTAATCTATTTTCTAAGATAAGTCGTAGGGTTAGTATTGCCTCACGTGTTCCCACATTTCTACGGAATCGAAAATGGTCTCCTTTTACCAGTTTTTCCATTCGTCTGTAAAGAATTCGTGTTAGTATTTTGCAGCCTTGACTTATTGGTTCAAATGGCTCTGAGCGCTATGGGACTTAACATCTGAGGTCATCAGTCCCCTAGAACTTAGAACTACTTAAAGCTAACTAACCTAAGGACACCACACACATCTATTCACGAGGCAGGATTCGAACCTGCGGCCGTAGCGGTCGCGCTGTTCCAGACTGTAGCGCCTAGAACCGCTCGGCCACACTCGCCGGCCTTGACTTATTAAACAGATAGTTCGGTAATTTTCACATCTGTCAACACCTGCTTTCTTTGGGATTGGAATTATTATATTCTTCTTGAAGTCTGAGAGTATTTCGCATTGTAGAGGAACGTGGAATTCCGCGCTCTGATGCCACCAACTTCAGGTCCACGTATGTTTCCACGGCTCGTGAGTGAACGATATTAACAACTGAAACTGAGGTAAGCTGCTAATAGTCTGCTCACGATCTACACTGGTGGTTCAAGAGGAAAGAGAAAGATACAGTTCCGCACTGGCGCCTGATAAACAAAGTAAGAGCCTACGGAATATCAGACCAGCTGTTTTAGCAAACAAAACACAGCATGTTGTTATCAATGGAGAGACGTCTACAGACGTTAAAGTAGCTTCTGGCGTGCCACAGGGGAGTGTTATGGGACCATTGCTTTTCACAATATATATATATATATATATATATATATATATGACCAAGTAGATAGTGCAAGAAGTCCCATGCGGCTTTTCGCGGATGATGCTGTAGTATACAGAGAAGTTGCAGCATTATAAAATTGCAGTGAACTGCAGGAAGATCTGCAGCGGATAGGCACTTGGTGCAGGGAGTGGCAACTGACTATTAACACAGACAAATGTAATCTATTGCGAA
Organism: Schistocerca gregaria; assembly: GCF_023897955.1. Classification (NCBI taxonomy): domain Eukaryota; kingdom Metazoa; phylum Arthropoda; class Insecta; order Orthoptera; family Acrididae; genus Schistocerca; species Schistocerca gregaria. The sequence continues at coordinate 164,930,004 of NC_064922.1, forward strand.
TACATAGAAAGAAGGATCCTTTATTGTGTGATTATATGACAGCGGAACAAGCACTGGTAGCAGTTACTTCTGTAAAATATCTGGGAATATGCGTACGGAACGATTTGAAGTGGAATGATCATATAAAATTAATTGTTGGTAAGGCGGGTACCAGGTTGAGATTCATTGGGAGAGTCCTTAAAAAATGTAGTCCATCAACAAAGGAGGTGGCTTACGAAACACTCGTTCGACCCATACTTGAGTATTGCTCATCAGTGTGGGATCCGTACCAAGTCGGGATAACAGAGAAGATAGAGAAGATCCAAAGAAGAAAATGGTTCAAATGGCTCTGAGCACTATGGGCCTTAACATCTATGGTCAGCAGTCCCCTAGGACTTAGAACTACTTAAACCTAACTAACCTAAGGACATCACACAATATCCAGTCATCACGAGGCAGAGAATATCCCTGACCCCGCCGGGAATCGAAACCTGAAACCCGTGCGTGGGAAGCGAGAACGCTACCGCACGACCACGAGCTGCGGACTCCAAAGAAGAGCGGCGTGTTACGTCTCATGGTTATTTGGTAACCATTATAGCGTTACGGAGACGTTTAGCAAATTCAAGTGGCAGACTCTGCAAGAGAGGCGCTCTGCATCGCGGTGTAGTTTGCTCGCCAGGTTTCGAGAGGGTGCGTTTCTAGATGAGGTGTCGCATATATTGCTTCCCCCTACTTATACCTCCCGAGGAGATCACGAATGTAAAATTAGGGAGATTCAAGCGAGCACGGAAGCTTTCCAGGAGTCGTTCTTCCCGCGAACCATACGCGACTGGAACAGAAAAGGGAGGTAATGACAGTGGCACGTAAAGTGCCCTCTGCCACACACAATTGGGTGGCTTGCGCAGTATAAATGTAGATGTAGATGTAGATGAACCACGTGCTCAGAAATTAAAGCAACTCGAGTTTTCATCCGCAGTAGCGTCGATTAGGCGCCGGGCATCGCAGCAGCCTTATATTGAGTTTTCCCGCGAACGCTGCTTGTTGGGGGCGGGAAATTACCGACGCCGCGCCGGGCAAACACACAGCAGGCGGGCGTGGCGTGGCCGCCTCTTGTCAGCTCTGATTTCCGCCGATGCTCCCGCGGGGGCCGCTAGCGTGCCGGCCAATCAGGAAGCAGCAGCAGGCAGGCGGCCGGCCGGCCTGCCGCCCCCACCGGGCGCATGGAGCGCGGGGGTGGAGGCCGCTCTTTCTGCGCCGCTGGACAGATACGGAGTGGCGTCAAGATTACCCCCACCTCCGGCGGCCGGCCAGGAAATCTCTCCTGGGCAGAGTGGCCGCTAGGCCCCGCTGCGGCCGGAGGTCAAATGGCCAGCCGCAACCTGAGCCACCTCGCCGCAGCGGCACCCTCCTCTCCGCGGCTTACCGCGTCACGAGTGCGCTCCACGGCCCGGGGTTCCGCAACATACTGCGCCCCAACCCACGGCCACTTTCACACCCGACAACCACCCACCTATAATTCTAATCAATTATAACACACCACGGACGTTCAATTAGTAATGCAACACATCCCTTTCTTCCTACATAGGGAGAAACTATCATCACAACAATACACGGTGAGTCAAAAAAATGTACACACACTTTGAAGCGTCATAAAAAATTTATTTCCCGTTCTACGAGGGCTATCCACAAAGTACATTACGTTTTGGAATTAAAAATAAAGTATTGGAATTTTTTTTTATTTTATACAAATCAAAGCCACACTTAAATACTACTTTTCTACATAGTTGCCATTTAAATTAAGGCACTTATCGTAGCCATGGACGAGCTTGGAAATTCCTTCGTCGTAAAATTCGGCCGCCTGCGCCTTCAACCACGTGGTTACCTCTTCTTGAAGCTGTGCGTCGCCATCAAAACGCTAGATAGCCAACCACTTCTTCATTCCTGAGAATAAGTGGAAGTCGCTCGGTGCCAGGGCGGGACTGTACGGCGGATGAGGAAGCAATTCCCACTTAAAAGATTCGAGAACTTCACGAGTGGCATCTGCCGTGTGGGTCCGCGCGTTGTCGTGAATCAGCAAGATCTTTGAGCCCAACTTTCCCTTGCGCTAGTTTTTTATTGCTCTTCTGAGGTTGTGCAGAGCTTGGCAACACCTTTGAGAGTTTATTGTAGTGCCTCTTTCCAGGAAATCCACAAAAATCACACCTTTTCTGTCCCAAAAGAGGTAACCACGTGGTTGAAGGCGCAAGCGGCCGAATTTTACGACGAAGGAATTTCCAAGCTCGTCCATCGCTACGGTAACTGCCTTAATTGAAATGGCAACTATGTAGAAAAGCAGTATTTAAGTGTGGCTTTCATCTGTATATAATAAAAAAATTCCAATACTTTATTTATTTTTAATTCCAAAATGTAATGTACTTTGTGGATAGCCCTCGTGCCGCGCGGGATTACCCGAGCGGTGTCAGGCGCTGAAGTCACGGACTGTAAGGCTGGTCCCGGCGGAGGTTCTAGTCCTCCCTCGGACATGGGTGTGTGTGCTTGTCCTTAGGATAATTTAGGTTAAGTAGTGTGTAAGCTTAGGGACTGACAACCTTAGCAGTTAAGTCTCATAAGATTTCACACAATTTTTTTTTATAGCCCTCGTACAGTGATAAATTTCTGGGAATGGAAAGCTTAAAGTCCAATTGGAAAAATAAATGTACTTTGCAAATGTAATTAATTTTCGAACTGGTGGCCTTCAGCATCAATAAATTAATAAATTTTTGAGTACGAGTCACCACTAATTCCCTACATTGTACCCAAGTGTCCAATGAGATTTCTGCGCACACCGCCTGATTCTCATTCCAAATTTGTGTCCAGGTTACGCGGTTTACGTTCGTACACCTCGTCTTTTACTGTGCCCCATAAGAAGAAATCCAGCGGCGTGAGGTCTGGAGAGCGTGCAGGAAGCTCGATTTCCGGAAAAGCTTTTGACACCGTTCCTCACAGGCGACTTCTAATCAAGCTGCGGGCCTATGGGGTATCGTCTCAGTTGTGCAACTGGATTCGTGATTTCCTGTCAGGAAGGTCGCAGTTCGTAGTAATAGACGGCAAATCATCGAGTAAAACTGAAGTGATATCAGGTGTTCCCCAGGGAAGCATACTGGGACCTCTGCTGTTCCTGATCTATATAAATGTCCTGGATGATAATCTGAGCAGTTCTCTTAGGTTGTTCGCAGATGATGCTGTAATTTATCGTGTAGTAAGGTCATCCGAAGACCAGTATCAGTTGCAAAGCGATTTAGAAAAGATTGCTGTATGGTGTGGCAGGTGGCAGTTGACGCTAAATAACGAAAAGTGTGAGATGATCGACATGAGTTCCAAAAGAAATCCGTTGGAATTCTATTACTAAATAAATAGTAAAATTCTCAAGGCCTTAATTCAACTAAGTACCTGGGTGTTAAAATTACGAACAACTTCAGTTGGAAAGACCACATAGATAATATTGTGGGGAAGGTGAGCCAAAGGTTACGTTTCATTGGCAGGACACTTAGAAGGTGCAACAAGTGCTCTAAGGAGACAGCTTACACTACACTCATTCGTCCTCTGTTTGAATATTGCTGCTGGTGTGGGATCCTTACCAGGTGGGATTGACGGAGGACATCGAGAGGGTGCAAGAAAGGGCAGCTCGTTTTGTACTATCACTTAATAGGGGAGAGATTGTGGCAGATATGATACGCGGGTTAGGATGGAAGTCATTAAAGCAAAGACGTTTTTCGTCGCGGCGAGATCTATTTACGAAATTTCAGTCACCAACTTTCTCTTCCGAATGCGAAAATATTTTGTTGAGCCCAATCTACATAGGTAGGAATGATCATCATAATAAAATACGAGAAATAAGAGCTCGAACAGAAAGGTTTAGGTGTTAGGGAGTGGAATGGTAGAGAGATAGTATAATTGTGGTTCGATGAACCCTCTGCCAAGCACTTAAATGTGAATTGCAGAGTAGTCATGTAGATGTAGATGTAGATGTACCCCTTCATTAGAAAAAAGGTTTTTACAGACGGACGGCAAATCTACATCTACATCCATACCCCGCAAGCCACCTGACGATGTTGAGGCCAACTTATTTTGTTGAGCCCAACTTACATCGTAGGAATGATCATCAAAATAAAATAAGAGAAATCAAAGCTCGAACAGAAAGGTTTAGGTGTTCTTTATTTTCCCACGCGCTGTTCGGGAGTGGTATGGTAGAGAGATAGTATGATTGTGGTTCGATGGACCCTCTGCCAAGCACTTTAAGGTGAATTGCAGAGTAATCATGTAGATGTAGATGTAGATGGTCCCCTGCGTCCTATCCACTGGCCTGCCACATTGTGATCCAGCTATGCTTATGCGTTCCTATGATAGTGCGTCGGGCGCCATCTTGTTGGAAATAAAACTCATCATTACCGTATAATGCACGAATGTCAGGGAATATGGAGTCAGCAAGCATTGTTATGTACGTTTCTCCAGTAACACTACCTTCAAAGCGGAAAGACCCAATGAGTCCCCTTGCACACGAATCACACCACACATTTACACCAGGCAAATTCACAGCCTTTTCAACTGTAATGTGAGGATTATCTTCAGCCCAGTACACACAATTGTGACTATTGACAGTTCCATTCAGTTTGAATTGGGCTTCATTAGACCAAAATATGCTATCCATAAATCCCAATTCACGTCTCACCATCACCTGAACCCATTCACAAAATTCTAACCTTCGATCTGGATCTTCGTCACTTAGTTGTTGCACCAGCCTTGGAATGTACACACGAAACTTACCTTTCTTCACAATGCGTAGCACACTACTAGCACTTAAGCACTTACATTACTCTCACGTGCCGCTTGCATTGAAGATTTTTGAGGTGAACGCTGAAACACTTCCAAGACCGCAGTTGTGGAATCATCACTTGTAGCTGTACGAGGTCGCCCTGATCGACCTTTATGCACATCACACACTATTCCATGAATTTCGAATTTGTCTCGTATACGAGTAATTGTTAACCTTGAAAGTGGTTCTGTACCATACTCACTTCTCCACTGTCTTCGAACCGCAGCTACATTCTTAAACTTCCAGTACCACCTAATTACCTGCTTCCGCGCTTCAAAGCTCAAAAGCTCGTCCCTCATGTTGCAGTTACTTCCTTACCACTGCTGTCACCTGTTGAAGAAACATAACTATTTTCTCACAGATATTTAACCTTGTAGAACGGGAAATAAATTGTCTATGACAGTTCAAAGTGTGTATACATTTTTTGATGCACCCTGTATAAGGGAAATCAGAGCTCGCATAGAAAGATACGGGTGTTCGTTTCTTCCGCGCGCTATTCAAGATTAGAACAATAGATAATTATCGTGGAGGTGGTGCGATGGACCCTCTGCTGGGCACTTAACTATGAATTGCAGAGTATACGTGTAGATGTTGATGTAGACGCTCAATAATCCTACAGTAGATTCAATATCACGTTTCAGTCTCTATGTATTTCCCGATTCTATTTCACTGATTCATTGTACTTTTGAAATGCTTGCACGTTGCTGTTCATCTAAATGCAAATCAATTAAACCTTGACCAAATGCGACCAGGGCTGTCGATACATGGATACGAAATTTTGATTTTTCGTACTGTGAAGCTGCAGTGTGTACATTATCAAGGTCCAAATAACCACGATATTTACTGCTCCGGCCGGCCGGTGTGGCCGAGCGGTTCTAGGCGCTACAGTCTGGAACCGCGCAACCGTTACCTGCCTCGGGCATGGGTGTGTGTGGTGTCCTTAGGTTAGTTAGGCTTAAGTAGTTCTACGTTCTAGGGGACTGATGACCTCAGTAGTTAAGTCCCATAGTGCTCAGAGCCATTTTTTATTTTTTTTACTGCTCCAAGGAGATTTGTCCTTTTCGAGAAAGAGACATGGCCAACAGAAGAGTTGACACAATGTTTCACTGACGCATAATCGAACTGTTTTGTAGTAATTAATGGGATTAAATGTTCATATGAAATTTCTGGATTTATTCTTTCTTTAATTTGTTGAGACAGGGAGTTGTCGAACACTCTTAACTTTTCACTGAATAGCCGTGAATAGAAAGATTCAATAAAAACATTTACTATAAAATCAATATTTCAGTCACTCGTTTTGCGAAACAGTTGGATAAAATAACATTCAGTCACATTAGATACGATGCATTCATCCGCTCACTAGTGAACGTCCAATTCGGGTAAGTAGAAAAGGATACGTTCTGTAGGCAATCTTCCTACTGCACCTATTGCGGAAGCTTCGTGTGACGTCACAAACGGCCATCTTGGTGTCAAGACTACCACAGCGGCTAGCTTGTACGTTCGAGAACCTTAACAAGGAAGCTCTCACGCTAGTGGAGCAGAGAAACGGTACTCTGTTCATCAGAAGAATAAACCCTGATGTAAACAAACAAAAACGTGATGACTGGTCAGAAACGTAGCACACGTACACTGTTGTTGTTACGCTCTTGAAAGTAGGTCCTACTTACGTGTTAAATATCTTATTACTAAGTTAAGTTAAATGAAACTTTAAGATATTGTAATGTATTAGCAGCCATCAATGTTTTCCTTAAAAGTGCTTTCGCTATGTAATTTTTATTTCAAAAATCTTGTACAGTCACAGTCTCCGTATTGTTGTGTTCTGATTGTCACTCTGTTAATGCGCAGTATGAAAATGGCTGAGGCTGGTTCCTGCTCCGTAGTGCAACATAAATGTGGAACGCGGTTGAAACCTTCGATAAATAGGTTTTTCGTAAATGTAGAGAAAAAAATCGGTTTTGAAGCTTTCCGAGGTACTGTATTCGATACAGTTGAGACGGAAACAGTCATTAGATGTATAGCGGATTCGGTAGCTTAATAGACCGATAATTTATTGCAGTCCATGGATCGCTGATTGAACTCTCGCCTTGATCATCCTTTTCTTTCGTTCAGTTTGAAGTACCTACATCTCGTAACTGTAAAATTCATAATTCTTTATCTTTTTTATGTGTAATGCGCGTCATCTTGTTTCTAATTACAAATTTCACGCGAAATTACTGTTTGCATTCCAAATATAAATTCTCAATCATCGATATTTTGTGAAAGATTGTTGTTAATAAAGGTTGCTTAAATTAAGAAGACATAACAAATTAATTTTTAGGACAAATTGAAAAACCAAATACCTCTTATTTGGACTATGTCCATTGTTTTATACCACAGATGTAGTCTCTCACAACCAGAATGGTAAGCGTCGTAGGAAGATGAAAAACAATCTTTCCCACAGGATCCAGCCAACATACAAATGCTTCATTTTCACATTTGCCTCTGTAGCATTACAATATGAATCCAACAGAACTGATCTGGAGCCAACTTAACGGGATTCGCCGCGAGAGATAACTAGACCGATAAGCCGCCAGACGTAGTGGAACTAACGCACACAGCTTCTTATCATGTCACTGCCGAACGCTGACGATATATACAACGGCACGTCATAAAAGAAGAGGAAAAAATGCGGCGGCTGGGTGGTTTCATGGATTCAACGTAGCAGATGATAATTCCAGAAGTGAAATGTATGTCTCGGATTCGGATAAGGAAAGAGCCAAGAGATTACCAGACGACTGACTGTAATTGAGGACTTCAGTGGCTCCAGGATTCAACAATACGGAGAAATCCCTGTAGTATGCTTTTGCATTACACATAACACGCTCAGAAAAATTACCCTGTGTTTAAGTCAGGAATTTGCATCATTCTTGCTTGTAATGAGAATACCAATGTGAAGTGAGAACGAGAGCATTTTATGCTTTCCGTCTGGTCACCTAAGAAGCGTGCGGTATTGCTGCAGTTTTACCGGATATAATTTCATTCTCTTTAAAAATCAGATGACATTCGAAACTGTATTGTGTCACTGCTCGTCTCTTTTTACATCTGAACTGCACCTGGTCACATCATTGCTCTTTAAATGGACCAGCTGGTCCGACAGTACGTCACATAAATGGACATTTGGAAAAAGGGAAAGGAAGTTTTTGTTATGAGACGTGTGAATTATAAATTATTTGAAGACTGTGTACATGTGCGTGATGTACACTCCTGGAAATTGAAATAAGAACACCGTGAATTCATTGTCCCAGGAAGGGGAAACTTTATTGACACATTCCTGGGGTCAGATACATCACATGATCACACTGACAGAGCCACAGGCACATAGACACAGGCAACAGAGCATGCAAAATGTCGGCACTAGTACAGTGTATATCCACCTTTCGCAGCAATGCAGGCTGCTATTCTCCCATGGAGACGATCGTAGAGATGCTGGATGTAGTCCTGTGGAACGGCTTGCCATGCCATTTCCACCTGGCGCCTCAGTTGGACCAGCGTTCGTGCTGGACGTGCAGACCGCGTGAGACGACGCTTCATCCAGTCCCAAACATGCTCAATGAGGAACAGATCCGGAGATCTTGCTGGCCAGGGTAGTTGACTTACTCCTTCTAGAGCACGTTGGGTGGCACGGGATACATGCGGACGTGCATTTTCCTGTTGGAACAGCAAGTTCCCTTGCCGGTCTAGGAATGGTAGAACGATGGGTTCGATGACGGTTTGGATGTACCATGCACTATTCAGTGTCCCCTCGACGATCACCAGAGGTGTACGGCCAATGTAGGAGATCGCTCCCCACACCATGATGCCGGGTGTTGGCCCTGTGTGCCTCGGTCGTATGCAGTCCTGATTGTGGCGCTCACCTGCAGGGCGCCAAACACGCATACGACCATCATTGGCACCAAGGTAGAAGCGACTCTCATCACTAAAAGACGACACGTCTCCATTCGTCCCTCCATTCACGCCTGTCGCGACACCACTGGAGGCGGGCTGCACGATGTTGGGGCGTGAGCGGAAGACGGCCTAACGGTGTGCGGGACCGTAGCCCAGCTTCATGGAGACGGTTGCGAATGGTCCTCGCCGATACCCCAGGAGCAACAGTGTCCCTAATTTGCTGGGAAGTGGCGGTGCGGTCCCCTACGGCACTGCGTAGGATCCTACGGTCTTGGCGTGCATCCGTGCGTCTCTGCGGTCCGGTCCCAGATCGACGGGCACGTGCACCTTCCGCCGACCACTGGCGACAACATCGATGTACTGTGGAGACCTCACGCCCCAAGTGTTGAGCAATTCGGCGGTACGTCCACCCGGCCTCCCGCATGCCCACTATACGCCCTCGCTCAAAGTCCGTCAACTGCACATACGGTTCACGTCCACGCTGTCGCGGCATGCTACCAGTGTTAAAGACTGCGATGGACCTCCGCATGCCACGGCAAACTGGCTGACACTGACGGCGGCGGTGCACAAATGCTGCTCAGCTAGCGCCATTCGACGGTCAACACCGCGGTTCCTGGTGTGTCCGCTGTGCCGTGCGTGTGATCATTGCTTGTACAGCCCTCTCGCAGTGTCCGGAGCTAGTATGGTGGGTCTGACACACCGGTGTCAATGTGTTCTTTTTTCCATTTCCAGGAGTGTATAACAAACAATAAAGAACGTAAATTATTATTGTCAAAACACAAATATCGACGTAATTAATAAAATACAATTCTTTGGTATAATCTCTGTGTAACATAGGCCATGAAGATCAGAGACAATGCTTTCATTGAACTATCTTTCCTGTTTTGTTTCATCTAGTGGTAGGTCGCCATTGTAGTGCTGTCTGACAATTAACGTAAGTTTTATCTGTATTTTTGAAAAATATAATAGAAATTGTTATTAGAGAGTGTGTATTATTGACTTAGTTGTCACCTCTCATGATCGCAACCATTAATTATAATTAACAAAATTTTTACAAAACATCATAGTGCAGGGAGCTCATCTCCCCTAGCAGAATTTAGTCGGCCATTACGCTGACTGTATTATTTAATTAAAATTTCATATCATAATATTTAATGTAAATGCGAGAGACTTCTCAATTTTGACCTTTCATTAATTTTGAAGTTAAAATTAATTTCAGTTACCAAAATTCACAGCACAGAATCAGTTCAGTATGTTTCATTTTGGCCGCCTAATAGCAGACGAGATTCTCTCCAGTTTTGCCTTACAAATAATGAACAAGAAATATTGAAAATCGTTACATTCCGCAATATCTCAGTTAATCTGTATGTAATTTGGTACATAAATAACTAGTAGCCCCTGAGATTCATGTTAATAATTACACTTTGCGTAAGAATACGCATATTTTCTTTTCTAAATAGGCGCGCTCACGCAAACTATTTATTAGAAGGCGGTGAGTTGCGCGTTGTGTTTAAAAAATATTATATCGTATCTACTTCGGGGCCGCCGTTGTCCGTACGAGTGTTATCGCGGTATAAGTTAATTAAAACTCTCATGCTAGCCCACAATATTTAAAGCCACCCCAACCAAAATCATAAAATTTATATTTATAAAAAAATAAAAATATACACTTATACCGTGATACTGGCTGGCTCCGGTAAAGCTGTTGTCCCACATTGTCGCTCAGTGTGCGTGAAACACGGCGTAAAACGTATTCTTATGATTTTATTTGACTGTACTAGAAACAGCTTGGCTTCCGCTCCACGTGAAATGGAAATCCAATGAGATTCAATCAAACGCGGGAGAATACGTGGTGTAATGCTTACATCAGGTTTATTGTTACGATGAACAGAGTATAGCTGTCGGTTCAGAGGAAAGATAGTACCAACTGTGAAATAGATACTGTATTGTGAGACCTTAACTTTTCCAGGCGATTTGAATGTTCATATAACTTACGGGTTTGCTGCCCAGTGACGTCGTCGACCATCGCCGGTATTTCGACAGGAGCACACCCTACCATTCTCTAGGCACAACTTGAAAGAGGAAGCAATGTGAAAGGGAATTTACTACCTCGATTCACAGAGGAGAAACAAGGAAGATACCACACACACAACAAGTAACCGCAGAGTCAACATACAACAAAAGATAACCAACATCAGAAATATCGATAGTGACTATTAATCAACAGGTGAGGTAGCACTAATTCTGCCCCTCTGTGTTTTGATGAGAGACAAAGCCGGATTCCTAGCACCATTTAAACAAAATCCACCATCTCTGTTTATAAGGTTGCTTGATAGTTTGATTTCAACAGCTTCCTTAATATCGGTATCCCAATACCTGGACGTGCAAGCCAGAATCTCCGTGTTGTATTCCATAGAATGACCGGTGTCAAGGCAATGTTCTGCAATAGCGGATTTTCTCGGCTGTTGTAAGCGTGTGTGACGCTTAAGCACCGGTCTTCCACAGTCCTGATTGTCTGACCAATATATGACATGCCGCAACTGCAAGGAATACGATAGACCCCAGCCTTACACCAACCAAGAATCTTCTTTTACGGACGCCAACAGGGCCTTAATCTTCGAAGGTGGTGGAAACACACATTTAACATCATATTTCCGCAAAATACGGCCAATACTGTTGGAAATGCTTCCTGCGTAAGGCAAAAGGGCCGTAGACTAAGGTGCCACTTCGTTGCTATCGTCACGCACCCGTTGCACAGAAGGCTGCCTTCTGTGTTGACACTTGTTGTGTGTGTGGTGTCTTTCTTGTATCTCCTCTGTGAACCGAAGTATTAAATTTGCTTGCACATTTTTTCTTCCTTGCATTTGTGCCTTGAGAATGGCAGGGTGTGCTCCTGTCGAAATATCGGCAGTGGTAGACGACGTCACCCGGCAGCAAACCCGTAAGATATTTGAGGTACTGTATTAATATATTTACGATTTAATTACTGCGAATGGACTTAAAAACGAATATTTATGACTGAACGGTTCATATATGTAATAGAGCAGAAATTCATGCATTGTATTCATGGGTAATATGCCCCTGAATACTTCCATCAAATAAAAGTAAAATAAGAATGAGTTTTTATTCATTAGCGCTTCTCATAATACCAAATACGTTGCTGTAGGTCGGAAGAGAATTAAGCTCAAATAAAACATATCCCGCACTATCGTGGAATTCCTTTTCTAATTAAATTTTTTGTGAAAAATTTCTTCTTATCTTTTTTTCTTTTTCACCACCTGACACTCCAGGATATACAGGAGGGAATTCAGTTTAATTCCCCGTTTTCTTATAAGTGTGTTGATGTGGAAGAAATGTGAGAAAGGGACTGTAAGATGACAAGAACTATGCCTCTTACATGAAGTCATTAAAGATCACCGAACTCACGTTGAGCGAACAGTAGGGCTGAACAAAAATAGCTGATAAGGCACAATGCATCTTGTACAGGGTATAGTATGGACGTATTGGAATAATTAATGTTAGGTGATGGTTTTAAAGTAATTCACGTTACATGAAAACTTCGTAGAAACGTGTCGATTTACTGGAGGCTAGTTAACCCCAGGGAAGTATTGAGAGTTGACCACAGCCGGGTGGCAGCGCGTGGCTGGGGAGCAGCGAAGGGAAGCAACAATAGGCAGCTTAGGGTGGCTCAAGCTCTGAGAAAGCGGTAACGGGGCGTGGCCTCCACCTGCCTTAAGATGAGTGACAGTGAGTGCGTGGTTGACCCCATGCTGGTGTACCGGGAAGCAAACGGGAACTTGTACACCTGTTGATAAATGCCCGTCGTCCCGTTTTCAGTGAAACATGTGAGAAAGTGGCGCAAAGCTACGGTGGAGCGCTCAACAGAGGACGAAATATGCGTGCTCGTGACTATAGCAACTCTTTGCTGAATTAACGGCCCACAGACTCTGAAGTAAATCAGGTGAAGTGCGACAGAATGAAATACGCCGGCATCTGATAGGAACGTAGGACCAAGGAATTTGAAGGACTCTCCTGGGAGTCAGAATTTCGGAAAAATTGGTGTTTTATTCAGATGCTAACCTTGATGGGTAGTCTGGAAGGAGCTAAATACCAGAAGTTGAGAGGAAGGGAAATTTTGTGAGAATTTGTTCACTTTCCAGAGCAGGCATTGGTCGGCGCTGGGACGTGATGCATAATTAACGTGACTTGCACTGCAATTGGCGTAAGTGATTTTGCTGGAGGGGAGACCGAGGCAAAGAGCAGACTGGCAGAAGTCTCCATAGGGGCTTTTTCCATTCCCAGCTTTCCTAGGGTGTGGACCTGGCGCTCTTTACTTGGCTTGCCTGAGAAGGAGTGTGCATCTCTGCAGTTTAGGACTTAGCAAATACACTGGACTCGCATTTGGGAGGACGACAGTTGAATCCCGCGTCTGGCCATCCTGATTTAGCTTTTCCGTGATTTCCCTAAATCACTCCAGGCAAATGCCGGGATGGTTCCTCTGAAAGGGCACGGCCGACTTCCTTCCCCATCCTTCCCTAATCCGATGAGACCGATGACGTCGCTGTCTGGTCTCCTTCCCCGACACCAACCAATCAACTTAGCAAATGAGCAGGATAGCTAGGAGTGAATAGACGAGCGCAGCTTTGCAGCACCACGAGGCCAGCCGACATCCAGACAACGACGCCGCCCTGCCACACTGAATTCGGTGGTATTGCGCCCGCTCCGGCTTGAGTTAGCCCACTGATTAATTTGTTGGATCACGTCGGCAAAGTTTCCACGAGGGATCCATGGGCTGTGTATTGTAGAATTCTTCTCGCACTTCGCATTACGCCTGGGTCAGTCGATAGGAATCAATTTTGATATATCGCACTTTAGTCCACGTAAACGCAATTTATTCGCACTGCCTGTTAGGAGAGTCATGTAATGTGAGGACTGACGGTCGTGAGTTAAAATAAATTTGTGCTAATCGACTGTATCTGTTTTTAATCAATTACTTGAAGTCCCAAGTCACTTTCTTAATTAATTTTATGTTCAACATTTGGAACTGGTGTTCAATAGCTGAATATAACATCAAGGTGCACCCCTTTTTAATTAAAAGGGATCAATTCTGAATCAATTAATGTAAACACTGCCACCGCTGTTCAGTCAGGAGTCACAGGGCCTTATCAATTTCTTTGCGTTATCCGATATTGCGGCAGTTTTGATCTCTCTGTTGATCTGTTAGTCAATTAGGTGGGGTGAAGACACACCAAATCCAGATAAGTGACGGGTGGGGTGTTGCAAGATCTTTTAGAAGCACCGTTTTGTCTGATTGGACAGCAGCTGCTTTCGCCACGTGTGGTGAGTCGGCACAAACTGTGGAGACGCCGACGCCACAACCAGATGGCGCCGCTGGTGGGACTGCAGGGCGACCCATTATACAATTGGCCGTTACTGCGTTGGGGGATTTTAGCAGACGCCGCGGACGGCGGGAGGGGCCAAGTCGAGGCCGACAGTAACGCGATTAGCGAGGCGGGGTGCGGGGGCGGGCCGGGGTACGGGGGTGGGGGCGGATGGAGGCCGAGGAGGGTGCTCTGCGCAGAGAGGCCGGGGGCGAAGCGCGGGCGAGCGGCACGCGTTGCCGTAATGAGCGCCGGATTAGACCCAGGGGAGCGCTAAATCCGCGTCGCGGCTAAATTCTTTAAAACATGGATCGCGCTTAAAGGTCCACCGCCGCCGGCCCGGGGGTCGGGGCAGGCCTGAAAAATGCACGGCCCTCCGGTGTGCGCGCGCGAGGACCAGCCGACCGGCAGCCACGAGTGCTGCTGGCCGCTCCCTTGTAGGCCGTACGTTAACGAGGCCCTTCCCGGCGCGCGCACGTTATAATAACTCTCGCCTCGGCTATTCTAATCCGTGTACCGCGCTTACCCTTTCTTCGCGGTTGTCGCAGCAACGCGACGCTTAGCGCCGACGGAGAACAGCAAGCAGCTAGGCCACAGCTGTATCGTCCTTTCCTGCAAAGAAGACCGCCGCGAACGCCTCGCACACATTAGCGAGAACATATGCGCAGCTGGTACATTCAAATACGAGGGTGAGTCAAATGAAAACCTTAAATTAGTAATAACAAATCGAAATTTCGCGCCGTTATCCTGTTAAGTAAGACTCAGTTTTTACAGCTTCTAACCCACAATTCAACAACAACCGATATTTTGATCAGACAGAATGGGCATATTATAAGCGAGACGTAACAGTTCAAGTTCCTAGGCGTTCGGATAGACAGTAAGCTGTTATAGAAAGCCCACGTGCAGAATCTTGTTCAGAAACTAAATGCTGCTTTATTTACCATTAAAACAGTATCTGAAATATGTGGCAGTTCAACACGAAAAGTAGTCTACTTCGCATATTTTCATACAGTTATGTCGTATGGTATTATTTTTTGGGGTGATTCTACTCATTCAAAAAGAGTGTTTTTGGCTCAAAAACGGGCTGTTCGAGCTATATGTCGTGTAAGTTCGAGAACCTCTTGTCGACCCCTATTCAACAGTCTGGGAATTCTGACATTGCCCTCACAGTATATATTTTCTTTAATGTCGTTTGTTGTTAGGAACATTAGCTTATTCCCAAGAGTTAGCGGCTTTCACTCAGTTAATACTAGGCAGAAATCAAATCTACATGTGGAATGCATTTCCTTGACTCTTGTGCAGAAAGGAGTGCAGTATTCTGCTGCATCCATTTTCAATAAGCTACCACAAGAACTCAAAAATATTAGCAGTAGCCCAAACACTTTTAAGTCTAAACTGAAGAGTTTCCTCATGGCTCACTCCTTCTATTCTGTCGAGGAGCTCCTGGAAGAGCTAAAAAATTAATCAAATTCCAGTGTTACATTGTTGATTTTCTTTATTTAAACTTAAGACTTATCGCCTGAATATGTTTTTTATATTTCATTTTATCTGTTTCTACTGTCGTGTTATAATTCCATGTATTGACTCGTTCCATGACCATGGAGACTTCTCCTTAATTTGGTCCCACGGAGCAATAAATAAATAAATAAATAAAGAAGTAAGCGTGCTACAAACAGCGTGCAGAACGGCCTGTAGGTGACATCATAATAACGATGCACACATACCGTCGAAGTATCAGTATAAAGATGGCCGCCCCACTTGCGAGTTGCACCAGGGAAGAACAGTGTTCTGTTATTCGGTTTTCCGGCTGGGGTGGCAGAGCGGTTCTAGGCGCTACAGTCTGGAACCGCGCGGCTGTTACGGCCACAGGTTCGAATCCTGTCTCGCGCATGGATGTGTGTGATGTCCTTAGGTTAGTTAGGTTTAAGTAGTTGTATGTTCTAGGGGACTGATAACCTCAGTAGTTAAGTCCCATAGTGCTCAGAGCCATTTGCACCATTTGTTATTCGTGATACGTGTTACAAACCGGACACAATAGGAAGGACCAGGCCCCTTTGCTTTTTTATTTTATCACTCGTTTATTACTTCAGAGAACTACACATTTCAAGACAAAATTTAACTACATGAAATATTGCTCCCAGTAAAGGTTAACATAAGCAGTGACAAAACTTAGTTCTCTTAAGGGTTTCTGCAGGCAACAAATTTTAAGGAGGCGATGTAGGGTTTATATCAATTTAGCTCAAACACGTAGCTAGTGATTGAATCACGACACAGGCACTTCAACAATTTCGTCAACAAATAAATAGCGTGAATTTGTACTCAGGGTAACCAACTAATCAACAGCCTTGCCATTGAATAAATAGTAGGCCATTTGGAACGAATTAGCAACGCCCAGCAACTAGGGAAATTAATACCAATAGTCTTTAAATGTCTTGCTCCCCATTAAATAAACAAATTACAGTAATTAAATGAATAACAGATCAACACACTACGCTCCACTCAAACTCTTCAGTGGAAGCCAAGCCAAAATGAAGATTCCATTAACTGACTAGCGCTGAAGTCACACTAAAGCTCATCTCTGTGTTCCCAGACACACATGGGGCAAACTTATACAAGACAAAATTTTGAAGGGAGCACATCAGTAAAACCGGTACTGGAGCTAACTCGTGACAATGAAAATTAAGGTACTAGTCCGGGGCACAAGGTGGTATACAATGAGGTTGCATTAGTGCTAAACTGCGCTCCAAAATATTAATTCAAATGGCCAATTTAAAATTAAGTACACATTAACCAGCATTGATTAACGAAGAGCGACACCAGGTCGCTCGAAGGGATGACAACACTTAATTGAAAAGACGAATGCCGGAGGAGGCAGTAACATTAAACATCTTCTCCGAGTTTCAACCCCAACTATTTAAATTTAAAAGAATTAACTCTCCCGAAAGGCAGTGTAAACGCTAAGGCCACACTTAAGAGGCCACCAAAATTAGTTACAAAAGGTCTAATACATTTGCTCCTTTTCTGGACGTCCGGTATGGCTCGTGTAGGATACAACAGGCAGCAACCCAAGCTAGGCGGTCGCAAGGCACGGCGAGCAAAATCAGGAGAGCAGACAGGTAGGTAGCCGACACACATCCTCCATCCTGAACCGGCAGACCGCGTACAACCAACTCCACATATACGTGGTTCCTTCCCACCTCTTACCTTGCGGCGTCTGAGCAGGTAGCCCGAGCAAACGTCAACTGCCCCTCGCCCCCCCCCCTCCCCCCCCCCCCCCCGCCGAATGCGAAAAACAACAAGGCAAACAAAGATAAAAAACATTGAAGGATCGATAATGGACAGCCAAGAGACTGGCGCGCCAGTAACGAGCGCCACGGCTCAGCTCGGTTTTTACAAGATGAAGGTGTGAAACCTATTGAAATTCATCGACAAATGAAGGTTCAGTACGGAGATGCACGTTTGTCACAGCAGCAAGTCTACGAATGGAGTAGGAAGTTCGCGAATAGTGTGACTTCAATGGAACATGCTCCTCGCCCAGGTCAGGCACAACGAGTTGTGACTCCACAGAACATTGCAGCAGTTGAATCCATAGTGAAAGAAAACCGCCGAGTGACACTGAATGACATTGCAGCATGTTTACAAATTAGTCATGGGTCAGCACACCACATTGTGCATGATGTGATCCAGTTTCACAAAGTGTCTGCAAGATGGGTGCCACGGCAGCTGACTCCTGAAATGAGAGAACGACGTGTTGATGCTTGTGAAGAACTTCTTCGGCGCTTTGAACGAGAAGGTGATGAATAGTTTCCTTGCAAGAATCGTTACTGGAGACGAAACCTGGGTTCACTTCCACCACCCGGAAACGAAGAGAGCGAGCAAGGAATGGCGCCATTCCGAATCACCAAAACCAAAGAAGTTTCGAAGAGAACCATCAGCAGGGAAGGTTATGCAGACTCTATTTTGGGACGAATAAGGCGTCATTTGGAGCATTACATGCCAGTGCATCATACACAGATCTCCTACAAAAAATCATCTGCGGCCGGCAATCAAATCAAAGCGACGTGGATTGCTGTCAGCAGGTGTCCCTTTATCAACATGACAATGCAAGGCCCCACACTACCCGTACAACGGCTGCAACAATCACAGACCTTCATTTTGAGTGTCTTCCTCATCCACCATAGTCATCAGACCTTGCCCCCAAGTGATTTGCGTATGTTTAGACCACTCAAAGACGCAATGGGAGAAAAGAAATTCCGTTATGATGAATAGGTAAGCTACACGGTACATGAGTAGTTGCGCGAACTACCAAAAGAATATTTTCCTAAAGGAATTTATGCACTTTGTAAACGCTGGAGGACTTGCATTGAGCGTGGGAGAGATAATGTTGAAACGTGATACAGCTTTGTACCACTTCTCCACAATAAATAACATTTTAAAATATATTTTAGGTTTTCATTTGACTCACCCTCATAGTTACCATGTACACATTCTCTCGGATATCTTTGTTATCATAATTTTGCAAACTGTTACATCAGATTTCCTTAGTTTTCACTGTAGTTTTCTCTTCTGTAAATTCGTGTCTTCCGTCTCTTTCGAGTCTGTCCTCCATTTCTTCCTACCTTAGCCTAACTTATCATCTCTTAACATTTCACTTTTTGTACCCTCCCTCGAGCACAATTTACACTTTCTTTTTAAAAGAGTGTCCCTTATCTTACACTCCTGGAAATGGAAAAAGAACACATTGACACCGGTGTGTCAGACCCACCATACTTGCTCCGGACACTGCGAGAGGGCTGTACAAGCAATGATCACACGCACGGCACAGCGGACACACCAGGAACCGCGGTGTTGGCCGTCGAATGGTGCTAGCTGCGCAGCATTTGTGCACCGCCGCCGTCAGTGTCAGCCAGTTTGCCGTGGCATACGGAGCTCCATCGCAGTCTTTAACACTGGTAGCATGCCGCGACAGCGTGGATGTGAACCGTATGTGCAGTTGACGGACTTTGAGCGAGGGCGTATAGTGGGCATGCGGGAGGCCGGGTGGACGTACCGCCGAATTGCTCAACACGTGGGGCGTGAGGTCTCCACAGTACATCGATGTTGTCGCCAGTGGTCGGCGGAAGGTGCACGTGCCCGTCGACCTGGGACCGGACCGCAGCGACGCACGGATGCACGCCAAGACCGTAGGATCCTACGCAGTGCCGTAGGGGACCGCACCGCCACTTCCCAGCAAATTAGGGACACTGTTGCTCCTGGGGTATCGGCGAGGACCATTCGCAACCGTCTCCATGAAGCTGGGCTACGGTTCCGCACACCGTTAGGCCGTCTTCCGCTCACGCCCCAACATCGTGCAGCCCGCCTCCAGTGGTGTTGCCACAGGCGTGAATGGAGGGACGAATGGAGACGTGTCGTCTTCAGCGATGAGAGTAGCTTCTGCCTTGGTGCCAATGATGGTCGAATGCGTGTTTGGCGCCGTGCAGGTGAGCGCCACAATCAGGACTGCATACGACCGAGGCACACAGGGCCAACACCCGGCATCATGGTGTGGGGAGCGATCTCCTACACTGGCCGTACACCTCTGGTGATCGTCGAGGGGACACTGAATAGTGCACGGTACATCCAAACCGTCATCGAACCCATCGTTCTACCATTCCTAGACCGGCAAGGGAACTTGCTGTTCCAACAGGACAATGCACGTCCGCATGTATCCCGTGCCACCCAACGTGCTCTAGAACGTGTAAGTCAACTACCCTGGCCAGCAAGATCTCCGGATCTGTCCCCCATTGAGCATGTTTGGGACTGGATGAAGCGTCGTCTCACGCGGTCTGCACGTCCAGCACGAACGCTGGTCCAACTGAGGCGCCAGGTGGAAATGGCATGGCAAGCCGTTCCACAGGACTACATCCAGCATCTCTACGATCGTCTCCATGGGAGAATAGCAGCGTGCATTGCTGCGAAAGGTGGATATACACTGTACTAGTGCCGACATTGTGCATGCTCTGTTGCCTGTGTCTATGTGCCTGTGGTTCTGTCAGTGTGATCATGTGATGTATCTGACCCCAGGAATGTGTCAATAAAGTTTCCCCTTCCTGGGACAATGAATTCACGGTGTTCTTATTTCAATTTCCAGGAGTGTATTTGTTTTAATCGCTTTATCGGCACCAACATCGAAAACAACCTGTTACATTTCGTAATCTTAGTTTGCGGCGGTAGCAGCAAGAAACCTAGAGATATGCCAGTAATGATTAAATAGTGTGTTTCATGCCCACCTGCTGTAAGGCAGTTCCTTTGGATCAAAACTTGGGGAAACATATTGAACATGTACTGGCGTAAACTGTCGCCAGCACAATGGTCGGCAAAGAGTTTGAAAGAAGATCGCCAACAGTCGCTGAATCAAGTGCGCCTATCAGAAAAGAGGCCAAAGACAGACTCGCAAGCAACGAGTCGCCAACGCCCTCTCGACCGCCCTCTCGATCGCCGTCGCGGACCGGAGGGCCGAGTCAGTCCCCCAGTCAGGCACAGTTAGCCAGCTGAGGCAGTCCCAGGCAGTCACCCAGTAAGTCGCAGTCGAAGTCACACAGTCAGTTACGAGCTCAGCCACTATTCTAGTTGGTGTCTGTCAGTTCGTGTTACCAGCTACGGGAGTGTAGTGTCTATAGCAAGACTTGAACTTCATTGGCAGTGAGGCTAACGTAGGCTATTATGGAAGCTTGTAGCACAACAAACGGAAGTTTAAAGATAAGTAGTGTCTTGTTCTTATTAAAAAAGAACGCTGTTAATACATGTGTGCAGTTGTATTGTTGTAAGAGGATACCAGACACCAAACAACATCCTCTCCCCTGCTTCCCCTGGTAGAAGACTCCACAGTGTCAACGACGACACAGAAGACTATATGGCCTAAAGTGCTGTCTGAGAGTACCAGTCACCCCTACAAGTTTTGACAGAAATTGTTATTCGATGATGACTGGGAAACCGCTTGCGATAAGACAACTAAATTTTGCCTGCAGGGAAACATTCGCAACTCACCATGTTCTTTTTGTTGCTGTTTACTGATCAACATCGATGTTGTCAACACTCGTACAGTTCTTTTTGGACGAGTAAGTATAAAATGTCTAGAACATCGTTGAAACGGTTGCAAGGACAGCTAGAGACATGAGACCAAACGCTTCAACATATGATCCAGTAAAATAGAGGTTAATCCCAAAAGTAGGGTCTCCTTTTTTTAATATGTACATAGACCTGGTTGTTTCTATAATGGTTTACATCAGTTTACAGCTTGAACATTTAGCTATTTTTCGACATAATCACCATTTCAGTCGATGCATTTATGTAGACGCTGTGGCAGTTTTTGTATGCCCATGTCATACCAGCTCGCCGCTATGCTTTTCAGAATGTTATGAACCTCTTCTTTCACGTTGTCGTCAGAGCCGAATCGCTTTCCGGCCAAATGCTCTTTTACCCTAGGTAAAAGGTGATAGTCACTGAGTGCCAAGTCAGGACTATGAGGTGGGTGGGTGATTTTGTTCCACTGAAACTCTTGCAGGAGAGCAACGGTTTGCCGAGCGATGTGTGGGCGAGCGTTGTCATGGAGAATGTGTACGGCCTTGCTCAACATTCCTCTTCTCCGGTTCTGAAATGCCCGTTTGAGTTTTTTCAGTCTCACAGTACCGGTGAGCGTTTTCACTGTGGTCCCAGCGATTCAGCTCCGGGACGAGGTGAAAAAAGAGGTTCATAACTTTCTGAACAGCATGGCTGCGAGCTGGTATGACACGGGCATTCGAAAACTGCCACAGCATCTACAGAAATGCACTGACAGAAATGGTGATTATGTAGACAAATGGGTAAATGTTCAAGCTGTAAACTGATGTAAACCATTGTAGAAATAAACAGGTCTTTGTACTTATAAAAAATAGGAGACCTTACTTTTGAGATTACCCTCGTGTAAAGATTTGGGAACCTGTTTTTCATCTTTATGGCTAATGTAAAAGACGCAAAAGGACAGTTTCTGTGTCACGTTCGAAAATTCTTCTGTGTGTGCGCAGCATGACACACACACACACACACACACACACACACACACACACACACACACACACAATATAATATGCAGCTACTCCAAAAATCTTAATTGGTCCTATTTTATAAAAGTTTCAGAAACCCGGAATATTCGGATTAAACGTGATATTCAGACGGATGGTAGCCCAATGTATAGTGTGAACCAGCCACCGCGGGACACATTAAACTCTGCTACCTACTCTGTTGGCCAAGACTATCAAAAGTTTAAAATATAGACCACGCTCGTCCCAACGTTTCTTAAATTTTTGGCAAATGCCTACCTCAACAAATGTTTCCTTGTCTGTCAGCTTACAAAATATAATTAATCTGTTTCACACTAAGTTGCGTGTCACAAGCAACAGGTAATGGTGGCTCCTAGCGCCCGAGCACGGAGCCGTGAGTTAACGGGAAGTCTCAATGCGTGATCATGTCATGACGACCACGTGCCTTCGTCTCTGATGGCTGGAGGAAGCCCACTTTCTTCACGCATCGATCTCCGTGTCGCTTGGAAACAGAAACGTGGTACCGATGATATTCTGGTTCATAAATGCAAGAGAAAGGCACAATGCGTCATTGTCTGCTTCCTGGTAACGCACGTATCTCATCAACCACTCCCTTTACATGGACTACATCTCTTCATGCATGAAAAAAAGTCTCGCACCCTGAAACTACAGTTTTCGATACCAGCGCCACCAATTCTCCTTAAAATGGGCCTTAATGTTGTGTTAGAATGTAAGTTTCTCCTATCACGGCCAACGAACTCACTTTCGGCGAAAAGATGAGCTTTCTACTGAATTGCAGGAACAGGGATGTGGGATGGATATTCAGGATTTAATGTCCCATCGACGATAAGGCCATTTGGAAGAAAACACGAACCATGACAGGGAAATGAAAAAGCATATGTTATCGTCTGTAGTCGCAGTTTATTTATTTTACCGACTGGCTGCCGGTTCGGTACACAGTACCGTCTTCAGGCCATGCCCTGGCAAGCAGTCGTCAAACTGGGTTCCCAAGTAGGTGCGTCAATTACTATTGACACATTCAGTTTGGAAGCCAGTGTGACGAAAGCGGGCCAGGGGATGGTCCGAAGATAGTACCGTGTATCGAAACAGGTAATCAGTCAGCAAAACAAATAAATCGCGACTATAAATTAAAACATATACTTTTCCAGTATTGTATTGGTTGCTGTTCAACCGACAATATTCCGGAAATATGTAGCAGAAAAATGAGTTGGAAGGAAACTAAACCATATCCATTCAAAATGAATCACTGCGACGCTCCCCTGTATCGATAACAGAAAACATAAAAAATAATTGTGGGACGGGGATTTAAGACTCATTCCTCCTAAAGGCAAACTCAGTGCACTCTTCGCATTTGTCGGAGGACGAAATTGTACTACAGGGTCCTGATGATATGTCGTGTGCACTAATAAGCCAAAACATTATGAGCATCTGCTTAATAGCTTGTTTGTCTTTGGATCGTATTCTGCGTGTCAGCGATACGACAGTTTCTTAGTAGGCTTGTGGAGGTATGTGATATTACGTGTCTATTCACAGTTCACGTAACTCGCGTAAATAATGGGCCGCTGAATTGCGTAGGTAGCGATGGTGCCCGATAATGACACATTCGGAATCGTAGGATTTACATCACGCGAATCTGGTCGCCGCGACATCAGTCAAAGTTCACTATAATGTTCCTCAATCCAATGTCGCACGCTTCTTTATTTATTTATTTATTTATTTATTGTTCCGTGGGACCACATTAAAGAGAAATCTCCATGGTCATGGAACGAGTCAGTACATGAAATTGTAACACGATTGTAGAAACAGATAAAATGAAATATAAGAAACGTATTCAGTTGTAGATTGTACAAACAGATAAAATGAAATATAAGAAACATATTCAGGCGACAAGTCGTTAATTTAAATAAAGAAAATCAAAAATTTAACACTGGAATTTGCTTCATTTTTTAGCTCTTTCAGGAGCTCCTCGACAGAATAGAAGGAGTGAGCCATGAGGAAACTCTTTAGTTTAGACTTTAAAGTGTTTGGGCTACTGCTAACATTTTTTAGCCCTTGTGGTAGCTTATTGAAAATGGATGCAGCAGAATACTGCACTCCTTTCTGCACAAGAGTCAAGGAAGTGCATTCCACATGCAGATTTGATTTCTGCCTAGTATTAACTGAGTGAAAGCTGCTAACTCTTGGGAATAAGCTAATATTGCTAACAACAAACGACATTAAAGAAAATATATACTGTGAGGGCAATGTCAAAATTCCCAGACTATTGAAAAGGGGTCGACAAGAGGTTTTCGAACTTATACCACACATAGCTCGAACAGCCCGTTTTTGGGCCAAAAATACCCTTTTTGAATCAGAAGAATTAACCCAAAAAATAATACCACATCACATAAGCGTATGAAAATATGCGAAGTACACTACTTTTCGTGTTGAAATTTCACTTATTTCAGATACTGTTCTAATAGTAAATAAAGCAGCATTTAGTTTCTGAACAAGATCCTGAAGATGGGCTTTACAAAACAGCTTACTATCTATCCGAACGCCTAGGAACTTGAACTGTTCCGTCTCGCTTGTAATATGCCCATTCTGTCTGATTAAAATATCATTTCTTGTTGAATTGTGAGTTAGAAACTGTAAAAACTGAGTCTTACTGTGATTTAGCATTAAATTCTTGCTACGAGACACGGACAGTTACGCTTCTGACAGATGACATCGCTGTCTACATCTACATCTACATCTACATTCATACTCCGCAAGCCACCCAACGGTGTGTGGCGGAGGGCACTTTACGTGCCACTGTCATTACCTCCCTTATCTGTTCCAGACGCGTATGGTTCGCGGGAAGAACGACTGTCTGAAAGCCTCCGTGCGCGCTCGAATCTCTCTAATTTTACATTCGTGATCTCCACGCGAGGTATAAGTAGGGGGAAGCAGTATATTCGATACCTCATCCAGAAACGCACCCTCTCGAAACCTGGCGAGCAAGCTACACCGCGATGCAGAGCGCCTCTCTTGCAGAGTCTGCCACTTGAGTTGGCTAAACATCACCGTAACGCTATCACGGTTACCAAATAACCCTGTGACGAAAGGCGCCGCTCTTCTTTGGATCTTCTCTATCTCCTCCGTCAACCCGATCTGGTACGGATCCCACACTGATGAGCAATACTCAAGTATAGGTCGAACGAGTGTATTGTAAGTCACCTCCTTTGTTGATGGACTACATTTTCTAAGGACTCTCCCAATGAATGTCAACCTGGTACCCGCCTTACCAACAATTAATTTTATGTGATAATCGTTCCGCACGCATACTCCCAGATATTTAACAGAAGTAACTGCTACCAGTGTTTCGTCCGCTATCATATAATCATACAATACAGGATCCTTCTTTCTATGTATTCGCAATACATTACATTTGTCTATGTTAAGGGTCAGTTGCCTCTCCCTACACCAAGTCCCTATCCGCTGCAGATCTTCCTGCATTTTGCTACAATTTTCCAATGCTGCAACTTCTCTGTATACTGCAGCATCATCCGCGAAAAGCCGCATGGAAATTCCGACACAGTCTACTAGGTCATTTATATATATTGTGAAAAGCAATGATTCCATAACACTCCCCTGTGGCACGCCAGAGGTTACTTTAACGTCTGTAGACGTCTCTCCATTGATAACAACATGCTGTGTTCTGTTTGCTAAAAACTCTTCAATCCAGCCACACAGCTGGTCTGATATTCCGTAGGCTCTTACTTTATTTATCAGGCGACAGTGCGGAACTGTATCGAACGCCTGCCGGAAGTCTAGGAAAACAGCATCTACCTGGGAGCCTGTATCATAAATTTCTGGGTCTCATGAACAAATAAAGCGAGTTGGGTCCTTTACGATCGCTGTTTCCGGAATCCATGTTGATTCCTACAGAGTAGATTCTGGGTTTCCAAAAACGACATGATACTCGAGCAAAAAACATGTTCTAAAATTCTACAACAGATCGACGTCAGAGATATAGGTCTATAGTTTTGCGCATCTGCTCGACGATCCTTTTTGAAGACTGGGACTACCTGTGCACTTTTCCAATTATTTGGAACCTTCCGTTCCTCTAGAGACTTGCCGTACACGGCTGTTAGAAGGGGGGCAAGTTCTTTCGCGTACTCTGTGTAGAATCGAATTGGTATTCTGTCAGGTCCAGTGGACTTTCCTCTGTTGAGTGATTTCAGTTGCTTTTCTATTCCTTGGACACTTATTTCGATGTCAGCCATTTTTTCACTTGTGCGAGATTTAGAGAAGGATCTGCAGTGCGGTCTTCCTCTGTGAAACAGCTTTGGAAAAAGGTGTTTAGTATTTCAGCTTTACGCGTGTCATCCTCTGTTTCAAAGCCATCATCATCCCGGAGTGTCTGGATATGCTGTTTCGAGCCACCTACTGATTTAACGTAAGACCAGAACTTCCTAGGATTTTCTGTCAAGTCGGTACATAGAATTTTACTTTAGAATTCACTGAACGCTTCACGCATAGCCCTCCTTACCATAACTTTGACATCGTTTAGGTTCTGTTTGTCTGAGAGGTTTTGGCTGCGTTTAAACTTGGAGTGAAGCTCTCTTTGCTTCCGCAGTAGTTTCCTAACTTTGTTGTTGAACCACGGTGGGTTTTTCCCGTCCCTCACAGATTTACTCGGAACGTACCTGTCTAAAACGCATTTTACAATTGCCTTAAATTTTTCCATAAACACTCCACATTGTCAGTGTCGGAACAGAACTTTTCGTTTTGATCTCTTAGGTAGTCTGAAATCTGCCTTCTATTACTCTTGCTAAACAGATAAACCTTCCTCCCTTTTTTTATATTCCTATTAACTTCCATATTCAGGGATGCTGCAACGGTCTTATGATCACTGATTCCCTGTTCTGCACTTACAGAGTCGAAAATTTCGGGTCTGTTTGTTATCAGTAGGTCCAAGATGTTATCTCCACGAGTCGCTTCCCTGTTTAATTGCTCGAGTTAATTTTCGGATAGTACACTCAGTATAATGTCAGTCGATGCTCTGTCCTTACCACCTGTCCTAAAAATCTGAGTATCGCAGTCTACACTCCTGGAAATTGAAATAAGAACACCGTGAATTCATTGTCCCAGGAAGGGGAAACTTTATTGACACATTCCTGGGGTCAGATACATCACATGATCACATTGACAGAACCACAGGCACATAGATACAGGCAACAGAGCCTGCACAATGTCGGCACTAGTACAGTGTATATCCACCTTTCGCAGCAATGCACGCTGCTATTCTCCCATGGAGACGATCGTAGAGATGCTGGATGTAGTCCTGTGGAACGGCTTGCCATGCCATTTCCACCTGGCGCCTCAGTTGGACCAGCGTTCGTGCTGGATGTGCAGACCGCGTGAGACGACGCTTCATCCAGTCCCAAACATGCTCAATGGGGGACAGATCCGGAGATCTTGCTGGCCAGGGTAGATGACTTACACATTCTAGAGCACGTTGGGTGGCACGGGATACATGCGGACGTGCATTGTCCTGTTGGAACAGCAAGTTCCCCTGCCGGTCTAGGAATGGTAGAACGATGGGTTCGATGACGGTTTCCATGTACCGTGCACTATTCAGCGTCCCCTCGACGATCACCAGAGGTGTACGGCCAGTGTAGGAGATCGTTCCCCACACCATGATGCCGGGTGTTGGCCCTGTGTGCCTCGGTCGTATGCAGTCCTGATTGTGGCGCTCACCTGCACGGCGCCAAACACGCATACGACCATCATTGGCTCCAAGGCAGAAGCGACTCTCAGCGCTGAAGACGACACGTCTCCATTCGTCCCTCCATTCACGCCTGTCGCGACACCACTGGAGGCGGGCTGCACGATGTTGGGGCGTTAGCGGAAGACGGCCTAACGGTGTGCGGGACCGTAGCCCAGCTTCATGGAGACGGTTGCGAATGGTCCTCGCCGTTACCCCAGGAGCAACAGTGTCCCTAACTTGCTGGGAAGTGGCGGTGCGGTCCCCTACGGCACTGCGTAGGATCCTACAGTCTTGGCGTGCATCCGTTCGTCGCTGCGGTCCGGTCCCGGGTCGACGGGCACGTGCACCTTCCGCCGACCACTGGCGACAACATCGATGTAGTGTGGAGACCTCACCCCCCACGTGTTGAGCAATTCGGCGGTACGTCCACCTGGCCTCCCGCATGCCCACTATACGCCCTCGCTCAAAGTCCGTCAACTGCACATACGGTTCACGTCCACGCTGTCGCGGCATGTTACCAGTGCTAAAGACTGCGATGGAGCTCCGTATGCCACGGCAAACTGGCTGATACTGACGGCGGCGGTGCACAAATGCTGCGCAGCTAACGCCATTCGACGGCCAACACCGCGGTTCCTGGTGTGTCCGCTGTACCGTGCGTGTGATCGTTGCTTGTACAGCCCTCTCGCAGTGTCCGGAGCAAGTATGGTGGGTCTGACACACCGGTGTCAATGTGTTCTTTTTTCCATTTCCAGGGGTGTATATATGGTAAATTGAAATATCCACCTAAGTCTATAACATGCTGAGAAAATTTATGTGAAATGTATTCCAAATTTTCTCGCAGCTGTTCTGTTACTAATGCTGCTGAGTCCGGAGGTCGGTAAAAGGATCCAATTATTAACCTAGCTCGGTTGTTGAGGGTAACCTCCACCCATAATATTTCAGAGGAATTATCCACTTCTACTTCACTACAGGATAATCTACTACTAAGAGCGACAAACACGCTACCACCGGTTGCATGCAATCTATCCTTTCTAAACACCGTCTGTGCCTTTGTAAAAATTTCGGCTGAATTTATCTCTGGCTTCAGCCAGCTTTCTGTACCTATAACGATTTCAGCTTCGGTGCTTTCTATCAGCGCTTGAAGTTCCGGTACTTTACCATTGCAGCTTCGAGAGTTTACAATTACAATACCGATTGCTGCTTGGTCCCCGCATGTCCTGACTTTGCCCCGCACCCTTTGAGGCTGTTGCCCTTTCTGTACTTGCCCGAGGCCATCTAACCTATAAAAAAAAAAAAAACGCCCAGTCCACGCCACACAGCCCCTGGTACCCGTGTAGCCGCTTGCTGCGTGTAGTGGACTCCTGACCTATCCAGCGGAACCAGAAACCCCACCACCCTATAGCGCAAGTCGAGGAATCTGCAGCCCACACGGTCGCAGAACCGTCTCAGCCTCTGATTCAGACCCTGTCGGTGAAGACATGAGGCATGAAGGGATGCAGGTGGTTCGCAGCTGCCAGCGAGTCTTCGGTCATTACCACAGGTCCCACGCAAACGCAAGACAGTATCTCTTGTAGTATACTACAGCTCCCGTTACGAGCTGCCGTTCGCCTGTGAAGGCGTTCGTGGAGACGACCATCGAGCTAATGTAGCAAAAAAGTGTCGGAAGTGTCGACACTTTTCCATCGATCGACGGGCGAATCCCGATGGTCCCGTCCTCACTGTAGTCGTAACTGACGATGTCGTTGGGTCAACATGTCAAAACGTAGGTGTGGTCTGTTGCGGAGATTTATGTTCAACAACGTACGATGCACGGTGTACTTCGAAACACTTGTGCGTGCACCAGCGTTGCGCTCTTTCGGCAGAGATGCAATAAATCGCCATCTATCCTACTTTACAGAGCAGACAAGTCTCCGAATCGCACGTCCTGTGTAGACTTCCCATTTTTTTGCGCCTATTGGTAGTTTCACTGTCCCACCTTTTTCCGTACATGCTCACGACAGCAGCACGTGTACATCCGACCAGCTTCGCCGTTTTCAAGATACTCGTTCACTGACTCTGCGTGATAATAGTTTGTCCTTTGTCAGAATCGCTTATCTCAACAGATGCCCCTTTTGCAGCCCGTATCTCCGCTAGGGTAATTCTCCGTCCGTGTCTGCTCCGCTTATATAGTTCTGTTACCGGGTCACGTGCCCGCAACGTCACCAGACAGCATTTAGCGTCGCGGTGGGCAGTGATCATAATGTTCTGGCTCATCAGTGTGTATGTTGTACTCCAATTTACGTCACTATCCTAGGACGACTTTGGCCTGTTCGATATGAAAATATACCGGGGAAGAGCTTTTGCGGCTTTTGCTTGTACTGCACTGGTGTACAAAACACAAGGAGAATAGCAACTTACGCATAATGCATCACTACTATTAACGTATCTCGATGAAACTTGGACCATACATAGAAGGAGCTGCTACAATACAGGGTGGTCCATTGATCGTGACCGGGCCAAATATCTCACGAAATAAGAGTCAAACGAAAAAACTACAAAGAACGAAACTCGTCTAGCTTGAAGGGGGAAACCAGATGGCGCTATGGTTGGCCAGATAGATGGCGCTGCCATAGGTCAAACGTATATCAACTGCGTTTTTTTAAAAATAGGAACCCCCATTTTTTATTACATATTCATGTAGTACGTAAAGAAATAGGAATGTTTTAGTTGGACAACTTTTTTCACTTTGTGATAAATGGCGCCGTAATAGTCACATATGGCTCACAATTTTACACGAACAGTTGGTAACCGGCAGGTTTTTTAAATTAAAACGCAGAACGCAGGTACGTTTGAACATTTTATTTCGGTTGTTCCAATGTGTTACATGTACCTTTGTGAATTTATCATTCCTGAGAACGCATGCTGCTACAGCGTGAGTACCTGTAAATACCACATTACAGCAATAAATGCTCAAAAGGATGTCCGTCAACCTCAATGCATTTGACAATACGTGTAACGACATTCCTGTCAACAGCGAGTAGTTCGCCTTCCGTAATGTTCGCACATGCATTGACAATGCGCTGACGCATGTTATCAGACCGTGTCGGTGGATCACGATAGCGAATATCCTTCAATATTCCCCACAGAAAGAACTCCGGGGACGGCAGATCCGGTGAACGTGTATGGTGCTTCGACGACCAATCCACCTGTTATAAAATATGCTATACAATACCGCTTCAACCGCACGCGAGCTATGTGCCGGACATCCATCATGTTGGAAGTACACCGCCATTCTGTCATGCCATCGATAAAATGGAGGCCAATTATCCTTCCTCCCATAGTGCCGCACCATACATTAACCCGCCAAGATCGCTGATGTTCCACGTGTCGCAGCCATCGTGGGTTTTCCGTTGCCGATACTGCTTATTATGCCGGTTTACGTTACCGTTGTTGGTGACTTACGCTTCGTCGCTAAATAGAACGAGCGCAAAAAATCTATCATCGTCCCGTAATTTCTCTTGTGCCCAGTGGCAGAACTGAACACGACGTTCAAAGTCGTCGCCATGCAATTCCTGGTGCATAGAAATATGGTACGGGTGCAATCGATGTTGATGAAGCATTCTCAACACCGACGTTTTTTAGATTACCGATTCTCGCGCAATTTGTCTGCTACTGATGTGCGGATTAGCCGCGACAGCGGCTAAAACACCTACTTGGGCATCATCATTTGTTGCAGGTCGTGGTTGACGTTTCACATGTGGCTGCACACTTCCTGTTTCATCATATAACGTAACCATCCGGCGAACGGTCCGGACACTTGGATGATGTCGTCCAGGATACCGAGTAGCATACATAACACACGCCCGTTGGTCATTTTGATCACAATAGCCATACATCAACACGATATCGACCTTTTCCGCAATTGGTAAACTGTCCATTTTAACAAGGGTAATGTGTCACGAAGCAAATACCGTCCTCACTGGCGGTATGTTACGTGATACCACGTACTTTTACGTTTGTGACTATTACAGCGCCATCTACCACAAAGCGAAAAAATTGGTCCAACTAAAACATTCATATTTCTTTACGTACTACAGGAATATGTAACAAAAATGGGAGTTCCTATTTTAAAAAACGCAGTTGATATCTGTTTGACCTATGGCAGCGCCATCCAGCGGGGCAACCATAGCGCCATCTGGTTTCCCCCTTCAAGGTAGACGAGTTTCGTTCTTTGTAGTTTTTTCGTTTGATGCTTATTTCTTGAGATATTTCGCCCGGTCACTATCAATGGACCACCCTCTATAGTACAGAAAGTAACAAGAAAATACGCAATAAGAGGGACAGAAATGACACGTTTATTCAAAGACAGTAATTGCAATGAAGTCACCGAGTTTTGTGATGGTCACATCGACAGTAGGGCTGGTCATGGCCCACATGCTGCGTAATGTCCTCCTATGCTGGCTACAAGTTCGATCAGAAATTCTTGTCGTAGAACGTTGCGTTGATAGCTTCCTGCAGTATTGTTCACATTCGCTATTTGCTCGAATTTGCAGCTCGTTAATATCCTAAATAATCACTAGTTGCCTTTGCAGTATTGATAAGTGTTAACAATGGAAATTGTTCAAATGGCTCTGATCAGCATGACACTTAACATCTGAGGTCATCAGTCCCCTAGAACGTAGAACTGCTTAAACCTAACTGACTTAAGGACATGACACACATCCATGCCCGAGGCAGGATTCGAACCTGCGACCGTAGCGGTCGAGCGGTTCCAGACTGAAGCGACTAGAACCGCTCGTCCACAGCGGCCGGCGTTAACAATGGAGATAAAACTGAATTTTTTTCGTGATTTCA
The DNA here is from genome assembly GCF_023897955.1 of Schistocerca gregaria. Taxonomy (NCBI): domain Eukaryota; kingdom Metazoa; phylum Arthropoda; class Insecta; order Orthoptera; family Acrididae; genus Schistocerca; species Schistocerca gregaria. The sequence continues at coordinate 164,962,785 of NC_064922.1, forward strand.
TGGTATGCCGGCTAATATCATCTGCCTTTGTGCAGGTTAGTAAGCTTCACTTTAAAGTGGAGTCGAAGAGGTATGTCTAAAAGCAGGTCATGCAAATCCTTTAAATTACGGGCAGTTGGTAGGGGGCGCAGAGCTAGCGCCTGATAGTGTCCCATATGAGTTCCACTAAGTATAACTGAATTCAATATCATGGTCCTCAAACCACTGTATCTCACGTCTGGCCTAGTGACGGACAGTTATCCTGCTGGAAAATACCGTCGGGTATGACGTCAAGCATGGATAAACGAAAATAGTTCCGCTGTGATATTTACATAGTCCATAGCTGTCATCTTACTTACGTCGATTACCACGGGCTCAAGAAAACTCAGGTGAATATGTCCCATAGCATAATACTGCTGCCACTGCCATGCTATATTTCAAGCCACCGTTCATATAGAAGACAGAATCACAGAACTGGTGAACACGAAACGCAACCACCAAGGCGATAAGATTCCATTGATCCACTGTCCAGTCCCGATGGTATATGAGCGCTGCAATCATAATTGACGTATCGTTGGGTCAACACGGAAAATGTAGATGTTGTCTACTGTCATGTGTTCAACAATGTGCACTGAAGGGTGTACTGTGAAACCCTTTTGCCTGCGGAAGCATTGAACCCTATCGCCATACGTGTCTCAGATCGTCGCCTATCGTAGATTAGAGAGAGCGCTACACTCGTACATCCATACTGATGATATACGGTCTCCAACACCAAGTCGCTTATTCGTAGTTTCAGCGTCAGGTACCGGCCATAAGAATATTAGTTTTGTTGAAGTCGCTTTTGTCTGTGGATCTCCCCATATGGGGTCCTTATCGGCGTTAGAAAGATTCGGCATTCGTCTCTACCCTGTTTCCCTATCGTGTCACGTGTCGCATCATAACTAGACGGCAAATTGTGAATAAACGCGTATAGGAAGTTCAGGTGTCTCGACTCGAATTTTGACGATAGTCACAAATCTCTGCCCTTCCGGATGACGACCGGTTTCTTTATCATAAACCATTCCTTCTCTATAAACAAATGTGACTATGAATTATGTACTACGCGTTATTCGGCTCTCTGCGTGTGCCTCTCAGTACTTTGGTGTGTAGTGAAATCGCAGCTGGTCAGATCAACATCAGTCCACTTTCGTTGTTTCTTGTGCATCCATAGCGCTTTTGAGTATCATTGCAAGGGCTACGAGTACCATTTTAAATAAAATCTGATAAAACTGAAAAAGCTACGTGTGAGTTTATTCTAGGCCTGCATTTAGGGTAGGATTCGGAAATAAGCGATGTGTGGGTACAGTTCCTGTATCATTCTGTTTTATGCTCTTATGACTACCATTACAAATTTACATTGCAGACGCTGTTGCGCTGGTTATCCGGCATTACCACCTGTAGGAGTGTAGCCATTTAATTCCACTTGATGTCCCCTAGCGACGTTTTGTTTTGTTACTTTCGGGAGAAAAAACTTGTTAGTTTATAGAGTTTACTGCGCAGAAGACATCAGAACCTAGAACCATAATGCTTTACTACCTTCAGTGAGCCGAAATCACCACATCTAGATTGACAGTGGTCTGTAACTAATTTATTTATTCCATTAGCAGTTAACCGCTCCTGCAGAAGTGTTGGTATGAGGCATACTAAAGCCAACACTTCCCTCTGTCTTACTCACATGTTTTACTTCAAAAATAGACATAAAGAACCATTTCTCTTCGTTTAACGATAAAGTAATGCAGATTATCTAAGCATTCCCATATTCATCAGTGAGTTTTCTTTTTTATTTTAGTTATTCAGTAACTTAAGACGTATTCTTTTTTCTTTGTCCTCTTTTCATTAGTTCTGTTCTTCCTTATGTCTCTGCTCTCCTTCCCCCGATATTCCTTTCACCTTCACTAATAGTACAGACTACAATCTAAAAACCATTCATGTACATTTTTCCTAGTATTCTATTCCTCACAAGCAAATAAAAAGGTGGTTATTTGCCATGGTTTTGTAGCTATGTTCAGTCTTAAGACTGCTGTGATGCATCTCCTTACGTAAGTCTATTTTGTGCAAGTTTTTTCATCTCTGAATAACTAATGCAATTTAAATCTGTGTTGTATGTCAACAAATTTCTCTTTCTTAAAAGTACTTTTCTTTCTCTTGCACGTTATGTACTCTCCACATCACCAACATCAGTTATTTCGGTGCCAAAATAATAAAGGTCACCTACTGTTGTAGGAGTCTCATTTCCTCATTTACTTTTCTGAGTATCACCTGGTTTAGTAGGGCTACGTTCCATTACCCCTGTATTATTTTTGTTGATGTTCATCTTAGAATCATTTTTCAAGAATCTATCCATTCCATTCAACTTCTTTCCCTTTTTAAGGTCTCGGACATAAGCACAGTGTCATTTGGAAGCAACAAAGTTTTTATTTCTTCTTCCTGTACATTAACTGCCTTTGCATATTTCTCTTTGGTTTACTTTTTTGCTTGTCAAACGTACACTTCAAAGAACATTGGGGATAAGTGTCAATAGTATCTCACTCCCTTCTAAACCGCTGCACCACTTTTTTTCCATCGACTCTTACAGTGGCAATCTGGTTTCTGTACAAGTTGTAAACAAGCTTTCGTACTTTGCATTTCATCCTTGCTAGTCTCAGTTGGCTGTGAAACTATTAGCATCAGTTGTGGACTATGAAGAATATACAGTAGTACCAATGCAGTTACATGAAAACTCAGAGAAGTAATTGCAGCTGTACACTGTCTAGGTGTATTTCCTTAGGAGGAGACATTGATCGGACATTTTCTTTGTTACATTAAAAAAAAAAATCTGTTTAAAAAAGGTGTTGTCATGACGTAATCGACAAGCAGTGAGCAGTTTGCCACCTGTGGATAGCTCCTATCGGGGGGCGTCATATAATTTATTTGTAGTGTCATCTGATGACGGCTTGAAACTCTGTGAGCTGGAACGGGAATCGAACCTGAGGCCTTTGCCTTTCACGGACAAATGCTCAGCCGACTGAGCGATCCAAGCGCTACTCACGACCCGCCCCCACATCTCCACTTCCATCAGCGCCTCATCCCCTACCTTCATTCTGATGACGTCTTGTTAAGAAGTCGAAATTGTTAATGATACCATTTGTGTGAACTAAGGCTGAAATATATAATTAAAAAAGTTTCGTTCATTACAATTAGTCTTGACCATAATGCGTAAAAATAAATATGCTAAGACGGAACGTGGTGCTACAGGTAATAAAGAAGCTACTTCGATTGTTCAAGGCACAGATTTTGACGCATACGTAACGTGGACAGCACGACGATCGAAGAATTGCAACATTTGCAACATCTGTATTAGAAAGGGTTAGTAAGGGGTAGTACTAAACGGTAGTGGTGACACGGAATCAGTTGTTGCCCTTACGCATCGCCGATTCTCTGGATCATTCAGAACTGAGTGCGCCTTTTTCGGTAGAATACACTGTCTTCCTGTTTCGTTCAGTAGTGTCCAAACGCTACGGCTCATGCGCCTTTATGCAAGACGACGGCCGCCGTTGTTCAATTTTCCCGTGAAACCATCGTATTCAGTCTAGTCCTTACGCAAAAAAGAAGCCCTGTGGGTAGTATGAATCCGCGCCGTAGACTTTTTGTGAAAACGCCGGAATAAAAAGTAACAAGTTGCTTTGCGACGTCGATAGAGCTGGGTTTTAACTACACTACTGACAATTAAAATTGCTACACCAAGAATAAATGCAGATGATAATCGAGTATTCATTGGAGAAATATATTATACTAGAACTGACATGTGATTACATTTTCACGCAATTTGGATTCATAGATCCTGAGAAATAAGTACCCAGAACAACCACCTCTGGCCGTATTAACGGCCTTGATGCGCCTGGGCATTGAGTCAAACAGAGCTTGGATGGCGTGTACAGGTACAGCTGCCCATGCAGCTTCAACACGATACCACAGTTCATCAAGAGTAGTGACTGGCGTATTGTGACGAGACAGTTGCTCGGCCACCATTGACCAGACGTTTTGAATTGGTGGGAGATGTGGAGAATGTGCTGGCCAGGGCAGCAGTCGAGCATTTTATGTATCCAGAAAGGCCCATACAGGACCTGCAACATGCGGTCCTGCATTATCCTGCTGAAACGTAGGGTTTTGTAGGGATCGAATGGAGTAGCCACGGATCGTAACACATCTGAAATGTAACGTCCACTGTTCAAAGAGCCGTCAATGCGAACAAGAGGTGACCAAGACGTGTAACCAATGGCATCCCACACCATCACGCCGGGTGATACGCCAGTTTGACGATGACGAAAACACGCTTCCAATATGCGTTCACTGCGATGTCGCCAAATACGGATGCGACCATCATGATGCTGTAAAAAGAACCTGGATTCATCCGAAAAAATAACGTTTTGCCATTCGTGCACCCAGGTTCGTTGTTGAGTACTTCATCGCAGGCGCTTTTGTGTGTGATGCAGCGTCAAGGGTAACCGCAGCCATGGTCTCCGAGCTGATAGTGCATGCTGCTGCAAACGCCGTCGAACTGTTCGTAGAGATGGTTGTTGTCTTGCAAATGTCCCCATCGTTGACTCAGGGATCGAGACGTGGCTGCATGATCCGTCACAGCCATGCGGATAAGATGCCCGTCATCTCGACTGCTAGTGATACGAGGCCGTTGGGATCCAGCACGGCGTTCCGTATTACCCTCCAGAACCCACCGACCACCGCGAGCAGCAATGTCGCGATATGATAAACCGCAAACGCGCTAGGCTACAATCCGACCATTATCAAAGACGGAAACGTGATGGTACGCATTTCTCCCCCTTACACGAGGCGTCACAATAACGTTTCACCAGCAACGACAGTCAACTGCTCTTTGTGTACGAGAAATCGGTTGGAAACTTACCTGGTGTCAGCACGTTGTAGGTGTCGCCACCGGCACCAACCTTGTGTGAATGCTCTGAACAGCTAATCATTTGCATATCACAGCATCTTCTTTCTGTCGATTAGATTTCGCGTCTGTAGCACGTCATCTTCGTGGTGTAGCAGTTTTAAAGGCCAGTAGTGTATAAACGACTACACACATTGCACCCAAAGCCGAAGTCATTTCCGCTGAAGGTCTTAGCGAAGTGACTGAGTGCCGTTCTCCTACAACTGCCCATGTGTATCCTCTGGTGGGCTGCTCAATAAAATCAAGTCTGCCGTAACACGCTCCATCGACGTATCAGCATCAGCTGAAAAAACGACGTCTGACGCTGTCACATTGCTGTCTACGTGTATATTATCACTGATTTCTGTATTGGCATTCAACGACGCCTGCACATTATCTGTACGCGTGTGGAGTATCGCTTACCGATGTGTGCATAATGGATCAGCGCAAATTTCTTTTTCGATGCTGCCTCAGCTCTCTGCTTCGGCGGGTACAGGAACTTTTTTTTTCACGCCAGCTTTCTGCCATTTATTTGACCGTCAATTACTATTTATTTCGCACAATAATAATTTCGTTTTTGTACAAATCCTCAAGTGCAAGTTGAAATTTCACAAAAATCCGACTTGCCGAAATGAGATTTCATTGTAACCATAATGCGTGTTTAACAGCCAGTGTATTACTGTGACCTGCACTCATCACGTCTACGATGTATAAACCTTATATTTAGTTGATGTGTTTTCGCTGTCCATAGTGCCACCCATATTATATACACTCCTGGAAATGGAAAAAAGAACACATTGACACCGGTGTGTCAGACCCACCATACTTGCTCCGGACACTGCGAGAGGGCTGTACAAGCAATGATCACACGCACGGCACAGCGGACACACCAGGAACCGCGGTGTTGGCCGTCGAATGGCGCTAGCTGCGCAGCATTTGTGCACCGCCGCCGTCAGTGTCAGCCAGTTTGCCGTGGCATACGGAGCTCCATCGCAGTCTTTAACACTGGTAGCATGCCGCGACAGCGTGGACGTGAACCGTATGTGCAGTTGACGGACTTTGAGCGAGGGCGTATAGTGGGCATGCGGGAGACCGGGTGGACGTACCGCCGAATTGCTCAACACGTGGGGCGTGAGGTCTCCACAGTACATCGATGTTGTCGCCAGTGGTCGGCGGAAGGTGCACGTGCCCGTCGACCTGGGTCCGGACCGCAGCGACGAACGGATGCACGCCAAGACCGTAGGATCCTACGCAGTGCCGTAGGAGACCGCACCGCCACTTCCCAGCAAATTATGGACACTGTTGCTCCTGGGGTATCGGCGAGGACCATTCGCAACCGTCTCCATGAAGCTGGGCTACGGTCCCGCACACCATTAGGCCGTCTTCCGCTCACGCCCCAACATCGTGCAGCCCGCCTCCAGTGGTGTCGCGACAGTCGTGAATGGAGGGACGAATGGAGACGTGTCGTCTTCAGCGATGAGAGTCGCTTCTGCCTTGGTGCCAATGATGGTCGTATGCGTGTTTGGCGCCGTGCAGGTGAGCGCCACAATCAGGACTGCATACGACCGAGGCAAAAAGGGGCCAACACCCGGCATCATGGTGTGGGGAGCGATCTCCTACACTGGCCGTACACCTCTGGTGATCGTCGAGGGGACACTGAATAGTGCACGGTACATCCAAACCGTCATCGAACCCATCGTTCTACCATTCCTAGACGGGCAAGGGAACTTGCTGTTCCAACAGGACAATGTTCGTCCGCATGTATCTCGTGCCACCCAACGTACTCTAGAAGGTGTAAGTCAACTACCCTGGCCGGCAAGATCTCCGGATCCGTCCCCCATTGAGCATGTTTGGGACTGGATGAAGCGTCGTCTCACGCGGTCTGCGCGTCCAGCACGAACGCTGGTCCAACTGAGGCGCCAGGTGGAAATGGCATGGCAAGGCGTTCCACAGGACTACATCCAGCATCCCTACGATCGTCTCCATGGGAGAATAGCAGCCTTCATTGTTGCGAAAGGTGGATATACATTGTACTAGTGCCGACATTGTGCATGCTCTGTTGCCTGTGTCTATGTGCCTGTGGTTCTGTCAGTGTGATCATGTGATGTATCTGACCCCAGGAATGTGTCAATAAAGTTTCCCCTTCCTGGGACAATGAATTCACGGTGTTCTTATTTCAATTTCCAGGAGTGTATATTAGGAGGTCAGTGTATGTTTGTTTTACTTGTACATGCTGTGGTACAATAGTGAGAGCTTATCTTAGAATATTTTGTTCCCTTGATCAGAGTTATTTCTCGGCGGAGAATAAGCGGTGTATTTTCGTAAATAACAATTCTTTTATCCGATACAAGCGAGTTATTCAGAGGAAGCTCTGATTTTTCACCAGACTTAGAACATTATAGTTCGCTCTCAGCGATAACTGTGGAGTCAGATGCTGCAAAGCAGGGTCGGGATACTATCGTGGCATAGTATATAATTACTGGAATAATTACGTATGACCCGAAATCGTGTGGAGTCCCCATAGGCCGATGACTCGAACTAGTTGCGCCTAAAATCGTTACGGGACGGCTGGTTGATAAAACAAGTATTGCGAGTACAGTTAGTGAATAGAGAAAAATGGATCCCGCCACAACTTTCTGAAATTGTCATTTGTTGCGAGTAAAGAGTTTGTCTCAAGTTGCTCTTAAAGGGAGACACTGTTCAGCCAAAATGTAAATGAGAATTGATATAAGTCGTTCGATTACACCTTTCCAATGCCGTGTTTCTGTACTTCGGCCTAGTGTCTGCAGAGTTCCTTCATCGACATGAAAGTCAGATTTTTTAGCTTCTGGTGAGCTCCGCCAACTTCTGGTACGATTTTAGGTGGTCTTGAGACTACAGTTTCTAGCTAACTTATCAGAAATGTGCCGCCAGTTACTGTACCCACCTGAATCGAGTAGTACTTAACGTTAGAAAAGAGACTGCAGCAGAAACATAAAACATCTGCACTTTTTGAATAAACAGCGTTTTCTCTGAATACGTTAGCCATTGCAAAGAACGCAACTGTAAGTTTTAGAAGTGAAGCGACGATCAGAGTAAGCGTTAGAACAGTTTTCAGATTCACTTATTTGTTCTGGTGGGCCTCTCTTGTTGTTGTCCTAACAAAATCATCTGTCTTGTCAGGTAATTTTGCGGGATCTGAGCAACTACATAACTTTTAAATTGAGTGTCAGATGTGCAGTTGCTACCCTGAGGTGGCATAGTTACGCATGCACAGTAATTTGGAAACACAGGTCACCCGCTATGAATCCCATCGAACATTTATGGGACATTATCGAGAGATTTTCACCTATCAGGGGCTCCAGATTCATGTCTGCACCTGCATTGGGGCATGGGTCATCTTGATCAAAACTTTTTTACGTTGAAAAAATTTACCTAACGCAAATTTCAATTTTTTGCCTACTTTTCTCTTACAACTCGTATTTTCCTATACTGACTGCATGAGGGGCGCTTCCTGCCCTTACACATTGCTAGCGTTTATAACATACGCCTTAGAGTATAACGGAAACATGTCACGTCTTAGAGACAAAGGCTTTTCGCTAAAAATCGTAAGTCCCTTGACTCTTTCAACACAATCGTTGCAACAGCTTACAATAGGAATGATGAGACCGTTAACTGGATTTTCTTCACCTCTGTGATTATTGTTCGAAGGTAATAGATAAAAATGAATTGTGTGTCGAAAATGAAATACATTGACGGAAAAAATCGTAACCACAAGAAGGTGTTGTGCGACATAAACGAAAACTGGTAGGCACTTATCTACACTACTGGCCATTGCAATTGCTACACCACGAAGATGACGTGCTACAGACGCGAAATTTAACCGACAGGAAGAAATGATTTACTTTTCACAGCATTCACACAAGTTTGGCGCCGGTGGCGACACCTACAAGGTGCTGACATGAGCAAAGTTTCCAACCGAATTCTCACACACAAACAGTAGTTGACCGGCGCTGCCTGGTGAGACGTTATTGTGGTGCCTCGTGTAAGGAGGAGAAATGCGTACCATCACGTTTCCGACGTTAATAAAGGTCGGATTGGAGCCATCGCGATTGCGGTTTATCGTATCGTGACATTGATGCTCGCGGTTGTCGAGATCCAATGACTGTTAGCAGAATATGGAATCGGTCGGTTCAGGAGGGTAATACGGAACGCTGTGCTGAATCCCAACGGCCTCGTATCACTACCAGTCGAGATGACAGGCATCTTATCCGCATGGTTGTAGCGGATCGTGCAGCCACGGTTCGATCCGTAAGTCAACAGATGGGGATGTTTGTAAGGAAACAACCATGTGCACGGACAGCTCGACGATGTTTGCAGCAGCATGGACTATCAGCTCGGAGACCATGGCTGCGGTTACCCTTGACGCTGCATTACAGACAGGAGCGCCTGCTATGATGTAAACGACGAAACTGGGTGCACGGATGGCAATACATTTTTTCGGATGAATCCAGGTTCTGTTTACAGAATCACGATCATCCCATCCGTGTTTGGGGACATCGCGGTGAACGCACATTGGAAGCGTGTATTCGTCATAGAGTGATGGTATGGGTGTCATTGGTTATACGTCTCGGTCACATCTAGTGAAACGTCCCCTTAGAACAATTATACGAGACTGTGCTTAAATTGACAGACAATATTTTTAGCGCAGCGCAATCTGACTTTCAAAAATCCCTACAAAAAATGGCCCTGACTAACATTAACCAATACGTTTCACAAATCGCTTACCTCACAAAAATCTTGGTTACTCGAACTACTGCAATACAGCGAGGGCCACTACTCCAGCTAAATAAACGATTCAAACTACAGAAGGCACTAACTGATAGGGATAGTTAGCAAATGAAAGATTTTAATAGATAACAAACAATGTATTTACCTTAATAGCCATAATATATATCGCAGTTCATGACATCCATTCTTACAAATTTCAAAACTCCACCATCTCTCTCCCCACATCCACCACTGCTGGCGGCTCACCTCCAACTGCCCAGCGCTACGCGCTGTTAACATCCAGCTGCCGCTGCCCAACACTACAATGGCAAGTATTACAACAATGCCAACCAGCCACTGGCTGCGCACAGCACAGCCAGTGATTTTTCTACAGAGCGCTACGTGGCGTTTCCAATAAAAAAACCTAAACAGCCTACTTACACTTGTTCGCAATTGACAGCACTTTGAACAGTGGACCTTACATTTCAGATGTGCTACGACCCGTGACTCTACGCTTCATTCGATCCCTGCGAAACCCTACATTTCAGCAGGGTAATGCACGACCGCATGTTGCAGGTCCTGTATGGGCCTTTCTGGATACAGAAAATGTTCGACTGCTGCCCAGGCCAGCACTTTCTCCAGATCTCTCACAAACAAAACGTCTGGTCAACGGTGGCCGAGCAACTGGCTCGACACAATTCGCCAGTCACTACTCTTGATGAACTGTGGTATCGGGTTGAAGCTGCATGGGCATCTGTACCTATACACACCATCCGAGCTCCGTTTAACTCAATGCCCAGATGTACCAATGCCGTTATTACAGCCAGAGGTGGTTGTTCAGGGTACTGATTTCTCAGGATCTATGCATCCAAATTGCGGGAAAATGTAGTCACATGCCAGATCTAGTATAATATATTTGTCCAATGAACACCCGTTTATCATCTGCATTTCTTCTTGGTGTAGCAATTTTAATGGCCAGTAGTGCACATCTGAAAGATTACTCTGTTTAAACTTTGCACCAGTCGCTTACGAACAGCGCTAGTATCGCCACTATAAGGATACATATCAGGCTTGCTTTATATACACTCTGTATGGGTCGTGAGCATTAGTTGGCTTTGAGATTTGACATGCTGAGTTGATGTCAGTCAAGAATGCCTTTAAGACGAGGACGATGCCATTATGAACACCTCACTGCCTTGGCACGAGGTCTTGTAATAGGGCTATGGGAAGCTGTAATGTCCCTTCTTCAACACGGTAGAAAGACTTGATATGAAAGCAGCCACTGTGCATGATTGCTGGCGGCAGTGGTCACGACAATGTACAGAAAAGAAGATGAGGCTCGGGACGGCCACGTGGGACTATCAACAGCGAAGTCCAACGTTTTCGTCGCGTGGCTCGCGCTGCATCTGCAGCAGGAACCTGAGCAACAGTTGGCAGCATAGTGAGACAACGAACTGTTACCAATCGGTTACTTCAAGGACAGCTACGAGCCAGACGGCTTCAAGCATGCATTCCACTGACATCAAACAGTCGCCATTTGCGTCATCAGTGGTGTCAAGGGAGAACACGTTGGAGGGCAGGGTGGAGTTTTCTTGTGTTTTCTGATGAAAGCTGGATCTTCCTCGGTACCAGTGATGCCCGTGTGTTGGTTACGAGGAGGCCAGTTAAGGGCCTGCAACCAATCTAAGTGCTAGACACCCTCGACGTACACCTGGAGCTAAGGTCTGGGGAGCGATTTCCTTTGACAGCAGGAGCACTCTCCTGGTTAGCCCACGCTCACTGGCTGCAAAGTTATATATGTTACTCTGGTGGGTCGACCTGTTGTGCTGCCATTCACGAACAGCATTGCAGGCGGTGTTTTCCAACATGATAACGCTCGTCCACATACCTCTGTTGTTACTCAGCATGCTGGGCAGAACATCGACATGTTGCCGTGGCCTGCTCGTTCACCAGATCTGTTCGCAGTTGAGCACTGTGGGACATCAGCGGACGACAATTCCAGCGTCATCCACAAACAGTAGTACCCGTTCCTGTATCAATCGCCCAAGTGCAACAGGCCTGGAACTCCAACCCAGAAACTGACATCCGGTAGGTGTACAGCAATGCATGCACGTTTGCATGCTTGCATTCAACTGTCTGATGACTATACTGGTTATTAATGTAGCAACATTTCACATTTGCAAAGTCTTATCTCGTTCTGTGATCTTGCAAACGTTGATCGCTTAAATACGTTGTCTAGAGGAATTTACTCCCGAAATTTTGTTACTCTACAGTAATTTATTTTTTATTTTTTTGCGATTTTTTCCGTCGGTGTCTGTTTGTGACAAGAACTGCACATATAGACCTGCATCAGCGATACAGAGCGTTAGACAACATTGTCACAGTTCAATCGCTACTTAACTATTAGTAACAAATAAAGGGAACACTATGATTGAAGTCCTTCTCGGCGTATTTCAGCTATGAAATCTTCACGGGTTATCAGCCGAGTGGCATCGTCTTCTAGTCGCAACGTTTCAATGGATTGCGTATCCATCAGCTTCAGGCGAAGACTTCGCCTGAATATGATGGATACGCAATCCATTGAAGCGCTGCGACTAGAAAACGACACCACTCAACTGATAGCCTCTGGAGATTTCAAAGGGAGCACTGTTTCTCTATAATGAAACTGCCAACCGCCGGCTGCTGACTGCCGAAAGGGGAAAATTTGCAACACCATCGTGAAGACGGTGTGACGGTCCCGAAATAATTGCGGCGCGACACGTGTATCAAGCAGCACAGGTGAGTACCGCATTGTCAGCGGTATCGTCAACGTTTCTGCTGCACAAAGTGGAACGTCGTAGGACAGCGAGTGACTTACATATGAAAGATATATTTCTTGAAAGAAGTGTATAAACCTCAAGTGGCCACTTAATGTGTCTATAGTACGCAAAAGGAAAACGGTTATAGTCAGATGTCGAGAAGCTGTGCTTTCCGACATGTCACGACCACGATTTGTGGCTCAAAACAAGCAGTTTTGAAAGCACTTTCATTTATTGTAACGGAGTGTAACAGTTATATCTTAAATAAATTTGCTGGAATGCAAACAGTTCGAAATTCGATGAGACTGGACAAGCGGTTCGCGTAGTGCAATTTAGTTGCTTCAGGACCAAAATAAAGTTTGATTGCTTTTTTTTCGAATGACCTTAGTATTAATATCTATTGCTTCTGGCTTCAGCACTAAGAAATGAAAGAAAATGAGGTAAACTTAAGAAGATGTTACAGCCAAAGCAAAAAAAAATTACTTTAGGGGAGCATGGCTAGAAGAGCAATGTAAGTGATATTAACGGCAGATCTTACCGCGTGTAAACGCCGCTAAATCGGAATGTCTGGGTTCAAAAGACTATGGCCTGAGACGGACAGCTTGCATTTTACCTATTCTTTATTTACTTGTTACAAAACGACAGTCATATAGGTATTTAACGTCGCTGAATAGGAACTACTACGCCATCGTACTCATAGTCATCTTTATATCTTTATTGTAAAGTTTTTAGCTTCTGTACGGGGCTTTCAATATGACATAGGCACATTTAAAGCGTTGTGTAGACACATGGTACAAACTGATTTGGCAAAACTACCACTAGCGAGCTTCGCTATTTTGAAGGAAGCACCCAGGGAGACCAACTCCAGTGCTGCATTGTCATCTGTTTCACAATACCTCAAATAATTCCAGAAAGACAGTTGGTTTTAGGAATGATTTGCATTTCCAACATATTCTCACACTACTCAATTTATGCAAAACTTCCATTGTCTCGTTTAATATATCGTTTTGGATCGAGACTAAAATTTAAGATTTTGTTGCTCCAAAAGTAGCCAGCCGCCCTGGACAGCGGCACTGTTCACACCTTCGTCCCCCATCCGCCCCCCCCCCCCTCCCCCGGCCCCACTTTAGCAAACAAAACTCAAGAAATATATGAAGTCTTCACGGGTTGTCAACCGAGTAGCATCGTCGTCTCGTAGCAACGTTTCAATGGAATGCGTCTCCATCATCGCCCGAAGATGATGGAGACGCATTCCACCGAAACGTTGCTACGAGACGACGATGCTACTCGGCTGACAACCCGTGAAGACTTCATATATGAAATTCGCCGAGAAAGGCTGCACTCGCATAAACCTCAAGAAGGTTATTAGTGGACGAGGAAGGAAACCTCAAAAACCTTTTCATCACTAAAAGAGTAAATTAGACACATGCTAAAGAAAATATAGTAACAAGGAAAACACACAAATTTGATAATATCTGTGGAATATTCCGTCGATTGTTGGTTGCATATAGACATATTAATAACTTGAATAGAAAGTATGTTCCACAATAATATTTATTAGTTCGTTATGAACGGGCTTTCGTTTTCTTACGTCATCGTCAGATAACTTAATGCTAAACAGAGTGTCTATGAACTTTCTAGACCTCACCATTGACATCAGTAACTAGCAGCATTTATTTAAGATATACAGGAAAGAAATTTCAACAGACACAGTGATACCAGTCAGTTCCCAGCATCCCATAACACACAAACATGCAGCCTTCCATTCCACATGCGCTGCCTACTATCTGTACCCCATAACAAAACAGAATTAGAAAATGAACTGAAAATAATTAAAGAAATAGCATACAGTAATGGTTATACTCATACACTGACTAACAGTATACTCTGCAAAAAGAGGAGACAGAGGATAACAGCTCTCCTTTATCCACCTCAGACAGCACAAAAGCACACTGAGAAGAAATGGGCCTCCCATGCTGTTTGTGGGTAGGACTCGCATATTATTGGCAGGAAACTAAAATGCAGGGAACATACTCCTGCTTTATACCCTATTAATACTGCAGTCCATCTTCTATTCAACGATAAAGATAAGATTCCATTTTTAGAACAGAGTGGAATTGATGGGGTCGGAGAAATATAGTCATAAGCCACATTCAACTAGTTTTGAGATACAGTGACTTTAAAGTTTCATGTAAGTACAAAAATGTTAAGACAAAATAGACACCTCCTTTTTGCTTTTAATTATACTTTAATACATTCTTTCTGTTCTGTAGTATTAAATTGAGATTCATTTTAACTGTGATGTGGTCGAAAATGGGTTATGACTGCGTTTCCCTGAAAATAATTTAAAACACAAAATACGTTTTTAAGGTTTTATTTTGAAAATTATACAACAACTAGTAATTTTTAACAATCTTTGCGCTTTCACATACACACATACGTAACAAATAAGCATTCTAATACTTTATTTTACACTGTAAATGTGAAATCAAGGAAGTTCTATAGAAATTCTGCCAGTACATATGTGACATAACAGCAAACCAGTGCTTAACAGTATTGGTTAAAAACAGTCTTGGTGCAATTTTTTTTTTTTTTATTTTTCAACGACGCGTTTCACCTTATTTAGGCATCTTCAGCTTATCTTTTCTAGACGGACGCGAGAGGCACCAAGATCTGTATAACGCGTTCCCGTTCACAGAAGCGAGTAACAGTAAGATGGGGGCTCAGGTAGTAAGCATAATGAGCCACAGCGTCCATCTAGAAAAGATGGCTAAATAAGGCGAAAAGCGTCGTTGAAAAATAAAAAAAACTAAAATTGCAACCAAGACTGTTTTTAACCAATACTTATACGACATCATCGTTCACATTATTTCCAGTACAACATGGAAAAAAGCTTTAATATCCTGCAGGGATGTATGCCATAAGAGACAGTATGTCATCAACCTTTTTCTGATTAATTTGAAATGGCTTTCTGCATTTTGTTGGCAACCGAAATAGATCTGGCTCAGCAGGTGTTCCTTTCCTCTTGTTTCATAGATCCACTGACGTGAAGGTTCCTATATCTGAGTAGCACTGCTTCACACTTAGCGTGAAGGGATCTTTATATTCAAACTTAAATTGAGTCGCTTCTCTAAAACGAATGGGATCTCCAAGTCTGAATAGAGTGGGTATCGAGATTAATGACTTCAGATCGCCCAAGGTTCTAAAGTTCATACAATGGAATTTTTTGGACTAGCAGATTTTACTGCTTCTGCCCATGCATCTGGCAGAACAAGTTAACGTAACTTTGTGACAGTTGGTCCATTCGTGTTTAAAAAAAGTGAAACGAACCTTCGCTTTTTAGTACCGTTTTCATAGAACACATTAATTAAGTATTCTGGGCATTAGTTTCCTATGTCCCAAAAGAAGTGGAAAATTTTTCTTCTTCTCCGAGTAGTTTCGTATAGCACTTATTTGAACAAATACAGGGATTTCCCAAAGATACTGCTTGGACAGTCTTGGTTTTAGAAGACATATACTGCTGGCCCGCGCTACGTAGACGTTTGACCTTAATTTTTTTCACCTGCTCAACGCTTTCTTTTTCTTGAAGAGCTTGGTTTCTGACGTGATACTTCATTTGCTCTACTTACTTCAACCTGTAGTATGAATAGAAAAATAGTCTCAGAATTTCCGTAAAATTTAGTCACAAGCCACACAAATCATTATATGCCGCTGAAATGGCATTGATAATAAAAATATTCTTACGGCCTTGTTGACATGGAAACTATATTATTACCGCAATCTGTGGTCTTTAAAATTAGGCTCTAAAGGTTTCTCATAAACACAAAAGACGACGATCAACGGTGAGAGCAATTGTATGAGAACCAAAGTCACAAGCCACTGAACAATGATCACCAGCAAAAATTATTTTTGTATACTTACCGAAACATCTTCTTAGCTATTACTGTTGCTTGATGGACACCAAGATTCATCACCATCACTGTCAAAAGGATCAGGATCGTCATTTACACTTTTGTCACTGCCATATACGCCTAGAATGTGCGAAGCACCTTGAGATGTGTATGAGCTTTCAGCCATTTTGATGTGGCTTGTGGCTATGTATCTTCTGAAAAAGACACCAGGTGGTAAAGTATAGAACTACATCACCTGCCACCTGTTGGAGAAAGACGGAACTTCTTCAATCCAAGAAGAGAAAGCCATCGTTAAGAATGTCATAGCGTGAATATCTCAATTTCGACAAAAGCGTGGCTTATGACTATATCTCTCCGACCACTTCAATTTATAAAATTTTCTGCAATTTGTGTGGCAAATTTTACGTTGGTCACCTTTTTCCCCTCCCTCTTTTCGGTCTGTTCGTCACATTCACCACTTTGTCCGTATGACCTAGTCGCAAGTCATTTCCTATCGGTTATTTGCTTCTCGTATAGCCAGGAGATCTAGAAAGATTGACTGGCTGCTAGTTTTGTTGCCTTCTTAGCACCACCCAAGGCTCACGTGTGGAGCAAATTTCACGTTTACACCCACGGATGTGAAGCAATATCGACCCCCACTCTTCAAATAGGGACTACTGTCTTCGCCAGTATTTGACTGTGGCGCGCCTGAGCAGACCATCCAGCACATCAGAGAAGAATGAAGTGCTAGAGCGTTCAGTGGGGACTTTGAAGAATTCCTAGTGGCATCCAAATATCCATAGAATATATTCAAGGACTAGATGTTTTCTGTGAATATATGTAATTTTAAGTAATGTAAATTAACATGATCCAATACTGAAATGTACTTAAATGCCATAAGCTAAATAAATAAAAATAAATAAAGTCGCCTGAGCCATCACTCATTAAAACATTTCTGCTTTATACACTCCCATAGTTTTAATATTTGAACATACTGTAATATAAGATTAACGTGTTCAGCGTCTCTATAGGTGTTACATCATACATGTGTTTTGTGATGATATAGTCATAACATGTCACACACCTTTGTACAGTTACGAATCCATGCTGAAGTTGTGTGGACTATCTGTCTAGCATTAAGGTCTCTGACGATGGCCTAAGAAGCCGAGAGCCGGTTCATAATGAACTAATAGATATTATTGTAGAACAATACCTTGTACTCAAGTCATTAACACAAATTTGACTTCATGTCGGTAGAAGACATAAGGAAAATCGAATATTTATAATGCGCGTCTTTCATACAACTCATTGCTTGTTCCAGCACATAGGGTATACAGTAAAGGAATACGAGGGTCAGTCCAAAAGAAATGCACACTGCGGGCCGGGGTGGCTGAGCGTTTCTAGGCGCTACGGTCTGGAACCGCTACACCGCTACGGTCGCAGGTTCGAATCCTGCCTCGGGCATGGATGTGTGTGATGTCCTTAGGTTAGTTAGGTTTAAGTTGTTCTAAGCTCTAGGGGACTGATGATCTCAGAAGTTAAGTCCCATAGTGCTCAGAGGCATTTGAACCTAATGCACACTATTTTTGTAAAAACACAGTTTTCATTCTGCATGTGTGAAAGTTTTACAGTGTGTAGATACATCCTTCCCGCTTGTTTTCAAACATAATTCAAACATAATTCAACCTGTTCCCCTGTTCCCCGTCACAGCATATCTTCATGATGGCTGCTACACTTGACGTTCATCAGAAGCAACGTGCTGTCATAGAATTCCTGTGCTGTGAAAACGAGACAGTGGGAAACATCCACAAGAGGTTGAAAAAGGTGTATGGAGATGCTGCTGTCGATTGCAGTACAGTTAGTCGGTGGGCAAGCAGGTTACGTTATGAAAGCGGGCACGGCAATATTCAGGATTGTACTCACAGCGGCAGGCCTCGTACAGCACACACTCCACACAATGTGCAGAGTGTTAACGAATTGGTGACTGCTGACAGACACATCGCAGTGAACGAATTGTCACGCTACGTTGGGATAGGGGAAGGAAGTGTTTGCAGAATACTGAAAGTGTGACGTTAAAAAAGGTTTGTGCCAGGTGGGTTCCGAGGATGCTGACAGTGGCTCACAAAGAAACAAGAAAAACGGTATGCAGCGAACTTTTGGAACAGCACGAGAATGGTGGAGATGAATTTCTTGAAAGACTTGTGACAGGTAATGAAACATGGCTCCGTCATTTTTCACCAGAGACGAAGAGGTAATCAATGCAATGGCATCATGCAAATTCACCCAAGAAAAAGAAATTCAAAACCACACCTTCTGCTGGAAAAGTTATGGCTACGGTGTTTTTCGATTCTGAAGGACTCTTGCTTGTGGACATCATGGCAAGTGGAACCACCATAAAATCCGATGCATATGTGACGACACTGAAGAAACTTCAAACTCGACTGAGTCGTGTTCGACCACACCGGCAAAAGCAGGATGATAATGCAGGGCCACATTCAGTCGAAGAACCATGGAAGCGATCACAAAACTCGGATGGACAACTCCGAAACACTCGCCTTACGGTCCTGACCTGGCTCCATGTGACGATCATCTCTTTGGGAAACTGGAAGACTCTCTTCGTGGAACAAGGTTTGAAGATGATGACTCCCTTGTGCACGCTGCTGAACAGTGACTCCAACAGGTTGGTCCAGAATTTTGTCGTGCGGGTATACAGGCGCTGGTTAAAAGACAGCGTTAGGCAGTTGAGAGGGATGGAAATTATGTGGAGAAATGAAAATATTGTTCCTAAAGGATGTATCTACACAATGTAAAACTTTCAAACGTGTAGAATAAAAGATGGATTTAAAAAAGAAAGTGCATTTCTTTTGGAGTGACCCTCGTATTAATATATATTTTCGTTCCAGTAAACATGAATTTCATTCTGTTTGTAGCACATTCGGATTGCGGATAAGGCTTCGAATCAGGAAATTTATCGAGAATTTTCCGTCTCGTTTTAAGCTAAACCGTTTTATAACGCTTGCCCGTTATCAGATAGAGGGCTGAAATTCTCTGTCCGTTCCGTAGCGGCTGGATCAAGCTACTTAGCAGAAACTTTCGTCCGTAGCCTAAGCACGTATTTTTAAAGGTAAATGTAAAGTTTGCGCTCCAATGAGTTCGGGTAATAACCAGCTTATACTCACAGGCCACCGGAAGCAAAACCGATAAGGGATCAGTGTCAAGATCACTTACCTAACTCTATTTCCAGTTCGCTTTCCACTTCTCGCCTCGGTAGGGAGCACAGCGAGTGAATCTGTTAACGCGGACACGGCCGCACTCGCATTAAAAAACTGCTCCACTGGACTTACGCGGGCAGAGAACGCGAGGTGTGACGTCCGTACAATTAGCTGGCCGTACGGAGTGCAGCCCCCTTCCTTCCAACCCACGCCACCGCCTGTCATCCGAAATACCGGGAGACCCCCCACTCGCACTGCCCTGTTTGCTTAATGCGCCGCTGACATTGTGCTCCCTCTGCTAGCTCCCTGTTTTCTTTTCACTTTGTGCGCGACACTTGCGCAGCTCTCGGCTCTCTGTTGTTGTTTTATTCCCTTTTGGAGTTTATCTGAGTGCGCTCTGTAATTTTCGCGGATCATCCACCCGCTTCTTACTTATGTGATTCGAGACTTCCTCGCAATGGAGTAGTGCGAACGACGTGAAAATAAGCATAGGGAGATTCGCAGATGACGAGATAGATCAACACCACTGTGCCACGCTCGGAAGTACACGGCACACATCTACAATGCATATTTGCATTCCTAACACGCGAGGCAATAGTCACCTTACGCTTTATCTGAGAAGAAAGATTAAGCAAAGGCAAACCTACGCTTCTAGCATTTGTAGACTTAGAGAAAGCTTACGACAATGTTGACTAGAATAGTCTCTTTCAAAATCTAAAGGTGGCAGGGGTAAAATACAGGGACCGAAAGGCTATTTACAATTTGTACAGAAACCAGATGGCAGTTATAAGAGTCGAAGGGCCTGAAAGGGAAGCAGTGGTGGGGAAGGTAGTGAGACAGGGTTGTAGCCTATCCCCGATGTTATTCAATCTGTAAATTGAGCAAGCAGTAAAGGAAACAAAAGAAGAATTCGGAGTAGGTGTTAAAATCCATGGAGAAGAAACAAAAACTTTGAGGTTCACCAATGACATTGTAATTCTATCAGAGACAGCAAAGGACCTGGAAGAGCAGCTGAACGGAATGGACAGTGTCTTGAAAGGAGGACATTAGATGAACATCAACAAAAGCAAAACGAGGATAATGGAATGTAGTCGAATTAAATCGGGTGATGTTGAGGGTATTAGAATAGGAAAAGAGATGCTTAAAGTAGTAAATGAATTTTGCTATTTGGGGAGCAAAATAACTGATGACGGTCGAAGTAGAGATGGTCGAAGTAGAGAGGATATAAAATGTTCACTGGCAATGGCAAGGAAAGCGTTTCTGAAGAAGAGAACTTTGTTAACATTGAGTATAGACTTAAGTGTCACGAAGTCGTTTCTGAAAGTATTTATATGGAGTGTGGCCATTTATGGAAGTGAAAAGTGGACGGTAAATAATTTGGACAAGAAGAGAATAGAAGCTTTCGAAATGTGGTGCTTCAGAAGAATACTGATGATTAGATGGTCACGTAAATAATGAGTAGGTGTTGAATAGAATTAGGGAGAAGAGAAATTTGTGGCACACCTTGAGCAGAAGAAGGGATCGGTTGGTAGGACATTTTCAGAGGCATCAAGGGATCACCAATATAGTATTGGATGGCAGCGTGGAGAGTAAAAATCGTAGAGGGAGACGAAGAGATGAATCACTAAGCTGATTCAGAAGGATGTAGGTTGCAGTAGGTACTGGGAGATGAAGAAGCTTGCACAGGATAAAGTAGCATGGAGGGCTGCATCAAACCAGTCTCAGGACTGATGACCACAACAACAACAACTATAAACTGTTTATAATGGTTCATCTTTAACATAATATTGATCGCCGTAAAGAAATACTGTTAATTCTATGTTGGAGCGTTTACTTTCGTGCTACAACGAAAGTATAAAAAGCTCCGCGAGAAACGCTGTTTGAACATAAATGCGGACAGCAGCCACATCTGCTGGTTGCGCAGTTGTATTTGAACATGAACGGCCTTGTGCAATGTCCTAAATACGTTACGAATGTCACTCGTCCTCAGAACTAGGACTCTTGATATTTTGAAACATATCAGTAATCCGATATATCGCTATTTAACTCTTTCAGACCTGTCTTTTTTTTCTCTGCGAAGGAAAATTTTTGTTTATTCTGTAATGCGCTTAGGGGATTTTTTTTAACGATTTTAGACGCAACATTTATATAAAAATATGTACCTGTACTTTTTATTCTCGGCTTCTTTTTATGAATTATAATAACTAATTTTGAAATATTCGCTATTGTAATAAGAAAGCGGAACATTCATAACTGTGACGCAAAACAACAATAACAGTATTCAATTATACAGTGGACTATAACTAAGCAACTTCTATCGTGTATTTTGGCCGTCACATGCTGCTGCGCGCTGCTGCATTGGCGTGTTGATATTTTTACAGTCATATCCCACACTTGGTAGCATTCATGCAGAGTTACAAAAAATATCGTTATGAGCTCCCTATATACCGAAAAAGTATAGATATATCGAGAGAGAAGCTATGGACGTACCCGCCCACAAAAATATCGGCTGAAAATTGTGAATACACTGCCGGTTTTAGAGCTGTGTAGATAAGTATTGATTTATTATTAGACATTCTGAACATCAAGCAAGCATCCTGCGTATTCCTCTCAGAGCAAGAGCTGAAAGGAAAACGATTCACGGTCACGTTTGGCGATAGCCACTTTCCTGTCTATGGTTAGTGCACGTAAGTGACGCAATAAAAGGTGTCTGACTGGTCGACTTCAGTGCATTTTCAATTCTGCCAACGCCAGTGATCTAGCAACTGTGGTGTCAAACCTGCGTGGTGAAACTAAACGTTGCAGTTTCTGTTGATAGTGGCGAGTGCAGATTACGTCAGGATTTCCCATCACACGCCTCCGCGCACCGCAGAGACCAATCTTCTCGTTTAGATTTTCAGCAACAGCTTTTCAAGAATGCTGACGTGAAGAAATAGCACACTATTTGCGTGAAAAATTGATTTTAACGCAAGTAACTTGCAATTTCTTCACATCGGAAATCTTGTTATTCCGTTCACAGCGCCACCCCTTCGACCCCCCACCCCCACCCCCACCTCCCACCCCCCACCCCTACCGCCATTACAATCGGACTTCTTCTTTTGTGCCAAATACAGTAGCTTCACACAGTCAAAGTGAAAGAATGAACGTGATGACAGCTCAAAAAGTAGTGAGGCTCCGTCACACGGTGAAAGTAAAATTATATTCTACAACTGTTTTAAAAGAACGTCTTCAAATATTTACCGAAAATTAAAAAAAAATGTAAAATAAAATAAAATTATTGGCACTCGATGCTGCATATCTGATATTGGTGTAACGGTATATCGCGTGAAAAAATATCGTCGATACATATCGATGTTTTATCAACAGCCCGAGTCTTTCTTGTTGAGAGTGCTTTGTGCCGGGGCCAAGTGGATTCGAATACGAGAAATTGTTGGTGCACGTATCATGTGTGCTTCCATAACTAAGGTACCCGAAGTGTTTGATATTTAAAGAGGCACCGTCTCTAATGTTTATACCGCGTCATGTGGAAAGCGGAAAAAACATGACTTGCTAAGCCACAGAGCGAAACTTTGTGTTGCATGATCGTGGCAGATGGTGCAAATGGTCTTTGAAGAGGACGGTGACGAAAAAAAGAAGACTACAGCTGCAGAAGCCACTGTAGAACTGAATGTCTCACTCGGGAACCTCGCCATCCCCAAAACGACACGAAGGGAGTTTCACAACCTGGGAACTGCAGGGCGAGCTGAAAATCCAAAACTATTTACCAGTCATGTACTTTGGCTGGTCACGTCCACCTCATGGTACCATCGTTATTGCCCAACTATTATGGTGTGTTCCGAGACCACAAGTCCCCTGTTCACACACCTCGCATCGCCCAGCACTAGTTTTGTGAGCACGAAGATGAATTGTTGCTTTTTTCCTGACCACCACTGTCACTGAATCTCAGTGCTATTGAGTCTTTGTTATCTGGTTTGGATATAAGGTGCTCGATCTCTATCTTCCTCCATGATCATTACACGAACTTGCCACAGTTTTATAGCAAGAATGGTGTACGATTCAAACAGAAACCTTACAGGACCTGCGTTTATCTGTTCCGTCACCAATGGAAGCTGTTTTGAATGCCAACAGTTCCCTACACCGTATCAGGTGTGGTAATGTGTTGTGATTGTGGTGTCTTCGTACTTTTATCCACCCCCTGTGAATACCATTATAAGGGGTTTGTAGTTCAAATGTAGTTTTCCATTTCAGTGTGTGTGATGACATGAGAGTAATATTAATGATCTTTTACATCGAGAAGATGGTATTTTAACGAAATCGACAGTAATAATGAAGAAATATTACAGCTTCGCAACACGCCTTTCCTCAAGATTAAAATAATTCAGTCCCTTAGTTCCAATCAGGGTTTTGGGAAGGTTCTGTTTGATTCTTAGGTAAATGCCGGAAATTGTACGCCCATCCCACTTATTCCCATTTAGTAATACCCTTGTCGCACCACCAGTCTTTCTGGTACTGGCTGACGAGAACCACGATTATTTAATGCGCCTAAACTGAAACCACTTGGTCCGTTTCTTGGGGTGGGGAATGGAAAGTGCAAACAAACAAAACAGTCACGGCAACAAGCTATATTTGGAGGCCTGACACTTCCGACTGTTGTTAGCAACAACTGGAATCGTTAACTCCGAGCCGGCCTGGGTGGCCGAGTGGTTCTAGGCGCTACAGTTTGGAACCGCGTGACCGCTACGGTCGCAGATTCGAATCGTGCCTCGGGCATGGATGTGTGTGATGTCCTTAGGCTAGTTAGGTTTAAGTAGTTCTAAGTTCTAGGGAACTGATGACTTCAGAAGTTAAGTTCCCCAGTGCTCAGAGCCATTTGAACGTTAATTCCGATTCATTCCGAGAAATTTATCCTGTACTCTGTTTTTGAAACTTAAACGAGAAGGCATTGTAAAGTACCACACACTAGCATATAATAGGAATGAGATTTTCGTAATGAAGTGAATTTGATCGCTATTTGTTGCAGCGTATGGTTTCTGTTAGTTCAGTCATTTTAAGTTTTGACGTATTTGAAAATTAAAATGACTAAACTAATAGAAAGTATACTCTACCACAACCAATGTCCAGAGCAAAAAATCTTTCCGCGAACTGGCCGGCCGGTGTGGCCGTGCGGTTCTAGGCGCTACAGTCTGAAGCCGCGCGACCGCTCTGGTCGCAGGTTCGAATCCTGCCTCGGACATGGATGTGTGTGATGTCTTTAGGTCAGTTAGGTTTAATTAGTTCTAAGTTCTAGGGGACTGATGACCTCAGAAGTCAAGTCCCATAGTGCTCAGAGTCATATGAACCATTTTTTTTTCACTTCCGTTTTACTCGATAACTACGAACTGTGATCTCTCTGACAGGAAATTACGAATCCAGTCACATAAATGAGACGGTATTCCATAAGCACGCAATTTCACTACAAGCCGGTTGCGTGCTATAGTGTCAAATCCATCTGGAAATCCAGAAATACGGAATCAATCTGAAATCCCTTGTCAATAACACTCAACACTTCGTGTGAATAAAGATCTAGTTGTGTTTCACAGGAACGATGTTTTCTAAATGCCTGTTGACTGTGTGTCAATAGACCGTTTTCTGGGACGTAATTCATATTGTTAGAACACAATATACGTTGTAAAATCCTGCTGCATATTGACGTTAATGATATGGGCCTGTAATTTAGCGGATTACTCCTGTGACTTAGCGAAATATGTTTTCCCTGTTTCCCTGTATTCGGTATAAATGTTAGATACTGTGTCTCTTTAAACGCTAATCTCACTCACTATACGAGGACAAACACTTTGCCCAAATACGAATCCACTTACCCCAGACCTAATGAAGTTGCAACTACACAGAACACTGCTCCATCCGTGACTTACATTTGTAACGTACTGTGGGCATTACACGTGTTACCGTTCGTGTTCAAACAGAGCAGTGCAATCCGCAGGCTTACCTAGCATCTGCATTTGTGTTCAAGCACGCATTTGTAGCGGGGTTTCCATATTCTAGTCCAAGCCTTGTAACTCTTTGCCAGTCAATGTGACCGTGACCCGCGCTCGATAAGCAGATGGATCTGCTGTCCTCGTAACTCCGGGTCAATACTAGTGACACAGAAAGTGCCGGCCGTAGTGTCAAACAACAAAGCCGCCCGTCCCCCGATTGCGTGAGCGTCTCCGCGGTTAACTGGGTGCCACGCGAAGACAGCCGGGGCCTGTATTATTCAGCGTTAGTAGCTGGCTTCCCATCGATTCGCTTCCGCTCCGAACGACACCGAAACAGGGCATACGCGCCTCCTTGTCCTGTCTGCGAATGGTCCGTTAGCACTCCGACTGTGGTGTTTTAAATCAGTTCTCCCTAGCTGGTAGGCAATAAAATGTTACACTCATTTAGTCGAGGTAAATGAAGCAGCCCTACTAGAACCACCTTCAGGCGCGTGACTAATCCAAGTAATCTGCACGCGGTTGCAGGATGCAAGAGACCGATAGTGAACTTGAAATAGTCTGGCGGAAACTGCCGGAGATGACCGATACTGCCTCACCCAACGAGAGTGTCGAGTGATCACTGCCCATGTCCACGAGGTGTCGTGCGCTCGCTTGCACAAGGGCTGCGATTTGACAACGCGCAGTACGCTTCCGTTCCCGCTACTCGTTGTGCATCCTCCCTCTTTTCTGTCAGCGCAGTTATCGTTATCAACTGTAACGAGCCGTGCTGCGGCTCGCGTTGTGCTGTTTGTAGGTTTCCGCCCTCCGTTGGAGGCCAGACCGTATCGTTTAGTTGACATGGTTGCGGTTGTTTGTATTCTTCTTGTGTTGAATGGCGCCACTTGGTTTCGCAAACGTTGCCTGTCCGCTAGTGGCAGCAGCTGCGTTATCGATATGTAGTAACTGTGGCCCTAACTTTGGGGTGACGTCGTTGTTCTTCCAGGTCGTGTGAGTGAGCAGTTCGGTTGGGGACTCCGGAGGAGTCAAGAGGGCAGTGCGGCAACACGCTGACGGCATGCATGCACTGCCGGATGGAAGGGCTCTAGTCGCGAGGGTACACAACCTAATCGCAAAAAAAGAAGATGGGTCTGAGTACTATGGGACTTAACTTCTGAGGTCATTAGTCCCCTAGAACCTAGAACTACTTAAACCTAGCTAACCTAAGGACATCACACCACATCCATACCCGAGGCAGGATTCGAACCTGCGGCCGTAGCGGCCGCGCGGCACCAGACTGTAGCGCCTATAACCGCTCGGCCACTCCGGCCGGCCCCAATCGTCAACCGGATCCAACAAGCCTTGAGAGGATTTTAATCCTAGCCGTGAAACCTCCACCATTGTGATATCCCGCGATTCTCCAGTGACTTGGGTTCATCTTCCTGCTCGCAGTGTCGCAGAGACAAAGAGCAGTGAGTGGAGTGTTTGGGGAAGGCGGATCTAATTAGCTTTCCTCGACTTCTTGTTACTGATTGCTGCATTCTATGTGTTACTATTTATTACGTTCAACTAGCGGTATTTTTCCTGTCTGGTGGCCGCTAACGCCACAGTGGCCTGCCCTGGAGGTTAGTGTATGTAACGGCAAGGTAAGTTGCGTAGTCTTGTCGGCCGGCCCTAATCGTCAACCGGATCCAACAAGACTTGAGAGGATTTTAATCCTAGCAGTGAAACCTCCACCATTGTGATATCCCGCGATTCTCCAGTGACTTGGGTTCGTGTTCCTGCTCGCAGTGTCGCAGAGACAAAGAGCAGTGAGTGGAGTGTTTGGGGAAGGCGGATCTAATTTGCTTTCCTCGACTTCTTGTTACTGATTGCTGCATTCTATGTGTTACTATTTATTACGTTCAACTAGCGGTATTTTTCCTGTCTGGTGGCCGCTAACACCACAGTGGCCTGCCCTGGAGGTTAGTGTATGTAACGGCAAGGTAAGTTTCGTAGTCTTGCCGCTGCTGGCCGGTAAGACGTGTAGTTTTGACAGTTTCCTTGATTTTCAGGTCGGATGGTGTTTCTTCTACTCTGGTAGTTGTGGTTTCCTCCAGACTCTCTAAACACAGCACTGAGAACGTAGTGCTGACCACCAGTTCCGGCTTTGGAGTGGTATTCCATCGTTGCATTAGTTATTGGGTATTAGGTAGCTTCAGCAGATTATCATTAGTAATTCGTTAGACCGCCACTAGTCTGTGTTACCATCTTGTTAAGTGAATGCAACTCTCATCACTAGAGAAAGTTTGTTTGGCCGGACCTACTCAGAGGTCGATTCCTGGAGCACCGTCTGTGACTAGCCCTTCCCTTGTGCCTTACTATTGTGTTAGTATTTTATTAATGTATTACCAAGTTACCATCATTTGTCTCACCTGTTTGGTGATCAGTTGCCTGTCTTTTAAATTTACTTTTGCTATTGCCTTGCTGCTTGAAAGTATGTTTGTTAAATTTTTTTTAATAATTGTCATTCTTGGCATTAAAGACCTTCAGCCGTGACTGTTACTACTTGTCTTAAAATTCTAATGTGGCAACTGTATTTTAGCAGTTAACCTTTAAGACCTTGCTGATTTGTTTTCAGTATTTTAATAACTGTAGTTTGTTCAAATGGTTCAAATGGCTCTGGACACTATGGGACTTAACTTCTGAGGTCATCAGTCCTCTAGAACTTAGAACTAGTTAAACCTAACTAACCTAAGGACATACATCCATGCCCGATGCAGGACTCGAACCTGCGACCGTAGCGATCGCGCGGTTCCAGACTGTTGCGCCTAGAACCGCTCGGCCACCACGGCCGACAACTGTAGTTTGTAAGTTGCAAAAAGTTAAACAATTCTTAATTTATTGCCATTAAGCCTGCTGTCGTGGAAAATACTTAATTTATTGTCATTAAGGCCTTCAGCCGTGAGTGTCCTTACTTGTCTTAAAACTTTAATTTAGCAGTTGTAATTTTGCAGCGAGCCTTAAGACCTTCGTCACTTGTCTTTATGTTTTAATAACTGTAATTGTAAGTTGTAACAGGTTTAATCAATTCTTAATGTATTGGTATTAAGGTCTTCAGCCGTGAAATACTTCTTAAATTATCGTCATTATTTTAATTTGTTGCTAATTTAAAATAAATCGTGCGCGATTAAACGAAAAGCCCACCAATAGTAACTGATAAAGGCCTTGTCCACAATCGTAACCGAATCTTGCCTTCCTTGACCACTAGGTTTCATGTAATGATTCCCATTGCTTCATTTACTAACAAGAGCCCACAGTGTAGCAGGACTGTAGTTTTATTGTTCATTTTAAACGTAACGGACAATTAGAATGAATCGTCATGCTTCTCATCGTAAATCATTTTCATCTGCACTATCGAAAATATATCTGTCGGTGCGATTTTAGTTGCAGACTCAATGGGAGGTTTATTTCACCTCGATTAATAAAATGTTCCGGCCTATTGTGCCCTGGTCGTATGGATTTTACCTTAAAACCCGACGTTTCGTCCCCATCTGAAGAGGACATTTTCAAGGAGGATCGTAGCTTTTCTGAATGTCCGTTTCACGCCCTGGCTCGCTACTGGCAACAGCAGAATTCCGCTTCTGCGAGCTTCCGCACAGTGGTTTGACTTTAATGTTTTGAACGCGGGAGTGCAATTGGCCGTTGTCCACTGTTGCCGTCATCCCATTGTGGAAGACTGGTACGCATCTTCTTCAGCGCCGGAATCCAACTGTCCTTCAATTTCATGCCCTCCTCCTTCCTGCAGAAATTCCTGGAGTGTTTTATAACCTACATGACCTCTCTATACAGCCTTTCATGGTATCCGCTTGTGGCTGCCAGTTCTTGAGATCTGTCAAAATAAATGTGGTGATCTCCTGGCTGTAAATGATGTTCCGCAGCAGCTGATCTGCCAGTCTCCTCTCTTCTGGAATTGCCCTTCTATCGGAGATTCAAAAGAGCTACGACTCCCCTTGGAAATGTCTTCCGCAGACGGGAACGAAATTTCGGGTTTTCAGGTGAAATTCATAGCCCGGAACATTTTATTGTGGCATTTCCAGCCATGAAAACTTACATTTTACATTATTTCAAATGTTATTCATTCTTGCAAATTAACCGTACCACACCTACAGGGTGTACATTTTCAGTTGAAAAACCAGAGTAAATCGAAAAATAAACTTCACACGAGAAAAGATGTAGAACACGAAGTTGATTATTTTCGAGGGGGATATCTTCTGGTGCTAAAATTGGCCCGCCAACCCAGCCCCCTGGGATGGGGCGGGAGGCAACTTTAAAATTTTAAATGGGAACCCCCATGTTTTATTGCAGAATCATATTTGGGTCAACATTTTAGCACCAGCAGATGACCCCCTTGAAAATAATCAACTTTGGATTCTACACATTTTTTAGTGTGAAGTTTATTTTTCGACTTAGTGTGGTTTGTCAACTTAAAATTTACACGCTGTATATCAGTGAAGTTCAATAACATTCACTATTCGATTCTCACTTTAATTTTCGTTTTACATAATCATACTCATAAAGTGTCGGAGGAAGACAATTGCAAACCACCTCCGCTAGGACCTTGCCTATTACAGCGGTGCGGGTCTCCCGGATCGTCCCCTACGTTCTTTCAAGGAGTATGAGACTTCATCATCATCATCACTCATAAGGTGACCATCAGTCCTATTTATCATGGACTGTGGTGAACCTTAATTATGTTGTAGAGGGACCGTCTTTTGTACTTGGCAAGAGCCTTTCCATATGACAACCCTTAGTTTCACAGAAATCGATGATGAATTTCTGTGTGACCGGTCTGTAACTGTATCTTAGCCATATTTCGACCAGGTGAGCTTATATTCGCAGCTGCCAGGCTGGCAGTCCGGATTCGAATCCTGCCCCTGTACACTTTTTCTTTTATGTTATCTTGCAGATAATCATTAAATAGGCCCACCATACAAAAAACTACTCACAAACATTGTCACCATAATAATTTCATTAGCATATCAATCATTACAGCAAACGTTTTTTCAAATATATGTTCTGTTCGTTACAGAACATATGACAAAATCATCTTCTTCGCTATCGCTTACTGTGCTAGAACAGAAATCTAGAAATCTGGATGGTATTTGTCGTAGAAGTGACTGAAACACGAATTCGTAGAGAACAGCGCACATTTGGTGAAGGTACCGACCGCCTTGCAGGCACATGAATTTTTCAGCAGCAATGCCGGAAAATACAGTTCGTATAAATTCGAAGGGATGGTTCCTCCTGTTGTGTCGGCTACTGTGCGAGTCACCACCGACACGAACAAGGAAGGAGAGAAGTTGCGATGGCCGGTGGCAGGAATCCAAAATCATCCTTTTTTCCTTTATTGCATTTCGATTCCAGGGGGGGTGCAGGCTGGCAGCACCGTAATATGCTGCTGTGCATCCAACAGAAAAGTTAAAAACAAAATTAGGAGATATCATAAAAATACAAACAGGCGACAAAACGGTGACTAATTAAAACTGGAACGAGGAGAAAAATTGCGAAGAGAATATAAAAACAAAGGGTCGGTGATTCTGATGAAAACACATAGTAAATAGGCAGGCACAATTAAAAAACACAGCGACAGTCTGGTTTATGTTCGTAATAGTTTAAAAACACGCCTAGTGACAGTATGGTGTCCATTCGCAACACTAACAGGGGACGCACAACACTAAACACGGTCTTAAAACAGCACTGTAGAGGAGACACAGCGGCAGAGGGGGGGGGGGGGGGGGGAGGGGGACGATCTGGCGATCTGGACCGATGAGGGGAAAAAAGTGGAGGTGGAGAGGAAAGGAAAAAAAGGGGGAGCCAATGGAGGGAGAGGACACAGGAAAAGGGGCGGCAGGGCTGACATGGGGAGGAGTGGGGAAGGCACTGGAGGGGAAAGAAAAAGGACCTGGGGGGGGGGGCGGGAGAATGGAGACAAGGAGTGGGAAGGTGGAGAAAAAACAGGATGGAAGTGGGAAGAGGGAGCCTTGGAAAAGGACAGAGGGGGGGACGAGGAGGTGAGGAACACAGTTGATAGGAGGGATAAATGGATGGAGAGAGGGCATCATCCAGGAGGGGGAGTTGATGGAAGCCACCTCAAGAAAGGAGATGAAGGGTGTAGAGGCGGAGGGCAGGGGGGGGGGAACACAACGGTGAAGGCACAGTAGCGGGTGGGGGTTGGTGAGGAGAGGAGCAGCCAGGGGATGAGGGGATCAAGTCAGTGGAAGGAGTAGCGGGCATGGACATATTCAAGGAAAAGGAGCAGATGGGGAAAAGGAATCAAGTCATAGAGGTTCTGCGTGGGGGACGAGAGGCGCATATGGAAGGCAAGGCAGAGTGCGTGGCGCTTGTGGATCTGGAGGGACTTACAGAATTTGGGGGGGGGGGGGGGGAGATATCCAAGTGGGACTGGCATAACAGAGGATGGGTTGTATTAAGGATTTGTAGGTGTGGAGGATGGTAGACCTGTTCAGCCCCCATGTCAGACCAGAGAGGACTTCAAGGTGACAGAAGCGGTTGTGGGCTTTGGATTGGGTAGATTGGAGATGAGGGATTCAGGTGAGGTGACGGTCAAGGTAGGTGAGGGTGGGGGAGAGGAAGACGGGACAAGTGCAGCTGGTTAGGGAAAAATCAAGGAGCCAGAAGGAGCAAGTGGTATGACCTACAATGATTGCCTGATGTGGCAAAAAGGTCAAGGTGATTCTGGAGAAGGCGTTGCGACTGTTGAAGGGTAGGAGCGAGGGAAAGGAAGGTGGTGTCATCAGCGTACTGCAAGAGGTTGACCAGAGGGGTAGAAGGTGTGGGATTTGACATTATGGATGGTAACGTATGAGGGGCGACAGGAGAGGAAGGAGGCAATCAGATGGACACAGTTGATAGGAAGGGCATAGGTCTGGAGTTTAAACAGGAGACTGGGATGCCATACACGGTCGTAGGCCTTTTCGAGGTCTAGGGAGACACCAAAATCATCGGTACTGAACACTTCCTAACTAATAGAAAACCTTATTTCTATTAAGGGAAGATATATAGCTTAACTTGATTCCTATGCTTACTGTGGCTCCTACATACAAGTACTTCAGTCTCCATTACTACTCAGCACTGACGCTCTAGAAATCTGCATCCGAAGTGGGCCGACCAGCGTGGGCGGCTGGTTAAGTCAGCGTTGACACGGGGCGCTGAACTCTGTCTTCCTCGAGGTGTGGCGCTGCTCGCTCTTTCCATTGGTGCGCGGGTCAGCGCCTTCTTATTCCGCGGCGCTGCGCTGGTCGGTGTGCAGGCGATTCTTTAGAACTACATACCTTCTACGATCATTGCGAACCACGAGTATTTGATCATTCATGTGAATGCAGGTGCGCTAAATTGACGCAGAAATGTAATCTTCCCTTGAAGTGATGAAACATAAAAATGGAGGATTTGTGTCCGCACCGCCAGTGAGGTAGCTGTGAAATTTAGGGCAGCGCTATGATCGCTTGGTACGTTTCTCGTACAGGTGGTCTCAATGTAACTGCAACATCAATTTTCTCAGAAATTGAGGGCTGTTCCGTGAAAAGGGACAAGGCCGGGTAGTCAGGAAAGGTCGCTTTATAACAAAGGCACTACACTCATGTTCACAAAATAACACCTTGAACGACTAGGGACAGGACGTTCGTATTCTCAGGACATGTACATTAGTATGTTCTGTAGAAATGATTGTAAGGAGGCTGTTTGGGTTGTTATATTGGTCACGCCATCGCCACGTAGCGCTCTGTATGAAAATCACTGGCTGTGCTGTGTGCAGTCAGTGTCTGGTTGGCATTGTTGTGATACTCGCCATTGTAGCGTTGGGCAGTTGACTGTTAACAACGCGTAGCGTTGCGCAGCTGGAGGTGAGCCGCCAGCAGTGGTGGATGTGGGGAAGTGAGAGGGCGGATTTTTGAGAGCGGATGATCTGGACGTTTGTCCATCAGAAACAGTACATTTGTAAGAATGGATGTCATGAACTGCTATTTATATCATGATTTTTGAACACTATTAAAGTAAATACATTGTTTGTTCTCTATGAAAATCTTTCATTTGCTAACTATGCCTATCAGTAGTTAGTGCCTTCAATAGTTTGAATCTTTTATTTAGCTGGCAGTAGTGGCGCTCGCTGTATTGCCGTGGTTCGAGTGACGAAGATTTTGTGAGGTAAGTGATTTGCGAAAGCTATACGTTATTGTTAGTCAGGGCCATTCTTTTGTAGGGATTTTTGAAAGTCAGATTGCGTTGCGCTAAAAATATTGTGTGTCAGATTAGTGTTGATCAGAACAGGAAGAGATCGAAATGTCTGAGTACGTTCAGTTCTGCTCAGCTGTATGAAAATCAAATAACGCAGGGGATCTACCAGCACAGTAATTCAATAATTTTTCCAAGGGGACGTTTCATGATTAGTATTTGATCCGTGTCGCTCCCCGGGTTCAACATCGAAATCGCTGCGCAACACCACTTACGGGTTAAATGCGCCTGCATGTCTCGTTGTCGCTATAAACAGAAAGTAATGAGTCAGTGTGACTTTGAGCCGACGTGCAGGATGCCTCGCAGACGTGTGCGCAAACTGAACCGTCAAATCAGTGAGTTTGAAAAAGGGCGCATTTTTGGCATGAGAGAATGTGATGCACACTTCCAGGAAATTGCTGCTCGTATGGAACGAAGTGTTTCGGCAGTGCAACGGGTGTGTGCAGAATGGTTCACGGAATGACGCAGAACACGACGAGAGGAATCAGGTAGCACTAACCAGAAAATCCCCGAAGAAGATCGACACCTCATCCGAATGGCATTGCAGGTCAGATCCGCTCTTTCCTTGGGTCTGGTGCAAAAGGCTCTGAGCCATATGGGGCTTAACATCTGAAGTCATCATTCCCGTAGACCTTAGAACTACTTAAACCTAACTAACCTAAGGACATCACACACATCCATGCCCGAGGCAGGATTCGAACCTGCAAACGTAGCAGTCGCGTGGTTCCGGACTGAAGCGCCTTGGGTCTGGAACAGTATAACACTTCCTATACTATCAGCGATGGCAATCAGTCGCCCGTTTTACGGCATGGGTAACGTGCGCGTGGTCTATTTCGCCGCCTACCTTTGACGAAAGTGCAGAAACATGCGCCACTGCAGTGGTGTATAGAATGACGTCACTGTGGACAGAAGTGACATCAGATAGGTTTTCGGACGAATCCAGGTTTTGTTTGTGTGGAAATGATGACCGCATTTCAGGTCACGACATCAAAGTGACTGCATTAGCGCAAGACGTACAGAGCCAACTCAGGGCCTTTTGCTATGGGGTGCTATTGGGTACTATCACAAATCACAGTTGTGTGTCCAGGGCACTGTGACTATTGTGACCTTCCTGCGAATCGTAGTCATACCCTTTCTGAACAACACTACAGACGCCATTTTTCAGCAAGACAATGCATGACGACATGTTGCATGAAAAAGTGCCTTCTTGGTGTCACAGGATGTCATCCTCGTGGCCGGGCTCTGCCGTATCAGCAGACTTCTCGTCAGTCGGAAATGTGTGGGATATGATGAAACGACGAGTGCAGCGCCGTGACCCATTGCCAACCACTACAGATGAATTTTGGAACAAGGTGAATGCAGCGTGGATGGGTATACCACAGCACGCCGTTCGCGACTTATACGCGTCGTGCCATCGCGCTTGAAACAAGTTATCAGGGCCCATGGCAGACCCTGTGCCTACTAGGCACCAGATACATGCTGAATGGAGGTGACTGAATTCTGGAGAACGTACTAATGTACATGTCTTGTAAATATGAAGGCCCTATCTGTAGTCGTAAAATGAGTTCTGTCTTTCGTGAACATCTGACTAATAGACCTGAAGGTCCAATGTCAGTCGCTGTGGTGAATCTGATGTATATGCATACGTTTTCTCCACAGAAAACATGGAAAGTCAGCAGCCAAAAACAAAATTGTACTTTTAAAGGCATTCCGACGCTTGACGAGCGTATTGGTACCGCTATGTCGTGACAAAGCTCTATAGAGTCCATTTTTCCCTAGATCGGCAGGGTCTCTCGCCTATTGGTCCACATTCAGCAAGTGTTCGCACCGCGTCATGGCGATTGGGAATACTGCCAACTGCGTCCTTCCGCACTGCATAATTGGGAACGAGAGCCCCTCACCGAGTTTGCCTACCGGATGCAATGCTTTAACTCGTATATTCGATCCAGCAAAAAGACTTCCCGTATTTCGAAATATAGTTACAAACAAACAAACGAAGATAAGAGAAGAGCTTTTGAGGACAAAAATATAATGCCAGTTTATATCAGTTGATTTTAAGAACTACGTCCGATAAATGAAGTCCTCCATCGCTGAGTCATTGACAGTGTTCCCAGGAAGTTGTACACAGTTATTCGTGTCATTTCTGGTGAAATGGCAACCGCTTTCTGGGTTATTGCCGCCGTAAGTGTTTGCAGGGCTGTCGGGCGAAATTTGTCTTCTTGAGCCTTTAAGAGTCCCCAAAGACCTTTGGTGCCAGCAGACGTCTCCTCGCAAATGGAGGAGATGTCCAGGAAACAAATATCTCTAAATTTACAGAGAACGCCGAGAAGTATGAGCAGTGGCACCGTCTTATTGGGACCAGGCTTCTTCCTCTTCATGGCACCCAACAAACTGATATAAATTAATCAAATGACACTATAAGGTTCCAGAGATCTTTTCAGGTCCGAGACATCTATGATGTATAAATGAAGACTGAAGCGACGAATCTAAATTTGTACCAAGGCCGGTTTTGAATCCTGGCCTTGGCACAAATTTTTATTCGTCGTTTTAGGCTGCATATACACGTCATGGTTTAACTTATGTCACAGAAAGTAGGCTGCATATACACGTCATGGTTTAACTTATGTCACAGAAAGGTCTGTATCAAGTTGCAGTGGCGATTTCAATTAACGGTTATAGTTACGCCATCTGTGAAAAAACACGGACCACGTACGCCGTATTCGGTAATAGTGGACCTAATTGTCACACTATGGCGGTGAAGTTGTTATTGGTGAAGTTCCCTCTCTCTCTCTCTCTCTCTCTCTCTCTCTCTCTCTCTCTCTATCTCTCTCTCTCTCTCTCTCTCTCTCTCACACACACACACACACACGCACACACACACACACACAACACACAGAGCTCTTCGAATTTCAGAATCTCTCTCACGTAATTCTTGGGTAATCATCATTCTGTATGAGTGAATTTGAAGATCTCATTGCGGGATTCTCCTTTCTCCCCTGTCAGACATCCCCAGGGCAGCTTCATTTTCCAGTGCTTAACGCTTTTGGGATTGCTAGACCCGGTGTCGATACAGTCAGATGTCAGGCAGTAGATTTTCTTTTCAGTACAGAACCTGACGCTTTAAAGCCAGATTTTCAAACTCGAATAGTTGTGTGTCAGGGCCAGAATGATGTCGGGCAAGTTCGAACCGCATGTGAAATTCTCGGTGAGTAGTAACCTCACGACCACGATAACGATATAATCCTCCACAAGGAAGGTACGCCAGTCACCTAGCCAAGCCACTGAGCTTACAGGTAATGACATGTACACTGCTCTCGATTGACACCCCTTCCAGTTTAGTGTCCCCACCACAGCCCACACAGCGGTCTCTACAAATCAGGTCCTGTAATTACGTCACAAATTCTGGAGTAGTGCTAGTTAGTGTAAGAAAAACATAAAACTAACGAAAGTTATTATTTATTTTGCAAAATCCTGAGAAACCACAATGGCACTTTTAGTTATGAGTTGAAGAAGTTATATCCTGGTTCTTTTCAGAATGTGAAGTTTCCTATCAAGGATAGCATTCGCTAATGAAATTTCTATACAAAGTTTAAGAAGCTTGTTCCCTTCGCAGAATGGCTGAGAGGCGCGCCTACTCAATTTGAGTAATTATCCTTTAGAATGTTGCTAGGTATGATCGAGGCTGTCGCGTGTGAAATGCAGTGAAGTGTACTGTTGTGGAGGAAATATGGGACTCGCAATAGCTGTAGCGCACAATACCGTAAGCTGCGATGACTGCTGTCTGCGCCGCTCGCTGCTGACAAATAAGATAATTCTCGTTCTATCTGGATTGACCTTCGCCAATCAAACTCTCCCTACGCCTTGATGAAGTCAAGGATTCCTATTCGCTCCTAGTCTAACTATTGGCGTGGTACACCGGTCAGATAACCAGTCCACTGCGATGCCACTCAAAAATTCGCTCGCAGGCGTTTAACTATAAATCTATCTGTTCACACCGCACAATAAATGTGTCGGCCAACACAGTGAACAACACTGAATCGCAAGGACTCAATATAGAGTCGCCCTTTGATTCGCTCTCGACAGAGGTGCCCTCTCAGTGAAGTATTGAGGAGAGACTTGTTCCTCGCTCTTTCGAGTACACGTACGAGCGCGCACGCTCTCGTTACGTGTTCTCGCTCCAAGAGCGACAACGGAACAGCGCCTCTCCACGCCAAACGCGAAGGGGTATATCTTCCGGTCTCTTCCATTATTCCTTCAGCTCAAGGCGTCAGAAATATCGTTTGCCAATCAGCATTGCACTTCTAAAACGGAAGAATGACGGTTCGTTTAAGGCAACCAATCCGGAAGCTTGTAGCTTTGGCGTTTGGTGTTTGCTGTCTCACTGTGAAAATCTCTGAAACTGCGTGCTATGTGTAAAGAATGCGTAGGCTGGCCACTCCCACCTAATGTAGCGGAATTTGTTTTTAAGCCGAACACGGGGTCTTTCCCCCCTTTCAACTTGGGCCCAGGCTGTCCGCTACAAGCGGCCACCGGCCAACATGGGCTGGGTCGTCCTCTGAAGGGCCTGGCGTCCCGTTGTGCGGCCTCTCTCCCGAACTAAAAGCCTCTGTGACCGTCGTGTCTGGAATGTATTTCAACCACGGTGCGGTCACTTGTCAATTGCATATCGTTTACATGAATTCATACAACATACTTTATTTTATCGAGTTTGCGGTCGAATGAAGCGTCTTGATGTGCGGAGCATGAATTTGAGGGCGAAATATGTAAGCAATGAAGGTCAGGAGACCACGTCGTCTTACAGCCTTTCGTCGACGATCAGATACTGCGGAAACAAATTTTTTGGCTGCGGCTGTTAGCTTGTCCTATGCACTGTTCGGAATGGCAGAGCCAGTTTATGGTAATCGGGGTAAGGAGGATTTTGTCCACTTTGCCGGTGGTTGGCTGGTCTTTCTCCAATTCGCCTACACGAGTCTAGTCCTGCTACAATTCGTCTTGAGGGCATGTGACTTACCTGGCGGTAAGTGTTTTCTAGCACATTTCGGAATGAAACTTCTGAAAAGCTGTGTCAAGAAAGAGCACTTTACATGGGAGGACGATTCGTGCAAGCAGAAAGAGGCCATCTGAAAGACCTTCATTAGATAGCTAAACTGCATTGCAGCAAGACCTGCATTTTAAAATAATTTCGTGGAGCAGTTTGGAGTTGTTGAAATCGACAGTCAGCCCTCAGAAGTCTACATCTACATGATTACTCTGCCTTTCACACTTAAGTGCGTGGCAGAGGGCTTATCGAACCACTTTCACACTATTTCTCTACCGTTTCAATCTCTAATAACGTACGGGAAAAACGAACACTTCAGTCTTTCCATACGAGCTCTGATTTCTCTTATTTTTCCACGAACACCGTTTCTCCCTTTGTAGGTCGTTGACAGTAGAATATTTTCCCACTTGCATTAGAAAGTTGGTGATTGAAATTTCGTGAGAAGATTTCGCTGCAATCAAAAACGCATTTGTTTTAATCGATTGCCACTCCAACACTCGCACCATATGCACCCCGTTCTCTATTTAGCGATAATACAAAACGAGCTGCCCTTCGAACTTTTTCAATGTCATCCGACAATCCTGTCTGGTAAAGATCCCATACTGCACACCAAACACCACAAGAAGGCGGACAAGTGTAGTGTAGCCAGTCCATTTAGTACAACTGTTGCGTGCTCTGAGTGTTCCACCAAGAAAATGCGCACTTTGGTTTGCCCCCCACAGAACTTTATCTATGCGGCAATTCCAACTGAAGTTGTTCGTAATTGTAATTCCTAGGAATTTATCTGAGTTTAGTGCCTTTAGGTTTGTGCGACCGAAATTTAACGGATACATTTTAATACTTTCTTTATTTAGGGTTAATTGCTATTTTTCGCACGATACAGATTTCTTGTCTATATCATTTTGCCATTGATTTTTACCTTCTGAAGACTTCAGTAGACAGCATCATCTGCCAACAATCTAAGAGGGCTTCTGAGATTGTCTCTTAACTCGTTTATATAGAACAGGAACAGCAGACGGGTTACAGCACTTACGTGGAGAACGCCAGATAACCCTTGTGTTTTATTCGATGACTTCCCTTCATTTACTTCTGACTATGACATTTCAGAAAGGAAATCACGAGCGCAGCCCACAGCTGAGATGATACTCCGTAGGAATACACTTGGTTTATAAACCGTTTGAGAGCAGCAGTGTACGTGAATTTAGGCCTTGTGGGATTAAAACATAGTTTTCTTTGTTCCCCCATCCGAATGGACTTACTATACTATCTTGTGTGTTGTGACAATTGCAGCAGAGCCTGTTCAGACCACCCCGTTCCAGCATGGAACAAAGTATGCAAGTAGATCACAGTTTAGTACACTTCAGCACCTAATTAATACAGTTTACAGTTATTATGAGAAATTCTCACTTATTAAACTTCTGAATCTCACAAAACTCAAATTCACAACCGTAATCTTTTAATAACCTTCGAGCTTAACATAAAAGTAACCTCGATTTGTGTGATAATGTGGAGTGCAAAATAGGGTCCCTGTGGAACTACTTCCGAAACTACACACGGTCCAAGCTCATATACGTAACAAAATGCCTCAGAATCGTATTAAAATTTCCAGACATCATATCTGCATAACACGGGTACATTTTTCTCCCGATACTGCACCTCACATTCTCTTGCTTCGAACAACTAATTCGTCTTAATCTTGACAAAATTTTACATAGATAAAATTTATGTCTAACTGGATCATTGCAACACCTCACATACATCACAGAATTTTCACATCATGCTATAATTACTACCTAGACGATATCATTCTTCAGTTTGTCACAAGAGAGATATTAACAACAAAAGCGATAATATTTGAGAATAAACAAATTATTGCACCTACCTATTAGTGCGTATATGCTAATGAAAACAAATATCCCTACCACGACCTCGTAGCGTTCGCACGTTATCAACAACAGAAGCTGATGATAGCTACCTATACATTATGGCTAGTAGGTCCCCTGATTAGAGTGCAACGGGACTGTGCACTAACACTTTGGACACAACTGGGAATCTGCATCGAACCAGACAGTAGGCCTACACAATCGTTTTCATGCAGTCAGTTTGACCTCCAGGCGTCCATTACGAAGAGCAGTTCAAATCCTCTAGAACCTTGAGGGCAAGGCACACATCGAACGAAGCCTAACCAAAAGAATACAGGATTCGTCTAACGCCTGATTGTCGTCGTAGAAGAGTGTGTATTCTTCAAAATGTATGAAAGTGTTTAAACTACGTATGGCAGAAAACACATATGAGGCCATCGAGTTGAACTCTCGGGAATTCCACCATCATTTGGTGCGGCAGTTAAAGGTAAAAAAAATATCGTGTGACTAGGGCCTCCCGTCGGGTATACCGTTCGCCAGGTGCAAGTCTTTCGATTGGACGCCACTTCGGCGACTTGGGCGTCGATGGAGATGAAATGATGATGACGATGATTAGGACAACATATCACCGAGTCCCTGAGCGGAGAAAATCTCCTACCCAGCCGGGAATCGAACCCGGGTTCTTAGGATTGACATTCTGTCGCGTTGATCACTCAGCTACCGGGGGCGGACGGCAGTTGAAGGTAGCAAAACGAATACCTAAGTTTCAGATTTCACGTTTATGATACCGTTCACGCAGGAGAATCGTACAAACATGCCGTCGTTTGCCCATCAAACGGATCTCCCATATGTAAGGCATAATGCTGACCGGTATGACCGAGCGGTTCTAGGCGCTACAATCCTGAACCGCGCTGCTGCCAGGGCCGCAGGTTCGAATCCTGCCTCGGGCATGGATGTGTGTGATGTCCTTAGTTAGGTTTAAGTAGTTCTAAGTTCTAGGGGACTGATGACCTCAGCAGTTAAATCCCATTGTGCTCAGAGCCATTTGACCCTTTTTAAGGCATAATAACAATCATATCTGGCGTAGAGAAACAACTGAAAGATTTGAGAACGAGTAAGTCACAAGTCACGAGGTGGAATCCCAGTTCGCTTTTACAAACAGTAGTCTAAGACACTGCCCCCCCCCCCCCATCCACCCACCCTTACCTAGCTTGCATTTATCGCGAACCTGTGGCTCAGCTCAGAGTCCCAAACCACTGGAAAAAAGCGCAGTTATAAGAAGGGCAAAACGACGCGCTCCCAAAATTATAGACCAATATCCCTAACATCGCTTTACTTCCGAATACTTGAACATATTCTCAGTTCGAATATAATAAATTTTCCTGAAACCGAGAAGTTTATGTTCCCGAATCAGCTTAGTTACAGAAAGCATCGCTCGTGCGAAACTCAGCATGCACTTTTCTCACATGATATACTGCAAACTATGAATGAAGGGGAAGAGGCTAATACCATATTTCTAGATTTCCTTAAAGCGCTTTGTAAGGTGCCACACTGCAGACTGTTAAAGAAGATACGAGCATATGAAATCGGTTCTCAGATATGTTTGTGACTCGAAGACTTCTTATGTTATGACTTCACTTGATCCTTTTGCTCCGATGTGGAGCATAGGGCACATATTAGAGCTCACCATCTAGCCCCGTCCGTTGCCATTTTCTTGATGTTGATCCAGGAGTATCCAACGCAACGGCTGCCACCTCAGCTTCAGCAGTCCTGCACCCTGTCGACTTCGGTCTGCCTCTCCTCCTTGCTCCTTGTGGGTTCCATTCTAAAGCCTGCTTTGTAATATGTTGTGGGCCTCTTCCCAATGTGTGTCCAATCCATCTTCATTTTCTTTCCTTTACGGTTATCTCGGCTTCCCGTTGTTGGGTGCGTTGCCATAGTTCTTGGTTTGACATACATTTGGCCAGTGCACTCCCAGTATAGTCCTCAAACATTTATTGATGAAGGTTTGTATTCTGGTTTTAATTTGTGCTGTCACCTTCCACGTCTCACACATGTAAAAGAGAACAGATTTTACATTTACGTCAAAGATTTTAAGCTTTACCTTCAACAGTATCTCACGAGATGTCCATACTGGTCGCAGCTGGGCAAAGGCCCATTTTGCCCTTTTGATCCTACTTTCGACGTCTTCTGACGTCCCTCCATTTTTGGAAGCAATACTTCCCAGATAACAAAAACTATCCACCTGCTCAATCTTGTCTTCTTTCATGGCTATTGCATTATTATTCTTACTGTTCATCCTAAGCTCTTTAGTCTTAGCCGTGTTTATTTTTAATCCAACTCTCCGAGCTTCTGTTTCCAGTTCCTTAAGCTTCTCACTCACATCCTTGAAAGTGTGGGACAGAAGGCATATGTCTTATAAAACCCACTATTTTGTGCTCGACGATAAGTAAGTGTTCATCAGAGACAAGGATTTCGCCAGCAGCGATCCAGTGAAGTATGACAGAAGTTCTGTTATTTTCTGTGTACAGAAATGATCTGGTGGAAAGGGTGGGCAGCAATGTGCGGTTGTTTCCTGATGATGTTCTGGTGTATGGGAAGGTGTAGAAGTTGAGTGACGGATACAAGGTGACTTAGACGAAGTTTATAGTTGGTGAGATGAATTGCAGCTAGCTCTAAATGTAGAAAAATGTCGGTTAATTAGGATCAATAGGGAAAACAAACCCGTTACGCCATTTAAATACCTGGGCGTAAAGTTGCAAAGCCATATGAAATGGAATGAGCATATGATGCTTCGGGTAGGGAAGACAATTGATCGACTTCGATTTACTGCGAGAATGTTAGGAAAGTGTAAAGGAGACCGCATATATGATGCTGCTGCCACCTATTCTTGCGTACTGCTAGAGTGTTTGGGATCCACACGAGGTCGGATTAAGGGAGGACAAGGTTCGAACAACACGGAAGTATTACGGAGACGTTTCGGGAACTCAGATGCGTATCTG
This sequence comes from Schistocerca gregaria, assembly GCF_023897955.1. Lineage (NCBI taxonomy): Eukaryota > Metazoa > Arthropoda > Insecta > Orthoptera > Acrididae > Schistocerca > Schistocerca gregaria. Next base: position 165,006,518 of record NC_064922.1, read on the forward strand.
TAGAGGGAAGGCGATGTTCTTTTCGAGGAAAAATACTGAAAAAATTTAGAGAACCGGCATTTGAAGCTGACTGCAGAATGATTGTACTTCTGCCAATACATATAGCGCCTAAGGACCGCGAAGATAAGATACGAAAAATTAGGGCTTATACGGAGGCATATAGACAGTCGTTTGTCCCTCGCTCTAGTAGTGGTACAGGGCAGCCTCCGCCATACGCCGTACGATGGCTTGCAGAGTGTGTATGTAGATGTACCTAAATATCTCATTCTCAAATCGGAAACTGACGCAGCTATACAATCTACTCTCCTGAATACTTGATCAGACCGAACAAGCACCGGAATGGAAGTGTAAACCAATATGGAGAGTGACGTTTGCAATTCTGGTATGGCAAACGAAGCAGTAATAAGAGGCACCAGTTTCAATACGGGACGACGGAATTTCGCAGCGTATCCGAAATACGCAAGAGAAAGCGCAGAGGCCTGGAGTGCAATATGTTTGAGAGTGGGTGCCTCCAGCACAGAGCGGCGGAGTCGATGTCGGGATTAGCCGCGCCACCCTGCGTGCCTCTGGGGGACGCCAGCAGATGGCTCTGCCCGCTGCCGCCCTTAATAATGAAGCCGCTAATTCTGGCGGCAATTGCTTTAAACTGGACGCGCGCGCCGCCCGCATCCGGCCTGCGAGTATGAGAGCCTATCGGACCCGACCGTTAGTATTCAGCTGCTAATTACTGCCGCCGGCCGGAAACAATGTGTGCCCCATTACGCGCAGTGGACCGCAGATTAGACAGTAATAGCGGCCAGAGCCAATATTTTTCTTTCTCTTTCGATTCGAGGAAGGGGTTTTGGGATCCATTCACGATGAAACTGCATGACGGGTTCAACACTTGTGGGACCACATCCAACCTGCCAACCAGTACCTCACACTGTACAAAAGTGCGAAAGTGCGCCACAGGTGCGCACACCTCTGTCATAGCGGAACAGCGACACCTGTGACTAGACACGTATGCCAAATGAACGGCGACGGTTTCACTTCGTTGTTTACGCGGTACCAGGAGGACGGAAGCACACCCAGTCTTGCTTCCCACTGGTGACTCTAGCCTTTCGTGAGACATACTGAGAAACGGCGAGTACTGCAAAATGCAAAGAAGAGGAGATCTGTGTTCTCAGTCATTTAAACACGACTGGGAACTGCAGTTGTTCTTTACAGCAGTAGCTGAAAACTCACAGTGGTTGTGCTGTGTCTTCCGAACAATACACAGTCAGGGCAAAAGCACCACAGGCGCAAAGATGCGAGCTGTGGCCGGGAATGCCGGACATTTGCCACGCCGGACGTTTGCCACAATTGCCCCTTCGCCAGGTAGCTTGAGTAGCGATTCCTCAGGTAAGGGGCGCCCTTCCTCGTACTACTTCTGTCCGCTTTCAAACCGCCGTCTCCACATCTTACTCGATACAACCAATAAGTAAGGAACCTTCTTCGACATCTTGGCCAAATACAGAACTTCTTTTGGGAAATCGAAATATTTATAACTTTTGGGAAACGAAAGCAATACCGACGATTATGTCAGTATGTAATTAGTTCTGCCAAGTATAAATATAGATCTCTCGGTCTGTACGGTAGCTTCCTTTCACGCTTACTGACTGTGATAGAAACAGTCCATCGCCATGGGAGCAACAAGAAAGAAACGATGTAAAGAGAATGCGAATGTACGCTAATCATTTCTTTTTGACCACTGCATTTGTGCATACTTTAAGTACTGCAAATGCATGCCCAAAAGACAACAAGGAAACACAAAATGGGTATGTGAATGTTTGAAAAGAAGAACGACATACTCCATATTATACTCTGTCTGTAAGCTCAAGAGCGAGCAGCGCTTGTGGTGGGGGAAGTGGCCTTTCCCGGAAGAACTCTGCCACCGGGTTACAGGGGAACCCAAAATCTGTTGCCTGTTACCTGTACAGCGGTGTAGATCGGCGTGCAGTGATATACGTCGTCTCTGTTCGTGGTATCTTAGTTGCCAGTGTCAGTTAACTTTTTATACTTACTGATATACTTCGATATCCGGAAGTGGTGGATAGTCGTCTAGCAATGCAAGAAAATGTGCAGAATATGAAGAAGGGGAGTTGTTTGCGGAGCAACGAGCGTTCTATCGTCTCTAATGTTAGTACAGCATATGTTAAAGAGGCGACGCAAAAAGAAATGTTGGCTAATATTACTAGTCCCAATCAAAGGGTTGCAATTTATGCAAACGTGAGACTCACCCAGTAGGACGAATAAGGAAGGAACGCGAAAATAAGCCGCATGGTTTACTGGTATCGCCACGAAGGAGATCTAATAATTTTGGGAGGAAACGCATCGTTATAGATAGTTTCAAGATCACGTAAAACGTTTGATGCTTATCGAACACTAAATCTCTATCTCGGGCACTATTCATCTGATTCTAAGACATATTGCTTAAAACATGTGCGCAATAGCTATTCTAAACACTGCTGAAATTTCTTTCGAAACACGTACCCCGATTCTGGACTTCTAAGCAAAAGCTTGACATACGAGGTGCGTTTACATATTAATTTTTATTTTTTGGTAATAACTTTAATTGTTAATCTACAGCAACGTTATACTCTTCAAAATAATCCGCATTACAAAAAAAAAATGGTTCAAATGGCTCTGCGCACTATGGGACTTAACATCTGTGGTCATCAGTCCCCTAGAACTTAGAACTACCTAAACCTAACTAGCCTAAGGACATCACACACATCCATGCCCGAGGCAGGATTCGAACCTGTGACCGTAGCGGTCACGCGGTTCCACACTGAAGCGCCTAGAACCGCACGGCCACACCGGCCGGCGATCCGCATTACATACTATACACTTATGCCAGTGCATTTCCCAGTTCCCGAAACACTTTAGGAACTGTTTCTTCGGGATAGTTTATAGGTCTTTTAACTGTGCATTTTTAATCTCATCCACACGTGTAAAACCGCTGCCCTTTTAGACCTGCTTTGAATTGTTTGTATCACTTGTATGCCCTTGGTTTACTCGCAACAGGCTCACCAAAAGCAATATTTAACAATTCTAAAACTTTCATACACTTTATTGCATTCTTACAACAATATTTAATACAGATTCTCTCGTCTGTTTTTATACAAAACAGATAATCGTTGATGCTAGCAAAACATTTGTAACCTTTTTGACAGCTCACAACAGAGTGAATACCCAATATGCATAACATTGCACACATACTTTTGAGACATGTTTACGAAGACAGTGACAGAGAGTAGAGCAAATCGGACTACTACAACACACAAAATTATAAATTTCTGCTTACTTTTTAAACACTCTTCGTGTTGCAAGAATTGTTAAGTTTCAATACGGTCATTCAAAGAAAACTTCTACCTTTCAGTAGAAACACAAAGTAAGACCAAGCCTTAAATTCTACATATTTATTGCATTACATGGGGTTCGTTTTACGAATAGCAATGGAGGAACATACATTAGCATGAACAGGCATTCCGTTCTATGTTTGTAGTAGAATCTTGATTTCCGTTCTTATGTCAATATTATTTACTCTATAATGTTGTGTTTCGGAAGAACGTATCGTTTTTTGTATTCTTTATGGTCTTAATGCATTTGTCTAAAAATAAACGCAGCCGGGGCGTATCTGTACACGGTGTCGCCACAGATTTAAAGCGCGCGCAGCGGCAGCGCCTGCATAACGCTGTGAAACGTCCTGTAGAAGCGCCTTTCAAGTAGCTACGTTGGCAGAGTGGGGGAGTCGCTCGCTCGCTCTTCAGTTTACCGACAGACTGTAATTCACTCTCTATAATGCGATACCCTTTGCGGCGAAACGTTAGTTAATAAAGTGTAGCGGGCAATGTTCAAAACGTCACTGAAAATACGTTCACTAAATAGAGATAAGAACATTTACGATTGACATGTCATCTAAAGTCGACGTACAATTTTAAAATGTTAGAAATAAGGAAATGTAGTAATACAGAATGCTATGCTTGAAACGTGCGTTGTTCTTCTACATTGTTTAGCTCTGGTATTTACAGCGTCACAGTTCAAAGAAAACTTGAGTCTCATCCCAAATAGGTACCCTACTTATACAATTATAGTTGGCAGTGACTTCAATCTACCTTTTGTGTTGTTGTTGTTGTCTTCAGTCCTGAGACTGGTTTGATGCAGCTCTCCATACTACTATATCCTGTGCAAGCTTCTTCATCTCCCAGTACCTACTGCAACCTACATCCTTCTGAATCTGCTTCGTGTATTCATCTCTTGGTCTCCCTCTACGATTTTTACCCTCCACGCTGCCCTCCAATGCTAAATTTGTGATCCCTTGATGCCTCAAAACATGTCCTACCAACCGATCCCTTCTTCTAGTCAAGTTGTGCCACAAACTTCTCTTCTCCCCAATCCTATTCAATACCTCCTCATTAGTTACGTGATCTACCCATCTAATCTTCAGCATTCTTCTGTAGCACCACATTTCGAAAGCTTCTATTCTCTTCTTGTCCAAACTAGTTATCGTCCATGTTTCACTTCCATACATGGCTACACTCCAAACAAATACTTTCAGAAACGACTTCCTGATACATAAATCTATATTCGATGTTAACAAATTTCTCTTCTTCAGTAACGCTTTCCTTGCCATTGCCAGTCTACATTTTATATCCTCTCTACTTCGACCATCATCAGTTATTTTACTTCCTAAATAGCAAAACTCCTTTACGACTTTAAGTGTCTCATTTCCTAATCTAATTCCCTCAGCATCACCCGATTTAATTTGACTACATTCCATTATCCTCGTTTTGCTTTTGTTGATGTTCATCTTATATCCTCTTTTCAAGACACTTTCCATTCCGTTCAACTGCTCTTCCAAGTCCTTTGCCGTCTCTGACAGAATTACAATGTCATCAGCGAACCTCAAAATTTTTACTTCTTCTCCATGAATTTTAATACCTACTCCAAATTTTTCTTTTGTTTCCTTTACTGCTTGCTCAATATACAGATTGAATAACATCGGGGAGAGGCTACAACCCTGTCTCACTCCTTTCCCAACCACTGCTTCTCTTTCATGCCCCTCGACTCTAATAACTGCCATCTGGTTTCTGTACAAATTGTAAATAGCCTTTCGCTCCCTGTATTTTACCTCTGCCAACTTTAGAATTGGAAAGAGAGTATTCCAGTCAACATTGTCAAAAGCTTTCTCTAAGTCTACAAATGCTAGAAATGTAGGTTTCCCTTTTCTTAATCTTTCTTCTAAGATAAGTCGTAAGGTCAGTATTGCCTCACGTGTTCCAACATTTCTACGGAATCGAAACTGATCCTCCCCGAGGTCCGCATCTACCAGTTTTTCCATTCGTCTGTAAAGAATTCGCGTTAGTATTTTGCAGCTGTGACTTATTAAACTGATAGTTCGGTAATTTTCACATCTGTCAGCACCTGCTTTCTTTGGGATTGTAATTATTATATTCTTCTTTAAGTCTGAGGGTGTTTCACCTGTCTCATACATCTTGCTCACCAGCTGGTAGAGTTTTGTCATGACTGGCTCTCCCAAAGCCGTCAGTAGTTCTAATGGAATGTTGTCTACTCCGGGGGCCTTGTTTCGACTCAGGTCTTTCAGTGCTCTGTCAAACTCTTCACGCAGTATCTTACCTCCCATTTCGTCTTCATCTACCCCCTCTTCCTTTTCCATAATATTGTCCTCAAGTACATCCCCCTTGTATAAACCTTCTATATACTCCTTCCACCTTTCTGCCTTCCCTTCTTTGCTTAGAACTGCGTTGCATCTGAGCTCTTGATATTCATACACGTGGTTCTCTTCTTTCCAAAGGTCTCTTTAATTTTCCTGTAGGCAGTATCTATCTTACCCCTAGTGAGATAAGCTTCTACATCCTTACATTTGTCCTCTAGCCATCCCTGCTTAGCCATTTTGCACTTCCTGTCTATCTCATTTTTGAGACGTTTGTATTCCTTTTTGCCTGCTTCATTTACTGCATTTTTATATTTTTTCCTTTCATCAATTAAATTCAGTATTTCTTCTGTTACCCAAGGATTTCTAGCAGCCCTCGTCTTTATCCTACTTTATCCTCTGCTGCCTTCACTACTTCATCCCTCAGAGCTACCCATTCTTCTTCTACTGTATTTCTTTCCCCCATTGCTGTAAATTGTTCCCTTATACTCTCCTTGAAACTCTGTACAACCTCTGGTTCTTTCAGCTTATCCAGATCCCATGTCCTTAAATTCCCACCTTTTTGCAGTTTCTTCAGTTTTAACCTACAGGACATAACCAATAGATTGTGGTCAGAGTCCACATCTGCCCTTGGAAATGTCCTACAATTTAAAACCTGATTCCTAAATCTCTGTCTTACCATTATATAATCTATCTGATACCTTTTAGTATCTCCAGGATTCTTCCATGTATACAACCTTCTTTTATGATTCTTGAATCAAGTGTTAGCTGTGATTAAGTTATGCTCTGTGCAAAATTCTACCAGACGGCTTCCTCTTTCATTTCTTAGCCCCAATCCATAATCACCTACTATGTTTCCTTCTCTCCCTTTTCCTATTGACGAATTCCAGTCACCCATGATTATTAAATTTTCGTCTCCCTTCACTACCTGAATAATTTTTTTTATCTCATCATACATTTCATCAATTTCTTCATCATCTGCAGAGCTAGTTGGCATATAAACTTGTACTACTGTAGTAGGCATTGGCTTTGTGTCTATCTTGGCCACGATAATGCGTTAACTATGCTGTTTGTAGTAGCTTACCCGCACTCCTATTTTTTTATTCATTATTAAACCTACTCCTGCATTACCCCTATTTGATTTTGTATTTATAACCCTGTAGTGACCTGACCAGAAGTCTTGTTCCTCCTGCCACCGAACTTCACTAATTCCCACTATATCCAACTTTAACCTATCCATTTCCCTTTTTAAATTTTCTAACCTACCTGCCCGTTTAAGGGATCTGACATTCCACGCTCCGATCCGTAGAACGCCAGTTTTCTTTCTCCTGATAACGACGTCCTCCTGAGTAGTCCCCGCCCGGAGATCCGAATGGGGGACTATTTTACCTCCGGAATATTTTACCCAAGAGGACGTCATCATCATTTAATCATACAGTAATGCTGCATGTCCTCGGGAAAAATTACGGCTGTAGTTTCCCCTTGCTTTCAGCCGTTCACAGTACCAGCACAGCAAGGCCGTTTTGGTTAATGTTGCAAGGCCAGATCAGTCAATCATCCAGACTGTTGCCCCTGCAACTACTGAAAAGGCTGCTGCCCCTCTTCAGGAACCACACGTTTGTCTGGCCTCTCAACAGATACCCCTCCGTTGTGGTTGCACCTACGGTACGGCCATCTGTATCGCTGAGGCATGCAAGCCTCCCCACCAACGGCAAGGTCCATGGTTCATGGGGCGGGGGGGGGGCTACCTTTCGTAAAAATATATTTTCAGTCCCTATTGTAGGTAGAAAACAACTTCCGTAATTATTCTAAACGCTTTTTTAAAATTATTTTGAAGAATTAGTTCACGAGGCCATTGAAACTGTAAATGGTTACGAAAACACACCTGATCTCTTAGCCACAAATAATACTGACCATAACGACGGATACAGGGAACAGTGAACACACAGCCGTAGCGAGGCTCAATTCCGTATCAAAGAAATTCATCAAAAATAATCTCGAAATATATCTGTTTATAAAATCAACTAAAAATTCGATTGACGTCTTTCCAAGAGACAGTCTCCAATCCTTCCAAACTATGTAAGTGAAGACCATATGATGTAGACGAACGCAAAATCTCCAAGACTGGTGAAGTTTTACTGAGGCTCGAAATCTGGTGCGGATTTCAATGCGAGATGCGTTTAATACTTTCCACAAGGAAACTCTCTCTAGACATGTGGTGCAAAATCTAGAGAGATTCTGGTTCTATGTTAAGTAAACCAGCGGAAAGGCTCAGTAAGCGATGGGGAGGAAGAGGAGGAAGAGGAGGGGGAGACAAGGGACCAACCCTTCGGAGCAGGTGAAATCGTGGTAAATGTCCGGCGTGGCAAATGTCCGAACACCGTTTCCGGTGCCAAAGAGACTCGCCGCTGACTCGAATTCCACCAGCGCCACGGGCGGCGATGAGGATGAAGATACCGACTTTGCCTCGGCCAACTGCCAGCGGAGTACAATCCGCCAATGACCGGACGACGACGGACAGAGGCCAACTCGGAAGACAGAAGAGCATCTCTCCCCGTCTTGCATACAGATCATCATCCACCTCTGACAGACAGGAAACGTATTTTAGTGAGCTCTTAGGAGTGAACAGACATTTGTTGTAGATTGCATTTGCTATGAACTGTGAAATTTACCTACGATGATTTGCGCTTAGCCATTGAGGGCCTAGTTTGTGTGATATTACATACAGTGTTGCAGACTTCATTATTCGACGAGTCACAAAGATAAGTAAACCTTTTTAACTTATTTGTGTGACCTTGTTGCTAATTTGTTGGAGTGCTGTAGAACCTTCGTTCTCCTATCCGTGGGGCATAGCCGTGTAATAGTGTCAGGAAGAGATTGACTTAGCGGTGTATTGCACCAGAGGCCGTTTCACGAACTCACAAACTCGGTCTACCGCAACAACAGTGGCAACTCGGTCTCCACAGAAGTAGCGACGTGGCCTTTACAAAACTCACGAGCCGGCCACTGTCGCCGAGCGGTTCTAGGCGCTTCAGTCCGGAACTGCGCTGCTGCTACGGTCGCAAGTTCGAATCCTGCCTCGGCCATGGATGTGTGTGATGTCCTTAGGTTAGTTAGGTTTAAATAGTTCAAAGTTGTAGGGGACTGATGACCTCAGATGTTATGTCCCATCGTGTTTAGAGCCATTTGAACATTTGAGCAGAACCCACGACGTGGACTTGCAAATGTTTGTTGTGCCGCCGAATAATACGCGGCTAGCGCAAATTCACGATTAAAAGACACTACAACTCATTCCAAAAAGACGAGTGTAGTGTACTAAACAGTGAAGAACGGCAAGCCAAATTAAGAGCCGCTATGAAAGTGGATGAGGCACATCAGGTTTTTAATACAAGTCATATTAACTGATACCTCTTCAACTCTTTGTTTCTTATGTTTTATTCGTACCTATTTTACTGTGCAAATTACTGTTCTCAATTTTCAGAATAACAGTCGCAGTACTCTGCACTGCAAATAAGTTGCAAAACTGCGTTAAGAAAAGCAAGATCCGGGAAACCGTCTACCGAAGGGGAGTTGGTAAAAGTCTGTCTCCTTAGTGCTGCAGAACTTTTGAGTCGCACGAACGTTAGTAGGTTTCAAGACATCGGTGTTTCCAAACATTGACGCGAATTGTAAGTATTATCTCTGTTGATCCATCATGGACAGGGGACATCAACTGGTCAAATAATTATCAATGAAATTTGCCAGCACCCGTGTAATTGAGATGTTATTTTATTTTATTTTACTCTGACTGCCAGTTTCGGCGTTCCATCATGGCAACTTCAGGCCCCATATGCATCTCTCGAAAACAAACGATATTGTCGTACAGTGCCCTATATTCCTGGACGTCGTGAATTCAAAACCGTTCCCCAAGTGCTTCATTCGAAGACCTGATAGTTGCTACGAAGTCTTCGAATGAAGGACTTGAGAAAAGATTTTGAATTCACAACGTCCAGGAATATAGGGCACTGTACGACAACGTCGTTTATTTTAGAGAGATGCATACGGGGCCTGAAGATGGCATAGTGGAATGGCGAAACTAATAGTCAAAGTAAAATAAAATAACATCTCAACTACACGGCTGTTGGCGAATTTCGCTGATAATTGTAAGTGTTATGATCGGCAATGTGCCCAGCCAGTTCGTAAACAAGGCTAAGGACTTCGTTGCTTTATCTGTTGCGTTAGATGAAGCATCAGATCTTACAGATGCAGCTCACGTAGTGATACACATATGAGGCGTCGATAACGCTCTACGTGTAACAGAGGAAGTTTTGGGTTTAGTGCCTTTGAAAGTGACTACGACCGGTGTAGAAATTCTCTGAGCTGTGGAGGAAGCGATTGATAGTGTCGATATGGAGTGGAATAGGCTAATCTTGCTGACCTTGTTGCAGCACCTGCAATGTGTCGCCATAAAAGGGGACTCGTAGCAGTGATGCGCAAAAAGCTAGAACGCGCAGATGAGACATTGTACGGAATTCACTGCATTCTGCATCGAGAGGCGCTTTGTGCAAAATCAGTAACGTTAAAAAAGTCATACATATTGCTGTGCGTAGCGTAAACTACCGGTAAACACATGGGCTTATGCATGGCCAGTTTCGGCAGTTCTTGGAGGAATTAGTTGAGGAGTACGTCCACATACCTGGCTCAGTCGAGGTATAATGCTGAAAATATTTTAATTTACGTTTGGCGTTAATACATTTCTTACGTGAGGGAAAGAATGAACCGAAATTAGAAGCCCCTTGCTGCACACCAGACCTTACATTTCTCGTGGACATTGACTCTCACGTGAACAGCCTAAACGTCGGTTTGAAAGGTGAGAATAATTTAATTTCTGAAATGTTGGAAGAAGCAAATACTTTTGAAAGGAAGATTGCCCTTTGGGAGAGCCAGCTATTGTCTGAAAACACTGCACATTTTCCCACCATTCGTTTGGGCCACGAAAGTGTTAGATTTCAAGAATACTTGTCAAGAATTGCTAAAATTAAGGAGTAATTTCGAGCACGATTTATAGATGCTACTAGTGAGCCTCCTACCATTCATTGTTTAAGAAGGCCGTTTTCAGCATCAATTGGAGGTCCTCCGAATCATTTCTTTCTCTTTCTTACTTAAAAACTGATATTTGCTAACTGTGCCTCGTACTGCTCCATGTTACTGTGCGTGTCAGGCTGGTAGCAGGTAGGCATCCGGGGTGTTCTTCCTACACGTAAAATGAGAAACGCCACGACTCATGGAAAAGATGGACTCATTCCTAGAACTACCACTAAGGGATGCAATGTTCATGAAAACTGGCTACGGCCGCGGAGTGAACCGCAAATGGTACGGAAAGAGCATTTCGCCCTCAATAGCAATTACTGGCGGACACGTCCAGAGGGTAAGGTAGCTGGCAGGCAAGCGAGCGACGCACTGTTGCGGCTCCTACCTCGCCGACCCTCGCATATCCCTTACGTAACGGTAACCGGTCCTCCCATTGGCGCGTCTGTGGCAGAAAATGGCCTCTCTCACTCAGAGATACCGTGCTGGCGTCGCTAGCTCAGAGTACTAGCGTGGGAGCCAACCACAAGTACGGCGGAGTAGTTAACGTAACATATCATGCTACAGCCTGAGGTTAACAATGATGGAAGTACACTACTGGCCATTAATATTGCTACACCAAGAAAAGATGCAGATCATTAACGGTATTCATTCGACAAATATATTATACCAGTACTGACATGTGATCACATTTTCACGCGATTTGGGTGCATACATCCTGAGAAATCAGTACCCAGAACAACCACCTCAGGCCGTAATAACGGCCTTCATTCGCCTGGGCATTGAGTCAAACGGAGCTTGGATGGCGTGTACAGGTACAGCTGCCGATGCAGCTTCAACACGATACCACAGATCATCAAGAGTAGTGACTAGCGTATTGTGACGAGCCAGTTGCTATGCCACCATTTACCAGACGTTTTCAATTGGTGAGAGATCTGGAGAATGTGTTGCCCAGGGAGCAGTGGAACATTTTCTGTGTCCAGAAAGACCCGTACAGGACCTGCAACGTGCGGAAATGTAGGGTTTCACAGGGATCGAATGAAGGGTAGAGCCACAGGTCGTAACACATCTCAAATGTAACGTCCACTGTTCGAAGTGCCGTCAATGCGAACAAGAGGTGACCGAGACGTGTAACCAATGGCACTCCATACCATCACGCCAGGTGATACCCCAGTATGGCGATGACGAATACACGCTTCGAATGTGCGTTCACCGTGATGTCGAGAAATACGGATGCGACCATCATGATGCTGTACACAGAACCTGGATTCATCCAAAAAAAATGACGTTTTGCCATTCGTGCACCCAAGTTCGTCATTGAATACACTATCGCAGGCGCTCCTGTCTGTGATGCAGCATAAAGGGTAACCGCAGTCATGGTCTCCGAGCTGATAGTCCACGATGCTGCAAACGTCGTCGAACTGTTTGTGCAGATGGTTGTTGTCTTGCAAACGTCCCCATCTGTTGACTCAGGGATCGAGACGTGGTTGCACGATCCGTTTCAGCCATGCGCATAAGATGCCTGTCATCTCGACTGCTAGTGATACGAGGCCGTTGGGATCCAGCACGGTGTTCCGAATTACCCTCCTGAACCGACCGATTCCATATTCTGCTAAGTCATTGGATGTCGACCAACGAGAGCAGCAATGTCGCGATACGATAAACCGCAATCGCGATAGGCTGCAATCCTTCCTTTATCAAAGTCGGAAACGTGATGGTACGCATATCTCCTCCTTACACGAGGCATCACAACAACGTTTCACCAGGCAACGCCGGTCAACTCCTGTTTGTGTATGAGCAATCGGTTGGAAACTTTCCTCATGTCAGCACGTTATAGGTGTCGCCAGCGATGCCAACCTTGTGTGAATGCTCTGAAAAGCTAATCATTTGCATATCACAGCATATTCTTCCTGTTGGTTAAATTTCGCGTTTGTAGCACGTCATCCTCGTGGTGTAGCAATTTTAATGGCCAGTAGTGTAGAATACCATGTACACTGCATAGAGGAACACACTTATCTGAAAAATCGTATTAAACTACTGGTTCAAGGTACACTTACATGCTGAAGAATTGTCGTTTAGTTGTTGTGAGGCGTGTTTCATATCCTTACCATGAACGGTATTTAGTTACCTAACGTGGGCGTTAAACCAGTCCGGCATATTTATGCAGCATTTGTTTTTATGTTTTGTTTTAGAGCTGTCACATTTGTTGACAGGACGACGGAGTAACATGATACCTTCCATGATTGCATTGCACACGGTGAAGAGCACGAGAGTGTCACAGGCACAGCGTATCCCAGCGACTGCATAAAGCGATGCGGCAACATCTGTGCTTAGAGACACACCATATGGAAGGTGACGGTTCCGCTTCCCTGTTTACAAGTCGGGTAATTGTGCACACAGTGCCCAGCAAGCTGCACATGAGCAACAGCTCCGCACGTGTGCAGGATTTCTGGGTGGCCCTGCTCTACAAGGTGGAGCCTTACGCCGTCGTCATGCGGCAGGTAGCATTCAAAGTGCAAGGTTCTGACTTAATCTCCACTGCGTCGCTGGAAGCTCAGAGACGATTCGTCTTGTGCAAACCGCACACGTACCTCAACGTGCTATAGCCGACCGCAGCGCGCTCCAGCGGAAATTGCGGCTACAGGTGGTGCGGCCGAACTGCGCAGGACGACGAGTTCTCGAAAGGGACTGGCTGCTACAGTTCCACTCTGGCCTCGTTCGGAACGGGAAAGCTGACGTTTACTTGTACGCGGACAGTAAAACCAACAGCGCGAGAGACAGCGCCCTCATTACGCTGGATGTACTGTTAATGTGATTTCAGCACAGGAATTACGCAGCCAAATGGTTGTAGAGAATTGTTTGGTACGTTGATCTACGTTTCGACACCTCTAAGGATGTTTTCATCAGAATGAAATTTTGAGAAACCGTAAAATTACATTGCGAGAATCAATGGTCTGATGTTTGTCCCAAGCTAGGCACACGTGCCAAAAACGGGAACGTGTATTATATTTTTTGACTTGAGTTTATATGCTCCTAATTCTCACCATTGCTTTCTCGCAGTGTAATTTTATGGTTTCTGTTGCGTTGGCAGAAGAGCCAACACCGTGTTACGAGTGGAGGCCGAAAAGGCACGCGTTTTAGCTCACGCAGGCTGGAGTGAAGAAGGAAGGACTACACTGACGTGAGGTCAGGAACATGACAAGGAATTAGAATTCAGAAAGCGGACGTAATTAGTTTGATACTGAACTTTAATCCATTAATGATGAACGTCGCTCTTGACGGTACATGATTCACAATATTATCTGTTCAGAATACATTCATAGTAACTGAATATTGCGCCTTGCTAGGTCGTAGCAAATGTCGTAGCTGAAGGCTATGCTAAACTGTCGTCTCTGCAAATGAGAGCGTATGTAGACAGTGAACCATCGCTAGCAAAGTCGGCTGTACAACTGCTAACGGACCGCGGCCGATTTCAAGGCTGCCACCTAGCAAGTGTGGTGTCTGGCGGTGACACCACAGTTTCTCAAAGTTTCATTCTGATGAAGACATCCTTAGAAGCGACGAAACCTAGGTCAATATACCAAATATTTATTTGCAACCGGTTGCTGTCTGATTCCTACCTTGAAACTAATATACAGTTGTTGAGAAACAGCTGTGTTTGGAGCTATGTTGATGTGATTTCCCTATGAAGGCAACTTCTGCGATGTGTAGCAACAGTTTTCTGGCTCGTAAATTACACACTTTGATTACGAAATGAAACGCATGTTTTCTCCCTTGTTCATAAGCTAATCGTGACATAAATAGAAGCTTCAATATACAGGGTGGTCCATTGATCGTGACCGGGCCAAATATCTCACGAAATAAGCATCAAACGAATTAACTACAAAGAACGAAACTTGTCTAGCTTGAAGGGGGAAACCAGATGCGCTATGGTTGACCCGCTAGATGGCGCCGCCATAGGTCAAACGGATATCAACTGCGTTTTTTTAAATAGGAACCGCCATTTTATTACATGTTCATGTAGTACGTAAAGAAATATGAATGTTTTAGTTGGACCACTTTTTTGGCTTTGTGATAGATGGCGCTGTAATAGTCACAAACATGTGGATCATAATTTTAGACGAACAGCTGGTAACAGGTTGATTTTTTAAAATTAAAATACAGAACATAGGTACGTTTGAACATTTTACTTTGGTTGTTCCAATGTGATACCTGTGCCTTTGCGAACTTATCATTTCTGGGAACGTATGCTGTTACAGCGTGATTATCTGTTGCTCTAAATGATGTCCGTCAACCTCAATGCATTTGGCAATACGTGTAACGACATTCCTCTCAACAGCGAGTAGTTCTCCTTCCGTAATGTTTGCACATACCTTGACAATGCGCTGACGCATGTTGTCAAGCGTTGTCGGTGGATCACCATAGCAAATACTGGGTGAGTCACCTAACATTACCCCTGGATATATTTCGTAAACCACATCAAATACTGACGAATCGATTCCACAGACCGAACGTGAGGGGAGGGGCTAGTGTAATTGGTTAATACAAACCATAAAAAAATGCACGGAAGTATGTTTTTTAACACAAACCTACGTCTTTTTAAATTGAACTCCGTTGGTTTCGTTAGCACATCTGAACATATAAACAAAGACGTAATCAGTGCCGTTTGTTGCATTGTAAAATGTTAATTACGTTCGGAGATATTGTAACCTAAAGTTGACGCTTGAGTACACGCTTGAGTACCACTCCTCCGCTGTTCGATCGTGGGTATCGGAGAGCACCGAATTACGTAGGGATCCAAAGGGAACGGTGATGGATCTTAGGTACAGAAGAGACTGGAACAGCACATTACGTCCACATGCTAACACCTTTTTATTGGTCTTTTTCACTGACACACATGTACATTACCATGAGGGGTGAGGTACATGTACGTGGTTTCCGTTTTCAATTACGGAGTGGAATAGAGTGTGTCCCGACATGTCAGGCCAATAGATGTGCAATGTGGTGGCCATCATTTGCTGCACACAACTGCAATCTCTGGCGTAATGAATGTCGTACACGCCGCAGCACATCTGGTGTAATGTCGCCGCAGGCTGACACACTACGTTGTTTCATATCCTCTGGAGTTGTAGGCACATCACGGTACACATTCTCCTTTAATGTACCCCACAGAATTAAGTCCAGAGGTGTAAGATCAGGAGAAAGGGCTGGATATTTTATGGGTCCTCCTCGTCCGATGAAACGCTTGTCGAACATCCTATCAAGGGTCAGCCTAGTGTTAATTGCGGAATGTGTATGTGCACCATCATGCTGATACCACATACGCCGACGCGTTTCCAGTGGGACACACTCTATTCCACTTCGTAATTGAAAACGGAAACCACGTGTGTACGTGTACCTCACCCCTCATGGTAATGTACATGTGCGTCAGTGAAAAAGACCAATAAAAAGGTGTTAGCATGTGGACGTAATATGCTGTTCCAGTCTCTTCTGTACCTAAGGTCCATCACCGTTCCCTTTGGATTCCTACGTAATTCGTTGCTCTCCGATACATACGATCGAACAGCGGAGAAGTGGCACTCAAGCGTCAACTTTAGGTTACAATATCTCCGGATGTAGTTAACATTTTACAATGCAACAAACGGCACTGATTACGTATTTGTTTATATGTTCAGATGTGCTAACAAAATTAACGGGGTTCCATTTAAAAAAACGTACGGTTATGTTAAAAAAATATACTTCCGTGCATTTTTTATGGTTTGTGTTAACCAATTACACTAGCCCCTCTCCTCACGTTCGGTCTGTGGAATCGATTCGTCAGTATTTGATGTGGTTTACGAAATATAACCATGGGTAATGTTAGGTGACTAACATATATACTTCAACTTTCCCCACAGAAAGATATCCGGGGACGTCAGATCCGGTGAACGTGCGGGCCATGGTAAAGTGCTTCGACGACCAATCCACCTGTCATGAAAAATGCTATTCAGTACCCCTCCAACCGCACGCGAGCCATGTGTCGGACATCCATCATGTTGGAAGTACATCGCCATTCTGTCATGCAGTGAAACATCTTGTAGTAACATCGGTAGAACATTAACTAGCAAATCGGCATACATTGTACCATTTAGATTGCGATCGATAAAATGGGGGCCAATTATCTTGCCTCCCATATTGCCGCACCATATATTAACCCGCCAAGGTCGCTGATGTTCCACTTGTCGCAGCCATCGTGGATTTTCCGTTGCCCAATACTGCATGTTATGCCGGTTTACGTTACCGCTGTTGGTGAATGACGCTTCGTCGCTAAATAGAACGCTTGCAAAAAATCTGTCATCGTCTCGTAATTTCTCTTGTGCCCAGTGGCAGAACTGTACACGACATTCAAAGTCGCCGCCATGCAATTCCTGGTGCATGGAAATATGGTACGGGTGCAATCGATGATAATGTTGCATTCTCAACACCGACGTTTTTTAGATTACCAATTCTGGCGCAAATTGTCTGCTACTGATGTGCGAATTAGCCGCGACAGTAGCTAAAACACCTACTTGGACATCATAATTTGTTGCAGGTCGTGGTTCACGTTTCGCATGTGGCTGAACACTTCCTATTTCCTTAAATAACGTGACTATCCGGCGAACGGTCCGGACGCTTGGATGATGTCCGGGATAGCGAGCAGCATACATAGCACATGCCCGTTGGGCATTTTGATCACAATAGCCATACATCAACAAGATATCGACCTTTTCCGCAATTGTTAAACGGTCCATTTTAACACGGGTAATGTACCACGAAGAAAATGCAGTCCGCACTGGCGGAATGTTACGTGATACCACGTACTTATACGTTTGTGATTATTACAGCGCCATCTATCTCAAAGTGAAAAAAGTGGTGCAACTAAAACATTCATATTTCTTTACGTACTACACGAATAAGTAATAAAAAATGGTGGTTCGTATTTTAAAAAACGCAGTTGATATCAGTTTGACCTATGACAGCGCCATCTAGCGGGCCAACCATAGCGCCATCTGGTTTCCCCCTTCAAGCTAGACAAGTTTCGTTCTTTGTAGTTTTTTCGTTTGACGCTTATTTCGTGAGATATTTGTCCCGGTCACTATCAATTGACCACCCTATATATATGAACATGTTACAAGACAAAAAAGGAAGTTCCACATCCAATTGGTAAGGACATCAGCTTACAGAAGCCTTATTACAATAGAGCAATACAGATTTACAATAGTCTTCCATATCAGATGAAAATTGTTTCTTTATTTTAATTTTTTTTACAACCCTAACGTTATTCTTACTTGACCACTGTCTCTATTCAGAAGAAGAATCTTTAGAACACATGAAACACCAGACTTGAAAGAACAAAGTCAAAATATCTTACTGCAAGTAGTAGAAGCCCTGTGGCACTTATATCTATTACATAATATACTTTTATTAAATAATTAAGAAGAGTCCCAGGGGTTTTTAGAAAACGAGAATACGAACAAAATATTCTTAGGACTTAGCGAGATGCGAACCAGCTTCACACCTTGAAATGTCCCCTTCGAAAAATTATACAACACTGTGCTTAAACTGACACACAATATTTCTTTTTGTGCAACGCAATCAGACTTTCAGTAATCCCTACAAGAGAATGGCCCTGACTAACATTGACCTATACGTTTCACAAATCACTTACCTCACAAAAATCTTGTTTACTCGAACTACTGCAATACAGAGAGCGCCACTACTGCCAGCTACATAAAAGATTCGAACTACGGAAGGCACTAACTACTGATAGGGATAGTTAGCAAATGAAGGATTTTAATAGAGAACAAACTATGTATTTACCTTAATATCGTCAAAAATCATAATATATATATCAGTTCATGACATCCATTCTTACAAATTTCAAAACTCCGCCATCTCTCTCCCCACATCCACCACTGCTGACGGCTCACCTCCAACTGCGCAACGCTACGCGCCGCTAACATCCAGCCGCCCAACGCCACAGTGGCGAGTATTACAACAATGCCAACCAGCCACTGACTGCACACAGCACAGCCAGTGATTTTTCATACAGAGCGCTATGTGGCGTTACCAATAAAAAAACCTCTTCATAACTCTGCATCTCTATTTGTTACACTTCGCTATACTTCCGTAATACACGGCCGATGTTACCGCCTCCTGAAGACTTATTCGCGGATTAAGTTGTTACCTGACAATAACTTAGAACAATCGTACCAACAACAGCGCGTTTTGATGGATCGTCAATGTTCCGGTTCCTTGAAATAGCATTCTTTCGTAACATGCAAGTTATAATGTGAAAACATCAAAATACGAAGATTTCTCAACCATTAATATGAAGTTATCCGTCATTTTATTACAACAAATCGCACGAACGACGCGTTTTCGAAAAATTTCTCAGGGTCTTGCTGCTCTGGAATGGCATATATTCGTAGAATGTAAACTATAAAGTAAAACCCACCAAAAATATAGGGGTTTCACTTGAAATGTAACAAAAATTTGCAAAGAGAGAGTAAGAGATATGTCCTGCATGTGACATGTGTCGCTCTTCCATCTCATGTTCAAATGTGCGTTCAGAACATCTGACGTGCTTGATCTTGCTCTGAACCTTCAGAAACGGTTCAGAGGCGCTCTTCTTCCATCCTATGATGTTAGAAACTCGTCGTACTTAACGTTCACGTTCGAAAGCACAATCCGTGTTACAACGGTATTAGTTCTGAGATTCCGTTCGGTGTCTCCACGGAAGCGTCGTACTCGATTCTACCTACTTGTGTGAATCAGGCAGTCAATTATTAGACTTACTAATCAAGATTAATTATGGGGACGAAGGTAGTTCATGTGGCTCAACGGACTATTGCAAGCCTTTTGATTGGACACCACTGTGGCAACTTGGTCTCCATAACCAGGCATTGGAATCCTACTGAGGAAAGGAAACCTACAGTTTGACTTTTAATCCGAACCACGTATCATCCCTGACGAATCTTCACACCGTTGAGAGGTATAGGCTGTGTTAAAGACAGACTGACACGAGGGTTGGAACTTAAATAGTGGCAACTATTTATTCACAACCAATACAAAAGAGTTACATGTTTGCACCTGTTACTGTTCTTCAGAGTTGTCGCCAGCGTTGTGTAAAACTCGTTGCCAGCGATATGGAAGGGGTATTATACCGTTAGCAGACTCT
Source organism: Schistocerca gregaria (assembly GCF_023897955.1). Lineage (NCBI taxonomy): Eukaryota > Metazoa > Arthropoda > Insecta > Orthoptera > Acrididae > Schistocerca > Schistocerca gregaria. Next base: position 165,026,479 of record NC_064922.1, read on the forward strand.
GTTCGGTTGATGGAGCGAATGGAGCGTTTAAAAGTTATTGTGATTCTCGTGTACGATTCTGATGGTGTTATTGTTATGCATTACGGTCCTCCACGGCAGACCGTCAATGCACAGTATTACTGTTCGTTTTTGGAGCATCACCTGCGTTCAGCTTTGCGAAAGAAGCGGCGACACTTTCTGCACAAACCACCCTTCATTTTGCAAGACAGTGCGTGGGGACATACAGCGCAAGCTGTGGGAAGTACTGTACCATCCACCATACTCCCCGGACTTAAGTCCTTGTGACTTTGATTTGACTATGAATACGAAGGAACCACTTCGTAGTATTCGCTTCAGGACTGTTCCAGAGATTCGACAGCAGTAGACAGCTCGATTCGCACCATCAACAGAACAGGCTCTTCTGACGGTATACTACGCCTTCCACATCGCTGGCAACGGGATCTACACAAGGCTGGTGACTACTTTGAAGGAGAGAACAGGTGCAAACCTGTAACTCTTTTGTGTCGGTTGTGAATAAATAGTTGCCACTATTTAAGTTCCAACCCTCGTACATTCCACGGTCAGCACGGACTTCGATCCCCTGGCCTTCTGGTTTCCAGGCACGCACTTTACCATTAAACCACTAACTTCAACGGGATGTAGGTGAGTATGAGGATCGTATCAGTCATGACACCAGGAACAGCCCACACTGAAGTGTTAATTGAGTTCGAGTCAGGTGCATTCGCGTCATATGACCTAAGCACTTCAGTCACGCCGCACTCATTCTTCGGCCGGCCGGGGTGGCCGAGCGGTTCTAGGCGCTACAGTCTGGCGCCGCGCGACCGCTACGGTCGCAGGTTCGAATCCTGCCTCGGGCATGGATGTTAGTTAGGTTTAAGCAGTTCTAAGTTCTAGGGGACTGATGACCACAGCACTTAAGTCCCACAGTTCTCAGAGCCGTTTGAACCACTCATTCTTCCCTACATGGTCAAGGTTACCTGCAGGTCTCTCCTTACAAATTCTTTCCCCTCTCTCCTGGTTTTTTTCTAGAGGTGGCCTAAGAAACTTAATTTTGGAAGTGAAAGTACCACGAAAAACACTGGTTGCACGGCCTCGGAATAAAATGGTTCCAATGTCTCTGAGCACTATGGGACTTTACATCTGAGGTCATCAGTCCCATAGAACTTGGAACTACTCAAACCTAACTAACCTAAGGACATCACACACATCCAGGCCCGAGGCAGGATTCGAACCTGCGACCGTAGCAGTCGCGCGGTTCCGGACCGTAGCGCCTAGAACCGCACGGCCACACCGGACGGCGGCCTAGGAAGAGACAAGGTTAATGATGATGTCAAGAGGAGAGGAGTAACGTGGGATGCAGTGGAGAGAGAAGAGCCATACCAGGACAGAAATCAATGACGCACATCGTTCACAAAGTTCCTAACCGGGTTCCTGGAAAAAATGCTGATGATGATTGTAGTGAAATAAATATCTTGCACATCACACATTTACATATACATGAGGGAACAAAAATCCTGTTGGCTCTTAAAACAGTATCGCAATGTATGTGGCACGCGGCAAACGTCACATTTACATGAAATGTATTACATGCTTGGACATGCTAATGATCAGCATAACAGTGCAGACGCAGATATTAGTAAATACATAATGGAACATTAGGTAGCGGATTTTTAATTCAAAGATCGTAATTTGATATCCGTAGTGCCTCGCTTAAGGTGTATCAGCACAGTGGAACTTTGGCAGCTGCAGAATAGTGTCCTATCGAAACTACTGTGCATCTTTTCGGGAAATCCCTTCTCATGTTGGTCTGGATACCACGACTGTCATGCGATTATTGGAACTGGTGTGTTCACGAGGGCTACTCGACGTTATGGAGACTCTGAATGGCCCCACGTGACATTATACTGAGTGCACTATCCGAAAATTACCTCGAGCAATTAAACAGAGAACCAACTCGTGGAGATAACATCTTGGACCTACTGGTAACAAACAGACCCGAACTTTTAACCTCTGTATGTGCAGAACAGGGAATCAGTGATCATAACGCCGTTGCAGCATCCCTGAATATGGAAGTAAATAGGAATATAAAAAAAGGGAGGAAGGTTTATCTGTTTAGCAAGAGTAATAGAAAGCAGATTTCAGACTACCTAACAGATCAAAAAGAAAATTTCTGCTCCGACACTGACAATGTTGAGTGTTCATGGAAAAAGTTCAAGACAACCGTAAAATGCGTTTTAGACAGGTACGTGCCGAGTAAAACTGTGAGGGACGGGAAAAATCCACCGTGGTACAACAACAAAGTTAGGAAACTACAGCGAAAGCAATGAGAGCTTCACTCCAAGTTTAGACGCAGCCAAAACCTTTCAGACAAACAGAAGCCAAACGATGTCAAAGTAAGCGTAAGGAGGGCTATGCGTGAAGCGTTCAGTGAATTCGAAAGTAAAATTCTATGTACCGACTTGACAGAAAATCCTAGAAAGTTCTGGTCTTACGTTAATCAGTAAGTGGCTCGAAACAGCATATCCAGACACACCGGGATGATGATGGCATTGAAACAGAGGATGACAGGCGTAAAGCTGAAATACTAAACACCTTTTTCCAAAGCTGTTTCACAGAGGAAGACCGCACTGCAGTTCCTTCTCTAAATCCTCCCACAAACGAAAAAATGGCTGACATCGAAATAAGTGTCCAAGGAATAGAAACGCAATTGGAATCTCTCAACAGAGGAAAGTCCACTGGACGTGACGGGATACCAATTCGATTCTACACAGAGTACGCGAAAGAACTTGCCCCCCTTCTAACAGCCGTGCACCGCAAGTCTCTAGAGGAACGTAAGATTCCAAATGATTGGAAAAGAGCACAGGTAGTCCCAGTCTTGAAGAAGGGTAGTCGAGCAGATGCGCAAAACTATAGACCTATATCTCTGACGTCGATCTGTTGTAGAATTTTAGAACATGTTTTTTGCTCGAGTATCATGTCGTTTTTAGAAACCCAGAATCTACTCTGTAGGAATCAACATGGATTCCGGAAACAGCGATCGTGTGAGACCCAACTCGCTTTATTTGTTCACGAGACCCAGAAAATATTAGATACATGCTCCCAGGTAGATGCTATTTTTCTTGACTTCCGGAAGGCGCTCGATACAGCTGCGCACTGTCGCCTGATAAACAAAGTAAGAGCCTACGGAATATCAGACCAGCTGTGTGGCTGGGTGGAAGAGTTTTTAGCAATCAGAACACAACATGTTGTTATAGATGGAGAGACGTCTACAGACGTTAAAGTAACCTCTGGCGTGCTACAGGGGAGTGTTATGGGACCATTGCTTTTCGCAATATATATAAATGACCTAGTAGATAGTTTCGGAAGTTCCATGCGGCTTTTCGCGGATGATGCTGTAGTATACAGAGAAGTTGCAGCATTAGAAAATTGTAGCGAAATGCAGGAAGACCTGCAGCGGATAGACACTTGGTGCAGGGAGTGGCAACTGACCCTTAACATAGACAAATGTAATGTATTGCGAATACATAGAAAGAAGGATCCTTTATTGTATGATTATATGATAGCGGAACAAACACTGGTAGCAGTTACTTCTGTAAAATATCTGGGTGTATGCGTGAGGAACGATTTTAAGTGGAATGATCGTATAAAATTAATTGTTGGTAAGGCAGGTACCAGGTTGAGATTCATTGGGAGAGTCCGTAGAAAATGTAGTCCATCAACAAAGGAGGTGGCTTACAAAACACTCGTTCGACCTATACTTGAGTATTGCTCATCAGTGTGGGATCCGTACCAGATCGGGTTGACCGAGGAGATAGAGAAGATCCAAAGAAGAGCGGCGCGTTTCGTCACAGGGTTATTTGGTAAACGTGATAGCGTTACGAAGATGTTTAGCCAACTCAAGTGGCAGACTCTGCAAGAGAGGCGCTCTGCATCGCGATGTAGCTTGCTCGCCAGGTTTCGAGAGGGTGCGTTTCTGGATGAGGTATCGAATATATTGCTTCCCCCTACTTATACCTCCCGAGGAGATCACGAATGTAAAATTAGAGAGATTAGAGCGCGCACGGAGGCTTTCAGAGAGTCGTTCTTCCCGCAAACCATACGCGACTGGAACAGGAAAGGGAGGTAATGACAGTGGCACGTAAAGTGCCCTCCCCCACACACCGCTGGGTGGCTTGCGGAGTATAAATGTAGATGTAGATGTATTGCCCGACAGGACTCATTTTGTTCGCTAGATTGTACAGGATCACAAAGCCGCCTCACATACATTGAAATTGGAATGCTTTCCACAAGAGAAGTATCCACGTGGATTGTGTGATGACACCTGGAGCATCACAGCACAGAGATCGTTGTAGGAGTTTCCCTTCTGGGAATGCAGACGAGAGCGCAGACTCCATTGTGCCTAATGACAATACTGGATAGAATGGTCTGAGGAGGATGAGGAATGCTGGTGTTGTCATTGTGGAAACGGGGTCAGCACCTATCATGAAGGTATGGGATGCCAGTTGGTATAAAATGCCGCCTCTGGTGCGTATAGATGGTAATTTGCACTCCAGACAATACATTTCTTACATGTAAAGTCCAGTTAATGTGCTGTATCAATAACTATACTTTCCAAGAAGATTAAAAAAAAACATATGTTGCTTTTGCTCTCTTGAGCTACCTCGAAACATAGAGTGTCTACAGGTGCTTTGACCACCACGTTTCTCAGTTTTCAACTGCTGAAAACATTTGGTAATGCATTAATGCATTTTAGAAATACTGGCAGACCAACCCACCACCCAGCCACTACCACTGATGAACACTGTTCAGAAGCAGTGTGGAGCGAAGTACTCATATCTAATGAACATATGAACCTTCCCAGATAGCGTATTATTTGATTTTATGAGCTCTTTTTCTCATCAGAACAGAGTCTCTCCCGACGTTTATTGCCCCAATGACAACAGGTTAGTGGCTTAAAGCACATCTTGCTACCATCGCCAACACGAAGTGATGAGTCGAGTCTGTCATCCGAGTGTCGACTCAATGCCCAACTGGCTTAGAGCTATTGTTGCGCCCTGAGTTGGTAGCTCTGCGTTCTACACTTCGTACCCTGCATATCCTCAAATCACTCAACTATTTTGTCATGTGTTCTTGTTCCTGTACTAATAAGCACAAAAATAAAATTTTATTATTTTCTATGCTTCGTGGCGTTGTTGTAATTTAAAGGCCAACAATGCAATGTTATAGGCTCACGCTGTTGACTGTTACACAAGTTTATTTTATTTTCTTTTCAGTTATCATTCTCCTGACTGCTTTGATGTGCCCCGCCACAAATTCGTCTTCTGTGCCAGCCTGTTTAGAGAGCACTTGCACACTCCATCATCAACCATTCGTCATATGCATTGCAGTCTCTCTCTTCCCCCTCAAGTTTTGCCCTCGCCTGGTGACTGCTTCGTGTAGTACCATGGAGATTATTCCCTGATCTCTTAACACGTTTCCTATCATCCTATCCCTTCTTCCTGCCCCTTTCTTCGACGATTCTGCGGAGAACATACTCATTCCTTATCTTACTAGTCTACCTAATTTTCGACATCCTGCTGTACATCTCAAAAAACGGTTCAAACGGCTCCATGGACGTACCCAGCGAGGGGCAGAGCGAGGGGGGGGGGGGGGGGGAGCAGCTACACCCCACCCTAGAAATATTGGTAGTTTTTCACTAGTTTACTGTTTTATTTACTAAGAAATGCTACATGTTTCTCGGTATGTACAAATGTATCCTTGTATTTAAAATATTTATTAAAAGCAGTTTTTCACTGGTTTACTGTTTTATTTAGTAAGAAGTGCTGTATGTTGTCACGAGTCCTTGTTTCTTGAGACTAGTATGACCTCCCACCCCCCCCCCCCCCACCCCCAAATTCAGATCCTGGGTACGCCCTTGCATCAGTCCCCTAGAACTTAGAACTGCTTAAACATAACGAACCTAAGGACATCACACACATCCATGCCCGAGGCAGGATTTGAACCTACGACCATAGCGGTGGCGCGGTTCCAAGATGTAGCGCCTAGAACCCCTCGGCCACTCCGGTCGGCCCATCTTAAAAGCTTTGATACTCTTCCGTTGCAGTTTCCCACTAACCATGCTTCACTACCATACCATGTTGTGCTCCAAACGTATATTATCAGAAACTTCTGCTCAAAAAATGGTTACATTAGATACCAGTAGACTTCTCGTGGTCAGCAATGTGCTCTTGGCCGTTCTAGTCTCCTTTTTTAGGTCCCCCTTGCTTCGTCATGAGTTATTTTACTTCTAAGATAGCAGAATTCTTCAGCATCGTCTACCTCGTGATCGACAGTTCTGATGTTAACTTTCTTGTAATTCTCGTTCCTGTCGCTGAGAATAGCACGAGACAGTCGACGTTTCCAACCCGCACTAACACTTCTTCGTCCAGGCGACTCTCCACTGTACTGCCTACAGTATTCTTTAAATACGCGAACCTCAGCGGGCACCACCACCTAGGAACCCGACATTCTTTCCGACAACAGTGGCCCCTATTTCCGAATAAAAACGTCTAAATCTATGACACATACAGCGAGATGACAAAAGTATTGGATACCCCTTAACATCGCGTTGAAAATCTTTTTGCCTTGTGTAATGTAGCAACTATATGTTGCATGGACTCAACAAGTAGTTGGAAGTCCCATGGAGAAATGTTCAACCAGCCTGCCTCTATAGTCGTAAGGAATGAGGAAATTCTGCGCAGAACCCGTAGAGGAAAGGAATAAGAGGCAAACACTAACAAGAAGAGACAGGACATCCGTGAAGACATCAGGAAGTGACTTCCATGGTAATAGAGGGAGCTGGACAGGTCAAAAACTGTAGAGGAAGACAGAGATTGGAATACATTCAGCAAATAACTAAGGACGTAGGTTGCAGGTGCTACTCTGAGATGAAGAGGCTGACACAACAGAGAAATTCGTGGCGAGCTGCATCAAACCAGTGTCTAGACTGATGACTCAAAGAAGAAGAGTCGTCCATACTTGCGAAAGTGTTGTCGGTGCAGGATTTTGTGCACGAGTTGACACCTAGATAATGTCCCATAAATATCTGATCTGATACATATCGGGTGATCTGTGAGGCCAAATCATTCGCTCGAACTATGCAGAATGTTCTTTAAACTAGACGCGAACAATTGTGTCCAAGTGACAAGGCATATTGTGATCCATAAAAGTCCATTGTTGTTTGTGGACATGAAGCCCATGAATGGCTTCAGATGGTTTTCATCTATGCTAACATAACCATTTCAGTCAATTATCGTTTCAGATTACCCAGAGGACCCAGTCCACTTCACATAAACACAGCCCACACCATTACGGAGCCACCACCAGCTTGCACAGTGCCTTGTTGACAACTTGGGTCCATGGCTTCGCAAGATCTGAGGTACAATCGGATCCCACCATTAGCTCTTACCAACTGAAATCTGGACTCATCTCACCGGGCAAACTACTTTTCAGTCGTCTAGGGCTCAACCGATAAGACCAAGACCCCAGGACAGGCGCTGCAGGTGATGGCAAACGCACTCGCGTCGGTCACCTGTCGCCTTAGCCCATTAACCCCAAATTTCACCGCACCTGCTAAGGGATGCGTTCTTCGTACGTGAAACGTTGATTTATGCGGTTATATCACACAGTGTTGCTTATCTGTTATCACTGACCACTCTACGCAGACGCTGCGGTGAAGTGAAGACCGTCGGCCACTGCGTTGGTCGTGGTGGTAGGTAATACCTGAAATTAGTATTTTCTATATACTCACCCTGTGAACCCCGGAATATTGAATTACCGAAATGGAATGTGCGATGCGTCTGGCTCCAACTAGTATTCCGGGTTCACAGTCTACTAATGCCCGTGGTGAGGCCGCAATCACATTCGCCGATATGATCATGTTAGTGCCTCATACTCCCAGCTAGGGTGGTTGCGGCCGAACGAATTGTGTGACTGCCACACTCTATGTCTACTTCACAGACTCCTCGTCGCGCAAGCACCCCAGTACCTAGCTTCAGAGATTAAAAACTTGTCATGCCATCATAATCGAAACACGAGGTCACTCTTATCTGGTATCCTAACTGTGCCCGCTCACAAAACAAAAACTTTTGCAAACTCCTTCTCAGTTGCCGCTGTCCGCCTCTGGAACAAACTGCCTCTTACCTTGCGCAAAATTCAATCCACTGCTGCTTTTAAGAAGACGTTACAGCATTTCCTGCTATCATCCTTATAATGTTTTCCACAAAATTAATGTACAAGGCCAATCCTCTCCTCTGTCAAATAGCAAAACTGGTGTCCTCCATCTTGCTCCTTTCTCTCCTTCCTCTTTGTCTATCTCTGATAGCCACGCAATCTTCTTTTAGTTTATATTTCCTTAATTATGCTTAATCATGTCTCTATTCTTCTCCTCTCTTTACCATCAGTATCCCTCACACTCCCTGCTGCTAGCACTCCTATCTAAAATCTGTCTCTTTCATAATGTCTAATTATAACAGTACTTATCAACTACGAATATAAGCTCTATATGTATGTATTTTTCCAAGTGTGCCTTTGTAATTGTTTATTTCACTTTTACTTGTACTAGATGTAGTTTAACATGCCTGATAAAACATATGAATGTAAAATAAGTAGAATGCCTGGTTAGATGTAAGAGAGTGCCTGATGGCCCTAATCTTGCCACGTTAAATAATTCAATAAATAAGTACAATAAAAATAATCGCATTTTAAACCTGTTCACAAAAACACCCGGATGCAAATGACAGCTCCGGCAATGCACTACCCTTTAACGCCTTGTGTACGCGATATTATTGCCATCCGTATAAACGCACATCGGTATCCCATGACTTTTGTCACCTTGGTGTATGTTGTCCTCAACCTTCTTGGGGAAAATACAAACCACTATACTGAAACAGGAGATTACAACAGCCCTACATGACGTTCAATGCTCTTTATGTTACGGTGTATAACGTTTATAAATCACATTTCCATTCAAACGAAACTCGCCTGAGTTATTTAAGCTAAGTGAGTAATTTGGCCAAGTGTTGGCGCCGCGGAGCGGAGAAGCAGTGGAGAAGAAAGCGGGCAGCCAGCGGTACTTTGGGCACGTGCCCGCAGGATTAATTGCTGGGAGTTCCTCCGGGCGGCTGGAAACGGCAAATCGGGCCGCTACAAAACACGGCCCTCTACTTCTGCCGGTTGTAAGCCGCAGTCCGCCAAGTTGCTGGCACCGCCAAGTTGCGGGCACCCACCGCACCGCACCTCACTTCACGTCGGGGAGAGCCCGTTCGCTGCACAATGAAGGCGCGGTCGCCCAGGCCGCGAGGAATAAATTAAATTATTTGGTTGCCGTTTGCCGCAGCTCGTTAAGGCGCCGGGCGCCGCCCGCCAAGTTTTCTGTGCGCATGCGCGCCCCCACACTCTCTTTATTTCCCACGTCGGGGCGGCGGCGGCGCCGGCCCAAGTTTTAACGGTGCTGCGTAAACAAGTGCCACCTAACAAACTGCCGACTGAGCAAACAGGCACTTTTTCGGGAATAAACAAACTTCGTTAAAGCGAACAGGCTGCGCGGCCGAGTTTGCGGAATCCGCACGCAGTGACGCAGAGCTCTCGTGCGGCCAGCACTGCACTAGGGGCACCTGTTTTGTAAGGCGACGAGGACGGTGTAAGACATCGGTCGCACACTCTCGAGAACCTTATAATTCTCTCAGATTCATGTATGCCAACAGAAAGGAACAGGCGGTATTCCATTACAGGATTAGTGCTGAAGCTAGAACTATACATATGAAGATAGTAACTGTTCTAGAAAGAACAGATACCATTGATGACCGTTCAGGTTCTCTAGAATAAATGATAATTAATTGAAACCCTCAGCTGTAGACAGGTAGTGTTGGTATACCTCGATGGGTTTTCAGTTAATTATTATTTTCACAATCTGCGACATCGTCGCGAAAAAAACACAGTGACCCGTATATGTAATAAGTTTCCTTTAATTTATGTCTATGGTCACAATCCTTTCTGTTTAACAGATTACCGGTTTCGGTCTTTAATGACCACCATCAGATCTGTCTCATAAAAACAAAGTCCTAATGCACTGCAGCCATAGTGGCATAGTCAACTGTCAAATGCGGAATCAGCACCAGCATCGTCAAATACATATAAATCACAGCATACGCACGAGTCATGTCAGTAAAACTACTGTTTAAAACAAGCTGCCCAGGGCAACTTGTTTTAAACAGTAGGGTTACTGTCCTGGGCAGCTTGTTTTAAACAGCAGTTTTACTGACAACATGACTCGTGCGTATGCTGTGATTTATATGTATTTGACGATGCTGGTGCTGATTCCGCATTTGACAGTTGACTATGCCACTATGGCTGCAGTGCATTAGGACTTTGTTTTTATGAGACAGATCTGATGATGGTCATTAAACACCGAAACCGGTAATCTGTTAAACAGAAAAGATTGTGACCATAGACATAAATTAAAGGAAAGTTATTAATTATTATTTATTCTAGAGAACCTGCACGGCCATCAATGGTATCTGTTCTTTGGAGAACAGTTACTATCTTCATATACACTCCTGGAAATTGAAATAAGAACACCGTGAATTCATTGTCCCAGGAAGGGGAAACTTTATTGACACATTCCTGGGGTCAGATACATCACATGATCACACTGACAGAACCACAGGCACATAGACACAGGCAACAGAGCATGCACAATGTCGGCACTAGTACAGTGTATATCCACCTTTCGCAGCAATGCAGGCTGCTATTCTCCCATGGAGACGATCGTAGGGATGCTGGATGTAGTACTGTGGAATGGCTTGCCATACCATTTCCACCTGGCGCCTCAGTTGGACCAGCGTTCGTGCTGGACGTGCAGACCGCGTGAGACGACGCTTCATCCAGTCCCAAACATGCTCAATGGGGGACAGATCCGGAGATCTTGCTGGCCAGGGTAGTTGACTTACACCTTCTAGAGCACGTTGGGTGGCACGGGATACATGCGGACGTGCATTGTCCTGTTGGAACAGCAAGTTCCCTTGCCGGTCTAGGAATGGTAGAACGATGGGTTCGATGACGGTTTGGATGTACCGTGCACTATTCAGTGTCCCCTCGACGATCACCAGAGGTGTACGGCCAGTGTAGGAGATCGCTCCCCACACCATGATGCCGGGTGTTGGCCCTGTGTGCCTCGGTCGTATGCAGTCCTGATTGTGGCGCTCACCTGCACGGCGCCAAACACGCATACGACCATCATTGGCACCAAGGCAGAAGCGACTCTCATCGCTGAAGACAACACGTCTCCATTCGTCCCTCCATTCACGCCTGTCGCGACAGCACTGGAGGCGGGCTGCACGATGTTGGGGCGTGAGCGGAAGACGGCCTAACGGTGTGCGGGACCGTAGCCCAGCTTCATGGAGACGGTTGCGAATGGTCCTCGCCGATACCCCAGGAGCAACAGTGTCCCTAATTTGCTGGGAAGTGGCGGTGGGGTCCCCTACGGCACTGCGTAGGATCCTACGGTCTTGGCGTGCATCCGTGCGTCGCTGCGGTCCGGTCCCAGGTCGATGGGCACGTGCACCTTCCGCCGACCACTGGCGACAACATCGATGTACTGTGGAGACCTCACGCCCCAAGTGTTGAGCAATTCGGCGGTACGTCCACCCGACCTCCCGCATGCCCACTATACGCCCTCGCTCAAAGTCCGTCAACTGCACATACGGTTCACGTCCACGCTGTCGCGGCATGCTACCAGTGTTAAAGACTGCGATGGAGCTCCATATGCCACGGCAAACTGGCTGACACTGACGGCGGCGGTGCACAAATGCTGCGCAGCTAGCGCCATTCGACGGTCAACACCGCGGTTCCTGGTGTGTCCGCTGTGCCGTGCGTGTGATCATTGTTTGTACAGCCCTCTCGCAGTGTCCGGAGCAAGTATGGTGGGTCTGACACACCGGTGTCAATGTGTTCTTTTTTCCATTTCCAGGAGTGTATATATAGTTAAAGGCTACCCAGCTATTGACTTTCGTCAGTGTGAACGCGCACAGGTTGCCCTAACTCTTATGGGTATCGTCACCTTAGTGGGCGCGAGTAATGAGTGGATGGGCAGATGTCTATTATGTACATTAAGTATGTAGATTGTGGACAGTTGGGAATGTGGGTCTCACGGGAAGCGAGCAAGTGATAAGTCCCTGCAGTCGCGCTATTTATCTGTGTTCTGAGTAGCTCAGATGGATAGAGCGTCTGCCATGTAAGCATTTTTTTGCTGTCCTCATCGAGGTATATCAACAACACCTGTCGGCAGCTGAGGGTTTCAATTAGTAAACTAGAACTGTTGATTTAAAAATATCGGGTAACTGATCCATCAACATTTAGAAAGCACCATTATCGGCTCTCAATATATTGAAAAGAGGTATCGATATATCTACCGAAAAGTTGGTGTACCTGCTATAAAAATATCGGCTGCACAGAGTAAATATACTGCCGGTTTTAGAGCTGTATGTTTAAGTATTGATTTATTATTAGATATTCTGTACATTAGCAAGCTAGCAGCCTGCCTATTCCCCTTAGAGCAAGAACTGAAAGGAAAACGATGCACGTTCACGCTTGGCGATAACCACTTTGCTAACAGTGGTAGTTGCATGTAAGTGTCACAATAAAAGGTGTCTGAAGGACCCATCGCTCGGTTTCGTCACATATCGGATATGTGCACAACGCTTCATATCGACTTCACTGTTTTCTCATTTCTCCCAAGGCCAGGTATCTGGCAGATGTAGCGTCAAAACTGCGTGGTGAAGCTAACCATTGCAGTTTCCATTGGCAATGTCGATTACGTCAGCATTTCTCCTCACACGTCTCCTCCACCGCAAAGACCAATCCAGTCATTTAGGATTGTGTTTATCATTTTCAGCAGCTGTTTTAGAAGAATGCCGATGTGAAGAACTGGTACACTAGTTGCTTTAAAACATATTTTTAATGCAATTAGTGAGCTGTTTGTTCACATATGAAATCTTGTTATTCCATTCACACCGCCATCTCAATCGGACTTGTTGCTTTGTGCCACATATACTTGCTTCACACAGTCAAAGAGTAAGATTGGACGTAATGAAAGCTCAAAAGCTAGTAATACTCCTTTACACAGTCAAAGAAAAATTATGATATACTACAATTTCAAAAGAACAACTTCAAATATTTACCGAAAATTGTGAAAGAAATAATATAAAATAAAAACATCGGTACCCGATATCACCAATGTGCAATCGATGTATCGATACATCCGAAAGAAAAGATATCGCCGATATACTACAATCATTTCTGGAAAGATATCGATATATCGATACATTCTCGACAGTTCTCACCTGAACATATAAAAGTACATAATTTAAATATTTAGGGAAAATACTAAGACCCATCAGAATTATGGAGATTTTTGTGAAAACCAGTCATGGCAAAACTATAACACCTGGTGTTCAAATAACATGAGATAGGCCAGCTACCATCAGACTGCCAGAAGAACGTATTATCTCAGTCACAAAGAACTCATCTCACTAATATTTACACATGCCAGCACCAGTCAGTTCAATAACTCATTTTTTATTTATCTTAAGGCGTTTAGAACCCATGAAATGAAGATCGCACATGGAATATTTTTTATTTGGATTGATTACTAGCTTCGGTTAACAACCTAGCCATCTTCAGATCAAAGATATAAAACAAATTTTTTTCTCATGTTAGCAACACGCAGCATCCTGCAGAAGTGTACATAATATTTATTGGAGCAGTGTTCAAGTGTATACACACGAACTGATTACAGAATACGTGCAATAAAACATTCTTTATTGGTGTTGGTGTCATTACGGCTTCACAGATAGTTAAAATATTTCATATAATTACAACATCCACACATGAAGTAATGAAAAACAGCTTTTCGTCGTTCGAAATGTGCATTGTTTTCATGTAGAATCTGATTGTGCAATAAAAAATGGGGGTTCCCATTTGAAATTTCAAAGTTGCCTTCCGCTCCCACCCCCAGGGGGCTGGGATGAGGTGTCAATTTTAGCACCAGCAGATGTTCCTCTCGAAAGTAATCAACTTTGGATTCCTCACATTTTTTCGTGTGAAGCTTATTTTTCGAGATGGCCTGGCGGACAGGGTGGTCAGTAATCTGTGGTTGTCTGCTGATGGTGCAGTGGTGTACGGGGTGTCGAAGTTGAATGGCTGAAGGACGATGCAAGATGACTGAGACAGAATTTGTAGTTGGCGTCATGAATGGCAGCTAGCTCTAAACGTAGAAAAACAACTACGTTAAGTTAACGCCGATGACTAGGATGTTCGGATGCTGCATTACTAGTGCCCTCTTTGACACTGTTACGTCGTTTAAATATCGGGGTGTAGCGTTGCAAGGCGACATGAAATGGAATGAGCATGTGAGGACTTTCGCAGGAAAGACGAAGGTTCAATTTCGGTTTACTGGGAGATTTTGGAAAACTGTGTTTCATCTGTAAGGCAGACTGCACATGCGACCTACACTCCTGGAAATGGAAAAAAGAACACATTGACACCGGTGTGTCAGACCCACCATACTTGCTCCGGACACTGCGAGAGGGCTGTACAAGCAATGATCACACGCACGGCACAGCGGACACACCAGGAACCGCGGTGTTGGCCGTCGAATGGCGCTAGCTGCGCAGCATTCGTGCACCGCCGCCGTCAGTGTCAGCCAGTTTGCCGTGGCATACGGAGCTCCATCGCAGTCTTTAACACTGGTAGCATGCCGCGTCGCCTCACGCGGTCTGCACGTCCAGCAGGAACGCTGGTCCAACTGAGGCGCCAGGTGGAAATGGCACGGCAAGCCGTTCCACAGGACTACATCCAGCATCTCTACGATCGTCTCCATGGGAGAATAGCAGCCTGCATTGCTGCGAAAGGTGGATATACACTGTACTAGTGCCGACATTGTGCATGCTCTGTTGCCTGTGTCTAAGTGCCTGTGGTTCTGTCAGTGTGATCATGTGATGTATCTGACCCCAGGAATGTGTCAATAAAGTTTCCCCTTCCTGGGACAATGAATTCACGGTATTCTTATTTCAATTTCCAGGAGTGTAGTTCGTGTAGCCGAAAATTTTTGTATTGTGGTAGGAAAGAGTGCCACGAGCGTCATACTAGAAATACTGACTGGTGAGGAATGAGTGTGGGCGTTGAGGTGCGTCCGAAGGTCACTTTTTTCCGTTTTTCTAGCATTTCTCGAAAAACGTGACGCGAGACTCGCGAACTCTCAAGAAGCCACCTAATTGTCCTCTACCTCTCCCCCTCTCCCTCTGCTTCCCGCCCCCCTCCCTCCCTCTCTCTCCTCTCTCTTTCTCTCTATCTCTTTTTTCCTCTCTCAAAGATTGCTGAGGTATATTTTCCGAGTACTTTGGTCTAAGGAACCTGTGGCCTCCGGTGGCTCGTAGGATTTCGTTCGTTTTTTGACCCACATTTATCTTTATACCGGTACTGCATTGAAAGTACCTGCACAGTAGTACCTGTCGACTGTGTATCCCGTGTCTCTCGTTAGGAAACAAACTTGTTGCATTCGCTTCCGGTATTTTCTGTTAAGCACAGTAATGCTCACTTTGAGTACCGCCGTGAAGTTTGCATTCACTGCTGCTTCGTTGTGTCGGATTTGTTTATCCAGCAGTGTTAGATGTACTTCAATAGTGACGCAGTGTAGTATGTACAGGTTCAGCGGTGAAGAGATGGCCGATATGCGCCTCGTGTATCGATTTATTGAATACCATGGAAGAGCAGGACAACGGAGCTATTCCGAGCTATTTCCGCAGCGATGGCAAACACGTCTCAGTAATTTTGCATGTGCACTTAGACTTCTAAGAGAAACCGGATCCTTAGCTGTCGGAATGACTTAATTCTACATGCTTTTTCATTGTAGTAAAGAAATTATCGTTGAAAAAAAAGGTAATTGTGTAACAAACAGAATAAATCACAATTACAGCTAAGAACGACTGGAGGTGATGGACCTTGTATGAACATAAAATATGTCCCTGAAGAACCTCCGAAATTCTGTCGATGGTGTTCGGATTGATTATTCATATTCAGGCTTGTTTGCTGGTCCGTTCGCGTGAGCTGACTCGCTCTCTCACCACAGCTGTGAACGACTAATGCTCATAGAACGAATGGTGAGGGGAAAGGAAGATTGGTTCAAATGGTTCAAATGGCTCTCAGCACTATGAGACTTAACATCTGAGGTCATCAGTCCCCTTGAAATTAGAACTACTTAAATCTAACTAACCTAAGGACATCACACACATCCATGCCCGAGGCAGGATTCGAACGTGCGGCAGTAGCGGTCGGGCGGTTCCTTTCTCTTGGAAAAAGACGCTTTATACTGCCTAAAGGTTCACAAGCGCCGCGGATACATAAGGTTAACACACAAAACAAATTAAAATGAGGCATCGGCCAATGAATAAGGCCGGCCGCGGTGGTCTGGCGGTTCTAAGCGCGCAGTCCGGAGCCGTGCAACTGCTACGGTCGCAGGTTCGAATCCTGCTTCGGGCACGGATGTGTGTGATGTCCTTAGGTTAGTTAGGTTTAAGTAGTTCTAAGTTCTAGGGGACTAATGACCACAGCAGTTGAGTCCCATAGTGCTCAGAGCCATTTGAACCAATAAATAAGTGTAAAATGTCTGTCAGATGTTGAAATCACATTACTCTTCGAATACCATGGAAATACGTGCGTCCCAACAAACAGAAGGAAGACAGACCAAAATGACAGTGAAGACTTTCCCGACGCCCTTCAGATAAATCACAGCATAAGACACGTGAGTGCTCGGTAACTTACACGGGGGAACGCGACCCCAACATGGGTGAGCCGCCAACAGCTAATACCAACACGAAGAGACCCCATGGAAAGCTCGTTACAGCCTCGTTTCTCAGTTCATACTGTCTAGTAAACCAACCACCAGGCCTGGACACGCTACGTTAAGATCTTATAAACAGTGATATCGATACTTTGCGAGAAAGCAGCCACGGCACAATTCACTTGAGGAGGGTTACATTTTTTCAAAAGCGTGTCATTAGAAATTTTAGTTTCTTTCTTGTTGATCTTGAAGCATCCTCAACTCTCTTGTGGTTCCCTTTTTAGGTACTCCACGTCGACGTCTGCTCGTAAATACATATAGTCGGTAGGTTTTCCGGCTTTAATTCCCGACGTGACAGCGACGACTCTCCGATGAGCAGCGGGCCTTGTGTTTTGCTATTACTGCGAGTCTTGTAAATATCGCTTTTATTTGCCAGGCTAAAACTCTACCCTTTTATGATTAAGACAGCCTGCGCCACCTTTCGGAGGGAGTGGGGACGTCAAAGAGTCACAAAAGTTCATATTAAGCAGTCCGTATAACACGTAAACGTTCACTTCACTTAGCGTGTTAGTTAATGCCTACGCTTTCCGCTAGATGGTGCTGACTTACTGCTTAATACCTTTGGTTCCGAAAAACCTTCGCTGATTAGTACTGGGTAAATGAAGTAAGTACAACACTCTTGTATTCCACTTTCACTCTATATTCAAGGATTAAGATGGTGATGGATGATAGACTCTTTGAAAGGTTCCTAACCTGGAGGAATCTAAATAGTCCGCAAATGCCGATATGCACGCGCTCAACGTCCAGATTCGCAACTCACGGCACACGATACTTTCAGAAGTCCACACGTTAATATCTGAATACCAGTACCTCTGAATTCACTCGTATCAGCAGATAATTTGAGTTTCTGTAGTCTATATGTGCCTAAAGTTACAATCTGGCACTAAAGTCCTAAAATCGCCTTAATACTCCGTTGCTACCAACAGTCAGAGATCGTACACTACATCACTTTTAATCTCCGTAACAATCAAGGAAAAAAGGCGGCAATAATGACGATCAGGCCTTTTTATAGGTTTTTCGTCACAAGAGTTTGACGTCACTGCCTTCTCCATGACGGAGCTTCCGTGACTTTGCTGTACTTAGACGTTAAACTACTTGCTGATATACTATAATTTTGATCTGCAATTACCGAACTCTGATTCTACACTATTTTCCCCTCTAAAAATTCTATTCTTCGGTCTCTACAGAAGAGTGGCTGGATGTCGTGCAAGATTTTGGAGGTACGATTTCTTGTACTGTCTGTGGCGTTTGGCGGCAAACATATTATCCTGCAGTACCCTACCAATAATGGACACAGGTATTTCACTTGCAAGCACAATTTGATTGGTCTTTTATTTGTTCTCGTCGACGCAGTTCGTGAATGAAAGCGGCTCGTAAAGGACTCAGGATGCCTTCGGCTCATCAGCGTCCGCAAAATGATTCTTTACCTGCAACCTGTATTCGTCGGAAGTATAAATGAAGAATTTTTTACTTTGTACCGCTTTGTCTTTGCCATTTCCTGGTTGTTTTTGTCTGAGAAACTGTAGACAGTCATTTCGTTTCACTCCGAGGATCTAACACGACAGCAGTTAACCAACCACAAACAAGGAACTACACATACTTTCCAATTCCATGGGTTTTTCGTTAGACCGCTCTGCCAAAGTGTTAACGCAGAGACAAGTTAGAACGCATTCAAAAAACTGTGTCCTTTAGCAGCGAGACTGAGTAAAATAAAGCATCAAAGGAACAGATCTGTGCACGCATGCACTACTTTTGCACGGGTCTCACCGTCTGGAAAGAGGAGAGCGCTGTTTCTATAAACAGTGACCCGTACGCACAAAGCAGAGGTGTGCGTGACTTTGCGCCGTTACGTGCGTCCCATTGCCTCTTTGTGCAATGGCCGCATGCACGTGCTGCGCTCTGAAAGTTCCACAGATGTAAACTCAGCTTTAGAAGTCGAACAGGTACTCTTTTCACGACGGAATGAATGTTGTTGTTGTGGTCTTCAGTCCAGAGACTGGTTTGACGCAGCTCTCCAAGCTACTCTATCCTGTGCAAGCTTCTTCATCTCCCAGTACCTACTGCAACCTACATCCTTCTGAATCTGTTTAGTCTATTCGTCTCTTGGTCTCCCTCTACGATTTTTACCCTACACGCTACCCTCCAACACTAAATTCGTGATCCCTTGATGCCTCAGAATATGTCCTACCAAGCGATCCCTCCTTCTAGTCACGTTATGGCATAAATTTCTCTTCTCCCCAGTTCTATTCAACAACTCCTCATTGGTCATGTGATCTACACATCTAATCTTCAGCATTCGTCCGTAGCACCACATTTCGAAACCTTTTATTCTCTTCTTGTCTAAACCATTTATCGTCCATGTTTCACTTCCATACATGGCTACATTCCATAAAAATACTTTCGGAAACGACTTCCTTTGACTTAAATCTATACTCGATGTTAACGAATTTCTCTTCTTCAGAAACGCTTTCCTTGCCATTGCCAGCCTACATTTTATATCCTCTCTACTTCTACCATCCTCGGTTATTTTGCTTCCCAAATAACAAAACTCGTTTACTATTTAAGTGTCTCATTTCCTAATCTAAGTCCTTCAGCATCACCCGATATAATTCGACTACATTCCATTATCCTCGTTTTGCTGTCGTTGATGTTCATCCTATATCCTCCTTTCAAGACACTGTCCATTCCGTTGAGCTAGGCATCTCTTCATGTGATATTTCGGCTGCGTATCTTCTGGCCATCATCAGTCCAGGGTGGCTGGCAGATACTGGGCCGAAACATGGGAGGAAAAGATGGCATGCCCGAAATTTAATAGATGGAGAAACAGATTCATTTCTAACTTTTACAAGAGTTTGTACACAATACTGTCACATACACTAAGAAGCCAAAACATTACGAGCGCCTACTCAATACATCTGCATCTACATACACTACTGGAGATTAAAATTGCTACACGAAGAAGAAATTCAGATGATGAATGGGTATTTAGTGGAAAATATATTATACTAGAACTGACATGTAATTACATTTTCACGCAATTTGGGTGCTTAGATCCTAAGAAATCAGTACCCAGAACAACCACCTCTGGCCGTAATAACGGCCTTGATACGCCTGGGCATTGAGTCAAACATGGCGTGGATGGCGTTTCTAGGTGCAGTTGCCCATGGAGCTTCAACACGATACCACAGTTCATGAAGAGTAATGACTGGCGTATTGTGACAAGCCAGTTGCTCGGCCACCATTGACCAGACGTTTTCAATTGGTGAGAGATCTCGAGAATGTGCTGGCCAGGGCAGCAGTCGAAGATTTTCTGTATCCAAAAAGGCCCGTACAGGACTTGAAACATGCGGTCCTGCATTATCCTGCTGAAATGTAGGGTCGTAACACATCTGAAATGTAACGTCCACTGTTCAAAGTGCCGTCAATGCGATCTAGAGGTGACAGAGGCGTGTAACCAATGGCATCCCGTACCATCGCGCCTGGTGATACGCCAGTATGGCGATGACGAATACACGCTTCCAATGTGCGTCCACCGCGATGTCGCCAAACACGGATGCGACCATCATGATGCTCTGAACAGAACCTGGATTCATCCGAAAACATAACGTTTTGCCATTCGTGCACCCAGGTTCGTCGTTGAGTACACAATCGCAGGCGCACCTGTCTGTGATGCAGCGTCAAGGGCAACCGCAGGCATGGCCTCCGAGCTGATAGACCATGTTGCTGCAAACGTCAGCGAACTATTCGTGCAGATGGTTGTTGTCTTGCAAACGTCCCTATCTGTTGACTCAGGGATCGAGGTGTGGCTGCACGACCCGTTACAGCCATGCGGATAAGATGCCTGTCATCTCGACTGCTCGTGATAGGAGGCCGTTGGGATCCCGCACGGCGTTCCGTATTACCCCCCTGAACCCACCGATTCCATATTCTGCTAACAGTCATTGGATGTCGACCAACGTGAGCAGCAATGTCGCGATACGATAAACCGCAATCGCGATAGTCTACAATCCAACTTTTATCAAAGTCGGAAACGTGATGGTACGCATTTCTCCTACTTACACGAAGCATCACAACAACGTTTCACCAGGAAACGCCAGTCAACTGCTGTTTGTATATGTGAAATCGGTTGAAAACTTTCCTGTCGTCAGCACGTTGTAGGTGTCACCACCGGCGCCAACCATGTGTTAATGCACTGAAAAGATAATCATTTGCATATCACAGCAACTTCTTTCTGTCTGTTAAATTTCGTGTCTGTAGCTCGTCATCATTGTGGTGTAGCAGTTTTAATGGCCAGTAGTGTACATACTCCGCAATCCACCGCACCGAACCTGTACCACTACTGGTCATTCCCTCCCTTGTTCCACTCACAAAAATAGCAAGAGTTTAACGACTAATTATACGCATCTGTATGAGTCCAAATTTCTCGTATCCTACCTTCGTGTTTCTTAGGCGAAATGTATGTTGCCGGCACTAGTATCGTTCTGCAGTCAGCTTCAAATGCCGATTCTTTAAATTTTCTGCACAACTTTCCTGGAAAAGAACGTCGCTTTCCCTCCAGGAACTCCATCTTGGTAATGCATGGGTGTTGTTCGAAACTATCGGTAACAAATGTAGCAGCTCGCCTCTGAAATGTTTCGATGTCTTTATTTAATTTGACCACCGGAGCAGCACTGAATAATACACTCCTGGAAATTGAAATAAGAACACCGTGAATTCATTGTCCCAGGAAGGGGAAACTTTATTGACACATTCCCGGGGTCAGATACATCACATGATCACACTGACAGAACCACAGGCACATAGACACAGGCAACAGAGCATGCACAATGTCGGCACTAGTACAGTGTATATCCACATTTCGCAGCAATGCAGGCTGCTATTCTCCCATGGAGACGATCGTAGAGATGCTGGTTGTAGTCCTGTGGAACGGCTTGCCATGCCATTTCCACCTGGCGCCTCAGTTGGACCAGCGTTCGTGCTGGACGTGCAGACCGCGTGAGACGACGCTTCATCCAGTGCCAAACATGCTCAATGGGGGACATATACGGAGATCTTGCTGGCCAGGGTAGTTGACTTACACCTTCTAGAGCACGTTGGGTGGCACAGGATACATGCGGACGTGCATTGTCCTGTTGGAACAGCAAGTTCCCTTGCCGGTCTAGGAATGGTAGAACGATGGGTTCGATGACGGTTTGGATGTACCGTGCACTATTCAGTGTCCCCTCGACGATCACCAGAGGTGTACGGCCAGTGTAGGAGATCGCTCCCCACACCATGATGCCGGGTGTTGGCCCTGTGTGCCTCGGTCGTATGTAGTCCTGATTGTGGCGCTCACCTGCACGGCGCCAAACACGCATACGACCATCATTGGCACCAAGGCAGAAGTGACTCTCATCGCTGAAGACGACACCTCTCCATTCGTCCCTCCATTCACGCCTGTCGCGACACCACTGGAGGCGGGCTGCACGATGTTGGGGCATGAGCGGAAGACGGCCTAACGATGTGCGGGACCGTAGCCCAGCTTCATGGAGACGGTTGCGAATGGTCCTCGCCGATACCCCAGGAGCAACAGTGTCCCTAATTTGCTGGGAAGTGGCGGTGCGGTCCCCTACGGCACTACGTAGGATCCTACGGTCTTGGCGTGCATCCGTGCGTAGCTGCGGTCCGGTCCCAGGTCGACGGGCACGTGCACCTTCCGCCGACCACTGGACCACTGGCGACAACATCGATGTACTGTGGAGACCTCACGCACCTTGAGCAGTTCGGCGGTACGTCCACCCGGCCTCCCGCATGCCCACTATACGCCCTCGCTCAAAGTCCGTCAGCTGCACATACGGTTCACGTCCACGCTGTCGCGGCATGCTACCAGTGTTAAAGACTACGATGGAGCTCCGTATGCCACGGCAAACTGGCTGACACTGACGGCGGCGGTGCACAAATGCTGCGTAGCTAGCGCCATTCGACGGCCAACACCGCGGTTCCTGGTGTGTCCGCTGTGCCGTGCGTGTGATCATTGCTTGTACAGCCCTCTCGCAGTGTCCGGAGCAAGTATGATGGGTCTGACACACCGGTGTCAATGTGTTCTTTTTTCCATTTCCAGGAGAGTATTTCCAATACTCAACCCTTTCTCGGTCTCTGTTGATTGGGCTACTATTCCACCAGCATTTCGCTTACATTATTAATTTGAAGGTGCCCGTGAGGGCGATGAAAGAAAAACGACTTCGGTAAACATTACGCTAAAACTAATTACGTTGACAGTTCGATCCGAGTTTAAATCTTACCGGCCCAGTAGTTTCATAGTCACAAGGCCTGGCGGATATAGTGATGTGATTGTTTATTTCATGTTGCTAATTGTTAGGTAATATTTACACAAACTTTAAAAAATGGCTCTGAGCACTATGGGACTTAACATCTATGGTCATCAGTCCCCTAGAACTTAGAACTACTTAAACCTAACTAACCTAAGGACATCACACAACACCCAGTCATCACGAGGCAGAGAACACAAACTTCAATTTTACTATTTGTAAGTGCTTGACTAATCCTGTTGCGTAATAAGGCCAGTCAATGAAGACTGAAAAATGTCAAATATGGGAAACGCAGTCGCCAGTTTTTATATATTGGTAGAAGGGAATGCCATGAACAATAATCCTGACCAGTGTGGGCCGAGGGTGGAAGTGGGGACGCGTCTGAAGGTTACTTTGCACGTTTTTCTTGAATAACTCGAGACATGTGGCGCCTACCGAAAAGGTATAGGACTATAAAATTTAACTACAGTAATTTTTTTAAGTGGCCTGTACAATTTTTTCTGTACGAGTAATAGTTTGTGCGCAGCGCTGTAGAGAATGTGAAAAACGTCGCGCGTGGTTTTTGAATTCCAGCTATAACATATAATAACATCGGTAGGGGCAGGTGAATCACAAAAAACTTCATGTAAACATTTGGTCAACTGCTTTATTTTGTTAGTGTAAGAAAATTTTTGATGTTACTTGATTGCTCCGTTTTTGTCTTTTTGTTTTCAAATTTTCTGCTGGCTTCACACGCATTGCAACGATGTTGTTTCAGTGTACGGAAACCAGTTCATAGATGCTGGCCATTGATGGAATCGTGTATACGATTGGACGTAACACCCTCAGCGTCACTTAAGGCCTGAATTTGTTGCACTGAATCACCGAAACTGCCAGCCATATAATAAATAACATCGAAAGGACGGCTGTAGGTCTTCCATTCTGTTACACAAAGGTCATTTCATAGTGAAAGACCAAACAGTGTTGAAGCACCTGATTTAAAAACCCAGTACTTTATCGTAATGACGACAATAATGGCAGCGGTACCAGTGAAATAACAGAAACGGAATTTTAGCCATGTGACAGTGTAGAAAGTGGTACAACAGCAACTTCTTGGTTCAGATCATCTTCAGAGAGTGAAACAGATCTTCAGTCCAGACTTAGGACCAACACTTCATTTGCTGTACTATTCACTCATGAAGTAAAGTTTACCAGGAATGGAGTGCAGAACAGCGTTACCCTACGGGCTGGCATAACTGGAGACATATTAACTGCGTCTCTCATTCTCCATGGGTCGCTGACTGAAAAGCACAATACAGCGAATTTTTAATGGAACATATGAATGTTTTCTTGGAAGACTTTCCACCACACTCAAGTCATAAGATGTGGTTCATCCACGATGGAGCACAACTTCATTTTACTCCCCAAATAAGAACAACTGCAAATCAGCGTTTGCCGAATAAATGAGTGGGTGGTGGGGCAGTAATATCTTGGGCTGCCAGTTCTCTTGATCTCAGTCCACTGGATTTTTATTTTTACTGGCATTTAAAGGAAATACTGTATTCAAGTCCTATAGCACGTCTTGACTTTCTTAGCCAACGTGTTCAAGAAGTATTTCAGCCGATACGACAGACACCAGGAATATGAGAGCGTGAGAAGACAACATGATGTGGCGTTTAGAATCTTGCGTGAGAGCTAATGGTAGACATTTTGGGCATTTCGTTTGGCTATCAGAAAACAACACCTGAAAAGCGAAATAACTGTAGAACCCAAGCTGGAAATTTGTTTACTTATTGTGCATGGTCTCTTTAGAAATACTCTCCTTCGCTGTTGATACACCGCTCCCAACCACGTTTACACTTCCGGAAGCCCTCTTGATATGCCTCTCTCTGAACAGCGCAAAGCGCCGTCTGTGAATTTTCTTCTTTCTCATCTGTCGTTGCAAATCTTCGACCTTTCAACGAGCTTTTCAGCTTTGAAAATAAAAACGAGTCCGCAGGGGCCAGTTCTGGAGAATACAGGACGTCTCGTTCACATTTGTGCGATCCAAAAGCTCTTCACAGATTGTAAGGCGAATTTGGTTTTGACTCATGAGCCGTGAACGAACTTGGCGGCAACAGGATGCATTCTAAGATGCTGTGCCAGCATATCGTGACGTGATCCAACTCAAATGTTACATTCTTCTGCCACCTTGCGGACAGTCAGTCTTCAATTGTCACGCACAATTCTGTAGACGTTACTGGCACGAGCGTCGTCGGCAGACGTTCAAGGACCTCCTGAACGAAGGTCATGTTCAACTCCCATCCGGTTATTCGTATGGCTTTCCAAGATGCTGCTCCACGGGGGTGTAAAATGAATGTGCGCAACGGAAAATAATAAACACTAAAATGAAGATTTGGCCCTGTCTGACTACCCCCTGAAGCAGATCTGAGCATCTCTAAAATCTATAAATTACAATCTAAACATAAACGAATGATGAAGGCAGCTTAGCTTACTAAATAACAAACGTTGTTCCTGCGTATATATTTCGTCTAGATTTTTTAAAAAACTTTATACTACAAATTTTACATTTTCTGAGTAAAATAACTAATCAGTTGCCAAACTCTGCCCCTTATTATGACTGCGCGATCTAATACCATCAAACCAAACACTAGAAGACAAGACTTTCAAAGATGATCTACGGTGGTGTGGAACCTCAGTGGAAATTAACTGACTTGATCACAGCTGTTTAGCTTTTTAGCCCTAATAAGCCGAAGCAATTTGCGATATCACCGTATGTACTGCGCCCGGTTCGTCGAAGTGGTGGTTCTCGTGCTCGTCTGCGACGATGGAAGAACTCCAGCTACAAATGAACTCTTTCAAACACCAGGACGGCAGAAGGCGGTCCTCTGACTAATATACTCTAGTACTGTCTTCTCCTCTTTGTGTTGTACAGACGATAGGCGCGAACTTCTAGCCACAAGGACGGAGTTCAGATAGCGACTCAACGTAAGTACAGGCACAGGAAGTGCTCTCAATTACTGAACGTTGCGTACTCAACGATGAATTCCAGCCCGGAGGTGAAGTCCAGAATCACATAGGTTCGCAATAGTACAGTTCCTAACTGTTCTAAGTATATACACTACTGGCCATTAAAACTGCTACACCACGATGATGACGTGCTAAAGATAACGAAATTTAACCGACAGGAAGAAGATGTTGTCATATGCAAATGATTAGCAACACAAGGTTGGCGTCGGTGGCGACACCTACAACGTGCTGACATGAGGAAAGTTCCCAATCGATTTCTCATACACAAACAGCAGTTCCCCGGCGTTGCCTAGTGAAACGTTCTTGTGATGTCTCGTGTAAGGAGGAGAAATGCATACCATCACGATTCCGACTTTAGTAAAGTGCAGATTGTAGCTTATCACGATTACGGTTTATCATATTGCGACATTCCTGCTCGCGTTGGTCGAGATCCAATGACTGTTAGCAGAATATGGAATCGGTTGGTTCGGGCCGTTATTACGGCCAGAGGTGGTTGTTCTGGGTACTGATTTCTCAGGATCTATGCACCAGAATTGTGTGAAAATGTAACAACATGTCAGTTATAGTATTCGTCCAATGAATACCCGTTTATCATCTGCAATACTTCTTGGTGTAGCAATTTTAATGGCCAGTAGTGTACTCTCTTGAAGGCAAAGACAGCAAGTCCGTCTACACCAACAAAGCTGATAGCGAGCGACCGTCACACACGGGGCCCCACAACGGAAGACCTCGTCTCTCCATTGCTGTCTTCCCAGCTAGGCTCGGCTCCCCACACTCGTAATTCCGAAAACGAATCATATTCCCGAAACCACAGAATATTCTTCCTCTCTACAGATTCTTCAGAACGCCGACCAGCCATATTTTAGTCTTTTGTCGTCCAGTGCGAAAGTTTGCGAGGAGGAAACTACACTTGTGCAATGGTACGCTTGTGAGTAAAAATCCTTGGAAATAACACAGCCTATCTGTTTTCCGAGATACTACTTCTTCGTTCCTCTCACCTGATCCAAGATTTGCAGTTTTCGGAAGTATTATCCGGTTATCCTTCCGGCCCTTCTACAATAGCGGCCGATACAGGCCGGTCACCCCTGTATTGTGTCTCCGTGCTCAGGTGTCCAGGCTGTCCGTCTTCGCACTTAGTGTGTGGAGTTGGTGCACGACACTTGTGTGGGCCTTCCACCCAGGGCTTGAGTTCCGCCTGCCGTTTCATTTCCACTGTCGTTCCAACCTCTACTAGCATAGGCAATCATCCATTACGCCGTTCTGATAATAAAGACGCTCTACCGCCTTTCATGCAATAAGCGTTAATAATTATTTACACTGCGTATGTGACAATGTCAGTCTCTTTTATATATTTATATATACGATGTATAGCCTATCTCATGGTACCTAATTGTGTTTGTAGATCACGGCAGAGTACACTACTGGCCGTTAAAATTGCAGATAATAAACGGGTATTCATTGGACAAATATATTATACTAGAACTGACATGTGATTACATTTTCATACAATTTTGGTGCATAGATCCTTAGAAATCAGTACCTCTGGCCGTAATAACGGCCTTGATACGCCTGGGCATTGAGTCAAACAGAGCTTGGATGTCGTGTAAAGGTACAGTTCCCCATGCTGCTTCAACACGATACCACAGTTCATCAAGAGTAGTGACTGGCGTATTGTAACGAGCCAGTTGCTCGGCCACCATTGACCTGACGTTTCCAGTTGATGAGAGATCTGGAGAATGTGCTGGCCAGGGCAGCAGTCGAACATTTTCTGTATCCAGAAAGGCTCGTACAGGACCTGCACATGCTGTCGTGCATTATCTTGCTGAAGTGTAGGATTTCGCAAGGATCGGATGAAGGGTAGAGCCACTAGTCGTAACACGTCCGAAATGTAACGTCTACTGTTCAAAGTGCCGTCAATGTGAACAAGAGGTGACCGAGACGTGTAACCAATGGCACCCCATACCATCACGCCGGATGATATGCCAGTATGGCGATGACGAATACATGCTTCCAATGTGCGTTCACCGCGATGTCGCCAAACACGGATGCGACCATGATGATGCTGTAAACAGAACCGGGATTCATCCGAAAAGTGACGTTATGCCATTCTTGCACCCGGGTTCGTTGATGAGTACACAATCGCAGGAGCTCCTTCCTGTCTGTGATGAAACGTCAAGTCTAATCACAGCCATTGTCTCCATGCAGCTGCCAACGTCGTCTAACTGTTCGTGCAGATGGTGGTTGTCTTAGAAACGTCCCCATCTGTTGACTCAGGGATCCAAACGTGGCTGCACGATCCGTTACAGTCATGCGTATTAGGTGCCGGTCTTCTCGACTGCTAGTGATACGTGGCCGTTGGGACCCAGCACGGCGTTCCGTATTACCCTCAAGAACCCACCGATTCCATATTCTGATAACAGTCATTGGATCTCGAACAACGCGAGCAGCAAAGTCGCGATACGAAAAACCGTAATCGCTATAGGCTACAATCCGACCTTTATCAAAGTCGGACACGTATTTTTCATCCTTACACGAGGCATCACTACAACGTTTCACCAGGCAACGCCGGTCAACTGCTGTTTGTGTATGAGAAATCGGTTGGAAACTTTCCTCATGTCAGCACGTTGTAGGTGTCACCACCGGCGCCAACCTTGTGTGAATGCTCTGAAAAGCTAATCATTTGCATATCACAGCATCTTCTTCCTGTCGGTTAGATTTCGCGTCTGTAGCACGTCATCTTTGTGGTGTAGCAATTTTAATGGCCAGTAGTATATGTGGGTGAGTTCTTGTAAGGTGCGAAATTATAGCCACCTTAGAGCTTAAGCACTCATCTCCGTAGGCTTCCTGCTTGGCCTCTGTATAGGTCTGCATTAGTTTCACGCAGAATTTAATGCAGCGCTTTGTACATAGAACCATCATGATTGGTTATAAATAAGCTCCAAACGGTGTATTTTAGTGTTCTGCTCTACAGTTTGGTTTAGCAATTTGTAGTCGAAATCGACTTGTCCCGAAGCCTCTCGAATGTTCCTCGTTTCCGACAGGCGCTTCAGCGCCAGATGTTCCCCCGTTATGTTATTGCTGCGCGGTGGTACTTGAGCGGGGGCGGACCCATCGCGAATATTGCCCTCAGGCCGCCCCAGTTGTCATGGAACGCGTACGGGCAGCCTCCTACGCCTCAGAGGCACGCCAATCCGAGCTCCATGTCTGTCTCGTAAACTCTGCTTCAAGCGTAATTTTCATGCAGAGATCCCGCATCTCTGGTTAGGGAAGCGATAAAACGGCTCTGTCGTTCTATTCCCGTAGGACACTTTTCCCTCAACGAGATTTCGGTTCAGCGCTGTCGAACACTATAAAAAGAAAGGGCGATGTTATAACCTTTAAAGTAGCGTTATAACGAAATTCAGCAGAGCTCCCAAGACAGAAAAAATAACTCCAACTCCCACGTCCGGATATGTTCTTGGAGAGAGAGAGAGAGAAACATGTAAGAAACACACAGAACATGCGGTGTAACAGCTCGTATGGGCTTATTCATTGAATGTGGTTTGTTGCACAAAGGAACGCCGTAGTTTTAAATCCCACACTGAAATGCGTAAATAAAGGGAATACCTAAAGCTGACCCAGTGCGAGTGGCTTCATGATAAAAAAGCACTCTTTCTTCAGTTCACCAGTGGCCAACCGGGACCATCCGACCGCCGTGTCATCCTCCGTGGAGGATGCGGATAGGAGGTGCGTGGGGTCAGCACACGGCTCTCCAGGTCGTTGTGATGGTATTCTTGACCGCACCAGCAACTGTTCGGTCGAGTAGCTCCTCAATTGGCATCACGAGGCTGAGTGCACCCCGAAAAATGGCAACAGCTCATGGCGGCCTGAATGGTCACCCATCCAAGTGCCGACCATATCCGACAGCGCTTATCTTCGGTGATCTCACGGGAACCGGTGTAACCACTGCGTCAAAGCCGATGCCGGCATCACGAGAATGCTTTTGAAAATGAGAAAAATAAAACTTTCGTTTGAATTTTTCATTTAATAAATATTCTCATTTTTCAGCACAGCCAACAGACGACTGGATGAATTTTTGCCAATGATAAATAAATTTGAAGATGTGTGTCGTAAGTTCCTGCAAGAAAGCCCTCTCCAGAGTCTGCAGTTCGCAACTGGAGTCTTAGTTAAATCTGCGACACCATAGTCTCATGTTACAGAACTTATAAAAACCGCAAGGCATAAAATCTCGCCGGCCGCTGTGACCAAGCGGTTCTAGGCGCTTCAGTCTGGAACCGCGCTGCTGCTACGGTCGCAGGTTCCAATCCTGACTCGGGCATGGATGTGTGTGATGTCCTTAGGTTAGGTTTAAGTAGTTCTACGTCTAGGGGACTGATGACCTCAGACGCTAAGTCTAATAGTGCTTAGAGCCATCTGAACCATTTGAAGCTAAAATCTGAACTTATGATCAGTTTCACCCTGCTGAGCTGTTTCACGGGGGCATACGTGGACTCCTGTAGCCTAGTGCTGTCTTATAGCAATGAAGCATTCTCCTTGTCCGCTACAACGCGCTTGGGCCGCAAATATACGGCTCTGAGAATCTCTACGTAACGAGTTCAATCAGTGCTAGCATTTGTTCCACGGAATGAAATAGCTAATCCATTTTCGTCGCTAGTGCATAAAATGAGATTTTGTTTTTGAGTTCATAATAGTGAATTCAATTTTAATCTGAAATCAAAACATTGCCGTCGGTTTTGAGAACAGTTTGTTGGACCCTTCGTCACAGAGTTCCATTCTTTCACGTCCGCCAGCTTTTCACTTGTTTACCCAGCACTACACAGTGCTCAATTAGACATAGGCATGACTGCTAACTGCCTTCATATCTTCAATCAATTGCGAGTATTACCATGTGCCTTTACGAAGTCGATGACGTTGCCTCACTTGCAGTAACTATAATCCTTCTCATGGATCCATTTTGACCACAACTGCTACGCAACTAATCACAGCAATACCTAGCTCATATTTCGCGTTGTAGCAGGCTCCAAGCAACGTGCTTATGTCATTGACTACTTGTCGTTCGACTTTCGTATTACGAGAGGTAATAGCAGTGTAACGCAAATCGATTCAAGAAAATGAGGAGTGACTGAAATCGATCTGATGTCTCTCAAATGTGCCGATTCTATAATTACAGCCTTTTAGACTGAACTAGACAAAGCCACCATGACTAATGTACACGGATTGTCAGTATTTCACTCCAAGATTATTAGACACTCTGCCCTTGTAAAATTAATAGCTTCACACTGAATGTAGATTGATAGCATGTAATCAGAAACTTTGCGCTTGTAAAAATGACAACTTCACATCGAGAAAACCTGTCGCTCCGTGATACAAGGAATTTTACATCTCGTCCGCAGGAATCTTAGAAGTAGGCCTGCCTTCATTTAAATAGCCAACTCCGTACAAAGACTTCGACAACATTGGGGATTAGGGCCAAATCAGATTATTTTACCGGACACATACAGTCTATCTACAGTACAATAAGTTCATCGAATGCTGCAGCGTTCTCGTTTGTCTTTCGGTGCTGACAACAGCAGTGGGCGCGTGCCTTATACGACCAGCAATTATGATATAAACTACACACGAAGGAAACAAGGATTTGTAAAAGTGCTTTGTATAGACGTTCGTATTCAAATGCAGTACTTACTTCTAGTAATGAACATGAACTAAAATGAATTCGGCTGCAATACAAATCAATGAGTAGAAGACAAATGGTATTTAAAAATAAACATTTGAAGTAGTGCCTCATATTTCCGTTCAGTCAAATTCCTATATCCGTTAGATCTTTGACGTTGACAGCAGTCGTAAATGGAAAACAGTCGACACAAAGTATATAGATTTCTATACTGATGAAAGATATCCTAATGTCATATGCCAGCTAATAGTCGACAGATTGTATATTTTATACACTTATAAGACCTATAAAAATGAACCAGATCTAATTTATTCCTTTTATTTATTAAATAAGTTGTCTCTGTAAACAATACTTCAGTAATTTATTACACCAAGATAGGACTGACAAAGTACCAATTTCTCTAGCAAAACAAGGTTGTCTAACGATAAGTGGTAACACAATTGCAGTTATGAATTAGGTGATCAGTTCTGCTTTTTCACTTGGAATCGCATTTTTCAATCTCGCCAATATCTTCTAAAATATCTTTCTTCTTCAGCAGTAATTCGTAAGAATTCGAACAAATCATGTCCTAGATATTATACATAATTTTGACCATTGAAGAAGTCGTTTATGTAGTTAATACGCTTCTTTCTTTCGTCAGTTACTGTGTGACCAGCGAAATTACGTTCACGGTGTTGGCTGCCAAGCAAAAGAAATGCTACTCAATTTTTAGCGTTTGGCAGTATAAATGAGGATCTGTCGTTTTAAAAAAAATTAGCCACAGCTGGTTTGCGCTTAAAGACTTATTACAGTTACTGGGGCTCAAGCCAAAAGCTATTTAATTCACTCATTTCTCATAGAATTTGGCCAACTCCAGCGACATTTTTCTTTGTAGGACTTCTTTTCATTGCACACTGCAATGAGATCGTGAGTGACTTCACGAAGTCCAATAAGATCGTAAACAGCAGCAAGCAATGCAGCACACATCGACGTAACTTTTTTCAGCATCTGTAGCCTTATAACCTGATAGCATGTAAAGAAGGACTGTTTATTGCTACTGTTGCTTAGTGGCAGGTCAGTAGGTGAACGCCTGTTCATCAGAACGCTTTAGAGTCGTGGTGCTCATTCATGTAACGTAACAAGTTGGTGCCCTGCAGTGTGGCACACTCGAGCACAAAAATACAGACAAACGACAGGATTTGTTTTCAGATGAAACAGAGACAAATGAATCAAAAAGCAGTAATTGTCAATAAATACAAACAGATAATTTTAAGCCCCATGGCCATATTTCAACCCTGAACTTTCAGATCTGACTGTACGAGCAGAGGAACATCAACCTCGTAAAATATAATTCTGAATGACTGAGAAAACTAATACGTATGCTTCAGTAGACGGTACTTAGAATATCACGAAGCGTAATAATCTATGAAAGATGCTGTAACCAGCTTCCAAACAGTTACATAACCTACCTAAGACCTACTACATTATTGATACCAAGCATGTAAGCTGATTACTGCTCCCAGAATAATCTTACCTTCGTCACAGCAAATAGTTGCAGCTGATATCACCTGATTCTTTATACCTTGTAGAATCCGCTCAGCAGTGTGGGAATATGTCAGACAAACTTTCCCCAACATGTAAGAGCAAGGCACGAAGATTTTGATTTCTCCATGTACAGTCAGAACAAGTTACAGAATGGCCAAATCTCTTTAAGCAAGGGAGGCCACATGGCCACCAGCCGCAAACGAATTCTATTCGACGAGAGCAAACTACTGTATATCACCAAATATTTAGAATTGTCACAGTCACCAAGAAAAGAGGTTGCTTAAGAGCTGGTATCGATAGATTGGAACTGATTGGAGCGTATTCACATACAGTACACCAAACAAAGAATTGTGACTCACGAAAGACACATCATGTGAGGAAAATTAAAGACAGGCACCTTTCACCACCACTTCCTTGATAAACTGAGCAGTTTTGGAATATGCTCTGGAAGAAAGAGCCAGAGGGCATTTCAGATTGTGTACAGACATCCAACCCAGTTAATAAAAGACAAAAATTACTGAAAAATAATATTACAAAAGAAATGCGTATTAATTTAGAAATAATTGGTTTAATCCCATTGCAATGCCTCTCAGCTTACTCCACACAAACTCCAGCCATGATATCATTATTTGTAGCTTTATGTGCTGAATGGACATTATTTTATAGGAAACATGTAAAACTTTTAAAACTCTAGTGAAATCGTCATTTTTTTTACTGTTTTCCGTCTTATCCTTTAGTTGCTTTAAATTCGTGGAGGTATGTGCCGTCTATGCAACTAAATGAAGGCAGTTTGTTTGTTGCCATACGCGTTTCGCTTCATTTATTTGGGAAGCATCATCAGTGGCCTGAAATACATGTTTCTTTTTATATATACAATAAGCGTATTATCTGCTAGATATAATAGGTTGATATTTTACATTTTGTCGGGTTTTTTTAGGTTAGAAGCAACTTTTGTAGCACTAGTTCCGTAAAATGATGTATCTTTCGTTTTACTTACGATTTCCAGCACTGCTAACACATATATGTGTTTCTGGAGATGTATTTGTTGGTCCTCATGCTCCAGTTAGCCGAATAAGGTGTTGTTTAGCCACTTGTCACGTCACATTTCACTTTCACTGCCATTTGGCGATCAACATATGTGTGTTTGCAGTGTGTAGTGTTGCCAACTGTTGTTATGTGTTTGTCTTTTGTTTCTGTTGTGTTTTGTGGTTTTCATTTGTTGTATGTCTGTGTGTGTCTGTGTGCGTGTGTGTGTGCAATTTTTTTTTTTTTTTTTTCTCTCTGTGGTTCATGTGTTTGTCTGTGAGTATGTGTGTGTGTATGGGGGGGGGGGGGGGGTAGGAGGGATAGAGAGAGAGAAGAGGGGAAGGATATTCATTAATTATTTATCCTGGTTGCACTTCAGTTTGTTGTTGTTTTGGTGGCTAGCATGATCAGCGAGTTATTGTTTATATGGATTTGGTCATTGAGTACCTTCTTTTCCATTGCAATGGCTCTTTGTATGTGGAAGTTTTCTTGCAGTGTCAGGAGGTTTTTGTTGTGATTATTCACTCTGATAACTGTCATGTCACATGGAAATATTAAGAACATGTTCCTTCTGATCCCCTAAAACGTAAAGTTTTTGTGTTGAAGACATAAATAGTCCAGACACTTCAAACAGCTTAAAACCTAGATACATAGCTTGACCATAACTAACATCCAGGTGACAATTAAGTTTCTTGCAGCCTGTCTGCATACCACATGCTTGAGCCGTACATACAGAATTCTCGACCAATAGCAAGACTCTTCCCCTGCACACATTTATACATTGGTCTGCCGGCTCGGAAGATCCTTTTAATTCAGCAAATAATCGATAGCTGATGATACCAGGTTCCTCCTCTGAATCAGATGTGGTATTCAGTGTTGCTCAGTTTAGTCCCTCAGAAGCAGCCATTTTCCTTTACCTTCTGTGACAGAAAAGGTACATATTAAGTATGGCTTTACAAAGATAATTTTACAGTTTAAAAATTATTACCAGTCGTGAAATGAAAACATCCACTGCACTTATAGCAGATTCAGTTTCCTAAGCAACAAAGTATTCATCAATTAAATCATTTTCAAAGACCATAATTAATGTAATACTAGCAAAGAAAATCATAAATGATAACGAGCTATTTCAAAAACATAGTGAAATCAAATTCCTCGCAAAATCCACTACTACTCTGTCCAAGTAGGACGGTATCCTAAGATATCAAAATAAGATGAACAGACAGCTGACAGTTTTCAGAAGGAAAACAAAAGAAACAACAATACAAAGGCCTCTTAAAAAATCTCCCATTTCACACCCATTTCACATGTTCCAGTCTTTGACAAATCTCCAAACATATTCGACAACAAGACATAGTACATGGATCAGTACATAAGAGAATAAATAAAATACAAAATGAATGTAAAAACATTTATCGTTTTTGCGTTTCTTACAGTAGGAGCAAAATTCTTTTGCACAGTACTTTTACTTTTATCCTTTATTACTAACACATTGCATCACAGGCTGTATGACAAAATCCAGTACGATGCAGAATTACTCGTCGCTCATGATGGACGTACCAACTCAACATCTACATATCCAGGACCTTCTATTCATAATAATTTCCTTCCTTGGTCTTAATCTCTGCAGGCTTATGAATAATGAAAAAGAATTCAAAAGTAAGTTCTCATTCTTGAAACTAAATCACATATTAATACTGATGAGACACCATCAGCGATTTTGTCTTTTAACAAGGCTTTCCTAAGCCAACACCTTTTGAATGCGTTTCTCTATATTCAAAAAGAACATGTTTCACGAAGTTTGTGAAGGCATTTCCATGTACCAATTGAGTATACGAAACTAATTTATTGAGTCGTTGCTCGTGAATTGAGACAACCCACTGCAAATCTTTCCTTAAACAAAATATCATCCTTGACCTGTCCGATTGTAACACTGTTTTCATCTCTCCATTTCGCCTTCACCTCTCTCCAAGATGGATCTTGCACCTTAGCAGTATTCTTAAATAACATGAAATGCTTGCCCGCTGCATTCTGCAAGTACATGACACTGAAATTACTTTCGTTAATGTAATCCACCACTCCAGGGGGCCCACAGCCCTTTCGCCTCCGTGACAGATCTGTTATATACCCATCAGGCTGAGCCCCCTGACACCACAGGGTTGGTAATTGCGCTCTGAAGGGCTCATGAAAGCCTAGGAGTGGTTGCCTATCTTTTCGGGCATAGGAACTCCCGCCATGCCAGGTGGCTGTTGAATTGGTTCCTTTGAAAGAGACATGGCCGATTTCCTTCCTCATCCTTTCGTAACCTGAGCTTGAGCTCCATCTCTAATGATCTTACTGTCAACAGGATGTTAAACTGAAATCTTCCTACCTTCTGTAACCTAGACTTTTCTCAATATTAGATACTCTCTGCTTTAACTGTGGATCTATTTGTGGGTTTATTTCCCTCCTTCGCCAATTAATTTCCATCTGACCTTCAAATGATTCACCAAACCTTACAGGTACTGCCATAATTTCCTTTCCAGAACTAACATTCAGCTTCTCAGAATCTTTTTCTAAATCCTCTAATAATGTAAAATGATTTTAAATTTGTTCTTGAATGTGAGTACCAACTTACTGACCAGACAGCCTCTCAGATCTTTCTGACAAGTAACTGTTTATATTGTTCATTCCAAATCTAATTAAATTTAATAAGACCGTCTTCAACAGTAGCAGTTTGACTCTCAACAGCACAATTCCTCGCATCACACTCTGATGCAACTCTTCCCGTAACTATGTACGAAGTACATTAAATATTCCTGTGAGCTCTTCAGTAATGCATTCACATTTACTTCAGAGTGAATGAGAAACTAATATGCTTCTGACAGTAGATCTTCCAAAAATTTCTAATTATGACAGATGGCCTGTGTAAGCTTTCAAAATAATCTTTCAGTGGCTTATACAATTTTAAAAAGTCCTTCTATAGTGGGAAAGAGTCTAAGCAGTCGTGTTTTCGAATGAAATAGACGATGTTCCTTTTCTAGTTCAGCTGTTGTGCCGAATTCCTGTATCCATGAGTTCTTTTATTTTACTGAAATTTCTTTTGTAATTCATATAGTCTGTAGTTACAATTGTTAAGTCTTTCTTTTAATTGGTGCTTGTTTTACTATCCATGTTTAATACCTCTTGAAGTTGGCTCATAAAGTATTTTTTACTTTACTGTACTTGGTTCATTTATTTAATGCAACCTTTTATGTAGACACCGTTTTTGAGTGTAGTGTTAATGTTTTTCCTGTTTTCTCCCTTTGTATTTGTACACTGTACAACTGTTACTTTTTAAAATGCAGTACGACCACAGTCTGAAATCTGGCATTAAGTGTGTTTTCTCACATTCCTTCATTTTCCTGTATTTATTCATTTCTGTTTATCTTACCAGTATTACTTAAGTTCTTTATATATTCTGTAGTTACAGTTGATAATTCTTTTTTTAATTGATTTGTTTATCACTCTCCATTTTTATACCTCTTGGATAGCCTTGCCAATTATTTATTTTATTTTATTATTTTGGTTTTGTTTATTAATATAAACTGTTATGTAAGTATGCTTTTCTAGGTTTGTGTTTAAGGTTTACCCATTTCACTCGTATTATATGTATTTAATGCTCAACTTTTTACATTGAATTAGCACCTCACTGTCAAAGATGTCATTTACTGTGCGTTTGTGCTTCAGTCTAGATGTGTAACTTCTTTTCCAATGTCGTTTACAAAAATGGTAACTTCTTTGGCAGCAGTAGTCAGTAAATACTTGATGATGCCCTAGTAAGCCGAAAACTGGTTAACATAATAAATTAATACTGTAGAACAAAAGCAGGCTAGCGCTTTTCATTTGCTATACTGTTATACTGCGAAGAACCGACGGAAGATTCAGTTAACATGAACTCTTTGACAGCTCCAGTGTGAACTGCATAAATTCAGAAGTTTAATATTTCCCACATCTAAACTCTACGTCAGTAGGAAATAGGTCACATCCATCATGCAAAGCACTCTGAAGAACATGGGCAGAACATATTGCACAAATAGCATTCCGACTGAATTCGATTTTCAACGGACAGTAAACATAGCTTATTTGAGCTCTCCTCTCCCCGCAAAAGTTTATGTTGTAGTTGTAACCGAAATATCCTGTATTCTTTGATAGGTTATTCATTCGCTGTTGCTTTAGGATAATCTCAGTAACAGTAATGAACGATGGCACATGTTATAAATCACTTTCCATTTCGAAAACAGGGTAAAGGGCTGAACACGTTCTTCACTGTCACTGTAGCGCCAGAGAAGTGTGATGGGACTGCTCTTGTTCTCGGTATAGATAAATGACATGACGGATAGAATGAGCAGCATTCTGCGATCGTTTGCTGACGACAAAGCAGTGTACGTGGAAGTCTAATCATTGAGTAACTGCGGAAGGACACAGCATGACTTTCACCGAGTTTTTATTTTGTATGATGAATGGCAGCTTGCACTAAATGTAGTAAAATGTTAAGTTAATGCAGATGAATAGGAGAACAATCATGTAATGTCAGAATACAGCAAAAATGGTGTGCAAGTTGAAAAGTCACGCCTACTGTATTTAGGGCTAACGACGGAAATCGATATTATATCAGGTCGGCATTAGGGAAGGTGAATGGTCAGCTTCGGTCACTGCCGGAATTTTAGGAAGTGTAACTCACCTAGCTAATAGATCACTTACGTGATCCACTTCTGTGTATGGATGACATCGATGTATTCAGAAGCGTACTTCTAG
The DNA here is from genome assembly GCF_023897955.1 of Schistocerca gregaria. NCBI lineage: Eukaryota > Metazoa > Arthropoda > Insecta > Orthoptera > Acrididae > Schistocerca > Schistocerca gregaria. Next base: position 165,065,729 of record NC_064922.1, read on the forward strand.
ATTTGTTGTCTGTTGATTCAGTCATCATGTGAGTGTTACGCATATGCTCTGTGAACTCCGATGGGAATCCCTGCAGGGAAAACGACTTCCTTACCGTCAAACGCCTATTGAGAAAATATAGAAAACTGTCATCCACGGTTGATTGCAGGACGATTCTACTGCTGACAGTATATATTCTGCATAAGAAACTCTAAGACAAGAAAAATTAGGGCTCGTACGCAGACATATTCCATCGGAACCGTTTCGCACAAGACTCTTACATTTCAAAAAAGGAAGTCTAATCTGTATTTTTATTTCAGATCTAGAGTTCAGTGAGTTTAAATCGACTCGTATAGGTCGTTAAGCTGACACGATTTAAACGCACTGAAGGTAGCAATCCAACAGCTGGGGTCTAGATCCGAAATAAAATAAAAGATTAGACTGCTGAATTCCTTTTCCTTTTTGACATAGACAACCATTTTTCCCGTCACTCCATTTCCGAACGGAACAGGAAAGGATATTACTAGTTGCTGTACATGGTAGCCTCTCATAAATTTCGACAAATTTGTTTGTGGAGCAGAGCGATCTGGTGCCATACTTAGGTTAAAATCAACATTCGAGATCGCAGTAACATTAGTTTATTGACCGGTTTCGGCCCATGTGAAAGCCATCCTCAGAATATTTGGTCCACCTATGGCTGGTGCTGAGGGTTCCTCGGTTTTTCACGTGATACCACGATCGTACCAGTCATGAATTCCGAGGATAGCTTGAACAATATGCCGAAACTGGTTAATGAACAAATGTTATTGGGATCTCGACTGTTGATTTTAACCTAAGTATGATAGCCCTTGATATACACCAAATTTTGGTTTGCGGAGTATGTAGATGGATGCAGACGTAGACTTTCTTTTGCCATATTTGACTCTGGAAACATCAGAGCAGTTCCGAGACTTTAATGACATATAAGTAAAAACTACTTGGTAAACAAAAGCACCTTCGGCTGCAAGAATCAGTTTTTCTTCTGAGTCAGATATTACCTACACAAAGAGTATATTGATTTTTTGCACCACTACCCTGGGTTTTGAATTATCTTTATGCCTGTTTTATATTCATTTTCAACGTAAGTGGTTGTTGAGCAACACTTTACGATGCAGTTTACCAATCATGCTTTCCTTTTTTAACATCGGTTCATTTTTTGCAAATCACTGTGAAATAAAATTTACGTTTTGGCGTTTTGCATCTGGAAAAAAAAGAGATGCTGTTGTTGTTGGGGCTTTAGGGGGCCTTACAGCGTGTTTACGAGCACGAGTAGAAATTAAAAGAAATAGGTAAGAGATGCAAATGAAACCACGAAGATATAAAAATTCTTAACTACTATAAACGATGTAAACTTATTGACCACTACGGTCGCAGGTTCGAATCCTGCGTCGGGCATGGATGCGTGTGATGTACTTAGGTTAGTTAGGTTTAAGTAGTTCTAAGTTGCAGGGGACTGATGACCTCAGTAGTTAAGCCCCATAGTGCTCAGAGCCATTAGAACCATATTTTGAACTTAGGTTATTCGGTGTTCTGGTGTATCGAAATGATATGTTGGCTACATGAACGTGTGGATTCAGTCTTAATACTTGCACACCTGGTTTGCCTGCACACAATGTTGTGGTGCAGTGTATGCGATAGTAAATTGTCGACGACTTCCCCTTGTTCCCAATTTAAAAAATCTGGAGACATTTGTATAGGAGAGCGCCTAAGTGTGCTTGTCACTCTTTTTTTTTTTAACATAAAACGAACGGAACTACCTATGAGCCAGCTCTCCTTCGGAACGAAGCACCAGCGAACATGTGGCAACTGTGTCTGGCGAATCGGATGACTTCTTTAGCCGGTTGATTACCATGGACGAGTTTTGGGTGTATCTTTCGTAGTGTTGTTCGGACAGTTCTGACCTGATACTTTGGGGTGACGACGTCTTAGATGAGTAATGGGTTCAAAAATGGTTCAAATGGCTCTGAGCACTATAGGACTTAACATCTATGATCAGTCCCCTAGAACGTAGAACTACTGAAACCTAATTAACCTAAGGACATCACAGAACACCCAGTCATCACGAGGCAGAGAAAATCTCTGACCCCGCCGGGAATCGAACCCGGGAACGCGGGAGTGGAAAGCGAGAACGCTATCGCACGACCACGAGCTGCAGACTGAGTAATGGGAAATGGACCAATAGCCCAATGTATAAAATGGCGGTGAGTTCAAATTTTGATGGGAAATTCCATCAAAATAGTCCAGTTGCACTAGTGTGGAAGTAGAGTCGTTGTCCCAGGTACAAATTGTCAGGAAATTCAAAATGGTTGCATTGTCATGTTGGGACAGGGAATCTGAGTCTTGGAATACTGGTGCGATCTTGCTGTGAAGGCAGAACACAAGATGGCGAAGCGAGATGGCCGACCTGGAATACCGGCGGAGGAAATCTAAGTCTGTGAATACTCGGATAGGTTCTCTGATGTCAATTTTTTTGGGTGCAGGTCCAAGGCTGTCTGCTGTGATAGGTTTTCCTTAAAAGTTACTATTCACTCAGATATGCATACTCTATACCCGTGTGGAAGCGGGAGGAAGGGAGGGAGGTTCCAGCTCCAGCACCACCGCGTGCCACCGCCAACGACTTGGCAGCGCCGGTGTGAATGACCGGGCGCGTCCGCGGGCGCTCGTGTCCTCCAGGCAGGCTGCGTACAGCTCACCGGAGACTGTCATCTCCAGCCCTAGGTACCGATCAACCAGCCGTGCATGCCACAGCTGGCAGCTAACAATCAGCTGGCGCCGTGAGTCACAGGTGGGTACAAGGTCAGCCTGCCATGTCCACTACGGGCGCGTCCGCAGGCGCAGCTCTTCACCTGACTGGCTGCACACAGGTCACCAGAAACTGTCATCTCCACCCCAACAGCTGACGTTAGGTAGATGTGCTCACATTTCGACATTTTTAATTCATCCCCCTTTATAGGAAGGATGCATGCAATGTAATGCAATGCAAGTCTCGTAACCGGTTGGCCCTGAGTAGTTTTAGTGCGCAATCTGACTGCATAAAATAACAATAAAGAATGACAAGAAATTTCCGTTAACACAATTGATTAATTAAGTCCCCTGCAACTATAAAAGCTACGAAACAACAAAGCACAAGTGTAACTGTTCTGTGTGTGGTAGTGTGATTCAACGTACATGTATCTGGCACGGTTCTCCCTCAATACAAGATATTTTAAACACCATTTACGACTAACTAATTGAAAAACCAGAAATACTACAATTGCACATAGAAACCAGAATTACAAGTCTAATACATGAACACGAGCCAGATGCTTTGTTGACTGAACCTGTGACAAAGAGGCATTGTCATTAAAGAAATATGAAATAATTTTTTTTACCTCCATATATACTGACGAAAAATACACTGCGATCATTGCAACATCTTCCATCAATACATTACACCAACCGAACAGCATCTACTCTCTCGCCCAACAGAACAACAACTGCACTCGACATCCTCTGAACTAGTACTGCCCTCGACACCCTCTCAACAAGTACTGCCCACGGCAACCTCTGAACTACTACTGCCCCAGTGGAGGCGGCGGAATAATAATCTTTGGCGCAATCTCTGGCGCTGTGACTCATTGTAGCCACCTTTCAACAACTACATCTGCATTTACATCTACATGGTTACTATTCAATTCACGCGTAAGTCCCTGGCAGAGGGTTTATCAGACCATTTTCACACTACTTCTCCACTCTCGAAGGGCATGTGGGAAAAAGAACCACCTAAATCTTTCCCTTCGAACTTTCATTTCTCTTATTTTATTATGATGATCATTTCTCCCTACGTAGGTGGGTGTCAACAAAATATTTTCGCATTCGGAAGAGAAAGTTGGTGATTGAAATTTGATTAATCGATCTCGAGGCAAAGAAAACAGTCTTTTTTTCAGTGACTGCCACCCCGACTCGCCTATCATATCAGTGACACTCTCACCCCTATTGCGCGATTACACTAAACAAGCTGCCCTTCTTTGCACTTTTTCGATGTCCTTAGTCAATCCTACCTGGTAAGGATCCCATCCGGCGCAGCAATATTCCAGCAGACGACGGACAAGTGTAATGTAGGCTGTCTCTTTAGTGGGTTTGTCGCATCTTCTACCTGTTCTGCCAACAAATGGCATTCTTAGTTTCGTCTTCCCCACAATATCATCTATGTTGTCTTTCCAATTTAAGTTGTTCGTAATTGTAATTCCTAGGTATTTAGTCGAATTGACAGCCCTTAAATTTGTGCGATTTATCGTATACCCAAAATTTGTTGGATCTCTTTTAGTAACCATGTGGATGATCTCGCACTTCTTTTGTTTAGTTCCAATTGCCACTTTTCATACCGTACATAAATTCTCTCTAGATCATTTTGTAATTGGAATTGATCGTCTGATGATTTTACTAGACGGTAAATCACAGCGTCATCTGCAAACAATCTAAGGGGGCTGCTCAGATTATCACCTAGATCATTTATGTAAATCAGGAACACCAGAGGGCATGTGACACTACCTTGCGGAACACCAGATACAACTTATGTTTAGTCGATGATTTACTGTCTATCGCTACGAACTGTGACCTCTCTGAGAGGAAATCAAGAATCCAGTCACACAACTGACACGATACTCCATATGAACGCAATTTGATTTATAGTCGCTTGTGAGGAACGGTATCAAAAGCCTTCTCGAAATCTATGAATATGGAATCGATCTGAGATCCCTTGTCGACAGCAGTCAGTACTTTATGGGAACAAAGAGCTAGCTGTGTTGTATAAGAACGATATTTTCTGAATCCGTGTTGGTTATGTATCAATAAGTCATTTTCTTCAAGGTGATTCATAATGCTTGATTACAGTGTATGCTCCAGAATCCTATTGGAAATTGAGGTCAGTGATACGGGTCGGTAATTCAACGAGTTACTCCTATTTCCTTTCTTGAATATTGGTTTGTTACTTTCCAGTCTTTAGGAACAGACCTTTTGTCAAGTGAGCGGTTGTATATGATTCCTAAGAAAGGCGCTATTGCGTCTGCATACTCTTAAAGGGGCCTGATTGATATACCATCTGGACCGGAAGACTAGACTTTCTTAATTGATTTCAGTTGTTTCGCAACACCTAAGATATCTACTTTTATGTCACTCATGCTAACCGCAGATTTTAAACAATGTGAACACTTTACACAACTGTTTCAATATATAGTAAAAGAACTGAAACATTCATTCTTATAGAAAACAACTTGAACGTTTTACACAACTGTCTCAGAATATAGTAAAAGAACTGAAACGCCCATTCTTATAGAAAAGACACTTGCGGTCCAGATGTAACTGCACTAAAGCTTACACTGCAAATATTTCAGAAATTAAAAGTGTTACTGATGTGTGTACGTTGGGGGGGGGGGGGGGGGGGAGGGTTACAGAATGAATTGATCGGATAACAATGTAACAAGCCCCTTGTGTTGTTACATTGTTATCCAATCAATAGATTTTAGTAATACTTAAAAAGCGTATTTTTTGTGAAAATATACACTTTATATAATAGATAAACGACTATTGACATTAACGCCGGCCGGGGTGGCCGAGCGGTTCTAGGCGCTACAGTCTGGAACCGCTGCGGTCGCAGGTTCGAATCCTGCCTCTGGCATGGATGTGTGTGATGTACATAGGTTAGTTATGTTTAGTAGTTCTAAGTTCTAAGGGACTGATGACCTCAGCAGTTAAGTCCCATACTGCTCAGAGCCATTTGAACCATTTGAACTATTGACATTAACAAATTGAAATTAGTGTAGTTTAGAATGTCAGTGGTGTTCGTTGCAGGATTCTAGTGCGAGGCGTTTACTAGAGATCGTTTTTTTAAAAGTTCCCACACCGACAGTTGTGATAGCCCACACTAAAGAACAACACAAGTGGATATACTTGTTATGTGAGGTTGTGTTCAAAATAACCACCGCCAGCAGTAATATATGCTTCCAGTCCGGTATGGAACGAGTACTGTAACATGATAGCGTGTCAGCGGATATGTCTGGGCAGGTTTCATTAATACATCGTTGCATATCATCGGGTGAAGTTGGCAGGTTCTTGCAAATAAGGTCTTTAAGTTTTCTCTCAGAGAAAAATGTCTACAGGAGGAAAACCTGGGTAATGGTCCAGCCAAGGTACAAGTCCTCCGCATCGAGTCCACCGTTTTGGAAACAATTCGTGTAGACAAGCTGTAATACTCAGCTGGATAGCCATCATGATTCCTCGTAGTCTACAGAGGAACATCTTCTAGATGATCTGTTAGGAGGCAGTGAAACCTGAGTGCATTCAGTGTTCTGTCTTTCAAAAACGGGCCTATTAGCTGTTGGTTCACTACCCCACACCACACGTTTACACTCCATGGATGCTGACCTCCCATCTCCCTAAACAAACAAGGATTGTCGACAGAACAATAGAGATTCTTTCGGCGGTTTACATGGCCGTGCTTGGTAAAGGTGGCTTCAACATTAAACAAGATACATGATACATCTGGAGTAGCTTACCTTAATGCCCAAGTACAGAAGTTACTGCGATTTTCGTAACTGTTTCCGTGCAGCGCTTGATGGAGCGAGATGAGATAACGATGGAACCAACGTCGATGGAAAATTGCAAGAAAACTTGTCTGACTCATGCAACTTCATCGTGCGATTGCATGGGAGCTAACTTGCAGATCAACTCCAACAGCAGCTAAAACATTAATTTCCCACTCTTCTGTCTTCACTTGTTTCCTTCTGTCACGTTGTCTTGCGGTTACACTGTAATTTTCACGTAAATGGTTGAAGAGGCTGATAATTAATTGGCTAGATGGTTAATGTCTATTGTGATATCTTGCCGCATATACCTTACAAGAACGAGCTGCATTCTTCCGGCACTCTCCATACACTATGATCATGTCGGCTTTTACTGCGGTGGTAAATCCATCGTCCACTACGACGAACTGCTTGGACTACAATACAATAATTGACTGGCAAGTTGCAATGCATTCAAGAACCAAACAAGCACACTATAAGCAAACACAACAACATTTTACCTAACAACTACGAAGGTTGAATGGCGCAATCAAATGTTGGTGTGGAAACTTTTCAAAATACGATATCACTAAATGGCCCGCACAAGAATTCTACAAACAAAACAAAAAAAAGACAATGACAGTTTAATTTACCTTACTTTTAGTTTGCTAATGTCATTAGGCATTGTTCCATTTAGAAAGAGTGTATGTTTGCACATCGATAGCACTCTCCATTTCCACATTTGCGGAGCAAATTTTAGGTGATACATCCTGTCTATATGAATGTTTAGAATGAAAGAAAACGAATGACTAGAGCTCAACAAAAATATATTTTTTTCTCGTCGAAATAGATAACAGAAAATATAAGCCACATACTGGAGAATTCCACATAATATTCATGTTCTGAACATACAAAATAAGTTGAAGATAATATTTTTCTTACAAAATAATAGACCTCACATACCGGACAATTTAATTTCACATAGATAAATGCTATGTCTCACACATACAAAAACTGTATGCAATATTTACAATAACCAACTTAACAACTTACATTAATATACAGGATGTAAATTTTAGATTGATAAACCAGAATAACTCGAAAAATAAGTTTCAAAAGAAAAAATGTGTAGAATCCAAAGTTGATTATTTTCGGGGGAGGGGGCATCTGCTGGTGCTAAACTCCAGCCCTCTGGAGGTGGGGCGAGAGGCAACTTTAAAATTTGAAATGGGAACCCCCAGTTTTTATTGCAGAATCAGATTCTACATAAAAACTACATACATTTTGTCTTTAGCATTTGCTTTGATTCTTGGTAGTCGGCGCTGTGATTCAAGAAAATCCATGTTCTCGTTTTTGCATGAAAAATGGTTACGGATAAATAAAAAATACTTATTTACTTCGTAAATTTTGATATGCTAAAAGTAAAACTCACACTCTACTCACCATAGAGCGGGGTTTGAGAAAGAGGAATTAGAGTTTTAGAAATTTTGACCACGAAACAAACAAAACTTATCCGAATCTGCGGAAAAAATTAATATTGCCTGCGTATTTTCTGCAAATGTCAGAGGAAAGTTTGTCATTTTCTTTTATTACTGTTAATGTCAAGAAAATTTATTTTGTCTTACATTCCTTTTAATCAATTAATAATTTATCCAAGCAAGGGACAGAGCTCTAATTCCATTACGAAGGATACAGTCTTCGTAGAGAAATAAAACAAATTCGTATATTCGTTTATCTGTAGTACTGCACAAGAATAAGGTGCAATATAATTGAAGCACTCTGCAGAAGGCTCAGTAATATTGCGGTTGGTAATGTTAGACGATAGGGACACCGCTGTTGTGATAACTGCTCAGCTTTGTTGCAATCAGAAAAGAAAAGTGGATGAAAATCTGGTTTAAGGAGGTTCAAAGAGCACGCTCGAAAATGTTGTTAACGAAAGAAAAGATTACCATAAATTTTACCTGCTGTTGGTCCAACATTTGATATATTACTCTAAATGGTTGCCCCGTACACAGGCGTCCCCAGGTGACGTTTTACATTGAGGTGAAGAAACGTAAGGGATACGTGGTTATGTCATGCCGGACCTCCTATTGTGCGGTGTAGTGCAGGAGGTCGACGTGGCATGGACTCAACAAGTCGGAAGTCTCGAATAGAAACGCTCAGCCATGCTGCATCTTTATCCGTCCATAACTGCAAAAGCGTTGCCAGTGCAACATTTTGTACGCGAATTGACTCTCGATTAGGTCCCATAAATATTCGATGGGGTTCATGTCGGGAGATCCAGGTGGTGAAACCATTTCGCTTGAAATGTCTAGAATATTCTTCAGATCAATCGCGAACAATTGTGGCCCGTAGAAGTTCCATCGTTGGAAACATGAAATCCACAAATTGCTGCATATCCTCTCCAATTAGCCCAACACAACGATTTCCAATCAATGATCGGTTCAGTCTGACCAGAGGACACAGTCCATTCCATGTAAAACACAGCCCACACCATTTTGGAGCCGCCACCAGCTCGCACAGTGCCTTGTCGACAACTTGGGTTCGGAAGTCTGTGCAGCACTCGAAAACCTACCACCAGCTCCTAGCAGTTTAAATCGGCACCATGTCTCCAGGCCACTGTTTTACAGTCGTCTAGAGTCCAGCCGGTATGATCACGGGCCCAAGAGTAGTGCTGCAACCGATGTTCTGCTCTTAGCGAAAGCACTCGCGTCGGCCGTAGCCCATTAACGTCAACTTTCCCAGCACTGTCCAGATACACTACTGGCCACTAAAATTCTACAACAGTGAGAAATGCAGATTATAAACGGGTATTCATTCGACGAATATATTGTACTAGAACTGAAAGGTGATTACATTTTCACGCAATTTCGACGCGTAGATCCTGAGAAATCAGTACCCAGAACAACCACCTCTGGCCGGAATAAAGGCCTTGATACGCCTGGGCATTGAGTCAAAGAGAGCTTGGATGGCGTGTCCTGGTACAGCTGCCAATGCAGCTTCAACACAATACCACAGTTCATCAAGAGTAGTGACTGGCATAATGTGACGAGCCATCTGTTTGGCCACCATTGACCAGACGTTTTCCATTGGTGAGAGATCTGCAGAACATGCTGGCCCGGGGAGCAGTCGTACATTGACTGTATCCAGAAACGCCCGTACAGGACCTGCAACATGCGGTCGTGCATTATCCTGCTGAAATGTAGGGTATCGAAGGGATCGAATGAAGGGTAGAAAAAAAATGGCTCTGAGCACTATGGGACTTAACAGCTATGGTTACCAGTCCCCTACAACTTAGAACTACTTAAACCTAACTAACCTAAGGACATCACACAACACCCAGTCATCACGAGACAGAGCAAATCCCTGACCCCTCCGGGAATCGAACCCGAGGACCCGGGCGTGGGAACGCTACCGCACGACCACGAGCTGCGGACGAATGAAGGGTAGAACCACGGGTCGTATCACATCTGAAATTTAATCATTTTCTGTCTGAGCTGCGTTCAGTTTTGATCTAATGGAGTCCAATTCCGAATGTTCCGTATTACCCTCCTGAATCCACCGATTCCATATTCTGCTAACAGTCACTGGATCTCGACTGACGCGAGCAGCAATGTCGCGACACGATAAACCGCAATCGCGATAGGCTACAATCCGACCTTTATCAAAGTCGGAAACGTCATGGTATGAATTTCTCCTCCTTACACGAGGTATCACAACAACGTTTCAGCAGGCATCGCCGGTCAATTGCTGTTTGTGTCTGAGAAATCGGTTGGAAACTTTCCTCATGTCAGCACGTTGTATTTGTCGCCACCGGCGCCAACCTTGTGTGAATGCTCTGGAAAGCTAATCATTTGCATATCACAGCATCTTTTCCTGTCCGTTAAATTTCGCGACTGTAGCACGTCATCTTCGTGGTGTAGCAATTTTAATGGCCAGCAGTGTACATTCGTCGTACGTCCCACATAGATCTCTGCGCAGTGTTGCTTGTCTGTAAGCACTGACAACTCTAAGCAAACGCCGTTGCTCCTGGTCGTTAAGTGAGCGCCTTCGGCCACTGCGATATCCATGGTAAACGGTAATGCCAGAAATTTGGTGTTCTCGGCACACTCTTAAACGCGGAATATTGAATTGCAAAATGATATGCATAATGGAATGTGCCATGCATCTCACTCCAACTACTCCGTAATCAAAGTCTGGTCTGCGTCCTTAATTACTCCGAACTCTTTTCACGTGAGTCACCTGAGTAAAATAGCAACTCCGATAATGTACTGCCCTTTTGTACGTGATACTGCCTCCATCTGCGTATGCGTATATCTCTGTCCCATGACCACTGCCACTGCAGTGTAACGATAAGCAGCGCGAGTAACTGGAGCGACTAAGCTGTAGCGCAGTTGCGGAGCTGACGCGGCCCCTGTCAGCTGACGTGGCGTGTAGAGCCGTGGAGCGGCCCCTTTAACTCGGTCAGTGCCTGCTGAGGGTGGGGAGGAAGGCGGCGGCAGCTGCAGCAGCAGGGGCGGATGAGTCAGCCAACCCCGTGCGACCCGCCGGCGCCTGTCGAGGAATCTGGGCCGTCTGGGCGCCTCCCTGCCAAAAGGCGCCACTGAGCGAGCCGAGACCAGACAGGACAAGACGAAGACGAGCACAAGGCAAGACAAGGGAAGGCGCCTGCACGGGTCTCCAGCGCGAAGCGCTATTAGGTGTAGATTAATTTGTGAAACTTCCTGGCAGATTAAAACTGTGTGCCGGACCGAGACTCGAACTCGGGAGCTCTGCCTTTCGCGGGCAAGTGCTCTTCCAACTGAGCTACAGAAGCACGACTCACGCCCCGTCCTCACAGCTTTGCTTCTGCCAGTACCTCGTCTCCTATCTTCCAAACTTTACAGAACCTCCCCTGCCAACCTTGCAGAACTAGCACTCCTGAAAGAAAGGATATTTCGGAGAGATGTCACGCAGAGTGAAAATCTCATTCTGGAGATTAATTTGTACCTGTCATCATCATTATCACCATCAGTTAGTTGACAGCCGCTGCTGGAGACTCCCGTGAAAAATGATCTTCAGATATCGCATCCACAATGTTTTTAAGTATTCTTTTTTATATTTTTATTGTTTTCAGGCTAAATCCATGCGACGAGATTTGATGATGTTACATGATAAAACAAACAAAACACCTGAAACTTCCAGGCAGATCAAAACTGTGTGCCGGACCGAGACTCGAACTCGGGACCTTTCTCATTCTGGATACATCCCCAAGGCTGAGGCTAAACCATGTTTCCGCAATATCCTTTCTTTCAGGAGTGCTAGCTCTGCAAGGTTCGCAGGCGAGCTTCTGTAAAGTTTGGAAGGTAGGAGACGAGGTGCTGGCAGAAGTGAAGCTGTGCGGACGGGGCGTGAGTCGTGCTTGGGTAGCTCAGTTGGCAGAGCACTTGCCCGCGAAAGGCAAAGGTCCCGAGTTCGAGTCTCGGTCCGGCACACACTTTTAATCTGCCAGAAAGATTCATATCAGCGTACACTCCGCTGCAGAGTGAAAATCTCATCCTGGAAACAAAACACTTGTTTTACATCGTTACAAAATTCACAAACGGAAAAAAATCACAGCAGCAAGAAATAAACTAAATTTTGTAGCGGGTTTCTACGTTTGAAAGATGGTGTTATTCAAATTTCGCGCTAGTGGCGTAAGGTTGGCTCTAGTATCGTCACTATGAAGATGCAGATAAGGTTTTCTTTAAAAACACGCTGTAACAGCCTTAGTTACCTTTGAGATTAGACGTGGTGACTTGATTTTAGTGAAGAATGCCTTGAAGGTGACAAGGACGCCATTGTCAATACCTCACAGAGCTGGGACGAGTTCGCGTAATAGGGCTACGAGAAGCTGGGCGTACCTTGCGATACATCAGGAAGACTTCTACATCGGTACTCCGAAAGCCACCCGACGGTGTGTGGCGGAGGGTACTTCTATCGGTTCTCCCTTCTATTCCAGTCTCGTATTGTTCGTAGAAAGTAAGGTTGTCGGTATGCCTCTGTGTGGGATCTGATCTCTCTGATTTTATCCTCATGGTCTCTTCGCGAGATATACGTAGGAGGGAGCAATATACTGCTTGACTCCTCGGTGAAGATATGTTCTCGAAACTTCAACAAAACCCCGTACCGAGCTGCTGAGCGTCTCTCTTGCAGAGTCTCCCACTGGAGTTTATATACCATCTCCGTAACGCTTTCGCGATTACTAAATGATCCTGTAACGAAGCGAGCTGCTCTCCGTTGGATCTTCTCTGTCTCTTCTATCAACCCCATCCGGTACGGATCCCACGCCGGTGAGCAGTATTCAAGCAGTGGGCGAGCAAGTGTACTGTAACCTACTTCCTATGTTTTCGGATTGCATTTCCTTAGGATTCTTCCAGTGAATCTCAGCCTGGCATCTGCTTCATCGACGAGTTATTTTATATGGTCATTCCATTTTAAATCACTCCTAGTGCTTACTCCCAGATAATTTATGGAATTAACTGCTTCCAGTTGCTGACCTGCTATATTGTAGCTAAATGATAAAGGTTCTTTCCTTCTATGTATTCACAGCACATTACACTTGTCTACATTGAGATTCAATTGTCATTCCGTGCACCATGCGTCAGTTCGTTACAGATCCTCCTGCATTTCAGTACAATTTTCCGTTGTTACAACCTCCCGATACTACAGCATCATCCGCATAAAGCTTCAGTGAACTTCCGATGTTATCCACAAGGTAATTTATATATATTGTAAATAGCAATGGTCCTACGACACTCCCCTGCGGCACACCTAATATCACTCTTACTTCGGAAGACTTCTCTCCATTGAGAATGACATGCTGCGTTCTGTTATCTAGGAACTCTTCAATCCAATTACACAATTGGTCTGATAGTCCGTATGCTCTTACTTTGTTCATTAAACGACTGTGGGGAACTGTATCGCGCGCCTTGCGGAAGTCAAGAAACACGGTATCTACCTGTGAACCCGTGTCTATGGCCTTCTGAGTCTCGTGGACGAATAGCGCGAGCTGGGTTTCACACGACCGTCTTTTTCGAAACCCATGTTGATTCCTACAGAGTAGATTTGCAGACTTGGCTGGAATGTGGCCACTCCATGCGACTCCTGGCAGCGGTGGTCACGGGAAGGTATGATCGCAAGAAGACTGTGGTCCGGACACCCAGTTGGCATTGCCATATGGGGAAAACCATCTGGCGCATCGTACTGCATCTGCAGCAGCAATCTGACAAGCAGTTGGCACCACAGTGACTCAACGAACTGTTACGAATCAGTTATACCAAAGACAGCTCCGAAAAATACACCCTGTAGGGTGCAGTCCATTGACTCGAAACCACAGCCACTTGCGATTTCAGTGGTAACAAGCGAGAGCGCATTAGGTATCAGGGTGGAGATGTGTTTTCTGATGGAAGCTGGTTCTGCTTCTCTGCCAGTGATGGCCGTCTGACGGTTAGAAGGAGGCAGCTGAGGGTCTGCCACCGATCTGTGTGTGTATTCTAGACACTCTGGATCAATACCTGGATCTACTACGGTCTGGTATGCGATATCGTATGACAGCACGACTCTCACTAATTTTTGAGACAACACAGTTTATACAATTCTGTACAGTAAATGGCATAACACCACTGATAAATATAGACTATGAACAGAAGTCTGTTGCTAAGGCAGAATACTCAAAATTTATGGGTGTGTGCATTGATGAGAAATTGAATTGGGAGAAACACATCGATGATCTGCTGAAACTGTTAGGTTCAGCTACTTATGTTGTTAGGGTTATTGCAAATTTTGGTGATGAACGTATTCGTAAATTAGCCTACTATGCCTATTTTCATTCACTATTTTCATTTGGCATCATATTTTCGGGCAATTGGTCATTAAGAGACAAAGTATTCATGGCACTAAAGCGTGTTATCAGAATAATAGCTGGAGCCCATCGAAGACCACCTGGCAGACATTTATTTAAGGAACTCGGGATATTGTCTGTTACCACTAACAACTATACACAAACACCGCTGTTATCGGTCGTTAAGTGAAGACCGTCGCCTACTGTATTGTCCGGCGAGAGAGATAATCCCTAGTATTCTCGGCACGTTCTTGATACTGTGCGTCTCGGGACATTGAATTCTCAAACAAACACAAAAATGGTTCAAATGGCTCTGAGCACTATGGGACTCAACTGCTGTGGTCATCAGTCCCCTGGAACTTAGAACTACATAAACCTAACTAACCTAAGGACATCACACACATTCATGCCCGAAGCAGGATTCGACTTGCGACCGTAGCAGACTGCGCGCCCAGAACCGCAAGACCACCGCGGCCGCCTGAATTCTCAAACGATTTGGGAAATGGAATGTCCCATACATCTATCGTCAAGTTTCCGACTTTGATAAAGGTCGGATTGTAGCCTATCGCGATTGCGATTTATCGTATCGCGACATTGCTGCTCACGTTGGTCGAAATCCAATGACTGTTAGCAGAATATGGAATCGGTGGGTTCAGGTAGGTCATACGGAACGCCGTGCTGCATTCCAACGGCCCCGTATCACTAGCAGTCGAGATGACAGGCATCTTATCCACATGGCTGTAACGGATCGTGCAGCCACGTCTCGATCCCTAAGTCAACGGATGGGGACGTTTGCAAGACAACAACTATCTGCACGAAGAGTACGACGACGTTTGTAGCAGCATGGACTATCAGCTCGGAGACCGTGGCTGCGGTTAACCTTGAGGCTGTATCACAGACAGGAGCGCCTGCGATGGTGTACTCAACGACGAACCTGGGTGCACGAATGGCGAAAACGTCATTTTTTCCGATGAATCCAGGTTCTGTTTATAGCATCATGATGGTCGTATCCATGTTTGGCGACACCATAGTGAAACCACATTGGAGGCGTGTATTCGTCGTCGCCATACTGGCGTATAACGCGGTGTGATGGGATGGGGTGCATTGGTTACACTTCTCGGTCACATCTTGTTCGCATTGACGGCACTTTGAACAGTGGATGTTACATTTCAGATGTGTTACGACCCGTGGCTCTACTCTTCATTCGATCCCTGCGAAACCCTACATTTCAGCAGGATAATGCACGATCGCATGTTGCAGGTCCTGCACGGGCCTTCACACAATATAGGAAATGTACGACTGCTGCCCTGGCCAGCACTTTCTCCAGATCTCTCACCAATTGTAAACGTCTGGTCAATGGTGGCCGAGCAACTGGCTCGTCACAATACGCCAGTCACTACTCTTGATGAACTGTGGTATTGTGTCGAAGCTGCATGGCAGCTGTACCTGTACACGCTATCCAAGCTCTGCTCAGGTGTATCAAGGCCGTTATTACGGCCAGAGGTGGTTGTTCTGCGTACTGATATCTCAGGATGCATGCACCCAAATTGCGTGAAAATGTAATCATATATCAGTTCTAGTATAATGTATTTGTCCAATGAATATCCGTTTATCATCTAAATTTCTACTTGGAGTAGCAAAAAGTGTACATCTGCAAGTTGTGGTGGTATGTTTTACTGAAAATAGCAGTAAATGCACGAGGCTAGACTTCAAACGAAAAATTCCGGCGTAGGAGTCACCGATGCTGTCAGATTGCTGTCTTCTCTTCAAATGATTGGAGCACTGCAGTGGGTCACATTTAAAAGCGCTGATATCGACCTCTCTGGTGACATCCGTCGCATGGCACATAGTGTGCAGACATTCGTCGGGTCTAGGTTTTTTTTTTTTTTTTTTTTTTTTAAGAAAAAAGTCTCCCGGAGGCACATGCACTTTAACTCGCGTGCAGGGCCGGAAACTTCTGTAGTCGGTATAAAAATGTCGACGCATGTGACGAGATGTGGCGGACGTCCTCATACCTGGAGGTCATTCCACCCTGACCAGCTGAAACGCGGGACTTTGTCGGCGCGGTCATTTGAAGCGTTTTATTCGCTAACAGCCCTGACAGACTGCGCTGCGTCACCCGGACTGTGGCGCGGCCGCCCGACAAATCCGCCAGCGGCTGCTGCCGGCGCCGCTCACAGAGCCCTCAGAACAGCTGCCCGTCAAAGTAAGCCCGGCGGTTGGCTGCGGCACCGCGCTGCCCCTGGGATGACCCCCAGCCGTCTTTACTGAGCCACACGAACAGTGCCCACACTGCTCAACGCTCTCCGCTTGAAAGATATTTAAACACCGCACTGCCTGTCAGTACGTTACACTCACTGAGCTGCTGTCGTCTCTTGCTACTGAATACGCCGTTTCATATTATGACAGCTTCGTCCTGCAGAAGATACGGCAAGATAAATAGAAAAGCGCCAAACTACACTACTGGCCATTAAAATTCCTACACCACGAAGATGACGTGCGACAGACACTAAATTTCACCGACAGGAAGAAGATGCTGTGAAATGCAAACGATTAGCTTTACAGAGCATTCGCACAAGGTTGGCACCTACAACGTGCTGACATGAGGAAAGTTTCCAACCGATTTCTCATACACAAACAGCAGTTGAGCGGCGTTG
Organism: Schistocerca gregaria; assembly: GCF_023897955.1. NCBI lineage: Eukaryota > Metazoa > Arthropoda > Insecta > Orthoptera > Acrididae > Schistocerca > Schistocerca gregaria. The sequence goes on from NC_064922.1 coordinate 165,082,804, forward strand.
CCTGGTGAAACGTTGTTGTGGTGCCTCGTGTAAGGAGGAAAAATGCGTACCATCACGTTTCAGACTTTGATAAAGGTCGGATTGTAGCCTCTCGCGATGCGGTTTATGGTATCGCGACATTGCTGCTCGCGTCGGTTGAGATTCATTGACTGTTAGCAGAATATAGCAAAACGTCATTTTTTCGGATGAATCCAGGTTCTGTTTACTGCATCATGATGGTCGCAGCCTTGTTTGGCGACATCGCGGTGAACGGACATTGGAAGCGTGTATTCGTCATCGCCATACTGGCGTATCACCCGGCGTGGTGGTATGGGGTGACATTGGTTACTCGTCTCCGTCACCTCTTGTTCGCATTGACGGCACTTTGAAATGGCTCTGAGCACTATGAGACTTAACATCTATGGTCATCAGTCCCCTAGAACTTAGAACTACTTAAACCTAACTAACCTAAGGACATCACACAACACCCAGCATCACGAGGCAGAGTAAATCCTTGACCCCGCCGGGAATCGAACCTCTGAACCTGGGCGTGGGAAGCGAGAACGCTACCGCACGACCACGAGATGCGGGCGCACTTTGAGTAGCTGCATATTATAAAAGTGGTGTTAATCATTGTTCACGCAATCTGGGACTATACCAGCATTTTAAAACGTGAGCACAAGTGAATATTAATCTATTCTAATGGAAGAAAAATCGCAGCGCCACGTAGGAGTTATGCGACATAAAAGAGACGTGGTAGGCGTGTTTGTAAATATGAAAGATGAAGTCTATTCAATTTTCGCGCCATTCGCAGGAGGAGGAAGCAAATCACGTTTGTTTTAAACATGGGCTGTAACGGTCTTGGGCGTTAGTTATCTATGAGATTAGACGCGGTGAGTTGATGTTAGTCAAGAATGCCATTAAGGCGACAAAAATGGCGTTATCAGTACCTCACTGAGTTTGAAAGAGCTGTGTAGTAGGCCAACGAGAAGGTGAATGTTCCTTCTGCGATTCTGACGAAAGACTTGGCACGAATGTAGCCACTATAAATGATTTATAGCAGCAATGGTCGCGAGATGTACTGTGGTAAAAAGACAGCGCTACGAACAGCCACGTGGAATTACCGTGTTCTGCGTATGGCTCTGGCGCATTAGACTCCGTCTTCTGCAGCACTCTGAGCAGCACTTGGCACCACTGTTAGATAACATCGGTTAGGCTGGTATTACACTATCAAATTCCTTTGTCAAATATCTTTCTCAAAAATCTTTGTCAAAGATATTTGATGGTGTAATAAGGAACTTTGTCAAGTGTCATCCAATATTTGATCAAATCTAGGGCCTTGCTGTAGATTTGATCGAAGAAGTCGCTTGTCTTCTGTTTACTGTAATGTGACATGTTACCACATGGAGCGCTTGCATCGCTGCAGCGCCAGTGGTTTTATTAACATTGCCGGTAAATACAATTGGTGTGTGCCGACTACAAAGTTAATAGAGATGTATAAAGCTAATGAGGCGCTTTACAACATGAGGCACCCTGAATACAAAAATGGATTAAGAAGATTGGAGACCTGACCTGACCTGGCCTGACCTGACCTGACCTAACCTAACCTAACCCTCTCCTCTAGCAAGGAATCGGGGTGTTACAGTGAGTCTGTCTTCTGCAGATGTAGCAGTTCTTAAGTGAATATTGTGTTTTGTGTTATGAGGATACACTTCACTGAGCACATATATAAATATATGCTCATCCATTCATAAGTAACTGATATGCGACTTGACGTCCTGCACTATAAACTCACGTAACAAGTTTTGTTGATGCTTTTATCGTGTCGTCGCAAAACCCACGGCTTCACCCAGGTATGTTTCCTTTCTTTCCCCCGACTCTCTTCCGCATGTGCACACAGTACAATTGTGGTAGATGCAACTACTGCGGTTAATAACAAATTGTGCTGGCTGGGGTGGCCGAGCGGTTCTAGGCACTACAGTCTGGAACCGCGCGATCGCTACGGTCGCATGTTCGAATCCTGCCTTGGGCATGGATGTGTGTGATGTCCTTAGGTTAGTTAGGTTTAAGTAGTTCTAAGTTCTTGGGGACTGATGACCTCAGAAGTTAAGTCCCATAGTGCTCAGAGCCATTTGAACCAATAACAAGTTGGTGTTGTCAGCCATCATGAAAAATATGATGACAGTGTAATACCCCTTCTAGCGCCACGTTAAAGATCTTTGTCTAATATATTTGACAATATTTGATCACATTTTTGATAAAATCCATGACAAAGAAATTTGATAGCGTAATAACGACCTTACTTCAAGGAGAGATCCGGGCCAGACGCCTTTTAGCGTGCATTCCATTGACCCCAAACAACATTTATCTCCGACTTCATTGGTCTCAAGCGAGAGCTCTTTGGCTGCGTGGAGCTTTGTTGTGTTTTCTAATGAAAGTTGATTCTGCCTCGGCGCCAGCGATGGCCGACTGTTGGTCAAGGGGGGGGGGGGGGAGGAGGAGGAGATTAGTGTTTAACGTCCCCTCGACAACGAGGTCATTAGAGACGGAGCGCAAGCTCGGGTGAGGGAAGGATGAGGAAGGAAATCGGGCGTGCCCTTTCAAAGGAACCATCCCGGCATTTGCCTGAAGCGATTTAGGGAAATCACGGAAAACCTAAATCAGGATGGCCGGAGACGGGATTGAACCGTCTTCCTCCCGAATGCGAGTCCAGTGTCTAACCACTGCGCCACCTCGCTCGGTTTGGTTAGGGGGAGGACAGTTGAGGGCCTAGACCCAACGTGTCCGCGTGCTGGACACTGGATCTTAGCCTGGAGTAATGGTCTGTACCACGCACCCTGACTGCAAATTTGGGCGTCAGTCTGGTGATTCGACCTGTCGTGCAGTCATTCATGTACAGCATTCCAGGATAACACTAGCCCACATACTATTGTAATCCACCGTGATCTAACCAGCGTCGACGTGTTGTCCGGGCCTGTTCGACCATCAGATCTGTCTCTAATCGAGCACATAGGTGACATCATCGGAGGGTAATTCCAGGGTCATCCGCAAGCAGTTTTAACCGTCCCTGTATTTAACGAGACCAAGTGCAACTGGCATGGAACTCCATTCCACAGACTGATTTCCGGTACGTGTACGACGAAAGCCTGCACTTTCGCATGCACGTATTCAACATCCTGGCGGCTACATCGGTTATTAATTTAATAGCATTTAACATTTGCAATGGCTTAACTCGCTCTTACGTTATCCTGTGGTCTTTCAATGCTAATCTATTTTTTCCGTCAATTTATTATGACTGCCATATCAGTCAGAAGATACGTGGGACATACTACATAGAAGGGCACCGAGTTGCTTATGATGCAACCGCAACATTGTTCAAGCTAAACTCGAAATAGGACTATATTGTCCATCCACCTGACGTCACAAAAATAGTTACGAAGCCCAATCGCCGAACAACGATGCAATTAGCATCAAGATAGTATCGGGGCCTTGTGTCACGGTAATCATGGTACATTGAATCTAGGACTATACCGGTGTTCTAAAACAGATCAGTGCAAATATTTATATTTCCAGTAAAGTACTGAAAATCGTCTTTCAGTAAACCATTGGAAATTGTTGCTAATCCGTGTTGCTATCCGTTTTTGCCATAGCTGTACTGGCCCCCATTTGGCCCAGCGACAAAGCTGTGAAGTTGTTGTGTGAAAAAAGAAAAAAGCTCATAACAATAACTACTTTCGGAGGTAGGGGGTTCTCTCCCTGCCACAGTCATATGTTTCACACCTAATGACTTTCTGCAGAAATGTTCCCACTTCCGCTTGAGAAATGAGGAAGCAATCTAAAAAAAAAAAATCCACTTAGAAACACCATCAGAGGATCATTTTACTTTCGCAACCAGTTGTGGCGTTTCAGTACGCCGTCTTCAGGCCCCATCTCATGTTGAATCGAATAGGGAACAGCCTTCAGCAACTGGTGTCCTGTAAGTGGTATTTGTGGACAACATTTTGAAAACGCGATCCGTTCGTTCAAGAAAGGCACAAACTTTAGTTCATTTTTTCAGCTTTTATCCTCATCGAAAATAAAGTTGACACTCATGTCTCCAGTGAAATTGAAACGTCCCCTTAGAAAAATTATTGAATGACTGTGCTGATAAACTTCTTACATTATTTGCTTTTCAAATAGCTGAGCAAAACTGAACGTACTCAGACATTACTCTATTTACTTATTCTGATCAACACTAAACTGACACACAATATTTTTAGCGCAACGCAATCTGACTTTTAATAATCCCTACAAAAGAATGGCCCTGACTAACAATAACCGATACCTTTCACAAATCACTTACTTCACAAAAATCTTCGTTACTCGAACTACTGCAATACAGCGAGCGCCACTACTGCCAGCTAAATAAAAGATTCAAACTACTGAAGGCACTAACTACTGACAGGCACAGTTAGCAAATGAAAGATTTTGATAGAGGACAAACAATGTATTTACCTTAATAGTGTTCAAAAGTCATAATATACTGTATGTAGCAGTTCATGACATCCAATCTTACAAATGTACTGCCTCTAATGGACACACGTCCAGATCATCCGCTCTCAAAAATCCGCCATCTCACTTCCCCACGACCACCACTGCTGGCGGCTCACCTCCAACTGCGCAACGCTACGCGCTGTTAACAGCCAACTGCCCACTACAATGGCGAATACTCCAACAACAATGCCAACCAGCCACAGACTGCACAGAGCACAGCCATTGATTTTCATACATAGCGCTACGTGGCGTAACCAATATAAAAACCTAAATAGCCTACTTACAAAATGTAATTCCATCAGCCTTACACAGACTTAAATACTGTGTGTCTGGGACAATCATTTTTTTTAACGGAACTCGATGAATGAGACAAAGTGCACTGCGTTCTTTTTCATTGGGTGGTGGTGATGGTGGAAATCCGCTTGTAGGTACCTGTTGTTGTGCATCAGTTTCCTCTAGGCTTTGTGTCCCAGTTTGCTGCTACATGATTTGCACTCCTCCTCATCCACAAAAGTAATCGGTCTGTTATGTTCCATTTCTAGTGTGAACTGCGTATTCTTACTGTACTGTTGAAATCTGCGTAGTTGTGCTTCCGCGTGCCGCGATGTGACGAACGCGTCGTCCACGTACCTCAGATAGCAGCATGGGCATATCGTGGTGGAACGTAGCGCTCTCTTTTCAAGTGCTACTTTCCTTCATATTATCTACGAGAGTAGCACAGGCTATAGCCTACCGTACAACCACCTCCCTGTACCAACTTCTTTTCAAATTGCCCAATGAAAACCCAGATATGTGGCCTCGGTAACCACAGGGTAACCAAAATAGACAATATACTGGGGAAGGCATTCACCAGTACCCAACAGTCTACCGCCCTGAAGAGGACTGCTGCAAACTTGGTCGAAACGTCAGCAGTTGGTTGGTTTACTGTTTTATAATGACGCGGTCTACTACGCAGAATTATTTTATTCAAAATATTGCATACAATACATCGTTGTGCGAGTCACCAGCATGGTTCAAAGACTGTCTAGAAAAATTCACTGTTATTGTCCGCTAGCTGACTCTCATGTCTGCGGTATAGTTAAGCATATCTTCACGGTGTACTTTGAAGGCAGAGCCCTGCTGAGTAATCACGTGACTGCGTGTTTAGGGTTTGAGTTCGCTGTCTCTGATGCTGGGCACACGCGCTTGCCCTTGCTGCTGTTTCTCCGCGTAGATGGCAACTGAAGCAAAATACCTCATGTGTTGAATTCAGACGTAGTGTCTTGTGTATAAATGAGATGGACATTTCTATGGCGCGGTACTGAGGTGAGAGCGTTGCTTATAGGCGTTGTATTGGCTTAGTTCTATGCTGTGTTACAATATTTTCAGCTTTACAAATGTGTCCTCATTGTACGTGACGTAGGATCTATTTGCTCTGGACGACGCTTTGTTTACTGTACTATGAGCAATATCGGTTTCTCATTAAGTCATCCGTGGATACGGAACGTGTTTCTTTTCTGCATTTCGAAAATGTGTGTTACTGTATTTTCACATGGTCCAATGGAGGGAATAGGTAAATATTGATTGCGAAGTTTCGTGGTTAGTTACTGACTAATAATTGGAATTAATTTCAGATATATCCACATTATTTCCTCTCCCATAGACATTTCTAAACATCACCATATTTATCCTCAATTTATAGGGGCTCATTTATCCTTTGTCCACGTTTGTAGCTGGTGCGAGCACAGGTCACTGAAACCAAACTGCCGCAGAATTAATGGAAGGACAAACTGCTTCCGGCAGGAGGAGGATTTTTTTTTCCAAGCAAATTTCAGTCTGTATAAGGTAGGCTTAAGCTGCAGAGAATGGAGACACTTGAAGGTGACAGTCTCCGACTGGGAGAGAGTTACTGTTTCAGACAAAAATGGTTCAAATGGCTCTGAGCACTATGGGACTTTACTTCTAAGGTCATCAGTCCCCTAGAACTTAGAACTACTTAAACCTAACTAACTTAAGGACATCACACACATTCATGCCCGAGGCAGGATTCGAACCTGTGTTCGTAGCGGTCTCGTGGTTCCAGACTGTAGCGCCTAGAACCGCTCGGCCACTCCGGCCGGCAAATTTCTACAACTATCTGTCTTGCCAACTGTCTGCCTTGCTAACCGAATTTTTATAGTGCCAGGTGTGTGGCAGGTACATCAAGATGATAAGAGTTGTTTGTTCTCCGTCGGATGTTGCTATCCTGAAGACAATCATAGGCGGTCGTTACGTCACATTTCCTGATTCGAGAAATCTGAACTGACGGTCAAGGATTTAGTTTTGGTAAAGAGCAAGTGAAGTTTTTGATGCCAGCGTTTGCGGATTTATTCGTTCGTTGCCGTCGTTGACTTCAGATTACATGTTCATTACAACACGAATTTTCTGTGACACTCGTGGGCTTTGTATTATGTAGCGTAATGGGTTAAGTGCAATTTTCTCATCCATACCCCAAAATTCCTGCAGCTGTTCCTTTACTTTCCAAGCTCTTCACCAAATTATTTTGATTACATTTTTTGTTATGGAATTGTTTTCGTCCTCGTGATTGTTAGTGAATCTGTGATGTCGTGGTCGCCGTACTAGATAAGGTGACACGGTTTTGTCCGCCATTTTTATAGTGACACACGTTAAAGCGGTATCGGATGTTTCAGTATTTTCCAAAATTATGTAAATGATAGAGACTTATGAACTTTGTATGCTGTAACAGAAATGATTACTTCAAAGATTGTAAGTTATTCACTGAGCAAAGCATGGAAACTGTGTGTATCCAAACTCCTCATATTTGTAACATGCAGGTGCAATACAATAAAAAAAGTCATGTGTGGTATGTCCACAATGGATTTTACCACCGCTTGCAGTTCATGACTGCTTCTCAAAGATCGCGAATTACTGGTTATAGAGAAGGAAGGAAGACTGGGTTCAACGTCACACCCAGTCGACATCGAGGTCATTAGAGACGGAACACAAGCTCGGATTGAGTCAAGGATGCGGAAGGAAATTGGCCGTCTCCTTTCAAAGGAACCATTCCGGAATTTTCCTGTAGTGACTTAGGGAAATCACAGAAAACGTAAATCTGCATTACCGAACATGAGTTTTAACCGTCGTCCTCCCAAATGCGAGTCCAGTGTGCTAACTACTGCGCCACCTCACTCGGTCTGTTCGTAGGAACGTGGAAATACGCTCGTAACATAAAGTAGGATATAACGCTCCTAATTTCAGACAGTGTAGTATTGTAGTTTTGTACTTGCCGAATTATTGTTCGTGTTGACATGACCTGTCAGTAACGATCGTTTGCAGACTCACTAGCTGTTGCTTAGAAGTTCCGAGAGTAATGAGTTCAGGTGAAGGCATCAGATGTCGAGCTTCATGTCCCCTACCAGGCGGTAGTCTTTCACAAGGGTCAAGGGTGTCCTCTCCATTAGCGCTGTCACTCCCCCCCCCCCCCCCCCCCTCCCCCGCCCAGCAGCGCCATGTGCACAATAGGAGCCAAGTTATTTTGTGTCATCCTAGCTCAGAGTCGCTCAGGCAGTTCATGGACATTTACTGAGACAGAAAGAGAGTTACTCTGTGGATAGACGATGCCAGGTACTGTCTTACGAAAAATCTTCTTACACCATCTTGTTTCATCACAGTTCCCTGAATCTCTACAAGTGACTTCAAGTCACATCCCATGGCTCCCCACTCAGTCATGCTAGGGATAACACCAGTTTGTCTTTTCAGTTAACTGGTTGAATGTATCCTCTTCCACCACCACTGATAAGATACACCAAGTTAATCAGTAAGAACGATGTGACACCACTTGCCAGCCATCCATGTCTCCCAGGTGTTGCACCGCTTTGTGTGGTGTGGCAACTGCAGCCTACTCGTTGGATGGCATTTCATTAGTCTGTCTTCTGCTGTTCCTCATCCAATGGTGCTGGATAACATGGATTGTGGTAGTGGGACTATTACTGAACTCAGATAGCAGTATCAGATGCGAAGGGATTGCAGTTTGCCACGTACATGATAGGTCAATCAAACCTTGGTACTGTCAGTCTCCATCTAATAGTGCTGGATGAGATGGGCTGTGGTAGTAGGACCATTATTAACTGAGGAAGCAGGACCAGATCTGAAGGGATTGCAGTCAGTCCGACCTTGGTATAGTCAGACGTGATCGACCACTCAGTCCAACAATTAGTCACTGTCGCACCATGTCGTCGCATATGCCCATGTATTGCACAGTTCTGGCACATACAGACGCATGGTGAGTCTCCTTTCAAACGCTATTTACTTCTGGTAACGTTCGCACATGCGTACGCAGCGTTCTCCGTGTTTTTTCATGGCGCTCACTAACGAGAGTGATCCACTGCATGCGTGCTATACACATTATCAGACTTGACAACATGGTCACGTCGTGATAACGCTAGCAACAAGGCCGTTGGGATCCACAGGAAGTTATTTTTCATGGGGCAAGTACAATCCCAAATCCACGGCTGGAACCGACTACAATGCTAGATACTGTAGAGGCCGACAGTAATTTTAGATTTAATGCAGTTCAGGAGACTTTGTACTCCTGCTTATATTTTCAATACTACTTTTTCGATGTCTTAAATGGGCACCACAACGTTATGTGTTAACAGATGGGTTTAAACAGGTGTACTCCTTGGGCTTGTTGGTTCTTTTCCGTGATCGTGTTCTGAAGATCCGATTAACTCATGATTTCACAGTGTACGATGCCAAATTATATGCGATCCTGAGGGGACTGTTGCAGATGAGACGAAAAATGGTTCTAATGGCTCTGAGCACTATGGGACTTAACATCTGAGGTCACCAGTCTCCTAGAACTTAGAACTACTTAAACCTAACTAACCTAGGACATCACACACATTCATGCCCGAGGCAGGATTCGAACCTGTGACCATATCAGTTGCGCGGTTCCTGACTGAAGCGCCTAGAACCGCTCGGTCACCGTGGCCAGCCAGATGAGAGAAGCTGTGAATGATAAATTCCTCTTCTGTTCTGACACTCTGAGTGGTCTTCACTCTCTAAAATACATGTGTCCAGCAGATAAATTAGTCCATAATATCCAGGGCGCCCTACTCCATCTGCAATGGTTTGGGAAGGACGTGCCCCTCTGCTGGGTATTAGACCACAATGGGTATTAAGCAAAACTATATGTTAGGTGTAGCAGCGAAGAAGAGGCGTCATGATAATCATATTTTTCAGTGTGGCATCGCTCTGCATGTTAACACCACAGTGTTGAAGTACTGAATCATGTATAGATGGAAAGAAAAGTGAATGGAAGTGACAGACGGTAAGCTGCGTCTAGTAAAGTGCACAAGCTGTCATGCCGTACTTTCTTCCAGCCACGCAGATGGGATGAGGTCTTTCGCCACTCGGCTTCCCATTGGACACAGACCTATACCGCGAGGTTTCTTACTCCTGCGAGATGATGCTTCATTGCGTGGTGATCGTAGTGTACGGGATCAGAGTACGCCACATTTTAGCAGACTGTGTCTTGTATGAAGACAATAAAGCAGCATCTGATTTACATATTTGTCCCCTATTTTCACTTACAGTCAAATGGATGTGGTACAACTTTTAACGTATTCTGAAATGTCCAACTTGCTTCCTAAGATTTTAGGAAGGACTGTTTAACTGTTTAATGTGGTGTCAGGATAAGACGAAGTAAACATTCCAGAAATCGAATCAAGAACAGCTGCCAACACGAGTAAGTGAAGCAACTTAAATCACTTAACAAAAGTAAATCTTACGGTCAAGATTGTATTATAGGTTCCTTTCAGAATATGCTGTTACAATAGCTCCATACTTAACAATCATAGACAACCGTTCGCTCTAGGAAAGATCCGTACCCAAAGACTGGAAAGATGCGCAGGTCAAACCAATATTCGAGAAAGGTAGTAAATTACAGACCCATATCATTAATGTCGATATGCAGCAGGATTTTGGAACATATGTTGTGTTCGAACATTATAAATTACTTCGAAGAAAACGGTCTATTGACACACAGTCAACACGGGATTAGAAGAAATCGTTCTTGTGAAACACAACTAGCTCTTTACTTCCACGAAATGTTGAGTGCTTTTCACAACGGGTTTAAAATTGATTCCGTATTTCTGGATTTCCTGAAGGCTTTTGACATGGTACCACACAAGCGGATTGTAGTGAAAAGGTGTGCTTATGGAATGTCGTCTCAGTTATGTGACTGGATTCGTGATTTCCTGTCAGAGAGGACACAGTTCGTAGTAACTGACGGAAAGTCATCGAGTAAAACAGAAGAGATGTCTGGTGTTCCCCAATGTAGTGTTATAGGCCCTTTGATGTTTATCTGTATAAACGATTTGGGAGACAATCTGAGCAGCCGTCTTAGGTTGTTTGAAGATGACGCTGTCGTTTATCGACTAGTAAAGTCATCAGAAGGTCAAAACATATTGCAAAACTATTTAGAAGAGATATCTGTGTGGTGCGAAAATTGGCGATTGACCCTAAATAACGAAAAGTGTGAGGTCGTCCACGTGAATGCTAAAAGGAATCCTTTAAACTTCGGTTACACGACAAATCAGTCAAATCTAAAGGCCGTAAATTCAACTAAATACCTAAGTATTACAATTGCGGACAACTTAAATTGTAACGAACAGATAGAAAATGTTGTTAGCCAAAGACTGCGTTTTATTTTCAGTACCCTTAGAAAATGTAACAGATCTACGAAAGAGACTGCGTACCCTAGGCTTGTCCGTCCTCTTTCAGAATACTGCTGCCCGGTGTGGGATCCTTACCAGATAGGATTGACGGAGTATATCGAAAAAATTCAAAGAAGTGCTGCAAGTTTTGTATTATCGTGAAACAGGGGAGAGAGTGTCACTGAAATGATGCAGGATTTGGGGTGGACAACATTAAAAGAAAGGCATGTTTTGTTGCGGCGGAATCTTCTCACGAAGTTTCAATCACAAAGTTTCTCCTCAGAATGCGAAAATATTTTGTTGAGCCGACCTACATGAGGAGAAATGATCGCCATAATAAAATAAGGGAAATCAGAGCTCGTACGGAAAGATATAGGCTTCCGTTTTTTTCCGTGCGTATTACGCGATTGGAATAACAGAGAATTGTGAAGGTGGTTCGATGAACCTTATGTCAGGTACTTAAATGTGATTTACGGAGTATCGCTGTGGATGTAGATATAGGGTGACTGTCTTATGCATGTTTTCTGTAAGTGATCAGCCCGTCACATTTACCTGTGGCATTAGTTTAGTTTTCCTCTTGCACTGCACGTATTTAAATTGCCAGTTTTAGAATAGCTAATCAGTTTAATTGTCCTTATAATATGTGAAATAGTGTGATTGTACGAGCAACTTTGTGGGATGTTGGGTGTGAGTGACTGTAACTGTTTCAGACTTTTTAAACGTTTTAGACAATTTCACCAATTTAATATATGCTAACTTTCGTCCCACTGATGGGATGCCTGTGAGCGGCATTGCATTCTACGAATACATCAGGGCATTGCTTGTAGATGCTTTTTGTCTGTGAGTGCATGTCTGCCGGACAGTAACTGAGATTGCCCCCTTGCGATATTGCTGTCATGAAAGCAATAAATCGATTGAGTTAAAGCTCCAACGTTTGGAACTACACAATAAACTTAATATCAAAAAATGGTTCAAATGGCTCTGAGCACTATGGGACTCAACTGCTGTGGTCATTAGTCCCCTAGAACTTAGAACTACTTAAACCTAACTAACCTAAGGACATAACACACATCCATGCCCGAGGCAGGATTCGAACCTGCGACCGTGGCAAACTTAATATCAGATTAGTATTTTACACATGACCTTGATGCGTACCATCCCACAACAGCTAGTAACTTTTATGACACTTCACATTGTTCATCGGCGCTTAGCTTCCGTCGCGCGTCTCCAGCGGTTACTATAGCTGAAGTTGGAATTATACAGTTATGCAAACAGAAATTTTAATTACTAGAGAGGAACGTTCACTTTCAATTAACTTGTGCAAATATGAATCCATTAACTACTGTGAAAATCCTCTTTCAACGGCGTAATATGTGCGTAAAATATCGTCCAAACAGGGACAGATCCACAGCTCGTACGCAGCGACCAGTGTGGAATATGGATCGCCGAACCTGCTAAGCCCTCCGGTAACGATTCGCTCCAGGACCGTATAACCCCCCCACCCCCCCCCCCCCCCGCCCCCGCCCTATCGCGCATCCTGCTCTGCTATTCCGAAGCGCTACTTCATCACTGCACATTTCTTTCGGTCTCTTCAAAGATTACCCGCCAGGACAAGCAGGGTTGATAAAAGTACGGGATGAATTAAATTCGCTTCCACTCGTCCGGCCCTGAAGCAATTCCTCCGCAGCGGATCAAGAGTGTCTCTGAATAAATGGGACGCAATCCGAAGGACTAACGGCCAAAGCGAGCGATATTCGTCCCCCTTTCTGCCGTGTCCGCCTCCAGTCTAAATGTGAGGCGTGCGTGGACTCCATTCATCAAAATGGCGACCAAATCCCTAGGTGGATCGCAGGTACCGAGTGTCTCCTATATTCGGTAATATCGCAGTATACTGCTAAGGCACCAACATGATCTGAAAGAAGAAAGCCGAGGCTAGTATTGCCAAGTGATATTTTGCGTATGAATATACAAAATTTTAAGGAATTCCTATTCGCCGCAATCTAATATCGCGCATTACAAAATTCTGGGCCTATTCGCACTCGTACACGTAGATGTCACGAAGGGCCGATTCGAGAAGATTTTACACTTTTTCCACACAAGCGACATCATTTAGCGCCTCCCTCCCCACCACTTACCTCTTTCAGCCATAAGTTGCCTTTCCTTGAGCTCGTGGTACAGCTTTTAAAAATAAATCTAAATCTCTGTAAAAGGATTGTTTTTCCTTAAAACAAGTCCAAGATAAGAAACAATTCATTCATGTTCAATATAATTACTGAGGTCTTCAAAAGCTGTTAGTGAAAGCAAATAGTACCATACCTGTTGTATTCATCTAGCGTCAATAAAAACATGCCCTCTATTAACTATACCAGTACCATCACATTTTCCGTAATGCGTACTCCCAACGGAGGCTTATTTTGTGCCCAACACAATAAATTAAAAAAATACAAATTTCGTTAATTGTTTTTAATTTTTATTAACAAAATCATTTTTAAATACATGCTGGTGTATAAAATTAGCTAGAGAAACTGAAAATATGTTACCAAAAACTTAGTAATGTCTATATATAGTGGAGGAGTACTTTATGAACGTCACAAAATTTTTTTAAAAAATACAATTTTTGATTGTCGTTGAGTTTTACGCACAACATACTTTTTAAAAGTGTAGAAATGTATAAATATGGTACCGAATTTTAAAATATGAACATGTTTGTTGCGAAAAGTCACATTCACTATTAGGACTTCCGTTTTTAGGTTACATCTTATTGAAAAATGTAAAACAATTACGTAATCTGCTGTGAGTAGTCATTAAAAATAATTTTTTTCCAAAATGTTACTATATAAAGTATATCACTGTATTACAGTATTTTTAAAAGGTGGACACGAAGTGCTCGCCCCCCTCCCCCCTTTGGTTTTGTGAGGGTGAAACAGAGTGAACAGAACGAAATTATAAAATTTCAGTTGGTTTTTAGTTTAATAATGGAAATTTTTAATTCTGTAACTACATACTATTTCAGTTCACACTGGAAAAAATGGGACAAAAGTGTGAAAAATATCATCTAATTTTATACTGACGTTTCCTTCTTGGACCGTATTTTCAAGTTAGATATATTAGCTGCAAAATTGTGCCCCGTCATTCTTGTACCACATTCCGCAACGTTGCTCAAGTTAAGGTGGTGTTTGAAACAAATTAGAGCCCAGTTAGAGGTGATTCAATCGAAAGGTTTGCATTTCAGATACACTGGTACTAACTAGGGCAGTTTTGTGGCTGCTGGTAGCCACATTTCCGCGATTACCTCGATAACAGCTCGCTTAAAGATCCGTGTTTACAGTTACGTTATTACTTCTATTGTAATAAACTTTCACCCGTGTCTGCTTTCGCTACAAATTATGACACACCCTGTACACAAATTTTGCGATTGGGCGTCTCTGGCGCCGCTCCCAGATAGGCACCCAAGCAACCTCTTCTGTCACTTTGACCTTAAACCGGTGCTAATGTCACGTTTTTAGAAGGTTGTTGCGAAGTAAAGGAAGACTTTTGGACGATTATTGCATATTCCAGAGTCTGACAGAATATTCTATAAGGAAAAACATTTGAACAAATAAATAAATGAAAAGTAATATGCGAGAAAGGGGAGGGGGGGACCTGATAGAATTTGACTGCACTACGACCCATCAATCTCTCAAATCTGCCTCAACCGTCAGCTTTCGAATACTATGCTACCAAAGTTATTTAAGGTGGAACGCCATTAACTCTACCGGTGGGACAGGGAATTCTTCGTTCTGCAGCGAAAGGGCTCTAGCCGACTACTGACTGTGAATCGCTCTCTGAAGAAGTTTGCGCCAAATAAATGGATTAAGGACGGAAAAGATCCATCGTAGTTTAATAAAAAAATTCAAATAATGCCGAGGAAACAGAAATTGTTCTCTTTCGACACAAAAAAGACAACCAGAAGTTAGTAAAATTTCATGCCTGTTCCCGAAGCATACAACTTTTACCGCCATACGTTAAAGATTTTGCCGAAAATCCCAGAAAATTTGGATTCTACGAAAATCATTAAATGGCTCAAGGCTTCCATTGAGCTACATGTAAACTAGTTTCGTGCTACAACAGGAGACAATTCATTGCATGAAAGTAAATAAAATTAAATCGGATAAAGTGTAATCACCAGCGAAGGAGGTCACAGGCAAAAGTTTCATTCACCGATTCTTGAATATTTTTCGGCTGCCTGGAACGGAAAGCTGAATTTACGGAAAAGATTAATAGGACGCAAAGAACAATTGTCGCTTTGTTACGGCGTAACTAATTGCTTTCCTTTCTTGTCTTCCATTCCCTTTGTTGTCTGTAAAATCTGTCTTGTTTGAATAATGTAACTATAGAGAGGTGCAAAAAAAATGTATCCACTGTTTAAAAGTCCATAACTAGCAAACTAATTGACAGAGTTGTCTCATCTTTGGTAGTGTAATAGTTTGTAGTTCCGGCAATCGCCACACAAGCGTTGTATTGCGTTGTTTTGTTTTGTCAGAAGACAGTCCCCAGATAGTCAATGTTTTGTTGTTAGTTGCACCTAGTTACTCCAGTAAACATGACCGGCACAAGGCTTACATTCGACGAAAGGAAGTCAGTTTTGAAGTGATAATTTAAGTAAGAAAACATTAATGAGGTTCAACGGCAATGGCGAAATAAGTATCAAACAGAGCCACTGACACGTTTTACGATTCGTCGCATTCGAGACAAATTTGAAGCCGAAGGCTATGTGAAAGATGTACTCAAACAACGATCTGTAACAGTAACAAGCCCCGATAACTCCCGTCGTGTGTTACAACAATTCACTCGCTCACCACAGAAGTCTGTGAGACAGTGTGCCCGTGAAACTGGAGTGAATCGCTCAAGTGTTCGGTGAATTTTGAAGACAGCAAAGTGGAAGTGCTACATCCCACGACTGTTACACGCAATGAACGAGGACGACCCAGATCGTAAAATGGAGTACTGCGAGTGGTTTACTAACATGTTACGCAACGATGAAGAGTTTGCAGAGATGATTGTGTTGTCTGATGAGGGACAGTTCAAACTCAGTGGTACAGTAAATTGCAGCTACTGGGCTGCCAAAAATCCGAACGTCCATGTAGACAGTGCAGTGAATTTGCCAGGAGAAAATGTGTGGTGTGGGTTGTCTTGCTGGGGCTTGATTAGTCCGTTCTTCTTTGATGGCACAGTTACCGGTGAGGTGTACCTTCAGAAGCTTCAGATATCCATTTTACCTGACATCCAAGATATGTATGGAGACGAAAGAGTTTACTTTCAACAAGCTGGTGCCCCAGCCCACTACCAAAATCGTGTTGGGGCGTATCTCGACGAAAATCTACCAGGAAGATGGATAGGCCGTAGAGGTGCTGTGGAGTATCCACCACGTTCCCCAGACCTAACTTCTCTGGAATTTTACCTGTGGGGAACACTAAAGGACGTCGTTTATCGACAACAGCCATGCACATTGGATGAACTTCGAGAATCCATCGTACATTCATGTGCAAATATCCAATTGAACACGTTGCAGTCTGTAGTTCGTGCTGCAGTTCGGTGGCTGTGTGTGGATGTTAATGGCGACCATTTCTAACACCCACAGTGATATCTTTAAGCTGGACTTTAAGCTACACTTTCACCAAAAATGAGAAGACTCCGTCAAATAGTTTGCAAGTTATGGACTTTTAAACAGTAGATCCGTTTTTTTGGACCCCTCTGAATTTGGTTGATGGATGAATCGGAAGCATTTTTGCTTCGCATGTTGGTATTTCGGTTAGTATGGGTTTATATATCGATTGTCATTGTTATTTGTAGTTCACTGTTGCTCTTTTAGTTTACATATTGTCATTTGGAAGTAGTGTGTGAAGCTGTGGACGCTGAAATTGGAGTGCCAAATGGAGACAACAGCGCAGGCAGCAGAAACATTTGCGTCATGTGTGAGTATAATGTCACTGGACAGAAAACGGCGAGAATATTGTTTTCTCGTTTTAAGGAGGATAGTGTAGACATAAGTGACTCTCCACAGTCTGGAAGAACTTTGGGATTTTGTGAAGATTATTTAATGGCCACGTCCGTCTGCTCGAAAACTGCCAAATGAGATGAATTGTGTTCATTGCATCATCGTGTGACGTTTACATGCAGTGGTGAAGATTCAAAAATCGCATGCTCTCAGGTAAACTCACAAAAATCAACGGGTGGACGCAATTACATATCTGCTTGCTCGCCATCAATTGACTCGTGAACAAACCGACCGATACTGTGCTGTATCGTTACTGGCGACGAGAAGTTGTATCTTTATGTTAACATAAGGAAAAGAAAGGTATATTTGAGCCGAAAAAAAGCAGCAACTGCCCGCACAACGACCTGAGTGGATTCACAGAAAATAATGTTATGCTCTGGTGGAACAGCGACGGTGTGGGGCACTACGAATTTCTTCCCTAGAGGTGTAACCATCATTGCTGACATTTATTTTCAACAACTGAGATGGCTTGCAGACGCAGTCCAAGAAGACCAGTGAAGTAATGCTACTCCACGATAATACCCGCTCTTATTCTGCTAGACTCAAAAAAACACTATACACGAGTTTGGTTGGGAAGCCATTTCGCACCCACAGTATTCATCTCATCTTGAGCCCTCAGATTTTGACGTTTCCGTTCTCTATCGGACAACCTTCAAGGAACTTTGTAACCTCCCCCTTACTAATCGACCTATCCTGCTTGCGATGTAAAATATGACCGTGGATCGCGTGGATACCTAATTGGATAAGGCTATCTTTCCCGAAGGAGTAATACCGATAAGTAGGGGGAAAGTGTACAATCGATCTTTCTGATAGAAAAGTCTACTAAAATTAAAAAAGTAATTAAACCGAACAGGGCTACAATTCGGAAAAATGAAAGTTATTTGGTCCATTCACTCACGGACAACACTGGACAGAACAGGGTTTCCACTGATCATGAAGCCAAAAGTTACACCAATGAACGAAAAGGAAATAATTACGGCCGCCAGCCCACTAAGGCGATTTACATTCAAAATCCCGTAGAAGATGATGGGAAAGAAAAACATTTATTACTAAACACTGATGTGGCAACTGAAGGTTGTCACGTTTTTGACACTAATTTTAAGTGAGTATGTAATGCTAAAGAAAACTAAGAAGTCACTTTTACGTTACGTTTGTCACTAAATTTTGAAAAAGGCAGTCGAGTAATGACTTGAAAATATCCACTTAAACTGTATGTTAGTATTGAACTTCGTTACATGAACAAAGACTTTCAGAGACCTCAACATAACGTCATCAAAGGAATTTAGAGAAAGGCAAGCAGTTTTTATTTTGCAGTTACTTAATTTTCAAATTGGATTTCATATTATTGTCTGAACAACTGGGCCTGTTTTACTGACTTGAACAGAATTAAATACTAGAATACGTACCACACCAAAAAGCCATGTGCTCCAAGCTGTATGTAAAATAAATAAAACTTCCGCACTCTTAATTTGTGCATTTTCTTTAGATTTGGATTTTTTCTAGTGATAGACTCTCTAACTTCAGTTAGCATATAAGGAAAAAAGGGAACAAGGACCCAGGTTGGTAACAATGTCTGGGGGCAGTGAGGACACAATCTCCCTGAATTTAACTGATTATTATTTAAATAAAGTTCATTAATCAGATCACATTAAGTTGTGATGATGGGTTAGCCATTAATACTTTCTACCAATGATCAGTCTTACTTCAGTGCTGTGCGTGCGACGAAACTCGGAGCCGACGACGAATCTCTGTTGCTGGAACTGCTGCTGTTGTTGAAGACGGTAGCATCTTGTGGGGCCACAGCTAATTACAGGAACGGGCAATTTTAGTTAATACAGCCTCTTCCGCCCGTCCACTGTCCTTCCTCCTGCTGCTAGTCATCTGGCCGGCGCGCGTACATGATGTCGCCGAAATGGTACTCTCTACTGCGAGAGCGAAACACCACGTTTCCGCACACTGCAAGCGCTGGAACCCGTCTCCCGCTCTCTCCGAGTGCTCCGCGCAACAACCCCCTACCCAAAGATTTTACAACGCACAAGCTCTTCTGTCATCGTTGCTAGTCTATGCAAATAACAATTCCTTTGGCTTTTTTCCAGAGCTTATAAGTTTCACAGTAAAATACAGATAAGTACAATGAAACGTCAACAGACTTTTACCTAAATGTACACATGCAGCGAAGCAATATCCTTATTTATTAAAAGAAAGCATTTAAATTACAAACAATTACATACAATTAAAATAAATTATATACCGGTAGCAAGTGCCATGCATCCTGCATTTTCGGTGTTAAAACTTCCTTTCCGGATGAAAATGCTCTCCGAACATGG
Organism: Schistocerca gregaria; assembly: GCF_023897955.1. Classification (NCBI taxonomy): domain Eukaryota; kingdom Metazoa; phylum Arthropoda; class Insecta; order Orthoptera; family Acrididae; genus Schistocerca; species Schistocerca gregaria. Next base: position 165,102,378 of record NC_064922.1, read on the forward strand.
CTTGACGAGTTCTTCCCTCCAAAAGCACGCGATTTCTACAGTCTGGGAATCGTAAAGTTGCCCAAGCGATGGCAGATTGTTGTAAATAGTGCAGGAGATTATTTATTATATATGATATCTGTTATATCTGTTGTGTTTATTAAACTTACGCACCAGCCCTTTATTGCCGATATGTGAAGGTGATGTGTAGGTGTACTAAGTGCTGTCATTCGATCCTTTTGTTAATTTCGATTGTAAACTATCGTGGTGAGTTAAAACTAACTCATTCATAAATAATAACTCTCAGTTTGTATCGCCGGAAAAGTAACATATTTTAAAGTTCTTTCTTCCTTTCATATGTATAGAGATATGAGCTGCACTACACTGAATATAAGTTCTTGTCGATTTTAGTTGTGTGGCCTTTAGGCAGTTGTCTAAGGCATTTTATGCGCCTCATGTTTGGGATTCTATTGATGGAGATCTCCTCAGAGTTTAAAGTCTTCGCTAGTTGATTTTCGAACTCAGACAAACTCAGTAAAACGAACTGCTTATACCTTAACCGAATAATGCTCCGATCTTATCATTCGACCGCCGCCAGTGATCGTGACGTATACTGCGGTAGAGTTGCTGTTGGTTGCTTTATTTAGCACTGTGCCAATTCTTACAGCAGGCGCTGAATTGATATCTATTATCGATTTTGCTATTTGAATTTGAGCGTTATTTGCCCTATAGCCATAACAACATGGGTAACGATTTTCTGGAGTGTTTTCATACGTGTTTCATACGGTGTTTTAAAATATGTTAAAGCCTGCCAAATATTATAGGTGGTTCACTGAAATATGTTTGTAGTTGTGGTATTAAAAACTAAATGTACCTTATTTTAAATAGAGCAGCGGTGGTTGTAAAGTACGTACTTCTGCAGTAAACAAAAAGGACGTTTGTGAGGTCTTATGGAAGAAACGTCAGTAAAATTGAAAACTGACTCAGAAAAAGCAAGTGTCTTTGTATTCATACTCAATGAAAACTCAATTTTTGAACGATTAAGTCTCTTGAAGACATCCAGGAATCACAATGGGATTTTCCGGAGTTTACTCAAACGAATGGCTATGCTGTTTGCTTGCCAACTTAAGTTACAGACAGCAGCACAAAACAATTCGAAATACTGTACGCAATAATGTAGACAGCTAGCCAGTGATATTCCTTGTTTCAATGTTACTGATTTTCTGAGAAAACAATGATAATGTTCCACCGAAGAGGAAGGTATTTTTTCAATAGAAGAACCTCGAGAACGGTGCGAAAGCATTGCGACAGAATGCGCTAAACCTCCTGTTAACTTTAGGTTCTGATCGCCCTTACGCCTCCATTTTTCTCCTCCCATCGAGAAGTGAGGTGTCGTGGCCATCGGGGCTTTCTTTGGACGTGACCTTTTGCGAACAGGATAAAGAAATGTCAGGTCACCTTCACCCAACGGTCACTGGATGAGGTCACTTCCCTGAGCTAGCGCAAAACAAGCTTACAGAATTAAAAAAAAAACGTCCCAGCTGTTTCTAACTTGTCGGTGTGGAGCGATGTTACTGTTTTATTTGATGGAATTGTCACTGTTACACAAAACAATTGGGAACTTATTTCTCTTAGTAAACATGCTTTCACAGGACATAACATTTGACGCCTGTTACAAAAAGAAGTCCTGACATTTCGGCTGTAAAAGCTCTTAAAAAACACACACACACACACACACACACATACACAGTGAACACGATATACTACAAAGCTATCCGCTAATTCTTTCGTGACGACTCGGTAGAAAAATTTAAATTTCACTCTCTCTCTCTCTCTCTCTCTCTCTCTCTCTCTCTTCCCCCCCCCTCTCTCTCTCTCTCTCTCTCTCTCTCTCTCTCTCTCTCTCTCTCTCTCTCTCTAGTGTAAACAGGATGCGCCAGGAACAATGCTCTATATTTAGAGATACAACACGAAGCAGAAACGTCTAGTAAACATAGGCTCCAAAACGCATACCTTAGAGAGATATGAACACTTCTTCAGCTTTGATACGGTTAAACAAATCTCTTGTACTGCAAGTTTTTTGTTTTTACTGTTTTAGGATGATGTAGTATGGACCAAAACAAGAAAAAAATTGCGAAGTAAACGTGAGCTGTAAATGGCATACCTTAAGAGCTATGACCACTTGCTCAATAGAAGAGATGTTTCACAGTAGCGAAGATGAGCAAGTGCTCATAGCACTTAAGATGTGCATTTTCGATACCGTGTTTGCTGAGCATTTTTCTTGTTTTGTTCCATACTACCCCTTCCCAAAATACGGAAAGCATAGAGCCTGCAGTAGAACAGGTTCGTTTCACAGTATCGAAGAAGAGCTCATAGACTGTCTAGTTAAGCCGTCTAGTTACTGCAGTTGCTACACTTTTGCGATAGCATACTCGAATTCGAATTTTCAGTTCCGGGTGTAGGCGTAACTTTATTTCTTTTGCTTTGAGGTTCCCAATGATTCCATAAGATACATTGTTCCTTAAACGATACATATCCCAAAAGAACAATATTTTTGACGCTGAAAGTAATAATTGTTAATGAGACATGTCAGAAACACCAGTGAAGAGTAATAATTAGTTACAGCTGAGTCATTATTCCCGCACCCTAAGCTGACACTCGGCGCAATGGCTGATGTGAGCATCAGTAAAGACATTTATACCCGCTTCCATCAGTCACTGCGCTCAGTCGTACGACAGAAAATAATTACAAAACTTAAAAAGGCATAGATAATAAGCTTTCATACCACACAGAGTACGATCAGACAGGTGTAATGTTTTAAGGACACTTTTAGTGACACCATGTCTTTCACTGCACCCTCATTTCTATTTTAGTATATAATCATTTCGCGTGTTTTGTGTAAGACGTGCTGTAATTACTGTATAACGAATAAGAAGCATATACAATATCACACAGTCTAAAACTGGGAAATAAAAAAATGTATACTTTCGAACTGGAGTGTTCTGACGCACAAGCTCTGCACGCTCCACTGCACTAACATGGGAGCACTAATACGGCATACTCTGTGGATATATTTGTCGGACGTCTGATTACACTGAACTGTATGTTGGTGATTGTCGGTGATTGTCGGACATGTGATCCCGCTGCTACAATATTGTCAATGTCCGAACACGCATGTTTCGATTCAAGTGCTTGCCTGAGATTCCTTTGGTGTAACATAACATTTTGTTCCTCGGCCATTCAGAATGTCTTGTCGAACTAAATTGCCGGCCGCGGTGGTCTCGTGGTTCTAGGCGCGCAGTCCGGAACCGTGCGACTGCTACGGTCGCAGGTTCGAATCCTGCCTCGGGCATGGATGTGTGTAATGTCCTTAGGTTAGTTAGGTTTAAGTAGCTCTAAGTTCTAGGGGACTAATGACCACAGCAGTTGAGTCCCATAGTGCTCAGAGCCATTTGAACCATTTCGAACTAAATTATCGATACTAGTAACAAGTTTATCTTTCTGTTATAATTGTTTTTTGTCTCTGGTGCTAATGGAATCATTAGGAGAAGAAATGAGCAGTATAGCAAGGGGAGTTCAGGGACAAAGTAAATCACCAATAAAATCACCAATTACGTCATCAATGAGTTGTTGGTGCCCCTACCACCACCTACCTCTGGCAAAAGCCAGTTGCCCCCTGTGTAAAATGGCTACTTCCCCAGACATAAATCCTCAGGAAATTCAAAATTTAGAGATGATGTTTCAACATGGTAACAGAGTACAATGGTGCAACTCTATGACGTCAGAATTCTAGACGATGGACTTGGGATACTGTGACGGCCTTAGTGTGATGTCATAATCCAAGATGGCTGACCTCTAGTACTGCAGCAATTTCATGACGTCAGAGTCGAATATGTTAGGACAAAAGGAAATAATTTGCCTGTAGAAAGCTGTTGGGATATTCTTAGTATATAATTCCATACTGCGTGTCATAAGTTGAGCAATCCCCTCTGATGTCACCAATCAGACAGGCCAACACAAGAATCACACAGCATTGTGATAAATAACTTCAAAATTTGGAACCCACATTTCACCCCGAAACACCACATACCATAACTTCAAAATGGTGAGAAATTCCACTTCGCAAGTTGGAAGTGATTGGCAGTTTGCTGGCTGAGAGAACTATACGGCTCCTGTCCTAACTTTTCAACTGAACCGTCCACTGATGAAACCTGTATGATTGTTCTCATCACGTTCAGCAGGAATAGAACAGGAGCAATGGCTTGTTTATTTAAGCAAATACCACGCCTGCTCCCTACTCATAGTCGCAAAGTTCATGATTGCTAGACCGGCCGAGAAATTCACCACCACCACCACCACCACCACCACCACAACCACCACCACCATCGCCGCGAAAAGCCACTAACATCTGAGTACCGTGAACCACTGTCAGGCTGGGAGGGGGTGAAGAGTTACCTGGTAAGGTCGTCGTGCCATATAAGACGTACGGGCCCCCAGTTAATATAGAGGGGAACATGAAAAATGCAGGAAGTACACCTGTAGCATATGAACAATGACAATTATTCACAATGAGAGAAGTTGAAAATAATCAGCATGGTCAGCATGGATATATGGGTTCGTCGTCTCTGTGACAGTCTTGCTGCAGATTTCTAGACATGCGTTATAATTGGGCTTTGTAGGACTTCCCTTGATAGGTCACGGGTGTGTTACACAAAGGGAGCAGCTACTCTGGTGTCAGAGTACCTGTGGAGTGCACATGAGGATTTTTCAGGTTCGACACTAGATTGAGGAGCTCTGATGAACACTCGCCAGTCCATGCGCAGCAAGGGAAGTCATCCGGCGTTCAGAATAAAGACACGTCGATTGTCATCATTTCATCAGTAAGCTGTCGAAGTATTCGTGATAAAACTTTCCGAATTTATTGCCCTCCAGGAGAGTTCCCGTGCTCTGATTATTCTTGACACGTAAACCCATCTGGTGACATATAACAGATGTTGGTAAAACCAAGTTAATTGTTGGATGTTTTCACCGGCCACCCGATTCTGCTGTAAAAGTTTTGGAGTCATTCGAAGAATGTCTACGGTCAATAGCCCGTAAGTACCCAGATCATGCAAAACTAGTTGGAGGATACTTACACTGGGATGTCTATGGACGCATTACGGGGGGTACAGTCAGTCATGCGAAATGCTTTCGAATCCGTTTTCTGAAAATCGTCTTGAGCAGCTAGCTCGGCAACCCACGCGCATTGGAAATACCTTAGACCTTTCAGTTACAAATAGATCGATCCTTATCTACAACGTTAGTAGCAACTATGATTACGGAAGTTAATAAATCAATCAGGAAGACTAGGAGAGCCTTTCTGCTAGATAGAGCAGATACGCAGTTATTAACATCTCTTGTAGACAATGAACTGGTATTACCTACTTCCAGTATGATGGATGTAGAGGAACTATGGGCAATACAAAATTGTTAAGACTTTCGTGGCCACTTGTTGACAAACTGCTTATTTGCTTCTGTCTCGGGTTCTTCGGCCGACGTTCGTGTGATGATTTTGCTGACGTTTCGCCAGCACGAGTGGCTGGCATTGTCAAAGCTTCACCCTCCATTGCCGGAGGTGAACTGGAGCCGGGCTCGCGGCCGCAGACTATATGTACCTTGCGCGCCAACGTCCGAGGGCTTCTCCGCGGTCATTTCCGCGGTCATTTCCGGTGCGTTTCTCCTCTTGCTACCTGCTACGGTCGTTCTCTGCAGTACGGGAAGCCAGGAGCCGTTTACCTTAAGGCTTTCTTCTTTCTTGTTGAAGCTGTTCCCGTGTTTGTGTATTTCTACAGCTTCTCTGTACAAGCGGGTGTGATAGTGCTTCTCTACAGCCAGAACTTCCGTGTCGGTGAATTTTATTACATGTACCTGGTCGGTCTCACTCAGTGCGTGTTCTGCCACGGCCGATTTTTCCACCTGTCCCAACCTGCAATGTCGCTTATGTTCTTTGATCCTGGTGTTGATTGATCTTCATTGCTAACACCGAAGCGGCCATTCGGACCCTTCCTTGTGAAAGGGCAGAGGAAATACGCACTGAAACAGCCAGGATACTGCGCCGAGCTAAACCACCAGCATGCAATCTGAAGAAAGAAGAAGTACAAGCTATTAAGAATCTTAACGCTGACAAGAGTATATTGGTACTGCCTGCCGATAAGGGGAATGCGACCGTCGTAATGAAGACCGAAGATTATGAACAAAAGATCCGAGACCTATTAGATCCGACGACGTACCGAAAACTAAGCGCAGATCCGACGCAGCGTATCACACGGAATACGAATCGGTTAATCAAGGCATCTTCTGTTCCGGAGGACATACAGAGATACCTGCGCAACACAGAAGCCCTACCACCTCGCCTGTATGGATTACCTAAGATCCATAAGAACAACGTTCCATTAAGACCGATTGTTAGCGCTCCTGGCTCACCGACATATAAACTGGCAAAACACTTGGCCTCTCTGCTCCAGCCGCACGTGGGGAAGACCGACACGTACGTAAAGGACTCAGGACATTTCATCGAGAAGCTGAAGAAACTAAAACTTGCACCAAACGACATCCTGGTCAGCTTTGATATTGTTTCTTTGTTTACGAAAGTGCCACTCAGTGACGCTCTGGAGCACATCGGTTCCATTTTCCCGCAAGACATCATGAAGCTCTTCCATGCCTGTCTCACCACGAGCTATTTCACGTGGAATGGCAATTTCTACCAACAGCTGGAAGGCGTTGCCATGGGTAGTCCTCTTAGTCCAGTGGTGGCCAACTTCTTCATGGAACATTTCGAAGCACAGGCACTGGACTCGGCGACTTGTAAACCTAAGGTGTGGTACAGGTACGTCGATGATACTTTCGTCGTGTGGAGCCATGGTGAAGAACAGCTCGGTGACTTCCTAAGACACTTGAACAACCTCCACGCCAACATAAAATTTACCATGGAAGTGGAAAAGGACAAAAAACTACCATTTCTAGATGTGCTGGTCACAAGGGATGGCCAAAACCTGGGACATAGCGTGTACCGAAAACCGACGCACACGGACCGATATCTGCACAAACTGTCAAACCACCACCCGAGCCAGAAAAGAGGCATGATTCAGACGCTCGTAACGCGAGCAGCACGAATATGTGAGCCGCAGCACCTTAAACGCGAAATGCAACACCTGGAAAGTGTTCTGAGGAGCAATGGGTACTCCACAAATGATATTAGAAGTGTAACAGAGCCAAACCACCGGCGAAGTAAGAAACCAGAAAAAGAAATGTCGGGTACGGCCTTTCTGCCATACATTCCCAGAGTGACGGACAGAATCGGCCGTATATTACACAAGCACGGCGTAAAGACAATTTTCAAACCGACAAGGAAGATCAAAGAATGTCTTAGATCGGCAAAGGATAAAAGGGACCCACTTGCAATGTCAGGAATATACCGCTTACCATGCACATGCGGGAAAGTTTATGTCGGAATGACTGGAAGATCAATCAACACCAGGATCAAAGAACATAAGCGACATTGCAGGTTGGGACAGGTGGAAAAATCGGCCGTGGCAGAACACGCACTGAGTGAGACCGACCAGGTACATGTAATAAAATTCACCGACACGGAAGTTCTGGCTGTAGAGAAGCACTATCACACCCGCTTGTACAGAGAAGCTGTAGAAATACACAAACACGGGAACAGCTTCAACAAGAAAGAAGAAAGCCTTAAGGTAAACGGCTCCTGGCTTCCCGTACTGCAGAGAACGACCGTAGCAGGTAGCAAGAGGAGAAACGCACCGGAAATGACCGCGGAGAAGCCCTCGGACGTTGGCGCGCAAGGTACATATAGTCTGCGGCCGCGAGCCCGGCTCCAGTTCACCTCCGGCAATGGAGGGTGAAGCTTTGACAATGCCAGCCACTCGTGCTGGCGAAACGTCAGCAAAATCATCACACGAACGTCGGCCGAAGAACCCGAGACAGAAGCAAATAAGCAGTTTGTCAACTATGGGCAAGTTTTAAGCAGATTGTAAATCGTGGTCTGGAGAGTTTTGTGCCTAGTAAGTGGATAAATGCTGGAGAAGACCCACCATGGTTTAACAATGAAACTCGGAGGATACTGAGGAAGCAGAGACTGTTGCACTCTCGGTCCAAAAGAGAACGCATAAATGACGACAAGCGAGTCAGTATAGATTCGTGCGTCTGTGAAAGGATTTTTGCGAGAAGCATGCAACAACTACCGCAGTCACATCGTAGCAAAATATCTGTTAGAGAAACCGAGAAAATTCTAGTCGTGTGCAAAATCGCTAAGCGGGTCTAAGGATTCCAATCAGTCCCTTGTTGATCAATCTGCTTTGGCAGTTGAAGATAGCAAAGTGAAAGCGGAAGTTTTAATTTTGACGTTCAAGAAATCGTTCACGCAGGAGAATCGTACATAATCTGACCATCGGACAAAGTCCCTTATGGACGACACAGTGATACACATACCTGGCGCAAGGAAACAACTGAAAGGTTTGAAAGCAAATAAATCACCACGTCAAGATGGATTCGCAGTTTGATTGTACAAAGAGTACTCAATGGCACTGGCCCCTTATGCAGCTTGCATTTATGGTGGATCTCTCGCCCAGCACAAAGTCCCAAATGACTGAAAAAAAAACGCAGATGACTCCAGTGTATACGAGGGGTAAAAGAACTTACACAAGAAATTACAGTCCAATATCGCTAACCTGTTTGCTGCAGAATCCTTGAACATATTCTCAGTTCCAGCATAATAAACTTGATTGAGACTGAGAAGCTTATGTCACATCGCTCGTGTGAAACTCAGCTTGTCTTATGTCTCACATGATTTACTGAGAACTATGGAAGCCGGCCGCTGTGGCCGAGTGGTTCTAGGCGCTTCAGTCCGGAACCACGCAGCTGCTACGGTCGCAGGTTCGAACCCTGCCTCGGGCATGGATGTGTGTGATGTCCTTAGGTTAGTTAGATTTAAGTAGTTCTAAGTTCTGATGACCTCAGATGTTAAGTCCCATAGTGCTTAGAGCCATTTGAACCATTTGGAACATCGAACCTTATAACATTGCCCTCTGCTCGAAAATGGTCACAGTCGATATACTGTGCAATCGCACACACGTCTGTAATTGAAGCACTGGAAAATGCATCGTACCTAAAAGGCCATACTGCCACGATAAGGACGTACATGGTTTTTGTGTAACTGGTCACAAATCATTCAGATCACTTACTGCAGATGTGAACTGTTTTCTGCTGTCCCGAGTGTCACTCGAATTGAAACCTATTGTTCGTAACGGTTTTAAATATCGAACTGTTGTCCTTCTATTACATACTTTGTCTCGACAGAAAATATTCACTCATTAGACGTTCTGGTAAGTGATTATTATTTTCTTCTCACTGTGGCTAGGTTGCTACGATGGTGTCAGGTCCAGGATTCGTCCCTCTGTTGATCCAAAGGTTTCACGTGTGTCAGTGATGTTTTAATGTGAAAAATGTAAAGATGCTTTTTGGATCAAGGTCAACGCTAAACAGCATCCTATAATTGGCAGGGTAGGTCAATTAAAACGATAGAAGAAGGCTAAACCATTCCCAGCAAAGTATCACATTGCTCAAAGCAGTCTTCAGATTAAGAGCAGTTTTAAGTTTATTTACAATTTTTTTCCATTTTGAACTAGTTAGTGTCTTCAGAACATCAACGTTCATACAAAGGCATTTGAAAGATTTTTATCTACACAGTTATCGTTTGACAGCGGATAAGAACATCAACTGACGACTGAGATAAGTTATAAAGTGCTTAAGACACTAGACACAATGTTAGCAGTATCAGGGATCAAAATCTATTCTCCATCTAGATGTAAGTTTCACCTAGTGCTACAAAATGCCTCCATGTGATACAAGGAAAATTTCTGTGCATATTCTAGTTTCTGATTTCATTCTCCCTTCTTATGCAACATTTCCTAATAAAGGTCCGTGAGGAGTTAAACACTAACCTCGATAATATGATTATGATTTTCCGTGTGGATAAATTCAACATATAAAAGATTTTTATTCAAACGATTTGTTTGTTGTGTTACTACGAGAAAAATTTCATTTCATTATTTTCTGTGCTTCTACCTTTATCGTGACTCTTAGACTGACCATCCAAAGGGATGACTACACGTAGAAGTTATGGCTCAGTGTCAGTTCGTCAATACCTACAGTTGGTACGAGCTGCAGGAGGCTAGTCAAAATTTCTTTCGTTTCGTAGGGAAGTTCGAGGTCTGGGAACTGCGTCTTTGACTGGTAATCGAAACGCACTGGGCCCCGGCTTCTAACCCATCCACTGATAATAAACAGTTTCGGGGAAATCTCTTGCCCTTGGGATGAGATTCTGCCCCTGCACGTCGGAAAAATGAATGACGTGAGCGTGCAGAAGCCCAAGGAAACCAATCGATTAAACATTTACGGTTTATATCCGCTTCACATGTGGACTGTAATTGAAAAGCATTATGGTGGTTTTTTGATTTTCTTACGATTAAAGTTTAATACCCCATTCAAATCTTAGGGAGGAGCTAACCAAGCGTGAAATATTGAATAGGCAATGGAAAGGCAATATATATAACGTGTCGGCGCGGGAAATGTCTGACGTTTGAACTTGCTAAGGAAGGTAGAAAATCTTAAAAGGGAAATAGTAAGGCTCGAACTAGATATTGTGCGGGTCAGGGAAGTAAAATGGAAGACAATGATTTCTGGTCAGATGAGTATAGGGTAGGCTAATATCGATAGCAGCAAAAAATGCTATAACGGGAGTAGTATTGTTTGTAAATAGGAAAGTAGGGCAGAGCGTGAGTTACTATTAGTCGAAAGCAAACGAATGGCAACAACAATAGTCAAGTAGTACAAACCTACATCACAAGCAAAAGATACACAGAAAGGGCTTGAAAATGCTGAACGGGCAATTCAATATGTAAAAGGAGATAAAAATCTAATAGTCATGGGGGATTGGAATACGGTTGTAGGGGAAATAGTAGAAGGAAGAGTTATGGGAGAATATGGCCTCGATAGTAGGAACCAGAGAGGAGAAATACGAATTGAGTTCTGCAATAAATTTCAGATCGTAATAGTAAACGGAAAGTGGTGTACTTGGAACAAGCCTAGAGATACGGAAGGTTCCAGCTGGCTTACATTTAGGTCAGACAGATTCCGTAATCAGATATTGGATTGTAAAGCATAACTAGGTGCAGACACAGACTCGGATCGCAATTGAATAATGATTAAGAGTAGACTGAAGTTTAAGCGACTCGTACGGAATAACCAATGTGCAAAGGAAGAGGATACTAAAATACTGAAGTAATCATGTACATTCGAAATCCTCTGAAGCTATAGATACTAAGATAGCAAAAACCAAAGCAGACAGCTTAGCTGAAGCTTGAAGAGGAATGGACATTCTAAAAAGTGCAGTGCCAGAATTTGGACATATAAGCGTCGGACAATGAAGTTAATTGAGAAGAATCCTTCAGTTACGGACGTAATCCACTGAGGTGACGGAATTCATGGGATAGCGATATGCTGGTATACAGATGGATGCAATAAGGCGTACACAAGGTATACAAGGGTAGTGCATTGCGGGACATGACACTTGTATTCAGGTGATTAATGTGTAAAGGTGTCCGACGTGGTTACAGCTGCACGACAGTAATTAAGACTTCGCTCGCGGTATGGTAATAGTTGGAGCTAAACATTACATTTCAAATATCGTTAGGAAATTCAGGTCCACAATGTCAACAATATGCCGAGATTACCACATTTCGGACACTACATCTCACCAAGGACATAGCAATGGCCGACACTTAGTAAACTATCCGCCCCCGGAAGGCGAGTGGTCAGCCCGACAGAATGTCAATCCCAAGGGCCCGGGTTCGAGTCTCGCCTGGATCGGAGATTTTCTCCGCTCAGGGACTGGGTGTTGTGTTGTCCTAATCATCATCATTTCATCCTTACAGACGTGCAAGTCGCCGAAGTGGCGTCAAATCGAAAGACTTGCACCTGGCGTATGGTCTACCCGACGGGAGGCCCTAGTCACACGACATTTACTTTTACTGCGTGAAATAAGCGCAGAAATCAATATGGGACGTACGACAGTGCAGCGAAATTTGGCGTTAAAGGTCTATGGCAGCAGACGAACGACACGAGTGCCTTTACAAACAATACGACATCTTCTGCAGCGCCTTTCCTGGCTCGCGACCATACAGGTTGCACCTTAGAGGACTGGAAAACCGTGGAGTAGTCTGATGGATCCCGATTTCGGAGCTGACGGTAGGTTTCGAGTACGGCGCAGACCCCACGAAGCTCTGGATCCAAGCTGTCAACGAGGCACTTTGCAAGGTGGTGGTGGCTCCATAATGGTATGGACTGAGTTGAAACGGAATGGATTGGGTCCGCTCGTCCAACTGAATCGATCATAGACTGAAAATGGTTGGTAGGCTACATGGAGACCGTTTGCAGCCATTCATGAACTTCACGTCACCGGCCACAACTGTTCGCGATAGGTTTTGACAATTGAAGCGAAACACCTTGGGCACCGATGTCGCCCGATATGAATACGATCGAAAATTTATGAGACACAAGGTTCACGCACAAAATGCTGCACCGCTGCACTCTCGCAATTACCGACGGCTCTAGAGGCAGCATGGCTCAATGTTTCTACATGGGGCTTCCAACGACTTGTTCAGTCCATTTCAGTTGGAGCTGCTGCGCTGCGCCGAGCAAAGGGAGGTTCGACATAGTTCAAATGGCTCTGAGCACTATCGGACTTATCTGGGGTCATCAGTCACCTAGAACCTAAAACTACTTAAACCTAACTAACCTAAGGACGTCACACACATCCATGCCCGAGGCAGGATTCGAACCTGCGACCGTAGCAGCAGCGCGGTTCCAAACTGAAGCGCCTAGAACCGCTCGACCACAATGGCCGGCTGGTTCGACATGATATTAGGTTGTATGCCACGACTTTTTTCATCTCGGTGTACTTCAATTGATGAGCGAAATTACACACATCAAAAAAAAGTTTTGTATCACCTCAGTTCCGAGAGTTCCGCAACCTGTACAGACAATGGGAATATAGATCAACATAAATATCATTTCCGCCCTTTTTATTGCTCATGAAAACCACACATTGCATGTTGTATCACCATACAGCGAGACCTTCAGAGGTGGTGATCCTGTACACAAGTACCTCTAACACCCAGTAGCACGTCCTCTTGCACTGATGGGTGCCTGTATTAGTCGTGGCATACTATCCAAAAGTTCAACAAGGCGCTATTGGACAGATTGTCCGATTCCTCAACGTCGATTCGGCGTGGATCCCTCAGAGTGTTTGTTGGCTCACATCGTCCATACACAGCCCTTTTCAGTCTATCCCAGGCATGTTCGATAGGGTTCATGTCTGGAGAACATGATGGACACTGTAGTGGAGCGATGACGGCATCCTGAAGGAAGTCAAATACAAGATGTGCACGATATGTGCGCGAATTGTCGTCCATGAAGATGAATGCGTCGCCAATATGCTGCCGATATGATTGCACTGTCGGTCGGCGGATGGTATTCACGTATCGTACAGCCGTTACGGTGCAATCCATGACCACAAGTGGCATACACTCGTCGGTGAAGAGAATGTTATGTCAATCCTGCGCGGTCCATTCGGCATGTTGCTGGGCCCATCTGTACCGCGCTGCATGGTGTCGTGGCTGCAAAGATGGACCTCGCCATTGACGTCGGGAAAAAGAGATGGGGTCCCTCCACGCCCGCACCAACGTGGTGACCAAATCAAAAGTTCTACTGTCACCTCCGTAAACTTGTTAGTTATCTAGTAAGTGGATCACAGGATGCTGGGCTGTGATGATGTCCGTGCGTCTGAGTATGACTACGCATTAACACGGTCCATCAGGTGATAGATAGTGGACGAAACGCGAGTGAGGGTAGCGATTTGAAGAGCAGAGGGAAAAAAGTGCCTTGGCTCGTGCCGTGGGAAAAAAACCTCTGCGACAGTGGGATGGGTAGTAAGAGCAGTAGTGGCTTACTAGCTGAGATAGTTCATGCAAGGTTGAATTTGTTAGTATATGTATCATGCATCATTACCGTGACAAGCGATGGCGATTTGTCCCAGTTGCAGCAGCTGCTACATTCCTGGAACAATCAAGATCGTTATACAGTAGTGGGAGATCGGCCATAGATCATCTCACTATGTGGGGGATGTGTGGAGCTTGTCTGCATGCGGTACATCTTCCCTGTGTGGTGCCAGTTATTCGGCAGTGTGTTTCAGCTGGATATCCAGTAATGGCGTCTAATTAGCAGGGGCTCGCCTGTACCGTTATGTTTGTGTATGCTTGGCCATAGATGTTAGGTCCTCACAAGTATGTCTTTTGGTCTGTTATGTTTCCATCTATGGTTGTGGTCGTAGTTCCCCAGATTCAGAATAAACGGGTTCTGCGAATGTCTGGAGTTCCTGTATAGTCTTGTGGTGAGTTTGTGGATTTCCTCCTTGAGAGTTTCAAGTCGGTATTCCCGGTGAATGTCCGCGATGCGTGTGTATCGTGGAGCATTGCTTATGATTTCGAGTACTTTGTTTTGTATGAGCTGCAGACGGCGCAGGCGTGTGGGCGCAGCGTATCCCCAGACAGGAGCTGGTCGGATAAGTGTCATGTACATGGACGTCGACACGCTTCTGTTCAGTGTGCTACGCCTGTTCAGCATAGGATAGAGCTGTTTGAGCCTAGCGTTTGCTCGGTTGGTCATGTGTTGTATGTGGTCCCCTCAGAGTAGTTTCCGATCCAGCCAGACACCGAGGTATTTGACTTTCTCGCGGAAACGTATTGGACGTGCATGTAGAGTTATTGGTCTGCAGTAGCGGTGCTTGCGCAGTTGCTTCGGTCTTCTAGTGAACAGAACGGCTTCGCACTTGTCGACGTTTACTTTAACACGCCATTTCTCCAACCAGGGCTCAGCCACTCTGAGTGCAGTCTGTAGGCGTGACGTAATGTTTGATGGTTTCCAATCTTGCGCAAGGGTGGCTGTGTCATCCGCGTAGATTGCCATCGTTGTGTGTGGTTGGGAGATCGTTTATGTAGAGGTTAAACAGTAGGGGCCCTAGGATGCTTCCCTGGCGTACTTCCGCGTGTATACCGTGTCGTGTTGATTGTTTCCCTGCACGTCAGTGTGGAAACTCCTGTCTGTGAGGTATGAGTGTATGAGACGCAGCAGCCCGCCGGGGAATCCCGCGTCGCTAAGTTTGCGAATGAGGTCGTTGTGCCATAGACGGTCGAAAACCTTTTCGATATCCAGGAACACCGCCCCTCTAGTTTTGTTTATGTTGAAGCCATATGTTATGTGTTCAACGACCCGTAGGAGTTGTTGTGTTGTGGAGTGGGGATTCCTGAAGCCGAATTGCTCCGGTCTCAGGATGTCATTTGTTATGCAGTGCCTAGTGATGCGTTTGAGAATCACCTTCTCAACAATCTTACTGTGCGAGCTCAGAAGGCTGATGGGTCGGTAATTTTGTGGGAGGCTGTGGTCTTTCCTCGGCTTCCTGAACATCAGGACCTTGGCCGTCTTCCAAAAGGCGGGGAAGTGTTGGTGTTTTAGTATGGCATTCGTTATGTGTGTTAGGTACTCAGTTGCTTTATCCGTGAACTCCTGGAAGACACGGTTTTGAATGCCATCATGACCAGGGTCTTTCCTAGCAGCGGAATGCATTATAGCCCAGGAGACTTCGGCTGTGCTAGCATGTCGAATGTCGTCGCGCTATGGTTGGGCTATAATGCGTGTAACCTCTTGGTCTGTAGTAAGTGTCAACACTGGATCTGATGGTACCAGGTTCGGTGTGAATGACGCTGCGAGTGTTCGGGCCATTAGCTCTGCTTTCTCTTCCGCTGAGTATGCAGGTCCGTCAGGCCCTTAAAGTGTGGGGGTGTATATTTTCTCCCTGGTGAAGTGTCGGGCTAGTTGCCACACGCCAGGTCGTGTGGTGTCCAGCCCTTCCAGTTTTTGGTTCCACTTTTGTGTTGTATGTGTTTGTATTTTATCGTGTATGATGCCCTGTAGCCTGTTAATGTGCCGTTTGAAGTACGGACGCCTGGTGCGTTGCCATTGTCTCCTGAGGCGATTCCTCATTGAGATTAGGCCCAGGATTCCCTGGGCCAGGGCCGCACTGAGTTGTTGTGAGGTGCGATCAGGAATGGTGCCTGCCATTGTGTCCTGGACGGCGTTAGTGAGGGTTTCTGCTGCCTCGTCAATTTGTGCTGTTTCGTTAATTTCGTGTGTAGGTGGGATGTGGCTATCGAGCGTTTGCTTGAACGGTGACCAATTCGCACGCCCGTAGTCCAACATCTTGCGTTGTTCCATGTGCTGCAGTGTTTCCTCGATGTATAGTATTACAGGTTGGTGGTTTGAGGGCAGATCGTTTTCAACAGCAACGTTGAGTGTTGATGTAATGCCCTTGATGAGGGCCATGTGTGGCCTGTCCCCTCACGTCTGGCCTGAGTCCCCTCTGACAGGAAATGTGCGTCGGTTCAGTCGGCGATAGAATAATGTAGTTTCTGCCTAGTGAATGTTCGAACAGTTTTGTGCCGTTGGGATTTCGTATGCGTGAATTCCATTCTGGGTCTTTAGCGTTCAGATCTCCAGCGACTATTACTCGCGGTGAAATGTTGAGTAATGTGCTGATATAGCGTGTTGAAATGCCTACAGGGCTGTTGTATACCGATAACAGTGTGGTGTAGGCTCCGTTGAACTTGACTCTGACGGCCGTAGCCTCGATTTTTTCCAGTTCGGGGAGCTCTATGCTTGTGTGCTCAATGTCTTTGTGTATGACGATTGCAGTTCCACCTGCCACGGCGTCGCCCCGTCGGTCGGTACGATAGACACAGTAGCCAGGAAAGTTTAGTTGTTTGTGCGGTTTAAGCTTAGTCTCGCTCAGTAGCGCGACAAGGATTCCCTTGCGCTCCATGAACGCGGAAAATTCTGCCCTTTTGTTGTGGATCACAAGAACAGGATCTGTGATAGTGTGTACGGGTCTGCGTTATGGGCCGGGTGTGCTATATTATTCATGTAAGAGTGTGAAAGAGTGTTGTGATGGCAGTGTGTATGACAGCCCAGTATTGCCTGGGTTCGGCGCTCATGAGCTGGGTGATGAGTGTAGTGACGGCCGTCAGCACCTTGGTAAGGATTTGAACGGTCTTGTGTCGAGGGAATAGCGTTTCCAGTATTCGCCCCAGTGATGTATTGGTATTGGGTGTGGCAGCCTGAGGTGCTATTGTGGAGTTAGCAGCCGCTTGTGCGGGTATTGGTGTGTTGTTAGGAGTGGCATTTATGTTCTGTGACAGAGGTTGTGGCGTCTGTGTTACTTCTGTGGTGAGTGGGATGGTAGTGTGAGTTACAGTCCCGGTGTCTTGTTGACTGATTTCCTGTGTGTTGCTGATCTGTTGTAGCTGCGAGGCCTGTTGTGGTGATTTCGTCTTCCCCGCCCTGTGTCTGCGTGTGCGTCTATTCCTCCTCTGGCCTTGGGGTTCGGGGAGTTCTTGTGTGGATGTGTGTTCCTGTATATGGTGCGTTTCTTCGCAACACGTGATTTCCGGGAGTGGGATCGTGTTGTTTGGGGGCATAGGTATTGGTACCGATGCTTGTTGGGTTCCAGGTGTTGTCTGTGGCTGTGGTGTAGCTGTTGCAGCGGTTGTTTCACGTGTGTGTGAAGGGCGCTGAGGTTCCGCGGCCTGTGTCGTTCCGCCAGGGCGTGCAACCGTGGCAAACGTTACGCCGTTCCTTACCGGGTTCGGCGCTGGCTTTGGGCGTGGTATGTCGTACAGTACCCTATTCTTGTCTTGTTCTCGTTTCAGCGCCTCCTTGTATGCACTGCACTGTCTGAAGTTTGCCGCATGGGGCCCACCGCATTTGGCGCAGCGTCGCTGGCTTGGCTGTGTTTGTGTCCAAGTGTTGGATCTGTGGTTGCCAGTGCATCCGCGGCAGCGAGTTGACAGGCCGCAGCGGAGGGCCGAGTGGCCGAACCGCTGGCAGTTGTCACATTGTTGGGGGACGTTGGGTGGTTCGTAAAGTTGTACACGTACGTCCATCCGCAGAAAGCTCTTTATCTGCAGGATGGCGCGGGAATCAGCCGCGTCGGCTAACTCAACCATGATGTCGGGAGTGAAGTTGAGCATCATGCAGCCTACTGTGCACAGTTTGAGTCGTAACACGACGTCCTGTGGCTGCACGAAAAGCATTGTTCGTCATGGTGGCGTTGCGGTCAGTGTTTCTCCGAGCGATAATCCGTAGGTAGCGGTCATGCAGTGCAGTAGTATCGCCTGGGCGGCCCGAGCGAAGCATGTCATCGACAGTTCCTGTCTCTCTGTATCTCCTCCATGACCGAACAACACCGCTTTGGTTCACTCCGAGACGCCTGCACACTTTTCTTGACGAGAGCCCTTCCTGGCACGAAGTAACAATGCGGACGCGGTCGAACCGCGGTATTGACCCCCTAGGCACCGCTGACCTACAGACCACACGAGCCGTGTACCTCCTTCCTGGTGGGATGACTGGCACTGATCGGCTGTCAAACCCCCTCCGTCTAATAGGCGCTGCTCATGCATGGTTGTTTACATCTTTGGGCGAGTTTAGTGACATCTCTGAACAGTCAAAGGGACAGTGTTTGTGATACAATATCCACAGTCAACGTCTCTCTTCAAGATTTCTGCGAACCGAGGTGATGCAAAACTTTGTTTGACGTATGTAGAAAGTATAAACATATCAGGGGAAATTCAGGAATACAGAGATAAGTCATTTAGCAATGAAATAATAGTAAACAGAAGCATAAGCAAATTTCTTCACCATTGCTTTGTAGATGGCATGCTGTCAAAAGGCTAAGAAGTCAAAAAATAAGACTACGTGTAAATATCCATTTCCACAAATAACATAATTCCAGGTGAGCAGTTGAGGCGAATTAAAAAATTCACATTTTATAGTTTTAAGGCCTAAAACAACCGTGGATTTCGTATGGTATTTTACAGAAATAAGTCGAGACCAACATAACATCTCATAGGTGTCGAAACATGTCAAGGTGAATAGAAAAGAAATACGTTGTTAACAGGAAGATGCCGCAGAACAACTGCTTACAATAATTAATCCTTATTAACGACAGACTACTTCGGTATTTATCACCTTTGTTAAGTACTGCGAATATAATTGTGGGGAGATAATGCATAAATATGAATGTCATTTATATTACAGTGACTATATTGTACTCTAGTCTAGTATAATGTGACTTCAATATTACGTCGCCAGTGAATTTTCTTGTAACTGTCAACGTGCTGATTAGATAATAGTGACGTGAATGTGTTGAAATAAAACGTTAATTATGATTTTACAGTATATACAGGTTATACTGCTTAAGAGCGATATTATTTTAGTGACGTAATTTTGACGTCATTAACTTTGGTTTTTGTATAGAGCCTATGTTACGTCCGATTCTTCAAGAACTGAGAAACTGTATACACACGAGCAAATAGCAACAAGAAACATTAAACGAGGGTGCAGAATTTAGATAGAAATACTACTTCAAACACTTTACTGAACTTCTAGCACACAAAAAAGGATAAATCGAAAACATATGCAAAACCGAAATATAATAGTGACAAAATTTGAATTAATAAAAATATCGTTCTTCATCTGCATAATCTTTGTAAAACATACATCGTTGTAAGAATAGAACAGTCAAACTTCTGCAAATTATAATTGACGTTTTGTTTCAATATATGTACGTCACTTTCCATCTAATGAAAACACTGACTTATAAGAAAGTTCACTAGCGACGTAACATGTACGTCATACCGTTCTACACTTGAGTACAATATAGTCACTGTAATATAAATGACATTCACACTTGCACACGATCTCACCAAATTCACATGTACTTTACCATGGCGATAAATGCCGGAAACAGTCCCTCGTTAATAAAGATTAATTATTGTCAGCAGATGTACTGGTGCATCTATCCAATATCAACGTCATTAGCTGACATATACACTGAAGCGACAAAGAAACTGATATAGCCATGAGTATTCAAATACAAAGATATGTAAACAATCAGAATACGGTGCTGCGGTCGGCAACGTATGAGATAACAAGTGTAGTTGTTACACTGGTTACTGCTGCTACAATGACAGATTGTCAAGATATAAAAGAGTTTGAACGTAGTGTCATATTCTGTGCACGAGCGATGGACACAGCATCTTCGAGGTAGCAATGGACAGGGGATTTTCCCGTATGACCATTTGAAGAGTGTACCGTGAATATCAGGAATCCGTTAAAACGTCAAACATCAGACATCGCTGCGACCGGAAAAAGATCCTGCAAGAGCGGGGCCAGTGACTGGAGATAATAGTTGAACGTGACAGAGGTGCTACCCTTCAGCAGATTGCTGCAGATTCAAGTGTCAGCGTGCGAACCATTCGACGAAACTTCATCGGTATGGGATTTCGGAGCCGAAGGTCCACTCG
Source organism: Schistocerca gregaria (assembly GCF_023897955.1). Lineage (NCBI taxonomy): Eukaryota > Metazoa > Arthropoda > Insecta > Orthoptera > Acrididae > Schistocerca > Schistocerca gregaria. Next base: position 165,122,888 of record NC_064922.1, read on the forward strand.
TGTACTCGTGTTGATGACAGGACGACACAAAGCTTTACACCTCGCCTGGGCTCGTCAACACCGATAATGGACTTTTGATGACTGGAAACATGTTGCCTGCTTGGAAGAGTCTCGTTACGAATTAAATTGAGAGGCAGGATGCGTACTGGTATGGAGACAACCTCATGAATCCAAGGACCCTGCATGTTAGCAGGGGACTATTCAAGCTGGTGTAGGCGCTGTGATGGTGTGGGAAGTAAACGTTGGTGTGGTATGGGACCCCTGATGAGCTAGATACTAGTCTGACACGTGAAACATAAGCATTTTGTTTGATCACATGCATCCATTCATGTCCACTGTGCATTCCGACGGACTTGGGAAATTCCAGCAGGACAATGCGACACCGCATACGTCCTGAATTGCTACAGTGCGGCTGGAGGAACACTCTTCCGAGTTTAGGCGCTTCCGATGGCCACCAAAATCCCCAGACATGAATGTTACTGAGCATATCTGGGATGTCTTGGAACGTGCTGTTCAGAAGAGATCTCCACACCATCGTACTCTTACGGATGTATGGACCGCCCTGCAGGATCCACGGTATCAGTTCTCTGCAGCACTACTTCAGATACTTGACGAGTCCATGCCACGTCATACTGCGGCATTTCTGCGTGCTCACGGAGGCCCTAGACGATATTAGGCAGGCGTACCAGTTTCTTTGGCTCTTGGGTGTATTTCGCTCCTGTCCCTGAAGAAGAAGAAGAAAACAAGTACATTGTCTTACTTAAGGCCGATTTAAGAACAAAAAAAAAAAAAAAAAGAGAAGGACAGAGAAAGAAAGAAACATCTAACTATTAAGATTAAATGTGTTCTGATAAAGATTTATGAGGGCATTACTTATCGTATTGGTCTCGAAAGCTTCTATCCTATCAGCGTCACATGTGGGGTGATAGACCATAAATCGTCGACCCTACAACTGTATACGGGCCATTACAATTGCTGCACCACGAAGGTGACGTGCTATAGACGCGAAATTTAACTGACAGGAAGAAGATACTGTGAGATCCAACTGATTAGTTTTTCATAGCATTCACACGAGGTTGGCGCCGGTGGCGACACCTACAACGTGCTGACATCAGGAAAGTTTCCAACCGATTTCTAATTCACAAACAGCACTTGACAGACGTCGCCTGGTGAAAAGTTGTGATGCCTCGTGTAAGGAGGAGAAATGCATACCATCACGTTTCCGGCTTCGATAAAGGTCGGATTGTAGCCTATCGCGATTGGGGTTCATCGTATCGCGACACTGCTGCTCTCGTTGGTCGAGATCCAATGACTGTCAGCACAATATGGAATCGCTGGGCTCAGGTGGTTAATACGGAACGCCGTGCTCGATCCCAACGGCCTCCAGTCGAGATGACAGGCATCTTATCCGCATGGCTGTAACGGACCGTGCAGCCCCATCTCGATCCCTGAGTCAACAGATGGGGACGTTTGCAATACAACAACCATCTGCACGACCAGTTCGACGACGTTTACAGCAGGATGGACCATCAGCTCGAAGACCACCGCTGCGATTACCCTTGACGCGACACCACAGACAGGAGCGCCTGCGATGTTGTACTCAACGACGAACGTGGGTGCACGAATGGCAGAACGTCATGTTTTGGAATGAATCCAGTTTCTGTTTACAGCATCATGATGGTCGCATCCGTGTTTGGCGACATCACGGTGAACGCACATTGGAAGCGTGTATTCGTCATCGCCATACTCACGTGATGGTACGGGGTGCCACTGGTTTTACGTCTTGTTCGCATTGACGGCACTTTGAACAGTGGGCGCTACATTTTAGATGTGTTACGACCCGTGGGTCTATCCTTCATTCGATTCCTGCGAAACCCTACATTTCAGCAGGATAATGCATGACCGCATGTTGGAGGTCCTGTACGGATCTTTCTGGATACAGAAAATGTTCTACTGCTGCCCTGGCCAGCACATTCTCCAGATCTCTCACGAATTGAACGTATGGTCAATGGTGGCCGAGCAACTGGCTCATCACAATTCGACAGTCACTACTCTTGATGAACTGTGGTATCGTGTTGAAGCTGCATGGGCAGCTGTACCTGTACACGCCGTCCAAGCTCTGTTTGACTCAATGCCCAGGCGTGTGAAGGCCGTTATTACGGCCAGAGGTGGTTGTTCTGGGTACTGATTTCTCAGGATCTATGCACTCAAATTGCTTGAAAATGTAATCACATGTCAGTTGTAGTGTAATATATCTGTCCAATGAATACCCGTTCATCATCTGCATTTCTTCTTGGTGTAACAATTTTAATGGCAACTAGTGTAATTCCACTGTGCTGTATCTGAGCCTTCGATTCACAGCTCCAGGCTTATAGACAGCACGCCGCGCTGGTATGTGCCCGGTTGTGGGCGTGCTTCGCTTCATTACATCGGACGCGTACTGTTACAGAGAAACCGGGGACCGCTAATCCGCGACCCCGTTTCTGGGGTTCGTGCCTGCAGCTTGCCGCGCTCCCGCCAGGCCGAGACGTCGCCGCTGCATCGCCTGTTTACGGCTGCGTCGTTATCGCCTCGCCGCGCAGCGACTCGCCGAGCAGGCATTACCGTGCAGGACGCTCCCCGCCGGAAATTAGATGCCTGCGCGCGCTGCCTAATGTCCCCGCCTTGCGCAGCAAAAACCGCGCAGCTAAAGCAGCAGCAGCGGCATCAGCGGCTGCAACGTGTGCCCGCAGGTGAAGCACAGAGCGGCGAACTCTTGCTTTCTGGCTGCATGGGCTTGATTTCCCACTGAATTGCGACCATCTACTTCAATTTCCACTTGCATCAGGTACACATTGGCCTTTTTCCCTGTAGCCGGTTTGTCAAATGACGATAGTCTTGGAGGACGGTGGTTGTTATGTATTGATGACTGTCCTACATCTATATGTATGCTCCTCAAGCAACCTTAAGGTATGCATCGGAGGGTACCTCTGGCACCACTCTCATTTACCTTCTTCTTTGTTGCACTGGCGAAAGAACGATCGTCGATGAACCATGAAAGAAAGATCCCTTATCATTTAGCTACAATATAGCAGGTCAGCAACTGGAAGCAGTTAATGCCATAAATTATCTGGGAGTACGCATTAGGAGCGATTTAAAATGGAATGATCATATGAAGTTGAGCGTCGGTAAGGCAGATGCCAGACTGAGATTCATTGGAAGAATCCTAAGGAAATGCAATCCGAAAACAAAGGAAGTAGGTTACGGTACACTTGTTCGTCCGCTGCTTGAATACTGCTCAGCAGTGTGGGATCCATACCAGATAGGGTTGATAGAAGAGATAGAGAAGATCCAAGGGAGAGAAGCGAGCTTCGTTACAGGATCATTTAGTAATCGCCAAAGCGTTACAGAGTTGATAGATAAACCCAAACTCCAGTGGAAGACTCTGCAGGAGAGACGCTCAGTAGTTCGGTACGGGCTTTCGTTAAAGTTTCGAGAACATACCTTCACCGAAGAGTCAAGCAGTATATTGCTCCCTCCTACGTATATCTCACGAAGAGACCATGAGGATAAAATCAGAGAGATTAGAGCCTACACAGAGGCATACCGACAATCCTTCTTTCCACGAACAATACGACACTGGAATAGAAGGGAGAACCGATAGAGGTACTCAAGGTACCCTCCGCCACACACCGTTAGGTGGCTTGCAGAGTATGGATATAGATGTAGATATAGATTTATTTTCAAAGAATATTCTTAAGAATTTATTTTATTTACTAGCGATTCATCAAGAACATTAACACACATAATCACACTATGTAAGCATGGAAGTAGTTGCCAGGGAGTAACTGATGAAACCATAACCAAAATCATTTTAACAAATGAGAATTTCATTCACTTTAATAGTGCCTAAAAGCATTTTTCAAAAGAAACAGATTTAAAATTATAACCAGAAAGCACCCTCTAAATATCGAAATTACAATTTATTCAGAAGCACAAAGAAACGAGTTTTGACTGTATGAACTTTCGGGCAGAGAACCTTGCCGCTCCCTTTTGACACGGCCGTAGTTACGACCGCTCACAACAGCCTCTGAAAGACTACACTGGTGCAAATCTGCAACACACCAGATAACTTTAAACTAAGAGATTACACAAGCATACAAACTATGCCCCCCCCCCTGTATGAGGATTGGAAATGGTACAAAACACTAACAATTAAAATATTAACCTTGCCACCGCAGGTGCAACTTAATTTTAACTTCTAAGAAAAGTCTTATGGTGTAAGCGTGGCAACTTTATATACTAAAATGACCATTTAAATAAAAGTCCATGAAATGCAATTTTATATAAAATTCTACGAGGTTGGCCAAACAATAGTTAAGATGCTCTACAGTACACAGATACCGCCTCTCAAGATCATAGGCAATAATATCAAAGTTTCCAATGATCAAAACATATTTCAGGTACTAGCCCGTTACACTCCAAGCAATAAATTCGTTAACACACCAAATCTGACAAACATGACAGAGGCAGCTACTAACGTACGATAGATTGATAGGCAGATTACCGAACAACCCGAACCGCAGGTTGCTCTAACCCGCCCCTACCCTACAAGGGAAAAACGGACCACCAATTTATAAACAACCACCTCCCCGCGGGTGGGCAAACGGAGAAGAATGGTGGGACGACCCCAAAGCAAAACGCCGGTGACCTCGCCAAGACAACAAGTAGAATTTAACAAGAGTAAATCAAACAACGTATCACCAATCATTTAACTTCTAATACACTGCGACTTCTAGAGAAGACCTTGGCGCAGCATCCCGAAATCTCTCTCACGAACCGTCCGCTGCCAGCAGCTTCAACGGACACAGGAAGGCGCGCTGATCTTTCGTCTCACGACGTCGCAGCTCGCACCGGCCAGACTGATGTCGTGGGTTGACTCCTGTTGCTCTCGTGTCGGCCGCGAAGCCACTACCCCTCGCTATACGCCACGGCCCACTGGACTCATGTGGCGACCTCACATGCGCCGACGCTCAAAATGGACAAGTCATCTTGTGTCTCAGTGCGCGACCGACCAACCGATCGATCCAACCGCCAAAGACCATTGCCTGAGCAAACTCGAGCAGACTGGCGGCTTAACGCACAGACTCAAATGCAGGAACTAAGCCCTGACCAGGCGACCACTCGCTAAGTTCTCACACTGGCGGAGTGCAAAGACTCTCATTTTTGCGGCTCTAAAGGTTGATCCGAACGTCAGACATACTAGCACTGCGAACGACAGACGGACACTAACTGCCTAACAAATGCGGACGAGAGACTGACTAGCAAACTGGGGACGATAGACTGACCCAGACTGACTTACTCGCGAGCTCATAGCGCCCCCTAAATGCATGTGAACAGTCTACCTTTCCCCTTTCCCACCAGAGGATGTGTGTGATGTCCTTAGGGTAGGTTTAAGTGGTTATAAGTTCTAGGGGACTGATGACGACTGATGTTAAGTCCCATAGTGCTCAGAGCCATTTGAACCATTTTTTTTGAAAACTTAATAAACCACGGAATAATGTAGATAGAGAGGTAAAAATTGACACACATGCTTGGAATGACATGGGATTTTATTAGAACAAAAAAAGTTCACAAAATGGCCGACAGATGGCGCTGGACAGCACAATGTCAGTGACAATCGTGTAAAAAAGGAGCTGCAATGAGAGAGAGAGAATCAGATGCGACAGCAGTCGCAGCATGTTGACACTACCTGAAAAGGAGCTTTTAGTGAAGCTGTATTATCAGAATGGGGAATGTGCTAGTTCAGCGTTACGATCCTATCGCCATAGGAAGGGGATACGAACGGGTAAGGGTCCGTTGACAAATGAATCTGTGGCGAGAATGATTTCGAAGTTCGAAGCCACGGGTTGTTTAGACGATAGACCCCGTAGTGGCCGACCGAGTACAAGGCGTAATGCTGCTAAGACAGTTCAGGAAGAAATGGAGACTGTAGCGGGTTCGTCTATGCACGGGGAAGTCAGAGCTCGTGCAGTCGAACGTCGCATCGGCATTCCATACACTACTGTTCGGTTGGCACTTAAGCGTGCCTTCCGATGCTACCCTCACAAAATCCATCGGCATCATGAACTGTTACCTGGCGATTTAGTGAAGCGGAGGGCATTTCGGTGTGGGCGTTTCTAAAGATTGCGGAAGATGACGATTGGTTGAGTAACGTGTTGTGGACCGACGAAGCTCATTTCACGCTCCAAGGGTCTGTCAATGCCCACAACTGCAGAATTTCGCTACCGAAAATCCTAGAACTGTGGTGGATACTCCATTGCACGACGAGAAAGTCACGGTATCGGTAGGATTTACAACATCTACCGTTATCGGGCCTTTTTTTCTTCGAGGAAATGCGTGATTCTGGTTTTGTAACTGCTACCGTGACGGATGAGAGGTACGGCGATATGTTACAGAATCACATCATCCCCAGCCTGGCTTATAAACACCTGCTGGAACGTAAGATGTTTATGCAGGATGGCGCTCCTCCCCATATTGCTACACGCGTGAAAGATCTCTTGCGTGCGTCGTTTGGTGATGATAGTGTGCTCAGCCGCCACTTTCGTCACGCTTGGCCTCCCAGGTCCCCAGACCTCAGTCCGTGCGATTATTGGCTTTGGGGTTACCTGAAATCGCAAGTGTATCGTGATCGACCGACATCTCTATGCTGAAAGACAACATCCGACACCAATGCCTCACCATAACTCCAGACATGCTTTACAGTGCTGTTCACAACATTATTCCTCGACTACAGCTATTGTTGAGGATTGATGGTGGACATATTGAGCATTTCCTGTAGAGGACATCATCTTTGCTTTGTCTTACTTTGTTATGCTAATTATTGCTATTCTGTCGGACATTTTTTGAACCGTGTCATTCCAAGCATGTGTGTCAATTTGTACCTCTCTGTCTACATTATTCCATGAATTATTCAGTTTTCTAATTTATACTGAATATTTGATCGCCCGGTACTTAAAGCAATTACAGGTAACTGTCATCGTGTTGTGTGACAGGTCCAGAGGTATTTTTTTACGTAGTTCTTGGCGCCCATACCGCGCTACTCGTGTCTCTCGACCGTAAATCCACTCTACCTGGCAGCTGGGGGGTCTGTACGAAAGTTTCGCTGCGACGCCTGCACGCCCTACCGTCGAGGCAGAGCAGCTTGCGTCGTTGCTGGGCAGGCGACAAGGATCTTCTGTGGCTACCTGCGCTGCCTGCTACGGCGACCTGCCCTCGCGTTGGCCCGTGGAGTCTCCCCAATTTAAACGCTCACTGCGTCCGCCGCATCAGCAGCGGCAGAGTGGTTTCCCGTGTGTGCCACAGACCGGACTGCCTCTCTCCGACACAAGCACTCCGCGTGTCCCTGCTGGGAAGGCGGCCTTGTTTAGCATTAGCGGCCGCCTCCGGCTGTGGACACTGGCCAGCCGGCCGGCGCCTAATAGCCTCTCAATGGAATTGTGCGCCGCGCGCGCCTTCCCCCGCGCAAACACGGGATTAGTCGGCGGCAGTGTCCGGACGCCGCTGTAAGGTGCTGCCCTCATTACCCCCCTCTCTCGCAGGAGTGGCTGTCCCGCACCGCCGCCATTAGCTAATACCCAGGGCAGGTGCTGCGCCGCACAAAATTTCTCACGGTCGCCAGTTTTCTCCTGTGCGGCAAAACAACCGGCCACTCTTTGTTTTCTTATTTTGCGAGGCAGCCTAACTATTCAACTCCGCTTAGCACTCCGTCCAGTGTTTCTAGCCACTGTATTGCATCACAAACAACAAACTCAGGATAGTCGCAAACAAAACAACATACACTTTACTGAAAGGATCACTCCAAAGGAATCCTTCGGTTAAAATAGGGGACACCAACATCTAACGAGCACACGTTGCGCGCTGTCTTGGGATACATCTACATCTACATGTATATCTACATCTACATGATTACTCTGCAATTCACATTTAAGTGCTTGGCAGAGGGTTCATCGACCCACAATCATACTATCTTTCTACCATTCCACTTCCGAACAGCGCGCGGGAGAAACGAACACCTGAACCTTTCTGTTCGAGCTCTGATTTCTCTTATTTTATTTTTATGATCATTTCTACCTATGTAGGTTTGGCTCAACAAAATATTGTCGCATTCGGAAGAGAAACTTAGTGACTGAAATTTCGTAAATGGATCTCGCCACGACGAAAAACGTCTTTGCTTTAATGACTTCCATCCCAACTCGCGTATCATATCTGCCACATTCTTTCCCCTATTACGTGATAATACAAAACGAGCTGCCCTTTTTTGCACCCTTTCGATGTCCTCCGTCAGTCCCACCTGGTAAGGAGCCCACACAGCAATATTCTAACAGAGGACGAACGAGTGTAGTGTAAGCTATCTCTTTAGTGGACTTGTTGCATCTTCCAAGTGCCCTGCCAATGAAACGTAACCTTTGGCTCGCCTTCCCCACAATATTATCTATGTGGTCTTTCCAACTGAAATTGTTCGTAATTTTAACACCCAGGTACTTAGTTGAATTGACAGCCTTGAGAATTGTACTATTTATCGAGTAATCGAATTCCAACGGATGTCTTTTGGAACTCATGTGGATCACTTCACACTTTTCGTTATTTAGCGTCAACTGCCACCTGCTACACCATACATCAATCTTTTCGAAATCGCTTTGCACCTGATACTGGCCTTCGGATGACCTTACTACACGGTAAATTACAGCATCATCTGCGAACAACCTAAGAGTACTGCTGAGATTGTCAGCCAGGTCATTTATACAGATCAGGAACAGCAGAGGCCCCAGGACGCTTCCCTGGGGAACACCTGATATCACTTCAATTTTACTCGATGATTTGCCGTCTATTACTACGAACTGCGACCTTCCCGACAGGAAATAACGAATCCAGTCGCACAACTGAGACGATACCCAATAGGCCCGCAGCTTGATTAGAAGTCGTGTGTAAGGAACGGTGTCAAAAGCTTTCCGGAAATCTAGAAATACGGAACCAACTTGAGATCCCCTGTCGATAGCGGCCATTACTTCGTGCGAATAAAGAGATAGCTGCGTTGCACAAGAACGATGTTTTCTGAAACTGTGCTGATTACGTATCAACAGATCGCTCCCTTCGAGTTGATTCACATTGTTTGAATACAATATATGCTGCACATAGATGAAAAATTGAATTTCCACGAACACATAAGGCTAACAACAGACAAAGCAGAAAAAAATACTACACAATCTGGTGAGGCTTAATTCGAAACAGTAGAGACTACCTCTACCAGCCATACGTACATACCACTGTGCGCTCTTCGAATCAGTACTCAGCTTTGCAGCTAGCACGTGGGCAAATAGACTGAACGTGGTCACCAACAAAGCATTGGTCAGTCGAGGGCAGAGAAGTGTCCTACTTAGGCTATCTGGAGCCTTCGGTACCACCTCAGCGGATGCACTGTGTGTGGTGCTCGGAATATGCCCCATACATATCACGACCAAATACAGAGCTGAGAGGTACTGGTTAAAGGTGAGACGACTAGATAAAGTACACAGAATAACTGGTGTGCCGATAGAGACGTTACGTCACCTTAAAAGTTGGCGTTTGGATACATGGCAAGGTGAGTGGGATGTAAGTGATGAGAGACGTAGACTGCACGACTTCCTCCCTGACATAAGGGAGCGATATTTTACATTTCTTTGCCGACACGGACCTTATCCCACGCACTTAAACCGCGTGAGTCTGAGGCAGGCACCCACATGCACATTTGGGGAAGAAGGTTCCCCAGAACACACTGTCTTTCTCTGCGGCAATACGCGAACATTAGACATAGGCGACACTTAGACTACACATATACAGACATAGATATATACACAGCAATGGGCGCAATTAAACATACCGAAAAACAGTATTTCAAAAACAACGCATGAAGAGTACATGCAGACACGACATTACAGACATGCCTGTGTGCAGCGTAACAGCAATCTCCAGAGGATGGACAGCGATACCCACAGTGACAGCGAAAATAGTGACAATGAGGAGGAACAGGAGGAGGAAGCTGAGATGTGACAGTAAATAAGCAAAAGTGCTGACGATCTAGCCAAGAAATCACCAAATGCTGTACATGGATGGTCACCTAAAGTAGTTAATACATAGGATCAGTAATAAATAGGATGAGCAATATTATTTCTCTACTAATAACCATTTGTGTGTGTGTGTGTGTGCGTGTGTGTGTGTGTGCGTGTGTGTGTGTGTGTGTGTGTGTATGTGCGTGTGTGTGTATGTGCGTGTGTGTGTGTGTGCGTGTGCGTGTGCGTGTGTGTGTATGTGTGCGCGCGCGTGTGCGTGTGTGTGCGTGTGCGTGTGCGTGTGCGTGAGTGTGAGTGTGAGTGTGACTGTGCGCGTGTGTGTGCGCGTGTGTGTGTGTGTGTGTGTGTGTGTGTGTGCGTGTGCGTGTGCGTTTCTGTGTGTGTGCGACTAGTGGTCACCGGCTCGAAGAAACCATTCCGAGGTATTTACCGTCAGTCACATTCGGTGATGGTACTAACAAATCTCTCCTCTATCCTAGCATCTTTTTGTATTCTTCTTAAAAAACAACAAAATTTTATTCATATTTCAACCTTAAATTATTGTTATTTTGAAAGGTATCATTCTTTGTAAATTCTGTAGATAAAACAAAAGAAAAGAAAACTGTAAAAAGATGAAAAACGAAAATTGTAAGACGGACGACCTGTTTTCTACATCAGGTAACAGGTTTATAATTTGGCAATAAATAAATAACTAAATTAAATAAATATACCCCAAACTCCACAACACGACACCGGTATGCAAAACTTATGGACGAAAGAAACTCTCCTGTGACCTGCCACTGCCAAGTAACTCAGCTCGACGACAATTGGATCAGGCGTAGAAAAAACTGATACAGTCTAGTACACAAGGTATCAGAAAGAAATACGCGATGAGATGAGCAGAAATGAAACTTTTATTTATAGACTATACACTGAGATAGCAAAAGTCAGCCGGCCGGGGTGGCCGAGCGGTTCTAGGCGCTACTGTGTGGAACCGCGAGACCGCTAAGGTCGCAGGTTCGAATCCTGCCTCGGGCATGGGTGTGTGTGATGTCCTTAGGTTAGTTAGGTTTAAGTAGTTCTAAGTCCTAGGGGACTGATGACCTCAGAAGTTAAGTCCCGTAGTGCTCAGAGCCATTTTTTGAGCAAAAGTGATGGCATGCTTCCTAACATCATATGAGACCTCCTTTTAACTGGCATAGTGCAGCAACTCGACGTGACGTAGACTCAAGAAGGAATCGGAAGAACCCTGCAGAAATATTGAGCCAAGCTGCCTCTATAGTCGTCCATAACTGCCAAAGTGTCGCCAGTGAAGCATTCTGTGCACGAAATGACCTCTCGATTGTAGCCCATAAATCTTCAGTGGGATTCACATAGCGCGGCATTGGTGGGATTGTCCAGAATGTACAAACCAATTGCGAACAATTGTGGACTAGTGCCATAGCGCATTGTCATCCATAACATGAAGCCCATAAAGTGCTGCAAATACTCTCCATGTAGCAGAACAGAAACATTTCCACTCCATGATCTGTTCAGTTGGATCAGAAGACCCAGTCCATTCCATGTAAACACAGCCCACACATTATGAAGCCACCACCAGCTTTCACACCGCTTTTTGTCCATTATCACTGTTGATATTTTTAAAAATATCAGGAATCCGATGTATCGCTAATTAAAAAATATCATTATCGACCCTCGAACTAACAAAAAAATTATCGATATATCTATATATCAAATATCGAAATGCCAACTGAAAAAAACAGTTTTAGGGCTACAGATTTAAGCATTGATTTGTTATTAGATATTCTCAACATCAACAAGCTAGCAGCCTGCTTATCCCCCTCAGAGCAAGAATTGAAAGGAAAAGTTGCACCTTCACGCTTGGCGAAAACACAATAAAAGGTGTCCGATCGGTCTGTTTTTCTATTATTCTTTTTTCATTTCTGTAAACACAAGCGACCTAGCAGCTGCAATGTCAAAATTGCGCGGTGAAGCTAAACGTTGCAGTTTCTGTTGGTAGCGCCGAGCGCCGATTACGTCAGCATTTCCCCTCACACGTCTCTACCTATCACAAAGACCACTCTTGTCATTTATATTTTTGTTCCACAATTTTAGTAACTGTTTCTGAAGAATCCCGATGTGGAGAAAAAACCAAATGGTTCAAATGGCTCTGAGCACTATGGGACTCAACTTCTGTGGTCATCAGTCCCCTAGAACTTAGAACTAAGTAAACCTAACTAACCTAAGGACATCACACACATCCATGCCCGAGGCAGGATTCGAACCTGCGACCGTAGCAGTCGCACGGTTCCGGACTGCGCGCCTAGAACCGCGAGACCACCGCGGCCGGCGCAGTTGAGTTACAAATAGTCTCTTAAGGCAACTGGTGTGCTGTATCTTCACTTACGATATCTTGTTACTCCATTCACACCGCCATTCCGCAGTGCCATCTATACTTGCTTCTCACAGTCAGAGAGGAAGACTGGACGTGATGAATGCTCAAAAAGTAATAAGACTCCTTCACACAGTGGAAGTAAAATTATGTTCTACTACAATTTCAAAAGAAATGTTTCAAGTATTTACCAAAAATTGCGTAAAAAGTATAATATAAACTACAAATATCGGCACTCGATATTGCCATTTAGATAGCGATATATCGAGATAGGAACTACCGCCAATATTTATAGATATATTCTCGAAGAGCTGTCGATATATCGAAATTTTATCAGTAGCCTTATTGTCAAATTGGGTCCATGGCTTCGTGATGTCTGCAGCACACGCCAACCCTAACACCAGCTCTTACAACTGAAATAGGGACGCATCTGACCAGGCCAGTATTTTCCATTCATCTATGGTCGAACCGATATGGTCAGGAGCGCAAGACAGGCGCTGCAGGCGATGTGCTGCTAGGAAAGGCACTAGCGTCTGTCGTTTGCTGTCAAAGCCCGCTAACGCCAAATTTCAACGCACTGTCGTAACTGCTACATTGATTTTTGTGGTTATTTCACGCAGTGTTGCTTGTCCGTTACAAACCGTTGCCTGTTTTTAATCATAAATATATGTCTGATTGATGCTAAACGTTATTATCTTTATATAAAGAGAAGTATTGTCTTCTGAGTAACCTTCAAATCGTGGGCTACAGCCCTAATTTTTATATATGAATTAGTGACTTTAATCACAGCACTTTTGTTGCCTACGTCTGCGGTCAGTTTCAGAACGCAGGTTAATAATCATATTAATTAATTTAATAATATTAAACCTTGAATTGCTGGTGTAGTAATGAACCACCACAATAAAATAAAAACAGTGAATAGCTGAGGGAGTATGAATGAGAACAGTGGCGTATTTAAGTTTTTATTAATCCTCGTATAACTACAACGAGCTAATAAATCCTACACAAAAAAATGACAAGCACGAATCAGAAAAAGGGATCTTGCTTTATTGGCAAAGCAATCCTTGGTATGGAAGCTATACAGATTCTCACCTGAATTAGTCCCATTTACAACGTAATTTCCAGAATGAATCTGAATTTGTTTACATAATCCACTGTGAGGATCAACAGTTTTCAAATGGAGTCAGCTACGAGCAAGTATACCACAAACTATGGTTCACTGGAGAACAGGGAGCTGTGAACCTCGTTTAACAGCCCTATGCCACTACCAGCAGGATTTTACTCTTCCGTCTTGATTCCGGCGACAGCAGAAAACGGCTCACTGTGGGCGAGGAGCGACGCGCTGCAGCACATGTAATGTTCTGACGCAACCGCGAAAATTTTCACACTACGTAGACTGCCGTTCTGATTATCAGAGCACGGGAAACTTCCCTATCAGAGTTCTGAAATCCTGGCGGATTTCAGTATGACGTGCACCTGTTCGCTGGTCTGGCCAAACCAATTCACGCACGACAGTGCGTGCTGGAATTGTCAAAAGTTAGATGGCTGAGTCAGGACGAATGAGTTCCACTTCATTACACATGGTATGCCCGAGAGAATATGCAGTTCAACTGTCAGTAAAGTTCGAAACTGCCACTGACTCTTAGTCCACCACAAGATACAGACTACAAGTCTCACCTATTTGGGAGAGACCTGAAGTCTACCACCAGGAGAGGACCAGAAGTCGAAGAAGCAAAGAGTCACAACCACTGTTGGCCAGCGTCTTGTCCTTGGTGACAAGTAATGCCTGAGGCCTGGTATTCTGGACACTGTGGATCCCATAATATGGAATTCCCTAACGAATTCGAAAATAGAATGGTCCATGCATGTAGCTCCAAATACTAGTATTCATTCAAAGTCCGTTAATTCCTGATGCGCACACATAATGACGTAGGAAATCTTTCGTGTGAATCACCTGAGTACAAAAGACAGCTTTGCTAGTGCTTTGCCCTTTTATGCTTTGTGTACACCATACTGCAGCCATCTGTAAATGTGCATATCGTTATTCCATGACTTTTGTCACTTCAGTGTAATTACACTGCAGTCACCACGATTTGTGGTGTGAGGTGGCTATAATTTGGCACCTAACAAGCACTCATCCACATACTTCGCTGTGATCTACAAACACAATTAGGTACCATATAATAGGTTGTACATCGTATATATGAATATATAAAAGAGACTGACATTGTCACATACGCCTTGTAAATAATTGTTGACGGTTATGGCATGAAAGGTGGCGGAGTGTCTTTATTATCAGAACAGCATAATGAATTAAGGCCTATACAAGTAGAGGTTGGAACGCCAGTGGAGATGAAACGTCAGGCGGAAGTCAAGCTCTGGGTGGAAGGCCCGCACAGTTCTTGGTCCTACTTAAAAACAGGAAGTACCTAGGCGGACGTCGTGGCACCTGAGCTGTGGAACACAATAGGGTGACGGCAAGCCGCTATTGTAGCAGGACCGGAAGGATAACTGGGAATTCTTGGACGCAACTGACAGGGACGAAGAAACGGAACTCAGAAACCACAAAGGTTGGGTTATTTCCAAGGATTTTTTCTCAGAAGCGTACCATTGTACGAGTATATATTTTTTTGAGTTACGAGGGTGGGGGGCCGAGCCTTCCTGGGAAGCCAGTGGTGGAGAGACGAGGTCTTCCGTTGTGAGCGCCCATGTGCGACGGTCGCTCCGTATCAGCTTTGTTGGTACACACGGACTTGCTTTTTGCTCTCAGTAGAGTTTACACTTAGAACAGTTAGGCATTGTACTGTTACGAACCTATACGATTCTGGACTTCACCTCCAGGTTGGAAGTCGTTCTTGGGTAAGCAGCGTTCAGTAATTGAGAGCACATCTTCTGACTATACTTACGTAGAGACGTTATCCGAACTCCGCCCTTGTGGCAGGGAGTTCTCGTTTCTCATCTGTAGAACACAGAGAGGAGAAAGTATTAGAGTATATTAGTCAGAGGACCCCCTTCTACCGTCATAGTGTTTGAAAGAGTTTATTTTGTAGCTGGAGTTCTTCCATTGTCGAAGACGAGTACGACAACACTGGACACAGTACATTTGATAAAACTGCAACTTGCTTCGGCTCATCAGGGCTATAAAGCTAGACAGCTGTGATCACGTTAGTTTATTTCCACTGAGGTTCCACACCACCGTAGAGTCTTCTACTGTTTGGTACGTGGGTGATGTAAGTCATTTCACGTTATTGATGTGGTTATTGATATTAGACAGCACAGTCATCATAAGGGACAGAGTTGGGCAATTGATTAATAATTTTAGATAGGAAATATAGACAATTGTACTTAAGGGTTGATTTTAAACTATAATATATATTGAGCAACAACATTTATCATTTAGTAGTATTAGTTGCCTTCATCATTCATTTATGTTTAGATTGTAATTTATATGTAAAAAAGAGCATTAAGAAATCCTAAGATCTGCTTCAGTGGGTAGTCAGGGCCAAATCGTCATTTTAGCGTTTATTATTTTCCGCTGCTCACATTCATTTTTACACCCTCCTGGAGTAGCATGTTGGAGTGATTTCCCCTTGACATTAAAAAAGGCTGGCCGTGGTTATTAGTATGGTGTCTGATCACCAGGGACGGCAGTGTGTACTCTGCAAAGTGCTCCGCTGTTAACCACAAGGATGGTAAGGTTTTATGTCCGCATCCCTCACCAGCGCGGATGACAACTGCTGGGCCGTCTTTGTTGCATCTCGACGAGCTGTAATCCATCTCCCCATGTCCACGATGGAATCCCAGTTGGAGAAACGGGCAAGACAGTCTATCCTCCGACTGTCCTCCTCCTACGCTGTTCGTTGCGGCCGCGCATTGTCATAAATTAAAATGAAGCCAGCATCTAATGAACCCATGAAGTGCATGGGGAAGGTTTACGGTGTCCCAATAACATCGATCGGTGAGTGTATAATGTTCAAAGATTCGGACGTCAGTGAACCCACGCAACATTACGCCTCATCACAATATAGCACCTGGACCACCAAAAGGATCAAGTTCGATTATGTTCCTGAGTTCACTGTGTGTTTCCATCTCTCTCCATGTAATGTGTAATAGGCAGACATCTATCCAGACCATCACACAGGAATTCCAAACTGCATCAGGATCCACTGCAAGTACTATGGCAGTTAGGCGGGAGGTGAGAAAACTTGGATTTCATGGTCGAGCGGCAGCCAATAAGCCACACATCACGCCAGTGAAAGCCAAACGACGCTTTGCTTGGTGTAAGGAGCGTAAACATTGGACGATTGAACAGTGGAAAAACGTTGTGTGGAGTGACGAATCACGGTACACAAGGTGGCGATCCTATGGCAGGGTGTGGGTATGATGAGTGCCCGGTGAATGTCATCTGCCAGCGTGTGTAGTTCCAACAGTAAAATTCGGAGGCGGTGGTGTTACGATGTGGTCGAGTTTTTCATGGAGGGGGCTTGCACCCCTTGTTATTTTGCGTGGCACTATCACAGCACATTGATGTTTTAAGCACTTTCTTGCTTCACACTGTTGAAGATCAATTCGGGGATGATGCATCTTTCAACACAATCTGGCACCTGTTCATAATGCACGGCCAGTGGCGGAATGGTTATACGACAATAACATCCGTAAAATGGACTGGTATGCACAGAATCCTGACCTGAATCCTATACAACACCAATGGAATGTTTTGGAATGCTGACTGCGTGCCAGGCCTCACCGTCCGACATCGATACCTCTCCTCAGTGCAGCACTATGTGAAGAATAGGCTGCCATTGTCCAACAAGCCTTCGAGCACCTGATTGAACGTACGCCTGCGAGAGTGGAAGCTGTCATCTAGGCTACGGCTGGGCCAACACCATATTGAATTCCAGCATTACCGATGGAGGGCGCAACGAACTTGTAAGTCATTCTCAGCAAGGTGTCCGGATACTTTTGATCATATAGTGTATATGTTTGTGACTTATCTCTGGAAAATTATTCCTTCTTTCACATAAAATGAAATTTGGAAATAGCAAATATGAAGACAGTGTCTTCATAAAATATAGGTACGAAGCTGGGCATCCATGATGCCCTTTTGCCTGTGATAGTTAAAAGTCACTTTTATTTTAAACTTTTCCGCAAATAGAAAGTTTTAGCGTAATGACGGTATGCATCGTCATTTCTCACAGTAGCTCATTCATACCTGTGCGATTAGCACGTGTCGACAAAAAGGGATGTTATAGTTGTTGTGGTCTTCGGTCCTCAGACGGGTTTGATGCAGCTCTCCAGGCTACTCTATCCTGTGCAAGCTTCTTCATCTCCCAGTACGTACTGCAGCCTACATCCTTCTGAATCTGCTTAGTGTATTCACTCTAGGTCTCCCTCTACGATTTTTAACCTCCACGCTACCCTCCAGTACTAAATTGGTGACCTCTTGATGCCTCAGAAAATCTCCTACCAACCGATCAATTCTTCTAGTCAAGTTGTGCCTCAAACTCCTCTTCTCCCCAATTCTATTCAATACCTCGTCATTAGTTATGTGATCTACCCATCTAATCTTCAGCTTTCTTCTGTAGCACCACATTTCGAAAGCTTCTATTCTCTTCTTGTGCACACTTCCATGGCTACACTCCATACAAATACTTTCAGAAACGACTTCCTGACACTTAAATCTATACTCGATGTTGACATATTTCTCTTCTTCAGAGTAGGTTTTAAAATCCATGGAGAAGAAATGAAAACTTTGAGGTTCGCCGATGACATTGTAATTCTGTCAGAGACAGCAAAGGACTTGGAAAAGCAGTTGAACGGAATGGTCTCGAAAGGAGGGTATAAGATGAGCATCAACAAAAGTCAAACGAGGATAATGTAGTCGAATTCAATCGGATGATGCTGAGGGAATTAGGTTAGGAATTGAGACACTTAGAGTAGTAAAGGAGTTTTGCTATTTGGGAAGCAAAATAACTGATGACGGTTGAAGTAGAGAGGATATAAAATATAGAAAAAGGGATGTGACTTGAGAAATGATGTATGTGATTTATCTGCAATGTTATTATCATAGAGATTGAAATTACACTCCGTTTTCCTACCCTTGCTGAAAATTTATCTCTTTGAAGTGCTTTCATTCAATGACACCATGGCATTCACAGCATTCAACAGCTGAATAACCGGTTATCCTGTAAATACAATGCAGTCAGATGATGATGAACGAAACGTTTGAAACCTGCAATGGCTGTAAACAATAAAATATGTTTAAGTGCTAATGTCTGGTATCTGTTTTTATGTCTCACATGCTCACACCTTAAATGGCGGAAGAATCTGAGTTGATATCAAACAAGAGCGAGTAATTGCTGCAGACGCAGAGTAGATGTGCAATGGGTGTGGCCTGTTACGTCACGAGGTGAAGGCGGCACACTGTGACGTCACAGCAGGGTGTGGAGACAGCGCGGCGGCAGTGCGCCACTTTGAGGCAGCGCGGAGCGGCAGAACCGCCGGCTGACAGCTGGCGCAGCGCGGCGCTGTCGGCTGTTTGCTGTACTCGGCGGCTGTTTGCCGGAGACAACTGCCCGTCGGCCGCCCGCGCCACAGGCTCGCAGCCGGGTCGCTGGCGTCTCGGCGAGGCGAGGCAGCGCACAGTAGAGCAAGCAGCCGGCAACCGGCGGGGGCCTGTTTGCTCGTTCCGCGCCGCTCACGGTTCGCTGCGCGCCCGTCGCTTGTTTGCCGTGGCCCACCCCCACTACCGGCGCAGGCCATCGGCAATTACCGGCTCGAGTCAAGCGGAATGCCACGTTGTGCCGCAGTCAGCAGAGGTGCGCAGTCAGGCTATCCACAAGTCACAGCGCTCGAGCTTACCACCTAACCTGTCTTCACTCCTACATTTAACTCAAGAGTTTCAGTAAAGGTCGCAAGTATGGGTCAAAGGAAACGGTCATGACCCCACCCAGAAACACATTCCATCAGAAATGTTTACATTTTACCACATTTTTATGTCTCTCTGTCTGTTCACAACAAATTACGCAACCGATTACAAATTCATATGAGCATAGCTTAGAACTGGATAACAATGCAATATTATCTCGCTTTCTCGCCGCTCTGTTCAGCAGGCCTGTGGATGGGGGTTAAAAATGTTGTTAACTCCTGGCATATCTGCTGCCCTTCATGACTGGCATGTCATGCAGGTAGTATTTGTATGCATTCCAGGTGGTATGCAAGTGGATGGGCACAGCTGAGCAGAGAAGGAGGAAAGAAGAGTTGGACTTCACTTTCTAGGCTGACTGACTGACTGTCCAGTACAAATTATGCAATTGATTTTAAAGTAACTTACCAGTGAGCTGTAAATGCAGCTAAGAACTGGATGAAATGCAGTATTAATTAGTTTTCTTGCCTGATTTTGGGTGCAAGTTATTTTGTCCCCCATTGCCATTTTCCCATTTTTCTGTTTATGGTTCACAGGAAGAAAGATTGCTGGTATATATGCATGTGACTTCGAACCTCTCTAATTTGTACCATCACAGACTTTTTGCGAGATGTAGGTAGGAGGAAATAATATACTGGTTAGGTGAAGAGAAACTGAAATCAAGCTGGAACTTACACATATCTCTATGTAATATCCTCAAAATGTTGACTGAAAAGTTTCACACACATAAGACTAAAAAGATGAAAATAATTATGTGAATAAAGATGAATTTTTAACACATCCAGTATTCAAATCAGACTAAAAACTATAAAATAACTTTTCTTTGGTCCCATAAAGTTTGCTAACCTGGCACAGATAGCCCTCAAAATTCGCAATTGTCAATTTTCAATAGTTGTGAAAATACCTGTAACAATTTAAATGAAAAACTTGGGGCACAAACAGTACAGAATTGATACAAAAATAGGTCACCTCTTTAATATTACACTTCTTGCTAAATGATGTGTGAATACTTCAGCTCTTCACTGTTATCTATTGCATGCATACCACATTTTTCATTTTAAATCTTTGTAGCTGTTACAATATCAAAATCACAAATTTTCACACTATAAGTATAGGGCTAGAAGTCTGTATAGCGCTATGAGAAATTATTTTATACTTTGTAGTCCAATTTATAAATGTGGTACATTATATTAAAATTCATTTTCATTTAAATAAGTGTTTACATATATCAGTTTCCAAATGTTACTTTCAGAGAATAAAAGATCATGAAGGCAAAGGGTCTCATAAATGACAAGCAACTCTACAAATTACAATATCAGTTTAACAGAGGAGACTTTTCAGTTCACTGTTCAAAGACCTGCCCACATGGATTGCTTTAACTGACCAGCGACATTGTGGCTCACTAAAGCCCTTTAATGCTGTCAAAGTCGTGAGGACTTGATACTATTGTAGTTCTTAAATTAACTGCAAGATACATCTCCTAGAACTTTTGGGCGAATGGTTTCAAATTCTGTACTTCCCTGATGTGTCATTTCTTGCATGTTATGTCAAAGTGGTGTACTAACTACCGATGTAAACAATTTAATATTGCTATTATTTTTATTAGTGTTGTCATATTAAAGCATTTTATATATTTTACTGCTATTATCATTTAAATATTGGGTACCTGTGATACGTTACAGTGATTACAACTGCAAGTAACTTTTGTGATGGCATTGGTAGGTGGGATTCACAAGACATGGCCTGCATCTCAGTAGGAAAGGGAAGGGTAAACTGGCTGGGATGATAGCAAAATCTTAAGCTGTGGCACTGAAACTCATGGGAGTACCTTTTAGGCTAAGATCGGTGTCCAATCATCCTACATTGATTGAAGTTAAGCTTAATGACAAGTTCAGACAGGCAGGTACTAGAGAGATGAAAATATCACAAGATTCTCATAACAGTGCAATGAAAAATAATGTTAGTATGTCACAAGATTCACATAAAAGCACAGTGAAAAATTGTGTTAATATATTGCATAAGAATATCAGGGGATTAAAAAACAAAGTAGATGAGCTCCTTGTTTGCTTAGAAGAATCTGAGGTGAGGATCAGATGTACTGTGCCTGAACATCATATAGTCACAGGTATGGAAATGGTAAATGTGGGTGGATATAAGCCTTCAGCACATGTAAGTAGACACACTATGGAGAGAGGAAGACTTTCTATAAATGTTAAAATCTATCATAGTGTGAAAAATTTGCAAACTAAAAATTTTTGCATAGAGCAACATATAGAACCACGTGCATTTGAGCTTAAACTAAATAATAGCCCTTTTATAACTGTAGCTATGTACAGGTCTGTCCAGTCCCAAGAACGAAATTAATAAGCCATACTTGTCAGATCAACTGAAAGAAGAACAATGGTAACTTCATGAAATTAGAAGTATCAGAGTTTAAGATTTGGGAGACCATAAAGGAGGATATTTGTGAAGGGAAGAGAGATGAGACACGTAAGATCCATGCACGTGTATTAAGACACTATTTGCACAGTAGTCAGACATCAACATAAGTTTACCCTATGTTACATAAAGTAGGCACATCAAGTAGCAAGTCGGATTACAGATTAAACACGTGATGGATCTATTTGAGACTGCGCCAAAAGCCACAAACACTGACGCTAAAGGAATCTTTCCAGTATATGTAAGTGATAACATTGAGTGTAGACCTATAAGAGAACTCGAACGTTAAAGTGTTTACACGTCGAAGGAGCCAGCTAATGGAAATATCGCGAACAGATATTATAGGTCAGGCGCGACTTAGAACGGTATATAAGCAAAAGATTCTGAGAGAGGATTCAGAGAGAGCAGTAGTATGTTCGATTAAAAGTGGCCACTTTGAGGAGCCACTGTGTATCTGTGCCAGGCAGCAGCAGGAGAACTATGCAGAAGTAATATACTCAGCCAGAAGTCAGTGATCAGATCTGGTGACACACACATCAATTGCAAGATAAGTAATCATTATCTATTCTGGTGAATTGCTTTGAATATAGACTATCTGTCTTTGTCTCAACAATAGATAGCATTTGTAGTTTTGTAATTAACAAGAACAATTTATGGAATAGTAATTGTCTCTTGTAGCCTAGGTGAGTGGCCTGTTGATAAGAATAAATTGAGTTGGACATTTATTAAAGAAGGGGTCAGGAACTGGCACCTCTTTTATAAGTTATCAAAGTTATAATAAATGAATTACTTAAATAAATACTCGACTCTTCAGCATACACATCCTGCCATTAATCCTGAAAGATTACCACCTCAGCCAATAACGACCCAGTTCTACCTCAGAGAGCTTTCTCCTTTTCATCTCCAACAACAAAGGTGGACACCTCAACAACTCTCAGATTGTCGTCAATGGTCCTATTGCATTTAAAAACTGTGCTGGGATACGACAGATCCCCATTGAGAAATTTTCAACTATTTTTGGAAAACTTGGATTGTTTGTTGTGCTATCTGTCAGAGGAAAGCAAATTATTGTTTGTGGGGATTTCAGTGTAGATTTTCTGTAAGAGTCCGACAGAAAGCTTAACTTTGAAATATTACTTGGTTCTTTCAATTTGACATCAGTTATTGATTTTCCTACTCGGGTTGTACAGGAAAGCAGCACACTGATAGATAGTGTTTTCATAGATCGAGATAAATTTAATCAAATAAAATATTTTCTTGTTAAGGTTGGTCTGTCTGATCATGATGCACAGCTACTTACAGTATATGATACATCTCCATACAGCAATGCAGAATAGTCAATTAACAATTTAACAATTCAAAACTTTAGGAAAAGCTTGCAACAGTTACACTGGGATGAAGTGTGCAGGGAACATGTTGCTAATTTAAAATTTAACCTATTTCATGATATCTTTGTGAGTATATTTGAAAACAGTTTCCATTAGAAAACATTGAAATATAACTGTAAGAAATCATGTAAAAAAGCAATGGCTTACCAAAGGGATAAAAATACCTTATAAACAGAAAAGAGAAATGTATCTTACAGCTAGGAGAAATAATGATCCTGAAACAGTGAAACATTATAAAAACTACTGCACTGTATTAAGAAAAATTATTAAAAAGTCCAGAAGTATGTGTATTATGTCTAAGATTAGTACACCTGATAATAAGATAAAAACAACTTGGAATATTGTTAAAAGGGAAACAGGGCAACTGAGAGCACAAGAAGACTGTATTTCTATCAAACACAATGAAAAGTTTGTTGACAAGAAGTTAGAAGTAGAAAACATTTTAAATAATCATTTTTAAGTATTATAGAGAAAATAGGATGGAGCTATTCATTAGAAAGTGCGAGGCACTATATAGAAGACGCAGTACCTATGCAATTTGATAAAATTTAAATTCAGTCCACCTCTACCACTGAAATTAGGAAAATAATAAATTCAATCAAAAGTAAAAGCTCACACGAATTGATGGCATTTCCAAAAGAGTACTAAAAGCTTGTTCCCAACGAGTAAGTAGGATTCTCGGCCACATATGTAGTATCTCACTGAAACAGGGCATTTTTCCAGGTGGGCCAAAGTTCACTAATGTTAAACCTTTGCATAAAAAAGGGGATACTGATCCTAACAACTACTGCATCATCTCACTTCTGACAGCTTTATCCAAAATTATGTGTTCATGTATTCAAGAGTAGCATCACATGTTTGTAAAAATGAAATACGAACAAAATGTCAGTTTGGTTTTCAGAAAGGCTTCTCAACAGAAAATGCTAAATATGCTTTCACTGATCAAATATTAAATTAATTGAATAACTGAACATCACCTATTGGGATATTTTGTGATCCTAGATAAGCTTAAGTATTATGGTATGAGTGGGACAGTGAACAAATGGTTTAATTTTAGTGGAAGATTGCAGAAGGTTGAAATTAACAGTACAGATAGTCTGCAAAAACCAGCAGAGTCCTCTAACTGGGGAGGCATCAAGAATGGTGTCCCACAGAGTTCAGTCTTGGGTCCCTTATTGTTCTTAATATGTATTAATGACTTGCCACTCTATACTCATGAAGATGCAAAGCTAGTTCTTTGTACATTTGTGGTAAGAGCTTATGGGACTAAACTGCTTAGGTCATCGGTCCAGCTAGTTCTTTTTGCTGATGATACAAGTATAGTAATCACAACCAAAAAGGAAGAATCAGCTGAGCAAACTGCAAATAATGTATTTCAGGAAATTATTAACTGGTTCTGTGCAAATGGACTCTCACTAAATTTTGAGAAAACACAGCTTATACACTTCTGTACAGCAAATGGCGTAACACCATTGATAAATATAAACTATGAACAGAATTCTGTTGCTAAGACAGCATACTCAAAATTTCTAGGTGTGTGCACTGATGAGAAATTGAATTGGAAGAAACGGTTAGGTTTAGCTACTTATGCTATTAAGACTATTGCAAATTTTGGTGATAAACGAATCAGTAAATTAGCCTACTATGCCTATTTTCATTCACTGCTTTCATATGGCATCATATTTTGGGGCAATTCGTCATTAAGATAGAAAGTATTCGTTACACAAAAGCACGTAATAAAAATAATAGCTGGAGCCCACCCTAGATCACCTTGCACACATTTATTTAAGCAACTCAGGATATTCACAGCACCTTTGCAATACATATATCCACTTATGAAATCTGCAACACTAGAGGAAAGTATGATCTTCACTATTCTGGCTTAAATTTCACTTTGGCACAGAAAGGGGTGAATTATGATGCCACAACAATCTTTGGTCATTTGCCAAATAGTATTAAAAGTCTGACATCTAGCCAAATAACATTTAAAAGCAAATTAAAAGAATTTCTTAATGACAACTCCTTCTACTCAATAGATGAATTCTTAGATATGAAGTAGGAACTCTATAATTATCAATTGATTATTTTGTATAAAGAAAACTTATGTTAAAGTGGCACATTCCACATCAATTCGAAATGTCCTATTCATGATCTATGGAACAAGGATTAATGTATGTATGTATGTATGTATCTATGTATGTATATGGCAGGAGACAATAACGATCTGCGATCTCTACCCCAGAAATGAATCCAGATCTGCACCATGAAGCTACTTCACCTGTACATTCCCCAAGGGGACTCCTGGGCAAGCCTATAGGATATTTTGTTGCCTTTATCCGAAAAATGATTGATTCAGCTCTCAGCATTAGTGTATAACATACATGTTTGTTTACCTCCTGATACCTACTGCAACCTACATCTCGCCTGAACCTGCACCTGTAGCCACGGTCTCCCTCCATGGTTCTGCCATTGATGCATAATGTCATCAGGATCTCAGGCTCGAAGTGACGAGAAAAGCAAGCCCTGTGTCTTGGTGGTATTGAGGCTGAGCCCACCGCTTAACATTCTAGATGGTTATGTATTCCCAGACACGTGGGAGGCGACATTGCGTGTGGCGTGATGACATGTTGCACGTGAGGACCATGGTGTCATCTGAATACTGTGTGAGCTGTACATGATCAGTTTTTGGGTGTCCGCTGCATATAGAGTGTAAGTATCAGTCCAAGGACTGACCTTTGAGGTACACCTGCACGGATATGTAGTCGTTGGTTGGCTGATTCAGAAGAGGGAACCAAACAACGAGGTCATCAGTCCCATCAGATTCGGGAAGGATGGGGAGAGAAGTCGGCCATGCCCTTTCAAAGTAACCATTTCAGCATTTGCCTGAACCGATTTAGAGAAATCGTGACAAACCTAAAGCAGGATGACCAGACGCAAATTTGAACCCTCGTCCTCCCGAATGCACACTCCAGTGTGCTAATCACTACGCATATGTTGTACTGTGTAGACTCCACTGAAGGCCTGCACACCAAATGCGAGGTTGCCTTGGAGGAGGCATATGTGAGACATGGGGATAGCCTGTACAAGAAAATTACACGGGAACCTTCAACATTGCAGCGCATCAGCAATCGTTGGTTAATACGTATATTAAAAAACTATAAACCCGCCTCGACTGCGAAAAAAGCACCTAGTGTTTACCTAGGTTTTGGCGTAGATAACTACACCTCCTTCAGGACAATAAAACCCACAAGTGCCTAAGTAGACCTTTGTCAATGATTAAAAGAACACCATAACTATACATTTATAAAAGAAAAAAGGGGAACACAAGCAGTACATATGTATAAAGTCTAAACCGTCACTTAACTAAATGGTGTAACCTCCACCTTACACCGGCCTATGTTCGATGGGCCATGACCTGCCATAAACTGCAGCTACAAACGGCCGCTCACTTACACGTCCGACCCGCTACCTATGCACTTGCGCAACACAAGGGAAGTTACTTGAATGCGCATGCGCATATGAGTACGTGAAAGTTCATACATGGGTCGTGGCTAAATAGCCCTTATATTCCCAACCGCAGATCAACTTATATCAAAAAATAGAATGGATAGAACAAGTGACGAGCTAAATAGGAGATGAAGCTTAAAAATAACCGCACACGGTTGCATATGCTAGGAAAGAAACATATATGAAGCTACCTATGACAACAGGAGGAACTCTTGAAACTATTCCCAAAGCTAATAGTTAGCCTGAAAGGGGGGGGGGGGGGGGGGTGGCTGAGGGGACGTAATCTAAAGACGTCGCGTGGTAATAAACATACAGGGATAAAACGTGGGGTGTTCAACAGGCTAAAATCACCTTCATCGTAAAGGAAATGAGGAAAAAAGATGAACAGGTTGACCAACCGCGCTCGCCAATCAGCGCACGCATGTAAAAATCCCCAGATCATCAGATTTACAGGTATGAAGAACAAATTAAAGGTGCGAAACCTTCAAAAAATTTTCTGTTTCTTAGTAGGAGTTGGTCGTTAAGGATATTTATCTGGTTGTAGATGCTTAAAGAAGGTTTCCTACACGGGAGGTCGTCGTGCTATTCGCTGTCACACGCCCTGTAAACGTCCAAAAACGCGGACCCAGAAATGTTCCTGACGTTCTGGAGTGTCGAAGGACGGCTCCACATATCTGAGGTGTTTCTGCTTAGTAGACTTGTCGACAAAACCCAAATGGCTTACCCGGTATTATCACCTTCACATAGATTTGTTCTTGTAGTCTGCGTAGGTAAATCCTCTCTGTCAAGATGGTGGTCTGGTGACTTATTGCCAGACGTCTTTACCCACCTCTGGTGCTGTATGTATACTCTTTATTGGCAACCACTTCATACACAAAAATTACGTTGGCTTATAACCGCACGCCGAATAATGACAAGTGTTACAAGAGTCCTCTCACTGACAACTGAATGCACACTAGCACAGAGATGGTCTAACACGAGAAAGTTTGTGAGTGACAGAGAAAATGTCAGCAGACGTGGCCCCATTGGCAGTGGTCTCACGGGTTCGCATTTGCCAGCAGGGGCGCTGGCTGCGCGCGACAGTGGCGCGTTTGTTTCCCCCAGCCGCCACTGGCACAAAATACAAATGTGGCGGTAGCGGAATGCGTGAGTGCGCCGATGCATTAGGTACAGCCGCTAGCTCACTGTGTCTGCAGGCAGCGGTATAGTGAGCGATATGGAAAACGTGAGGCAATACTGACCGTACGACTTACCTTAGAAGCTAGATTAAAGAAAGGCAAACCTACATTTCTAGCATTTGTGGACTTAGAGAAAGCTTATGACAATGTTGACTGGAATACACTATTTCAAATTCTGAAGGTGGCAGGGGTAAAATACAGGGAGCGAAGAGCTATTTACAATTTGTACAGAAACCACATGTCAGTTATAAGAGTCGGGGGGTATGAAAGGGAAGCAGTGGTTGGGAAGGGAGTGAGACAGGCTTGTAGCCTCTCCCTGATGTTATTCGATCTGTATATTGAGCAAGCAGTGAAGGAAACAAAAGAAAAATTCGGAGTAGGTATTAAAATACATGGAGAAGAAATAAAAACTTTGAGGTTCGCCGATGACATTGTAATTCTGTCAGAGACAGCAAAGGACCTGGAAGAGCAGTTGAACGGAATGGACAGTGTCTTGAAAGGAGGATATAGGATGAACATCAACAGAAGCAAAACAAGGATAATGGAATGCAGTCGAATTAAGTCGGGTGATTCTGAAGGAATTAGATTAGGGAATGAGACACTTCAAGCAGTAAAGGAGATTTGCTACTTGGGGAGCAAAATAACTGATGATAGTCGAAGTAGAGAGGATATAAAATGTAGACTGGCAATGGAAAGGAAAGCGTTTCTGAAGAAGAGAAATTTGTTAACATCGAGTATAGATTTAAGTGACAGGAAGTCGTTTCTGAAAGTATTTGTATTGAGTGTAGCCATGTACGGAAGTGAAACATGGACGATAAATAGTTTAGACAAGAAGAGAATAGAAGGTTTCGAAATGTGGTGCTACAGAAGAATGCTGAATATTAGATGGGTAGATCACATAACTAATAAGGAGGTATTGAATAGAATTGGGGAGAAGAGGAGTTTGTGGCACAACTTGACTAGAAGAAGGGATCGGTTGGTAGGACATGCTCTGAGGCATCAAGGGATCACCAATTTAGTATTGGAGGGCAGCATAGAGGGTAAAAATCGTAGAGGGAGACCAAGAGATGAATACACTAAGCAGATTCTGAAGGATGTAGGTTGCAGTAGGTACTGGGAGATAAAGAAGCTTTTACATGATAGAGTAGCATGGAGAGCTGCATCAAACCAGTCTCAGGACTGAAGACAACAACAACAACAATGTGAAATCTGGTTGCAGATAGCTGACAGGTGTTGTGGGAGGTCGTTCTATATTTTGTTCATCTACTCAAAAAGTGACTGACGCTCAATGTTAATGAATTCAGGTAGACGTCGATAAAATGTGCAAAAATGTACCCTCCACAATTCAGATGGGTGAGCTTATGAATATTAAATAAAACGAAATTTGTAATGAGTTTGATTCATCACAATAAAATGAATATTAAACAGTGGCTTCCTGTGGCAGCATTAACGTGGTACATCATAGATCTCTCTACTCTCTACTCCTCCCGAACAGGCCATGAGGCTGAAAGGTACCGACCGGCCGCCGTGTCATCCTCACCCACAGGCGTCACTGGTTGTGGATATGGAGGGGCATGTGGCCAGTTTCCGAGACTGGAGCCGCTACTTCTCAATCAAGTAGCTCCTCAGTTTGCCCCCAAGGGCTGAATGCACCCCGCATGCCAACAGCGCTCGGCAGACCAGATGGTCACTCAGCACGACAGTGCTTAACTTCGGTGATATGACGGGAACTGGTGTTACCACTGCGGCAAGGAAGTTGGCAAACCATAGATAAACAACAAATAAAAGGCAACCTCTGGCAACTTTAATATCCTTGGTATATTTGACATAGGATCAGGGGAAAAAGTTAATAACCTTCAAGATAATTACAATCACAGAATGCGTAGTGATTGTAGTGAGGTTAATGGAAGTAACTTACAGGATGACAGTTGTTTAACTATACGGAATAAAATCCTCATAACTTCTGAACGGTTTCTGTTAGGACGTTCAAACTGCACGGTTGGCCATGGGGCATGATGGGAATTAATATGGGCATGCATGGTTTGGTTTAGCGACGAAGCCCAATTTCATTTGGATGGGTTCCTCAATAAGGAAAATTGGTGCATTTGTCGGACTGAGAATTCGCATTTTGCGATCTAGAAATCGCTTCACCCTCAACGGATGACTGTGCGATGTACAATGTTCAGTCACGGAATTATCGGTGCGATATTCCTTGATGACACGGTGGCTACCAGACGGTACGTGAAAGTTTTGAAAGATGATTTCATCACCACGACCCCATCGAAGGAGGAGAGTGTTTGTTGTCCTGTAGGAGCACTTCGGGGGCCACATTCTAACTCTGTAGTACTCAGAGGTCACTGGCATGAACCTCAATCGGCCGCCATAATCTCCGGATCTGAACAGATCCTACTCCTTTCTGTGGGTCTATATTAAAGACAAGTTGTACAGCAATAATCTCAAAACCATTTCTGAGCCATTCAGGCGATCATCGACAACATCGATGTTCCGACACTTCAGCGTGTCATGCAGAATTTCGTTATTCGTCTACACCACATTATCGCCAATGAAGGCAGGTATATCGAACATATCACAACCTAAATCCGAGTATCTGTAGTGACGTTTACATGTTAAGTTTGCGCACGCCGTAGTCTGTAACTATGTTGCTTTTTTTTCATATAGCTCATAATTGTCACCCTAGATGCTACAGAAAGGAAAAGCGCCACAGCTGAGGGCATAATTGAAAGAAATCTGTTCACTACTGACAAAATGCAAGTCTTCAGAGTGAAATGTGAAATAATCGGATTTTGCAAAATTTGCTCTAATTTCCCTACATATCGCAGCTGTAGCAAGATCTCACCATAGTATTGCAGATGATGTTTCAAGTGGCAGTAGAATCAAACATTGATAGAACCAACGACCCTCACCATAGCTGCTTCCAGATTAGCCTGAAATGTTTCGAAGTCCCCAATGCATCGACTTGGAAGACTCTGTGGCGGCTTTCACCATCGAAGTGAGATAATGGAGGCTCTAGATCCTGTTCTTCATCTGAGTTGAAGAAGTCAACTGTCTCCTCTGATTTCCAATCGAATGTGAAGTAAGAAGAAACCTCACACTGCCGCATTTTCTGTCTCTCACAGTATAGTATCGGCTCAGCTATGAATCTTCCGAGTGCCAGCCAGTCAAACTGCTTGTTGTAAAAACTTGTCTCCTTCCCCAGATCAGTTAAACAATGACTTGTGTCCTGCGTTAGTCCGTCAGACAATTTTGCACCACTCTCTCTCTCTCTCTCTCTCTCTCTCTGTCACTGTCTCCTCCTTTGACTAATGAAATGTTCTGCCTGGTGTCGCTAACACAGAGTTTGTTTACGTTAGCCAATAGTGATACGCTTCACATCAAATGAACATATTTATTTAAATTTTTTCAAAGAAAAATCCGCACTGGCGTATGAATTATTTTTATTAAATCTGCGTCCGGTTTCGCACCACTTATCGGTGCATCCTCAGGCACTCTGTGCAAAAAATAATGTAATAAGAGCTTATACAAGCTATTCCATCCCCCAATTCTGAGGTGTAAATTAAACTTTTAAATAGCCAGTTTTTTGAATGAAACAAGAAGGTACTCACATGCACTATTTATAACATAGTAACGTTGAACATTTTCTTTGATAAATGTTGAAGTTTGGGTCACAAAACAACATATTTCTTTGAACTCAGTACCGCTATTAGACTGTTGTTTATTTACATTTACACTTACACAATCATGATTTAGGCTTCAATGTGCCATTATCAAGTGTTTTAAGTGTTATAAATTGCCTAAGATGGCATACTGCCGCATTAAAACACACTACTACGAGAGTATGCCATCTTAGGCAATTTATAACACTTAAAACACTTGATATTGGCACTTTGAAGCAGAAATCGTGATTGTGTAAGTGTAAATGTAACACTGTAAATAAACAACAGTCTAACGGCGGTACTGACTTTAAAAAAATCTATAACTATTGTGGTCCCGCATTATGAAAAAATGAACATAGTTTTCCCGCAAAGTCAGAGCCCTAGGCAGTCTCCCACGATTTGAGAGGCCCAGGACCGCGTGTTCCCTGTCCATTACTAAGATGATTATCGTTAGTTTTCTGTGATTCTCTGGGGAGATGACCAGCTTTGCCATCTAGCGTACAAAGGAGAATTCCAACTAAAGAAGATGAGTGCTCCCTCCATTTCCTGGTCTTAAAACGTTTTAGCCAGAGCTTCCTCTGCAGGAAATGCTGTCAGCATTTATTTACAATGTCCCAAATTCCTGCAGCGGCTCTACTTGGCAACAGACTGACTGGTGCCATTGACCCCTCACACCATTCACTTCCTCATCACTCGCAGATATGAAGTAAGTAAACAGCAAGACTGCATCAGTTACTAGTACTTTGGTGTATCAATTTTATCAACATAATTAAGGTTTCTGATTAGACTGAACGTTCGTTACAAATGTGGCGACATTGTTTCTGAAAAACTGGCCCATCACAGTGTGCTGTGGCAGCGCACAGGAGCTGCCTGAGTAGAAGTTTGGTGACTGCGCTAGTCTACACTCCACTTATAAACTTTCGCTATCACATCCAGTGCCCACAATACCACTGGGTGGCATTCTGTCTTAGTATATATCGATCTAGTGACAATGACCAATGATACAGAACTGAATTGAGAAAGGAGCTACTGAATGTATCTGGAGCACAGGATTTTGTGGAAGTGAAATGTGAGCCATCGTTAATCCACACAGGAAGCAACTAGAAGCATTTGAAATACGGTGCCATTGAAGGATGTTAAAAGCTAAGGTGAAAGATAAATAACAAAAAGTAAGTTCTAAAGAGAAGCAGTAGTTGCAAAGATCAACACAAGATGATGAAGAACAGCATTGAATAAGTCGAAATTGTGAAATATAAAAACATAAAAACTATCTATACTACTGGCCATTAAAATTGCTACACCAAGAAGAAATGCAGATGATAAACGGGTATTCATTGGACAAATATATTATACTAGAACTGATACGTGATTACATTTTCAGGCAATTTTGATGCATACATCCTGAGAAATCAGTACCCAGAACAACCACCTCAGGCCGTAATAACGGCCTTCATTCGCCTGGGCATTGAGTCAAACAGAGCTTGGATGGCGTGTACAGGTACAGCTACCCATGCTTCAACACGATACCACAGTTCATCTAGAGTAGTGACTGGCGTACTGTGAAGAGCCAGTTGCTCGGCCACCATTGACCAGACGTTTTCACTTGGTGACAGATCTGGAGAATGTGCTGTCCAGGGCAGCAGTCGAACATTTTCTGTATCCAGAAAGGCCCGTACAGGACCTAAACATGCGGTCGTGAATTTCGCAGGGATCGAATAAACAGTAGAGCCACGTAGCACATCTCAAATGTAACGTCCACTGTTCGAAATGCCGTCAATGCGAACAAGAGGTGACCGAAACGTTTTCACCCCATACCATCACGCCGGGTGTTACGCCAGAATGGTGATGACAAATACACGCTTCCAATGTGCGTTCACCGCGATGTCGCCAAACACGGATGCGACCATCATGATGCTGTTAACAGAACCTGGATTCATCCGAAAAAATGACGTTTTGCCATTCGTGCGCCCACGTTCGACGTTGAGTACACCATCGCAGGCACAACTGTGATGCAGCGTCAAGGGTAACCCCAGCTATGGTTTCCGACCTGATAGTCCATGCTGCTGCAAACGTCGTCGAACTGTTAGAGCAGATAGTTGTTGTCTTGCAAACGTCCCCATCTGTTGACGCAGGGACCGAGACAGCTCTCGGATAAGATGCCTGTCATCTCGACTGCTAGTGATACGAGGCTGTTAGGATCCAGCACGGCATTCCGTATTGCCCTCCGAACCCACCGATTCCATATTGTGCTAACAGTCATTGGATCTCGACCAACGCGAGCAGCCAAGTCGCGATACGAAAAACCGCAATCGTGATAGGCTACAATCCGACCTGTATCAAAGTCGGAAACGTGATGGTACGCATTTCTCCTCCTTACACGAGGCATCACAACAACGTTTCACCAGGCAACGCCGGTCAACAGCTGTTTGTGTATGAGAAATCGGATGGAAACTTTCCTCATGTCAGCACGTTGTAGGTGTCGCCACCGGCGCCAACCTTGTGTGAATGCTCTGAAAAGCCAATCATTTGCATATCATAGCACCTTCTTCCTGTTGGTTAAATTTCGCACCTGTAGCACGTCATCTTTGTGGTGTAGCAATTTTAATGGCCAGTGGTGTATTAAGATACAATGTGTGTAGATCTTTTCTACAGAAAGGCTTTTTTTACTTCCTTTTGGCAAGGTGTTTGTGTCCAGATGGGGATATGCGTACCACGTGTGTCGAGCCGGACTTTCGCGTTGTTCGTGGCCTGGCAGCAAATCAGTTCTTACCGTGTCGTGTTCGTAAGGACCATTTTCGTTGCGCCGTCTGCTTCGTGCAGATGATAAGGAACGCGAACGCACCAGTGTTATTGGCTTCGGGCTGTCGTATTGTGAAACGCAGTTAATCGACCATGCCGGTTTCGATATTTTTGGCTCGAGTACGCTCAATATGTGGTTAGTACTGCGTAAATTAACACTATGACAGCAGACACAAGTGCCACATACGATAATAGTTATTGTAATTACAGTTTAATTACACGGACTGAAGCACCGTTACGAGGAAATCCATAACGCTTACGTTAGGCATTACTGGTGAACTACCCGTACGTTGTACATTATTACGTTACGATGAACACAGCCTTAATTAACGGTCTGAAACATATCGTAAATTTGAATTGTACGCAATGGCGAGTTGGGGAGTGTTTGTTAACTTCCAAATTGAATTGAATCACCGAGGCCGAATGAGTCCAGGTACTGTTACCTCATGTTCATACACCAGAATGAATTCGTTTAGTAAGTCAATTTCGAGTATAATTTGACGGCCATCACACTGAAAAATTGTTACAGGTGTTTTCAGGCTTACAGTGCGACAATGTGTGAACATCGAGAAATATTTTTAGAAGTAACATCAGTGCTTGAAGAGCAAACGAGGTTGCATCAAATTTGTGCTTAGAGTCGCGGGCCTGCATTTCTTTCCCAATCGAACTTTGCAGTGACCTTCTTACTTTATTCTGTGTATTTCACAATGCATTCGGCTAATATTAGTTACATACATTCCTCTGTTTCTTTTTACGAGTGCGTGATTCGCTGATTCCGGTCACAGGAGAGGTTTCAGCGCTTCTTTATTTTCTAGCGTCACTCTTACCACCCAGACTGGGAGAAAAAACATCTTTAGGTATTCTTTCTTCTGGCATTCTGTTCACGTGTAACAGTACTCTGTATTGTCGCTGATTGTATTTTCCGTTTTACACATACTCAGTTCTTTCTACACTTCGTAATTTTTTAAAATCTATCCAGACTCTTGTAGGCTTTCGTAGCTATCAGCTGACTCCTGTACCTCCGTAAAATGGCAACCACTTGTCACCCATGTCTTTGAACTGTGAAACAAAACAGACATTCCATCATTTTATAAAATATCTTTCTTGTGTTTCTTCTCGTTCGTTTTTCAGGTTATTTCATATATGGCCTGTAACAAGTTGAAATGATCATATTGCCTTATTCCCCAGGCGACCACAGCTAGGGCTGTTATGCCGCCTAGGCAGGCCTTCTTATTTGGCGCCACTTAGACAACCTGCGTTTCGGCGAGGCTAGAATGATGAGGACATCACAACAAGCAGTTCTTGAGCGGATAAAACCTCTGACTCAGACGGGAATCGAACTAGTGCCCCCTGCATGCTGTGCTGAGCTCTTGTTTCCTTCTTTTACGTTTCTTTTTTTTTAGTGATCTTCCTGGCACCCAAATTGCCGGGCAGGGATCGCAACCCAGGCCTCGCCACCATGTCCCGTTCTCTTCCCCGGGAACCAAGGAAAGCATAGGAGAACGTTGAGCAGAAGAAGAAAGGGTATCAGTGATAAAACATAATTAACTTTATTTTTTATTATACGTTACACGTCATCGAGCATAGCAGGAGACCGACCTCAAGAGGAGGAGGAAGCGACAATTCGTCTTACTCTATCGGAGAGGAACAGTCCTATGACCGGAGAACAACCAGCACTAAAAGAGGAAAAGCTATGGATCAACTCATCATTGCAGTAACACCCGAACTCCGGGGTAGGTTAAGAAGGATACTACAAAGAAAATTATAGAAAAATTGTCTGGGATTGCAGGCAACTGCATAATGCCGTTCGTTAAGGAAGTGCCAAAAATCAAAGTTTTTTCGCCGTCAGCAACCAAGTAGCGAAAGGCGTGTCCACACATTCGCTCCACGGAGTTTGTTTGTGTAAGACTCCCAAGTCCGGAAAGATGAACATGTGAGAGGGTACCTGATCACGAGTCGTACGAGTAATTAAGGCCAGCATCTGCCGATTATACTTCATACACTTTTTAGTGTTCCCGCTCCAAAGGGTATTTTGATTAAATCGTGGCTTTGCCATAGGAAAACGCCATGACGATCTATGAATTCGGACACTAGACAAGCCGCTGCGCAACAGGAGAGAAGCAAGCAGACAGCCACGCAGCTAAAGAGGCAGACATGTGACCTGTGACGTACTCATCTTGAGGTCGGTATATGAATGTGGAAAGTTGTGTCACAACCAAGGCGAGTCGCAAGTTCAGTAGGTCTGTTACACAGGGCTATTATTGTTCGTATTGGATATATGCCTCTAACAGCCATAGTCTAGGTCTTCCGTGCAGCGATTCCGACCAGGTATATTGAAGATAATACACAGATTAAATGTTTCTTTCTAACGCTTCTTTTCTTATTGACAATTAGCAATCCAGCTTGTTGAAAACAGGTACTACTGTTATCATTGGGAGAGCCCATAATCGGACCATAACTAAAGTGCATTCACAAACCACTTACCCCTGAAATGAATCTGCAGGTTCAGTCAGTAACAATTTTACGCAACAGAATCTTTCAGTGCCCTGTCCCGCACCTCGCAGTCTCATACGACGACAAACTTACACTATACACCGAGCGAAAACATTTTATACCCGTGTATGTAATACCTATATCTCACCCTGTTGCAACAAGTCTAGATAACCGCCAAGGAAAAAACAGGCCGAGGATTATGGGAGATAATGTAGAGTGTGTATAAAATCCGAGCAACAAGAGCTCTAGTCGCAGTCTCTGAGAAACTTAACAGATTGAAACAAAAGTAACCAACGCGTGTCTCACCCCAAAAGACTTTCCTGGTTCGGGTATAGCGACACTGATACGGTAGCTTTGCATCAGCAAAAAGTTCGTCTGCTGAAGGCTGACGTAGTTCTAGAAGCGTGATGAAAATTAGTTTGGTGAATGATTATTTCCTATCGACTCATCTTGAGATAGTATACATTATTATTGATTGTTTGTAGCATTTTGGAGGTCGTGCGGTTGCGCGAAGATGGAATGAAACAAGGACGCATTGAATGTGGCGAAGTATCAGAAATTATACTGACATAATGAAATCGACTGGAGGCATTACTTACTGTTATTAGCCTGCATCGGCTTAACTCCACGTATTATCCTGAGAAACATAATTTACGTTTTCTAGTTACGCCACAGCATCTCTATACGTCGCGTATGAATGGCAGATGGAGCGAGGTATGTTTTATTCAAATGATTCGCCAGTACAATATTCTTTTAACCTCTTTCGTTTTCAATATTTTGGAGTGATCTCCGTCAGTGACATCGTCTCTCGTAAATTATTTTTTCATACGTCTTCAAGAAGATATACGAGTGCAACGAAACTAGATACTCCGTTCTAGAAAAGCAATTCATTCGTAAATGACTAAGATAAGTCGAAGTAGAAGAACCGTGTATTATGGATCGAAAGCGTCGTAACTGTGGGATTCGGCAGTCTCACAGAGCACGTAATAAAAGATGGTGCCACGGGAAAATGACAGGTGGGTGTCAGATGCTTCACTTTGGTTTATGCGGCTCTAAAACAGCAGAAAATGAGACAACGGCGCACCCTGGCTTACGTTTATGAGTTTTCTTATAGCTTGGAGCTATTTATACGTGTTCCGATCTCAAACTGCACAAACGAACATAAAACATTTGGCGCAGGAATAATTTACGGCTAGTTACCCCTTACAACAGAAGAGGTTTTTGGTGCTGCTTGTAGATGTCACCTACTTTTTAAAGCCCTCTTGAAACTGTTAATTTCATATTGTATGTTACACATAGATCAGAACGTTTGAATGTAATTTCAAAAAACTGGCATGTGATTTTTTCTTAATGTACGTGATTAGCTTTTATGAAGAGAACGTGCATGTTGATTTAGTGTATGTTTGCTAACATCCTATATTCCTTACACAGATAGAACAAATTTCAGAACATCGAATTCTACGAGGGTGAGTCAAATGAAAACCTTAAACTTGTGATAACAAATCCAAATTTCGCGCCATTATCCTGTAAATTGGCAAGCGTGCTACAAACAGCGTGCAGAATGGCTGTAGGTGGCAACAAAGGGAAGATGCACACATACCGTCGCAGTATCAGTATAAAGATGGCCGCCCCACTTGCGACTTGCACCAGGGAAGAACAGCGTTCTGTTATTCGGTTTTTGTGTTGTGAAGGTGTGAAACCTGTTGAAATTCATCGGCGAATAAAGGTTCAGTACGGTGATGCATGTTTGTCATGAATAGAGCAGGAAGTTCGCAAATGGTGTGACTTCACTGGAAGATGCTCCTTGTCCAGGTCAGGCACAACGAGTTGTGACTCCACAGAACATTGCAGCAGTTGAAGCCATAGTGAAGGAAAACCGCAGAGTGACACTGAATGACATTGCAAAATGTTTACAGATTAGTCATGGATCAGCACACCACATTGTGAATGATGTGCTCCAGTTTCACAAAGTGTCTGTAAGATGGGTGCCACGGCAGCTGACTCCTGAAATGAGAGAACTACATGTTGATGCTTGTGAAGAACTTCTTCGGCGCTTTGAACGAGAAGGTGATGGCTTCCTTGCAAAAAATCGTTACTGTGAACGAAACCTGGGTTCACTTCCACCAACCGAAAACGAAGAGAACGAGCAAGGAATGGTGCCATTCCTCATCACCAAAGCCAAAGAAGTTTCGAAGAGAACCATCAGCAGGGAAGGTTATGCTTATTCTTTTTTGGGACGAAAAAAGCATCATTTTGAAGCATTACATGCCTAGAGGGACCACTGTCACCAGTGCATCATATACAGATCCCCTAAAAATCATCTACGGCCTGCAATCAAATCAAAGTGACGTGGATTGCTGTCAGCAGGTGTCCTTTTCCAACACGACAATGCAAGGCCCCACACTGCCGGTACAACAGTTTCAACACTCACAGACCTGCATTTTGAGTGTCTCCCTCATCCACCATACTCAGCAGACCTTGCCCCAAGTGATTTCCACGTGTTTGGACCACTCAAAGACGCAATGGGACGCATGAAGTTCCGTTCTGATGAAGAGGTACGCCACGTGGTGCATGAGCGGTTGGGCAGATTACCAAAAGAATTTTCTTCTAAAGCAATTTATGCACTTTGTAAGCCCTGGAGGACTTGCATTGAGCGTGGAGGAGATTATGTTGAAAAGTGATACAGTTTTGTACCACTTCTGCACAATAAATAATATTTAAAAACATATTTAAGGTTTTAATTTGACTCACCATCGTATTTATCTTTCTGCCGCTGATCGAACAAATGCTTTCACAACTCAGCAGAGCACAACTGCACTGGCTAGGAGAAGAGCTTATAAAATAATTTTGACTATTTTTAATCTTGCATTCGTTATTTGAAACGTACGAATTTTATTATATTTCGTAGTTAACTGTAATTTTCAGTTCCATCAATCAAGGTGCAGGTAAGTACACATTCTGAGCACTTTTTCTACTCCGTCTAGTTGTGATTTAACTGCTTACTGCATAACATATTCAAGTGCGGATAGTCATGCACAGATGTAAGTTTGACTTGTAGGTTAGTTTTATAGTCTTCCACCATTCACTTTTCGTTTCTTATAAAACTGATCACATGTTGATGACTTGCTCAGAAAAACCAGTGGTGCTAATGAGGATGAAAAATAAGTAAAGAATTTCTATTATTCTTCCATTAATTAGCCTAAATAAAAAACACTACATTGCTTGCGTTCTACAGGATTAATATTTTGAGTTAACCTGTTTTCGGCCTACAAGAGCATCATCCGACTTCAACTCTCGTCGCCAAAGAAGTTACAATGTTTGTAAACAACAGTGGAAAAGATGTTACACATCTAGAGCAAGGCGTAAACACACAGTAAACGATATCTTTCATAGTTACTTTTTAATACATTATGGGAGTGACAGTGATCAATATGTTACAAATATTTAATATTAAAAACAGTCTTGATCTCAATTTATTTAGTACGGTGACTGGTTTCGACCACTACTGTGGTCATCTTCAGACCTAGAAGTCGTATACAAAGCTTTAATTAGAGGGCTACATACATTAAAGAAAGTACATAAAGTTATAAAGCTATCAAACGATGATTTACCAGTGAGTAAGAACCTCCTTCTGCTAGAGAATCACTATTGGAGAAACCAGTGTACGTCTTACTATATGTAATGGAGGTTCCGCCCACTTCTAACGGTATGATGTCACTACTAACCAGTGGGTTACAAATCGAATGACAATGTAAAATTTCTTAGTTAAAAGAACATTGTCAAAAATAAAAATAAACACACACTAAACTTAGCTTAATTAACAGTCAGCTAAAGA
The DNA here is from genome assembly GCF_023897955.1 of Schistocerca gregaria. NCBI lineage: Eukaryota > Metazoa > Arthropoda > Insecta > Orthoptera > Acrididae > Schistocerca > Schistocerca gregaria. The sequence continues at coordinate 165,163,585 of NC_064922.1, forward strand.
TTATTGCAGTCTACTCATTGAAAATCGTATCAATAAAGACATGTTGCTGCTCAATAGTACATCGTTTGACGTGACAGCCTTTGCCATTCCACTTTCGCAACAACTTCGTTAGAAAGAAGCCTGCTGCCACATCTTTGCACTGGCGTTTATCTTCACCATGGCAACCACTAGTTTGCCTATCCACTTTACAACTTCAGTTTCCACTGCTGCCTCATCTATGGAATGGCGTCCAGCTTCAACATGGCAACCAGTGGTTCCAAATGGTTCAATAACAGGCCTTGAGAGGGCAACTCATGTTCTGTCAAAACGAAGTTCATTTCTCCTACATGTTTAAGTATTTTTAACGCTTCTTAATTGCTAATAGCTGTTAAATAAGCTAAGTTTAATGTGTGTTTATTTTTATTTCTTGACAATGTTCCTTAAACTAAAAATTTTACATTGCATCATCCGTGGTCTAGGGGTAGCGTCATAATCAAAACGTCTTAGATCCCGGGTTCGATCCCCGCCACTGCCTAAATTTTGATAAATAGTCAGCATTGGCGGCCGAAGACTTCTGGCATAAGAAGTCAGCCTCATTCTGCCAACGGCCTTGTCAAAGAGGGCGGAAGAGCGGATATAGGTCCAGGGCACTCTCTTGTCCTTGGGGTGGGAAATTGCCTGTAAAGTCGGAAGAATCAGCAATGATCAACGACATAAGGATGCAGAAGGTAATGGAAACCACTGCATTAAAGACACGTAACGTGTATCCACAGGACATGTGGCCTGTAGTTGAAGAAGTGTCATGATGATCTCTCCATTGGCAAAAGATTCCGGAATAGTCCCCCATTCGGATCTCCGGGAAGGGACTGCCAAGGGGGAGGTTACCATGAGAAAAAGATTGAATAATCAACGGAAGGATAATGTTCTACGAGTCGGGGCGTGGAATGTCAGGAACTTGAACGTGGTAGGGAAACTAGAAAATCTGAAAAGTGAAATGCAAAGGCTCAATCTAGATGTAGTGGGGGTCAGTGAAGTGAAGTGGAAGGAAGACAAGGATTTCTGGTCGGGTAATATCAACAGCAGCAGAAAATGGTATAACAGGTGAAGGATTCGTTATGAATAGGAAGGTAGGGCAGAGGGTGTGTTACTGTGAACAGTTCAGTGACCGCGTTGTTCTAATCAGAATCGACAGCAGACCAACACCGACAACGATAGTTCGGGTATACATGCCGACGTCGCAAGCTGAAAATGAACAGATAGAGAAAGTGTATGAGGATATTGAAAGGGTAATGCAGTATGTAAAGGGGGACGAAAATCTAATAGTCATGGGTGACTGGAATGAAGTTGTAGGGGAAGGAGTAGAAGAAAAGGTTACAGGAGAATGTGGGCTTGGGACAAGGAATGAAAGAGGAGAAAGACTAATTGAGTTCTGTAACAAGTTTCAGCTATTAATAGCGAATACCCTGTTCAAGAATCACAAGAGGAGGAGGTATACTTGGAAAAGGCCGGGAGATACGGGAAGATTTCAATTAGATTACATCATAGTCAGACAGAGATTCCGAAATCAGATACTGGATTGTAAGGCGTACCCAGGAGCAGATATAGACTCAGATCACAATACAGTAGTGATGAAGAGTAGGCTGAAGTTCAAGACTTTAGTCAGGAAGAATCAATACGCAAAGAAGTGGGATACGGAAGTACTAAGGAATGACGAGATACGTTTGAAGTTCTCTAACGCTATAGATACAGCAATAAGGAATAGCGCAGTAGGCATTACAGTTGAAGAGGAATGGACATCTCTAAAAAGGGTCATCACAGAAGTTGGGAAGGAAAACATAGGTACAAAGAAGGTAGCTGCGAAGAAACCATGGGTAACAGAAGAAATACTTCAGTTGATTGATGAAAGGAGGAAGTACAAACATGTTCCGGGAAAATCAGGAATACAGAAATACAAGTCGCTGAGGAATGAATTACATAGGAAGTGCAGGGAAGCTAAGACGAAATGGCTGCAGGAAAAATATGAAGACATCGAAAAAGATATGATTGTCGGAAGGACAACCTCAGCATACAGGAAAGTCAAAACAACCTTTGGTGACATTAAAAGCAACGGTGGTAACATTAAGAGTGCAACGGGAATTCCACTGTTAAATGCAGAGGAGAGAGCAGATAGGTGGAAAGAATACATTGAAAACCTCTATGAGGGTGAAGATTTGTCTGATGTGATAGAAGAAGAAACAGGAGTCGATTTAGAAGAGATAGGGGATCCAGGATTAGAATCGGAATTTAAAAGAGCGTTGGAGGACTTACGGTGAAATAAGGCAGAAGGGATAGATAACATTCCATCAGAATTTCTAAAATCATTAGGGGAAGTGGCAACAAAACGACTATTCACGTTGGTGTGTAGATTATATGAGTCTGGCGACATACCATCTGACTTTCGGAAAAGCATCATCCACACAATTCCGAAGACGGCAAGAGCTGACAAGTGCGAAAATTAACGCACAATCAGCTTAACAGCTCGTGCATCGAAGCTGCTTACAATAATAATATACAGAAGAATGGAAAAGAAAATTGGGAATGCGCTAGGTGACGATTAGTTTGGCTTTAGGAAAAGTAAAGGGACGAGAGAGGCAATTCTGACGTTACGGCTAATAATGGAAGCAAGGCTCAAGAAAAATCAAGACACGTTCATAGGGTTTGTCGACCTGGAAAAAGCGATCGACAATATAAATTGGTGCAAGCTGTTCGAGATTCTGAAAAAAGTAGGGATAAGCTATAGGGAGAGACGGGTCGTATACAATATGTACAACAACCAAGAGGGAATAATAAGAGTGTACGATCAAGAACGAAGTGCTCGTATTAAGAAGGGTGTAAGACAAGGCAGTAGCCTTTCGCCCCTACTCTTCAATCTGTACAGCGAGGAAGCAATGTTGGAAATAAAAGAAAGAAAGGTTCAGGAGTGGAATTAAAATACAAGGTGAAAGGATATCAATGATACGATTCGCTGATGACATTGCTATCGTGAGTGAAAGTGAAGAAGAATTAAATGATCTGCTGAACGGAATGAACAGTCTAATAAGTACACAGTCTGGTTTGAGAGTAAATCGGAGAAAGACGAAGGTAATGAGAAGTAGTAGAAATGAGAACAGCGAGAAACTTAGCATCAGGATTGATGGTCACGGAGTCAATGAAGTTAAGGAATTCTGCTACCTAGGCAGGAAAATAACCAATGACGGACGGAGCAAGGAGGACATCAAAAGCAGACTCGCTATGGCAGAAAAGGCGTTTCTGGCCAAGAGAAGTCTACTAATATCAAATACCGGCCTTAATTTGAGGAAGAAATTTCTGAGGATGTACGTCTGGAGTACAGCATTGTATGGTAGTGAAACATGGACTGTGGGAAAACCGGAACAGAAGAGAATCGAAGAATTTGAGATGTGGTGCTATAGACGAATGTTGAAAATTAGGTGGATTGATAAGGTAAGAATTGAGGAGGTTCTACGCCGAATCCGGGAGGAAAGGAATGTGAGGAAAACACTGATAAGGAGAAGGGTCAGGATGATAGGATATCTGGTAAGACATGAGGGAATGACTTCCATGTTACTAGAGGGAGCCTTAGAGGGCAAAAACTGTAGAGGAAGACAGAGATTGGAATACGTCAAGCAAATAATTGAGGACGTTGGTTGCAAGTGCTACTCTGAGATGAAGAGGTTAGCACAGGAAAGGAATTCGTTGCGGGCCGCATCAAACCAGTCAGTAGACTGCTGACCAAAAAAAAAAAATTCGATTTATAACTCATTGTTTAGTAGTGACATCATACCGTTAGAAGTGGGCAGAGCCTCCATTATATATAGTAAGACGTACACTGGTTTCTCCAGTAGTGATTCTCTAGTAGAAGGAAGTTATTTCTCATTGGTAAATCATCGTTTTATAGCTTTACAGGTTTGTGTATTTCCTTTATGTATGTAGCTCTCTAATTAAAGCTTTGTATACAACTTGTAGGTGTGAAGATGACCACAGTAGTGATCGTAACCGGTCACCGTACTAAATAAATTATTATCAAGACTGTTTATACATTCCTGGAAATGGAAAAAAGAACACATTGACACCGGTGTTCAGGCCCACCATACTTGCTCCGGACACTGCGAGAGGGCTGTACAAGCAATGATCACACGCACCGCACAGCGGACACACCAGGAACCGCGGTGTTGGCCGTCGAATGGCGCTAGCTGCGCAGCATTTGTGCACCGCCGCCGTCAGTGTCAGCCAGTTTGCCGTGGCATACGGAGCTCCATCGCAGTCTTTAACACTGGTAGCATGCCGCGACAGCGTGGACGTGAACCGTATGTGCAGTTGACGGACTTTGAGCGAGGGCGTTTAGTGGGCATGCGGGAGGCCGGGTGGACGTACCGCCGAATTGCTTAACACGTGGGGGCAGTACATCGATGTTGTCGCCAGTGGTCGGCGGAAAGTGCACGTCCCCGACGACCTGGGACCGGACCGCAGCGACGCACGGATGCACGCCAAGACCGTAGGATCCTACGCAGTGCCGTAGGGGACCGCACCGCCACTTCCCAGCAAATTAGGGACACTGTTGCTCCTGGGGTATCGGCGAGGACCATTCGCAACCGTCTCCATGAAGCTGGGCTACGGTCCGGCACACGTGTCGTCTTCAGCGATGAGAGTCGCTTCTGTCTTGGTGCCAATGATGGTCGTATGCGTGTTTGGCGCCGTGTAGGTGAGCGCCACAATCAGGACTGCATACGACCGAGGCACACAGGGCCAACACCCGGCATCATTGTGTGGGGAGCGATCTCCTACACTGGCCGTACACCTCTGGTGATCGTCGAGGTGACACTCAATGGTGCACGGTACATCCAAACCGTCATCTAACCCATCGTTCTACCACTCCTAGACCGGCAAGGGAACTTGCTGTTCCAACAGGACAATGCACGTCCGCATGTATCCCGTGCCACCCAACGTGCTCTAGAAGGTGTAAGTCAACTACCCTGGCCAGCAAGATCTCCGGATCTGTCCCCCATTGAATATGTTTGGGACTGGATGAAGCGTCGTCTCACGCGGTCTGCACGTCCAGCATGAACGCTGGTCCAACTGAGGCGCCAGTTGGAAATGGCATGGCAAGCCGTTCCACAGGACTACATCCAGCATCTCTACGATCGTCTCCATGGGAGAATAGCAGCCTGCATTGCTGCGAAAGGTGGATATACACTGTACTAGTGCCGACATTGTGCATGCTCTGTTGCCTGTGTCTATGTGCCTGTGGTTCTGTCAGTGTGATCATGTGATGTATCTGACCCCAGGAATGTGTCAATAAAGTTTCCCCTTCCTGGGACAATGAATTCACGGTGTTCTTATTTCAATTTCCAGGAGTGTATATCTTTGATGGTGTATTGGTAATGGAATTTAAAAGGTAAAAACTTGAAAAGTAATTAAATATGAAGGGAGAAAAGAGGAAAAATATTAACATTAAAGACGAAAACCGAACCTACATAACAGTTTAGATTAAAAACAAACTCAGTTAAATAAAACAAATTTAGTACTTGACAAGGCTACTTCAGGAGGTATTAAACGTGGATAGTGATACAGAAAGTAATTAAAAGAAAGAATTAACAACATAACAACAAAACATGGAAATAAAAACAATAATAGATAAGCAATCACAATAAATAGAAAGAAATGAATAAATTCAGGAAATTGGAGAAAAATGAGGGAACACACAGTAAACGTCATCTTTGACAGTGCTGTGGTACTGGTATTGAGGTTGCCTATGTACTCCATGTATTCTGTTGTTATGTTGTTAACTCTATCTTTTACATCTACATACATAATCCTCAATCCACCATACGGTGCGTGGCGAAGGGTACCTCGTACCACAACTAGCACCTTCTCTCCCTGTTCCACTCCCAAACAGAACGAGGGAAAAATGACTGTCTATATGCCTCTGTAAGAGCCTTAATCTCTCTTATCTTACCTTTGTGGTCTTTCCGCGAAATGTATGTTGGTGTCAGTAAAATTGTACGGCAGTCAGCCTTAAATGCTGGTTCTCTAAATTTCCTCAGTAGCGATTCACGAAAAGAACACCTGCTTTCCTCTAGAAACTCCCACCCGAGTTCCTGAAGCATTTCCGTAACACTCGCGTGATGATCAAATCTACCAGCAACAAATCTAGCAGCCCGCCTCTGAATTGCTTCTATGTCCTCCCTCAATCCGACTTGGCAGGGATCCCAAACGCTCGAGCAGTACTCAAGAATAGGTCGTATTAGTGTTTTATAAGCGGTCTCCTTTACAGAGGAACCACATCTTCCCAAAATTCTATCAATGAACCGAAAGCGACTATCCGCCTTCCCCACAACTGCTATTACATGCTTCTCCCACTTCATATCGCTCTGCAATGTTACGCTCAAATATTTAATCGACGTGACTGTGTCAAACACTGCACTATTAATGGAGTATTCAAACATTACGGGATTCTTTTTCCTATACATCTGCGTTAATTTACATTCATCTATATTTAGAGTTAGCTGCCATTCTTTACACCAAGTACAAATCCTGTCCAAGTCATCTTGTATCCTCTTCAGTCACTCAGCGACGACACCTTCCCGTACACCACAGCATCATTAGCATACAGCCGCACATTGCTATCCACTCTATCCAAAAGATCATTTATGTAGATAGAAAACAACAGTGGACGTACCACACTTCCCTGGGGCACTCCAGATGATACCCTCACCTCCGATGGTGGTTTATGTAACACTTTCCATGTTTAATACTTCTTGAACTAGCCCTGCAAAATACCAACTTTATTTTATTGGTTTTGTTTATTAATGGAAACTGTTATGTAGGCACGGTTTTCTTCTTTAATGCTTGTGGTGGCGGTACTGACGACCCCAGAGAGTACCGCACCACTATAGACAAGCCTCGCTCGAAACACTCGCACCGCGGCAGCTGTCTGGGTTGGCAGTACGAGCTATATCGCGGTCCGCCAGGAGCCGCAGCTGTCAACCCATTTCACGCGTGTGGATGGCGACTGGTCGATGTCTCGTTACATACCAGAGCACTTAGCTACGGCGAATAGTTCTGTTGAGTGCGCCGAGTCGTGTACAGGCTCCAGCTGCCGACGAGTCTGCAACCTGTATTGTCCGCCCGTCGTTTCCAAAACTTAGGCTCCACAGATATCGTAGGCCAGCTCTGGACTCTACACAGGCATCACTCGGAGGCACAGTGGGAGGATTTTAATATTTCACAGGAGACGTAAAAATTTCAAACTGTGCTGGACATTTCACACAAGAAGAAGTTGAGTATTTCTTCCTATTTAGCACTCTGTCTTCAGGCCACGAGTGGCCTACCGGGACCATCCGACCGCCGTGACATCCTCGGTGGAAGATGCGGATAGGAGGGGCGTGGGGTCAGCACACCGCTCTCTCAGTCGTAAGATGGTATTTTTGACCGAAGCCGCTACTAGTCAGTCGAGTAGCTCCTCAATTGACATCACGAGGGTGAGTGCACCCCGAAAAGAGGCAACAGCGCAGGGCGGCCTGGATGGTCACCCATCCAAGAGCCGACCACGCCCAACAGCGCTTAACTTCGGTGATCTCACGGGAACCGGCGTATCCACTGCGGCAAGACCATTGCCACATCGTATTTAGTAAATATATTTTATTACTAATTGCAGGGAACTTTCTGACTGGAGATAAAATGCACCGTCCTGCTGCATTCCCAACAATGCTAATACTTTTCCTCATTGCTCCCTTTATATTTATTTATCGTTCACGTTTTCAATTTTTAAATTGCAGTACCAGTAGATTGTCAAAGACGTCATTTACTTTGTGTTTATACCTCAGTCTCGATGTGTGACATCTGTTACAGCATTGTTTACAAACATTGTAACTTCTTTAGTGATGATAGTTTAAGTCTGATAATGCACTTGTAAGCCGAAAGCCGGTTAACTGAATAAATTAATGGCGTAGATCAGAAGCGGTGCAATGCTTTTCAATTACTGAAATGTTGTTCTACCATAAACCAACTGCAGCATCAGTTAACCATTAACTGCCTTACCGGCTAGTAAAGGTGCAACGTACGGCGGTTTATTGTAAAGTTAACGATATATTGAAAAATACACTCCTGGAAATGGAAAAAAGAACACATTGACACCGGTGTGTCAGACCCACCATAATTGCTCCGGACACTGCGAGAGGGCTGTACAAGCAATGATCACACGCACGGCACAGCGGACACACCAGGAACCGCGATGTTGGCCGTCGAATGGCGCTAGCTGCGCAGCATTTGTGCACCGCCGCCGTCAGTGTCAGCCAGTTTGCCGTGGCATACGGAGCTCCATCGCAGTCTTTAACACTGGTAGCATGCCGCGACAGCATGGACGTCAACCGTATGTGCAGTTGACGGACTTTGAGAGAGGGCGTATAGTGGGCATGCGGGAGGCCGGGTGGACGTACCGCCAAATTGCTCAACACGTGGGGAGTGAGGTCTCCACTGTACAGCGATGTTGTCGCCAGTGGTCGGCGGAAGGTGCACGTCCCCGTCGACCTGGGACCGGACCGCAGCGACGCACGGATGCGTAGGATGCGTAGGATCCTACGCAGTGCCGTAGGGGACCGCACCGCCACTTCCCAGCAAATTAGGGACACTGTTGCTCCTGGGGTATCGGCGAGGACCATTCGCAACCGTCTCCATGAAGCTGGGCTACAGTCCGGCACACGTGTCGTCTTCAGCGATGAGAGTCGCTTCTGTCTTGGTGCCAATGATGGTCGTATGCGTGTTTGGCGCCGTGTAGGTGAGCGCCACAATCAGGACTGCATACGACCGAGGCACACAGGGCCAACACCCGGCATCATTGTGTGGGGAGCGATCTCCTACACTGGCCGTACACCTCTGGTGATCGTCGAGGTGACACTCAATGGTGCACGGTACATCCAAACCGTCATCTAACCCATCGTTCTACCACTCCTAGACCGGCAAGGGAACTTGCTGTTCCAACAGGACAATGCACGTCCGCATGTATCCCGTGCCACCCAACGTGCTCTAGAAGGTGTAAGTCAACTACCCTGGCCAGCAAGATCTCCGGATCTGTCCCCCATTGAATATGTTTGGGACTGGATGAAGCGTCGTCTCACGCGGTCTGCACGTCCAGCATGAACGCTGGTCCAACTGAGGCGCCAGTTGGAAATGGCATGGCAAGCCGTTCCACAGGACTACATCCAGCATCTCTACGATCGTCTCCATGGGAGAATAGCAGCCTGCATTGCTGCGAAAGGTGGATATACACTGTACTAGTGCCGACATTGTGCATGCTCTGTTGCCTGTGTCTATGTGCCTGTGGTTCTGTCAGTGTGATCATGTGATGTATCTGACCCCAGGAATGTGTCAATAAAGTTTCCCCTTCCTGGGACAATGAATTCACGGTGTTCTTATTTCAATTTCCAGGAGTGTATATCTTTGATGGTGTATTGGTAATGGAATTTAAAAGGTAAAAACTTGAAAAGTAATTAAATATGAAGGGAGAAAAGAGGAAAAATATTAACATTAAAGACGAAAACCGAACCTACATAACAGTTTAGATTAAAAACAAACTCAGTTAAATAAAACAAATTTAGTACTTGACAAGGCTACTTCAGGAGGTATTAAACGTGGATAGTGATACAGAAAGTAATTAAAAGAAAGAATTAACAACATAACAACAAAACATGGAAATAAAAACAATAATAGATAAGCAATCACAATAAATAGAAAGAAATGAATAAATTCAGGAAATTGGAGAAAAATGAGGGAACACACAGTAAACGTCATCTTTGACAGTGCTGTGGTACTGGTATTGAGGTTGCCTATGTACTCCATGTATTCTGTTGTTATGTTGTTAACTCTATCTTTTACATCTACATACATAATCCTCAATCCACCATACGGTGCGTGGCGAAGGGTACCTCGTACCACAACTAGCACCTTCTCTCCCTGTTCCACTCCCAAACAGAACGAGGGAAAAATGACTGTCTATATGCCTCTGTAAGAGCCTTAATCTCTCTTATCTTACCTTTGTGGTCTTTCCGCGAAATGTATGTTGGTGTCAGTAAAATTGTACGGCAGTCAGCCTTAAATGCTGGTTCTCTAAATTTCCTCAGTAGCGATTCACGAAAAGAACACCTGCTTTCCTCTAGAAACTCCCACCCGAGTTCCTGAAGCATTTCCGTAACACTCGCGTGATGATCAAATCTACCAGCAACAAATCTAGCAGCCCGCCTCTGAATTGCTTCTATGTCCTCCCTCAATCCGACTTGGCAGGGATCCCAAACGCTCGAGCAGTACTCAAGAATAGGTCGTATTAGTGTTTTATAAGCGGTCTCCTTTACAGAGGAACCACATCTTCCCAAAATTCTATCAATGAACCGAAAGCGACTATCCGCCTTCCCCACAACTGCTATTACATGCTTCTCCCACTTCATATCGCTCTGCAATGTTACGCTCAAATATTTAATCGACGTGACTGTGTCAAACACTGCACTATTAATGGAGTATTCAAACATTACGGGATTCTTTTTCCTATACATCTGCGTTAATTTACATTCATCTATATTTAGAGTTAGCTGCCATTCTTTACACCAAGTACAAATCCTGTCCAAGTCATCTTGTATCCTCTTCAGTCACTCAGCGACGACACCTTCCCGTACACCACAGCATCATTAGCATACAGCCGCACATTGCTATCCACCCTATCCAAAAGATCATTTATGTAGATAGAAAACAACAGTGGACGTACCACACTTCCCTGGGGCACTCCAGATGATACCCTCACCTCCGATGGTGGTTTATGTAACACTTTCCATGTTTAATACTTCTTGAACTAGCCCTGCCAAATACCAACTTTATTTTATTGGTTTTGTTTATTAATGGAAACTGTTATGTAGGCACGGTTTTCTTCTTTAATGCTTGTGGTGGCGGTACTGACGACCCCAGAGAGTACCGCACCACTATAGACAAGCCTCGCTCGAAACACTCGCACCGCGGCAGCTGTCTGGGTTGGCAGTACGAGCTATATCGCGGTCCGCCAGGAGCCGCAGCTGTCAACCCATTTCACGCGTGTGGATGGCGACTGGTCGATGTCTCGTTACATACCAGAGCACTTAGCTACGGCGAATAGTTCTGTTGAGTGCGCCGAGTCGTGTACAGGCTCCAGCTGCCGACGATTCTGCAACCTGTATTGTCCGCCCGTCGTTTCCAAAACTTAGGCTCCACAGATATCGTAGGCCAGCTCTGGACTCTACACAGGCATCACTCGGAGGCACAGTGGGAGGATTTTAATATTTCACAGGAGACGTAAAAATTTCAAACTGTGCTGGACATTTCACACAAGAAGAAGTTGAGTATTTCTTCCTATTTAGCACTCTGTCTACAGGCCACGAGTGGCCTACCGGGACCATCCGACCGCCGTGACATCCTCGGTGGAAGATGCGGATAGGAGGGGCGTGGGGTCAGCACACCGCTCTCTCAGTCGTAAGATGGTATTTTTGACCGAAGCCGCTACTAGTCAGTCGAGTAGCTCCTCAATTGACATCACGAGGGTGAGTGCACCCCGAAAAGAGGCAACAGCGCAGGGCGGCCTGGATGGTCACCCATCCAAGAGCCGACCACGCCCAACAGCGCTTAACTTCGGTGATCTCACGGGAACCGGCGTATCCACTGCGGCAAGACCATTGCCACATCGTATTTAGTAAATATATTTTATTACTAATTGCAGGGAACTTTCTGACTGGAGATAAAATGCACCGTCCTGCTGCATTCCCAACAATGCTAATACTTTTCCTCATTGCTCCCTTTATATTTATTTATCGTTCACGTTTTCAATTTTTAAATTGCAGTACCAGTAGATTGTCAAAGACGTCATTTACTTTGTGTTTATACCTCAGTCTCGATGTGTGACATCTGTTACAGCATTGTTTACAAACATTGTAACTTCTTTAGTGATGATAGTTTAAGTCTGATAATGCACTTGTAAGCCGAAAGCCGGTTAACTGAATAAATTAATGGCGTAGATCAGAAGCGGTGCAATGCTTTTCAATTACTGAAATGTTGTTCTACCATAAACCAACTGCAGCATCAGTTAACCATTAACTGCCTTACCGGCTAGTAAAGGTGCAACGTACGGCGGTTTATTGTAAAGTTAACGATATATTGAAAAATACACTCCTGGAAATGGAAAAAAGAACACATTGACACCGGTGTGTCAGACCCACCATAATTGCTCCGGACACTGCGAGAGGGCTGTACAAGCAATGATCACACGCACGGCACAGCGGACACACCAGGAACCGCGATGTTGGCCGTCGAATGGCGCTAGCTGCGCAGCATTTGTGCACCGCCGCCGTCAGTGTCAGCCAGTTTGCCGTGGCATACGGAGCTCCATCGCAGTCTTTAACACTGGTAGCATGCCGCGACAGCATGGACGTCAACCGTATGTGCAGTTGACGGACTTTGAGAGAGGGCGTATAGTGGGCATGCGGGAGGCCGGGTGGACGTACCGCCAAATTGCTCAACACGTGGGGAGTGAGGTCTCCACTGTACAGCGATGTTGTCGCCAGTGGTCGGCGGAAGGTGCACGTCCCCGTCGACCTGGGACCGGACCGCAGCGACGCACGGATGCGTAGGATGCGTAGGATCCTACGCAGTGCCGTAGGGGACCGCACCGCCACTTCCCAGCAAATTAGGGACACTGTTGCTCCTGGGGTATCGGCGAGGACCATTCGCAACCGTCTCCATGAAGCTGGGCTATGGTCCCGCACACCGTTAGGCCGTCTTCCGCTCACGCCCCAACATCGTGCAGCCCGCTTCCAGTGGTGTCGCGACAGGCGTGAATGGAGAGACGAATGGAGGCGTGTCGTCTTCAGCGATGAGAGTCGCTTTTGCCTTGGTGCCAATGATGGTCGTATGCGTGTTTGGCGCCGTGCAGCTGAGCGCCACAATCAGGACTGCATACGACCGAGGCACACAGGGCCAACACCCGGCATCATGGTGTGGGGAGCGATCTCCTACACTGGCCGTACACCTCTGGTGATCGTCGAGGGGACACTGAATAGTGTACGGTACATCCAATCCGTCATCGAACCCATAGTTCTACCATTCCTAGACCGGCAAGGGAACTTGCTGTTCCAACAGGACAATGCACGTCCGCATGTATCCCGTGCCACCCAACGTGCTCTAGAAGGTGTAAGTCAACTAACCTGGCCAGCAAGATCTCCGGATCTGTCCCTCATTGAGCATGTTTGGGACTGGATGAAGCGTTGTCTCACGCGGTCTGCACGTCCAGCACGAACGCTGGTCCAACTGAGGCGCCAGGTGGAAATGGCATGGCAAGCCGTTCCACAGGACTACATCCAGCATCTCTACGATCGTCTCCATGGGAGAATAGCAGCCTGCATTGCTGCGAAATGTGGATATACACTGTACTAGTGCCGACATTGTGATGCTCTGTTGCCTGTGTCTATGTGCCTGTGGTTCTGTCAGTGCGATCATGTGATGTATCTGGCCCCAGGAATGTGTCATTAAAGTTTCCCCTTCCAGGGACAATGAATTCACGGTGTTCTTATTTCAATTTCCAGGAGTGTATCTATTGGTAGTCTTAGTCGACCATGAGTTGCTCTCTGACTTAAGTTGGCTCTGTTTAAACGCGCTGTTATGCCCCCAGTATCATTTGCATCGAAATTACCATTACATTCTAATTATTAAACAAAAATATGGTGATTGTTAGCTACGAAATCAATAATGCGATGATGCGCATATGATTAATTATTCAGAAGAGCATGAGCAATACTTCTAGCATAACATGACAATACAATACACTCGCTAACATAACTAGCCTATCATTTGGCACAGTGTACCCTCTTTTCCTAACTAGTTAAGTCAACATTGAACCCACAAGTGACTCTATTGCAGTTCTGCCTGAACGGACACAGACTCAGAGAGCGCCAGTCAAAGAGCTAGCGGAATACGAACTCATTTAGAATTACAGTGCCCTACTTTGGCTGATGATTGCTAATACCACCGTAATTCTCCGTGATGATTACGGCGGTCTGCCCACCCCATGTGGTGATGTCGTCTTTCCCGTGAGCGAGCTTGGCTTTAATTTCCAACGTGGACGTGGTTTGCGCCCGTAAACTTCTGTACGTAAGTGTTAAATTGCGGAGTCCGTCTCTAGTCAATACTCAAGCTACTTGCACATATGCCAAGAGCAGTTGGTCGACTCAAGCGCGCGGCAGCAAGGGTACACTTCAGATTGCATGTGAACACCACAAGTTAGTACAAATCTGTTTCTCTCCTCAGAGGAACAGATAACGTTACGTGTGTGGAGTCGTCTGCTCTACACTATTCAGACTTGGAGAGTAACCACTGGACTCAATGCCGGTAACTTCTCCCTGCTACATCTCTCCACGCTCTCCAAGCAGGGCAGCCAGACACCGCGACTGCTCTCCGCCACAGCCGACCCCAGAGTCCTCCTTCAGAGTTTTTGCAAACCTGGCCGTTCTTCGCCGCATGCATCCATGGGCGTTGGTAGCCAGTCACGACACAGACTTCCATGTACCCGTGCGCGTTTGTACCCAACCACGACACAGAATTCTCCCGCGATTACTGTTGCCGCCAAACTTTTAACACGTATCTCTACGCGCTCTGCGCCAATGCCGTCACAATCTTCCGCAAATGTTCCACTGTGGCGCGAAATCGTCTTCCTCTCTTTCGCATATAGCTCCTTCTCGCTTCCTTTTGTGATGGCCCAGCCTCTCCGATCGTCTTTGGTGGTCTGAAGTGCTAGCCGACAAAGGGGTCCGGCCTCGACCTTCCAGTTAGTTTGACGTGACAGAAACACCTTCCTTAGGGATTCCGGCCGTGTTCCAGCCTCTGAGCCCATCTCGTTAGTCTGACATAACACACACAACTTCCTTTTCTGCGTCCATTCTCTCCTACCGGTGGGCCAATTGTCAATTATTATTCGATGTATTAGTACTGATTTAGGATCATGTAAGGTGCAAAATCTGCTACCTTACAAAGGCTCATCTTCAGATGGTTGGTATTAAGAGGCACTTTACATTTTCTGACTGGTGCAGTTAGTCGGTGCCTAAAATCTGACTAACTAAAGAGAAAATGTTTTTCGTAAGCATTATAAAGCGACTGGTCGCAGTATTAATAGAAAGCGTCATGTATTTTAACGGTAGCAACCGTTTCAGCGTTCATAATGGGGGAGATTGAGCCGTGTGCGGCTCGTGTTCATGCCATTTTTTGTTTGTCACCTTCTTTTACGGTACTGCCGCCTCGTTTCCTTATTCCATTTACACTTACTTGTCCGTGAGTGGCAGCAGCAGCGCTTATCGATACGTGCACTGTCGTACCATCTCTGGAGCGACCGACAGTATTTCCGGGGCGTCGTGTGTCTGGAAGTCATTTGGAGACGCACCAGGAGTGCAGTCGGGCACGGAGCAGCGTCGCGGACGGAGCGCCAGTGAGGTGCTGGCAGACAGTACTTGCCAACCGCTAGGGACACACGTGCTCTGTCCGACGGAAGGAGACTGGAGCAGGAACGACCGTTGGTTGGTCGTACGGTCAGTCGTCTCATCGGCCGACGTGTATTTGGTCTTTTGACCGTTTCCGTGGGTGAGGCAGTTAGTCGGTTGGGGCAGATCAGCGGGGAAGTCTTCATGATGTGGTGTCAGGCCGAAGCCGCTGGCGGCATGCATGCGCGGTTGGAGTTGTGAGGCGCTTCTTGCGAGGGTTACAAAGTTCGTCGTCCACCGATCCTGGACACTAAAGTTGAGTGCTCACTTAACCTGCTATCAAGCCTCAACTGCTATCACATCTCTTCGTTTGATCGTGGTTGTTGCTTTCTGGGAGATTCCTGCGAGCAACAACGTGTGTGCATTGAAGTCGGCTAGAGTTGTAGCCGTTTTCCTGTGTGGTGTTTAACTTAATTTAGTTCTTTCTCTAATTAATTAAGTGTACCAGCGGAATCTTCTGCCTTGTGGCCGTTGACGTTCTGGTCACCTGCCCTGGGCGTTGACGCAGTTTTCGACAGTGTATTTTCCTTATCGTGTTGATGGAGTCCAACTTGGCGTGTAGTTCGACAGCTGAGTTGTGTTGGTAGTTTTGGGCGTTTATTCTGACATGGCTGGATTGGGCACCAGTATCCAGAACGTTGTGGTATTAACATCTCGTTGTCGTTTCTCCAGTCAGATGGAGCAGAACCGATCTTGTTTGTTGGTTCATCGGCTGGCTTTCAGTTGTGTTGCCTTCCGATTAAGAGGTCGGTTTGGCTGCCTGTCTCACCTAACCGTGCGTTAGTGTTACCTTCCCAGGCCGACCCTTGAAACCTTCTGAGCGCCGCTCCTTGTGTTTTACGTAGTGATTTCCTTTTTAGTCTTAAGTACTCTGTGTGGCCTTTAGCTGAGTTTTAGCTTATTAAAATTCGAAGGATTTTCTTCTTAGACCTTAAGCCGTAAAAAATTTGTTTCTTGTTTGGTATGGGGCCTTTAGCCGAGTTTTCAGCTTTTTCAAATCAAAAGTTGAAAAATGTTGTCTAGGCCTTAAGCCATAAAAAATATTTTCTAGTTTGTATTTGGCCTTCAGCCGAGTTTTCCAGCTTAAATTAAAAATTGGAAATTTCTTTGTCTTTGCTTTAAGCCATGAGATTGTTTGGGTTTTGTATGTGGACTTCAGCCGAAATATGTGAAACATTGTAGGATAAAGCCTTTAGCCTATTTTAGTTGAAATTTAGAAGCTCTTCCCTTTACGCCTTAAGCAGTAAACTCGTGTGTGACCGTCAGCCGAATTTTAATCTCTATTAAATAAAAATTCAGAATCCTTGTCTTACTCTTAAGTCATAAGATTGTTATTCTTTAGTATGAGGCCTTCACCGGAGTTTTACACGAAATGTTTTAAGATAAGGCCTTCAGCCTTTTCATATTGAAAGCTCTTCTTCCTAGGCCTTCAGCCGTTAAATTGTTTTCAGCCTATTTAGATTAAACATCGAAAATCTTTGTCTCGGCCATAAGTTGTAGCACTGTTCTTGATTAATGTGTGACCTTCAGCAGAGTTCTATGGGAAAGATTTAAGCTAAGGCCTTCAGCCTATTTACATTGAAGACATTTTTTTTTAAAAGAAGTGAAACCTCCAGAACAACTCCTGTTTTCAGTTCCTTGCTTAGGCCCTCTGCCTTGGATTTTCGATGTGGCCTTCAGCCGATCTAAATTAAATCAAAGGAGGTCTTTAGTTGAAACCTTGATAGTGTTTGATTCTTGCTTGTGTGATCGTGTGTTTTAAGAAATAAAGTTTATATATTGAGTGCAACTGACAGTAACTTTTTTTTGTCCCTTTCCACAAATATAACCACATCCGCTCTGTCCTGCTAGCCCAGGGATTACAGAGATAAACGCAACGGATTTTTAAGACAATATATGTGCTCTTTTGATTGAGAGCATGTTTCTGATGCAGGGTTTTTTCTTTAAATGACAGTTAACGAATAAATAAAATAAACTTAACAAGAAGAAGGAGCTCAAGTAGGAGTACTCACAGACAACTACTGAACGGAATAAAAGCAACTGTGCAAATTTAGTGAGACCTGAAGCGGCTCTATGTGGCACCAAACAAGTGATTTGGATTAAGAGTGTGCATTTCTTCATTTCAGTTCTTCGCTTCCTAAATAACATTACCGTTACGCTGCGCTGCTTGAACCATTATGGATGCCCAACAGTGGCATGTCTGTGTGCCACAATTTGGTTTGTTTGGAGTTTACTAGGTAGATCTGCAGCGTAAGACGTGCCCTGTGTGAAATTCAGGAGGCGATGACAGCCTTAAGCTACAAGTTCGTTTCGTCGGGCACAGGCTTATCGATATGACTGCTGTAGTTAGCAAGAGTACAGAACACAGTCCATTTAGCATTCACCGTGGTGCGAAGTCTCCCTTCCTACCGCTTGCTCAAGCAATTGCTTATTTCTTCGCTGCTGAGAGAGAAACGCTTTGGTAGGATTGTCGCAAGATCATTTAAGGAGCTTTTGGTGTAGTGGGAGGGGGGGGGGGGGGAGGGAAAGCTGCAGTAAGGAAAGTGGGAAGAAGAGGACGACCCGAGAGCGCTCCGTTGGGCGGAAGCCAAGTCGAATCGCAAGAACTTCCGATGGTCCCAAAAATTTGGGAGGACGTAGTAGTGCGCGAACCCACTCGGCCTGAAATGGAGTGTAAACAATGGGCCCGCTAAATTCAGGGCCCGCGTCCCCTGGTAATGTAGCGTGGCGGCCCGACCGCCCAGTTAGGCAAGTCGAGAGAGCCGGCCGGGCGCCGGTAGGGGGTTCCCCGCCACTGTGCGGCGCGCACGGGTGGCGGCTAGCAGCGGCGGCCGTGTTATTGCAAGTTTAGCGCGCAAACCCTCGACCGGCGCGCGCCCGTTTCGGTGAATGTCGGCGCAATTAACGTTCTGAGTTTACGGCGCCGCTGCGGGGAGCCGGCGTCGACGACGGGGGCGTCGCCGGCTGATACGCGCCGCCCCTCACTACAAACAGGCCCTAATTCTGCCGTCTGGCGCAGAAGCAGCACAGCCGCTCGCACACACACACACACACACACACACATGTGTATACACTCCGAACGCTGGCGCTAGGTTCCTCTCTGTCGCCTACACGCCGCCAAAGACACGTTCTTGCTTTAGTGCTCAATCCAAAGAGTATTTGGCTACAGTCTGGTTGACAGATAATCTCCAGTCATCACGACGTTTCTGTGTGGAGCTTACAACCATTATCTCCATTTGGTGTATGTGCCTACTTCAGTGGTCACCTAACTCCAGCTCTTTTGTCCGCAGGTCGTGGTCTCGCAGTCGCGTTCTCGATTCCCGGCGGGGTCAGGGATTTTTCACCTGCTTCGAGAGGACTGGGTGTTTGTGTTGTCCTCATCATTTTATCATTATTCATGGAAGTGGCGAGATCGTGCTGAGTAAAGGTTGGGAATTTATGCAGGCCCTGATAACTGCGAAGTTGAGCTCCCCACAAACCAAACATCATCGTCATCATCATCATCGTTCAGCTCTTTTCCACTAACATACTGTCTGTGGGAGACGCTTGTGTCCCAACACGTCATCAGTAATATGAATTATTCTTTTTTACAATAGCATTCCATGAAAGCCTCTTCTCTGTTTTTTTAACGACTTCACCATTTGTTTTACTATCAGTTTACTTGTTTTTCAGAATGCACATGTAAGGATGAACCGTGTATATCAAGACCCGACACGGCGTGTCAAACTTCACGCAGGTCGTCTGTATTGGCCGCGTACCTGAGAAAACTCAAACTGTCTCGGCTTCTCTCGTTCCCTGCAGGACGTATTTGGCACAGCGTGACATTTTAATTTAGTTATTCATTGAAGCGCCAAAGAAACTGGTATAGGCATGCGTATTCCAATACAGAGGTATGTAAACAGGCAGAATACGGTGCTGCGGAGGGATGGAGTTCCATGCCTGTAGCACGTGGTCGGCCAATAGGGGGAAGATTAATGTAGTTCTTGGACGACGCTTGAGTTGTTGTCCGATGAAGTCCAATATCCACTCGGATATCCAATTGGAGATCTGGTGATCGAACAGGCCATGCCAACACGTCGACGCTCTGAAGAGCATGTTGGCTTACAACAGTGGTATGTATCCATTTGGAAAACACCTCCTGGAATGCTGTTTATGAATGAAAGCACAACAGGTGGAATCATGGGACTGACGAACAATTTTGTAGTCAGGGTGCGTGGGATAACCACGCGAGTGTTCCTCCTGTCATAACAAACCACTCCCCAGACCACAACTCCAGGTGAAGTTCCAGCAACAAACAGACAGGTTGGTTGCAAGTCCTCAACTGGTCTCCTTATAATCAGCACAGGGCGATCAGTCACCTAGGCAGTACCTGTTTTCATCAGAAAACACGACAGACCTCCACCCTGCCCTCCAATGACTTCTCGCTTGACACCTCTGAAGTCGAAAACGGCGGTGGTCCGGAGTCAGTAGAATGCTCACTATAGGCCATCTGGCTCGGCGCTGTCCTTTAAGTATCTACATCCACATCAATGTGGATGCTCTGCGAATCACATTTAAGTGCCTGGCAGAGGGTTCATTGAACCACCTTCACAATTCTCTATTATTCCAACAACGTATAGCGCGCGGAAAGAATGAACACCTATATCTTTCCGTAGGAGCTCTGATTTCGCTTATTTAAATCTTGGTGATCGTTCCTCCCTATGTAAGTCGGTGTCAACAAAATATTTTAGCATTCGGAGGAGAAAGTTGGTGATTGGAATTTCGTGAGAAGATTCCGTCGAAACGAAAAACGCCTTTCTTTTAATGATGTCCAGCCCAAATCCAGTATCATTTCTGTAACACTCTCTCCCATATTTCGCGGTAATACAAAACGTGCTGCCCTTCTTTGAACTTTTTCGATTTACTGCGTCAGTCCAATCTGGTAAGGATCCCACACCACGCAGCAGTATTCTAGAAGAGGACGGACAAGCGTAGTGTAGGCAATCTCTTTAGTAGGTCTGTTACATTTTCTAAGTGTCCTGCCAATAAAACGCAGTCTTTGGTTAGCCTTCTCCACAACATTTTCTATGTGTTCCTTCCAATTTAAGTTTTTTCGTAATTGTAATACCTAGCTATTTGGTTGAATTTACGGCTTTTAGATTACACTGATTTATCGTGTAACCTATTTGTGACAGTTCGTTATGTCACTGTGGTGACAACCTCTGCTTAAATTGCTGCTGCAGATGCAGTACGATGCGCCAGAGCTGTATCCCGAACATGATGATCTTCCCTCTCTGTAGTATAGCGTGACCATCTGGAGCCCGGTCTTCTTGCCACCGTATATTCTCTTGACTACCGCTGCCAGAAATAATGTCCAATAGCTGCATTGGTGCCAAGTCTTTCTGCAACATCGCTTAAGGAATATCCAGCTACTAATAGCCCTATTGCAAGCCTTGTTGAGACTCAGTCGGGAGCTGATAATGTCTTTTTTGTCGCCTTAAAGGCATTCTTGACTGACATAAACTCACCACGTCCAATCTGAAAGGTAATTAACGCTCACGACCGTTACACCATATATTTAAAGCAAACCTGACTTGAATCCTCGTAGTGGTGCTACTAGCGCCACTTTTATGTGACTGGCGCGAAAATTGAATGTTCACCATCTTCTAGATGTAAAAACACGCCTATCAACATTTATGTCGCACAACTCAGTCTTGGTGCCGCAATTTTTTTCCATCAGTGTACATGAACTGAAGTCCACTGCTCGCTTCCTTTTGTCTGTGCAGTCTAGCCTCATGAAGTGCCATAGACATTTAGGTACGGTCTCAGTATTCCCCTGACCGATATCTGGCCAGTATCGATATCAAAAACAGACAGAAGTCTTCGAGATTCTCGATTCCCGAGATTGGTGAACTTGAAAGTTCTTGATTTAAATGTGTGTGTGTGTGTCTGTACTTAAATTGCAGAGTAACTGAGAAGATGAAACTTCTACGTTATTTGATTGTGAAACAGCTGAGTAAAACTGAACGTACTGAGCCTGTTTTCTCTTTACTTTTTCTTATCGTGTCAACACTGACCCACAATATTCTAGCGCAACGCAATCTGACTGCTCAAAAAAATTACATCCTGACTTCAAATAATTAATTCAAAAGAATGGCCCTGACTAAAAAGAAATCTTAACAATAACCTATACGTTTCCTTGAGCACTTACCTCACAAAAATCTTCATCACGCGAACTACTGCAATACAGCGAGCGTCAATACTGCCGGCTAAATAAAAGATTCTAACTACTAAAGTCACTAACTACTAATAATCATGTGGTTACCACAGGAAAGATTTTGTTGCAAACCAAATAATGTATGATTTACCTTAATAATGTGACATGCAGTTCAAACACGAATATAAATCGTCATTTACATCCAGTGCAAAGACATATAATCACGAATAATTTTCAGTCTCCAAGTCGGATACTTCCAGATCGTTAGCCTACATTAACACTTCAGACCTCTACCCTCCATATATGCTAACTTCCCCATTTAACATCCATCACTGCTGGCTGTTCACCTCCAAGTGCCCAACAGTACTTCCATCACTGCTGGCGACTAACTTCCAACTGCCCAACACTACTGACGATTAACCTTCAGCAACGAGTCCGACCAGCCACAGAGTCTCTTGCAAACAAAGCGCAGTCAGAGATCCAATCCGAAGCGCTACAAAGCGCTGCCAACACAGAAGCAGTCCACTTACAAACTACATATACACATAGTTAAGTTTGTACGGAACACAAGTGCGCACGTCCTACTCGATTTGGCCATTTTTTTCTTTTCTTAAAGCCCTTTTTTTCCTTGGGAATTTCTTGTTCTTACTTCTTCTCCTCCCCCTATGAATAACGAGCCTTGCTGCAATGGGGTGGCCAACGTACCTCAACAATAGAGATAGCAGAGCCATAGGTGCTATCAAACCTGAAGTGTATCTGCACACAAACAGACATGGACTTGTTATATTGGCGCCGTCAGGGCGGCTGCAAAGAAAGGGAAAACTCTCGAGGATATCCAGCTGGACTGCAGGATTTAATGCTGTTCGGTAAAATATTCTGTAGATAAAATAGTCCCCTTTTGGACTCTCGGTACGGGGTTGCTCTGAGGGATATCATCGGCAAAAGCAAATCTGTTCTGCGGTTCGGGCTGGCTGGTAGATAGGTCAGAAAATTTAAAAGAGAAATGGAAAATTTGTAGGCAGGTATAGTGGAAATGAATGGAGAAAGGTAACAGGAAGAACAGGACCTTCGATCAGGCGAGTACAGAGTGAGGTCAGAAAATCAGAAAAGGCTAATGGGCAGGTTATAGTGAGAGCCCGTAAATTCAAGCGGCCCGCCAGGTATAATTAATGTCAGTTGTTCTCGAAGTGAAGATGACAGCGCAAGAGACTGCCCAGCCTTTGGCTCGGTTTCGATCCTTATTGACATCCCAGGTCCAATTGTTGTATCGCCCTGTTGTGCAGGTTTATAAAACCAAACGAAGAGCGCGTTTGGCGTCACCGTCTCTGGCGGACTGCTAGAACTTGAGCTGGCAACGCCGCCTGATTAGTTTACTACAATGGTGCTTAAGGGGACCACACGCTGCCTATCTAACCCATGTTAATTTAGGCAAGTATCTGACCCATTTCTGAATAAAGTATTTGATGCAGGACCTTAATATTTTTACTGTATCTTACGTGATGCTAATAGTCATCTGCACTAAAATCTACTTTATCCATTTTATAGTTATAAGAAATACTTTTTTAAATTTATTAACAAAAAATATTAAGTTTTTTCTGCAGAAAATATTTGTTGTGGACTTCCTAATGGGGGAATATTAATGAATGTAGTACCAGAGGCGACTTTTTATGTTATACAGAGTCTCTGAAAATTTCATTCATTTATATATGATGGTTTCTGATATAATGAGGCATATAAACTGAAAATTTTAGTTTGCGGGAAATAGACTGTAAAGAAGAAATTTTTGGAATTTGTTACTTAAAGTTAAATAAAACTGTCCTGTTGCATATGATGGCCCTTCTTTGTCCTCTAGCAGGTCTTCCAGCTTCTTTTTCACCTTCCTGGATGTTTGCCTTGCTTTCTTGGCCACATTAGATGGTAACCTGTCTGCATCGGCTATCCTCATTTTATCGCAATGTTGCCGCCCAGTGATCATATTTTCACCACGATTAATTGCCAGCTTTTTCAGTAACCAACACTTTCCAATATTACCACAACTGAATGTAACGACAGCATCATGAACTCCTAGTTTCATTGTATGCACGCCTACAAATACAGTTTTAGGAAGACAGTTCCAAATTATGCAGTTGAAATTCATTTGGGTTCTGTGTCTGCCCATGCAGACATTTCCTTAGAAGGTCAGGATGTGCCAGGTCTCTGAAAATAGGTTTAATTGCTGTAATAACAGCAGCAGGAAGAGAATGCTGGTGAGAATAAGATTCTCCAGTTGCCTGAGCCCTACTGTATTTGCGCCACGAATTTTCTCCTGATGGACACAATCCATGACATGGACTTGTTTCCTCTAAATTGTCGTTTCTTGAAAATGCCTTTACGTTTCCTTATCTTCAATAAACACAACAAAACACACTTAAACAAGTATTGCAAACGTAAATATAACAACTACTCGTAATCACACTTGAACAAAACTAACCGCGTGTTTGAAAGCGTGTTATTTACAAATAGCAGAAACGAAAGAATACCGACTGTTGCATTCCAAGGATAGCCAACACACTCGGGAGTAAAAAAAAAATTCCCTAACGTGCAATGTAGGGGATATAAGGATCTAAAACATATGCAGAAAAGTGGGTGACAGAAGGGTGGGGGTGGCACATAAACACACATGGTATGAAAATGCTCTTTAAATGCTCGAAAAAAAAAAATTTCAGCAAAATCCTTTTCAGAGTACTTAAATAAAACCTTAATCTATCGAAATATGATGAAAACCGAAATTCGATTTTTTTCGACCTGAACCACGGTGTGCTCCCCTTAACTCGGTAATGGCGCGACGTATCGAATTTCTTTCTTAAGAGTTGTATCTCAACACGACCTGCCCCAAAACACCCAGTTCTTTTTAACTATCCTGTACACCACTTAAGACACTGCAGAGTGTTGTTCGACAGTAGTTCATAATATTATTAGTGAAGCTCTGCTGTATTCCATTCCATGACTTTGTATATGCCCTTTCCTCGTACCTTGTAACTTTTCTGCTGATGTTTATTTTCGTGAACTCCAAGTGTATAAAACTGAGCTGTGGTTATTTATACTCGTATACCTGCGTTGTTGTCCTCAACAATACAAGTGGTGTGATTACGGAAACGCTATCTGATAATTGAGTCGCCAAACCAAAATCTGTATAATAGCATTTCAATTAACAATGAAATTAGAAAACCAAAACTGTAAACTAAACAAGGTAGCCTGTGAAACTATGTATTGTCCAGCTGTGAGCAGAGCTACAGTGCGTGACTTACAATTCCAACACAAAGCTAACAAGATCAATGAATTTTGAAAGAATAACAAACCAAAATGTTCCTACAAAAATGACCTATGAATTCACGTATTTAACCAATTCCTAAACACTGAATAAGCACACGCAAATGTACCACTACACTGTGAAAATCGAACTGTCTGTATATGTAATGGAACTTCAAATACACTTTACATAAACTGGCTTCTATAATGAATTAATGAATTATTTTGCTAAACAAAGCTCACTGTGAATTATGTAACTATAACCTGACTATGCTGTAAAACTACTACTAACAAAATTTTTGTGGCCTACCTGTGGCAATGGAAACTTGAGACTGCTCGAATATGCAACAGCAGCAGACAAGCCAAACACGAAACAAAACCCCGCGCAAGTGCAATGCAAGGCGTGCAACTGTTCCACGCAGAGCATAGTTTGCATTTATTTCGTGCAACTGTGTTTCGCTCCGTGCAGAACGACGAGACAAGAAATCAAAAAATAAAGTTATTGCGAGGAGACGGTGCTGGGAGTTTAACTTGTTAAATGAGTAAAGGAAACCTGACCTTTAAAAACTGTGCTGCTAAAACAGGCGCACTGTGTGGCTTTCACAACCATCTTTACAAACATTTATCTTTCCTAACAAACTTTATTCCTCCATATTTAATTTCTATAAATGGAAAAGGAGCGGTAAAATCTGCAACTTCTGATTCCAAACCATGTGAATAGAAAACTTAACTAAATCTCCTCTGAAAAATGAAACGTATTAACCTAAACCAAATAAACCTTCCGTTATTTACGCACGCCACAATTACGCGCGAGGAAGCTACCCGGCAACACTTCATCTCAAAAAAATCTTCACTTGTCCAATTAATCTTTGCAGAATCATAATTCGTAATTCACCCTTCCCTGTATCTTTATGTGTGTGCCTTGAAAGCCATTTCCATTCGCTCAGCAGCATACCAACACCTGTGTCCTTCACTTGCTGCTCGTAGAATACTTACTGCAACGGTAAGCATAATGTTCATCTCACAACAATTCCCGCAACCGTGACGTCATTTTGACGTCACGCGCAATATCGAAGACGGCATGATCAGCTGTAGACTTTGTGACAAGGGAGAATATGAATATTATTGCTTCTCGATTCACTCGCAGCAATTGAAGTAGCCCTCTTAGGTTTCCGCCTAACCAAATCCTAGAAAGTCGGTACATATTCGGAAATAAGCAGACAAATATTTGCCAGGAAAAAAAAATACAAATTTTATTACAGTTCCTTTTAGTCCAGCATTTAAAGGTGATCTCTTAGGTTTCTGCCTCACCGCAAACTCGAAAGGTGGGATACATTCGGGAATAAAGAGCCAAATATTTGTTAGAAGGAAGAATATGAATTTTATTGTTACTCGTTTCAGTCGCAGCAATTTAAGCTGTACTCTTAGGTTCCTGCCTAACGACACGTTCGCAAATCGCTAAATATATATTCCACCCTTCGTTCTCAGATGAGACTAAATGTAAATAATATCCAATACTGCAGAACATACTTGTTATACACCCATAAGGAAGTAACAGGACGTGTTAACAACGCTAACATAAAAAATTACATGTAACGGGATGCGAACCAAAAACTTCCGACTCCAGAAGCCATGACGTTATTGATTACTCTAGCACTTAACGGCACTATGTTTAACTCCGGTCTTGGTTATTATATTCGGTCTTGAAGGCTTGTTTCGTTGACGCGTTATTGAGTGACATTTAATGGTAATGGCGATGTACTGTGTATTCAATTTATAGTGCTCCATTACATTCGAACAGCATACTGCAAGCTATAAAACATGTGTGTTTCCTTCTCAACATGTAAAGTACACTTCCACGAGAGCACTCTTATATGAAGGCATTAACTGTCGATAAATAATTACGTGACATTTTCTTACAGGTATAAATATAATAAATCATTCCAAGAGAGACTTGTTTTTGTAAATGTCCGGTACGCGAGCATGAAACCTTGTGAGAGGACCATACTGAATGCTAAAGAAAATCGATAGCCAAATCATGCGGTCGTCGATTTTGCGCAAAACGTCAAAATGACGTCACGTTTGCTGGAATTGCTATGAAACGATCGTTACTCCAACGATAATGCTACTAGTAACCAAAGCTTGTACGAAGAACCTTTGTGGTGTAACATATCGACTGTTGAAATACACTGTTTGAATAATGTACAGTATACACGTGCAGAATAAGACACATCGACTGAAAATAGAGCGTACATCACTTTTTGTCGAATGACAAAAATAAACTAGACAACTTACAAACTCTCTTAATCTCATAATCCCCACAGGGGTCTCCCCACACCCGTAATCCGCCTAGTGTGTCGGTGTGATGTTACTTACACACGCACATTATCGTTCACACACTCGCGTTCTCATACCTCCTATCGACATCCACCACAATGTTAGTTTCACATGTTTGCGCGACATTCGCAAAAATGTACGTTTGCACCCGCAATACTCCCTTTCACCACTGATGTGATTGTGCTTTGGAGATTAGTACAGTATTGGGATGTGGTGTAACGCATCACAGCTCTTGTTTTCATATCGGAAAATTGTGTCACCCTCGTTGTTTGTTGCAATGTAACATCTGCGATTATTTACAGATTTCGTAGTCTACAGGTGTGAGAGTTAACGTGATCTGGTTAGGTGTTCCCATACGGTCGCACTGACCGTTTTCTTTTTTGTTAAATCTGCAGTGATGAAGAGAACCTGGGTAGTGGCTAGCAAAATACTTCTAATCAATTTAGAATCAAAACAGAGAAAGAATTAACGGTGGGTGATAAAGTTATATTTAATGTTTACAAAACCTGTCCTTTTGAACCTTTACGAATCTGAATAAAACCTAAAAAATTTCGTTCCAATAAAGTTAAAAAGTAAATTGAATATATCAGAGATTAATTAGTAATAGTAGTAGTAGTAGTAGTAGTAGTAGTAGTAGTATACTGCCTTACGGCAGGTCTTGTCTTGGGTTAAGCCTCTTCCACTTTTGTCTGTCCATACGCAGTCTTTTCATTTCTGAATATTTGTCTCCTTTGATACTATCCAGCAGTTGATATCTTCTTTTTCCTGTACCCCTTTTCCCCTCCACCTCTCCTTCTATTCCTTCCTTCAATAAACAGTCCCTCGTCAAACAATGTCTAATCCATTTCCGTTTTCTCTTTCTGATGACTTTCAGCAGGTTTCTTTCTTCTCCAGCTCTTCTTAATACTTCTACATTCCTTACTCGGTCTTCCCATTTCACTTTTTCCAGTCTTCTCCATATCCACATCTCTAGTGCCTCCAGTCTTCTTTCATCTTTCTTCCTCAATGTCCAGGTCTCCGCACCATACAGTGCAACGCTCCAGATGTAACATTTGGCAAGTCTTTCCCTCAGATCTTTATTAAGTGGTCCTCAAAGTAATTTCTGTTTCCTCCTGAAACATTCTCTTGCAATTGTTTTCCTAATTTCTGCTGAGCAATACATATCATTATACTTCCCAAGGATAATTGTAGTTATGCAATTGCTCTGTTTCCTCTCTCCCTATTTTCATACGGAATTTTTCCCCTTTCCTCCAATTACCTTGCTTTTCGTTTTCTTCTTGTTAATCTTCATTCCGTATTCTTCTAATTTTGTGTTTAGAACATCTAACATTTGTTCCATCTCTCTTGCTCTCTCTGTCACCACAACGGTGGCACCAGCAAATTTTATACACTCCAATCTCCGACCCCTTGTACAAACTCCTCTCCTTCCAACAAAACTTTCATTAATAATTTCCTCCAGGTATATATTGAACAGTGTTTATGATAAACAACAACCTTGTCTTACACCTCTTCCCAGTTCAATTTCTTCACTCATCACACCTCCTACTCTACTCTTGCTTTCTGGTTCAAATATAAATTTCTAATTGGCCGTCTACCCCTCCAGTCAGCTCGATGTTTCCGTAGGACTTCCATCAGTTTGTCACATCTGACACAGTCAAAAGCCTTCTCAAGATAAATGCACACAACATACACCTTCCTTTTCTTCTCCGTGTACCTCTCCTCTATCACTCTCAGTAGCCCAATGGCATCTCTGGTTGCCACTCCTCGCCTGTAACGAAATTGTTCATCTCCTATTACGCAAAATATATCAATTTTATTATATAATGATACAACAAAGATACCGAAATTGCAAAAACAGTGTCATAAGTTATCCAGGGGAAGATATTTATTCAGATCATATATCAGTCGTAGCTGAGGCTCTAGTTAAATGGAAAAGAACCTGGAACGGACAGAAGAGAGAGCATATTAACTTTGAGAAACTGAAAGACAAAGACAATTGTGAAAAATTAGAGAATAAATATTGTGAAATCACGATTCAAAGACCGGAAACGGAATGCACAGAAGGAAGATGGGTTCGTTTTAAAAATGGGATCAAAAAGGCAGCTAAGGAAACGCTTGGAGTCAAGTAGAAGAAAAATGTAAAGAAAGATTGGGTAACACCAGATATGATAACCAAGACGACCACAGGAAATAGAAAACTGTAAACACAGAACAAGGGAAGCGCAACTACAGGAGGTTAAATAATGAATTAAGGATGGAAAACGAATAGGCAAAGGAGAAATGGCTGACAGAAAAGTGTGACAAGATAGAGAAATTAGAGAAAGAAAGAAAATATGACTTTATGTACAAAGAAGCAATGTATTTGACATTCAGGGATAATAGAAACAACAATGGACCAAAGGAAATAGAGGCAGCAGACGGTAAAATGATGAGTGGACCCCAAGAAATAATGAGAAGATTGGAAGATTATGTAGGATGACCATATGCTGCAGACAGCCGACCAAGTGAAGAAGAGCTTGGAATAGTGGAAGAAGTTGCAGATGTTGACAAAGTAAATGCAATACTAACTAGTGAGACTGAAGCATCCATGAAGGAGATGAAAAATGGAAAGACAATGGGAACTGAAGCGATTCCTGCGGAACTGTTAAAGTCATTGGAGAAAGAAGGGAAAAGGGAGTGGACTGAATTGTGTAATAAAATATACATGACAGGAAAATGGCCAAGTCACTTTACATAAAGTATCTTAATACCCATATACAAGAAAAAGAACAGCAAAAAGTGTTATTAACATAGAACAGTGAGCCTGATATCGCATGAAGCCGAACTCTTGCTGAGGACGCTCAATAGAAGGGAAGGCTGAATTGCATAATAAGAGATTGTGCAAGACTTTATAATACAATTCTGTGGATCAACATCTGTCAAAATTACAATAACATCGACGATAAATTAGATAGTGTGTCACACAGTGTAATCTAATAAGAACAAATTCTCCGTCGTGTATACAATATTGTCGTCACGGCGATTACATCATGCTGGATAACGAAGGTACCACAATTAATAAAAGTGCATACAGTCACATAATACTGAGTGACTTTTTTTATGCAGATATGAGATATATTTAAGTATGATGACATAAATAGAACCGTCCACACCAACCATGTCCTAAATACAAATACGTAAGTAGTTACCGTATGAGCCATTTTATCATTGATACCCTTACTATCCACATTCTACACATCCATTCTTAAAAAATTTTGCTCTCTGTAGTAGGTTGTTTGTGAAAATGGGAAAAGCCCGAAAGTAGTCAACCAGTAAATAGTGGTTTTGGTGTATAGTACCTTTTCTTCAAAAATCATCAAATTAAATCATTTTGTATTATCGAACAGTTCACAAGAACTTACCACACTGCTGAAACATGTTACCCCACCAAGGGATCGAGTTATTACAAAACATACTCATAATTTTAACACTATTCATCGTGAAGTATGCATCTCGGGGAAAACTAAACTAATTACAGAATGTACGAAACGAATTGCCCTTTTCAAATTCCAGCTACCCGGAAGTTGGGAAAGGAAGATAACAACTGGAAGTCTTTGGTAAGGAATTTCCGGTGTCAACATTTTCCAGATGATCTACGAAAGGCACTCTAAAGCCTTCGTTGGAGATTTTCCTTCAGTTGTTTCTGGGATACCTCGAACCATTGACCCAGCTACCGTTTCACTCCTCCCGCAGTCTGAGATGGAAGGTCAGGCAATACTTCTACGTGTCGACAACAGTCTTTGAGACTGTTAAAGTCTAGGTTGTATGATTGTTTCTAGAACGGTACTGCCCCTGACAAAATAACGAGTGTGTGTGTTTGTCCGTGTGTGTGTGTACGTCAACATCGCTGTGCTGCACTATCGGCGACACGCAGAAATTTCGGTCCTGAGCTACAAAGCGACGCCCATTTTTTGTCCACGGTTGTCCACTAGAAACACAGCGCTACACGTCTCCCCCCACCCAGCATGCGGCACAACAGCTGCTTCTGTACTTCAACTGGAAGTTTTCTTTGCGCCTACTGTGGAGGGGGCGATATTTCTGCATTTTGTATCAGCCTTAAGCCTCTCTAAGGGATCTAGGACACCATAAACTGTCGTGGCAGTGACCTCACAGGTACCACCTATTCACAAAAACAAGATCACAACAACCAGAACGAAAGATGCAAGGACTATGGAGCACTGAATTTCTCATTAAAGAGCCTAAGTAGAGAGAGAGGTAGGGCACAGGGAGAGAGAGAGAGAGAGAGAGAGAGAGAGAGAGAGAGAGAGAGAGAGAGAGAGAGAGGTCAATGGTGATATCAACACTGATTAACTAAGAGCACAGGATGTCATGTTTTTACTTGTCTTGTGTTTACCATGGCTCGAGCAGTATGGGCGGCGCTGTTGCAGACGGATTTTTAACTCTCCCAATGCCTATTCCGTAGCACCATTGTTTTGAGGTAGTACGTCTTGGTGCAATTCTGCATGCCCTTTGTACGTTCATTCTACAAAATTTAACATCTAGAATAGAGTTGTGTTCTCAGTCGAAACTTGTCGATCATTGTCAAGTTAGATTTTCACACAAACGTTTGTTTACTGAATTTTGATTGATGAGGGACTGGATGAATATAATTAACATCGCTTAAGTAGTTATCAAGGACAGTTCAGAGAAAACGCTAGGTTATTTTGCAGTAGGCAGTAAAATTATAGACAAAGTTGGTTTATGACGCTCTTATTTCATAATAAATAAATAAATAATATCCAGTTTGGAAACGCGCGACCGCTACGGTCGTAGGTTTGAATCCTTCCCCGGGCATGGATGTGTGTGATGTCCTTAGGTTAGTTAAGTTTAAGTAGTTCTAAGTTCTAGGGCATTGATGACCTCAGATGTTAAGTCCCATAGTGCTCACAGCCATTTGAACCATTTTGAATAAATAATAAAAAGAAAGAAAGCCTTAACTGGACAGTTGAAGCTGAAAAATGGTAATCGGAAAAGTGGTTTGTGGAAACAGACAATATATGAGACTACGCCAGTTACGCTTTTCGAAACCTTAGCACGTCACGTTTCGAAAATTTATTCTCATTACAAAGGACAAATACTTACATTGTCATTTTACGTGACGTTTACTTATGCTATCTTGCCCTACAGCTGTCTTTATATGGTTTTAAGGTACTCTAGTTCCTTCAATATTTAGAAATGCACAAGGAAGTAAACCGTGACCCACGTTGTAAGTTTAAAAATGTGCAGAAATACCGCGTCGTGGATCTTTCCCGGTATAGTTGAAAATTATTAGGTCCACTCTGACTCACTGAAAATATGTTACGCGGCGACTAGAGAAAATTTCAAATAACTGGAATAGCTAGTACAGAATGTTTGAAGTAAACTAAACATTATCTAGTCGATAACCGTTATAGCCAGATCGTCAAAAAGCTTTAATAAAAGGCTAATATTTCACTATTCGCCGCCTGTGTCCGACGTTTGCACTACTGCACACCAGACTGTTCAGTACCCTCTAAGGCATATCTGTAGCATTCTAGGAGTGGTATTCTCTTTAGCCATGTACCAGACAGCGAACTAGAAGTGTTACTTTGCTGTCAGTTGTAAGGGCGTGTGCAGTCTGTGGCTGGTTTGCATTGTTGCATTTTTTGCTATTGTTGTGTTGGGCAGTTGGATGTGAGCAGCGCGTAGCGTTGCGCAGTTGGAGGTGAGCCGCCAGCAGTGGTGGATGTGGGGAGAGAGATGGCAGAATTTTGAGAGCGGACGATCTGGACGTGTGTCCATCAGAAAGCGTAATACTGTATATCATGAACTGATATATATTAAGGTAAATACCTTGTTTGTTCTGTATCAAAATCTTTCATTTGCTTACTATGCCTATCAGTAGTTAGTGCCTTCAGTAGTTAGAATGATTTATTTAGCTGGCAGTATTGGCGCTTGCTGTATTGCAGTAGTTCGAGTAACTAAGATTTTTGTGAAGTAAGTGATTCATGAAAGGTATAGGTTATTGTTAGTCAGGCCCATTCTTTTGTAGGGATTATTGAAAGTCAGATTGCGTTGCGCTAAAAATATTGTGCGTCAGTTTAGTGTTGATCAAAATAAGTAAAGAGAGAAATGTCTGAGTACGTTCAGTTGTGCTCAGCTGTTTGAAAATCAAATGACGTAAGAGGTTTATCAGCACAGTAATTCACTAATTTTTCCAAGGGGACGTAATCTGAAGAAAACAGAGGCTGCTTGAGAACACGTCACTCTCTCTCTCTCTCTCTCTCTCTCTCTCTCTCTCTCTCTCTCTCTCTCTCTCTTTTTCTCTCTGTTTCTCTCAGTTTCTGTCCCTCTCCGTCTCTCTACGTAGGCTCTCTATTAGCCATTGCACTGCAGTGCCATCCTACAGTGGTTCCCCGGTCTGGAGAGTGATTCTTCCTCCAGACAGAGCTCAGCACCAGTGGGAGGAAGAGGACCGATTGCAGAGCACGCTACCGTTGGGGCGCCCCTGGGAAGCATCCGCGAGCAGCAACTTCCGAACGCTACTTTTGCCCCTCGAGTCTCGGGCGCACTCTTGCGGCTGCTGAGGTATGATAATACCGCCGCTATCTGCATAAAAGCAGCCGACTCGGCAGCCGCAGACAAAGGAGGCGGGCACTGACGCCGTGCACCCAGGAAACGCACCCGCCGACCTTTGTTCCTCCACAGTTTCTAGCCTCCTAGCCCGATAAAAGAGCTTTCTGCTCTTGGAAGGTCGTCATATAGCATCCAAGTAGTCTCGACCATTTGCTAATCAACGTACACTGTGCAGTCGCAAGGCTCATGACACGTCATCAGTGCACTGTGTGTCATACGACAGTACGTCATAGAATATACAGGGTGATTCAATGCTATTTTTTCGAATGTGTGGTGTCTGTTCCTTCGAAAGAACAGACACCATTTAGATCCCGCAGCTGTGAAGCACTATATGTAAACTTCGCAGTGGTTACCGCACCTGCCTAGTAAGCAGGAGATCCCATGTTCGAATCCCGGTCCGGTACACATTTTCGCTCCTCGCCGCTGATTCCGCTTAAGGTCCAACTGCAGCCGGCAGCTGTGATCTCTCTTGAATGCACATATATTGATTCAATAGTAACTGTACATACATCTGAACCGTGGATTTATTTTGGTAGAATATTCTTAACAATTTATTCTACTTCCCAGCGATTCATCAAGAACATTAAAACATTTAATCACACCATGTGAGCGTGGAAGTGGTTGCCAGGGAGTAACTGGCGAAATCAAAATGAAATTCCTTTTAACAAATGGGCATTTTGTTCCTAAAAGCTTTTTTTTCAGAAACAGATTTAAAATTATAAGCAGAAAGCACTCTCTAAATATCAAGTTACAATTTATTCAGAGGCAGAAAGAAACAAACTTTTGAGTGTATGAGCTTTCGGGCTGAGAACCTTGCCGCCCCCTTTTGACACGGACGTTGACACGACCGCTAACAACAACCTATGAAAGACTACACAGGTGCAAATCTGCAACACACCAAATTACCTTAAAGTAAAAGTTTTAACAATTCACACAAGCACACAAAGTATGCACCACGTAGGAGGGATGGAAATGGGACAAATCACCAAAATTAAAAGATTAACTTGCCACCGAAGGTGCAACTTGATTTTAGCTTCTAAGAAAAGTCTTACGGTGGAAGGGTGGCAACTTTATATACTAAAATGCCCATTTAAATAAAAGACCATGAAATGCAATCTTACATAAAATTATACATGGTTGGCCAAACATGCTCTACAGTACACATACACCGCCTCTCAAGATGATAGGCAAGATAAAAACATATTTCAGGAATTAGGACGTTACACTTCAAGCAATAAATTCGTTATCACACCGAATCCGACGAACATGACAGAGGCAGCTACTAACATATGGCAGATTGATAGGGAGATTATCGAACAACCCGAACCGCAGGTTGCTGTAACCCGCCCCTGCTCCACAAGGGAAAAACAGACCACCCAACTCATAAATAACCACCTTCGCGCGGGTGGCCAAACGGAGAAGAATGGTGGGACGACCCCAAAACAAAGCGGCTGCTGACCTCACCAAGAAAACAAGTAGAATTTAACAAGTAAATGAAGCGACATATCAACAATCACTGAAGTTCTGACAAAATGCGATTTCTGGCGAAGACCTGGCGGAGCACCCTCAAAACGCTCTCCCGAACCGTCCGCTGCCAGCCGCTTCAACGGACGGTGGAAGGCGCGCCGATCTCCCGTCTCACGGCGTCGCAGGTCGCACCGGCCAGACCGATGTCGTGGGTTGATTCCCGTTGCTCTCGTGTCGGCCGCGAAGCCACTACCTCTCGCTATACGGCGCGGCCCACTGGACTCACGTGGCGACCTCACATGCGCCGACGCTCAAGGCGCACAAGTCATCACGTGTCTCAGCGCGCAACCGACCAACCGATCCATCCACCGCCAATGACCGTTGCCTGAGCAACTCGAGCAGACTGGTGGCCTAACGCTGAGACTCAGATGCAGGAACTAAGCACCCGACCGGGCGACCACCCGTTAAGTTCTCTCACTGAGCCATAAATTCGGACGAGAGACACACTAGCAAGCTGGGGACGAGAGACTGACCCCAGACTAACTCCAGACTCACCCAGACTGACCAACTGGCGAGCTCATCGCGCCCCTTAAATGCACGTGAAACAGGCAACCTTTCCCCCTTCCCACCAGAGGGAGACACCAAAGCTGCGATTGACACTGCGGCGCCACCGCCAGAAACGGAGGGCGACTGCTTCACACAACGCGCTGCGGCGCGCTCTTCAAAACAGCAGTTTTCATCACGGCTCAACTTCGAAGGTCTAATATAAGCATCCAAATAAGAGTTAAATGTTAGTAAACGTCTGTCTGAAATTGATTTATTTCCGAATTATGTTGCGGAATATCACTTGCGGTAGCCATTACATCTTGAGCGTGTCGTATTCGCCTGCATATCGAATGATGTTGCTTTGTACACCCCTCTACACTGTTTGGTTGCTTCTGGCATGAAATGGCTTTGGTTATTTTACTTCGGCGTGGTCCGTTGTACTCTATGGTGCTGTTGTAGTGTAATGGCACCAGACGTACTGCGTAAATTCATTCTACCTGAAGTTCATAGACTGCAGTTGTTGAGAACGGTATGACGGCGTACTCAAACGGCGAATACGGAATTATGCACCTTCTGGACGGCGCAGTAGAGGGGAATGCTCGGGCAGCAAGACGACGGTATGGTTATGGAAATGTTTCGAAACAGAAGAGCTACGATCCCTCTTGAAAATGTCCTCCGCAGATGGTAATAAAACGTTGGGTTTTAAGGTGAAATCCGTTCGACTACACATAATAGTCCGAAAAATTTTATTAACTGTGACATTTCCGGTAGTGAAAGTTTACATTTTACGATCAAAAGAGTACCAAACCATGAACAGTTGTGGAGAGGCGTGTAGGGGTTAAGTAGGCCCCAACTGGATGGTCCTGGTGTTAGAAACATTCTGGAAATGGTAGACAAACAGCCGATGGTGAGTACCCACCCTGTAAGTGCCACTTTCGAGGTTTCTCAATCAACTGTATGGCGCCTGTTTCGGAGACAA
This sequence comes from Schistocerca gregaria, assembly GCF_023897955.1. Taxonomy (NCBI): domain Eukaryota; kingdom Metazoa; phylum Arthropoda; class Insecta; order Orthoptera; family Acrididae; genus Schistocerca; species Schistocerca gregaria. The sequence continues at coordinate 165,200,579 of NC_064922.1, forward strand.
TAATTCCATCCATTTCACCTGCAGAAGATACGGGAGACCACACCTGTAAACTAGTCTAGACGTCAGCAGAATTTCTCTCAGTGGTTACTCGAGCGCCACGCTGCCGATTCGCTGTTCGGTCGTCCGTTTTTTTTTTTTTTTTGTTTTTTTTTTTGTGGATCAGAGCGTTTTTACCCGTGCGGGTATCGTGAATGCTCATAACATGCACGTGTGGGCGCGTATGTGAATCCTCGAATAACTACAGTATGAGGGTATCGACATCGTTTTGTAGCGAACGTTTGGTGTGATATTCTGAACAATCAGTCACTCGGACCTCACGTTTTTCCACAACAACTGACTGGCAGAGTGTATCGGCAATTTTTGGAAGATGCATTAGGTGATCGACATTCAGTGTGGAGTCCAGAGAGCATCTTAGTGTGGCTTATACTGATAAGTGGACAGGTCGTGTACAACCTGTTACTCGGCACGTCAGATCTCCGGATCTTAGCCCCTGAATTTCTGCCTTTGAGGCCATATCAAGGAGCTCGTGTGTGGTGTTTCGACTGAGAATGTAACGCAACTAAGGCAGCGAATGAGATGAACGGAGCGGTAAGATGACGAACGCGTCACTATTTTCATCTCAGTGGACATTGTGTTGAACGTGTTCTGGGGTAAATGTGCAGTATGTAGTTGTTTAGAGTTTCGGGTCCCTTTGTGTCGCTGCTCTCTGGGAAGAATTAATTTTGTTTTGTTTGTGTTGCAATTGCAATCCCTTCTCTACTTCGTAACTATGAAATAAAGCAATTTTATACAAAACTTTTTAATCATTTTTCGCTTATTTTCATGCGAATATTTCACCCAGGAATCACCAAGAATTAATTCTGAGTTGTATGAAATGCACTTGTGATCCCTACTGTTCTTCGTATTTCCGAAGTAAAGCTATTTTAGACAAAATGTTATTTATCATTTTACTCCTATTTTGATGCATAAATTACAGCTACTTCTGATTTACCCTGCATATTGTCTGGCCGGAAATTAAGGCAAACCTCGTGTCACACGGAGCTACGGTTCGCAGTAAGCTTGTTGGCTGGCTCGCACGGCGGCTTTCAAGCTGGTTCCGCACACGGCTAGGTCGCTTCTCCGCAGGAAGCTTCGCATGTTCACAGGTGTTGAAACCGGTGATCTTTCCCTTCTAGAGTTCTCCGAATGCTATCTGCGTTGGCCAATTAGGAATCCTGACCACGTGCGACTTCACAGCCTGGGAGATGGAGCTCCTCTACCAGTGCGACCACCACAGAAATATGAGTACAGTTCATGCACACAGACGTGATGTGCTGTAGACCCCGCCCAAACGATTGCCTGTGTCGGGCATGTTGCCACTGAGTCGGACAGAGCGCTCCACTGCTAAATACTATGGAAGAACTCATTCCCTTGAAGATTCCAGCAGTAGAAAGGAAGTTCACGGACAAAGTTCTTCATTGTCAGACACGCGAAGTAGTTGCAGATGTCTACCATTGTACGAAAAAAGAAACTGCGCTAGGTGCTCCACTGAAACTTAGATCCACACTGAAACAAGTGGCCGAAACAACTGGCGAGACAAGAGAGGAGTGGAAAAATCAAGAATGTGAATCCTCGACATTTTCAACACCTCAAAGGAATGCCACATAAGACCTTACAAGCCCAGTTCAGACAATTTAATAAGCAAGTCGTTCGCCACGTGGTGAATAATTTCCACACGACAGGTATAATGAAATTCACTTCAAAGGAAATCCACAAAAACGTTAGAGAGTTTAATAAATATGGAAGTATATAAAAAGACACTTCGTAAAACTCTTCGCACTCTAGGATTACTGCGACTAACCAAAAAGCTCTCCAGGAACAGAGCAGCATGACGGCAAAACGAATTGCTTACTTAAGGGGAGACGGAAGGCAAGAAGGCTTAAAAACTTAGACTATTAGGTTTTTGCATATTTGAAACGCCTAGTCTTTCCTGTGTGAAACAGTGTTCGTTTTATATCAATACGACAATTTTTTGGTGAGGTATGATGGTTTTCCTAGCGCTCTGTGAAATCTGGGGACGGTGACGGTACTCCTTATGACCGGGTATATGCAGAATAGCCCTATTGTCCTAATGTGACAATTTCTAAGTTAGAATGCAATGGGCATGTCCAGAAAAGAATCGGGTCCAGGTTGAGAAGAATATTGAAAAGTCAAAAATAATATTGGGCGATGGTAAGAAGATAGGTGCTAAAGGTCGCCTGACAAATGATGAAATAGATATATTGCAGAATTACCAGAATGGCTCGGCCATAAGAAGAAATGCAGGGAATTAAAAAAAAAAAAAAAAAAAACATGAGAAAAGCAGTATGGGCTATCTTTTCTTGTAAGCTTTCCACAAATGAAAATCCAGTGCAGGGTTTTTGCCTGAATAATCCTGACACTTGGTGCAAATGCAGGAGAAGTGCTAGGTATGACCACAAACATTCTTTACCTTTAGAGAAGGTACCTTGTTAAAGAAATGTCTTCATGGGAAAATCCAAAATTTAAATGAATGTGTGAAAAAAATGGCTCTGAGCACTATGGGACTTAACATCTGAGGTCATCAGTCCCCTAGAACATAGAACTACTTAAACCTAACTAACCTAAGGATATCACACACATCCATGCTCGAGGCAGGATTCGAACCTGTGACAGTAGCGGTCGCGCAGTTCCAGACTGAAGCGCCTAGAATCGCTCAGCCACACCGGCCGGCTGAATGTGTGAATTCTGTCATTTGGAACTGTATTTGTTCAGCTTACAACCCTCAAATTTGGTGTTTATGATGCTATTTTATGCTTCAGTGATGGTGCTCTTAGAAAACTGGATGTTTTGGAATTATTGGGCATAAAATGTAGTGGAAATACTGCAAAGTCATTGATGCAAACAGATAAAGAGAGAATCCGCAAAGCAGATATTGCTAATTTAAAATGTACAAAAGAAACCAGACAGAAAAGAAGAGCGACCAAGAGAAGAAAAGAAGAGCAGCATGATTCAGATAATGCTCAGTCTGGTGCAGGAAAATATTACTGGTAAATAATTCTCTTCAATAACCGTACTAGAATTGCAATATTAAACTTTAAATGGATTTTTCTTAACACTACGTTTTTTTTCTTTCAGATACCGTTATTTGATAAACTAATAGAGTTAGAAACATGAAATTTGGTCAATCTGTACTGCAGTTGGTAATAAGTTATTACAAGTATATTGGGAACCACCAAACAATCAGAAACTGTTTTATAATCACTAATGAACAAAAAAAGTTAAATTTTACTAGTGAGAGAATAAACTATTTTCCTCCAAAACCATAAGAAGTATTTTGTTCATTTTACTTGTAAATTGAGGCATATGTGTTATATATACATGCAGTAAAAAATTCATTGTTTTATCACTTATGGTTCTTTTGAAAAGTGTACCTATTCAAAGGGTAAAGTAGCACTGGCAGAATAGGAATTAAAATTACCTTCCATCTGCCCTTAAAAAGTATCCGAGAGAACAGACGTTACTGTCGTCCAATTGCCTATGTGGAAGAAACGTGTGATCATACTTGCCGCACTGGATCGTACGGATAGAGTGACAATTCACTACAGGTTCTGTTAAAAATTGTTTTGAAAGGAAGCAGAGTTATCAACATTATCACAACGATGTGGACTTCTCACATTATTGGAAGTGTCTCAGGGAGTGATCAACACATTATCTACTACCTAATACTGTGCTCTTTACAGGTAACGCCCCTTACCACAATAAACAACCGACTCGTACTCGAACATCAAACTCCACGGGAAGAGAAATGATGTCCTGCTTAAGAGAAAAGGGTATTCGTTTCCACAAGGGCATGTTGAGATCCAAGGTGTATTTATCGATAAAAATTATCAAACCAGGCCAAATCACTTATAAAACAGATGTTTTAACCGAACATGGTCGCACAGTGTTACAACTTCCTCCATACCAGCCAGAATTAAATCCTATAGTGCTGATACGTGCAAGAGTCCACAATGGCGTTTCTGAACGTAATATGACATTCAGAATGGATTTACGGATGTGGAAATTGGTTCCATAAGAAAAGAAGATAGGAAGATATGCTGTGAGTACATAAAGAAAAATGAAAATCAATATATTTCAAGCGAAGGTTTGCTGGACCAAACACTGGAGATAATCGTAAATTTGAGAACTAGGACAGACCAGCGACAGACACAGTAACAGACGCAATATTGATTCTGAAATAAAGATGACAGTGAATCTTCTGACAATGTCAGCGGAAACGAAACTTCACGGCTACTAAAGTTACGGAACCGTTGTGTGGAGCATATTGTAAAGGAGTTTGTTGTGTGAAATATCGACAGTGAAAGATCATACACTACTGGCCATTACAATGGCTACGCCGCGAAGATGACGTGCTACAGACGAGAAATTTAACTGACAGGAAGAAGATGCTGTGATATGCAAATTATCAGGTTTTCAGAACATTCACACAAGGTTGGCGCCGGTGGCGACACCAACAATGTGCTGACATGAGGAAAGTTTCCAGCCGATTTCTCATATACAAACAGCAGAGTACTGGCGTTGCCTGGTGAAACGTTGTTGTAATGCCTCGTGTAAGGAGGAGAAATGCGTACCATCACGTTTCCGACTTTGATGAAGGTCGGATTGTAGCCTATCGCGATTGCGGTGTATCGTATCGCGACATTGGTGTTCGCATTGGTCGAGATCCAGTGACTGCTAGCAGAATATGGAATCGGTGGGCTCAGGAGGGTGATACGGAACGCCGTGCTGCATCCCAACGGCCTCGTGTCACTAGCAGTCGAGATGAGAGGCATCTTATCCCCTTGGCTGTAAAGGATCGTGCAGCCTCGTTTCGATCCCTGAGTCAACAGATGAGGACGTTTGCAAGACAACAACCATCTGCACGAACAGTTCGACGACGATGCAGCAGCATGGACTATCAGCTCGGATGAATTCAGGTTCTGTTTACAGCATCATGATGGTCGCATCCGTGTTTGGCGAGATCGCGGTGAACGCCCATTGGAAGCGTGTATTCGTCATCGCCATACTGGCGTATCACCCGGCGTGATGGTATGGGGTGCCATTGGTTACACGCCTCGGTCATCTCTTGTTCGCATTAACGGCCCGTTGAACAGTGGACGTTACATTTCAGATGTGTTACCACCCGTATCCGTACCCTTCATTCCATCCCTGCGAAACCCTACATTTCTGGATACAGAAAATGTTCGACTGCTATCCTGGCCAGCACATTCTCCAGATCTCTGACCAACTGAAAACGTCTGGTCAATAGTGGCCGAGCAACTCCCTCAGTGGTTCAAATGGCTCTGAGCACTATGGGACTCAACTGCTGTGGTCATTAGTCCCCTAGAACTTAGAACTACTTAGACCTAACTAACCTAAGGACATCACACACATCCATGCCCGAGGCAGGATTCGAACCTGCGACCGTAGCAGTCGCACGGTTCCGGACTGCGCGCCTAGAACCGCGAGACCACCGCGGCCGGTAACTCCCTCAATGCCCAGGCGTATCAAGGCCGTTATTAGGGCCAGAGATGGTTGTTCTGGTTACTGATTTCTCAGGATCTATGCACCCAAATTTCGTGAAAATGTAATCGTCAGTTCTAGTATAATATATTTGTCCAATGAATATCCGTTTATTATCTGCATCTCTTATTGATGTAGCAATTTTAATGGCCAGAGTGTAGTATTAGGTCTCACGATGAACTGTATTACATTCTTGTTCAGGAAAAGAAGAACAGAATACCTTGAACAACTAGATTTAGGATGTTCATATTCACAGAACAGGTACATTATATGTTCTGCAAAAATGATTACCTTTCCAGTCACCTTGGTTCAGCATGTGTCCATTTGCCTAGTAAGCACAGGGTCCACTCGTCCCATGCGTGATGACGTCGACGCTGGTATTGACGTCCTGTGGTGTAGTCATCCATGCTGAGTTCACTTTGTTCCAAACTTCATCTGGGGTATTTGGCATAGGGTCACAGCGCTGCACCCATTGTTTCCAAAACTACATCAGTCTGATGATCTGGTGCACCAGGGAAAGAGGCTGACGTGAGACCAAGAAGGCACGCGTTCGTACAGCAACAAGTGCTCGTGTATTGCCTTCCTGAAAACTGGCGTCTGGGGTGCTGTGAAGGAAGGGTATGACTACAGCTCGCAGGATATCACAGTGCCATGGACACGAACCAACTGTCATTTGTGGTTGTATTCAGCAGCTTCCCGCGCCAATAAGGCCTTGAGTTAGCTGTGTAGGTCTTGCGCGAATGCTGTCACTGTAACGCAGCTCCATTGTCTGCGAAGAACCAAAACGTGGCTATCATTTTCAAACAAACAGACTCTGGATTCGTCCGAAAACTGATGCCATTCCTGTCCCCAGTGACGTCGTTCCACACATCGTTGCCGTCTAGGTAGGCGCAGAACTGGGCGACTGCCATGTAACCCACGCCGTAATAAACGGCGACGGACTGAAAGCCTTCATTGTATGACTAGCCTCTTTGTTCGTCCGTTACACTACAATCCCTTTTCCTTACATTTACGCTCCTGAACATACGAGTGTACTCGTCTACGTGAAGTCTAGGTGCATACACAGGGTGTAAATGGTAACAGTTTACAACGTACCTCAGCCGGAGCAGGTGAAATCGAAACGAACACTTTGATATAGAACACTTGTGGCCTATGAAGCCGAGGAGCATCCTCAACTTGGCCTAAAAAAAAAAAAAAAAAAAGCCACTTAAACTACAGCGCATGCGCATCGCGATTGTTTTTGAACATCCTCCCGCTCTCTTACACTACCGTCGTAGTCGGCTATGTCGTTAACATCATTAAATCTCCTCCGAGATTAACTAAAAAAGACGTTTGTAAACGTTGTGGAAAAAACTAAACATGAGAGTCATTCCAAAAGAAATGCACACTTTTTTTTTAAATCCATGATTTATTCTACATGTTTGAAAGTTTTACAGTGTGTAGATACATACTTTAGGAACAATATTTTCATTTCTCCACATAATTTCCATCCCTCTCCACTGCCTTACGCCATCTTGGAACCAGCGCCTATATACACGCACGGTAAAATTTTGGACCAACCTGTTGGAGCCACTGTTTGGCAGAGAGCACAAGGGAGTCATCATCTTCAAACCTTGTTCCACGAACAGAGTCTTTCAGTTTCCCAAAGAGATGATAGTCACACAGAGCCAAATCAGGATTGTAAGGCGGGTGTTTCAGTGTTGTTCATCCGAGTTTTGTGATCGCTTCCATGGTTTTTTGAGTGATATGTGGCCGTGCATTGTCATGCAACAGTAAAATATCCTGCTTTTGCCGATGTGGTCGAACACGACTCAGTCGAGCTTGACGTTTCTTCAGTGTCATCACAAATGCATCAGGATTTATGGTGGTTCCACTTGGCATGATGTCCACAAGCACGAGACCTTCGGAATCGAAAAACACTGTAGCCATAACTTTTCCAGCAGATGGTGTGGTTTTGAATTTTTTTTCCTTGGGTGAATTTACATGATGCCACTCCATAGATTGCCTCTTCGTCTCTGGTGAAAAATGACGGAGCCATGTTTTATCACTTGTCACGTTTCTTTCAAGAAATTCATCTCCACCACTCTTGTACTGTTTCAAAAGTTCGCTGCATACCGTTTTTCTTGTTTCTTTGTGAGCCAATGTCAACATCCTGGGAACCCACCTGACACAAACCTATTTTAACGCCAACACGTTCAGTATTCTGCAAACACTTCCTTCCCCTATCTCAAAGTAGCGTTTCAATTCGTTCACTGTGGTCCGTCTGTCAGCAGTCACCAATTAGTTAACTCTCTGCCCATTGTCTGGATTATGTGCAGTACGAGGCCTGCTGCTGCGAGTTCAATCCTTAATTTTGCCATGCCCGCTCTCATCACGTAACCTGTTTGCCCACTGACTAATTGTACTGCGATAGGCAGCAGCATCTCCATACACCTTTTTCAAACTCTTGTGGATGTTTCCCACTGTCTCGTTTTCACAGCACCGGAATTCTATGACGTATGTACACACTGTAAAACTATCATAGATGCAGAATGAAAACTGTGTTTTTACAAAAATAGTGTTCATTTCTTTTCGATGACCCTCGTAAGTTTAAAAGTCGTTCTAAAGCTAACCCTCACAAGCACAGTAATTAGGTAGCAATAACAGAAGGCCAAAGAAAGAAACGATTTAAATATTATGAGGTAAAATTTACACAAAACGTCTGTTTTACTTATTGTAACTGCAAGAACAAGAGGTTTTCAACATGCAAGGACAATTTTAAAGAGATAATGAAATGAAATCGCGCGGTGCATATGCGCTGTAGCTCTGGATTTTGTAGTGTGATGGACCACAGGTGTGCTACGGAAGTTGGTGTAAATATATGTAATGTAATATCTGTAAGTAAACGAAAAGATTTATTACTTGATTACGAGATCTGCGATTACCCGCTGATGTCCGTCAAAACTTTGTAATATGCAGGACTTTTGAAATGAAACATAAACTGATGGCCCGAAAACTTACAGCTACCTGTATAATAACGTCTTGGTCCCTCATCTGATACGCAACGCGGCAGCGATTCTGTGTAGTATGGCTTCAACAAGTTCTTGGTAGTTTCCCGCATTTCTCCTATATTCGGGTTTGTGGGGGCCCAACTGGGGCCCCGATAGCATCACAGATGTGTCCCTAAGAGTTAAGAACATGCAAATTTGGCAGTCAAGATGTCAGAGTAAACTTACCATCATGCTCCTCAAATCATTCGTGATAGGCACAATAGTCGTACTGGAAGATGCCACCATTGTCGGGGAGGACATAAAGGATCAGCCACAGATCGCCTCTACCTTACAGACAGGGAGAACCACCGACCACCGCGTTCTGCGATATATAGACTTCCAACATTTTGTTGCCGACTGATGGTTTCAGCGTCCTCCAATCTCTTTGCCAAGATACTCACTATAGTAGAACACGAACAGCCGACAAGTTTCGCTGTCTCCAAGATGATAGTTCTCAGGCGCTGCGGCGTAACAATCTGCCTTTTGTCAGAATCACTTATATCTTTGGATTTCCCCATTTTCAGCTCGTATTGTCGCTAACATGTTTCCTATTTGTCTCCACTCTGTTTCTACGTGGCGTAGCGGGAGTAACTGCAGATAATTTTATTGGAGAACAGTGTACTGAACAACATTACACAAGTACCGGTATTTACTTCATTTGCAGATTGATAATTATTGCTATTAGGAGCGATATGCTTTTAGATTGGTTAGCACAAGTGCAAGGGTAAGCCATTAGTGGTTGTTTTCCCGTGTGCAGCACATCAGGTGTTGAATTGTGGACCAAAAAGATTGGTCTATAATGCATGCGTAGTCCAGTCACTGGTGCAGTTACAACCGTGCAGAAAACATCAGAAGACTGTCTGCCTCCCGCATTTAGTTTGGAATAGGGCGTACTAAACTACCAGCCCACTATCAGCCTAGAAGGTCGGATCAAACTTTCACTACTTCTGCTGCCGTTTCCCAGTGCATTGCATCAATGTGCCCCTCATCAGTCCAAATATTCACTGACTGCTCCAAAACAGGAGAGGGCAACGGCTTACCTTACTTCGGCGAGATCCACTACTTTTGGCTATGTTTAAGCTATCGACGGAAGCCAGCATCTTCACTGCCGAAGTCCTTGCAATTAAGGAAGCCCTTCAACATGCGGCAAATCAGTTCAACGACATCCTTATTGTCACGGATTCGAGGAGTGCACTGGAAAACCTGGAAAAGCAGAAATGAGTCTCCGACACTGTCCTGTACTGGACGTAATTAAGTTACTCTATCAATCTGAAATTCAACACAAACGTGTCCAGTTATTATGGATCAGGGGACATTCTGTCACATGATGTAACGAGAGGGCGAACCACCTGCCAAAATAAAGAGTGACTGATGGCCAGCCTCATTATCCCCGCCTTCCACATAGAGACTTTCTTACTGGCGTGCAGAAACAGGTTCAGCAAGAATGGGCACATGCGTTGGAGATCTCACAACAGTCCAAAGGAAGACATTATGCCGCGATACAGCAGAGTATTACGCGAAAAATTCTCCCAAATCAAGCTATCTAGACGGCAGTACAACGCGCATCCGACTGGGTCACGGCTGTTACCCTTCACATCTTTATGGAATGAAAGTTCAGCCATCTTCATACCGCGAAACGACCCAACTCAAACTGCAGACCTCAACCACATAATACTAGGATGTTCACGCTGTGACAGAGGTTCAAATGGCTCTGAGCACTATGCGACTTAACTTCTGAGGTCATCAGTCATAGGTGTCATAGGTGTAGGCAGAGGAATACCAGCTCTGATCAAGGCCTTAAGGAATTTGCGGCGTTCTCTGTCACAGAAGCTGGCCAGAGTGGCCGTGCGGTTCTAGGCGCTACAGTCTGGAACCGCGCGACCGCAACGGTCGCATGTTCGAACCCTGCCTCGGGCATGGATGTCTGATGTCCTTAGGTTAGTTAGGTTTAAGTAGTTCTAAGCTCTAGGGGAATGATGACCTCAGACGTTAAGTCCCATAGTGCTCAGAGCCAGCACACTACATACTGCCTGGTAAATATCGTTTAGTGGATTTCGGAGTACGATTTTTTCATCTGTGCCTCGGAGCTTCCCAAGTGTTTCACAGTCTCACAGTTTCTGGTGCGGCCAGAATCCACGTACTTTTGTCGATGTGGGGCGCTCGTGACAAATTACGCTGAATCGAAAAGTTTATTGGCGGATTCGGATGAATACTCTACTCTGCTTGACAAACAGATTCGCCTATACAAGGTCGCCCACCTCATTTTGACCCGCGAGACAAGGTTAAACTTCTTACAATTATTATAATACCAAATTCAGTAATTTAAAGTCCTGTAGTTAAGTGACTAATTTCAGGAAAGATTCTGAGACCCGATCCGGACATAAGGGTGACGCCAGAACAAGCGCGCGGAGACGTACTTGATAGACGTGAGTGTGAGAGCACGCGTGAGTTGTGTGTACTGTGGAAATCCCGGCCTCTACGACACGGAGTTGTTAACTGCGTGATGCGAAGAGCATTACGTATATGGGCAGATGTACGATGTTCCAACGACATGTAGATCCTGCCCCATAATCGGTCATTGCTAATCAAACTATCCTGGAATATTACATGGTCGACAAACACATTGAACGTGTCTTGATTTTTCTTCCGTATTGCTTCCATTATCAAGCGCAATGTCAGGACTGCTTTCCACGAAGGGCCTAAGCAAGAATCTATGCCCAAAGCCGGGGAACGCAGTTAGACTTCTCTCAGCTTTCCGTACTTCACTGAACAACTTGGCTGACAGCTCAGCATCACCAACTCCCGACTTGCGAACTACACTACGAAATCTCCATTCAAGAGGGCACATGATTTCACCGCCCGCGAGTTGTCGATTTTCTATTTCGCGAGCCCCAAACCGTTTCACGATATTGCTTAACATTGAGCACTTTCAGGCAATCGGGGTCGCAGAGTAATAAAGGCATTTTTATTAGCCTTTTCCTGCTCCCACGTTATATGCCTCTGCAAGGTATTGTTTGCTGGTGGAATCGTTAGGCCTTGCTCTACAATGAGTGTTGGGAACACCGGCTGTCCTGCGGAAATTACTTGTCCTTAAAATCCACCTAGTCGCTTCCAACCAGTACCCACTTAGTAGGAACAGGGAAAGACCGTCTCATAAACTCCATGCTGATAAAAGCCGACTCAGCCGTAGCCACAGGAGGAGCACATAAGCACGGCCACGAAATGACATGTCACAAGATGTAAATGTGTAATTAGCAGCGCATTTGCCAGAAGCAGGTGTATGTAGTTCGGGACAGTTTTGTGCATAAAGAAACAAAACGGGGGCGTAACAAAATTTTGTTGCCCTTAGTAACAAGCAGTGTACCATCAAATTCTTGTGTATAAAGCTCGTGAAACCAACCCAGTTTTACCTCGCGCTCCTCTTCTAAAAACAAGGAACGTTTACGCCGAAACCGCCCTTGCTTTGGTTAGTGCGCGTACGAGAGTTACACGCCAGCGATCTCTTTCGCCTGTCCCGAGATAATGGTCCGTAATTACGGCACAAAGGAATGGAAATGAAGCGCCGGGGTCCCCTTTAACAAATGCAATAACAGCAGACGCCCCACCGCAGCGTGCTGTGCTGTGTTTTGCGCTGACGATGAGCCAGGTAAACCGCAACCCGCGGCCGGACAAATGTTTGCCCGCCGCACATGTGATCGGCTCTCAGCCGCAGGCGCCACCGCCGACCCCGCTTTCACAGGTAATCACCGGAAAACTCAGCTCGCCGTTTTTCCGGGTGCACCGGCAGCGGGCCACTCCCTACTGACCGTTGCTCTCTGCTCGATCCCACTCCACAGGGCACTGGCTAACATTCTTCCATTTGGCCAGTTGACGTAAAACTACGAGGCGTGTTTTTTAAGTAAGTACCGTTTTGAAATTAAAAAAAGACATGCTAAGATATCTCAATGATTTTATTTTTACATGAAAGCCTGTACCTTTGAATCACGATTTATTTTCAAAGAATATTCTTAAGAGTTTACTTTATTTACTATCGATTCATCAAGAACATTAACACATTTAATCACACTATGTAAGCATGGAAGTAATTGCCAGGGAGTAACTGATGAAATCATAACCAAATTCCTTTTAACAAATGGGAATTTTATTCAGTTTAATAGTACCTACAAGTATTTATTAAAAGAAACAAATTTAAAATTATAATCAGAAAGCACCCTCTAAATATCAAAGTTACAATTTATTCAGAGGCAGATGGAAACAAGTTTTGACCGTATGAGCTTTCGGACAGAGACCCTTGCTGCTCCCTTTTGACACGGCCGTAGTTACGACCGCTCACAACAGCCTCTGAAAGACTACACTGGTGCAAATCTGCAACACACCAGAAAACTTTAAACTAACTATTTTAACAATTTACACAAGCACACAAACTGTGCACCCCCCGTAGGAGGGGTGGAAATGGCACAAAACACTAACAATTAAAATATTAACCTTGCCACCGCAGGTGCATCTTTATTTTAACTAAGAACAGTCTTATGGTGAAAGGGAGGCAACTTTATATACTAAATTGATCATTTAAATAAAAACCCATAAATGCAATCTTATATAAAAATCTATGATGTTGTCCAAACAATAGTTAAGATGCTCTACAGTGCACACATACCGCCTCTCAAGATCATAGGCAATAATATCAAAGTTTCCAAAGATCAAAACATATTTAAGGTATTAGGCCGTTACACTCCAAGCAATAAATTCGTTAACACACCAAATCCGGCAAACATGACAGAGGCATCTACTAACGTACGATAGATTGATAGGGAGATTACCGAACAACCCGAACCGCAGGTTGCCCTTCTCCACAAGGGAAAAACGGAACACCCCGCGGGTGGGCGAACGGAGAAAATGGTGGGACGACCCCAAAGCAAAGCGGCTGGTGACCTCACCAAGAAAACAAGTAGAATTTAACAATCACTCCAAATCGTTCTCCCGAACCGTCCACTGCCAGCCGCTTCAACGAACGCAGGAAGGCGCGCCGATCTCCCGTCGCACGGTGTCGCAGCTCGCACCGCCCAGACTGATGTCGTGGGTTGACTTCTGTTCCTCTCGTGGCGACCGCGAAGCCACTGCCTCTCGCAATACGCCGCGGCCCACTGCACTCACGTGGCGACCTCACATGCGCCGACGCTCAAGACGGACAAGTCACCTTGTGCCTCAGTGCGCGACCGACCAACCGATCGATCCAACCGCCAATGACCATTGCCTGAGCAAACTCTAGCAGACTGGTGGCCTAAGGAACAGACTCAGATGCAGGAACCAAGCCCCGACCGGACGACCACTCGCTGAGTTCCCTTACTGGCGAAGTGGAATGGCTCATTTTCCAGGCTTTAAAGGTTGATCCGAACGACAGACATACTAGCACTGCCTAACAAATGCGGACGAGAGACAGCCTAGCAAGCTGGGGACGAGAGGCTGACCCAGACTGACCGACTGGCGAGCTCATAGCGCCCCTTAAATGCACGTGAACAGGCAGCCTTTGCCCTTTCCCGCTATAGGGAAACACCAACGCTGCGATTGCCACAGCGGCGCCATCGCCAGAAACGGAGAGGAAACAGAAGCTTTACGATTTCCTCCTTGCGGGATAACCTTCATAATGTTTCTCGTAGTGTTTTGTACGGCATTGTTACCGAGCACTTGAATTACCGACAACTGTGCGCACCGAGGGTACCGAAAATGTTGACGGATGTGCACAAAACCAAACGTTTAGACAGTGCATTGACTTTCCTAGAGCGGTACCACAACGACGGTGATGATTTCTTAAGCCAAATTGTTACGCGAGATGAAACATGGGTGGCCTACGTCACACCAGAATCAAATCAACAGTCCATGGAAGTTTAACAAGGGCATCGTTTTGTTGCAAGACAATGCCCGTTCGCTTGTGGCGAATCAGGCCAAAGATCTCATCATATCTTCTCGATGGGAAACTCTAGATCATCCTCCGTACAGCCCCGATCTTGCGCCCAGTGACTACCATCTGTTCGTACACTTGAAGAAACACCTGGGCGGTCAGTGTCTTCAAGAAGATGACGAAGTCAAAACAGTGAGTGATGCAGTGGTTAACAAGTCAGGCGGCAGACGTCTATGAGGAGGGTATTCAAAAACTGGTACAACGTAATGACAATTGCCAAAATTCTGACGGGAATTATGTAGAATAGTAGATTAAGTTACAAACTTTCATGTAAAAATAAAATTATTGAGATATCTTAGCACATCTTTTTTAAATTTCAAAATTGTACTTACTTAAAAAACACGCCTCGTAACATCTGGCCGCTCTAAGAAAGTATAATATACACTGAAGCGCCAAAGAAACTGGTACAGGCATGCGTATTCCAATACAAAGGTTTGTAAACAGGCAGAATACGGCGCTGCGGTCGGCACTCCTAAACAAGATAACTCGTGTCTGACGCAGTTGTTGGATCGGTTACTGCTGCTCCAATGGCAGATTATCAACATTTTAGTTAGTCTGAACGGGTTTTATAGTGTGTTCGCGAGCGATGGGACTTATCATCTCCAAGGTAGTGATGAAATGGAGATTTTCCCGTGCGGGACCAACGACGACTGAAGAGTGTCATTCAACGTGACAGAAGTGCAACCCTTCCGCAGACTCCTGCAGATCTCAGTGGTGGGCCATCAACAAGTGTCAGCGTGCGAAACATTTAACGAAACATCTTCGATATGGGCTTTCGGAGCCTAAGGTCCACTACTGTACCCTTGATGGCTGCACGACACAAAGCTTTACGCCTCGTCTGGGCCCGTCAACACCGACACTGGAATGTTGATGACTGGAAATATGTTGCCTGGTCGCAATAGTATCGTTTCAAATTGTATCGAGCGGATAGACGTATACGGGTCTGGAGACAACGTCATTAATCCATGGACCCTGCATGTCAGCAGGGAACTGTTCAAGCACGTGGAGGCTCTGCAATGGTGAGGGACGTGTGCAGTCAGAGTTATACGTGACCCCTGATACGTCTGTATACGACTCTGACAGGTGACACGTACCTAAGCATCCTGTCTGGTCACCTGCATCTGTTCATATCCATTGTGAATTCCGACGGACTTGGACAATTCCAGCAGGACAATGCGACACCCCACACGTCCAGAATTGCTACAGAGTGGCCCCAGGAACATTGTTCTGAGTTTAAACACTTGCGCTGGCAACCAGACTCGTCATTATTGAGCATATCTGGGATGCCTTGCAATGTGCTGTTCAGAATGGATCTCCACCCCCTCATAGCCTTATGGATTTATGGGCAGCCATGCAGGATTCATGGTGTCAGTTCCCTCCAGCACTACTTCAGACATTAGTCGAGTCCATGCCATATTATATTGTGGGACTTCTAGGTGCTAGTGTATGCTGCTGCAAACGTCGTCGAACTGTTCGTGCAGATGATTGTTGTCTCGCAAACGTCCCCATCTGTTGACTCAGAGATCGAGACGTGGCTGTACGATCCGTTACAGCCATGCGGATAAGATGCCTGTCATCTTGACTGCTAGTGATACGAGGCCGTTGGAATCCAGCAAGGCGTTACGTATTACCCTCCTGAACCCACCGATTCCATATTCTGGTAACAGTCATTGGATCTCGACCAACGCGAGCAGCAATGTCGCGATAGGATAAATCGCATCGCGATAGGCTACAATCCGATCTTTGTCAAAGTCGGATATGCGAAGGTACGCATTTCTCCTCCTTACACGAGGCATCACAAAAACCGTTCATCAAGCAATGCCGGTCAACTGCTGTTGGTGTATGAGAAATCGGTTGGAAACTTTCCTCATGTCAGCACGTTGTAGGTGTCGCCACCGGCGCCAACCTTGTGTGAGTGCTCTGAACAGCTAATCATTTGCATATCACAGCTTATTCTTCCTGTTGCTTAAATTTCGCGTCTGTAGCACGACATCTTCGCGGTGTAGCAATTTTTATGGCCAGTAGTGTAGATTTGAACGCGAATATCCACCTCCGCAGTCCAACACCGTAACTGCATTACCATGATGCCGTGGCTGTTCAACTTGGCTCAAACACATCTTGAGCTTGGTCCGTTCACTATTTCGTTTTTGCTTTCTTTCTTTTTTTTCATAGTTCAGTACAGCTACTTCCTGTTTTCATGCATGATCTGTGTTCAGTTATTGACGGACTATCTACTGGTTACATTTAACTGCTAAATCTGACAGGGTGCGATGGGGAGCTTCCGTTGTTAGAATAATGACCTTCAAACCAAAGTGCCGGTGTATATTCAGTAGTTCCGCTAGACAGGACGTTGACCTAGAGACGCGGTTGCGCTCCACGTGGAAGCATACCTCCTTGCCCCCCTGTTTCTCGACAGCGAAGACTACACTGCTGCTCCCCTAGCCGGGTCACCAGCTTGACTCGCCGGGGAATAACTGCTGACTAGAGCTAAAAGTACGAGCAAGCCGGGCAGCGGAGTGGAAGCGCGGAACTAACTGCGCGCCCTGGCACGGCACGTGGCCGGCACGTGGCACGCACCCGCTGCCGGCCGTCAGCTGGGCTGTTCCGGGCTGCGTGCCGCCGCCTCGTTAGCGGGCCAGGCGCTGCCGACCGCCGAGTCTTCCGGACACCCGTCAGCGCTGCTTCCTTCCACTACACGGCCCGTATCTCCACAACAAGTAACTACTGCGCGCAGAGGCGCTTCTGCACTCCTGTCACTCTATACTTTAAACTTACTGTCTTACTCTTACTGTTATTCGTTTGATCACTTTACGAACGGCGTTAAGTAATGCTAAACACTCTTTTTTCGACCAGTTTTCGTTGAAAAAACGCAGATTTTGTTGTGGAACGTCGTGAAATACACCTGATTAAGTTCCTACAGTTCCATAAAGTTCCAATAGATGGCAGCTGAGCCGTGGTAAAAATTGCTGTTTTGAAGAGCGCGCCGCAGCGCGTAGTGTGAATCAGTCGCCCTCCGTTTCTGGCGGTAGCGCCGCTGTGGCAGTCACAGCTTTGGTGTCTCCCTCTGGTGGGAAAGCGGAAAGGTTGTCTGTTCACGTGCATTAAGGCGCGCTATGAGCTCGCTAGGCGGCAAGTCTGGTCAGTTGGTAAGCCGGGTCAGTGCGGGGCAGCCTGTGTCTGTCTGTCATCCGGAGTGCTAGTGTGAGTTAGGCCGCCACTCTCCTCGAGTTTGTTCAGGCAATGGTCGTTGGCGGTTTGATCGATCGATTGGTCGGTCGCGCACTGGGACACAAGATGACTTGTCCGTCTTGAGCGTCGGCGCATGTGAGGTCGCCACGTCAGTCCAAGGGGCCGCGCCGTATAGCGTGGGGTAGTTCCTTTGCGGCCGACACGAGAGCAACAGGAGTCAACCCACGACATTCTGGCCGGTGCGAGCTGCGATGCCGTGAGACAGGAGATCGGCCCGCCTTCCTGCGTTCACTGAAGCGGCTGGCAGCGGACGGTTCGGGAGAGCGTTTTGGGCGTGCTGCTTCAGGTCTTCGCCAGACATCGCAGTTCATTAAAAGTTAAGTAATTCGTGATATGTTCTTTCATTTACTTGTGAAATTCTACTTGTGTTCTTGGTCTGTCTCTCGTCCCCAGCTTGCTCGTCTGTCTCTCGTCCGCATATGTTAGGCAGTTAGTGTCTATCTGTCTGTCGTTCGGTCTGCCGTACGTTAATAGCTGCCTATGTCATGTTTGTCGGATTCGGTGTCAACAAATTTATTGCTTAGAGTGTGACGACCGAATTCCTGAAATATGTTTTTATCTTGCCTATCATCTTGAGAAGCGGTATATGCTTAATGTAGAGCATGTTGTATATTTTATGTAAGACTGCATTTCAAGGGTCTTTTATTTAAATTGTCATTTTAGTGTATAAAGTTGCCACCCTTCTACTGTAACAGCCTTTTTTGAAATCACCGTCGGTGGCAAGATCAAAATTTTAATTGTTAGTGTTTTGTACCATTTCCATCCCTCCTACGGGGTGTATAGCTTATGTACTGTTAAAAATTTTAGTTTGAAGTAATCTGGTGTGTTTCAGATTTGCACCAGTGTACTCTTTCAGAGGTTGTTGTGAGCGGCCGTGACTACGGCGTTGTCAAACGGGAGCGGCAAGGTTCTCTGCCTGAAAGCTCATACTGTCAATATTTGTTCTTTCTGCCTCTGAATAAATTGTAACTTGATATTTAGAGGGTGATTTCTGATTATAATTTTAAATATGTTTTAAAAAAAAGACTTTTAGGAATAAAATTTCCATTTGTTGGAAGAAATTTAATTTGTTTTCATCAGTTACCCACTGGTAACTACTTCCACGTTCACGTAGTGTGATTAATGTGTTAATGTTCTTGATGAATCGCTAGTAAATAAAGTAAATTCTTAAGAAAAGATTTTGAAACTAAATTCACGGCTCAGCAGCGTTATACGTAGCCCCAAAAATGGCGGCTGAAACGGAGCTCCCCTCTAAGTAGAGAGCAGTCAGTAATTTCTTTTGGCGGGAAACATTCCACATACCCATAGGCGCTTGCAGAATAGCTACGGAGACCTGGCAGTGATCGAAAGCACAGTGAGTCGTTCGGCAAGGCGTCTGTCATCGTCGCAGTGAGGTCGTGCAAACCGGTCCTGTCTCCCGCAGGCCCGTCGGTCCCAGGCACCAGGCGCTCCTACAATTTTGGAACGTGCGGACACTCTCATTCGAGGTGATGGACGGTTCCCAATCAAACAAATCGCTGTACAGCTGGACGTCTCTGCTCGTAGTGGTGACACACTCGTCCATCAGTTGGTGTGCTCAAAAATGTGGTCTCACTCGGTCCGTTGCCACTTATGAGGCCATAAAGAGCAACGAAGGACCACCTGCGTGGAGTTGCTCGCTTGTTACGAGCTCCGTCGTGAAAATTTTTATTTGAACATCGTCACGTGCGATGAAACATGGATTCATCATAGTTAATAAAATACTTCTGGGTTTGAGGCCGCATTGTCATCGGTAAATTCCGACGTTTCAGCAGCTATTGCAAGGGGCCTTCCTCAGGGTGTATTGGTAACTGCTGAATGAACTTTTTTTCCTTTATTGTTATTTTAGCACCTTATACAGAAGCTGGGCCGGCAGTGGCAATATTATGCCTCTCTTCAGCCACACACAGTACAAATAGAAACAAGCAAGACACAGAAAAGCAAAACATAGTGGTGGACAAAAAAACAGTAGATACATGAGTAAAAAACACGGAGCCATTCACAGGTGTAGTAAAATAAAAAACGATCAGCACTGTACACGAACACTGATGACTGAGATGACACACGTGAAGGATGGAGCGTGGGCGGTGTAAACACTGAAGCACCCTACAAGACGACACACACACAGAGCCGATGGCGACGATCTCCGGCGCGCGAATATTCACTTGACGTGTGCTAGTCCAGGGACCTGCCAAAGGGAAAAAGGTGGGGCCGGAGAGAGAGGGGAGAGTAGATGCCAGTGGGAGAGGAGACAGGAGGGGGAGGGAAGAAGGTATGGGGGGATAGGGGAAGCCCAGGGGGAGGAGGGGGTAGGAAGGAAGGAGGGGGAGAGGGTGCCCAAAGGAAAAAACACAGGGTGTTGAAGGGGAAGATCAAAGTTGGGAGGAGGGCTAGATGGAGGGGATGAGGCATCATCAGGGAGGGGGAGTTGGTGGAAGCCAACTTGGGCGAGGGAACGGAGAGTGGAGAGATGGAGAGCAGGTGGAACATGGGAATACAGGTGCGGCAGCGGATGGGGGTGGGAGGTGATGGGAGAGACAAGTGGGTGAGGGGGATCAAGTTTACGTGAGGTGTAGAGGATCCGTATCCGTTCGAGGAAAAGGAGGAGGTGTCGGAACGGAATAAGGTCATACTGGATCCATGTGGGGGAGGGGAGATGGATGCAATAGGCGAGGCAGAGAGCATGGCATTCTAGGATTTGAAGGGATTTGTAAAAGGTACGAGGGGCAGAGATCCAGGCAGGGAGGGCGTAGCAAAGGATAGGGTGGATAGGTGTGGAGGATGGTGGAGGGGTGCAGACCCCATGTGCAGCCAGGAAGGAGCTTGAGGAGACTAGTCAGGAGCATGCCTTGGCTTGGATTGTCCGGAGATGGGGGTCCAAGAGAGGCTACGGTCAAGGGTGACGCCGATGTACTTGAAGGTGGGGGTGAGGGCGATAGGATGGTAATAAATGGTGATCTGAATGAACACTAGTTTGGATACTTACATACTATGGAGGAGTGCTGTCATTGGATGTGACGGTGAGGAGGATGGGTATTAGGACATCATTTTATCGGTCTTTGCACTGTTTGTTGTTATTGACGGAAAAGGGCGTTTTCCGTTGGAGTTTCCTTTACTGCTTGCATTGGTGGACATCGGCGAATAGAAGACTGAGCGGCGACTGCAGCGTAGCGTTGTTCACTAAGTGCCTAGTATCGACTAGGCCGCGTCTGTGCTCTGTGTACCCTCCACTGCTGTGGCCTACCGCGAGCCTGTTGCTCTGCGAGAGCTGTCCTTCCCGCAAAGCTGTCACAGCTGGCAGCCAAGACGCTGGAAGTTGGTTCCCGACTTCTCTATTCCTGTTGTCTGGTGGCTTGGCTATTTCTATAGCCTCTCTAATATTCCTCTTCAAACAGCTGTTTCGCCAGTGTGTGAACCTCTCGAAATTCGACCTTCATCCTGTACTGTTCCTGATGGTGTGCCACCGCTGATTTGTTGTATTGTCTGAGGTAGGTATATCTCTCGTGTACAGTTAACCTTGTGCTTATTGGAATCCCACTCTCACCTACATACATACATCACATTCGCACTCGATTTCATAAACTCCGGCGGCATCAGACTTGCCAATTGTATTTTTTGTCGAGCTCAGAGTGTCTTTTATTTTGTTGTTGCTACCAGAAATCGGCTTAATGTCTGTCCGACGGAGAATTCTACCCAGACGTTCAGTAACTCCTTGTACATATGGTAGCACGATGGTGTTCTGTGCTTCGTTCTGCATTTCCCTGTTGCCCTCTACCTTCGGTGCCATGGTTTTGTGTATCATCCTCATGTCGTAGCCATTAGCTCCAAAATTGGACCTGAGGTTCTGTAGTTCAGCTTGCAGGTTGTGTTCATCACTGATCCTGTAGGCTCTCTTAGTTAAAGTTTGCAGACCGAATTCTTTTGCGTAGGATGGTGGTGGGAGGATCCACGCAGGTACCTCTCCGTGTTGGTGGGCTTTCTGTAAACTCTGTGTCCAAGCTTCCCCTCTGGCTTACGGTATGGGTTTGCAACCCACCCTGCCCCAGCCAGCTTTCTAATAACATTAATTTTGACGTTACTTTTTTTTAGGTATATTTTGTAACTGGTTCTTAAAGCTAAGGGCCCAAAGCACAATGACCCCCAAGTATTTGAGAATGGCTTTTGTTCCACAGCAACATTTCTGGAGGTCACATTCTGTGATTCACGTCCTTAGAATCGCCTGTTGCTAACAATAATATCCCTTAGATCAACGAGCATGAGTTCTAGAAATGTAAGTAGGAGGTATTGGCTTATTATGATATCAAATGCGGCACTACGCTCAACATACGCTACTGCGATGTTTAATTTAAGTTCGTAACCCACTCCAATAGAAAATGTTTTACCGTAAGACCTTCACGACTTTTTGTCCAGGTAGCACTGACATACTTCCCTACTTCACACAAGATGCATATTTGGTCAGGTTAAATTTGAGCTGTATTTAGATGTAATGTGTGAAATGCAACGTATTGCGATGCGAAATCCTAAAAATAAATGCGACAGTTTATTAATAGGACAGTAAATGTAAAATACCTGCGCGAGAGAAAGATACTGTGTGCAATTTAAGCTTCTCCGTGCGAACTCGATAACAAAGATATATAGACTGTATTTAGCTACGGCAAGGAGATAATTATTCAATTTTGGACCCTGGAAGAGAACTACCGTATTCTTTAACTTACGGAGAACAAAAAGCAATAGAGACTTCATAAATAAAATAATTAAAAGAGATCAAGGTAAATAAAAGGAGCAAACAGTAAAAAGGAATCGCTAAGCCAAACAATAAATATCAATCAATTAACAATAATATGCAATCACATTAATAAAACGCTCATTAAATAATAGAGAGAATAAAAATAAGAGCTCTAAACAACATTGCTCATAGGTATTGTAAGGGTAAAAATGTCAATACAGCTGTGGTGAATCGAATCCTGCCAGTCTCTGCTGCACCGAAAAACTCAGGTGACGCGAAGACACCCTGACGGCTAAGCAGTAGGATGAGCTTTGTGGTGCTTGCGGAGAGAAAGGCGCGTAACCAATTAACCTGCGAAATCGGCTCATTAAAGAGTGAAAGAGGACGAGTTGGGGTGCGGACCCTTCAGCTGCAAGGAGGGGCAGTGTCATTAGTATTGTGCCGTGATTCAAATGGTTCAAATGGCTCTGAACACTATGAGACTTAACGTCTGTGGTCACCAGTACCCTAGAACTTAGAACTACTTAAACCTAACTAACCTAAGGACATCACACACATCCATGCCCGAGGCAGGATTCGAACCTGCGACCGTAGCAGTCGCGCGGTTCCGGACTGCGCGCCTAAAACCGCTAGACCACCGTGGCAGGCCTTGTGCCGTGGGGAAAAGAATATTTTCATTACGGTGACTTAACGTAAACCAAATGGGCAATGTCTAACTCGAATGATAATGTGAATAGTGTGCATGTATAGCACAGGAGTGGTACAAAAAAACATGAAGGAACCGCAAGAAATTCATTTTTGAACATAAATGCAGATACCAGGCAAGCCTGTCGGTTGCTCTGTTGTATACTAATGGCCATTAACATTGCTACACCGAGAAGAAATGTAGATGATAAAAGGGTATTCATTGGACAAATATATTATACTAGAACTGACATGTGATTACATTTTCATGCAATTTGAGTTCATAGATCCTGAGAAATCAGTACCCAAAACAACCACCTCTGGCCGTAATAACGGCCTTGATACGCCTGGACATTGAGTCAAACAGAGCTTGGATGGCGTGTACAGGTACAGCTGTCCGTGCAGCTTCAACACGATACCACAGTTCATCAAGAGTAGTCACTGGCGTGTTGTGACGAGCCAGTTGCTCGGCCACCATTGACCAGACGTTGTCAATTGGTGAGAGATCTGGAGAATATGCCGCCCAGGGCAGCGGTTGAACATTTTCTGTAACCAGAGAGGCCCGTGAAGGACCTGCAACATGCGGTCGTGCATTATCTTGCTGAAATGTAGGGTTTCGCGGGGATCGAATGAAGGGTAGAGACACGGGTCGTAACACATCTGAAATGTAACGTCCACTGTTCGAAATGCCGTCAATGCGAACAAGAGGTGACCGCCACGTGTAACTAATGGCACCCCATACCATCACGCCAGGTGATACTGCAGAATGGCGATGACGAATACACGCTTCCAATGTGCGTTCACCGCGATGTCGCCAAACACGGATGCGACGATCATGATGCTGTAAACAGAACATGGATTCAACTGAAAAAAAGACGTTTTGCCATTCGTGCACCCAGGTTCGTCGTTGAGTACACCATCGCAGGCGCTCCTGTCTGTGATGCAGCGTCAAGGGTAACGGCAGCCATGGTCTCCGAGCTGATAGTCCATGCTGCTGCAAACGTCATCGAACTGTTCGTGCAGATGGATGTTGTCTTGCATACGTCCGCATTTCTTGACTCACGGATCGAGACGCGGCTGCACGATCCGTTACAGCCATGCGGATAAGATGCCTGTCATCTCGACTGCTAGTGATACGAGGCTGTTGGGATCGAGCACGGCGTTCCATATTACCCTCCTGAACCCACCAATTCCATATTCCTCTAACAGTCATTGAATCTCGACCAACGCGAACAGCAATGTCGCGATACGATAAACCGCAATCGCGATAGGCTACAATCCGACCTTTATCTAAGTCGGAAACGTGATGATACGCACATCTCCTCCTTACACGAGGCGTCACAACAACGTTTCACCAGGCAACGCCGGTCAACTGCCACCGGCGCCAACCTTGTATGAATGCCCTGAAAAGCTAATCATTTGCATATCACTGCATCTTCTTCTTGTCGGTTAAATTTCGCGTCTGTAGCACGTTATCTTCGAGCTGCAGCAATTTTAATGGCCAGTAGTATATTTTATCACGTACGACAGCTGTGATGTGTATTCATTATGTTGCAAGCGTCAGTTGTTGTCAGAACAGACTTCTCTTTAGTCGTGAGAGCGTTTGAATCGGACCTAAGAGCATTCGAACTTTGGGAAATTGTTAGTGTTGTTGATGTGGGTGCATCCATTACCAAGGCGGCAGAGGAGTTTTCTTATATGAATGAATATGATAGGCCTAACTGGGCAATGGATCTATCTTCTTTACTGAGGATGCACAAATACGTTGGACCTGCTGTGGGAATCCGAGAGCGCGAATATGGAGGAAATAGACAGTGTAACGTACCCTCTTTCGCCCGGGGTGAAAATCAAATATCAAGCGACAAAATTTAAATTCATTTAAATGCTGTTTCAAACCCTGAGATTATGATGATCAATTGACGACACCCCGCCAGCTTGGGTGGTCTGTATCTACAACAGACGATGTTAAGCTTAACATTTAGACAAAAGAATGATACATCAGAGAATACCAAAACTAATTGAAATACCTTACCTTTAGATGCTGCATTTAGTCTCATTGTCTTGATTCTCGCCATGGTGCGTTCCATCCACCTAATATTGTTAATATTAGGTCCGGGTCTTTGTGTGCTAATGAAAACTGGTACTCGCTTTTTGTTTTACTATTGATTCTTCATTTTTATTAATTTAACTTTTTCACAATAATATCCATCTTCATATCACATACTATTTATAGATACTCTCTATGTAAGACGACAGACTTCCTTCCGTACTCCCATCAACAGTCCACCTCACATAAAACACGCTCTCCCCACAACCGTCCAACTAACTCACTCCAACAGTCACCTTAACAATGTCCGACTCCCTACCTTCCACACACGAATGTCTTTGGCTCACACTGGTGCCAACATATTCTCCAGAAATAAACAAATAAAGTTCACATTATAGAATAATATAATAAAAAAGATTTGGGCAAAATTAAATACTACATACAATAATATTAAATAAAAAAAATCATAGAAATGAAATTGGAGCACTGACCCTGCAAGGGCAGATGCGACTATAAGGGTGGTATCGCACTCTTCAGTTGTCCGTTACATTACAACAGAGACTGCAAATATGTGTCCCTCGAAGAGAATGTTGATCGGTCGTCATGCGTACCGACATAGGGCAGTTGCAGTAACGCTGTGTCTCCGATGAGGCAGTGGTTAACGCTTCGTAAGCAGGAGATCACGCATTCGAATCTTGGTCTCCTAAAAATTTTCACTTATCGCCGCTGATTCCGCGTAACGTCGCGATGCAGCTGACAGTAGCAATACACTCCCTTTCCTTTCCTCTGTTCCCCTCTCCACCGTCAGTTTACATACGAAGAGTTCTCTGTTTCACGATGCGGCGTTTCGATGATTCATACCGCAATACAAAAAATCAGAAAAACGCGAACCAAAGTATGTTTGTTGAGTGGTCGTGACAGACGCTTATCGTGACGAAAAATAAGACGATAGCTGCCAAGGTATCTACAGCAATGAATGTCGCCCTCGGAAACTCTGTCAGCACAACACGAAGGGGTTCAAAATGGCTCTGAGCACTATGGGACTTAACTTCTGAGGTTATCAGTGCCCTATAATTTAGAACTACTTAAAAACCAACCTAAGGACATCACACACATCCATGCCCGAGGCAAGATTCGAACCTGCGACCGTAGCGGTCGTGCGGTTCCAGACTGTAACGCCTAGAACAGCTCGACCACTCCCGCCGGCCGACACAAAGGGGGTTCCATAAGCTGGGGTTATGCCAGGACGAGTTGTAATACCAAAAGCAGTCATCAATTACGCAACTGCCCGTAGCAGGAAGACGTGGTGCCGAAGCCATAAAACCTGGGTTATGAAGCAGTGGAAGAAAGTGTTTCGGTTGGATGAGTCTCGTTTCACACTGTTCCCAACGTCCGGTCGAGTTTACGTCCCAATTCGGTGATGATTTGGGCATCCATAGTTTGGTATTCCATGGGCTCCGTGGATACTCTGCAAGGCCGCATTACTGCAAGGATTATTTGTTGATTTGGGGTGATCAAGTCCATCCCATAGTTTCTTCCCCAGTGGTGACTCTGTATTCCAAGACGACAAGGCCCCTCTTCACACAACTCGCGTCCCTCTTCACACAACTCGCGTCGTCCAGAACCGTTTTTGTGAGGAAAAGGATGAATTCTTGCATCTCTCCTGCCCACCACAGCCGCCAGATCTCAATATTATTGAGCCTCAGTGGTCAGCTTTGGAGAGAAGCGTCCGTGGACGTTGTTACCTGAAGTTTCCACTATTTTGCAGGAAGAATGATATAAAATTTCCTTGAAAACCATACAGAACCATTTTTATCCTTTCAGAGACGAATGGAAACTGTCTTGAATGCCAGTGGTTTTCTTCCCCCGTATTAGACACGTCAATGTGTTGTGTTTTTGGTGTTTCCAAATTTAGGTCCATCTTCTGTAGTTACACGGTGATAAAGCCAACACAGTGTTAAAGTGAACCCTGGGACTTGGTTGTCAATTAACATTGTCTACAAATAATCTCATGCCAAGTCAGTATCACAGCAGATATTAGGAAAAGAAAATGAACAGTTCGTATAAATCCCTCAAATGACCGGACTAGATACAGTATTCACGAAAGATCAAATATAATTGATTCACGCTTTACATTCGGGGTTCTGATCAAGAAGAAATCGTTATAGACACGTAAACACACTAAGTGATCAAAAATATCCAGACACCTGGCTGAAAATGACTTCTTAGTTCGTGGCGCCCTACATCGGTAATGCTGGAATTCAGTATCGTGTTGGCTCACAGCTTCCACTCTCGCAAGCATACGTCAAATCAGGTGCTGGAAGATTTCTTGGGGAATGGCAGCCCATTCTTCACGCAGTGCTGCACTGACGAGAGGTATCGATGTCGGTCGGTGAAGCCTGGCACTAAGTCGGCGTTCCTAAACATCCCAAATATGTTCTATAGGATTCAGGCCAGGACTCTGTGCAGGCCAGTCCATTACAAGGACATTATTGTCGTGTAACCACTCCGCTACAGGCCGTCCATTATGAACAGGTGCTCAATCGTATTCAAAGATGCAGTCGCCATCCTCAAATTGCTCTTCACCAGTGGGAAGCAAGAATGTACTTAAAACGTCAATGCAGGGCTGTGCTGTGATATTGCCACGAAAAACAACAAGGGTACAAGCCCCCTACTTCAGAAACACGACCACACGGTAACGCCGCTGCGTCCGAATATTACCGTTGGCACTACACACGCTGGCAGATGACGTTTACCGGGCATTCGCCATACCCACACCCTGCCACCGGATCGCCGATTTGTGTACCGTGATTCGTCATTCGACACAACGTTTTTCCACTGTTCAGTCGTCCAATGTTTACGCTCTTACACCAAGCGAAGCGTCATTTGGATCTTACCGACGTGATATGTGGCTTATGAGCAGCCGCTCGACAATGAAATCCATGTTTTCTCACCTCTGGCCTAACTATCATAGTACTTGCAGTGCATCCTGATGCAGTCTGGAATTCCTGTGTGGTGGTCTGGATACATGTCTGCCTATTACACATTACGGCCCTCTTCAACTCTCGGCCGTGTTCAAATGGCTCTGTGCACTATGGGACTTAACTTCTGAGGTCATCAGTCCCCTAGACCTTAGAACGTGGACAGCTATCCACGTACCTCAAAAGCTGTTCATGGCAGAAGACAGAGAGCAGCACTCGCCAAACTAATAATCTTCGGAAGCAACTGAAGTAGCACTGAGAGTCAACATAATGTGCGGAAAAAGGGCAATACGAACTACATACCTCCATTTTACCATCGCGAATAAATTACTGGGGTCACTCAAAATAGTAAAATATCTGCCTCGAATTAAGACGAAAATTTTCTCTTTCACTTCGAATGGAAAGGCTGATACCTAATTGAGATTCATGTGGAGAATCCTACCAATTTCATTCGCTCCATCCTTGCTGACGGTGGCATCTCGGAATTAAGCAGCCGCAGTATGTTTTGCTATGTGGAAGATTGCATACTTCCCCAGACGGCACTTTATTGAAGTTTATTACTCATATGACACACATTATTGATTTCTAAATACACATCCAGCATCAGATGTATTTGCGGAAATAATCACAGATACATCGATTCAGTGAAGTACGAGGGGCGTTTGATAAGTCCGTGCAAAGTCCGAGAGATGGCACCATCGGCGCGTATCAAGGTGATGTTTAGTTAGTAACATCTTTGGAAAGAATGCACACCAAGTTACAGCCATATTGGTCTATTTCTTTGTGTTTGCCATTCGTGTGTATCAAGGAAGTCGAGTGATTGTCAAAAAATGGACGAAGAAGAATTTCGTGTGGTGATTAAACATTACTTTACGAAAGGCAAAACGCCTCAGGAGTCTAAAGAGAAGCTTGATAAATATTACGGTGACTCTGCACCTTCGAGTAGAAGAGTTTATAAGTGGTTTCAAAATTTTTGGGCTGGCCATATGGGCAGAAGTGATGCTGAACGTTCTGGGCGCCCTGTGGAGGTTACGACTCCAGAAATCATTGATAAAATCCATGATATGATGATGAATGACATAAGAGTTAAGATGCGTGAGACTGCTAGTGCTGTGGGCATCTCAAATGAACGGGTACATAATATTTTGCATAAACATTTGCACTTGAGAAAGCTATCCGCAAGATGGGTTCCGCGATTGCTCACGCTTGACCAAAAATGGAATCGTGTGAAGTGTTGCAAGGATGGTTTGCCGCTGTTCGGGAAAAATCCGCAGGAATTTAAGCGTCATTTCGTCACTGTGTATGAGACATGGATACTTTACTATACTCCTGAGACCAAACAATAATTTAAACAATGGGTTACCAAGAAGGAATCTGCACCAAAAAAGGAGATGACCAGTCCTTCGGCTGAAAAGGTTATGGCGACTGTCTTTTGGGATTCGCAAGGGATAATCCTCATCGACTATCTGGAAAAGGGTAAAACTATTACAGGTGCATATTATTCATCGTTATTGGACCGATGCCGGCCGAAGTGCCCGAGCGGTTCTAGGCGCTACAGTCTGAAACCGCGCGACCGCTACTGTCGCAGGTTCGAATCCTGCCTCAGGCATGGATGTGTGTGATGTTGTTAGGTTAGTTAGGTTTAACTAGTTCTAAGTTCTAGGGGACTAATGACACAAGAAGTTGAGTCCCATAGTGCTCAGAGCCATTTGTACAATTTTATTGGACCGTTTGAAAACCGAGCTGCTAGAAAAACGCCGGTGATTGGACCGCGAAAAAGTCCTTTTCCATCACGACAACGCATGAGCACACACCTCAGCAGTTGTGGTCGCAAAATTAATGAAAATAGGATTACAACTAGTGTCACAGCCCCCCTGTTCTCCAGACTTGGCTTCCTCGGACTACTATTTGTTCCCTAATAAGAAGAAATGGCTAGCGGGACAAAGATTTTATTCAAACGAGGAGGTGATTGGAGCAACTAATAGCTATTTTGCAGACTTGGACAATTCCTATTATTCGGAATGAATCAATAAATTAAATTAGCGTTGGACGAAGTGTATAAATCTACAAGGAGACTGTTGAATAATAAAAAAGGTTTACCCCAAACACGTAAGTAGTTTTTATTTTTGCGCTGACTTTACAAACGCCCCTCGTATGCCCATGCACTGACAGGCAATAAAAACCGGTCTAACAAATTTCTACTAGGAGAAACTTATGCGAAAACATGTTTTTAACTTTTGCAAGGCATGCGGAAACTAAAATGACGATGAGCGTATTAACCGAGATTTTTTTCGTAAGTGTTCGTATGTGCTGTAAAATAAAAAAAAACGTTTCTACATAACTTAATGTATTTCACCAGAGTGGTTATGTTGTCCGACAGAATACCAGTAGTTATACTTATGTATTCTAAAATTTAAAAAGTTTTTCACATATACACTCCTGGAAATGGAAAAAAGAACACATTGACATCGGTGTGTCAGACCCACCATACTTGCTCCGGACACTGCGAGAGGGCTGTACAAGCAATGATCACACGCACGGCACAGCGGACACACCAGGAACCGCGGTGTTGGCCGTCGAATGGCGCTAGCTGCGCAGCATTTGTGCACCGCCGATGTCAGTGTCAGCCAGTTTGCCGTGGCATACGGAGCTCCATCGCAGTCTTTAACACTGGTAGCATGCCGCGACAGCGTGGACGTGAACCGTATGTGCAGTTGACGGACTTTGAGCGAGGGCGTATAGTGGGCATGCGGGAGGCCGGGTGGACGTACCGCCGAATTGCTCAACACGTGGGGCGTGAGGTCTCCACAGTACATCGATGTTGTCGCCAGTGGTCGGCGGAAGGTGCACGTGCTCGTCGACCTGGGACCGGACCGCAGCGACGCACGGATACACGCCAAGACCGTAGGATCCTACGCAGTGCCGTAGGGGACCGCACCGCCACTTCCCAGCAAATTAGGGACACTGTTGCTCCTGGGGTATCGGCGAGGACCATTCACAACCGTCTCCATGAAGCTGGGCTACGGTCCCGCACACCGTTAGGCCGTCTTCCGCTCACGCCCCAACATCGTGCAGCCCGCCTCCAGTGGTGTCGCGACAGGCGTGAATGGGGGGACGAATGGAGACGTGTCGTCTTCAGCGATGACAGTCGCTTCTGCCTTGGTGCCAATGATGGTCGTATGCTTGTTTGGCGCCGTGCAGGTGAGCGCCACAATCAGGACTGCATACGACCGAAGCACACAGGGCCAACACCCGGCATCATGGTGTGGGGAGCGATCTCCTACACTGGCTGTACACCTCTGGTGATCGTCGAGGGGACACTGAATAGTGCACGGTACATCCAAACCGTCATCGAACCCATCGTTCTTGCATTCCTAGACCGGCAAGGGAACTTGCTGTTCCAACAGGACAACGCACGTTCGCATGTATCCCATGCCACCCAACGTACTCTAGAACGTATAAGTCAACTACCCTGGCCAGCAAGATCTCCGGATCTGTCCCCCATTGAGCATGTTTGGGACTGGATGAAGCGTCGTCTCACGCGGTCTGCACGTCCAGCACGAACGCTGGTCCAACTGAGGCGCCAGGTAGAAGCAGCATGGCAAGCCGTTCCACAGGACTACATCCAGCATCTCTACGATCGTCTCCATGGGAGAATAGCAGCCTGCATTGCTGCGAAAGGTGGATATACAGTGTACTTGTGGCGACATTGTACATGCTCTGTTGCCTGTGTCTATGTGCCTGTGGTTCTGTCAGTGTGATCATGTGATGTATCTGACCCCAGGAATGTGTCAATAAAGTTTCCCCTTCCTGGGACAATGAATTCACGGTGTTCTTATTTCAATTTCCAGGAGTGTAGTAATAGCTATAATGAGTCTTCTTCGCAGTGGTGGAAGAAATGAACTGAGAGATTACGTCTGTATCTCCCTTAGTAAAGGTACATATGAAAACTGGGTTCCCTTAATTTTGATTCCTGCGTCGTCCATGAGTGTCTGGGTATTAACTTCGGTGCCTCTGACAGCCTTTTCTTAAATCTGAATTTTCATGCAACATCTACCTATCTATAGCCCATACTTGATTTCAGATCTGTTATACAGTATCTGTATCTTCAGAAGCTTCTTTACAGTGACTTCATGCCATAGAGGATACCGCGCATCATGGACTGTTCTACTGGGTAAATATCTATACAGCGCCTGATTGGTTGTTCTTTTAAATTGCAGCCACATTTCTTTGACGTGTTCCTGAATAGAGCTAAATATTTTTTTGTTTGAGGTATCACACGACTGCCATGTTATCTAGATCACTGAACGCTTAGATTGTTTCACTGTTTTCAGCTGCCCTTTGTGCACTGATAACAGGAGTTACTACCCCTGCCCAATACTTACTGATACGTTTCAACGTGTTCGTCCTCAAAGCGATCAGATCTACTTGTTGCCAATAGGTCTAATAAATTTCCATCACGACAGTCTCTCTGAACTGTCTGTTCTAGTAAAAATACCGACGGTTAAATATGTGTGAAATCTTATGGGTATTAACTGCTAAGGTCATCAGTCCCTAAGCTTACACACTACTTAACCTAAATTATCCTAAGGACAAACACACACACCCATGCCCGAGGGAGGACTCGCCGTGACCAGCCGCACAGTCCATGAGTGCAGCGCCTCAGACCGTTAGGCTAATTCCGCGCTGTACACGAATAAACTGCTGTGGCAGGGGAAGCAAAATTGCACTGTAATTCCTAGTAGGTTGCAGACATATCGCGGAATATCCTTCGTTTCGGTCATAAAAATTCCTGCTGGTAAAGGCGACCACAACGAAAAGGAGAGAGAATGAATATTGCAAAAGTTCTTCACGAGTGGGAACACCAAACGTTTTCTGACGTTCTTGAATCAAAGACGAATGTTTTGCTGGTGCGAAAGGTTCAAGTCTAAAAAATACGCTGCCAGTGCGGTCTTTGCTACTGCATGTTACACCGCATGTGGGGTCCTGCCCACTCTACTGTAGGGAGCCTGGGAAGCTCTTTTCTCGGATAGCTAGACAACAAGCCAAGCAAATCATATTAATGGAGTTTATTGCAGTAAAGTGAATTGACAATAGCGGATGTACAATAAGGTTTAGCAAGCAATTGGCGACATGCAGATAATCAATGTCCTTCGATATATACAATTTCCATGCAAGCAATTAATACAATGCACAAGCCGCGACTCGTCTTCTAGTGCGGCCGAAGCTGGCTAGAGCGGCGCTTATGATCTCTCTGAGGAGGGGCCGCTTCTGTCTTCGTGCGGTCGCAGTCAGCGTACTATTGGATGACGTCGTCTCACAGCCTTCTCTGTTGTTACTTTCCAGGTCGACGAGCCGGCGCTTGCTGTTACGCCGGAACACCACATGTAGTGTAAGAAAACGTTGACTGAATGTTGTTGTTGTGGTCTTCAGTCCAGAGTCTGGTTTGATGGAGCTCTCCATGCTGCTCTATCCTGTGCAAGATTCTTCATCACCCAGTACCTACTGCAACCTACATCCTTCTGAATCTTTTTGTGTATTCATCTATTGGTCTCCCTCTACGATTTTCACCCTCCACGCTGACATCCAATACTAAATTGGTGATCCCTTGATGCCTCAGAATATGTCCTACCAAGCGATTCCTTCTTCTAGTCAAGTTGTGCCAGAAATTTCTCTTCTCCCCAATTCTATTCAATACCTTCTCATTAGTTATGTGATCTACCCATCTAATCTTCAGCATTCTTCTGTAGCACCACATTTCGAAAGCTTCTATTCCCTTCTTCTCTAAATTATTTATCGTCCACATTTCACTTCCATACATGGTTACACTGCATAAAAATACTTTCAGAAACGACTTCCTGACAATTAAATCTATACTCAATGTTAAAAAATTTCTCTTCTTCATAAACGCTTTCCTTGCCATTGCTAGTCTACATTTTATATCCTCTCTACTTCGACCATCATCAGTTATTTTGCTCCCCAAACAGCAAAACTCATTTACTACTTTAAGTGTCTCATTTCCTAATCTAATTTCCTCAGCATCACCCGATTTAATGCGACTTCATTCCATTATCCTCGTTTTGCTTTTATTGATGTTCATCTTATATCCTCCTTTTGAGACACTGTCCTTTCCGTTCAGCTGCTCTTCCAGGTCCTTTGCTGTCTCTGATAGAACTGCAATGTACATGTTCAGTGAATACCGCTAACCAATGTCTTTTCGCCGGATATTCAATAGAACAAAATAAAACAAATTTTTTGCGAACTGCACGTTGCTATAATATTCTTGTATTAAAGAGCCTGTATATGCTTACGGAAAACCTTAGTAGCTAAGATTACAGCTATCAAATGGATAGTTCATGGAATGCCATAGTTTCTACAAATCATTGTCAGCGAAGAGAGACCTGACCGTTCCCAGTACTGTATGTTTGCTCTTCCGATTTTGACATGTGCGCGAAACGTATACAACGCGCTAATACATTGTGCGACGTGGATAGTCAAGTCTTCAATGACTCGCCTGAAGATGTCTGGCAGCTGAACAGACGAAACGTCGCATACGGAAGTAAACGAGGACCAGCTACACTCTTTGATAGCCATCGAGAATAACAGTATTCCATTGTAAATGTCTGAAGATGGCCTTGTAAGCCGAAAACCGGTTTACAATAAAAGTAATATTGTAGAACAAAAGCAAACTGGTGCTTTTCATTTAGTATTCCAAAACTTGTTCGAAGCGTAACTTTGTCTCTGCTTTATTGTAGTCGAACTCTTCGTATTTAGATGCCATTGAGGGCATCTCGCGCATTCATAACAAAATACTTGAAACATCTGTACAATCAAATCTCTTTATTTTAGGACTGAATCGTGAACGCTTGTCTCTCTCTGCAGCCCGTGAGTCCAAAAATCTTTCTAGCCGGATTGTAGAAAGAAGCTAAAATTGATCCGTTAACGTGCATTGTTCCACAACTGTGTCACAGTGTGATACCTAGAACAAACAGTTACTAGAGTCAACTAAACACTTCGCATTCCTGCACAGTGTTACATGCGATAGCTCACAAAATTAGTGGCTATAGGCATGATTAGGCCTAGAACGATATTGGACCAAAACCACGCGCCACAGAGGTAAGAGGCACGCAGCCAAATGTTCCTCACTGCTTTTGCCACCCACACATAGACCATTCCTGCCTAGGTTCTTCACTGTCCAGACGCCAATTTAACCACAGGCGTCTCTGCAGTCGTGTTCATGTTCATCTTCTGTTCATGTAGAGAAGGCAGGCGACAATCTCTGTTCTTCGAGTGTCCCAAACGACACGACAGTCGTCTTACTCGAACTTGTGTACCGTGGTCACCAGTTGTATCAAACCCGTTTAGTGGTGAGAACTGTGTCATCTCAGGTGCTAGCGTTATCTGAAAGGCCAATAAATAAAATTAGATAAAATCAGATAACGCTAGCACCTGAGATGACACAGTTCTCACCACTTAACGGGTTTGATACATATAATGGATTACATCTCAGGAAGATATGAAACTTCCCAAATGCGGACGTCATTAAATTTCCACTCCTTGTCGTCTCCGTATATCCTACACGATCTGTGAACTCGTCTCCAGCATTCCCGTTATTTCCCCTCTAATTACTAATCCCACTTGCGATACATACATCTCAACAACTCTAATACTCATCCAATGAACCCTACGCCAACACAGACGTCATTCGTTGCCCAAACGAAACTCCAATCAATTCTCTCTCCCAGCGCTAACTCTTCCTATAAATCCACTCCTCCTTCCCTATACCTTTCGATATCATATAGTGACCTAGCCCACAGAACAATCCTACTATTTTCCGTATCAGCTGTTTCCAACTCCCCCTCCACCCGTAGTCTCAACCTTCACTCCACATTACACATCACTCATTTGTTTTCTCCAACACAAAATCTAAATTTCCCTCTAAATCTACCATTTCCCACTGCAGAGCCTCCGAATTTCAATGAATATGCAGTATTTCCCATCTCTGTGGAGTAATTTTAACACAAAACTGACCAAAAAGTGCCAAGAGCAAATTTTTTAGTACAGTGTAAACTTAATCTGTTTATGTGCTTTAAGGAAATTAGGCTGACTTCCGGTATGTTAGCACCATTAACAATCGCCCCGTCGGCTACCATAGTCCTTTCGTGTGTGTGTGTGTGTGTGTGTGTGTGTGTGTGTGAGGGAGAGAGAGAGGTGAAGAGAGAGAGAGAGAGAGAGAGAGAGAGAGAGAGAGAGAGAGAGAGAGAGAGGAGAGAGAGGGGTTGGGGGGGGGGATAATTGCGTGTTTGCGTTTGAGCATCTGAGTATATATCCACATGGGGAATGAACCATAGTTTGTTATAAAAATTGATGGACTTCTTCTTCATTATTTTTTGCCTCCGACAGGGCTCAGTTGGCAGTTGGCTGGAAAAGCTACCTACTGCTCCTCTCGAAAGCCAATCTCATGCCAATTAGTCGCAGAATAAAAACAACCCGCTGACGCTCGTCTGATCGCATTACTCTCGGGGATTAAGCTAGGCTACCTCCCACAAAAATGGAGGATTCCTTAATTGACAATCAGTTGCGTCATACCCTGCTGACGGCTGCAAGAGGCTTCCTCTCCGTTCTGGCGACTTTTTTATTATTATTTTTTTGCAAGCGACCCAAAAAAGCATCTGTTATATAAGCGTCAATACTTTGGCCGTCCTATCCCCCTTTGTTCGTCCGACTCTCGCGCACGCTGCAAATCGAACCGTGCTCTCAGCTCCTGATTGCGAGCGATTTCAGTGCGTCGCTTGGAAGCTTCCCTCTCTTTTGTTTCCCTGTCGTGGACAGACGACGAATAAAGCACGACAAATGAATAGCGGCGAGCGTCGGCAGCTAAACCCTTTCATAAAGCACAGACCGTCGATTAAATACCAGTTTTCAGCCGAAAGGAGGACAAAACAGAGTATTTTGGGGTAATCACCCTCACACAGAAGGGTCTATTTCTATTTGTGTTTCTTCGTATATATCCGCGACAATTAGCAATATCAGCTGGAGGTTGTAAGTACCAACTCATTGTTTATGTCAGTCTTAGTTAGCAGAAACACTACAGATCGTTCGTGCTCATCTTTGTCTCTGCTTGAGGTAGCCGCAGTTTGAACGTATGAAGATTTAATCACTTCAGCGGCGTAGAAGTTGTGAATATTATCGTGCACTATTTGCGGATGCGCAGTAATACCGAACGTATAGCGGTGAGACGCAGACGTTGCGCAATAATACTGAGCACATTAAAGACTTTTGAAATGTATTGCACCGCCAGTGAATATTGTGCGGTCTATTAGAAGTACTGAGAACATACTTGCCAGTTTCTCGCGTACTACCATCTCTGTATATCTTTACGTTCGCTTATCGTTGCTGTTGTTGTTGTGTTGAAAAGGAGTTCGAAATAAGACGAAAGAGCTTCCTTATTGAAGCATATCGAAATATATAAATCATTGCCGCCATTGTGGGATGTTAGGGCAGATGACTAAAAAGCAGAAATGTTAAGAATGAACTGTACGCTTCGTTACTCAGAAAATACAGGTAAGGTAGGTACCATTCAGCCACGAAGAATGAGATGTTTAAATAATTTAACTAATGCTGCATTATGAATAAAAGTACTAGTGATTGTGTGTGTGAACACATTAATCATTCGAGTATAATATTTTGCTGCATAAATTCCTGTATGACACGTTTTCATAACTATGTCTCGACACTTTAAGGTGAAGCTGCACTATTAAGTGTGATGTCTTGATAGTAGTAAAGTATCATACCGTAATAGATAAACACTTATTGGTGAAATGCGTCTGTCGTAGTATTTTGTTTTTTGAGCATGGGGATGCGAGTGTCTGAAGAAATTTATATATTTAGGTGGGTAGGACTTTGAAACTGCGATTTTTGATACAAATGAGTTGGTCAGTTCCCAGACGTATCATACCACCAGAGCTAAATTTTGTAGGCGACGGAAAAGTCTTACTATATCCCAAAAAACTGATGGTTAAATACTCACTATTTAAGAACCTCCAGCACAATGTGGAAAAAATGGGCCAGCAACTTAATTTTATTAAAATTATTATTTTTAAATGTGGCGAGACAAAAGTCCTCTATTTTCGGTGACTAGTTTCGGACATGATGTTCGTATCAAGTATTCACACGTAATATGCAAACAGAATCGTCAGTCAAGAATAACCTGTACAAAGTCATCTACAGCCCACTATCAGCGCTTCGTGCCACTAGACACGTGCAGTGCCTCTGTATAGGGATATCAGTTTGCAGTAATCATCATTTTCTGTGGGCCTTCGTCCAATTTCAACGCGGGGTCGGCCCTGTTACTATGGATTTGGCGATGTTAGTGTCAGTGTCTGTGTCTAGTGTAAGCCATGAAAGAGTGTGATCATTTTTACAAATGTCTGCGAGGCGTGTAACTGAGCCGGGACGTGGGGACTAGCCCAGTATTCACTTGGTGGGATGTGGAAAACCGTCTAAAAACCACATCCAGGCCGGCTGGCACACTGGCCTTCGTCGTTAATCCGCCGGGTGGATTCGCTCCGTGGCCAGTCAAGGAGTCAAGGGAGCAACACTTTAGCGCCCTCAGCTAACCTAGCGGATAACCGTTTGCAGTAATGTATCGAATGGTTGCATTCAACCCCAAATCTCTCAATAAGTTTTCGTGGATGCATTTTGACGCTCCTTGAACCATTTTTCTGTTCGCCTTTTATTCTGCTTGCAAGAAAACAGAGCAGTGGTCAAAACAGCAGCATCTTAATCATCCAACATTTCGAGCCACAATATATAAAATGTTATTGAGCAGTCTGTGACGAAGTTCAGTAATACTGCAGAATATTATTGTGGAATATTAATGTCCATCTTTGTGCACTACTGATCGTGACATTTCCAATTCCCTAGCTGCCATACGCACTCATTTTGTCGACCTCCTTTCAAACGCCAGCCGGAAGTTGTCCACATTGGCATCTGAAACGGGTGAGCGACCACTCCACTGTTTATGGAGAACTTTAACTCTCACCATAAATAACGCATGCCAAGCCGAAACAGATGGCCCGGACGGTGGATCGATCCACACTACATCCGAAGGATCCTTTGCACTCCCATATCAGTCTTGGTCTCTAAGAACCAGACCTTTCTGCTGTTGCGTCCGTATTTTTCGCCAAATCTGCGGCACCTGAAAAATAAGTAAACTCATGAGTTATCTTGTAACAGATTGATAATTAGTTGTTATTACCAAGTTCACACAGTTTTAAAGTTATTTAAGTCTAAACTTACGAGGGTAATTTATGGGTACCCAGTATCTTTGATTTTATATTTGACTTTTATTATGTCTTCAGCTCTGTTGGGCAGATTTCGATTGCTGAAAATAATTTGTTATGACTAGGTTTTCCTTACCATCGTAGGCAGATGATTGTTACTACTACAAATTGAAGGCTCTCACTCAGTGACTGATTTTACCGTTCTCTGCAACAAGACTGACGCAATACAAATCACAGATTGTCAGTAACTGGCTGGACGATGATATAACCAGCGCGTTAAGAAGTTGCGGAAGTCGTAAAAGAATTTTACAACATGTGTATTATTTTTGGAATAATGTTACGGCTTTCGAGTTCTGCAAATGATAATTTGATTACGGTTCTCGCCACGATACACTATCGCAATATAAAGTTAATGAGCTCTTGCAGTTTAAACGAAAAAATGAAAAAGTAAAATATAATGTGACAATTCGTACTAAAGTATCACATACTGATTATAAATACATCAGCATAAATCGACATTTACGTCCTTGAATAAAAATGCTCTCGGTTCGTTTATAATACTCAGTTTTAATTATTAAAATAAGTTGATAAATCTGTTACCCTCACGACACCTCTCAGCATATCACAATTCCTTTTACATCTCCTTTTTACGACACATTTTTGCTAGGTCCACATAAATTCCCTTTTTGAGATATAAAGTATGTGACTTTCAATTGACCGATTGATGAATCTTGTAAATTCATACATCTGAAACCAAATTCAACGAGACCACGAATAGAGACACAAAAATCCTACTCTTTAAAATTTAACAGAATAAAAATGCATTTGATTTCCTTTATGTAACTAGCAAAGTAGGTAGGGCAATTAATTCCATGGGCAAGGCGTTTAGTACTACTTTCCTGAACTCATTGATTCCACACTTACTGTCGATTTCCAACATGCACTGGTAGTCCTTTCACCTTATACCACACATAACATGTAGTTCTCACAGGCAAAAAACTATTTAAAATGCGATTTCCGAATGAGAAACTTTGTGTAATAAATGTAGATGGTGTTATTCATAGCTACTTTGTGGAGTCGCACTAAAACGCTAATCATTTGCGTAATTATCGAAGCATATAGTACACTTCAGGACAATCTGACGTTTGTAGCATCGTAGTGTTGCTATCAGTAAATCCCCTAGTCTTCAAAGAATCCAATTCCCGTGATAAAACAGCTTCAAACGTTGAATTACTTTACCTTTGAGTTAAAACGTTAATTATTTGGCTTTAAGCATGTAAGCTAGGAAAAATATAGGAAAGATTTGAAATTATGCTTGATGTTTGTTGGAAGTCGCTTAGTATACTCATTCAGTATTGGACAATGAGAACAATCTTGGTAATTTGCGCTTTTTCACGCATCTCAATATTTATAGCGTCATAAATCCTGAAATGTGTGTCCAACAATGATATAATTTTGCAGGTGTACTCAGTCATATATCTGGATAGAGTCTACAAAGTGTGTTGCGCATAGAGTTAGTAGTAAAGCAGTAATGGATTCAAATTTCGTGCCTGAATCTGATGTTTGAGTACACGAACACTGAAAATGTAGTAAGCTATAAACTTTTTTCCTTTCATTATTTATTTTACTGGGAGAGGGGGGGGGGGGGGAGGGGAAGGCGAGGGCGAGATGTTAGCGAGGAAAATATTCGCAAACGGAGAAACTTTGTGAGAGTTTGTTGGAAGTAGCTAAGTACTCTCATTGTCAAATATTGGATGAATATTGTCCGAGTATTTCCGCGCTGTCTGTCACTCTGCATCATGACAAATTCTGACTGTAATACTTGTCTTGTGCTAAACTTTTAACATCAGATGACACCTCTTAAATGGTAACAAATGACAGCATTTTAAATTGTAAAATTCGGTCAATAATTACGCAGCATATTGAAAACTGTATTTCCGTTGCCCTTGAAATCCATGGATGGGTAACATGCAGCATCGGTTCCGGGATAGCGATTATTAATATAGAGTCTAATGGCTGACACCCAATAGCTTATTTGATCGTCAAGGTCTTGCGAGATCCAAAAGATCCACTCTGTCGCTAGACTGGTCTGTTGTATACGATATGTTGCCCATTATTATTAGCCCATTATTAGACAGTTGCAGCGTCCCCTGGCCACCTCTTGCCCCAGTCACGCCGCCGCCGAAGTCCACGTCACTCCATTTCTATGTGCCATATGCCTTACGAGATGTAGTTGTTTGTTTGTTAATTTACAACACGCCTCATGACGATATTTGTAATACTATATCTAGACTGAAGCGCAAAGAAAATGATACAGGCATGCGTATTCAAATACTGAGATAAACAAACAGTCAGAACACGGTGCTGCGACCGGCAACTCCTATATAAAGTAACAAGTGTCTTGCGCATTTTTTTAGATCGATTACTGTTGCTATAATGTCAAGTTATCAAAATTTAAGTGTTATAGTCCGCGCACGAGCGATGGGACACAGCAACTCCGAGATAGCGATGAAGAGCGAATTTTCCCGTACGACCGTTTCACGAGTGTAGCGTGAATAGCAGGAATGCGGTAAAACATCAAATATCCGACATCGCTGAGACTGGAAAAAGTGCTCGCAAGAACGGGAACATCGACGATTGAAGAGCATCGTTCAGTGTGACAGAAGTGCAACCCATCTGCAAATTTCTGCAGAATTTGATGCTGGGCCATCATCAAGTGCTAGCATACAGACCGTTCAAAGAATCAAGATCGACGTGGGACTTCGGAGCCGAAGGCTCATTCGTGTACCCTTAACACAAAGCTTCACGCCTCGCCTGGGCCCTTCAGTACCGACATTGAACGGTTGATGACTGGAAACATGTTGCCTGGTCGAAAGAGTCTCATT
The DNA here is from genome assembly GCF_023897955.1 of Schistocerca gregaria. Taxonomy (NCBI): domain Eukaryota; kingdom Metazoa; phylum Arthropoda; class Insecta; order Orthoptera; family Acrididae; genus Schistocerca; species Schistocerca gregaria. Next base: position 165,243,004 of record NC_064922.1, read on the forward strand.
TCAAATTGTATATACCGGATGGACGTATACGGGTATGGAGGCGGCCTCATGAATCCATCGACCCTACATGTTAGCAGGCGACGTTGAAGCTGGTGGAGGCTCTGTAATAGTGTGGGGCGTGTGCAGATTGAGTGATATTGGACCCCTGATACGTCTAGATACGACTGTGACAGGTGACATACGCAAGCATCCTAACCTAACCTAACCTAATCTAACCTAGGTTCAAATGGTTCTGAGCACTATGGGACTTAACATCTGTGGTCATCAGTCCCTTAGAACTTAGAACTACTTAAACCTAACTAACCTAAGGACAGCACACACATCCATGCCCGAGGCAGGATTCGAACCTGCGACCGTAGCGGCCACGCGGTTCCAGACTGTAGCGCCTAGAACCGCTCGGTCACCTCGGCCGGCCATCCTGTCTGATCACCTGCATCTATTCGTGTCCATTGAGCATTCCCACGGACTTGGGCAATTCTAGCAGGACAATGCGACACCCCACACAACCAGAATTGCTATAGAGTGGCTCCGGGAACACTATTCTGAGTTTAAGCACTTCCTCTGTCCACGAAACTCCCCAGACATGAACGTTATTGAATATATCTGGGATGCCTTGCAACATCCTGTTTAGAACACGCTCTGTGATAATATTTGAAGTATTGGAACAGGCATGCGATTTCAAATACACTCCCTCTCACTCTTACGGATTTATGGACAGTCTGCATCATTAATGGTGTCAGTTCCCTGCAGCACTACTTCAGACATTAGTCAAGTTCATGCCACGTCGTGTTGCGGCACTTCTGAATGCTTGCGGAAAACCTACACGATATTAGGCAGGTGTAACAGTTGCTTTGGCACTTCAGTGTATATAAATTGCGTGTGTGTGTGTGTGTGTGTGTGTGAGTGTGTGTGTGTATGTGTGTGTGTGTGTGTGTGTGTGTGTGTGTGTGTTCGTATAGTGTGATGATGATGATGATGACAGTGATGATGAGAGAAAGGAGAGGATGACACACAGTGCAGGCATATAGGCCACCCCTTGTGAATAGCATGGGGGGAGCCAAGCTTAACTCCCAATCCGATGGACGGATTATCATCAACAGTGTCACATGGCCTCACTTCATGTGACACTGGCGAAAAGCCTCGTTATGAAGAACCTTACACAACCACCTCTCCTCACCTTGCTTGCCAAGCATTGGCAGTGAATTATTTTTCCTGCACGAGCTGTAGTGTCGAGCCGGTTATGTGCTAATCACCTAGAGTAGCGCACACTTCAGGAGCAGTTACTAAACTGTATAGTCCAAAACAGCCGTTTTGTTCAAACTCATTAGATGTACCTGCACGATTAATACTGATTATTTGATATGCATGGGAGCAAACAAGTGCGCTAAGGTTCAAATGGCTCTGAGCACTATGGTACTTACCTTCTGAGGTCATTAGTCCCCTAGAACTTAGAACTACTTAAGCCTAACTAACCTAAGGACATCACACACATCCATGCCCGAGGCAGTATTCGAACCTGCGACCGTAGCGGTCGCGCGGTTCCAGACTGCAGCGCCTAGAACCGCTTGGCCACGCCGTCCGGTAAAGCGCTAAGACAGGTCCGCGTGACTATTGGTTTTCTGTAATTAATGAGCATATTAAAACATTTTTAGATAACTGCAACGACTTGTGTGATATGGTATTAGTAGTCGACTCCTGATCAAGCGTACAGAGTCCGCATCTTCGGAAATTATTTTGTTTTTGGCTACTTAGAAACAGCAATCTTGACGCTGACCGTTATCTGCGCAGCCGTACACGCATCCCACATCGAATGATATTTCCAGCCGCTCTCATATTAACAAAAATTATTATTACCACCGATGCTTTTGAAATTAATTAAATATTCGAGTAAGGTAAAGTTTTAATTACCGTTTGTTGAGAGAGATAATCCACTACCTCTACGGTTGTAAAACACTTTAACTGATAAGTTCCTCTTTAGAGGGGTGTTCACCTTTGTATTACATCTGCTGTTGTTTACATTAATTTTTCACTGTTTTTTTTTTCAACAGCTTAAGTAAAAAACCACAAATGTGATTCAAACGTGAACAGCCGTCTGAATATGAACCTGACTGTTCGAAAGGGGTAACGACGCTGTTTGTAGACATAAATAGCATTATTAACAGTGGCTGGTAGTTGTTTTGTTCTCTGCGAGTAGCAACCTTTATTTTCTACACAGCCACGGTCTAATGACGTCAATTTTTCGACAAAATAGCTAATTGAAAGTTTTGACTCTGTCATTAATACTGGAGCACTTCGGTTTATTTGTGGTAATGCAAGCACAGATAAAAGGCATTAATTTTTTAACTTGTTGAACTGATCTTAACAAAAACCACTTTTCATATCTTTTAAATTTTGGAGCTCCAGAGGCATGCATGGCGTGACAGAAAGACGACTTACGTACCAACGCATACTTGAAAGACTTCTTCCGTTGTTCTGCATCTGGATCAAATCCAGAGACATGTAACTGTTTTTAGAACACAACAGCACTGAAAACGCGTTTTGCCAAAAAAATGGCACTTAGTAAATTTACCATATCAGCTTGGTCTCTAGGAACCGCGGCTGAAGGACGGAGCACAGATTTTTCTTTTTCTAGAGATGACCGACTAGTCGTTTACAGTAAAAAGAAAGGAAAAAATTCCACTTCGCAATGACAGCAGAAGCTTTATTAACGCGTTTCGTCTTTCTGATGCATACTCAGAATCTCTACATAGGTAAAATACATAAAAACAGATTAAGCGTATGGTACTGTTTGGCATGAGAAGATGATAAATTTTTTTTAAAACACTAGAAAAAACACCAGAGTGCTGGCGATTTACGTTTCGAAACTATAGGTAACGCATTAGTCACAAGTCGCCAAAACGTTTCGAGAGTACCTGGAAAGCAAAAGTAAAATAATTAAAAAAAATTAGATTAGCAATGATGTGTCACGGTTGCTGCACCATGGCCATAGAGTGGGAGGATTTACACAACCAATTGCTTCGTTAGGCAACGAATGTCCAAAGGAACATTGCGTCGTACTCCTTAATAGCGCAGGCACTACTGTTTCGCATTTATTCGCCACTACCAGTCCATCGACTATCAATAAATACACTACTGGCCATTAAAATTGCTACACCACGAAGATGACGTGCTACAGACGCGAAATTTAACCGACAGAAAGAAGAATCTGTGCTATGCAAATGATTAGCTTTTCAGAGGTTGGCTCCGGGGGCGACACCTACAACGTGCTGACATGAGAAAAGGTAACAACCGATTTCTCATACATAAACAGCAGTTGACCGGCGTTGCCTGGTGTAACGTTGTTGAGAGGCCTCGTGTAAGGAGGAGAATGCGTACCATCACGTTTCCGGCTTTGATAAAGGTCGTAGCGTAGCCTATCGCGATTGCGGTGTATCGTATCGCGATATTGCTGCTCGGGTTGGTCGAGGTCCAATGACTGTTAACAGAACCTGGGTGTGCGAATGGCAAAACGTCACTTTTTCGGATGAATCCAGGTTCTGTTTACAGCATCATGATGGTCGCATCCGTGTTTGCCGTCATAGCGGTGGAAGCGTGTATTCGTCATCGCCATATTGCCGTATCACCCGGCATTATCGTACGAGGTGCCATTGGTTACACGTCTCGGTCACCTCGTGTTCGCACTGTCGGCACTTTGGACAGTGGACGTTACATTTCAGATATGTTATGGCCTGTGGTTCTACCCTTCATTCGATGCCTGCGAAACCCTGCATTTCAGCAGGTTAATGCACGACCACGTTTTGCAGGTGCTGTACGGGCCTTTCTGGATGATCGACTGCTGCCCTGGCCAGCACATTGTCCAGATCTCTCACCAATTGAAAACGTCTGGCCAATGGTAACCGAACAACTGGCTCGTCACAATACGCCAGTCACTATTCGTGATCAACAATGGTATCGTGTTGAAGCTGCATGGGCAGCTGTACCTGTACACGCCATCCAAGCTCTGTTTGACTCAATGCCCAGGAGTCTTACGGCCAGAGGTGGTTGTTTTGGGTACTGATTTCTCAGGATCTAAGCACCCAAATTGCGTGAAAATGTAATCACATATCAGTTCTAGTATAATATATTTGTCAAATGAATACCCGTTTATCATCTGAATTTCTTCTTCGTGTAGCGATTTTAATGCCCAGTAGTGTATGTCCTTACCGGATGGTAACCGGATTGTGTAGCATACCACTGCAGGTTGCGACAGATGGTCGACGATATATGCAAGTCTGGGTCTGGTGGTGTTTCTTGTACGGATAGCAGAAAGGTTAAGGCGGCCACCTACGTAAAGCAGGATGTCTGGGTTCGAGTCCTGGTTCGATACAAATCTTTCGTCATCCAAATACACAGCCGATGATGGTTGATATTCGAAATTGCGAATACATTTCCTGTACACGTAAATATTTTAGATTTCGAAATAATCAATCTCTAGACAAATCATCGATGAAATTCGCACAAAGTTCTAATGAACAACGAAATCAGACGTTCTCGTACTAAAAAGATAAGATCATTAAGGTGACCTATGATGTCTACATTCCTGTCACTCACATTTTCAGTCACTCAGAATTAGACAATTTAATGACAGTGTTGATCATCACTATTTGCGAGCGCAGTCACCCAGTTGTACTAAGGCATTACTCTATGATCCAAAACTGCTGGAAACCCATTTGCAGTAATAGTAATGATAACGGTGATTTTTTCTTCCGTTTGCCGAATACGTGGTCTGTTTAACATTTATTAACTTCAGTGCGCAGTAGCAACATCTCTGAAACAAAAGTAACGTAACCTGCAACCCCGATTACGTGACAAACCGGATACCAACCTTGTAGCTGACTTTGAAATAGCATTTGATAAGGTAGTTGACGGGTAAACTTAAGTAAACAAGTAAAAACAAGCACCTTGTAGAGAATGCAGGTCAAACTACACTCCTGGAAACTGAAATAAGAACACCGTGAATTCATTGTCCCAGGAAAGGGAAACTTTATTGACACATTCCTGGGGTCAGATACATCACATGATCACACTCCCAGAACCACAGGCACATAGATACACGCAACAGAGCATGCACAATGTCGGCACTAGTACAGTGTATATCCACCTTTCGCAGCAATGCAGGCTGCTATTCTCCCATGGAGACGATTGTAGAGATGCTGGATGTAGTCCTGTAGAACGGCTTGCCATGCCATTTCCACCTGGCGCCTCAGTTGGACCAGCGTTCGTGCTGGACGTGCAGACCGCGTGAGACGACGCTTCATCCAGTCCCAAACATGCTCAATGGGGGACAGATCCGGAGATCTTGCTGGCCAGGGTAGTTGACTTATACCTTCTAGAGTACGTTGGGTGGCACGGGATACATGCGGACGTGCATTGTCCTGTTGGAACAGCAAGTTCCCTTGCCGGTCTAGGAATGGTAGAACGATGGGTTCGATGACGGTTTGGATGTACCGTGCACTATTCAGTGTCCCCTCGACGATCACCAGAGGTGTACGGCCAGTGTAGGAGATCGCTCCCCACACCATTATGCCGGGTGTTGGCCCTGTGTGCCTCGGTCGTATGCAGTCCTGATTGTGGCGCTCACCTGCACGGCGCCAAACACGCATACGACCATCATTGGCACCAAGGCAGAAGCGACTGTCATCGCTGAAGACGACACGTCTCCATTCGTCCCTCCATTCACGGCTGTCGCGACACCGCTAGAGGCGGGCTGCACGATGTTGGGGCGTGAGCGGAAGACGGCCTACCGGTGTGCGGGACCGTAGCCCAGCTTCATGGAGACGGTTGCGAATGGTCCTCGCCAATACCCCAGGAGCAACAGTGTCCCTAATTTGCTGGGAAGTGGCGATGCGGTCCCCTACGGCACTGTGTAGGATCCTACGGTCTTGGCGTGCATCCGTGCGTCGCTGCGGTCCGGTCCCAGGTCGACGGGCACGTGTATCTTCCGCCGACCACTGGCGACAACATCGATGTACTGTGGAGACCTCACGCCCCACGTGTTGAGCAATTCGGCGGTACGTCCACCCGGCCTCCCACATGCCCACTATACGCCCTCGCTCAAAGTCCGTCAACTGCACATACGGTTCACGTCCACGCTGTCGCGGCATGCTACCAGTGTGAAAGACTGCGATGGAGCTCCGTATGCCACGGCAAACTGGCTGACACTGACATCGGCGGTGCACAAATGCTGCGCAGCTAGCGCCATTCGACGGCTAACACCGCGGTTCCTGGTGTGTCCGCTGTGCCGTGCGTGTGATCATTGCTTATACAGCCCTCTCGCAGTGTCCGGAGCAAGTATGGTGGGTCTGACACACCGGTGTAAATGTGTTCTTTTTTCCATTTCCAGGAGTGTATTACGCCAAACAGATATCCGCTGGCGATGAAGTCAGTAAATAAAAAACTTACAGATAACAAAGTTGCATTGTCGGGCCAGAAAAGGGTGGCCCTACTGTTGCCATCTACAAAAAATATTATGTTCCTAAGACAGGAAAGTTATCTGAAGAGAGCAACACAACCTGGGTTGAACATGGTCTCAATAAATCTGACAGTAAGCATCTCTTCTTGAGTTTAGCAGTATTATCAGTCCTTGGAATTTGTACAGAATGAAACTATTGAACCGAAGAGAGCCCACATTTCGCGCACAAGTTGAGAGCCACAAAAAGGGTCTTCCAATCTTCCCAATTTGGAATGGAATAGGAAATCAGAGTAAACGCACAGCCAAATTTTTGGTGCGAATAATAGGCACAAACATTCATATTTCGAACAGGAAGGAAGTAATTCAAAAGCTGGAAGGAAACGTCTTCACATCATCTTGTGTATCTTCTCTCGATATAATAATTCGTACACTAACATTCCGGCACACAAGACGATCGGTATTATCGATGAAAACCTGTATCCCAGCTATCAATTTAGATTCTACGAGATTAGAGAAATAACTTCGCTTCTTAAATTAGTGATTATATATGAAGGTAGTATCTGTTTCCGAAAGAACAGATACCATTGATGACCGTGCAGCTTCTCTAGAATGAAATGATAATTAAATCGACACCCTTGCTGCAAACAGGCGTTGATATACATCATTGGGGACATGATGAAAAATGTGTGCCTCAACCGGGACTCGAACCCGGGATCTCCTGCTTACATGGCACACGCTCTGTCCATATTTTTCCGTTGTTGATCGTTGTGTTTGGACGTTGCGGACGTCACATGACATCCGTTCAAGTTTGTTTGTTGATCCTTCCACTCAGTTTTTTATTTGAGCCACCGAGGGCACAGATAGTGTGCCTGCAGGGACTTATCCCTTGCACGCTCCCGTGAGACCCACATTCCAAATATGTCCACACCACCACATTCGTAGTGCGCCTAATAGATGTTTACCCATCACACTCATTACTCGTGGCAGGTTCGATTCCCGGCTGGGACATACATTTTTCAGCATGTCTCCAATGATGTATATCAACGCCTGTTTGCAGGTAGGGTGTCGATTTGTCGTTGTTGGAGTTGTGGTCTTCAGTCCTGAGACTGGTTTGATGTAGCTCTCCATGCTACTCTATCCTGTGCAAGATTCTTCATCTCCCAGTACCTACTGCAACCTACATCATTCTGAACCTGCTTGGTGTATTCATCTCTTGGTCTCCCTCTACGATTTTTACCCTCCATGCTGCCCTCCAATACTAAATTGGTGATCCCTTGATGCCACAGAACATGTCCTATCAACCGATCCTTTCTTCTGGTCAAGTTGTGCCACAAACTTCTCTTTTCCCCAATCCTATTCATTAGTAATGTGATCTACCCATCTAATCTTCAGCATTCTTCTGTAGCACCACATTTCGAAAGCTTCTATTCTCTTCTTGTCCAAACTATTTATCGGCCATGTTTCACTTCCATACATGGCTACACTGCGTACAAATACTTTCAGAAACGACTTCCTTACACTTAAATCTATACTCGATGTTAACAAATTTCTCTTCTTCAGAAACGCTTTCCTTGCCATTGCCAGTCTACATTTTATATCCTCTCTACTTCGACCATCATTAGTTATTTTGCTCCCTAAATAGCAAAACTCCTTTACTACTTTAAGTATCTCATTTCCTAATCTAATTCCCTCAGCATTACCCGACTTAATTTTACTACATTCAATTATCCTCGTTTTGCTTTTGTTGATGTTCATCTTATATACTTCTCTCAAGACACTGTCCATTCCATTCAACTGCTCTTCCCAGTCCTTTGCTGTCTCTGACAGAATTACAATGTCATCAGCGAACCTCAAAGTTTTTATTTCTTCTCCATGGATTTTAATACCTACTCCGAATTTTTCTTTTGTTTCCTTTACTGCTTGCTCAATATACAGATTGAATAACATCGGGGAGAGGCTACAACCCTGTCTTACTCCCTTCCCAACCACTGTTCCCCTTTCATGTCCCTCGACTCTTATAACTGCCATCTGGTTTCTGTACAAATTGTAAATAGCCTTTCGCTCCCTGTATTTTACCCCTGCCACCTTTAGAATTTGAAAGAGAGTATTCCAGTCAACATTGTCAAAAGCTTTCTCAAAGTCTACAAATGCTAGAAACGTAGGTTTGCCTTTCCTTAGTCTATCTTCGAAGATAAGTCGTAGGGCCAGTATTGCCTCACGTGTTCCAGTATTTCTACGGAATCCAAACTGATCTTCCTCGAGGTCGGCTTCTACTATTTTTTCCATTCGTCTGTAAAAAATTCGTGTTAGTATTTTGCAGCTGTGGCTCATTAAACTGATTATTCGGTAATTTTCACATCTGTCAACACGTGCTTTCTTTGGGACTGGAACTATTATATTCTTCTTGAAGTCTGAGGGTATTTCGCCTGTTTCATACATCGTGCTCACCAGATGGTAGAGTTTTGCCAGGACTGGCTCTCCCAAGGCCGTCAGTAGTTCCAATGGAATGTTGTCTACTCCGGGGGCCTTGTTTCGTCTCAGGTCTTTCAGTGCTCTGTCAAACTCAGGAGAAATGAAACTGGTGGTTTATCATTTCGTTAAATTAGTAACTTTCTATAACTATTTCTCTTTCAGTAATTGCATGTACGGGCAAGTTGTCAGGCTGCCTATGGACAACTGTCTCTCTGGCTGATTGGCTGACATTTTTGTGACCAGTTTGGAATGTAAATACTTTCTTCAAGCTTCCAATCTCTGCACAAAAAAAAAACCTGCATTTTATCGTCGTAATGTTGACGACTATTCATTGAATTTCGTAGCCCCTTAGACGATATATCTTCCGTAAAAGATGAATTTAACACTTTGCATCCTAAACTGACTTTCACTTGTGAAGTAATGGATCCAGACAAAGTGCTTCATTGTTTGGATGTAAAACTTCAGTTCACTAATAATGAAAATGATTTTGACACCTTTCATAGGCCAACCACCAGAGACTCGATATTTCATGCGTCGTCATGCCACCCATACCAGCACAAAACGCGTTTTCTTAGAGCCAGGATAGACTGGTCATGCAATTTTCCTTTACACGCAGTCGCTGTTGACCGGGGTGCTAGCCAATTTACAGTTCATTGCTAGTAGTAACCCGAACATTGTCGATAAGGTGTACAAACAAAAAGCAGAAAAGAATAGTAGACTAACAGACACTAATTTTCTAATTCAAAAAGCGAAGTTTGTTGTCCTACCGTTCTTGTGTAGTGTTCCTATCACCTGGTAAGTCTGTTTAGGAACTATAATGTGAATGTAGCTTACACCACTCATGGCGGGATCCAGTATCACCTCATGCATTAAGAGCAGCCATGTAAAGGCAATTTTTCTCATTGCGACATTTATAAATTAAAATGCGCTCATTGTCCTTTGTCTTACGTTGGGTAGTCTGGTCGGATATTCCGAATTAGATTTCAGGAGCATATTGTCACGAAAAAAAGGTGCAATTAAAAATAATTCCACGTTCGCTGAGCAGTCAAAATATAAGGGACACTAGAAACGTTCCAAATTTTGCGCCGTGTACCACCTTAGACGAAAAACTGACTTCGCTGAAGGAATTGGAGAGTATGCAACATTCTCATGTACCTGACGATGTAAGTCTTAATGACTAACTGATTACCAAGAATCAGCAGTTATATGATTCAATGCTACTTTTTACACTATACCTGAGCACTGTCATTATACTCATAAAGATGATAGTTTATTTATATTTCCTATATTTTCATTTGGCTTAGGGCAAGTTTCTTATGTATTGTATGTCTGTTTTGTAAAGAAGATGTTATGTCCTTGTCTTTACTTCTGATTTCAACAGATGGTGCGCTGTGTTATATATTTTGTTACCTCTTTTATTGTTTTTACTTCTTTTTTACTTCTGTCACTTATTTTAATCTATTTGGCATTTACATTGACTTTAACTATTTCTATTTGTTTTACTTTATTGTTATTTATGCACTCTAAAGCATGTAAATGTCTCGTAACGGAGCTTCCGCCGGCCGGTGTGGCCGAGCGGTTCTAGGCGCTTCAGTTTGGAACCGCGAGACTGCTACGGTTGCAGGTTCGATTCCTGCCTCGGGCATGGATGTGTGTGATGTCCTTAGGTTAGTCAGGTTTAAGTAGTTCTAAGTTCTAAGGGGCTGATGACCTCAGATGTTAAGTCCAATAGCGCTCAGAGCCATTTGAGCCACGGAGCTTCCGTTCTCTGCCTCCGAAGCGCCTTGGCTGCCAGTCTCTCAAAGCTTGCGCACACGCGGTTATGCATTCAGGGCCACTACAGTTTGTATTCCAGTGCTTGTGTCAACACTGGAAGTGTGGCCTTGTCCTAGCATAGCAGCATGCATTCTCCGAATGTGAGAATTGTCATCTCGTTCGCGGTTCCACTACCAGTTTAACTCATCGATGCTAGTGTAGGGCAAAATTTTGGGTACCTATGACTAATGCGTTCCCGTAGTTCCTAAACGTAAGACTCCTTCAGGCTGGAGTTTAGAATTTGTATTCCGATTATTTCCCCCTCCTATAGGGTTGTCCGCACCTAGTCAACGGTTAGTAACCTAGCCATACTTTTTTTGCATCAGTCTACTAACTGGTTTCATTCGCCCCGCCACGAATTCCTCTTATGTACCAACCTCTTCATCTCGAACTAAGACTTACAACCTACGTCCTCAACTCACTGCTGGCTGTATTGTGATCCCTGTCTCCGTCTAGAGTTTTTGCCCTCTAGACCCATGGAAGTAATTACCCGATGTCTTACAGATGTCGTATCATCCTGTACCTTCTGCTTGTCAGTGTTTTCCACATATTCCTTTCCTCTACGGTTCTGCGCCGAACCTCCTCATTCCTTACCTTAACAGTTCACCTAATCTTCCACATTCGTTTGTGGCACCACACCTCAAAAGCTTCCTCTTCACAGTCCATGTTTCACTATCATACAATGCTGTGCTTCAATCGTACATTATCAGAAGTTTCTTCCTCAAATTAAGGCTTACGTTCGATACTAGTAGACTTGTCTTCGTCAGAAACGCCCTTTTTGCCAGCACTAGTCTACTTCAATGTCCGTCATTGGTCATTTTGCTGCCTAGGTGGCAGAAGTCATTAACTTCATCTACTTCGTGGCCATCATTCCTGATATTAAATTTCTCCCTGTTCTCTTTTCTGCTACTTCTCATTACTTTCGTCTTCCTTAGATTTACTCTCAGTCGATATCCTGCACTGATCTGATTGTTCATTGCATTCAGCATATCGTGTAATTCTTCTTCACTTTCACTCAGGATATCAATATCATAGGCGAATTGTACCATTGATATCCTTTCATCTTGAATTTTAATTCCACTCCTGAACTTTTCTTTTATTCCCATCATTGCTTCTCCGATGTACAGATTGAACAACAGAGCGGAGAGGTTACATCCCTGTCTGAGGCCCTTTCTAATCCGAGCCCTTCGTTCTTGGTCGTCCATTCTTACCATTCCCTCTGCGCTCTTGTACGTATTGTATATTACCCCTCTGTCCTCATAGCTTAGCCCTACATTTTGAGAATTTCGAACATTTTGCACCATTTTACATTGTCGAACGCTATTTCGTGGTCGACAAATCCTACACTATGTCATCCAGACACTCCCCAAAACATACGTTTTTCATATTAGATGCATTGTGCTGCCACCTAGGTAATCCATATCAGCGACATCAGTAATCATTAGACATCGTGAGAGAGCAGAAAGGGGAGCTCTGCCGAACTCACCGGCTTCGAACGTGGTCAGGTGAAAATGGTTCAAATGTCTCTAAGCACTATGGGACTTAACAACTGAGGTCATCAGTCCTCTATATTTAGAACTACTTACACCTAACCAACCTAAGAATATCACACACATACATGCCCCAGGCAGGATTTGAACCTCCGACCGTAGGTGGTCAGGTGATGGGGTGTCACTTGTGTCATACATCAGTACGCGAAATTTCCACACTCCTGAACATCCCTAGGTGCACGGTTTCCGATGTGATATTGAAATGGAAACATGAAGGGGCATACGTACAAATGTAAAGTGTACAGGCCGACCTCGTCTGTTGACGACAGAGACCGCCGACTGTTGGAGGCTCGTAATGTGTAATAGGGAGACATCTATCCAGACCATCACACAGGAATTCCAAACTGCTTCAGGATCCACTACAAGTACTGTGACAGTTAGACGGAAGGTGAGAAAACTTGGACTTCATGGTCGAGCGGCTGCTCATAAGCAACACATCACGCCGGTAAATGCCAAACGACGCTTCTCTTGGTTTAATGAGCGTAAACATTGGACGATTGAACAGTGGAAAAACATTGTGTGGAGTGACGATTCACGGTACGCAATGTGGCGATCCGATGGCAGGGTGTGGATATGGCGAATGCTCGGTGTACGTCATGCGCTAGCTTGTGTAGTGCCGACAGTAAAATTCGGAGGCGGTGGTGTTACGGTGTGCTCATGTTTTTCATGGAGGGGGCTTGTACCCCTTGTTGTTTTGCGTGGCACTATCACAGTACATGCCTACATTGATGTTTTAAGGGCCTTGTTTCTTCCCAATGTTCGATTCGGGGATGGCGATTGCATCTTTCAACAAGATCGAGCACCTGTTCATAATTCACGGCCTGTGGCGGAGTGGTTACACGACAATAATATCCCTGTAATGGACAGAGTCCTGTCATGAATCCCATAGAACACTTTTGGGATGTTTTGGAACGCCGACCTCGTGCCAGGCCTCACCGATCGACATCGATACCTCTCCTCAGTGCAGCACTCCGTGAAGAATGGGCTGCCATTCGCCAAGAAACCTAACACCTGATTGAACGTATGCCTCCGAGAGAGCAAGCTGTCATCAAGGCTAAGGGTGGGCCAACACCATATTGGATTCTAGCATTACCGACGGAGGGCGCCACGAACTTGTAATTGATTTTCAGCCAGGTGTCCGGATACTTTTGATCACATAGTGTATGAACGTATATTGATTTTTCTTTAGTGCCGGCCGCCGTAGCCGAGCGGTTCTAGGCGCTTCAGTCTGGAACCGCGCGGCTGCTGCGGTCGCAGGTTCGAATCCTGCCTCGGGCGTGGATGTGTGTGATGTCCTTAGGTTTAAATAGTTCTAAGTCTAGGGTACTGACGACCTCAGATGTTTAGTCCCATAGTGCCTAGAGCCATTTTTTTCTTTAGTCTTGCTTCCATTATCAACAACAAGGTCAGAATTGCCTCCCTCGTGTCTTTACCTTTCCTGATCGTCATCTAACTCATCCTGAATTTTCTTTTCCTTTCTTCTGTATATTATTCTTGTCACCAACTTAGATGCATGCGCTGATTGTGCGATAATTCCCGCACTTGTCAACTGTTGCAGTCTTCGGAATTTTGTGGATAATATTTTTCCGAAAGCCATATGGTATGTCGCCAGAGTCGTACATTCTACACACCAACGTGAATAGTCGTTTTCTTGCCACTTCCGCTAATAGTGTTAGAAATTCTGATGGAATGTTATCTATCCCTTCTGTCTTATTTGATCTTAAGCCCTCGAAAGCTCTTTTAAATTCTGATGCTAATACTGAATACCCTTTACATAGTTGTGTATGTACAAGTACTGTACGAAAGGAATAGTTCTGTAGTGAACTTAAACAAGAAACATTTTGTCTCTAACGAAACTTGTTACGTTTTCTCAGACCTAGGCGTCATCAGTCGTTTTCATTTTTCTATTCTTTTCAAGTATCCATTGGTTCTTCTGTAGACATCGGATGCATATAATACAGGTTTTCAGCTGACGGAAGATTACATTCATACGTTTCATTAGATAACCATTCCTGTTACACCATCGTACTTCGCATTGTACCTGAAAACTTTCAGTGTGAGTTCTTTATGATGCATTCAGTTACATCCGTAACCTAACACCCACTATTTAAGACAACCTATCAATTCATTTCATCATTGGTGCTAAAATAATGCCTGTCGATTGCTATGAATAATATAATTGCATGCTCAATTGGATTCGATAAGTGATACAACGTTTACACATGTAGCTGCGAGAATGGCAGCTAAGCGTGTAGTCTTCACTAATTACGCGAGGCATTTATAAAATAATATCCATATCCAGCTTATTACCAAATACGATATACATATACTTAAATTTATCCATGTTATATGTATGTTATTTGAGGGCTGCTACTATATTGCAAGATTTTTATGAAATAATGTATACCGCAACAGTCGCTTGTTATTAATGTTTCATATTCACTACGCGTTTCGCCCGAATGCCGCCATAGTGAAGTACATTTACAGTTACTTTTACATTGTAATTAATATGAAGTGAGATTGGTAGAAGTACATCACAACACTCACAATCAGTCGTTTACACCAATTTATGAGTTGTACGATCTAAGACAAACTATTTTCTATTGCTACAATAGAAATACACAGCGAAGATGAAACATGTGTACCTAGATGTATTTAATTCTTGGCAAATAGTAGATGAGTAGTTGGTAAATACCAATTTTTTGAAATGTAATAGGCATTCAACTTTGGAGATATTTTCAAAGAAGTTAATATTATTGCTGCCGAGTTTATTATTTACTAACATTCCTCCATGTACCCTGCCTTGAATGAATATTTTCAATTCTTCATCTAGGTCCATTTGGTGTCCCTTGTCTATTTTATGTAATATATGAAGATAATGGGCAGTATAATTGAACGGGTTGCATATGTTTCTGATATGGTTGTAGTGTGGTAGGCATTCGTATGTCCGTTGTATCTCTTTTTGAAGTTTCGCCCCGTTTGGCCTACATAGAGGGCTTTGCAGGTGCTGCATGCTACATAATAAATGCGTTATTGTGTCTTTTTCTATGTCTGTTAATATTGTGTCTCAGTGTTGCAGATTTTTAAGTGTTGTGAAGGCAATATGTTACATAAAATTGACAAGGGACACCAAATGGACTTACACGAAGAATTTGAAGTATTCATTCATGGCACACTAAATAGGAAATCATTTTTTACAAGATGCTGTTCTTAAATTCGGGTTTATAAGACATAATTTCTTATGATCACAACAGTAAAACCACAATATTTAATAAAAACAAGCATTACCGTCTATCCATCCCTGTAGCAGTATCACTTTGCTCACTGGTTTGCTCCATGTGTATCGGCCCGAGTCTTTGCGAGTGTTTGCAGCTGCAGCCAGCGGCAACGTTTCGACATATCGATTGTAGCAGCTCGGTGAATGTGTGTTCAGTATTCGTTAATACAAGATTTAGGAATAAATTATGATAACGTTTTCGCGGCCTAGCGGCGGGGTCGTGTACAATCGCTACTTCCGGAAGAATTAGGAAAATACGATGTGACGTGATACACGGAGTTAAAACTCTCAGTTAAAAAAATAATCCCTGCGAGGTGCTGAAACGGCGTTTCGGAGCATTCAGGCACCTTTCGGCTAAAATTGATCCCTGTCCTACATTCTGCACTGACGTACACACTCATCAAATCACCATGAAGTGCATGAGGAAGGGAACTTGGCATCGCAGCATATACTAATGTCACTTTCCATTCACGTACGGGACGCAGGAAGGATGACAGTTTAAATATCTAATAGTCTACTCTTGTGTTTGCGCTCCATACGGGAGCGATATGTAGAGGGGTCTACTGCATTCCTAGATTCCTCACTTAAATCTTTTTCTAATTCAGGCTCTTCTACACGTCCGTGACGCTCTCCACTGGTTCATACGAGCCTGACACCACTCGTGCTCCTCTCCTTTTCATACCTTCAATATCTCCAGATACTTCGGCATCATTCTAAAATGGCTCGCGAGAATGTTTTGTGCGCAATCTCCTTTGTAGATTGAGTGCGTTTTCCTGTATTGGAATTCAGTTACAGAACGTAAGGTAAGCGATGTTTACAGCTCGCATACAGGAGACCCACAGACTAATAAAACTACACGCTGAATACACTGTTACTGTTCCTGATAGATACGTCTGCCCCCTCTCCCTTTTTTGAAATCATTAGCACCCGGAACAGAAGGGAGTTCCTGTCAGCCCGTGCGGCAGCTGCTGCTTGAGGCACCGACGATGTCTGCTGCGTCCACCGAAGCTTCGTCCTTTTCTTCAGAGTTCTGAGGGTATTTCAGCTTCAGAGGCATGTCTCTTCTATGTGCTTGGGGGAGTCACAGAGAAAATGTTGGCGTGTGGTCGTGACTCTTTCTTCTACATGCACCGGTTGGAGACGCCCAATTGGCGCCGTCTCTTCTCTCCCGTTTTGCTCTGTTTTGAAGGTGTGTGCGCCCCTATGGAGAATGTTGTAGGGCCCTGTGTCAGTGGCTGCAAGAGACGGTGGTACAATTTTGCCTCAGCCGGCCTTGAGGACTGCCGAGTTCGCTACATCAGTACACCACCAAAGAAACTGAAGTCCGCCACGTGATTTACGTGTAATTGGCCCAGTGCGATCGATACACCCAAGTATTTGTGTCAGTTCATTGATTCCAGTTGTAACTCATTCACATTGTAGTCAAAGGATACCACTTTTTATCGTATTGTCCGGTACACAATTTTCTTCGAAAGCTTATCCACCTCTGATTGGATATTTGTGCAGCTTGTTTCATATGGCACTTCATATAAACAAAGGAATCAAGTGCAAAAATTCTGAAGTTACTATTAATGTAGTCCACCAGTTCATTGAAATAAAACCTGAGCAGCAAGTGCCTCAATACGCTTCCCTGAGGCACAGCATAAGTAAATCTCATTCGTCGATGACTTTCCATCCAAGAAACCATGCCGCATTGTTTCTACCGAGAAATCCTCAATTCAGTCATAAATATCGTTTCATACACTATACAGTCACAGATAATTTGTAAGGACTGCTGTGGTACTGAGTCCAACGCTGTTAGAGAGTCAGTCCATCCATCTGTGTTCCTCGATCAGTTAATGACCAAGGTTTTGCAATTCATGTTGACTGGCATGAAAGAGGTCATTCTTTTTTACCTATGCCATTACGGTTGAGTTCAAAATATGTTGAAAAATGTGTGTATATCTTTCCGTGTGGACCTAGATTATTACTCTTACTTTATCACGATGGCCATTCTTGCCTGTATGTGGGACTCAATAGAATATTTTGGCATTCGGAAGAGAAATTGGCTGACCTGTAATTTCGTGAAAAGATCTCGCCACAACGAAAAACGCCATTATTTTAATAATTTCTACCGCAACCCACTTACCATAACAGGGGCACACTCTCCCTTATTTACCCGCAATGTCGTCCTTTGAACTTTTCCGACATCCTCCATCAATTCTTCGTGGTAATGATCCCATACCACGCAGCTATAAAGCTGAAATCATTGAAACTGAAAATGGATGGCATTCCCATCATATTACATTTAGATTTTGCTCCTGTCTTAACCATCATGTCACGGGAGGAGCAAAATCTGCGTGAAATCTGACGGAGATGCCATCTATTTTCAGTTTCAACTATTTCAGCTTTACTGTTGCACGCTATGGGACCCTTACCACATAGAATTGTCTTAGGACGTCAGAAAAATTCAAAGGAGAACATTGCGAGCAAATCAAGAAATTACAGTCAGAAAATTACTTCTCCGAATGCCAAAATATTCTGTTGATCCCCACATAACAGCGAGCAATGGCCATCGTGATAAAATAGGAGAAATTAGAGTCCGCAAGGAAACATTCAGGTGTTCATTTTTCCCCGGTGTTATTGAGCAGTGGAACGGTACAGAAATACTTTGAAAGTGGTTTTGTAGACCTTGATCCAAACACTTAAGTGTAAATCACAGAGTAGTCGTGTAAATGCACATGTAGAAGACAGTGTGTGTCACTTCTCCACTAACATTCCGTGCGAGATACTGTTTGGCAGCGATTGCGAGCTAATGTCCACGATGCGGGAGGTCTGTTGTATTCCGCAGCCACTCTGGAACTGAACAAACAATTGAACACAGTGCAACGTCTGACCCCACGCTTCCCCATACACAACGTCGATAAACTGCATCTTTTTGCACAAAAAGTGAATACCTCAACGCTGTGCTTTCTTGGACGTATCCAGCACTGTTATCTGAAGCCTCAAATACTTTAGTTTTTGTACATAGCGCAGTTGTCCCTGGAAACCCATACTTTTCGCGCTGTTACACGACATCGCCAGCTCGGCAACACCACTTTGTCGTGGCCGAACGGCAGATATTACCTGAGTTATAGGTTCCGTTTGTTTCCCTTATATTTAACGACTGAGTATCTGGTGTGTTGTCTGACAATTACCTGCTTCATTTCGTCCACCAACTTTGTCTATTCAGTCTGACGCACTACAGACGCAGGTATATGCAGCCAACTCTTTCCAAGTTTCGTTCGTCGCCCTTGGAAGTAAGGGGTGAGTGAAACACGCTTCGGTTTGCCTAGCAAATGCAAGAACCTGCTTCGTCAGATCGGTTTTGTCCGCTCAGTTTTTACACCAATCTTACCTCTGACATTTTGTAAGACTAGTGCTTTCTGCCAATACCCAGTAAATTTCAGGAGATATTCCACAATTCCACACACATCTAAGGGCAATCTATGTTTTTCTGCTTCACTAAAATGGCGTTACATGTCAGTTAATAGAATATAATTTTCCATTGCTTTCCGAGCTCACTATGAATTTATACCCTTTTCATGATAACGGTTGTTCAGTTTGATTTGCACTGTAAATCTACAAAAAATAAATTATAAACACGAATTAAGTAATTTGATGTAGAAGACACGAAGCTAAATTTCGCGTAACTTGCAGCCAAGGGCAGTTCCACTGATACGATGTCACGTTGGTGGACTACAATCGGTGACTAAGCTCCGTTGTTTAACTTACTCCATCAACAATAAGTGGTGAAAAAGGTTCCAGCTAGTGCCATTCCTTCGTATGAAAACTATGGCAACCATCAGGTAGCAATAAAAGTCAATAACGCTAAATACTCTCTTTGACAAAAGCCGAATAAACACTGGAAATGTTAAAGTATTGCTCAGCATTAATGAACGAAGGGAGAAAAACTTCTCATCCAGCTCTAAAAACTGCAATGTGTTTACCGTCCAATTCTTTTCCTAAATAAGAACATCTTTAGCTCGATTTAGCAATATTAATAAAAGAGCCACACTGAAATTAATACAAATACAGTTTTGGTGATTTTTCGATTAATATATTCTGTTATTCTGCTTGCAGGTACGGTGCCTTCCTCTGAATTTGCTCAGTTTCCTTGGCTGTGGTGAGTTATCCATTATAACTTTGTTACGTTATTGACCTACCAATAACTTATTTAGTCAGTGAATAAAGTGGTAGAAAATATTGATGCAATTTGTGCCTGCATATACATCGCTAGTTTAGACTATTATCATACTGCAAACTGGAATATGCCCATTTCTTTGTTACACAACAATTTCCGTGCTCTCTACAAATGTATTTTCTGAGAATGTTTATTTCTTCAGTTTACCAGTTCTTCATCACCAACCTATAAAATGTCTAGTAAATATGTGCTCTAAAATACAAAGCTT